>NC_136067.1:2070928213-2073908689 GCF_964261635.1 Lissotriton helveticus
AGAGAGACTGACTGGGAGAGAGAGAGGGAGACTTACTGACAGAGAGAGAGAGACTGAGAGAAAGAGAGACTGACAGAGAGAGAGAGACTGACTGACAGAGACTGACACAGAGAGAGAGAGACTTCAGAGACTGACAGTGAAAGAGAGACTGACCGACAGAGAGAGAGACTGACTGAGAGAGAGAGGCTGAATGAGACAGAGACTGACTGACTAAGAGAGAGAGACTGACTGACTGAGAGAGGCTGATTGAGAGAGAGAGAGACTGACTGAGAGAGACTGACTGACAGAGAGAGAGAGAGAGAGAGAGAGAGAGACACCAAGACTCTGACTGAGAGTGAGACTGACTGAAAAAGAGAGAGAATGACTGACCGAGAGAGACTGACTGACTGGGAGGGAGAGAGACTGACTGGGAGAGAGAGAGAGAGACTGACTGACAGAGAGAGAGAGACTGAGAGAAAGAGAGACTGACTGAGAGAGAGAGAGACTGACTGACAGAGACTGACAGAGAGAGAGAGAGACTGAGAGACTGACAGAGAGAGAGACTGACTGACAGAGAGAGGCTGACTGAGAGAGAGAGACTCACAGAGAGGCTGACTGACAGAGAGACTGACTGACAGAGAGAGAGACTGACTGACAGAGAGAGTCACTGACTGAGAGAGAGAGAGACTGACTGAGAGAGACTGGCTGACTGCGACAGAGAGAATGACTGACTGAGAGAGACTGACAGAGGGAGAAAGAGACTGTCTGGAAGACTGACTGACTGAGAGAGAGAGACTGAGAGAGAGACTGAGAGAGAGAGGCTGAGAGAGAGAGCCTGACAGAGAGACTGACAGAGAGAGCGACTGACTAAGAGAGAGACTGACTAAGAGAGAGACTGACTGACTAAGAGAGAGAGACTGACTGACTGAGAGAGGCTGATTGAGAGAGAGAGAGACTGACTGAGAGAGAGACTGACTGACAGAGAGAGAGAGAGACCGAGACTCTGACAGAGAGACTGACTGACTGAGAGAGAGAGAGAGAGAGAGATAGGGACTGACTGGTAGAGAGAGACTGGCTGACTGAAAGAGAGTGATTGACTGACTGAGAGTAACCGACAGAGAAAGACTGTGAGAGACTGACAGACAGAAAGGGAGAGACTGACTGAGAGAGAGACTGACTGACTGAGTGAGACTGACAGAAAGAGAGAAATAGAGAGACTGACAGAGAGAGGGACTGACAGACAGAGGGACTGACAGACAGAGGAACTGACAGGGAGAGAGACTGACTGAGAGAGAGACTGAGAGAGAGACTGACAGAGAGAGGGACTGACTGAGAGAGGGACTGACTGAGAGAGGCTGACAGAGAGAGACCGACTGACTGACAGACTGACAGACTTAAGATTGCTATTGTCTACTAATAAAAATGTATTATCAAAATGTGCTCTTTGTAGTTACATCTGGTTTTGAAATACTGCATTGTCGCATTGTCTAATGTTTTAAAACGGAAACGAGAAGGAGCAGTGGATGCACTTTTGTCAAAACTGAACGATGAGTGGGCCCGATGTTGTATATCATGACACGAGTCTGCATCCGGAAACCCACCTAACATTGGGCAAACTTCCCCGGTCTACCGATTGCAGGGATCCTGTAATGAATGGACCACCACGTATGATAGCCTGCTGGCAGACTAAGCCCAACCTTTAACTCCACTATCCAGTGTTACTTATAACGGCTGTATTGGTGACAGTGGCATAACAATAGCCCCGCGTCCCCTGCAGTATGGCGAGTCGCTGGCCCGAGAGCTCTAGAATGGCATGGAGAATGTGGGGGGGGGCCCTCCATGTAGTTTGCAGGGGGGCCCCCTCAAGTTTTGTTACCCCACTGCAGGGATCCTATGATAGCCTCAACCGGGGTTTAATATTGAAAATCATTTCAACTATCCCTGACTTAGCGTTTATTAAATCCACTGATTTGGTGTCAGTACAATTTAAACAGGTACGGCCCAACACTCCTCGAGAGTCCATTATTACAGCTTGGTCCTCGATTGCAATAGTTGCTAAGATTTTAGGATCAAGTTTGCACTTTATGGAATGTGAATTTAGGTTGATATCTGGGCCTGTGTACAATATCCCCCGATCTTGAAGGTATTGGCCCTTAAGGTGGATAAAGATTGCAAAATAGTTAAAAGTAACAAGCGAAATCCAGTACTTAGAGGAGCAATGGCTCCATCAAATCTTGCAGTTCTGGTCTGTTGATTACCAATCCCCAGTCAGGAGATTGGTTTTGCGAGTGGCTACCCAAAAATAATGTGCGAATGGAGGGCTGGTCTTGGCTGCTAGTATCATTGGCAAAGGTGCCTCGTGGAGATAGTAATTGAATAACCGGAGCTATGGATGGTAACGTAAATTAAATAAGTCTATGCTCCTGGAATTTATTGTCTGACACAGCTACAATATTATTTTTAAATTCATTTGCATTTTTATTATTCCAAGAAACATGGTGCGAACAAATGACTCCTTTGTCTGGATTTATTGAAAATAGTATTCCGGCAGTAAAAACAATAAATTTGGCCATGCAAAATGTGGATTGGTGTGTTACATTGCGGCTGACATAAACCTAGTTGTGGAAGTGGAAGACTTTAATCCGGGTTGGCTACAATTCTGTGTGGTAAATACCACTGATTTAAGATTAGTTATTCTTAATGTGTACCTGAGTGCCAATAAAAACAAGTCTGCACAGTTGTATATCCTCCGGGATGTACTAAGTGCATTAATAATTCAATATCCAGATGTTGGCTTAATAGTATCGGGTAATTTTAATTTGCAACTAATTCGGGGTTTCAGAATTTAATTGTAAATCGGGAGGACTGGCAAAAGACTGCTGTGACATTATGTCTGAGGCTGGAGCCGGCCAGTTAAAAGAAAAATCTAGATTAACTTCCACATTTAAGAATTCTAAGCAAGGTTCAATCATTGATTATACATTTATTTCAGACAATTTGAGAACAAGTATGTCTGAATATGGCTGCACTGCCGGCATAGTAATGGACGGCTTTTGCTACTTGGGCATCTATGTCACGAGAGACGCAGATGTCTTCCACCAGAAGAACCTTAGCCCTCCCTTGCATGGCCTCCGGGCTGCCGTGCAGCACTGGAAGACACTGCCCCTTATTCTCCTGGGTAGAGCTGCCCTTTTCAAAATGATGGCACTTCTGCGCTTCCTATATGCCCTACAGAATGCACCCTACCCCGTCCCAGTTCAATATTTCCAAACTATTGATTCCAAGGTCCGTTCATTAATATGGAATGGAGGCGTGACCCGAATTGCCCTGACAAAACTCACGCGTAGCTGGTACGATGGTGGTACTGCTCTCCCTGCAATCAAACTATTTTGCTGGGCCTCCCAATTATTGGTCCTCAACCACTGGGCTCATCGGCCCACTGCAGACCCCGCATACAGAATGGATAGATACAATATGACAGCGGGCAATTACATGAGGGTGTTATATGGGGGACCCAAGCAGTTACCCACCTTTACCCCTACCTACACCACAGTCTCGTTCTGGCATACAGCGACTGCCACGCTAGGCTGGAAGGGTAAAATTACGCCGGTTACTCCACTGCGGGAATCTTGCCTCCTGGGCATGCCATCGAGTCAACTTGGATTTGACAAATGGGACCTGATTGGTCTTTCCGTGGGGGGGACTTGTGGACAAAGGCTGCTGTGGATCCTTTCAGTGAATTGAAAGTACAATATCAGTTACAGTAGGGAGAAAAGTTCCAGTATCTTCAGGTGTGAAGTGCATGAAATAAAGCCATCGCCAAGGGTTCCAAAGTGCCCGTCTCTTCGCCTCTACAGGACAGGCTCCTTGATAACTACCTTCCAGACAAGGCCATCTCTCTTACCTACCACAAAATACTTAATAACTTGCCGGAGCCTCTTGATAAACTCCATGCAAAGTGGTCAAACGACGTGGGGGAAATGACTGACGAAGATTGGCGGGAGGCCCTGGCAACTTCTAGGGAGGTGGCAATCCGGTCCCGCTATAAGTTGATACAACTTAAAATACTTCACAGGGCTTACTACACCAACACAGCACTTGTTAAAATGGGTCTGACAATCTCCACACTCTGTCCCCGAGGCTGTGGCTCCTTAGGTACTTTCTTGCACCAGTGGTGGGACTGTCCTTTTCTTCAACAGTAGTGGAGTGCGGTGGTGTCTACTATGTCCCGAATATGTCAGAAATCAATAGAACCCTCCCCTCAACTCTATATTTTAAACATTTGGGACGCCACCGATCTCAATCGCACCAAACAACTGTGGGTTTCTCTGTGTTGTATCATAGCCAGGATTTGGAAGGGGGCAATCATGCCCCGATACAAGGATTGGGCCGAAGACACGGACTGGTGCATGCAGGCTGAAAGGGTGATATACGAGTGCAGAGGATGCCCAGGCAAATGGACCAAAATATGGGGCCCTTGGAACGAAAGCAGAGGGTTTTTGTGTACCCCCTTTAAAGATGACTCCCCATTCAATGGTGATAAAGAAACACTATGATGGTTTATTCTCACTATGTGCCCATGTCATTATCTGTACTGTCTCTTTTGAGTTTATTGATTGTATGTACAAGATGTTTAATTTTTGTGATCTGTTTATTTTGATGACTGCTCTTTTTCTTTGCATTGGTAATCAGCCGGCCAGAAAGTGATCACAACCCCCAGGTTGTAACATTTAATTTTGCTGTGGAATGTCATTCTAAATCCAATAATCTTCCCTACATGGCATATTCTGCTTATAACGTGAAGTGGCTGGTATGGCATTTAGCCAAAAAGGAGGAAACTATGCAAACAGCTGAGGTATTGTTTAAGGAATATGATCAGGGTGTTCAGGGCGATACAAATATGATTAATAAATTGAATTTTATTACAACGTCCCTTGTGGGGAAATTTGCAGCTGGAAAGACTAGGAAAATGAATACCAATCTAGATTATCAAAAATATGGTCCCCCCAAATTATTAAAGTTAAAGAAATTATTTAAAAGAGCTGTCCATGAGGCCTATGCCTGTAGATTTTGTCGGACCTATTTAGTGTATAAAGAAAATCTGAAGGAACTTAAGAACACCTACAAACAAGAAGTATGAAAAGCCAAACTAAAGCATCAACCTGGGCTATGGAATGGTTTATTATCCGCCTTTAAGCAAAATAATGCAAAACAATGTTGGGCAGTTGTTAATAAGCTTGAAAGGGGAGGCTGTAGATTTTTTTCTGTAAATATATCAGAATCCAGTTGGGTAACGTTTATAGCCAATTTGTATGGTTTACCGGTTCAGATCAACCAGACATGTTGGTTGTATGTGAGGTAAATAGTATATCAAAAACCAATGTTGGGAATGATGAATGTCTGGATCTGAATTCCATATGTTATGTTATTGACTTTAGTCTAGATCCAAATTTTGACTTAGAAATTCCAAGTTGTAATCAAGTATGGAACCTCTGAACCTAATGGGCTACCTAATGCCCTGTTTTGTGCTAATAGTGACACATGGCCAGCATGCTGCATAATTAATTTAAGGAAGTTTTAACACTGGGGGTTGTCTCAGAATCACGGCAAGGCAGCATAGTGCAATCTATTTATAAAAGCGTCCCTGTGGCAAATCCTGCAAATTATCGACTAATCTCATTGACTGATGTCGATGCAAAAGTGTTTGCTTCTACTCTTCTGATAGAATTGGAAGACTGGGCTATGCAGGAGGGGATTATTCCATTTAATCAGACTAGTTTCCGGAAAGGACAATTCACGATTACAAATTTGTTGGCTTTAACATTACTTGCGGAGAGGGCTGTCTTGAATAAACAAAATGTATATATTGCTTTTATTCACCTTAAGGGAGCGTTCGACTCTGTTCCACGAAACCTGTTATGGAAAAATCTGTCAGATCAGGGCATATCAAAGAAATTGTTCAAAGCGATTATTGTTCTGTATACCAACACTTGGGTTCAAGTTAAGCTGGGGGAGGGCAATTCCTTATCAAGGAAGATTAGAACACATAGGGCCAGATGTAGGTAAATGCATGTTTGAGATTCCTTAATAACGATTTTTGGGGAATCGCTATTAAGGAATCGCAAAAGACCATCTAGGTAAGAATCACAATATTTTTTGCTATTTATTAATATTCCTCAATTATGAATAAATTCCCATTCATTCCTATGGGCCAAGAGGCCATAGGAATGAATAGGAATTGCTCCCGCAATTTGCGAGTCACCAAGAGGCACTCGAAAATTGCGGGCGCAATTTCAAGGGTGCCAGGGTTCCAAAAGGACACCCTGTTCCTACCCCGAAATGTGCATGTGTGGACATGTGGTGCGCAGACATGCCCTAAGGGCATGAATGTGTGCCACATGGCACTTAATAAAAGCAAAAAAGTGCTTCTTTATAGGAAATCGCTAATTACCACCAATTTGAAGTTGGTGGTCATTAGCGATTACTTAAGGCTAAAGTGCACTTTCTTTTGTGCTACTCACATTGTATTTAAGGAAGCGCAATTAGCGATTCCTTAAATGCCGGAATCGCAATTTTGCAATTCCTTATTTTGCTAGTAGGTTTCAACTTACCTACATTGCTCGCTGCCCAATAGTGATTACAAACGCTGAAATTCTCTGAATTTCAGCGTTAGCGCTCGCTATTTGCCCACCTACATCTGGCCCATGGTGGCCTATGGCAGGGTTGTGTCCTTGCCCCCTGCTTATTTAATTTATTCTTATCAGATCTTTCTCAGCATTTGGATGTTGTTAATGGGCATGTTCCTAGGACGGGGGGGGGGTGCAAATTAGTTGCCTCCAGTAGGCCGATGATACAATTCTTGTGAGTCATACTCCTATCAGCCTACAAAGACTTATTACTGCCTTTGAAGACTATACACAACATAATGGCCTTAAACTGAATATTAAAAAAAACTGATGACAATTGGTGTAATTAAACAGAATTTGAATCCCTGGAAGGCCAGAGAAAGTACAATTGCTATTGTTAAAATGTATAGATACTTAGGGGTGATGTTTGACAATCGCGTGTCGTTTACATTTCATTTTAAGTATTTAGGGGCCAAGGCTGTGACCTTGATCCATGCTTTTAAATGTTTTCAAAAAATCACTGAACTGTCAATCATATGAGTTTATTCTTAAAGTAATCAAAACCAAGTTACAACCAACCCTCGTTATGGTTCCCCCATTACTAGAGGGAAAGATGTGAAGGTGCTTGACCTATTAATTGTCAAGGTCTTCAAAGCAACTTTTGGGATTGCCAGGTCTGTGAGTCAAGCAGCAATAAGATTGGAATTTGGTCTCAAGAGACAGAGTCTGGTATCAAAGGGAGCCTATTTAAAATGTATGGTCGCATTGTCAATGTTAACCCCTGCACCTTTAGGGATTATTTGTTGGCAAGAAATAGACAAGTCAGTCTATGCGGCTAAATGGAGATCTTATATTTTAACTTCCCTACAAGATAGCGGCCTGCAAAGTGCACTGCGAGATTTGAAAATGCCGAATTATAATTTAATTTTAAAAAAGCATATCACAGCTGAATCGTTTAAATTGAAGAAAAATGCATTAGCTGAGAAAAATGATGCATGGTACGTGATTATTTCATACAAATCCCTGCGTGTTCAGCTGTATCTGAATGGGGTTTTTTCTGCAAAGTTTAAAAAAGTTTTTAAGGTTATATATGGGAATAAACCCAATAAAGGAGGGCACTCAATCTTGGATCAAGCAGTGGCCGGATTTTAATTGTAGATTTTGTGGATGGCCACAGGAAACTCTAGTACATACATAGTATGTGTCTGCCCCAGGCTGATTAAACTCAGACTTTTAGTTTTGAGACCTTACTTTTTGATGAGTGGCGTGCGATCTGCTCAACATTTTATTGTCTGGTGAATTGATTCCATTATTATGTCAATTGGTAAAAATGTTATTGCTAGTTGAAAAATATTTAATACAATAAGGCTGAGCTCCACTATTTTTATGACTTTGGTGACTAACAGTTTTAATCGGCTCATACATTTTATCACCTAATAACTTTTGTTGCGAGGGTGTTAATTTGAAATGTAACAATAGCTGGGTTACCATCACAGTAAATTGATGCACTTTTATTGTTTTGATATGATGGTCGTTGCAATTATTGCACATTAGCACTTTGAAAGGTAATTTGTGCAAGAAATGTATAATAGAAACTTTTCTGCTTTAGTCACTTCTGCACTTTACCATTAACACTTTAAAATATAACATGTGTAGTGTTTCATAGTGAAAATGAAGGGTTATTTGTTAGAATATGTTTCCGTCATGTATATGGAAATAGTATGCAATGCACATCATCACTTTAAAATGTAAAATGTGCAATAATATGCTGTAATTAACGTTGTAAGGTGGTTAGATTTGGGTTTATTGATACGTTTTTAAATTGTATTTATGGGACAGATTTTTTATTATTTCGTGATGAGAAGATATTTTGCTTGTAATGTAAATGTGTTTTTCTTGGAGTTGTAAGATGTTGTGTTTGCAATGATTTTAATTAATCAAGCAATAATGATTATATATATATCAAAAAAACTTGCAATACTGCCTTATGACGCCTGGTGTGTAATGTGTGATTAGACAATGAAGAGAACTCACTACATGAAGAGAGTGGCTTTAACAACATGACAAGGTATGAGGTGGGCAGACACACTGACGGGTGGGAAACTTAAGGCCTGAGTATGAGTTAGGTACTTAACTCCGACCCTTGAGTAAACCCCCATTTACCATGGGTAGGAAGCATCAGTTGTTAGACATATAATGCATCTGATAATTATCAGATGCATTAAGTACCTCAACTTTTGTTCAATTTTGGCAGGTCAGCCTTCTGAAATTTGATGGGGAAAAGTGTATTGTATTTACCGTACCATGCAGATTTTGTTGAGTTAAACATCAAAATCCACAAGTTAGTCCCCAGTAACTCGTAATAGGTGCTATTTATCGCACCCGATAGAAAACGAACCCTGGGGTATTGTAATTATAAAGGTGCGATAAATAGTACCTAAACTCATTATTAAGCATTTTGGAGTTTCATAGATATTTTGTAACAATTATGTGTGGCATTAGGCAATGAAAACACAAGTAGATGATGGACAAGACACTCACTCCTAGTCACAGATCTGTGTTGAATCCATCATCGTTCTTTAGCTCACTTCGCCACCCCAGTTCACACCTATCCATATGCAAATCAGTCTTCACCCTCTTCCTCATGGAAACAGTCCAGCCCGCACTGCCAAGCCAGGGCTTCCCTGGACCGGAAACAAGCATCCTGGGACCAGTTTCGAGGTAACACCCCTCATCAGCCATGGTAGCTTGAATACAGTGGCAAAGTGAGCAAGGGGCCCACATCTGGGCATACCATGCTAAATTAGGTCGAACAAAGCAAACACAATGAGATGATGGACGGTGCGCTGAAACGATTCAGACACTCACCCCCAGTCACAGATCTGGGTTGCATCCACCATCCCAGGATGCTTCTTTGGGGTCCAGGGAAGACCGATTTTTGTACACATGTCTTCCGGAAGCCACTAAAGCTACATGAGTGCACTCTATGTCACCTCCTACATTCGAGAAACCAGCTTATGGATAAAAACTGGCTTTGATAGAATGAGTTGTTTGATTGTCTTTTGGGAAAATATGTGTTGTTGCCAACAATTTGATCAAAGCATCAAAGACTTGCTTGAAAATATTACAGAATGTTGGTTGGTCCGTACCATCAACCATACCCACTGTGTGCTGAGTGGAGCCAGTTACCCATTCTAACACAGCTAGGATTATTTTGAGAAGGTGTGGGATAGCAGTAGGTATGGCTACATTCAACAGAAACAGTGATGCTAGGATATCCTGGATAGTATGCATTATCAATCTATATGTTGTTAAGACTTTCAGTAGATCTAATCTGATTTGTTCAACTATTGTCCTTCTCTGGTGTCTTGTGGCTATCGCTTGCCTGCAACACTGTTCAACTTGATTAATGCGTGTTCTCATACTGCTTGGAGCTGTGGAACTGTGATTTGGTGTAGCTGAATGAAGTGGCCAACCTGAGCTGCATCCATGAGTGCAGCATTATCTAAAAGATAGAAAATGAGAAGCACATCTCCACAATAGACCTTCTTTATGTAAGTGTGTCATCTTTCAGGTGCAATTGCTTTCACATTTTCCAAAATATTTTTTGTGTACCTTTTTATATAAAGGCATTACCCCTTGATCCCTCTCGTTGTTATGACTAACTAATTGAGGCCCCTGTGCCTCTAATCACAACCCTTTCCCACATATAAAAATACCCGCCCTTGCTTCCTTTTTTAGGGAGAGTCTGGGAAGTGCATGCAGTGCTCTGTGAGGCATGCTGTATTCAAGTATGGAGTTGAAGCTCTGCCCACTCTCCATTCATATTTTTCATTGGCTTTTCGTTATTAGTCTTGCTAGTCCCTCTTAGGACTGCCTTGTCTTCAATTGTAACCTCCCATGAGGACTCTCCCTTTTACTTCTGTTGGTCCACGGTATGTCTTATTTAGTTTGTAAGCACTATTTTCTTCTACTGAAGGTACAACATGCTTTCCTGCAACATTCAGGATTTTCGAGCAGCATCAAAATAGATAAATAAAAAACATTGTCATTTACAATGCTAGTAGGTTAAACTCTTTCAAATGTGAGACCTTTTGCATTGCGAACGCTTGTTTATGCTCTAAACAATCCATGGGCAGGTGTGGTGTGCAGGCGCGGTGTGCAGGTGTGGTGTGCGTGCTCTAGCAACTTTCAGCTGCTCCTTTCCTTCCATGGTGCTGGCAGGTTTGGGAGGTCATGCGGACCTGTTTCACAGCTGCATTCATGCAAGCCTATTTCGGCAATTTCTATGCTAGAATACAGGAGGAGTCGGCAGGTTTAAGGTGAGTGAGGGTGGAGCGTCTGCCTGCACTGTGGCAGTATCCAAGTGTCCTTCCTTCATCCTTCTTGAACGCCCGGGCCGGGGGTCTGCTGTGCTTGTCTCCAGCCATCTGGGGGGCTTATCTTGGTTGCCGAGGCACAGAAGGCTGCCTGGCAACTGACATTCCTGGATGTTCTGGGCATATTTACTATGCTTTTGCCCAGCTGGATGTCTAAAGTGCCTTCATTTGGCCGGGCTGGGCTTGTCTGGGGTGATGAGGTTGTGGTGCTCCTTGGCAATCAGCTGTTTGGTCCGGGGGAGAAATTGTGCTGTGCCAGGCAAGAACATTAGCTTGACGAGCTGTACAAATTGAGCTGAGTGTTTGGGCTCATAATTTCGAATCTAGTCAAATGTAATGTGATGAGTTTTAAAACAGGTGGATGCAGTAGTTCTTGATTTGGGCCACCCTCCATTTTCCACTCTGGTGTACCATGCAACATTACTGATCAGTTGTCTGGTTGTACTTTCACTGTGTCCTTCTATGTATCATTTTTCGCTGTGGCAGGATGTCTCCCCTGGGGTTGGTAAGATGGTCGTGGGACCAGTGCATCTCCCGACTGCTTTACTAAGTCTGTAGACAATGTCTGTCAAGGGTTTGTGTGATGATACTTGCTCTCATTCCAGTTGTGGGTTCTGCTCCGCTTTACTCCATGTGAGTGGCTGTGAATTTGCTAGATCTGTCTTCCTTTATTATATGTTGTTGCCATATATATGTCAGGCTCTGCTCTAGGCCCTTGACCACTGATTTATCCGCTGTCATAAGTCACCCTGGCTTGTTGACATGCTGCCTAGGCATGGCACATGGATGTCATATCCATGGGCAGCGGAGAGTAGACTATGGCCTGTCTACTAGACTGCCGTTTATCAAAAGAGAGAGAGAGGACTAGGTAGCTAGTCTGTATCCCTGGGTATTATATGTATTATCAATAAGGCCTATTTGTGAAGTGACTAAGAACTATATGTTAAGGGGCAAACCATTTGGTTTGATCATGAAGCCCTCACCCACCAATCTAGTTGGTGGAATGCTTCATCATCGGGCCCATCCAGTGACACCGAATGTGTCCCGGGTGTGCTTCGATGCCTGGATACAGCGGAGCAGGTATATTGCTGAGTGTGCAGTGTGATGACGTGAAAGTGAAAATTAAAAGCTATACAGCGGCCCCAGTACCCGAAGGTAATCAATACTTTAATCACTGGGGCTCTGTTAGCATTAAAAAAGGCTGATGGATGTATAGGAGTATTTATTAGGGCCTCCTGCATCCAGGTGTGGTCTACATGTTTTAGCCAGAACTTTTATGTTAAAACTGGCTTTCCTCAGGACCAATAAATAGGTGATAGTGCAGTCTTAATTTTAAGTGAGCGTGTAATATGCAAAAATGTGAAGCACTCGCTAAGGTGCTATATGTGTGCGAGGGGGATTCCCTCTTGAGCATCACTGTACATACGCCATATATGACATAACAAACATACAGGGGAGAGCCTTAGCATGGTAGGTTTATGTCACAAAACAACGTAATTGCCGGTTTCTAAAGTGCTGTGTAGATGATAAAACAGCAGCAAAATGTGTAACCATATTGGTGGTATGGTTAAGGTAAGGATTAACGCGCTATGCGTTGGTATTGTGGTGGGCTAAACAGCGTAAGCAACACTCACAAATAGTGGGGTGGTAGGCGTATAAAAAGTAAGGTATCCTCACACTGGCTAGTTGCCGCAAATGCCTCAAGGAATCACCTGGAAGAGGTTTTGACCCTAGAAAACGAAGGGTCCAAGAGTAAGGGGTAACCTGCAAAGAAAAGCGAGGGTAGCTTACCCGGACTGTCCCTGAAGGGCATGGTACTCACAAGACTTTCAGTCAGGACCTGTAGAGAACCTGTTATCCTGCCGTGGTATTCCGGACGCATGTCTTGCGGTAGTCACTGGTTTTATATAGTCCAGTTCTATTGGTTTCACCTGTGGATGTGGAGACATAGAGGATAGACTGCCCTAGCTGAGTCACGCGCAGGTAGCGCTTGTGCGGGAAGCTAGTGTCTCAATGCAGGGTTTTGCAGGAGGTCAGGAGAGGTTAAGGCTGTTTTTTGTCTTAGACAAGAGAAGGGTTTTTAGACTGCGTGACATGTGCTTCTTTAAAAAAAAAAGAAAAATGAAGGCGCATGCATTCAAAGTTGGGCTGTTCAGTGAGGTTTTAGTTTGGTGTATTTGTCCTGACCTTGGTAAGATAACATTTGCATTCTATAGCCTTCTCTCTCACGAAGCTTTTTGTGAAGGGAGGGGCTGGCTAGAGGAGCAGAGACGTCTCTGCTTGTTATGATTGGCAATGGACCAATTTTGGTCCGCAAAGCTTTGTAAGGGAGGGGCCATCCCAGCTCCTTGCCACAGCAATATGAGACAGCTTCTTTTAGATAGATGTTTGGGAGGCTTGCAAATGAGCAGACTTCCTCTCCCCCCCAAGAGGAGAGTTGCAAAGCAGATAGGAGCAGACGAAAGCTGGCAGGCATGCATGGCACTTCGGCCTTGGAAGAGATAAGATGCAGGCCGGCAGCAGAGAGCAGAACTGTCTTTGCTTGTTATGTTTGGCAATGGACCAGTTTTGGTCCGCAAAGCCTTTTGTGAGGGAGGGGCTAGTTAGGAACGAGTGAAAAGTGAAGCAAGCTGCCCCAGGCCTTCTGACTGTAAGAAAAAGTTAGATTTTACCCAAATAAACTTAGAGGATATAGTGCAGGTAGTATTCTTAAACTATTCCCCAGATCTAGAGTAGAGTTTTGTAGACAGAAATGACTTTTAGAAATGTAAAAAAAAATGTGCTTTTTGAATTGAAGTTTTTTGCAAGACAAGTGATACTTGTTTATCGTTTCAGATTGCAGCGCTGGGGTGCGAGTGATGCCTCTCCCCCTTCCCCCTCCTTGTGTGTGAGGGCCCCTCCCACCCACCTCCCCCTCTCCCCCAAACCTGGAGCCAGACCTAACGGTGGAAGGTGATGTCCTGTGGCTGATGGCGGACTGGAGCTGATGATCTATGGCTGACCAGATCGGATGGGGTTCTTTCTTGTCGAGGGGATACAGATCAAGATGGATGTAGGAGAGCTGTCACCTACACAGATGTACTGCTTCTTTACAAGCGAGGAAGGGATCATCAGAGTGTGCTACAATTGGAACTGTCCCCTTCAAGTGAGGTTGACTATGAAAGCATGAGAGCTGTCGCTTTCGCACAGGAGAACTGCTTGTGTAAAAAGTGAAGATGCAGGGAACTGTGAACAGTTTTTTTTCAACTTGGAGTTCCACCTGACAAGAGACAGTTGTCTTTTTGTTTTCCTTTTTTCACAGAAAATAACTCTTTTTTTTATAGAGACACTTTACTGCAATTAGAATGGATATTTTCTGAGCTACAGTTGGCTGCCTTGGCAGTAGAATATGCAGTTTAATCATTAGAGGTTCAAATGACTCAAGCATCCAGATATTTCTGATTTATTTTTAGATATTTCACCCGAGTTATTGTTTTAGGTAATGCAGTCTTTGCCTGCTTCATAGTGATCATACGTGATGAAGTTTAAAAAAAAGAGAAAACCAGTTAGTTATGATCTGCTTTGAATTCAATGTTTTTGTGTAGCCACTTCAGCATGAGAGTTGCTGATTCAAAATATGCTTTTTAACAGTTGTGTTTTTGATTCTGAAATGCAGTTTTTCACTTGTCGGTAATCTTTCAAATATGGACCATAGTCTTGTGCTTTCACTCTAAAAATTTAGTTTTAAATGGTTTTGCTTTTAAATGAGACATGCAGTGTTTCAATGACAATCAGATCTTCAGTTAGATTTTATTCAGTTGCTGGTTATTCTGTATTGTTACCACTTTTACAGATAACAGATACGGTGCCCCAATGATAGTTTTGTTTTTGAGTCAAGATATTCACTTGCTAGTTACTTTGCAATAATGCCAATTTTGCAGTTAAAAGATGCAGTACTTCATTCATAGCTGTGCCTTTAGTTCAGTAATTTTATTTTTGGTATATGTGAATGGTGATGTTCAAGGGTGATGGGGTGCAATGTAGTGAATGAGCCACTTTAGAGGTCTGATGCGCTGTTATGACCCTCAATCACCACCATTGTGAATTGACTTTAATGTGCTATGTTACCTTAGCCTTAATGTAGGATGGTCTTGCATATGCTTATTTCTCTTCTGTTCTATACTCTTGCTGTTTTTCAGTAGAATAATATTGCCAAAGAATAGAAGGTATGGGATGTCGACGTGCAGTGTTGTTGGTGATGGTGCCCATATGTGCTCCATGGTGGATACTGAGGGATTAAGTGCATAATGTTAGGTGAATTATGACTTTAGCCTATTGGCTTTGACGTGGTCTAATATCATTCTGTTTTCCAAGTATGAATCTATTAGTTTAGCTGCTTCAGTTGTAAGGATTCCTGGATTGACAATTTATAATGCTAGGGCTAATAGTAGACTGACTTGTTTTATGGTTAAGTCTGTTAACCACATCTTGATAGCTTTATCTGATTTCCTGCTTGATATGCGTGGGGCTAGACAAGCTATTTTGCAGCATGGGGTTGTTATTACAGCGCCGGGACACCCCAGGGTATTCAGCACCGAGACACCCCAGGGTATTCAGCGCCGAGACACCCCAGGGTATTTGCGCGCTATATAAGTTGCCTAAACATAAACATAAACATTGATTTCCTGCCATTGAAATGCTGCTTTGGTAATTCTGGTCATTCTAAATCCACCTAGTCTCATACTACTGCTTTGCATGATTGTCATCTGCAGTTCAATAGACCCTTGATAAAGGAGAGTGGGATTAGCTCCTTGGGTGGTTACCTGATGCTTTGTTTTATCTTGGGTGGTGTATCTAGTCATCTGTTTTTAGTTGCATTATGCTGTTGTATTCAATGTGTGCCTAGTCTTTTGAATATGTTTTGCCTTAGAACTGCTTTTGTTCATTCTGTCAGTTATATTTCTAATTATTTCAGTAATCGTGTGCATATTGTTTGAAGCTTCGATGGTGTTGGACAATTGTCATGCGTGGAATGTAGTTACCGAGGTATTTATCGGTTATGACCATTGCCCACCACCATCTCAGCATATTTTAGCCTAATATAGTGATATTTAGGCCTTTTTTGACTTTACCTTGTTTTAAGGCAGTGCTGACTATTGTCTTTGACATGCTTTCATGTTATCTTGCTTTGCAATTCATATCATCACATAGACCTAGTGATGTGTAGACCTGAAGCTACAAAGAAGGGTTTGATTATGTCTCTTTCTGTTTCTGACTTCATCTTGCTTAATGGCAGGGCTTGCCTATTGGCTTTGGCATGATCTTATGCCTTGTTGCATACTAATTGTGGCTCTTAGCAGGAGTAGAGGCCTATGCTTGAGCAACTCCATATTCTAAACTGCAGCCATCTTCTGAGCCTCTTTAGGTGAGAGGTTATGTTTTCATTCCTAGTTGTTATTCGCTCTTGCTAAACTAGAGAGGACCGATTCTTATCAGAGGAATGTCGATGCCGGAGTCATAGCAAAATGCTTGGCCAGCTGCTTGTTGTGCACTCTTGGTACGAGGTGGTACAGAAATATGATAAAGAAAGTAGGAGGATTGCATTTTGCATTAGAGAAAGGCTCCGAGGGTTCTCAGAGAGAGAGTGTGAGTTAGTCTGGTGGTTTGGCGGTCTGGTGATACATCATGGTGCAGACGTGCAGTCGTGACTGTGGAACAGAGAGTCCTGACCGAACCAGAGAAAGAGAGAGAGACGGACCCTTCTTTGAATGCAAGATGCCTAAGATTATGGTGAGCTGTTTCATGTATACCTATTGTAGCTAACTAATATTTTTAATTTCAGCTTCTACATATATGTATATGTCAGTAATTACTATTGTGAAGAATGACTACTGTGATGTTTAGTTATTTCTTTCTTTTGTTATTCTATCATTGTGTAATAAAGAAACCCCAGAGCACATAATTTGTTTGTGTTCCTTGTGAGGGAAAGTCGGGCCCCTTTTTTACCAAGTGCCTACAGAGAGATGGGTGAGTTTCCCCTCTAATGGGTAGTTTTAATATGGGAGGGAAATCGGCTCCCAAAAGGAATGTCCAAATTCTAAGTATGTTATCCTAACATAGAGGAGGAGCTATGTATTTATTTCACCAGAAGGTGTTGTTATCGTACTGAGGTGCGTTGTTCGTGCAGTTGCGCGTTGTTTCACGGGAAGGTGTTGTTGTCGTACTAAGGTGCGTTGTTGGCGCACAGTGGTGCGTTGAGTTGCTTCGCATATCCTCTGACCTATGACTATATACTTGCAGTATTTCTAGCTATCAGTATTATTCCTTTCTCAGGTAGGTATCCTAAAAGTGTGGTGTTTTTATGAGTCCTGAGAAGGGCTGTGGTAAGTAATGGCTTGGTAACTGACAGAGGCACCAAAATATACGGAGAACCGAGTCATTACAACTCTCCACAGGGAGTAATCATATAGGTGGTAGTGAGCCCACGGGTAGGTAGCCCATTGGCTGCTACCCTTCACTCCACTTAATGCCCCTAAATTCTGTATTTAGGTGCCTCTTGATACCAGCACCTCAGATTCGACTGACTAAAGAAGATGAAGGACAAAGAAGAGCCGAAGACGTGGGAACTGTGGACTAGCTGTGGACTTGGCTCCAAACTCTGCCTTCCTGTTCCAACAATTGCAAATACCTGACTCGTCCTGCATCTGTGCCTCCTCCCAAAGCCTTAAAGGGCTGCGACACTTCGCCAACCAGCCAGCATCTCCCATGAAGTGGAGAAGCCACTTCCCTGCAGCCTGCAGACACCGATTGACCAATCACCTGACCACTGGTTGCTCTGACACAGCAGCATCCCAGGAGGATGTCACTGAGTGTCCAGTATGCACACCCTTTTGATCCACTGAGTCTTTGAGGTGCTGATCCACCCCAGAGGCTCCCTGCACCAATAACAGGGTATCAGAATCTGTTGCAAGCACCAAGGCTTGTTTGTGTTTAGTCCGAACACCACCACTGCCAAAACTTACTTGCATGTTGAGGGACTTTGAGAGAGGCCAACTCCACACCAAAAGTCATCTTACTGTGTTTCTTTTCCCTCTTCTGCAGGTGCACCATGAACTGTGAGCCTCAAACTCCCGACCCGCCGGACAAAACACCTATGCACACGAACCCTACAGCCCGAGTCCGCTGAAACCAATGATGGCTCTGTGGTCCTGAGACCCTCAAGAGCCAAGTCGAACTTTTGGTTATGCAGTACTAGTCCCCCAGTCCCACTTGCAGCATTTCTTTGTAGGCACTGCTCCCCATTAGCTTCAACATGTGCGTCCGAGGCTACCACAACGTAAAGCACTTCTGCACCCAGACACCCCAGGGCAGGTAAACTTGACCTGGTGGTGCTTACTTGCACCTGTAAGTTGGTGGCAAGTGATCCTATGCAATGTATGTATCAACCATAGGATAACATTACCATGTTCGAGGTTCATGCCTCAAATCTGACAGCTGTATTTTTTTAATTGTTTGAAAATCGCTAACACCAAAAGTACTTACCTGATATTAAAGATCTTGGTGCCTAAATTAAAATAAAATTCTGTTATTTTTACAAATTGATATTGGATTCCCTTATTGAGTGTGCGCTTCATTTATTGACTGTGTGTGCAGCAAATGCCCAACGCTCACCTTTGATAAGTCTAAACTGCTCAACCACTCTCACAAATGGAGCATTTGTTTTTTTTAAATAAAGCCCCTGTAAACAAATTACGGTAGGAGATGTGGCCTAATGATTTGGGCGGTCGACCAGAAGCTGGGGAACTGGGTTCGAGTCTCAGCTGGGACGCTCAAAATCTTGTGATTCTGGGCAAACACTCAATCTCCCTGTCTAACCAAAGAAAAATAATCTGTCCCACTCTCATGCAACTGGTGCTCATGTAAAGGGATCTGGTACTTTCTGGTGTAGTTTGTGCTATATAAAACTCCCCCAAAAAATAAGAGTGGAAGTGTGATAGAGAGCATCCTATCACCCAGGCTACCGGGGACTTCAAGATGGTGTCCAGTGGTCCACCTCAACCAGAGGCATCAAGCGGTCTAGTCTACGGAGCAAGGGAGGAACAGAAGCCCGGACAAGGGTTAAAAGAGAGCCGTTGGCTCAGCTGTGGGCCGTCGGGTGATTGGAGATCTGGAGGAGGCGCAGCTGCGACGGACAGCGGCAGGGGAGGAGGTGAGACTAGGCAGGACGGAGCACCGGAGGACGGAGCACGTGGAGACGGAGTGAAGAATCCAGATGCTGGAAACACGGAGTCAAAGAATCAACGGAGCGGCGGAGCTGACCCACGGGAGGTTTCCCCAACACACACCGCGCTCATATCCGGCTGTCCCTCCGAGCAACAGGACACCGCGATACCCATTGCTATGGTCACCGGGGACCGTAGCCCCAGGCAAGTGACGTGGGGAGAACGGTGGAGGAGGAGGTTGGAGGGCACAAGACTGTTGGGCTTGTGGCATAAATAAAGTTGTGCACGCTGCATGCGAACACTCTTTTTTTTCCTTCCCCATTCCTCGTAACCCCGACCCTTCCTCATAATTAGGAACTACCACTAACCTCGGTGACCCACAAGGTAATGGTGACGGGTACATGCATAGAGCTTTAAGAATCTATACAGTTCGTGACGGTAGTGTTCTTCTGTTTGCCTTTTGGGAAACGCCGGTACGAGTGACTTGCGAGGAAGAGTGACCAAGAAAGAGAGAGGCCGAGAACTGCTTCCCTGAACTCCAAAGACCGTGCTCGGCACACTTTGTTATTTTCTACCAAGTATTCTGAACGATTTATCCTTTTGACGCGTGAATAAAACGCTTATTTTGCTACTGTCAATTGACTGTGTGAAAGAGTTAATTAAAGACAAAGTATCGAAACGCTTACAGTGGTGTCAGAAGTGGGATACTGTGATTTGATACAAAATGACACAACCAGTGACTGTGCAAGATATGATAACGCAGCTGGCGGAAGGTCAGAGACATTTGCAATTAGTGTTTGAGCAACAGAATAAGAATGCCCAAAAAGAAAGAGAACAACGAAAGGGGGTGGGCCCAAAGGACCGGAACCAGGAAGGACCCGTTTAAACTCAACAACAACAATAACCTAGGTTCCTGTGTCACTTAGACTCCATTCATTTCAAGGAGAAAAACCACACTATTTTCTGTTGGTGGTTGGGTTATTTATTTTACCCAAATTTGCAATTCATTCATATATAGTAAAAGGGGGCAACTGTTCTCCACAGATTTACACACAGAATTTACCAACAAACATTTACAAATACATACACTACTTCATACATTTAAGAACATTCGGTAACACAAATAAATTCACAGATTTTTACACACAATGTTCACAATTACTGTCAATAATACAATGTGGACCGCAAAAATGTTTTTCGCAAGACAAATCAATTGCACTGCAAGTCTGCGTTGGTTTACACAATATTCTCATATCTTGTTTGCATCTTATTCATTCTCCAAGATATTCTTGCTATCAATAAAAAATTTCCTTAATACAACTCAGCGTTATTCTCGCTTTACCGACGCGTTTCGAGACACACTTTTGCCTTAGTGTGCTCTCATCAGGGCATCTTACTTATCCACATTTGGGTGTATCTATAGGCACAAAAAAAATATAATAAAACACCTGTCACTTGTCTGTGATATTTACATGATTCAAACAGCTTATACCAATGGCTGTGTGGGACTACCTACCTGCCAATGTGGTAAACGTTATTTAGCTAAGGTTTCTAGACCGCTGTGTCCGGTTTGTATAAGCAATGAGTCTGTGAATAATAAGAGGAAGTTTTTGGTATTTTGTTCTGCTTCCTTGCGTTTATGCTAGACACGTGAATCATTGTCTGTAGCATACCTGTCTTTTAATTATGCCAGACTCAGATGTAACTTATTTGTTCTTACTCCCCGCTGTTTCCTAATAAAGGACAACAAGAGGGGAGTGGTAGAGAGGAGGGAGGGGGAGACAGGGTACCAGTATGCTTAGTTTTGGACCCTTATTTGACTTTAATTAGAATCACGTTGCATTAAGCAAACATCCTACCTTGTGGCGTCTGTTTTTTCTCTTCCGCCTACTACAGTGGGACTCGGGTAATCGTACGACTTTTTTTTCAATTTCCTATAACAAAGACATGACGGGCGGTCTTAATATCATGTTCCGCGCTATTTGTGGGCATTAACTTTACTTCAGCACACGTCTATGTCACTTACCGGTAGACGTGTCTTAACCTCCTTCTCTCATTATCTTGGCCGCGTAGCATGAATCAGCGTCGCGTAACGTTGAACGCGTTGTATTCATGTCAACGCGCCTGCCTCTGGAAATTGTAGTTCTCCATAAACTCATGTTGGGGGTTGTAGTCTTTAAGGCATGATACTATTGTGCTTCATTGGTTATAGAGGCTACATGTATCTTCATCATTGGGCGCTAGACAGGAACAAACGCTGGCTCTAACAGGTTATCAACGCAATGTACTTGAAACTCACCACGCTCCACGTGGTGCATATTCGCGCTGCATCCAAGGCAGCAGGGGAATGTAGTTCTTTAACACTACATACTGGGAGTTGTAGTTTTTGTATACGGTGCTACCCAGCCACTAATACCTTTATTCCTATGACTTTCAAACACTAAGCCGAATCGTTCACTGGCTTTTTGTAACATTCTTCAGCAATATGTAAATTTTTTCAAAAAAAAGAATTCACTTCTTACACATATTATCACAAAACATCCTTCCAGGATCCAATTTCTTTTTCTTATTAAAACATTCCCTGGCCACATACAGCATCTCAATAATTCTAATTATGTGGAGTAGTGTGGCTCACTGGTTAGAGGCGGCAGGCCTGAGAGCAGAAGTCAGCCTGGGACCAGGGTTCAATTCCCGACGCGGCAGGGTCGTGGACCTTGGTCAGCGGACTCGATAATTCTCGCTTCGGTGCTTACTCTAATCAGGGGTTCCACTCGGCAACTCTGGGCATTAGCTTGCCTAATCTCCACAACGGCCCCACCAATTCCGGGGATGCCTGGCTCCACCTTGGGGACTCCCAGCAAGGGACCATCCCACAGGGAAATCCAGGACAGGTTCCCCAGAGTTATACAGCGCTGGGACGCCCCGTTGCTGGGGCAGCTGTGCGCTTTACAAGTATACTACATACTACAAGTATACTACATTAATATTCTCTTCACAAATAAATATTTCCTATTAGTATTCCTCTCACTCATTGCTTATCACAGCAAAGTTTTCCAGTCATCAAGATTAATAAGGACAGTTATAACTCCGAGCGTATCTCCTCTCAAATCCGAGATATTTCAGACATTTCATTAAGCCCGGTCATCACTGTGTCATATTTCATAATCCGATAAGCCTCTTTTCTGAGTAGAAAGGTCTCAATATCGGCAATCTTACTAGACGTGTTCATTGACAGTAACACAGTCCACTTCAGATCCCTCTCTGTGTGTCCAGCATTAACATAATGTTCCACCATAGGAGCTGTCATGACCTTTTTCTTAAGTCTGGATCTAGGTTGGGTAATTCTTTGGTTAATTTGCTGGCAAGTCTTGCCTATATACAGTTTTGATAAATAACACAAGAAAACTGATGGTCTAGGTAAAAAAAGGAAAATATATGTAACCATGCACACAGAACAGAGGTAAGCAAAACAACACACATTCAATGACTCCTCAGTCTAGCTGTGGATAGTAATAAGGTTGATAGAGCCATTGCGACTTTGTGTCAGGAGAAACCCTGAGGAGGGCAGAAAGATCAGGATTTCCATCAACTGCCCTTGGTGGCCAGTGTCTTCATTTGGAAAACCAAAGGCGCCCTATGTCACCTCTTGCACTGCACTTTCCTGCCCTGTCACTATACGCCTAGTCTACAAATGTTTGGCTCAGTGCCAGAAGTGCTGAGGTGACATAGGGCGCCTTTGGTTTTCCAAATGATGACACTGGCCACCAAGGGCAGTTGATGGAAATCCTGATCTTTCTGCCCTCCTCAGGGTTTCTCCTGACACGAAGTCGCAATGGCTCTATCAACCTTATTACTATCCACAGCTAGACTGAGGGGTCATTGAATGTGTGTTGTTTTGCTTACCTCTGTTCTGTGTGCATGGTTACATATATTTTCCTTTTTTTACCTAGACCATCCGTTTTCTTGTGTTATTTATCGTTAGGATTGGGGATTAAAACTGTTGGGTCTTTAAATATTCTCCCTGGGACCCCCTCTCTCTCCCTCTCCGGGAGCTGAGCATTGTGTGATTATTATTATATACAGTTTTGCACAGGGACAAACCACTGCATAAATCACATTTTTAGTCTTGCAGTTGCTGAAGCTTGTATGCTTCCATTTGACACCATTATGCTGAAATTCTGTGCCCTCAATTGTGTAGTCGCATACTATACAATTCCCGCATTTGTGATGCCCCTCAACTGGTTTAAACCCTAATTGGCTTCGAAGGTCCTTTTTAACTCGCTTCGGGAATATGTCAGACCTGTTGATTTCCTGGCCTATACTCCTGTTTTTTTTCATAGCAAATAATGGTTTTGTAAACCCACATTCCAAATTCTCAAGGAGGCTCCAATTTTTTAACACTAGCTGCTTAAATTTATTACTGTCAGGCCCTAAAGTAGAGACACACACTAGTCTCTCTAGTGGTGGTTTGATCCTTTTTTCAAGTAAGGTTTCCCGAGGTGTGAACCAAGCTCGCTTCTTAGCGTGCTTGAGCATTTTTCTAGCATAACCTCTTTCCGCCATCTGTTCACAAAAATTCGTGGCGTGATGCTCAAATCTGCCTTATCTGTGCAGTTCCTACGAATTCGTAGTAGCTGTCCGTAGGGCAAATTGTCTTTTAAACTCTTAGGGTGAGCACTCCGATAATGTAATATGGAGTTTTTATCGGTCTCTTTCCTATGTAGAACTACTGTAAGGGTTGTCTCTTTGGGGACTACTTCCACATCCAGGAAGGTCAGTCTGGTTTTACTCTTTATACAACTGAATTTGATGTCTGGATGCCTGCAGTTAAGCCACCGGAAGAAACAATCTAATGTCTCCTCGGAGCCAGACCACAGGCACCAGACATCGTCTATATTTCGGAGCCACTGCTTCACATTGTTCGAGAAGGGGTTGTTATTAAAGATAAATCTGTCTTCAAATGGCGCCATGAAGAGGACCGCCATCTCGGGAGCAAAAGGACATCCCATGGCGGTCCCCTTCATTTGTCAGAAACCTCCTCTGCTGAAACTTCAAGTGACTCAGACCAAAGTGCGGGACCATCGAACAGAAAGGGCCCTTTTTTAGAGAAAGGCAAACCAAAGGGCAAAGTAAGGTTCAAAAAACAGCCATGGGAGATGAGAACGAGGAGACAATATTACAAGTCATGAAGAAAAGCACTGTTGTCAATCTATCCCAAAAAGTGCTGACAGAAAGTGAGCTGACAGTACTAGAGTTAGGGCTACAATTTGTTCCAAATCGAATGACGGATTTTACTAAACTCAAAATGGAGGCAATTGAGTTTTGTAGGAAGATACACCTGAAGGCTTTCTTTGCAGGGAAAGAAAATACGAGGAAGCTAGAAGTAACAGGGCTGTCAAATATGTCTAATTTCATTCCACCAACAACAGGGTTGCCAAAAGAGATTACGGCATACGAACAGGCACTATTATCACCACTGACCCACCTTGAGAAAAAGAAAAAATTCTTTAAAAGGAACATCACAATTAACCAACAGAAAGCGCTTAATGACCTTAAAAATGACTCATCAGTCGTATTCAAACAAGCAGATAAGGGAGGGGCGATAGTAATCTGGCCCAGAGAAATGTACATGAAAGAGGGTAACTCCCAGGTACTTAATCAAAAATGTTATAGAAAGATCAACACAGACCCAACTCTGATGAGTCAAGGCCAAATTGAACAACTGGTTAAAGAGGTATACGATCAAGGGATGCTGGGCCCTCGGGAATTTGAATTCCTGTCCAAGAAACATCCTAGGGTACCAGTGATCTACTTCCTCCCGAAAATTCATAAGCGATTAGAAGAACCACCAGGACGCCCAATCGTCTCAGGGTGCGATTCCATTTTAGTGCCAATATCGAAGTATGTGGACGTGTTTTTGAAGCCATTGTTGCCTGAAGTGGAATCGTATCTAAGAGACACGACAGAATTCATAAAAAAGGTTGAGGGAATTGATTTTGACAGTGCCGTACAGTGGATGGTTTCCTTTGATGTGATCTCCCTGTATACTCAAATCCCCCAGGACGAAGCCCTGGAGGTGATTGAGCGTTATCTGGATAAGAGACCAAGGCCACATAGGGTATTGACAGAGTTCATACTAAAGTTGGCTCAGATCGCCCTACATAAGAACTTTTTTACATTTAATAACGACTTTTACCTACAAACGAAGAGGACCGCCATGGGATGTCCTTTTGCTCCCGAGATGGCGGTCCTCTTCATGGCGCAATTTGAAGCCAGATTCCTCTTTAATAAAAACCCCTTCTCGAACAATGTGAAGCAGTGGCTCCGATATATAGACGATGTCTGGTGCCTGTGGTCGGGCTCCGAGGAGACATTCGATTGTTTCTTCGGGTGGCTTAACTGCATGCATCCAGACATCAAATTCAGTTGTATAAAGAGTAAAACCAGACTGACCTGCCTGGATGTGGAAGTAGTTCCCAAACAGACAACCCTTACAGTAGTTCTACATAGGAAAGAGACCGATAAAAACTCCATGTTACATTATCGGAGTGCTCACCCTAAGAGTTTAAAAGACAATTTGCCCTACGGACAGCTACTACGAATTCGTAGGAACTGCACAGATAAGGCAGATTTTGAGCATCACGCCACAAATTTTTATGAACAGATGGCGGAAAGAGGTTATGCTAGAAAAATGCTCAAGCACGCTAAGAAGTGAGCTTGGTTCACACCTCGGGAAACCTTACTTGAAAAAAGGATCAAACCACCACTAGAGAGACTAGTGTGTGTCTCTACTTTAGGGCCTGACAGTAATAAATGTAAGCAGCTAGTGTTAAAAAATTGGAGCCTCCTTGAGAATTTGGAATGTGGGTTTCCAAAACAATTATTTGCTATGAGAAAGAACAGGAGTATAGGCCAGGAAATCATCAGGTCTGACATATTCCCGAAGGGAGTTAAAAAGGACCTTCGAAGCCAATTAGGGTTTAAACCAGTTGAGGGGCATCACAAATGCGGGAATTGTATAGTACGCGACTACACAATTGAGGGCACAGAATTTCAGCATAATGGTGTCAAATGGAAGCATACAAGCTTCAGCAACTGCAAGACTAAAAATGTGATTTATGCAGTGGTTTGTCCCTGTGCAAAACTGTATATAGGCAAGACTTGCCAGCAAATTAACCAAAGAATTACCCAACATAGATCCAGACTTAAGAAAAAGGTCATGACAGCTCCTATGGTGGAACATTATGTTAATGCTGGACACACAGAGAGGGATCTGAAGTGGACTGTGTTACTGTCAATGAACACGTCTAGTAAGATTGCCGATATTGAGACCTTTCTACTCAGAAAAGAGGCTTATGTGATTATGAAATATGACACACTGATGACGGGGCTTAATGAAATGTCTGAAATATCTCGGATTTGAGAGGAGATACGCCCGGAGTTATAACTGTCCTTATTAATCTTGATGACTGGAAAACCTTGCTGTGATGTGCAATGAGTGAGAGGAATACTAATAGGAAATATTTATTTGTGAAGAGAATATTAGAAGTATTGAGATGCTGTATGTGGCCAGGGAATGTTTTAATAAGAAAAAGAAATTGGATCCTGGAAGGATGTTTTGTGATAATATGTGTAAGAAGTGAATTCTTTTTTTAAAAAAATGTACGTATTGTTGAAGAATGTTACAACAAGCCAGTGATCGATTCGGCTTAGTGTTTGAAAGTCATAAGAATAAAGGTATTAGTGGCAGGGTAGCACTGTATACAAAAACTACAACTCCCAGTATGTAGTGTTAAAGAACTACATTCCCCTGCTGCCTTGGATGCAGCGCGAATACGCACCACGTGGAGCGTGGTGAGTTTCAAGTACATTGAGTTGATAACCTGTTAGAACCAGCGTTCGTTCCTGTCTAGCGCCCAATGATGAAGATACATGTAGCCTCTATAACCAATGAAGCACGATAGTATCATGCCTTAAAGACTACAACCCCCAACATGAGTTTATGGAGAACTACAATTTCCAGAGGCAGGTGCGTTGACATGAATACAGCGCCTTCAACGTTACGCGACGCTGATTCATGCTACGCGGCCGAGATAATGAGAGAAGGAGGTTAAGACACGTCTAACGGTAAGTGACATAGACGTGTGCTGAAGTAAAGTTAATGCCCACAAATAGCGCGGAACATGATATTAAGACCGCCCGTCATGTCTTTGTTATAGGAAATTGAAAAAAAAGTTGTACGATTACCCGAGTCCCACTGTAGTAGGCGGAAGAGAAAAAACAGACGCCACAAGGTAGGATGTTTGCTTAATGCAACCTGATTCTAAATAAAGTCAAATAAGGGTCCAAAACTAAGCATACTGGTACCCTGTCTCCCCCTCCCTCCTCTCTACCCCTCCCCTCTTGTTGTCCTTTATTAGGAAACAACGGGGAGTAAGGACAAAGGAGTTACTTCTGAGTCTGGCATAATTAAAAGACAGGTATGCTACAGACAATGATTCACGTGTCTAGCATAAACGCAAGGAAGCAGAACAAAATACCAAAAACTTCCTCTTATTATTCACAGACTCATTGCTTATACAAACCGGACACAGCGGTCTAGAAACCTCAGCTAAATAACGCTTTACCACATTGGCAGGTAGGTAGTCCCACACAGCCATTGGTATAAGCTGTTTGAATCATGTAAATATCACAGACAAGTGACAGGTGTTTTATTATATTTTTTTTGTACCTATAGATACACCCAAATGTGGATAAGTAAGATGCCCTGATGAGAGCACACTAAGGCAAAAGTGTGTCTCGAAACGCGTCGGCAAAGCGAGAATAACGCTGAGTTGTATTAAGAAATATGTTTATTGATAGCAAGAATATCTTGGAGAATGAATAAGATGCAAACAAGATATGAGAATATTGTGTAAACTTACGCAGACTTGCAGTGCAATTGATTTGTCTTGCGAAAAACATTTTTGCGGTCCACATTGTATTATTGACAGTAATTGTGAACATTGTGTGTAAAAATCTGTGAATTTATTTGTGTTACTGAATATTGTTAAATGTATGAAGTAGTGTATGTATTTGTAAATGTTTGTTGGTAAATTCTGTGTGTAAATCTGTGGAGAACAGTTGACCCCTTTTACTATATATGAATGAATTGAAAATGTGGGTAAAATAAATAAACCAACCACCACCAAAAAATAGTGTGGTTTTTCTCCTTGAAATGAATGGAGTCTAAGTGACACAGGAACCTAGGTTATTGTTGTTGTTGAGATCAAAAAGAAAGAGAGGCGTTTCAAGAGGCTTTAAGAGAGCAAGCAAGTAACCAGAAAGTTCAAGGTACAGCTATTCTCCGTCTTACAGATGTAATTTCTAATGCCCGGGTCCACCCTAATATTCCCAGTAGTGTGTTACAAAAGTTCCAAGAAGGAGAAGATCCTGACTTCTTCACCAATTTTGAAAGAGTTGCTACCACCGCTACTTGGCCTGCAGAAAGGTGGGGACAATATGTAGCGCCGTTATTATCTGGGGAGCTACAGGCGGCGTACCAAGCGGCTAACCCAGCTGGAGTAACTCCCTATCCAGAGATAAAGAAAGCAATCCTCGAGAGATTAGGGTGTGACCAAGAGTATTATAGGGCACGTTTTCGTAAGGAGAAGTGGGTTACAGGTGACAATCCCCGAGCATTGTTTTACAGGGTCAGAGACTTGGGAAAGAGGTGGCTGCAGCCCCATACTGCCACCATGGAAGAGGTTACTGAACAAGTTTTTCTAGAACAGTATCTGGAGGCTTTACCTGCCAATACTAGAGCCTGGTTGAAGCAACATCCTGGATTAACGTCCCAATCTGCTATCGAGCTAGCTTGTGCTTATCATAGGTCTCCAGACTTCAAAAACCCTACTGGGAGAACCCCCGTTGTATTTCCTAAACCTGCACCCCGAGCTCCTAATGACAGTGTAGAGAAACATTCTTTTCCTACCCCTAGACCCACACCAATACCCTTTCCAAAACCCAACTCCCCTGTTCAGGTAGGACCTCAATGCTTTAGATGTGCAGAGTGGGGGCATATATCACGAAACTGTCCCTTAAACAATGACGGCTCCGAACCAATGGAAGTGGGTTGGTCCCGAGGGCGAGTTTTAGTCACGGGTCTATGTAGAAAGACGTACAAGAAAAACATCCGATTAAATAGGAAACCTATTGAGGCTTTACTAGACACAGGATGCCACCATACAGTAGTAGTACAAGACTTGGTACCCCTGAACTCTCTATGTGAGGGAGAAACCGTTCTAGTGTCCTGTGTTCATGGAGATGTTAAGGAATATCCTTTAGCCGAAGTCCTACTTGAAATAGACGGTTATCCACAAGTCCGGAGAGTAGGGGTAGTTCCCCGACTTCCTGAGAATATTTAGTTAGGAACGGACCTGACCAAATTTCATGACTATTTAATGGAAGCCTCGGAGCAAGAAGCCAGAGCAGAATGGCTACAGGAGGCTCCGTTTTCTAGTGAAAACCTAGTTCAGCCCAGAGACCGAGAGCATAAGTCAAAGAATGAGAAAAGAAGAGACAAAGAGAGGTATAACAGTGCCTGTCAGTCTTTTGCTTCATGTTTACTTTCTTCCCCAGAGCGTGGAGATACTCCTGCATGAAGTTTCCGTACAGCTCAGAAAGATGACAGCACCCTCACAAATGCCTGGAATCAAGTGCAAGAGAATGACTCAGAGAAGGTAGGACCCTATTTTTGTATAAAACAAGGGTTACTGTATCGAGTAAGTAAAGGGGCAACTGGAAGGGTAGAACAGTTATTGGTCCTAGTAGCCTTTCGAGAACAAGCTTTGCAATTAGCACACAACCAGACGGGTGGGGGTCATTACGGAAAGGAATTAACTCTGAAATATTTACTGGATCGATTTTACTGGCCGGGGGTGTATCGAAAAACTGCTAGATTCTGTGCCACATGCCCAAAATGTCAGTTGATAAATCCCTCAAAAGACAAGAAAGTATCCCTCTGTCCTTTACCCATTATCGATGTGCCATTTCAGCGTGTAGGGATGGACTTGGTAGGTCTGTTAATTCCTTCAGCCAGACGGCATCAATATATCTTAGTGCTAGTGGACTATGCAACAAGATATCCGGAGGCTATACCTCTGACAAGCATGACTACGCTAACTGTGGCTCAGGCTATGATATCTTTCTTCTCCCAAGTACGATTTCCGTTGGAATTGTTGACAGATCAGGGAACCCCTTTTATGGCAAAACTCATGAAGGAAGTGTGTTCCCTTTTGGGGGTCCAACAGATTAGAACGGCAGTCTATCACCCCCAGACCGACGGTTTGGTCGAAAGATATAACCGAACGATTAAGACCATCCTGAAGAAGCTGATTAGCGAGACAGGGAAGGATTGGGACAGGAAGTTACCTTTAGTACTCTTTGCTATTAGAACACATGAGCAGAAATACACGGGATTCTCCCCATTCGAGTTGCTATTTGGGAGGAAACCCCGTATTTTACTCAACATGGCTGCCGAGCAGTGGACTGAGGAAGAGGATGAGGAGAAACCACTGTTAGGATATATGCAGACCCTTAAAGAAACCTTAGCCACACTATGGGATACTGTCCACCAAAACATGGACAAAGCACAAAATAGACAAAAAGAGCAGTATGATAAGACAAGCCAGTTGAGGGAACTGAGGGTGGGAGACAAAGTACTGATTTTACTCCCTTCTTCGGATAAGAAATTATTGGCTACATGGCAAGGACCATATTCCATTACACAGAAAGTTACATCCGTTTCATATAGAGTAGCAGTACCACACACTAACAAGGTGGGACAAACATACCACATTAACTTACTAAAGAAATGGGAGGAACCAAGTACAGAATCCCAAGAGGCTGAGGTAGTCCAATCCATAAATCATGTAACCATCACTCCACTAGAGTTACCTCAGGAGATGGGGAGGGGTGAACAGGAGGAACGACCAGCCATGGGTCCCCGGTTATCTGTAGAGGAAAAACGGCAGTTAGAACGTTTACTTGACCAGTACCCCAAACTTAGTTCAGGAAAGCCGGGAAAGACGTCCTTGGTAGCCCATGATATTGTTACCTCACCAGGAAGAGTGGTGAATGTGAGACCCTATCGAATACCTGAGGCTAGGAGAGAGGCGGTAGAACAGGAAATAGAAAAGATGCTACAGGCAGGTATCATTGAACCTTCCAAGAGTAATTGGCGTTCCCCCATAGTTTTAGTGCCGAAACCGGATGGCAGCATCCGTTTCTGCATTGACTTCCGCCAAGTAAATGCCCTCTCAAAATTTGACAATTATCCAATGCCTCGAGTAGAAGAGCTAATTGAGAAGCTAGGGGAGGCTAGGGTGATGTCCACCATTGACTGAACCAAGGGCTATTGGCAAATACCCCTGACGGAGACAGCTCAAGAGAAGACAGCCTTCTCTACACCCTCAGGGTTATACCAATTCAAAGTGATGCCATTTGGGCTACATGGAGCACCGGCCACCTTTCAGAGACTTATGGACATATTACTAAAAACCCATCACAATTATGCCGTTGCTTACCTGGATGACATTGTTGTGTATAGCCCTGATTGGAAAACACATCTAGAACACCTAAAAAACTTATTTGAGACCTTGGCTCAGGCAGGATTAACTATGAATCCAAAGAAGACCACTCTGGGCACCCATCAAATAAACTATTTAGGTTACACCATAAGTGAGGGGACCTTAAAATCCCAAGTTGACAAACTGGAAGCTATCAAAAATATTCCCGGATCAACCACCAGAAAAGAAGTACGAGCTTTCCTAGGGTTAGTCGGATATTATCGAAGATTCATTCCCCAGTTATCTGACGTGGTCAGCCCTCTCACGGACTTATTGAGAGGAAAACCTTCAAGAGCCAAAATCGGGTGGGGTCCAACACAAGAGAGGAGCTTTGAAACCCTAAAAACTATACTGTGCCAAGCCCCAATTCTGACTTGTCCCGACTACAAAAAGACATTTGTTTTGCAAACAGACGCCTCAGATAAGTGGAGCTGTATTATCTCAACCAGATAATCAAGGATTGCTTAACCTCTTCAGCGCGACCGCGATTCCCCCTCCGGTGCTGGGCCCTAATAAAAACGGGCGTGGTCATGACGGAACGGTTCCGTCATGAGCACAGCTCAACCGTAGCTCATGACGGAACCGTTCCGTCATGAGCATCGAAGGGGTTAAACCAGTGCTGTTTCTGAATCGCAAACTATTCCCGAGGGAAACACGCTATGCCACCATGGAGAAAGAATGTTTGGCCATCAAGTGGGCCATGGAATCTTTACAGTACTATTTGTTGGGAAGGACCTTCTTTTTAGTTACAGATCATGCTCCCCTAACTTGGTTAGCAACCAATAAGGAAACCAATGCTAAAGTATTAAGATGGTTTTTAGCCTTACAGCCTTTTTCATTTTAGACTCTGCATATGCCGGGAAAGTTCCAAGGGAATATAGATTATCTCTCCAGATTTCCGACAGCTGAATGGCCCGATCGCCTATCTCCAGAAGAGAGGCAATGTGCTAGAAAGCATCCTATCACCCAGGCTACCGGGGACTTCAAGAAGGTGTCCAAGGGTCCACCTCAACCAGAGGCATCAAGCGGTCTAGTCTACGGAGCAAGGGAGAAGCAGAAGCCCGAACAAGGGTTAAAAGAGAGCCATTGGCTCAGCTGTGGGCCGTCGGGTAATTGGAGATCCGGAGGAGGCGCAGCTGCGACGGACAGTGGCAGGGGAGGAGGCGAGACTACGCAGGACGGAGCACCGGAGGACGGAGCACGTGGAGACGGAGTGAAGAATCCAGACGCTGGAAACACGGGGTCGATGAATCGACGGAGCGGCGGAGCTGACCCACGGGAGGTTTCCCCAACACACACCGCGCTCGTTTCCGGCTGTCCCTCCGAGCAACAGGACACCGCGATACCCATTGCTACGGTCACCGGGGACTGTAGCCCCAGGCAAGTGACGTGGGGAGAACGGTGGAGGAGGAGGTTGGAGGGCACAGGACTGTTGGGCTTGTGGCATAAATAAAGTTGTGCACGCTGCATGCGAACACTCTTTTCTTCCCTTCCCCATTCCTCGTCACCCCGACCCTTCCTCATAAATAGGAACTACCACTAACCTCGGTGACCCAGAAGGTAATGGTGACGGGTGCATGCATAGAGCTTTAAGAATCTATACAGTTCGTGACGGTAGTGTTCTTCTGTTTGCCTTTTGGGAAACGCCGGTACGAGTGACTTGCGAGGAAGAGTGACCAAGAAAGAGAGAGACCGAGAACTGCTTCCCTGAACTCCAAAGACCGTGCCCGGCACACTTTGTTATTTGCTACCAAGTATTCTGAATGATTTATCCTTTTGACGAGTGAATAAAATGATTATTTTGCTACTGTCAATTGACTGTGTGAAAGAGTTAATTAAAGACAAAGTATCGAAATGCTTACAGGAAGAAAAAAATAAAACATGCAGGATGATGGCTGTGAGAATTCTGTTGCCACCAGTGTCAAATCCTGCCTGACAGGTCTGTGAGCCCCATGTAACCCTTTAGCACACATGAAAGAGAGAGGGAGGAGGATCTAGGACAATTGTATATTTCTGGCTGGTTGAAGGCCCCTGCTTTTGTCCTACCAGCCTTCTGTCTCTGGGTTTTATATTGGTACAGTGCCTTTTTCAAACTGGATTTTAGTATTAGATGTGGAAGGACTTTCTCATCCTCAACCCTCAGAGCAAAGGTTTAGAATGAGCAAAAATGTCATCATCTTGAAAATGTCTGCTTCCAGTAAGGTAAACATGTACTACTGAAACCATGGGTAGGGTTGCACACAGGAACCTTCCCTCCTTGGGTTAGGGAGTACCCAGGAGTTAACTTCACCCACTAGCTGGTGCCAAGCATAAATGCAGCACGTCATCAGAAAACATTCAATACCAATAGCCCGAGACATATACTTTTCTTTTTGCAAATATATCCAATAAGCTACATTGATAAAATAATAATAAAATACAAACAACAGAAAGCAAAATCTACAAACCCAAAATACCTCTACTGAAAGGAAAGGAGGAACTAATGCATAGGTTAACTTCTGCAAGTAATGTGAAATATGCACAGCAGTGAGTGAGTGAGGCAGTTTGTTTTTTAAACTAACATACCTGGGACCCCAACACGTCTTTCTCTCTTGAGACATAAACCTGTTTCTTTACAGGCTGTTTATGCTTTCCTTTTTAACTTTTACCTAATTTATCTTTTAAAACCTTTTTTCTGGAAATAGATGAGACATATTTTGAAACGTCATTCGTCCTTTAAGCATTTTTTTACAAGCATCACTCTGTAAAAAAATAAGATGAATGTGGACTAGATGAATGTGAACTATGGTTTGACTTCTAGAATTGCACACTATTAAGAGTTGCGAAATTTGTCAAATAAAGTCACGCAGGAGAGTAAGGCCTTAGAGCTCTTAAGGTGAACATATGAACAAAAAAAGGACGTAAAGCCAATCTAGTGGGTCAAGAAAGCAGTCTTGTCTTCCTGTCTCTGACAGTTCTGGCAGCTGACTGAAAGAGGTAGGAATCAGTTTCTTACCTCACTGCAACTTCAGCTCAACACCACATCTCTATTTGTATAAACGGTCTTCCCGATCTATCATCCAGGGACCCTCAGCTAAGGGTGGAAGAGGAGAAGGCATCTTTCTGTTTGTTCCTCCTAGCCTTTCAGACAGAACTTCAGCATCACTTTCCTTAACCACGTATACATACCATTCAACACACTAAACATCATCTCACTGAAATGCAAAGGTGGCAGCCACCCACTTCCACACGCACATCCAATCCAAGCAAACAGTACTCCATTCTAGTCACCACTTTCCAGAAAATGCACTAAATGCATACTTCACTACATGAAGAAAGTATCTCACTTTACATGCATGCATGTAGCAAACATATTAGACATTATTACTATTTATGATGATAACGCCATCTACTACTCTATCATTACTCACATCATCGATGTCCTGGTCCCTCATCATCCAACATATAGACTGAAAAATCAAAACAGAGGCGCTCACCTCACCTTACATCACAGCAGAAGCTAGAGAGGCCTGCAAAAGCCACGCCAGCAACCTGCAACCAGCAACCTAGCAACTTAGTCACCGTAACTTAACACTGCCAACATCTTAGCAGCACCGGCAGCGTTCCAATAGCGGAGCATAGAGCGGCAAGAGCTGTAAGCTGTAAGTGAACCACCTGGAGCAAACAACAGGAGGAGCGCCCTCAGTGTTTCACCCAACAAATGGCCCCCAAAAGGAAAGGCTGAGCGCATACGACCCCGGAGGAGACTCATAAAAGTCACTCCCCTAATAAAGGGATAACAAGGATAACAAGGAGTAAATCACTCACAGATAGCCCAAAGGAAACATCGCAAGATGCTCCACAAAGGGGGTTGATAAGGCGCTTTCTCAGGAAAAAGCAGAGCCCCAACATTGATCATGTGATAACTCATGGTGCACTAACTGACGACCTGAGTCTGCCCCAAGACAGTAGTCCTAACGGGTCGGGCAGATTATCCCCTGAGCACACCCGCATAGGCAGGGAGGGATCACCCCCCTGCGAGGAGTCCAGGAAACTGAAGGAAATGGTGGGTCCAGCCAGTAGGCAACCCAACCCAATGCAGCTTAATGGACTAGCCATGTGTCAAACCCCTCATCAAATCCTTGACATGGGGCAAGACCCCACATTCACCAAGTCCCATGAAACAGTTTTGATTAGGGATGTCCCAATTGCAGTGACAAAAGCGCAAATTCACCATTTTAAAGCCCACGTTTTAGACACTCAGAGCATGGAGATTGAAGTAAAATCCAAAAGCCTGTGATCCCACTCTGTTAACGAGGGACCAGTTTCCCCTGCAGGAGGGGACCTTACAGCTTCATTCCTCCACAACCTGGGCCAAAAGTTTGAAAGAACTTTAGAATTAACCCCAAATCTGTTGCTGCCATCAACACCCCTATGGGGCACCAACTCAAAAGTAGATCTTAAACTCTGCAATGCCTATAAAGAATCCGTTTTGGAGAAAACTCCCCTGACGGAGAGCAACTGCAGCACCAATAAAGCTCTTTTGTGGCAATCATCCAAAATGGACGACTGTGAGTGCTGCTAGTGCTGATACCATTTTAAAAAGCCTCCTTTTAAAACTGTATTTTATTTTACCTTGTTACACTGCTCCTATTGGCACTAGGCACTTTGACTTGACTTTAACTCAGGCTCGTGTGCTACGGTCCCGGTCCACCACAGCTGACGCTGATTGAGTGGAGGGAAGACACACATGGCCTGACACACCCCCTGGCAAGTCTGATGATTTATTGCTAGGCGGCAGGCAGAGCATTATTTAACCCGGCATGAGACGAGCGTGCAGCGGACGTGCGCAGGGGGCGCGCCGAGGGCACACCAAAGGGGCACACCAAAGGCAGGCCCGTCTGCGCCTGTCCGCGCCCGACCGGGACCATGGGCCACGACCCTGGTACTCGTGAGGGGGCACCCCGTCTTAACACGGCTTCGCAACTGGCCTGCCTTAGGGGTACACAGGTTTGCCTCCACAGCCTTGGGCCTCCTTTTCTAACTAACAAATGCCCGCATTGCCCCCTAGTTTGTGACGCTGGTAAGCCAGATGATAAGACCCCTCCACCCACCTGAGATTTTAAAATGCTCCTGCTTAACTGCCGATCAATGACCAAACATGCCATAGAAATTAGGCTAATCCTGGAAGAAAAGGGCACAGATGTGATGTTTCTGATGGAAACATGGCTCAACAACTTGTCAGATCCAGTGGTTGCCCAGGCTACACCATAAAAAGGCAACATTGCCCACTTAACAGAGGAGGTCTCGCTATTATACATAGGGACACTTTTAGGTGCCGCTTGAATGAAGGGTCGATTTGTGACTGTGAAAGTCTCTATTTCGCGATCAGCTTTTCACAAACATGCATCTCCTCTGGGGTCCTAATCTACCAACCCCCTGGAGCCTCTGGAAACTTTAACATTGACCTTCCTGAAAACATAGCTACTTTAGCAAGCTCCCTGTCCAACTTCTCGGTACTGGGAGATCTGAATATTCATTTTGATGATGCCTTCTCATCAAGTATAGAGGAATTGGTTGATAACCTAGGGGCCCTATCCCTTAACCTGAAAGTGGATGACCCGACCCACCTCAAAGGTCATTTACTGGACCCCATTTTCACTAACACCAACCTACTAGTAGACAGCCCAATCCCTTTACCCTGGAGTGACCACTATCTGATACCCTTTACTTGGTCCACACCAACCAGCAATCAGTCTGAGCCTTCCCTAAAGAAACTTAGTCGGAATTGGTCTAGGATTCCTGTTGAGCCTTGGGCAGATATCCTGAACAACACTCGACCAACTCTTAAAGGGGAACCAGAATCAGCAAACCTGAAACTTAACGGATGGCTTGAAGCCTCCTTAGACATGCTGGCCCCCAAGAAACTAAGGAACAATAAGAAGGGCTTGAAAAAGATAGCGTGGTATACCCCCGGCCTCAGAGAACTGAAACTAAAATGTAAACACACAGAGCATCAGTGGAGAAAAGTCTTCTCAGAAGGAAAAAAGCAAATCTACGGATAAGCTGTAAAAGTGTACAAATTGGAAATCTGCAAAACTCAAGCCAAGTATTAAGAAACTAAAATCTCCTCAGCCTGTAATGCCCCGCGAGAAATGTTTGGGATTTTCAAAACAATCACTACCCCGATACCACCATCACCACCAGTAGCTGACACACTCCAACTCTGTAATGACATAGCGGAATTCTTTCACACTAAGATTCAATCCATCTACCTAACTTTTCCATCGCCAACCACCCCCCAAAATCCCCCTCAGATGGATAATGAGGGGAGCCGGTTAGCAACAGATTTGGAGGTCTTTCCTCCCCCGGACCTGGAATCCCTTAAAATCTACTTGAATAAATTAAAATCAGTCTCCCCAAGAGACATGGCCCCACCCACCGTTCTGAATCAAGTCTCCCTCACAGTCACCCCTACCATACTAGAACTCATTAATCTATCCTTGAGCACAGGCAAAGTCCCATCCGCATGGAAGCAAGCCATGGTTAGAGCACTGCTTAAAAAAGTGGGAGCCGACCCAGAAGTGTTCTTGAATTATCGCCCCATTTCATTGCTGCCAGGAATTTCAAAAATCACAGAGAAACACGTGAATGCCATCTTGTCCACATATCTAGAAGAGAATGACTGTTTTCACTCTACACACACAGGATTTAAACCTCAGCAGGGCACAGAGACAACCTTGATTGTTGTCACTGAGGAAACCAGAAAAATTATGGACTCCGAAGGCTCGGCAGCAATTATCCTCCTGGACCCGAGTGCAGCCTTTGATACCGTTAACCATCATCTGCTGATCTCTAGGATTAGAGAGGCAGGGATATCGGGGTTGGAGTCTTTCCTAGACGGCCGCTCATTCCAGGTCTTCGCGGAAAACTGCACCTCTAGAAGCATGCTCTTGAGGTGTGGGGTGCCACAAGGCTCATCCCTGAGCCCCACCCTTATTAATATTTATATGAGCCCCCTGGCCAAAATTGTTGAGCCCTTTGGCATCCGATTCGTTACATATGCTGACGACACCCAGTTGATAGTATCCCTCAACCAACCAGGAAACAGCCCAAAAAATCTAGCCAATTGTCTTAAAACAATATCAGCCTGGATGGAGTGCTCCTTCCTTCAACTAAATGGAGCAAAAGCAGAATTTATGCTTCTGGGTAAACCTCTCCCGGAGGGGTCCACCCCCATGTGGCCTAATTGTTTGGGCAGCGCACCAACACCCAAAGACAAAATAAAAAGTCTGGGAGTTTCACTGGACAATAAACTAAACATGAAAGTCCAAGTGCAGAAGGTTGCAGGATGCTGCTTTGGAATACTAAGGATGATGAGGAAAGTTTTTCCGATATTGTCCTGGAAGACTAAGAAACTAGTGGTACAAGCATTAATCCTCTCCCGTTTGGACAACGCGAATGCCTTTTATGTCGGATCACCACAATCCACAATATTTAGACTCCAGGCAGTGCAGAATTGTCCAGGCAGACTGCTCCTGTGTATTCCCCGCAGAGAGTCAGCTTGAGCAGCCATAGCTTTGCTGCACTGGCTGCCTGTCACAGAGAGGATTCGGTGCAAAGCCCTCTGTGTCACCCACAAGATTATGGCTGCCAAAAGCCCGACCAATTCTACAGTCAATCATTGTCCCATATCATCCCAACAGAGCTCTGCACTCTGGAAACAAATGCCTGGCTACTATACCGAGAATTCGCAAGACCAGAAGTGGAGGCCAACAATTCTCTTATGTTGCCTCCAGAAGGTGGAACACTCTTCCTGACGACATTCGGTTGGAGGAAGACCATCTGGCTTTTCGTAGGCAGCTGAAAACATTCTTATTTCAATCCAGTTAAAGTGGGCACTCGCAGACTAGGTTCTTAGCGCTGGGAGGCCTCATGGTAGCCATGCGCTTTACAAGTACCTTTTTCATTTCATTTCATTTTCATTTCAAATGGGAGTACAAATAGACCTCATACAAGCCATAGCTGCCCGTCTAGTCAATATAAGCTCCAGGGTGGAGGAATTAGACAACAGACTATCCCAGTACCCGGTCCCCAACCTGGGGGACTCATGGTGGTCCACAGATTACAGTGGCACTGCACTCCAAAGCAAGAGCCAGACTGCAGATGCTTAAACCTCTCTCCAATCACTTGCCACTGACAGCAACACAGCCCATCACCTTTAACCTGATCTACCAGCACAGCCTTTACATCTACACATCAGACATCCCCAGGTCAGATGTCAAGCCGTGTGAACAACATCAACCTCAGTGACTTCTGCCTCCAAGGAAATACTGGGTGTCCTCTTCCAAATACTGGACACTGCCTATATCAATCATCCTAGGACCCTGAATACCCAAGTAAATGAAATACAGCTGCCTAACTATCAGCAACTTCACTTGCCCCAGCCGTGGCATGCTGACTTGACTAACCATGCCTTCCTGAGAAAGTAAATAAACTTAATTAAATTAACAGAAAAAAACCCTCTTCTGGTCGCAAAAGACAGCTGGCACTAGCGTCGTGTTCATGTGATACAAACAGGTGTATTTATGGAAGGAAAATGTTAACCTAGATAATTAAGCTCATTTGAATAAGAAACAAACCAGGGTCCGAGGTTTGAATTATCCTAAAAAGGCAAGTGCCTGTATCACACAGGCCTTGACAGCACAGCAAAGGTGACACACACAGATTGGTGAAGCTGATGTCAAAAGCTGCAAATGGTAAGAAAATAACAAGCAGCACTCTACAACTCCACCTTCAATTTCATTTCACTACACAGGCTGATGTGTCTTTGTAAGAAATTGGGTGTCCCGGTGAACCACAAAAAGTCACTATAGTAAACTGTGCTTAAACCTCTGGTAGCTCAAAAGCATTCAGGCTTAATTTAGAGGCAGAGGCAATGTGTAAAGTATTTATCAGGCACTTAAACAGTAATAAAGGAAAAACAACACAAGAAAAACATGGGTTAGGAATTTTGAATGCTTAAAGTGCAAAAAAGCACCAAAAAGAACAAAGCACCAACTGTGGTAGCTGGTCATGAGAGACCAGGGCAAAGTTGAAAGTTAAGGGTGTACGTGAAGGAGTACAACCATATTGCAAGGAAATGCCTCTTTTTGTATGTGCACCCCCAAAGTTTGGACTACTGCTTCTGGTTTTGTGATTCTGAGAGGGCACTGAGGCCTGCTAAGTAGACCTCAGCGCCTGTGTCCTTACCCACAAACTGATATGTAGAATTAGCTTTTACCCAATTGGACAAGCAAGCTTACCTGCAAGTATATAGTAAATGGTACCCAGTGTATCCAGCACATGTAAATTAGAGGGTTTCCCTAATTATTGCAGCACTGGTTGTGCCACCCTTGGTGAGACACATGTAAAACAAGACTCCCAGCCTGCCATTTGTAGGCTGGAAGCGCAATTTAACTGATGGTTCAATTTTTCCATTTAAAGCAATGGCAAATCCTTACTTCCTTTTTTTTTATATATTTTTATTTTTCCCAATACACACATTGTATATATTATACATTTTAACCAGTTCAGCTTACATTTACATTTATAATTTACCCAATCTGGTTTGATTACTTTGTACCAACTTTACCCTCTTTTACAGCTGCAGCAATACAAAAACAAAACAAAACAAGAGAGAAGAAAACCCATAGGAAAAAAAAAAGAAAAAAGGAGGGAAGAAAAACAAAATACATTTCCAAAACATATTCATAAACTTATTAGAGCCTGTAGTTCATGTTACATTTCACATATATAATATAATACTATAGCCTCCTTCCATTATACAATTGGCTCCCAGATTTTTAAGCCTAATCTTCTTCCCCTTTTACCCTTTCGTGCATAAATTGCCTTCTCGAGATTGTGCATAGCTAATAAGTTTGCCAGCCAAGTTTGCATAACCGGGGGAGTCTTATCCAGCCATGCTCTTGCTATTGTCAACCTCAGCACTGCGGTAGCCAGAAACCTAAATTCCTTATGAGCTAAGTCTTCCCCCGGGTCACTCCCCAACAAAATCAACATAGGTGTCAAATGTACTTGTAGTCTTAATGTGCTGCCAAGAAAGTCCTCTAAGTCTTTAATCAAGGTGTGTAGCTGGGGGCAGAGGGCAAACATATGGACAATATCTTCCTCCTCTGAATTACACCTAGGGCAGGTGATACCGTTAGAGCCTCCCCACTTAGCTATTCTCGCTGGGGTGTGATACAATGAGAACAAAGTCTTATAATGCTGGGACTGCAGGGGACCCGAGCACAAGATGGTACGACCCAAGTCCAAGGATTCCTGGAAGGTTCCAGGCTCCCCCCCAAACTTTTCAACCCACTTGTTACTGACTTTATTTATATCATCCATCTTCCCTTTTGCAAGGCTTGCATAGAAGGATCTAATCGTACATTCCCCTCCTAATTTTATCTTCTCCAATATTTAATTACTGCCAAATCCAGCAATACCACCCTGTTTGTTACTAAGAAAGCTCCTTACCTGTAATAATTTAAAAAAATCCCTTCTTTCAATGCCATACTTAAGGGTAAGGTCTGCAAACTGAGCTATCCCCTCATCATCCATTAAATCCCCAATCTGTATTATCCCTTTTTGTGCCCATCCGGGCATTGTTTATTTTTTTATTTTTTTTAAAACCTTTATTGACATCAAAAGAAGACAAATCGAGGCCCACAACCAAGCCGGCCGGCCGCAGTGTACAAAACAGTCAGGAGTCACCAGGCAAATATTACATAAGCAATCAATACAAAGCAGAGGCAGCACAATCACAATAGGGGAGAAGAGATACAGAAACTAAAGGGCTAAAACACAGGAGTAAATAAGGCTTAATTTTACAATAAGGGGAGAGGACGCATGACAGGCACACTTGCAATACGGAGGCATCCAACATCCCGTAACCAACCTCAACATTAAGAAGGGGGCATGGGGCAAAATATCAGGGGGACAACACAATGCAGTCAAGAAATCAGGATATGTGAAATACAGTCAGCCCCTGAGCATTATCATCGTAACACGCCCGCCACCCGAGACACTACCAAGCCAGAACAGAGGGATCGGAAGACAATGCATTAAAACCCGCCCGTCATAGTACCCTCTGGGACGCAGGAAGGAAAAAGGGGGGGGGACTAGGTAGGGAGGGGGGAAGAGAAAGGGAAAGGAAAATGGAGGGAAGAAAAACAGAACAATAAAAAGGAAATCAGGAAATATGAAAAAAGAAAGGTAAAAGACACGCCGACACAGCCCCCCGTGGCGGGAGGACAGGAGACAAAAGGATTAGCGGCCCAAGCGGGGCATGGCGATCGGGAAGAAAGACAGACGAAATATAACAGGAGAAGTAACGATGCCATACCCCCACCCGAAACACACCATAGGAGGTCGGGACAGACGCGGCCTCACAAAAAAGAGATACAAAAGGGCCATAGAACCAGAAGACAAACAAAAAACAGAACCCAACCCACCGTCCCACCCTGCACCCCTGTAGAAGGCTTTGGCCTACCCTTCAAACAGCGTGCCTGTCGCCCTAAACCAGAACCCGAAATATAGCGAGAAGAAAGAAAGAAAAACGAGACAAAAAGGCCACAAAAGCGGAAAAAAAGAAAACAGGGGGGAGGAGCAGAATAACTATAATACAAACGGTAGGCCGCAGCCCTCCGCCCAACCCGACAAGTACAATCAAAAACAGACCAGGACGACATCCCATCACGCGCCACAAAATAGTAGGAGAAGGGGACCTCCCACCCTCCTACGATCAGAAACAAGTGCGCAACGAAATCGCATACCGGGAATCAAGCAGAAGTCGTACATTTCACCCCCAACCCTTCCGAGCGACAAACCCCACCCACCACATGGCAATGTACAACCACATACTAAATACGAAATCAGCATATAATCAAGTGGAATGGTGACTAGCATAGCTACGTGGGGTGTAGATAGATCCACAAGTGAGCAGTAGTCCAAACTGAAAATACAGATGCATCAACAATCGAAGCACGAGCCATGAAAAACAGGAGTTCAGATGCGCCACTGGAGCGGGCGAGGTGGTCCCAATTATAGTCACAGGCAAAGTCATCGAAGCAGGGACAGGAGGAAGTCCACCCATAGTTTCAGGCAACAATGTCGAACAGGGTCGCAGTACAGCATCCGAGTCCCCGGGGTCCGAACCTTGAAAGGCAGGGCACCCCAAAGTCACCAGCACACTACACGATCCTCGATCAGTGGTGGAGACACTCAGGTCAATCGAGGGGGGTGAGGCAATGAAGTCATCGAAACAAGAGGGCGACAAGAAGAAACGGCCGCCCAAAATGGCGGCGGATCGTGGCGGACCCACCGAGACGCCCAGGGCCAGGGAAGCGTGCAGGGATCTCAGGGCTTCTAGGATATCTCTGACTGTCGGTTCACGCCCACCAGATCCGATCCCCACACAATCAGGCAACTTGGGCCCACCGCCACAGGGTGACTCTCGTTCCAGAGGGCCGGCCGCCATTTCGTGAATCAGCCCAATCGCCGCCCACGAGGACCCCCGGAAATAACAGTTCTCAAATGTAGGACTTTACAAGCGCCGGGGGTCCCAGCAAGGGCGGCCTCGATGCCAAAAGGATGTGCGCCCAAAATGGGTCTCCGCCAGCACCAGCACCGGTGCCCCAAACAAGCGGAGTCCGGGCCCCGAGGACCAGGGCCGCCGGACAAAGCAGCGGCGGGGGGAGACCCCCTCTCAGAATCAGGTCCCGGGGCTTCTCACCCGCGTCGGCCACGCGGCCACCAGGGCAGGACCGGGTCAGGATCGCCGGGATCTTCGCACATCGGCTCCCAACACTGGTTCTCGCTCTCGGCCGGGGCCAAGAGCCGTCGGATCCCACCGGCCAGGTCCCGGTCCAAGTCTCGCAGAGGCCCCGATCTCTCGGAGGCCACAACTCCGGAGCCACTGCACACCGAGACCCCGGGGTCAGATGGTAAGGACAAACAAGCCGTTATGTTTCCAATTCCCCGAAAATGCGCCGTCCCGGGACAGGATAAAAGACAGGATAGGCAGTCAGGATGGAGGGTTGCGGGAGCCGAGCTAAAGGGCGACCATTACGGCCGCGAGCTAGGCTCCTACCATCGCCCATCCGGGCATTGTTGAGTCAGCAAAAATTGCCGCAGGGAAGGATTTATTCTTATATAACCGGACATACCTGTTATATCTTCCTAAACCAGCCTTTTTTAAAAGAGCATTCTAGATCTTGACTGCTGCCACTACAGTCTGGAATCTTGTCCTTTTGTAGTACCCAAACTCCACTCTATTTAAAAAACAATTTTCTGCCTCCTCCCCCAACACTATTGAGTAGACTTCCGTGGACATTGTCGTAACTCTTTGCTCAAATGCCCCACCACCCATCAATCCCTGCATATACTGTAATGCTGCAGCCATTTGATACAACCTAAAATCCGGGGCCCCCCAGCCCCCTCTCTCTCTCGGGAGAGACATAAATCTGTAAGCCCGCCGAGTCTTCCCATGGGCCCAGATAAACCTATTCAGTACACTCTCTATTAAATTAAACCATTTAGCTTCAAAAACTAAGGGGATGGATCTAAATAAATAAAGAAATTTGGGCAGGATCAACATTTTAATCACATTAGTGCAGCCCATAAGAGAAAGGTGGAGGTTGTTCATCCTCTCCAGATCTCCCTTTACCCTAGAGATTAATGGAGTCAAGTTACTCTCGACCACCACGTCCAAGTCTGCCGATAATGACACCCCTAAATATACTGCAGAGCTAACCACCCTGCTGTCATCACAAATAACATGTATATTCTTTAGGATTTGGGTTTTAGAACTGTTCAGACTGTAGCCAGATATCTGCCCAAACACCAGGGCCTGCTCTTCCACTTCCTTTATAGCAAGAGAGGGGTTCGAGGTCAGTATGGCTACGTCATCTGCGTAGGCTAAAGTTTTTACGCTACAGTTATTTACCCTCATTGGTGGGATCTCAGGGTTAGTTTCAAGTCGCCGGAGTACCGGCTCAAGATATAGCGCAAAGAGGAGAGGCGAGGAGGGGCACCCCTGCCTGGTCCCCCTAGCGATATTTACTGCAGCTGACAACCCTACATTAACTCTGATTCTAGCAGTCGGAGATTTATATAGAGCCTGTATAGCTTTTCAATACGCCTCCCCCATCCCACACCACCTCATAACGTGCCAAAGATAGTCCCAGGAGACCCTGTCGAACGCCTTCTCAACATCTAGGAAGAGCGCTGCGACAGGATCCCCTAGGACACCTGCAGAATCAAACATAGTGACAACAGTTCTAACATGTTGTGTTGTCCCTTTACCGGGTATAAACCCATGCTGTGTGGGGCTTACCAGCTGCTCATTAATCCCTGCCAATCTTTTTGCCAGTATTTTACAGTATATTTTAACATCTGAGTTCATCAGTGTAAGTGGTCTGTAAGATCCTGGTGCTTCTGGTGGCTTTCCCTTTTTTAATATTACAATGATATCAGCCCCCCCCCAAGTATCCGGGCTGGATTCCCCTGATTGCACCTGCAACATTATGAAGAACATATCTGCCAGAAGTACATCTTTAAATACTTGATAAAATTCGAGCGGAATCTGATCCGGCCCTGCTGCTTTTTCTGTTGGTAGACTTCAAAGAGCACCAATAAATTCTTCCAGCTGCAAAGGTCCCTCCAATAACTCCCTATCTTCTTCGGACATAGTCGGCGGAGAAATACTCCTAAGATAATTTTCAGTATCTACCAAGCTCCCTGAGTCCTCCGGGGTATATAGATCTGAGTAAAAGCTCCTAAAAACGTCCTTTATTAGATTTGAATCTGAAACCAAATTACCCTGTGCATTCATAATTTCTTTTATTTCGGCTGCAGCTGTTCTCTGCCTGGTTCTAATTGCCAGAATCTGCCCTACCCTCTCTCTGAGCTCGTACGTTCTTTCCTTCTTCGTTAAATAGTTGTCTGCTGCCTGCCTGGCCAAACCTTCAATGGCTTCCGCTTTCAATGCTATAATTTTAAATAAATATTCTTCTAGGGGTAGATATCGTACTATCGCAAAACTCAAATTTTCTTCCTCTCTTAATAGTCTTTGTCGTACTTCCTCTCTCCTATCCCTTTCCCTTTTTTGTCTTGCTAAAACAAAGCTCATTGTCTCTCCCCTTACACTGGCCTTGAAGGTGTCCCATACCACCCCTGGAGCTGCTGTTCCTCTATTGATATCCCAGAAAAATTGGATCCATGATGTCATATGTTCCCTATATGCAGAATCTTTTAACAAAGCTCTCTCAAAAGACCATTGCGTGGATGTTCTTTGAGCTTGGCCAATTTCAAATGTGAATATCAGAGGACTATGATCAGATATGATCCAAGGGTGCTTCTCTATCTGAGACCCAGAAAGCAAGGGAATAGAGATTAGAAAGTAATCGAGTCTAACCATGACCTTATGTGGGGCGGAGAAAAAAGTGCTCCCGTCCAAATACGGGTGTAGCTTTATCCAAGGATCCACCAAGGCATTATGAGATGCCGTGGCAGCTAGTGCCTTATACACTGTCTTCTTCCTTCCCCGATATATCCCATCTGTCTGTACGAATGAGCTCTCTGGATCATGTATGTTAAAATCCCCACAACAAACTATAGGCTCGGGCCACTGAGCTAACTCTGTATCGAGGAATTGAAAAACGTCTGGATCGTCATCTGTAGAGCCATAAATTGTAGCGAGTGTAAATTTCTGGCCCCTAAAATTCATTTCCACAATCACCCACCTGCCCCATTGATCTTCCTTTTTCCTCCCTATGATCACATCCCTACGCTTACCCAAAACTGCTACCCCTCTGGTTCTGGTCCCCTGTTTAGTGCTTGCTAATGCAGTAAACCCAAGTTGCTCCAGAAGATACGTCTTACTCCCTTCTATGTGGGTCTCTTGAAGACATATCAGATCTAGACGCAAGGTTTTTAGATACGCCGCCACTTTTATCCTCTTTATTATCTCATTGAGACCACATACATTGATTGAAGCTATCCTACATGCCATAAAAGTATCATTGGAGGCCTTGTAGGATAGAACCGAATAGATAAATGAACTTTAAAGTCAACAAACCATCTTGTAAACATGCCCTATATTCTAACTAGTATAACAATGTGCTGATATATACAAACAAAATTCAACCTTTGTGCTGTTTTTCCCCCTCCCCGCCCCCTCCCCTGAGCCCCACTCCTCCCCCCCTTCCCCTACTCTGCCCTCTCCCCCCCTGTCCCCTCCCCCCCTCCCTCTCACAGGCAAATAGGTCAAAGGACCTATGTGTGCCCGCCTTCGATTGTGCTGGTCACATCCCTCTCTCGCCTCTGCTTTAAATATGTTGTGCTACCCTTTACCCTTATACCTAGATTCAATAGGCTATATTGTTATATTGCGTGCAAGCACCCAGGCCACTCCCCGTTAGCCACCCTTCTGCTTCTTCATTTCTTCCAAAAATAGCTCCGCTTTGACCTCTGAAGAGAACCACCAGGGTTTCCCCCTTACTACTACTTTAAGCCTAGCAGAGAAAAGGAGGTATGCTTCCAAGCCCAGGGCCTGAAGGGGAGCTATCAACTGTCAGAACTTCCATCTCCTCTCTATGGTAACGTGACAGAAGTCAGGCCTAGCAAAAAAGGTAATACCTTCAAATGACCTCCTGTTGTCTGGTCTTGCTTTACTGATAATCTCTTCTCTGAGCAAAAAGTTTCCAACATTCACTAATATCGCTCTCGGGTGGTTCCCCTGGCCATCTCTCACTGTACCCCCTACTCCCCCTGTACCTTGGGCTTTCTTCATCGTGAAGGGGAACCTATGTGCTCTCTGTATCTCCCTTTCCCACTGCCACTGAGACTCCGGAAAGGGGGAAATTAACAAGTTAATCACGAATTGCCTGACGTCCTGCCCTTCTGTCCCTTCCGCCACACCCAGCAGTCTGACATTGTTCCGCCTCTGCCTGTTTTCAAAATCCTCCATCTTCCAACGCATATCCTCTGCCAACTTCTCCTGTTCTGTTTTAAATAATTGCCAGTTGCCGACATCTTCCTCAAGCCTGCCAGTGCGTTCCTCAACCTCTGTTACTCGGTTGACAACTTCGTCGTATGGTTTATTAACTTTCCTCAAAGTGTTCTGAATCTTCTTTGAGGCCTGCCTTGCTCTGCGGCTTTCCGCCCTTGCTTCCACCTGCATTTGCTTGAGAGTAGTGAATAAAATGTTGAAGGGATCACGATGGAGGGGAGGAGGCCCGGCTGAGGCACCTCCAATACTAGCATTAACATCCTCCTGATATACCTGCGAGGTCGCAGAATAATCCCATAATAGTCGCTTCTCGGAGTGCACGGGAGATCCCGACATCTATCTCCTTAATTTCGTGTGCCTTTTCTTCATCGTTGACTCTTTTCCCGATGTACTAGAACCTGACCCAGTTATCTCCTCGCCGTCCTCCTCTGAGCTCAAATCAGATGATATTACTGATTCCGAGTCCTCATTCATCGAATAGAACTCTCCTTCTACGGAAGCACAGTCTCCTCTTCCCAACACCTGCTTGCTCATAGCTCCTTCCGAACTATCCTTATTTGCTAGGCTGTCCCTGCTGCCCCAGGTGCCCTCCACATTTCTTGAGGCATTCATTTGTTCTTCAACTAACATTAGGGCCCCCAGCATGTCAGCAGTCGTGCTCCCCATGTCTGTAATTGGAGATCTCCCGCCTACCCTTTGCTTCCATCTCTTGTCCCGTTTAATGACTCGCCTCTGTTGCCTGTCACACCTGATGCTTGAGCTTCGGCAGTCGACATCTGATCCTGTTTCAGCGCTAGGGCCTGCCGTTGCTTGGCAACCAGACTCTCTGTGCTTACGGCGTGTGTAGCGTCCTCGAGGACGTTTCCTGGAGCCTCTGAGACAACTGTTTCTTGAGGGATATCGGCCTGCTCGGGAATCTTCGCTGAGAGTACCTCTACCAGGGTAGGTTGCCGCATTCCGAGCTCCCGGCTCTTCTTGTTGCAATCCCCTTTGCCGAAGTTGGTCCCGAAGTTTCGAGCCTCCGCAGGGTGTCCATCGATATTTTTGGCAGCCGTACTCGATTTCCCCCGTGTCTCTCCTTTCTTTCCTTTCTCAGAGGGGGGGGGGGGGAGTGCTTTCCTAATCGCCCCGGTACTCTTCCCAGCGGGAGTATCCACTTTTGCCGCAACAGCTGCCCCCGGTTTCGCTGCTGGAAGGTCTATCTGCTGTTTATCCTTCTCGCTCCCTTTCTCCAGGTTCCCCGACCGGGAGGGTATCTTAGGCGCCATGATCTGCCAGTCAAGTAGCCTTGCAGCCTTTCCTTTGACCCAAACCCAGGCCAGTCCAATCCGGAGTACTTGCTTCTTAATCTGCTTACATTCATATAATCCTCTAAACCACCATCGTCCCGACTCCATCAGGGGTATTCATTGGGTTGCACAACGTCCCTGTTATCAGTCAGTTCATAATGTGCGGGAGAGGAGATGGATGCGACCTCTCAGCACAATACTGCAGCGGCCATCTTGCCCCCCCCGGCAAATCCATACTTCCCTTGGGTATATGTGTAGGTCACTCCTATGGCAGTCCTTTTAAATCCTAAGGCAGAATGCAATCTATTCACAAGCAGAACATGTAACATTTTAACAGTGAAAACGCAGAACTGTTTTTTTTTACTGTGGAAAAGCTTAGTTGCCCAATTGGTGAGTGCAGAGTTACATGCTGACCCTCCGCTGTGCTAACTCTGGAACAGTGCAACCTAAGTGGGTCACTCAAGGTAGCAAATGCTTGTTACATTAAGCCCAACTTGATTCTAAAGTCGAAATTATTGTAACAAGTTTCTGCTTTGTTTCCTTCAATTCCCTGTTCCCCCTACTGGGTGCGCACGGGGTCCTGTAGCCAAAACAGCTTTCCACCCTCCTGGGGAGTTGTGATAATGACTCCCAGTAAAGGATACAAGAGTAGTCTGCTCCAGGAGGAGGTGTCACCTTCATTCTACAGGAAGCCATTGAGGTTATGTTATGTTATGTTAGTCTGAATTTGTAGAGCGCACGTTCACCGCATGGTTTCTTGGCGCTGTGTGCCGCTGGGGAACCCGTCCTGGCTTTCCCTGTGAGATGGTCCCTGTTGGGCATCCCCAAGGTGAAGCCAGGCATCCCCAGCAGCGAGGGGGCCGTTGTGGAGATTAAGCAAGCTATTGCCCAGAGTTGCAGCGTGGGACCCATGGTTAGAGAGGCACCAAGGCGAGATTTATCGAGCCCGCTGACATTGGTTCCGTACCCTGCCGCGTCGGGAATTGAACCCTGGTCCCGGGCCGACCTCTGCTTCTGGGTCTGCCGCCTCTAAGCGGTGAGCCACACTTCTCTAAGGTGTTGCCCAAGAGGTGAGCTTTAAAGGAGAACCTGCCTTTGAAGGACTAATGGATATTTTGGGATAACTGCTGCTCCATTGTGCAGACAGGCTGGCACTTAGGACAGGAGCGGGGAAACCAGTTGTCATTCCAGGAGAACGGTAGTCACACCTCACGGTTGGGCTAGGGAGCTCCACAGGCTGGGAGAGAAGTCCTGCCATATTGGAAGGTGGTAGAAGGGTACACCCTGTGATGCACAGATACCACACTTCTAGGAAGTGACCATCAGGTGGGAGGAAACTAGATAGGCCTCTGGCTACAAACCAAATATTGCTCTGAAGGTATTTTCTGAGCATAAGTAGAGTACCCCTGGCACCTCAAACTCTGATCTTTACTGGACTGGAAGAAGAGCGAAGATAGACTGCCACTGTGCACCATGGTCCCAGAAAACAGAGGTTGCACTGTCATTAACTGAATCTGAAGAATCTGGTAGTTACCAAAGGAGAGGGACTGCGCCTGGTGTGCCCTGCTTGAGGAAAAGTTGTCTCCGGAGCCCAGCCAAAGCGAGGAGACTCCAGGGGTCAGTGAGCTGGCCTCTTATTCACAGCACAGGGACACAACAACTGAGAAGCCTGCTGGGGCAAATGTGTGACACAATGTTTACAACCAGCAACAAACTGCATCTGTGCAACACAAGGGACCACGACCCAATACGCAAAGTTGCACCTGAGTTTACTGATTTGGGGAGTGTCACCAGTGTGCAGCTGGGACCCTAGAGGACTAGTTATCAACGCAGGAAGTATTGGCCTATGACTTCAGTACTGGGTAACCAGTAGTCCAGTAGCAACTGGACTTCTGCCAGCACGAGAAGACTTCGATGGGCATTGAACTTGTGACCAGGACAGCTTCCCCCCCTTTATGGACCAAGTAGTAGTGGCAGCATGAACCAAGTTGGCCACATTACATCCACAGCAACCTTTGAGGATCTTAAGCACTTGTCATCCCTTGCTTCAGGACCACTTCCGTAGGAAAGCCCTGCAGCTGATAAAAGTGCCTGGAACTGACCGAGGACTGGTTCACCTGCTGAGGTAACTGTATTTGAGGAACGTGCTGTTCCCCTTTGAATGATACCCTACCTCTAAAGTGATTGTAAGTGACTGCATTCCAACTAGCCCAAATTATTTGGAGAAAAAGTTTCTAAGTCTGAAATGTGTTGAATTTGCCAGTGCTTGTTGACTGGTGAGTGTAATAATCCGATTTACCATGCCTTGTAATTTCAAACTCTACAGAACCTTCCAGCTGGTCTTTTTTGTAGCACTCTTTAAAAATATCTAAAAATACAGTCTATTTTTATTAATTTGACTTCAGATTTCTTTGGTTTTGTGTTTATTTCATTTTAAATATTTTGGTGCTGTTTACATGATTTACAAGTGTTCCTTTGTGTAAGGCTTGCTGCTAAGAGTCAAAGCTACCCAGGGTTGACCTGTAGGTTTGACAAACGAAACCCAAGGGTCCTAAAAAGGTTGGTAAGTGTATTACACGGTGACGTTGCACAACCACACACCCCATTTTCCTCATAGATATCAAAGACATTTTGTAGGAAAGTGTCTGAGTATGAAAGTTCTTGGGGGGCAATGCAGCTTGTAGCCTCCTAGGAGGAAGTGTCATTGTCAGGGAGCCACTCGACAAAGTCACAGTAAGGATTTTTACCTTTGAACTTATGGGCAGATGTACAACAGTTTTTTGTGGTCGCAAACGGGAATTCGGCCCGTTTATGACTGCAAAATTGGTCAGCCCCATGTGCAAACCATATTTTGCGAGTCGCTAACCTATTAGTGACTCGCAAAATATGGTTTGCGACTTGCTATTATGAAGGGGTGTGCCAAGGGCGTCCTTTCCTAACAGCGAGTCTGACTGCAATCAATGATTGTTTTGCAACTGCATTTGCGGTCTCAAAACACCCTTTTCAAAAGGGTGGTAAGCCATTCACAAACAGGAAGGGCTAGGGGACCCCTTCCTCTTTGTGAATGGGTGCAAAAACATTTTTTCCTTTAAGGAAAAAGGGCTGCATTTTTTTTAATTGCTTTATTAAAAAAGCAGTCACAGTCATGGTGGTCTGCTGACCCCAGCAGACCACCATCCCTGTGAGTTTTAGCCATTCTCAGTGGGGTTGCAAATTGCGACTGCCTCATCAATATTAATAAAGCATGCAATTTGCGACCCCATTGGGATTGGCAAACAGTGTCTGAGACACTGTTGTGCATTCACTTTTGCGAGTCACAAATTGCGAGTCACAATTCGACGCAACGTGTGGCTCGCAAATGTGAATGTTGGTACATCTGGCCCAATGTACTTAGCAGCGCTTAAACAGTAATAAAGGGAAAACACAACACAAGAAATCTCACACCAATTCGGAAAAATAGAGTAAGATTCAATAAATAATTTGACACCAGAAAGACAAAAATGCAATCCTTGGAACCAGATTATTTAAAATGTAAAGTGCAAAATATCAATAAAAAGAAACAAGCACTAGCAAATGCAATATGTTTCGCCTATGTGATTAATAATACTTTTTTTTATAAAAGTTTTAGCTTGGTGGGGGAAAAAAAGCAGCTGGCAATGTTCAACAACCATATTCAAACCCTTTAATACTTTTAAGCAAAGCATGCATTTGTGCAGTCGCGATATTGAGGGTGGAAAAGATGTGTCTAATGTCATTTTACCAAGAGGTAAATGTCCAACATACAGTAAATGTGTGTCACCACGGGGAGAAAAGATGAGCAGCGTAAGTCAACAAGCGACTCGAGCCGCAGATATTGCCCCATAGCATCTCTGTGCCCACCGATGACTGCACAGGGACAGGGCAGCGGATCAGAGGATAGGAAGAATACACAAGCAGCACACGGGTATAATAGTGAAGGTTGTTTAGAAGAAAGCAAACAACTCTGGATGCATTAAGGTTAAGAGCCCGGGGAGGAACTGACGAATAGCAATGAACTGGGAACCGATGCACGCACGTGGGCAAAACAGAAGTGGTAGAAAATGTCTTTATAACTACGTAGAAATGTTGTGAGTAAATGCACTGTATATATGGCTTGCTGCACATAGCAATGTATGTTAGCATATTATATTATGGTTATAACAACAAAACGGTAAATTAACTAAAAAATACATTGAACTAGAAGTTTAGTAGATCGTGCGGGCACACACATTTGTTTAGCTGTAAGGAGTTGCCATTTTATCTAGCCCTAAACCATGAAAGATTCTTTAAGGTGTGTGGATTTCCCAACTTTTCAAACATTGGTAGTGGACACTAACCCATTCGTTCTTGTCAAATCCCAAAGCATCCTTTTTAGTTTGTCTGCTTCCATTGTTAATGGCACCATGGGGCATGGTCTTTTCTTTCAAAGCTAGTGAGATTTCCCAACTTTTAGCAATGGCCACATTGGACAGTTCAGAGCCAGAAAACCTTATACCTATCACTACTTTAGCTACATAAAACATCTGGGCACCACTTTTGCAGTTCAACGCCTCTACCATTCATAAAGCTGTTTGATTGAGTTTTATCAATATAGGGTTCAAATGCAGGAGGTAAGGTTGCCTCAGGGAGTTGTGAGCAAGCCACTGAGTAAGAAGCTGCATTTTATTCAATTTAGGAAGCTCCTGAGAAAGCCACTCTGAATTGTGGTTGTTCAAGAGGGAGGAGTACTCAAACAGGAGACTTTGTAATATCCATTAAAAAAATCTGTTAAAAGGAATTGTCCTGATCTCTGTTGACATTGAGTTTCAAATCTTGGGTGTCTTGTCCAAAAAGGACTGCTTCATTGTTCTGGATTTATTCTTGATGCAAGTGGGTACCAGAGTTGGAAATACGCGCTACCTGGAGCAGTTGTTCACACATTTCACTCAGGGAATGAACAGCATGAAACCATCTAACCAGATGGAAAGATTATCTTGAGTGAACTCCGATTAACCAGACGCAGGAGCGAAATAATTATTAACCCCTCTTACAGGGACATCATAAGGATTTTGGGCAGGGGCGGCTCTAGGCTCATGGCGGCCCTGGGCAGGGAGCGTAGGTAGGGGGCCCCGGAAGAGCGGGTCCAGGTGGGGCCCCGGAAGGGGGGGGGCAGGTTCTTTAGAAGTGGAACAGAGCCAGAGGCCGCCAAATCCCTGCCAGGGGCCGCCACGCAAATATGTATCCATCCTCAGAGGATTATTATATTAAGGATATATATTGGTGTGGCGGCCCCTGGGGTTGGGCGGCCCTGCGCAGGTGCACAGCTTGCACATTCCTAAGGCCGCCCCTGTTTTGAGGGCACTGGGCCAAGCACATTGGCCAGGTCACTGACAGTGCACGTGCACACTCTTCCAATGTTTACATGTAATATTCAGGGATAGTGATGTGTGCTTTCAATGTCGTAACATAGCAGCTGCTCACTAATAGTACTGCAAATGATCTCGGTGACACTCTCCCATTTCTCATATGTGTGGTTCTGATTTGATCTTAAAGAATCTCTTTTATGGCTTTTTCATGTCACATAAACACCACATTTCACTGCATATAGACACTCACCTATAACCCACATTGAAAATAAAGCAAAGGAAAACGGTATTTAAAATAATCTGTGTAAGAATTATTCAAGGTCATCAGGGCAAGACTCTGCAGAACAGAGGTTGCTCTAGCAGAGGTCCCCCTGAAAGTCTGCAGAAGGGAAAGTAAAGAGACATGTACACTCTTTTTTACACAGAAATATGGTATAGATCACATCTGAAGACCCGTAAGAGCCTTGAGAAAAATCAGAAATGGCTTCTGAAGCAGTGAAATGAAATGTGGTCCATATTCAGGTGAATAGAAATGTCAGAGCAGGCTGGCAGTAAACCTAAACACGTAAGATTAAGATCTTGAAGGGAGCATCACTTCAGACAAGGCACAATGCATAACCAGAACAAGGAAACACAGCACATAAGCCAACGATTAGGACATCACGAGTTACCAGCAGGATAACCAAACGCCGGTCCCAGATGTATGAATCCACCAAAGCGGCAGAGTATGTAAGAGTGCAGTGCAGGCAGCTTACAAGCAAAACAAAACACCAGAGGGACCTACCACTGATGCCACCAGTCATGGGCCACCCCTGGCTCCAGGGTCGCAGATGATCATAGAAGAAAGTGGGGCGAGGAGCTCACTCTATCCATCACCAGCATCAGCAGTTTCACTGCATGTCCACACCTCACCTTGGCCTAAAGAGCCCTATGGAGGATGCTGAGGTACAGGTTTTCTGAATTAATATATACACCGGTGTTCCCCTTTTTTTAATTCCTGAATCAGTTTTAGTGGGAATAATATTTTATGTGAACTCAACACACCCAAGAGCAAGTACATTCCCTGAGCATAACTGGTGGTTAAGTAGAACGAATAATGGGGAAAGCGTGCACTTACAATGCAGAGATTTCCATCCGTAGCACGGAAGAGAAAAAAAGCTGAAGATTGCACCCACCCCATCATTAGTCAGTTTAAATAAAAGGCCGCCAGCACCGTGGTGAATGGGAGAGGCACAGCGAGTCTGCACCCCTGGTCACATTCTCATCACCTCAGCAGCAGCACCACAAAGAAGCACTTTGGAGCTCAAACCACCATTTTGTTTTATTTCTAAAAATGTACAAGCTAGGTGTGCAATTAATGCACGTGTGAGGTGCCAAACGGCCAGTACTGGAAATCTAAGTCTCTCATTGAGAAAATGGACCATGGATGACTCAGCTAAGGAATCTTCCATAGACAGACTACAGGTAGTCCAGAACACGGCAGCCCGCTTAGTGACCAACGCCCCAACCGGAACAGCTTCACTTCCCCTTCTCCCTGCCCACATACAAAAGAATCAACTGTATAGTGTTTAAAGCCCTAAACAACATGGGACTTAGATATATGACGGACAAGCTGGTTAGATACACTCCCCCTAGTAACCTCAGCTCAGGGTCCAAAGATCTATTCCCGATACCTCGCAATAAAACAGGCCAGATTAGGGGGTAAATCCTTTTCCTATTTGGCTCCATCACTTTGGAACCAATTGCCCATCCACTTACTTCTCTGCACCAACTACCTTTCCTTTAGAAAACTGTTAAAAACCTCACTGTTCTGATCTTCCCGTATTGACTGTCTGAGGCTGTCCAGCACGGTGATACCCCGGCCGGGGTGATTCATGCGCTTTACAAATGATATAAATAAATAAAATGACCACTGCAGGTTTCTGGACGGTACTATACCTGCACATCGTGTTGTCACATGCTCTGCAATATGTAGTCAAGGCGGCCGTTGGCGCTGTTATTGGCCTCGATAGCTGTCTCTTTACAGCTACTTAGAAGCATGAAGACCCGTGCACGACCGAGGGTGGCTAAAAGTTCAGCCCCACCACTCACATCACCACCTGGGAAGATGCACCCAGAACAGTTTTCCTGCTCTTCCATAGCATATCGACAAGCAGGTCACAGTCGAACTAGAGCCAGGGCACCCAACACTGGAATTAAAACACCAAAAGGACCTTCGGGAATCGCTGCATGTGCTTCATTGTATTATGTCTAGAATGTCGCCCAACTTAAAGGGATTCAAACAGTCTAAGCTTTCTTAGATCCTACGTCAGTATTTAAAATATTTAAAAGCAGGAGAACAATGTGTGAAAAAAAGTTTTGTGAGCAGAGTGTTAACACAGGGAATCTTTTTTAAAAGGTGTGGACTTTGCATAGACTAAGAGTTGTGAAAAGGAGTTTATTTCCATCAAAGAGATCGTAAATGGTGCTCTCGGTTTAAAAAATGTTGACCCAAATAAGAAATCCATACTGGCCATAGGTGTGAGTGTAAGAGGTCTGGGTGCTATTGTAATATGGTTTAGAGCCTCCTTTTGCGTGCATGTTATGTTAGCATGGCTTATTAGAAGTTTAAACGCCATTTTAACTTTTGCTGCTTTTGCACAAAACACTGCATAGCTGTTTTTGCAAGTTAGCCTTCAAGAAGGTCTATACAGGAGAAAAGGTTTGTTTTTCGACATCTCTAGACATACATCGCGCCCCTAGTCAGTACAGTGAGTGATGAGCCGTCAAGGTTATAATAACATCTGAGCCTGTTTTTCGGTATGTCCGTGTAACACATTCTAGACACAAGATTTTAGCAGCTGTGAGCCAAGCAAGATTCTTGCGCCTTTATCATAGCACACTTGCCATAATTTCACACACTTGGAAGATTCCGGGGATGCAGAGAGACTTGCTGATCCAGATGTAATTTACACTTACTGAGCGGAAAGGTAATGGGGTCCCCCGGAACAAGCCCAAGAGACCTTCTTAGTTTATAATACATAGTTCCTATATAGGGAGTGTGTTAAAACTAGCCGCTATATAACCTGTTTGCACTATCATTGTAATATGATTCCTCCTTTTGTATTTTATGGAATTGTAACCATGCTGACCATATTATTCTCAATCATATGTCTGCTTATGTTGACTAAAATACTGCACATGAGATCACGTCGTTAAAATAAATATATTAACCTTACAGTGTCTCTTTTTTACTCCAGTTGTGGACTGGTATGAAAGTATAACAAAAGAGTGTTCTCACTTCCTACCATTCCTGAGATAGTCCTAAGTCTCATGCTCTAGGTTGTCTAATCATTGGGTACTTTGCTATTGGACTAATAGCTAATGTGACACTGATTGCTAGCTGGTTGGGGTTTTCTAGGTACTGAAGTGAGTTTCTGGTACACCACAATTCACTAATGTCCTAGGTCTCTGTGCACAGTTCTATATATGAGCAGAAATCCTTGCAAAACTATGTTGCAACAAAATGGGTCTGGTGGTTTTAGTACCATCATGTTACTGTCACAGAGCCTGAGGGATGCAGAATCCAGACACTGTGTGGGATTGGTAGGTTCCCCTAGCTGGCCGCCGAGCACAGGGCAAAAACCCAGATGACCCCCTTTGTAAAACCAGGTAGCTTTGTGATAGGCAATTTTGATGGGGAGACAGCCATTACCACACGGTTTTTACACCGCGGTACCATTACAACGCGTCAATCACAACGCAAGTCGTACATTTCAGAAGTTTACCTCACACATTTGTGCAGAATATGTGTGTTTTTATGCAAATTTTGAGGTTTGCAGTATATTGTTGGTGATAACAGGTTATGGTATCCAAACAAAGCAAATCACCTCTGGACTCCGCGGGGTGTCTGGTTTCAGAACTGTCTGGGTCTGGTAGATTTTCCGAGGTAGCAGGTTACTCAAGTCCAAAAAGTGAAGCCATACACCCTAACAACTGGAAAGATATATAAAAACAACACCCGAAAGAACCAAATTTCCTCTCATTTGCCATTGCAATGAGTTGCTTTAGTACATGGAGGGCAGGAAGACTGTTGAGTCTTAAGTAGTCAGGCCAAACCCACCCCGGTATTTTATTAAAACATATTTTCCTCTCCTAAGTTGGCTTTCTGCCCCTCCAGGAGCAATTGGGTGCACACCTCCTTTCTGCCCCTACTTGTTTGTTCCTTTTGGGGTGTGGACAATGCCAGAGTACAACAGGCGCACCTTTGGCTTCTGCCCCAAAAGCAAAATCCCTGGTGTCAGATGGACTTGCTACCTCGCCGGGGCAAGATTGGTGCAACCTCCCAATTGGGACAAGCCTCCTATCTGTCCCCAGGGGGCAAAAGGACACTATTGCCCCTTCTGTGGGGAGCGTTTAGCTTGAGGCCAGGGTAGGCGGCACCCTCCTTTTATTTGTTTTGGCAAAGTTGTGAATTTTCTGGTGTGTAGTAGGCTTCCTGCCCGCTCTGGGGGAAAACTGAAGGTACACCACCTTTCTGCCCCTGGAGGGGACAGAAAGATGTGTTTGCCCCATTTGGGGTGGGGTGTGGCCAATACGAGAGTGCAACTCCTACACCCCTTTCTTTTGCCCAAATACAAAATCTCTGGTGTCAGGGGGACTCTCTGCTACCCCAGGGTGCACCACATCAGGGGTGTACCTCACCTTTTCTACCCAAAATCCACTATATTTACCACTTTTAAAAATGGCACAAGTCTTCTTCAGCTGTACTGACAGGGCAGCCCATTCTAGAGGTTTGGCTAGCCTTTTGGGGGTTGTACAGCTTCTTTGTAGCTAATTTGCCACCTGTCTGGGACCAAATGTGACTGGGGCAGAGGAGCTGTTTCCTCCTTTGGGAGGCAGCCCTGATGTATATCAAAGGCAGTGAAGCCTTTGGAGATTACCACGTTGATGTGACACTTCACTAGCCATCCTGGGAGGGGGGAGGTGTGACCTTCTTCCTGCCCAGGCCTTTGTTCCTGACTCCTGGGACGGACCATGCCCTGCTTAGAAAGTAAATAAACTTTTTTATAGTAACAAACTAAGAAATCATCTTTTAATTAACAAAGACAGCTTCCAGGAGCATCATGTTTATGTGATACAAACATATGATGTGATGAGCAAATATGCAGACCATGATAATGAAGCACATTTGAATGTGAAACAAACAAGTGCTCGAGGTTTCAGAAAGGCACGCGCCTCTCCCGCCTCACAGCAGCATCTGACAGAGCAGCTGAGTCCACACCCACAGGCTGGTGAAGCAGATTTTAAATTATGCACAATCTTTTGGCAGGTTTAGTGGGACTAGGAAATATTTTTATTTAATTCTTTTTAACCCAACAAAAGACAAAACTGGTTAAGAAACATTACAAAAAAAGAGTGTTTTCATCTCAAGCATTAAAAAGAAGCAGTTTTGAACAGGGTGGTCGAGCATCAAGAATTAGTACAATAAAAGCAATAACCCCAGAAAATTCTAAATGAAGTATTTCATACTTTGTAAAGAGATAAAAAGAACATGGATATCTTATATGAGAAATCGATACATTGAAATTTCATGCTATGTTAGCAGGGTTACTGATGCAACAATGAGTGTGGTGAGTTGGAGAAATATGGATGGAAATGTTCTCATTAATATGCCACCAAATACATCAGAAGAGCACACTCTGGGGCACATTTATGTAGGAGTTGCGTCTTCATTGGGGCGCCACGTGAGTTAGATTTATCAAGCCACCCAAGGCCACCTTGCCTGATCGATACATCCAGAGTAATGCAATGCTACACACATATCTGTATTGCATTACTCTGCCCCAGGAAGGCTTTCCATGGTTGGAGCATAGGTGTTTCCTCGCATCCACCCGTGGATTTTGGTGCATTCCCTTGATGAGGCATAACAAGCAGAACATCTTTACTTCTCCTCGCTAGTACCTCTTTCTGTGTGCTGCATTCTGCAACACACATAGAAGGAGAACTCAGGGATTGTTTTTGTGCAGGAAGGTTTGTCTTCCTGAACAATCCTGGTTGCAACGCAGGCACCCTTGTACATTGGTGCAATGGTTCCTGCGTTGGTGCTGGGCAACCAAAAGGGTGCAAGGAAAGACAGCAATTTGCCAAATGATGTTAAATATGGGGCATTCCTGCCCTATCCTTGACTTTCATGTAGGTTAGCGCAGCAGTGGCGTGCTGTGATTAACTAAGTGAAAGCTACATGTATATGCCCCCCTCTTTCATTTGGAACATCTGCTTCTGTAATCGAAGTCAGAGAAAAAGTTTAAGAAAAGAAGGACATGGCATGTACATCAAATAAAAACAATACCACTCCTCGGAAAATAGTCTTATAGCATTCCTTGGTTCCTAGGAGCTTGTAAGAGTGAAAGCAGAGTGCAGAAAATATAAACTGATGAATAAATATGAAACATCACGCCTACAATAGGCATCCCTGAATCAAGATAATTTCAAGCCATTTTAGAAAGTTTTTTTTTAAATTCCACTACAGTTCCAGTAGAAAAAAAGATTATATTTTTCTGAAAACCATCTGGAGCTCCTTAACCCCTTATCTGCTAGGGCTCCTACCCCTCCCCAGTGCTGAGCCCATATTGGCTATTTGTTATAATTTACGCTTTGCGCTCCTTAACCTTATTCCACATAAAGTATCCACACCAAATTGCCGTCTTTTTTGCCAACATCCAATAGCCTTAGGATTGTAAATATACCCTTGGGTTTGAGGATTACCCTGGATGGGTCCAAAAACAAAAGCCGAAATATAGCTACAGTTTTTGGGGAAAAATAGAGAAAAGTGCTCCGCAAAAAAAGTATCTGTTAGTTTCCTAAAAAATGCATCAACTAAAGGTTTGCTCTGCTAAAAATCACCACCTACCCATCTTTCAGTAACAAGCAGAGAAGAATCAAAGTTTTGAATTTTTTTCAGTTTTTTGTGCTTTTATCCTACTTCCAGTTTGGAATGGAAACCATTGTGTCTCTGAGTGGGTCTGTAAGTGGGTGCATAAGTGTCTGAGCGGGTCGGTAAGTGGGTGCATGAATGGCTGAGTGGGTGTGTGAGTGGGTGCATGAGTGTCTGAGTGGGTGTGTGAGTGGGTGCATGAGTGTCTGAGTGGGTGTGTGAGTGGGTGCATGAGTGTCTGAGTGGGTGTGTGAGTGGGTGCATGAGTGTCTGAGTGGGTGTGTGAGTGGGTGCATGAGTGTCTGAGTGGGTGTGTGAGTGGGTGCATGAGTGTCTGAGTGGGTGTGTGAGTGGGTGCATGAGTGTCTGAGTGGGTGTGTGAGTGGGTGCATGAGTGTCTGAGTGGGTATATCAGTGGGTACATGAGTCTCTCAGTTCATCTGTAAGTGCATGTGAGTCTCTGAGTTGGTTTGTCATTGGGTGCATGAATCTGGGTGGGTCTGTGACTAGGTATGTGAGCACCTGAGTGGGTGTGCGAGTGTCTTAGTAGGTGTGCAAATAGGTGCTCGAGTATTGGAGTTGGTCTGTGAGTGGGTATGTGCATCTCTGCGGAGGACTGTGAGTGTGGGTATAGTATGAGGAGTAACTGGCCTCTACAATGCCGTCTGTGCTCAGACCTGTTCAAACAAGGATGGGTATGTATAGTAGAGTGTGGGGATGTACTGGCGTCCTGTCTTGGATGACAGGTACACATAGTAGGGTCCCCATGGGAACCAGGAGGTGTAATAGGGTATGCACAGAGAGAGACTTCCCAGCTGAAACATCTCTTCGATGTCACAAACATATATAGTAAACTATGCTAAATAACTGTCCTCTCCACTATCACATCTTCACCAGCTGATAGCAGTGCATAGTAGAGTATAAGGATGCACTGGCTTCTGGCCAAGACCTCACTGTTGTATAGAAGGTCCGTATACTATAGTGTGTCCAAGGAGTGATCTCTCTACCGAGACCTCACTTTTGCATGATGTCACCATAGTTCAGTATTCAAATAATTTGCTTCTCTATTCACCCATCTCCGTGGCATCAAGATGTGCATAATACTGTTTTTTTTCATTTTTTTTATTTTACGGAGTTTTATATAGCGCAAACTTGACCAGAATCGGGTATCAGAGTGCTTTACATAGCACCAGTTGCATTACATGATGACCCATTCATTTTTGTCAGGCACGGGGAGATGAAGTGATTTGCCCAGAATGACAGGATGTTTAGCGTTGTTGTCGAGACTCAAACCCAGTTCCCCAGATTCGCTCTAGACGTTAAGCCAACTCATCCCCCCTATAAATACATAAATGTGCAGGGGCACTTCTACAGTCCCTGACGATGGAATTAGTCAACACTGCAATACTGTAATACGTTAAAATCTAAGATAAGTATTAACTGATACAACCAGTAATAACTTTAAACCTTTTTTATTACAACAAAACCATTTAACATTACAAATCTAAAACTATATTAACGAACTATATAAGAAATTTGTAAAACAAACAAAACAACCAACTTACTAATCTAAAATGTCTTCTTCTGATTCTGTTTACCAGACACCAAAGGCTTCACCCTTTTTGCTTCAGTTGAGTACTAGATGTTGATTTGGGTAGACTTTCTTGGTTTGCTCTCTTGCAACCACCTCAGCCTGCCAAAAAAAATTCTTTTAGGCAATTTTTCCTTATCAGATTATGTGGCAAAATAGTCTCAGCAAAGTTTGACATGTATGAACTTTATAAAAAGAAGTTCATCAGGGAAAGTAGAAAAAAGCAGGGAACTATACTCATCACTGGCGTAACGAAAACTGAGGGGGCCTCCCTGCACTGGACGTAGAGGGGCCCCCTCCGGGCTCAATCATGAGCTCTCTGGCCAGAGTGCAGTGCCGAGGGGGCCCCTTGGAGCTTGAGGCCCCCCGCACCACGTGGGCTGCTGGGGCATGTGTTACGCCCCTGATACTCATTGTAAGAATGTGGAAGCATTTAATACCCACGCATTCACAAGGCCTATCTCGTGAAGAGTTAGTTCATGCAGCTGAGCTAAATATCTATTCAGTAGCTTCAACGTCCTGTCAACTGGGAGATACTCTGCCTCCAAAGGTATACCTACTCAAGCAGAGATCAACCCTGCTTCTTTAAATAAAGCCTGTTTTTTCTGCTAATGGAACCATATTATTTTCTCATCAGAAACAAATAGAGCTGCATATAACAAGCTTCTGCAGGACCACAAAGGGCCCTTTAGGCAGTAGGAACATAATCAGTTCTGCAATTGTTTTTTTTCTCACTTTCTACCCAGTTATTGTTTCCTGCTACTTCCAACATGAACACGTCTTGTTTTCCTCCTCCATCTATTTTTGACTTTTTTTTACCAACCTCTGCTTTCCATTTTCCTCCTAAATAAAGACAAAATATTCAAAAAAATTCAAATTTACTTACTGATTAATAATTGATACATCTTTCACCCACAATCAGATACTTATTTCTACTGTACCACAAACGTGTTATTCCCTTCTCCTGAACAATTTAAACACTCTCAACCAGTGCATTTTTTTCACAATTAAAGTTAAACATGCCATCAACCCTTGTTCCATAAACATTTATAAAGTAACTCATTCCTCTTGACACACCCTTCCTAACACTGAACAGGTGCAAGGCTGCCTGTGTTGAGGGGAAGAGTGTTTATCTGCAGGAAGGTCTTCCTTCCAACACATAAACAATCTTTAAATGCCATTTTGTAACTTCTATGTGTTCTGTTTAATGCACCACCAATAGAAGTTTCAAAACTGCATTTTTTAAATGATTGGTTATGTGCAGGAAGGGGGACCTTCCTGCACATAAACAATCATAGGCAATCATAGGCACATTGCTGTTTCTATGTGTGCTGCACAAGTCAAAAACGAGGAGTAATAAAACATTTCTCCTTATTTTGCCCATTTGAGACCAGGTTTCCCTGTGCCTAGTAGGGTGTGGGGAAGGAGTGGCCTCGCCTTTCAGACCTTTCTCTCAGGTGACGGGTGTGCATAGTAGTGTGTGGGTAAGGAGTGACCTCTCATTTCAGATGGCTCACTCAGATAACAGGTGTGCATAGTAGGGGGTATGGGGAGACTAGCTTCTCCTTTCAGACCTCTATCTGACATGATGGGTGTGCATAGTAGAATGTGTGGAGGGATTGGCCTCTCCACTGAGACCATTCTCATGGATAATGGATGTGCATAGTCGGGTGTGTGAAGATCCTTAACTCTACTCACAACTCTCCCAAAACGATGACCGTAAATAGTAGACGTGTATAAACACCATTTGTCCTAAGACTCCTTCCTACAGTAACAAGATGTGCATACCAGAGTGTATTCAAACATCCCCTACTCCTTCCTAGTACTAATGGTCCTGTGAGAGTCTCAAGAGATCATAACGAAAAAGAACATAAAATTGAACCTTCTATTGATCACAGTACTTATCTGTTACACACTTCGTCTCAAAAACAAGGACTTCAATATGCATTCCTACTAGTAGAGTGTATTGAGCACTCATTTACTCCTTTTTACTATTCTCTATCCCAAGAGAGTCCCATAAGATCGGACAAATTTGTTAAAAACAATATTCATTGATTTTCTTCATAGTAGATATCCCTTAGACACGTTCGCTCTAAATCTAGGGGGACAGCATGCCTTTATGCTACCCCTTATATAGCTTGCTTTACTTGATTTCCACAATACCTCTAGTTTTTCATAGTAAATGGTTACTATTTCATTTCTAAAATTCCAATACGCAGCCAGTCAGAAAGCGCACTCTTAAGGGACTCACTGGAGCCTCTTGCCCTCGACAAAGTGTGAAGGCTCACAGGAAAAATGGGCCACTGGACCAATCATAGGAGTTCATTTTTTAATTCGTTCTTTTGCGGGGTGTTGGCAAGACTCTTGCAAGCTCTAGTGGCAAAATATACAAATATTTTTCACCTTTAACCCCTTGGTCGCGGCGCTATGGAGGAGGGGGGCCGCGCGCCGCCGCCATGCTCATGAGGGAACCACTTCGTCACGAGCCGCGGTGGCGCTGTGCTTGTGACGGAATGGTTCTGTCACGGCCCCGCCCGCTCAATGGAACATCCAGCGCAGGCGCGGAATCAGCGCCGCGCAGACACGGCAGCTGGGCCATGACCGAACCATTCCGTCACCAGCACAGCCTCACCGTGTCTCGTGACAGAATGGTTCCGTCATGAACACGCAAGGGGTTAATATCTCAAAAACTACTGAACAGATTTACACCAAATCACAAGAAGCGCAGCCTGCAAAGCAAGATCTAGGGACACCCTCTTTTCTTGGCCTCGCTTGACGGATCACCCTGCAAATTTCCAGGAAGGAGCTGAGTGGGGTGAACTTATAGTTTTGTGAAATTGTGTGGTAATTCGTAAAACGGGGACCAAGTTATTGGCAAACCCAAAACAATTCCATCTATGGAAAAGCAGACATAACTATATAGGTATATTTATAGTGACGGTCAACACTAGGTAGTTATAGTTAGGTCTGCTTTCCCATGGACAAAGCATTTTTGATATGCTAATAACTTTGGCCCCATTTGACAAATGTTTACAAAACTTCCCAGAAAAAAAGTTCATCCAACTCAGCTCTTTCCTATGTGATGCTGTGTACTGCATGTAAGGGGCAGGACAGGATTTCCACATATCCATATAGGAATGGGTCCGCAAGTCCAGCCAAGTCTACTTCAAACCACGTATGATAGGTACATACATAAGGTATTTAACACAGGAATTGTCATTTTACACTATATTAATAACATGTATCCTCTCACATTAAAGTTTCACTCAATATGTCACACATACTTAGGTATCTTGTACACAGAAGTAGACTACGCTCATTGTAATGTGACTCATAGCAATGCTCTATATCCAGGATCAACAGAATAGTGTCCAAGGTGACTTTTTCACCATTTCAGACTCTACTATATTAGTCCTCACACATTAAGCCAGTTGTGCCAGTCAGAACCAACACATCACATCTGTTTTGTGATGCATTGTTTAAGTTGCTCTTGTCGTAAGCCCAACTTCAGCAGTGGGCCACTTTTGGGGAAGATGAGTTGTCTCATCCTTCCCACAGATGTGTCAGAATTTCTGATGCACCTTGAGAGCTAACTATATGGTTTTTCATGCCACATCCATCTCACTGGATTATTTTGTAGTGCAGCACAACCTTGTAGATGCATTGCCATGGCAATGCAGCGATGGACACTTCTCATAAATATGCCCCTCAGTTTTTACCTTATGTTGAAAATGTATGACTGCCCTTCTCTGCACTGAAAACTCAAGCATTGTGTCAGCCCCTGAGATGCTCTACGGAAAAAATACTGCAGCTGTGTTATCAATCAAAAAGCCCTTTTGCATTTATAGCCAAACTCTAATCAGTCAGTCACCCTTTTAACGTTTATATCACATCATTATACCTGAACACATGTGAATCATTTTGTCCACCATAAGCGTGGAAGGGTATACTCAGATGTGAGTCCCTTGCTCATTGCACCATCAGGATTCAAGCAAGCCGGGCCGACGACGCCTGAGATGGCAGAGACCGGTCCCCGGAAGCTTGTTTCCTTCCCAGTATAGGAATTGGCTTGGTAGTTTGGTTTGCCCTGTTCCCATCATGCACTGGGACAGGAACAGACTAATTTGCATATAGCCAAGTTCTGAGCTGGGATGGTGCAGTGAGCTAAAAAACGGTGATGGATCAAGCCCTGATGTTTGGACTGGGTAAGAGTGGTCTGCTTAATTCAGGCACTCTGTTCATCACCACCCCCTTTTCTGAATCACATGTGGACAAGCAGCAGAGACCTGTCACCCTGCCCCAGACATGCCTTGAACCTGATCAGCATGGATGCACAGCACAAAGTGTACCTCAACATATGTACTACTGAGCCTCTGTGATGCAGGCCACAAGTTCTGCCTGAGCCTCATGGCTGCAGAGCATGTGGTGTACATGAACCCAAGAAGGCAAAACAAACCTTGGACATGAGTATCTATAACATGCCCCGTGCATGACCTCATAAATGTAGAGCATACCAGGCACATGACCTCATGGATGCAGACCATGCAATGTCTATGAACTCATGTATTCAGAACATGTAGGGCATATTCACAAAGGCAATCTGAGACAAAAGTCTAACTTTACGACTTTTGGTATTCACAGAGGTCATTTACGAGTCGTATCCTTACATCCGCAGTAGAGCCAAATCTCCACACCTGGGCCATACTCTCCTCACCCAGGTTGTACTCTCCGGCTCCAGCCACACTCTCCGGTTGGGTTGGATGAAGTGTAATCAAAGGGCCGGAATGCAATTTTTTACAAAAAGAAACATTAGGAATGTGTGATAAATGGCAGAGGAGGCCATTAAAATTAGTCAGGAAGGGAAAAGGGTGTGGCCGTACAATACATCATACCCAAGAAATGTTCGCTTATTTCCATTATGGTATATGCAATCCATGATTTGTGCTCCCCTCAGTGTTGACTTTAGTGTGATGTCATTTGCGATATCATCAGTGATGTCATCAGTGATGTCACGTACCGTGTCATGAGTGATGTAATATGTGTGGTCATAAGCAGGTCATTGTGGGGGCGCAAGTTACAGTTAGCTCAACCAACTATAATGGAAGAATTTCTCTGGTTTTGCATGAGTGAAATGTCAGCCTAACTATAACATCCCTGTAACCTTTGTTTTGTTCCGTGAATGTCTATGGTTTTTTAAATGCAAATTTCTAACTATAACATCCCTGAAACCTGAATTTCACATGGGTTTCAGGGGCATTAGAGTTAGTTGGAAATTTCATTCGTACAAAACCCGTGAAATTCCCCCGTTAAAGTTAGTTCTGCTAACTATAATTCGCGCCCCCACAATGCACTGCTGATGAAGTCACATATTACATCACTCATGACAAGGTCAGTGACATGTAATACAAAAGAAGCTGAGCTGTTCCTCAAACTAAGGAATGTACGTGTCACGCCGGTGTTAGTGGATGTTGTAGGGTCTCGTTGGGTCCTACAGTTGGTCATCCATATTGTTGGATGTAATGCCCTCACACACCCTTGCAGGTGTCATGCTTCATCATCTGGGTTGCTCCTTGTTGGGTCGGCGGTGCAATACCCAACGGGCGACACCTCAAAGAGGGGCACTTTGGCGGAGATCTTCTATCCAACTGCCGTCAGGTGAAGTGAGGGTGTGGGGCAAGAATAGCGTAGACGTGATATGTGAATTAAAATAAAGCTAGGAGTACCAGGATCAAGTTTATTAAGGGGGTCACCTGCTCTAAATAAAAACAACTTACTAACCGGTACTTCCTGGAATATAATGTTTTCCTAATCCGAGTCTCAGTTTAGTGTGTGCTCTGATCGGTCGACATGTTTCTCGCCTGTGTACAGTGACTGCCGATTCTTCAGGACCTAAAGAAAGAAATTATCTTAAAGGAACAACTGCCTACGTCAGAGTGATCTACCTGAGTATCTAGTGTTTGAATTATGAACACTTATATTATCTACAAAGGAAACAATGCTCCGTGTGCTATACCTGTGTTGCGCGTCATCTACCTAATGGTTAGAGAATCTATGCAACAACAGTACCCCGCGTGCAGTACATCGGGTTCAGACATCCATTGTTTGAATTTTGTAGCCCGTGTAGTCAGCCGTATCACCTACCCCACGCCACCCGGTCCGGGAGGTAAGGGTCAGTGACATCACTGATGACATCATCCAGTGACTGTGTGTTTCTGTAAAGTTTAAATATGTTTAATATATATAGGGAAAGGCGTATTGAAGAAAGAGTGTCTGTATAAGTGTCTGAATGGTTGATTTAGTAGGTGCGTGACTGACTCCATAAGTGAATGATTAAACATATCTTTCTGAATGCATGGGTTAGTGAGTAAATGGTGTGAATGTCTGTATCCCTGTGTCTGTTGGTGTTTAACCGACTGCATGGGTTTGCGAATAGCTACATGAGTGTCTATATGGGTTATTGATTTGTTGACTGAGTATCTGTATGGGTGCCTGAGTGTTTGTGTGGGTGGGGTGTGTGTGACTCTGTGCATAGATGTGTGAGTAGGTGATTCACTGAGTGCATGGTTTCAAGAGTACATCTGTGATGGACTGTATGGGTGGGGGAGTGTGTGTATGGGTGTGTTAGTGAGTAAATGTATTCCTCAGTGGTACATGTGTGAGTAACTAGAAATATGAAAAGCAGTATATATGTGTGTTGGAGTACATACATGGCTATACGTGAGTGTGTGTGATTGTGAGCATGGCTGTATGGATGACGGTGTGCTTGTATCAGTGATTGTATAAGTGATAGTATTAGTATGAGTAAGTGAGCTGGTGTGTGCATAAATGTGTAGGTGAATAAATGGAGTGTGATTATTTGCATGACTTGGTGTGTGAGTTCCTCTAAGGATGAGTGGTGGTGTGTGAGATTCGATATAGGTATATGAGTGCATATGTTAGTCCTGTACTGAGTGACTGTAAGTATGAGTGACTGTATGTATGTGTGAGTGAGTGGATGTGTGTGTAGACCTAAGAATCAGTGTGTGGGTATGTAGTTATTGGTGTTGGAGTGTCTATGGTTTTTAGAACGGCAGTCTGTAATTTAGAGTGGGTGTATCAAAAGTTATATTACGGTGTGAGAAGATGCATCAAATTATCACATGGATGATGTCATCAGTGATGTCTTTTAAGATGTCATCAGTGATGTCATCAGTGATGTCACTGACAATGTCATGAGTGATGTGATATGTGACGTCATCAGCAGTGCATTGCCTGGGCGCAACTATAACAGGGGAATTTCACAGGTTTTGTACGAGTGAAATGTCCAACTAACTATAACACCCTTGACACCTATGGTTTTTTCTGTGAATTTCTAAGGTTTTTTAAATGCTAATTTCTATCTATAACGTGCCTGAAACCTATGGTCTTTTCAGTGAATTTTCAAAGGTTTTTTAAATGCTAATTTCTAACTATGACGTGCCTGAAAGCTAGGTTTTTTTCATTGAATTTCAAAGGTTTCTCAAATGCTAGTTTCTAACTATGCCTACAGAGATAGGAATTGTGAAGAAAGAAGAAAACACACAAGACAATGAAAAGTGCAGGAAGAAGCAAGACATGTGCAGAAAGAAGTAACAGAGGAGCAGAAAGAAGCCTTGTTGCAAAATCATCCTGTGCCCACAACTTTTTCAGACGGGTACTGGTGGTAACTAACTCTGACTAACCAGGCCTAGAGCCAGTGCTATGCTAAAAAACACTTAGACTACAGTAAAAACCCCTCCTCTGTAAGGCCCTAGTACATAATAGGGCAGGGGGATTAAAACTATCTCTTAAAACATGCTACGGGTGTGTTTGCACAGTGGTGAAGTGGGGAGGCAGAGGTGACATGTGTGCAAATACGCCCTGTGGCCATTGTAAGTTGGGGTATTAAGTCCCCTTGAATCCTGATGGTCCCTGGGGTCCAACTAGCCAACCAGGTTCCTCTAGTAAGTGCCACAGAGCTGCGTTGCAGAGAGGTATTATAAGGGGCATGGCCTGGCCCACCTCTCTGCAACGCAGCGCAGTGGCGCTTACTGGAGGTTCCTGGTGGGGTTGTTGGCCCCCAGGGACCATCAGGGTTGAAGAGGAATTATTTCCCTACTTAAAACGCACCACAGGGCTTACATGATTAGTACCCTTGGGAGACATAATTTATGACATGGTCAGTGACATCACTGATGACATCATTGATGACATCTCAAACGACATCACTGATGACATCATCCATGTGACAATGAAATACACCTCATCACACACTAGTATAATATTTTTCACACACTGTAAAATAGAAAGTGCCCTATTTCAAACCATTGACACATCAATAGTATTTTCTAAACATCCACTCAGTGAATAATAGATCTATACGCACATCTAATCACTTACCTATAAATTCAGTGTTATATGCAGTGAATAATTAACAGAACACTAACAAATATACTTATACGCCTATTTCAACATTACACACCAGCACACATTGTATTCACTTATAAAGACATCTTATTGACTTATGCAAACAATGGATCATACTTACATTAACTCACCTACACACTTCTACAAACACCACTTCATCTATTCATCTATATACTTAGTGTGTTATAAAATGACTATTAGAAATATTCAGTTCTCCATACAGTGACTCATACAATCACTAAGTCCTAGGCTCACTTAATTAGATATAACTGTATCATACACTGCTATTTTATGCAAATTTAATGGAGATATACTATTGGGAGACATATTTAATCTCCAACACACCCATAAACATATACACTCCCTGAAACAAGTGTTATACCATGTAGTCTTAACCTCATATACCTACTGAATGAACTATTCACACATTGTTTGGCAATCATACGCCCCCTACCAAACCACATAAACATTCATTTACCCATACAAATACTCAGTTAAGAAACCAATAACAAATATAGTCTTTAACATAGCAATTAAGACAAAGCAATAAAGACTTTCACACAGTTTAGTAACTACACATTATATATAGTGAGACTCTACAAATTAGTCAAGGAAACAATCAATGACACTGTTACTAAATCCACCATCCACACATTTATATTTATATATCCACTCATTCTTCAATGCAAAGTAGTGTATTTATAATACATATTTAAATATCAAAGCAAACCATATTTACTGGATGATGTCATCAGTGATGTCATCAGTGATGTCATTTGAGATGTCATCAGTGATGTCACTGACCATGTCATGAATGATGTAATATGTGACATCAGCAGTGGATTGCGGGCGCGCGCGTTCTAGTGAGTACAACTAACTATAACGGGGGAATTTCAATGGTTTTGTATGAGTAAAATGCCCAGCTAACTATAACTGGTGGTTTTTTCAGTGAATTTCTAAGGTTTTTTAAATGCTAATTCCTAACTATAACGTGTGTGAAACCTATGGTTTTTTCAGTGAATTTCTAAGGTTTTTTAAATGCTAATTTCTAACTATAACGTGTGTCAAACCTATGGTTTTTTCAGTGAATTTGCAAGGTTTTTAAATGTTAATTTCTAACTTTAACGTGTGTCAAACCTATGTTTTTTCCAGTGAATTTCTAAGGTTTTTTAAATGCTAATTTTTAACTATAACATGTGTCAAACCTATTGTTTTTTCAGTGAATTTGCAAGGTTTTTTAAATGCTAATTGTAACTATAACGTATGTTAAACCTATGTTTTTTTACAGTGAATTTGCAAGGTTTTTTAAATACTAATTTCTAAATATATCAGGTCTGAAACATATGGTTTTTTCACTGAATTTGCAAAGTTTTTAACATGCTAATTTCTGTATCATTTTTATATTTTTTATATATTTATTTTTCACAAACTGCCTTAGTATATTATAATAGATTGACTGTATCCAGTAATATGCAATGGCACAGCTAATTTTTATGATTTGTTAAAGTTGAACAGTATAGTCTACATCTTTAATGAACAATAAACACTCAAATTTGTTATTTTCCTTTTTTTTGTGATTTTTTTCAACGTGCCCGCACCATGCAAATGTTTAAAAAAAAATTTTTTTTGGGGCCTTTGGGGTCCTTCAGGGACCCCATGAGAAGGCCTAGGGGTCAGGGAGTCTCTACCCTGCCTCCTTTTCAGGTTCTCCACTATTGTTTTTGAGTGACTTCTGCCTCGAAGGTGCGCGCAACGTGCGTGCACATTGCGATATTTTTTAAAACAAAATGTGTTTTTTTGCCCCTCGGGGTCCTTCAGGGACCCCCTGAGAAGGCCTAGGGGGTCAGGGAGTCTCTACCCTGCCCCCTTTTCACGTTCTCTACTTTTATTTTTTACTCACTTCAGCCTCGAGGGTGCGCGCAACATGCGCGCACCTCGCGATTTTTTTTTAGGGGTCCTTCAGGGACCCCATTAGAAGGCCTAAGGGGTCAGGGAGTCTCTACCCTGCCTCCTTTTCACGTTCTCCACTATTGTTTTTGAGTGACTTCTGCCTCGAGGGTGCGCGCAAAGTGCGCGCACCTCGTGATTTAAAAAAAAAAATCTAAATGGTTTCTTAGAGAGTCTCTTCCCTGTCTCCTTTTCACGTTTTTAAAAGCATTTTCGAAAATCGGGTAAAATGTCATATTTGCGCCGGTCGCGCAACGTAAAGTCATGTGACATGAAAACAACACTTTTGATTGGTTTATAGTAGTTTCTGTTCCAGAATCTTCAAAAACTCCTCTCATTTCCCTCACTATCTCTTTTGGTTTCCAAAGAGAAGGATCTTTGCTTTGGAACAGCTACTTAAAAATGGCAGCACAGCACCCTGAGAGTTCATCTGACTCAGACACTGTCGTAGTGGAGGAGGACCAACGTTCCAGGAAGCAGAAGGACTCCTTCATTTGGCAGTTTTTTACTTTTCCGGAGGGTGAAAAGAAAGTAAATGCTCCAACGGTAACGTCTACCATCTGTGGGAGTGTATTGTCAAGGGGAGACCCCAACAAGAAGTACTCCTTCAGTATTTATATAATGATACGGCACGTGAAGAACGTGCATCCACATAATTATGCACGTGCGAGCACTAGAGCCCTGGCCAGGGATCTTCCACCTGCTGTCCACCTCTTCGGAAGCCCAATCACCAACTTCGAGAGTGCTGGACATCTGTCCTAATTTTTCAACGGTTCATATTTCTTGCAATGTTTGCAAAGAAATGTTATGCTACGGTGAGTAGAGTGTGGATTTGATAGATATTAGGATCTCACAGCACGTATGCCGCCGCAGTTAATTTTTTTCATTTATTATTTTTGTTCCAGTTGAACAATTTTTTGTTACCTGTTTACTTTTTTTTTAAACCAAAAAATATATAAAATTGTTTAAAAACTAAAAAAATACAAAAAAAGTCAGAACTAACCTCACTTCTCAAAGAAGAGCTATATCTTTTATATACTGTGTCATACTTTTTTGAATGAATGTGTAGTGTATAAATGAATGACTGAAATGACTGAGTGAAAAGGAGGAAAGGATTGATGGAATGAGTGAGGAAAGGGTAGTATGGTGAGTGAGGAAAGGGGAGTCAAAGAGTGACTGAAACAAGGGGACTAAGGGTAGGGGAGTGAGGTAAGTGGAGAGAAAGAGTAAGGGAAGGGCAGTAAGAAAAGAAAATTGAGAGAGAAGGAGTGAGCATGGAACAGAGACTGAGAAGGGGAGTAAGAGATGAAAAGGGAGAAGTAGAGCAGAGTGAAGGGAGTGAAGGCAAGAGAAGTGGACTGACGGTGAGGGAAGGGGTATGAGAGTGAGGGAAGGGGAGTAATGAAAAGTGAGAGATGGGAAGTGAGGGAGAGAGAAATGGACTGAGGGGATGGAGGAACTTAGAAAAGGGGAGTAAGAGAAGGGGAGTAAGGAATGGAGTGAGAGAAGGAGAGCGAGGGGCAGTGAGGAAAAGGGGAACGGGAAAGTGAAAGGGTGAAAAATACAGACAGGAGAAAGTGGAGTGGGGAAGGGTAGTGACGGTGAGTGAAGGGCAGTGATACTTAGGGAAGGTGTATGGGGTGAGGGAAGGGAATGAGAGAGAAGGAAGGAGATTAAGAGGCAGGAAAGGGGACTGAGGGATAAAGTAGGAGTGAAGGAAACAGAACGAGGAAGACAGGAAAGGTGAGGGAGAGAAAGAGAGTGAGAGAGAGAGAGAGGGAGAGCAAGTGACTGAGAGAGAGTAAGGCGGTTAGACTGAGTGAGATAGAGGGAGAGAGAAATGGAGTGAAGGGGAGTGTGGGACTAAAGGAATGGGAGTTAGCAAAAGTGAATGAGGAAAGAGGAGTAAGGGAAAGGGACTGACGGATCAAGTGAGGGAAAGAAAGTGAGAGGGAGTGAGAGAAGTAGAGTGAGTGAAAGAGAGTGAGGGATGATATGAAGGAAAAAGAGTAAGGGGAAAGTGAGAAGAGACTGAGCAATACAGGAAGACAAGGGTAGTGATGGAGGAAGATAGGAAAGAGAAGTGAGGGACAGAGAGGGAAAAGACAAAGTTGGTCAAGGTGAGTGAGGATGAAGGAAGAGTACTGATAGTGACAAAATGAGTGTAAGCGTGAATGAAGAGGAGTAAGCATAATGAGGAAAGGAGAGTAAGATGAAGAAAAGGAAGGTGAGTAAAAGAGAGAGTGAAGAAAGGGAATGAGAGATAGAGAAATAATAGAGTGATGAAAAGGTATTTTTTGTTTGTCATACTTACCTTATAAATAATGACATGTTATTAGTACTTTTTATTATAAATATAGTATCGGTGGAAGAGAAGAAAAAATTGAGTTATAATATATAATTCACAATACAAAAGAAAGTAGAAGTGAAAGAAACAGAAAGGGAAAGAAAGGAAGGGTGAGGGAGAGAGAGAGAGAGGGAAAGAGTGAGACAGAAAGAGAGGGAGAGCAAGTGAGTGACAGAGAGTGAAGTGGTTAGACTGCGTGAGACAGAGGTAGAGAGAAAAGGAGTGAAGGGGAGTGAGAGACTAAAGGTATGAGAGTTAGCAAAAGGGAATGAGTGAAGGGGAATAAGGGAAGGGTATTGTCGGATGGAGTAAGTGAAAGAGAGTGAGGGTGAGTGAGGGAATACAAGCAAGAGAAAGTGAATAGGAATGATGCACAGTGAGGAGAACATGAAGTGGGGGAAGAGGACTCAGATTGAATGAAGGGCAGTGACCGTGAGGGAAGGGATATACGATTGAGGGAAAGGGAGTGATTGAAAAAGAAGCTTCTTTATAGAAAGAGAGAGAAAATAAAAGGTAGAGTAGTGAAGAGAGAGGGAGACAGTGAAAGAGACAAACAGAAGGAGAGTGAGGGAGTGTGAAGGAATAAATCAGTTATAGTGACTGAGACAGAGGAAGATATTTAGAGACAGATGGAGGAAAGGAGAGTCAGGGAGGGATTAAAGGAAGGGAACTGAGCGAAACAGAGTGAGGGAGTGAGAGAAGTGGAGTGAGTGAAGGTGAATGAGAGATGAAGTTATGGAAAGAGAGTAAGGGGGAGTGAGAAGAGACTAAGCGATACAGCAACACAAGGGTAGTGATGGAGGAAGATAGGAAAGAGAAGTGAGAGACAGACAGGGGAAAGAGGGAGTTGGACAAGGTGAGTGAGGGTGAAGAGAGAGTACTGATAGGGACAGAAAAACTGTAAAAGTGAATGAAGGGCAGTAATGAGAATGAGAAAAGGAGACTAAGTTGAGTAGAGGAAGGGGAGTAAGAGAGAGAATAAAGAATGGGAAAGAGAGAAAGAGAAGTAAGAGAGTGAAGTAAAAGTATTTTCTGTTTGTCATACTTACCTTATATATAATGACAACTTAAAATATTTTCATATATATTCACTGAAAAAACCATAGGTTATACACCATATATAGTTAGGAATTAGCATTTAAAAAACCTTATTTTACTCACACAAAACCATTGAAATTCCATATATAGTTAGTTGCACTAACTATATATCGCGCACCCGCAATCCACTGCTGATCATGTCACATATTACATCATTCATGACATGGTCAGTGACATCACTGATGACATCACTGATGACAACATGCAGTGACTGTATTTTTCTGTAAAGTTAAAATATGTCTTGAGTGGATGTATAAGTGTCTGGATGAAGGATTTAGTAGGTGCATGACTGACTGTATGAGTGAGTGATTAAATGTGTCTCACTGAATGCATGGGTTAGTGACTAAACTGTCTTAATTTGTGCATCATTATGTCTGTTGTTCTGTAAACTGCTGCATGTGTTGATCATTAGCTATACGAGAGGCTATATGTGTTATTAATTGGTTGCCCAAGTATTTCTATGGGAGATTGAGTTTGTGTGGGGGTGGCTGGAAGGTGTGTGACTCTATGCATAGATGTGTGAGCAGTTTATTCACTAGGTGTATGAGTTCAAGAGTGCATGTGGAAACAGCTACATGGGCAGTTGACTGTGTGCATGAGTGTATTGATGAGTGAATGGATATCTCAATGCTACATGTCATAGTAAGTACATATGTAAAACACAGTACATGTGAGAGTTGGCATATATAAATAACTGTGCATGAGAGCCACTGAATGAGTGAGTGGTTGTATCGATCATTGTGAACTTGTATCAGGGATTGTATAAGAGAGTAAATATGTGTTAGTATATGTTTCAATAAGTAAGGTGTGTTTAACTGTATAGTTGAAGAAATGGAGGTGAGATTGTTTCTTTGCATGACTGACTGGGTGTGTGAGTAACTCCATGGATGAGTGGCAGTGTGTGAGTGTCTGTTTACACTGAGTGTATCTAAGGTTATATTAGAGTCTGAAGAGGTTTATCGTATTAGCACAAGAATGATGTCAAATGAGATGTCATCAGTGATGTCATCAGTGATGTCATTTGAGATGTCATCAGTGATGTCATCAGTGATGTCACTGACCATGTCATGAATGATGTAATATGTGACATGATCAGCAGTGGATTGCGGGTGCGCGATATATAGTTAGTGCAACTAACTATATATGGAATTTCAATGGTTTTGTGTGAGTAAAATAAGGTTTTTTAAATGCTAATTCCTAACTATATATGGTGTATAACCTATGGTTTTTTCAGTGAATTTTCAAGGTTTTGTAAATGCTAATTCCTAACTATATATAGTCTATAACCTATGGTTTTTTCAGTGAATTTCAATGGTTTTTTAATAGCAAATATCATAAGCTGTCGAATGTCAAGTACGTGGTAAGTAAAAACATTTTCGTGTTTATGCACACTGATCTGCTTTGAATACTGCCCCCCACCCCTCATTTCTATTAGGAGTACTCTCTCTTTGCAGATAGTGAAGGGTAGTTAACGCAGCCCTTTGCCCCCTTTGTAATACGTCGTGCCTGCTTCTCTCTCCATTTGATTGATTGTTCTCTTTGGTTCATTCTCTATTTACAAACAAGCACAGAGTCGCAATACTCTGTTTAGTCTTTGCAGATAGCGAAAAATCGTGTAAAAAAACAAAAGGAATCGAGCAAAATCAGTAGGCCACTAATGGGATCTCTTTTTGACCTCGCTAAAATAGAAACATTAGGAACAACCTGTTGAAAATAGCAATGCGTATGTACATAAGCGGCGTTCATTTGTGTTCACAGTACCCCTTGTTGATTGTATCAATCGAGCATTGAATTGTTCGAAGTTAATTCTCTTAAGGATCTTCTCTACCTGCAAACGAGGAAGAATAGGAATATTCTCTCTCCCTTTGCAGATAGTGAAGGGTAGGTAACGCAAGCCTTTAACACGTCGTACCTATTTCATTCCTCATTGATTGATTGATTGTCCGAACATTGACTGTTTGGGAATTAGTTATTTTTGGAGGTATTCCCTGTTTGCATATAAACGTAGGAAAATCTTTGCAAGTAGTGAAAGGGTACGTAATGCGGACCTTTCTCCCCCGTTGTAATCTGTCATGCCTATCTACTCCCCACTGATTGATGCACCTTTTTCACCCGGACCATTTACTAGAGATACGTCATCTGGCCCGACCAGAGAGCACCCCTAGTGAAAAGGACATATGCAATAATAACGAAGTGATCACTGTATCCTGTTAACAGAAACTTTACCATGAAACAACCTGGAAAGAAAAAAATAGGAAAACGAAAATCAGTAGGCCACTGATGAACATGAACTTTTATTAAACAACAAACAAAGAAACGATAACATAACGTAATGATAAAACCTATTAATGTCCTAGAAACAAGAAAACGTTAAACTATGCCAGTGGTGAGAGACCAGAAAAACAGTCCGAGAAACCAAATCCGAGAAACCAAATCACCCCTCGCTGTCCCAACTCATGCACTCTGAAAGTTCAAAGTTTTGAGGAGTGCTTGTAACATTGTCTGAAGCCTATTTGCAATTGCTTCATCTTCACTATTCTTAAAGTAAGTGGGGGCTGTTGTGATGCGGTGCCACCCTGAACCGCTTGACGGAGGCCCCCGAGGGACGGTGTCATGTCGCGGACTCGGAGGGGGCGCTTGGCTCCGGCCCCCTCCCCAAGTCGTGTTGCCCTGGTGTGGCCTGAGATCGCCCCCGACATAGGTGGCCGGCTCCCGGGGTCAAGCGGAACTTTTTTCCTTTTGGTGACTCTTCCATTCTTCACCTTGTCCCACAATCCGTTTCACCTAAAGACACGCTGTAGTGGGGCACCCCTTTTCCGTTTCATTTGCCATTCAGCCCGCTTTTGCTACACTGTGCCTCTTCCGCTATTCAGCTGTTTACCGCCCGCTCTTTCGACTACAGCGTCTCGCTCACCATGTACTTGAGTTGCTCCCGCTCTTGCGGCGCAGCGATAGGCGGCTGCCACAGGACTCTCAAAATGGCGGCCATCTCTTCAGATTTGGGCGTGGTCCACTAAAATGGGCCTGCGACACCTTGGAACTCGGACGCTTGTCTGCTAGAGCTTGGGCTCCATTCTCGAAAGCGTCCCCTCATCCTTGAAGATTCTACAAAAGTCTTGGGGGGCCCCCGACTCCCGCAGGCTTCTGGTGGGGAGCGCCTAGCATGATTGCTCGTGGAATGGCCACGACGGAGCTACGAAATGGTGGTGCTCTCATGCTAACGCCAGCTTCAGTCTGAAACATCCAAAAACACTGTAGACTACCAATTCGATCAGTTCCGGTAGCGCTCCAACGTGACCCGGTAGAGAAGAACTTGCCCTCCCCTCTTTGACTGATGGTTCTTGTTGCCTGTCCCTTCTGTTGTCATTTAACAGAACTATTTAGCCTGCTGAAAGGGGTTGTGTGCCGTCCGCTGGTTGGTGGAGACATTTTCACTATATTCTGGACCTGCGTTGTCGCGTAATGCGTCATATGACGCGCCGCGTTAGAAAGTTTAATAAATTATTAAACACAATAAACAATCCTTAAAAAATAAAAGTCTATCATTCATTTTTCATTGCAGTACGCTGCCCAGAAAGCTTCCCGGTTCCCGGACCGGGCGCTACCCACGCAAAAAAACAAAAAAAAAATTATTTTTTTTTGCCCCGCGGGGCCGTTTTAAAGCCTCCACATTAAACCTAGGGGGTCAGGGAGGATCTACTATGCCCCCTTATGGTTATTTGCCCCTTTGTTTTGGCCTCCTCTTGTCTCTCGATCCTACCGAGAGACAAGATGGCGGCAGCTACGGACTTTTTGGAATGTTGACAGACGCCAGAGAACCAATCAGCTTCGCTTCACAAAGCTCCGTTGCGCGAAAGGTACGCGTCCTGGAGCGCTGCCCGGTCCGCTGCTACAGATATATATCTTTTTTTAAACGTTAATTTCTCAAAATCCACTGGAGCACATATATTGAGACCTACAAAAGGCACATCGGGCTACCAGTCCCTACAATTTTGCCAAGTTTCGTGCAAATCTATTCAGCCGTTCGGGCTAAAAGTGAGGCTAACCGCCCTATGGAAAAATCAATGTTAAAAACACGTTTTGGGACCCCCCTTTTTTCTCGGCCCCCCCTTGACGAAACCCCCCCAAATTTTCAGGGGCTGCTCAGAAACAAAATGTGCCATTTTCCTGAAAATTTCAGCCAATTCCGTCCACAAACGCCAAAGTTATTAGACATAGAATTTTCAAAAAACCCATAGGGAAAAAATCCTAACTATATATACCTACTGGCGACCGCCAGTAGGTAATATAGTATCTGTGGAAGACAAGAAAAATTGAGTTATAATATATATTTCATAATACAAAAGAAAGTAGAAGTGAAAAAACAGAAAGGGAAAGAAAGAAAGGGTGAGGGAGAAAGACAGAGGGAGAAAGTGAGAGAGAAAGAGAGAGAGAGAGAGAGTGACTGACAGGAAATGAAGTGGTTAACTGAGTGAGACAGAGGGAGAGAGTAAGAGAGAAATGGAGTGAAAGGAGTGAGAGACTAAAGGAATGAGAGTTACCAAAAGGGATTGAGGTACGGGGAATAAAGGAAGGGGATTGACAGATGGAGTGAGCATAAGAGTATGAGGGAGAGTGAGGGAATGGGTGCAGGAGAAATGGAATGAGAGTGATGCAGAGAGAATGGAACATGAAGTGGAGGAAGAGGACTCAGAGTGAATGAAGGGCAGTGACAGTGAGGGAAGGGATATAAAGGTGAGGGAAGGGGAGTGATGGAAAAAGAAGCATATTAAGAGAAAGGAAAAAGAATTAAATGAGAGAGAAGGATTTAAGGAAAGAGAGAGAAAAGAAAAGGAAGGCTGGTGGAGAGAGAGGGAGACAGTAAAAGAGAGAAACAGAGGGAGAGTGACGGACTGTGATGGAGTAAATCAGTTATAGTGACTGACACAGAGGAACAGACTTAGAGACAGCTGGAGAAAAGGGGAGTGAGCGAAAGGGAGTGAGGAAGTGAAAGAAGTGAAGTGAGTGAAGGTCACTGAGGAAGGAAAGAGAGTAAGGGGGCAGTGAGAAGAGACTGATCGATACAGCAAGACAAGGGTAGTGATTGAGGAAGATAGGAAAGACAAGTGAGGAACAGACAGGGGAAAGAGGGAGTTGGACAAGATGAGTGAGGGTGAAGGAAGAGTACTGATGGTGAGAGAAGGAGTGTAAAGGTGAATGAAGGGGAGTATGTAGAATGAGGAAAGAGGAATAAGATGAGGAAAGGTAAAGAAGTAAGAGAGAGAGTGAAGAAAGGATAGAGAGAAAGAGAAGTAAGAAAGTGATGAAAAAGTAGTTTTTGTTTGCCGTACTTACATTATAAATATAATATCTGTGGAAGACAATAAACAATTGAGTTATAATATATATTTTACAATAAAAAATAAAAAATAATTTGTACAATATGTTATATGTTTTATTTTGCTGTTCTCAGAATATATTTAATTTCACTAAAAACAGTGAGTTCAATACTACTCATCATATGACAGCGGGCAAAAAAAACCACAATCAAAAAGATTGTGTTTAAAAAACCCGTACAACGTTTCAATAAATGATGTAAAAATTAGAAAAAAACATATCTTAAATGTTTTCTTCCAAACATTATTACTTCATTTTTATTCTCTCTAAGTAAACTTATGTACAAACATATATTAACAACATTTACCCGAAATACTCATTTTTGATTGATATACTTTTCCACATGGCCAAATAGTATATGGAAAGTCCTTTGTTTGGAAGTCATGTGGTATGCTGATGACACTATGCTCATCCTTTATCTTAGCAAGGAGCTGGATACCATTAAAAGAAACTTATTTCAGAGAATCAAAAATGTCAACAACATCTACAACAACTATAACTAGTCTAAATCACCTCTGCCTCACTCATGATCAACATTTCCTGTAATACTCATATCACTCACTATGTGATACACTTACACTACCTCTATGACAAGTACACATTTTTTTTATCTTGATCATCATCACTCACAAAGTAATTCTCAACAGCAGACTAACCTTTTTCAACAGCACTAATCTTCCTAGGCCAATTATTTCCTCTTAAATTTGGGTTGTAAAAACACTAGGTAAGAATTTGGTAAGTCAAAAGGCAAACGTTGTTTAAAAGTCAATTGAGTATCATTATAATGAGTCCAGCCTTTTGGACATTTTAAATAAGCTGTGTAATGTCCTGATGTTGCAGAAGGACCATCATGGAAAATAATTGCTACAGTTACAAAAGTTATTCCTGAAATTGATATTTGAGAAGCCACAACATTTTTAATTAAACTTGTCAATTTTGTTCCATCAGGTCTACATCGTTGGAGCATTAAAATTACATTCTGTCCATATCTTTGTATAAATAATGTTGATAACATTTGAGAGTTACATTGGGTACAGACCATGTTTTGATTTGCTTCTCTAACTAGATTATTAAAAGACACTGATTTGCAGTCTGGTAACGTCAAATATATAAATCTTTCAGGGTCTATTTCCGTACTAGTTGAAAACTAACAATTGTCATAGTCATGTTGTTATTTATAAGAAAGGCCAAAAAGATTTTCAATATCTATACCTTCATCTTGCAATACAACAAGCATATACATTAGAAATTCCTGACAATCTTGCTGAATATTCTGTGAAAATTGATTTAGACCTGAACATATGTCTAAAACATTTCGAATATCAGAAACACTTTCTATTTTTGTTTTATCACTGCTACATTTCTCAAAGACAGAATTCAACAAACAACAAAATCTTTGATCCCGATTTTTAACAATCTGTTGTTGTAAAGTTTGAAGAAATAAAACAACATTAACCACTACATTAGCATAGCAGTTGACACCAGAACTGTTTTCAAACTGAAATCCAACAACCTCTTCAATACTATCCTATTTCTTTTTGCTTTCTCATATCTTCTTTTTCGACCTACCACACCTTTTCAAATAAAGGATATTGAGGTAAATTTGGAGCATATTCTCTTCTTAACCTATTATACTCTTTCACACAATTTAGATCTGCACTAATCTTTGTCTCATCAAAATCAATCAAGTATAATCCAGATAAAGTTCTGACTCGAGATAAAGCAACATATGCTATACCCTCCTTGAACACAGTACTTCCAATATTTACCAAAGCACTATCTACACTTAAACCTTGAGATTTATGAATAGTCACTGCATATGCCAAACAAACAGGAAACTGTTTTCGGTGGACATATAAATCTTTTACAAGCAAAAATCGAGTCGAACAACGACTCAATTGTTGTACTTCTTCAATTTCATCAAATTTGATTTTCAAAAATTCAATGTCATCTCTATTTGGGTAATTCACAAAATCAACAACATAAACCATTGCTCCATTTTCGAAACCTCTTTCCACACGTAAATTACGTCATAAAATTATAAGACACTTTAAACATACATATAGATTCTTTTCTAAACCAGCCGTTTTAGATATTGATTTGTCTAAAGAATCCAATTTTGACTTCAACTTTTCTGACAAAATAATAGTAGCTCCTTCATGCTCTATTCTATCAATAGCTTTCAGTTTTTATAATTTCCTGATTTTCTAACTTTAACATTTTTTCATTGAAGATTGAACATTCTTGCAGAGTTGGCATCCAGCATATCACTGATTTATTTTCTGCAATTTTTCTATATATATTCTCTGCACCAACATTTTCATTTGAAAACAAATTTGAAAGTAATCGTACCTGTAAAGCTTCTTTGCCATGTTCACTCACCTTTCCAATTCTTATATCTTGAAGAATACTTTTATAATCAGAATCCTTTGCTTGTCGCATATTTTGAATGAGCTCTGAATATTTGAAATATGACCATATATTAACATTTCCAATGCTTCCCAGGCACTTTCTGGTATCTTCATGTGTAACGGTTTTAAACACTGGTTGTCCTTTCACAGGAGTTAGCTGTAGTAGATCTCCAAAAACGATGACGTGTTTGCCTCCAAATAACACATCATACTCTGTTTTAAGAATTTGTTGCATTCTTAAATGCACAAAGGCAAGCTTTAAATTTGATACCATGTTTACCTCATCAATAATGAGAAGTTTCATTTTTTTCAGGACTCTGGAAACTTCACAACAAGCTTCTCCAGATAGCTTGTGGTTTTCTAATTTATTTTCGTGCTCTACTGGCAGCATCAATAAATGATGTAATCCCTTTAATGTTATGTGCTGCCAACCCAGTTGGAGCGGTAACAACACAAGAGAGTGACGACTCAGTTCTTTTCTGCAGATAAGTTGCAATTGCTTTAATTAGAAAACTTTTTCCAGTTCCTGCTTCTCCACTCACGTACAGTCGGACAGGTTTAAATGACGTACATGAGCACTCTTTTCCTCATGACATAAACCATGCTCAATCTGCTCTGTCACTTCATCGTATATTTGTTTTTGCTCAACATTTAGTTGTTTTTCCAATTCTTCTAAGTTTATTATATCCTCCTGAGCTTGTTCCATTGCTCTTTCCACCTCATCCATGGCAGTGGCTGCTTCATTTTGGATAATTGGTCCTCCTAGTGGATCCTGACTCAACGTAGCAGAACTTTGACTGTCTTGAGAACTGTCTCTAACAATCTCTGCTACAATTGTAGCTTCTTGCTGTATTTCCTCGTTCAACATTTGGAGATATTTAGTAAAAATAGGACATTCTATAGTATTTTTGGTTGCGTTGAATGAATCTTCATAACTGAGAAAATCTCCAAGTAGTTCCTGTTCTGTATGCCATGGCTTAAAGAGTTGCAAAAGAGCTAAATAGTAAAATTCCCTTTTGTCAGGAGTTTCGCAACTCAGTTTTCGATGATTAATCAAATGTCCTTTTCTTTGTTTCACCAGACATCCTTCAGATCCAATCACAGCATATACACCTTTATTGATATCTTCTGTAATATTCCTTTTAAAAGTATAGCTTTGCAGTACTTCATAGAGACAAACATTCTCAAGATGATTACTTCTATTTGGATAGTATGTATCCAACATATTTGTCTTAAACATATCTGTGCTGTTTGGTTCTTTCTCTGCTAAATACTCAATTTCTTGTACAGATTTCAAAACTCGGTTTCGTGTTATTGCAAGACCTAAACTCACCCAAATGATTGTTCTAGATTTGGCATATAGACTTGCAGATGATAAGCGATCTGAACATTCATATGCTCCAATTTCTCGATGAGACAACATCTTCAAACTGTAGCTGTACAATTTCTTACTTAGGCTCTTTTCAGGAGAAATGTCCTCCCACATTTCCTTTTGTTCTGTCTTTTCAGATTTCGTAATGTAAGATGTTACATATCGAGCCACAGCAATGGAGTTGTCTGCAACATATTGAATATCCATGTTTGCATTCCACATGGACACAATGACTGGGTTATAGTCATTTATGTATTTTGACTCTTCATTTCTTCTTAAGTTGCAGGTATTTTTCGGTGATTTTCTTGTGACAGTATGTCGCAAAGATGACATAAAATTGTTCACTCTTCCTTTTGATATTACTGGTCGTGGAAATCCCAAACTACATTTTGTGTAGAACTTGTCCTTTGATTTGTACTTTCAACAAAAGTAATTTCCACAACGATGGGTTTGAAACCGTAAGACTTGATGTTTTAAATTCTTTTGTTCTGTACTTTTAGGAACGGTAATTGCAAACACAACAGTGATGGACAGAATGTGGATCAATGTCACACATTCACCCCAGTCCAAAGATCTGGGCCCAAATCCATCGTTTTTCCACTCCACACCACCATGGGTTAGACAATGGCGATATGCAAATCAGCGCTGACCCTGTGCCCCATGGGAACAGTCCAGTCCGAACTACAAAAGCCATGTCCTTCCCAGAACGGAAACAAGCATCCGAGGACCGGCCCGGTTTCGAGGTAACACCTCTCTTCAGCCCGGCTAGCTTGATTCCAGTGGTGTGGAGTAACTGGGACTCACGTCTGAGCATCCCCAGTACACTTAGAGCGGTAACTGCAAACACAACAATGATGGACAGAATGTGGATCAATGTCACACATTCACCCCAGTCCAAAGATCTGGGCCCAAATCCATCATTTTTCCACTCCACACCACCCTGGGTTAGACAATGGCGATATGCAAATCAGCGCTGACCCTGTGCCCCATGGGAACAGTCCAGTCCGAACTACAAAAGCCATGTCCTTCCCAGAACGGAAACAAGCATCCGAGGACCGGCCCGGTTTCGAGGTAACACCTCTCATCAGCCCGGCTAGCTTGATTCCAGTGGTGTGGAGTGCCTGGGACTCACGTCTGAGCATCCCCAGTACACTTAGAGCGGTAATTGCAAACACAACAGTGATGGACAGAATGTGGATCAATGTCACACATTCACCCCAGTCCAAAGATCTGGGCACACATCCATCGTTTTTCCACTCCACACCACCCTGGGTTAGACAATGGCGATATGCAAATCAGCGCTCACCCTATGCCCCATGGGAACAGAGTGGAAAAACGATGGATTTGGGCCCAGATCTTTGGACTGGGTTGAATGTGTGACATTGATCCACATTCTGTCCATCATTGTTGTGTTTGCAGTTACCGCTCTAAGTGTACTGGGGATGCTCAGACGTGAGTCCCAGTTACTCCACACCACTGGAATCAAGCTAGCCGGGCTGAAAGAGGTGTTACCTCGAAACCGGGCCGGTCCTCGGATGCTTGTTTCCGTTCTGGGAAGGACATGGCTTTTGTAGTTCGGACTGGACTGTTCCCATGGGGCACAGGGTCAGCGCTGATTTGCATATCGCCATTGTCTAACCCAGGGTGGTGTGGAGTGGAAAAACGATGGATTTGGGCCAAGATCTTTGGACTGGGGTGAATGTGTGACATTGATCCACATTCTGTCCATCATTGTTGTGTTTGCAGTTACCGCTCTAAGTGTACTGGGGATGCTCAGACGTGAGTCCCAGTTACTCCACACCACTGGAATCAAGCTAGCCGGGCTGAAGAGAGGTGTTACCTCGAAACCGGGCCGGTCCTCGGATGCTTGTTTCCGTTCTGGGAAGGACATGGCTTTTGTAGTTCGGACTGGACTGTTCCCATGGGGCACAGGGTCAGCGCTGATTTGCATATCGCCATTGTCTAACCCAGGGTGGTGTGGAGTGGAAAAACGATGGATTTGGGCCCAGATCTTTGGACTGGGGTGAATGTGTGACATTGATCCACATTCTGTCCATCATTGTTGTGTTTGCAGTTACCGCTCTAAGTGTACTGGGGATGCTCAGACGTGAGTCCCAGTTACTCCACACCACTGGAATCAAGCTAGCCGGGCTGAAGAGAGGTGTTACCTCGAATCCGGGCCGGTCCTCGGATGCTTGTTTCCGTTCTGGGAAGGACATGGCTTTTGTAGTTCGGACTGGACTGTTCCCATGGGGCACAGGGTCAGCGCTGATTTGCATATCGCCATTGTCTAACCCAGGGTGGTGTGGAGTGGAAAAACGATGGATTTGGGCCCAGATCTTTGGACTGGGGTGAATGTGTGACATTGATCCACATTCTGTCCATCATTGTTGTGTTTGCAGTTACCGCTCTAAGTGTACTGGAGATGCTCAGACGTGAGTCCCAGTTACTCCACACCACTGGAATCAAGCTAGCCGGGCTGAAGAGAGGTGTTACCTCGAAACCGGGCCGGTCCTCGGATGCTTGTTTCCGTTCTGGGAAGGACATGGCTTTTGTAGTTCGGACTGGACTGTTCCCATGGGGCACAGGGTCAGCGCTGATTTGCATATCGCCATTGTCTAACCCAGGGTGGTGTGGAGTGGAAACACGATGGATTTGGGCCCAGATCTTTGGACTGGGGTGAATGTGTGACATTGATCCACATTCTGTCCATCATTGTTGTGTTTGCAGTTACCGCTCTAAGTGTACTGGGGATGCTCAGACGTGAGTCCCAGTTACTCCACACCACTGGAATCAAGCTAGCCGGGCTGAAGAGAGGTGTTACCTCGAAACCGGGCCGGTCCTCGGATGCTTGTTTCCGTTCTGGGAAGGACATGGCTTTTGTAGTTCCGACTGGACTGTTCCCATGGGGCACAGGGTCAGCGCTGAATTGCATATCGCCATTGTCTAACCCAGGGTGGTGTGGAGTGGAAAAACGATGGATTTGGGACCAGATCTTTGGACTGGGGTGAATGTGTGACATTGATCCACATTCTGTCCATCATTGTTGTGTTTGCTGTTACCGCTCTAAGTGTACTGGGGATGCTCAGACGTGAGTCCCAGTTACTCCACACCACTGGAATCAAGCTAGCCGGGCTGAAGAGAGGTGTTACCTCGAAACCGGGCCGGTCCTCGGATGCTTGTTTCTGTTCTGGGAAGGACATGGCTTTTGTAGTTCGGACTGGACTGTTCCCATGGGGCACAGGGTCAGCGCTGATTTGCATATCGCCATTGTCTAACCCAGGGTGGTGTGGAGTGGGAAAACGATGGATTTGGGCCCAGATCTTTGGACTGGGGTGAATGTGTGACATTGATCCACATTCTGTCCATCATTGTTGTGTTTGCAGTTACCGCTCTAAGTGTACTGGGGATGCTCAGACGTGAGTCCCAGTTACTCCACACCACTGGAATCAAGCTAGCCGGGCTGAAGAGAGGTGTTACCTCGAAACCGGGCCGGTCCTCGGATGCTTGTTTCCGTTCTGGGAAGGACATGGCTTTTGTAGTTCGGACTGGACTGTTCCCATGGGGCACAGGGTCAGCGCTGATTTGCATATCGCCATTGTCTAACCCAGGGTGGTGTGGAGTGGAAAAACGATGGATTTGGGCCCAGATCTTTGGACTGGGGTGAATGTGTGACATTGATCCACATTCTGTCCATCATTGTTGTGTTTGCAGTTACCGCTCTAAGTGTACTGGGGATGCTCAGACGTGAGTCCCAGTTACTCCACACCACTGGAATCAAGCTAGCCGGGCTGAAGAGAGGTGTTACCTCGAAACCGGGCCGGTCCTCGGATGCTTGTTTCCGTTCTGGGAAGGACATGGCTTTTGTAGTTCGGACTGGACTGTTCCCATGGGGCACAGGGTCAGCGCTGATTTGCATATCGCCATTGTCTAACCCAGGGTGGTGTGGAGTGGAAAAACGATGGATTTGGGCCCAGATCTTTGGACTGGGGTGAATGTGTGACATTGATCCACATTCTGTCCATCATTGTTGTGTTTGCAGTTACCGCTCTAAGTGTACTGGGGATGCTCAGACGTGAGTCCCAGTTACTCCACACCACTGGAATCAAGCTAGCCGGGCTGAAGAGAGGTGTTACCTCGAAACCGGGCCGGTCCTCGGATGCTTGTTTCCGTTCTGGGAAGGACATGGCTTTTGTAGTTCGGACTGGACTGTTCCCATGGGGCACAGGGTCTGCGCTGATTTGCATATCGCCATTGTCTAACCCAGGGTGGTGTGGAGTGGAAAAACTATGGATTTGGGCCCAGATCTTTGGACTGGGGTGAATGTGTGACATTGATCCACATTCTGTCCATCATTGTTGTGTTTGCAGTTACCGCTCTAAGTGTACTGGGGATGCTCAGACGTGAGTCCCAGTTACTCCACACCACTGGAATCAAGCTAGCCGGGCTGAAGAGAGGTGTTACCTCGAAACCGGGCCGGTCCTCGGATGCTTGTTTCCGTTCTGGGAAGGACATGGCTTTTGTAGTTCGGACTGGACTGTTCCCATGGGGCACAGGGTCAGCGCTGATTTGCATATCGCCATTGTCTAACCCAGGGTGGTGTGGAGTGGAAAAACGATGGATTTGGGCCCAGATCTTTGGACTGGGGTGAATGTGTGACATTGATCCACATTCTGTCCATCATTGTTGTGTTTGCAGTTACCGCTCTAAGTGTACTGGGGATGCTCAGACGTGAGTCCCAGTTACTCCACACCACTGGAATCAAGCTAGCCGGGCTGAAGAGAGGTGTTACCTCGAAACCGGGCCGGTCCTCGGATGCTTGTTTCCGTTCTGGGAAGGACATGGCTTTTGTAGTTTGGACTGGACTGTTCCCATGGGGCACAGGGTCAGCGCTGATTTGCATATCGCCATTGTCTAACCCAGGGTGGTGTGGAGTGGAAAAACGATGGATTTGGGCCCAGATCTTTGGACTGGGGTGAATGTGTGACATTGATCCACATTCTGTCCATCATTGTTGTGTTTGCACGTACTTTTAGGAACAGCACATGTAGAATACTGTTCAATAAAACTCATCACTGTGTCATCCGAATCTGTTCCAAATTTGGGGGCATCTTTGATCCATAGCAGCATTTGTATGTGAGGAGCACCTCTTGCTTGATACTCCTTTCTCCAAAAGAAATCCAGAACCTCTCCAAAAGGAGGATTTTTTTTGTTTGTGATAAAGACATCATAGCTTCAAATCTATGTTTAAAATACCTGCATACATTAACTGGATCCAAAGAGCACAGTTCTCCAGGTGTCTTGTATTCTATATTTTCTATGTTTGCATGTGTCTTTCGAAGAAATTGAAGTAAGTCTTCTCAAGCATACTCAGCACAGCTAAGCGTAAGGAACCATGTAGGAGTTCCTAAGTTTCTTAGCATACATTTCAATTCCCCATGACGACGGTACCAATACTCGTTAGTACCACGCTGACATGCCATGAGATCAACTGGCTGAGATTCCAAAGCAGTGTCTTTCTGTTGGACTTTATCCATAAAGTCCCTCGCCGAAACATTTTGCAGATGCACTCTACTTTTTAGTATATGGTTCACTGCATACGAAAGTCCAGACAAGTCACTCTCAAATAGAAGATGAAACAAATATCGAATACATTGGCAAAACCTTGGATCTCCTGCATATAATCTTGATGTCCGGTATTCAGATGCAGGAATCTGCACAGGTCAGTCATCATATCATCCACCTTGACCTGTTGGAAATAACTGAGGAAAACAACGAGCTTCCAAGCTTTCTTCCCATACACTAATGGGACTTCCTTTTGCTTCTTTCATTTGGAATAACTCGATAGCAATCCACATTACTTCTTTGGAATGCAGAGGATGAACACTATAATGTTCATAAATGTGTTCACTCCTGGACACATCTACTTTTTCAATTGGTCCAGCTGACAAATCACTGTCCTCTTCTACAGTTGTTTCCGCTTCTCCTACATATACATTTTTGTAGTATTGATTGTTTTTTACCAAATACAACGTTGCCTTTTTTTACTTTCCTAACATCCATTAATTCTTGCCAGATTTTCTTACTCTTTGTAGGAACGCCATTAACTAGAAGAACTAGAGGTTCCTCTTCCACTTTTTCTACACCAATTGTTTCAATATTTTTCTTCAAATCTCAAGGCAAATAGACAACTCTTCCCTTTAATCCTCTCTGTAAATCTGAAGGAGGCAATTTTTCCTGTCTTAGGCTCCATGCGAACAATAGCCTGTAATGGATGCACACATTGAATCAGAATAGACTCATAGGTATTTAAATCCATCAGTTCGGAAGAAATATTTACCAACTCAAGATTATTATGTACGGCTCTAGCAGGCATTTTGTTTTCATTTAATTTATTATAACAATATTTACAAATACGTTGATCAGAACCCAAATCAAAACAATTCTCTACCAACAAATAAGTTGCAAAATCCTTCCACGCATTATAATTTTCCTTTTCACTTTTTACATATAAATCAACTAACCTAGTCTGATTCTTATAATGAGTTAGTCGACAACACACACAAGAAAAGTTTGGCCTTTCACCTGAAATGACCTTAAACCTTGTAATTTCTTGGTCAAAATGTTCCGTACTAAAATTCTGTACATGTTCTTCCACATTTCCTTCTATTACTGTATCAGTTTCTGCACTGTCCTCTTTTTCACAAAAGTAACTAACCTCAATTTCTTCACAAATGTTCTTTACATCTAATACAGATCCATGCAAAAGAGCACTGTTTAACTGTTTTAGCTTAAGTGGTGGACTTTTTGCATAATACGACCTTCTCACTAATTTCCTCACTTCAGTATGATGCACTGCTAACATCCTAAAATGGTAAAAACACTCTGGCATACTTTTCTAGAAAGACAAGCCAGAGAATGCCCTTGCAAACCCGTTTTTTGTCTCAGTCTGCAAGGATCTAATTCTTGCAACATCTTAATCTTTTGTTTAAGACTATTCTTAGTATACTTAGGTAAGAAATTGCGAAACAAATCAATTGAATCCTGTCATATACTACAAATACTACTACAATTCCAAGTGTACACTCGAGCCTTAGGACGTCTCCCTAAAACTTCATCAGCTAACACCTCTTCTGCATTTCTAGGCACAATTTTCTCTTTCAATCGGACAACCGTCCTTCACCTCATATGCTCGACCACTGGTGTCAAATGCATGCAACAAATCATTAGTCTGAAAGTAAGTCTCTTCATTAAAAATGGCTCACAACTTGAACTATGCTTCCATTCTCCAGAAAAAACATTACAAAAATTTGTTCTATTAATTAGTCTTTTCCACTTACTTTTCGCTTTCAAAACATTGATTGCTTTGTCTAGTGTACGAATTCAATTGATTACTAAAATATACAACTTCTATTTCATTTCAAAAGCCTGATCAACTATACTCTCAATATTTTTCTTTTTCTTATAAAAAGCTGCTTTCCTTTTACCATTCTTTACACTTTTTTATATATATAAAACTACTCTGTTATAAAACATTCTCTTGCGAATTTGAACAAACTGTTTTTTTCGTCTATTACTATAGACAATTTGATTGCCATATACTTTTCCAAATTTTTGGGGGGGTCTGCTTTTTTTTTGTAGTTACAGATAAAAAAAATTAATTTGCACATTATCCACACTTTTTGTACATTCAGTTAATTTCCTTATAAAATCCTTTGTTGTCTTACTAGGAGCATTCTTCTTTTTCTCCGTACATTGTTGTTTAGATAAATCTTGTAATTGTGTTTTCTTGGAAAAGTAAGTCTGTTTATATTTTTTTCTTTGCACATTCTTAGTAGGCATGTTGGTATTTCTTTCTGTAGATAATTACAATCTGTTGTGAGGAAAAAAGAACATGTTATAGACCACGACTAACATACTACATAGCAATTAGAACCACTAAATAATATAAACACTGGTTTCTTCATAAGTAAGTTTAAGGCACAGCAACTGTGTCTGAGCAGAGTAGGAAATCATGCATTGAGTGCTGTTTCTGAGTTTATGGCAGTGCAGTGGTGTTTTAACATTATAGGGAAATTTGCTGAGAATGGTGTTTCAGGGTTCAGAACAGTGCAGTCGTGTTCAGGCAGTGTAGGGGGTTGTGGTGAGATTGATATTTCTGAGTTTCGAGCAATACAGTTGTGTGTAGGCAGTGTATGATATCATGCAAGGGCTACGAGTAAAAAGCACTGGATGTCCTAAAGCCTAACTCACTCCATGAGTACATGTATTCCCATGTCTTAAAACAGATACACCGAGCAAGTGAATATTTAAAAAAAGACACTGCCTCGCATTGTGAATGAAAACAGATAGAAATATGCCTTGCAATTCACTGAAAGGATTACTACATGTTACAGAGAGAGTTAGTATGGCATTTCTACAGCACAGCCAGGATCTTCAGTACACAGCATGGAGACTATTTGCGAATTAAGAAGCCTGACAGACGTACTTCATAGCAGTTTCTAGCACTACATATACTAAAGCCTGACTGACTTCATCAGAATATATATTCCCATATTTTTAAACACATGAACTAAGCAAATTATTACAATTGTACAAAAAGACTCATTTTTAATTCAAAATCATAAATGTATTCTTCAAACATTTCATACTGTAACAAAACATCCAGCCTGATTTCATCTGGAATTTCGTTTGCATTGTCCTCAACTTCAAAATTTGCAACTTGAAACTCAATCTCTTCTCAATGTCCAAACTTTGATCAAAAAATCACTGCTTAAATCTCCTTCTCCATTATCTTGTTTATCAATGTTATCCTCAAAAGGTACATTTAAGTCTTCTTTGACATCGATGGAAATTTAAAAATTGACTTGAATGTTGTCCTGATTTTGATCCATTATATATAGTACAATGTTGCTGGACCTTGCAAAAAATATAAACACTAAATTATATCATTTTCACTAATAGATAATACAAAACTAGCTTTATCAACTTCATAAGTACATGTATTCCCATATTTTTAAACACATCAACTAAGCATATTATTCTGCCACATTCTTCTGAAATGAAAACTGACTCACACTGTGATCTTAGACACATAACACTATCCCTTCAAATTCAGTAAAATGATTACTACAGTAAAAGGGGGTCTTGCTGGGAGTATTCTTTCAGAGTTTACAGCACTGCAGTAGGGTTGAAAGAGTTTAGAATATTTTTCTAGGGATGGAGTTTCAGGGTTTAGGACAAGGAAGTGGTGTTCAAGCAGTGAAGAGAGTCAAGGTGGGACTGAGAATGTAGTAATGGAAATTCACTGAAATGATTACTACATGCTACAGAGACAGTTGCTTTTGCATTTCAACAGCACACCCAGTATCTAAATTGCACAGCATAAACACAATTTGGGAATTAAGAGGCCTGAGACACATACTGCATCGGACTTTCTACAACTACATCTCCTAATTCATGACTCACTTCATGATTTAGATGATTAAGCACACAGAGGGTGAGAAAGTACAAACAGAGACAAAATGATACAGGCAGAGGGTGCAAGACTACAGGCAGAGAGGAAAGATTTAACATGATAGCGCTGTCTAATACACCCCACCAGCCATATCATAGTAGGCCTCTGCAGATATACATGAGAGGGTGCAGGCAGAGTGTGCAGGCAGAGGGAGAGGGATGGTACAGACAGAAAATGAGATAATGCAGGCAGAGACTAAACTGGTACAGGCAGAGGATAGATGGTGCTGGGCTGCATGCAGAGGGACAGATGATACAGTCAGAGAAAAGATGATGCAGAGATAGGGTGAAATGGTTGAACCAGAGACACAGATAGTGGAAGCAGACACAGACATGGTACACCCAGAGGATAAAATGGTACAACAGAGAAGAAATGATGGAAACATGCAGTGGCTAATTGGAGCACACAGTGGGGGAGATAGTGAAGACAGAGATAAAACGGTACACGCAAAGGGTGTGAGACTACCGTCAGAGAAGGAAACGATTTAACATGGTAGCGCTGTGTATACACACCAGCAGCTATATTATAATAGGTCTCTGCAGATGTACATGAGAGGGTGCAGGCTGTGGGTGCAGGCAGAGGGAGAGGGATGGTGCAGAAAGAAAATGAGAAAATGCAGGCAGAGACTAAACTGGTACAGGCAGAGGATAGATGGTACAGGGCTGCAGGCAGAGGGACAGATGGTGCAGTCAGAGAAAAGATGGTGCACACATAGAGTGAAATGGTTCAAGCAGAGACACAGATAGTGCAAGCAGACACAGACATGGTACACACAGAGGATAAAATGGTAGAAACAGAGAAGAAATGCTGGAAACAGTGAGAGAAATGTTACATGCAGAGGCTAATTGGAGCACACAGACAGGGAGATAGTGAAGACAGAGATAAAATGGTACACACAGAGGGTGTGAGACTACAGGCAGAGAAGGAAAAGATTTAACATGGTAGCACTGTCTAATACACCCCAGTAGCCATATCATAATAGGCCTCTGCAGATGCACATGAGAGGGTGCAGGCAGAGGGTGCAGGCAGAGGGAGAGGGTTGGTACAGACAGAAAATGAGATAATGCAGGCAGAGACTAAACTGGTACAGACAAAGGATAGATGGTGCTTGGCTGCAGGCAGAGGGCCAGATGGTGCAGTCAGAGAAAATATGGTGTAGAGAGAGGGTGAAATGGTTGAACCAGAGACACAGATAGTGGAAGCAGACACAGACATGGTACACACAGAGGATAAAATGGTACAACAGAGAAGAAATGCTGGAAACAGTGAAACAAATGTTCCATGCAGTGGCTAATTGGAGCACACAGTGGGGGAGATAGTGAAGACAGAGATAAAACGGTACACGCAAAGGGTGTGAGACTACCGTCAGAGAAGGAAACGATTTAACATGGTAGCGCTGTGTATACACACCAGCAGCTATATTATAATAGGTCTCTGCAGATGTACATGAAAGGGTGCAGGCTGTGGGTGCAGGCAGAGGGAGAGGGATGGTGCAGAAAGAAAATGAGAACATTCAGGCAGAGACTAAACTGGTACAGCCAGAGGATAGATGGTGCAGAGCTGCAGGCAGAGAGACAGATGGTACAGTCAGAGAAAAGATGGTGCACACATAGAGTGAGATGGTTCAAGCAGAGACACAGATAGTGCAAGCAGACACAGACATGGCACACACAGAGGATAAAATGGTAGAAACAGAGAAGAAATGCTGGAAACAGTGAGAGAAATGTTACATGCAGAGGCTAATTGGAGCACACAGACAGGGAGATAGTGAAGACAGAGATAAAATGGTACACGCAGAGGGTGCGAGACTACAGGCAGAGAAGGAAAAGATTTAACATGGTAGCGCTGTGTATACACACCAGCAGCTATATCATAATAGGCCTCTGCAGATGTACATGAAAGGGTGCAGGCTGAGGGTGCAGGCAGAGGGAGAGGGATGGTGCAGAAAGAAAATGAGAAAATGCAGGCAGAGACTAAACTGGTACATGCAGTGGATAGATGGTACAGGGCTGCAGGCAGAGGGACAGATGGTGCAGTCAGAGAAAAGATGGTGCACACATAGAGTGAAATGGTTCAAGCAGAGACACAGATAGTGCAAGCAGACACAGACATGGCATACACAGAGGATAAAATGGTACAACAGAGAAGAAATGCTGGAAACAGTGAAACAAATGTTCCATGCAGTGGCTAATTGGAGCACACAGTGGGGGAGATAGTGAAGACAGAGATAAAACGGTACACGCAAAGGGTGTGAGACTACCGTCAGAGAAGGAAACGATTTAACATGGTAGCGCTGTGTATACACACCAGCAGCTATATTATAATAGGTCTCTGCAGATGTACATGAGAGGGTGCAGGCTGTGGGTGCAGGCAGAGGGAGAGGGATGGTGCAGAAAGAAAATGAGAAAATGCAGGCAGAGACTAAACTGGTACAGGCAGAGGATAGATGGTACAGGGCTGCAGGCAGAGGGACAGATGGTGCAGTCAGAGAAAAGATGGTGCACACATAGAGTGAAATGGTTCAAGCAGAGACACAGATAGTGCAAGCAGACACAGACATGGTACACACAGAGGATAAAATGGTAGAAACAGAGAAGAAATGCTGGAAACAGTGAGAGAAATGTTACATGCAGAGGCTAATTGGAGCACACAGACGGAGATAGTGAAGACAGAGATAAAATGGTACACACAGAGGGTGTGAGACTACAGGCAGAGAAGGAAAAGATTTAACATGGTAGCACTGTCTAATACACCCCAGTAGCCATATCATAATAGGCCTCTGCAGATGCACATGAGAGGGTGCAGGCAGAGGGTGCAGGCAGAGGGAGAGGGTTGGTACAGACAGAAAATGAGATAATGCAGGCAGAGACTAAACTGGTACAGACAAAGGATAGATGGTGCTTGGCTGCAGGCAGAGGGCCAGATGGTGCAGTCAGAGAAAATATGGTGTAGAGAGAGGGTGAAATGGTTGAACCAGAGACACAGATAGTGGAAGCAGACACAGACATGGTACACACAGAGGATAAAATGGTACAACAGAGAAGAAATGCTGGAAACAGTGAAACAAATGTTCCATGCAGTGGCTAATTGGAGCACACAGTGGGGGAGATAGTGAAGACAGAGATAAAACGGTACACGCAAAGGGTGTGAGACTACCGTCAGAGAAGGAAACGATTTAACATGGTAGCGCTGTGTATACACACCAGCAGCTATATTATAATAGGTCTCTGCAGATGTACATGAAAGGGTGCAGGCTGTGGGTGCAGGCAGAGGGAGAGGGATGGTGCAGAAAGAAAATGAGAACATTCAGGCAGAGACTAAACTGGTACAGCCAGAGGATAGATGGTGCAGAGCTGCAGGCAGAGAGACAGATGGTACAGTCAGAGAAAAGATGGTGCACACATAGAGTGAGATGGTTCAAGCAGAGACACAGATAGTGCAAGCAGACACAGACATGGCACACCCAGAGGATAAAATGGTACAACAGAGAAGAAATGATGGAAACATGCAGTGGCTAATTGGAGCACACAGTGGGGGAGATAGTGAAGACAGAGATAAAACGGTACACGCAAAGGGTGTGAGACTACCGTCAGAGAAGGAAACGATTTAACATGGTAGCGCTGTGTATACACACCAGCAGCTATATTATAATAGGTCTCTGCAGATGTACATGAGAGGGTGCAGGCTGTGGGTGCAGGCAGAGGGAGAGGGATGGTGCAGAAAGAAAATGAGAAAATGCAGGCAGAGACTAAACTGGTACAGGCAGAGGATAGATGGTACAGGGCTGCAGGCAGAGGGACAGATGGTGCAGTCAGAGAAAAGATGGTGCACACATAGAGTGAAATGGTTCAAGCAGAGACACAGATAGTGCAAGCAGACACAGACATGGTACACACAGAGGATAAAATGGTAGAAACAGAGAAGAAATGCTGGAAACAGTGAGAGAAATGTTACATGCAGAGGCTAATTGGAGCACACAGACGGAGATAGTGAAGACAGAGATAAAATGGTACACACAGAGGGTGTGAGACTACAGGCAGAGAAGGAAAAGATTTAACATGGTAGCACTGTCTAATACACCCCAGTAGCCATATCATAATAGGCCTCTGCAGATGCACATGAGAGGGTGCAGGCAGAGGGTGCAGGCAGAGGGAGAGGGTTGGTACAGACAGAAAATGAGATAATGCAGGCAGAGACTAAACTGGTACAGACAAAGGATAGATGGTGCTTGGCTGCAGGCAGAGGGCCAGATGGTGCAGTCAGAGAAAATATGGTGTAGAGAGAGGGTGAAATGGTTGAACCAGAGACACAGATAGTGGAAGCAGACACAGACATGGTACACACAGAGGATAAAATGGTACAACAGAGAAGAAATGCTGGAAACAGTGAAACAAATGTTCCATGCAGTGGCTAATTGGAGCACACAGTGGGGGAGATAGTGAAGACAGAGATAAAACGGTACACGCAAAGGGTGTGAGACTACCGTCAGAGAAGGAAACGATTTAACATGGTAGCGCTGTGTATACACACCAGCAGCTATATTATAATAGGTCTCTGCAGATGTACATGAAAGGGTGCAGGCTGTGGGTGCAGGCAGAGGGAGAGGGATGGTGCAGAAAGAAAATGAGAACATTCAGGCAGAGACTAAACTGGTACAGCCAGAGGATAGATGGTGCAGAGCTGCAGGCAGAGAGACAGATGGTACAGTCAGAGAAAAGATGGTGCACACATAGAGTGAGATGGTTCAAGCAGAGACACAGATAGTGCAAGCAGACACAGACATGGCACACACAGAGGATAAAATGGTAGAAACAGAGAAGAAATGCTGGAAACAGTGAGAGAAATGTTACATGCAGAGGCTAATTGGAGCACACAGACAGGGAGATAGTGAAGACAGAGATAAAATGGTACACGCAGAGGGTGCGAGACTACAGGCAGAGAAGGAAAAGATTTAACATGGTAGCGCTGTGTATACACACCAGCAGCTATATCATAATAGGCCTCTGCAGATGTACATGAAAGGGTGCAGGCTGAGGGTGCAGGCAGAGGGAGAGGGATGGTGCAGAAAGAAAATGAGAAAATGCAGGCAGAGACTAAACTGGTACATGCAGTGGATAGATGGTACAGGGCTGCAGGCAGAGGGACAGATGGTGCAGTCAGAGAAAAGATGGTGCACACATAGAGTGAAATGGTTCAAGCAGAGACACAGATAGTGCAAGCAGACACAGACATGGCACACACAGAGGATACAATGGTAGAAACAGAGAAGAAATGCTGGAAACAGTGAGAGAAATGTTACATGCAGAGGCTAATTGGAGCACACAGACAGGGAGATAGTGAAGACAGAGATAAAATGGTACACACAGAGGGTGTGAGACTACAGGCAGAGAAGGAAAAGATTTAACAAGGTAGCACTGTCTAATACACACCAGTAGCCATATCATAATAGGCCTCTGCAGATGCACATGAGAGGGTGCAGGCAGAGGGTGCAGGCAGAGGGAGAGGGTTGGTACAGACAGAAAATGAGATAATGCAGGCAGAGACTAAACTGGTACAGACAAAGGATAGATGGTGCTTGGCTGCAGGCAGAGGGCCAGATGGTGCAGTCAGAGAAAAGATGGTGTAGAGAGAGGGTGAGATGGTTCAAGCAGAGACACAGATAGTGCAAGCAGACACAGACATGGTACACACAGAGGATAACATGGTACAACAGAAAAGAAATGCTGGAAACAGTGAGAGAAATGTTACATGCAGAGGCTAATTGGAGCAAACAGAGGGGGAGATAGTGAAGACAGAGATAAAATGGTACACACAGAGGGTGCGATACTACAGGCAGAGAAGGAAAAGATTTAACATAGTAGCACTGTCTAATACACACCAGCAGCCATATCATAATAGGCCTCTGCAGATGTACATGAGAGAGTGCAGGCAGAGGGTGCAGGCAAAGGGAGAGGGTTGGTGCAGACAGAAAATGAGATAATGCAGACAGAGTCTAAACTGGTACAAGCGGAGGATAGATGGTGCAGAGCTGCAGGTAGAGGGGCAGATGGTGCAGTCAGAGAAAAGATGATGCAGAGAGAGCGTGAGATGGTTCAAGCTGAGACTCAGATAGTGCAAACAGACACAGACATGGTACACACAGAGGATAAAATGGTACAACAGAGAAGAAATGCAGGAAACAGTGAGACAAATGCTACATGCAGAGGCAAATTGGAGCACACAGAGGGGGAGGGAGATAGTGAAAAAACACTAGGTAAGAATTTTTTAAGTCAAAAGGCAAACGTTTTTTGAAAGTCAAAACAGTATCATTACAATAAGTCCAACCGTTTGGACATTTTAAATAAGCTGTATAATGTCCAGATGTTGTTGAAGGACCATCATGGAAAATAATTGCTACTGTTACAAAGGTTCTTCCTGAAATTGATATTTGAGAAGCCACAACATTTTTAATTAAAGTTGTTAATTTAGTACCATCAGGTCTACATCGTTGGAACATTAAAATTACGAACTGTCCATAACGTTGTATAAATAATGTTGATAGCATTGCACAGTTACATTGGGTACAAACCATGTTTTGATCAGCTGCTCTAACTAGATTATTAAAATACACTGTAGTCTGGTAAAGTCAAATATGTAAATCTTTCGGTATCTACTGTTGTACTACTTGAAAAGGAACAATTATCGCAGACATGTTGCCATTTATAAGAAAGGCCAAAAATATTTTCAACATCTATACCTTCCTCTTGCAATACAACAGCATGTACATTAGAAATTCCTGACAATCTTGCTGAATATCCTGAGACAATTGAGTTATACCAGAACATATGTCTAAATTATTTCGAATATCAGAAACACTTTCTATATTTGTTCTATCACTGCTACATTTCTCAAACACAGTATTCAACAAACAACAAAAACTTTGATCCCGATTTTCAACAATCTGTTCTTGCAAACTTTGGAGAAAAAAAACATTAACCACTACATTAGCATAGCAGTTGACATCAGAACTGTTCTCAAACTGAAATCCAACAATATCTTCAACAGAATCCTCATTGTTTCTGCTTACAATTACTGGTTCATCTATTTTTCTTTTTTTTGCTACAGCCTTGCTACAATTTTTCTCATTTCTTCTTTTTCGGCCTACTACACGCTTTTCAAATAGAGGATATTGAGGTAAATTTGGAGCATACTCTCTTCTTAACCTATTATATTCCTTTACACAATTTAGATCTGCACTAATCTTTGTCTCATCAAAATCAATCAAGTACAATCCAGATAAAGTTCTGACTCGAGATAAAGCAACATATTCCATACCCTCCTTGAAGACAGAACTTCCAATATTCACCAAAGCACTATCTACACTTAAACCTTGAGATTTATGAATAGTCACTGCATATGCCAAAGAAACAGGAAACTGTTTTCTGCGGACATATAAATCTTTCACAAGCAAAAATCGGGCAGAACACCGACTGATTTGTTGTACTTCTTCAATACCATCAAATTTAAGTTTTTATAAATTCAATTCCATCTCTATTTCGGTAATTCACAAAATCAACAACATGACCCTTTGCTCCATTTACTGAATCTCTTTCAATTTAAACATACATATAGTCTTTTCAAAACCAGCAGTTTTAGAAATTGTCTTCTCTAAAGAATCCAACTTTGATTTCAACTTTTGTGATAAAACAATAGTAACTCCTTCGTGCTCTATTTTATCAATAGCTTCCAGTTTCACAATCTCTTGATGTTCTAACTCTAACATTTTGTTGTTGAAGACTGAACATTCTCGAAGAGTTGGCATCAAGCATATTACAGTTTTTTTTCCAGCAACTTTCTGATAAATATTCTCTGGGAGAATATTTTCCTTTTGAAACAAATTTGAAATTAATCGTGACTGTAAAGCTTCTTTGCCATGTTCAGTTACTTTTCCAATTCTTACATCTTGTAGAATATTTTTATAATCTTCATCCTTTGCCTGTCGCATGTTTTGAAGTAGTTCTGCATATTTAAAATATAACCAGATATTCACATTTCCAATGCTTCCTAGGCACTTTCTTGTATCTTCATGCGTAAGCATCTTAAACACTGGTTGTCCTTTCACTGGAGTTAGCTGCAGTAGATCTCCAAAGACATTGATGTGTTTGCCTCCAAATAACACATCATACTCTGTTTTAAGAATTTGTTGCATTCTTAAATGCACAAAAGCAAGCATCACATTTGAAACCATGCTTACCTCATCAATGATAAGAAATTTCATTTTCTTCAGGACTCTACCAACTTCACAACAAGCTTATCCAGATAGCTTGTGGTATTGTAATTTATTATCATGCTCTACTGGCAGTATCAATAAACGATGTAAAGTAATCCCTTTAATGTTATGTGCTGCCAACCCAGTTGGAGCAGTAACAACACAAGACAGTGATAACTTGCAATTGATTTATTCAGAAAACTTTTCCCTGTTCCGGCTTCTCCACTCACATACAGTCGGACAGGTTCAAATGACATACATGAGCACTCTTTTTTATCATGACGTAAACCATGCTCAATCTGTTCTGTGACTTCATAATATATTTTTTTCTGCTCCACGTTTAGTTGATTTTCAAAATCTTCTAAATTAACTACATCCTACAACCTATTCGTAGGACACCCCCGTGCCGCACGGCCACAAGTTGTCGCGTGTGCCCCCCGCCTGCCGCTGCTCTCAGCCTCGCTGAGCCTTCCCTCCTTCTGGCCACGCCCCCCGCCGGCGCTCGTTGTTGTCCCGTATTTCTGCCATTAGGGAGTTTAATGTAAAAATTGTACTGTATTTTGTATTAATTCCTTTGTTTGCCTTCTGCTTGTACTATTGCCCCCCCTGTGCTGTTTTCCCCTGCGCCCACCCGCTCCGCTCCCCGCTTCCCGCATCCCGCCGCCGGGAGTGTGGACACGCCCCCTTCCTTCTGTGCCCTCCCCGCTCCCGCCTCCCAGCTGCTCCTCCCTCCCTGCACTTGGCCATAAATGGCGACCGTGTGGCACAGGTGAGTGTGACCTATTCGTAGGACACCCCCGCGCCACACGGCCACCAGCTGTCGCGTGTGCCTCCCGCCTGCCGCTGCTCTCAGCCTCGCTGAGCCTTCCCTCCTTCTAGCCACGCCCCCCGCCGCCGCTCCTTGTTGTCCCGTATTTCTGCCATTAGGGTGTTTAATGTAAAAATTGTACTGTATTTTGTATTAATTCCTTTGTTTGCCTTCTGCTTGTATTATTGCCCCCCCTGTGCTGTTTTCCCCTGCGCCCACCCGCCCCGCTCCCCGCTTCCCGCCGCCGGGAGTGTGGACACGCCCCCTTCCTTCTGTGCCCTCCCCGCTCCCGCCTCCCAGCTGCTCCTCCCTCCCTGCACTTGGCCATAAATGGCGACCGTGCGGCACAGGTGAGTGTGACCTATTCGTAGGACACCCCCGCGCCGCACGGCCACCAGCTGTCGCGTGTGCCCCCCGCCTGCCACTGCTCTCAGCCTCGCTGAGCCTTCCCTCCTTCTGGCCACGCCCCCCGCCGCCGCTCGTTGTTGTCCCGTATTTCTGCCATTAGGGTGTTTAATGTAAAAATTGTACTGTATTTTGTATTAATTCTTTGTTTGCCTTCTGCTTGTACTATTGCCCCGCCTGTGCTGTTTTCCCCTGCGCCCACCCGCCCCGCTACCCGCTTCCCGCTTCCCGCCGCCGGGAGTGTGGACACGCCCCCTTCCTTCTGTGCCCTCCCCGCTCCCGCCTCCCAGCTGCTCCTCCCTCCCTGCACTTCGCCATAAATGGCGACCGCGCGCTCGCGCAGCGGGCGCGCCGATGGTGCGCCGAAGGCGCGCCAAAGGTAAGCCGGTCTGCGCCCGTCCGCGCCTGGACCGTGCCCAGCGCCCGGACCCCTGGCCCCTGCAGACACCAGCCCACCCGCCGGACGTACGACGCCACCGAACTCTACACACTCAACGCCGGCCGAATCCCGGGCTGCCATCAAGCCACCCCGAGACGCACTCACGGACCCTTCTGCTGCCACTCCTGCAAGTTCGCCTGCATACGGACCTGCACTACACCAGCACCGACCAAGCCGAACACCAGCAGCAACCACCTCAAGTGCATCCTGCTCAACAACCGCTCCATCCACAGACACGCCGTCGAGCTCTGGAACCTGCTCGACACCACAACCCCAGACGTCGCCTCCCTCACGGAAACCTGGATGAACGCCTCCTCATTGCCCGACATCGCCATCGCCATCCCGGACGGCTACAAGATCATCCGGAGGGACCGCATCAACCAGACAGGAGGAGGCATCGCCATCATCCACAGGAACACCATCCGCATCACGACCAACACCGACGACACCCTCGTACCCGCCGAACACCTGCACTTCCAGATCCACGTCAACCCCAAGACCACCCTCAGAGGCACCCTCATCTACAGACCCCCGGGAGCACGCACACAATTCAGCGAAGACATCGCCGACTTCATCAGCCCGCACGCCCTCCTCTCCACCGACTACATCCTCCTCGGGGACCTCAACTTTCACCTGGAAAACAACAACGACCGCAACACCACCACCCTGCTGGAAAACCTCGCCAACCTCGGTCTCAAGCAGCTGGTGTCCACCCCCACCCACTACGCCGGACACACACTCGACCCCGTGTTCTCATCCAGCAAGGACATCACCTTCAGCCACGCCACCGGACTCCACTGGACGGACCACAGCTGCGTCCACTTCAGCTTCAGAAGGACCACGATCCACCACCACCAGCAACAGGTTGCACGCAGAAACTGGGACAAGATTACAGCCGTCCAGCTCGCGACTTCCCTGAGCATGAACCCTCCCACCAGCGCAACAAACCCAAGCCAGGCAGCCACCAACCTTGCGAAGTGGATCAGCAATTGCGCAGACGACCTCGCCCCTCTGAAGACCCCGCCTAGCAGACCCAGCAGCAAGAAAGCACCATGGTTCACCGACAAACTCAAGAGCTCCAAGAAGAACTGCCGAGCACTCGAGAAAGCCTGGCGCAGAGACCCAACACCGAACAACATGACTGCCCTCAAGCTCGCCACCCGAAAACAACACCAACTGATCCACGCCACCAAGAAAACTGCATTCAAGGAACGACTGGACAACAACGCACACAACAGCAAGGAACTCTTCAACATCGTCAAAGAGCTCTCCAACCCAAACGCCGGAAACAACGACATCACCCCTTCGCAAGACCTCTGCAACTCCCTCGCCTCCTACTTCCACAACAAGATCGCGGACATACACAACAGCTTCAGCACGCAACCGACGCACGCCACGACTGAACCACCACCCCCACCTCCACCCTCCGCGCCTGGACCCCAATCAGCACGAAGACACCATCCGCACAATGAACTCCATCCACTCCGGATCTCCGACCGACCCCTGCCCTCACCACGTCTTCAACAAGTCCGACGCTGTCATCGCACCCCACCTGCGGGACATCATCAACACCTCCTTTGACACCGCTACCTTCCCGGAGAGCTGGAAGCACGCCGAACTCAGCGCTCTACTTAAGAAGCCATCAGCAGACCCCACCGACCTCAAGAATTACCGCCCCATCTCGCTGCTCCCGTTTCCTGCAAAAGTCATTGAGAAGACCGTCAACAAGCAGCTGGCCGCCTTCCTCGAGACGAACGGATCCCTCGACCTCTCGCAGTCTGGCTTCCGGGCCAACCACAGCACCGAGACCGCCTTGATTGCAGCCAACGACGACATCCGAGCCCTGCTCGACAACGGAGAAACAGCGGCCCTCATCCTCCTAGACCTCTCTGCGGCCTTCGACACTGTCTGCCACCGTACCCTAGTGCAGCGCCTCAGCAACGTCGGAATCCAGGAGAAGGCACTGGAATGGATCATCTTGTTCCTCGCCGGAAGGACACAGAGAGTCCGCCTCCCCTCGTTCAGATCAGAAGCCACCGAAGTAATCTGCGGCGTTCCTCAAGGCTCCTTGCTCAGGCCAACCCTCTTCAACATCTACATGAGCCCCCTCGCAGCCATCGCACGCCAACACAACCTCAACATCATCTCCTACGCCGACGACACCCAGCTGATCCTCTCCCTCACCAAGGACCCCGCCACCGCCAGAGCCAACCTACACGAAGGGATGACAGACGTAGCCAAGTGCACAAGACGGAAGTCCTCATCCTGGGTTCTTCACCCTCGCCTGGGACAACTCCTGGTGGCCCCCCGCCCTGGGCAGCGCACCCATACCAACGGACCACGCACGCAACCTGGGCTTCATCCTGGACTCCTCCCTCTCCATGACTAGACAAGTCAACGCCGTCTCCTCGTCATGCTTCAACATCCTGCGCATGCTATGTAAGATCTTCCGGTGGATCCCCACCGAGACCAGGAAGACGGTCACCCAGGCCCTCGTCACCAGCCGTCTGGACTACGGCAGCTCGCTCTACGCCGGAACCACCGCCAAACTCCAGAAGAGACTCCAGCGGATTCAGAATGCCTCAGCACGACTCATCCTGGACCTCCCCCGTCGCAGCCACATCTCCGGACACCTGAGAGATCTGCACTGGCTCCCGGTCAACAAGAGAATCACCTTCCGTCTCCTCACCCACGCACACAAAGCCCTACACAACCAAGGCCCAGGATACCTCAACAGCCGCCTCAACTTCTACGCTCCCACACGCCGGCTTCGATCGACCGGCCACGCCCTCGCTGCCGTCCCCCGCATCCGAAGAGCCACCACAGGAGGAAGGTCCTTCTCCTACCTGGCCGCCAAGACTTGGAACTCCCTCCCGACCACCTCCGCCTGACCCAGGACCACCTTGCCGTCAGGAAGCAGCTCAAGACCTGGCTGTTCGAGCAGTAGCGGACCCCCCCTCCCCTAGCGCCTTGAGACCCCCCCGGGTGAGTAGTGCGCTATATATAAATGCTTTGATTGATTGATTGATTCTCCTGAGCTTGTTCCATGGCTCTTTTCACCTCTTCCATGGTAGTGGCAGCCTAATTTTGGATAATTGGTCCTCCTAGTGGATCCTGACTCAACGAAGCAGAACTCTGACTGTCTTGAGAACTGTCTCTAGCAATCTCTGCTGCAATGATAGCTTCTTGCTGTATTTCATCGTTCAACATTTGCAGATAATTTGAAAAAACAGGACATTCTATGGTATCCTTGGTTGCATTGAAAGAATCTTCAAAACTTAGAAAATCTCCAAGTAGTTCCTCTTCTGAACGCCATGGCTTAAAGAGTTGCAAAAGAGCTAAATAGTAAAATTCCCTTTTATCAGGAGATTCGCAACTCAATTTACGATGATTAATCAAATGTCCTTTTCTTTGTTTCACCAGACATCCTTCACATCCAATTAAAGCATATACTCCTTTATTGACAAACGTTCTCAAGGTGAGTACTTCTATTTGGATAGTATGTATCCAACATATTTGTCTTCAAAATATCTGTACTATTTGGTTGAAACTTCGCCAAATATTCAATTTCTTGTGCAGTCTTCAAAACTCAGTTTCGTGTTGCAGCAAGACCTAGACTTACCCAAATGAAGGATCCTGATTTGGCAGACAGACTTGCTGATGATAACCGATCTGAACATTCATATGCTCCAATTTCTCGATGCGACAACATCTTCAGACTGTAACTGTATAATTTCTTACTTAGTCTCTTTTCATGCGAAATATCCTCCCAATTTTCCTTCAGTTCCGTCTTTTCTGATTTTGTGATGTAAGACGTTACATATCGAGCCACAGCAATAGAGTTGTCAGCAACATATTAAATATCCATGTTAGCATTCCACATGGACAAAATGACTGGGTTGTAGTCATTTATGTATTTAGACTCTTCATTTCTTTTCAAGTTGTACGTATTTTTCGGTGATTTTCTTGTTACAGTATGTCGCAGTGAAGACATAAAATTGTTCACTCTTCCTTTACATATTACTGGTCGTGGAAATCCAAAACGACATTTTGTGTAGAACTTCTCCTTGGATTTGAACTTTCAACGACAGTACTTTCCACAGCGAGGGGTTTGAAAGCGTAAGACTTGATGTCGTAAATTGTTTTCTTCTGTACTTTTCGGAACAACACATGTGGAATATTGTTCAATGAAACTCATCACTGTGTCATCCGAATCTGTTCCAAATTTGGGAGCATCTTTGATCCATAACAGCATATGTATGTGAGGAGCACCTGTTGCTTGATACTCCTTTCTCCAAAAGAAATCCAAAACCTCTCCAAGTGGAGGATATTTTTTGTTTGTGATGAAAGACATCATAGCTTCAAATCGATGATTAAAATACCTACAAACATTAACTGGATCCAAAGAGCACAGTTCTCCAGGTGTCTTGAATTCTATATTTTCTGTGTTTCCATTTGCCTCTCGAAGAAATTCAAGTAAGTCTTCCCAGGCATACTCAGCACAGCTAAGAGTGAGGAACCATGTAGGAGTTCCTAAGTTTCTTAGCATACATTTCAATTCCCCATGACGACGGTACCAATACTCATTCGTACCACGCTGACATGCCATGAGATTGATTAGGTGAGATTCCAAAATACTGTCTTCCACTTGGACTTTATCCATAAAGTTCCTTGCCAAAACATTTTGAAGATGTACTCCAGATTTCAGTATATGGTTCACAGCATAAGATAGTCCAGAGAAGTAACTCTCAAACAGAAGATGAAACAAATATGGAATGCATTGACGAAATCTTGGATCTTCTGCATATAATCTTAAAGTCCGGTATTCCGACGCAGGAATTCGAACAGGTCGGTCATCATATCTTCCACCTTCACCTGTTGGAAACAATTGAGGAAAACAACGAGCTTCCAAGCTTTCTTCCCATACACTTATGGGACTTCCTTTGGCTTCTTTCATTTGGAACAACTCATTAGCATTCCACATTACTTCTTTGGAATGCAAAGGATGAACACTATAATGCTCATAAATCTGTTCACTTCTAGACACATCTACTTTTTCAATCTGTCCAGCTGATGAGTCACTGTCCTTTTCTACAGCTGTTTCCTCTTCTCCTACATATACATTTTTGTAGTACTGATTGTTTTTTACTAAATACAACGTTGCCTTTTTGACTTTCCTAACATCCACTAATTCTTGCCAGATTTTCTTACTCTTTGTAGGAACGCCATTAACTAGAATAACTAGAGGTTCCTCTTCCACTTTTTCTACGCCAATATTGTCAATATATTTCTTTAAATCTAAAGGCAAATAAACAACTCTTCCCTTTAATCCTCTCTGTAAATCTGAAGGAGGCAATTTCCCTGTCTTAGGCTCCAAGCGAATAATAGCCTGAAAAGGATGCACACATTGAATCAGAATACACACATAGGTATTTAAACCCATCAATTCAGACGGAATCTTTACCAACTCAAGATTATTATGTACAGCTCAAGCAGGCATTCTGTTTAATTTATTAGAACAATATTTACAAATACGCAGATCAGAACCCAAATCAAAACAATTCTCAGCCAACAAATAAGTTGCAAAATCCTTTCATTCATTATTATTTTCCATTTCACTTTTAACATATAAATCGACTAACCGAGTCTGATTCTTATAATGAGTTCGTCGACAACACACACAAGAAAAATTTGGCCTTTCACATGAAATGATCTTAAACTTTGTAATTTCATGATAAAACTTTTGAGTACTTACAATCTGTACATTCTCTTCCACATTACTTTCTATTACTGTATCATTTACGGCAGTGTCCTCTTTTTCACCAAAGTATCAAAACTCTATTTCTTCACAAATCTTCTTCACATCTAATTCAGATCCATGCAAAAGAGCACTCTTTAACTGTTTTAGCCTAAGTGCTGGACTTTTTGCATAATACAACCTTCTCACTATTTTCCTCACTTTAGTTTGATGCACTCCTAACATCCTAAAATGGTGAAAAGTACTCTGACATACTTTTCTAGAAAGACAAGCCAATGAATGACAATGCAAACCTGTTTTTTCCCTCACTTTACAAGGATCTAAGTCTTGTAACATCTTAAACTTTTGTTTTAGACTTTTCTTACTATATGTACGTAAGAAATTGCAAAACAAATTAATAGAATCCTGTCGCACACTACAAATACTACTACAATTCCTAGTATACATCGGACCCTTAGCACGTCTCCCTAAAACTTCATCAGCTAACACCTCATCTGCATTTCTAGGCACAATTTTTTCTTTTTCAACTGGACAACCGTCCTTCACCTCATATGCTCGGCCACTGGTGTCAACTGCATGCACCCAATCATTATCCTGAAAGTAACTCTCTTCATTAAAAAAATGGCTAACTACTTGAACTATGCTTCCATTCTCCCGAAAAAACATCACAAAAATTAGTTCGATTAATTACTCTTTTCCACTTACATTTTGATTTCAAATCATTGATTGCCTTATCTAGTGTACAAACTCTATTGATTACTAAAATATACAGCTTTCTCATCACTTCAAAAGCCTGATCAACAAATTTTCTATTCTTTTCTTTTTCTATTAAAAAGTTGCTTTCCTATTATATTTCTTAAGATTTTTAAATAAATTGAAAAGTACTCTGTTACGAAACATTCGTCTACGAATGTCAATAAACTGACTTCTCCTACGATTACCAGACACACTATGATCTCCTTGTACCATTATACAATTTTTTGGTAACCTCTGCTTTTTCTTTCAAGTTACAACTTGTTGTTTTTCTCCGTAGAAACACTTTCTTGACTTTTTCTGCATTTTAACAATTTCCTTGAAAATACCTTTGTTTGCTTACCAGGAGCATGTTTTCTTTTCTCTGAAGATTGTCCTTTGCATGAATCTTCTAATTGAGTCCTCTTGGTCGATAAAACTTTCTTATAAAGTCTCTTTTGGCAGTCTTTCGTAGGCATAATCTATTATGACTCTGTAGATATTTACAATCTGTTGAAAAGAAAAATGTGACATATTATAGACCACTACTAACATAACACATAGCAAACACATTAACTAAACATTATATACAATAGTTCACATCTCTCTTTGTGTATCTCATATCACTCTTTGCCTGCACTATCTCCCTCTTTGCATGCCTCATCTCACTCTCTCCTTCCACCATCTCTCTGTTTGTGTGTGCGTGTCATCTCAATCTCTGCCTACACCATCTGTCTATTTGTGTGTGTGTCATCTCACTCTCTGTGCCTAAAACGATTTAACAAGCTAAATGTTTTTTGCTGAAATGACTGGCTTTAAGATTTTTGACAAGCATCACACTGAGTGTATATGTGAATTAGGGAATTGTATTTTCATCTTTTTCCTTAATGTTAGCTGTGTGTGCTTACAGTTTGTATCTTTTACCTTATACGGTAGACTTCTTTTTAAAGTGTTTCTCATGCTTGAATTCAATGCTGGTATAGAGATAGTGCTAATGGTTTCATTGGGCTTGTGTGGGCTGTGAGGGCTGTGTGGGCTGTGTGAGCTGTGTGGGCTGTGAGAGCTGTGCGGGCTCTGAGAGCTGTGTGGGCTGTGAGAGTGTGGGCTGTGAGAGCTGTGAGAGCTATGTGGGCTGTGAGAGCTGTGTGGGCTGTGAGAGCTGTGAGAGCTATATGTGCTGTGTGAGCTGTATGGGATGTGAGCTGTGTGGGCTGTGAGGGCTGTGTGAGATGTGAGAGCTGTATGGGCTGTGAGAGCTGTGTGGGCTGTGAGAGCTGTGTGGGATGTGAGAGTGTGGGCTGTGTGGGCTGTGAGAGCTGTGAGAGTTGTGTGGGCTGTGAGGGCTGTGTGGGCTGTGACAGCTGTATGGGCTGTGAGAGCTGTATGGGCTGTGAGAGCTGTGAGAGCTATATGTGCTGTGAGAGCTGTGTGGGCTGTGGGAGTGTGGGCTGTGTGGGCTGTGAGAGCTGTGAGAACTGTGTGGGCTGTGAGAGTGTGGGCTGTGAGGGCTGTGAGGCCTGTGAGGTCTGTGTGGACTGTGAACTGCATGGGCTGTGAGAGCTGTGTGGGCTGTGAGAGCTGTATGGGCTGTGAGAGCTGTGAGAGCTGTGTGGGATGTGAGCTGTGAGGGCTGTGAGGGCTGTGTGGGCTGTGTGAGCTATGTGGGCTGTGAGGGCTGTGTGGGCTGTGAGAGCTGTGTGGGTTGTGAGAGCTGTGTGGGCTGTGAGAGCTGTGTCGGCTGTGAGAGTGTGGGCTGTGAGAGCTGTGTGGGCTGTGGGAGCTGTGCGGGCTGTGAGAGCTGTGTGGGCTGTGTGGGCTGTGAGAGCTGTGTGGGCTGTGAGAGCTGTGTGGGCTGTGAGGGCTGTGAGGCCTGTGAGAGCTGTGTGGGCTGTGTGGGCTGTGTGGGCTGTGAGAGCTGTGAGAGCTGTGTGGGCTGTGAGAGCTGTGTGGGCTGTGAGAGCTGTGTGGGCTGTGAGAGCTGTATGGGCTGTGAGAGCTGTGAGAGGTGTGTGGGATGTGAGCTGTGTGGGCTGTGAGGGCTGTGTGAGCTGTGAGAGCTGTGTGGGTTGTGAAGCTGTGTGGGCTGTGTGGGCTGTGAGAGCTGTGACAGCTGTGTGGGCTGTGAGAGCTGTACGGGCTGTGAGAGCTGTACGGGCTGTGAGATCTGTGTGGGCTGTGAGAGTGTGGGCTGTGTGGGCTGTGAGAGCTGTGAGAGCTGTGTGGGCTGTGAGAGCTGTGTGGGCTGTGAGAGCTGTGTGGGCTGTGAGAGCTGTGTGGGCTGTGAAAGTTTTGTGGGCTGTGAGGGCTGTGTGGGCTGTGAGTGCTGTGAGGCCTGTGAGAGCTGTGTGGGCTGTGAGAGCTGATGATGATGATGATGAAGAAAATTTATAATGCGCAAAAAACAATAACCCGCAGGTATCAAGGCGCCTAACAATACAATCAGAATTTGAAACAGACGTCCTTACATATAGGCTTGTTGAAAGAGGCGAGTTTTTAGGGTGAGAGCTGTGTGGGCTGTGAGGGCTGTGAGAGCTGTATGGACTGTGAGAGCTGTGAGAGCTCTGTGGGATGTGAGCTGTGTGGGCTGTGAGGGCTGTGTGTGCTGTGAGAGCTGTGTGCTGTGAGAGCTGTGGGCTGTGAGAGCTGTGTGGGCTGTGAGAGCTGTGTGGGCTGTAAAAGTGTGGACTGTGAGAGCTGTGTGGGCTGTGAGAGCTGTGTGGGCTGTGAGAGCTGTATGGGCTGTGAGAGCTGTGAGAGCTGTGTGGGATGTGAGCTGTGTGAGCTGTGTGGGCTGTGAGAGCTGTGTGGACTGTGAGGGCTGTGTGAGCTGTGAGAGCTGTGTGGGTTGTGGGAGCGGTGTGGGCTATGTGGGCTGTGAGAGCTGTGACAGCTGTGTGGGCTGTGAGAGCTGTGCGGGCTGTGAGATCTGTGTGGGCTGTGCGAGTGTGGGGTGTGTGGGCTGTGAGAGCTGTGTGGGCTGTGAGAGCTGTGTGGGCTGTGAGAGCTGTGTGGGCTGTGTGGGCTGTGAGAGCTGTGTGGGCTGTGAGAGTTTTGTGGTCTGTGAGGGTTGTGTGGACTGTGAGGCCTGTGAGAGCTGTGTGGGCTGTGAGAGATGTGTGTGCTGTGAGTGCTGTGTGGGCTTTGAGGGCTGTGAGAGCTGTATGGGCTGTGAGAGCTGTGAGAGCTGTGTGGGCTGTGAGAGCTGTGCGAGCTGTATGGGCTGTGAGAGCTGTGAGAGCCGTGTGGGATGTGAGCTGTGTGGGCTGTGAGAGCTGTGTGGGCTGTGAGAGCTGTGAGAGCTGTGTGGGCTGTGAGAGCTGTGTGGGCTGTGAGAGCTGTATGGGCTGTGAGAGCTGTGTGGGATGTGAGCTGTGTGAGCTGTGAGAACTGTGTGGGCTGTGAGAGCTGTGAGAGCTGTGTGGGCTGTGAGAGCTGTGCGGGCTGTGAGAGCTGTGTGGGCTGTGAGAGTGTGGGCTGTGTGGGCTGTGAGAGCTGTGTGGGCTGTGAGCTGTGTGGGCTGTGAGAGCTGTGAGAGCTCTGTGGGCTGTGAGAGCTGTGTGGGCTGTGAGAGCTGTGTGGGCTGTGAGAGCTGTATGGGCTGTGAGAGCTGTTAGAGCTGTGTGGGATGTGAGCTGTGTGGGCTGTGAGGGCTGTGTGAGCTGTGATAGCTGTGTGGGTTGTGAGAGCTGTGTGGGCTGTGTGGGCTGTGAGAGCTGTGTGGGCTGTGAGAGCTGTGCGGGCTGTGAGAGCTGTGTGGGCCGTGAGAGTGTGGGGTGTGTGGGCTGTGAGAGCTGTGTGGGCTGTGAGAGCTGTGTGGGCTGTGAGAGCTGTGTGGGCTGTGAGAGTTTTGTGGGCTGTGAGGGCTGTGATGGCTGTGTGGGCTGAGAGAGCTGTGTGGGCTGTGAGAGCTGTGTGTGCTGTGAGAGCTGTGAGAGCTGTGTGGGCTGTGAGAGCTGTGCGGGCTGTGAGAGCTGTGTGGGCTGTGAGAGCTGTATGGGCTGTGAGAGCTGTGAGAGCTGTGTGGGATGTGGGCTGTGAGGGCTGTGTGAGCTGTGAGAGCTGTGTGGGCTGTGAGAGCTGTATGGGCTGTGAGAGCTGTGTGGGCTGTGAGAGCTGTATGGGCTGTGAGAGCTGTGTGTGATGTGAGCTGTGTGAACTGTGAGAACTGTGTGGGCTGTGAGAGCTGTGTGGGCTGTGAGCTGTGTGGGCTGTGAGAGCTGTTAGAGCTCTGTGGGCTGTGAGAGCTGTGTGGGCTGTGAGAGCTGTGTGGGCTGTGAGGCCTGTGAGAGCTGTGTGGGCTGTGAGAGCTGTGTGGTCTGTGAGAGCTGTGTGGGCTGTGAGAGCTGTATGGGCTGTGAGAGCTGTAAGAGCTGTGTGGGATGTGAGCTGTGTGGGCTGTGAGGGCTGTGAGAGCTGTGTGGATTGTGAGAGCTGTGTGGGCTGTGTGGGCTGTGAGAGCTGTGTGGGCTGGGAGAGCTGTGTGGCCTAAGAGAGCTGTGTGGGCTCTGAGAGTGTGGGCTGTGTGGGCTGTGAGAGCTGTGTGGGCTGTGAGAGCTGTGTGGGATGTGAGAGCTGTTTGAGCTGTGTGGGCTGTGAGAGCTGTGTGGGCTGTGAGAGTTGTGTGGGCTGTGAGGGCTCTGAGGGCTGTGTGGCCTGTGAGGGCTGTGAGAGCTGTGTGGGCTGTGAGAGCTGTGTGTGCTGTGAGAGCTTTGTGGGCTGTGAGGGCTGTGAGAGCTGTATGGGCTGTGAGAGCTGTGAGAGCTCTCTGGGATGTGAGCTGTGTGGGCTGTGAGGGCTGTGTGAGCTGTGAGGGCTGTGTGGGCTGTGAGAGCTGCGTGGTCTGTGAGAGCTGTGTGAGCTGTGAGGACTGTGTGGGCTGTGAGAGCTGTGTGGGCTGTGAGAGCTGTGTGGGCTGTGAGAGCTATGTGGGCTGTGAGGGCTCTGTTCTGTTTACAACCACTATCATCTGCCACAAAAACAAGATGGCGGACAACACTTCCTCATTTCGACTGAATGGAATGTTGACAGACGTCCAACAGCCAATCAGAATTCCGCACGCGCACGCTAAGGTCCGCGCACATGCAAGAACAGTGCAAGGACGGTGCAAGCCCGTGCGTGCACCGTGTCCCGCCTATAGATATATAATTTGAAAAAAGTCAATTTTCTCAACAATTACTGGAGGGATTTTTACCAAATATACAAAATAAATTATTGCATGTCAGTCTTTACAATTTTGACAAGTTTGCAGTAATTCTATTCAGCCGTTCGGGCTGTAGCTGTGTCTAAAGGTCCAATGCAAAATTGCATTGGACTCATTTTCACATTCAATTTTCTCAAAAACTACTGGACGGATTTACACCAAACATACAAAAGGCACTGCTCCATACCAGGCTCTACCATTTTGTCAAGTTTGGTGTAATTCCGTTCAGCTGTTTGACCTGTAGCCCTGTCAGAATGTCCCTATGGAAATGAACATGGGGAAAACACGTTTTGGGACCCCCCTTTTTTCTCGGCTCCCGCTTGACGAATCCCCCTGAAACTTTCAGGGAAGGAGCGGAATGCAGCGAGGCAAATTTAAGGAAAATTACAGGCAGATCCCTCAATCAGCGCCAAAGTTATTCCCAATAGAATGTTCGCCATTTCCTATGGTAACTAGGTCCTAACTATATATACCTACTGGCGACCGCCAGTAGGTAATATATATATATATATATATATTACCTACTGGCGGTCGCCAGTAGGTATATATAGTTAGGATTTTTTCTCTATGGGATTTTTGAAAATTCTATGTCTAATAACTTTGGCGTTTGTGGACGGAATTGGCTGAAATTTTCAGGAAAATGGCACATTTTGTTTCTGAGCAGCCCTTGAAAATTTGGGGGGGTTCGTCAAGGGGGGCCGAGAAAAAAGGGGGGTCCCAAAACGTGTTTTTAACATTGAGTTTTCCATAGGGCGGTTGGCCTCACTTTTAGCCCGAACGGCTGAATGGATTTGCACGAAACTTGGCAAAATTGTAGGGACTGGTAGCCCGATGTGCCTTTTGTAGGTCTCAATATATGTGCTCCAGTGGATTTTGAGAAATTAACGTTTAAAAAAAGATATATATCTGTAACAGCGGACCGGGCAGCGTCCCAGGACGCGTACTTTTTGCGCAACGGAGCTTTGTGAAGCGAAGCTGATTGGTTCTCCGGCGTCTGTAAACATTCCAAACAGTCCGTAGCGGCCGCCATCTTGTCTCTCGGTAGGATCGAGAGACAAGCGGAGGCCAAACCAAAGGGGCAAATGACCATAAGGGGGCATAGTAGATCCTCCCTGACCGTTTAGGTTTGATGTGGAGGTTTTAAAAGGGCCCCGCGGGGCAAAAAAAAATAAAAATAATAATAATCGAACAGCTGAATGGATTTGCACGAAACTTGGCAAAATTGTAGGGACTGGTAGCCCGATGTGCCTTTGCTAGATCTCAATATATGTGCTCCAGTGGATTTTGAGAAATTAACGTTCAAAAAAAGATATATATCTGTAACAGCGCACCGCTTCGCGTACTTTTCGCGTTACGGAGCTTTGCGAAGCGAAGCTGATTGGCTCTCCGGTGTCTGTAAACATTCCAAACAGTCCGTAGCGGCCGCCATCTTGTCTCTCGGTAGGATCGAACAGCTGAATGGATTTGCACGAAACTTGGCAAAATTGTAGGGACTGGTAGCCCGATGTGCCTTTGCTAGGTCTCAATATATGTGCTTCAGTGCATTTTGAGAAATTAAAACAAGATATATATCTGTAACAGCGCTCCGCTTCGCGGAGATAAAATTATATGTGTATTACCTAGCTGTTGCTAACACCAGTTAGCGACGGCTAGAAGAAGATAGCGACCATCTTGGGCCCCACTTTGCATGTGAGTGATATTTATCACTAATGACATGCAAAGTGGGCATGCCAAGATGTTAGCGACTGGAAACAGTCGCTAACATCGCTATCTCCTATTATCAACTTTTGGAAATATTCGAGATAAGCGCGAATATCTCCAAAAGCTACCACCTGCCCTGAGCAGTTCTTAGCCATGTTATCCAATGGGAGGTGGATAACATGGCTAAGAGCATTAGCTCGGTAATGCATGAATATCGCTGAGTTTTCAGCGATATTAATGCATTGCGGTCGTTTTTTATCGTATTTCCGATAAACCTTGATAATAGCAAGGTTTATCTGCGATAATTTCTGACGGTAAAAAAATCGTTGCTAAGCATCGTTAGGGATAAATATCGCTTAACTTTGGTAATATGCCCCAACGTCTGTTAACGTTCGATTCGAAGGAAATCAGGAAGTGTTGAAAAACATTGTCTGCGCCATCTTGTCTTTTTTCAAATGCCACACTTTTGTCGTGCACGGCAGCCATTTTAGATGCCTTGACCAGACCCACTCTGTGCATGCTGTCGATCCTTAGCATGGCTCCCCACCCTCGCAAAAAAGAACAAGTGATGGACTGAATGTGGATCAATGTCACACACTCCCCCAGTCAAAAGATCTGGGCCCAAATCCATCGTTTTTTTGCACTCCACACCACCCTGGGTCAGATAATGGCTTTATGCAAATCAGCTCTGACCCTGTTGCCCCATGGGAACAGTCCAGTCCGAACTACAACAGCCATATCTTTCCCAGACCGGAATCAAGCATCCGAGGACCGGACCGGTTTCGAGGTAACACCTCTCTTCAGCCCGGCTAGCTTGACTCCAAGTGGTGTGGAGTGCCTGGGACCCACGTCTGGGCATCCCCAGCGCACTTAGGGCGGCAATTGCAAAAAAGAACAAGTGATGGACTGAATGTGGATCAATGTCACACACTCCCCCAGTCAAAAGATCTGGGCCCAAATCCATCGTTTTTTTGCACTCCACACCACCCTGGGTCAGATAATGGCTTTATGCAAATCAGCTCTGACCCTGTTGCCCCATGGGAACAGTCCAGTCCGAACTACAACAGCCATATCTTTCCCAGACCGGAATCAAGCATCCGAGGACCGGACCGGTTTCGAGGTAACACCTCTCTTCAGCCCGGCTAGCTTGACTCCAAGTGGTGTGGAGTGCCTGGGACCCACGTCTGGGCATCCCCAGCGCACTTAGGGCGGCAATTGCAAAAAAGAACAAGTGATGGACTGAATGTGGATCAATGTCACACACTCCCCCAGTCAAAAGATCTGGGTCCAAATCCATCGTTTTTTTGCACTCCACACCACCCTGGGTCAGATAATGGCTTTATGCAAATCAGCTCTGACCCTGTTGCCCCATGGGAACAGTCCAGTCCGAACTACAACAGCCATATCTTTCCCAGACCGGAATCAAGCATCCGAGGACCGGACCGGTTTCGAGGTAACACCTCTCTTCAGCCCGGCTAGCTTGACTCCAAGTGGTGTGGAGTGCCTGGGACCCACGTCTGGGCATCCCCAGCGCACTTAGGGCGGCAATTGCAAAAAAGAACAAGTGATGGACTGAATGTGGATCAATGTCACACACTCCCCCAGTCAAAAGATCTGGGCCCAAATCCATCGTTTTTTTGCACTCCACAGCACCCTGGGTCAGATAATGGCTTTATGCAAATCAGCTCTGACCCTGTTGCCCCATGGGAACAGTCCAGTCCGAACTACAACAGCCATATCTTTCCCAGACCGGAATCAAGCATCCGAGGACCGGACCGGTTTCGAGGTAACACCTCTCTTCAGCCCGGCTAGCTTGACTCCAAGTGGTGTGGAGTGCCTGGGACCCACGTCTGGGCATCCCCAGCGCACTTAGGGCGGCAATTGCAAAAAAGAACAAGTGATGGACTGAATGTGGATCAATGTCACACGCTCCCCCAGTCAAAAGATCTGGGCCCAAATCCATCGTTTTTTTGCACTCCACACCACCCTGGGTCAGATAATGGCTTTATGCAAATCAGCTCTGACCCTGTTGCCCCATGGGAACAGTCCAGTCCGAACTACAACAGCCATATCTTTCCCAGACCGGAATCAAGCATCCGAGGACCGGACCGGTTTCGAGGTAACACCTCTCTTCAGCCCGGCTAGCTTGACTCCAAGTGGTGTGGAGTGCCTGGGACCCACGTCTGGGCATCCCCAGCGCACTTAGGGCGGCAATTGCAAAAAAGAACAAGTGATGGACTGAATGTGGATCAATGTCACACACTCCCCCAGTCAAAAGATCTGGGCCCAAATCCATCGTTTTTTTGCACTCCACACCACCCTGGGTCAGATAATGGCTTTATGCAAATCAGCTCTGACCCTGTTGCCCCATGGGAACAGTCCAGTCCGAACTACAACAGCCATATCTTTCCCAGACCGGAATCAAGCATCCGAGGACCGGACCGGTTTCGAGGTAACACCTCTCTTCAGCCCGGCTAGCTTGACTCCAAGTGGTGTGGAGTGCCTGGGACCCACGTCTGGGCATCCCCAGCGCAATTAGGGCGGCAATTGCAAAAAAGAACAAGTGATGGACTGAATGTGGATCAATGTCACACACTCCCCCAGTCAAAAGATCTGGGCCCAAATACATCGTTTTTTTGCACTCCACACCACCCTGGGTCAGATAATGGCTTTATGCAAATCAACTCTGACCCTGTTGCCCCATGGGAACAGTCCAGTCCGAACTACAACAGCCATATTTTTCCCAGACCGGAATCAAGCATCCGAGGACCGGACCGGTTTCGAGGTAACACCTCTCTTCAGCCCGGCTAGCTTGACTCCAAGTGGTGTGGAGTGCCTGGGACCCACGTCTGGGCATCCCCAGCGCACTTAGGGCGGCAATTGCAAAAAAGAACAAGTGATGGACTGAATGTGGATCAATGTCACACACTCCCCCAGTCAAAAGATCTGGGCCCAAATCCATCGTTTTTTTGCACTCCACACCACCCTGGGTCAGATAATGGCTTTATGCAAATCAGCTCTGACCCTGTTGCCCCATGGGAACAGTCCAGTCCGAACTACAACAGCCATATCTTTCCCAGACCGGAATCAAGCATCCGAGGACCGGACCGGTTTCGAGGTAACACCTCTCTTCAGCCCGGCTAGCTTGACTCCCCACCCTCGCAAGCATCTCCCCCAGGCAGTGGTCACCCCCGCTCTCTGTCTTATGCATGGGTAATAAACCTCCCCCCATCTGCGCTGCTCTTCCCTGAGAATCACACCCTGTGCCCGCCCGACACCTCCCTTTCGCCCTATTCACTACCGCACCCTCTGACACTCCTTTTCCTCTGTGTCCGATTGTCCAGGCTGGTCCTAGGGTATCAGCTAGCCCTGCAGATGTAGTTTATGGCCACAGCTGTAAAGAATCACCCCTCTTCAAAGGAGTTATAGTAGATCAAGGCCCACACTCGATGAGATCCGTCACAGCAGAAGCGTTGCTATTATCTGAAAACCATCCTGTATTGTGATTGGGAAGGGGACCGAGCCTGAAGCGGAAGATTCCAGGGATGACTCTTTGTACATCAAAGTTTTTACAATTATGTGTCACATTAAAAATATATAGCACTCCGACAAAGTAGTAAGATTATAAAACTTTAATAATTTATAAATATATACAAGAAAACAAAAATAGTAATAACATATAAACATTTTTAGGGAAAAACAACGAAGTAGCGGTCGGCTGTGCGAATAGTCCCAACGCAGCACAACGTCCAGATTTCCGGCGTGGGGCGTTGCGGGGGGTGGGTCATCAGTAGCAAACTGTTGTGCGAATAGTTCCAAGGCAGCAGAACGCGCTGAAATCTAGATGACACGAAAGTGATGTCTAGTAAGTTGCCACCCAGCAAATAACGGCATGGGGCGTCGCGGGGGGTGGGTCATGAGTAGCAAACTGTTGCGCGAATAGTTCCAAGGCAGCAGAACGATGGCACCAAGGTGATGTCCAGTAAGTTGCCGCACTGGTTTTGGTATCCTACAATGCTGCTCCGAATAACGGCGTGGGGCGCCCCGGGGGAGGCGGCGTGAACGGGCCTCTCCAGGTGGAGTGTCATCTGTTGTAGTGGGGCGCCCCTTTACCGTTTCAGTTGCCATTCCGTCCGTTTTTGGTCCACTGTGTCAAAAGCCGCAATTCAGATGAGTTGCGCCCAGTCTTGCGGTGCAGCGATAGGCGGCTGTCACAGGACTCTCAAAATGGCGGCAGGCTGTTTCCTTTTTGGGCCTGGTCCACTGAAATGGCCCTGGGACACCTTGGAAATCGGACGCTTGTCTGCTAGGTCTTGGACCCCATTCTCGAAAGCGTCCCCTCCGCCTTGAGAATTCATCAAAAGTTTTGGGGGCTCCGACTCCTGCAGGCTTCTGGTGGGGAGCGGCTGCCATGATTGCTCGCGGAATGACCACGACTGAGCTACGAGATGGTGGTGCTCTCATGCTGACGCCAGCTTCAGTCTGAAACATCCAGAAACAAGGTGGGGCTTTCATCGTTTGGGAAAAAAAAAAAGTTTTCATCCAATGAAAAGTGTTGTTTTTAGGTCACATGATCAAGCCTTCCATCATTAGGAAACCAAAAGTAAAATGAACCAATGAAAAGTTTTATAAACATGTCACATGACCTGTTATGCGGCATAGGGTATAAAATGCGGAGAAAATACGTTGGCACGTGAGGCGGCGTCAGTAGCGGACCGATGTGCGAATAGGCCGAAGGCAATACAACGCGCCAAGATCCGGATGGCACCGAGGTGGTGTCTAGTAAGGTGCACTGGTGTGACCATCCTACAATGCTGAAAGTCGGCGTGGGGCGCCCCGTTGGCCTGTGAGTTTGCGTCAGTAGCGGACCGATGTGCGAATAGGCCGAAGGCAGCACAACGCGCCAAGATCCGGATGGCACCGAGGTGGTGTCTAGTAAGTTGCCGCACTGGTGTGGCCATCCTACAATGCTGAAAGTCGGCGTGGGGCGCCCCGTTGGCCTGTGAGTTTGCGTCAGTAGCGGACCGATGTGCGAATAGGCCGAAGGCAGCACAACGCGCCAAGATCCGGATGGCACCGAGGTGGTGTCTAGTAAGTTGCCGCACTGGTGTGGCCATCCTACAATGCTGAAAGTCGGCGTGGGGCGCCCCGTTGGCCTGTGAGATGGTGTCAGTAGCGGACTGATGTGTGAATGGGGCCAAAGGCAGCGCAACAATATTTTCTACAATATTTTCGGAGTAGAAGACACCACAAGGCGCTGAGATGCCAAGATCCGGATGGCACCGAGGTGATGTCTAAGTTGCGGACCGATGTGCGAATGGGGCCAAAGGCAGCGCAACAATATTTTCTGAAGAGAATACACCACAAGGCGCTGAGATGCCAAGATCCGGATGGCACCGAGGTGATGTCTAAGTTGCGGACCGATGTGCGAATGGGGCCAAAGGTAGCGTAACAAGATTTTCTGTATGGAAGATACCACTAGGCGTTGAGATGCCAAGATTCGGATGGCACCGAGGTGATGTCTAGCAAGTTGTGCCACTGGTGTGGCCATCGTACAATGGTAAAAGTCGGCGTGGGGCGCCCTATTGGCCTGTGAGATGGTGTCAGTAGCAGACTGATGTGCGAATGGGGCCAAAGGCAGCGCAACAATATTTTCTGACTGACACCACAAGGCGCTGAGATGCCAAGATCCGGATGGCACCGAGGTGATGTCTAAGTTGCGGACTGATGTGCGAATGGGGCCAAAGGCAGCGTAACAATATTTTCTGTATGGGAGATACCACTAGGCGTTGAGATGCCAAGATTCGGATGGCACCGAGGTGATGTCCAGCAAGTTGCTGTACTGGTGTGGTCATCCTACAATGCTGAAACTCGGCGTGGGTCGCCCCATTAGCCTGTGAGATGGCGTCAGTAGCGGACCGATGTGCGAATAGGCCGAAGGCAGCACAACGCGCCAAGATCCGGATGTCACCATGGTGGTTTCATAGTTGAGAGGCACTTCATCTGCAGTGGGGCGCCGAGATCCGGATGGCACCGAGGTGATGTCTAGCAAGTTGCTGTACTGGTGTGGTCATCCTACAATGCTGAAATGTAGTGGGGCGCCCCTTTACCGTTTCAGTTGCCATTCAGCTGAGTTTCGGCTGCTCTTGATGCTACAGCGACAGGCGGCTGCAAGAGGACTCTCAAAATGGCGGCCTGGTCTTTGGATTTGGGCCTGGTCCACTAAAATGGCCCTGGGACACCTTAGAACTCGGACGCTCGATTTTTTTTTCCTTTCCTGTACATGCAAAAAATGGTAAATGCCCGGTACGTTACACGCTTCATCTGCCACGATGAATTCTCCAGAGGAACCGAAAAAATATATAGTTGTGGTAACTATACCATGCATCGTCATATGGAGAGGTGGCACCAATTAATTATAGTGCTGCATAAAAGAGAGATTTGGAGGAGAACCCCTGACCTGCTAGTACATTCATCAAAGAAGTGGCACTGAGAGCTTCAGAGGCAAGGGAAACGGTCCGAAATATTTAGAAGAACTTTGGAAAGATTAAAATGACATGTTTAGATTGTGGTAAATTAATTTCATGTGGACAGATGAGTGTTACTCTAATAAATACAGCATATGAACATCATCATAGTCGATGGTTGGTAGAGACATTTTGACTATATCCTGGACCTGCCCGTCCTCGCCCAAAATGGCGCCGGAATAAATGGGACTCGTAACTCCTTGTTGTGTACTGGTTGCAGAACCTTGAAATCACGAGATACGTATGCAGTTTTGAAGCACATGGCGGGCGGGGACGAGAATTGATTGAATATTTCGACATCCCTATTGATATTAAGTTCTGATGTGTTATTGATTACTGTACTGTTGAAAATTCGAATTAACGTCACCCATGGTACTTGCCCGCAAATGTATATCTAGATAATTTTATTGTAACTGGCCCTGTCGTATTTTAATTATAAAATGTACGTCCACCGATTCCGTAACTGTTAGACACCTTAGTTCTTGCAACCTAATGGCCCGCCCGTTACGTTCCTCTACAGTGTAAATGTCTATTCATCATATACGATTACAGTTTGCTCCGTGGCAGGCCCACGTGGTTATAGGCTCGTATTTGTATAATGAAATTTTCACAATAAAGGTTTTTAAAAGAAAACATGGTAGTAGTATATACATTGGTAAAGTTTTTAATAATAGTCACTGTTTTAGAATCATTAAAAGGCAAGTGAAATAAAGCAGACCAATTACATGAAGGGTAAAAGGTATAATACGAAGGAACGCAGTAAAGATAAATGGTCAAGGGCTGTTGTGTTTTCTATTCCTGCAACATAAAGTGATCGATAAGAATCTCATATTCAGGCGTATCGGCGACTAAGACAGCAGGTCGACCCTCTTTTGCTCAACGGCTCCGTCATGGGACGAAGAAAAGCTCTTTTTCTCGAAAAAAGAATATATTTTACTTGCAGGACAGTTGTAAAATTTCCGGGAAAGTACATTAGCCTGGAACATTATAACATATATTTAAGAAAAAATAATGTTCGGAAGTAATTAAAAGCGTAATTTTTAGGTGATATGACCAAGCCTTTCATCATTACAATAAGAAAAGTAAAATGAACCAATGAAAAGTTTTATTAACAAGTCACATGACTTGTTATGCTTACGTTACGCGCTGCGCGCCCCGGATGACTTCCGGATGCGCTAACGCGGCGCGTCATATGACGCATTACGCGACAACGCAGGTCCAGAATATAGTCAAAATGTCTCCACCAACCAGCGGTCGAAACACAACCCCTTTCAGCAGGCTAAATAGTTCTGTTAAATGACAACAGAAGGGACAGGCAACAAGAACCATCAGTCAAAGAGGGGAGGGCTAGTTCTTCTCTACCGGGTTACATTGGGGCGCTACCGGAACTGATCGAATTGGTAGTCTACAGTGTTTCTGGATGTTTCAGACTGAAGCTGGGGTTAGCATGAGAGCAGCACCATTTCGTAGCTCCGTTGTGGCCATTCCGCAACCAATCATAGCAGCCGCTCTTTATCTTTATTTTGGGCGGGGTGGGTGGCGGAGCCGAGCTGTTTTGGAGCCATCATTGTGTGGAGTTCAGTTCATCTCACTAGTTTTGTATTTGTCATGAGGGGTTGTTCCTAATGTTTCTATTTTAGCGAGGTCAAAAAGAGATCCCATTAGTGGCCTACTGATTTTACTCGATTCCTTTTCTTTTTTTTTACACGATTTTTCGTTATCTGCAAAGACTAAACAGAGTATTGCGACTCTGTGTTTGTTTGTAAATAGAGAATGAACCAAAGAGAACTAATTCTAAAACAGTAAATACTTGGATAACAATCAATCAAATGGAGAGAGAAGCAGGCACGACGGATTACAACGGGGGCAAAGGCCTGCGTTAACTACCTTTCACTATCTGCAAAGAGAGAGTACTCCTAATAGAAATGAGGGGGGGGGGCACCATTCAAAGCAGATCAGTGTGCATAAACACGAAAATGTTTTCACTTACCACGTACTTGACATTCGACAGCTTATGATATTTGCTATTAAAAAACCATTGAAATTCACTGAAAAAACCATAGGTTATAGACCATATATAGTTAGGAATTAGCATTTACAAAACCTTGAAAATTCACTGAAAAAAACATAGGTTATAGACCATATATAGTTAGGAATTAGCATTTAAAAAACCTTATTTTACTCACACAAAACCATTGAAATTCCATATATAGTTAGTTGCACTAACTATATATCGCGCACCCGCAATCCACTGCTGATCATGTCACATATTACATCATTCATGACATGGTCAGTGACATCACTGATGACATCACTGATGACATCTCAAATGACATCACTGATGACATCACTGATGACATCTCAAATGACATCACTGATGACATCACTGATGACATCTCAAATGACATCACTGATGACATGACTGATGACATCTCATTTGACATTACTGATCACATCACTGATGACATCATTCATGTGATAATACGATGAACCTCTTCAGACTCTAATATAACCTTAGATACACTCAGTGTAAACAGACACTCACAGACTGTCACTCATCCATGGAGTTACTCACACACCTAGTCAGTCATGCAAAGAATCAATCACACCTCCATTTCCTCAACTATACAGTTATACACACCTTACTTATTCAAACATATACTAACACATATTTACTCTATTATACAATCCCTGATACAAGTTCACAGTGATCCATACAGCCACTTACACATTCACTGGCTCTTATGCACAGTTATTTATATATGTCAACTCTCACATGTACTGTGTTTTACATATGTACTTACTTTGACATGCAGCACTGAGATATCCATTCACTCACCAATACACTCATGCACACAGTCAACCGCCCATACAGCTGTTTCCACATGCACTTTTGAACCCATACATCTAGTGAATCAACTGCTCACACATCTATGCACAGAGTCATACACCTCCCAGCCACCCACACACACACTCAGTCTCCCATACAAATACTTGGGCAACCAATCAATAACCCATATAGTTACGCATATAGCTACTGATCAACACATGCAGCAGTTTACAGAACAACAGACATAATGATGCAAAAATTAAGACAGTTTAGTCACTAACCCATGCACTCAGTGAGACACATTTAATCACTCACTCATACAGTCAGGCATGCACCTACTAAATCCTTCATCCAGACACTTATACATCCACTCATTCTTCAATATGTAAGACATATTTTAACTTTACAGAAACATAGTCACTGGATGTTGTCATCAGCGATGTCATCAGTGATGTCATTTGAGATGTCATCAGTGATGTCATCAGTGATGTCACTGACCATGTCATGAATGATGTAATATGTGACATGATCAGCAGTGGATTGCGGGTGCGCGATATATAGTTAGTGCAACTAACTATATATGGAATTTCAATGGTTTTGTGTGAGTAAAATAAGGTTTTTTAAATGCTAATTCCTAACTATATATGGTCTATAACCTATGGTTTTTTCAGTGAATATAAATACATACATACATAGATATATATACATATATATTCACTGAAAAATACAAAGGTTACAGAGACATTATAGTTAGGCTCAAGTTTCACTCATACAAAACTAGTGAAATTCCACAGTTATATTTAGCTGAGCTAACTATAACTCACAGCCCCTGCAATGCACTGCTTATGAGCTCACATATTACATCACTCATGACATGGTCAGTTACATCACTGATGATATCAATGACAACATCATCCGCAGAATCTCTGACACACCTACTCACATCCTAATTTAACCTTTCATACACTCATTCCAACTTCCACACTACCATTCTCCAAACCATTGACACACCCATACTGGTACTTACACACTCAGTAAAATAACAGCCTATCTCTCATCCAAACTCAGAAGGCTGGGAAATATACTGAACCCTGGGCGCCATTCATTACCTTGCTATCGAAGGATGTCTGTGAGGTCACCTGCCCCAAACTTCTGCAAGTTCTGCACTTTATACCTTCCCCATCAGCTGTGCAGACCACTGCAATCGTGAGAAAGGGAGCAGGTGAGTTACTGTCACTTAGATACAGAGACCCCCTTATTTTCCTTTTCTTTTGGCTTCATGTTATGGGGGGTGGGCAGGAGGGAGAGGGTTATCTTTTTCTCTTTATTGTTGTTACCACCTCTAGTTGACTCTTGTTTTGGGCCACACTGAATATGAGGATACAGACCTCGTAGTTCCGCAGCCTTGATTCTAGTTGACACCTACCTCTGGGATGTTGGCCCAACTACAGCGCCTCCTGTACGCCCTTGATAGCACTGTTGGTAGCCGCTGGCCCACGTGGTTGTAGGCAGAAGGCTGTGTACAACCTGTGAGTCACCTTTCAAATGTCTAATAAAACTGATTTATTACATAAAATGTCAGCCTAACTATATATATATTCACTGAAAAAAACAAAGGTTAGTGTGACGATAAAAAGGTGAGTTTTTTTTTAAACCATAGAAATTCACTGAAAAACCCACAGGTTAAAGTAGCATTATAATTAGGTGAACTAGTCAGTGACAAAATTGATGTTGGAACAAAAAAAAAACGAAATTTACCAGTTTTAGTTAGCGGCACTAACTATAAGTTGCACCCTTGCCATGCACTGCTTATAACCTCACATGTTACATCGCACATGATATGTTCTATGACACTATGTATGACATAATTGATGGCATCACTCATGACATCTCAAATGATATAATTGATGACATCACTCATGACATCGCTAATTACATCATCCAAGCTTCGGTTTCCCACATATTGCTCTGTAAAATACTATATTATTAGAGGGCTGAAAGTAAGAGCATAATATCTCAGGGAATTATGAGGCATAATTAGTGCCATCACAGATACCACTCACTTAGCTGTAGAACGAGTACATTATGTGCTACAATGACCCTATAGCATACATTTTAAAGGTAGCATAGTTCACATTAACAATCAGCCACAGATATATTAGAAACCATCATTGAGAACTGTTTTCAATATGTATACAACTGTTCAGAGCAGTCAGGTTTAACTTAAAAGGCAATGTGCAAAGTATTTGTGCAACACTTCAAAGAGTAACACAGTACAAACACCACAAAAAAGACTTCATACCGGGTTAGAAACATAGAGCATACTTTTATAAATAAAACAAGACCAAAATGGCAAAAATCCAAAAAGTAGAAGCCAAGATAATACTTTTTAAAGAATAAACTGTTAAGGAAGCACTTATAAGCAGTAAGCGCTTATGTGGCTACCCTGTCGCGCAGGACTGGGACAAAGTCAAATGTTCAAGCCATTCACAATGGAGTGTGGGGCCGATAAAGGGACCTAGTTAGGCCCGCTGAACAAAAATACCTTGATCCGGACTGTGTCGCCATCAAAGAAGATGCAGGTGCAGCCGAAGCAATGCATTGGTATTGAGCAACACAGTGGGCTGGTTCTGAAGGGGCTGCACTGCTCCTGTAGCAGAGAATGCGTTGATTACGGGTGGGATGCACAGGTTACAAATGCGATAAGCCAGGTTTGATCCACGCAATGGTGGTGATGCAGAAATTCTGAACCATGCAACAGCATTGATGCACTAGTTCCAGGGAGAATATGTGTATTTGGTTTAAGCAAGCACCTTAGGCCTCACTTCCAAGGGTCCAGGACTCGGGATGCAATACATGGCAGGGCAGATTCACAGATGACCCATGTGCAGCAGCAGAGGGGGTTGGAAGTCTTTTATGACCCTGAGACTTCAGGTCAGGATGCAAGCCAGGAAGTCCTTGAAGTCACTCTGGGTTCAAGTGTTGCATGTCCAGTCCTTCTCACCCAGGCCGGGGAACAGAACGTGGCAGGGTAGCACAGCAAGCCGGAAATCTAGCAATGCAAAAGTCCAGCAACTTAGCAGTCAATCAAAGCAGCAGTTCAGCAGAGTGGCTGTCCTCTCAGACGCAAAACAGTTCTTCTTTCTGGCAGAGTGGTCACAGGTCAAGAAGTATACAAGGGTCATGGTGTCAGAGGTTAGGTACTTATGCACAGTTGTACCTTTGAAGTGGAGGAGACTTCAATGAAGAGTATGTAAAGTGCACAGAGGTCCTTCCTTCCTGCCATGGCTGCAGACTCACTACAGGGGAGTATCCACTTCTTTGTCAGTGCACAGGACACAGCTTATTCAGTTGTAAGTGTGAGAATGTGCCCTGCTCATTCGTTACATCTTCCAAGATGGCCTATCAAGTCACTCCTTTGTGTGTGGCCATCTTGAGGGAATAGACAAAGCCCAGCTGTCACCCAATCCAGAATGAACAGACCAAGTAGCAGGCACCAAATGGCTAATGTAAGAAAATGTCAGCTTTCTAAAATTGACATTTTCAGAATTGAAATCCCCCCTCTCCGAGCCTTTAAAGATGCTGGGGAGCCAACCACTGGGGCTGGAATTTATCGAAATTTGCACCTGGGCCACATGGTCCCCCTCCTGAGCCTCTAAAAGCCCCGAAGCTCCCACCCCGGCGTCCCAGAAATCCCATTTCCGAGGCTGGCTCACTAACTATGGGGGCATATTATCAAGGACGGGTGATACATTATCGCCACTTTTATCGGCAGGAAACTGCCGATAAAACGACGATAGTGGGCTTGATATTATGCTCTATAGAATTCCTATCGAAGCCCATGTTAGATGTCTTCACATCTAACATGGGCTTCGATAGGAATTATATAGAGCATATTATCAAGCCCATTATCGCCGTTTTATCGGCAGTTTCCTGCCGATAAAAGCGGCGATAATGTATCACCGGTACTTGATAATATGCCCCTATGTCCCTGGGAGTCCACCTAGGGACATAGCGAGTTCCCTGACTGCCCCGGCACGGACAGGGAAACCTGTGTTTGCTCCCACTTAGCAGTCGCATTTTTTAATCTTCCGCCCAGCAGGAACAAACATAAAGTCTGCTCCCAGCTGGTGGCAGTTTTCAAAATGCTCCCACCAGCTGGGAGAGGACTTTTGATCTGTTTGTCTGTGTGCATTGATAATGGCAGGGAAACAAATCAAAATATTGTTCTGCTTGTAGGGAGAAGCATTAGTAGCTTCTTTCTCTGGGCGGGAGCAATGCCGGCTCCTGCTGCATGCGAGGAGCGGGCTGGGACTGAAAGGGCACTGGGGCTTTCACAGCGGCCCCCAACATGTGTATGATACGTACCCTGGGTGGGCACCAGGGCATCCACCTTTAATAGTGTGGGCCCCTGGAAGGATGGCGTCCCTGGGACCGGAAAAGAGTCTGGGAGTGGGGGCTGTATAACCCCCGTCCTCTTTAATTTTAGTAGGGACCCTAAAAATGGGGTCCCAAGGGCTCACAAGGCAGCTACAACATCTACCATTTGTTTCCACCTGTTATCATTTGGCTATAGGGTGCCACCTAAAGCAAGGTGTGACATTAGTGGATTTGGCTGTGCTTAGAAAAAAAGTGTTGTTTATCCAGTTCCTGTCTTGTTACTCTCCTTTTATATGCACTTTGAGGTGATCAGTTTCATGTGACTCAATCAACTGGGCTAAATCTTGGCCATGGTTTTGGGATCTCATCTGCAAAGTCAACAGTCTAGGCAAACTAGAATGAAGCCGGACTCAAATGTAGAAGTAAATAGTAATGATTCAGTTGAGAAATCTTCTGTCAGCAGTTCTGATACATACCTTCAAGGGGGCCAGGCCACCTCCTTCCAGTTAACATAGACTGTGTTTGCCTATAAATCTGAGCCTCCCACTCACTGGGCTTCAGATACAGGTCTGGGCTCCAAGATGAAGAGAGGCAATAACTACCTTTGCCTGGCACTTTTGCCTCTTTGCATGTGGCTACTTTGGGAAGTGGATAGCTATTCAGTCTGTGATGACCCAAAAACAGCAGGTAAATAGTATTTCCTTTCTTATGACTCTATACCAGGACCAGTACCTCTTGGCTTGACCCCTGGCCTCTTGGCCTTTTCGTATACATCTGTTTATGCACTGACTCTATACTATCTTTGCTCACTCTTCTCTCCCCTCCCTGTACACCCCACTCTTAATGTTACATATATCTCTCCCAACCCTTGTATCCTTACCTGATTCCAGTAATCCAGTTTAGTAACCCCAGGATTCTGGACCCAGACCCCCCCCTGCCTTGAATGTACCCAGTTCATTGGGCTTCCAGTTCTACCAGTCTAACCATTAACCACATTTTCGGTAACAAAATATACCCTTCCGACCTGGATCCTGTTAATCTACCATAACTCTCATGATGAATCTGTGTTTATTAGTAGTAGTAAAAGCTTTTATTCGACACTTTGTCATAAAGCCAACACACATATAATACACATATTACACATATTTGTCGTTAAAAATTAGTTACAATAGATAAAACAAATGTTCGTAGTGTGCAAAAATACAGGTAGGTGCAAGATACAATTGTAAGATAATTCATTGAGTATATAAAAAAAAGGAATATACATACCAGGGTTTTTTACTAGAGCATTAAAGTATTAAGAACAGTTATATACAATTATAAATAGTTAAAAGCCAGAAGATAAAATCATTTTTTTCTATGTTAACATTCCAAGTCTTTTCCTGATTATGCAAACGCTGTGGAGGTACCTACTCAAACCAAATACAATCAACCTGCTATTCGAGGATCTGAGTATACGCTCTGCCTCTTTGCATGAACGTGTCCCCAGGTTTTTGCAAAGGGGTATAATCCATTTTTTCCGAGTTGATACGTATAACGGGCAAAAAAAGAGAATATGTGCTTCATCTTCTTTTAGTTTAAGGTCACAAGAAGTACAATATGGATCTTTACTTGCTTTTCCCCACCTACAAGTGGTTGCATTAATCTGTAAAACCCCATACCTAAATTGGAGGTAAACAGATTTAGCCAAGGGTGGCTCGATTTCGTCCATAAAATGTTCGAATGAGGGGTGATCCTTAAATTGCAAGAATCTGTGCGTTAGTGTACCAGTAACACGTTCGTATACATGTGTATTTACATAATTCCAGTAAGCGGATTTTACTTGATTCTTATAGATATTTGGCGAGATGATAGATGTGGTTGGTGTTTCCCAAAAGTGCGATAGACCTATTTCTTTGAACCAGTAAGATACATGTCTCAGCCACTTAATTGAGTTGAAGGAGTCCAGCTCCCTAACTTCCATTAAGCCTGCTCTATAGTCAGCAAGTTCCGGGGTAGACCATAATCTCACCCAATAAAGCAATGGTCGCATCCAGCATAAGAGGTCTGTGCGCTTTATGTTAATGTCTAAATAGACCGGCACTAAGGGTGTTCTTACAGGCATATTCAACTACTAGGAGTCAAGAGGGGCAGAAAGGACTGGATCGCCCTCCACTCAATCCAACACTAATCAAAAAATGACCCAGTCCTCAAGGCAACACAGAAATAAGTAAGGCTGTAAACAGTTCTAGATCGTCCAAAGAGCACTCTAATTATATCTCTATTCATAGAGATTATAACACTGTTTCAGGCTGTTGCCAACGTTAAAAAATGAGCCCATCTCTGATAAACAGAAAACCGTCCAACACAGTACAGACATTCACTAGAGGGACAACATTTAGGAAAAAGGTGTGAATAGCTAGATGACACGTGAGCGATATAATTAGAGTGCTCTTTGGACGATCTAGAACTGTTTACAGCCTTACTTATTTCTGTGTTGCCTTGAGGACTGGGTCATTTTTTGATTAGTGTTCTTACAGGCAGTCTTAGTACACGTCTAAAAAACATATTTTCATCAGCCTCAAATGTTTTTTTAGAATGAGGCCCCCAGATCTCAGCCCCATACAAGGCAGCAGATTGTGCTTTTGCTTTGAACACTTCAATCGCAGGAGTTATGGCTTTAGATGTACTCCCACCATGAATCTTTAAAATGGGTAGTGAATTCTGTTTAAGTGTTAACCTGCTTTTGTCTAGTTGATTTGTCCATGACATTCTGCTGTCCAGCCTGATACCCAGATAATCAAAAGAATCTACGTATTCAAGTTTGGTATTATTTAGGGCCAGATTTTTCTTAAATGATTTGGAGGGATTGATTGCCATGTATTTAGTTTTAGATGAGTTAATTTCTAACCCCTTCATCTCACAATAACTATTAAATTTATTTATTAGATTTTGCAGGCCTTTGGGAGTTTGGGATATTAGGATGGTGTCATCCGCAAATAGTAGTGCTGTGACTGCCTCATTACACAGTTTAGGAGAATCGTGGTTGTATTGGGCTAGATAGTGGGGAATATCGTTTACAAACAGCGAAAAGAGGGTTGGGGCCAGTACACACCCTTGTCTCACCCCCCTTTTCACTGGGATGGGTCGGGTAAGTTCTCTGTTTCTTCCCCACCTTACTTTAGCAAAGTTATCAGTATGCAATTTTATAAGATTAACCAACAATTCATCCGGGACACCCATCTTCTTTAAACATTCCCATAATAAGTGGCGGGGAACAAGATCAAACGCTGAGCGTAGGTCCATGAATGCAACATATATGCTACACTTTTTTATCTTAACATATTTCCAGCATATACACATGAATCTGTACACTTGATCCACAGTGCTAGTCTTGGATCTGAAACCAGCTTGGAATTTACAGAAGGTTTCAGATTCTTCAATCCATATTAAAAGCCGATTTAAAATATGTCTGGCAAACATTTTTTGTAAAATGTCAATTAAACTAATTGGTCTGTAATTACCCGGGTTGTAGCGATCCCCTTTTTTAAAAATGGTTACTATTTCGGCCCCTTTCCACGTTTCAGGGATCGGGGTTCCTAGTAGAATTGAATTACACAGATAATTTATGTAAGGGCACCATACCTCGATGTTATGGGTAAATAAATCACCAGGTAATTTGTCCGGACCTGGAGCTTTTCCCGCCTTTATTGCTTTTACTGCACATAGAGTTTCTTTAGTGCTAAATTGCACAGGATTAATACACTCGGTACAAGACCCGGGGTCGTTGTATTCGGCGGGAGGCCCTGCTTGATCATACAAGACCACAAAGTGATCAAACCAGACCTTTTCGTCCAAGAAGAAATCCCTATTGGAACTACCTGTTTTGTTGTTTTTGGCTATTAGATTCCAGAAAGTACATTGGTCGTGTCTTTTAGCAGCACTCAAGAGGTCTTCCCAGATTCGCTCATCCCATTCCCTTTTTGCATTTTGCATAAGGTTTTTATATGCTTTTCTGCATTCTCTAACCCTCGGCTGGTCTTTGGACTTCACGGCAATAATTAAATCAGTTTTGGCTAGATGACACTGTTTGTTGTACCATGGTGTCTCTAGTTCCAATTGCCTATTTATGTTAACTTTTTTGTTTGTACAGCTTTTACTCAGGAGCGGAGTTAGTGATTCCACTAGGTGATAGTGCATTTTCAGGACCTCATGGGATCCCAACCTTAAATTTCCGTATTGGGGGATGATATCTGAGAAAATGCTGTAAATTCCCAAGAGTGTTTCTTCTTTTGCTAAGATATGAGGCCATTTAATTGCCTTCCTATTATTAGAGACGACAACCTCTGCTACCCCACTCTCACTTTCCATCCTGCTATCATGGTCCAAAAAAGGGTCGGATAATAGCCCTAACTGTAAGGGAAAGTGGTCACTCTCTGGTCTATCCACGACCTTAAGGGCCGACAGTAAGTGCCAGAGATTAGTTGAAATTAGTATGAAATCTATCAAGGATTTAGACAACCCTTTGCTAAAGGTGTGGTTAGCCGGTTTATCCGGGTCTAATCGACCATTACATGCCCGCAATCCATGGGATACAGTCAATTCATATATCTGCATAGCAGCCACTGTACATTTTGCATACTTTGCATTATCTAAGGGGGGGATGTCGAGTGCTCTATCTTCGTTTTCCAATAATTTTTCGAGCCCCTTTATGGGCTCGAACTGACAATTGAAATCCCCACCTATGTATATTTTGGATTCAGGTTCTAAGTTGACTAGATAGGTGCTAAGCTGTTCAATAACCATTGATAACTTATTTTTTGGGGAAGGTCTATTATAGACATTTATCATATAAACATCTCCCAAGTTTCTAGTGGTTAACTTGACGCCAAGTAAATCATTGGAAGCAAAATACAGGGGTGATACAACAACATCCAGGGATATACTTATCCAGATTGTTAGACCCCCAGAGGGTCTACCTCTTACAGATGCGGTTGCCCCCTTAAAGAACGTCTTAAAACCAAGTCTGTGTACAATGTTAGTAGCCCATGTTTCCTGCAAGAGTATAATTTCGTGCTCCTCCATAAAGGAGCTCCAATTTCTATCGCTCAGATTTCTGGACAGCCCTGCGATGTTCCATGACAGTATCTTTAAGACTTGGTTGGGCTTGCAAGGTTCTTGGTTGGTTGGGTGGCTTGTGGACAAGGGTTCGTCCTCGTTGGAATCGACCAGGGGTGCATGTACAGGCACCTGGTTCCAATGAACTTTACTGAACAATAATGATGCTGGTGGACCGTTACCCTCAGTACTACCATCAGCGATTGGAACTAGTCCTTGTTGGTCAGATGCTTTTCTTCCGGGTATTTTCTCTGTTTGCTTTAGCATGGGATTATCATTCCCAACATGCTGTTCCTCATTGAAAGAGTTAGTAGTCGTGTTTTTAGGTGCAACTTCCTCGTTTTTTTGTCATTGGCCCCACCATGACCAGTTGTTGTCCAATCCCGGATTTATCGGAGTTGTTCTTCCAATTGGGGTCGGGGGGGTCAAAGAAGGAATATTTATTGGCCAACAGACCTGGCTGTTGTGGTACTCTGCTATCTAGCTTCCGTTGCATTGGGTAAAAATAACTAAGATCGCAGGTCCCAATTCCTCGGTTGTTACTTCGCGGCTGTTGACTATATACAAGCTGGGCAACAGAAGGATCTTTAAAGTTGACCAGTATACAATCCCCTTCAATGTCTTTTGATCTTGTTCCCACCCAACTGACTCTTCGGACTTGGATAACTTGGCAGTTGACTGTGTAGGGTAGGGGTCTGTTTTCCTTCAGCCAGTATAGGGTCTTATTTTTTAGTTCGTTGTAAGACTCCCTTTTGTTGGGTTTCAGTGGTGGAACCCCTGTGAGAACTACCACGTACGGTTGGCACCCTGGTGGAAGATGAGCGTTGGGGACCCTTTTGGGCATTTTGAAAATCAGTGCTACAGACAGATGTTTGTGCTTTGCTGTTGTTACTGGTGCCTGTGGGTACCATTCCATTAGTTGATTTAGTGGGTACCCTAGTTTCTACAGTGATAGTATTTGATGGTTGTTTTGTTTTGCGTGATGCTGGCTTAGGTGGAACAGCCAGTCGAGATCTATCACTGGTTAATGGGTCTATCCGTGACTCCGTGCTCTGTCCTCCCAGTACAGTGTTAGGTCTGCTTAAATCCACTGCACTATCTTGCTTGGCTTGACAAGGTGGATGGACTGGTTTGGTTATTGTTGGGCTTTTCTCAGGTCTTACTGTTTCTTGTCCAATCTTTGTATTAAGTTTTATCAGCGTTTTTAGGGCAAAGAAATTATCCAGGGACGTTTGTTCTGTGTTTATTCGTTTCAGGCAATGCTTTGGGGAAAGCAGTGGGGGTGATAGCACTTTCCTGAATGTTGCATTTGATTTCCCCATTCCTTGCGCAGAGGCTGGCAAACAGTTAAAATGAAAAAGGTAAAGATGGGAACGTTTATTTTCAAAATAGTATAAAAACAAACTTTAAGGCAGTAGATATCAAAGACAGTTCGCTGTGATTGGCAGGAACCATTTGTTTGCTGCCTCATATTCATTACTGTGCTCTGTCAGCCTGGCTTGGAAGTGGAGGCAGAACTGTCACAAGATTGGGGAACAGTAAACAGGGAGAGCCCTCAAGAATTAAACAACGGTGAGTAACTTACTAGGTAGCAGGGCGGCTGCACAAGAGATCATGAGCTCAGAAAGCCGGGAGCAGGAACTGTGATCCAGACACACCACAGTAACCCTCCTCGAATCAGTGCCAGGACATAAAGGTACATCCTTGCTATTTATTTTTAAATGGGTATAACGCTGGTTGGTTTCGTCACTCCATAAGTATTTGCAATGTATTAAGATCAGGGAAATCAGTTATTTATATAAAATGTGTTTTGCCAAAAATCACATAGTTCCTCACAGGTGGGGAAGTAGCCTTAGAAATCAAGGCTGTTGGTTGTCTTTTAAGCAACAGCGTCAGTATACCCACATCTCTGTGTAAGGGCCAGTAAGCACAGATAACTGCGTCAGCAGGTGGTACCCTTCCATGTAGCGGAGGCAGTATTCAAAGCGCTATTTGTTAACTTACATAGAGTTCCATTTCCTCTGGGGTATCTTTTTGTAGTTATCTGTATAATCTGGTATGTGCATCCAGGTGTTTGTCTGTGTGTAAAGCACACAATGTTCCATTGTCAGAATGCTGTACCGCTGTACTGAGGCACACATATCTGATGTGGATACATCTACTAGGCACCTAGGTACAGATAGCTGCTGAGTTAGCACATATCCGATGCAGATACATCTACCAGGCGCCTATGTACAGGCAGCTTCGGGGTTAGCACATATCTGATGGGAATACATCTGCTATACGCTTAGGTGCAGGCAGCTGTGGAGTTAGCACATATCTGATGCGGATACATCTGCTAGGCACGTAGGAACAGGCAACTTCGGGGCTAGCACATATATGATGTGGATACATCTGCTAGGTGCCTAGGTACAGATAGCTGCTGGGTTCGCACATATCTGATGCAGCTGCATCTGCTAGGCACCTAGGTACAGGCAACTTCAGGGTTAGCACATACCTGATGCAGATACATCTGAAAGGTGCCTAGGTACAGGTAGCTGCTGGGTTAGCACATATCTGATGTGGATACATCTGCTAGGTGCCTAGGAACAAGCAACTTTGGGGTTAGCACATATCTGATGCAAATACATCTGCTAGGTGCCTAGGTACAGGTAGCTACTGGTTTAGCACATATCTGATGCGGATACATCTGCTAGGCACCTAGATACAGGCAACTTCGGGGTTAGCACATATCTGATGCGGATACATCTGCTAGGTGCCTAGGTACAGGTAGCGTCGGGGTTAGTACATAGCTGACGTTGATACATCTGCTAGGTGCCTAGGTACAAGTAGGTGCTGGGTTTGCACATATCTGATCCGGATACTTCTGCTAGGCGCCTAGGTACAAGCAACTTTAGGTTAGCACATTTCTGATGCAGATGCATCTGCTAGGTGCCTAGGTACAGGTAGCTGCTGGGCTAGCACATATCTGATGTGGCTACATCTGCTAGGTGCCTATGTACAGGTCGCTTTGGGCTTAGCACAAATCTGATGTGGATACATCTGCTAGGTGCCTAGGTAAATGTACCTGCTCGGTTAGCACATATCTGATGTGGATAGATCTGCTAAGCACCTAGGTACAGGCAACTTCAGGATTAGCGCATATCTAATGTAGATACATATGGTTGGCGCCTAGGTACAGGCAGCTTCGGGGTTAGCACATATCTAATGCAGATACATCTGATCGGTGCCTAGGTACAGATAGCTGCTGGGTTTGCAAATATCTGATGCGGAAACATCTGGTAGGTGCCTAGGTACAGGTAGCTGCTGGGTTAGCACATATCTGAAGTGGATACATCTGAAAGGGAACAGAGATACAGGCAGCTTCGGTGTTAGCACATATCTGATGCGGATAAATCTGCTAGGCACCTAGGTACAGGTAGCTGCTGGTTTAGACCATATCTGATGCAGAGACATCTGATAGGCGCCTAGGTACAGGTAGCTGCTGGTTTAGACCATATCTGATGCAGAGACATCTGATAGGCGCCTAGGTACAGGTAGCTGCTGGTTTAGACCATATCTGATGCAGAGACATCTGATAGGCGCCTAGGTACAGGTAGCTGCTGTGGTAGCTCATATCTGATGCAGATACATCTGCTAGGCTCCTAGGTACAGGCAGCTTCGGGGTTAGCACATATCTGATGCAGATACATCTGCTTGGTGCCTAAATACAGGCAACTTCAGGGTTAGCACATATCTGATGCGGATACATCTGCTAGGCACCTGGGTTCAGGCAACTTCGGGGTTAGCACATATTTGATGTGGATACATCTGCTAGGCGCCTAGGTACAGCTAGATGCTGGGTTAGCACATATCTGATGTGGATACAACTGCTAGGCGCCTAGGTACAGGTAGCTGCAGGGTTAGCACATATCTGATGCATATATATCTGCTAGGCGCCTAAGTACAGGCAGCTTTGGAGTTAGCACATATCTGATGCGGATACATCTGCTAGGTGCCTCGATACAGGTAGCTTCAGGGTTAGCACACATCTAATGTGGATACATCTGCTAGGTGCCAAGATATACCAGCTTCGGGGGTAGCACACATCTGAGCCAGATACATCTGCTAGGTTCCTAGGAACCACCAGCTACAGGGTAGCACACATCTGATGTAGATAGATCTGCTAGGCGCATAGATACAGCCAGCTTCGGGGGTAGCACACATCTTGGAAGTCAGCAAGGTATTCCTGACTTACCTGGAGAGGCTGTAGATTTATGAGACAACCCAGCGTGCTCTGAGAGCCGCGCTCCCTACCTCAGTACATGGTCACAGATTGAGGCATGGACCCAGACTGGCACGTGGTCTCCGTAAGCCTCCCGGGTCCCACAGCTGAGGTAATATTCAGGTTAAAGAGCCGTTCAATGATGAGCCTGATAAGTTCAGAGGATGGTTTGGTGCGACTGATGTATTTTGCAAATAAGGGTGCAGCAATAGAGATAGGGTACGTCATGCTTGTTGTACCAGAGGAAAGCGTGGCCGAAGCCAGATGATGAGGGAGGGGGTCATTGCATCGCCAACCTGTTCTACACATTTTTTTAAAAATGACACCGAAGTCAACGTGAAAATGCTAAATTAAACTCAAGTAGTGTTTTTAAACAAAGCACAGTGCATGACTATTTTAGCAAAGTTGCTATGATAAAGGAATATAAATATATTCGTAAGAAGCTTCCAGTATGTAGAAAGAAGGGGCTCACTTTTGAGTTTTCTGTTGCACAGAGTAGCGAGGAGTTGAACTGAGCACAGATCCTGGGGACAGATATCTGCTCAGCTCTCTGCACGCCACCTGCTCAGCAGTCATTCCTATGCCCGACTTGTATAAAACGGACAAAGAAAAAGAAGTTAAGGAGCTCAGTCTACAGTGTTTAAAGCACTATGGGCCAGATGTAGGTAAAAGCAGTTTAGCGAGTCCTTAATAGCGATTTTTAGCAAATCGCTATTAAGGACTTGCAAAATGCTATGTAGGTAGGAATTGCAATATATGGCTTACCATTCATTCCTATAGGCCAGGAGGCCCATAGGAATGAATCGGAATTGCAAGCGCAATTTCAAGGGTGCAAGGGTTCCAGAAGGACACCCTGTTGCACCCCTGAATTGTGCATGTATGCACATGTGGGGCACATACATCCCCTAATGGCATGTATGTGTGCCACATGGCAAAAGAGCTTTTTCCAAAGTAAATCTCAACTTTCCACCAACTTCAAGCTGGTGGTAATTTGCAATTCCTTAAGGCATTGTCGCAATTTGTGATGCCTACTAGCATAGCATTTAGGGAACGGCAAATTGTGATTCTCTAAATGCTTGCGCACGATATGAAATTGCAATTTTTGCGATTCCTTATTTTGCAAGTAGGTATTTTTCTCCCTATATAGCACACAGCTAAATTACGATTGCAAATGTTGATATTCTGCGAATTTCAGCTTTTGCGATCGCTATTTCGCTTGCTACATCTGTCCTTATGTTTCTTGAAGTAACTGAGCACTAGCGAAACCTATTTACATTGCAGATCAGAAGCAAACATATTGGGGTAGTCAGATGCTTTGGGTTGACTTGACTGTAGAGATATTTCTGAGAAAGGGTCCTCCCATCTCCTGTTGGTCACTGTTAAATGTAAGACTTCAATAAGGTGACCCGTTCTTCTGGGGGTCATTATCATACTCAGATGAAGTGGCACTTGTATCAACTCCTCCCAGACAGTGATGTCCAGCAGTGAGAGAGCTCCAACTGAGGGTCAGAGCTCAACAGGTGGGTGTCATGAAGGGGTGAAGTCTAACGGAGGACATGAGCCCTGCTAGTTGGCATCAGGTGGGCTGATCTCTAATAGATCACGAGCTCTCCTCATGATTATCAGGGAGAGATAAACTATTTGTTCTTTTATGTGGTAAGCGTGACATACACTGATAGGTTTCCTAATGTTAAATCTTAGACTGGTGGGAATAATAGCAGAGACACACTATCTACAAGCGGTTGCTTGAACAGCCAGGTCTTCAGTGCGCGTCTGTAAGTTAGCAAACTGAGCTCAGCTCTGAGAGTAGGGGGCAATTTGTTCTGTAGTTTTGGGGCAGACACAGCAATGAATATACCTTCAAGCAGCTTAAAAGTAAAGAACGGGTCTCGCCTACAAAACTTTAAGTTTCTTGGAGAAGGATTTAAACTGAATCCTTTGGCCGATAAGAACCCAGTGCAATTTGTGGAATAAAGTCTGACCAGACGTGCGCCTAGAAACCTTCAAGATCACTCATCATTTGTGTGATAGGAAAGCACATCTCAGAATTCTGATTTGAAACAAGAAAACTCACAGAAGATTTCTGGTTTGATGGACACAGGACCCTGGCAGTCTTTATACCACGCCTCCTTGCTGCTGCGGAAGGTGTGGGCAATAACCCACTTCAGTAGGGCTCCAGGTACCAAGCCACAGATCAGATGGTACCAAGCCACAGATCAGATGGTACCAAGCCACAGATCAGATGGTACCAAGCCACAGATCAGATGGTACCAAGCCACAGATCAGAGGTACCAAGCCACAGATCAGAGGTACCAAGCCACAGATCAGAGGTACCAAGCCACAGATCAGAGGTACCAAGCCACAGATCAGAGGTACCAAGCCACAGATCAGAGGTACCAAGCCACAGATTGGATGGTATCAAACCACAGATCAGATGGTACCAAGCCACAGATCAGAGGTACCAAGCCACAGATCAGAGGTACCAAGCCACAGATCAGATGGTACCAAGCCACAGATCAGATGGTATCAAGCCACAGATCATATGGTACCAAGCCACAGCTCAGATGGTACCAAGCCACAGATCAGATGGTACCAAGCCACAGATCAGAGGTACCAAGCCACAGATCAGATGGTACCAAGCCACAGATCAGATGGTACCAAGCCACAGATCAGATGGTACCAAGCCACAGATCAGAGGTACCAAGCCACAGATCAGATGGTACCAAGCCACAGATCAGATGGTACCAAGCCACAAATCTGATTTCATGTTACCAAACAAATCCTTAATATTCTCCAGAATCAGCTGTAAGCGGTTACTTGCCATGTAGGACTTTCATGTGAATCTATTTTATCAAGACAAATCAAAATCGATGTGCTTTCAGTATGCATATAACATATAAATCCCATTTTATTTGACGCCTTCGTGAATGGTGCCACAAAATATTAAAAAGATGTATGGGGAGGGTCAAGGAAGTTGCTAGTTTCACTGGTAGAAAAGGCTGCAGCCAATCACACTCTTTGCCTTCCAGACCTGCTGCTACACAGCTTAATAAGGTGGAATGGGCAACCATATCAAGTGTGGTGGCGAGGTCCAGCAGAACCAACGCATGATCTGGATCTAGTCTTAGACCCTCCAGGATTCCAGATTCCACATCCCGCCTGAGGGCTGCTGGTTAGGATTTTGTAAATGTATCATGTCTTTAATTTATTTTTGAGCCGGATGGAAGAAACACAATTGAAGGACAATTTATATGCTTGTTCTGATCTGATCTAACCTGTCTACTAAGTGCAGTTGCTTATTTGAATGTAGTAATCTTCTCCTGTACAAGAAATGTGTTATTTGCTTAATTTTAGAAGGGCATGGATCTAATGTGGAGCTCTCTTCAATAATTTATGTGAAGCAATAGTGGCTCAGAACTCCTTCTTAGACAAAAGAGCAAAAAATGACAGACATGTTTTTTTCTCTTCAATTTCTCAGCAACCAGCGGAAAGGGCAACTTGTTAATTTCCTGACCGATATTGCAAATTTTAATTGTGCAAGTGGTAATTAATTATAGAATAATTGGGAAGGTATTCATCTTGGGATACTTGTGACATATGTGACTGTTGTTCCTCGATAGACAAAAAGTCCTTCTGTATATACAGAGGAGTCTGCCCCACACCTACAGATGCTGCAAAGAATCTCGGAATAATTATCGACCCCGATCTCTCAATGGCACAGCAGGTCAATAGAACAGTCGCTACCTGTTGGGGCATTATTAAAATTCCTCGAAAAATTAAGCACTATTTGTCCCCGCAGGCTCGCAAGCAGGTCGTCGTTGCATTGGTTGCTTCGCGACTTGACTATTGTAATGCTCTTTATGCTGGTGCTAATAAAGGTCTTATGCAGCGCCTACAGACAGTCCAGAACGCGTCGGCCAAATTTGTACTGGATGCTCCTAGACTATCCTCCACCACGGCTGCTAGGAAAACCCTACACTGGCTCCCTATTGAGTCCAGAATTGCCTTCAAGACGCTCCGTGTGACCTATGGGGCGCTTACCGGTAATGGGGCTGAGGGCGTGAGGAAACTGCTGCACCCATATGTACCGGAGAGAGCCCTCCGTTCCTCAACCAAGAGTCTGTTGGTGGTCGTAGAACTAAATGGGTTGGGAAGGCGTTTTCAACAGTAGCCCCAAATTGTGGAATAGCCTTCCTTTCGAAATCAAATCCCAATTGTCGGTCCAGAACTTTCGGAAAGCCCTAAAAACATGGTTATTCTCTAAGGCGTATCCGTAGTGCTGGTTACCTGGTCATTTTGATTTCTTTTTTAGGCGCCTTGATGCCTCCGGGCTTAGTAGCGCATTATAAGACTCATTTCATTTCATTTCACACTTAGGAGCAGATTTATGAAGATTTTGACGCAAGGCAGCGCAGCAAGTCACCTTGGTGAGCTGCCTAACCTGACAGGGAAAAGGCAGGAATGTGCTGTATTTACCCAAGACCATGCATTCCTGTCCTTTCACCTGCTCTGGCACCCTTTTGTCAGACTAACGGCAATGCAGGCACCATAGTTCAAGAGTGCATGCGATGCATGGAGGATTGTTTTTGTGCAGGAAGGGACTATCCTGGGAGGCCTTTTCCTCTTTATATGTCTGCTTTATAAGGCTACATAAGAAAAAAATTACCTATGCCTCTAGTGACTTCACAACACTTATTCATATGAAGTAAGATGAACGCAAACTAATACGTTTACCTTAGCAGTAATTTCTGCATTTTATTTCATTATTTTTTTTAAATTACAATTTCTAACAAAAGAAACAAAAAGAACACATAGTTAACTAAACACAATACCGCATTAGTACTTACACAGTGAAAATGAACAACATGAAAATGTGTTTTGATATACAATTACAAATAAACTCATAATAATCAAACATCAATACAAACGAATGAAATGTCACAAAGAACAATCAATATATACACAATACGAAATACAAAGTTGTCATACAAAATGATAAATTAGACAACTAACTCCCATATATTTAGGATAAATCGATTCCTCTGAAATATCAGGGACATAAGGGGGTGTATTTGCAATATTTAACCAAGGAGTTGAGTTCCTTTGTCTACAAGGCAGCACACATACAAAGAGGAGATACATCATGTTTCTCCTCAATACGCCTAACCTTGGGGAGGCGTAGGATTTTGGCGAATACCCAGGTTTACCAGGGCCTGTAAATCTGGGAATGCATAAAAAACCAGGGGGGTTGCGTGGGAACACCCAAGCAATGCCCATGAACCGTCTTCCTAGTGCAGAGTATGGCAACATTGTGATTTGCGCTGCTTTGCTTTACTCCATATTAAGCCATTCAAAGCCACGCAAAGTGACTTTGAGTGGCTTAAAAAATCCGGCTTACTGGTTTTGCCACGCATTAACCACATTGCGGGGTGCAAGCATATGGCAAAACCCTAATAAATGTGGCCCTAATTTTGGAGCAATAGGATTATCTGGCCAAAAACATAAACAAATGTATAGTCTGCTGTGACTATTCTACATTTACTTTAGCAGCATCATAATTATTTCTTCTCCATTCTCTTCTTAAAAGTTATAGTTTTTGTCTTTGCTCAAATTAATTAATGTGAAAACTATGGCAACAGGTTATGATGTTTTAAACCCTGTTTAATAACCCGAGGACAGGCATGCCATCTCCATCCATTCGCCATTTAGAGAAAGCGGCACATTGAAGCTCAACAGTAATCTGACACAGAGAAGACTTACTCAAGGTCTGAACCAATCCTGGGACTCAACCTTACCCCATTCTTGTAAGCACACTCACAATTATTAGGGGCAGCTTCTTGACTTTGGTCCGGGGAGAATGGTGTGCAAGCTAAGCATAAGATATATATGACCAAACGTGCTCCAGTGTATGACCTTTGAAGTGTAAAGGCTCATTATATAATTGATTTAAATTTAGGAATGTGATTAACTAAGAGAACATGCTATCCTCGCCTCCTCTCTGAGGGTTGTGTTTCGTTTGATTATTAAAATCTCAGTTACCAAAAAATAAGAGAATCTGGTGATAAAGACACCATAACTTCGGTAAAATCCAAGGGGAAAGACAAAAAATGAGATGGATGGTGACAGTGGCGTAACAATTACAATCATATAAGCGCTTTGGATAGAACGAACATGCCAACTTTTAGACACCACAGTGCTATAAGCTACACTAAACCTGCAAACTGCAACAATATTTTAGGAACTGGGGGTAGGTTTACAAGCCCCTTGCAACACTTTTACGCCACCATTGCATCACTTTTGTGATGCAGCGGCATCGTAAACAATGATGCATGTTGCAACACAGTTACAACATGACGCATCTAGGGAGATTTGTCACGTTATAAATACCTGAGCTACATTATACCTTCATCAGGTATAATGTATGCAGGGTGGGCGTTCTGACTTAAGAAGAGCTCGTAAAAGTGACGCCACTGCATCAAAAACTTACGCCTGCTTGAAGCAGGTGTAAGGAGTGACACAACTCCGGAAATGCATTGCCTCTACACCAACAGATGCGTCACACATCTGTCAATCCTTGCACCACTGTGCACTGCATCGTAAATGCGACGCATCCATGGCGGTGCAAGGTTTTGTTTGCAATGCAAATTAACTGACGCATCTCCGCTAATATGCAGAGATGTGTCAGTTCTTGTAAGTCTGCCCTGAAATCGTTTCACTGTGTACCTACAAGCAAAGCTCCAAGGAATAATAACTTCAGTGGGTAATATTTTTTAAGAGTCTTGCAGGAATTTCTTGCAGCATGGCCAGGAATGTGTACAACTGGCATGAGCTGTAAATCTAGCAAAATTCACAAGCACACCGCAACCACAGGGATGACAAGGGGTATCATATGATGCACCCAGCTCCCACCAAAACAGCTCGCTGGAGAAGTGAGAGTGCAGCAGGCTTTCAACAGCATCCCTACAGCTGTGGAGGTCAGTACTGGCAGAGCGAGTTCACATCCACAAGTTGTGTGTTCCAGGGCTGCCTCTATAAGGTCCCTCATGACCACTATTATAGATGGTATTGTTGGTGGTAAACTCATCTTGTTAGGTCGAGCGTAGCGAACCGACCTCGTGTATACTTTTAGTATACTTTTAGTATTTGTAAAGGGGGGGGATGCACGCGGTGGGACTGGGAGGTGCCCGCGCTTCCAGTCTCGGATGTCGGATTTGACCTCGTGAGCGCGCATGTGTGCGAGCGCGACTCTGCCATGCACTTAGGAAAACGAAACCTAAGAGCCGCGCGACGTGAGCTGTCTACGGTAGAAGCTCACGCGCGCGGCTCTTAGGTTTCGTTTTCACTGGTTTGTTTTCCTGCATAGAGAGCGCAGCCCCGCCGATAAGAGAACATTGCTGGCGCCTCTGTCACCTTCTCCAGCTCCCCCGGGTACTTACAGAAGGCATGAGAGAAGCGAGGGGTGACAGAGCGAGAGACAGAGGGGAAAGGAGCGGACTGACACGTTTCCCAGGGCTGTCTTGGGTTCCCAGTCCTGCCCTCGTCATCATGTTCGCCGTCTCGCCATCAGCCCTCTCCCTCCCAGACACTCGAACCCGCGCCGCCCCGGCTGACCGCTTCCGACAGCCTCTTGTTCAGCCCTCTCTGAAGGCCCGGTTCCCACGACTGCCGGGTCCCTAAAAAGGAACCGCAACCGAGTCAGGAGACGATGCGCCCTGGACTTAGCGTAAAGGGAACAGGAAGTGAGGAGCGAGCCACAGTCTGCCTCTAGTCCGCATAGCGCCATGAGGCAACTCTAAGCACCCGTCTTAGAGCCGAAGCGGGAAACAGACTACGGAAGCTGCACAGGTAATTTGTTAAAAAAATAGTTTTAAGAAGCCGGCTGTTTATATTATAACAGTGTATACCACACAGATGAGCCCCAAACACGGCGAAAGGTGCCCGTGACTCTAAGTGACATTTATTCTGAGTGTTTGGTACGAATAGTGGATATTTAAAAGTAGGCGCTTCTAGTGAGCCCGTTCATGCACCAGCCTTGGTTCTGTGGCAACATTCCTTCCTAGGATGCGGTAGATGAGGTGTGTGTGGATAATCACAGCTGACTCGTTTGTCTAGCGCTCAAACTTGTTACAAGCAGCCAGGCGCTAACGATGCATGCACTTACGACCTCCGAGTGCACAAACTAGTTTGTCGCGGCTGCCGCCTAGAATGTAAACTGATGTTCACTTTCGGAAGTTGTGGCTCCTCGTGTTTGGTGTAATTACAGCGGCTTGAAGCCTTAGTCCTGATTCCCTCTCATGCCTTTCTGTCTCCCTTGTCGGTTCATTTTTTTTTATTCCCTCTTTTTTCCCGTCACTGTTTTCCTATATTTTTCTTCTTCCCCCTACTTTCTCGCTCTTCTGTCTTCTCTCTTTTGCTCTGCTGTCAAACTCCGAATGTGAAAAATTACTCTTGCCTACGAAAATGAGAACCGGCAACCATGGGACAAGTTGAGCCCTGGGGCTGGGGCTTTCCTTCCCTGTAGTCAGAGGAGTTTTTGAGGAACTGGAGAGTCTCTCGAGGTGACAATACCTTTAATAAATCAATCTTGCAGAGAGAAAGGTTATTTGGGGTTATGTTATTGGCATTTGTGTAGCGCCCAGTCTGCTATTGTTATGGCTTCGAAGCGCTTACCATTGTCCGAGGATCACTCTGAACGGTTTTCCATAACACCGCATGGAAGATGCATGCTCAGTAGTGCCACCAGGTGAATGTATCAACTACATAAGATGTGTTCAGTGTGCCTGGTGTGTGATGGGCGAGGCCAGAGGGCTGTACCCTGTCTCTTACACGTCTTCCAGGATGGCCCACACGCCCGCTGCCCTACAGGGGTGCAGGGCTGTCAGGAATGTGGCTTTAGCGACTGCTGATGGGCGCTGTTATAAATAAATAGAGGCAGACTGAAGCACCTCGAAGTGTGTTGGGAGTTCTGCCTTTGTGTTCTGTTGAATGATAGATCGTTGCCTGTCTCGATGAAGAGAGCGGCTGAGAGTGCAGCGATACATACATGCAGGCCACTGGAATTATGCGGCAGTCGAGGAGCAAATGATGTGGCAGGTTTGACTATTGCGGCAAGAAACGACATTTCATGTGATGTAATGCCACACATTTTGGACTAGTATTATTATATTATTTTGGGAATTTTTACACACGGTAACAGTACCTGGGCAAAGGATTCACCTCATTAGTACCACTTCGGCAGAACAACAATAACGTCTCTCTTATAAATGTCACAAAAAAATGTTAATATTTCACTTCTGTTCTTGGATTTTCGTGAAAATACAACACATATTGCATTGCAAATGCTATAGGTGTCACATTTGTGAAAGTTAAAACTATTGGCATTGTAAATGACAAAGCTATTACTTTAGCTATTACTATAGCTATGTTCACAACCAACACATAAATAAAAAAAATGTCATTCGCAATACCAATGGCTCAAACTTTCCTAATGCGAGACCTATTGCATTGCAAATGCTTGTTTTTGATATTGCTTCTGACAATGATTCTGGTAATATTTTGGCTGTTTATGCGATGAAATGTCAAATAAGTTCTACATCTGCCACCATTTTATTCAATTCACAGTGCGGCCCGGTACCTGCGGCTATCATGGACCTACATGTCGAATGATGCATATGCCAGCTTACTGCAACTGCGATGGTCAATGTCCAGGAGCACAGAAGTGCTGTCAGATGAGTTGCAATGTCAGCTGCACAGATCTCGTGGTGCAAGGTACAGTATCATGTGGACATTACACACTGTATCACATTAAACTACACTAGTCCTCCAAGTCACGAGTCCTCAGAAGGGCTGGGCCAGTCTGTAAAAAACAAAACATAATGACTGCAAGTGGTTCATTAGCAGATATAACATGATAAGTTAAATAGGTAAACTACAAAAATCAATAGTTGAAAGAATTTTTAGGACACCTCCATACCTGTGAGACTTTGAAATATGGGCTACTTAGCTGTTGAAAAAACATAACCCTGAATATGTCAGTGGCACATTGGAGGGAAAGTGCTCACCAAGCAATGGGAGATTTTTATCCCAGAGAACACATCCATTCCTGTCCAGGAGGTATTTGAGGCTGGCTTTCGAAGGGCTTCTGAGACCAAGAGCCTTTTAATGAGTTTGGTGGTCCTCCTATTGGCCTGCCACTACCACACTGAAAGGAGGACTGCCAAGCGTGTGGTGCACCAACCTGCTGGGTTACGAATGCAATCAAATGCGGGTGGGCGGTGCAGCGGTGGTCAGTTAGGCTCATAGGAGAGCTTAACATTCAGACTGCCGCCGTGAGAGCGCCGACTGCGCATTACTGCATGGTGTGGCATGCATGCCTCACCTTGCAGGAACTGGGGTGCAATTATAGGGGGGAATCAGTGATGTCATCAGTGATGTCACTGACCTTGTCATGAGTGATGTACTATGTGAGGTCATAAGTAGTGCATTGCGGGGGTGCATGTATAACTGCTGAATTTCTCTGGTTTTGTACAAGTGAAACTTGAGCCTAACTATAAAGTCACTATAATCTTTGATTTTTTTGTGAAGATCTATGGATTGTTAACTAGTAGTCGCATTTGCAGAGTGGTGGAGAAAGAGGGCTGGGCTTCAGACCAGCAATCAGGAATCCCGCTATGTAGGATTTGCAGGAGGTACCAGGAGGGCTTCTTGGGCCCCAAGGACTAAAGTGGACTTCATACCCAACCAATAGTGCACCACGAGCCGTGTTTGCAGAGTGGTCGAGAAAGTGGGCTTAGCCTCCGAAGACCTCTTAGCAATCCCACTATGTGGGACTTATTGGAGGAAACCAGAGGGTTAATTGCCCCCTAAGGGCATCCTTGGAGGCCAACTACCCCTCCTGTTACCTCCAGTAAGTCCCACACAGCAGGATTGCTAAGACCTGATAGGAGGCCTAGCCTCCTTCCTCTACCACTCTGCAAATTTACCTCCTGGTGCACTACTAGTATGGGGTTGAAGTCCCCTTGGCTATTGAGGGTCCTTGGTGACCAACTAGCCCTCCTGTTATCTGCAGTAAGACCCACACAGGTAGATTGCAGAGAGGTCATCAGAGCCCACACACCCTTTCTCCACCATTTATTTATTTTTATTTATGCCATTTGTAGAGCGCGCTGTAACACTGCGGGCATCCTGGCGCTGAGAGAAAGGTTCAACGGAAAGCAGTCAGCCGTGAGAGCATGAGGAGGGTGTATCGACAGGAGTCTATTACTATTGCCCCTGGGGGATTATACCCTCGGAAAGAGACACTCGACAAAAGCACCCCTTGGAGCACTACTCATTGGGGAGAGAAGTCCACTTTAGTCCTGAGGCCCTCAGGAGGCAGGGGGACCACATCCCTCAATCAGTAGGGTGCTGAGAGTCACATTTGCAAAATGATGGAGAAAGGGGGCTTGGCCTTGGACCACCTCACAGCAATCCCACTGTGTGCGGCTAACTGGAGGTAACAGGAGGTCTTCTTTGCCACTAAGGACCCTCTGAAGCCAAGGTGACTTCATTCCCCAAAACAGGAGCGTGCCGGAGCCGCCTTTGCAGAGCAGTGGAGAAAGGGGATGGGCCTCCGGCGAGTTGCCAGCTTTTTCTTTCTTTCATTTTTTATGTTTTAAGAAGGGGGGCACATGGCCCAATTTCCCTGGGCCATTTTCGGACCCGGGAACCCCATCTCCCAGGTCTGCCCTTTTTTTATTATTATTTTTTTTTAAAGAATGGGGGGCCGTGTTGCCCCTCTTCCCTGGGCTGATTGCGGCCCCTGGACCCCATTCCCTGGAGCCAGGCCCTTTCTTTTTTTTAAATGAGGAGAGTCCTAGGGACCCCCATCCCCTGGGGCCAGGCCTAAAGGCCCCCGCAGTCCCTGCCAGCTCCTAGCCCCCTGCGGAAGTCGGCATTGCTTTTGCACACAGGGAGCTGCTGGCATGCAGCTCCCTGTGTGTAAATGCAAAGTGCTTTGCTTTGAGCACAATAGAGCAAAATGCCCTCACTTGCTGGGGATCCTTTACTATGTGATGGCGGGAGCTGCACCCTGGGACATTGCAGCGGTCCCCAGGGCCATGTAGGACTCCTGGAAGGGGCTGGGGGCTGCAACAGACCCCCTTAATTTTTGCAGTTGTGTCACAGGGAGGTGTCATTCCCCGGGGGCTGCGGGGAAAAAAAAAAGGAGAGGTGGAGGTCCCCGGGGCAGGTCCTCCCCCGCATTACTTAAGATAAAAGAAACTGTGTGCCCCTGGTACGTGTAGTCCCCAGGAAGGGTGGCCAGCGAGGCCCTCTCCCCACATAAATGCAATAAGCCCCAAAGGAGGTGGCGGTTCCTGTGGCTGTAAGCGGGCCCAGTGTGCCGGCTTACATTCAAATAAAAAATGCCCATGGAAGGTGGCGATCCACAGGGCCTTTTCTAGCCGGAGGAGAGGGGCCACATGTGCCCCCCTCCTATATTAATCACATGCCCCCGGGACCTGGCCCACCCAGGAGTTATTCTAAAGCAAGCACTGGAGCCCCTCTTTATTTATTTTGCAGCAGATTTGTAGATATACTCGTGAGTCCATGGCAACATTAAAAAAACAATACTTTTTACACTAATTTGGGTCCCTGCTCTTTTTCTTTATTTTTTTAATTTTTCTGGGACTTGGCTTCAAACCGAGTCCCAAACGATTTCCAACACTTCCTGGTTGAAGTGTTGGCAGCCAATCAAATTTTAGTAGGCTCCACTGCAAGGATTCACATCCCCAGATATCTATATTTTTTAAAGTTAGATATCTGAAAAAGTACTGAACGGATTTACACCATATCACAAAAAGCACGCTTCCTGGACCAACATCTGGCTTTCTGCCAAATTTAGTATGATTCCGTTCAGCAGTTGTAGCTCTAGCCATGTTCAAAAAGGGAAAAATACCTATAGACTTAACATGGCTAAAACGTGTTTTGCACCCTGCTTTTTTCTCAACCCCCGCTTGACAGATCACATGCAAACTATAAGCACAGCAGTCGAACCAAAAAGAAGAAGTTTGGGGAAACTTTTGTAGAGATTCGTTAAGCGGCGCCAAAGTTATTGACAAACCTAAAATTGCTTTTCCTATGGAAACTTTGGTCCTAACTATAAATACCATATATATATATATTAAAGCTTACATACTAATTGTATCAATCAATTGTGCATATCATCAAATCACTTATCCCAACATATTGTTGAGTGTACCTTGCTATAGAAATACACATAATGTTTGTAGCAGGTTCTTGTAAAGATAGGAGAGCAGGTCTGTAAGATTTAAAATTGCTGGCGAAGAACAATCAGGGTATGAACCTTTTCCTAGGTACATTATAAAAGCAACACAATACGATAAGATATATGGTGCATTGTGTGGAACAATTATCACAGGGACAAGGAGGTAACTCCTTGTGTCCACAGGCCCTTTCCAGGAAGGTCACCAGAACATGCACTATATTAAATCTAAATCTCTTGATAGACAATTGAAAACTATTAAGACCTGGCTCAATTCAACTGGTGAAAGAGATTGCTTTGTAAGTTCACACAGTAGAATTATTTACCTATTTTGTTCAATCTGGCCTCACTGCATTTATCACTCTCTTGCTCAGGTTTGCGGAAGATTTTAGTTTTCTTGATAAACTCAAAAACTTCTTTTACATACTTGAGCCAAGGGATATGATGGCTGTGGTCCAGACCTAGGCAGTCCCTCGGGCTATTTGGTTTCCTCTTTAGACCATATTAAGAGCCACAGGGCACATGGCTGTGACTTGATTGAGTCTTCCATGTAGCTAATCCTTAGTTCAATGCAGCAGATACAAGTGAGGTGCTTTTAAACACAGAAATGTGCCTTCATAGGAAGTAATAGCAGACATCCACAACAGCTTCAACACCCAGACTGCCCCAACAGACAGCAACACAACAGACCCTCCGCACACCATCGACCACGACCCCCTGCTAGCCTGGGCCAGCGTGAGCATCAATGACACCATCAAGACCATGTGCACAATCCACTCCGGCTCTCCGTCAGACCCATTCCCCACAACGTCTTCAACAGAGCAAGCAGCTCCATCGCACCCCACCTGCGCAACGTCATCAATCTCTCCCTCGAGACCGCGACATTCCCAGAGATCTGAAAACAAGCCGAGATCAAGGCCCTACTCAAAAAACCTAAGGCAGACCCAAGAGACCTCAAGAATCTCCGGCCCATCTCTCTGCTCCCCTTCCCGGCCAAGGTCATCGAGAAAACCATCAACAGACAGCTAACCCAATGCCTCGAAAAAAACTGAATCCAGGACCTTTTCCAGTCAGGGTTCTGCAGCAACCACAGCACCGAGACTGCCCTTATCACCACCACCGACGACACCAGGACCCTGCTGGACATCAGCGAGACCGCAGCACTCATCCTCCTAGACCTCTCTGCCACCTTCGACACCGTCTGCCACCGCACACTATGTGCACACCTCCACGCCACAGGGATCCGAGACAAGGCTCTGGATTGGGCCACCTCCTTCCTCCCTGGCAGAACCCAGAGCGTCCACCTCCCCCTATTCCATTCCATTCCAGAGCCTCCAAGATCATCTTGGCTTACCCCAGGGATCCTCTCTCAGCCCGACGCTGTTCAACATTTACATGGCCCGCGTGCACACGTAGCCCGACAGCACGACCTCAACATAATCTCCTACACTGACGACACTAAGCAGATCCTCTCCCTCACCAAGAACCCCATCACCGCCAACGCCAACCTCCACGAAGGATTGAAGGCCATCGTCGACTGGATGAAGACCAGTCATCTGAAGCTGAACTCGGACAAGACGGAGGTCCCCATCCTCGGCTCCAACCCTTCCACCTGGGACGACTCCTGGTGGCCGACGGCACTGGGGGAAGCCCCGACACCCACTGACCATGCACGCAACCTGGGAATCATCCTCGACTCAATGCTCTCAATGACCAAGCAAGTCCTCCTCCTGCTTCAATACCCTCCGCATGCTCCGCAAGGTCTACAGATGGATCCTGACAGATACAAGAAAGACAGTCACCCAGGCCCTCGTCAGCAGCAGACTTGACTACGGTAACCCCCTCTACGCGGGAGCCCCGACCAAGCTCATCATTCCCATAGCAGCCCAGGTTCTGGTGTTAACGTGGTCTGCTATGGGAATTCACAAGGGCATATAATCAAGGCCATTATCGCCGCTTTATCAGCAGTTTCCTGCCGCTAAAGCGGCGATAATTTTATTGCCTTTCTTGATAATATGCCCCTAATTTGGAAAGATTCAAACAGTGGCCATTGGGGCCTTATACCTATTGGTTTGCGCTATGTGGGTACAAATTGCATTTATATCAGTTTTAACACTAATTTGCAATAGGAGATGGATACTAATTGTGTTTGCTCCTGCTTTGCAGATCTACCTACTAGTAAGTGCCTGTTGAAATCTGCACTATACATAATAATACATAATTTCAGCTGTTTAAACATCAGCTGGTTAAATAAAGCTATTTACCATCTACAGGCCAAATTGTGCACATGGTTCTGCTACTCAGCCTGCCACCTAGTGAATAATGAAGTTTGTTAGCTTTTTCCGCAATTGCGGGCCAAACAGTACATAATGTCTACTTCTTTAGTCAGTAGCCAGGTAAATTATGAAGTGTCTTCGGTATTTGCAAGTCTAATATCCAAATAGTACATAATATCTGCTGCTTAGCCATCGGCCAGGTAAATAATGAAGGGTGTTTGCTTTTGCATTGCCTCTGGCCAAAGTATGAATAATATCTGCTGTTTTGCCAGCAGTCCGGTAAATAATAAAGTTGCATGGCAATTTGCATGGTCATTGCACAAATAGTAAGTAGTGTTTGTTATTTAGCCATTGTCCAGGTGAATAGTGAAGTTTCTTTGCTATCTGCCTGACCCAACCTGATAGTACATGCTACTATTTAGCCATACGTACAAAATCTTCTTTTTTAATTACGTGGCTTTCAGCCAAATAGTGAAAAATCTCTGCTATTTAGCCATTTAGCCAGCAGCTGGGTAAATATTAAAGTTCCCTTATCATGTCCAAGTCCACTGTGCAGAATTGCTACTAATAAGCCTGCAGCCGGGTAAATAGGGACGTTTTGCTGCTATCATGGAGATTTGCTGAACTCCTGTTGCCATGTCAGATGGTCATAGCACAGATAACAGGGAGTTTCACTTAGGTAAGCAGAAATCTACATTAGGGGCAATGTTTATGGGTGGCACATGTCCTCAACTGTAGAGGTGGGCCTCAGCTAGGCCTACCAGTGCTAGGGGTTCACTCTTCTCTGCACATAAGTCCTCAGACCAATAGATAAAAGTTGGCACGGAAACTGGAATACAAAACAAGTATTTTATTAAACCTCATGAGGTGGAACTACATTCACACAACACCCTTCAGTAGTGTATGAAGTAGCACAAGGAGTAGAAGGGCCATGGGTCCTTTATACCCACACGGGGGCTCAAAAGAAGGTGGTACAAGCACACATAGGAGAGTTCACATACATAAATGGTCATACAGAAATGCACAGTCAACAGTAAGGAGGAGTTTGCTGACTCCGGTAAAAAAAACCTGACAGTTACAGACTAGAACATGTGTATGAACAGTTACAGTTTCTTCTGCGCATCTGCAGAGTAGCAAAGCCTAAATATAGCCAGTCCATAAGCAGAGTACAAGGGTCAATGACAGTGAAGAAGGACAGAGCACATGGCGAGCACATGGTCGACAAGATGGCTGCCGGAAACAAGATGGCTTCAGCTAAATGCTAACATCGATCGCTGCCAATTTTCAACAAACTTACCAGGTAACCAGTTTTTGGAAAGAGGACACAGTGATATGTGCATGCAGGATGTCCAAGTAAAGGATCAACCCAGCACCAAGGAAACCACAATACAGTGCATTACACATAGGAGGGACGTCCAGCAGGCCCTTGCTCTCACCAGTCGTTTTACATCCACACTCAGTTCCAGCATGAACAGTCAGATCATCTAGTTGTCCCAGGCATGATCAAATCTTAAGTCTCTAATTATGGGAAACTGAAGAGTTTGGTGAGTTTATCTTGCCACAATTGTACAGGTAAAAATACCTGTGCCTGTGATTAGCATCAGACGGCCCCCACCATCAGTCACCTCATAGCCTGGTTGGACATGGTGATAGCTGCTCTCTCACAGAATAGGGCTACTTTTGGGTTGCTGTCTTGATATCAAAGTAAAACAAAAAGAGCATTCCCCTTGGGCTTGCATGACTGAGGAGCTTACTGGGGGGAAACACATGCATGGCCAGAAAAAGTTAACAGGTTGAGTGTTACAGACCCACAAAGCTATGCCAAGGATACGCGTTCCAACAGTGAACTACCCTTTCCACCAAATAGATTGGTAACTGCACTAACCCTGCCACACCCATATCCACTAAATCTGGATAGCACATACCACAACCCAGTGAAGCTTGTAAATAGTGATTTCAACTGTGTTTTAAGTGCTTGCATACCATATTTCGACAATAGAAAACACATTAACATGTTCAAACACCATCCATATGAATCAATAAATTACACATTTTCATTGACTTCCCTGGGTTTAAATGAGGTCCCATTGTCTAAATCCCTGGAGAGTAACTACTTGAAGGAGTTGTGTGCCTTCCTTTTCATGGTGGGGTTTTTGTGTATACGTCTCGCAAGGCATGCAGCACAGCTCTGGTAGACACGTGCATGGATTTTGGTGTCTCTGGGACATAAATGAGGTTGAGAAGTGTTGGTCCCTCAAACAGCTCTTGCTTAAGTTTTCTAGCTTGGTCTTGACTGGCACAAAAGAACCATTTATTTGTAACTGGTAATAAAATGCCCAGTAAATAAGTGCAAATTGGCTATGCCCAGGCCTCCTTCCTTGGGGTATGTGTGCATTTATCCCATAAAACTCTAAAGGCCCTCCCATACAATAAAACAATATGCATAATTTCAATGACTGCTCTACAAAAAAGTTCTGAGACAGTTCTGGAAGACAAAGGGGATGTTGGAAACTGTAATAATTTTCAGGAGAGCAACTCGCCCGAAGGATGTGATAAGGAGTGAGTCTCAGGCCTCAGTGTACCTGCACCACTCTTGTCTTTGTCAAGAGTGGAGTTGGGTTAAGGTCCCAGCAAATTATCCGGCAATTAATAAGGTACTTAGAGGGATGCTTCTGCTCCTGCAGGTGTCACTGTCTAAGTAGTCCTGCCTCATCTCCAATCAGTAACATCTTGGCAGAGGTTTGAGATTGTCATTAGACTCTAACTAGTCAGCCGTGAGTAACACAGAATGTGTGACATGTCTTTTGTGTACACTGACACTTGATCTTCCAAGCCTCCATCCCACTGAAAGTCCTGAACCTACCCATATCGTCTGGTACATCTTGCTAATGGGTTTCACAAAGGTAACATACACTTTTGAGCAATTTACACTTTTGAGAAAGTTTACTTCTTTTTGGAGAGTCAAATACTCAGGGCCCGATTCACAAAGGTAAACTTAGACCTGAAGCCTAACTTTAGACCTGAAGTCTAAGAGCCTGATTCACAAAGGTAAACTTAGACCTGAAGCCTAACTTTAGACCTGAAGTCTAAGAGCCCGATTCACAAAGGTAAACTTAGACTTCAGATCTATGTGTACCTTTGTGAATCGGGCACATGCAGCCTAACTATCTAATGGCCTTATCACTCACCTGCGGATTGAATGCAGAATCTACCTGTTGATCATTGCTGGCCTCTCGCATCTGCATCCTGGAGAAGTTCATGTTAGGCTTTTTATCAGTATGAATATCTTCTAGAAAAAAAGTCTCTGCTCCCAGTGCCACTAAAGTCCACTTTCCATGTTTACTAATATATATATGCCTTTTAACTGTTTAAACCAGTGCTTGTTGTCTACTGATGGGGCTTGGGAACATGACATCGAGTGTATTACCCATACTTGGGACAATCGTTAGTCCTGAGTTGTCCTTGACATACAGGACTAAAATGCAAAGTAAATACAGACTTATAGTCCAAGGGCAGTAGTTCTTTATGTACTTACTTAATATAGGAACACACTAGCGTATAAAAGCAAGGTAATATGTAGGCATTATTAGAGGTACGAAGGTCCTAGCTCAATGATGATAGTGTGGTATATAAATAAATAATACCGGATCTATTTTTGAGTGAATGAATGAATAACAGATAGCTCAATAAATAAGAGTCAAGATTCGAGGTAGAAGGAGTTTTGCAGGTTTAATACAGCACAAGGACAGGAACAGGACAACCTGCATAGGAATAGGATGACAGGGCCCAGCAGCTGCTGGGGCTGGGTCTTGAATGAGCGCGCTAGCTTTTAATAACAATACATGAGCATATATACATAGCGCGAACACATAGCATTACATTGCGGTAGGCGTAGCAGTGGGTGTGACGCGTAGCAGTCGCGAAAGATAAGAGTAAAAAGAGGTGTAACTGGGCGTATACATAGACATGTGGTGCAGACGTAACAGGATATGTCATGAATGGGGCGGAAACCATGGAGGGGGCTACCTAAGGAGCCGGGACCTCTAACCTGATGGTGCGCGCAAACTGGCAATGACGTGTTACTAGGAGAAGCTGGGGGCTATGAACTCTGTGCTAGGAGCAGAGACTAAAGTCTGGAGGGTCGGAGCGACATGTACCTAAACCCTATCTAGTATCTGATGTTTAGGGAACATGTTGATATAAACTAGAAGTCATGAGGGGAAAAGCTAACTGACTCTAAGACTAGAGCATGCATTTATTCTACATATAGTGCGTGATGAAGAATATTAAATGACCATTAAATACAGTATTTCTCTTAATATGGAGCCGCATAGGCTAGACAATGACGGAAACTATTGATGCAGTTCAGTAGCTTAGGAATGCAGAGAAGGAGGACTAAACTGATAACGGGAATCATAATATAGTCTTGGCAGACTCAGAGGCAGAGCCAAGCTGCACCGGGCACTGCGAGGCAGGAAGTAAGTGAAAGGTCGAGGATACAGGTGGGGGCTGTATCGCTCCTCAGCGAGGCTTCAGGAGACAGGAGCTGAATCTGATGTCCGGGCCCTGTTGAGGCCTGGAAACGGGGACTTTATAATGAAATAACGTGCACACTGAGAAACGTGGCAACGTAGCTTTACATAGGCCTGATATTCGTAGTATTCACGAGGACTGGAAACTGGCATACTAGAGGAGGACACAACTGTAATTGCGTCATTAATCGGACATGGGGAATAACATATGCATATTGGTCATGCACACATAACATATGATGGATGACACGTAGTGACACAGAACATGGCAAAATTTACTTTTCCACATTCCCTCCTTGTCACTACGTTCCCATCAGGAAACATCAATATTCATGATACCATCTATCATTTCATACAGTACCATTTGTTCATCTCGAATTGTCTTGGAACGGGATTTAGAACGGGGCTTGGGACTAGGAATACAAGAGGTAGCACACATGCCGCAAATCGCAGGGCCACATTGTATACAGAGGCAGCAGCTGAATATGATCGCTACTGCGATACCTAGAAAGGACAGGATTTTCCATCCCCATGCGGAAATTATATTCCAGAACCAACCGGACCATGTCCAGGTGCCTGGATCTTGGTGTAACAGATGGGCAATTTTATGAAGTCTGGTTATAGCTGAATAAACAGACGGCGCGTTATTTGGAATGAAAATGCAACAACTGGATCCGATGACTCTACAGGCCCCGCCCCTATCGGCCAGTATGACGTCAAGGACGAGACGATTCTGGAGCACAACAATTCTCATAAAGGATTGCTCTTCGGTTAAGTTACCTAGAGCGGAGGCAGTCTCATCTACTACTGCTTCAAGGGTTCTTGTTAACCTACGGATTAGCTTACTATTTACAACTGTACCTAAATAAGGGAACACACCTTTATCAATATCAATGAATTGCTCTGCAGCAGTTTCAGTATAATCGACAATCGGGAGGTTTCTCTTGTGTCTAGTGTGTACTAGGTAGGAATTCCTATGGTAGTCAGGTGGGGCTAGAAAAACAGGTGGCAGTAGGAAGGCAATGTAACAGGTTCCCTCCCAATCGAGGGGCAGACGAACATATGCAGTTTGACCACAAACAAAATAAGAATGACGTGAAGCTTTAAAAATAGATTTCCCACTGTCACTATACTTGATAATAGTAGTACAATCACTATGTCCTACGTGTACAGAACCATAATTACGGACACATAATTCGCCTTTGACTGGTAATACTGAAATAGTAGGTGAGTCTGGAGTAGTATCAGACTGAACATTCAGGACCATGAAATTCGAAGAATAGTTACCTAAATTGTACACTTCATTTTCTAGATCTAAACCTGTTCTGTGGGGGAAACCTTGCTTGTCTGGGAAACATGTACTGTTAAGAAAAGACATATCTGTTGAGGATGACGTTAACGTGGACCATGCTCCACACGAACCATTATGTGAAAAAGGATAAGGAAAGAGTGGCAGAACTCCCTTTGACGTCTGAAAAGGGGGGAGTCGACCACACACCCAACAATTAGTGGCATTGCTGGTCTGGTGTGAATAATGTAACATGCGGATAAATGAGTTATTGCGCATAGCGAGGCGGTAGGACAGTTCATGAGGGGGCAGATCACTAAACGTGTGCTCTGCTGTAGCATTAGCATGCTTATTTACATGAGGAACTGGAAAACACAGGAAAAATGCGTAACTGGTGCAGGAAATCAAAAGGCTGAGAAATAATATGAAACTTAGAAAAATGATACATCGAATTGAGTTTTGACTAACTCTCTCACTATGGGGGTCTATTTTATACATGTCAGAAACAGTCTAACCGTTTCACCTAGGGGAGGACTTAGACAATCAAACTGACTGACTTATTTTACTAGACCGGAGTTTTTGCTTGTACTCCTGCTGCGGAGTTTTCTCTAACAGGGGAGGGGTTGTGTCAATGTCATTTGCGGGACAGTCCTTAGGAACAATGTTTTGACAAGTCTTGATATCCTGGGAAATGTTCTTGGAGACCGGTTTCAATCCGTAGAATTTCTTGACGTGCGAAAGGTGCACCCAGCCGCGGCGTCCTTCCAATTTCACAGCTGTACGGGTGGTGAGGAGGACCTGACGGGGCTCCTTCCAACGTGGCTCCAGCGGACTTGATCTGTCAAAGTTCCGGACGAGCACCATCGAACCTGGAACGATCTCATGCGGTGCCACCTCGGTATTGTCTGGAAATGCGGCGGCAACCTGTGAACGACATGAGTTGAGGGCAGACATCAAGGAAGCTAGGTAATCTGTCAGCATATTACATGAAACATCAGTAATACTTCGGGGTCTAGGAGTACCCCACATGTTAGGGGGGCGGCCGAAAACGACCTCATACGGGGACAGACCTGATCTGGAATGTGCGACCATGCGCATATAAAACAAAGCAACTGGCAGAGCTACTAGCCAGTCCACACCCTTATCTTTACATATTTTGGCAATTCGAATTTTCAGAGTCTGATTATGTCTCTCGACTAGACCGGCTGCTTCAGGATGGCGTACACAATGAAACTTCCACTGGTACCCTAACAACAGGGAAACGTGCTTCATCAACTCAGATGAGAATGGCTGACCGTTATCAGAATATACGACTCTAGGGAGTCCATATCGAGGGAAGAATTCACGAACCAACTGTTTGGCAGTGGTCGCGGCTGTGTAATCTGGGACTGGATATGCTTCTGTCCATCTGGACAAAGCGCATACAACTACAAGAACATACTTGAAACCTCGACATCGCTCCATCTGAATATAATCCATCTGGAGGACCTCAAAAGGGTGGTCAGGAGGCTGGAAACCACCTTGTTCCACCGGGACACTTTTACCTGGATTAAACTGACAGCATATCATACAGGTACGGACTTTCTGCTTGGCTGCAGCTCGTGAATGCTTGTTGAACCAAATGTTCTGGATACTGTCTAACATTGCTTTTTCTCCTAAATGTGCTGGACTATGTGCGGTATTAATGATGACTTGAACCATAGAGTCGGGGAGAAACCATGCGGTTCTACCCTTTGTTAACCATCCTTGATCTGTCTGGACCCCTCCTTGTTCAGACCACTTCTTGATTTCATCGGGAGTAGCATGTAACTGGATATCTATGACATCTTGAGTAGGGTCCTTAACTGTCATACATGTAGTCGGATCTAGGGTTTGTGTCTGTGTCGGATTAACTTGAATGTCTAGAGTCTGTGCTGTAAGCTTGGCTGTGCGATCTGCTAGATCATTACCTTGAGAAATAATGTCAGTGACTTTCGTATGTGCTTTGCATTTCATAATAGCAATGGAGGTCGGTAAATGTATGGCATCTAACAGAGCTTGAATAAGGAAACCATGCTGAATTTTGGTTCCATGAGAAGTCATGAAACCTCTCTCCTGCCAGAGCACTCCAAAGTCGTGTACAACTCCAAATGCGTAACGTGAATCTGTGTAAACATTAACTTTCAGGTTCTTGGCGTGTATACAGGCTTGTGTCAGAGCAACTAGCTCTGCTGCTTGAGCGGACAGGGTATCAATACGGTGTGTCTCAATAACTTCGGTGTCAGTAGTCACTGCATACGCGGCTACTAGTTCTCCTGTACTAGTTCTCATACATGAACCATCCACATAAAGTGTCAGGTCAGGATCTGGTAACGGAATGTCTGTCAGGTCTTGTCTTGGCTTTGTCGTAATGTTGACTACTTCCACGCAATCATGTGTGGCTGGATTTGAATTAACTGATGGTAACAGTGTAGCAGGATTCAGGATGTTGCAGCGTCTAATATCTATGTGTGGCTGGAACAGTGTCAATTCATAACCTGTTAAACGTGCAATTGTCAAGTGTTGTGTTTGTGTTCGGTTTAAAAGAACTTCCACGGAGTGTGGGACTTGTACTGTCAAGGTATGTCCTAAAACTATGGAATCACTTTGTCTGATAGCTAGTGCTGTGGCTGCAACTGACTTGAGGCACGCAGGCAGAGCCTGGGCGACTGGATCTAGTGTGCTAGAAAAATAAGCACACGGCTTGTATTGTCCTGCTTGATCTTGTGTAAGAACAGATAATGCTGTACCTTCGCGTTCAGTGACGAAGAGTGTAAAAGGCTTACTGTAGTTCGGTGTAGCTAGGACTGGAGCTTGACATAAAGCTTTCTTTAACTCGTTGAAACTAAGTGTATGTTCAGATGTCCAAGGGAGGACAGTCATTGCGGCTGCCTCCTGTGTCGTTAACTGTATCAGTGGCTTGGCTAGAAATGCATACTGTGGAATCCATTGTCTGCAATAAGAAGTAAGGCCAACAAAGGCACGTACCTCCTTCTGGGTTCTGGGCTGAGGAAGACTCGCTATCAACTGGATACGGTCTGGTGTCAACTGCCTACCCCTCTTGGACAGTAAGTGTCCTAAGTAGACCACTTGCTGGACACAGAATTGAAGCTTCGAAGGGGATACCTTGTGCCCCATCTCGGCTAGGAAATACAGAACCGTCAGTGACGCACGCTCGCAGTCACGTTCAGAACGGGCTGTGATCAATAGATCATCGACATACTGGAGCAGGGCAGTGTCAGTTGGCATGTGAATGTTGTCTAGTTGTCTCTTGAGTGCTTGACTGTAAATACTAGGGCTTTCTGTGAAACCTTGAGGAGCGCGTGTAAACATATAGCTCCTTCCATTTAAACAGAATCCGAAAAGAAACTGGCTGTCTGGATGAATGGGAACACTAAAAAATGCGTTCTTGAGGTCGATTACTGTGAAGAACGTGGCTTCGGAATCAATGGCTGTCAATAGGGAAGAGATATCTGGGACAACTGGGTACTGAGGAATAATACATTTGTTAAGTTCCCGTAAATCAATCACTAATCGATATACTGGGGGTGCATTTGGATCAGTACGTTTCATGACTGGAATGATCGGAGAGTTACATACATTGGAGTCAGTTTCTACAACTACTCCTTGAGCCATGAGCTCGTCTATAATTTTGGATAAGGCTGCTACAGCCTCAGGTGGCAATCTATACTGCCTGATTCGTGGTAACACTACACCTGGTTTCAGGGTCACACGATGGGGTGTGATTTGCATGTAACCTACATCAGTTGGACCTTGCGCCCATAAATGCTGCGGAACATTGGACAGTCTGGAATCAAAATCTCGTAATACATAGTGACCCTTAAAGTCACGTAGGAACAGACGTATTCCCTCTGGGGAACAACATATAACTGCACCTAACTCTTTCAGTGTTTTAATGCCTAATAGATTTTCTGGACATGACTTAGTAAGTAACAGATCAGTAGTGCGGGACAATGGACCTACTTCTAGAGTGACTGGCTTTGAAATCTCATTAACGATAGGCTTTCCTGAAAATCCAAGGGAAACATTTCTTGAGCCTGAGAGCGGAGCCCCTGGAACTTCGGCGTGACTAATTGTGGTCCTACTTGCCCCTGTATCAATCAAAAACTTTCTGTCTTTCCCTAATACTTGACTGTGAACATAGGGACCTTCTTGATCTACAGGTATCTCGATGAGAGGCAAGCCTACCTCCCTCTCTAGGCTGTTTCATGAATATGGCTGGTACTCTGGATACTCAGACTGTGCATACTGGTACATCTGCGATGTAACATGCTGTGTTGCAGCAATAGGCTGCGGTACTGTAACTGTCTGTTGTGCATTCTGTGGCTGAGGAATCTGTGAAACTTGTTCCTGTCTAGGCGGACGTGGTCTTTCTTTAGTCTTACCAGTAGCTATGTTATGTTTCAGAACCGTACACTCATTTATGAAATGACCTGGTTGTTTACAATAATTGCAGTTCCCTTTAACGGGTGCTGCAGGATGACTGGCTTGATTCGGACCCCTCTTCTGACTGTCTTGAGGAACAGATTGTGCAACTAGCACTTTCATTTTCGTGTCTTTCATACGTTTTCTCTCGTGTTCTTGCTCTTCCCTGATTCTATTCTGGTGATACTGGAGCATCTGGAGCATCTGGGACGGAGTATTTGCTTGCCAGGTGCTTTCGACTTTCAAAACTCGGTTTTTAACTTGTGGGCTTGAATTCTCGACTAATTTAGTAACGAAAAGGTGAGGGTACGACTCACTACTTGTCTTGAGGCCACTGTTGATACTAAAGCACTTTTCAAACCTAGAATAAAAATCACTAATATCTTCCTCTTGTTTCTGTTTACAGGCTGAGATTGCATCCCAGTCTTCCTTTCTAGTTGTTAATAATCTGGGTAAAACTTGAATTAATAATTCTGGTAATTCTTTACATTTCTCTCCTAGACCAGTACCTGGTACACGTATCTTATCTTCTGCTTCTAGGACTGCCCAATCTATCTTTTTCTCTCCCACCTCCCATTCTTTTTCCTTTAGCTTTTCATACACCCCTGCGGGTAGCAGAACCTTTAACATTTTAATGATATCTGGGTAAGTGTATTCTCCCATACGGAGCATGTCTTTTAATTCTCTATGGAACCCTGCTGGATCTTTGTCATGACAGGGAATTAATTTCTTCATTTCGAGGAGTTCCATCTTTGTGATCGGAGTGTATACAAACACTCGTTGCATTTCGCCACCCGTTCCTCTGACTGGGTGGACTTCTCGTAACGGATTCTGTCTGTCTATGTAAAAGGGTTTACTTTCTGGGGGTGGGACATGGACAAAATGCGGATTCAAAAACGTTCTATATTTGTGGCGCTGTTCTAGAATGACACTAATTAAATCGGTACCTAGACCTCTCCATTTGTACTGGAGTAACTCGTTCAGGATATCATGTAACGGGCCTGGATCAGAATGTTGACCCTCATACAGAGTAATGAGGTGCTGAATCATATACATACCCACCAGTCGCTGCTCGGCTGGGGGCAATTTCAGAAACATTTGTGCCACTATTTCGTCTGGAAAAGTGGTAGAATCAGTAATCCATCTGACTGCTGATCGGGCTAGTTCTTGTTCATGCATGGTACTTAACTCACTATAACCGATTCGTGATTTCAGAATGTGATCGGTAGCTTGGAATACTTGTTCTAGGGAACCTTGTTCTGGTGCTGAATGATGGAAAATAGACTTGTGTTCTAGACGTAAATGGCGATCTGGAAATCTGGGTTTTCCTACATACGCTATTCTGGCAGTATTCTCGTCGTCTTCCTCTTCAGGATCAGAGGTACTTTCTTTCTCGCTTACTTGTGCGGCTTTACGCTGTTCGTGTATCTTTATTATCTCTCTACGAATTTTCTTGTACATACTTTCCATGGCACCAATGGTATTGTGCTTTCCTTCGGCTATATTATCACTCCACTTTGTTAGAGTTTTCATTTCTTCCGGGTCTTTAGACGGGTAATCCTGTTCTCTTATTAGACAGTTAATTAAGAACTTTAATATCATGCGCTGAATCTCGGCTTTCCTTTGAGACATGGCATCACTAATACTTTGTGGGTCATCCCCTGTACGGATGAAACGATATATCCTGTCTAGATCTTCTTTCATATTTGGTAGGGTGACTAGATACTCGGTCACTCTCCTTACGCGTACGGAATATAAAACCATATTAAACTCGCCTGGAACTGGGTCATAGACACATTCGCCAAGGGTTTGCCTGATTTCTGCAACAGACTTATTACTCTTGGGAGTACGCTGTGATGCTTGAGCATGTAATTCGAGTGCTGATAAACGTTTGTATGGCGGCGGAGTTTGAGGAAGACCTCCTCCTGCGGCCCCTAAACTAGAATCATCAACTGATGCTTTCCGTCCTGGCAGGGTCGGTAATTGTAACGTGGGCTGGACTTGTATGGCGGGCTGACCCAGGGGGGCTGTTAAGGGCACCCCGGTGTCTGGAGGAGCAGGAATTACCTGGTTTACAGGGACTGGCGGAGTGCGAACAGGATTTGCATATTCGGGGACTGTGTCGTCCAGATAGGACGAAATAAAAATATCAGCTGCGGTCGGTTTGTGACGTAGCTTGGTCGGAACTAATGGTGGCGGGAAATTACTGGATGCCTCCGGGGTCGCTTTTGGCAAGCCCTCAGCAAGAAGAGGATACATACCCTTAATGAGGGCATTCCTCTGTCTGTCTGATTGCTCAGTTCTAACTCCTTCACCTATCTCGATTAATTCTCTTTCTTGGGCTCGTTCTTGGGATTCTCTACTTAGTTCTGACTTTCTGATTTCTTTTTCGGTTCTTTTATGAGCTTCTTTGCGCCATAGCTCGATGGCGTCTTTCTGTGATTGTCTGGCTTTCTTTTTCCATAATGCCTCTTCTACTCGCATGATGCATTCGGCATCCCATGTACCCGATACGGGCCATCTATACTTTTCTTCTAACTGTTTGGTATACTCTACCCATAAATCTAGATACAATATGGCGCTTATGCCATGCTTCTGATACATAAAGTGACCTGGACTGTCCCTGGGCGGGACGGGAACTGCTGCTTCCAGCAGACCCTTTCTAGTTTTTAACTGACGTAATTTTGAGAAGAGCGGCATGACTGGACTATAATCTGGACATAATACAATACACAATGAAAACACGAAATCACGTCGCACTCATACCACAACATTAAAATACATGAAGAACATTATGAATAACAGTTCGAACAGAATACCACCTGAAAATACTTGAAATTTCTCGAGAACAGAACTGACTAGAACAGAAACTAGATGCACTGCTGAAACAGTACGAAACTTACCGGTCTCTTAAAGAGACACGTCAGGACCCGCATCCACCGAAGTGGACACTTCGTTTGTGGGACTGTGTACCACCAACCCACAGACCAGAGTCAATTAAATTGACCCTGTCTAGATACCACCCCAGTAACGGTACTCACCGGGCAGCAAGAACGGAAAGCCTCGGACTGGACTGGACTGCTACGACGACGAACTTCGGACTTCGGACTTCAGTTACGGGTGGACCTCCGGATACCTCGGACCTTGGACTCTTGGCTTGGGCTCTGGTCGGGACTCGCCGCGTTCCTCCACCGTCTCGTCTGGATGCTGGACCGCCTCCTCCGTCTCCTCCGTGGGCCTGAGGGATACTTGAGCAGAAATATCTGCCACTGCGCAGAAGAGTTCCGTCACGACTGCAGAGGGTCAGGGGGTCGGCGTGGCTTCACCGACGCGTGGGGAAAGGGCAAGTCCCTATTCGGGCGCCATTATGTGGTATATAAATAAATAATACCGGATCTATTTTTGAGTGAATGAATGAATAACAGATAGCTCAATAAATAAGAGTCAAGATTCGAGGTAGAAGGAGTTTTGCAGGTTTAATACAGCACAAGGACAGGAACAGGACAACCTGCATAGGAATAGGATGACAGGGCCCAGCAGCTGCTGGGGCTGGGTCTTGAATGAGCGCGCTAGCTTTTAATAACAATACATGAGCATATATACATAGCGCGAACACATAGCATCACATTGCGGTAGGCGTAGCAGTGGGTGTGACGCGTAGCAGTCGCGAAAGATAAGAGTAAAAAGAGGTGTAACTGGGCGTATACATAGACATGTGGTGCAGACGTAACAGGATATGTCATGAATGGGGCGGAAACCATGGAGGGGGCTACCTAAGGAGCCGGGACCTCTAACCTGATGGTGCGCGCAAACTGGCAATGACGTGTTACTAGGAGAAGCTGGGGGCTATGAACTCTGTGCTAGGAGCAGAGACTAAAGTCTGGAGGGTCGGAGCGACATGTACCTAAACCCTATCTAGTATCTGATGTTTAGGGAACATGTTGATATAAACTAGAAGTCATGAGGGGAAAAGCTAACTGACTCTAAGACTAGAGCATGCATTTATTCTACATATAGTGCGTGATGAAGAATATTAAATGACCATTAAATACAGTATTTCTCTTAATATGGAGCCGCATAGGCTAGACAATGACGGAAACTATTGATGCAGTTCAGTAGCTTAGGAATGCAGAGAAGGAGGACTAAACTGATAACGGGAATCATAATATAGTCTTGGCAGACTCAGAGGCAGAGCCAAGCTGCACCGGGCACTGCGAGGCAGGAAGTAAGTGAAAGGTCGAGGATACAGGTGGGGGCTGTATCGCTCCTCAGCGAGGCTTCAGGAGACAGGAGCTGAATCTGATGTCCGGGCCCTGTTGAGGCCTGGAAACGGGGACTTTATAATGAAATAACGTGCACACTGAGAAACGTGGCAACGTAGCTTTACATAGGCCTGATATTCGTAGTATTCACGAGGACTGGAAACTGGCATACTAGAGGAGGACACAACTGTAATTGCGTCATTAATCGGACATGGGGAATAACATATGCATATTGGTCATGCACACATAACATATGATGGATGACACGTAGTGACACAGAACATGGCAAAATTTACTTTTCCACATTAGTCTACAGCTGAAATGTCCTATGTGGTTCTATGTGCAAGCTTGTGCCTACCCAACACCGACTCACCACAGATCTGGGTACTACGTCAACAGAATAATGAGGCAGAATGCTGATTTCCTTTGTAAGGTCACATAACTCAGATGTGGCTTACCTGTCCTACTGTTGAACGGTAAAGGGGTATTGTAGGAAGCTGGCTCTCTATATAGTGTACTAAAACAAAGTGCTGTGCAGAGTCCAGTGGATACCAAATTGGTGTACAGAGGCAAAAGCAGATAGTCCTAGTGCTCTTTATGTGGTAGTGTGGGCGAGCAGTTAGGCTTATCAGAGGTTCGTCCTAAACATTTGTTCTCACACACAGAGGCAAGAAATGAGACACACCCTCAAGAAAAAATCCAAGACCAATTCGGAAAAAATACAAGTGTCTTTATATATGTTTTAAAAAGCAATGCAGGATAAATACTTTGTACAGTTTCAGTAATTCGTATAAAAGCAGTATAGTTTGAGAATAAGCAACAGTGGAGAAAGCAATGGGTTAGCATATGGTGCATTGGTTTGGGAACGCCCCAATAAGCTACTGCCACAGTCACTGCAAAGAAGGCAGAAAGTTAAGGAAGTGGAGGACGCCAACACATATACTGTTGCAGTCAATGCCAAGGAGTTCCGGGTGATCATGGGCACCGAGGATTCAGAGTCAGTTCTTATCTGGAGGGATGAAGGTCTTGGGAGGCCGAGAACTTGGGTACAGCAGGCAGTAGAGGATTATTTGGATCAGAGGTACCGGAGGTCGATCGTCACCTACAGTGGTTGGGTCACGGGTACGGTTCAGGGCAGTCCGTCGCAGTGGGGCAGTCGTGCCCAAGTTGCAGCAGTCATGCAGTCAATGCCACCAGGAATTGAGTGCAAACACACAGGAGCAGGGCTGTTTCCAGCATCAGTCACAGGAGATGTGAGGAGCCCTCTTCCTGGCGGGTGCATTGAAGGGGTTGGTCATCAGGCAGGGGACCAACAAGTCTTGGTTGCTGCAACTGGTTTGTTGGTGGTGACTCACGTCGACACTGTCCTTTCCAGTCCTCACCACATGGAGGTCTTTACTGGTGGAGTGCCAGGGACTAGCCCCTCTAGCCCAAAGGGAGTTTCTTGGCAATCGGTCAAAGGCTGGAGTGACTGTAGGGTTTCTTGGAGGCCTTACAGGTATCAGTAGAAAGCAGGGTTTGGTGCCTATTTCCCTGCAGCACGGATCAGTTCTTGAACTGGTTGCAAGTTTTCTTCTGTTTTTTCTTTTCATCCGTTGAATCTGAAGTCAAAGTATTGTGGAGCCACCTAAATACTCAATTTAGGGGCGTTAAAGGATGAGACAGTTACTAGCCAATGGGCTGCTTACCTGTAGGGTGTATACACCCTCGATATGCTCATGCTAAGTGGGGCGTGGCAAACCCCTGACTTCTAAAAGGCTATTTTCCCCATCTTCGAGATGGAAAGTGAAAAGTGAGTCCACCTCGCCTGTCCCGCCTTAGAGGAAGTACATGTTGAAGGTGGGCACACCTCCTAATCTGGCAAAATGTCCTGCCAGTCCTCGTGTCAAAGGTGAACCAGGACTGGGGTTTGGTATCTGCTTCTAACAGCAGATGGCCAGAGGCCGGCTTCAAAGGTGGCATTGGTTTTGAAGCTTCCCGCTTGCACTGTGGTTCCTGTGTTACCACCTCCACCCAGAGCAGGCTTTGTCTCTGGCCTTTGAGAGCAATGGCTTTCAACCCAGGGGTGCAGAAACATATTTGGTGATTGCAAGCTGGCTAGGACTAGTCAGAGACTATACCATGACTGGGTAGATTTTCAGTGGACCATCTAAAGGGTCTCTTGTGTGCATTTATTATCAAATACATCACTGGCATCAGTGAGGATTTATTAAGACGAGGTGTTTGGTACCAAACACCTTTGGGTACAGTAAAGCCATCAGGAAGCTAGGAAGATTGTAATGACGAGCATCCACCCCATGTACTGTTAATGGCTTCCCTGTGCACTTACAATATCCATGAATGGACTTGATATTGCAGGTCCATACCTGCTCATGCAGATAGGCCACACAGGGGATATATTGCACCCTGCCCCAGGGCTGTAAGGCCTAGCTAGAGAGGCGGCTTATCTATACCTCCTGCAGTGTTGTGAGGTATGGAACCCAGGGCTGTGTGCCATGTCAACTCTTTGGTCTTCTCCACACCAAGACTCGCATCCTGCAATGGCAGTCTGAATAGACTTGGTGAGTGGTGCCTAGGGTGACAATTTGTGCTACAGCCCTAGTGGACCCTCTTCAACACCCATGTGCTAGGTACCAGGGGTACCATTTATTAGGGTCTTACAGGGGTGGCTGAAGTTGACCCAATTGTGGTACAGTTTTAAGGAAAGAACACTGGCGCTGGGGTCCTGATTGGCAGGTATCCAGCACACTGACAGTCAAAGTTGCACCAGATACTAGGCAAAACGTTTGTGGGGGGAGGTATTGCAAGCATGCATCAGCTTCCTACAGGGATTATATGCTTCATAATTTATGGCCAAGTCATCACCATCCTCTGACCATCCAATTACATGTTAATCTGTTGCTACTGGTGCAGCAGTTCTGGATATAGATATAGAGTGAATGTGAGCGATGCATTGGGATACTAAAATACTACCATGTAGCTTGATATCTTTTTTCAAACCTACTTCAAGCATTTTTATCTCACTTTCAAAGCCTGTTTTGTATTTTACAATGTCCATGGAATGATTCAGATTCTCCTGTAGTGAAATCCAAATACGTCACCACAGTTCCATAGATGTTTTATCAGCCAAAGACAAAAAAAAGAAAACACAAAAAGTTCCTCTTTCATTTATTATTTTAGGTGGTATTTGCAGTTGATCTTTAGACCAGAAAGATGCTATTCACATTATAGTTTGTCTATGTAAACCCTACCTTAGTGCCACCTGTATGAAGGGTGTGTGGGCAAGTTTATGTAGAGGGCCTGCACACATCCATGTATTGGAAAACCATCCAAATGTATTGTTTGTTGCGGAGCTATTTGCACAAGTGACATGTTTAGTTAAACTTGGATGTTATTACTGAAGCCATCTATTAACTGTTACACACTTGAACGTCACTGGCACACTCCTTACATTTATTGAGTACTGATGACTGAATTAAATACCTGAATCCTTTTTGCCGCTGGACAGGCGCTGCCTGTAATCTGCCCTGGGACATCGCTTGGGATACTCTCCGGGACCCTGCCAGCCCGCCCGCCTCCTGTCTCTCGCCGTGGGACCCCTTCTGCCATCTCGGGAGTCCGGCTGACGAGTGGAGTGTGGGCGTGGTGCAGGCACAGGACCACAACACCCAGCAGACCTAGCGGGACATACCGCGAGATTTCGGCGCCAGGAGGCGCATAAATTAACCATCATCCCGGTCGAGGGGGTGACTGAATTAAATACCTGAATCCTTTTTGCCGCTGGACAGGCGCTGCCTGTAATCTGCCCTGGGACATCGCTTGGGATACTCTCCGGGACCCTGCCAGCCCGCCCGCCTCCTGTCTCTCGCCGTGGGACCCCTTCTGCCATCTCGGGAGTCCGGCTGACGAGTGGAGTGTGGGCGTGGTGCAGGCACAGGACCACAACACCCAGCAGACCTAGCGGGACATACCGCGAGATTTCGGCGCCAGGAGGCGCATAAATTAACCATCATCCCCCTCACCATCCATATGGGAATTTAATACTACTTTACTCCCACTGGGGTACTTCTATAGGCATCTGATCACTGATGTACCAACAACAGAATCTAACCTAGCCACTCCTTTCTTCGATCAACATTCAATATTTGCAAACAACTCCCCCTTTTTACAACAGTATCCCAAATTTACATACCCAAACGTCCACATGCAAAGGTATCATCCACAGGTCCATCCTCATTTTACCTCTCACCCTTATCTATCTACAATGCCAACCAAAGAATACAGGGACCCTCGTTGGCAACATGTTGCCGCAGCTCCTGGTAATCTTTATAGTATTCCAACTCAAAATAGGTTTGCTGCACTTTCTACTCTTGATTTTAATGACTGACAAGAAAATTTCAATTCTGCAGACTCAGTGAACCTTACATTATATCCAGTAGGCCAGATGTCAGATAGCCCCTCTAGTACATATGGTTTAGACACGCAGAACATAACACCAGAGAATACTGTAAATACTCAAAAACATATAGGACCTAATGACGAAATCAACCCAGCTCAATTAAAAATTAGCCACCAACACCATGGAAACTCATTAATTAAGACAATTTCAAACAACAATAACAAAAGCACTTCCTTAATACATTTAACTTTCTGGAATATAGCAGGTTTGCTGGCTAAAGTAACAAATCCTAACTTTTTAAACCAAGTAACTGTAAGCAGTATTATCTGTCTTCAGGAAACTTGGGCTATCGACCCGCTACACATAATGGGATATAAGACTTTCCTTTCTTCAGCAAAAAAATCTTCATCTGGAAGAAACAGTGGCGGTCTAATTATCTATATAGCCAACACCCTACAATATGAAGAGATTGTTCCAGTAAAATTACAGGAGAATTACCAAATAGTTATCATCAAGACAACTAAACAGATAGTATACATCATTGTAAACTTTTACAATAACAAAAAACTAGATGATCTAACTAATCTTCTTCAAGAAATCTCTGGTACTTTACAAAACCTAAAAGAGAAATTTATTAATAAAACATGCACCATATTATGGGGCGGAGACTTTAACATCCACCTATGCGATAATAATAATACAGATAAATGTGGGATAGTAGATGATGATGGAAATATGATCACTCACTTTACCCATTCACATGAAGGTGAAGAAATGAATGAGGCTGTAACCGAATTAGAACTGGGTTTTGCAAACGAACAAAAAACCTCTCAAGTACCTTTCACCCCAACCTTTAATGGCAGGGGACTGACGAGTCTGATAGACTACGTTATGATCTCAGCACATAAAGGTCCAAATATAGAATTATTCGAAGTACCCAAAAATCCTTTAAGTGACCACTTTCCGATAGTAATCAGTCTAAGAGAACAAAGAAAACAAAAAGATTTTGATACTTTTTCCTTATTGCATCAACAAAACTTAGAGATGGGGTCTCTTAATGGCTACACCCTAAAATGGGGAAACGTTGATAAAAAAGCGACCACTTCAACAATTGTTACAGCTTGTAAAAATGAGATTTCACTTTGTTTAGACCGTGAGGCAGAAAGCTCTAAGACAATAGCTAGCTTTAATATTATCACAGAAAAAATAAAAAAGGCTTTAACTAGATCTTGCAAACAGATTATCCGTGATAAAAAAGGCTGGTTCAACTCAGCTTGTACGAAAGCACATGTAAAACTAAAAAAAGCATTGGCCAGTAAGGATAGAGATAGGGTGGAAATTACCGCTCTAAGGAGAGAATATGCCCTAGCAATTAAAAACAGAAAACACGAGATAAAAACTGACCTCTGGGAGTGTCTAAAAAAAAGCACAGAACTCAAAGACAGTGTTGAGTTCTGGAAAATAGTAAGGTCACCATACCTCACAGGGAAGGAGGATATACCCTCTATTGATGTCGCGATTACCAACACTGAATGGGTAAAACACTACTCAAATGTCTTTTGTTTAAGTCCACCAGATAATATGGAAACAACGGACTTGCTGAAGCAAGTTATCTATCCACTAAACCTGCAGTTTACGCACGACGAGGTACAGAAAGCCTTAAAATCCACTAAATTAGGCAAAGCCCCGGGGCCCGACGGGGTTCCCGTTGACATTTATAAATACGAGGAAGAACTCTGGTCCCCGCTCCTGACAAATGTTTTAAACGCATCCCTAGAAGAAGGGCTGATAAAATCATGGAAGACCTCTATATTAGTCCCAATCTTCAAAAAGGGAGACCGAAACTCGCCAACTTGTTATAGGCCTATCTCCCTCCTGGACTCTCTCGGGAAGGTCGCTGGTCGGATAGTTCTCGAGAGACTCCAGGAGTGGGCAGTCACAAACAATGTCATATCGGACATACAATATGGCTTCCGCGAAGGTCTAGGCACTGTGGACCAAGCACTAAACCTGACCCTATTGGCAGGAAAATACTTAGAGGCCAAGGGGAGTGCCTTTCACATGGTGTATGTGGACTTATCCGCAGCCTTCGACTGTGTCATACATTCAAGGCTGTGGACGATCCTGTTGAATATGGGAGTAGATCCCCCTATTGTAGATTTCCTACGAGAACTCTATACTGGAACAACAGGCAGAGTGCGATTTGGGACAAAGGGTCAACTGTCAGATAGCTTCCGGGTAGAAAAGGGGGTCAGACAAGGATGCGTACTGGCCCCCTTTCTATTCACCCTCTATACAAATGGCCTTGAGACAGCACTGCTTGAGGGAAGTAGAGACCTCCCCTCTGTCGGTCGTCGGCATATACCCGCGCTGCTATATGCCGACGACGCAGTCATTCTAGCGAGAACATCTGTGGAACTGCAGCGAGAATTGGATAGATACTGTGAATTTATGTTGAGCTTGAACTTGTTTTTAAATGTTAAAAAAACTTTTACTATGCATGCGGGGAGGAAAAACATGAAACCTAAAACATTATTTGTGAAAGGGGAAGCTCTGGAAAGAACACCCACTTACCAATACCTGGGAATTGTCATTGACGACAAATTTAAGTGGAAAGCGGCAATTTCGGCGAGAAAACTATCATTTCTAAAAACAACAGCGGCCTTGAGAACATTTGTCCAAAAACTGGGTCACAAGCCACCTCTAGAAACCTTAAAAATTTATAAGGCAAAATGTGTTAGTACTGCTATCTATGGGGCAGGGATATGGGGACACGCAAACGTGACTGACTTACAAAAAATAGAAAATGCCTTCTTAAGATACCTATTGGGGCTGCCGAAAAATTCTTCTACATACGCCTGTCATGAAGAGCTGGGCATAGACCATCTAGAGGACATTATAAGAATACAACCTATAATGCTCTGGAGAAGAATTTGGGTCACTGAACAATGCAATTTAACTAGACTGATTATTCAAGATATTCAAACGCTGGAGCATTATGGGCGGATGAAATGGACAGCCTATGTTAATGCCTTTCTTACAGATATGGGACACAGACATTATTTTACAGATCCATTATCTTTATACAGCATTTCCAAAAAAGATCTGAGGAAAGCATGCTTATCACATTTGCACCAAACACGTCTGCTAAAAGAAATCCATAAATCCTCTGTACAACAAAGTTTACTAGTTCAAACAGTATCATCTATTGAACCTTATTTGCTGTATAACATGACCCCATTTGAAAAACTACTTCTGACACGCTTTAGGTTCAACATGTTCCACTTAATGGTCTGCTTTCCCATACAAAATGATTGGACATCAAAAATGTCATTGTGCCCTTGTGACTCCCAATCAAAGCAGTCGACAATACATACAGTCTTATTTTGTAAATTCTTTGAGGCACCCCGCAGAAAATGGCTATTGCCCATATTTAAATATTGGGGCCTACGCCAATGTCGCCCAGCCTATCTGGCGTTACAATACCTAGAAAATGAATTGATAGCAAAAGCAACTGTACGTTTTTTGAAATTTTGCATACGTCATAGGTCTAACCTCTGAAAAATCAAATGTATGAAGAGACTATAAGGGTTGGTACTAAGAGTCTATCCCCTTCTTTTAACGATTTTACAAAATGCATTTTAAACTTATGACTTTTTAATAGTCTTTTTAAACTGAATTAATGTATGAAATGTATTTTTATGAACTTTTATGGTCTTCTTTGCAAAACCGAATAAAGTGATTTTTGATTTGATTTGATTTGATTTGAGTACTGATGATGTGTTTCTTTCTATAGGTCCCTGGAAGGTTCCACGCAACACCTGAAGATGGCGTTGGGTCACAAGGCACAGAGGACGCTATAAAGTGAACCTGGGCAAATCATAGAATAGCTTTAATAGAGAATACTTAGACACAGCTTGTGTCATCTGATCTAATTCACTTGCTTATCCAATGCATCTCAAAATGTAGTCCTTAATTTTAGTAATTGTTTAAAGTTAGATCATTATCTAAGGTTTGATTATTTCATTTCCCTGCTTGTTGAGCCCTTATGGTGCCAAAATAAAACAGTTTCCTTCTATTTCTCTCCTTGATTTTAGTGATCATTGTTTGCGTTTATCATTTGTTCATGATTTTTACACTACAGAAAGTTTTGAGGTTATACAGGGAACGATTACAGGTACAATAAAAGACAGCATTTTCTTTTCCAATACCTAAATTGTAAAGTTAAAAACATGTTTTAAAATTCAAAGTTAAAACACGTTAGTCAACAGAAATTAACCAAATTATTATTTTTTTTAAAACTGATCATATAACAATTGGTTAACACTGCAATACATACATACATTTCTCCCACCACTTATCCCAGAACTCAACCATTCCTCGTAGTTCCATGAATGTTTGATTACAGGTGGCCCAGCAAAGGGATTTATTTACCCAACATTATGACCTGTTTCACTCAATAACATACTAACAATAACAATGGTTAACAAACAGAATTTGGAAGTACAATGAATGTCAACACAAGCAGTTCTTTAAAAAAGAGAGGTTTTCTATCATTAAGGTTTTTCATATTTTCGCTACTGCAATAATATGACCAGGCACTTTCTTTGCAGTACAGCATTGTCAGAACAGCTGTCTATTTTGTGGTAGGTCTTTCTATGCTCCTATACCAAATTAGACGTTGTTGAATTCAGAAAGAAAAAATGAGTTGGCAGCTTTTACTACTGTACTCCATTTTCAAGTGGCACTAGGTCTGAATTACCCTAGCAGTAAAGTAAATTACATTCAATGATAGCTTTGCAGAAAAATGACAACATCATTAACACATGACACTCAATCCATAGGTAAACTATGGCTGAAGGTGAATCATTGTATAAAAAAGAAACATTTATGTTTTATACATCTAATTTATACATAATCATCCAGTATTTTCCTCTCCTCCCTCCCTTTATTTATGAGATACATATATTGAATTTGAATGTAAAGTTTCATCTCATAAGCATTTGTCTTCATCAGGATATATATATATATAAAAATATCTGCACTTACTTGGGTCCAAGCTCGTCTTTTCTTTTCTTTCGAGTTGGAGCTATATATCTATATATATATATATATATATATTCACTGAAAAAACCATAGGTTTCACACCAGTTATAGTTAGCTGAACATTTTACTCATACAAAACCATTGAAATTCCCACGTTATAGTTAGTTGGACTCACTATAACTCGCGCGCCCGCAATCCACTGCTGATGATGTCACATATTACATCATTCATGACATGGTCAGTGACATCACTGATGACATCACTGATGACATCTCAAATGACATCACTGATGACATCTCAAATGACATCACTGATGACATCACTGATGACATCATCCAGTGAATGTGTGTTCCTGTAAAGTTAAAATGTGTTTAACATATTGAATAATGAGTGTATGTATGAATGTCTGGATGAAGGATTTAGTAGGTGCGTGACTGACTGTATGAGTGAGTGATTAAATGTGTCTTACTAAATGCATTGGTTAGTGACTAAACTGTCTGAATGTGTGCATCAGTATGTCTGTTGTTGTGTAAGCTGCTGCATGTGTTGATCAGTAGCTATATGAGTGGCTATATGGGTTATTGAGTGGTTGTCCAAGTATTTGAATGTGAGGGTGAGTGTGTGCGTGGGTGGCTGGGAGGTGTGTGACTCTGTGCATATATGTGTGAGCAGTTGATTCACTTGGTATATGGGTTCAAGAGTGCATGTGGAAAGAGCTGTATGGGTGGTTGACTGTCTGCATGGGTGTGTTGGTGAGTGAATGGCTATCTCAGTGCTCCATGTCCAAGTAAGTACATATGTAACACACAGTGCATGTGAGAGTTGGCATATATAAATGACTAAACATCAGAGCCTGTGATTGCGTAAGTGACTGTATGGATCAATGTGTACTTGTATCAGTGATTGTAAAAGAGAGTAAGTATGTGTTAGTATAAGTTTGAATAAGTAAGGTTTAGTGTGTATAACTTTGTAGTTGAGTAAATGGGAGTGTGATTGATTCTTTGCATAACTGACTAGGTGTTTGAGTAACTTTGTGGATGAGTGTCAGCATGTAAGTGTCTGTATAGGTGTATGAGTGGATATAATAGTGCTCTATTGATGAGTGACTGTATGTATGAGTGATTGTATGGGTGAATGAGTGGATGTGTGTGTGTAGACCTAGGAATCAGTGAGTGCGTATGTAGTTACGGGTATTGGTGTGTCAATAATTTCAGGAATAGTAGTTTGTATTTAACACTGGGTGTATCAAAGGTTAGATTAGAGTGTGAGGAGGTGCATCGTATTATCACATGGAGGATGTCATCAGTGATGTCATCAGTGATGTCATCAGTGATGTCATCAGTGATGTCACTGACCATGTCATGAATGATGTAATATGTGACATCATCAGCAGTGGATTCCGGGCGCGCGAGTTATAGTGAGTCCAACTAACTATAACGTGGGAATTTCAATGGTTTTGTATGAGTAAAATGAGTAAAATGTTCAGCTAACTATAACTGGTGTGAAACCTATGGTTTTTTCAGTGAATTTCAAAGGTTTTTTAAATGCTAATTCCTAACTATAACGAGTGTGAAAGCTATGGTTTTTTCAGTGAATTTCATATATTTTTTAAAAGCTAATTCATTTGTATATCGACCTTGAAACCTACGATTTTTTTTTTGTTAGTTGTTTTTTACAACAATTAATTATATATTTTTTTAAAATAAAATTATTTGTTTATTGTATATATTTTTTTTAAAAATTTTTCCTGGTGCGCTCAGGGTGCGCGCACCGGTAAGCTCTCCCGAGAGCGCTATTTCTGCGTTCGTAAAAATAAATATGTTTGAAAAGTAAATAATAATGGAAGACATTTAGTACCATTCTTATAAAAGCAGTATTTTTGATTTACGAAATGGAAATGATTTTGCATTTCCGTAAAGCTATCAAAACGTCACTCAGGCCCGCCGCGTAAGCGCCCCCGAAAGCGCCTACGTTCGCGCCGCGTAAGACCCCCGGAAGCGCTCCGGTGTGCGCAGCGTAAGCGCGTCAAGTCATGTGACCTTAAAATAACTATTTTCATTGGTTGCTTTACAAAGAATGAAATCCCCACCCATTTCCTTCACTTCTTCTTTCACTTTTGTGACTGCAAGACCTGTCTTTTTGCTATCGAATCTATCTTGGATTACCATGGCTGCTAGAGCATCCAGCAGTGAAGATGACACAGAGGGATTTATTGATGAAGTGGTTCCTCAGCCCAAGATAAAAGAACACTTCATATGGAAGTTTTTTTCCATTCCAAATGATCAGAAAAAAGTAAATGCTCCAAAGGTGGAGTGCAGGATTTGTCAGACTGTCCTGTCACGGTGTGACCCCACCAAGAAATATTCATTTGGAAACTCCACTATGATTCGCCATGTCGAGAGGAGGCACCCCCAGAACTATGCCCGGGAGAGTGTCAGGGCTCTGGCACGAGAGGCTCCCAGTGATGGGGCCTCTACTTCACCCGGAGGACCAACTACATCAGTGAGGGGGCGATCACAAAAGCTGATTCCTAACATTCAGCCTGCTTTTAATAGAGGCGTTATTAAATGCAGAGATTGTGATCAGCTACTTTGCTATGGGGAACAAAGTGTTCTGCTCACGGTTCGAGCATTGAAGAACCATCGCTGCCGTCCCCAGCCCTAATTTATTTTATTTTTTTGCTCCTGTTGAGCAGTTTCCCATTCCCTGTTTTTATTTTTGTTAAAAAAAGAAGAAAAAAAAGTTATTTTCAGAACTACCTCCAATTCTCATCAAAGAGCTGTATTCTTAGAAAAATGAAAAAGAGTAAGTGAAGTGGAGTGCATTGAGAGAGGAGAGGAAAATGAGTGAGAAAGCAAAGAAAGAGACGAGAGGAGAAGGGAAGTAGGGGAACTGAAAGAAGGTGAGTGTGGGGAAGGAGAGTGAGGAGAAGGAGAGTGAACATGGGGAATGTGAATACGTGAAGAAAATGTAGTAAAGGAACGGGGGTATGGAAGGGTAAGAAAAGAGCAGTGATGTTTAGGAAAGAGTGGAGATACAGACTGGATAAAGACAAGTGAGTGTGAGACCAGTTGAAGACTGAAGGCCTCATGTTTGCACCTGCCTCACAGCAGGCGTAACACTGACGCAGGCCCTTTAAAATGGGCCTGGCCCCATGTGAAAGGATGCATTGCTGGGGTTGCGTCACTTTTGTAACACACTCCAGCAATGCATCACTTTTGTGCTTACAGACACGTCAGAAATACTGACGTATCTGTAACTCCTTGCGACATAATGCGTCATACATTAAATATGACGCATGAGTAGAAGACTGAAGGCCTCATTTATGAGGCCATGCATCACTTTTACGCCACCAGTGTGTCACTTTTTGTGACGCACCAGTGGTGTAAAAATTGCACCTTGTTGTGTCATATTTACAAAGTGACGCATCTAGGTAGATGCGTCACTTTGTAAACCCCTGCACCACATTATACCTGCGCCAGCTGTAATGTATGCAAAAGGGGGGTATTGACATAAGGAAGGGTCGTAGAAGTGACGCAGTGACATCTAAGAGATTTCACTGCGTCACTTTTATGACGCTGTTGCGTCCAAATCTTGCGCCTGACTCACAGCAGGCGTAAGACTGACGCAGGCCCTTTCACATGGGACTGGCCCCATGTGAAAGGATGCATTGCTGGAGTTGCATCATTTTTGTGACACATTCCAGCAATGCATCACTTTCCTCCAAACACTCTACATTATTTTTTTTACTCTATTTTTTACACTGTTTTTCCCTGTGGTGCACTCAGGGTACGCGTACCGGAGAGCGCACCTGGGAGCGCACCCAGCGCTTACCCCGCAAAAATAAAAAATAAAAAAAAAACGTTTTTTTGCCCTTCAGGGTCCTTCTAGACCCCCCTCAGAAAACCTAAGGGGTCAGGGGGTGTCTACTCTGCCCCCTTTTAATTTTTTCCCCCTTTCTTTTTCACCTCTTGTGTCTCGATTCTACCGAGACACAAGATGGCGGACTCTCCGGACTGTTTAGAATGTTGACAGACACCCGACAGCCAATCAGCTTTCCGCTCGCGCACTCCCGTAGCGCGCCGGGTGCGCTCCCCGGTACGCGTACCCGTGAGCGCTCGGAGCACGCCTATAGATATATATGTGTTTTTGAAGTTAATTTTCCAAAAAACCACTGGAGCAATTTTCAGCAAATATAGCAAAGGCACATCTGCGTACCAGTCCCTACAATTTTGCCAAGTTTGGCGTAATTCCGTGCAGCGGTTCGGGCTGTAGACTTGTCAGACCGTCCTATGGAAATTAACATGGGGAAAACACGTTTTGGGACCCCCCTTTTTTCTCAGCCCCCACTTCACGAATCCCCCCGAAACTTCCAGGGAAGGAGCGGAGCTGGCCAAAATTTTGGAAATTTTCACACAAATTCCTCAACCGGCGCCAGAGTTATTCCCAATAGAATGTTGCGGTTTTCCTATGGTAGCCAATCCTAACTATAACTACCTACTGGCGACCACCAGTAGGTAATATATATATATATATATATATATATATATATATATTATATAAATATATCCCAACAAAAGTTTGTCCCAACTTAAAGGAACCAGCAATCAGGTAGGTATAGATAATCTTTTTTATTTTGCAGGTTTAACAGCGCTGGAAGCAATGAACAAAGTTCTGTTTAAGTCTGTAGCCTGACGCGTTTCATGCTCTCACGAACATTTCCTCAGAGGCTTGTTAAACACTTGGAAGGAGCCACAGAGTTTTTCAATCATTAGCGCTTGCCCCAGTGGCCGTTGTCACTCGCAAAGCATAATGGTGCTTGTAGTCATCTCCTCACGCAAGTATGCGCTGCTCTCCAAATGTCAATAAATCACATATTAAAACTCAAGTGAGCCAGCAAATTGTACATCTTTTGCCTGAGCCGTAAATATTCACCTGCATAACAACCTTCCTGCCAGTATCACGCTGTTAGCTGTGTAGCTGCAGCCTAATATATATATATATACACTGCTCCAACGTTTCACCCTCCGGTAAGAAGCACTCCGGAACTAGTTTATAGCACAAGGCTTTAATGCGGTATTCACACCATCCCGCACTGCGATCCTTTACAGCGCTGCCTTTCAATGTGCCTGAAGCGTTTCGGGATACAGTCTATCCCTTTCTCAAAGGCCCCAGCAGTTAGTTCTGTGCGTGTGACTCCACCCGCTTATAAATCCCAGATGGGCCGGGTAGTTCCACATTCATCCCTCAGATGGGTGCACTTATTGTTTCTGAAAAATGTCTACAAGCCCTCCGATGGGCCTCGCAGCATGGTTGTCCTGTGGTGCGTTTTAAGTTGGAGAATTAATTCCTCTTCAATCTTGAGGGTCCCTGGGGGCCAACAAGCCCACCAGGTACCTCGAGTATGCGTCAGGGATTTAATCTCCCAACTTAAAACGGACACAGGGCGCGTTTGCAGAGGGGCGAAGGGAGGAGACGGGGCCTGAAGTGATGTGTGCAAACACCCCCTGTGGCGTGCTTTAAGTTGCGGAAATAATTCCCCTTCATTCCTGAGAACCCCCGTGGACCAACTAGTCCACAAGGTGCTTCCAGTATGCGCCGCTGTGCTGAGTTTTCCCCATGCAATTTTCCATAGGAACTGTTCATCGCGGCTACAGCCCGAACGGCTGAACTGAATTACACCAAATTTGGCAAAGAGGTAGTCCTCAGTTCAGACTCGTGCTTAAATGGTGTAAATCCATTCAGTAGTTCCTGAGAAAATAACATTTAAAAGTACATATATTTCTATGGCCTCGGAGGATCCGCGGACCCTGCTGTGCACGAGTTGTATTCTATTGGCTGTCAACACTCCAAATCAGGAAGTGTTTGCAGCCATCTTGTGCCTCGGTAGAACCGAGGCACAACACAGGAAATCTATAGAAAAAGCACACAACGCAAAAAGGGGGCAGGGTAGAAACACCCTGACCCCCTAGGCCTGTTCAGGGGGTCCCACAAGGACCCCCAAGGCCCCAAAAAGTATTCATTTTTTTTTAAATCGGCTAAATGGGCTTCAAGGCTAATTAGCCCCCCGGGGGGCCAAATCCCGGGAGCATGCTGAAAAAAAGTGTGGGGGGGGCCCTCTGCACTCTGACCTCATAAAGAGTGCAGAGGGGTTGTGTTTAGAATAAATACATATATATTTGATATATACCTTGTGTGGTGTCCTTTCATTTGGTACTCAAGGAATTATAATTGGTAAAACAACTTGCTTAATACGATCTCTGAAGCCTTAGCCTGATGACTGCTGGTCCATGCTACCACTAGGATAGCTTTCTATAAGGTTGACTTTACAACCACCATCAATAAGGGTCGATCAGACTGGTGCAAGGTGCCCACTAGAACTAGTGGACATCATATGCCAGGCAAACTTCTCACAGTCTTCATGCACAAGTGTTTTAAAAACTGGTTGTCCTTTTACAGGAGTCAGTTGCAGTAGATCTCCAAAAACTATGACGTGTTTTCCTCCAAATAATACGTCATACTCTGTTTTAAAAATGTGCTGCATTCTTAAATGCACAAAGGCAAGCATTACGTTTGAGACCATGCTTACCTCATCAATAATGAGAAGTTTCATTTTCTTCAAGACTCTTAAAACTTCACAAAAAGCTTCTCCAAATAGCTTGCGGTATTCCAATTTGTTTTCATGCTCTACTGGTAGCATTAGTAAGCTATGTAAAGTACGTCCTTTAATGTTGTGAGCTGCCAACCCAGTTGGAGCAGTGACAACACAAGACAAATGCGACTCAGTTGTTTTCTGTAGATAACTTGTAATTACTTTAATTAAAAACTTTTTCCTGTTCCAGCTTGTCCACTCATGTACATTCAGATAGGTTGAAATGATGTACATGAGCACTCTTTCTTTTCATGAAGTAATCCATGGTCAATCTGTTGTCTCACTTGCTCATAGATTTCTTTCTGCTCAACATTTAGTTGTTCTTCCAAATTTCTTAAGTTTGTTACATCTTTTTGAGCTTGATACATTGCTGCTTCCACCTCATTCATGGCGATTGCTGCTTCATTTTCAACAATTGGTTGTCCTAGTGGATCTTGACTCAGCGCAGCAGAACTTTGACTGTCTTCAGAACTGTCTCTGGCAATCTCAGCTGCAATTGTAGCTTCTTGATCAATTTCATCGTTCAACATTTTCACATAATTTGCAAAAGCACTGCATTGCATGCTACCTTTACAAGCATTAAAGGAATCTTCATAGCCCTGGAAATCTCCAAGTAATTCCAGTTCTGAACGCCATGGTTTGAACAGTTACAAAAGGGCTAAGTGTGGGCGGAAAATTCTGCAATTTCGCGATCCGCGAATCTCGCAAAATTGCATAAAAATCTGAGAAATCCGCGAGCGGGACGGATTTTCCAAAACTGAAGTACATGAAGCACTTACAGGGTTATAGCAGGCGCCCAAGTTGAAGCTAATTTCTTTGTAACCATTTACAAAATGGTTACAAAGAAATTAACTTCAACTTGGGCACCTGCTGTAGCCCTGTAAGTGCTTCCTGAGCGGCGCCTCCAGAGAGTTTGTTGCCTACTTGCAACTATTCTCTGACCCTGCTCTGACCCTCGAAGCAGAAGTCAGAGAATAGTTACAAGTATGGCACAATGCTCCTGTCACAAAAATTAAACCTCAACAGGAAGCACTTACAGATATAAATAAAGCAGGTGCCCGAGTTGAAGCTCAAATTCAGTAATGTTTTAATCATCCCAAAACATTAGTGAGCACGGTCGAGGCTGGGCAAGTATGCTTTAACCACATATCTGCCGTCGATAATTAGCTGTAATACTCGAGGGAGGTCTTTGCATCCATGAGTTTCTCGAGCACGATCCCCTTGTAGTTCCTTTGACCAGGAGGCTGCTTTCTCCTAACCTCTTGCCCTGCTCGCTCTCTGACTCTTTATACACAAGAGGCATGTTGACACACATAGAAGCCACACTCATTTGGCCCCGCACCACACACTAGCGGTATCAACCATCTTCCCGCCCTTTCCCAACTATGATGGACAGATCACTCAAGGGACCTTGGCCCGTTTTGGCGCGGTGGCACAGTTACAGGCACACATGGTCAGTGGAGACAAATCTTCTGGCCCTTTACGCAGCTGCAGTGTAGAAAAAGCACTATACATTTACCCAACGAGGTAGCACTTACTGGATTAGCCAGTAGAAAGTACTCCAGTTGAGTAGAGGTATTGCACAAAACGGTGGCATCTTCGTGGATAACTATGCAGGGCAGGATTCATTATGGCACGAGGCTCCTGTCACAAAAATTAAACCTCAACAGGAAGCACTTACAGATATAGCAGGTGCCCGAGTTGAAGCTCAAATTTAGTAACGTTTTAATCAGCCCAAAAGATTAGCGAGCACGGTTGAGGCTGGGCAAGTGTGCTTTAACCACTTGGATGCTAATGACAAGGGTAACTCGTCATGGAGTTTCCATTGATTTCAATGGAAATTACATTATCATCCTCCAAGCTCCTTAGCATCCAAGTGGTTAACCCCGCCTCTGCTGACGAAAATTAGCTTTAATACTTGGGGGAGGTTTTTGCATCCATGTTATGTTATGTTATGTTATTTTAATTTGTAGAGCGCACAGCTACTCGGAAGTGTCCCAGCGCTTACTTCAAAAAGGAGAAAAATGACACTTATTCAATTAAAAGAGCAGCGTTTTTAATGTTTTCTTGAACAACAGTGGATCTTGGATGGCCCGCACGGCCAAGGGCAGCATATTCCAAGCCAAACTTGCTTTGCGCACAAAGGAATTTTCCCCAAGTCGCTGGCGCTTAAACTTCGGTGTCTGCATTAGCAGCTGAGCAGAAGAGCGCAACTGTCTCCCTGATATATAGAAAGCGAATCTCTTCTGCAAATAAATAGGGCCTAGACCATAAAGGGCCCGCTGAGCAATTGACAACATTTTAAATTTCAGGCGAGATTCAACAGGAAGCCAGTGTAACCAACGTAAATGAGTCCGAACACTATGCCTAGATGACAACCCCACAAGAAGTCTGGCCGCTGAGTTTTATACCACTTGCAATTTCTTCACAAGGAAGGCAGGGCTGCCAACCAAGAGCGCGTTGGCATAATCCAAATGGGATAGAATCAGTGCACGGACCACAGTTTCTCTGGCCGTGTTAGGCAGAAAGGGGAGAAACTTCCTCAAGCTTTTCAGCAAGCCTAAACAAGTGCCAGCCAGTTTTTTTACTTGCGTCACAAAGTTCAAATTCTGGTCGAACCAGACGCCAAGGTTTTTGGCGGCACCATTTTTCTCAGCCGGGCGGGGAAAGCCCAAGGGCCACGTCTCTCTCTAAAATCCGTCGCAAAGGAAAAATACAGCAGTACTTTAGACTTTCCTTCGTTGCATTTTAGCTGAGTCAGATAAACTAGCGGAGTCACATAGATGTTAAATAGGAGAGGGCTAAGCGATGACCCCTGTGGCCTCCGTGGTTACTCGCATGGATGCAGAGGCACTCGGAGGGAGCCAGACCTGCTGCAGCCTACCTTCCAAGAAGGAATTGATCCATTGCAAAGCCGTACCAAAAATTCCTATTTCATATAGGCGATCAAGGAGCATGGCATGAGGCACCGTGTCGAACGCCGCTGAGAGATCTAGCATAACCAACGCTGCTCTCCCGCCGGCATCCAAACACTCCTGAATCGACTCTGTGACCTCTTACAATGCAGACTCTGCTATAAGAAGCACGGAAGCCAGATTGAGCCGGATGAAGCAAACCTTCCCCCTCAACAAAGTTGGTGAGTTGGAACGTGACCGCCTTTTCGCATACTATAGCCAAACTTGGCAGAAGAGAGTAGTTCTCCGGGACCAAAGGGTCAAGTGACGGCTTCTTCAGTAATGGAATAATCAAGGCATGTTTCATGCCTTTGGCACACACGCTTCACGCAGTGATTTGTTAACCATAAGGTTCACCTCTAAATTGATGGTATCAGCCACATCAGATAATAGTCTGGCCGCACAAGGATCGTTGGGAGAGCCGGACTTAAGGGCCTTAAGGATTCTGAGCGAAGTGGCATAATCCACAGGACTAAATTCAGAGAAGATGGAAACCGGTTCTACCCTAGGCAAATGCAGCGCCAACACAGTGCCACAATTCCTGGGAGAGAACGAGAGTGTCTCTTGGATACTGATTACTTTATCCCTGAAGAATGACGCCAAAGTGATAAACCAGGTCTCTGAGGCAGGAGCAGCCGCCACCTGAGCACTGGGGGCCAAAAAACTCTGCACAATTGCAAAGATTTCTTTGGAGTTATTGTTGGCCCGCTCAATGCGAGCGGCGTAGTGCTGACCTTTGACCTCTCCTATCGCCGCATAATAAAGTTTTTGTTTAGCTCTGATGATGTTTTTGTCAGATGGGCGGTAGCCGCAGTTACGCCAGGCCCTCTCTGCAACTTTACAAGCATGTTTCAGAGTCCTCAGCTCAGAAGTAAACCATGGCTTAGAAGGGGGACTCTCGCCTCAGGCTTAACTGACACGGTGCCGACAGATTGTCCACTGAGCATGCAATCCAATAAGCAAACTGAGATACATTATCCTCCATACCCCCCAATAGGGAAGGCCAGGAAGCGGCAAGAGAAGCGCTCAGCAGACCTGGGTCCATTTTCTTAGAGACGGGAGGGCGAAGGCAATTAGCCTGTCGTGGGGAATCTTCCAAAACCCATGAAAAGAATATGGGAAAGTTATCCGACCAGGCAACCGGCCTCGGCCTCATCACTGATATAGGGAAATTAGCACAAATGATGTCCAAAGTATGCCCACCTTAATAGGTGGGGAACAGAACTCTTTGTGAGAGGTTCTCTAGATGGAGGGCATCCAAAAGAGCTGTAGAGTTCACCTCCTCAGTGTGGTCAAGGTGGATATTGCCATCACCAAGAAGCACAAACTTCGAGAAGGGTAGAGCCCGCTCAGCCAATGCAACTCCGCAGGCAGCCAGAAAATTCCTGGCAGGCCCAGGAGGTTGATAAATCAGGGAACCCCTCAAAGTAAAGTGGGCTGAAAGTTGTAAGCTAAAGTTCAGAGCCTCACAATCACCCCAAAGGGTGGATAATTCGCTACGGAGGGTCCAGCCTTCCCTATACCAAATGGCTAGGCCACCGCCTCTGCCAACCCGGCGATCAACCCAGTGTACTTTAAACCCAGCATGTGTAACCAAAGCCACTATAGGACTAGAGAAGGCATCAAGCCAAGTCTCCGTGACAAACAATGGGGCATATTACCAAACAATAGCGATAATTATTGCTATTGCTTGGTTAGAGACAAAATTTTACCGCTGAGCTGCGGCGATTTTTATCGCAGATAAACCTTGGTATTACCAAGGTTTATCGCAAATGCGATAAAAAACGGCCGCAATGCATGAATATCGCTGAAAAGTCAGCGATATTCATGCATTACCGAGCTAATGCTCTTAGCCATGTTATCCACCTCCCATTGGATAACATGGCTAAGAACTGCTCAGGGCAGGTGTTAGCTTTTGGAGATATTCGCGCTTAGCGCGAATATCTCCAAAAGTTGGTAATAGGAGATAGCGATGTTAGCGACTGTTTCCAGTCGCTAACATCTTGGCACGCACACTTTGCATGTCATTAGTGATAAATATCACTGACATGCAAAGTGGGGCCCAAGATGGTCGCTATCTCCTACTAGCTGTCTGTAAGAAATGGGGTTACCGAAATCTCCAAGGGGGTAGCATGGAACCAAGCGGGCAGGCCAAACTTCGAAGGACATGTGAAGCACTCACGCAGTACCCACAGACGACACACCAGGCACACCACAAAAGAGGCAGGACACCCGTTTGAGTTGGAAAATTAAGAAGTTTAGTATCTCCAACCTGCAAAGGAAAAATGCATAACAGTGGTATCATCACATGGCGCCAAGTGTATAAAGGGGGGATTATTTACATGGGAAGTAAGGGCTGAGTCTATAAGTCCATGCTGAAAGGAAAAAGGATGGGATCAAAAATGACATTAGATCTGAGGCCAATCTGATGGGGCCAACTCAGACTCTCATCCTTAGGGGAGGGCTGTAATTGCAAGATACCACATTAGCATAGATATACATCATGCACAATAACGCCAACCCAACCCTGTCAGGGAAAAACATCAGGGCTTCACAGTACATCATAAATAGGAGCACCTGTAATAAATCAGCGAGGCTTCCTCCACCATAAACCTGTGGGTATCAAACATCAGCCTAAAACGCATTTAACATGGGCTTAAACCGGGGCCTGGAATAGCATGTCAGGCCAGCATGGGGTTCACCAGGCCCAAACCTGTAAGAAAAGGCACCTTCACTTGCCCTGTGGGCACCAAAGCATACAATCACCCATCATGTGTAAAACAACAGTATACCTGGGCCTCAATAACCTTAGGGTAGGCATAAAATTAGCATAATCACATTAGCAGGGTAATCAGCCTACAATCAAAACTAGGCACAGAAGCGCACCACACCTGTAAAGGAAAAGTCACATTCACCTGCCCGGGGGCACAAAAGCCTTATCTATAAAATCACCTAGGCAGTACATAACAGTAGTGTCAATCATAGGCAGGGGCGCAGTAACCTAAGCACCCAGCATTGACATAAGCTGTGGCCGTGACTCAGGGGGGGGCATCGATAATTCCTTGGGGGACCCTATGGGCTAGTTATCGGCCTCCTACAACTGGCACAGTCTACTGGGGCCACAGACTCCGCTGGGGGCCCAACGTTGCAGGTGCCCACTGCCCGACGGGGCACCTGGAAAGTAAGTCAGGTCCTCGGGGCGGGCACCGACCCTGTGCCCCGACTCCAGCCCCCCAACCACCACAAAGTCTAACGTAGACCCCACTCACCGGGGTTCTGGGGAGGTCTCCTTCTCAGTAGGGGCCAGGCACCGACAATGTGCCTCGAGGCCCTCCCCTTCTGCGGCGTCACCCGGGCCCCTCCTCCTCACGGAGGCCCGGGGGTTCAAAACTGCCTCTGGGCAGCCACCCTCTTGCCTCACCCGGGCCTCCCTTCCTCACAGGGGCCCGGGGTTTCAACCCGGCAGCTGAGAGGCCTCAGGGGACACACGCGGTGTCTTGGCACACGTGGGGGGAAGCCCACCTGGCTCTCCTCCCACCCCACACGGCTCCTGCAGCACAATCGGGGCTCCCTCTTCCTAACGGGAGCCCCGCAGGCACTCTGCTCCTCCGGCCGGCTTCAGGTCGACAGTGTGCCCCGGCCCCGCCTAACTCACCGGCCCCTCTCTCGGGGGCATAGACCGGCGGGGTGGCCTCCCGCTCAGGTCGCTTCTGCTTCGGGGCTCCCCCTCGACACGGGGGCTCCGCGCTGGCGCTTCACCCGGGTCCCCCTCCTTCCCTCACGGGGACCCGGGGCTTCGACCCGGCTCCTGTTCTCGGGGCCAATCCCTGCGCGGCGTTGGCGGGGGCGGGCCGATGACGCGGCCGGGCGCCCCCGTCACGTGACGCGAGTGCCGCGCCCTCAGGGCCTAGCGCGGCCCCTTCTTCACTTCGGCGGCCCTCTCCTGGTACCGGGAGCCGCCGTGTCGATACCCACCATAGCGGGGGGGCCTCCCTGACAGCGCCGGGTTCGCGGCGGTGATTTGCGGCGGCAATAAGGGGTAGGCTCCCTTTATTTCATTATTCATATGGTGGACAGCGCGCCAAAACGAGGGTAGGCTCCTCCAGCGCTATTTCTCCTGACAGTCTCCTCAGCAAATGGCGCAATTTCACAGCGCACTGCTCCTTCCTCAGACCACACAAAGGGGGCAGGAATTTAGCACTTCTCTAGCACTTCACCACACAGCGCTATGCAGGGCACAGTTCGAGTTTCTAGCGCTTCACAATTATAGCGCTTCCCCAGATGTACAGTTCAGATCAGCGCTTAACTTCACCCAGCGCTTCTTCCCAATTATAGCGCTTGACAGGCAGTGCCTTAAAAGGGGGTGACAGTTCCTAGGGGCATACTCTTCCCCAGCTGGCGCTTTGAAGGGGGCCACAGCTTCACAAGGGGGCAGACAGTCCCACAGCAGTTCCTCAGGGGCTTACTCCTCACCTCCTGGGCGCTTCTTCACGCAGCGCTGGCGTGGTACCCGGTCCAAACAGCTTCAGTGACCTGGGTAGGAGCCCTCCCTTGTCAGGGGCCCATGGGGACAGCAGGGGGGGGGGTTTATAGGGGTGCAGGGCCCAGCTCACAGGCCCATGTGGCGGTAGCACCTCACAGCAGGTCCCTTCTCTCCCGTGTCCCAGCGCTGACTGACTCTCTGGTGGCACATCCCCCTTACTTATACCCTCCTCCCAGGCAGTGCCAGAACCTTCTAGAATGTTGGCATAACTAGCCTAAACTGGCTCAAGGGGAGTGGGTGAGCACCCTGGGTGCCTGGCTTTCCCTCCAAATGCTAGGGGTAGCTGGGTAATAATAACTAGACTGCTGACCTATGGCAGTACAGTGGCAAAACCCATGGCCATGGCATCCATTTTAAACACAGTACATTTTAGTCAGGTGCATTTTTAAAATGGGGAAATTTACAAGTGCTCACACCATTACTTGACATTACATTTTTAACAAGGTGTCTCACACCACTCATGGCCTATACAGGTTTAATCCCATGGGGGAGACATTTCAAATTGGGGGGGCAAAAGCGAAAAATTTGGGGGGAAAAGGCCAAGTCCAACACAGCTCCCCCCAGCCAAAAGCCAGGGTAGACCGATCAATACCTTGATGGGCTTCCCTGCTTGGGGCGGAAAAAGGTGGACGCAGGCCTGCAACTACAGGAGCACCTGCAGTCCCTTCTCCACTCTGGCACCCAATGGTTCTCTCTCGCAACCCTCCCTTCACCAACAAAACCACCCCACTGGTGTTCCCTAGTGGGATGTGGCCAGGTCTGGCCTCTAGGCCATCCAGAAGTCTCTGGCCCTTGTTCCTTCCTAGAGTGGGAGGCTCTAGCCTCAGGCTTGTAATGCTCTTGGACCACTCTTTTCCTTCCAAATTGCCACTGGTCCACCCACCTGGGGTCTACACCCTCAGGCTGACCAGCTCTCAGGGGCGAGGCTTTCCTCCCCCTACTTCTCCTCCTAGGGTTCCTCCATCTCCTTCTCCTGGGGACACCCTCACACAACCACTCTCTCCCCAACCTGGAGTCGAAACCCTCAGGTTGCACCGGTGACAGGGGCGAGTCCTCCCTCTCCATGCACCCCCTCCCAGAGTTCTGCCCCCTCCTAACTGGAGTAGTACCCCTGAGAGTCAACTTTGGGGGGACTCTGAACACAGATGTCCCACCCGCCAGGTCCGGAAAACCCTCAACCTGGCCACCCAACCCGGGATCTGCGCCCTTTGGCTGAGCCGGTGACAGAGGAGAGACCTTGCTCCCTCTGCACCCCCTCCCAGAGTTCCGCACCCTCCCACTGGGAGAAGTACCCCTGGGAGTCAACTTGGTAGGGACCTGGGTTACAGGTACCCCACCCTCCAGGACAGGCAACCCCTGAACCTGGAAGCCCAGTCCAGGATCTAAACCCTGTGACTGGTCAGACCCCCGAACCACTGGAGCTCCGATTACTGATGCTCCTGGTTCTCCTGACACTAGGGGATCCCCTTCACGAGAAGGCACACCGGGACAGCATAGGCTCCCAACCTCGGGTTCCCTAAAAGAACTCTCCAGGCCCTGTGACTGCAGTTGGGGCACCTCGGGACACCTCCCCGTCTCACTCCCTCCTGTAGATGGGATGTGAGGCCCTACAACCCGCCCACTATCCTGGGACCTAGCTGGGCTTCTCACCTCTCCTGCCACGCTGGGTCAGAAGATCCCTGCACCTCTCCTTTCTGGATCACTCCCCAATGTCTTCCCAGACGCTCTGGCACTTACCCAGAGGTCTGCCTCCCGTGCAAGTTCCCTGGGGTCTGAGAACCTACACTGCAACAGATGGTGATGCAGACTTGGGACACAACTCCTCAGCATGTGCTCCCGAATAACGGCATGGCACAGCCCTTCCCAATCCTCCACTGCTCTCTCCACCAACCAATCGTCCAGTGCGGTCCAACACCCCTCCTCAAACTCTCCCCAGGACTGGTGGGACACCTTTCCCCTGCCCCTAAACACTAACCCGTCCCCCTCTTCCTGGGAATTAGGCACCGTCTCCTGGGCTTCGGGAGTGGGACTCCTTGCACTGGACCTACACTCGCTGCCACCACTGGATCCCACCCTCCTCGGTGAATCCAGACTCCTAAAACCACTCTCAGGGGACAACCTACCCACCTGAGCTGATCTCTCTCTGGCGAAGGCCCTCTCCGCCTCTGCCATCCTCTCCTGTGCTAGGACTTTTTCAGTCTCTAGTCGCTGCTCTTCTACCCTCAGCTGCGCTAAGCCCTCAGCATGCCTGAGCTTTGCCAGCGCCAGCTGATGCTCCCTTTCTTCCCTCCTATCTACCCACTCTTCTGGGGACAGGGAAAGGGATGGGGCAGTGCCCCCGGGGCTGGACCCAGTGCGGGACTCCCTATCTACGGTGTCCTCATCAGCTCCTGGCATCTCCGCCCTCTCAAACTCTTCCTCCTCCTCATCGGAGTAATTACCTCCCAGGGTTCTGGATGGGGAGCCCTCTCTCTGGTCTCTAACCCACTGACCCTTCAAAAACTCGGGAGGGTAGTCAGACAAGTCCCCACTAATCTTTAAGGGTTCCCCCCTTTTGAGGGCCTCATAAAGAAACAGCTTTCTCCTAATGTTCCCTACTGGGGGTATCCCTCTCTCCAGGAGGAAGTCTATCACCTCCTGTTCGGTGTACTCCCGCAGTTTCACCTCCTCATAAACCAACCCCATCGTGGTGAGGTTTCTCGGGACACAACCACAGTGGAACAAGGGGACACAATTCCAAGAAAAAAAACACTTTCAGGAGGAAGTAATAATCTGAAAATCAATATTCAGCCAACAATATTCCCCACAACAAGGCTCCGAATTCTCTCAAAGCTCTACTTGTGGTGTAACCTGTGGCCGCCGTGGTACTGCGCAAACACAAATCCTATCCCACCGCTCACCACTAATGTAAGAAATGGGGTTACCCAAATCTCCAAGGGGGTAGCATGGAACCAAGCGGGCAGGCCAAACTTCGAAGGACATGTGAAGCACTCACGCAGTACCCACAGACGACACACCAGGCACACCACAAAAGAGGCAGGACACCCGTTTGAGTTGGAAAATTAAGAAGTTTAGTATCTCCAACCTGCAAAGGAAAAATGCATAACAGTGGTATCATCACATGGCGCCAAGTGTATAAAGGGGGGAATATTTACATGGGAAGTAAGGGCTGAGTCTATAAGTCCATGCTGAAAGGAAAAAGGATGGGATAAAAAATGACATTAGATCTGAGGCCAATCTGATGGGGCCAACTCAGACTCTCATCCTTAGGGGAGGGCTGTAATTGCAAAATACCACATTAGCATAGATATACATCATGCACAATAACGCCAACCCAACCCTGTCAGGGACAAACATCAGGGCTTCACAGTACATCATAAATAGGAGCACCTGTAATAAATCAGCGAGGCTTCCTCCACCATAAACCTGTGGGTATCAAACATCAGCCTAAAACGCATTTAACATGGGCATAAACCGGGGCCTGGAATAGCATGTCAGGCCAGCATGGGGTTCACCAGGCCCAAACCTGTAAGAAAAGGCACCTTCACTTGCCCTGTGGGCACCAAAGCATACAATCACCCATCATGTGTAAAACAACAGTATACCTGGGCCTCAATAACCTTAGGGTAGGCATAACATTAGCATAATCACATTAGCAGGGTAATCAGCCTACAATCAAAACTAGGCACAGAAGCGCACCACACCTGTAAAGGAAAAGTCACATTCACCTGCCCGGGGGCACAAAAGCCTTATCTATAAAATCACCAAGGCAGTACATAACAGTAGTGTCAATCATAGGCAGGGGCGCAGTAACCTAAGCACCCAGCATTGACATAAGCTGTGGCCGTGACTCAGGGGGGGGGGCATCGATAATTCCTTGGGGGACCCTATGGGCTAGTTATCGGCCTCCTACAACTGGCATAGTCTACTGGGGCCACAGACTCCGCTGGGGGCCCAACGTTGCAGGTGCCCACTGCCCGACGGGGCACCTGGAAAGTAAGTCAGGTCCTCGGGGCGGGCACCGACCCTGTGCCCTGACTCCAGCCCCCCAACCACCACAAAGTCTAACGTAGACCCCACTCACCGGGGTTCTGGGGAGGTCTCCTTCTCAGTAGGGGCCAGGCACCGACAATGTGCCTCGAGGCCCTCCCCTTCTGCGGCGTCACCCGGGCCCCTCCTCCTCACGGGGGCCCGGGGGTTCAAAACTGCCTCTGGGCAGCCACCCTCTTGCCTCACCCGGGCCTCCCTTCCTCAGAGGGGCCCGGGGTTTCAACCCGGCCTCGGAGAGGCCTCAGGGGACACACGCGGTGTCTTGGCACACGTGGGGGGAAGCCCGCCTGGCTCTCCTCCCACCCCACACGGCTCCTGCAGCACAATCGGGGCTCCCTCTTCCTAACGGGAGCCCCGCAGGCACTCTGCTCCTCCGGCCGGCTTCAGGTCGGGAGGCGGGGCTGGCACCGACAGTGTGCCCCGGCCCCGCCTAACTCACCGGCCCCTCTCTCAGGGGCATAGACCGGCGGGATGGCCTCCCGCTCAGGTCGCTTCTGCTTCGGGGCTCCCCCTCGACATGGGGGCTCCGCGCTGGCGCTTCACCCGCGTCCCCCTCCTTCCCTCACGGGGACCCGGGGCTTCGACCCGGCTCCTGTTCTCGGGGCCAATCCCTGCGCGGCGTTGGCGGGGGCGGGCCGATGACGCGGCCGGGCGCCCCCGTCACGTGATGCGAGTGTCGCGCCCTCAGGGCCTAGCGCGGCCCCTTCTTCACTTCGGCGGCCCTCTCCTGGTACCGGGGGCCGCCGCGTCGATACCCACCATAGCGGGGGGGCCTCCCTGACAGCGCCGGGTTCGCGGCGGTGATTTGCGGCGGCAATAAGGGGTAGGCTCCCTTTATTTCATTATTCATATGGTGGACAGCGCGCCAAAACGAGGGTAGGCTCCTCCAGCTCTATTTCTCCTCACAGTCTCCTCAGCAAATGGCGCAATTTCACAGCGCACTGCTCCTTCCTCAGACCACACAAAGGGGGCAGGAATTTAGCACTTCTCTAGCACTTCACCACACAGCGCTATGCAGGGCACAGTTCGAGTTTCGAGCGCTTCACAATTATAGCACTTCCCCAGCTGTACAGTTCAGATCAGCGCTTAACTTCACCCAGCGCTTCTTCCCAATTATAGCGCTTGACAGGCAGTGCCTTAAAAGGGGGTGACAGTTCCTAGGGGCATACTCTTCCCCAGCTGGCGCTTTGAAGGGGGCCACAGCTTCACAAGGGGGCAGACAGTCCCACAGCAGTTCCTCAGGGGCACACTCCTCACCTCCTGGGCGCTTCTTCACGCAGCGCTGGCGTGGTACCCGGTCCAAACAGCTTCAGTGACCTGGGTAGGAGCCCTCCTTTGTCAGGGGCCCATGGGGACAGCAGAGGGGGGGGGTTTATAGGGGTGCAGGGCCCAGCTCTCAGGCCCATGTGGCGGTAGCACCTCGCAGCAGGTCCCTTCTCTCCCGTGTCCCAGCGCTGACTGACTCTCTGGTGGCACATCCCCCTTACTTATACCCTCCTCCCAGGCAGTGCCAGAACCTTCTAGAATGTTGGCATAACTAGCCTAAACTGGCTCAAGGGGAGGGGGTGAGCACCCTGGGTGCCTGGCTTTCCCTCCAAATGCTAGGGGTAGCTGGGTAATAAGAACTAGACTGCTGACCTATGGCAGTACGGTGGCAAAACCCATGGCCATGGCATCCATTTTAAACACAGTACATTTTAGTCAGGTGCATTTTTAAAATGGGGAAATTTACAAGTGCCCACACCATTACTTGACATTACATTTTTAACAAGGTGTCTCACACCACTCATGGCCTATACAGGTTTAATCCCATGGGGGAGACATTTCAAATTGGGGGGGCAAAAGCGAAAAATTGGGGGGGGAAAAGGCCAAGTCCAACACTGTCGCTAACTGGTGTTAGCGACAGCTAGGTAATAGGGAGATAATTTTATCTCTGCTTTCTTGGCTTTTAAAGCCAAAAAAGCGGAGATAAACCCCCTTGATAATATGCCCCAATATGTCCAAACTGTTATCAATAATCAAATGTGTTGATCCATGAGTTTCTCAAGCGCGATCCCCTTGTAGTTCCTGTGACCAGGAGGCTGCTCTCTCCTCACCTTCTGCCCTGCTCGCTCTCTGACCCTATATACACAAGAGGCATGTTTACACGCATAGAAGCCCTGCTCGTTTGGCCCCGCCCCACACACTAGCGGTATCAAACGTCTTCCCGCCCTTTCCCAAATATGATGGACAGCTCACTTAAGGGACCTCGGCGCCTTTTGGCGCGGTGGCAAAGTTACAGGCACACATGGTCAGTGGAGACAAATCTTCTGGCCCTTTACGCAGCTGCAGTGTAGGAAAAGCACTATACATTTACCCAAGGAGGTAGCACTTACTGGATCAGCCACTAGAAAGTACTTCAGTGCAAATTGCAAATAAATCCACGATTTCGCGGGAAAATCCACGAATTTGTGGATTTTTGGGCGATTTTGCGCAAATTCGTGGACCGCAGATCCGCAAAATTCGCCATTACTTACTAAATAGTAAGACTCTCTTTTTTTATCAGCAGTGTCGCAACTCAGCTTCCTGTGATTATTTAAATTTTGTTTAATTTGTTTCACCAAACATATTTCGGAACCAATGACTCCATATTTTCCATCATTGATGTTCTCTGAAATATTCAGTTTAAAAGTGTATCTTTGCAGCACTTCATAGAGACACATGTTCTCAAGATGATGACCTTTGTTTGGGTAGTATGTGTCCAACATATTTGTTTTCAAAATATCTGTACTTTCTGGATATTTTTCTGCTAAATATTCAATTTCTTGAACAGATTTCAGTACCCGTTTTCGCATTGCTGCAAGACCTAGACTCACCCAAATGATTCTTCTAGATTTGGAGTATAGACTTGCAGATGATAACCGATCTGAGCATTCATATGCTCCAATTTCTCAATGGGATAACATCTTCAAACTGTAACTGTATAATTTCTTTCTTAAAGTCTTCTTGTGAGAAATCTCTTCCCACATTTCTTTCAATTCCGTCTTTTCTGATTTTGTAATATAGGACGTTACATATCGAGTAACAGCAATGGCATTGTCCACAACATACTGAATATCCATGTTAGCATTCCAAATGGACAGAATAACTGGGTTGTAGTCATTTATGTATTTTGACTCTTCATTTCTTCTTAAGTTTTAGGTATTTTTTGGAGACTTTCTTGTGATGGTATATCGCAAAGATGACATAAAACTGTTCACTCTTCCTTTGGATATTACAGGACGTGGAAATGCAAAACGACATTTGGTGTAGAACTTATCCTTAGATTTGTACTTTCGTCGACAGTATTTTCCACATCGGTGGCTTTGGAATCGTAACACTTGTTCTCTTAAGTTGTTTTGTTCTGTGCTTTTAGGTACAGCACAAGTGGCATATTCTTCAATAAAAGACAAAACATTATCATCTGCATCTGTTCCAAATTTGGGTGCATCCTTAATCCTTAACAGCATATGTATATGAGGAGCACCTCTTGCTTGATACTCCTTTCTCCAAAAGAAATCTAGAACTTCTCCAAGAGGAGGATTTTTTTATTGCAAATAAAAGACATCATACCTTCAAATCTATGATTGAAATACCTGCATACATTAACAGGATCCAAAGAGCACAATTCCCCAGGTGTCCTGTGTTCAATATTTTTTATATTGCAATTTGCCTCTCGAAGAAATTCAAGTAAATCATCCCAAGCGTACTCAGCGCAGCTTAAGGTAAGGAACCATGTAGGAGTTCCTAAGTTCCTTAGCATACATTTTAGTTCCCCATGACGACTGTACCAATATTCATTAGTCCCACGCAGACATGCCATGAGATTAATGAGCTGAGATTCTAAATTATCATCTCTCTGGTGAACATTATCCATAAATCCTTTGCAGATACATTTTGCAGATGTATTCCAGTTTTTAAAATGTGATTAACTGCATATGAAAGTCCAGACAAGTCACTCTAAAAAAAAAAGATTAAATATATAAGAAATACATTGTCGAAATCTTGGATCTTCTGCATATAATCTTGTTGTCAGATATTCGGATGCAGGAAGCTGCACCGGACGTTCATCATGTCGTCCTCCTTTTCCAGTTGGGAACAACTAATGAAAACAACGAGCTTCCAAGCTCTCTTCCCATACACTCATGGGACTTCCTTTTGCTTTTTTCATTTGAAACAGCTCAATAGTGTTCCCCATCACTTCTTTTGAATGAAGTGGATGCACACTGTAATATTCATAGATTGTTTCACATCTTAACATGTCCACTTTTTCAATTTGTCCACTTGACGTTTCAGTATCTTCTGCTAAAAGTATTTCTTCTTCTCCCATATAAACATGATTATAGTATATATTGTTTTTGATCAAATACAAAGTGGCCTTCTGTACATTCCTTACATCCACGAACTCCTGCCAGATTTTCTTATTTTTACTCGGTACACCATTAACACGAATAACTAGTGGTTCACTTCCTACACTCTCTACACCAATAGTTTCAATATTTTTCTATAAATCTAACGGTAAATACACAACTCTTCCTTTTAATCCTCTTTGTAAATCTGAAGGAGGCTATTTACCTGTTTTAGGCTACATACGAACAATAGCCTGAAACGGGTGCACACATTGAATGAGAATAGACTCATAGGTATTTAAATCTGTCAATTCTGAAGGAATAGCAACTAACACTATATTATTATGCACAGCTCTAGCGGGCATTTTATTCTCATCTAATTTGTTATAACAATATTTACAAATACGTTGTTCAGAACCTAAATCAAAACAATTCTCTACCAACAAATAAGTTGCAAATTCCTTCCACATATCATTATTTTCTTTTTCACTTTTTAAATACACTCCTAGTCTGATTTTTATGGTGAGTTCTCCGACAAAAAATACAGGCAAAATTTGGCCTTTCACCTGAAATCACCTTAAACTTTGTAATTTCACTTTCACATTTTTTTTTACAACAATGTTCAACATTCTCTACAACATTTTCTTCTATTAATGTCTGAGTTTCTTCACTCTCTTTTTCAGGACCAGAGTAACAAAACTCAATATCATCACAAACCTTCTTCATATCTGATACAGACCCACGCAAAAGAACACTGTTCAACTCATTTAACTTTAGTGCTGGACTTTTTGCATAATACAATCTTCTCACTTACTTCCGCATTTGTGTATGATGTACTGCCAACATCCTGAAATGGTGAAAAACACTTTGACATACTTTCCTAGAAAGACAAGAAAGACAAGCCAAAAAATGACCTTGCAAACCAGTATTTTTTATCACTCTGCAAGGGTCTAATCCTTGCAACAGCTTAATCTATTGTTTAACACTTTTTTTTACTATATGATAAATAGCGTGATTTATCAATAGATTCTTGTCGTACACTACAAATACTACTGCAATCCCAAGTGTACACTGGGGCTTTAGGACGTCTCCCTAGAACTTCATCAGCTATCACTTCCTCTGCATTTCTTGGAACCATTTGCTCTTTGTCAATTGGACAACCATTGCTAACCTCATAAGCTCGACCACTGGTGTCAACTGCATGCAACAAATCATTGGTCTGATAATAACTCTCTTCATTAGAAATAAGGCCTAGAACTTGAACTGTGTTTCCATTCCCCCCAAAAAACATCACACAAATTAGTTCTATTAATTACTCTTTTCCTCTTACTTTTGGCCTTCATTAAATTGATTGGTTTATCTAGTGATCGAATTTTGTTTAATACTAAAATGAATAGTTTTCTTTTTACTTCAAATGCCTTTTCAACAATGGATTCGATATGCTTCTTCTTTTTTTATAAAATACTGCTCTCTTATTATATTTCTTTGTATCTTTCAGTTATTTTCACAATTTTTTCTAGTTGAAACATTATCAGTAGATTCAGTATTCTCTACATTATGTCTGGCCCTACACACATTTTTAATAAATTGCTTTATGGTCTTAACAGAAGATTTTGTCTTTTAAGCCACATTATGTTGGACATCCAATACTTGTGGTTGAGTTTTTTTCAAGTAACTGGCCTTTTTATGTGCTTTTTTCCCTTAATTTGTATGGCATGATGACTTTATTTAAATGATGATAAGCAGTTTCTGTAAAACAAATCATAAATATGTGTATATTAATTATACTTTTCGATTACTATACAAACACATTTCTTATAAATTCTCACTAAGAAATTGTAGGCCTGAAGCACAAGTGTGAAGGTGGTTACACCACTACATGCATAATGCATAGCACTTTGAAGCACTCCATGCCCTAAAGCCTGGCTCACTGCATGAGTACATGCTTACTCACTGAATGATTACAGTACTATAAAGAGAAACAATGGGTGAATTCTTAATTGATTGACTTTACTTTAGTGAATAGATTAATACAAAGTACTAAGAGTCACTATGGGATTGCAACAGCAGTCACACTTTGTTTGCTGCAGTGTATTAGGGAGTGCAAGAGCTCAAAACCCTCATCATATCAGGTGGCATTGGGGTGTGGGTGGTGGAGAGTGCCCAGTATTCCCAATATGCTTAGCATGGGCTGTACAGGTGCCGGACTAACAACGACTGCAGGGGCATATGTACAGAAAGGGGAAACATGAAGCCAGGAGCACACAAAGTGATTCCTAGTAGGCGTAATCTTTTTTTACAGAAACTGAGGTCTGCGCCATGAGTGTTGAGTTCTCTGCATCCCTAAATCATAGGCAAGGCCGTTTAAAGCTTGTTTTGCCTTATAAAGTTTGTGAACTCCCAGAAACTAGTAGGTTTGTGTGCATTCACAAAGTCCTGTCATTGCCATTTCCTGCTAACAGATGTTGCATTTTAAATCCAGCCATATAGTGGTATGAATGTGTTTATTGGGTAGGAAGAGGAATGGATCACCACCAAATGTGATGGGTGTGTGTGGAAGAGATTTGTCTAAGCGGAAAAATCTTTTCATGGCATGTAAAAAAGACACAAAAAGTCAATCAATCAAATGATTATAAAAGCAAGTGCAATTTATAATTTAACATATTAATTAGAGATCTGACCATGCCCACATTCAAATATTTAAAAAAGATACAAACTGATTGTAGTAGCAAGCCTCAGCAAGGCCTACTAGTGCAAGGGGTTTGCCCTTCTCTGCACAATGTCCTCAGACCAATAGGAAGAAGCTGGCACAGAAACTGGAATAGAAAAGATAACATTTATTACACCTCATGAGGTGGTGCTACGGTTCAGAGAGTACCCTTTGGTATTGCAAGAAGTAGCACAACGAACTAAAAGAGCATGGTCCATTTATACCCACACAGGGGCTCAAAAGAAGGCGATACAAACACAGAAGCAAGTTTTATGTGCATATAAGGTAATATAGAAAGGCACAATCGATCAGTGGGAGGAGCTAACAGTTTTGGGAACTGGTAAACGCATTCCTGTCTGATACTAATCACTAACAGCTGTAGACCCTACTGGGCATGCGCGAAAGTGGGGGATGCTAAATATAACTCGTTGCTGGGCAGATTTCAAACGCAGTTAACAGGAAGATAGGACAAAGCACATGGTCGACACGCGGCAGCATGTAGCAAACAAAATGGCTGCCATGAATACAAATTGGAGTCCACTAAATGTCACGATAATAGCTAAAACTAAGATGTCTTCTGCTAATGCTTAATCTAATCGCTGTCAAATTACAACAGATGACCCTTTCAGCATTGGCTGAAGACATTCGCTTTCCTGGGATAATCTAAATATTCATCCTGTATATTTATACTCATCATTTCAGCTATTTCCTTATCTAACATGTGTTGTGCTTTCATTTCTGTAACAACACCTAACAAAAGGTTTAGGTACAAAGATTAAATAACAAATACAGATTCACACGAAAAGCGATTCATAAAGGAAAAGAGAGAAAGAAGCCTATATTCCCAAACTAGTTTAAAAAAATACTCTTAATTTATTAGACATGCAAATTCAGGTAAACAAACTTCAGATAAAACAAACGCTCAAAGAAAAGTGTTGGCAAAACAAAAACAACCAATTCATATTACCAGGCACGTGGCTAACATACAGACATTACATGTACAAAAGGAACAACAAAAACAAATATAATATGTCCTTCACATATTATGGCCACAGAATGCGTCGACGGCGTTTCAACCGCTGGTTGACTATGCGGTCATCATCAGGACAAACAGTAATTTGAGTGTTTTCGATAACAGCATTAGAAGCAGACCATTCAGAGTTTGAACGGCGGGTGCAATACGTTAAAATTTAATAAATAAGTCAAATATTCTCATAGCAGGAGTCGAGGAATGATATAGAGCTTACCTTCCAGGATATCTCAGCAAGAAAGGAAAGTCCTCGGTGTGTCGAGTTTGGCAGTGCCGCGAATTGTCCCGTATAACCCACGGATTTACGCCGATTGATTGGGCTAACGTTGGGCCATAATTAAATGCTCTCCACGGACTTTCCTGACTGAGATATCCCGGAATGCAAGCTCTATATCATTCCTCGACTCCTGCTATGAGGATATTTGACTTATTTATTAAATTTTAATGTATTGCACCCGCCGTTCAAACTCTGAATGGTCTGCTTCTAATGCTGTTATCGAAAACGCTCAAATTACTGTTTGTCCTGATGATGACCGCATAGTCAACCAGCGGTTATTGGACAGCCTCTGTTGTTGTTGTTATTCATTTCTGTAACATCCTTCTTGGCTGGTATACAGGCAATAATACACATGGAGCAAAGCATTGGGCCACAATGAATACACATAAGGCATGTGAAAAACACTGCAATTACAATACATAGAATAGTCAGTAGTTTCCAACCCCAAGCAGAGACTAGAGCCCAAAACCATCCAGCAAAAGTCCAGGTACCAGTTCCTGTTTGAATTTCTGTAGCAATTTTATACAGTTTAAATATTGCATCATATACTGAGGGTGAATTATCGGGAATAAAGACACAACAACTACTACCGATAATTCGACATGCACCACCTCGATCAGCTAACATCACATCTAACACCATACGATTTTGGAGCACTACAATCCTTACAATTTGCAGTTCCTCAGTAATATTTCCAAGTGCTATAGCTGTCTGATTGGTAACAGCTTCTACAACCCTTAATCGTCTCAATTTCCTACTATTTAATGCAGCACCTACAAAAGAGAACAAACCTAGATTAAAATCGACATATTGTTGTAGACTAGTGTCTGTTTGGTCTATCTCATCAGTACTTATTGTCCTCTTGTATCTGTTTTTAGTAATATCATTAAACAGTTTAAAATCTCGATGATATGATGCAGGTGCCAGAAACACAGGAGGTAATGGAAAAGATACATAACATATACCCGACCATCCAACTGGTAGTCGATAATATCCATAATTGCCGCACACAAAATAGGTCCTGTGTGAAGCTACAAAAGAACTAACATTTACACCTTCAATATCTAAAATCATAATACAATCACTTATTCTAACTGGAATTCGTCCAATACTTTGTACACATAAATCTGCTTTAGTCTTTGTAACAGTAATCATAAATTGTTCATTTTCTGCAGAGTCTCTTGTGTTGGTGAAGACATATGGCGTGGAAATATGGTCCGGTCAGTATTCCTCCCATTCCCATTTAGTTCCATTAGCTTGGGGATACCCATCTTTGTCTTAATGCAAACAAAAGCGTATACCAGGCTTGGCAAGAACTATTATGTGAGAAAGGAAGAGGAATAAAAGGTGTTCCTCCTTTCTTTTGATGCGCAGGTATCATTCCACATACCCAACAGTTGGTAGTGTTTGTGGCATTATGAGTATGATGCACAGCTTGTAATTGTTTTTAACTGTGTGTTACGTGCTACTTGCTTTTTTAAATTGTGTAATATTTTGCTCTGCTCAAAGTACGTGGTGTGTGGAGATCGCGCACTTCATCCTTTGCTGCTCCAGGATATAGGCGCTCACTCACTAACCTTGTTCTTTCTCAGCCCGACCCATGATCCTAGCGCAGCCGACTAAGTGTTGACGCCGGATCGGAGAGGGGTAAGCCGCCATCTTGGGGGGGACATTGAGGGTGCGGACTAGCTGTTTTCCATCTTCCCGCCCTCCTCACGCCCTATAAAATGTGCATCGGCCCTCGCCCGCGCAGCGGGCGGGCGCACCGAAGGCGTGCCAAAGGCAGGCCCGTCTGCACCCGTCCGCGGCCGACCGGGGCTAGGGGCTCGAATCCCTGCCAGTTTCCTTCCAAAAAAACATTACAGTTCCCAGGAGCTCTTAGCTCTATGTCCTCCAACACGTAACAGATGCCTACACAGCATGAGCCTCGAGAACAATGATAAAAAATGTGCACACTGCCCCTTCGCCGTAAATCGTCTACTTAGGACGAGGTGCAGGGGACAGATACTTAATCTAGCCCACATCAATTGTCGCTCGCTAGGGAAGCATAAAACGGAAGTTCATGATTATTTGTTGGATGGACAGGTGGATGTCCTTTTTCTCACGGAGACATGGCTTAACGCCACCTCGGCGCCAGAAGTGCTGAGTGCCCTCCCGTCAGGATATGGCATTAACAGAATAGATAGGAAAAAGGGGAGAGGGGGAGGGATAGCCATAATCCATAAACATGAGCTGGCCTGTACCCTGGAGGAGGCGGATATTTCGGATAGTGAGACTGGGTTCTTCTCTATCTCGGCATCCCATGTTCACGCCCTCAAGGGATTTCTGACCTACCGCCCCCCTGGGCCAGGAGCTCGGTTTGCGGCACAGCTAGTAGAAAGTCTTATACAACCAGCTTTGAAATATGAGAGGCTCCTCCTCTTAGGGGATCTGAATCTCCACTTTGACGACCTCTCGAAGGCGGAAGCACAGGAAATCAGACAGGAATTAGCGGGTATACAACTGCAACTGAAATCTGAACTGCCCACCCATTGCCAAGGCCACCTCCTCGATCCGATCTTTGCTAACTGGGAAGCACTGACCGTAGCACCTCCCACTCCAGTGGTCTGGTTGGATCATTTCTTAGTTGCATTTAGAGCAGCAGTTCCTGAAACCATGGTACAGAAAGGGACTAGTACCGGAATTAGACGCAGGAAATGGGCAAAGTTTTCAACGGAAGCATTCAATAAGGCAATAGAACAGGGAGGCCCCTCTGGGGGTGTGGGAATTGAGTTAGCCTGTGAGGCACTAGACACGCGTATCCTAGAAGCGCTAGACTGCACAGCGGCATGGACGCAGAATACACCCCTGAGAAAATCCAAATCAGCCCCATGGTTCAACGTTGAACTGCGGGAAAAGAAAGCATAGATATAAAAGGGGCCTGAGAGAATACCACGCTCTCATCCGGAAAGCCCGCAAAGCCTACTACTGCACCAGAATTGAAGGTGCGGATAACTCCATGAAGGAGCTGTTTCTAGTATATAAGAAACTGTCAGATCTCGCCAGGACAGCAGCCCCCATGAGTGGATCAGTTAAATCATGCAATCAGGTAGCAGAGTTCTTTGCTAGTAAGGTAGACAGGATCTACTCCGCCTTTCCAGATTCAGCCAGGATGGGTGATGGCAAGACTTAAACCCCCATTATCCAAGACAAGAACTGCCTTACTGCATTTGTGGTACCCTCTCGAGAAGCTTTATGCCAGATTGTAGGAAGCATTACATCTGGCTCCCCCAGAGACCCAGCACCCCCCAAAATACCTCATGGCAGTATAGAAACTCTTGAGCCCTACATCGGACATTTACTTGAACTCTCCTTCAACTCAGGACATGTACCTAAAACCTGGAAGAAAGCTGTGGTCCTTCCTCTGAGGAAGAAGCCCAATATTAGTATGGAGAAATTAGAAAATCTACGTCCCATCTCGCTGCTCCCATATTTCGCTAAGATCGCGCCCTACTACTCTCTACTGAAATCTTACGCAAATATGCGGACGAAGGTCAAACAGCGACTTTGATCTTGCTCGATCTCAGTGCCGCATTCGACAGTGTAGCTCATCACACTCTGCTACAGGTTCTGAAAAAGGGAGGAGTGGTGGGCAATGCATGGAAATGGTTGGAGTCATTCTTAACTGACCGTAGCTTCCAGGTAGCACAGGGGCCTTTTCGGTCTAAGGAATTAAGTCTCAAACAGGGAGTACCACAGGGGTCCAGCCTCAGCCCCACACTATTTAATCTATACGTGGTACCAGTGGCAGGTATCACAGACAGATTTGGGGTTGAGGTAGTGTCGTATGCTGACGACACTCAACTGATCGTGACCTTGTCACAACCCAAGGAACAATGTGCCGCCAATTTTTCTGCATGTATGCAGGAGCTTGCCACATGGATGGCTGACAACTGTCTCCAATTAAATGGTTACAAGACGGAGGTACTGATTGTGGGCAGAACCCCTTCAGTCTGGACCTCGGCTTGGTGGCCGGATAGGGTGGGTGTACTTCCCACTCCCAGCAACCCAGTGAAGAACTTAGGATCTGGATAGACAATAAAATATCGTTGGAACACCAGACCAAACAGGTGGCGGGCACTTGTTTTGGAATGCTACGGGTCCTCAGGAAAACACTGGATCTCGTGCCTCTGCCGCTCAGACAAACCCTGACTGGACTATGGGAATGTCCTGTACTTGGTGGCCAGTGCAAAAATGTCTCCAGAGACTACAGCGAATAAAAAATGCGGCTGCCCGCCTGATCTTGCTGCTGCCCAGAAGAGCATCAGCAAAAACACACTCAGGACCTTGCATTGTGGACCGGTTCGGGAGGGGGTGAGATTCAAGGCCCTCTGTGTAGGTCACCGTATCCTTCAGGGAAGGGGCCCTAAATACTTACATAGTTTTCTTAGTCGGTATGAGCCTACCAGACAGTTAAGGTCAAAGAGGACGGGGCAAGTTCATGTCCCTAGGTTCAACAGAGTGAGAATGGGAGGACGCTCTTTCAGGGTCCTGACTGCTACGGAGTGGAACAAACTGCCACAGAGGCTACGTCTTGAAACGTCAGAGTCCATCTTCAGGAGAGAACTTAAAACCACTCTGTTCCCCAAAGACTAAGTCAGTTCAGAGGAAACTTGTATCTCACCGGCACCGACCCAGGAGAGTGTTCAGGAGGGAGCAGCGCGGGGATGCACTACTCAGTGCAACCAGGCGCTTTATAAGCTGTATAAATAAATAAACGTAACATCTGAACAAAAGTGTTATTAAGATAAGATTGACGATGCTTCTGCTCATGATAAGGAAGGGTGAAATAGTGGTGATCCTCCGGGACTGGAGTAGTAGCAATAAAAAGCTCGCGAGCAGGGGCCATCTTCTCGATAGACCAAATGATTGCTGCCATAATCATCAACACAGCAACAAACCCTATAGCACCGATGATCATTTTCTTATTCATCTTAGCAGCAATGAAAATCAATTATTTCCAGAAACTAAAAAAACCCACAGTTGGAGCTCTTATCCCGTGGGCAGCCTCTGATTTCTTCACCGAAGATCAAGACGGGTATCACTACACTACGCAGGCCTGATCCCCCCCCCTTGTCATATCGGCATTCCGTTACCGCTAACCCAGGGCGTCAACCTGTCTTTTTCAAAACTGCAGATTCTTTTCTTGGTCTCAAGTCGTATCGCGATGCTCCAGGAATTGTTTGGTCCGGGAAGAACTCCACAGATTCGTCAGGTGATACAGCTTGGCCTTTTTCCATAGTTAGGATCTCTGGATGATCGGTCAGCACAGCAGGTTCCACCAAGGCAGGCAATACTTTCTTGCAGTGGGTGCTATGCACCCAATTTTTTTGGTTTGTCACTCGAACTGCTGTTCTCGTGGCCAAGAGCACTTGCTCTGGCCCTCGCCACCTCGGTTCCAGGCTGCTCGATCTTTCAAACGACTTAACCATTACATGGTCGCCAGGTCGAAGTTCATGGCCTTCACCTGTAGATCTGTCAGGAAGTGCTTCTCAAACCTGTTGATGAATAGAAACCAAGCTATCAGTTAACTGTGCCAAATCATCAGGACACAAGGTACATCATATACAGAACTCGGTTTCGGAACTCTCCAAATATTCATTGGCTCCCCAAACACAACCTCATAGGGAGTAAGACCTGTTCGAGAATGTGGTACTGATCTAATGGACAACAATGCCAGTGGCAGCGCATCTGGCCAAGTCAAAGATGTGGAAGCCTGGATTTTCGCTATTTTCAGCTTCAGAGTAGCGTTATACCTTTCTGCCAATCCTGCTGATTGTGGGTGGAACACCGCATGGAACTTCTGTTTAATCCCTAATCCTTTCAGGACATATTTAATAACTTCCCCAACAAAATGAGGTCCGTTATCATTCCATAAATGTTTGCAAACTCCAAATCTCCTTCAACAACACCTTTGCTGTAGTAATAGCAGTATTGTCCTTTGTGGGGTACGCCTCAATCCATTTACTAAAGGCACAGACCACCACCAAGACATACTTTAAGTTATTGCAACACTCAAACTGAATATAATCCATTTGCAAAACTTCAAAAGGTGCGATTGGTGTAGCAAACCCTCCTGCAGGAGTTTGTGTCTCTTTTCCAGGATTATATTGTAAACAGATTAAACAAGACTGTTCTACCTTCTTAGCTGTGCTAACAATTTCTGGATGCTCCCAAACTTGCGTAAGCAATTTTGTTATTGCTGAAGCTCCAACATGTGCTAGCCCATGTGCCATCTGAACCATAGGTTTTACAAAGGCTGTAGGCAGTTTCCACCTATTCATCTGCTTATTCCGCCAACAACCCTCAACATCCAACTCTCCTTCTTCAGACCACTGTTCATGTTCTTTTACAGAAGCAGATTTCTATATCTCTAGTACTTCTTGTCTAGCATCATGCCAACGTTCACCTTGTGACTTCACTACATACATGGAAGTAGTGCTTCGCTGCATCGCAGTCTCACGTGCTACGTGGTCTGCAAAGGCATTACCTTGTCCAACTTTATCAGTCACTTTCTTGTGTGCACTACACTTCACAATAGCTATTTTCTTTGGGTATGTCAGTGCAGTCAAAAGATTATGCACTAGTGCATTATTTGCATCCCGTGGGATGTAATAAAGCCTCTTTCCTTCCAGAACAGGCCAAAATCATGCGCCACTCCAAAAGCATAGCGGCTATCTGTGAATATGTTCACACATAAGTCAGTACTAAGCTCACATGCTCATGTCAAAGCTATCAATTCAGCTGCTTGAGCCGATTTCTGTGGTATGCGAGCAGTCTCCACTATCGTGTGAATCGTAGTAATTGCATATGCAGCCGAAGTTGTACCATCTGGCAATTTCAAACAAGACCCATCAACCCACAATTCCCCGTCTACATCTGGAAGGGGCGTATCCTGCAAATCAATGCGACCCTTTGTCTGTTCTTCAGTGAGGAATATACAATCATGTGTTTCTTGTGACTGAGGCTGAGTCACCGGATACGGCAACAAAGTAGCTGGGTTTAGGGTTGCGCATCTCTTCAATGTAATGTGAGGAGCCAGCAATGTCAATTCATATCCTGTCAGGCGAGCGCTAGTTAAGTGCTGCGTCTTTGTTCGATTTAAACGGCCATCAACCGCATGGGATACCAGCACCAACAGCTTATGTGACAAAACTATCCCTTCACTCTAACGTATTGACACAGCTGTTGCCGCAACTGAACGAAAAGACCCAGGCAACGCTCGGGCAACAGGATCAAGTACTGCTGAAAAATATGCACAGGGACGTTGCTTATCGCCATGTGTCTGGACTAAAACTGACAATGCACATCCATCTTTCTCATCCATATAGAGTGTAAATGGCTTCGTATAATCTGGAGTACCTAACACTGGTGCTGAACAAGGCTTGTCGTAACTGCCGAAAAGCAGTCTCACATTCATCTGTCCATGGAAGGTGTATTGGAGTATCTTTTGTCAAAAGTTCTAGCAAAGGTTTATCAATGTATGAAAACCCCAATATCCATTGCCTATAAAAAGAAGTAAGACCAAGAAATGCACGCACCTCTTTCTGTGTAGAAGGTCATGGTGTGTCCATCATTGCTTGTATGCGATCTGATGTTAGTGCACGTCCCTTTTTAGACAAAAGGTGACCTAAATAGGTTACCTTTGGTCTACAATATTGCAGTTTCTTTCGTGATTCTTTATGATGGTGTGAAGCAAGAAAAGAAAGCAAGGACAAAGTGCATTTTTCACATTGTTCAGGGGTATCGGCTGACAACAAGATGTCATCGACATATTATATGAGAGCCACACTTTCAGGCAAAACAAAAGAATCAAGTTGTCTTTTCAATGCTTGGCTGTAAATACTTGAACTCTCAGTATAGCCTTGAGGAACTCTGCAAAATCTATACGATTGATTATTCAAAGTGAAACCGAACAAATATCGGCTATCAGGATGAATAGGGATCGAATAGAAAGCTTTCTTCAAGTCTATCACAGAGAACGTGGTTGCAGTCGGGGGAACCAAAGTAAGAAGTGTCGTAATGTCAGAAACCACAGGATACTGCGGTACTACAATCTTGTTTACCTCTCTCAGGTCTATGATAAACCTAAAGACCCTAGTGTCAGGATCTTTTTTCAGAATAGGAAGAATCGGGCTGTTACAAACATTAAATAGAACTTCCTCAACAACCCCAACTTGAATGAGATCATGTACAATTCGTATGAGTGCTTCTTCACCCTCCTGTGAAATTCTATATTGAGGCAACCGTGGCAACACAGCTCCCTCCTTGACACTGATATGTACCGGTGGGATTACCATTTGACCCACATCAGTATCTGAGGTAGCCCACAAAGTTTTAGGAAGTGAAGACAATGCAATATCCTCTTTAACAAGACAAGCTCTTTCAATCCCAGGATGATTATCATTCAGAATAACACGCACTCCTTCAGGAGAACATCGTATTGTAGCCCTGAAATGCTTAAGCATATCGAGACCCACAATATTGTCTGGTGTGTTTGGGGAAAGCAAAAACGGACATGGAGCACTGAAATTATCAACATGGAATGCAAGTGGTTGTGACAATGGGCTAAGGGAAGGTGTTCCATCGAACCCTATTGATGTAATAGTTATGCCAGACATGGGAGCTCTAGGAACCAATTGTTTAGACAAGGCGCTACGAGTAGCTCCTGTATCAACCAGAAACTGATCAGTAGAACCCAAAACATGTGCTGTAACATAGGGACCCGTCTGATCTACTGGAACTTCAACTGATACCTTACCCCATCCTAGGCAATCCTATGCATAAGCAGAATCGTGAAAATCAGTCTACACATAATCAGACATCTGGTATTGGTTTCGTCTATCAAAAGTGTTGAACCCATCCTGCGCTCGCACATTAGTATCAAACCTAGCGCGATCGTTCGTATTTCCCCTAGGCCCTGAATGTCCTGAGCGATTTCTCATTTGTCCCCGACCTCGTGAATACTGTTCGGAACGTAATACTGGACAGTCGGCCGCCCAATGCCCAAATTTCTTACAATACGCACATTGATTAATAGACAAATTCGAACGAGTGTAAGAAGAACTATAAGATCCACGTCCGCCTCTATCATAATCTCTAGAAGGCAGACCATAAGCTTGAGCGAACATAACCTTTGTTTTTAATTCCTTAGACTTCTTGTCCTCATTACCCTTTGCTTCTAATTCCTGACGTTCATAATATTGAGCCATAGTCAAAATAGATACTGGAGAAGATGTAGTTCAAGATCTTTCACTGGCTTTTAAATGGTTAGCTATCCCTGGTAACAGATTCGTAACATATTTATCAACAAAGAGATGTCTGCCCGTATCATCTGTCAATGACTGACCACTAAACTCATGAAATGCTTCCTCAAAGGGTGTAAAGAAATCAGAAACCGATTCATCTAACTTTTGCTTACATGACTCTAGAACGGTCCAATCTATCTTTTTAGGGGGAATAATCGTTTTTAACTTAACTAATATAGCTGCGGGAAGATCTAATATCAACTGACATGGCTTTTGAACAGGCTCCCTTTCCTCATCCATTTACTCTAAATCTTTCCATTCCACGCCAAAAGCTACACGATCATTAACTTTACAAACGGTCCTCCACATATCCGGCGGTAATATCAATCCGACAAATGAATCAATATCACACAAGGTCATAGTACAAGAGCTAATGGCTCCCTCAACTTCCTCATAGAAAGCTACTGGATTTTTCCGCGGGTCAGGTAATGCTGCTTTAAGTGCCATCACATCTGCCCTATTCCAGGGAGTATACACCCAATTATAGATAAAATAACCTTTAGCATCAATAGAACTTTTATCATCACCCGCTCCTTTAGAAGGAACATACAAAGGCGCGGCTTCACACATAGGTTTCGCATGAACTATCATTGTCTTATCTGTTCTGAAGATAGAAGCTTGCGACCCTCCGGTCTGAGATCTCCGTGAAGTTGCATCTGCAGTCTTTTTCTCCTCTTTCAAGCGAGCCGCATCAGTTCGTAATTTAACCAAACGCCTGATCGCATCAGTCACCTGGGAGAGAACAAAAAAAGACCATCATGCATGTTTTTATAATCAGCAGCTACATCATCAGGTTCTAAGTCTGTAGAATATTTCCGAAAAAATTCAATAACTTCCGAGGCAAACGTCTCAGTAAAATATAACTGCTCCCTTTCCTGCCACCCTTTTATGCTATGTAAAAGATCGGAAGCAGGAGCAGAACTAAGACGTGCTTTACGAGCAGCTTGTCTGAGTTCGGACGAACGCTCAATGAACAGCATAGAACGGGTGTCTCGCGTCTTTTGTTGATCTGACCCGGAATCCTCATCGTCATCAGATGGAGCATACGGGACAGCATATGGAGGTAGAGGGCGATCTAGTAACAAAAAATCATCTTGCGGTTTATTAAGGACAGGATAGAGAGTTGTCGAACAGCGTATTGGCCAGATACCTGCAATCCGTGTTCTTTCTCCTCTCTCTCTTTTAGTTCTTTCACTTATTTCTTTCTCAACTCCAATGCTTTCTCATACACATTCTTCCGTTGCTCTTTCTCAATCAAAGCTTGCTCACGCTTCGCTCGTTCACTCACTTCTTTCTCCCACATACGCACACAATCAAAACATATCATGTCTAGACTTTCGCTCAAACATACATTGTTCCACATACTCAATCTTTCGCATATCAAATAACCCATGTATAGGCCAACGTAACTCGGGATCCTTGCGAGTGTATTTATTCCACAATGTGCTGTACATTATGGAAGTAAGACCGTGTTTAACATACATATCTCTATTAGGCGTCCCCTCTGGGGGAGCCGGTTGCAATTCCTCAAGTCTCAAACTGGTACCACTACAAAAGCAACACATCCTACGAAGTGCGCTAAAAACAGGCATGCCAAAAATAGTGCAGAATATGCAGTATTATAGTCAAAGTAGCACTTACGGTACTTCTAGTACGATGCACCGTTCAAATCTAAATCAGATTGGAGAAAAGTCTCCACATTACCTGCCTATATGAATTGCAACTCATATATCACATACAAAGGATACAAATCTGACTAGTCTTTCCAAACAAACATGCCACGGTAAGTGTTCCTAAAACTACCTTACCAAACAAGGGCATCCAAAACCCAGAGCAAGTGCCGAAAAAACAGCTCTTACCACTCACAGGGAGTCCAGATTCCAACTGGCAAGTTCTAAATTCGACGAAACGGTCACTGCATGGCGAATCAACAGAAGAGATCTCAGTCGAGGACCGGCGCCACCTGGATGGTCAGATCAGAAAGAAGGGAAAAACGCCTTGGTTTGCCAAGACTCGGGTCTCCGCGGCGAGATCCCAAACCTTCATCGCGACCACTCCTTCGGGCATCTGAGTCATTGATGAGCCCCACGTGTCGGGCGCCAATTTGTGATAGCAAGCCTCCGCAAGGCCCACTAGTGCAAGGGGTTTGCCCTTCTCTGCACAATGTCCTCAGACCAATAGGAAGAAGTTGGCACAGAAACTGAAATAGAAAAGATAACATTTATTACACCTCATGAGGTGGTGCTACGGTTCAGACAGTACCCTTCGGTATTGCAAGAAGTAGCACCACGAACTAAAAGAGCATGGTCCATTTATACCCATACAGGGGCTTAAAAGAAGGTGGTACAAACACAGAAGCAAGTTTTATGTACATATAAGGTAATATAGAAAGGCACAATCGATCAGTGGGAGGAGCTAACGGTTTTGGGAACTGGTAAACACATTCCTGTCTGATACTAATCACTTCACCTCTCTCTTTTTGTTGAAGTACATTTAACCGGGGACTGAGAGAGTGTCCTCGATTCTCCCTACCTCTCCCTTTGTTGATACACATGATACTAATCACTAACAGCTGTAGACCCTACTGGGCATGCGCGAAAGTGGAGGATGCTAAATATAACTCGTTGCCGGGAAGATTTCAAACGCAGTTAACAGGAAGATAGGACAAAGCACATGGTCGACACGCGGCAGCATGTAGAAATCAAAATGGCTGCCATGAATACAAAATGGAGTCCACTAAATGTCACGATAATGGATGTATGTCATTACAACGCATGCTTTCACAACGCATGCCTTTACCACTTAAGTTTTACAACGCAAGTCGTTACAACGACTTGCGTTGGGGGGTGCTGGATAGTGAGTAGTTTAATTTACTACTCCAACTCCAGGCCCCGTGGATAGTAGGGAAGGTGTTGGATAGTAAATTAAACTATTCTCTATCCTAGAGCGCCCCCCAGCGCAAGTCGTTGTAATGACTTGCGTTGTAATAGTTGCGTGGTAATGGTATGTCATTGTAATAGTTGCGTTGTAATGGTTGTTCACCACGATAATAGCTAAAACTAAGATGTCTTCTGCTAATGCTTAATCTAATCGCTGTCAATTTACAACATGATGAATTTAAAAAACAGGTTCTTACAAGATAAACTTATCAGTAAATGGGAACCCTACTGTCATCATTCAGAAAAGCATGGACTTCCTACATTCAAATTTCTGGCTTACTCAGTATTTGCAAAAAAAATAATGATGGTCTGCACTTACATAGACCCAAGCACCTCAGGGCAGGGCTTAGGAAGTTGGGCCCCTCTGGGGCGATTTTCCTTGGATACACTTCTAGAAGAGGGTCAATATGCTTCTTTCCTATTGTCCAGTCCAGGTTGAGCACAAGCACAAAGTCCACTAAGTTTAAAAAACAGCAACAGCAACTAGATCTGATTGTCATTAACCTTAAATATTGATTGTAGAAGCACAGGTATTTATTTAGCAGACAAATACCTTGAGGCAGTCCTAAAGTTACATAATGTAGTCAAAAATCTATTTTCTCTCTAACCATGGGAGGAAAAGTGAAGAAAACCAGTTTGTCTAGGAGTGTGTATAATGCAGCAGCATGTGATAGGGGTAGTTTTGAAACATCCTTGGCCTGTGTCCAGACAGCCTTTGCCAGTGTCAGCGTTACCTCCTTCTCATCCTGTGTTATGCTATAAATCCCATACATCGGTGCAGAAGGGATTCAGAAATTACTTCCCACACCATAATGAAGACTCTAGGTGTCATCCTGTTACTTGTCTTTCTCCTTGGGCTCTGTGAGGCTTCTGAAGGTGCGTACACAGGGATCAAGACTTTAGCATCTGACAGCACAATTCATTTGAGGTGGTCGAGGTTGTGTCTCTTTCTGGAGAACAACTACAGAAATACCAATAGTCTTTTATTGTGTGAGAGACGCACTACAGAGACAGTCACGTCTGTATAAAATTGATCTGGGAAATGTGTGTTTTTCTAAATTGTTGAGAAGGGTTTGAGTTGAGAGAGTGGGCCTAAATTGCAAGTGGGTGTAAATTACATCCATTCAAGTGTTTTTTCTCAGGGGCGTAAAGTCCCTATTTTACTGGGGGAGGAGTCTCTCTTCCTAAGGTCTTTGTATGTCGACTATTTGCAAGATCTCAGGGGGGGCCTCTTCACATTTTGTAGTGGTGGAACAGTAGCTAATGCTTTAATTCATGCCACGGACATATGTGTTTTATTACATAAAGCATTGAATTGGTGGAGCAATGCATAGAAGGTGTCCGACAGGGTCTCGTGGCATTCAAGAACTGAGATCACTGGTGCAGGAAATGCAATAGATTCTGCAGAAAAATAGCAGCAGAGATTGACGGGTCTTTCATGACTAGCTGTTCCACTAAACCATGTCCCTTTGCATTCTGGGAGTTGTAGTCTTAGTTTTATAAAAGAATAGGCAAGACTATAAGCCCCGTAGGTCATTGACTTGGTAAAATTGGCAAGTGTGTGGAAGGAAGTTACACCCCCTGCAGTAGGAGTATCACGTGTTCTATGCCAAAGTAGTCCAGGTAAACCAATCCTGGATTTCCAATTGGAAACCAGTGTTTTCAGATGGTTTAGTCCCACTGAAGTGTACCAAGAATACCACTCCCAGACTGGATTAGGTTGTTAAACACAAGCCCAGGACATAGATATGTGGCTTCTGATAGTGCCATGTGTAAGGTACAGTGTCAATGTTCAGGAACTGCCTGATGAGCTTGAAATGAGCACTTCATCCATAACTCTCAAAAGACTGCAAGAAACAGGTTTTAGGAAGCCAGGGCTGCAAGATGGCCTCTCTCTGCTTCAAACAGACCTGGCAAGTGTGACAATTTCCTTCATGAATATTGAGTTAACCAATGGGGCTTTATGGAGCATGTAATACACTGCATTGTGAAATTATTTGGTCTGAAAGCCATTCATTTTGGTGGGCTGTTCTGAAAAGAATCTCCCAAAATACTCTAATAATTCAGGTTCTGACACAGTACCCAGGAGCATTATTTCTCCACAGAGAATGTGTCCTACGTTATGTGGCATGTCTAATGCATTGCTCTATGTGTTTATAATGTCTGTTTAAGAGTTACGGGTCTTCTAGTTTGACAGGCATGTCCACTGATGATGTGTGCATGGCATTTTTTGGGGGCTTATGATGTTTCCTGGTGGTGCGTGCTGTTGGATACTGTAGTAGGTGGATACACCCAGTGTACCCTTCTACATGCTAGTGCATGAACTATAATGGCATGCCATGATATTGTGAACATGGTGATAGCCAACTGTTGCACACATGTGCTTTGCTGCATACAATGTGCTCTGTCTAACCTGCTTGGATGTACATTTTGCAAGTTAAACAAATTTCACCTTCAGAATATGACGCAGCCAGAGATTGGACTCACATGTTTAATCCCTAACATTTAATCTATAGTTATTGTTGCCCATTCAGTGCTGCCTCGGATGCACCGCTAGGTGTGAATGAATGGTACTATCTCTGAGTTTTATACAGTAGTTATTGTTCCATGCCCATTCACTGTCATCTCTGACGCACAGCAAGGTGTGGAGTAAGGTGATATCTCTAAGTGGGACCCTGCACTTAATGTTGCATGTCCATTCACTGTCGCCTCTGATGCATTGCTAGGTGTGGAGGAAAGTGCTATCTCTGAGTGTGACCCTGTAGTTATTGTTGAATGTCCATTCACTGTCACCTTTGACACAATGTTAGATCGCTGTAACCTTTGTTTTTTTAAGGGAATTCATGAGGGTTTTTAATTTTATTTTCTCACAATAACCACTAACCTTTGACACCGAGTGTGTGACTGAGTGCATAAGTGTCTCAGTGGGTGTACAACTGTCTGAGTGGGTTTGTAAGAGGGTATGAAAGAGTATGAGTGGGGCTGTAAGTGGGTATATGAGTGTCTGAGTTGGGCTGTGAGTGGGTGTGTGAGTCTCTTAGTAAATCTGTGAGTGGGTGAGAGAGAGTATGCATGATTATGTAAGAGGGTGCAAAAGTATCTCACTGTGTTTGTAACTGTGTGTATATGTCTGAGTTCGTATGTGAATGGGTAAAGTCGCCTTGGCTGCTGCGAGTCGTTGGGGCCAAGAACCCCTGTGTTGCCACAAGTAAATACCTCACTGCAGGATTGCTGAGAGCTCATCAAAAGCCTCACCACCTTTTTCAATCACTCTGCAAACATACCTCCTGGTGTACTACTGGTTGGGGTATGAAGTCCCCTTGGCTGCTGAGAGTCATTGGGGACCAAGAAGCCCTATTGTTACCACAAGTAAGTCCTGCACAGTGGGATTGATGAGATCTCATTCGAGGCCCCAATCCCTTTCTCACCTACTCTGCAAAGGGGCCTCCTGGCACACTGCTGGTTGGGGGATGAAGTCCCTTGACTGCTGAGGTTCATTTGGGGCCAAATCCCCTATTGTTGCAACAAGTAGGTCCCCCACAATGGGATTGCTGAGACCTCGTGGGAGGCTCTTTTCCCTTTTTCAAGCACTCTGCAAAGGGCCTCCTGGCACACTGCTGGTTGGGGGATGAAGTCCCTTGACTGCTGAGGTTCATTTGGGGCCAAAACCCCTATTGTTGTCACAAGTAAGTCCCCCACAGCAGGATTGCTGAGACCTTATTGGATGCCCTGCCCCTTTCTCAACCACTCTGCAAACGCTCCTCCTGGTGTACTACTGGTTAGGGAATTAAGTCACCTTGGCTGTTAGAGGTCGCTGTGGGCCAAGAACTGCTATTGTTGCAACAAGAAAGTCCCCCTTAGCAGGATTACTAACACCTCATTGGCAGCCCGTCCCCTTCTTAACGACAAATGTAAGTTATTGGTGAAAGAAGTACTCCTTCAACATAAATATTTAATTTCAATTGAGTCACAAATAGAATGTAATATTAGCTCATAAGTTTGTACCAAACAAAAGAAAAAGGAAAAACTTTGTTGTATTTTACAAGACAAAACAACAGAGATTATATGGTCTCATTTTTAAAGACTTATTCTGTATTTTCTTGTTTCATGTAAAGCAACAACCACAGCCTACACGTTTCATCCTGCAAACAAAGAGACTTCTTCAGTGTTGTTAAAAAACATGAGAGACAATTCTTAAGATTAACACTCAACATAAGACGACATAACAAGTAAAAACACAAAACACTAAATGATTTAAGTGACCCTAAAATTATATAATACATAGTTAAAACCAAATCTTACGAAGAAGCAATTCAACTGAGACAAATGTTAATAAAATGCAATATAGCACATGTTTCTCCAAGCTAACATTGATAATGGACAAATACCGTCTTTAGTTTATGATACATCCTATTATAATAATCCCAAAACAGCATGGAGACAAGAGTAATTATTTATAAATGAATCTATATCATTATGTGATGTCATGTACATAATCAATTTATAGCAATCTTATGTTTGTAAGCTAGAGTTTGGTTAAACTTATCTCTAAGTAGCCAACATAATTTTTCTAAACATTTTAAGGATAGGTAGGAAGTTAAACAAAAAGGAACCCTACAACAAACATCCAAAGAACAAAACCCAAACATGGAGTATGATATTTCCTCTTACCAAAATAGTATTGCATCCATGTGTGCCTTATCCAGTCAAGAGAAGTCTCATAATTTCTGTATACGTAATCCAGTTGGTATCTATATTGTTATTATGATATAGAACAACTATAGTTTATATCATTGCCTGTACATCCTCACTTCAAAGCCACCACACATTATGGGTGCTTAATTGGAGTGGAAGGCGGGTGCTCTCAAGAATCCCAAGGAAAAGAGAAAATACAGTTCTTTACAAAGTTGTTATTGGTAATTCGTTAATGAATGAGAAAGAGTTTAGTATTCCCAAAAATAAAAATATAGGGGAGTGATATCTATGATATTCAGGTGAATAAAACATGTCAACAAATATCCAGTTGTAAGAAGTAAGAAAATATATACGTCACATCATCCCAAATGTTATTTGAGCCGTACCGTATTTAGAGTTCTCATAAATGTGACAAAAACATACATTGTGTTTGATCCTCACCTATATTACCTAGCAAGGTAGCGGGTCATCTGAAATACTCTTACCTTGTCATACATCAATGCCTATGAAAATTGTTTCCCAAAACAAGGCCCCAAGTAATAGGAAATACCACTAAGTAGTGTGTCCCTAGTCAAAGATTGACAATACTAGTGCTACTCCCAAAGAGGCTTTGAATAAGCAATTTCCTAAGGTATATAACCCACAAACTAATAGTGGTCTGAAACACCCATTATTTATAAGTATAGCACATGTAATGGCACATCGCACGTTTAAGCTCTTTAGAACATACTGGCCATATACTAGAAAATCAATTACTTCACAATCTACTTGAAGGTTGAGAGATTTACTTAAATATTGTTTTCATACCTCACCCCAAGATTCGTGTGTACTCTCCAATTGTTCGAACATCAAATGGAACACTGCACTGGCAAAACAAGGTCAATTATTTCTGACTGAGTTTAAATAGTCACTTGATTTCCCTAAAGGAAGAGGCTGGGAGGGGCGTCTACTTCTGTCCATTAAAACCCCAATGGTAAAAAGGATAGAGAAATAGTTGTGAAAGCTGCAGCCATTTTGTAACGTCCCATATACATAGTTGGTGGATACATATTCTGAAAGTTATCCAATTGATCTCGTTTTTATGAAAATGTAGGAACTGTTTCAAGATGTACAGGCAGTTGTGTACAAAGAGCTTGTAATTTATTGAATCTATTCCTAATGCGCACTAAGCACATCGGACAGATCGATGACTCCAAAAAAAGTGCAGCCATCTTTTAGTATTGTGGCTATTAAGTCAAATAAGCGTATCCAAGCTCCGCCGTAGGTAATGCGATTAAGACCGGAATCTACTTCAAAGATTGTTAACGGTTTATTAATTAAACTATACCCTCATCTATACTAATGAATTGTCTTGCCGTTGAAAAGCAGATGTACGCAAGAAATGTGTAATTTAACGGGTCAACCCGTTGTGCACGTTATTCACACCAGTCAGGCGGCCATCTCAGGTAGAGCTGCGGCCATCTTTTAATGTCACTGCTCTATTCAGATATTATGAGACTTCTCTTGACTGGATAAGGCACACATTGGTGCAATACCTATTTGGTAAGATGAAATATCATACTTCATGTTGGGGATTTGCTATTCGGATGTTTATTGTAGTGTTCCTTTTTGTTTAAATTCATATCTATCCATCACGCGAAAAGAATTTTTTTGGGCTACTTAGCCATACGTTTAACCAAACTCTAGGTTAAAAACATATGATTGCTATGAGTTGATTATATACAAGACACCACGTAATAATATAGATTAATTTATAAATGATTACTCTTGCCCCCATGCTGCTCTGAGTTTATTACAATACAAAGTATAGTAAACGGAGCATAGTATTTGTGTATTATCAATATTAGACACAGGTGCTATCTTGCATTTTATTAACGTTTGTGTCAGCTGAATTGCTTCTTTGCAAAATGTAGTTTTCACTTTGTATCATATAATTTTAGGGTCACTTAAATCATTTAGTCTTTAGTGTTTTTAATTGTTATATCGGCTTATGTTGAGTGTTAATCTTAAAAATTTCAACAGCTCCAGGAAGTTCCTTTGTTTGTGGGATGACATGTGTTAGCTGTGGTTGTTGCTTTACATGAAACAAGAAAATAAAGAATAAGTCTTTCAAAATTCGATCACCTATTCTGTGTTGTTTTGTCTTGCAAAATACAACAATGTTTTTCCTTTTTCTTATTGTTGGTATGAACGTTTGAGCTCATATTACTTTCTATTTGTGACTCAATTGAAATTAAAATGTATGTTTAAGGAGTGCTTCTTCCACTAATAAATAAATTCATGCTTGTGTGGGTATCTTTTAAGACAGTTGGCCCAGGGAGTGAGCACACTTTAGAATTTTGGTTACTATACAAAGTGCGGGAATATATACCACAACCATTCTTGCTTCTTCTTGTGAACCCTTTTTCAGCCGCCATGCAAATGCATATCCTGACACACTACTAGTTAGGGTATGATGTCTTGGGGTGCGCGCATCAGTAAACTCTACTCCGCAGGCGGTTGACGGAGTATTGGCCAAACTCCACATTCCAAGTAGTGTGCGGAGTGGAAAACTCTTGGTAGGGACATGAACTATTGGTTCAACGATGCATTCGGAGGTCATCAGTCGGCCGAGCTGTCTGAACTCTTATCTAATCTCAATTTAGTCCAACAAGTTCTCACCCCCACGCATGTAGGGGGATACATTTTGGACCACATATGGACCCATAATATCTCATTTCCTACCCCAGACATCCTGCCCTGCATCTGGTCAGATCATTACCTGATACAATTCACCATCCCCTTCAATATCTGCAAAAAACCCACGACGCTAGCGGGGGGAGAATCCAGGAAGTGGAACTCCTTAAATAAACCTGACTTTATTAAAACTCTGGAGAATTCAGCCCCCTCCTTTTGTTGCGATGTCAACTCCATGGAGGGAAAAATCGCTGATTGGCTTATATCTGCAAGTAACACTCACGCCCACATAGTGAATTTTGCTCGCGCCCGCCGCTCGGAGGCACATAGATGGTTCTCCCAGGACCTGAAGCAACAAAAACTTGAACTGCGCCACTCCGAGAGGAAATGGAGATCCAGCTATTCCACCAAAGACAGGGAACTCTTTGTCACCTCCCGTAGAGAGTACAAAACTGCTATCTCTTTCACTAAAGCAGCCTATTTTTCCTCTAAATTACTCAATGCTCCCAATAATTCTAAAGTGATTTTTAAAATTGTTAACGATTTGTGCGACGACACCAGAACCACGCTGACACAGACTCCCACTCAAGAGCTCTGTATCTCTTTAAATCACTTCTTTCTCGATAAAATGTCTGCTATTAAAGCCACTCTCCCCATCACCTCTAACTGGGAACCTCCGGAAGACATTGCATGTAACCAAAGTACCCCAGATACTCTTCAACCCATCTGTACTAAAACCTTAGCAGCACTCATGACCCCTGTTAAATCAGGCTCCCCCGACGACTGCTGTCCCCCGTATGTCTCTAAAGGCATATTTACCACCCTGCCCCAGAGCGTGCTTCCTTTTCTTAATCAGTCTCTGTCCCAGGGTATGGTGCCTACTGCTTTTAAGCACGCCACGGTCGTCCCCTTCTAAAAAAGCCTGGGGCGGATCCTAGTAAACTTATCAACTACCGTCCCATTTCCCTCTTACCCTTCCTCGCTAGTCTTGGAAGCCCATGTGGCCAGCTGTGTGTCCAACTTCATTGAACGTTCGGATTACCTAGAACCAAACCAAGCTGGTTTCCGCCCATCACACTCTACGGAGGCTGTGATCCTAGCGGTAATGGACACTCTGAGGATCAACGCAGACAGGGGTGAACATCAAGCGTTGGTGCTCCTGGAATTTGTCGGCCGCGTTCGACACGATTGACCATGCCATCCTTTTAAACCGTGTCAAGCAGGCCGGCCTGCGAGGAGCTGCCTTAGAATGGGTCCAATCTTTTCTTGCAGACCGCACCCAGGCAGTCAGGCTTGGAGAATTTACTGCTCCCAAACTCCCTTCTACATGCGGGGTCCCACAGGGCTCCTCTCTGTCCCCGCTGCTTTTCAATATCTACCTCAGACCTCTTATTCACTCACTGAAAAATAGAAACATCACATTATTCAACTACTCCGACGACCTCCAGATCATCTTCTCCCTCAGCTCCCCCAACGCCGCAAGTGAGTTCCAGGCCACCTTACTCCACATTCAGCGCTGGATGGATATAAACCATTTGAAACTCAACCCAGGCAAGACAGAGCTGGTCCTGCCTGGTAATCGTAATTCTAGCTGGGCCCGCATTTTTGGCCGCCAAACTCGGCCCCCCCTCGGTCCCCTCCTCCTCCGTGAAAAGCTTGGGATCACCATTGACGCCGACCTATCGTTTCGCGGGCAGGTGGGCGCCGTGATCTCTTCCAGCGTCTATCAGCTACAGAAAATAAGGAAGATCGCTCACCTGCTTACCCACTCTGCTCTGATTCAGGTGGTAATAGCATTAATACTTTCATGGCTCGATTTCTCCCACTCCATCTATCTTGGCCTTCCTGCTGGTCTGCTAAAAAGGCTTCAAATGGTCCAAAATCAAGCTGCCAGACTGATATTCAAACTTCCTAAGCGGTCTTCAGCCAGTCCTTGCCTTGCACAACTCCATTGGCTCCCGATAGCCCACAGAGTGGCCTTCAAGACTGGTTGTCTGGCCTTCAAAGCTGTGCACGGCAACTACCCCAAATGTATCAGCAGCAGACTCACCAAATACATCCCGCGGCGCAGCCTCTGCTCAGCCCACCATCTTCTGCTTACCACTTCGTCTTTCAGACGGAAACGTCTGGGTGGCTGTAGCTTCTCCATTCTGGCGCCAAAACTCTGGAACTCTCTGCCTCTGGCACTCTGAAGCTGCAAAGACCATATCAGCTTCAGAAAATCCTTGAAAACATGGCTATTCATGCAAGCCGTTGGCTTAGTGTTCTGGCCACATCAGCCTTCTGTCCTCAGCGCCATGAAACCCAAGGGTGTACGTGCGCTTAATAAATACCTGTTAACATAACATAACATAACTCGTCAAACTCCGCTGGAACAGAAAAGTTTTCTTCCTTTATTCTACTCACTTCTAAGCTATATTTTGCCTCTTTCTGCTCGTTGCTGACCTTTATTTTACCTCTTTCTGCTTCTTTCAGACCTGTATTTTGGCTCTTGCTGCTCGTTTCTGACATTTAGTTTGCCTGTTTCTGCTCATTTCTGACCTTTATCTTGCCTCTTTCAGCTCGTTTCTGCCTTTTATTTTGCCTCGGTCTGCTTGTTTCTGACCTTTATTTGTTCTCTTTCTGCTTGTTTCTGTTCTCTATTTTACCTCCTGTCTCTCTGTGCTTGTTTCTGACCTCTATTCTGCCTCTTCTGCTCATTTCTCACCTTTCGATTTGCCTCCTTCTGCACGTTGCTGACCTTTACTGTGCCTCTTTCTGCTAATTTCTTACCTTTATTTTGCTTCTTTCTGCTCATTTCTCCCCTTCATTTAACCACTTTCTGCTTATTTCACACCTTTATTTCTGCTCAGTGCTGACATTTCTTCTGATTCTTTCTGTTCCTTTCTGACCTTTATTTAGCCTCTATCTGCTTGTTTCTCACCTCTATTCTGCCTCTTTCTGCTTGTTTCTCACTTTTATTTTATCTCTTTCTCCTCTTTCCTGACCTTTATTCTGCCTCTTTCTTGTTTTTACCCCCCGACTGAGGAGAGAGCCTCAAGGCCCCCATGTTCCCAGCGAGCTTCCTGCCTCATATGGGAGCCAGCAGTGCTCTCACACACAAGGAGCTGCTAAACGAGCAGCTCCCTGTCTGTGAGAGCAATCATTTTGTCTGTTTCCCTGGCCATTTGACAACGGGCAAGGAATCACATGAAAGCTTCCGCTTCCAACAAGCGAGAGCATTTATCAGCTCTTGATTGCTGAAAGCTGCGGCCAAGTCAGATTAAACTAGCTATATCCCGGGGGTGGGCACACTGGGATGTAGCAGGAGCTGGCCCTGGGAAATGCTGTTCCCAAAGGATAATAATGGTTGCAGGAGAGGGGCAGCACCTCCCCCTCCTTTGATCTGCATGGATTGCCCCCAGGGAGGTAATGGTCCCTTGGGCTGCATATGGCTGGGAGGGGGCCGCGCTGCCCCTCTCCCAATTAAAAAATATATATTTGGCCTGAGGGGGTCTGCAGGCCCTCCATTAGGCTAATTTTACCCCATGGAGGTGGTGGTCGCCAGGGCTTGGGGGTCCTTGCGACCCACCGTCAATCTTTTTTGGGGAGATGGTGGTCCCTGGGCCTTATAGAGCACATGGAGAGGGACCCTGGATACCCCCTCCTTTTTTATCAATGAATCACCAAGGAGGTGATGGTCCCTGGCACTCAATGAGCCTTAGGGGGGACTCATGTGGGCCCCCTCCTTTTCTAAAACAATACACCCTGGACCTGGTCCACCCGAGGGCTGTATTCTAAACTAGCAAGGGATGCAGCGCTTTCCATGCACAAGACTCACAATGACACTTTTTTTTAATACTAAGAAACCTTTTGAAAACACTCACAATCACTGGATGATGTAATCAGTGATGTCATTTGATATGTTGTCAGTGATGTCACGAGTGATGTTACTGAACATGTCATGAGTGATGTAATATGTCAAGTCTTAAGCAGTGCATTGTGGGGGAGTAAGTTATAGTTAGCTCAGGTAACTATAACTGCTGAATTACACTGGTTTTGTATGAGTGAAATTTGAGCCTAACAATAACGTCTCTCTAAGCTTTCATGTTTTCAGTGAATTTCATAGGCTTTTTAAATGATATTTCCTAACTGTGTGAGTGGTGTTATGGATTTTGGGCATTTGCATACTTAGGGTATTTAAAAGGGAGAACCATGGACTCTGCTCTTACCAAGAGATGAAAAGAAAGAAACCATTTGTCACCCCTGGTCAGATTGTGCTCTAATAGATCAACAACTAATTCACCTTCATAAAGGATTTCCGATAATTTTTCAACTTGGAATGATTGGGCAAAGGCATTTACTTTACCTCCACCAAACCCAAGAAGTTAGCATTGTTTGCCCTTTATTCAAGTGGAGCTTCAGCTGGTGCACCTTATAAGTGCTTGCTGTTAAGGATTAATTTTAATAAGTTAGCATCATGGCCAGAATGAAACCTAATTTTAGCCAAGAAGAGTCCACAGTCTACCAACTTAGAGTACTCTATACTGGTAAATTAGTAAGTGCGTTCTCGTTGGCTAAATGTCTAGTGCATGTTCTACACTACAGCAGCACAAAGGACCACAAGGCAATGTCTCCAGTAAACTTTTGTGCATGCATTTTGGCAATGTGATTGTTCCTCCTGCATCTTTCATCCACAATTCCATGACAACATGAATCCTTGTCAAGAGAAAATGAGGAGGCTACAAGGAGGTGAATCTCCACGAAACTGGGGTATTTCCTCATAGCTATATGAAGTAAGTGCCTTTTTGTTTGATGGAGATGTCCTCTTATTCATCTGCAACAAGAACGTGCCACCAAACTTTGAGCAAAGTGCTCTTGGGGGACTTTTGGTTAGAATGTGGGAAAAGGCAGGAAGGCCTTAGCATACTACTAAGGAAAACAGGGCGGGCCAAATGAGCGGAGCTTGACAATTCACATTCCTAGGTTTACAAGATCCTTAAAATCAGGGAATGCATCTGTCACCAGCTAGGGGAATAAGAAAGGCTACGTCCTTCTTATATTGCAGGTTCGATTCTGCAAATAAACATCAACCGAACGTCAGGCAAACCACAGCAGAACAACGATCAGCCCGGACCTGCGCATCAGAGAGAGCAAGGAGACGGAGCTAATCAGTGCACAGGAGAAAGCGCCAGACGTGAGTGGCAATAGGTCAGAATAGAGAAGGAGAATGAGAGCAGAGAAGAGTCCCCCAGAGAACCAAGTGAGAAGGCCAGTGATGCATTGACACCCGAAGAGACACTGCCCGGTGTTGTGAACTCTGTGGACGGAGGGAGAGAGTCTACAGCTAGCATGGAACCGGAGACCCATCTGATAAACCGGCATAGCCTCACTACCTGCCAAGCTTCAGGAGAAGCGTAGCTACGCCAGGTGTGTAAATCTTTACTCAACCGTGGAAGGAAACAAAAGGGCCATTCAAAACAAAGGGAGGTAGTGGAAAAGGAAAGATTATAATTCCCTGAAACGAGTGTCATCAAACTAAAAGACAGAAGTCTGACAACTTGAAATATAGGTTTTTTTTGGTGAGAATTATACACTTTATATTTTTTGGAGTGCTGCTATTAGACTATAATCCTAATAAAAAGGCTTCACAGAACTAACCTCACAAGAAAGAGTTGACAAAAATAAGTATACAAATAGTGCCTTAGCTGAACCTGTGTTTCTCTCGAGGGTGCCGGTAGACAGGAGCTCCCTGAACCCTAAAGAGAATGAAAAGAATACAGAATGTTACTGGAGAAAATAAAACTGCAGCAAATGGGGGGCGTGGTCAGCCAGGATGGGCGTGTGGATGTAAACCACAATGGCTCCGCTGCCACAGAAGAAATTTGCAGGGAAAGAGCCACAAACACCAGCCTTTCATCAGCACACTGAGCAGGACCAACTCCCTGTAGTAAATTAAACAAATCCTGGAGTGTTTGGTAGAACTGTTGAAGCTTTTTTGGTGTCAGGTAGGCGCGGTGTAGCATGTGGAGTTGAATGTTTATGAAGCAGTGGTTGCAGAACACTTTTTTTGTGGAACTCCAGTGCCTGCAACTATTCTTTGTCGTGGAGTGGTCTCTGGATCTCAGTCTCCCATTTCTCATAGAGTGGAGTTAGAGAGATTGAGTTCAGTGCTCGCACCGCATTATATAGCCATGTCACCAGGTGTCGGCCGGGACCCATCTGCAGGATTGCGTGTATAATTGGGTGCATGGGTGGCTCCGTATTAACTGGGTGCCACACACAGGGGTAGTCTTTTAGTAGCTGCCTCTGTTACAGGAATTGTCCCCTTGGTAGGTCTGTGTCTATTGCAGGTTCTATTAATGTCTGTAGTTGCCCATTCACATAAAGGGAGCCCTCCTCCGTAATTGAGTGTTCCGCCCACTCACACAGCGCTCTCTCTGTGTAGTGAGCATAGCCTTTGGGGAATCCTACCAGTGGTTGGATGTTTCATTTTGTATACCCATTTCAAGTATGTGCTTGCCATTGTCACCTGGAGTGGGCACACCTATTTGGTCCAGCTCCGGGCTATAGCATGCGGTGTATGGTAGGGACTTGAATTGGCCCTGCATTTGTGAGGGTTTCCCCTAATTTGGGGCCCACTATCCACTGTGACACCCATTGAAATTGGGCTGTGAGGAAGCATGCCTCGAAGGAAGAGGCACTCAGGCGTCCTTGGTCCATGGGTAGCTGCAGGTTGGCAAGGAAATTCGGCATCCCGTTCCCCCAATAAGGGTTCTGAGAACGGTATCCAGCTCCCAAAATAAGGGACGGGGGGACCACTGGGATGTTAGTAGAATAATACAGTAGTCGCTGGACCAGTATCATCTTGGCCAGTGCAATTTTTCCGATGGGGCCAAGGGGTGATCCTTCCAGAAGTTCTTGGAGGATCTGATTCTGGCCAGTGCCCTTCGGTGATTTCCTTCATACATGTCTTGCAGCGTGTGGTACAATCGTATACCTAGGTATCGTACTGCTTGGGCTTTCCATGATACATCTATGCTGCCTACTTGTATTTTCTGAGGGGGGAAGCTGTCCGAGAGGTTATATATTGTGGACTTGGCCCAGTTTACCTTTAGGCCTGCTACCGCCTCAAAGTCTCTTAGTGTTAAATATTGGGGTGAGTTCTAACATGATGTCTCAAATTTAGACGAGTATGTCATCCGAGTACAAGGAGACCGTGTGGAAAGATTCTGCAATTTGGATGCCCTAATTCTCTCCCTCCTTGCAGAAGCGGATCACAAAATGGCTCCATCACCATTGCAAAGAGCAGAGGGGAGAGCGGGCAGGCCTGGCGCATGCCTTTGAGTATCGGGAATAAAGGTGACATGTGATGCCCAAGTTTCACCCTGGAGGTCGGCTTGGAGTATATGATTTTGGTGAATGCGAGCAGGCGGGGTCCCACCCCAATCCGCTGTATGACCTGCAGGGGGTAGGGCCATAGGAGGGTGTCAAAGGCTTTTGCCTGGTCCAGGACCAGGCATCCTACATGGGGGAAGTGATTCTGAATCTGATCCTGGACATGAAACAGGTACCTTATGTTATAGGAGGTGTTTCTCCCCGGCACAAACCCTCACTTATCTGAGTGTATAAGTGTTGGGAGGATTATGGAGTATCTGTCCCCCAATATTTTCCTGTATATTTTGTAGTCTGCTGGTAACAGGGCTATGGTCGATATGATCCAATGTTATGGGGGTCTCTGTCCGGTTTAAAGACTATAACCAACTCCCACATTCATTGCGGTAGCTCACCCTTATCTAGGGCTGCTTGGAACAGCTTCACCAGTTGGGGAACCAACTGTGTGGAGAAGGTGCAGAAAAATTCTAGTGGGAGGCTGTCTAGCCCAGGAGCCTTACATGTGGCCTGTAGTGCCTGTGTGACATCCGTCGCGTTAATAGGTTCATCTAGGGTGTGTCAGTCGCTTCGTGCTATGGGAGTGAGGAATGCACGTCGAAGAATCTATTGTGTCGATCCGCGTCTACTGGGTCAGAGGCTGCATAAAGCAGCATATAGTGTTGCAGGAATATGTCTAGGATGGAGGCTTGTGAATGAACTAGGGTGCCCACTGTGCTTCGTATCACCGTGATCGGTGGAAGGGTTGTGTACTGTTTTACTAGCCACGCCAGTAGTGCACCTGCTCTGTCGGTTTTAGCTTCCACTACTTGGACCGGCGTGGCCTCCTTTTTATCTGCTGCGTGTGCTAGCGTGGCCAGTGTGCGTTTGTTTTTGCTTATGCAGCGCTCTAGGGTTTTACACACCCCTGTGATGTGCTGTATGTATGTGCCTCTGATCATGACCTTGAATACATTCCATTCCATTGCACGGGTGGTGGCTGTGTGTGTTTTTCCTCACAAAATATTCAGTATGTGCTCTGCTTGTGTTTGACTAAATTCAGGGTCGCCATGCGTTGTGATCTGACATGATCCGGCCTAGGTATTCGGACTCCCTATCTTGGTCAGTATGGGGGAACAGAGGAAGCTATCTAGGCGGACCTTGAGATCATGTGGTATCGAGTGGAATGAGTAAAGCTGTGTGTCCGTGTATTTGGAGTGCGAGGCATTTGTTAGGACCCACGGTGTGTTCCATGCTGCAAATCATTTGGCCTGTGCTACTATTGGGGAGGCTGGGTGGGGGATAGGATCTGTCTAGGAGCGTATTTCATACCCAATTGTAATCTCCTCCCAGGATCAATGGTGCTTGAGTGTGTAAGCTCAATGAGAGTGAAAGCACGTCCCAGAATTTACTATGGCCTGTATTAGGTGCATAAATGCTTCCCAGGACTACTAGCTGACCATCTAGGAGCCCCTGTAAGAGCGTAGTGACCAGAGGAGTTGATTTTTCTGGATAGTTCCTGGTAAGTGACCCCTTGTCAGATCCAGATAAAGGTTCCTTGTGCATAGACTGAGTATGTTGTGGCACAGAATATCCAGCGCTTGTGCAGTTTTTCTAACTCTCCTGCTACCAGGTGGGTTTCCTGTACTAGTGTGATCTGCTTGTTCTGTCGCTTTATGTATACATAAATTAAGTATTTCTTGCATGCAATGTGCATGCCTTGCACGTTTAGTGTTAAGATGGTGAGGTTTCCCTTATGTGCCATATGGTATTGGGGGAGTCTGGGGAGGAGTATGGTCGGGCACGGCGTCAAGTCTTAAGCCACCTCCCTTCCTTAGGCTGCCCTTGCTTTCCTTGTTCAGCTGCTGCCTCTTAATAATGTACACATAGGAATACAGTGTGGTGTTGTGGGACATCATGGGGGAAGACAACAGGGGTGGGGCACAATCTCAATACTGGGGACCTATTGCAACAAGCGATACCTCCAAACTTGCTCTTGTAAGAAGAGTACTTAAACATAGTGTGGGGATGGCGGTGCATGTCAGCGTGGTGGCTCTCCTTAGGGGCATTTGCAGGATCGTTTCACCCTAGCTGGCCTGATGAAGGAGCATTTGGTCGCTGTGCCAGCGGCGCAAGTAATTATATATACCTCAAGTTACATTATAATGCGACTTTCAGGGGTACCCTGCTTACATAGACTACTGATGCTCATTCATATCAGGGTGTCCGCAATCTGTGGTGTGACCAGTGGCGGGGTCACTGAGTCCACCCTTGAGATTGAGCCTTCACTGCCGCTTCCTCCCCTGGTGAGAAGATATGAGGGCCTCTATCCAGGTCCTTTGTGGGGTAGGAGGGTCTGAGCTCTGCTGTGGCGTGTATGGCTTTTCGTCTTTCCTGTTTAATTTGTTCTAGGTCAGTTGAGCCTATGGAATGGGTGTGCATGTCAGAGTCTTTCTTCTGCTTTGTTGTTTTGCTCAGTGCCTGCTGGTGCGTTGTGTCTTTGGGAGTCTTGCAAATTTGGGGTGTTTTTTGCAATGTTGGTCTGCCCCATCATGGCTTCTTCTGCATCCATAAAAAATGTGGTGGAACCTTCGTGCACTTTTTTGAGACGTGATGGAAACATCAGGGAGTATTGTATTCCTGTCAGCCAGAGACGACGTTGTACCTCAAGAAACGAGGTCCATTGGCGTTGCACTGCTCAGGAGTAGTCCGGGAAGAGCATTATCTGTTTGTTTTTGACGTGGATAGGGCCATCCTGTCTGGCTGCTCTAAGTACCACATCGGTCGAAGGGGGGTGCCGGGCGGGTGTCTACATGCCGGCACCTTGTGAGCTCTTTCAATGGAGAAGAATGCTGTATGCTCAATGGTCGGGGTGAATGATTTGGTCCATGTCTCCATGTATGCAATGGGGTTCGTGCCTTCAATACCCCTTACTTCTAATGGTGCCACATCTCCTGCCCAGTCTACCGCCGGATGGCTTCCACATCTTGATGCTGCTTCTGGGGCCCCTCTCTTCGGCTGCTGCCGTACGTGCCAGGCTCTGGAAGATTGTCAGTAGCGCTTGCCGGCTGCCATCTTGGGGGTCAGGCATACCTGGCCGCAGTACTCAGAGTGCTTCTCCAGTTGTCCCGCTTCCTCCACAGGTCTCTGCTGTTCAGCGGGGCAATGGCGGAAGATCTTTGCATCTCGGTGTGCATCCTCCTGAGGTATGTCCGGTTCTTGGCTGCCTCCGTTGTTTTCCGATGTGGAGGGAGGGGACTGAGTGATAGGCCGGTTCTGGTTTGTGCCTGCCCTGCTCTTGGCTGCCTTTTCTGGGCTTCCAACATTTCACCGCAGTATTTGTTCCATCAGTGCTCACCCTGGACACATCTGTGAGGTTCGACACTGGGTCACGGAGCCATCTTGTCTACAGGTCGCAACCTCTTGGGACTCGTTTTAGCTAAAACACCTGGAGTTTGCGGAATGGGGAGCCTTGTGTCAGCCTCCTGCGGTGTTCCAATACCTGTGGGCTCATATTTGGCCACCTAGGTGCAGTGTGGATTGCGAGATTCATGCTCGATATCGGAGCCTCCGCTTGGCCACACCCTCAGAAAATATCCAATATAGATGGTCATACCCCTTCGGGTTGGCCTGTGAATTTCAAAAAAGAGCACATCACATTATGGAACTAGACAAAACTATGACACTCCTGGGCCTGGAGGACATCTCGGGGGCGCCGAGAGCAAGGTGAGGGGGGCATTGATAGCTCTTCCTGGCTCTCCCAGTGGCCCCCTAAACAATCAATTAATCAATCTGTGAACTTGTAAAGCGCACTACTCACCCGTGAGGGTCTCAAGGCACTGAAGGGAGGGGGTGCTGCTACTGCTCGAAGAGCCAGGTCTTGAGGAGTCTTGTGAAGGTGAGCAGGTTTTGGGTCTGTCGCAGGTGAGTAGGGAGGGTGTTCCAGGTCTTGGCGCCGAGGAGGGAGAAGGATCTGCTGCCGGAGGTTGTTTGTTGGATGCGTGGGACGGCGGCGAGGGCGAGGCTGGGGGAGCAAAGCTGGCGGGCGGGGGTATAGAAGTTGAGTCTGTTTTTCAGGTAGGCTGGTCCGGTGTTGTGGAGTGCTTTGTGTGCATGGGTGAGGAGCTTGAAGGTGATCCTATTGTTGACGGGGAGCCAGTGCAGGTCTCTTAGGTGGGAGGTGATGTGGCTGCATCGAGGGATGTTGAGGATCAGGCGGGCGGAGGCGTTCTGGATTCGTTGCAGCCATCGTAGGTGTCTGCCCGGAATTCCTGCTTAGAGTGTGTTGCCGAAGTCCAGCCTGCTGCTGACGAGGGCTTGGGTCACTGTTCTTCTGGTTTCAGTCGGGATCCACTTGTAGATCCTGCGAAGCATGAGGAGGGTGTTGTAGCAGGAGGAGGAGATGGCGTTGACCTGCTTTGACATGGAGAGGGAGGAGTTGAGGATGAATCCTAGGTTGCGTGCGTGGTCTGTGGGTGTTGGTGCTGTTCCCAGTGTGGTCGGCCACCAGGAGTCGTCCCAGGCAGAGGGGGTGGGGCCGAGGATGAGGACTTCCGTCTTGTCCAAGTTCAGTTTCAGGCGGCTGCCCCTCATCCAATCGGCGACGGCCGTCATTCCCTCATGGAGGTTGGTTTTGGTAGTTTGCGGGTCCTTGGTGAGGGAGAGGATGAGCTAGGTGTCGTCGGCGTAGTAGTAATTAGGTCCTGAGACAGTTGATGTAGTTAAGTGGTTTATTACAAGTTAGGTAGATATGATGGTATAAACCAATAGGACCCCAACAGGAACATCCTGCAAGATGCTCAGCCCCAAGCCAACTGTCAGCCTAAGCCCACAGACTGCCAACATTCCACAGAGCATCATAGCTAGAACATCCTATAGTAAAGGGGAAAATACAAGGATACTACATTATCCTCTCCCTTTATAACGGAACACAATAAAGTTAAAGGGAAAAGCAAAGAACAGAAACATAAAACAAATACAAAGAAATCTGTAACCCAGGGATGGTATAAAATAACATCGCGAGAGGGAAAACAGAAATGCAACAGCTGATAAAGAGGAAAGAAGGAAAGTGAACAGATAGAATAAACCTCACCATCCTCCTCCTCCTCTAATAATGAACACTTTTAAAATATGTAAATTCCTGAGCTCAAATGAAACAACCAACATCTCAATAAAAAAAAACAGAGAAGAGCTCACTAAACCTCAAAAAAAGTACTTCAGACAAAGCAAGAAAAAAAAAATGCAAAACTTTGTATAAAGGACACAATAGGACTACAACCCACGTGTAATAGAAATAGAGCGATAGAATGAGATTTCTAAAGTAAACCGTCTAATAGAATTGAAACAGTGAACAAGATAAAGGGACTAAAACCCATAACTTGCACAAAAAACAAAAGACTAAGAGTGTCCCAAAAACAAGAAAAATGGGACCAAACCCAAAACCTACCAGTCAATCAAAAGACCGTGAAAGCAAATGTAACTATAAAGGGACTGTAACCCTAAACCTGTCCCAAAAACAAAGGACCAAGGGCCAGATGTAGGTAGGCTTTTACCGGGTGGTAACGGCCGAATTCGGCCGTTACCACCCGGTAAAAGCAATTTGACATGTAGGTCCCTGTAATTTACAGACTCGGTAAATTTACCGAGTATGTAAAATACCGAGTCGGTATCATTACTGATTCCGGACAATTGGTATGTAGGTGGGACTCTTCTGAGTCCCACAAGCAGTACCACATCGGTATTTTACCATCAAATACTACTTGATGGTAAAATACCGTTTCTGGTGTGCATGCACATGTGTGCATGCACACCTATGCCATAAGACAGGCAGACCTGCCCTTAGGGCAGGTATGCCTGCCACATGGCACCCGAGCCTCTTTTGGGGGTGCCAGAGGGTGTCAAAGTGACACCCCCTGCACCCTTGTGACAGTCGGTATTTTCCGATGTGGTAAATACCGACCGGTATATGCCCAATCAATCCTATGGGCTTCAAAGCCCATAGGAATGCATGGGCATTAACTGGTCGGTATTTACCACATCGGAAATTACCGACTGTTTCCGATTCGGTAATTGCACATCTGCAATTACCTACATCTCGGTATTTTTATTTTCCGACCTCTTAAATACCGAGTCGGTATGACTCGGTATTTAAGAGGTCGGTAAATAAAAATTACCTACATCTGGCCCCAAGCATGTTAAACAAGAGGTAAACAAACCAAAGACTTGAGTAATGGGACTAGAAACCCACACCGAAGTGCTTCTCTCATGAGAAGACTGTGACGTAGCCAAGAAAAACGTCACCCCTGTGTGAAGGGACACTAATGGGACTCAAACCCTAGTGTAACATACCCCTGTCATAAGGGACACTAATGGGACTCAAACCCTAGTGTAACAAGGGACACTAATGGGACTCAAACCCTAGTGTAACACTACTTAGGTGGGAATGACACCCCCTAAAAACACAGAGGTGGGACTAACACCCCCTCAAACAGGAATTTTTAAATTTCAATTTTTAAAAGATAGCGTGTTGCAGGGTAATGGGACTAAAACCCATTCCTAAGGATCACGGGACTAAAACCCGCTCCTATACTAAGTGTGTGTAAAACTACATTGAAATACAAACGCTACTAATTCGTGTCATACTAACAGGCTACAACCCAAAGCGCTACTAATTAATATCACAGCCAGTCATAAACTCAAAAAAAAATTATATAGAAACACAAACACGCCATGACCAAAACGCCAATACTTAATATCTCAGTCAGTCACACACACAATACCGCAACATAATACTTTCTCCACTATAAAATGGGCAGCAAAATATAACAAGAGTAAGTCTATGCTCCGGTGAGCGATCTCTCACCTGAGGTCTCCAAAGCCGATTGTCAATCTCAAGTGGGTTGTGGCTGTAACATATCCGACTTATTCTGTAAGTTTTCTTCTTTTATTTAGTAAGATCACTGGCAAGCAGGATATGCATTACGCCACATTCACAAGTCTTTTACTGTCTTACATTCACAAGTCTTTTACTGACCTAGTTGACAGATTAACCTTAAAAAAAAATGACGTGCCTCTCCTTGAAGTGTAAGTGTAGTTGCCATGGTGAAGATTGGAAAAGGAAATCCAGCACGGAAAATGGTGTCACGTATCCCACGTTACACCGAGTGGCTCTCCGCACAGCGCTGCTCCAAAACGTGAAGAGGAAGCATTCTGATGGCGTCACAAAGTGCCAGGAGCCAAGGTAAGCTTTGCGTGTTGCTCGCGCTCACTAACAAGATTAAAAAATGACGGTTGAAATCTTGAGCACAATGTAAGACGCAGTTAATAAAAAATAATGTTCAAGTAGGAAATGATGTTTCCATTAAAGAAAAAAAAAAAATAACGATGTTAAATAACACTTCCAAATCCTCAGTCCCGACTCATGTTCCTTCTCTTGAGACAATTAATTAGAAAGCTTTAGACACCCTTTAAGCGCTAAGTGACTAGCTGGACAGCTTAAAAGATTGATCGTTCGTTTCTCTGCCAGTTCCCAGCTGAAAATTAGCTTCTAACATGAACTCGGAATATAAACAGTGCCAAATGTAAACAGTGCTTCCGCTTGGAGTAAGCTGGGAATTAATGTCTTTTAAGGCATTTGAAACTCAAACGATGAAAGCCCAAGCGATGAATGTCAAGAACTAGCGCTGGTGAAAGTACCGGTTTAACCATGTACACGAACAATCAAAAAAATGATTAATTAAATTCTGAGTAGAAAGTGCACTACATGTTCTAATAGGCACGAATTAAATTTTTTTAAATGTCAAATTGCAAGTCGCACTGAATTTAAAGAGCCAAAACAAGAAAGAAAATAACATCATGCTTACTTCTGCTTGAAATGATGACCATATTTACAAGGAAACCACTCACAGCACATTTTGGCAAAGGCTGTCCGATGTGAAGGACACTGATGGGGTCCTTTATTCTTGATGCGCTGATGTTTCTTTAGTGGCTCCTTACTGTGAAGTTTGTATCTTTCTAGGTGTTTCTCTTGTCTTGTACTGAATGTAGTGGCTCTTGTTCCAATTGTGTTGATCAGCTTGTTGGCGCTAGTCATTTTCTCTTTAGTGAAGGAGGAATATCTTGACTTATTTCTTTTGAAGACAACTTGTGGGTAATATTCTGTTGAAAATTTGCTTCGCTGCTTTGCCCATTGCGTGGGAAGGTCACCTCGTCGCCATAAATATCGTAGTAATTAGGTCCTGAGACAGTTGATGTAGTTAAGTGGTTTATTACAAGTTAGGTAGATATGATGGTATAAACCAATAGGACCCCAACAGGAACATCCTGCAAGATGCTCAGCCCCAAGCCAACTGTCAGCCTAAGCCCACAGACTGCCAACATTCCACAGAGCATCATAGCTAGAACATTCTATAGTAAAGGGGAAAATACAAGGATACTACAGAGATGATGTTCAGGTCGTGTTGGCGGACTACTTGTGCGAGGGGGGCCATGTAAACTTTGAACAGGGTCGGGCTGAGGGATGAGCCCTGGGGTACACCGCAGATGATGTCAGTGGCTTCGGATCGGAAGGGTGGGAGGCGGACTCTCTGGGTTCTGCCAGAGAGGAAGGACGTGGTCCAGTCCGGGGCCTTCTTCTGGATTCCGGCTTCTTGGAGGCGTGTTCTTAGTGTACGGTGGCAGATTGTGTTAAAGGCGGCTGACAAGTCCAGGAGGATGAGGGCTGAGGTTTCGCCATTGTCTAGTTGGCATCGGATGTCGTCTGTGGCGGTGATGAAGGCTGTCTCAGTGCTGTGGTTTCGTCTGAATCCGGACTGGGATGGGTCTAGGATGTTGTTGTCCTCGAGGTGGCAGGTCAGCTGTGTGTTGGCGATTTTCTCGATGACCTTCGCCTGGAAGGGGAGCAGGGAGATGGGCCGGAAGTTCTTGAGGTCCTTGGGGTCCACCTTGGGCGTCTTGAGGAGGGCGTTTATTTCAGCGTACTTCCAACTTTCTGGGAATGTCTCTGCGTCAAAGGAGATGTTGATGACCTTCCGTAGTTGGGGTGCGATGGTTGCGACTGCTTTGTTGAAGACGTGGTGTAGGCAGGGGTCTGACCGGGAGCCGGAGTGGATGGGGTTCATGACCTTGTGTGTCTCATCGTTGGTGACGCAGGACTAGGAGGTCAGCTGGTTGGTGCAGGTGGCGTTCGGTATGGGGTCTGTTGTTGTCGGGCGGATAAGGTGCTGAAGCTGTCGTGGGTGTCAGTGATCTTGCGATGGAAGAAGGTGGCCAGTGAGTCGCACAGATCTTGCGAGGGCGGGATGTCGTTGGTGTTGGCGCTGGGGTTGGAAAGTTCCTTCACTATGTTGAAAAGTTCTTTGCTGTTGTGTGCGTTGTTGTCCAGGCGGGTTTTAAAGGAAGATCTCTTGGCTGTTCTGATGAGGTGGTGATGTCTGCGGATGGCATCCTTGTGGGCTGCGTGGCTGTCTGGTGTGCGGTTGCGGAGCCATTTCTTCTCCAACTTCCAGCATGTACGTTTGGAGGTCTGGAGTTCTTCGGTGAACCAGGCGGCTTTCTTGCTGGAGTGGTTGATGGAGGGTTTTTTGAGCGGGGCGAGAGTGTTGGCGCAGTCGTCGATCCACTGCCTGAAGTTACGGGCAGCGGCGTCTGGATCGGTGGGGTCGGTGGGTGGGTTTTGGGCAAGGGTGGAGGTCAGCTGGTCTTCGGTGATTTTGCTCCAGCAGCGACGAGGCAGCTGTTGGGTGCGGTGGTTCGTGGTTGGTTTCTTGTAGGTGAAGTGGATGCAACAGTTGTCGGTCCAGTGGAGTTCAGTGGTGTGGTTGAAGGTGACGTGGGAGCTTGTGGAGAAGACGGGGTCGAGCGAGTGCAGGCGGCGTGGGTGGGTTCGGTGACGAGTTGTTGGAGGCAGAGGTTGACGAAGTTGGCGATCCAGGTGGTGGAGTTGGCATCGTTGTTGTTCTCGAGGTGGAAGTTCAGGTCCCCGAGGAGGATGTAGTCCGTGGAGGCGAGTGCGTAGGTGCTGGCGAGGTCAGCGATGGAGTCGCTAAAAAGGGCCCCAGGTCCGGGAGGTCTGTAGGCGAGTGTTCCTCTGAGGGTGGTATTGGGGTCGGTGTGGATCCGGAAGTGAAGGTGTTCGGCGGAGGTAACTGAAGAAAAAAGTGGGGGAAGGGGGAACGAGGCAGATGACAAGGTGAAAGGCAAGGGCAGCAGAAACAGAACAGTACAGTAAAATTAAGAAACACAGCTAATAGGCACAACAACTGAGACACCTTACCACAGAAAACAGTACAGTAAGATATAAGTAGCGCAGCTCACAGGGGTAAGATCGGAGATACCTCGCCACTGGGCAGTGGGAGGGCACAAACTCACAGCCAGGGAGGCGCAGGCAGCGTCAGAGGCACTTGGCGCACAGGTGGAGCTGTGCGGCAGCAGGGGAGCGACCTGGCCTGCGAGCAGGGTCAGGGGTCTCTCCAGAGGTGGCGTTGAATGACCGGCAGCTGGATTCCCGCTCCCTGGTTTATTGGGTGCTCATGGTGATTGGATATACAGAGCAAACACAAGGAGATGTTATACGGAGCGCTGAAACTTTTCAGACATTCACCACCATCACAGATCTGGGTTGAATCCATCATCATTCTTAGCTCACTTCACCACCCCAGTTCAGACACAGCTAGGACCGCTTTCGGGGTAACACCCCTCTTCAGCCAGGCTAGTTTGAATCCAGTGGCAAAGTGAGCAAGGTACCCATGTCTGGTCCTACCCTACCCTCTTAGGGCAAACAAAGCAAACACAAGGAGATGATGACACTTTTCAGACACTCACCCTCAATCACAGATCTGAGTTGAATCCATCATCATTCTTTAGCTCACTTCTCCACCCAAGTTCAGACACAGCTATATGCAAATCAGTCTTGATCCTTTGCCTCATGGGAACAGTCTAGCCCAAACTGCCATGCCATGTCTTCCCTGGACCGGAAGCACGCATCCTGGGACACAATTTGGGGTCAGGAACAAGGTCAGAGGGGTTAGGGATAGCTCTCCCTGGCTCTTCCAGTGACCCCTAAACAACAGAGGAGGCGTTGAACGACCGGGCGCTGGATGTCCGCTCCCAGGTTTATTGGGTGTTCATGGCGATTGGATCTATGGGCCTGGTGGATGGGACATTAAGAGGCTTGGCGGGCAATGGCACCAAAGGAACACTGTGTAGCATAGTCGGCAACAGCTACAGGGGTGGTCTGATGACTTTCTCAACTGCATAGACAACGGACAAGGTACGGGGCGATTCCTACACTGAACATGGCCAACTAAGACACTGATCCCTGCAAAAAAGTCACAGTATTATAGCCACGGCAGCGATGGTGGACCGACTCATGCTGGTTCTTTGTACATGCTATACTACGAGATAGACTAGCAATGATGAACTGCGTAAAGCTAGAAATTATTACTTTCAGATGAACAAGTCCCAGGATACGTTTCCCTTTAGCCAGTGGGATGTGTTTAAAGCAGTCTTGGGGGGTCAGTGCATGGTGGTAAAAACAGCGCTCAATAAACAATGGAGCACTGAATGCTTGAAATTAGAAGCAGAGCTCCAGACACTGGAACAAGCACACACGATTACCCCAACCCTAGCCCTCCCGAGCAAAGTCACAGCTGTGAAGGGGAAACTAAATGCAATCTACACAAACAGAGCCAAACTGACACTTTTAAGAATCAAGCAAACATCCTACACACAAGTCAACAAGGTGGGAGCACATTTGGCATGTCAACTCAGGGTATGAAGGGAAAATTAGTACATTGGTGATATCTATCGCCCCAAAAGTGACCTGGATAAATCAGAACAGGATAAATCTGTCATCTTCGGACAGTTCTATAATTTACTATATTCTAATGAACCCACTTTCTCACTGTCTCAACTAGATTACCTTAGCAAGGTAGATCTACTGCAAATTACACCCACGCAGAATGAGCAGCTGAAAGAACCAACTAGTGAGGAAGGGGTACCGCAAGCCATAGGCTCCCTAAAACTTTTTAAATTCCCTGGTCCAGATGGGGTGACAACACATTTCTATAAAACATTTAGTGTGGAACTTGTTCCACATTTGACCTGCCTCTTTAACCGTATAGCCGAAGTTGGCAGGAATAACGACATGAGTGACGTCCTCTTCATGGTTTTTCCCAAGGCCGGAAAGGATCTGAAACTCTGTAGCTCCTCCCACCCCATAGATTTCCTCAATCTCGATGCAAAACTTTACTCTAAAATTTTTGCCTCGTGGCTCGAGGACCTGATGCCTGATTTGACCCATCCGGACAACTGAGGCTTTATCAAGGGGAAACAGACCCACAATAATGTGCGGAGACTTATAGAGGAAGTGGTCGTGCTTGGCCTGGACGCTGAGAAAGTGTTTGACCAAGTGGATTGGTAATTTTTATTCTCCACACTGGGACGGTTTGGCTTCTGCAAGAACTTCATTACCATGATCTGAGTGCCATGTTTTAGAGTATTGGTCAATGAAATGAGTGCAGAGCCATTTCGGTTGGAAAGTGTAACTAAACAGGGATGCTCACTCTCCCCCCTCCTCGCCTCCCTGAGTATTGAACCCCTTGTAGCAATGATAAGGGCCAAACCATCTGATCAAGGGGATTGATTTCGGAGCAGAGGAGCACAAGATCTCCTTATTTGCTGATGACATCCTACTACCCACGACCGATCCACAACACGCATTGGCCGCCCTTCATAGTGAACTCTGACTATTTGAAGGAGTGTTGGGTTTATGTGTAAACCTGTCTGAGTCCTTCCTATTCAACCTAACTCTTCCAGATGCAGAGATGGAGGCAATAATGCCAACAACGCCATTCCAATGGGAAAAGAAATATCTCACATATTTAGGCATCGCTCTGATGCCCAGGGCCTTGCAGTGGTTCCAGGCTACCCACCACTCTAACACAGTTTGAAAGTCAACCTAAAGAAATGGGCTCCTCTTTATCTATCATGGCGCAGCAGGATTCATGCGGTCAATATGGTGCGGCTGCCTATGTTCCTCCATCTATTCTGAAGTCTACCCATTGACCGAGAGACAGACTACCTGAGGGTACTTAAGACAACACTCAATGCATTCATCTGGTAAAACAAGAGAGCTCATCTTCCCTTCAAATTGCTCCAAAGGCCAGGTTGGAGGGAGGTGTGACCCGCCCGGATTTTAATCCCTACCCAGGCGGCCCAACTTAGGGTCATCACTGGATGGTCCCAGAGGGAGTTTGACAAGCACTGGCTCCACATGGACAGGGCAATCGCAGAGAGGATTATCTGGGACCTACTATGGAAACTAAAGGTGGACAACCCTCCTAACTCCAACCTTAGCACACCAACAGGGGCCACAGTACTAGGAATAGGAAACTGGGATACAGTACTTAGGAAAACGACAAGGAGAATACTTCTCTCTCCCTTCACCCAAATTCACTACAACCTGGTGGTCCCTCCAACAGTGCAAACCAGGACCTTTTGATGGATGGAGGTTGCCTGATACTATCACACCTCTTTCACAACACAGATATCCTCAACTTTGAACACTGCCAACGGTATTATAATCTTACAGGGGGGAATACTTTTGCTATTGACAACTGCATTGTTATGGGCATTATAACAACCAGATACATGGGAAGCAGCTATGAGGGAGCTCACCCCACTGGAGCATTTTGTGAAGGTGGCTAGGGGTACTAAAGGCACCATTGCCTTTCTGTACGATTTACTACTCCGCACAATGTTCAAGCAGCCACCTCAACATATTGCTTTTTAGGAACACACTCTGGGTCATGACATTTCAGTGGGAAACTGGAGAGCATTATGGAGAGTTATACACAGACATAACCATTCTCTAGGCCTATGGGAAGCCCATTACAAAATGTTATATGACTGGTACCTATCCGAAACTAAAAAGACACATTTTCCAAACACATCAGATTTGTGCCAGAGGGACTGCAGCCTTTTGGGTGACTTTTGCCACATCTTGTGGGACTGCCCTACCATCCGACCATTCTGGTCAGAAACTTTAACACAGATTAAAGACATTCAGGGGTATCCAGTACCAGACACACTGATGTTTGCACTGCTGGGGCTTAGAACCGACTCCCTGAAATACCAAGCAAATGCAGACAAAGGTACATTGTGACTGTGTCTGGGTGCGGCAAAGATGGCGGTGGCACCCGCCTGGAAGAAGCCGGAAACCCCAACTCTGACCCAATGGCATTCCCGACTCTGGAAAGTGGTCAAGATGGAACAAATGTGTAATATATTCAGGGACGATTTCAAAAACTTTGAGTACTCATGGGTTTTCTTTAATTAGCTATCTCTCGAAAGGACTTCCGCTCATAGCATGCCCATCAAGAAAACGGGCATTACATCTTTTCAAGTTTTAAATAGTCCCTCACAAAGAACCTGAATTAACTTCGGGGGTTCCCCGATCCTCTTGCACATAACTGTGTTAAGCAGTCACTATAGACTTCGGATATCACATTAAAGTACCTTATTTTATTCCTGTTTACCTGTTGTTTTTCTTCTGTTCGTATAAGTGGGGGGGTAAGGAGGGAGGAACAGCACTTGTTGAGGAAGATTGATGATTAATATGTATAAGAGACAATCAGAAAAGTATTTGAAAACTGTTTCTAGATATAGTGATGCTGGATGAAAGTCCTGTTGAAGAAATTCAAATAATTTTTTTTACAAAAACTGCTGCAAATTATATTACAACAATGAAATATATTTCAGATTAATAACTTAATTCAAATCCTCCAATTCGATTGCCAAGCGACACGTGGTGGAGAATGCGGGCAATTGTCTTCCATTGATACAAAATGGATGCCTTAATTCAACAATCAGTATAAAGACAGCGTAAATTGGAATGGAGCCTTGAATGCCAAATGTCTTCCGCCTTCATCCAAGGCTGATAAAGAAATATTTCAAGTTGCATTAAAGACCCAAACTGAACATCTCAATAAACTCGCCCAAAAACAGTTACAAGTCATGACAGGCCTGGTGATCAAAAGGTGACCCATAACAACTGGTCCTATAATAACCTTACAGAAATTATTACCAGGTGAAGATCTTGATTTTTTTTTTTGTTTTATCAAATTTTGAACAAACAGCCAGAGCTAGTTTCTTGACCCTTGGAATTCTGACCTATCTATTTGGCTCCTTTACTGACAGGTGAGTCCCAGGCCACCTACTAGATGGCACATACTAGAGACGAATACACCTATGAAGACATTTAAAAAGTGATATTAGATAGGGCTGGACTTAATAAAGAGGCATATGACTTAAAATTTGACAGAGAGGAGAAAGCCTAGAGATATGCTGAAAACCCTCTACTTCAAGGAAACAAACAGTTGCAGAAAAATGGTTCAACCCACAAGAAAGTAGTAAAGAGGCAATTATGGCCAAAATATGTCTAAAACAATTCTTAGAAGGATTACCACGACATACTCAGAAATGGTTACGCCAGCACCCAGCCCTTACCATTGATCAATCCGTGGATATGACTACCACTTGTTCACGGGTTCAACTACATTTGCAACCAGCAGTAGCTGAAAAGAGTACTAAGACTCCAGCTAAGTAAGGATCTCTCCTAGTGAAAGGAAACATCTAAAAACCTCCACTGTGACAAAAATAAACCATCCACACAAACCTGAACGTCAAACCACACACAGTCCACACTGTTTTGAAAATGGTGAGTGGGACCATATAGTCCACTTTTGCTTTGTGGGTGATTCTTGGTCTTCACAATGCCTTTGTGTTCAGCATGTAGAATATGAGATACTAGGCAGCTATGTATCACTAGAGGATGGTTTCTCAGTAGATTTCCCTTGCCAAAATGACAATGGGGCATATTAACAAGGGCCGGCGATAAATATTGCAAATAGCTTAGCGCTTGCATATTTATCGCCGGCTATCTCTGGAATTTATCGCTTGGTTAGCGCGTTATCAATAACGCGCATCGCGCGGCGATAAAAATTCCAGAGAGTGTGTGGATATCGCCGTTTTCCATGGTGGATAACATCAATATCCTAGATGATAGGGCCTGTGGTCTAAGCTACAGAATCCACCCCCTATGTTATGTATGCCTTAGTTAGGAATTTAACAGACGTTAAATTCCTGCATTAAGGCATACTTAACGCGATTTAAATAATCGCTACCCTTCCTTGTTAATATTGCAAAGCTGCTTTTGCGATATTTTCCCTGGTTGGTTTCACAGCCACGCCTACTTTGCATATCATTATCAATGCAAAGTTAGGCGTGGTGAAAACAGGAGCTAAGTCAGTAAAACACTTGATAGCGTGTCTTTGCTGACAAGGTGATAACATTATTGCCGCTTTTCACCCACAAACGGCCGCAAAAGCGGGGATAATTTTACAGCGCCGCCTTGTTAATATGCCCCAATATCATCAAGGAACAGAGATTGAGGTCTCATCCCCTTCACTACATACCTCACATATTCTTCAGACTCTTGGACTTCCCTCTCCTCTTGCCGGGATGCTGCTCTGTAGTACTTGGAGTGATAGTCGTCAGGGTTCTGAGACGATGGTTGGGTCTTGATGACAGAATAGCATTCTTGCAGCTGAAGGCCCCATTTCTCAATTCTCAATGGGAGTTTTGAAGCCTAGCCTTGAAAAAGCAAGATGAGTGGCTTGTGATCAGTTCGGACAATGTAGAGGTGTCCACATACAAACAAATGGAAGTGACTACATCCCCAGTGTATTGCAATGCCCTCTCTCTCAATCTGGGAGTACCTCCGGTCCATGGGAGTGAGGGCTCATCGGTCATAGGTCAGGTGCCAATTCAGCTTTTTTGATGACAAAGTAGACAGGAATCATGTCCTCGGAGAGCGTGGCTTTGGTGTTCTGAAAGGCTTTGTCTCCCACACCCAGGATGTGTTGACTTCCACATTGGCTGGGTGAGGGCCCACAGTATTTCACCATGCTTAGAAAGCTGCATACTTCTGATATACAGAATGGGGCTGGGCTACTCTTCAAGTCACATACTTTGCTGGATCCAATGATGCCCCTACAACTGAGAATTGATACCTAAAGAAGCATATTGAGTTCCACATGAACTCACATTTTTCTTTGTGCAGGGTGAGATCATTTTCTTGCAACCTCCACAGGATAGCCTGCAGCCTCATGTGACATTTGTACACAGGATTAGTGTCACTGACTTTGATCACTCCTGACAACCCTGATAGCACCTCATCTATCAAGTTCTGAAAAACCAGAGCCGCACTTGAGATCCCGAAGTTCAGGCACTTGTATTATCAGAGTCGCAGGTGTGTGGAGAACATAGTTATGTATCGTGAGTCTGGGTGGAGGCAAATCTGATGATACCCTGAGTGGAGATACAGCTTAGAAAACAACCCTGCTCCCCAGATTAAACAGGCATGTTTTTAAAATGTTTAGAGAAACTCACAAACTCTTGTTCTAGGTTATTTGTGATTTCACTAAAGATGCCAAAACTTATTACATATACCTAAAATGCACTACACTCCCAAAAAAGAGGGCAGGTGGCACACAAGATGTCCCAAAAGTGCTGAAGGCTCCCCACATCAGTACATGATCAGAACCCAGCGTGCGCCACTGGAAAATGAGGATGTTGGGTACAAAGTTCTCAATTCTCACCCTTCAAGAAGTTTGCAAAGCTTCTGCATATAATAAGATTGTAAAGGAGATGAACCTGTTTTATGTGAAATAAATGCAATGCAGAAACCTTTGGCTGGTGTGAAATAAGGATACATTAAACGTAAATCCAGAAACTCAAAATATTTACGCCAATGACGAACAACTTGAAACCAGGAACTTGTGAAGATGTTCTATTGAACGAAGCAAAGGTGCCAAAAATAACTTTGATCCTAGCTACAAATAGCTTTGGGGCAGATTTACACGGTTTCAAACGGGGATTTGGCCCGTTTGCGACCGTAAAATTGGTCAACACCATATACAAACCATATTTTGTGAGTCGCTAACATATTAGTAAAATATGGTTTTGCGACTAGCTATTAGGAAGAGCCGTGCCAAGGGCGTTCCTTCCTACTAGCGAGTCTGACTGCAATGTACTATTGTTTTGCAACCGCATTTGTGGTCGCAAAACACTTGTAGTTTACCACCTACTTCAAGTAGGTTGTAAACCATTTGCAAATGGGTTGCTAGGGGGCTACTTCCCCTTTGTGAATGGGTGTGCAAATATTTTTTAAGAGCAGCCAGTGGTCCCAGGGACCACTGCCTGCCCTTAAAAATTGAAACTGAAAAGTTAATTTTTTTTTTAAATGCATCCTGTTTTCCTTTAAGGAAAACTGGCTGCATTAAAAAAAAATGCTTTATTAAAAAAGCAGTCACAGACATGGTGGTCTGCTGACCCCAGCGGGTCACTATCCCTGTGAGTGCTAGCCATTCCCAATAATGTCACAAATTGCGCTTGCCTCAAGAAGGTCATATATCTGGCTCCTTAACTGGTGCATTGCTGTGTCTCCGTGGAGATTAAGGGGGCTAGAAGAGGTCGAGTAAAAAGTCCACTTATTTACCAACAGTAGCATCTCAATACAATGGGTTCTAAAAGGAAGAAGGCAGGCTGGGTTAGAAAAGAACTGAGGGAGAGAGTGATAAAGAGGGAAGGAAGGAAGAGAATATGAATGCAGAGGGATGGGAGCTAGAGAGAAGAGTAATAACAACAATAGGCAGAAGGAATTGGGGGGAGGCGGTAAGAGGTAAAACGGTGAGCCAAAGTAGAGAGAGGTAGAAAAGGGACAGAAAGAATAAAGAACAAGAAAATAAGGCAGAGAGGAGAGACAGAATTTTAAAGGCAAGTGGAAGGAAAAGCAAATGGAAAGGTAGGGGGGCAAGAAAATACAAAAGGAAGGATAGAAAGGGAAATAAAAGAGGTAGAAAGAGGAGAGACATTAAAAAGAAAGAAAAACATACATAGCCTGTCAGTAGAGAGGCAGCAAGAAAAGACAAATGGAGAACTTGGACACATTTAAAAGATGAAAACTTAATATCAACAAATTACTATAAGTTGGAAGAACTTTTCAAAATTTCTTACGGAGCCTGGTGGTACGCCGTTTGCCACAATCATAGGTTAGACACAGCTTTTGTTTACCTCATAACATTGGCAACAAAATGTTTGAACTTGTGGCGCCTGTTTTTTTCTTGATGTATGTGCCAAAAATTCCCCTCAGTTACGACCATCACAACAAGAAGTTCTTGAACCCCCCTGATTCCCTAGACGTTCTTAATATTCTTCATAATGAGATTTTCTTTGCATTATTTGTACTCTGTATGTTGTTTTTTATACAAGTCTGTTCCGTATTTTCTACACAAGGTATATTATGAATGTATTATCCTGAGGTTATTATTTTGTATTTTTCACAGACACCTTTATACCTATCAATAACATTTTCTTGAACTTAAAAAAGATGAAAACTGAAGGGAGTTTGAGTGGAAAAACTCAGAGAGTAGAGAAGTAAATAGATTAGGGACTGAAAAACAAAACGATTATAAGAGTACAGAGAGGGCTTGCTGAGAGATGTGCAAAAGAAATTCATAGAGGCAGGGAGGAGTGACAAAGTGGCGAGCAGCAGAACAGAAGTGGAGAGTCTGATAGAATGGAAGCTGACCAAAGACGGGAAAGGGAAGTGAGAGCAAAAAAAGAGAACCAGGGAGAAAGCAAGGCAATTAGAAGAAATGGTAGGGAAGAAGGGTCTAGTCTCACACATGAGTGGGCTAACAAAAATGGTTTAATCCTACATTTAGTTATCCATGACATTTGGTTTAACATGTGAAGAGATTGTACTTTGAATAAAAATAGCGATTCAATGCCTTAACGCATTTCAGAGCCATCGTTACCAATGCCATTGTGTCAGCGTGCTTACTTCCCCTCTTCCCTAGACCTTGCGTGTCGTCACATGTCACTAGATTGGCGACGAGGCCCGGCTGACCTGCATCTGCAATCAAATGCTGTTTCTTCTGCCTGAACCTGCTGCCGACCGCAGAGACAGTCAATGTGCCAACCAGCTGCATCCTGTCGAGAGTGCCTTTGCAGATACCTGCAGCAGAAGCCTTGTGGCTCAGCCCCTGGTATCGGCAGCAGTCACTCATGCTGCAAGAGGAGCTGTGCTCACAAGTCTCAAGTCACAGTGGAATCATTAAAATACTCTGCCTCCATGTGCGCTGTGACACAGGAAGTGAGGAAAAATTGCTGAACACAGGTTCACCAAACTGGTACTATCCGTCACGATTGTGATGCAGTAATCCACTCTGCCAAGCTCGAAATCAGGTCCATTGTCAGAACTGTGTAAGTGATTGCAAAAATTGGATAACTGCACAGAAAGATGCTTCATCCTTCGAGTGCACTGGTTCATCCTTCGAGTGCACTTGTTCATCCGTCGCGTGCACTGGATCATCCTTCGAGTGTACTGGGTTCATCCTTCGAGTGCACTGGTTCATCCTTCGAGTGCACTGGTTCATCCTCCGAGTGCACTGGTTCATCCTTTGAGTGCACTGGTGCAGCTTGGCGTGCACTGGTTGATCCTTCCAGTGCACTGGTTCATCCTTCGAGTATACTGGTTCATCCTTCTAGTGCACTGGTTCATCCTTCGAGTGCACTGGTTCATCCTCCGAGTGCACTGGTTCATCCTTTGAGTGCACTGGTGCAGCTTTGCATGCACTGGTTCATCCTTCCAGTGCACTGGTTCATCCTTAGAGTACACTGGTTCATCCTTCGAGTGCACTGGTTCATCCATCGCGTGCACTGGATCATCCTTCGAATGCACTGGGTTCATCCTTCGAGTGCACTGGTTCATCCTTCGAGTGCACTGGATCATCCTTCGAGTGCACTGGTTCATCCTTTGCGTGCACTGGTTCATCCTTCGAGTGCACTGGTTCATCCTTCGACTTCACTGGTTCATCCGTCTAGTGCACTGGTTCATCCTTCGAGTGCATTGGTTCATCCTTCGCGTGCACTGGTTCATCCTTCGCATGCACTGGATCATCCTTCGAGTGCACTGGGTTCATCCTTCGAGTGCACTGGTTCATCCGTCTAGTGCACTGGTTCATCCTTCGAGTGCATTGGTTCATCCTTCGCATGCACTGGTTCATCCTTAGCGTGCACTGGTTCATCCTTTGAGTGCACTGGTTCATCCTTTGAGTGCACTGGGTTCATCCTTCGAGTGCACTGGTTCATCCTTCTATCCTTCGAGTGCACTGGTTCATCCTTCGCGTGCACTGGTTCATCCTTTCGAGTGCACTGGTTCATCCTTCGAGTACACTGGTTCATCCGTCTAGTGCACTGGTTCATCCTTCGAGTGCATTGGTTCATCCTTCGCGTGCACTGGTTCATCCTTCGCATGCACTGGATAATCATTCGAGTGCACTGGGTTCATCCTTCGAGTGCATTGGTTCATCCTTCGCATGCACTGGTTCATCCTTAGCGTGCACTGGTTCATCCTTTGAGTGCACTGGTTCATCCTTTAAGTGCACTGGGTTCATCCTTCGAGTGCACTGGTTCATCCTTCTATCCTTCGAGTGCACTAGTTCATCCTTTGCGTGCACTGGTTCATCCTTCACGTGCACTGGTTCATCCTTTGAGTGCACTGGGTTCATCCTTCGAGTGCACTAGTTCATCCTTCGAGTGTGCTCGTTCATTTTTGTTATCCTTTGAGTGCACTGGTTCATCCATTGAGTGCACTGGTTCATCCTCTAAGTGCACTCGTTCATCCTTCTATCCTTTGAGTGCACTGGTTCATCTTCCGAGTGCACTGATTCATCCTTTTTATCCTTTGAGTGCACTGGTTCATCCTTCTAGTGCAGTGGTTCATCATTCGAGTGCGCAAGTTCATCCTTTGAGTGCACTGGTTGATCCTTCGAGTGCACTGGTTCATCCTTTGACTGCACTGGTTCATCCTTCGAGTGCACTGGTTCATCCTTCTATCCTTTGATTCCACTGGTTCATCCTTCTAGTGCACTGGGTTCATCCTTCAAGTTCACTGGTTCATCCGTCTAGTGCACTGGTTCATCCTTCGAGTGCATTGGTTCATCCTTCGCATGCACTGGTTCATCCTTAGCGTGCACTGGTTCATCCTCTGAGTGCACTGGTTCATCCTTTGAGTGCACTGGGTTCATCCTTCGAGTGCACTGGTTCATCCTTCTATCCTTCGAGTGCACTGGTTCATCCTTTGCGTGCACTGGTTCATCCTTCGCGTGCACTGGTTCATCCTTTGAGTGCACTGGGTTCATCCTTCGAGTGCACTAGTTCATCCTTCAAGTGTGCTCGTTCATTTTTGTTATCCTTTGAGTGCACTGGTTCATCCATTGAGTGCACTGGTTCATCCTCTAAGTGCACTCGTTCATCCTTCTATCCTTTGAGTGCACTGGTTCATCTTCGGAGTGCACTGATTCATCCTTTTTATCCTTTGAGTGCACTGGTTCATCCGTCTAGTGCAGTGGTTCATCATTCGAGTGCGCTAGTTCATCCTTTGAGTGCACTGGTTGATCCTTCGAGTGCACTGGTTCATCCTTTGACTGCACTGGTTCATCCTTCGAGTGCACTGGTACATCCTTCGAGTGCACTGGTTCATCCTTCTATCCTTTGATTCCACTGCTTCATCCTTCGAGTGCACTGGTTCATCCTTCTATCCTTCGATTCCACTGGTTCATCCTTCGATTGCACTGGTTCATCCTTCTATCCTTTGATTCCACTGGTTCATCCTTCGATTGCACTGGTTCATCCTTCGAGTGCACTGGTTCCTCCGTCTATCCTTTGATTGCACTGGTTCATCCTTTGAGTGCACTAGTTCATCCTTTGAGTGCACTGGTTCATCCTTTAGGTGCACTGGTTCATACTTCTGGTGCACTAAAAGCCACTATTTCTGTAGCCTGGTTTTCTAATAAGCCACTGACGTGGGCAAAAAACATACATATAAGCTATCCCAGCCATCAGTTATATTTGAAATCTTAGGCACATCCTCCTCTCAGGCCCCCAAGTGGGTAGATTGCCTTGAAATATAAATTGCAGCCAGTGATGTCACCGAGGATATAAAGAGGCCCATGCTGTTGCTATTACCTGGAGAAAGCATCTTCAAACTCTCACATGTGATGGTTGAAGCAGTGTCAGTTCACAAGGAAGAATGATACACTCCCCAACCTGGATTATGAGAGATTCCTCCAGGTTCAAGCTGAGCAGGGATTGGCTGAATCCATCATTCCATTGCACGCACTACTCTAAGCACTGGTGAGCATGAGCCCTCACCAAATAAGACAGAAGAGAGCAGGAAGCAGTTTATTAAAATCTTAAGTTAGATCTTACGAAAACGGGCAAGCCTTTGTCCAACATAACTTTTGTAGGCTCTAGAATTTTCCCACATCATGCTGCCATATATGAAGTTAGCCCTCAATTAAAGTGTGAAGGGCAAACCTGTTAACCAAATCACCAACACTGCAACAAGCCCAAACCCACTCCTGCATCAAAAGTAGAAGACTTGTAAGGCATTGTTGGATCACTTTACTCCATTTGATCGAATGTCCCGCTCAAGGGACGAAGTGTCCAGCATGAGACAAAAGTCTGCAGCTTGTCCTACTGCACCAAAGTTTCTTCAACTAAAGCAGTAAACATCTTTCTCATATGTAACATCGACCTGCGAACTGAAGACATGGGTCACAATCAAGAGGATGATGGAGCAGTGAGTGTTGTCCACACCATGGAATGAGGAACGCACCACGGTTGACCTCAGGCCCGAAGACAATCGTAAATAGGTACGCAGATAATAACCGCTTGAATTGATTCTGGCCCATCAGTAAATGTTATGACAAAAGATTACTTCAGTTCCCTCAAACCGTTAACCACACTAAAACCTACAAAACTCAAGATCTATGCCTGCGGCAACAAAATAGCTTTACCTTTGTGGCATCTTTACAACCAAACTGACTCACAATGGCCAGTTTGTAGCAAAAACAATGTACATCCCTCGAGAAGGATCAGGCACCCTGATAAGCTGCCAAACAGCAGTCTGATAAGCAAATGATTTAAACAACCCATTAACAGAAATCAACAATCTATTCCAAGACATAGGGCCAGTAGAAGACCAAACTGTAGGGCTAGCCATTTACCAAACCCTCCCACCAACGGCACTGAACCAGTGACAACTAGCATTTTACTTAAGTCCCAAAGTAGAGGTTAAATATATGAAACCTGGAAAAGTTGTCATCATTGTTGATCGGCCGATCCTGGGGATTTCATAAATCATTGCTGCAAAAAAAATCACACATCTATACATCGGCACACTAGTTTGATGAAGTGTGCAAAGGTGTAGATCTGTGCCTCCCAAATGTTGCAAATAATAGGGGACACAGTCCAACTTCAGCAACACATGACCTGCTTTTCATAGTAAATGGGACTCGTTGGCTTCTTAAAGTCAATTTAAATTCTGGTTATCACCAGCTCCTTGGGGATCAATGTTCCAGACACATCATAATTGGTCTTACTCACCGTGGTCTTTACTGTATCAAAAGACTGCACCTCAGCAAATCCAGCACAGCCACATTAATACAGAACACAATTAGAGAATCACTGACTGGACTTAACATACAACATTAATGTCAGTGATGACATTATGGTACGTGCCAAAACACTACAAGAAGATTACACTTATCTCATGTTTGTTTTTCAGAGACTAAATTAATGTGGGCTCACACTGAACTAAAAGAAATGTGAAGTCCTAAAGTAGAACATCAATGTATATGTCTACTAGTGTTCAGCAGATGGAGTTGCCCATGACCTGGTGAAAGTGCAAACTATCAAGTTAGCGAGCACCCCCTCCCATCTGAGGTTAGAAGCTTTCCTGGTGTGGTAGCATTCTGTGGAAGGTTCCTGACAGAAACTAACAAAGTCACCAGCATCAGGACCTGGAGTGGAACTCAGCAAGCAGCATTCCAAAACATAAAGGATGAGGATGCTCTATCAAGTGAGACAACTCTCAAGTATGTTAACCCATCCATAGATATAGGGTTATCAGTCAACTGCAATTCAAGGAGTGCGGTCTGGGAGGCACTTCTATGGAGCGTTTCCACCAGCCATCTGTGCAACCTGTCTAAACTCCGATTGAACACAGTTATTCCTTTATTGAAAGGAGGAGATTGTGATACACTAGTGGTGTTACCACTTCCATCGGTATCTTAATGGACATTCTTTTAGTGTCAACGTAGACTACAAGTCGCTAATTCCCCTGTTCCGTGGGTTATTCTCTCAACCACCATCTCAAAATGGATTCTTGTGTTTCAAGAATATTCTAGTTCTGTAATCAACCAACTGGGACTCAGAACCCCATAGACTACTTGTTGAGACATCCTTGGCCAGTAACAATACATGAGATGAAAGATGCTGCAGAAATGAACGAATATGTCAGTCAAGTGTCTCACATGTCAATATTGATTAAAGATTTCCAAGTCACTAACAAGATGATTGTTTGCAGTTTGCCATCCATGCAACTAAAAGGGAACTGGAGACTTCCAGTATCTGGCCTATAAACCTGAAAGCCAGAAGCACACAGCAGACTCACTTGTCCCACGTAAAACATAAGCTATCTGTTTTGTCCTATGACTGTCTTTTGTAAGGCATGTACCTCCACATTCCCTGATCCAGTGAATTGTGAAAAGCAAGAGCAAAGAAGTCTGGTTTCCGAGCTTAGACTAAATTGTAGAGAACACAGTGGGGCTTTTGCCTTCATTGTCAAACATCGAGGGGCAGATTTATGTTGGGAATGCGCCACGTTTGCGTCACGCAACTGCTGCGTAAACGTGGCGCATCCCTACGACCCATTTACAACGTGACGCATCTAGGCAGATGCGTCACGTTGTAAAGCCCTGCGCCACTTGTGGGCGTTCCGGCGCAGGGTGGGCGTTCCGGGGCAGGTGCGCCTCGCAAAAGTGGCTGAGTGAAATCTACAAGATTTCACTCAGTCACTTTCAGGCCAATGCTGCGTCAAAACACTGCGCCTGCTTGAAGCAGGCGTAGGTCTTGACGCAGCATTGTGAAGATGGGGCACCCCCGAGCCTTGCTGGAGCTGCGTCGCGCTTGCGACGCAACTCCAGCAATGCGCCACCTTTACGGCACAGATGCGTCACGCATCTGTACCGTTTTTGCCCCATGGTGCGCCGCATTGTAAATGCGGCGCACCATGGGTGGCGGAGCAGCGGCGCAAAATAACTGGCGCATCCCTGGGGATGCGCCAGTTATCATAAATCTGCCCCCTAGTGTTCCCCATTTGCCAGTTCCCATCATTACTGAATAAATCCCACTTTATCCATGGGCAATACCCCATGCAGTTTTTGAGACCCTTTTGGATGGACATCGTCTTCTTGTTATCATTGGCTACTATTCAAAGTATTTTGAGGTTGAGATTGTAAGAGCCGTATCAGCAGAAGAGCGGATTCCGTTAAACTGGAGAACATCATAGCTACCCACAAGTGATGAAATAAGTAGTTTTGCAATCAGGAGAGGGGTGGGAAGGATTAGATGAGATGGGAGAACAATGATTAATGTTATATTGAAAAGATTTCTATAACATGCAATATCACTTGAGACAATGGAAAAATGAGGAGTATCGTCAACTCTTCGGACTGAAAAGAAGTGAGAAATGAATTGTTGAGTTGACAAAAAGTATGCAATAAAAAGGTGGTGAATATGTAAGGCATTCCATGAATACAATATTGTATTGTACTGTTTAACCATGCCACAGGGGTGTGTCTAACTGAGACTGCGATGAGTGCGTGTTGTGATGTACACATCTCTTCAATTACTATGTTAGTAATTTCAACCAGGGGAGGAAACAAGTACGTCCTTCTCGTTCTCTAAGGTATTCTGAAATTTATAGGATGCTTTTGCTACTGAAAGTCAATGTGTGAAGACATCGTGCAGCTCTCAAGTGAAGTTCACAGTTGGTGATTTTGTTTTTAATGGTGATTATTAATTTGCATCATCGACTCATTTGAGATGTTGTATATGTATTTTACTGACAGAGAAGCCTGGTGTGTGCCCTGAAAAGGATTCCCCCTGCGAAATCATCTGGGGTCCACCTTACGGATGCAAAACTGACAGCAACTGCCCAGGGAACCAGAAGTGCTGCCCGGTGCGCTGTATCAACAAGTGTAGCGCCCCCTTGAGCACAGGTACAGTAGTGATCCTGTAGTATGGTTTAGGGCTTATTAAATGTTACCTTTTGCTGCTTTTGAACACACCACTGGATAGCTGTTTTTGCAAGTTAGCCTTCACGAAGGTCTACACATTAGAAAAGGTTTCTTTTTCGACATCTCTAGACACACATCGTGCTCCTAGCCTGCACAGTGAGCGCTGAGCCGTCAAGGTTATAATAACATGTGAGCCTGTTTATCGACATGTCCATGTAATACATTCTAGACAAAACATTTTGACTGCTGCGAGCCAAGTAAGATTCTGGCGCCTTTATCATAGCACACTTGCCATCATTTCACACACTTGGAAGATTCCAGAGATGCAGAGAGCCTTGCTGATCCAGATGTAATTTACACTTTCTGAGCGGAAAGGTAATGGGGTCCCCAAAACAAGCCCAAGGGACCTTCTTTAGTTTATAATACATACCCCCAGACTCATCATGCTCCTCTTTTGCGAGTCCTTAATAGCGATTATTAAGGAATCGCTATTAAAGACTCGCAAAACGGGATGCATGTAGAAATCGCAGAATTTATAGCGATTTCTACATCTTCCTTGTTTGCGATTCGCTAATTGCTAATCGCAAATAAGGAATAACTCCCCATTCATTCTTATGGGGAGTCAATCCTTATTTGCGATTTGCAATTAGCGAATCGCAAATAAGGAAACGATTTGGTGATTTACACTGGTGCTGCACACACACATGTCCTTTGTAACATCCAACTTAGAAAAATGTAATAAAGTGCATTTTTCTAAGTTTTCGCTATTTACCACGAAGTCAGACTTCGCGGTAAATAGCGGCCAAAAATTACGATTTCGCAATTCTAAAATGGTTCATGAATTGCATTTAAGGAATCTCAAATAGAGATTCCTTAAATGCAATTCTTCGCAATTTAGCGATTTCAGAATTTGCGAATTTTGCATTTGGGATGATGAATCCCAAATGCAAAAAAGCGCTCGCAAAGGGCCAGATTCTCAGAATCTGGCCCTTTGCGAGCCGTTTTCAGCTTGATGAATCTGGCTTATAGTTCCTATATAGGGAGGGTGTTAAAACTAAGCACTATATAACCTGTTTGCACTATCATTATAATATGATTCCTCCTTTTGTATTTTATGGAATTGTAACCATGCTGACCATATTATTCTTAATCATATGTCTGCTTATGTTGACTAAAATACTGCGCATGAGATCACGCCGTCAAAATAAATATTTTAACCTTACCGTGTCTCTTTTTAGGCCTCGTCCTACGCACCGCACATGCGTTGCATACGAGGGGACCTAATGCCATGGGCAGAGCTTTTACAGCAAAAAAGTGTACGCGTTGAATTGCTTGCAATGCAGCACGTGCACATCTTGATGATTTCCTTTCGGGAGCGCGCGGCGCCATATGGTCGCACGCTCCCAAAAGGAAATCGCCCATGCCCCCTCCACCTGCTGCCAGCCTGCCACTTTCACTGCCGGGTGGCGCAGCCAATGTCTGCCGTGCGAGGCACGCACGCCTATCCTCCTGCTGCCGACAGACCTGCCGTGCTTGTTTTGCCTAGCGCCTGCTCTTTTACAACAGTGCCTCGTATCTCACATTGTAAAGAGCCCGCGATACTTCAAGCTTTCGAAATCGGGTTTGGGGGGAGGGGGTGTTGTTGCAAAAATGGGAAGGACTTCTCCACAAGCTAAAACTCACATTACGATACTTTTCTGAATAATACGTGTAAGAAACCGCAAGGCAAACTAAATCGACGTCACAAGCCCAGTTTCCACGTACAGTTCCCTTGGAGTCTGGGCGGCTCGAGGCTCTTCTGTTTCAAGGCGCTGTAATCCAGTCCACACAGTTAGGCGAACCCACGGATTCCTTGAGACTGAAATCTCCCTGCGCACTTCTGTGTCCTAATAAATGTGTCAATATTCATCTTAGCAGAGGGTATATTAGCCCCCCACTCCCCAATAATCGTCTTTCCTATATTTATTGTGTATCTTTATTTTCCATGCAACGTTCCAATTGTGTGTAGCACACAGCGTGAATGGCATACCCTCTAGGCGTACGGGTGAATTCAGGGGTTCGTGAAACAAATGGAGGTTCAAACTCAGCAGTCTCCCTGCACATCCCCCCTTCCCCCACCCAGCCCTCCCCACTCCACCCTCCTCCTCTTAGAGCAATGTTCTCACATTACAAGCCGGCTACAAGGCATTTCAGAGTCTCCGTGTCCATGCATTCTTTGGCCTCTCTGCAAAGACTGCTTGAGGAGATGAGTGTGACATGTCTACTCATGTCCAGTGTGAAGAGCCAGTAATGAAGATGATGAGAGAATGTGGCAATAAGGTCACAGCTGGGAAACCTAGTTGGAGTGCCGGCCTCGGCTCAATAACCTGTGATTCTAGACAAATAATTTAAGCTCCCCGTGAATCTGACCTAGTTTAATGTAACGGGTGCTCATACAAAGCGCCCCAAAGCCGCTGGGTCCAATTCACACTATCTAAAACTGCAAAATAACTTGCAGATGGAGGAAGCGTCTAAAGGGATGAGGGTAGAAAAGATGTGAGTGCAGAGGGGGAGGTGAATTTTCTTTTGCAGTTTCATGTAGCGCAAACTCAACCCAAAGGTATCGGAGCGCTTTACATGAACCCCAGCTGAATTACAGACGGACACATTCATTTTCAGACTAATTTGCCCAGGATCACAGGATGTTGGGCTGAAGCGAACACTGAACGCGATTCCCCAGCTTCAGTGACAGCAGCTCTGGACGTTACGCCACATCCTCTCCCCAATGTAGGGAAAAAGTGCGAAAAGACTAGAAGACAGGGGCGTGGCTACCGGAGGCAGGGCTAGCCAACAGATGAACAGAGCAGCCCAGCTAGAGGCGACATGGCTCTGAGAGCCTGTGCACGAGCCCGGCCATAAAAACGATTGCTATGCAATTTATAAAACAAATCACGTAAAAATGATGATAGCACTTCAAAATTAAACAAGCATTGGCATAGCCAATAGGTCTCGCCTTTGGGACCTTATAAGTGTTTAGCTATGCAACAGTTGATGTTGTTGCACCAAGGATATTGTGATGTATAACTAAATACTTATAAGGTCCCAAAAACGAGACCTATTGGCTATGCCAATGCTTATTTACTCCTGTTGTGGACTAGTATGAGAGTATAACAAAAGAAGGTTCTCACTTCCCACCATTCCTTAGATGGTCCTAAGTCGCATGTTCTAGGTTGTCTAATCATTGGTTACTTTGCTATAGGACGAAGAGCTAATTTGACACTGATGTTAGCTGGTTGGGGTTTTCTAGGTACTGAGGTGAGTTTCTGGTACACCACAGTTCACTAATGTCCTAGATCTCAGTGCTCAGTTCTGTTTATGAGCAGAAATCCTTGCAACAATCCAGCGGGGAATCAGCAACAGGTACTCCAATACCATATTCTCACCTGGGCCCATAAACACACTTACTCACACAGCCTGGTAACAACCGCTGGAGTCTAAGTTTATTTATGTCTGTTTACTGAAATTTCTAGATTAGTTACCTCTTATTCTCAACTAATCTTTCACTGATCAAAAAGTTCTTTCCTCTGGTCGATGGACCATTAGTTGAACTAGTTGATGGTGAAATGACATAAAATAATCTTCTCATATATATTGAAATGACCACAGACTAGGGAAAGTTTTTAATCTTTATCTAAATTAATTTTATGTGAACCACTAACAAAGTACAGTACAGCCTCTATTACTCATAGGAAGGAAGATTTAATTAATCAATCACAAGACACATATATTATCTTTTGCAATGACATGCTCAGAAAGGAGAGGATAGCGAGAAAAGTACATCTGCTCATTCACTAAGATATATTTACCCAGGTTGGTGTCAAAACCAACCCCGTGGCCAAGGAGTTAGGAAGGGTGCCCCAGGAAAGATCCGGCGATAAAGGCTTTAGGACAGAAATCAGGACAGGATAGATGACCTCTCTAGCAATGACGCTTGCGTAGCACTCCTCTCCGACACTCTCTTCCTCCTCGAGAATCTTTGGCGATCTTCTTCTGAATTAATTTGTTAAAGTTGATAGTTCTGCAATCACTCCAACAGCATCCCGTGCTCTGCAGCATTCAGCAAATCTCCGTCTCACTAACTAACTAAGACTACCTCAATTATACCCTTCTCTGTTCATGTACCACCCATTAATGTTTCAATATCGTGAAAATACTAACTCTGATTGGACAGGAAAGGGCGGGGGTAGATCCTCAAACCAAGCAGAGAAGTATACAACCTCAAATATGGACCTATATTTCTTTTAGCATTGAATAAATCTTAAAATATTAGAAGCGGATGCCAAAGAGGAAAGTTTCACAATATTATGAAAACATATATGTTTATTATTTTTTTAGAAAAATATTTCATTAAAAGAACTTACATGCATCTGTACAACTTAACATTTTATCGTCAGTCAGAAATACATCACTTTTATATACATATTTTTTCTCCACAAAAAACGATGAGATTCTGAAGCTGAAAGTGTGCCCTCTAATAGTAGCTATTTTTACCACTCATACTTGCATACTTGTAAATCAATCATACCATTCCTATTTGTAAGAAAAACAACCTATCAACACATACTCAAATACTAACTGAAGCACAACATAGAACAAACATAAGTGACAGCTCTAAGGTGTGTTAAGTTGGGAACTCAAAGAACCAGATGATAAAGTTCTGATGGTGTTGGTGGAGTTGACCAGAAAGTATCCACAACAAGTAGATGTTAGGCCGACGTACGTTTCGGTGAATGTCACCTTCCTCAGGGCCAAGAACAGTGTGAGCAAAAAAACATAAATATTTATAGAATTACAAATGGAGGGCAAAGTGCAATTTTCTATGATTAGGGTACTGCAAGTACCGGTTTGGGTAAGTAATATCTTTAGGGTATGAGCTCAGTTTCCAGATTGGACATCCCTTTAAGAATATTAATTGCGGTTCCTGTCGGGTGATGGAGTCAGGAGACTGTTGCACGTGCGAAGTGAATTCTGATGGTTACTGATTTCAGAGGTGTTATTTTCTGCGGTATTACTTTTTTGACATTTTGTTTATCTTTTTCAAATATGCCGTCGTCGAGACTGGGGGTTCCTGGATTGCAGCCCAACAACAGGGGTCCGTAGGACCAACAACAGAAGCTTTGCAACTAGCCTGGCTCTCACAGATCTACACTCTCGACCGGGGGTTCTGGGGACGTGTCCCACCTGCAGGGGGTAGATCCTCAAACCATACTTTATTTTCAGCTTAGTCTATCAGTCCATTGTTCAAAGATCCCACCCCTTAATCTTTATTCACAAATCATTATTCCCACCCATATTCACATCTTTATTGGAAACAGAAGTATATGTTATGATATTTTCTTTTCATTCAGAGGGCTATGATGCTGATTCTCAGGGTATGTATCTCCTGTGTCCTTGGACTGTATTCAAGAGTTGCGTCACTCTTCCTTCCCAGTCTCATCGGGCATGCGCTGAGGTCAGTTGGTTAATAGACTCTGGATTCATATGAAAGGCCCAAATGTCTACTAATAGAAAAGTCAGAAAGACAAATATTAATTTAAAAAATAAATGGTTTCGCTGTGTACCACCTATCTCTACACTATTCCCCTTTAATCATTATTACTCCTCCCACGTTAGTTAGTAAATAGCTTAGTTTAGTTTCGGCAAAGCAGATGCAAAGCATGTGAGCTTCAAAGGAGCCATTTTAATAGCGTCTGCTCATGCACCAGAAATTCCCTCCAAGCGACACCTCGTCATACTGCGTAGATGCCGTGGACGTATGCGCAATACATATTCCCCATAAGAGGCCATTTTAGAATTTCGCTCAAGTTACTTATTAGTAAGACACGTAGGCAAGCTTCTCTGTCTTTTATGTCAAATGTGGTGCGTATTAATTTACACAATACATAGTTAAAACAATGTTACATGAGAGGATTGCTTCCGAGCAGGTCTCTTTTCCACGAGTCCTTGCTCCATCAATCCCCTCTCTGATGGCATTTTTGAGTCATCACAAAAATTACCCATCCCAATCAGATGCCAACTTTAGCACATCTCAATTCCCTTTCCACTCTTTTCATTCTTGTCCTTATCCTTGTTTTTCAAACATTTCATTCTTTTATATAGTTCTCCGTTCATTTATTCTAGCTGAATCTCTTCATATTTTCTCTTCTTTACTTTTCCTTTTACTTCATATATCTTTAATTTTCTACAACATTTGCACCATATTATTATTGATAAGACTATTATTGCTATACCAATTAATGCGAGGAATATTTGACCTATGAGACCTTTTCCCACAGTAGTAAACCAAGTCCCTATTAAAGAAATACTTTTTTGTTATTTTCTCCATTATACTATCAACCTCCAGTGGTTGCAATTCTTCTTGACGTTTTGTAATAATCTTTATATACCCTCTGATTTCTGTGCTTTTATCCGGTATGTAAGTGCAACAATTTTGTACTTTCAACATTTTACCGTCTGCCTTATTTTGCCAATAATATAAGTACAAGTCAATTTTGTAAAACCATTGACCTAATTGCAACTACTTCTGTATTAATCAAGAAGATCAACTACTGTTGACAATTGACAGATTGTTTGTGAATTAAGAATGATTCTCACTGAAGGTATCAATGCACCAAATATGTCACCTATTATTTCTGAAAAACTATCTCTCCTTCTTCGTGTTAGTTCATAAGTGTTTTCATTGCTTCCAGTGATTCTTTTTACAAGATATATCTTTGGAAATACTATTCCGAAGTAGCAACTCCCGTACCACCGTGCAGGCAGCTTGTAATAAGCATTATTCCCACACATGTAGTAAACACCAGGAAATACTGGATCTGTTCCCCGTTTTAGTTTCCAACCTCCCAGAATCAGGAAGTTATGTTCACATTCGTTGAAACCAATAAATACATTGTTATAGTCTGTTTTTAATCCATGGGGGCAGGTTTTCCCTGTCTTTACAAAGTCTAGGGACATCGCAGCATGAGTTCTGCCAGCTGTATAAATTACCTCTTTCTCAGCCCATAGTGGTATATAGGTTTTCTGTTCTGCAGCCTTTCTTAGGAAATCCTGTCTCCTTTCTTCAACTAAATTCAAAAACACATTCTCTTCCGCACGTAATGAGCATGTTGGGTTATTTTTGTGTGCCTTTGCTATATCCATTGACTTCATGGCTAAGAAAAATTCAGCATCTGGACTACTAAGGCCTGGATTCATATTCTATTGAATAGTAATTTCTGAAAATATTACATCTAAGTTTGGATAATAATACTGAAGTTTTCCGGTTCTATAAAATAAACTTGTCAATATGCTCCAGGAAATAGCATAAATTAATGGTACATGATGATATGTGACTTCCTCTGCTACTGAAGCTGGTATTTTCATACAAACATAACAATCACTAATCTCCATAGTGTCTACATATTGGAACAACAACTTTGTGAATACATTTAAAGATGTGTCGTTATCTGTTACTGTGTGATGTAAATCTATCTCATCTGCCGCTTCTAATTATACTCTCCTTTCATGTTAGATGTCTTTTTATTAGTGTTTGTGTCATTCTACTTGTCTAATATCATGGGATAAGGAACTTCTATTGTTAGAAATGGACATACTATGAGTACTAATAGAATGCTACATAAACAAATTCTAGAGAACTTCTTTATACAATTCAGCAACTCTGTCCTCAGCCATTTTTGTCTAAGAAGATTCCTCTTCTTTCTTTTCTTTTATTTACAAATTCAATTCTTTTTTACTTTAAGGCGGCCTCACTTTTTCTTCATCAATCTTTTCTGCATTTACTTCTTTGTCTGTTTCTTCATTCAAATCTAAATTTTCAAATTCATCAAATATTACGTAGGTCCACTCAGGACCCTTGAACTTATTATTCAGTATTCTCAGTCTTTGGCTTCTTCGAATGTTTTTCATAATTGACTGCTCAGACTGACAAGTAACCTCATTCACTTGTTCTGGGTTTTGTCTCGTTTTTCTTAAATGATATTTAAGTCTTTTGACTCCACCTGGCCAGTTATCACCTTTTCTGATCCTTTTAATTTGTACTGCACTTTCACCTTCTTTGTCTCTTTCGAGAACTTGTTTATTTTTGTTATGTTGTGTCACAATCTGATTTTTGCTTTATTTAGAGTCAGTCTCTATCTGTCCTTGTTCAGGTCTTGTTTTTGTGGTTTCATCTGCCTGAACTCCTTTTTCTTCTTCTACCTGTACCTGTTCGCGTCTTTTCTCAAACTGTCCGTCTCCCACCCGAACTTGTTCTTTATCTACTAACTGGTCCGGTTCAGGTCTTACTACAATTGGTTCTTCTGCTGCCTGAATGTGTTCTTCTATACCTGTCTGTCCCTGCTCAGGTCTATTGATTGATCTGCTTACCTGACTATGTTCTTCTTTCCCTTTCTGGTCCTGCTCAGAATCTCCAGTAGCTTTGTTCTCCTCTTCCTGAGCCTGTTCTTCTACAGCTATCTGGTCCTCACTATTTTCTTGTCTTTCTAATCTTGTTTTGCTTCTTGTTTGAATAAACACCTCAGGTATATTGACCACTGGGATCCAGTCCTGCGGACTTGTGCTCGGTTGTTCTTTGTTAGCCACTTCAGAATCTATTACTCTAGATTCTTTGACTCACAACCTTCAACAGTCCCCACTGATTCAGTCAGTTGTGGTCTCTCTTCAGCAGGAGCTGGAAGCCTTTTGGTGTGGCTGGCATGTATCCAATTGGGCAAACCAGCACACTTCACTGCTGTGGTAGTGACCAGTATGACTTGCTGTGGATCATCCCACCTGGGTTCTAGGCACGATTTTCTGGTGTGCTTCTTCACTAGCACCCAGTCTCCAGGATTCAAATCAGGTGCCTGATGCGGCTACCTGGCAACTGCGTCTTCTCCATCCTGGTGAGAAACAAAACACACTAGGTCAGCCAATCCTTTGCAATAGTCCAATACCAGATCATCAGATATATTTAGCAGTTTATGTCTTGGTATAAATGCTTGTCTCATTGCTCTTCCCATGAGAATCTCATGTAGACTCAAAGCTGTTTTCCTGTCAGGAATACTCCTGAGTCCCATCAACACATGGGGCAATGCATCTGGCCAACTCAGTGATGTGGATGCACACACTTTCGCCAGTCTCAACTTGATTGTGCCATTTATTTGTTCTACCACTCCAGAGGCCACTGAGCAGTTTCTGTTCAATTTTGAATGCTTCACAGATTCATTGAATTACTTCATTATTAAAAAGGTCCTCTATCTGATTCCAAAGTTACTGGAAAACCAAAACGTGGTATTACCTCTCTCAATAATGGTTTGGCCACTGTAATAGTGTCATTTCTCTTAGAGGGATAGGCTTCCACCCATTGTGAAAACAAACACACTATGACAAGGACGTACTTCATTCCCTGCATGGTGGTAACTCTATATAATCAAGTTGTAGTCTTGTGATTGGTCCTTCTGCCTTTCCGATTTTTCCCCAACTGACCACTGTCTTCCTGCCTGGATTTATCTGCTGACAAACTAAACATGACAAAGACTCTCTGCGACTACCCTGAGCTTTGGGTTTTACCAATTTTGTCTAAATAGTCTGATCATAGCGTCCCTGCCTATAAGAGTGTCTCCATGAAACATTCAGCCATCAGGGTATACCCATACGTCATCTTTTGCCCTTCTTTCACACCCTAATTATATCCATTTTTCCTTTTCGCCTACTTCTACTTCATCCTGCAACTGTCTCACCTCATCCCATGTGTAACACGCTTAGAATAACTTAAGTTGGCAGCTGATCTCACATGTTTCGATTTTCTTGTTTAGTGCCATCATTTTTCTCGCACGGTATTGACAATCTGGTCACTTCCTGTCATTTCCTGACTGGTGAGCAGCATACTTGACAGCTGCTATTTCTTTTGGTAATTATATGGTTTCCAATAGTTCTTTCACAAATTTTCCATTTCTTATAGGAGATCCTGAGGAAGTCAGAAATCCCCTCTGCGTCCAGAGCTGGCCAAAGTCATGCACAACCCCGTAACCATATTGGCTATCAGTAAATACGGTCGCTTTCCAATTATTCCCAATTTTGCATGCTTTTATTAAAACTATCAATTCGGTTGCTTCTGCAGACTTGACTCCCGGTAAACAGGATGCTTCAATGACCCCAGATATTTTACATACAGCATAAGTTGTATTCAGTCCTCCTCCTTCAATTCTTAAGCAAGAGTCATCGACAAATAGTTCATGGTCAGGCTCCTTCAGAGGCTCTTCCTGTATATCTGGAGGGGCTTACTACACATTTCAGTCACATCTAGGCAGTCATAATCTACTACATCTTTCCCTTCTTCACACCGTGAATCTGGCAACAATGTAGCTGGGTTCAGCATTGTACACCTAATTTCTGTCACATTTTCTGCTCCCAGAATTATTCTTTCAACTTAGTCATTCGACTAGGGGTAAGATGCTGTGTTCGAGTTCTGGTTCTGATTAAAAGAATCTCGACTGAATGTGGAACATAGACTTTCACTGGATGTCCAATCACAATTGACTCAACTTGCTCCAGACTCATACAAGTAGTAGCTACTGCTTTTAAGCAGGCAGATAATGCTGAAGCCATAGGATCCAAAGTAGCAGAGCAGTATGCAACTGGACGTCAACCTAATCCATGTCTCTGGTTTAGGACTGAAGTGCACAACCTTCTCTTTCACAACAGTGTAGTTCAAAATATTTCGTATAATCAGGCATACCTAGAGCAGGGACCTCGTATGGACAATTTCTCAATTTTACAACTGCTTCCACGCTTTCATCATCCCAAACTATTTGATCTTTCGCTCTCTAAATGTGGCTTACACCAGATTGGTATATCTAATTTAAAAGTCTCTAATAAAGTGGTATACTATATTTCCAGGGCCAATTAAATTAAATGCTACCAGTGGGACTGCAGCACTTATAGTGCGACACACTTAAGTAGCCATCTAAAACGTCTCCGGCCTGCCATTGCAGCTTGTGTGCAGTTTTAAACTGCCAATTGGACTTGGCAAAAAAATCATTTTGTCATAAAGCTCAGTTTTGAATATGTATGTCACTTCTTGGGTAGGCCCTCAACAGCCCATAGGGCAGGTTCTAATGTATTTAGAATAATTTACATATCCTTTTAAGTTTTACATGTCCTGGTAGTGAAAAACTCACAGGGGCATGTTTGCAAAGAAATGACGCAGTGCGGCAAGCAATTTAGCAGTTCCAAGCAATTTAAAAATCACAGGGATGCGCCGTATTCACAAGAATACCGTGCACCCCTGTGTTTCCCTTGAGAACGTGCTAAAAAAAATCTACCAGCAATGACACAGACACCCATGCGCCATGGTGCCTGGGTGCGGGCATCGCGTAGATTATTGTTTATGTGCAGGAAGGTCCCGGTACTAGTCTTCCAGACCCTGACAGCACAAAATGGTTGCTGCCAACCAGAGGCACATTTCTACCCTCCTGCTGCTGAGCCAAGCTCGAGCAGAGGAAGACAGAACAACAGGTATCCTGGCACAGGGAGGTGTGACCACCCCCTGACAGGTTTCTGAGTATTAGGACTGGGTGGGGGTGCTTGCCAGCACCAAAAAGTCTGCATGAGGGGCACATTTGTTGTCCCCTCTGCGTAGTCTAGTTCAAACCAGTCTTGGGAGCCATTGGCTGCCACTATGGCACAAAACTGGACAAAGGACATGGGAGTAACCTCTCCCCTGTCCAGACCCTCCCCTGGGAGGGTCCCCTGAATCATTCCAACCCTTTCCCTAGAGCACTTAAGGGCTTACATGAGTGTAGGTTCCTAGATTTGTTGTGGGACAAGATTTGTATCCAATACCACTTCACTTCTACCGTCTGGTCACTCTGGCCTTTACTGGACTTTGTAAGGGTCTGACTTCATCCCTCTGCTCGTCTACTGCAACATCCTTGGCTGTGCTTCATACAGAGTCCCTCCAAGAATGTGGAGGATCAAAGACACATGAAGGAATCTCCATTGAAGTTAAGGAGTAACTTCCCTGCATTTGCAGGTACCGCAACACTGGTGACTGGTCTGTTGATCTCAAGCTCCTGCAGACTTTAAAGGGGTGGTCAACACAGGTCATGGTTCTCTACAACCCTTGAGGCCTGCATTATCCTCTCACCAAGTTTGAGGCCAGTATCTCTCGTGGGGGCTGCAATAACTGAAACCCTGTGCACTGTGTTTATTTGCAAGTGCAAGTGCTTGTTTGCAACTTTTCAACAAGTGCATAGGGCTCCAAGTAGCCCCAACCCCTGGCAACATCTTCCACCAAGATCTTCAGCCACATCACTTCGTGGGCACCGTGGCCTGCTTCCTTTGTTGAGCTGCTCAAGGTCCTCCCGCGACTCCAGTGCCTTCGGCCTGTGGGTTCTCTTGAGGGTCATCTCTTGATTTCTTGGGCTCCCCTGATGTCTCAGGGCCTGCCCTGATTCTCCTGCTTTTGGTGAGTCCCCAGGACTTTGCTGGTCACCACTTTGCTCCATCTTGATTCTGCACGTCGTTTGCATCTGCCAAGGCATGTTGGTGCTCCCGGTGGACACCGACCCTTCTAGACACGACATCGTATATGGGACCGCTTGTGGATGGCTCCTGGATTTTGACATCATTGTCTTGGCCACACAGCTGCATTGTCAAGCTCATCATCTTCCCTACTAAAGTACCCTACATAGATGGGCATTCGCCTGCCAGCCTCTTGGTCACTCCTGAGTGACATAGAATCTGTCCCCTCTGCTTTCAGGTACTACTCTTCAAGTATCCACATTTGGTTTGCCATGGACACTTTTACCTTTTCCAGCCGCAGCACTTAACTGGAGTCCCTCATTAATGTAGGGGGTCACTGCCTGGATTTGGTATACTCTAACTTTAACATTTCAATCGACCCACCCCTCCCTATCACCTGGTCAGACCACTTTCCAGTACATCTCTCCTGGGACATTAACAACACTCGTGTGCTGCCTAAATTCAAGCCTGAGGAACACCCAAGAAGAATTATTATTCCAGACTTGGTGGAGGCCCTTATGCACTCTGCTCCAGTGAAAGCACAAAATTTGGATGAAGCCGTTGATAATTTTACATCCTGGATAGACTCTTCCATTAGATCACTACCAGAGTGTAAAGGGAAAAATAACCGTAGGGCCACCCCCACATCCCCTTGGTATACTGAACAATTAAAGATTTTAAAATTAGGATGTAAGGTGCGAGAGGGAGTATGGAGAAGAAATTACTGTCCCATAGCAAAATCTGAACTCCGAGCAGCTCAACATAATTACTATGCGGCGATTAAGACGGCCAAGGGGGAATTCTACGCGGCTAGAATTCTTAAAGCTAAGAACAATAGTCGAGAAATTTTCTCCATTGTTAAGAGCTTCACAGCCCCGGTGGCAGAGAAGATGTCAGCCCCGATCTCTACAGATTGGTGCGAACAACTATCCACCTTTTTTATTGATAAAATACAAAAAATTCAAGATAGTCTCAAACCCTCTGACCAGCCACCCCCTATGCAAGCCGAACAACCTCTACTTGACCGACTACCCTCATCCTCACTATGCCAAGTAATAGAGGTTAAAGCCGAGATGTCTAAATTTACTTATGTTGAGGAGATTGATGTGATGACCATACTAAAAGCTCTGAAGTCAGGGTCTCCAGCAGATCCATGCCCTGCGAGGTTTCTGAGTGGAATGGCCGAAGTAATTAACCCTATGGTTACTGCTCTGGTCAATGAGTCACTAGCTTTGGGAACGGTGCCCGCCCAGTGGAAACAAGCCAAACTCCTCCCTCTGATTAAAAAACCCACTGCCGATCCACTGATTACATCAAACTATCGGCCCATATCCCTTCTCCCAGCGCTTGCCAAAGTATGCGAGAAGGCCGCATTTCGGCAGCTGGAGAGGTTAGTGGAATCCTCAGGGGCACTTCATCCGGCCCAATCGGGGTTCCGTACCTCTTTTAGCACCGAGACTGCACTTGTGGAGATGGCAGAGGCCATCAGGGAATGCCTGGACGGAGGCGGCAGAGCGGCTCTAATTTTATTGGACCTCTCTGCCGCATTCGATACGGTGCCTCACCTCCAGCTTTTGTCTAGGCTGGAGGATATTGGCATCTCGGGCATGGTCCTTGGGTGGATCAGGTCTTTCCTGTCTGACCGGTCCCAACAAATCTGGTTACCTCTTTCATTCTTCTAACCGCAGAGTTGAGACTGGAGTACCACAGAGGTCAACCTTGAGCCCCCTTTTATTTAATGTCTATTTAACACCTTTGATTCTGCTGGCAGAGAACTTGGGTGCAAAGATAATGGCTTACGCTGACGACACCCAACTTCTCTTTACCTGGAATAAGGAGAATATCTGCACTTCAGGAGCTCGCCAATGCCTATCCTCTGTATCTGCTTGGCTAGCAAGAGCCTGCCTCAAGTGCAATGAGGACAAATCAGAAATCTTGCTCTACGGCCAATTTTCAACTGACTTTAAGGAGTCCATTTGGCCCAGTGGATTACCTTGCCCTAAGGGAGAGGGTGGGATAGCTAAGAACCTTGGAGTCTGGTTTGGTGCCGATCTGTGTTTCCGTGACCAGATTTCTAGACTGGCTGGGACTTGCTTTGGAACTCTGACCACCCTTCGAAGATTCTTTCCCCTTCTCCCCCAAGCGGCCAAAGAAACAGTAGCCAGTGCACTTGTACTCTCCCGCCTGGACTACGCGAATGCCCTTTACATCGGGGCACCTGACTTTCTGATTAGAAAGCTACAAGTAGTCCAGAATTCGACGGTGAGACTCCTCTATAACATCCTGAGGAGACTCAGCGTTCGTAAGCAATTGAGGGAGCTCCACTGGCTTCCAGTGGCCCAAAGAGTGTGTTTTAAAGCTCTGGTACTCGTTTATAAAGCCCTGCATGGACCATGTCCACCCTACCTTGCAAAAAGATTTGCTTTTTATCTACCGACCCGTCAGCTGCAATCTGCCTCCCAAAAGCAGGTAGTCGTTCCCAGATTTAAGAGAGTTCGCCTGGGGGGGCAATCTCTGACGGTTAGGGGAGCTCAGATGTGGAACGCCCTTCCTGATGCTCTAAGACATTCTCCCAACCTGATAAATTTAAAACAATTGTTAAAAACTCACCTTTTTACACATCATGAATAGCTGTTCCCTGATTACTCTGATTCAGTTTCCTCTCCGCGCCAGGATAGTCCCGACTAATAGAGCGCGTTATAAATCAACATATATAACATAACATATAACATATATATATATATATATATATATATATATATATAACATATATATATAACATATATATATATATATATATATTTATATGTATATATTACCTACTGGCGGTCGCCAGTAGGTATATATAGTTAGGATTTTTTCCCTATGGGATTTTTGAAAATTCTATGTCTAATAACTTTGGCGTTTGTGGACGGAATTGGCTGAAATTTTCTGGAAAATAGAACATTTTGTTTCTGAGCAGCCACTGGAAATTTGGGGGGAGTTGGTCCAGGGGGGGCCGAGAAAAAAGGGGGGTCCCAAAACGTGTTTTTAACATTGAGTTTTCCATAGGGCGGTTAGCCTCACTTTTAGCCCGAACGGCTGAATGGATTTGCACGAAACTTGGCAAAATATTAGGGACTGATAGCCCGATGTGCCTTTTGTAGGTCTCAATATATGTGCTCCAGTGGATTTTGAGAAATTAACGTTTAAAAAAAGATATATATCTGTAAGCGCGCTCTGGGCAGCGCTCCGGTCCGCGGACCTTAAGCGTACCGGAACTTCGCGTAGCTAAGCTGATTGGCTCTCCGGTGTCTGTCAACATTCTAAACAGTCCGGAGCGGCCGCCATCTTGTCTCTCGGTAGGATTGAGAGACAAGAGGAGGCCAAAACAAAGGGGGAAATAACTATAAGGGGGCCTAGTAGATCCTCCCTGACCCCCTAGGTTTGATGTGGAGGCTTTAAAGGGGCCCCGCGAAGCAAAAAAAAATTATTTTTTTTTTGTTTTTTTTCGTGGTTAGCGCCCGGTACGCGAACCGGGAAGCGTTCTGGGGAGCGTATCACAATGAAAAATGAATGATAGACTTTTCAAATGCTGTATGTTAATTGATTGTTGGTTTTGTTGATTATTTTTTTTTTTAAAGTTTTTTTTATTGTGTTTCATAATTTAATAAACTTTCTAACATTTCATTGTCAGAAATTTCATAATCATGGAATATAGATTGTAGTCTCTGAGGTTGTAAAATGTCCTCATTTGCAAGGAGGTTATCTACTGCTTGTACACATTGCAGTAGTTCTTGGTCCCAAGATTCATCCATAAATTCAATCTCATTTGGATCAATGATTTCTGTGTTGGACTCTGGAAGGACAATTTCAAATGAAATGTTTTGTTCACTTTCCATTTTTCCTGAAATTTGCATAAAAAAAATATATATTAGTAGAGGTAGGGCACTGTTGGGATTAATTTTAGATAGGCAGTTTTTAACAGAGAATTTATCTTTGGGCAGTGTATAGTATCAGAGTGGAAGTAGGAATATAAAAAAGTGTATCTAAATTTATAAGTACTACAGAGGGATAGTATATAACTAACAGAAAAAGTTTGCCATATTAACTTAAAGTGCTCAATATACTTCAGTTTTAAAAATAACAACTTACCTTTAAAAAGAAGTTGAAGTTATTAATGAAAATTCTAATAGAAATGTACACCAGGAAGTAGTAGTCAAAATGGCTGTGTTTCCTTCTCTTCCTTTATATATATTCGGGTACATAACCAATCAAATGTCAGGTAAAAAAAGTAGAAAATGAAAGTAACATTTTAATTGGTTGTCAATTCCAACACTTCAGATGTGTTTTGTGAAGTAATTTACCTCACGGTATTTAGTGAGTTCTATAGGCTAAACGGCTAAATGGAATTCCAATCAAATTTGTGAAAATGGTAGGGATTGGTATGTAGTATGAGCTAATCTATATTTGGTGAAATTGTCTCCAGTGGCTTTTCTGTGAACTACTTTCCCACCTTTTTTGATGGTGCGCTTCCCAGGAAGCGACCCGGTACGCGAACCGGTGAGCGCCCTGGTACGCGAACCTTAAGCGTAACGGGAGTCCACCATTTTGTGTTTCGGTCGAATTATGATACAAGATGGAGGGCAAATAATGTTCAGAATAGGTAGAAGGGGGCATGGTAGACTTATCTTGACCCCCTAGGTTTTGTGAGGGTGGCTGAGGAGGCCCATATGTGCGAAAAAAAAACATTTTTTTTTAAAATTTCGCGAGGTTAGCTCCCGGTACGCGTACCGGGTAGCGCCCCAGGGAGCGTACTTTGTTGAAAATTAGTAAAAAAAGTTAGAGTAAAATAATAATTGTGAGTGATTAGATGTAGGGTAGCTCTGAGAAGAGCTTTTGGGTTTATGGTACATTTTGGTACTTATAAGTAGGTACCAATGCACATTTTTAAATTCAGAGTGAAAACTCTGTTGCCCTCATCTGAGAAGTGAACTCCATCTCCTCTGTAGATATCTTGCATGTAGTAACGCAAGTTATTGTTGTACAGGGAGCCCATTCCATGGTCTCTCATGTAAGCTGAAACAGATTTGTTTACATGCTTCCTCGACTTCTCAATTTGTGGACAAAATTGGTTTGACCACCTCCATTTCTGTCTTTGGCATATATTTGAATATACCAAGGCAGTCTGAGGAAAAAGTGCCATCAATTGCTCAAAGGTGTCCTTTAAAAGCATTTCCAGACCTACACCAGTCAAAGTGCCCAAGTCATTACCTCCACAGTGCACAATTAACAGGTCAGGTTTGGGCAAATGCATAAAGGTTTTCACCAATGGTATCAATTGGTGACATTTTAATCCTCTGTGGCCAAACCACTTAATTTCCACATCTTGTAAATTGAGGTTAGGTAAATTCCTGCTTTCAACGTACCTTTGAGCCCAGTGAATATAACTATGACCAACAATCCAGACAGAAAACATGGTGAGAGAAGGTTCTCCTGCAGTCAGATGAAGTGTGGCAATGAAATGGCAGTTGAAAAAATGTGAGTTTGAAATGAAAAAAACTGTGGAGTTTCTGTGTTCATGAAGTAGTAACAGTGATTGGTGGATTTTGATTGATGAAAACAGAAAGTTAGGGTGTAGAGATGTGTTCTTTGAAAGATGTATTTTGAGTGGTCAATAAAAAATCATTAAATGAAAGAAAGCACTGGATATGCAGGTGCACTGAGAGTTCAGAGTTCAATTGCAACATTGTTGTGTGAATTTGCAAACACCAGAGTTTCTCCAAGAGGTGGTTGCTATGGAAAATAGGCAGAAAGGGCAGAGGGGGAAGGGTTTTCATTTGAAAAAAAGTGAGGGAAGAGTTTTGATTGGGTGACATGAGAAATATGTGTGAAGAATTACACCATTTCTGTGCTTTTGATAGCTGCAGACTCTGGAGTGCATACCTTTTGCTCTGCTGAAGACAAATTGGTGTGTTTCTGAGACTGTTTTCAAACTCAAAGTATTTGCTAAGGTGAGAAAATATTTCTTTACTTTAGATAGAGAATAGTGTGCTTTAAGGAGAAAATTATGATTTATGTGGCGCAAATTGCTTGTAAATATGCTCTCACATGTGCATGGAAAATTTAGATTTTGAATGTTTTTGTTATATAGCCATGTTAAAAGTGACGCAACCATGCTGGAAAGCCAATCAAAAAATGATTTCATGTGTTTTAATGACATTTTAAGTCATTTTCTGATGTGCAGTGTTTAGAAATTATGATTTGAAAATCGTTTTTGTGGAAAAGGAATTGTTTTTAAATTCATGACAAGGATATAATGGTGTATGGTTATTTATAAGGCAATTGACTGTCCTTGATGTTATTTTTCTCATTTTAGTGTAAGACCTTTCTCTGTGGCGCAAATTGCTTGTAAATATGCTCTTACATGTGCATGAAAATTTTAATTATCAATGTTTGTGTTACATAGCCATGATAAAAGTGAACCAACCATGCAGGAAAGCCAAAAAAAAAACGCTTTCATGTGTTTCAATGACATTTTAAGTCATTTTCTCATGTGCAGTTTTTTGAAATTATGATCTGAAAATCGTTTTTGGGAAAAAGGAATTGTTTTTAAATTCATGAGAAGGACATAATGGTGTATGGTTCTTTATAAGGCAATTGACTGTCCCTGATGTTATTTTTCCCATTTTAATGTCAGACCTTTCTTTGTGGCGCAAATTGCTTGTAAATATGCTCCCACCTGTACATTGAAAATTTTGATTTTGAATGTTTATGTTACATAGCCATGTTAAAAGTGACCCTACCATGCAGGAAAGCCAATCAAAAAACGCTTTTATGTGTCTTAAGGACAATTTAAGTAATTTTCCCATGTGTAGTGTTTTGAAGTTATGATTTGAAAATCGTTTTTGAGGTAAAGGAATGTTGTTAAAATTTATGTTCGCCATATGCCCCCAAATTTCTTTTTCAGGGTTGCAGCAGGGTGTTCTTGAGACACCCCTGCACTTTTGGAATAAATTCCTAATTTGTGATGAGCAAATTGTTAATCGCAAATTGCACCTTCATTTATATGAGCCTCCTAGCCCATGGAAATGAATGGGTAATTTGCAATTAGCAATTTTCTCAAACAAATTTGGAATGGTAAAGAATCGCTATTTATTCCTTAAAATTCGCTTTTTTGGAAATGCAAAATAGTTATATGATACATATGGCGGTTGATGTCTAACAAGATAAGAAGCTTATGGATACATTTATGATGACTGGTGCAATGAAGTAGAAATCACTTACTTCATTGGTAGGCCTTTACAATAAATTATCTCCTCTGTATTCTTCATCAAGCATAACTTTAATCTGCAATCCTGAGTAGGCCTCACCTTAAACAAACCTCTGGATAGGCCACATCTTATTGTCATCCTGATTTAATCATTTATAATGCTAGGGACAGATTTATGATATGTGTATACCTCTTTTGTGCCACTTAGAAAACATTGTCCATGGGGAAATGACTTAAAATGTCATTAAGACACATGAATGTTTTTTTTTAAAACGTTTGCAATTTTTTTGGGTCACTTTCAACATGGCTATGTGTCTGAAACAGTCAAAATCTAAATTTGCAATGCACTGGTGGGAGCATATTTACAAGGAATGTGCTTCATGGGGAAAGGTCTTATAATGTAATATGGGAAAAATGACATTAGAGATACTGAAATGCCTTATAGAGAAGCATACACCATTATGTCCTTGTCATAAATTTGCAAACCATTACTTTTCCCCAAAAACGATTTTCAAATTATATTTAGAAAACAGTGCACATGTGGAAATTACTTAAAATGTCAATAATTCAAAATTTGTGATTCCTTAAATGCAATGTATCAAAAAAAAATATGTAAAAAATGATATTAAGGATTTGGAAACTACCACCAACTTCTAGTTTGTGGTAATTTGCGAATTCTTTTCAAAAAGCATTTTTTTAAAAAAAAAAAAAAAAGGTCCCATATGACGCCCATACATGCCATTAGGGCATGTAGATGTAACATGTGCTCCCAAATTTCTTTTTCAGGGGTGCAGCAGGGTGTTCTTGAGATACCCCTGCACGCTTGAAAAAAATCCTATTTTGTGATGAGCTAATTGCTAATCACAACTTGCAACATTAATTCCTATGAGCCTCCTAGCCTATGGAAATGAATGGGTAATTTGCAATTAGCAATTTGCTCATTGCAAATTAGGAATAGTAAAGAATCGCTATTTATTCCTTAAAATTTGCTATTTATAATATGTAAAATATTTTGATGATACATATGGCAGTTCATCTGTAACAAGATAAGAAGCTTAGGGATAGATTTATGATGAGTGGCGCATCCCCAGGGATGTGACAGTCATCCTGCGCCACTGTTCCGCCACCCATGGTGTGCTGCATTTACAATGCGGCGCAGCATGGGGCAAAAAAGGCACAGATGCGTGACGCATCTGTGCTGTAAAGGTGGCACATTGCTGGAGTTGTATCGTAAGTGCGATGCAGCTCCAGCAAGGATCAGGGGTGCCCCATCTATACAATGCTGCGTCAAGACCTATGCCAGCTTCAAGCAGGCGCAGGGTTTTGAAGCAGCTTTCTCCTATCTGATTGTAAATGCGGCACACCATGGGTGGTAAAGCAGTGGTGCACATTAACTGGTGCATGCCTGGGGATGTGCCATTTAATATAAATCTGCACTTTAACATTTGAGTATGTGCAGGGGACACAGAGTCGTTGAGGCTTATCCAAGGTTAAGAACAGATGAGTCCTGTTCAGTGAAAAATTAGACATAGGCTTCACCTGCTCAGCATCGCTGGACATGGCTAAATAATAGCTGCAAAATGTTACTCTTGTTAAATAATTTTACTATTATAATCTGTGAGATTTGTCTCTTACTCTGCAACATCTCATTGTTGTTGTCTTTCTTTAAAGATAAAGACAACCTCAACATGAGCGACAATCTGCAATCAGTTGATTTTGACCTCATCATTGAACTTGTAATTGAAACATCAGTGGATGTTGATCCATTGGATGATTTAAATCCTGAGGATGAAGAAGAGCGTGATGAGGATGCAGATTTGTCCGAATTATATGATATAGGATGGGAAGCTGACCTGCTTGAGCCTTTGGAATTATAAACATTTATTTTTAAAATTTATAATCAATAAAAAGTAAAAAGGTAAACCGTTTAATTTAAAAATAAAGACACCTTCAAAAACAGGTTATGTGTAGTGTCTTCAATAAAATATTAAAATATGCTCATAAAATTAGATCAGATTCACATATAAAATAGCATAGGTAACATAAATATAAATCTCATTTCTTTTCTGCTATTTCTGTATTGTAAATTTGCAAGGACTAAAAAATCTTCTATTTAAAATGTCAAGTAGTGTGTTATGTTTTTGATCACTATTACTGATTTACTGTTTGATAATAATGTTTAATAACATTTTTATTATATTTTTCCTCAGATTCAACTATGCCTACAAAAATAAGAGAGATGAAGGCTGCAAAACGTCAAAGACAGCAGGAGAAAAAAAAAATGCAGCAGTCCTCTAACAAAAAGATTTCTCAAGCGATGAAGAAAGCACCGGGTAAGAGCTCTAAATATTTCATAAGAAATATTTATAATAAAAAAAATATTAGTACAGAAAATGTTTCAATCCATAACAACACAAGTAAATCAAATGGAAAGAAAAGGACAAATGAAAATGTTACTGCTAGAGCAAGAGATAAATCTGTGCATGATAGTAGAAGGAAACAACAGTTTACGGAGATTCGTAAACGAATGTTCCGTAACAGGATAATTGGCAATTTGTTAAAAAATATTAAGAAAGGTCAACAGAAATTAGTTTTTTATAGGAGAAAAAAAAAAGTTGAGAAAGTTATTGATCAGGCTTTTGAAATTAAACGTAAGTTATTTATTTTGATAATCAATAGAATTAGGAAGCTAAACAAGGCAATTTTTGATTTCAAAAGAAATAGTAGATGGAAGAGAATAGTTAATCGTAGTAATTTTTGTGAAGTTTTTTCTGGAGAATGGATACATAGTTCAAGCTGTGAGGCATTTTTTAATGAAGAGAGTTATTTCCAGGATAATGATTTGGTGCATGCAGTTGACATCAGTGGTCGTGCTTATGAAGTGAAAGATGGTTGTCCAGTTGAAAAAGAAAAACTTGTGACAACAGAGGCAGAAGAGTTGTTAGGTAATGAGGTTTTAGGAAGACGTGGTAAGGGTCCTGTGTACACCTGGAAGTGTAGTAGTATTTGCAGTGTGCGACAGGATTCCATCAATTTGCTTTGTGATTTTGTACGGTCATTTAACAAGAAAAGTTTGAAGCAGAAAATAAGGTTGTTGCAAGAATTAGATCCTTGCAGAGTGAGAGAAGTGACAGGTTTGCATGGTCATTCACTGGCTTGTCTTTCCAGGAGAGTATGCCAGAGTGTTTTTCATCATTTCAGGATGCTAGCAGTGCATCATAACAAAGTGAGGAAGTTAGTTAGACTGTTGTATTATGCTAAGAGTCCAGCAATTATGCTGAAACAATTATGCGCTGCTCTTTTGCATGGTTCTGAAATAGATGTGAAGAATATATGTGAAGAAATTGAGTTTTGTTACTTTGGAAGTAAAGAGGAGAATGTTGAAATTGAGCAAGAAGTAGAGGGTCATTTGGAAGATAGTGTACAGGTTTCCAGTACAGATAATTTCCAGAGGGAAATTGCGACGTTTGACATGAAATCAAGTGAGAGGCCTAATTTCACTTGTGTGTGTTGTAGACGCACTTATTATAAGAATCAGACTAAGTTAGTGGATTTATATGCAAAAAGTGAAAGGGAAAATAATAGTGAATGGAAGGATTTTGCAACATACTTGATGGTAGAAAATTGTTTTGATTTGGGATTGGATCAACGTGTGTGTACTTATTGTTGTAACAAATTAAAACAAAACCAGATGCCTGCTAGAGCAGTTCATAATAATCTGGAATTGGCTGAGATTCCTTCTGAATTGAAGGATTTAAATACCTATTTTGATTCAAAGTATCCATCCCTTTCAGGCTATTGTAAGAATGGAGCCAAAGACAGGGAAATTGCCTCCATCAGATTTACAGAGAGGATTAAAGGGAAGAGTTGTTTATTTGCCTCTAGATTTGAAGAAAAACATTAACACAATTGGAGTAGAAAAAGTGGAAGAGGAACCTCTGGTTATCTTAGTTAATGGGGTTCCGACAAAGAATAAGAAAATATGGCAAGATTTAGTAGATGTTAGGAAAGTTAAAAAGGCAACATTGTATTTGAAAAAAAATAATAAATACTATAAGAATGTATATGTTGCAGAAGAGGAAGTAAGTGAGGAAGAGGATAGCGATTTGTGTGCTGGTCAAATTGAGAAAGTAGACCCCTCTACTAGTGAGGAAATATATGAACATTATAGTGTTCATCCTTTGCATTCAAAGGAAGTCATGGGGAATGCTATTGAGTTGTTTCAAATGAAACAAGCCAAAGGGAGTCCCATTAGTGTTTGGGAGGAAAGTTTGGAAGCTCGGTGTTTCCCACAGCTTTTTCCAACAGGTCAGGGAGGAAGATATGATGAGCGACCTCATCAAATTCCTGCTTCTGAATACCGGACTTTGCGATTGTATGCAGGAGATGCTAGGTTTCGACAATGCATTCCTTATTTGTTTCATCTCCTGTTTGAAAGCGATCTGTCTGGACTGTCATATGCAGTGAACCACATCTTGAAAAGTGGTATACACATGCAAAACATCTCGGCACGTGATTTTATGGATAAAGTGAATGTCCAAGATAGTATTTTGGAATCTCACCTGATTAATCTCATGGCGTGTCAGCGTGGTACTAATGAGTACTGGTACCGTCGTCATGGTGATTTAAAATGTATGCTGAGGAACTTAGGTACTCCCACATGGTTCCTCACTCTGAGTTGTGCCGAGTATGGCTGGGAAGACTTACTTCAATTTCTACGAGAGGCAAATGCTAACGTAGAAAACATCGAATTCAAGACACCCGGAGAACTGTGCTCTTTGGATCCAGTCAATGTATGTAGGTACTTCAATCATAGATTTGAAGCTATGATGTCTTTCATCATGAATAAGAAGAATCCACCTCTTGGAGAGGTGTTGGATTTCTTCTGGAGAAAGGAGTACCAAGCAAGAGGAGCTCCTCATATACATATGTTGCTGTGGATCAAGGATGCACCTAAATTTGGAACGGATCCAGAAGACTCAGTGATGAGTTTCATCCAACAGTATTCTACGTGTGCTGTTCCAAACGCAAAGGAGAAGAAAAGCCTAAGAGAAAAAGTTCTGCGTTTCCAAAGCCATCGATGTGGAAAGTACTGCCGTCGTAAATTCCGAAACAAAGACAAGTTCTACACCAAATGTCGTTTCGGCTTCCCACGACCGGTGATTTCTAAAGGAAGAGTAAACAGTTTGATGTCTTCGCTGCGACATAATGTGATGAAGAAATCACCTAAAAACACTTACAATTTGAAGAGGAACGAAGAGTCCAAGTATATCAACGACTACAACCCGGTGATTTTGTCCATGTGGAATGCTAACATGGATATACAGTTTGTGGCTGATAACTGTATGGCTGTGGCTCGGTATGTGACGTCGTATATCACCAAAAAAGAGAAGACAGAATTGAAGGATATGTGGGAGGACATTTCCCATGAAAAGAGCCTCAGCAAGAAGTTGTACAGTTTCAGTCTGAAGATGTTGTCGCATCGAGAAATCGGAGCGTACGAATGTTCTGACCGGTTGTCTTCAGCAAGTCTCTATGCCAAGTCCAGGAGTATCGTTTGGGCGAGTCTTGGTCTTGCTGCAACGCGTAATCGAGTTCTCAAACCTGTGCGGGAAATTGAGTATTTGGCGGAAAAGGAGCCAAACAGTACCGACATTTTGAAGACAAACATGTTGGATACATATTATCCAAATCGAAGCAGTCACCTAGAGAATGTTTGTCTGTATGAGGTTCTGCAAAATTACATGTTCAAGAGGAACATCAAAGAAGATACTGAGAAAGGAGTGTATGCTGTAATAGGAAGTGAGGGATGTCTGGTCAAGCAAAGAAAATGCCACTTGATAAACCATCGAAAATTGAGTGGCGAATCTCCTGAAAAAAAGGAGTTTTTCTATTTAGCACTTTTGCAACTTTTCAAGCCTTGGCGTGCAGAAGAGGAACTGCTTGGAGATTTCCTCTGTTACGAAGACTCTTTCAATGCCGCCAAGGAGACCATAGAATGTCCTGCTTTTCCCAAATATGTAGAAATGTTGAATGCGGAAATTGAGCAGGAAGCAACGATTGCAGCCGAGATTGCCAGAGACAGTTCTCAGGACAGTCAGAGTTCTGCTTCATTGAGTCAGGATCCACTAGGAGGACCTCTTATTGAAAATGAAGCTGCCACTGCTATGAATGAGGTGGAAAGAGCCATGGCACATGCTCAAGAGGATGCGGTTAACTTAGAAGAGTTGGAAAGGCAACTCAACGTTGAGCAGAGGAAAATATATGACGAAGTTACCATGCAAATTGATCATGGATTAAGTCATGATAAGAAAGAATGCTCATGTACGTCGTTGAAGCCTGTCCGACTGTACGTGAGTGGAGAAGCGGGAACTGGAAAAAATTTCCTCATTAAAGCAATTTCATGCTATTTGCAGGAAAGGACAGAGTCATCACTGTCTTGTGTTGTCACTGCTCCAACTGGACTGGCAGCACATAATATTAAAGGGATTACTTTACATCGTTTACTGATGCTGCCAGTGGAGCATGACAACAAATTAGAATATCACAAGCTATCTGGAGATGCTTGTTTTGAAGTTTCAAGAATCTTGAGGAAAATGAAACTTCTTATCATTGACGAAGTAAGCATGGTTTCCAATGTCATGCTTGCCTTTGTGCATTTGAGGATGCAAGAAGTTCTCAAAACAGAGTATGATGTGTTATTCGGTGGCAAACACATCATTGTTTTTGGAGATCTTCTGCAGCTGACACCAGTGAAAGGGCAACCTGTGTTCAAAATGCTCACGCATGAAGATACCAGGAAGTGCCTAGGCAGCATTGGCAACGTCAATATATGGTTAAACTTCAATTATGCTGAACTGCATGAAAATATGCGTCAGGCAAAGGATGAAGTTTACAAGACTATTCTACAAGATGTTAGAATTGGAAAAGTGACCGAGCATGGGAAAGAAGCTTTACATGCACGATTACTGTCAAATTTATATCCAGAACAAGATGTTGTGCCTGAGAATATTTTTCAGAAAATTACTGATAAGAAATCTGGAATATGTTTGATGCCAACTCTTGCAGAATGTGCAAAATTTAACAACAAAATGTTGCATTTAGAAAAGCAAGAGATTGTGAAAGTGGAAGCTATTGATAGAGTAGAGCATATGGGATCAACAATTATTTTGTCTGAGAATCTGAAAACAAAATTGGATTCATTAGAGAAGAGTATATCTAAAACTGCAGGTTTTGAAAAGACTCTGAATGTGTGCTTGAACTGCCGTATAATTTTAAGAAGGAATTTACATGTTGAAAGAGGTCTGGTAAATGGATCAATGGGTAATGTTGTTGATTTTGTGAAATACAGAAATAGAGATGGAATTGAATTTTTAAAAATTAAATTTGATGGCATTGAGGAAGTACAGCTAATTGCTCGTTGTTCTGCTAGATTTTTGCTTGTAAAAGACTTATATGTTCGCCGTAAGCAGTTCCCTGTTTGCTTGGCATATGCGGTGACAATTCATAAATCGCAAGGTTTAAGTGTAGACACTGCATTGGTGAATATTGGCAGTTCTGTGTTCAAGGAGGGTATGGCATATGTGGCATTGTCACGAGTTAGAACTTTATCGGGATTGTACTTGATTGACTGTGATGTCAGAAACATTTGTGCAGATCTAGATTGTGTTAAGGAATACAATAGGTTAAGAAGAGAGTATGCGCCACATTTGCCTCAGTTTCCTTTGTTTGAGAAACGTCTGGTAGGCCGGAAACGAAGAAATGAGAACAATACTGGGCAGGTTGTAGCAAAAAGAAAAAAAGTGAATGAACCTAAAATTACAAGCAGAAACAAAGAGGATTCTGTTGAAGATGTTGTTGGTTTTCAGTTTGAAAACAGTTCTGGTGTCAACTGCTATGCTAATGTAGTAATGAATGTTTTGTTTTCTCTAAAAAATGTAAAAGAAGAGATTGTGGTCAATTCTGATCAAAGATTTTGCAGTTTGTTAAATTCTGTGTTAGAGAAATGTACCACTGATAGAAGAAACATAGAAAGTGTGTCTGAAATTAGAAATCTGTTAGATAGATGTTCAGGCCAAACACAATTCTCTCAAAATATTCAGCAAGATTGTCAGGAGTTTTTAATGTATATGCTTCATGTATTACATGCTGAAGGTGTAGATGTAGATCAGCTGTTTGGGCTTTCTTATCAATGGCAGCATGACTGCGAGAACTGTATGGTATCAAGTACTACTAGTGTAGACTCAGAAAGATTTGTATATTTAACTTTGCCAGACAGTAAATCAGTCTCCTTTAATAAGCTAGTAAAAGCTGCTAATCACAACATGGAGTGTAGCCAATGTAAATCTGAAATGATGTCCACATTATTTATACGAACATATGGCCAGTACATCATTTTAATGTTCCAACGATGTAGGCCTGATGGAACAAAATTGACAACTTTAATAAAAAATTTTGTAGCTTCGCAGTTGTCAATATCAGGAAGGACTTTTGTAACTACAGCAATTATATATCATGACGGCCCTTCAATATCATCAGGACATTACACAGCTTATTTAAAGTCTAGAAATGGCTGGTCATTCTGTAATGATTCTGTTGTAATTTTCAAAAAAAAAATTGCCGTATGACCTTAAAAACTCTTACCTGGTGTTTTTAAAACCAAAATTTTAGGAAAATAATCTCGGGATATGATCTGTGGAATTTCAAGAAGTTCTAATGGCTCCTACACAATTTGGCCTTGAGGATAAGTGTAGTTCAGAGACATAACTTCTAATCATAGGATTGGACATCATGGACATGTATGTGCAGTTTAAATGAGTTCAGAAAAACTGTTTCTTTTCATAAGCTAATTAAAGCAGCCAATCAAAACATGGAGTAGAGGGAATGTAAGTCTGCAATGCTGTCTACTGTTTTACATTACTTTGTGATTAAAAGTGATGTAGAGAATTAAATAATTGTAGTACTCATAGAGGTAGTGTAAGTCTGCTTCATATTAAGCAGTATCAGTGTCATACGAAATGTAGAACATGACTGAGCAAGAAGGGGAAGATATTACTATTCCAGGATTGTGAAAATGATCTTCAACATTTTAATTCTGAAAGTTGCGGGAATGCCAAATGATGGGATTGGTTAACAAGAAATCCAAGAGTTATACATGGCTCTGACAAAATTTGGCCTTGTGGAATCTTGTGGTAGAGAGCAAGAAGTCATTTATTGTATGTAACATGTTTTTAAAAACGATGGAGATTTTCTTTCAGAAACTGGTGGGCTGAAAGTAATAACAGCACAAAAGAGTATAAGCTATTCATAGGACATCCTTGGACGTCATGGAAAGTAAGTTAACTTTAAGGAGTTCTGATTTTTGATTTCTGATCTTGTATGGGTTTTTTAAACACAATCATTTTGATTGTGTTTTTTTTTCCCCGCTGTTACATGATGAATACCTTCAAGTCACTGTTTTTAGTGAATTTTGATACATTCTGAGAACAGCAAAAATAAACCATTTAACATGTATAATTAATTCTGTAATGTTTCCATTTATGATGTATATGTAGAACTGTGTAGAAGGCATGGAGAAGGTGAGGCTTCTGTAAGTGTCAAAGTTGTTGCATGCAGTGCTGCACTTCTGCGTATTCTTTGATATGCTAGACTACATCTGCACAATGAGATACCTAAGCAAAGGAAACAGAAGTGATGTGATTGTGAAATGAGCAAAATAAATTGCATGTATTTCAATTACATCACCTGTGTTTCCTATCATTACGAATCACATTGTGCAGATCAAGTTTAGGTCTGTCCAGGGAAACATAGGAGGTTTGGACTTGTTGAAGATTGCAGTGGACATGACTCACTTCATTGGTAGACCTTCACATGTATTATGTCTTCTATTCTCTTCAACAACTTGAAATTTCATCTGCAACCCTGAGTAGGCCTCACCTGAAACAAAACTCTGGATAGTAGACATCTTATTGGCATCCTGAAGCAATTATTTTAAATTTTAGTGTCTTGCGACACTTTTCTGAGAGAACAGCAATGCAAAAGATGCACTATGTTTTAAGATAGGCCTCACTTCATCTGCATCAAGATAGTGTTACTTTAAAATGTATATCTTTAGGACTGTGTAGCTTCTGTAAGTGTCAAAGTTATTGAAAAACTGTTTGTCCTTCAATCTTTGCCCTTGTCTTTTGTAATTTTTCAATACATGTTTTTATATTTTTCAAATGTTTGTTCTCTCTTTCACAGATTGAAAGTATAAAAATAAAAAGTGAGGAATTTAACGACAATTATAAGGTAAGTATTTTGTACTCTTTTCGTTACATTTCTATCACATTGAACTACTATTAGTTCCACTGCTTCATTTCTTTAATCCTCAGTTTCCTGCCTTTGCTACTTCCCTCATTCCTTTCTCTATTACCTACTTACTCAACTCCTTCCACTTTTTTTCTCAGTCCCTCTCTTTTCATAGTTCCTCACTCTTGTTCACTCACTCCGTCTCTATTACTCTTAGTGTCTTTGACTGATCACTGTATCACTATTTGTTCATAATGCTTTCTCTGTGTAGTTGAAGCACACTAAGGGGCATATTATGAATGCAGCCAATAAAATTATTGCTCTTTTTATTGGCAGAAAACTGGTGCAAAAGCGGCTTTAGCGGCAGTTTTCTGCCGCAAAAGCAGCTTTAGCGACACATTTCTGCCTATAAAAGCTGCAAAACTTTTATTGCCTATGTTGATAATATGCCCCTATGTTATTTACATTAGGGCTATATTGTCCAGTATAACAATCAAAATTGCTCTCCAAAGACACCAGGCAAAGCAGACGCTCCCTCAAACAGATCACCAAGCGCAATTTACCCTACTTACAATCTAGCCTGTTCTCTGTCGAGACTTTAGCAATCTTTAGAGCACAAGATAAGATTTTTTTACATGGAAGAGCCATACGTATTGCAATTCTACTTAAGAAACAAGCATTGGCATAGACAATAGGTCTCGCCTTTGGGACCTTATACGTGTTTAGCCATGCAACAGTTGATGTTGCTGCACCAAGGATATTATGCTGCATAACTAAAGACTTAGAAGGTCCAAAAGTCGATACCTATTGGCTATGCCAATGCTTGTTTTTCTTTCACTTCGTTATCTATTTTGTTTTTCACAATTATACCATCTTCTGTCTGTTTTTTGGTAAATAGATCTATTAAATAGTATCTCTTCTTTACTACCTATAGCTGTCTTTCTTGAAACATCACTCTCTGTTTACTTTCCTTATACTTACTCTTTTTTTTTTAAAAGTTTTTTTTTTGGTTAGCTCCCGGTACGCGTACCGGGAAGCTAAACCGGAAGCGAACCAAAAGAAATAGAGCTTGCCAGAGTGCTAAACATTCTAGCAATTTTTTTGGAAAGGGAAGGTAGTTCTGAAAAGAACTTTTTTTTAAATATTTTTGTTGTTTTATATTTTTTTTGTATTTTTTGAACATTTTTTGTTTTTTTTGTATTTTTTGAACGATTTTATATTTTTTTTTGGTTTTTTTTGGGGGGGGGAACAACAAAAAACAGGCGTTGAAAAGGGCTCAACAGGAGCAAAAAAAAATTACTGGGGGCGGTTAGGGCAATTATGATTGTCATAAGCCAGGTTGATGGCATTAATACTCATGTTACCACATGATATCAACGCACCACAGTGCATACAAGTATGTTTCATGTGCCCAAAATTCTCTTGGATGTTTGGCACAGTTTCCCGTGCCTCTGCTGGTGTCAATGATATTGACGATGTTGACCTGGCCACAGGAGTTGCTGTTGGGTTTTGTTCCATATCCCGTATTTCCGCCCGGCTGTAATTAAGTGGATGCTTCCTGGTCATGTGCCGATGCATGGTATAGTTCCCATAGCTATACTTTTTATCAGTCCCTCTTGATAATTTCTCTTTGCAGATGAGGCAGGTCACATACCTCGCATTCACTTTCTTTTGCCCTGGAGGGATTGAATAAAACTGCCAGATGAAACTGGCTTTCCTATGGGAAACCCGGGGCACCTCTTCCAAGAACTGTGGTTCTTCTCCCTCCTCTTCCTCCATTTCTTCCTCTTCCTCCTCAGTGTTGGTGATGACCTGGGGAGGTGGTCCTCTCTTCCCATGAGGAGGTGGAGGTGGTGGTGGGGGTGCACCAGCTGAAGCAAGTACTGAAGCCATTGCTCTACTATGAATAAAGGTCTTCCTCTCACAATGATGAAAGTCAGAGTGAGGAAAGAAGGAGGGGTTTTCATCATTTGGGAAAAACAATAGTTCTCAACCAATGAAAAGTGTTATTTTTAGGTCACCTGACCTAGCCTTCCATAATTATGAAACTAAAAGTGAAATGAACCAATGAAAAGCTTTATTAACAAGTCACATGACTCTAACTTTCATGTTACGCGCTGCGGAACGCTCCCCGGTTAGCTTCCGGTTCGCTGCGCTTCGCGCCTCGGTCCGCGCCCGGGGACACTTCCGGGTGCGCTAACGCAGTACGTCACAAGACGCATTTCGCGGCAACGCGATACGTCGCGCTTTCGCGCCGCGGATCGCTTCCGGGGAGTTGCGTTTCGCGCCTCGGTCCGCGCCCCGGGGCACTTCCGGGTGCGCTAACGCAGTACGTCATAAGACGCATTACGCGGCAACGCGATACCGTAACTATGTTGATTTGTTACCGGTTCGCGGACCGGATCGCGGAATCGAATTGAGCTAACGGGAAGCTTCCTGGTTCGCGGACCGGGAGCGAAACAAAAAAAATATTTAAAAAAAATTATTAATAAACATATAAAATATATTTTTGGATTTAAAGAAGAATACATTTTACAGCTGTAGATATTAGCTTTTAAAAAACCAATGAAATTCACTGAAAAAACCATAGGTTATAGACCATATATAGTTAGGAATTAGCATTTACAAAACCTTGAAAATTCACTGAAAAAACCATAGGTTATACACCATATATAGTTAGGAATTAGCATTTAAAAAACCTTATTTTACTCACACAAAACCATTGAAATTCCATATATAGTTAGTTGCACTAACTATATATCGCGCACCCGCAATCCACTGCTGATCATGTCACATATTACATCATTCATGACATGGTCAGTGACATCACTGATGACATCACTGATGACATCTCAAATGACATCACTGATGACATCACTGATGACATCTCAAATGACATCACTGATGACATCACTGATGACATCTCATTTGACATTACTGATCACATCACTGATGACATCATTCATGTGATAATACGATGAACCTCTTCAGACTCTAATATAACCTTAGATACACTCAGTGTAAACAGACACTCATAGACTGTCACTCATCCATGAAGTTACACACACACCTAGTCAGTCATGCAAACAATCAATCACACCTCCATTTCCTTAACTATACAGTTAAACACACCTTACTTATTCAAACATATACTAAAACATATTTACTCACTTATACAATCCTGGATACAAGTTCACAATGATCCATACAGCCACTCACACATTCACTGGCTCTTATGCACAGTTATTTATATATGTCAACTCTCACATGTACTGTATTTTACATATGTACTTACTTTGACATGTAGCACTGAGATATCTATTCACTCACCAATACAGTCATGCACACAGTCAACCGCCCATACAGCTGTTTCCACATGCACTTTTGAACCCATACATCTATGCAGAGAGTCGTACACCTCCCAGCCACCCATACACACTCTCAGTCTCCCATACAAATACTTGGGCAACCAATCAATAACCCATATAGTTAATCATATAGCTACTGATCAACACATGCAGCAGTTTACAGAACAACAGACATAATGATGCACAAATTAAGACAGTTTAGTCACTAACCCATGCACTCAGTGAGACACATTTAATCACTCACTCATACAGTCAGTCACGCACCTACTAAATCCTTTGTTCAGACACTTCTACATCCACTCATTCTTCAATATGTAAGACATATTTTAACTTTACAGAAACATACAGTCACTGGATGTTGTCATCAGTGATGTCATCAGTGATGTCATTTGAGATGTCATCAGTGATGTCATCAGTGATGTCATTTGAGATGTCATCAGTGATGTCATCAGTGATGTCACTGACCATGTCATGAATGATGTAATATGTGACATGATCAGCAGTGGATTGCGGGTGCGCGATATATAGTTAGTGCAACTAACTATATATGGAATTTCAATGGTTTTGTGTGAGTAAAATAAGGTTTTTTAAATGCTAATTCCTAACTATATATGGTGTATAACCTATGGTTTTTTCAGTGAATATATATATATATAACATTAAGTTCGACAGTAGTTTCTGACATCACTTCACTCCTATACACACGGCTTCCCTGGAGAAGGTAGAGTGGGTACTAGGATATCCATGGGTGGGGTGGCTGTCCAACTTGCTGTCTTTCGCAGGGTATCTTCAGTGTCCTTTGCGAAGGGTCCTTTTCCTTTAAAACTCCCAACGCAACACACACTTAGAACTGTACGGAGCCCACGGTTGTGTACTCACACTGCACACGCTCTCAGTGGGGTCCATATCTACTTACCTTGAGTGGGTCACCAGCAATTCTACGTCCTCTCGACATTGTCTTGACGCGAGTCGTGGTTCTTATACCACTTATTTAGTATATGGTTTGGTACCCTCCCTGGAGTCCACTGCATTTTCTGTGCTATTTACTGACTTTCTTTGCAACGCATTGTGTCTATTGTGAATTGCCCAAGTAGGAAATATCATTGTGTGTTAGAGAGTATTATATAATAAATACATATTCTTATAAATATCTTGTGTGGTTCTTCTTCACTTTATCTCCACTATAAGAATGCATTCTGGTAAAAACAAGCTGCTTTACACTCCTTCAAGACTAAGCCTGAAAGCTGCTCTCCACAGCTACCACTTAAAGAGCTTTTTAAGGGTGTCTAAGACCTCTTAAATCACCATAAGGATTTTGTGGACTTTTGCGAGGTGTCCACGTACATAAGTTTACATCATATACCAGGCCAGCTTTTCATCTTATAAATAATCAGCGTAATGTGCTAAAGTTTTGAGAATCGAGTTACACCCAGAAATGATAGGACGTCCAGGGGGATTAGTCAAATGTGTATGTACTTTTGGCAAGGAGTATATAGCCGTTAACATGGGATTACTGTTGATTAGAAAAGTTTAAGGTAAGGGATCACATCATCTTCCACCAGCTCTCTGCATGCGAAGCACCATCAAGTGTGTGTATTCTCTGTGCGTTGCAATATTAAAACGCGCCCAAAGCCAGAATTTGGCCAAAACTGACCCTTTCTCACTTAGCCATACTTCTTCAAAGCCTGATTTGCTTAGAGTATAAATCGTTTTACTAAGTTCTGCCATAGGATTTTTTTAGAGTGGTTTATAGTGCTCAGCAACACTTCACTGTTCAAGTACTGTCACAGGGATTCCGTTCTCATACAGAACTGTGCATAGAGACTAGGAACCTCAGTGAATTATGGTGTGCCAGAACTCACCTTAGTACCCAAAATCCCCTACCAGACTAGATACTGTGTCTCATTGGTTCTTACAAACTCCCAATGTTTAGACAAACCAGAACATGGACTTAGAACACCTCAGGTAACGTGGAACACATGAACACTCTTTCGTTATACAATCATTTCAATCCAGAACAAGGAGTAAATGAGGACGTTGTAATGATGAGGCTGAAGCAGGAAGTTATGATGCAGGATTTATTCAAGAGAAGAGAGCCGTCCAGCCTGAGGGAAGGACACAGCAGCTGCAACTGCCAAACAGGGAACACTGGGGAGGAATCATCAGCATATAGAACTACTAGAGATGACATCACGTAGAATGCTGACAGTGCAGATCACCACACACCTCCCCCCTTTTTTTTTTTTAAGCAAAAAAAACAATCAGATAAAATCACGATATTTGTTAGGCCTAACAGTAGCTCTTAAACTTTTCCTAGGACCACTGTTATCATTCACATCAGAACTTTTCATTAAATCATCATTAACATTGACATTGGATGGAAAAACAGTTGCACGAGAAGGATCTCTGGCTACACGAGAAGTGCTCCACCAGTTGCCATTAGACAGTTTGACCGCATTCTTGCGAACTTCTATAACTTGTTGCGAATCAAGGAATTTTGAAAAACCTTTCTTGACAGTAACAGGATTTTTTATTGTGACCCAATCACCAGCACGAATACTTTGAAAGGACTTTTTGCTTAAATCCTCATTGTAAGGTAGTAAACTGGAAGATTTTTTGTTGGCACATTCCCAGACTTTTTCCAAATCACAGCCTCGGTGAAGACTTTTGACCATCCAAAATGGGAAAGCTTGGGAACAAGCTTTCCTCCCTCTCATCAACTCAAAGGGAGAGAAACCTGTGGCAACATGGGGAGAAATTCGATAAGACCATATAAGATCTTTCACAGCTTGAAAAATACAATTGTTTGATCTGAAAGCAGCTTGTACACATTCAACAATAACTCTATTAAACCTCTCGGTTTTGCCATTACTCTGGGGATGATACAATGGGGTTCTGGTATGTTTAATACAGCAATTATACAGAAAAACCCCCATTTCTTTTGAAATAAATTGCACTCCGTTGTCCACTAGCTTACGGTAAAGAATTTACTGTAGGATTTGCTTCTTGTGAATACGTTTTTTGATGGCATCATTATTAAAATCAGATTCTGATTAAATTCACAGTATTACTGTTGAATCTGATTTTAATAATGATGCCATCAAAAAACGTATTCACAAGAAGCAAATCCTACAGTAAATTCTTTACCGTAAGCTAGTTGTGAGAGAACGGCCCCTAAGCCGTATTCACAGGCATCAACCGTGACTACAGTTTCTCTGTTGCCATTAAAAGGTTGAAGAGCAGGAGCATTGGTGATATGTTCTTTAATAAGCTGAAAACCTTTTTCACACTCATCAGACCAGCTGAAGGTGGCACCCTTTTAAGGAAGAGTCTAAAACATTCGGTAGTCTTGGCATAGTCTCTCATGAATTTTGAGTAAAATTCACAGAGACCAAGGAAAGATAAAAGTTGTTCCTTATTGGAGGGAGCAGGAGCTTCTATAATGCTTTTGACCAGACCTGATCTAGGTTTGATGCCACTTTCAGAAATGCTATGACCAAGATACTCTACTTCTCTGGTTTTGAAAACGCATTTACTCTTTTGTAGAGTTACACCTCTTTGTTGTAGAATGTCAAAAACTTGGTCAATGACTTTATCATGTTCACTCTCAGTTTGGGTAAATATAAGAATATCGTCTTGAAAGACGACTACATTGGCAAGTTCCTTAAACATTTCAGACATGATACGCTGAAAAACAGCAGCGGCAGAAGCCAACCCAAAAGGAAGGCGTCGAAATTGGAATACACCATCTGGTGTTACAAAGGCAGTGAGATGTCGTGAGTGGGGATGTAACTCAATTTGGTGGTATGCTGCTTTTAAATCGAGTTTGGAAAACCAAGTGGATGATCCAACCTTTGCTATTAAATCCTCAATGCGAGGAAGGGGAAATCCATCAACCCAGATAGCTCCATTAAGACTGCGTAAATCCACACACATGCGAAGATCACCGGACCTTTTTCTAGCAAGAACAATAGGAGAAAGCCACAATGTGGATTCTACTTTTTCAATTATTCCTTGTTCGCATAATGACATTAGGTGTTTGGATAAGTCTTCTCTGATACTAAGTGGAACATTTCTAAGTTTGTGCTTGACAGGGGAAATGCCATCTTTAATTTTGATAAAATGTTGAAAATTGGTGATTTTGCCAAGACGATCTTCAAAGACTTTTCTATATTTGTGCTCAAACAATTTGTTATCTACAATGTTGCATACTGGGACAGAAGATGAAGACATAGAACAGGGAAGATTGCTTTCTTCTATAAAAACAGGATTGGGTAAACCAGGTTTAATGGTGATACCAAATTCTGCTTGATGTATAAGGCCTAGAACATTGATGCCACGTTTGGCAACATAAACTTTCCCTTTGATAGATTTGCCAAAAATAGAAATTTCAGCCCAGAAATAGCCTAAAAGATTAATTTTGCTGCCTTCAAACGCTACAGTGAGAACATCAGGAGGAAGTAGACATTTATCATGCCAAAAATGAGAATATTTGTCATGGGAAACAATAGTAATACGAGCACCAGTGTCTACTAGTAGTTGAACATGATGTTTTTCAATGATGGTATCAACCTCTGGATCAGGAATATGAAAGGTGCGACTAACATCATCATTATCTCTCACAACAACTACATACTCTTGAGTGGTAACATCACTTTCAGGATATTCAGTTGACTGCTCAAGAGGGTTCGAATCAAAAGAGGGATCATATTCATTCAAGACACAACGTACACTGCCTCTTCTACCTCTCATGCAGACTCTTGAAAAATGACCATGTTTACCACACTGAGTGCATTGTTGATTGGCAGCTGGACAGTTCTTAAAATTAGATACATGGTAAGAAGAACCACATCTAAAACAAAAAGTATTTTGGCTGATTTGTCTACTGGGCATGAAAGGTCTTCTGGTACTAGTGTTTCCCATCCTTCTAAAATAACCACGTGAGTCACGAGGAATAAAATTGGGAGTCTTAATAGGTGCGGTTGCTGCACTAGAAATAGAAGTATTAGAGAGAGAAATTTCTAATTGTTTGGAATCCTCCAAGGATGTCTCTATACTTTTGGCTATATCAATAGCCTTATCTAAAGAAGGATCTTTGCAGGACAATAGTTTCCCTTGAATTTGTTTACAAGAGCAACGAGCAATAAGTTGATCTCTGATAAGTTGAGAGGTGAAGTTGTCAAATTCGCATTTGGAAGCAAGTATTTTTAATGCAGTAACAAAAGTGTCAATACTCTCTTCAGGTTTTTGAACTCTGGTGAAGAATTTGTAACGATGTACGACCATGTTTTTGGTTTTGACAAAGTACTTGTCTAATTTTGCAATGGCTATGTCAAATTCATCTGGAGTCTCACCAGTAGGTGGAATATAAGGGGGTAAATGATCGAATACGTTCTGGCCCTCTACACCGAGATGGTAGTACATCAGATTTTTTTTTCTTTCTGCACGAAATCTGAGTCCATCAATTGCTCCTAGGTAGGCCATGAAAGATCTCAACCAAAGTTTCCACTCGAGGGGAGGATCTCCAGGAGTCTGAAGAAATGGAGCTGGAGGAGTAACACTTTGCATTGTGATATTATCAATTTTTACTTTTTGTAATGAAGTATATGTTAATATAATAAGAGTAAAAGAAACTGTTGTAAATATGACTTCAAACTAAAAAATTTTACACATAAACATGTAATTGTTGTACATTTCGGTGTGTAAATGCTGTGCACATTAGCGTACAAATGTTGTGCACATCGGCGTGCAAATGCTGTGCACGTCAGCGTGCAAATGCTGTGCACGTCAGCGTTGATAACCAGGTAATAAGGTATTGGCTGTGCGCATCAGCGCGAAAACATGGTTTTGTATTTATACTTTTTTTTGTGTAAATATTGGCTGTGCGCATCAGCGCGAAAACATAGTTTATATTTATGTAATGGTTTGTTGTATATTAGTGGAATAAAAGGTATAAGTTCAACTGGAAGGCTGTGTGCATCAGCGGAGATAAATTGGCTGTGCACTTTTGAAAAAAAAAAACGAAGTCTTGGGGCTTTCGTGACGCGCTACAGCTGTGGCTTGCAGCAATGAGAATCTGACGCTGATAGATAAATCCTCTGTGACGTTGCAGAGCAGGAAGACAACAACGATTGGTTGAGCGTGCTGCCTGTTGCTGGGGTGACTTGCAAGGCTGGCGCGCGTGAGGCAGATGACGTGTGGTTGAGAGAATTCTACCACGTCATCATTCTGTGGCACAGCTTGGGAGAGAAGGAACAAGCTGGGAATGCGCGCAGCGTCGAAGAAACACACCCGCTGGAGGCACACGCAGCGCTGGTCTAAGCAGAGGTGAGGTTAGAATTTTGTAGAAAAGCGTTAGATTCTTGAAAGTCAGACTGTCATACTGTGAAGCCGAGCATGGGGAATAGATATGATAGTACAAGGCAGGGCTCGCAGTTTGTTAGCGCGTGGGGACGCTTAATGCTAGAGAAAGTCAATTAAAAGAGTGTTGTGGCTGCGACGGCTCTCGAGTACAGTGGCAAAAGTAATTTGTAGATGTACTCCCACGAAGTGGAAGGCAGGATATCTTGAATTTCACAGCGCTTGGTGAAATGAAGTTGAAGTGATGTCTTGAATTTTACAGCGCTTTGTAAAATTAAGTTGAAGTGACAGCTGATACATGGCTGACCATCCTCTGTCACCAGTGTAATGATGAGGCTGAAGCAGGAAGTTATGATGCAGGATTTATTCAAGAGAAGAGAGCCGTCCAGCCTGAGGGAAGGACACAGCAGCTGCAACTGCCAAACAGGGAACACTGGGGAGGAATCATCAGCATATAGAACTACTAGAGATGACATCACGTAGAATGCTGACAGTGCAGATCACCACAGACGTTTATTTTCTAATGCAGTGTTCTCAAGCGCAGTATCTTAGCTAATACAAGCAAACATATTATAAGAAACAAAGTAATCAGCATAGTTACTAGTCCATATAATACAAAGGGTGAAAGCATGTTAAAATGCTAGAGGGAAGAAGGCTAAAAGACACCTAATTCTCACCCTCCCTTGCTAGTATATTATATTATATCTAAGAAGGTCTCTTTGGGTTTTAGCAGGGCGGCCCATACCTCAGATCCTAGTGGTAAGGGATCACATCATCTTCCACCAGCTCTCTGCATGCGAAGCACCATCAAGTGTGTGTATTCTCTGTGCGTTGCAATATTAAAACGCGCCCAAAGCCAGAATTTGGCCACAACTGCATGTATGTTATGTCTAGAAAGTGCAAAGATCAGACCTCACAACAACCACTGTGTTGAGATATCCTTGAAGGCCTCGGCACTCACTGTACAGACACAGCTCACCAAGCAAAGCTGATATCAGAGCAACAACATATTATTCTCGTGTGAAGCAAAACATTCTACTAGGCTCAAAGCTAAAATAACAAGTATGTGCCGTGTGCAGAAGCAGCAGAAAGGTAAAATGGCATTTAAACTCCTAATACGCTCATGCTAACTTAACACATTGTGTAGGCAAATCATATCTATATGACAGTACTTTTTCCCTGTTGCTAATTCTGTCCATCAGAACAATGCCCTCATCTTTTTCATCTGGTTTTATAATTACATTAGACAGAGTTTTTAGATTCTGGAGAACTTTCTGTTGATCTTTCAATAGATTGAATTTTATCCTATAGAGTTTATTAAAAAGATTTTCATTCGCAGTTAAGATTGTGTTTTTGAAGGTAACAATTTATTTTGGTATCATGTTATTCATAGCACAAAAGGTTTGTAGTCCAGTGGTGTCTTGTCTATAGGTGGAGTCCTGCATCGAAAATAAACTTTTTAATTATACCAATCTAACAAATCTATAAAGTTCTATTTTGTTCTGGAATATATCAGTTCTATTTGTCGGCACAAAAGATAATCCTGTCACAAGGACAGAGGATTCATAATCAGGAAGTGTGTGTGAACAGAGGTTGAAAATGGGTACTGTCAAGTTATCATTCACCATTCGTAAAAAAAAATCTGGGTTTGCCCATGTCCCGGAGTGTACTGTTTGTGAAACCGTTCCTCGTCTGGCCCTCCGTGTTCTCCTCCGGGGACTCAATGAGTCAATCTTAAAAAACCCTGATGGGAGGTTGATGTTGATTATCATACTCTGTTGGATAGAATCTATTTCTGGTCACTCTCTGTGTCAGAACTCATATCAGAAAAAGTAGTTATTTTAATGGGGTTGGTATTAGCACTAGACATTTGATCAAAATATTATCTCAAATAAGGTTAAGTTTGCTCTTTATTGTACTTCTTTATATCCTTCTGTAGTTTGTCTGCCTTTTTGCTTTAATTAAATTGTTCAAATTCTTTTATGGTCGAAGTGATCTTTTCTAACACATCCTTAGAGTTAGAGATTGTTGAATCGGAACAGATTTTCTTTTCAAGGTCTTCTACTTCTATTGCAGGGACTCTCCTGCAAGGGCGTAACACAGGCCCCCGCAGCCCACGCATTGCGGGGGGGGGCCCACGCTCCAGGGGCCCCATCAGCCGTGCCAGCCCAGCAAGGACTACATATCCGTCACAGTATATGTTGGTGATTAAATGGTTACTGCATCGCCTTCGTTCATTGCAGCAGCACCTCGCCGTGGCCTGTGCATATTAGTGCAAGGTACCCAGAAGGCTGTGCGTTCTTCTCTCTCAGGGTGGGGCGGGTCTGGGGTCAGGGACCATTATCATGCGCAATTAAAAGGGCGCGTGTGAGGCAAGGCTTCACAGAGGCCAGAGATGACAGAGAGGGACCGTGAGGCCCGCAGGCCATAATTTTATTATTTCTAGCTCCTGGCTGGCTTTGCCCTGCAGTGTTGCCCTGTCTTCTGCTGCCAGCAGGTGAGTATGTCCGTCTGTCCACGTCAGTCCATGTCAGAGAGTGGCCCAGGGTGGAATGAGATGCATCGTGGCGCGGGTGGCCGAGATTAAAAGTAAAAGGTAATATAGGCCTAAAGGTTTGTCTCGGACTTTCTTCCACCTCGTGACGTTTCCCTGGTAACCGTCACATCAGTTCACCACACTCGGTAACTGCCACCATGCCGAGGCCTCAAGAAAAATGTATGGGCTGCACTGAATATTTATTGAGCTTTAAACGGAGGCCGCCACTACTTGCATTCTTTTGAGCGCTGCAGTTTCCATCATGATCTGAAATTAGCAGCCCTCCTAATCGAATCCTGACGTTACACAGATGTAAAATATTTACCAATTTATCAAAACACTGCTGTATTGCAAAATATTACAGCTATGCAAGGTAAGCAGTTGGTAGTTCATTGCCTTCCCTTCTTAAGTTCTTTTTTTCCTTGCTGCTTCCTGTTTTAATCCATTCCATAAGGCTCTGTTTGGTATTTGTTGAGTTGGGTCCTGGTGCAAGAGAACTAGCCAGGGAGAGACAGGTGGTTGTCTGCGAACGTGTTAAGTGTGTAACTTGTTTTTTTAAAACTTGATGGTCACTAATGTTGTGGTTGCTTAGGTTCTGCGGCAATAGGCATAGCAGGTCACTCCTAACGACTGTCATATTTGTGGAGAGCACTTCAAAGTGATTCTTGGTGCTATTGACAGTTAACAGATGTTTATTGTGGTTCCATGTTTAAATATCGATTACAAAAATATAGTTTACAAAAATATAGATGTAAAAATATTGATTACAAAAATATCGACTCCCTATACTTAACCAGGTAAGTACAATAATATCGACTCAAAAATATAGATGTAAAAAATATAGATAAAAAATATCGACTTTTTAAAAAATATTATATTATAACTTAAATTATATTAAATAGTTAATTATTATTAATATTATTAACAAAATAAATGACATTACATTTATATTTTAACTATTTATAACAAATAACAAATAAACTTAATTTAATCATTATAAACTTGATAAATGTGTACATATACATATATTTTCTTAAATACATTTTATTATTTTTTTTATTTAATTAATCAACTTTAATAATTATATAAAATTAACATAAAACATATAAAACATTTTGAATAAAATAACATTTTCTATATTTAATTAACACATAAAAGTATTTACAAATATTAATACATACATTTAATAATAAAATTTAAATATGAGTAGTTAAAACATTTGATAGCGAAAGGGTAAAAATTACTTTTCCCACTCCAAAGGGTGCAACAGTAGGGAAAGCGCTGGATAGCGTAGGGGTAAAAAGTACTATTCCCACACCAGAGGGTGCAACAGTAGGGAAAGCGCTGGATAGCGTAGGGGTAAAACTTACTATTCACACTCCAGAGGGTGCAACAGTAGGGAAAGCATTGGATAGCGTAGGGGTAAAAATTACTATTCCCACTCCAGAGGGTGCAACAGTAGGGAAAGCATTGGATAGCGTAGGGGTAAAAATTACTATTTCCACTCCAAAGGGTGCAATAGTAGGGAAAGCGCTGGATAGCGTAGGGGTAAAAATTACTATTCCCACTCCAGAGGGTGCAACAGTAGGAAAAGCGTTGGATAGCGTTGGGGTAAAAATTACTATTCCAACTCCAGTGAGTGCAACAGTAGGGAAAGCACTGGATAGCGTAGACGTAAAAATTACTATTCCCACTCTAAAGGGTACAACAGTAGGGAAAGCGCTGGATAGCCTAGGGGTAAAAATGACTATTCCCACTCCAGAGGGTGCAACAGTAGGGAAAGCGTTGGATAGCGTAGGAGTACAAATTACTATTCCCACTCCAGAGGGTGCAACAGTAGGGAAACCATTGGATAGCGTAGGTGTAAAAATTACTATTTCCACTCCAAAGGGTGCAACTGTAGGGAAAGCATTGGATAGCATAGGGGTAAAAATTACTATTCCCACTCCAGAGGGTGCAACAGTAGGAAAAGCGTTGGATAGCGTAGGGGTAAAAATTACTATTTCAACTCCAGTGAGTGCAACAGTAGGGAAAGCGCTGGATAGCGTAGAGGTAAAAATTACTATTCCCACTCCAAAGGGTGCAACAGTAGGGAAAGCGCTGGATAGCGTAGGGGTAAAAATTACTATTCCCACTCTAGAGTGTGCAACAGTAGGGAAAGCGTTGGATAGCGTAGGAGTACAAATTACTATTCCCACTCCAGAGGGTGCAACAGTAGGGAAAGCATTGGATAGCGTAGGGGTAAAAATTACTATTCCCACTCCAAAGGTTGCAACAGTAGGGAAAGCGTTGGATAGCGTAGGGGTAAAAATTACTATTCCCACTCCAGAGGGTGCAACAGTAGGTAAAGCGTTGGATAGCGTAGGGGTAAAAATTACTATTCCCACTCCAAAGGGTGCAACAGTAGGGAAAGTGCTGGATAGCGTAGGGGTAAAAATTACTATTCCCACTCCAGAGGGTGCAACAGTACGGAAAGCGTTGGATAGCGTAGGAGTAAAAATGACTATTCCCAATCCAGAGAGTGCAACAGTAGGGAAAGCATTGGATAGTGTAGGGGTAAACATTACTATTCCCACTCCAAAGGGTGCAACAGTAGGGAAAGCGTTGGATAGCGTAGGGGTAAAAATTACTATTCCCACTCCAGAGGGTGCAACAGTAGAGAAAGCGTTGGATAGCGTCGGGGTAAAAATTACTATTCCAACTCCAGTGAGTGCAACAGTAGGGAAAGCGTTGGATAGCGTAGAGATAAAAATTACTATTCCCAATCCAAAGGGTGCAATAGTAGGGAAAGCGCTGGATAGCGTAGGGGTAAAAATTACTATTCCCACTCCAGAGGGTGCAACAGTAGGGAAAGCGTTGGATAGCAGAGGAGTAAAAATTACTATTCCCACTCCAGAGGGTGCAACAGTAGGGAAAGCATTGGATAGCGTAGGGGTAAAAATGACTATTCCCACTCCAAAGGGTGCAACAGTAGGGAAAGCATTGGATCGCGTAGGGGTAAAAATTACTATTCCCACTCCAAAGGGTGCAACAGTAGGGAAAGCGTTGGATAGCGTAGGGGTAAAAATTACTACTGAAATTAATTAACTAATAACTATTAAATTAACACATTAAATAATCAATTAATTTTATATATTTAAATTACTTCCCACCCTATTCCCCTATAAACCCACAACCCGCTACGGAACTAATAACACAAAATTCAACATAATATACATTAATAACTATTAAAATTCAACAACATATATTAAAATGACAAACAATTCTCATTAAAACACTAAAATACATGACATTATTAAAAAATCTATATTTTTGTAAACTATATTTTTGTAAACGATATTTATTACAACTATATTATTGTTATCGATATTACTTACCTGTCTGTCGATATTCTGGTCAAACTATATTTTTGTTATCGATATTTCTTCAATTCGATATTTCTGCGGGGATATTTATGTCAGACGATATTTCTCTGACGATATTCCTGCTCTGCACCGTTTATTATTACCCAGCCCAATGATACTCAGTTTATCATCCTCGGAAAGATGAAAGCTTGTGTGGACCCAGCAGGGATTGAACATATAAACATGGGCTCAATTGTAGTTCACTTTAGCGGAAGAATTATCCACTGAACAACCAGACCCACAGTCTTGAAGCACAAATTCTTAAATAGATCAATATTTTAAGCAACACAGGGATGACCGACTGCGACCGACTGCGACACCTGACCTACTCTTCGCACTCCAGCGACGACCATCCCCGATATTGTCCTTACTCCAAACGGCCTCTTCCACCGCAAACTGGACTCTTTATGCTAGACTTTAGAGGGTAACTTTTTCAGCGGGGCTAACGTGGTCCCTGTATCCGTCGTGCGCTCCAGCAGGGTCTCCTTAAACTTGGGATTTTCACCCGGTCTTGCACGACCAGATAACTGCAAGAGGTGCTTTTTGCTTTTTGCTTTCAAGCTCAATGCTTAATCTAAATATTTAAAATTGCATGTCAATTCTATTAATTGGATTTTAGTCATTTTGGTGCCAAATAATATTAAATTTTACTCAACTTTTCTAAATATGTGTGGTATTTTTTTTTGTGTTCTGTCCACACTTTTCTGTTTAAGCGCTGCATAAATACTTTACATATTTCCTCTACGTTAAGCCTGACTGCTTTTGTGCTAAGCTACAGGAGGATTAAGCACAGGTTAATTGATTGACTTTTGTGGTCCACCCGAACAAGGATTAAGGTGGTTGCTTTTGTCCTCATCTAACACCCAATTATGAGAGCTATTTTACTTTCTGCCATTAACTGTCACAACCTTACTTTTTTGCTCGTTGATCTTAGGTAAATGTTTACTTGCAATATGTGCATTTTAGCAAATGATGTCTCAGACCAAGAGGAATAAGTCTAACAAAATCAACTCGTCAGCATGCATCAAGGTGATTGGGATGAGATCCCATTACTTTAATAAATATTCCAGGTAAATCATGTAGGTATAGTGAAAATAGAAGGGGAGCTATTAGATATGTCTATCTTAGACAATTCAGAGTTTTTATGTATACAGAGATTCCACTATCTCCGCGCATAACTACTGTACACCACATGGAAGAGGCTAAAGCAGTTATTCATTTCAGAAGGGTATCTCGAGGGCAGATCGTTTTTCCCAAAGAGTTGGTTGATCAACTTGACCACAAGCTGTAGAGAAGTTGATAAAAGCAGTAAAAACAGGCTTACCCTAGTGGTGCAACACAGGCCCCCGCAGCCCCCTCTCTGCGGGCCCCCGAGCTGCAGGAGACCTCCTCAGCAGTACTCAGGCCTGAGAGCTCTGGATTAAATCTGGAGAGGGGGCCCCTCCATTGTACTTTGCAGGGGGGGCCCCTCATCTTTCGTTACGCCACTGCTCTCCTGCTGTGCCAGGGAGAGCTGAAAAGAGGTTTGTCTTAATTTTTTCCCTATTCTGCTATCAATCAATCAATCAATCATAGCATTTGTATAGCGCGCTACTCACCCGGAAGGGTCTTAAGGCGCTTGGGGAAGGGGGTCCGCTACTGCTCGAACAGCCAGGTCTTGAGTTGTTTCCTGAAGGCGAGATGGTCCTGCGTCAGCCGGAGGTGGATGGGGAGGGAGTTCCATGTCTTGGCTGCCAGGTAGGAAAAGGATCTTCCTCCAGCGGTGGCTCTTCGGATGCGTGGTACGGCGGCGAGGGCGAGGCTTGTGGAACGTAGCTGGCGGGTGGGTGCGTAGAAGGTCAGGCGGTCGTTGAGGTACTTGGGGCCTAGGTCGTGGAGAGACTTGTGTTCGTGGGTAAGGAGCCTGAACGTGATCCTCTTGCTGACGGGGAGCCAGTGCAGGTCCCTCAGGTGGCCGGAGATGTGGCTGCATCGGTGGGTGTCCAGGATGAGTCGGGCGGAGGCGTTCTGTATGCGCTGGAGTCTTTTCTGAAGATTGGCTGTGGTTCCGGCGTAGAGGGTGTTTCCGTAGTCCAGTCGGCTGGTGACGAGTGCCTGGGTGACCGTCTTCCTGGTTTCGGTCGGGATCCAGCGGAAGATCTTTTGGAGCATGCGCAGGGTGTTGAAGCACGACGAGGAGACGGCGTTGACTTGTCTGGTCATCGAGAGGGAAGAGTTCAGGATGAAGCCCAGGTTGCGTGCGTGGTCTGTTGGCTTGGGAGCGGTGCCCAGGGCGGGAGGCCACCAGGAGTCATCCCAGGCAGAGGGCGATGATCCCAGGATGAGGACTTCCGTCTTGTCTGAGTTCAGTCTCAGGCGGCTGTTCTCCATCCACTCGGCGACGTCTTTCATCCCTTTGTGTAGGTTCGTTCTGGCGGTTGCGGGGTCTTTGGTGAGGGAGAGGATCAGCTGGGTGTCGTCGGCGTAGGAGACGATGTTGAGGTTGTGTTGGCGTGCGATGGCTGCGAGAGGGCTCATGTAGACGTAGAAGAGGGTTGGGCTGAGCGATGATCCTTGCGGTACGCCGCAGATGACTTCGGTGGCGTCGGATCGGAACGGGGGAGGCAGACTCTTTGTGTTCTTCCGGCGAGGAACGAGATGATCCACTCCAGTGCCTTTTCTTGGATCCCGATGTTGGTGAGGCGTTGAACTAGGGTGTGGTGGCAGACAGTGTCGAACGCTGCAGAGAGGTCCAGGAGGATGAGGGCCGTTGTTTCCCCGTTGTCGAGCAGGACTCGGATGTCGTCGGTGGCTGCAATGAGGGCGGTCTCGGTGCTGTGGTTGGCTCGGAAACCGGACTGCGAGGGATCGAGGGATCCGTTCTTCTCGAGGGAGGCTGCAAGCTGTCTGTTGACGGTCTTCTCGATGACTTTGGCAGGAAAAGGGAGGAGCGAGATGGGGCGGAAGTTCTTGAGGTCGGTGCGGTCCGCTGTTGGTTTCTTCAGTAGGGCGTTGAGTTCGGCATGCTTCCAGCTCTCCGGGAAGGTGGCGGTGTTGAAGGAGGAGTTGATGACGTCCCGGAGTTGGGGTGCGATGATGGAGTCGGCCTTGTTGAAGACGTGGTGGGGGCAGGGGTCGGTCGGCGATCCGGAGTGGATGGTGTTCATCGTGCGGGCTGTGTCTTCGGTGGTCACCGTGGTCCAGGTGCGGAGGGTGGCAGTGGGGGGCGTTGGTTCGACAGTCGGGTGCGTGGAAGGTGCTACGGCTTCACACCTTGCTTTTATTTTTGTTTGTAGTGTTTCAACAATGTTTGTTATGTTATGTTATGTTAGTGATTCTTGTATCGCGCGTGAATCACCCAGGGGCATCTCAGCGCTTTACCTGAAGGAGGAACCAGCCAAGTCTTTAGTTGTTTTCTGAAGGACATGTAGTTTGTGGATTCCCGCAGTGTCAATGGAAGCGAGTTCCAGTATTTTGGGGCTACGAACGAGAATGCTCTGCCACCTGTGCGGGCAAGTCGAGTCCTGGAGACATTCAAAAGGGCTAAGGAGTTGGATCTAAGGTTACGTTCATTTGAGTGCTTAGTGAGTTTATTTGTAAGGTAGGCTGGGCCCTCACCTCTGAGCGCTTTGAAGGTTAGACAGCAGATTTTGAATAAGGAGTGCCGGGGGGGCTGTCTAAGACCATTCTGGCGGCCGTGTTTTGTATTACTTGTAATTTGGAAAGAGCTGTATTTCCAACCTCTGCCAGCAGGGCATTGCCATAGTCTAGCCTGCTTCCTATCATCGCCTGCACTACCGTTCTGCGGTGTTCCAGGGGTAAGTATGGAATAATTCTATGCAGTAACCGTAGGTTGTAATAGCATGAGCCTGTAGTATTTTTTATATTTTCCTTCATGTTTAGCTTGGCGTCTAATTGTATTCCCAAGTTTTTTACAGAGGAAGATGGTGTTGGTGCTTCACCCAATTTGGGAGGCCACCAATCGGCAGTCCAAAGGTGTGTGGATTTCCCTAAGAGCATTAGCTCTGTTTTTCCCGGGTTGAGTTGTAGGCATTGTTCCCTCATCCAATCTGCGACCGCTAGCATACGTCCGTGAAACGTTGTTTCTCATCCAGGGGGTTGTTACCTATTGGAAACAGCAGCTGCGTGTCGTCGGCGTAAGAGATTGTTTCAAAGCCAAAGGATTGGATGAGTTTAGCCAAGGGGGACAGATAGACTTTAAACAGGGTGGGACTGAGGCACGATCCCTGTGGCAGCCCTTTATCTAGCAAGAATTTGTTTTTAGACATAAATGGTCCAAGCGTGGTGGTTTGCCATCTGCCCCTTAGGAAGTCTTTCAACCATTGTAGGGCGGTGCCTCCAATGCCACATTCACCTAGTCTCTCCGCTAGCCTTCGATGAGATATCGTATCAAAGGCCGCGGAGAGATCTAGGAGGACTAGGATTGCTAAACCCCCGGAATCAAGGGTGCATCTTAGAGAGTCGGTAACGGCCATCATTGCAGTTTCGGTACTAAACCCTGGGCGGAAGCCCGACTGGGAAGGGTCTAGTAAATTATTTGTTTCCAAATATTGACTTAGCTGGGTATTTATATTAGATTCCAGCAATTTCCCCAGTGGAGGTAGCAGGGATATTGGCCGGTAGTTACTCAACTGCAATGGGTCTGCGGTAGGCTTCTTCAGGATAGGCCGGACAGACGCCTCTTTCCAGGCCCCTGGAATGAGGCCTGTTTCAATTGATATATTGAAAATTCGTTTGACGGCTGGGGCACAGACCGAAGATACAAGAGCCATTGTACTGGGCGGGCAGATGTCCTGTGGGGTTCCTGATTTAGCTGCTGATAGCAGTTTTGTCGTCTCCAGGAGAGAGATGCGCTTAAAATGGTTAAGCGAGGCTCCGCTGGGAACAAAAGAGATGCCTAACTTTTTTTCCTGTATCACATCTGTATCTTGATCCAAGAAATTTGAATAGATTTTTTCAATTTTTTCATGAAAAAAGTGTGCAATGGAATCGCATAGATCCTGTGATTCAACTGGTACTTGTTTACATACTAAGGGTGAAGAAAAGTTTCTAACAATATTAAAAAGGGCTTTGGACGAGTTCTTAGAGTTTTCTATCTGATTTTGGATATGGACGCATCGAGCCTTTTTTATTTCAAGATAATAATGGGCTAGTGCACCCTTGTATATGGTCCTGTCTCCTTGTAGTTTTCCCTTCCTCCACTTTCTTTCGAGAGCTCTACATGTTGTTCTTAGGTACCTGAGTTCCTCTGTGTACCAAGGGGCCGAGGGTCCCCTTGGCAGTAATGCGGCCTTTTTTTGTGGGATCACTAAGTCCAAGGTTTTAGTTAGGGCTGAGTTGAAACTGTCTAGCATGGCTGAGGGATCTTTATCCACAAGTTCCATTTTTATGACTAGATCTATATAAGGTTTGGTAAAACTATCTATCTTCAGTTTGTGCCAAGGTCTTTTATACTGTCCTTGCGGGTATGGGGGATTGACCTTATTTCTTGGCCCTACTTGAAATTGGTGGGAAAATTGGACTAGATAATGGTCTGACCAAATAAGCGGCTGTGGCTGCTGTACTTCCAGCAGTTGTGAATTGGTGAATATGAGGTCTAAGGTGTGGCCTGCCGAATGTGTAGGACCTATTACCATCTGTCTAAGTCCCATATTGTTCAGATAACTTCTGGGTTGTCTTTCATTTCACCATGAAAGTTAAAATCGCCCAATAACATGAAATTATTGGAGGTAATGGCCTGCATGGCAATAATTTCTGTCAGGGCCGTGGTAAAGTTGAGTTTCGATTTGGGGCCTGGTGGTCGATAGAGCAGGGCCCCATCACATGAGACTGTCGGGGACACTTGTACCCTGAACATACCTAGTTCCATCGTATCATTGTTTATAGACGATGTCCATTGGACTTTGAGTTTCTTTTTGAAAGCAATACCTAGGCCGCCTCCCACTTTTTTCTTTCTATCAAGTTGGATAAAATTATAATCTGCGGGGATGGCTAGATTAACCGCGGGTATGTTAGTGAGGTTGAGCCATGTCTCTGTGAGGAAGCATAGGTCCGGTGAGAGAGTGTTAATCAAATCCCATATCTCTATCGCGTGCTTCGCGAGAGACCAAACATTGCACAGAATATGGGTAAGGGTCAACTGGCAGACCGTGGAGTCCACTCTGGGAAACATCCTACTTGGGGGTTCCCCTTGCATGCTTTGGAAGTGACAAGAGTTGCACGACAATGGTCCCTCCAACAGGATAGGGAAGGTACAACAGCTTGTCTCCTCCTTAGTCGAACTGTTTGGCATATTTCGCCCAATGGATCGGAGAGTGTCTCCTGAATACGAATGGGATTCTAAAACATTCAGCATAGGTGATGGTATCTTTGCATCATCACCCGCCTCCCGTCGCGATCTGGCGCGGACGGGCGCAGACGGGCTTGCCTTTGGCGCGCCTTCGGCACGCCGCCGGCGCGCCCGCTGCACCCGTCCACTTCGCGTCCGGTCAGGTGTCATCCTTATATAGGGCCGACTGGTGGGGTCCCGAGCAACTAGTGCGCCGACCCTGCACCCTCCCTAAGATGGCGTCTCCCTTTTGCCCGGTCCTTCCTAGTCTCCCTCCGGCACCTGAATCGGCAGAGACGGGGAAACGGGAGGATGGGGGCTAACAGGGGCACACAAGTAATACAGGTAGGACAAATATTAAGATCGTGACAAGCTGGGGAGCAGTACAATTTTTTTAAAAGAGAAACGGCGAATCAAGTAATCTGATTCCCTAAAACACAGAATATTTTTAAAATTTCACGCAGTAATACGGGTCCCGGCTTTCCGCCTCAGGTTACCCTTCAAGCACTGGCATGGTTCGAACTGGCTCTTTTATAGCCTAAACCGAGGGGGTCCCGAGCATCTAGTGCGCCGACCCTGCACCCTCCCTAAGATGGCGTCTCCCTTTTGCCCAGTCCTTCCTAGTCTCCCTCCGGCGCCTGAATTGGCAGAGATGGGGAAACGGGAGGATGGGGGCTAACAGGGGCACACAAGTAATACAGGTAGGACAAATATTAAGATCGTGACAAGCTGGGGAGCAGTAAAAAATTTTAAAAGAGAAATGGCGAATCACGTAATCTGATTCCCTAAAACACAGAATATTATTAAAATTTCACGCAGTAATACGGGTCCCGGCTTTCCGCCTAAGGTTACCCTTCAAGCACTGGCATGGTTCGAACTGCCTCTTTTATAGCCTAAACCAAGTGGGGTCCCGAGCAACTAGTTCGCCGACCCTGCACCCTCCCTAAGATGGCGTCTCCCTTTTGCCCGGTCCTTCCTAGTCTCCCTCCGGCGCCTGAATCGGCAGAGACGGAGAAACGGGAGGATGGGGGCTAACAGGGGTACACAAGTAATACAGGTAGGACAAATATTAAGATCGTGACAAGCTGGGGAGCAGTACAATTTCTTTAAAAGAGAAACGGCGAATCACGTAATCTGATTCCCTAAAACACAGAATATTATTAAAATTTCACGCAGTAATACGGGTCCCGGCTTTACGCCTAAGGTTACCCTTCAAGCACTGGCATGGTTCGAACTGCCTCTTTTATAGCCTAAACCAAGTGGGGTCCCGAGCAACTAGTTCGCCGACCCTGCACCCTCCCTAAGATGGCGTCTCCCTTTTGCCCGGTCCTTCCTAGTCTCCCTCCGGCGCCTGAATCGGCAGAGACGGAGAAACGGGAGGATGGGGGCTAACAGGGGCACACAAGTAATACAGGTAGGACAAATATTAAGATCGTGACAAGCTGGGGAGCAGTACAATTTCTTTAAAAGAGAAACGGCGAATCACGTAATCTGATTCCCTAAAACACAGAATATTATTAAAATTTCACGCAGTAATACGGGTCCCGGCTTTCCGCCTCAGGTTACCCTTCAAGAAAGGATTGCAGATTAAGTGATTTGCCCAGAATCACAGGATGTTGAGCTGACGCTACAACTCAAACCTGGTTCCGGTGCACAAAAGTCAGCAATGCTGGCCGTATGACACATCCTTTCCCCTATAAAATATATAAAACTCAAATGCTGGGAAATGCAATGAAAAGAGGAGAAGCAAAGAAAGAGCCATCCAAGAAATGGCGTTTACCTGTGTGTGTCCATCGATGCAACGCCGCTGCGATGAATCGTGTCATGTTGTATTAGTCACGCCGTGGGGCAGAGTATAACAGTTCATGATTGATACCAGTCAACATACAAGGTTCATGGAGATTCCTTTGCTTGGGTTTCTGGAGAGAAGGTGAGCCAACATTTTTAATAGCTGCACTCAGCTATAAGGGCCACACAGAGAGCAGAAAACACAACCATGCTAGTATTGAATATCAGAGTATCGAAGCACACATGTCCTATCACACCATTTACAACATGCTGTACAATGTCGGCGTCATAAATACGTTGTTTTTCTTTGTGAAAATTTCCATAATACACAGTTTCCATACATATGCATGGCGTTCCAGAATTTATTTTAAATTAGTCCACGCTTGAGAACATGAGTAGCCCCGCATGCACTGAAAGTGAAAGGGAGAGCGCGTCAGAACTCCAGGGTGGCGCATGAGTGCAGCACTGCCGCATATAGACTGGTGCTCATGAATGTAAACAAATAGGCTAAACAAAGCAGACGGAGTGGAGCTCAATGTGAAGTATTTTAACATGAGATGCAGCACTGAAGCAGCATAACTAAAAATAAAGAGCAGCATGCCAAGTTGCAAGAATGATAATGATACCACAAACAATGTAGCCCCTTGTACACAATACCATCATGTATTTAAAAAAAAATCCTCCCAACCAGCGCAAAAGCAATAAAAGCGTGAAGAAACTGTACTTAGTTGGAGCTTATGAACGAAAAAAGGGCTGTAGAATCAATTAGGAAGCAGCAAAGAAGACTGACACTGGAATCAGGCTATTGCAAGCAGCAGGCAGGATTTTACTCCTTATAGTCAATACAACATGTCTTCCAGATAGCGCATGGACGCTGCCAGGCTCGACCTAAAAATTGGGCCAAGCCAGTGGTTTTTCCACTCACCTCTGTCACAGATGAATTTTGTGGTATTTCCCCTGAAATGGGTCATGGGACTTGTGAAATACTAGCTGTGCTCTTGACTCCTTCTTGCGTGAAAACTATGTTAGAGTGATAACTTGGCTGGAGGCGTGACTGCCGACATGAAAAAGACTCCCTTTGCTGCTATAGGTAAAATGGCTGTGCTTCCCAAATTGTTTATATTTATTTGGCAACATCCATATCCCGCAAAATTGGCAATCCCTTAAGGGACTACAATCCAGTCTGATCAGACCGGCATAAGGGGAGTAGGGAGACAGCTGAGAGTGGTATGTTATGCAGATTTGTAGAGTGCACTTTTACCCGTTGGTGTATCCTGGTGCTGATCAATGGCCCAGTGGGACAGTACCAATACCAGGTCTTCAGCTGCTTGAGGAATTAAAGAAGTGATGAGAAGGGTCTTATGTGTAGCAGCAGGTACCTTGCTTTAGAAGTGATGCAGGAGAAGGCTTGACTACCGGAACTAGCTTTCTGTAAGGAAGTGATTTGTCCAAGTAGGAGCCTGGATGAGCGGAGGTGTCTCAAATGTGTTTATTTGTGTTTTATAGAGTGCAAACTTGACCCATTAGGGTATCAGAGCACTTTACAGGATTCATAAGATGTATACAAGAGACTTCGAGGGGGGTGGGGGATACATTTGGGGGTAACATCAAAGTGACCTTGGCCCGAAGGATATCAGAGAGCTTTACAGTATTCACAAATTGTAAACAAGAGGATTAGTGGGAGTGGGGGGGGGGACATTTGGGATAAACACAGGAAAAACAGTTTACGAGAAACAAAGATCCGAGGGTGGGGTGCTCGGAGGTACCGGGTTGATGGCAACAGGGTAGACCAGTGAGAGGTAGTAGTCGAAAGTAACTGGAACCGGGACAAGGTCACTGAGGTGATTTCAAGTCAATATGTAGGAGAGGAATTTGCCCATCAGGAAAGTTTTTGCATCCTTTTTTAAACGAGCCAGAGATGGAGTTCTTCTAATGGCGGGCAGGAGTGAGTTCCATATTCTTGGTGCAGCCCCAGAGAAGGCCCGATTGTAAGCTTTTTTTTCGCAAGCATGCTGGTTGGAGCAAAAGGTCTCTGGCGGAATGGGAGTATCTGGCTCCTCCGGATATCACAAGATTTCTGGGCAAGAAATGCCAGGGAGTTTGAGTAAAGGGCCTTGTGCGTGATGAATGCAAATTTAAGTTGCATTCTGACCTGAAAGAGGAAGCTAGTTCAGAGCTTTCAGGTGTGAAGAAATGTGGTTGAATTTCCTTGAGCCTGTTAGGATTCTGGCGGCCGCATTGAAGCATGCTTTCAGAGGGGCCAGAGAGGTCTTGGGTTAACCTGAGAGGGTAGAGCAGCCATGTTCCAGTCTCGAAATGGCAAGAGCCTAGACTGCCATTTTCAGGTCGGGAGTGTCGAGGAAAGGTTTCAGTTTCCTTAGGTAGTTCAGGTGAAATCTGGCTGATTTGGCCATCGAGTTGAAGTGGTCACACATGTTCAAACTGCAGTCATCGGTTATTCCAAGGGATCTGGTAGAATCCACTATGGTTGCTGGGCAGTTTAAAGGTTAATCAAAGCAGTTTGTGTGGTTTATGAGAGAAGAGTGCAATGGGAGGAGCCCACTCCATTGACCAGGGTGATATGTGTGCATCCAATCTTTAACAATTTTGTTAATGTGCTTAAGTGCAATATTCACATATTTGCTCCCTTTCAACTACATGTGACGACTGAAGAAGACAATGCTACCCCCTGTCCTTCCAACACTCATGTGTGCTTGAATGCCAGACATTGACAGAATTAAACTAATAATAGACGAAATAGGCACAACATCAAATAAGTATGAAGATATGCAGCAATGCCTGGTTTCTCTGTTTTCTCAGCTATACAAAGAGGAGGTGGTCCCTGACATTGATTGCATTCAAGAGTGGCTGAAAAGTAAAAATTTGCCGAGATTGACTAATGATAGTCAAGAGACACTAGGAAGACCTATTAGAGAGGAAGAGATTAAGCTGCATCTTACTAAGATCAAAAACAATAAGGCTGCGGGGACGGATGCACTTCCTGGGGAAGTCTATAAAATCCTTGATGAAGCAATCATATCGAGACTCCTTGAGCTTTTTAATTATATCTACGTAGAGAGGGGGAAATACCCCCATCTTGGAAAGAAGCAACAATTGTTCTTATATTAAAACATGGTAAGAACCCACTGAAGGCAGACTCCTACAGGCCAATTTCCCTGCTAAACGCAGATTATAAGATCTTTACTAGTGTTTTGGCAGGGAGATTGGTCAAGGTGATCCCCCAGGTAATAGGAGAGAATCAGAAGGGGTTTATACCAGGTAGGCACATACAGGAACAGACATTACAATTAATAGGGTGTATAGACTTGGCGGTTGCAAGGGCAGAACCGCTCGCAGTAGCAGCATATGATGCAGCTAAGGCGTTTGACCGCGTCAGTTGGACTTTCATCTGGGAAACCCTTAGAGCTATGGGATTCGGTCCACTGCTTATAAGATCATTAGTAAAATGCTACGATGGTGCATCAGCTACTATTCTCCTAAATGGGATATCAACTCCTAGGTTTGCAATAAGGAGGGGCACACGACAAGGGTGCCCCATTTCACCCCTATTATTTAACATATATATTGAACCGCTGGCGCAAATGCTCAGGTTGGATAATCAAATAACCCCCTTTCGGGTTCAAGATCTAAATATTAAACTCTCTCTTTATGCGGATGATTTGTTAGTATACACTAGCAATCCTACAGAGGTCTTCCCGAAAGTTGAACACTCTTTAAGTGAGTTTGGAAGACTCTCTGGATACGCAGTTAACACTCTTAAGACTGAGATAATGTGCTGGGGGGTTGAAGGATGGGAGAGGCGAGGTGGACCGGGTTTTAAATACTTGGGAATCAATATAGAGCAAGACCTGGGGAATATCCCCTTGATCAATCTGAATAGAGTAGCAAAGGAAATCGATCACCTCTTTCTTAGATGGAGAAACCTCCAACTAACAATATATGGTCCAATTAATATAGTCAAGATGGTAATCTTACCAAAACTAACATATCTTTTTAGTGCTATCCCTCTCGAGTTTCCTTCTAAACTTCTTGGGAAAATTCAAAGTAAGATCGGTAGTTTTATATGGGCCAATAAGAGCGCCAGATTATCCTGGAAGAAGTTGAAGAGGAGGTTACTTAAAGGGGGACTTGCACTACCGGATAATTTTTGTTACTGCCTTACTTTTCAATTTAAAAACATCCGTAGTCTGTTGTCTAGCCTTATCGATAATAATTGGGGAGGATCTTGAAGGCTATGGCAACTTACGAGGGGGCGGAGCTGGGTTCCTGTACAAATTTGGAGCTACAAGGTTCTTTAAGAAAGTTCGCCTAAAGGTGATTCGGGCTGCACTTAATTCATGGCATAATCTGAAAACTAAGTGGGGGATAAAATATTACTCAGACTTTGCCCCAATCTGGGATTCCCCTGGATTACCTGATTGTCTGAAGGATAGTCTGGCGGTCCCGATAGAACGTGCAGGCATGCGTATATGGTCTGAAATAATATCTGCAGATGGAGTCCTCCCCTGGGAGGTTCTGAAAGCAAGGATTGGGGATTCCTTCTCACGATTTAAATTTTTACAATTATGTTCCTGGTATACTGCAGAAAAGAACAACATTGGAGGGAACTGGGAAATAGAGCTCAAACTTCAAAACCCCACCCTATTTAAAAAGGAGGTCGAGATATGGTACAGGAGCCTATTAGATAGAGAAGACATTGAACTTCCCCTACCTCATCTGGTGTGGAGGACATCAATATTAGCAAATGACGCCGCAGACTTTTACCTTCCATCTATTGTAAACCTCTGTAAGTTTGTTAAGTCAGCCTCTTTGAAGAAAAACCATTTCTTTACTATTATTAGGCTATATTATCCCCCTTGTAGAGTCGCTAAGTGTGTTAGTAATCCACCCCCTAGGTGCCCTTAATGTGGTATGCTTAAGGCAGATGATCTGCATATGTTTTTTGAATGTGTCCAACTTAAAAGTTACTGGCAGAATATAGAGTTGGCATTAACGGGTATATTTGGCCGCAAGGTCAATTTAGACCCAGCACTGATTATTTTTGGTTTAAATCCCTCACTGGATAACTATATACCTAGAGCACATATTGGACTTTTTCTAAATTTGATCTTGTTGGCCCGTAGGGAGTTATGCATATTATGGAAAGATCCAGGTGCCCCGACGTATAAGAAGTGGCTCCGGGGCGCATTCGCAATGGCAAGGCTTGACCGAGTAGAAGGCAAAATTTGGGCGCCCTTGGTGTGCTGGGTAAAGACACTAAGGTTGGTTTAAGATCGTCCAAGGATTACACCAAGCCTCGTACAAAGAAGCAGGCCTGGCGGCTGGTAGCGAATGCAGGAACATGGACCCAGGGTGCCCAGGATCAATGGGGTCTAGTATGTTGCGATTGCAGACGCTTACGGTGATATGAGGACGAAAAAAAGAAAAGAATTAAGTTAATGGGCGTCCACCTTGTAGTCCCATAAAGACATTACCATAGAGGAAGGGCTGCCGCCTGATTATCCACATTATACACGATCTATGAAGTTCGTTGTTGTTTCATGCAGTGTGGGACGCTCCTGGGCGGAGAACGGGACTAGACAGGGCCCGTCTTCACCCACCATAGCCCAGAGGAGCCTGGGCTGGGCTACCCTCCTTGGCCCCAGTTTTGTGTAACATATTACTGGATAGTGATTGTTTACTGGAGTCAGAATCTGTGAATACAATGAGTACGTGGAAAATGCAAGGGCTAAGAATGTGGCCTCTTGGAATCCATGAAGCTCCACTCTCCACTCTTTTTTGATACAAGCTCTGGGAGTGCTGGTCAAAGAGATATCATTGGCCGAACAACCGTTATCTGTGGATTTGAGTGATTTTGCTCAGAGTCATTAAGGGCCCATTGGTGATTCTGAGGGAATAGCTGCAGGAGGAATCGAGATTGAAATAGTGCAGAATAGCACACCAACTGAGGCTGTAACCAGTGAGGTATGCCTATCAGCTCACCATGTTAAGACTAACAAAATCAAACAACCTGCTTCAAACATTTTAAAAACAGCAGGGCTGCAAAGGCGTCAGCTCCAGTTAACAAACGCCCCACCAGAGCGTGGCTTAGCGAATCTAGACAGCCTGGTGCCGGGCCTGGCCCTGCAAGTGCTGCTATCACTTCTGGTCCGAGATGGGATCATGTATTTGTTCAAATCCAGCACGCTCTGTCAACAAGCCTCTGCCCAATTCTGGATAGGCCTGGTAAATTGGAAGCTGTTGTGATCAAACTTTTTAATATTCATGCTAAGACAAGTAGTCATCTCTGCCCAAACCAAGCATTGGTAGAGACTGCTACCAGGCCACAAGTTTGGACCTTGAATTCCATTAATTCATCAGGTATGGTACAGGAGAATCTATCTTAGCCTTGCTTTGGTGCACACCATCTCAATGTTCCATCAAAATAAGGAATAATGATCTGCCTAGTGGCCAGTCACCCCGAGGAGAGTTATAACCAGAGAAACAGCCGAGCCAGCAGTACGTCAGCCTACTCGCCCTTCCAAACCTAATATAGCACTACCTCCAGATTGTTGTCCATATGTGGCTATGTTGACAGATGTTCCCCATCTGAACAACAACAAAGATGAATCGACTTTTGAACTAAAGAATAAAGTTTGTCATTGGTTATCTCAATATACAGATTTTATGCCACATAAATACAAGGATATCCTCTTGGTAAGAAGGGTTGGATGGATTGGTCCACCTGTTAAAACCAAGAGCAGGGAGTGTGTTGTAATTAAATGTAGACATCTGAGGCTTGCAGAGAGACAATTTTATTGTGGTACTACTGAAGAAATAGTGGCAGTTAGGTAGGCTCTATCACTGCACCACCTAATATAGTTACATATATGTTTCTTAGCACCAGTATTGCCCTCCTCAAATGACCATCTGCCAAATGGGCATGAACCATACATGAAGGAACATAAGAGATGAGAGGCAGCACATAAACAAGGAAAATCAATTTAACATCACTTTAACTGTTGAAATAATTTCCAAAATTATCCATAGTGTCCAATGTTGCTTGAATGCTTCTTTTTTATTTCTTCTCTTTTAATCTTGAAAGTGTGACACAACCAACGCGTTTGCGCCTCAGACACGGGCTTCTTCAGGGCACAAACAGAGTCTTGTGCTGATAACAATATAGTTTTAAGCAGCAAGGTCATATCAGAGTCCCAGATCCTTCACTGCCCACTTCTTGCATTTAAACCAATATTGTATATGCAGCATTTAGCGAACCAACGTTTAACTCGGTTCGCACAAGCGGATAATAAATTCTGGAAGCAGTAATCCCAGCCTGATAATTACTTGAGAAAGAGTGTTCGAGAGAGTCAGAATCCTTGTTTATCAGCAGCGGAGGATCTGGGACTCTGATATGACCTTGTCTATTACCATAGAAAATTATTCGGAAAATATCACCACATACTCTATCAGTGAAGTTGTTCTCCTATTAGTAAATGTGCTTTTAGCAGGGCACTCACTAAAGGACCTCCCATTTATAACTGACAGATTAAGTCCATTTAAGGCACAGCCTAATTTCTTACCAAAAAAGGTGGTTTTCCCTTTACAAAATACTTGACCAGGAATACCCAGAAGTCTTTTCAAATCAAGCTACTTCTCGTCGTGGTTTGCTGATGTTGGGATTTTTGTATTAAAATCTTCTTAAAGTTTAATGGAGGCCTGCGGATATCTAAATCTGATTGCCTCAACTCAGTGAATCGGTTTGAATCATTCTTGTCCTTGCATCTTGTTGGGCAAGAGCTGTACATTTACAATAACTAGCATTGTCCTCCAACTTTGAAGGTTCTTTACTATTAGGCACAACGATTGTTAGGAAGGTGGACAACTCCTTGAACACTCCATAGCTTTTATGACAATCTGGGCTGTGAATAGAGTTAGTACGCCACCCCTTGGATGGCAGTGTACGGCATGAGGGCTACAATCCTTTGGTGCAACCATCACATTCTTGGTGTAATTATGATGTGTAGAGGTCAATGCTATAAATATGTTCCCCATCAGTTGGGCTACAGACCCTCGCCGGCCTCATCTCTGCTTCCGCAGTCCCACATTCCAAGTGGATTTAAGCTGCTACTGGGTGTTACTGGTGAGGAGCCGCCCTGCCAACCAATCTCATTTCAGCCAGTGACGTGTTGAATGCAGTGGCACAACAAAACTTGAGGGCCCCCCTGCAAAGTACAAGGAGGGGGATGCCCAGGATGCTGGGGTTCTCAGATGCCACCCGTGCACAGTGCAGGAGGGGCCCCCCTGGTCCTCACCCCCCACCCCCAGGGGCTGCGAGGGCTTTTGTTACCACACTGGTTATATACAAGAAAATAGTAGAATGCCTACAAGGACTCTATCACGAAAATCCGCAGTGCCTGTTCTAGCAAATAAGTAATCAGCAGTGGTCTTGACTCTTTTGCACTGGATCGCCATTTTGTGTCCCGTGTGTTGTGTCCTTGCACAGGACGCTATTCAGTAACCACAGTGCAGCAATGTATACTGCAAATGTATCGTCTTTGTTAAGGAAGATTCATGGAACCACTACTCACTCTCCACTATGTGGTTAGGACACTTTATGTTAGTTTCTAGACAGTTTAGTTAGCAAATCTGTTCAGCAGACATTATCAGTGTCCTGATCATTTGATACATATAGATGTGAATTCTTGATGAATGTGAAAGGGAGGCTGCCTGACAGAAAGAGGCAACTGAACTGGGACACATGAGTCAGAAACATTCCTCTAGACCGTTTTAAGAAATATGGTAAATGGCATGAAATATAAAGGCAAGCGACAATAATGAGTTTCCGATAAATTGTATACGTTTTTGGTATCATTGAAATACCTCTGAGTATGCTAAATGTTTGTAAGTGAGGTTTTTTATTCTCTTCATGCTCTGTATCAGAACTTGTTCTGATGTCTTATCATAAAAAAGGTGCTGTCATCGACACCTGTGTCACCACGTTTGTCTCATTATATTTCATTCCTTTACTTAATCCCTTACACAGTATAATTAGTTACCACATTTTCATTATTTAAATTTCTCAAATAAAATTCAGCTTTATGCTGTTGGTTCACATTTTACGTGAGTCTAATAAAGCATTTTGATTTTACTCTCCTTGGGCCATATGTATCAAGCAAATTCGCATTCGCAAAGGCCGAAATTCGCAGAATTTCAGCCTTTGCGAATGCGAATTTGCTAAATGGAATGTATTAAGCAAAATGTGGCGCAAAATAAGGAATCGCTAAATTTGCGATTCCTTATTTTGCGATTGCATTTAAGGAATCACAAAATTTGTGATTCCTTAAATGCAATGTATGAAGCAAAAAACAATTGCTAATTGTCCCTAAGGAATCGCAAATTACCACCAACTTCATTAGCAAATTTCTTGAAAAATGCCAATTTTGGCATTTTTCAAAGTGCCATGTGATGCACATACATGCCCTTAGGGCATGTATGTGCACCACATGTGCACCCATGCTTATTTCAGGGGTGCAACAGGGTGTCCTTTGGACACCCCTGCACCCTTGAAATTATTCTCAATTTGCGATTAGCAAATTGAGAATTGCAAATTCAGAATAATTTCACATTCATTCCTATGGGCCTCCTGGCCCATAGAAATGAATGGGAAATTATTCCTTAATTAAGGAATTTTAAGAATTCGCTAAAAAATATCGAATTTCTACATACATACCATTTTGCGATTTCTAAATAGTGATTCCTTAAAAATCGCTATTAAGAAATCACAAAAGGGTATGTTGATACATATGGCCCCTTATCTCCTTATCCTGCGCACTTTACATTTTTTTTAGACATACTTCCTTACCACATTCCTCCATAGGTTTCTTCTCCCAGCTCACCTTCCCTCCTTCCTAGTTGTATAGGTGCCTTCATGACTGCATAATCATACCCTTTCATACCTTCCCCCTTCGTCGGAGTGCCCGGTAAAACTCTCTTCTAATTCACAACTCAAGACCAAAATAGGACACCTGGGAACCCATATAATTCTGCTTGCGGGGACAACCTCTTGCCTGATATACTGTATAGCACCTATCTTTAGAGTCCCTTGTATCACTCACACCTCCTCTAAGGTGCTGGGAATTACCTCATGCTGCTTGCTGCTGTCACTACTTTTTCCATCAGTGCTCCTATCCTACAACAGACTCATACTCTTTCTTTTAATTTCTAAACTCTCCTGAAAATATTACACCTAACTTGCTATCCTTGAACCCTCCTATGCAAACACCTTTATGTAAATGATGTGCCCTGTTCGAAAAAAGAATGTAAAAGTATGGATGGGGAGTTACATCTCCGCTTGAATATATTAGAACTTTTATCCCATTCACAAACATTCCCAGGAGTCCACCTGGAAAGCTGTGGCAGGAAAGCCATGTGGCATCACCTTGGGGCTCCTATTACCTCAGAGGGGCATTCTACATAGCCTTACTCTCTGCCCTGGGTGAAAGGTGTCTCCTCTGCCTTCACACACGTTTGCCTGTGGAGAAACCCCTTTCCCTACACCTGCACCATATTTGGGGATGGTCCATTCCCCTTCCCATCCTGGAAGAGGATTTCCTATAGGCTTTTACTGAAATACATTTTTGACCACTTCCACGGTGGGAATGGGTCAGATCATACTTTGGGAATGCCCACAAATGTACGTGTTTGTGGACGTTTCCAAACTTGCAACTAGGACTTGGGAGGCCCCCTTCATCTCTTTTTGCTTAATTAAGAAAATTACTTAATGCATGTTATTTTATTTTTCCTAAATTAAGAGTTTATTTGGTTTGTGACACAGCCTTAAATAACCCTCTGCAAATACCCAACTTTGCATGTGTTCTTATTATACCTCTTCTTTTAAAGCCGGCCACTAGTGTGTTGATCATTCCAATGTGTAAGTGTCTGTGCATGAAGAGTTTTATACTGGGGCCTCGTTTACAAGCCCATTGCACCGCTTTTTTAGACGCGGCGCAAAGAGCCTGCCCATATTTACAGGCCACGTAAGGTCACCATGCATGACTTTTCATGGCCTTGTAAATATGCACCCCTCTTGTGTATTACTCTGCGTGAAAGGGGCATTCCATGAGTGTTGCTGTGGGTGTTCCATGCAGCATCCATGGAACCTGACACACTCCTAGATTTACAAATTGTCATAAACCTGGGAATTCCGAGGCATAGGAGTGGCGAGGCATAGGAGTGGTGAGGCATAGGAGTGGCGAGGCATAGGAGTGGCGAGGCATAGGAGTGGCGAGGCATAGGAGTGGCGAGGCATAGGAGTGGCGAGGCATAGGAGTGGCGCAAAAAGGAGAAATACTTTTATTTCTCCTAATTTGTTCCTCTTTCTATGCGTGCTGCATGTGATGACAAAAGGAAGTTTTTTGTGTAGCCACTGACTGTTCGTTGATCAAATATCACCATTGTTATGTTATATAATATCACTTCAGAGTTGAGTGATTTTCCTCTTCAATGTTTTTCTGTCTATTTCTTGTTTGTCCACTTTGCTATTAGCATGTGGTTGAATTGAGTGTGACTGTAGACATTATTGGAGTATGTGTGTGAATTGATATGTACTATTTTTGGGATTGTATGGCTTTGAATAATATATCTGAATAAATGCTTTTGTACCCAATTTTCAGATTTGTGTTGCCCCTCTATATTTGTGTACGTTTTACTATGTTGAAGATTAATAAATGTGAGTGGCCCTAGGTTCTCTACATTTAGAAAAAAGGTAAATACCACCAATGATTGTTTTTGTGCAGGAAGATTTCCTTCCTGCGCAAAAACAATCGTCCCCACAGCGCAGTCACCCTTGTAACATGACGCAAGGGTACCTGCGCTAGTGCATGCAGCCAATTGTGTGCCAGCACTGGGGCAAGCACACCTGTGCTTTTAAAATGATGTATCTCTGAGCAGCTAAATGGCTTGTGGTGCAGCGCTGCATCACTTTGTTGTAAATGAGACCCTGGGATTCTACTGTGGTTTGTGTTGTCTGTGCACATATAGTGATTTGTGTCACTCACTGTGTTCTTGTTTGTTTCCCTATTTACCATTGCAGCCTGAATCCAGTCTGACATGAAGCTCCTGCTCTACCCCTGGCATCTGAAGGAATGTGGTCCCTCGCCTCCTGCTCCTCCATCACTATGACAACAGAGTCTCCTTCCTTAGTGTGTTACCCTTGGGATATTGAGGCTGGCTCTGTTTTACTCTCCGCTTGCACTGCTTCATAGATTGAAACTCTGGAGGAATGATGATACATTTAGTATCAAATATTATCCTTTGGTTCACTGTATCAAACATATAGCAAACTTCATTGATAAATATTGTCTTATGCAAACATCCACGTGAGTTGAAATGCTATACAATCCATACCATTATTATTATACATTGTTATTATTGAACATCAAGAAAGTTTGTCATTCTAGTGAATCTTCCATCCACTTCAGTGTCTTGTTTCCCTCTGACTTTATTACTTAGTGTAGAAGCAATGCCTTGATGGAGGTGTTCACCCAGCACTATAAATGGATGAATATTGCAATGCACCATAAATAAAGCTCTTAAAACATTACAACTTGTTTGGCTTTAGTTCATGAAATCCACTGCACTTTGATTCACAGTCAATGTCATCATCCTTTGATTAAGTAAAACATTATTTTTATATGTTTTGTTTACACAACCTCAGGTCTGTTGTAGTAAAGGATTATTCACTTCCCAAAGCCTGTGGTGTGTAAACTCACAGCCTTTCCAAAGAGAAAACCCAGAAAGGAATGCACTGAAGTGGCCAAAGTTTCACCCACAGCAGAAATAGTGTAATTCCCTGAAGAACAGTGAGCCATAGATAAGACTTGCAGTAATAACATTTATTGTGCAGCATGTTGTTATGGTTACAGTTTCCATTACATTTCCTCAATAACGTAGGTACATCATGTATCTATCAGACATTGTACAATTTATAACGCATAAACCATTTCTTTATTACTCATCCTCGTCTGAGACCGGACCCATTGTTGGAGGGGTGCATATACCTTCCCTAAAGGTAATCCATTTACCCCACATTCTCTCCCATTTTTTAGGGAATCCTCTGTGGAAATACGTAGCTGTTTTGGCCCCCATGGCCATATCCATATCTCTACACCAGTCTTTAATAACTGGAGAGTCCGCCGCCCCACAATGTGTTGCCCAGGCTTGAGCTGCGTGATTCATGTCTGTTGATTCCCAGATGTTCAAGAGACATCGTTTAGGCTCAGGTGAGACGGGGCTGGCGCTAACTTCAGTGATAGTGTTCATTGCTGCTGTCCAGAACAGCCAATAGCAGGGCGTTCCCAAAGTGTATGGTAAAAGGTGCCTATTTCACCACATTGGACTAAGCAGTACTGATCAATGATTTTCCCTATCTTGCATAATGTCACTCCAGTAAAGTAAGTTCTGTGGAACACTTTGAGTTGTAAAAGGCGTAACCTAGAGGAAACCTCTACCACCTTAGGTGATTCTATTGCCTCCGAGAACTGATACTTTTGAAATATGAGTTAAAAGCAATTAAAGAAAGATTATCTAAATTAACAATTTTCGGTAAAGCAGCAAGGATTGAATTTTCTGGCCATCCAGTGTTTGTACAGAATATGTGTCTGCAGTTTTAGATTACCTCATCAAGCGGTTGTATTCCCCCCTGCACAGATGAAAGGATTCGATTTTTACCAACAGCTGTGGCTCATTTGCAACAATAGTGTCGCACAGTTAGGATGGCTCCCAGTGTTACGCTATTAGTACTAATAGCTGGAAGCCCTATGTGCTCTGTCCAGTGTGTTCTACAATGCAAGGGAGAAGTCAGAAATGTAAACAGCACTTAGCGAATGACTGAGGCAAGCTTACCTGGCAGCATTTGGGAGATTGCTCCCCAAACATTGGGACCGATTACGATGGCGGACGGACTGAAGGCCGTTTGCCATCGTGGTGGAGACCGGTAGCGTCCACAATACATGCAACAATTCCGCACACCAAATTAGGATGCGACCGTCACCGTGGCGGTCGCATCTTGCATTTTTACATTGCGGTGGGTGCTGCAGAAAGCAGCACTGGCCGTGATGTTAAAAGTGCGTGTTGTGCATTTTACTGCACTACGTGACAGGCACCACACAGTGCCTGCCACTTAGTGCAGTAAATGTAGGGGAGTACCATGACCTGGTTTACATCCTTTTTGCATGGCCGTAACCAACAGTTCCTGACACACACCTTCACCTCGCCCGCTAAACCTCTCAAATGGGGGGTACCCCAGGGTTCAACCCTGAGCACGCTTCTCTTTAATGTCTACTTAACACCTTTGACGGAGCTTATCTCCAAAATGGGGATAAAGGTGACATCCTACACTGATGACACTCAGCAGCTGTTCACCTTCAGCGGAGTGTCAGACTCCACCTTTGACCCACTAAAAGAGTGCCCCTAAAACATTGCTGACTGAATGAACTGCAATTTCTCAAAGCTTAATGCGGACAAGACAGAGGTCCTGTTTTATAACCAACCCGCCCCCCGTCCAATGCATGATGGCCATCGGAATTGGGTGACATGCCCACTCCGAAGGACTCGGTCAAAAATCTGGGTGTGAGATGGGACAAAGATCTGTCCCTCGCGAACCATGTACAATTGGTTTCTGCGGCTTGTTTTGGAAAAATTAAAACCATCAGAAAATGTATACATTTTCTGCCTGACTCAACCCGAAAAACCATAGACCAGGCTCTAATCACCTTCCACCTCGATTATGCAAACGGCCTGTACATGGGTCTGTGGCTTGGTCTGATCCATACACTCCAGATTATTCAAAATGTGGCAGCCCGATTGGTTTGCGGGGCCTCGATTTGATACCGCATCTTTCCTTACCTCAGGCAACTGCACTGGCTGCCGATAACCAAACGGATTGAATTTAAGGCCCTGACGTTTGCCTTTCAAACAGATAAAGGGAGAGGGCGTATCTACCAGAGGATGAGAGTCCACCCATATCAACAAGATAGACCTTTAAGGTCAAATCACAAACGATGTCTCTCCATACTGCGCTTTGCGAAAGCAAGACTGGGAGGTAGAACATTCGAAGTGGGGACCACCTAATGTTGGAATAACCTCCCTCCCCACCTAGCATGATGCAGTCCAAACAGGAATTAAGGAAGGCCTTGAAAACCTGGCTTTTTAATAGGAATGACTAGTATTGCGCTGTCCTCTACCTTGATCACTGTCTGCCATAGCACCGGGACACCCCATCTGGGGTAGCTGCGAGCTCTACAAATGCCTTTTATTAATATTTTATAATTACCCCCCCAGTGCACCCAAAACCAATCTCCGCTGGCCTTTCAATGGCGGTTTACCCTGCCATGGAAAGGCTGGCTGAATCTCGCATTGTAATTTGGCAGACGGTGCCTGCTAGGCACCACCACCATTTTACCTAATGTGGACCATCTACCAGGCAATCAGATCAATTGCCTGTGGCAGTTCTGTGGCGGACGGTCTGGGTGACCGCCAAGGCCGTGGTCGGATTCCCCCCACCATCCTAATTTTGCAGGGGGAAATCGCAGTCCGATGGTGGAAGGACCGCCACCACATGGCTGGCGGTGGCAGTCCTTCCGCCATTGTAATCGGCCCCATAATTTGGAAATTCTTATCCACAATCCCAGCTAGAGGTGGGCAAGCCAGTAAACTCCTAGAGCCAAGCCAAGGGTCTTATTTGACTATAGGTTTGACTCCAGGGTCCAGACCACAAGCCACACAAATATTTGGCATTTAAATGAAGCAAAAACATCCTCTAAAAATAGGATAAAGAATCTTACAAGTTTATTCCTTGTCAAAGTGTTTCATTTTTTGGTACTAAATTATATCACTTCTTTGAGTGGCAATTATTAGAAGTGAAAAGCTCTAACCATGAACTTAGAAACGCTCATGAACTGCCCACATGTCAAGAGTGATCCATGAGTGAGCCAAGAGACAAATCAGCTCTTACGAGTCCTCTCTATATGGCCTATGTTGTACATTGAACTGTTTATTTAGCATATGATAGCCTATTAAATTATATATGTAGCAAATGCTTTTTGTCCATTTAGTCTCTCAGGATTTTTCACGTTTGACTACCTGGATTTTTGACTTTACTATCTGTGAATCTCACTATCTGAGTCAACCTCAGGGTAAATTCATGGCAATAGGATGAGCGTATTAAATGCTACTTTCCCCCTTTTAAGATACGGCTGCAGCTGTGCAGTTAAGAGGATCTGGGCTGGCTCCATGGGCATAGCCAGTATCTGTGCACAGGTAGCCTGTCACAGAAGGGACTCTTCATGGATTGGCACTGACCTAGATAAGGCTTTTAATGTGGTGTTAACACTGAAATCTGTCTTGAAGTGCAATTAGGCCGACATGGTCCATGGAGGTACCCTTCTGGGTTTGGGAAGAAATCAGTATCTGATAATTAGCTTGTCACACTGCACCTGGGCTGACACAGCTCAGGCTAGATGGTAGAAAGGAGGAGGGCCAGAACTTAGGAACCAGCAAAGGACGAGCTCGCGTTGGAAGTTTTGGAGGGAAGGGATCAGGCAGACACAGCTGACTCTTTCAGGCTGTCAGTGCAGGTTTTTCTACAGACAACTTAAAGTCACCATATTGGTTTGGTGCAGAATGCTGCGCAGGAGGGTTGGGGCAGGAGTGGATTGTTGATGTGGCATCCTAGGATTGGCCAGGGATGCCTGGCTCCTGGAAATGTCCACCCCTATTTAAAAGCCCTTGCACATGGGAGAGACACTGGAGAAGACACTGGACTTGGGAGAAACAGCAGCAAAGTGATACCCAGCTGGAAGAAGAAGTCCCTTATGCGCTGCAAAGATGGACTGAAGAACCTGGGCCCCATTTTGCCCCCTGAAGTATAGTTCAGGAAAATGGAAATGCTGGGGGGCCCTGGGTTGTTCACCTGGAGAATGTGATGGACTGGTCATGGGCTCTGCTGACTGACAGGTGCTCTTCAAAAAGGGAGAGGACTCTGGGACCTGCAAAGTCTGACAGGGAAGGTGTTTTGTTAGCTAGCTTTTAAGGGGCTGCTCAAGGTGACCCCAACATCAAGATAAAAGACAGCAAACCAAGGAAAAAACAGGTCTGGTGCAGGGAACCATTAACAAGCCAGTTACCCACAAAGAGCACCTTTAGAGGGCAGAAGGCCTGAGGAAAATACTCTTGGTGGCTAGGGCTTGCCATCAGGAACACACAGTTGCCCCAATTTGCCATACTTGGCCCAACTAGGCAACACACATAGGCCTGAGAAGTCTGCCCCTGGAGTACTTAACTGCAAAGAAAATAGGTGCAGAACGCTCAACTGTATCCCTGAAAACTGGAGTGGCCCAGGGATCAGTGTAGTATTAACTACTTTATTCCCCAAACGTGGGGGCATGTGTCAGGCCTGCTCCCTGCAATAATTTTATGCCCTGGGGTCCCCCATGGCCAGGATGTCGGCGCAGTAATAGTGGATCCCTGGGACCCGATCTTCTGGCCTGTGAGTGATTCCTGGGTTGGACATGTAGCCTGCCCCCCATACTGTGGAGTGAGTCTGGCTAGGAGCTGAGTAGAAAGACTGTTCCTGACCTTTATGATTATGGAATGATGCTGATAAGCTCTTGTGCGGCCCCCGAGGATGGGAGCTGTGCACCAGGAGTCAGCAGGGTCTTGGGTTCCAGCCTCAGTCGTCTGGTTTCAACCCCCAATGATCCCTGCAGCCGTGGATACCCTGATTGGGACCGGGGCACCTCTAAAAGAATAAGTCTTCTTGCTCAGTACTGTGTTTTGGTCTAATATTAGACGTACTATCTTACGGGGCAGCAGATTCGAGTAGCTCTAAAGGAAATGCCACTGGGCAAAACAAAGGCATGAGGGGGCCTTGATTTAAAGAGGGGACAGAAAGACTCTTTGGTAAAAAAAAGCACATCCATAAGGAGGATTGACTTAGTAAGTCTGTGGGTAGTTTTTCTATCGACCCCACAGAAGATTATCTGACTTCCAGTACGGTAGGGGATGAACAGGTGATAGGCGCCTCTGCAAACCCTAAGGAAGATTCGAGTGTGAAACATTTGGGACATCAGTAAAAGACTTTGTTGGGAAATACTTTAAAATGAAACCCAATGTTCGAGAGAACTTTTTTTGTTGGGACGCTTTCAAGACAGAGAGGGGTTGATAAGAACACAACAAGTGACTCTCTCAGGGGCAGATTTACAAGCCTCTTGCACCATCGGGGTGTCACTTTTTGTGTTGTACCCGTGGTGCATTTTACTGCTCCATATATACAAGGACAGGAAAAGCCACCCTGCATGACTATTCTTGTCCGTGTAAATATGGCCTCTTTGCACGTAGCACTTTGCGTGAAAGGGGTGTTCCATGGGTGTTGCTGTAGGCGATCCCACGCAACACTCATGGAACCAGACACATTTCCAAATTTAGAAGGGATCGTGAATCTGGAAATAAGTGTGAATGCTACACCTCCCAGGGAAGGCATAAGGAGGCGCAACACAGAGAAATGTATTAATTTTTCCCCGTTTTCTTTCCTCTTTCTATGCTTGCTGCTTTCTGCAGCACACACAGAAAGACTAAATCACCTCTGTAAGGAGAGATAACCATTTCAAATGAAATAACTAAATCTAACATCATCTTTAACTGCCACCTCTATACTGCAGCTCCCAAACTCACCCATGGGTTCCTGGGGCCTGCATTCTCGGCAGTCGGTTATATCCCGCTAATCCCCCAAGATCTCCTGGCCCAGGAATTGAGCAGATGGATGGATGCGTTTCTGCAGTCTCCGCAGCTTGCTGCAGAACACAGCTGCTTGCATTCAACAACGGGAGTGCGGGGGAGAGAAGGCATGGATAGCGGGAGGTGGGGGAGAAGGCACAGGAAGAAAAAAGTGCTCATGCAACACTCAAAGTAAAGGGGCCAGTAGCTATGGAAGGATACAAATGACGACATGGCCGTCATAAGGAGGGACTAACACGCCTATCAACCAATCGGAATGCAGCATTTAGAAAGGACAAAGACACAAGTCAATGAAAAAGATAGGTGGGGGAGTGGGCGTGGCTTCTCTCCCGTACTCTACTACCACAGATCAACCACAGACCAGCGCTTGTGCGCTGGCTCAGGGTTCGACCTAAAAATGGGAAAGTAAAGAAGACATCCAAATAGAAAGGGGGTGCGGAAAGATATAGGGGAAAATAACAGTATATGTCCACAGATAAGATATAGTGAGTCAGCGAAAGTGTGAAATAGGAAGAAAAAAGAAGTCTTGAGGGACTCTGAAAAGAGTTGGAGTAAAAGGTCCAGGGAACACCAAGGCAGTGTTTGGAAGCACGCATCTCTGAAGGCCTGTAAAAGAGAGGGGAAGGGGTATAGTTGGTATTGTAACAGAGGGTGAGTTGCTGAGTAAAATTAAAGGGGTGAGACATCTTCAGAGCAACCTGAGAAAAGTGAATGTCTAAAGCCGGTTAGTGATTCCAGAGATTGGAGAACTGAAGAAAGCACAAAAGAAGGGATAGTGTGTGGGTATTCTAAAGACCATGGGGAAGAGAGACAAGGAGGAAGTGGCAGAGGAAATTAAAACCCCTGAACCGCTCACATTTATTACATGTGTTGACTAAATGCCCTAGTCTTTGTGAGATCACAACTGGTGATATAAGGCAAATAGGATTTATAACAACTTTGGAAGGAAAAGAAGTGAAAAGGGCCATTTTTTACTCGAAATGTGTAAAACAGATGGTGGTGAGAGCTGGTGATGAATTAGAAAAAGAGCGTATAAGATTGGTACAAGTGGAGTAACTGGGGATGGAGGGGAGGAGTCTTAGGAGCTCTGACCCACCATGCAGGATTATGCCCTGATCAAGTACAGTATGGATTTTCAGGCAACCAGCATAAAAGAACATTTATCGATAAAGGTGGCTTATGTGTAACAATGGGAAATACTGGACCACTGGTGAGGAATCGATTAGAGCCCCTTTCTGATTCAATGATAAGTTCGGAGCATAGCAGAGTGGGAAGGATGAGTGATTTGGACTAGGGTTCAGAGTACTTACCCAGCCTGTGGGTATTGACATGGAATCTAGAGGGATATAGGAGGCGGCTGAACCAAGACACCTTTAAAGAGGCGCTGGCACAATATGAAATATTGTGCTTCCAAGAATCTTGGTGTGTGAAGTACCTGTGCCAGTGAATGGGTTCTTAATGCTGACCAAAGATGTTGTGCAGAATAGAATAGCCTGTAAAATATTCAAGTTAAATGCTAATAGTTGATGGATCTTGATTAGTCAGATAGAGCTCTATAATGGATCCCGGGAAGAAAGGCAAATAATAGTAGTTAACATATATATTTAGCCAGAGTACATGAACGTTATGATGATAAACTGAGTTTGTTAAAAGAAGACCTGGAATTACTGTGTACTACAAAGGCAACACAGTTGGTAATGATTCTAGGGGATTTTAACCATAAATTGGATCCCTCCTCTAGCGATAAGATTTTCAAAGAATTGTTAGCCGCTGCACCCGTGCCCCAAGCTATTTTCCGTATAGCTGGTGGCACTGGATGAGATGAAACCCTACTGAACTTTCTAGGATCTAGAGCGATGTTCTGTGTAAATAGACCTGTAGATAGTGTTGCAAATTGAAGGCAGTGACCACTGACTGGTCTTTGAAGGTAACTCTCAGGATAGATCAAGGGGTGCAAAGAGATAGATTAGCCTACCTGCAGGTGGAGTATTCTCAACGTATTGGCACTTGCATAACTGAGGATAGTTTGAAACTGCTCCCCCCTTCCATGCGGCCTACCCCAACTTTGCCATCACATCCGACACAATAAATGTTGTCCCCCCCGCAACAATAACACAATCAGATTTTCCTTGTGTAGCATGATGTTTCCCATGATTCCAAATGTAGGTCTTCCTAGGGACAACAGCGCCATTACCAGCGCCAGTTTACCTATGTCAGCTCCGGCTAACACATTTTCTGGTCTCTAGTATTTGTCAATAATAATGTTTAATATCAGCCCACCCCCCTCTGCCATTGATATCAGAACATAGAACCAATACATCTTTCATAATGTACTGAATATTAGTGATTCTCAAAAAACTGCATGGCCTCCTACGGCTGCTCAAAAAAGTACATCTTTCCTTGCCAATCAATTCTTAACCTTCCATTCAGCTGTCTGGAAAGTTGTACTCTCTTTTGAGTAGCTATATCATAGTGAGGATAAAAGGAGATTCTATTATCATTGTAATCTATGCCGCCACCAGTATACCCACTTTGTCTATATATCATAACATGCGCACTATCATCATGCATGGGGGTGTACCAGGTTTAGGTCTACCAGCAGAAGTTCTATGAGCTCTGTGAGCTCTATCTACATGTAGCTCCCCTTCCACATTTAGGGGCCGATTATGATGGCGGACGGACCTGAGTCCGTCCGCCACCATAGAGTAGGAGGGACCGTCCGCAGGGGCAGCGGCGGTCCCTCCATACAGATTAGGATGTATCCGCCAGGGTGGCGGTCACATCCTCTATTTTTAACATTGCGGCGGGTGCAGCTTCAAGCTGCACCCGCCGCAATGTTAAAAATGCATGCACGGCATTTGCGTGCACAAAGCGGCAGGCACCGTGCGGTGCCTGCCGCTTTGTTCACGCAAATGCAGGGGGGTACCATAGGTACCCCCCATGTGCACCCCCCACGCCCCCTTCACCCAGGGGGCCCGCAACAGGCCCCCGAAGTGAAGGTCTGTATGCTTTTCCACGGCGGAAAAGCCGCCGTGGAAAAGCATACTTTTTACTCCATCATAATATGGCTGGCGGTGTCTGATAGACACCGCCAGCCATGTTAATGCTTTTCCGCCGCGGTCGGAATGGGACCGCGGCGGAAAAGCGGCGGACAGATTCTTAGACCCACGAGCCATCCTAATTTGGCGGTGGGTCGCATCCGCAGCGGTTTTCCCGCATCCTCCGGGCCGGCGGTGGCTTCCGCCGGCCCGGAGGATGCGGGAAATCCGCGATCCTAATGAGCCCCTTAGTCCTGGTAGTACTTTAGGGAGCCACTCCTCCAGAAATATCTCCATTGGCATTGTCTCCATTTCCTCTGGTAATCCAAGAATATGCTCATTATTGCTCCTAGATCGATTATCAATGCCCACAACCTTTGCTTCTTGCTGTTGTATGCATTATTCCTGAGGCCTCAGTTGACTTGCGTGTGTACCCAAGAGTGCCTCAACATTATCAGTCCTGAAGCCCAAATCTTTAACTCGCTCACGTCAGTCAGTCAGTCAAAATCTTTATTCGGATTTCAAAAAAAAATCCATAAAAGCACAGTTTTTAAAATACAATTCAACATATTTAAAATGGCAGGTACACTAGATGCAATAGATGTGTATAAAGTGCATATTAGTACAATTACAAAGTCACATATTTCCATTATCTAAAATGCAAAGGAGGTCAATAATCATAAGGAGTGCAAATAAATCAAGGGCATCCCATACTTCTATGAACATTAAAAATAACTTCTAGGAAAGTGCTTGTGCGGAATATGGCTTTAAATTGCACAGTTAAAAAGATTAAGCATGCTTTACACAAACCTTTAGGCAACGTTGTAGGTAACAGTGTTCTAAAAGATCTAGTATTAACAATGCATAAAACTGTTATACGATGGTTTGAGACAATTAAAAACCACTGAAAAACTACTACCATTACTTAAATGGGGTCCTTTGCCCACTGGATTGTTGTCAATGCCCCGGGGACTAGAGGAAAGCATGTAGGACGTATTAGGATAAAAATCATGTAGATTCCAAGTAGAAATAAGTCCATCACCGTTTTGAGATAGCCATGTCTGCATGTATGGCACAATGTGTCTGCTCCTAAATCGTATCAAGATCAAATCGCCCAAGATGTCTTTTTTAAGGGGTCCAAGCCAGCCCACCCTCCGGACACTTATTATTCGGCCATCAAGATGGTAGGGCAAGGGTCTGTTTTTGGACAGCCAGAACTTGACCTTGTTCATAAGTTCATGTTGTCTCTCAGCTTTACCTTTCGCTAGTTCAGGAACTCCCGAGAGAACGATTACAAAAGGGGCAGCTTCTGGAGGTAGATGAATATGGGTGGTACGCACATGTTTAAATGGAATCTGACGTGCTGTTGACAATTTCGGGGGGCTTTGGGATTAATAGGCAACAAGGAGGTTGGAGTTGGCAATTGAATAGGCACCGCTTCATAAGGTGTGATCAGATTAGATGGGTTTGAAGGAGCAGTTGTCGGCAGGCATTGGGTTGTTGCAACATGGGTTGAGGGTTTCAGGAGACATTCAACAGAGTTCTCCAACCCCGTCAGCTTCTCCCCCAAAGTAGTGATTTTGTCCATCAAGGGGTGTATTAAAGATGTGATCAGGTGCTCGATCATAGTCAGAGAAGCCTGATGGGAGGATGGTGGTGAGTCGTCCAGGTTAACAACAGGTGGCGAAATAAAGGACAAATTAATTAAAGATGGTGTAGAACTTAAAGGAGGTTTATCAAGTTTGGGTGTTTTAGGAAGACTCCCATTCACTTTGCCCCCATCGAACTTCCTTTTGGCAGGTGTAGCCCTGGGAGGTATTTGTTGAGTATCAGGAAAGGATTCCAGCTCCCTTAGACGTGGTGATAAGCTGCGGCATTTTAACGTGGGGGAAAGTACTGCTGGAACGTACTTGACCTTACACAGGCTATTTAAGTCCTCCAGCCATGAAAAACTGGAAGGAGAATGTGCAAATATATCATACGGGATTTTATCGGACATATCCCCTGTTTTGGGCTTAAGCATAGTTGAAGAAAGTACAGTCGGAAAATTACCTCTAAGCTGACAAAGGGGGTGGCCCGTCCCCGTCCTCCTCAGTCCGATGAGGGCCGTAGAGGGCCCGCCCTTTGCCCGGGCTTCGCCCGGCGTCCCGCGAAGCGGAGCAGAGCGCAGCTTTGAAGCGCCTCCTGGCGCTCTGGTGACCTGTCAATGCAGCGCCGCCGCTGAGGCTGCCGGGAGATGTAGTCCCGGGGCGGCGGCGCTGTAGTCTGCAAGGAATGACTCCTGGCGGTGGCGGCTGCAGTGGGGGCCTCCTCGCCTCCCCCCTTCCTCCGATAAGTGAGCCTGGTTATGTCCCCCCGCTCCGCCGAGCAGAGCGCAGCTTTGAAGCGCCTCCTGACGCTCTGGTGACCTGTCAATGCAGCGCCGCCACTGAGGCTGCCGGGAGATGTAGTCCCGGGGCGGCGGCGCTGTAGTCTGCAAGGAATGACTCCTGGCGGTGGCGGCTGCAGTGGGGGCCTCCTCGCCTCCCCCCTTCCTCCGGTAAGTGAGCCTGGTTATGTCCCCCCAACTCGCTCACGTAATTTATCCATATCCTGCCGAATTAAAGTCACTGTAACTGCCACACCATCTATTTTTTCAGTAATAGTTTAATTTCCTTCCAAGATTAAAGTCTAAATTGGATGGTGAAAAACGTTATCCTTCCACACCAGCATCATGTGGACCTCCAGCCTGAGCCATCTTAGTTATGCTCTTCTAAATAGTGTTGCGAGTCTTTGAGGCTGCACCGAGCCCCCTTTACGTTTTGGAAGCATACAGACTTGGGAATTCTTCACCTACCACTCAGTCTGGGACTTAGCTCAGCTGAGGATTCTCCAGCCAGGAAGAGCACTATATTTCTCTGATCAGCCAATCAGAATTCAAACACTTTATGTAGATTCCACTGCAAGATTAAAGTCCCTCTATCACAAATCTGAAGGATATGGGTCAATCCTGATCATTGTGCACACTTTGTGCACTTTTTGATTTGGTGCACCAAAGAATTCTTTATTGCCAATCGCAGATCATGTACAGAATATGGTGTGATGCTTTCACCACAGTGCCTGTGACTCCTGGCACTCATACCCCACCAGATGAAAGCCCACTTCGGCTAAAGGGTACGGAAGGCCGACCGTCCCATTCTTCACCATTGCGGTTCGCAGCCAGGTGCGCTGCCTCTTCATCTCTCGGACAGCTTCTTCAACTGTGGTCTGCCTCACTGCCTCACACGTTGGACAATTCAGCTAGGTAGGCCTCTCTAGGCCACACTCCATAGTCTTCTGCTGTCGCACCGAACGACCCCCACCAGCCTTCCGGGTAGGGACCACTGCCAACGGCACACTGTTATGCCTAAACCGAGAGGGGGTCCCACTGGCTTTAGAGGAGGGTGGTGTGTCTTGCAGCAAGATCAACGGAACTGCAGAACTGTACTGCCAGAGGTAAAACCTGGGATGTCCCGATTATTAGGGCGTAATAGATTATTGGGGTTACTATCATCACATTAACGTCATATATGAAAGCAATTACAGATTAGATGTTAGTAAATATGTTACACTCACACAAGACAGAAGTTCTCAACTTGGGTGCTCCCCTTATATCTGGACTCCAGTCAGGTGGCTTCAGAATTTGTATCTAGCCTTCTCCTGGTCAGTGTAAAAGCTACACATTTTCTTCTGCCACTTAAATTTAAGAAAGTATTAACTTTTCTTCACCTTGAAAGTTTTGGGCTTGTCATTCAAGCCATTATTTTGCACAGACTGGGTTTTAGGAATTCAATTTATTTGTGTTTTCTGAGCTATCTTATTAAAAGATTTCAATTTTCCCAGCACTCTGCTTCATTTTAGGTGTATGGAAACATTTTACACCTCAGCTAAACAAATTGCATTATCTGCTGCTCCCCAAAATAAATTCTGTTAATGCCCTCAATGTAATACACCAGATCATTTTCCACCCAAACCTCATATCCGCTTCCAAAGTGACTCTGCGGTTTCCCTGCTTTAGGTGAGTTCATCTGGGTGGCTTTTCCTTTTCGTAGACTAAACAATGTGGACAAACCCACTACATGTATGTGTTACAATCACTTATATGGTAAGTACATGAACCTATTAGGTGTACTGAAAAGACCCCTCACACATCAACCTGGTTGGTGTCCTGCTTCATCATTGGGGTCTCAACCGGGTGGCCGAGTGCCCCCCGGTTGTGCTACAAAGCCTGATTACAGCTAAGCTGGTGTGGAGTGAATATGTGATGGTTCGTGAATTTTATTCAACATATCTGAAAATCCTTGCCTGTAAAATGTATTAATGGCGGCTCAGGATATGGGTAAAAATATGAGGTGCATCTGCCAGGAGGTTATTACCCTTACTTGACTATGTGATGTGGTCTACATGTTTCAGCCAATAAAAGAATGTATGGAAGGGGTTTCTTCAGGACCGGGTTAGTGAGACTTATGTGTGGCAAAGGTAAAAATAGCCACGTGAAAAAAGTGAAGTGCCTACGCACTTGCTAAGGTGTGTGGTCTGAGTGTGGGCGTACTTACAGACACTTATAAAAAAAACACTATATTAAGGTTTTGGACAGCTAATCGAGGCTCGGGAGAGGTTTCATCTGGTGTGCCAATTTGGTCTCGGTGAGTAACCTGCTTCGAACCTGCTGTGGTCTCCCGTAGTCCCGGCTGGTGTGAATGCATTATTCCTGAGGCGACAAGGAAAAAGGCTAGAAACAAATTCTGAAGCCACATGACTGAAGTCCAGATATAATGGGAGCACCCAACACTCACATTAGTGCGTGTGTACTCACTTCACTTTTTTCACGTGGCTATTTTCACCTTTGCCACCCACTAGTCTCACTAACCCGGTTTATGGATTTTGTCAGAGTGTGTTGCTTTGAAGCATCACATTTGGAGCTGGCATGCTTCCCTCTACTCCCTTTCTAGAAGCCAGCAAACCATGCTGAAGCTCTTCTGGCATGGTTTGCTGCAGTTGAACCTACACTGTATGGTGGCTCCCACTCAGCCCAATGAGACAGCCACATGTGTTAGATAGAGATGAAATCCATCCTACTAGTCACCACAACTTCAAACTTATGCTGCCCATGAATTATAATATAATTGGCAATTCTAGCAGTTTGTGATCACCCATTGAAGCCCTAATGCGATAGGAATATGGGCTGACACTGAGAGATTGTTTATTGCATGTGCAGTTAAGTGAAATCCTGGCTCTGTCTGGAGCACACTTCTCACAGCCTCATCATTTCCTCTCTAAACCTGAGCATAACTGCTTTCTAGCACAGTCTCATCAGGTACCTCAAGCCCTTCTTCCTCTTGGACAAGTAGGAGTTCTCTGTGCCTTTGGGCTTGCACTTGCTTTGTTCTCTCTTTTTGTGAAGTAATGTCAAAACGGTATCAAATAACCCATTAGACACAGCGGTCGTGTTTATTGTCCTTTGTCTACCATAATTATTGCAAGCTTCATGTACATTAGACTTTTGCAAACTTTAGCCTAAACTTGCACCATTGGTTTACCAGTTCTGCACTTCATTATCACAGTCTGTGTTTCCCATGTTCCAGGTGTGTTTTGAACTTTGCAATCCGTTGAATTTAGCACGCAGTGCATTGTGAACCTTTTACAGTGTTTATCCAGGGAATCTGTTCGCATCAGCGTTGGGTCAGAAAAACCAGTGCTGCGTCACTTCCTTGCAACATGGATGCACCATATTTATGGCGTCACAAGTACTGAAGATGCGTAAAAAATTCTGATGCATTGGTGATAAGAATGACACAAAGCATAGTAACACAACTGCTCCCTACTTGACACATAACTGATTTGCATGTAGTGAAGCACTATTGCAATGCAAATCAGATTTGCGTCACATAGGATTGTGTTTCCTGGTGGAAAGCTTACAAGAACAACACATTTGACTCAACAGCATCTCTTAACACCAAAATAAGAGGGGAAAATAGAGGGCAACAACCCCATCCGTTGCCAAGATGAACAGCCAGCAGCCCATGGGACGAGGAAGAGCAATTTTAGTATCCATAGTGGATAAAATCAACAGTGTATGGCCAACAAAAAGGATAGTGCTGGAGTACAAGAAGAGGTAGCACTACTACAAGCGGAGGACTAAAGAAAAACTGGCCAGGAACCTTATGGCAGCCATGAGGACCAGAGGAGGACCTGATTTCCAGGAGGTGGTGTACCCATTAGAGGAGCAGGTGGCATCACTCATTCCAGCAGAGCTGGTGACAGGAGTCACAAGACAGGACAGTGCTGTGGTTGAGGACCAGAAAGAACTACAGGGAATCATCATCAGGACAATAGGGTAGCATGCCTGTATACAATAAACTGTATGTGGCTGAAGCGAAACTTGCAAACCCCAAATAACCCCCACCAAAAGCAAAGCAGGAGGTAATTCCCAGGGTCACAACTGAACAGCAGGGAGTAAGGAAGGTGGTTTGTTATTTACATCAACACTCCTAGGACCCTAGTATATCTTTCTCTCTGAAATAAATTTTTTGCTAATTCTGTTCTTCCTTCACTTTTTGACTTTTCATGTAATGAGTCCATTTACACCTTTTTGTCTAGAAGAGAGATCTGGGATGTTTCCAGTTTTCCTTTCTCGTCTAGACATTTGTTACAATTGTCCAGACTGCAATGGAAATAAATATGATCATGAACTATACTTGGTCTTGGTCTCATACTATTAAAGGTTGATAGGAGAGGGAGCCCTTAATATTCTATGGGGTCAAATAGGCCAACATACTCTATCGCACCACCTGCCTGTTCATGCTTCCATGAACAGGCTCTTTAACATTCCCAGATGAAATGATGAGATGTATGCCGTGTTGGAACTGATGGGACTTCGTCAGGGGATTGGACAGTTGAATGTTTATTGTTGTGGACTCGCCCCACAATTGAGTAGCTTGTTTATTTTGTGTGACTGGTCTCAGTCACTACATAGACCCAGCCACCCTAGTGGGTTAAGGAATCAGTCTTGTCTTCCTCTGTCTCTCGTAGCCCCATCAGCAGACCCAAGTAGGTAGGCATCAGCTTCTCACTGCAGCCTCTGCTTCTCTATTTCCGTAAACGGTCTTGCTGTTCTAACATCCAGGGACCCTCAGCTAAGGGTGGTAGAGGAGGAGAAGGGAGTCCACCTGTATGTATTTTCCTGTAAGGCTTTGGCTCAGAGGTTCAGCACCACCTACTGTAACCACAGGCCCATCCTATGCAACTCACCGCACATCACCTCATTAACGCACAAACATGGAAACTACCCGCCTCCCACTGCACATCAAATCGAAGCAACTGCATTCACTATTCTAGTCCTCACATTAAACACTCTCTTTATCTTATCCTGAAAACTGCTCTCTTCACAGTCATGGATGTAGCAAGTGTCTCAGACCGTTTTACCAGGGAGGAAGTCAATTCCACCGTCTCCAATACCACTACTCACTCTCCAATACTCACTACTGTGTCCTGGTCCCTCCTCACTCAGCATTTCAAGCAGCAAATCAAGAAAAGGAGGAGGCCTCATGGTTGTCCACAGAGGACTGTGGCAATGTACGCCAAAGCAAAAGCCGCCACTAAGAAGCCTAAACTCCTTCCCTCTCACTTCTCAGTAACAGCAATACAGACCATAACCTTTCACCTCATCTACCAACACAGCCTTCAACAGCTACATATCAGCCATGATCAAGTCAATCTGGAAGCTATGTGAACATCATCGACCTAAGCGACATCAACACCCCAGGCAATGCTGGGTGCCCTCTTCAAAATGGCGGACACTGTCAATATCATTCAGCCTTTGACCCTGATAACATAAGTGAATGGGAGCACCCTGAATTACATCTACCCCACTATCATCAAGCTCGCTCGTCCTCTGCCGTGAAGTGCTGACTTTACTAACTAAGCCTCCCTGAGAAAGTCAATAAACTTTAATTAAATTAACCAAGTAAGAAAATATTCTTATGATTGCAAAATACAGCTTGCACAGGCATCATGTTTGTATAATACAAACATATGAGGTGCTTATGAGAAAAAAAGTTGACCCTGATAATTAAGCACATTTGAATGTGAAACAAACATGGGCTCGAGGTCTCAGAGAGGCACGCGCCTCTCCTGCCTCACAGCGGCTTGTGACGGAGCAGCTGACGTCACACGCACAGGTTGGTGAAGCAGATTTCAAATGATGCACATTGTAGCAAAATACATCTTAGCCAGACGTTCCTTGTTCTCATTAGCCAGGTTTAGAGGGATAAAGGAAATGTTTCAGTTATTTTGTTTATATCCAACACAAGACGATGCTGGTTAAGAAACATTGTATGTAAAGAGGAAGGCGCTCGTCAACCGACAGGCATGATGAGTGTTTTTTTCTCAAACGTTAAAAAGAAGCAGTTTTGAACACAGTGGTAGAGGTATTAGATAAGGAAATTAGTCACTTTTTTCTAATTTAACATATTTGCAGTAAAAAAGAATTCCAGCAAATTCTAAATGAAGCATTTCACACTTTGTAGGAAGAAAAAAGAGCATGAATAGCTTGTATGAGAAATTGTTACCTATATCATTTATGTTTTGTTACCAGGGTTAATCATACAACAAGGAGAGTGGTGAGGATGGTGCTCATCAATATGCTAACAATTACAGGGGACCAGCATAAGCAATTAGACACTGGGAGGCTCATTTATGAAATATTCATGCAGCGCAGCAAGCCCCCCTCTGCGCTGCATTAAAGTAAGAGGGGACCTTCCTGCAAAAAATAATCTCCAGAGGCGCTTGTCTCTTTCTAAGAGTGCTGCAGCGCGACACACACAGAAAGAGGAAGCAACCAGGAGAAATAGAGATATTTCTCCTTGTTTCGCCTGCCCTGAGGAGGCATAACATGTTGATGCATTCCCAGGTTTGCAAATGTTGGTAAATCTGGGAATCTGCCAAAATCCATGGGTGGATGTGATGGCGCGGGATTACCAGTCCAGTTAATCATACTCACCTGGCCCCATAAGCATTCACACTTTGAACCGGTAATCCAGCTTAACTTCCTGCCTATCAGAAATGTGTTTCTCTTTAGGACTTATACCTATACACCATGACTTACTAAATCCTTGTCACTTATGTTTTAAGTCCTAAAATCTAAGGATCAAGGGAGTTAGAATAATAGGTAATAATCTAACATTTATTTTTCATAAATAACCACAGACTTGGGAACATATTTAAATTCTTTATCTATACAATATTCTGTGAGTCAGAGTGAGATTAAAGATTTTGCAAGTAAGAAAATAACTATTAAAACATAAATCTTGCAGGACTTTAAAGAAATGGCTTTAGACATTGGTACTTGGGAAGGGTGAAAATGGAAAACGGTACTAGGACATACCACGCAGATTACATTTCCTAGAATGGTGCGAGGACCAACCCTGGCCACGGGCTAGGACAAGAGAAGGGCTCCCGACTAATCAGGTGCCAGCAGGACAGGACAGGTACATAATAGGACAGGTAGCCTCCGCTAAGTGCAACACCAGCGTTACACCCCTCTCTACAGCTACTCTCGGACTCGGCTTCTTCCTCAGCGAACTCCTGAATCTTCTGTCAAAGTGCTCGACCAGCACTCTGATCTCGATTCTCCTTCAGCATACGTTGGGTCAGTGACAGGTATGTGACAAGTCAGACAATCTAACTGACCAAGCCTACCTTAGTTATACCATTTCAGTGTGTTTACCACCACCTTAATGTTGCAGATTCTATGCATTCCCTTCATTTGATTGGTCAGAAAGATGAGGAGAGGTCATCACACCATATTAAGATGAGATCATTTCAATTCTATATAGTTGATCAATATTCCCACCCATAATTTACTTTCCCATGATGTTATTCCACCCAGCAATATTATTTCATTTTAATATACAATGTTGAACACATTTTCAAGTTGGCTTCCTTTACCCAGGTCGTGGGGTGAGATTCCCAGGTGCATCGTGGATAAGACAGTCTTTGGCAAGGTTTCAATGTCACTGCTCGAGGTCTCGCAGTGTTCCCAGCACATACGCAGAGTGATTTCAATATGGCGATTCAAGTCACCCTTCAGGCCCAATTACGAGCTATTGAAGAAGTCAAAGGGAAACACATTAGAATACAAAAATAAATGAATGCACTGTATACCGCTTATTTGAACTCTAACCACATTACATTATTTTGACTGTAGCATTATTAGTTAAGCAAAACACACACGTTTTAGTTCAAGCAGGAGCATGTGCATTAGTATGTGAAGCATGAAGCAGCCATCTTTGGCACTAGTGCGCAGCTGCACGAAATTCCCACCAAAAGCATAGATACGTCACACCACGTACATGTGGCAGACGTATGCGCAGAAAAGTTCCTGCGTTTTCGGCGGCCATTTAGGAAACGCGGGTTACTGTTAGTAAAACACATACGCAAGCTTCCCCTACATACTAGAAATGTTGTGTTGTGCGGTTAGAGTACTCACAAAACGTGTTGGTTAATTCATTACATGTTATTTCGAGAGGATTGAATCCAAGCAAGTGTCTGTACGTGTGAAACCTAGCTCCATCAGATATGTGGGGACACCCACGCAACGCCCATGGAGTAATGCAATGCAGCAATTTGCGTAGAGTTGCGTTACTCCAGATTTATCAAGCCACGCAGGGCCAGGCAAGGTGGCCTTGCTTGGCTTGTAAATATTACTTCAGTGTTGCGTTGGCACATGGGCGACTGAACCCCTTTGATAAATATGCCCCCTGTCTACTTTCCCAGCTCCTTCCCCCCTCCCCTGAATCTTTCTCCTTGCCTGCTTTTCCCCTTATGTGCTTATTGTTTATCTTGACCTTACAAGTAACTATGTTGCTATAACCTTTGTAACGATGTAACCTGTAACTATGATCTGATGGTCATGTAAAGCGCTCTGATACCTCCGGGTCTAGCCAGCGCTATATAAAACCTTTTACATAAAATTTAAATAAATAAAATAAATATACACCATCACTCACATAAACTGCCTTTTACATATGTACCTCCTTACATGTACCACTGAGACCTCCATCCACTCACCAACACACCCATACACACACTCACCCAGTCATAGAGCTGTTTCCACATTACCCCCAATTTGGCAGGGAGAAGGGTATTGGTCTAGAAAGCACACTTTTGTTTATTTGGTGTCAATCCATTCAGTAGTTTTTGAGAAATATCAAAATTTACAGATATCGATATTTGGGAATTCTACCATCTGATTGGCTGAGGCGTTACAAGCATGAGCTTGCTGCTTATTGGTTGAGAGCGGTTGCAACTAGGAAGTGTTGGCGGCCATTTTGTGATTCCGTTGAACTGAGTAAGGGGAAAAAAGGGAAAAAAAAGTAGGAAAGGAGGGTAGGAGCACTGTAAGCTCTGTGGGGGAGTGTAAAGTGAAGTAATCACTCCTACCGGTCTGAAAGTGCGGTGTTGCTCAGAATGACATGGTGCTGAGATGATATGCTGCTACACTCAGGTATGAAACCAGAGCCTAAACCGTGAGCTCATTGTTGTAAAGTGATGTGCTCTGGTCTTTGTAGCATATGTGTGCAAGTAGTGTTAGCATGCGTTTATACCATACAGGGAGTGGGAAGCGATCATGCGTTATCATGGGTTTATACTATATCGGAAGTGGGAAGCGAAGTACTCACGCCTACCGGTGTGAAGACTTGGCGAACAAACTGAGGTGATTGCTGTAAATGGATGGGCTCTGGGCGCTGTAGTATACATGTCCAAGTAGTGTTAGTAGATGTTTTTACTATACAGGGCGTGGGAAGTGAACTACTGAGCACCACCTTGTGTTTATACTATACCGGATCGAAGTACTCACGCCTACCGGTGTGAAGACTCTGGGATAAAATCGAGCTGATTGCTGTAAAGTGATGGGCTTTGGGCACTGTAGAATACTAGCCCCTGAGGTATAACTGTGTAAGTAGGGTTAGTATGAATTTATAGTATATAGGGAGTGGGTAGCAAACTACTTTCTCCTACTGGTCTGAAGACTCGGGGATTAAACTGTGAGCCTAAATCGGGAACTCATTGCTGTAAAGGGCTGTGCTCTGGATGCTGTAGTATACCTGTGGAAGTAGTGTTAGTTTGCATTTATATAATACAGGGAGTGGGAATCAAACTACTTACCCCTATGGGTTTTAAGACTCCTGCTGTAAAGTCATGTGCCCTGTGTAGTATTCCAATGTAAGACATAGTAGAATGTTAGGGGCATATTTACAAGGACGGCGTTAAAGTGATCGTCGCTGTAGCGGCAGTAAACTGCAGCTAAAGTGGCAATAATGGGTTTGATAATAGGCTCTGGAGAAGGTAAAAAGAAGGCAGCACTCACCAATACTTCAAAGTTGCTTGCGTTGTGCTGAAGACCCAATTTCTTCGTGTAGCTGTTTCTACTCATCCCAGCGTCGTTGGCTCATTGAACTATGTCATCTGACCTCTGGTAGGATTTATATTTTTATATTTTGTGCTTCCTCTGCCTCTTCACTACACTCTGGTTGCTCTACTACACATGTGTAAGTAGTGTTAGTTTGCGTTTATACTAACCAATGTATAATGGTCCTAGGAAGCGCAACCTCTCAGACGCCGCTCATACAATGTCCCGGGGTGTGCATCCGCAGGACTTTTATGTTTGCTGTTGGAGGGCGGTGCATGGCTTCCACCCTGTGATAGCAAATCCTTGTTTGACTAGTTGAAGTGAGAGGAGGAAAACCTTGTATTGCTTTAATAGAGTGGATCCGGATGGTAAAAATGGAGAAAAAGTAAAAGCGGGGTCTCACTCGTTGATTTAAATTAGGCTCCTGGTGGGTAATGTTCCGTGGCTAATCCTAATATTATATTGCGGGGTCTCTATAGGACCGGGATCTTAATGTCACATGTAAATTTGGCACAGAAGGGCACAAAGACGTTTCGTAGCCTAGGGGATCGCCACCTTCTAGGGTATTGTTTACTAATTATTCGGGGGGGGGCTTCGAGGCCAACTAAAGTTCAGGGATTGCCACCCTCCGGGGCTTTACTTAAATATGCAGGGGGTCCCTGAAGTTGTGATGCTCCTAGGCAGTGCCTTCAATCAATCAATCAATCAATAGATTTGTAGAGTGTGCTTCTCACCCGTGAGGGTCTCAAGGCGCTGAAGGGATGGGGTGCCGCTATTACTCAAAAAACCAGGTCTTGAGGTGTTTCCTGAAGGTGAGATGGTCCTGGGTCAGTCGTAGGTGTGCGGGGAGGGAGCTCCATGTTTTGGCTGCCCGGTAGGAGAATGATCTTCCTCTGGTGGTGGTTCTGCGAATCCGTGGGACGGTGGCGAGGGCGAGGCTGGTGGAGCGGAGCTGGCGGGTGGGTGTGTAGAACGAGAGGCGGTTGTTGAGGTATTTGGGGCCCATGTCGTGGAGCGCTTTGTGTGCGTGGGTGAGCAGCCTGAACGTGATCCTCTTGCTGATGGGGTGCCAGTGCAGGTTTCTCAGGTGGGCGGATATGTGGCTGTGGCGAGGGGTGTCGAGGATGAGTCGTGCGGAGGCGTTCTGTACGTGTTGAAGGCGTTTCTGAAGTTTGGCTGTGGTTCCTGCGTATAGGGCGTTCCTGTAGTCCAGTCGGCTGGTGACGAGGGCCTGGGTGACCGTATTTCTGGTTTCGGTGGGGTTCCACCGGAAGATCTTTCGGAGCATGCGCAGGGTTTTGAAACATGAGGACGAGACTGCGTTGACTTGCTTGGTCATCGTAAGGGAGGAGTCCAGGATGAATCCCAGGTTGCGTGCATGGTCCGTGGGTGTCGGTGCAGTGCCTAGTGTCGTGGGACACCAGGAGTCCTCACAGGCGGATGGGGATTGTCCGAGGATGAGGACCTCCGTCTTGTCCGAGTTGAGCTTCAGACGGCTGTGCTTCATCCATTTTGCGACATCTTTCATTCCGTCCTGGAAGTTGGCTTTGGCGGTGAGAGCGTCTTTGCTGAGGGAGAGTATCAGTTGGGTGTCGTCGGCATAGGAGATGATGTTGATGTTGTGTTTGCGTGCGATGGCGACGAGGGGGCTCATGTAGATATTGAAGAGGGATGGGCTGAGTGAGGAGCCCTGGGGTACGTCGCAGATGATTTTGGTGGCCTCTGAGCGGAAGGGAGCGAGGCGGACTATCTGGGTTCTGTCGGAGAGAAACGATGTGATCCAGTCCAGGGCCTTTCCTTGGATCCCAGTGTTGTAGAGGCGCGTTATTAGGGTGCAGTGGCAGAAGGTATCAAAGGCTGCTGAGAGGTCCAGGAGGATGAGAGCGGCTTTCTCTCCATTGTACATCAGGGTCCTGATGTCCTGATGTCATCGGTGGGTGTGATGAGGGCGGTCTCGGTGCTGTGGTTGGCTCAAAATCCAGACTGGGATGAGTCGAGCGAGTTGTTTTCTTCGAGGAATGCACTCAGCTGTTTATTGACGGTCTTCTCGATGACTTTGGCCGGGAAGGGGCGCAGAGAGATGGGGCGGAAGTTCTTGAGGTCTTTGGGGTCCCCTGTAGGTTTCTTCAGAAGGGCGTTTATTTCTGCGTGTTTCCAGCTTCCAGTGAAGGTGGCTGCCATGAAGGAGCTGTTAATGACGTTCCGGAGGTGGGGTGCAATGATGGTGTTGGCTTTGTTGAAGATATGCTGAGGGCATGGGTCGGATGGGGAGCCGGAGTGGAAGGTGTTCATGACGCGGGTGGTGTCTTCAGTGGTGATGGGGGTCCATGAGCTGAGGCTGATGGTGACGGTCATTGGTTTGGTGGCTGGAGGCGGAGTCTGGGGTCCGAAGCTGTCGTGTATATCTGCGATCTTGCGGTGGAAGAATGTGGCGAGGGAGTTGCAGAGGTCTTGCGACGGTGTGATGTCGTTGCTGGCGCTGGGGTTGAAGAGCTCTTTGACGATGCTGAACAGTTCCTTGCTGTTGTGGGTGTTGTTGTCCAGCCGCTCTTTGAACAATGTCCTTTTGGTGGTGCGGATCATCTGGTGGTATTCGCGGGTGGCGCTCTTGAGGGCTGTCATGTTTTCTGATGTCCGTTTATGGCGCCAAGCTTTTTTGAGGGTTCGGCATGATTTCTTTGTGATTTTGAGGGCGTCTGTGAACCATGAATTTTTTCTGTTGGTAGTCTTGCCTGGGGGTTTCTTCAGTGGAGCGAGGTCGTCGGCGCAGTTGGTGATCCACTGTGCGAGATTGTGTGCTGCGTCGTTGGTGTCAGGGTTGTCGACAGGTGGGTTCTGGCTCAGCGATGTGGTTAGCTGGTCTGTGGTGACTTTGCTCCAGCATCTGCGGGGAATCTGTAGCGTCTGGTGGTGGGAGGTGGTCTTCTTGAAGGTGAAATGGATGCAGCTGTGGTCGGTCCAGTGTAGTCCAGTGGAGTGGCTGAAGGGGACGTGGTTGCTGGCGGAGAAGATGGGGTCGAGCGCGTGGCTCGCGAGGAGGGTGGGCGTGTCAGCTGTGATCCAGGCAATAAGGGCTGAATGCCAACTTACAGCCTGGCGTTATCAGGGGCAGCAATCTAAATTGAATTTTTGGTAGAGATTCCATAGAGCAGGAAATGTATAAATTTTTCAATTTTGCAAAAAAGAAATAGAGAAAAGCAAATTGAACTGGGCATCCCATGTTAGAATTTCGCTAGATAAGATTTGTGGAAATCTGTCATTCATGCCGGATCGGAGGAAGTCAGGGCAAAGGATCCCTATGCAGGAATTACTTGCGATTATAAATAAAAGAGCTAGAGAGGAAGACTTGCTCTATTTGGGGAGTACATAGTCTCCCAGTTCTTGGTTAAAAGTTGGAGCAATGATGATATATCCGGTTATACTGAGTCCCAACCGAGCCCTAAGTTGAAGACTGCTGTGTTGAAATTTAGGGTAAGGCTTAACCCAAGTTTTGCAGACATGAAGATATAAGCTGCAATGAAAGGTGAGCAGGGTTTGTGTACCTGTGGGCAGAAGGTAAAATGTAGTGGACCACATATTTTATTAGATTGTGTGTGGTTCCTAGATGAATGGAGAGAATTATAAAAACCTCTTTTTAGGGTTAAAAGATTATGTGATTACCTGTCGGGATCAAGCTCTTAGCCTGTTGATAAATATGAGAATTTTAAACATGGTATGTGCAATAGGAAACTTTTTAATTGCAATACAGGAGTCACTAAAAGGGTTATCAGATAACCTGGAAGGGTAGAGGGGGTTGGAATAGGATCTTCGTAATAACTGTTGTTTTTATTGATGTGTTTGTATGTGTGTAGAAATGTGCTTTGCATTTTATTTTTAGAGTCTTAAATTAGCCATGATTTTAGAACTATTTATGGATGTTTTAAGGTTTGTAGACAATGGTTTAAATAAATGAGTTTTGGAATCTTGGAACTTGAGAAATAGGGAGGTTTCGTTTTATATGGTACATTAAGCTAGTATGGTTCTCCCTGTGCAAACTATGTTATTTATGTGCATATAAATAGATATACAGTTACTTTACTCCTTGCTATTGGGCAACATTTAAAATACGTGCTATTGTGGTACCCTAAGACGGGGCAGATGTGCTACCAACTGTTATGAGCATTTGGGAGGCTGCAGAGGTGCAGCAGCCACCTCCAAGTATCCACACTTAGTGACATAACTCTGCACTAGGAATATAAGAGATGACAGAGCTTTTACTTATGTGTGGAGTTCTCTGCCCTGACTGTGGAGTCTCCGCAGTCATAAAGTTACTATTAACTTGCAGTTATGTGAATAGTGAAAAAGAAAAGAAAAAAATTACACAAATGTGTAAGTTTACCTTTGTGAATCATGCCCACTGAATCTTGTGGTCTTATTAACATGATCCCAGAACTGGAGCTTTTGCTATTGTGTTTTGGAGTGTAGGAATGTCTTAAAAATGGTTCTATGACTGTTGTAGCAGAATGAAAATAGTAAAAAATACTCTCAAACACTTTCTGAATTTGAAATGATTTATTGATAACGTGGTGATGAACTATAGAGTATTTACCTTTATAATGAATACATAGGAATATGGTTGTTGTTCCCGTTGAGTTTAATGGTGGTGCAATGTAACCCTAGACTTTCAGAAGCCTGGCAGGGAATGGGGACTATTCCAGATGCAGATGGCAGGAAGAGCCTAGAAGTTTCTCCCACATTAAAGGCTGGTCCCAGGTATATAAAATTGACCCTCAGACCAACTCCAATTATTCAGAACACTCCTGGACCTGTGTACTTTACAGGAGAAGGAATGCCCAACTTCTTAAGTACTACTGTGCTGTTACTCTGCTAGAGTACTGCCCTGCTGCTTGCGGACTGCCTTGCGGAATGAGGCGTGCCTTGCTACCTAAACCCAGGACTACCAGAATGTCTCCAAGGGTCAGTTGGCTGACCTCCTGTCCCAGGCTATGAGAACAAAACAAGCTCCAGACTGCTGACTTAATGGTAGCCATGCTGCTCAATGCATCTTGATGCAAGTCTTCACAACTCCAACTCCTGACCGGTAGCTTCATCAGAACTTATGCAGCGTGTCGCACCTCAACACCGAATCTCACATCCCAGCTCCTGATCGGCGACTTCGTCCTCACTGATGCAGCTTGAAGCATCGGGATGTTGCTTGAATATGAATTTACCTTAAAGAAATGAAAAGACAAGAGGCGTTTAGCAAAACAGGAACAAGTTGGCTTAATTAAACGCAGTGGCTGGGTGAGTCTCGACAGAATGCATCTGAGGAAAGTCTCTTGTGTACAAAGTTTTGGCTGCCATTATATACATCTTGAGAGGTGCAATGAAGCGATTTCTGCATTCCTAAAATCCATCTCAGTCATAAATGAACACGCTCGGGCATCAGATAAGGACACAGATGGCTCTCGACCTCGGGGAGAGCTAGTTTGGGCCAGTGTGTATGTGTCCAGATGTTCGCCATGAGGAGCGAGTTATAACAATGTGCGGTGTGCATGTTGTGTCCTGATTGGCTGAGTGTTCCTATCTACATGTGTTATCTAGCTTTGTGGTATTTTTGGAGAATGCAATCCTTTGGCCGAACAAGTATTATTGAGGCCAATTTCCTCAGACCTGCTCAGAACTATCTATCTGTGGGATCGATGATTGGTGAGTGTTTGTCTTTCGATTAAGAGAGACCCGATCTGTGGCCTGTCACTCAATAGGTGTCAGTGCTGGTTGCATGGCCTGCCTGACCACATCATTCTTGCTCAGAGTTGATTGGGAGGTCATCTTGGGAAAACTTGACAGCGATGACACAAGTTCGTTGGAGCTCTCAAAAATAATACGGCAATCACTGGTATCATTTTTATCGAGAGTCTCAACATTTTGCATACAGTTGTCATAGCGTACATTGACATTGTCTGTACTGATGTTGACACAGTTATGCTTGACTAGGTCATAGTGTACATCAACATTATTTCTACTGGTAACAACATTGCCATTCAGGCACGGGTTCTGGCATACATTGACATTGTTACTGCTGGTATTTACAAGGTTGGGTGGGCATAGATTAGGGCATACATTGACATTGTATTTATGGGTATTGACATGGTTATGTAGGTATAGGTTGTGGCATATGTTAACATTTCATGTATTGGAATTGCCATTGTCGAACCTGCACATATCATAGTATTCATTGACATGATATTTGCCCATTCCAACAGCGACACACGTTTGCTCCTGCTCAATGGCTCCTTGACACAGTGTGGCGCAGGCGTACACAGACTTCACATCTCGATTCTGAGGACACAATGTACTCTCAACAGCGGACTGAACTTAGTCCTCTACCCGACCCATGCTCCATCGCGGTCTGTACATCTCTCCCAGAAACCGGTCCTAGGATGCTTCATTCCGGTCAAGGGAGGAGATGGCTTGGCAGTTCGGGATGGACTGTTCCCATGAGGCACAGGGTCAAGGCTGATTTGCATATGGCCATGTCTGACCTGGGGTGGTGTAGTGAGCAAAAAAACGATGGATTTAGGCCCAGATCTCTGTACTGGGGTGAATGTATGACATTGTTCTGCATTCTGTCCATCAACTGTTTTTGCTTTTGTCAACCCGAGTGGGACGGGTATGCTCAGACGTGAGTCCCGTGCTCTCCACCCACTGGAGTCAAGCTATCCTGGCTGAAGACGGCTGATAGCCAGAAACCGGTCCTAGGATGCTTGATTCCCGTCCAGGGAAGACATGGCTTGGCAGTTCGGGCTGGGCTGTTCCCATGAGGCACAGTGTCAAGGCTGATTTGCATATGGCCATGTCTGAACTGGGGTGGTGTGGTGAGCAAAAAACAATGGATTTAGGCCCAGATCTCTGTACTGGGGTTAATGTATGACATTGTTCTGCATTCTGTCCATCAACTTGTGATGTATTCCTATAGGTTCTGTATCGATCCCCCTATTCCTGACCCTGGTCTGGTTAATAATTAACTAGCAGCCATCCCACGGTGCAAAAACCGTTATCTGATTAAGCCACACCACGGCACAGGAACGCGTTATCTGATTAGGTCATAACGCTTGCCATCTAATTAGGCAAGCACTATTCCTCCAGCCCCTGATAAGGCATACGGAGTTCTCAAAACAAATCAAACCTATGACAACCTGGGAAAATCCCTACAGCCATTGTTTTGATTTCACCGAGAACTTCAGTAAAGAATGTGCTAACGACCAGTTCGTATGACATCCTTATTGACGTATCTATGTCCATCCTTACGTCAATCTCGGCACCTTACAGGTATAAATATTACCGACATTGCCTTAAGCAAACACACGCGGTGGTGACGAGATCGGAGCAGCGAGACTTGCCGAGGAGCCCAGCAGAGAGCGAAGCCCACTGGCGCTGCCCCGCCTTCCTGACGCGCTGAGAACGAGACGCTGCATTTCTCCTGCCGAGAAATCCAGCTCCGGCGCTTCCAAGCAGCCCTTGCAGGCAGCTGGAATATCAAGACCAAAGACGAGAGATACCAGCCCTCAACCATTCTAGATCTCAGGTACAGAACTGAATTACCCCTCACAGAGAATTCTTGAGTCAGTCACTTGGCAAAACAAACTTAACTTAAACTGCTACTTATCTACTCCCGCCCACGTATTAGGCTTAGGTCAGGTACACCGGGGTAGGCGTGGTTAGAAGCACCAGTTGAGTACGATTAGTCAAATGTATATATGTATGTATCCATTTTATCCATTTTAAATATCATATGGCTTAGAAACCATATCAATGCTTTTACAGTATTATTTTATAATTCTGCTTTTATTGTATGCACTTTACTTAACCATAAGTATTGCAATAATATCGATTCATTTCTCTTGTACGAGAAGAGACTGATCAATAAATAACATCTTTTATTGAACACGCCCGTCTCTTCCTTTGCACTGAACTGACTGAGTAAAATAAGTTGTCTTTTGTTTTCACACGACTCTAGAGATACACTCTTGATTAGGGGAGAGCAAAGTTGTCATGTTCTATGGTTGTCAGAAACTAAATCCCTTCTTGTCTATCCAGGGAGGTTCAACTCCTCCTTGCCTATTCGAGAAAGTTTCTAGTGAACTCTGAGCTAGCTGGCAAACCCAAAACTTTAAGTCTAATATCGTTAGTAGAAGACCTAGTTAACCTCTGTCCTAGGTCTATACTATTGAAGTTATTATTCCAATGCGCAGAGCCTATTGGGATAATAGGAACTACACTACATGGCGCCCAACGTTTGGATAGGCGATAAAACTAACGCAAGACATTAGAGTAACTCAGTCGTGCTTTTTCACACAGAACCCTTTTTTTCCCATAATACTCCAAAGACGTCTGGAGTGGGTGAAAGGTCATATCCGCCAAACCTCGCAGGAGGAGACTCCTATGTATGGTTCTTGGTTTAGTCAACGTTGAAGGATACACTGTTCCAAAATATTGTGCATCTAATCTTTGTTTCCATAAGAAACCTGATCTGCAAACAAACGGAATAACCTTCTGGACAGTACAATGTCAGACAGTGAAGGAGAAAGAGAGGCAGCTAGAATAGCAGCTGAACTCATAGCAGCTGATAATACTATGCAAGAAGCAGACCCAGATATAATACTCATCCCGGTCAACAAAAGGAAATCTGTAACTTTAAAACTTATAGAAAATGGACTGTCACCTAGAGGTGGCACAGTCATATTCGTAATAGAGGCACACGAATATCGGCAGACAGAGGTATTCTATTCATGGATAAACTTTCCAGCAGCTAATGCTGTAACAAAGGTCTTCCACTATTACAAAACAGAGGAACCTCCTGATGAGTACATTCCTTTCGAGGAGGTGGAAGTACCACTCAAATTCCAAGAGCACCTGCTCTTGTTTAATGGCGCCCTAAAACATAATAATCACATCACCAGGCTCGGTCCACTAGGTAGACCAGGAGCAACGTGGCCGGTCCTAGCCGGATACACACCACATCCAGACATCGAAGGAATGTCTGCAGCAGCTCTTTTAGTACAACTAAAACAATTAATAAAAGTACATAGACAATTAGTCCAATATGTAATGCGGACTTCAACAATCCAACCAGCAATCAAAATTCCACAGCTGACCCCTCATCAGGGGAACACAAATAAAATTACACCACAGAACATACAGTCTTGTCTAGGTAAAGTACCCGCAAAACGGGAACAAATACCATTCTGGTTAGCACAAAAAATCACCCAAATAGAGGCGGTGTTTCCAGACACCACCCCGGTAGAAAAACACAGGATTCTGACTATCTGTCTTCAATGGGAATCGCACCACACGTGGAGGACTGTGACACTTGGGGTACAGTCTTTGCTTCCATCTACACAAAAACACATGGTGTACCATCCATGTCAGTAATACCAGATGTGCTAAAACAAATTCAAGATGAATATGGTCCAGAACCCGCTTTAACTCTTGGTATGAAATTACTGAAAGACTTCAAGCAGGTCTCGGCTATATTATTAGCCAACATAAAGGGAGAAGCAGCAAATGTGGCGATCCGCCAAAGGTTAAAAGAAACAGATATAGCAGACCAACCAGCTGAAATTGCCAGAATCATAGAAAAATCCTATGAAGAACTAGGAAGAGATAGTCTGGGTGGAATACCGGTGAAACCTCAACTGATTGAAAGTCCTGAAAAGGTATTCATTAAAAATAATTTAACAACACAAAAAAGAGCTGGGAAGGAAATAAACAATCCAATCCTAAAGAAAAAAGATTCCAATCCAGAGGAAGGTCTCCTCGGCGGAGAGAAAGATCTCCGAACCAAGGACGCAGGTCTCCCCAAAGTGAGCCCTCTGGGAAAAAATACAACCTTAGAAATAGGGATAATATAAAAAAACCTGATAGATATCAAGAAATTGATACACGTCCCTCTCAATCTTTTCAGACTTCCTCGCAGAAATCGGAGAGAAGAGGACGATCAGAACACAGGGAAGAGCATGTCAAGTCAAAAGACAAGGAACCTGCTCATCTGAATAAAAAATTACAATTTCCAAAAAAGAAGGTAGCCAGTATTAAAGTAATCAATAATGCCGAGAATACTGAGGACACAACTGAAAAACGGAGAATGGGCTCAGACAATGCTAGACAGCGCAGCAGAAGTGAGCATAGCTCGCAAAGTCCTTATGAATCATCTGGAGACAGTGGACACGAATGAATATATTCAAGTGGAAACTGCAGACACCAGAGTTAGCAAACCTCACAAAATATATGAAATAACATTACGTATAGAGGGGGATAAGACTAGAAAAATAAGGGGTTTATTTTGGGATAATCTTTCCAAGGGCTATGACATCCTTCTAGCTGAACGAGACTGGCCACCCGTGTTTGTCAGGGAGTGCCCACATGGCGAAGAAATAATTATGCCTGCCTTCTCAAATCATATTCCAATTCATAAAAAATATACACTTGCAAGAAAGTGGGCAGTAGCTCAAGCTCCTGCTTTATATAAAAATCATGTGGGATGGGATGAGGACTCTCCTCCTCACAAAATCCAGTTAAAATCACAACCTACTGCACAGAGGCAGTACCCAATTAAGCAAGAAGCTAAAAAACAGGTAAAAGAGATCCTAGATCAACTTGAATACCAGGGGGTGATTGAAACTTGCACCTCACAAATGAACAACCCTTTGTTTCCTGTCTCCAAGCCAGACAATTCATATTGTCTTGTTTTGGACTTCAGACACCTTAACTCATGTTGCAAAACTTTTGCGGTACAAAACTCGCATAGTGCTGCACTAATGAATAACATAGTGCGCAAAAAATACAAAACAACATTAGACATCTCTAATGGATTCTTTTGTCAGAATATAGCACCAGAGAGCAGACATTTGACCGCGTTCTCAATAAATGGCGCTCAAAAAAGCTTCTGTAGGTTACCCCAAGGGTTCAAGAACAGCCCAGGATTATTCTCAGCGAGAGTAACAGAGTTACTACAAACTTATGATGACGAGGCATTATCTTATGTCGACGACATTTACCTAACAGACGATGACTTGGATACTCACTTTAAGAGAGTGAACACCATAATACTTGGATTCGCAGCAGAGGGTTACAAATTCAACTTTACAAAGTCTAGAATTGCCCATCTAACAGTCCTGTTTTTAGGATATGAATTATCAAGTGAAGGCAAAAGCCTGGCTGACAATTTCCTAGAGAAATGTGCTGTACTCCAAGCACCTAGAACACTAAAAAACCTACAGTCAATTCTAGGCTTCCTAAATTTCGGAAGAACATACATTGCAAATTACGCAGAAGGGGTAAAACCCCTTTATGATCTAATAAAACCAGATTTTAAAAGAATCAATTGGACTCAAATACATACAGAAATTCTGAGATCCTTACAAACAGACATGTTAATTAAAACAAAATTACAAACACGTGATAACACACGCAATCTTGTGATTCGAGTCATCCCAGGAAGATGCGGATTCAGATACCTGACCTGTAATGAGGGAGAAAAGGTACCAATTGCATATAAATCACACTTGTACACAGAAGCTGAAAAGAAGCTCAGTATTAAAGAAAACATTGTTCATGCAGTTCAATCGGCTATAGCAAGAGAAAAAGACATAGGTGACGGTAGACGTATCACAGTCAGAACAGCAGAGTCAGCCTTTGAGGCATTAACAACCCCATGTAATTTACCAACAACAGCGTTGAATCCAAAATGGATACAATGGGTGAATTCAATTACAACGGACAGGGTAAAATACTACTTTGATCCAGAATTAAAGGAATTAAAATATCTAGAATATGAAATGACATACCCTCTGCCAATCGACATTCGGCCCTTACGACAGTACGCCTGTGTAATCTATACAGACGGCCATGCTCAACCACCAGGGTGGGGAGAACAAGCATATAACCCCACATGTGAAATCACAAAAGAAGTGTGGCACGGAGGGAAACTGAGACCTCTGCTAATAAAAACACACTCAGTAGAAACTAATTCAGAACAACAGACTGAAATAATAGCATTAAAAATGGCGCTCGATAATGCCGATCGAGAATTCCCGACACTTATAGTGTGCGATTCGTATTACTGCGTCAAATCATACAACAACAATTTGCAGAAATGGATTCAAAACGGTTACAAAGATGACACAGGTGCAACAATAAAGCAACAAGTGCTTTGGAAACAAATAGTTCTTTTGCAGAAAGAACTACCAAAAACTCACGTGATACACTCACTGAGTCATCAGCGTGATGGCGTTCACGTTGCAGGGAATTCATTGGCGGAGACAGCCACAACGGTAGCAACTGAATCGGCTTCCGTAGTTAGAAAAAAGCGTGCAGTAAAATACATTGACGGTGAAACAGTGCTGGCGGTGAAAACGTCATCAAAAGGCGACTGCTCAGCACTACCGATCAACTATCCACTCAATTATACATACATAATCGATGCAAACTCCGTTCCTTTTGCTTGAATCCCTGGAGTGGGGGATAGAGTAATTCCAAACACGGACAGGAGAGGCTTGTTAATAGCAGACACACATATGGGTGAGGGTCTCAGACACCTCAAACTAAAAGATTCCCTGGAAGAATTACAATCAGTGTACTGGTGGCCAGGCATGAGCCTGCATCCTCACATCTTTGTAAAGAACTGCCCAGACTGCAATAGAGATCGCAGTGGCGAGAGAAACGGTATATTACCATGGCGTTTCACTCCAGAATGGATCAACAATAAAAAATAATGCGTCCAATTAACATATAAAGACTAGTTTCCACTTGTAATGTAGACCCCAGCACTCGGCTGACGTCTGGACTGTTATAAAAAGATTTGCGAGTCTAGAATGGCATATACGCTAGAAGCATGCTACGTTTGGCTAATGTTTTTTCCTCTTGCCCTAAAGCATGTGGAAAAACATGACCAAATGAGCATAGCATAGCGAGACTCTTCTCACTTCCTACCTGAGGGATACGGGATGGTGTAAAGAAAAAACCAAAGGCATAGAGCAATCTATAACAGCGAAGGTATTAGGTTCGGGAGCTGGGTGGGTCAAACATCTAATAAGTGTCCAACGTAGTCTAAACAACCTGCCAAGAAATTCTCTGAGGGGATTCAGTCCGTACGAATTATTGTTTGGGACTAGAATGATGATCTTAGATCTTGACAGTCAGACTTCAGTGGTTAAAGAAAAAAGCTTTGATATCAAAGATCGTTTGGCTATTTTGCAGGACTTAAACGAAACAAGGAAAGACCTGAGCAACATAAAGTTGAAACAACAGCCAACAACCACTGAAGAAAAACCACCTGTCCCAGCAAGACCTGTCTGGATTCCAAAAGTCGGGGATCTAGTCAGAGAAAAGATCGCCGTAAAGAAGGAATTTGGGCCTTCTTACAGAAAAGCAGTTCCTGTCTTGTCTATCAACGGGACAAGATCAGTAGTACTACCGCCTCTTGCTGGTAAAAAGGAGAACAGAGTTGTATCCATCGACCTGATAAAACCACAATCATGTGGCCGATAACAAACAGTAGGCCAAGTGGACTCCCGATAAGTAGTAGAACACCAAGGTTTGCTACAAATACAGAGGTTCAATCTAAGAGGCTAATCACATTCGAAATGCCTACAGAACAACAACAAGGACTATGCAACAATGCTATGGAACTTAAACATCTAAAAACCCAAATAAAAACATTTAGCAGAGACACACCAATCGACAATGAAGTAACAAATGACTATGCTGCTGCAACCAAACACACTAATAAAGCAAACAGTAATCCTGAAGCAATTGGAACAATTGACAGAACAGCATCCGGCTACTTCATAAACTTCAATGATTCCTCAAAAGATCTCAGTGAATCAACTAGACAGCCATCAAAAACTTTTAAAGACAATGCTAAGGAACTTTTTAAAGAACTGAAAGAAACCTATCTGATTTCTCCATGGATTGAATTCTGGGTGGCCTTAGGTGCACTTATCCTCATACTTTGGCTCATCATGGTACTATGTTTGGGACATTTCATTGAGGGAAAATATGCTAAAATGGACACAGCAAGCCAGAAAATCAACTTGGTCCTCAAACCACACACGTCTTCACACGTCGAGAAAAGAGAACTTTCTTCAGTCAACTTCACGGCCAATCCTATACCCGGCGGGGTAGCATGGGACAATACCGATTATGAAATCTATGGTCCGGTTGAAATCCTGAAATATCCACATCAAATTAAGATCTCATTGAGTGACTTTGTAAAACCAAGCTCATATGCTGATGATTGGGACTTTGAAAGTATTAATGATATGATGTCTGACCTAGTGATGTCTGCTAAATTTACAAAACATGATTATTTGCAGGGTTCGTCTAATTATGATAAGATGTTCTGCTATAATCACTTTGGTAACCATTATCTGCATAAATCTGCACAACCTAGAAATGTTTTAAATTATAATCAATGGGAACACTGTCCAACCCCTCCAAAAGGTAGCTCAAGAACTTTTTATGACAAATATTCATATTTTTCAGGGTTCAACACAAGTAATGCAGAAACATTTTATTTCAAATTGTCAAACAAGACAGGTACAAAGACCATGCTTACAAACACTAAATTGATATATTCAGACTCATTTTTTGAGCAAATGAGTACATTTGGTTTTGATTACTGGGACAAAAATTTTGAAGTAAAAAGTGTTTGGGGTACAAAAGAATGGCAAGTACAAGGTATAGAATCATTGTTTAGAGCCTGCATGATCCCAGAACAAATTATATTTTTTAATTACACTATTCAACAAACTACCTGTCTTGGCCTAGCCAAAATCAAAGACTTAAACAAACCGTCTATTCCAAAGCCAACAATGAACAGTAATAGCTCTATAGATGAGGAGATAGACGTAAACCATATATTAAGCAAAAACAGAACACATCCTGATTGGAAACAGTGGTTGATCTGGTCAACAGATACTAATAACTGTCAAGACAGATTCCTGAACAAAATCCAGGGGTTCACAATGACCAGGCCAGACCCTAGATATTCCCAAAGACAACACCCAGGGATAATTACCACATACAGTGTGGGCAGCTCTGCCTTCAATGGCTACAAACATCCACACTGGTAGAAATTAAGCAACACCTAACTTTACTTACTGATGGTGCTGACTTGCGTGATTTCTTTATGGGACCGCGCAAACAGCGTCAAAAACGCTTCATAGCAGCCTCTGTATATGCAGCTTATAACGAAGCCTGGAAAATAACTCAAATTGAAACATCAGAGAGAATACGGGAAATTGACCGTATTAATTTGGAAAAATCACTTTCTGTAGTGGACAATGGGTTAATGACTCTGTCCTCCAGAATATACTCTTTGGACAGCATTGTGTCTTCAGCAATCAACATAATATCGCAAGACTTACTGTTGTTACAACACGGTCAGTCCCAATTGCGTTCTATTGTACAGCTTGGCTGGACGTTACAAAATCTGCGTTCAGGCTATGTGCCTTGGCGTTTAATCAACACAACGTCACTATTCAATATCTTTAACCTTACTGATAAACAAATCAGAAGGGTGCTGATTATACAATCCTGAGCATTGAGAAACTCGAGAGATTACCATTGACAATGTCAGAATGACCTGTCAGTGAATGGATAATACATGGGATAATTTATATTCCAATATCTACTTTCAGGTTTCAATACTGCCAAAAATATATACAGGCTGGCATGTACGAAAAATTGGGAAAAGGGTACATTCAGTCAACATGGAACTTGCCCTATTCACATGCATGTGTCAGTAATAAAGGCCAGAAAGTGTTTCTTAGTGGCAATAATTGTGCGATGTCACTAAGCGGTACACTTCTGTGTAATGGTATTAGTTTACACGGAGCCTGTGAAGGGTCCTCAAATAACCTTTCATGTCACCAGCTAGGCACACCTGCAACACAAATAGAACCATTCTTTAGGAGACTATCGAACGGGAGTTACATTATAATTGTAGACCGCAGATGTTGTAGTTTGCTGCCCGGAATACCTTATCTCATAACTACGACTGCGAAGGTCATGTGCTGTGAACGGGTATTGTTCCCCAGCGCTTCACCAGACAGGGAGGCAAGGTTATGGCCCAAATTGAAAATTACTTCTATTCAAATTGATACTTTAAGCAGAATGAAGACAGTGCTCCTCCAGACGCCGACCAGGCTAACGTCATCAAAAGAAACGTATGATCTCCAAGTTGCAAGGACAACGGCAGAGATTCATTCATTGTTATCAACTAATTCCCCCATACATTTCGCAGAAATCCTGAACGAAATCTTAAATATTTCTGATACCAGTGGAGTCTCAAATGTATTTAAGACAGTGTTTTTGGGGGCTTTAACTCCATTTAAAGCCATTCTGGGTATTTTTCCAGACTTCGTCCATTCCATCTTTGGCGGACTTCCTCTCCTTTTGGGACTAGTGGCAGGAATCCTATTTTTGATCCTGTTATTTCGCTATGGCAAACCGTGTCACAGACAAAACACCTGCGACAAGGGAAGAAACAGTCCTAGCCATTGGATACCGGGACCGGATATCTAAAATCCTTGGACTATCCCGGCTTAGAGACCTAAACATGACTTGGTTTCTTTCATTTAGACCAATGTGGCAACGATGTGTTTTACCTGTATTAAGGTGCTTGCTATGCGGAGAAGAATGCGTGTTGGACACCTGTCTGACGCTACAATCGGATGCGCCAATGGATGCAGAAACTTTGTTGGGTCCGGTAACGTCTCATGCATTGTGCTGTCCCCAGCGGCTACCAATCCTGATGACGGCATTCGTGGAAACTTCACCACTACGATTGAGGGGTAGTGAGGTTCAAGATGAAAGCAGCATCGATCAGGTACGACCTTCTGTCAGCTATGCTGATCAAAACATCAATGAAGGCAATCATGCTCATGAATGCATGGTAACCACTTTTTCCGAGTTAGTGGAACTTTCACAGGAAGCTGTTGACAGCTTTTTCGACAGTCTAAATGATATGATGTTCTCACCAGAGCAGAAATAATGACTTTTGAGCAAGCTAGCACACGGCGTTCCCATCACCCTGAATTTGGCCTTCAACGTTAATGATAAAGTAACATGAACAATTTTTTCTCCAGTTTACGGACAGCAGATTTTTTTCACAATCCCCAAAATATTTTATAGTTTTTCGGGACACTTATCTTCTGCTTAAAGTAGAAACTATTCTTAGAGAACTAAATTTCTATTTTAGGAACTTTAGAGACATTAGCTGCCCTCTGGCATGTTCATGGATATTTTATTTTGTGATGAAATGGTCTCGCATTTTTTCTTCTGTATTAAGAGCCATTTCATGTGTTATTTTTCATATCTTATTAATAATGATGTATGAATATGCGTAATTGATTTAGCATTACTATACTGCTTGATTGCATATGGTGCATATAATTATCTTTTCGTATATTTCATGGTTTCAAAATGCATATGGATTTATTTTGGGGTGGTACGGTATACACGTGCTCTACTAGTATATTTACTATGCCTAGATTTGTAATTATGGACATAGTCTGCGTGGAGTGGGTGTGATGTATTCCTATAGGTTCTGTATCGATCCCCCTATTCCTGACCCTGGTCTGGTTAATAATTAACTAGCAGCCATCCCACGGTGCAAAAACCGTTATCTGATTAAGCCACACCACGGCACAGGAACGCGTTATCTGATTAGGTCATAACGCTTGCCATCTAATTAGGCAAGCACTATTCCTCCAGCCCCTGATAAGGCATACGGAGTTCTCAAAACAAATCAAACCTATGACAACCTGGGAAAATCCCTACAGCCATTGTTTTGATTTCACCGAGAACTTCAGTAAAGAATGTGCTAACGACCAGTTCGTATGACATCCTTATTGACGTATCTATGTCCATCCTTACGTCAATCTCGGCACCTTACAGGTATAAATATTACCGACATTGCCTTAAGAAAACACACGCGGTGGTGACGAGATCGGAGCAGCGAGACTTGCCGAGGAGCCCAGCAGAGAGCGAAGCCCACTGGCGCTGCCCCGCCTTCCTGACGCGCTGAGAACGAGACGCTGCATTTCTCCTGCCGAGAAATCCAGCTCCGGCGCTTCCAAGCAGCCCTTGCAGGCAGCTGGAATATCAAGACCAAAGACGAGAGATACCAGCCCTCAACCATTCTAGATCTCAGGTACAGAACTGAATAACCCCTTACAGAGAATTCTTGAGTCAGTCACTTGGCAAAACAAACTTAACTTAAACTGCTACTTATCTACTCCCGCCCACGTATTAGGCTTAGGTCAGGTACACCGGGGTAGGCGTGGTTAGAAGCACCAGTTGAGTACGATTAGTCAAATGTATATATGTATGTATCCATTTTATCCATTTTAAATATCATATGGCTTAGAAACCATATCAATGCTTTTACAGTATTATTTTATAATTCTGCTTTTATTGTATGCACTTTACTTAACCATAAGTATTGCAATAATATCGATTCATTTCTCTTGTACGAGAAAAGAGACTGATCAATAAATAACATCTTTTATTGAACACGCCCGTCTCTTCCTTTTCTCTACAATCTGGTGAAACTAAGAATGCACTGAACTGACTGAGTAAAATAAGTTGTCTTTTGTTTTCACACGACTCTAGAGATACACTCTTGATTAGGGGAGAGCAAAGTTGTCATGTTCTATGGTTATCAGAAACTAAATCCCTTCTTGTCTATCCAGGGAGGTTCAACTCCTCCTTGCCTATTCGAGAAAGTTTCTAGTGAACTCTGAGCTAGCTGGCAAACCCAAAACTTTAAGTCTAATATCGTCAGTAGAAGACCTAGTTAACCTCCGTCCTAGGTCTATACTATTGAAGGTATTATTCCAATGCGCAGAGCCTATTGGGATAATAGGAACTACACTACAAACTGTTGTTTTTGCTTTTGTCACCCCGAGTGAGACGGGTATGCTCAGAAGTGAGTCCTGTGCTCTCCACGCCACTGGAGTCAAGCTATCCTGGCTGAAGACGGCTGATAGCCAGAAACCGGTCCTAGGATGCTTGATTCCGGTCCAGGGAAGACATGGCTTGGCAGTTCGGGCTGGACTGTTCCCATGAGGCACAGGGTCAAGGCTGATTTGCATATGGCCATGTCTGAACTGGGGTGGTGTGGTGAGCAAAAAAACAATGGATTTAGGCCCAGATCTCTGTACTGGGGTGAATGTATGACATTTTTATGCATTCTGTCCATCAACTGTTGTTTTTGCTTTTGTCGCCCCGAGTGGGACGGGTATGCTCAGACTTGAGTCCCGTGCTCTCCACGCCTCTGGAGTCAAGCTATCCTGGCTGAAGACGGCTGATAGCCAGAAATCGGTCCTAGGATGCTTGATTCCGGTCCAGGGAAGACATGGCTTGGCAGTTCGGGCTGGACTGTTCCCATGAGGCACAAGGTCAAGGCTGATTTACATATCTGTGCATGTCTGAAATGGGGTGGTGTGGTGAGCAAAAAAACTATGGATTTAGGCCCAGATCTCTGTACTGAGGTGAATGTATGACATTGTTCTGCATTCTGTCCATCAATTTTTGTTTTTGCGTCTCTCCCTCCAGTGTCATGGACTGCTTTTTACCACAGTAGCTGCAATCTGGGCTTTCCTCTCACTAGCAAAGCTATCCAAAAGCAGCGATCTGGAAAGAGAAATTACTTGATGTCACAGGCTTCCAAACCACTGTACAGAATAACAGCCGACCAGCGTGAAACCCTGGAAGCCCTTAGCTGCCCTGAAGCCCTGAGACACCCTGAGTCATCCAGGGAGCTGGTGATTTGGGTGCTAGGAGGTGCTCCACCATCACAATACCCCAAACATAAAGCCACCTGCTGAGCCTGCAGCTCCCTTGAGTGCAGGATCCACGGCATCCACTGCATCCACAGAAGTGCAGCAATACGAGTGCACCAGCTGTAGTCAGCTGCCACTGAGAGCAAGTCCCAGGCATCGCGGAGGCCACCTGGATAGGTTCAGATGTGTTCCTGGTGTGCCCTATTCACCACTGCCACAGTCGTCACTAACACCGCCACCCAGCCACTGGACTGCAGAGCCTTGGAACGCCTGAGTCAACCAAGACAGCTCCTCCTCTGGAGATGGGTGCCGGGACGTGGCTCTGCACCCCAGACATCCAGCCGTCCGCTTTGGGCTGATGTCAAGTGTGGCAACCATGGCAATGCGAGGGTAGCATGCCTGGGAAGCCTCACTCGTCACCACCCCTACTCGCCACCACCACATCCACTACCCATCCCACCACTGACACTGCCACACTGCCACCCGACCACTGCAGATGACAGAATGCAGGTGTACAGGGACAGAGCAACAAGGACAACAAGAGAGGAACAAGACAGGAGCAAGGTGGGAACAGGCAGAACAACAGCAAAGAAAGCGGAGCAGTGTAGCAGCAGAGCTGCCGACCCAGCCACTCCGGTACAAACCTCAGTCCAATCCCCCTGGTCTCTGGGCCATATCTACTCAGGAGAACTGTGATCATCCCGCTACTCAACCATGGGAATGTTCCCTAGGAAGTCTTCCCATGTCCACTAGAACACCCGGCTGGCGGTTAGCCACCACCCCATTGCATATAGAGTGAGAGCTGCAAGGCACACACTCTCCCCCCAACATCAGCCTGGCCAGAAGCTAGTGGAGCAGTGGAGGATTGGCCTAGGACAGCACGGCACTCTCATGCCCCCCTACTACCACTATCTCTTACTGAGGCTAAGACCCTGACCCCAAATCACTGAGCTCATCCGTGTAGGAGGGGTGAGGCAGCACCCAATGGACAGACCGAACCAGCTTGGAAGGTTCCTGTATTATTCCGAGACAAACAGCGTGTCAGAGCTCAACATACTCAATTAATAAAGGGTGGTCCCTACAACCAAGCTGGTTTGAAGCATTTACTAATGAGGGTGGATAGAGACAAACCAAGGAATATTAGCAAGCCATCATCTCCATCTGATATATTGGAAACGATACATACTGACCTTTGTAGTTCAGGATGAATATTCAGTTAAAGAGACCATTCATCCCACACCTGTCTTCAGGATTTTGGCAGTTACCAAATAACATAGAAACATTTCTAAACTTAGAGGTTTTTTAATTCTTTTCTGGCAACATTCAATTTAACGAGAATCCTATTATTGGTCTTGAAAAATATGGTTTAATTTAAACTTTCCATCGAAACGCGTTGACGCCCCATTACATAATCTGTGTAGAGGCTGTAACTACAGATAAAGAATAAGGCACAGAGTATCGGGTTCCAGCTCCTATTGTCTCCAACATGGATGTGTGCCTGTCTACGACAAATTGTACTGTCTTTTGAGTGTGCTCTCCAGTTCACATTGTATTGTCTATTAAAATACCGCCCTTCTGCAGCCTTCGATTCTGTGTCTAGTCGCAGAGGGATACTATTATCCACCCATAACCCCATAGCAACACACCTCGTGCTGAAGAAGTGAAGCTTGCATACCATAACCTCCCACCCACTTCGTTCTTAAACATCCTGAGGTGACAAGGGCGTCTCCTGTAGCATAATTATTTTTGCTTGCTGCCTACGTGCATAAGACCATGTTCTTTGATGTTTAATGATATTATGTATCCCCTTAACACTCCAAGATAAAAATTACCACCTCCATCTATAACCATGTAAATCAGCCCATATGCTTGCACCATCAATTGCAACAAATAGTTCTTTTCAACTTTCAATCGCTCCCCCCTGATGAGTGATGACCAAACTATCCCTCACCCCTCCCATGCGGCCAACCCCAACTTGGCCATCACATCCGACACAATAAATGTTGTCCCCACCACAACAATAACACAAGCAGATTTTCCTTGTGTAGCCTGATGTTCCCCAGGATTCCAAATGTAGGTCTTCCTAGGGCAACAGTGCCATTAACAGCGCCAGTTTACCTATGTCAGCTCAGGCTAACACATTTTCTGGTCTCTAGTATTTGTCAAGTGCCCCCTCAATAATAATGTTTATTGTCAGCCCACCCCCTCTGCCATTGATATCAGAACATAGAACCAATACATCTTTCATAATATGCTGAATATTATTGATTCTCCAAAAACTGCATGGCCTCCCACGGCTGCTCAAATAAGTCCATCTTTCCCTGCCAATCAATTCTTAACCTTCCATTCAACTGTCTGAAAAGTTGTACTCTTTTTTGAGTAGCTATATCATAGTGAGGATAAAAGGAGATTCTATTACCATTGTACTCTATGCCGCCAGCTATAAACCCACTTTGTCTCTATATCATAACATGCGCACTATCATCATGCATGTGGGTGTACCAGGTTTAGGTCTACCACCAGGAGTTCTATGAGCTCTGTGAGCTTTATCTACATGTAGCTCCCCTTCCACATTTAGTCCCGGTAGTACTTTAGGGAGCCACTCCTCCAGAAACATCTCCATTGGCGTTGTCTCCGTTTCCTCTGGTAATCCAACAATGGGCACATTATTGCTCCTAGATCAATTCTCAAGGGCCACCACCTTTACATTATTCCTGAGGCCTCAGTTGACTTGCGTGTGTACCCAAGAGTGCCTTAACATTTTCAGCCCTGAAGCCCAAATATTTAACTCGCTCACGTAATTTATCCATATCCTGCCGAAGTAAGGTCACTGTAACTGCCACACCATCTATTTTTTCAGTAATAGTTTCATTTCCTTCCAAGATTAAAGTCTAAATTGGATGGTGAAAAATGTTAACCTTCTACACCAGCATCATGTGCACCTCCAGCCTGAGCCATCTTAGTTATGCTCTCCTAAATAGTGTTGCGAGTCTTTGAGGCTGCACCGAGCCCCCTTTATGTTTTGGAAGCATACAGACTGGGGAATTCTTCACCTACCACTCAGTCTGGGACTTAGCTCAGCTGAGGACTCTCCAGCCTGGGAGAGCACTATATTTCTCTGATCAGCCAATCAGAATTCAAACCCTTTAGGTAGATTCCACTGCAATATTAAAGTCCCTCCATCACAAATCTTAAGGATATGGGTCAATCCTGATCACTGTGCACACTTTGTGTACTTTTTGATTTGGTGCACTAAAGAATTCTTAATTGCCAATCGCAGATCATGTACAGAATATGGTGTGATGCTGTCACCACAGTGCCTGTGACTCCTGGCACTCATACCCCACCAGATGAAAGCCCACTTCGGCTAGAGGGTACGGGAGGCCGACCGTACCATTCTTCACCTTTGCGGTTCGCAGCCGGGTGCGCTGCCTCTCCATCTTCTGGACAGCTCCTTCAACTGTGGTCTGCCTCACTGCCTACCACGCTTGACAATTCAACTAGGTAGGCCTCTCTAGGCCACACTCCATAGTTTTCTGCTGTGGCACCGAACAAGGCCGCCTGCCCCCACCAGCCTTCCGGGTAGTGGCCACTGCCAACAGCACACTGCTATGCCTAAACCGAGAGGTGGTCCCACTGGCTTTAGGTTGCCAGAGCTTCGATCAAGCACGTCCGCTTAGTCAGCCATCTTGTCTCCGCCACCCCTAATGAGTGATTAATATTCAGTTCTGAGTCTTGATGACACTCATATCATTTTTCTGTATCGCTTAATTTAAGATTTCTGTAAAGCATTTTAGAACTTATTTCCTTGATCTAGAACTCAATTATTGAGTGGTATGTGTTATTATTTGACTGTGTGATTCCTGCTCTGCTAATGTGACAGGTTTCATGTAAGGAGGGTGGTGTCTCTTGCAGCAAGATCAACCGAACTGCAGAACTGTACTGTCAGAGGTAAAACCTGGGATGTCCCGATTATTAGGGCGTAATAGATTATTGGGGTTACTATCATCACATTAAGGTCATATATGAAAGCAATTACAGATTAGATGTTAGTAAATATGTTTTTTTTTTCCTCATATTGCGATAACTGTATGATTGCGGAGTATCAGGTATCTGCTTCTCGACTCTTTCCGACACTGCCCCTCGATCTCTCTTGTCTGGGGAGTTTTGTCATCCTCCTGATGATCTTTCGAGGAGTTTCCTTTGCCCGTTACATACCATTACCTCTGATTTTGGAGCGAGGAGAGCTAGTCACATTGACTACTCAACAAGTACCATACTTGTCCACCAGAGGATATATCGCGTTAATCATAGGACTTGTGTTTTGGTCTTACTTGGGGTTTAAGAAGTTTTCGAAGCTTTCCCAGAACTTAAATCTTTTACATGTGTTTCCCTTTCTATCAAGTTTGTTAATTCTTATGGCCGAGTTCAACCAGTCTGCGTGAGTTGGGCTGGAAGAACCTATCCATTTAATACAGATTTCCCTCCTTGCAAGTACTATCAATACAAAAAGAAGATTTTCTTGCCCTTTTGTAAGCCCCCCTTCATTTGCTGTATCTTCAATCCCAAAAAGGGTAAGAGTAGTACTTACAGTTAGTTGCTTGGTCAGGATAGTGCTCAGAGTCTTACCAACTTCGTCCCAGAATTCTCTCAATTGGGGACAATTTTTGAACATGTGGATGTCGTCTGCTTTTTCTTCTCCACATTTTGGGCATTTCTTTATTCCTGCGTTCTTAAACTTGGAAAGCTTTCTTGGTGTCCAGTAAGCCCGGTGGATTGTGTACAGATGGTTCCTTTTCAAAGCCGCGGATTTCAGAATTGACCAGCATTTCCCTACGGATTTTTCCCAAATTATGTCAAGGTCCGCTATTAGTAGATCTTTCCCCCAGGTTCGTACTTCTATGTTGAGGGTTATATCACTGGCCTTAATCAAGGCCCAATACCATTTGGCCACTTCTTTTGGTACTGGTGTTGTTTTAACCATTTCTTTTTCCAATTTTTCATTTCCATTGTTGTTAGTGGGTAATGTCTTAGACCAACTTAAGATTTGATAGTATTTAAATTTAGATAGTGTGTTGTTTGTCAACTCTTGAAGCTCTGACCATGCTTTCAAGTTAGATCTGTTTAGTTGTTGCCCCCAATACTTTACGTTGGCTCTTTTTAGAGGGAGTGCTAGTGTGTCTTTAAAGCATTCAGGGGTTCCTGGCGAATTCCATATAGGAGCCAATTTGCTATAGTACGAAATTTTCAGGAATCCTCTAATTTGTGCCCATATCTTCACTGCATCCCTTAGGGTCTTTAGTTTTATTTTTTTGAAGTATTTGGGATGTCCGAACTTGAACAAGACATGGTCATCTGATTCTGTGATATCTTGTAAGTACCTCAGGTAGTTTTCGTGACTCTTTAGCAGCACTCTGATGTTCTTAAATTGAAAGGCTCTGCAGCACTCCATCAGATCCGGGCTAGCCAGACCTCCATCTTTCTTCCCCCTCCTTATTTTCTTCCAGGCAATCCTCGTGCTTTTCTCGGCCCATATGAAACTTGTGATATCTCTCTGTGCCTGAGTTAGTGCTGTTTTTCCAAACTCTAAAGGTATTGCATTAAATAAGAATGTGAACTTAGGTATGATGGTCATCTTGACTATGTTTTATCTCCCAATCAGACTTAATGGTAAGGAGGCCCATGCCTTGAGCAGTTTCCTTACGTCTCCGGCTACCTTGGTCAGGTTACGTTGCGAAATCTTTCCTATATCATGATTCACTAGGATTCCTAGGTATCTAATTTCATTCTTTATATTGTGGCATTTAAAGCGAGTATTCCATGTCATGATCTCTGTTTTCGTTTGATTTACCATGTACCCTGAGACCTTACCAAATGCTCCTATAGTTTCTTCGATTGTATCCTTGGCTCTCATGTAGTCATCCGTGAAAATCATTAAGTCATCCGCATATAATGCAATTTTCTTCTCCCAAGTATGGTATTTGAATGGAGTAATTTCTTTACTGTTTCTTAACTTATTCGCTAGCGGCTCAATATATATATTGAAGAGCAAAGGTGAGAGGGGACACCCCTGCCTCGTTCCTCTACTTATCTTTATATTTTCCGTAAGACTTCCATTTATTAGAACCTTGGATCTTGGAGCCTTGTATATTTGCTTTACCATATGTATAAAGGTTAGTCCAATGTTGTTTCTGACCATTACATTCTCTAGGAAGGCCTCTGACCATTACATTCTATAGGAAGGCGTGTGTACGCACTTCACTTTTTTCACATGGCTATTTTCACCTTTGCCACCCACTAGTCTCACTAACCCGGTTTATGGATTCTGTCAGAGTGTGTTGCTTTGAAGCATCACATGTGGAGCTGGCATGCTTCCCTCTACTCCCTTTCTAGAAGCCAGCAAACCATGCTGAAGCTCTTCTGGCATGGTCTGCTGCAGTTGAACCTACACTGTATGGAGGCTCCCACTCAGCCACATGTGTTAGATAGAGATGAAATCCATCCTACTAGTCACCACAACTTCAAACTTATGCTGCCCATGAATTATATTATAATTGGCAATTCTAGCAGTTTGTGATCTCCCATTGAAGCCCTAATGCGATAGGAATATGGGCTGACACTGAGAGATTGTTTACTGCATGTGCAGTTAAGTGAAATCCTGGCTCTGTCTGGAGCACACTTCTCACAGCCTCATCATTTCCTCTCTAAACCTGAGCATAGCTGCTTTCTAGAACAGTCTCATCAGGTACCTCAAGCCCCTCTTCCTCTTGGACAAGTAGGAGTCCTCTGTGCCTTTGGGCTTGCACTTGTTTTGTTCTCTCTTTTTGTGAAGTAATTTCAAAACGGTAGACCTTTGTCTACCATAATTATTGCAAGCTTCATGCACATTAGACTTTTGCAAACTTTAGCCTAAACTTGCACCATTGGTTTACCAGTTCTGCACTTCATTATCACAGTCTGTGTTTCCCATGTTCCAGGTGTGTTTCGAACTTTGCAATCCGTTGAATTTAGCACACAGTGCATTGTGAACCTTTTACAGAGTGTTTATCCAGGGAATCTGTGTTGCATCAGCGTTGGGTCAGAAAAACCAGCGCTGCGTCACTTCCTTGCAACATGGATGTACCATATTTATGGCGTCACAAGTACTGAAGATGCGTAAAAAATTCTGATGCATTGGTGATAAGAATGACACAAAGCATAGTAACACAACTGCTCCCTACTTGACACATAACTGATTTGCATGTAGTGAAGCACTATTGCAATGCAAATCAGATTTGCGTCACATAGTATTGTGTTTCCTGGTGGAAAGCTTACAAGAACAACACATTTGACTCAACAGCATCTCTTAACACCAAAATAAGAGGGGAAAATAGAGGGCAACAACCCCATCCGTAGCCAAGATGAACAGCCAGCAGCCCATGGGACGAGGAAGAGCAATTTTAGTATCCATAGTGGATAAAATCAACAGTGTATGGCCAACAAAAAGGATAGTGCTGGAGTACAAGAAGAGGTAGCACTACTACAAGCGGAGGACTAAAGAAAAACTGGCCAGGAACCTTATGGCAGCCATGAGGACCAGAGGAGGACCTGAGTTCCAGGAGGTGGTGTACCCATTAGAGGAGCAGGTGGCATCACTCATTCCAACAGAGCTGGTGACAGGAGTCACAAGACAGGACAGTGCTGTGGTTGAGGACCAGAAAGAACTACAGGGAATCATCATCAGGACATTAGGGTAGCATGCCTGTATACAATAAACTGTATGTGGCTGAAGCGAAACTTGCAAACCCCAAATAACCCCCACCAAAAGCAAAGCAGGAGGTAATTCCCAGGGTCACAACTGAACAGCAGGGAGTAAGGAAGGTGGTTTGTTATTTACATCAACACTCCTAGGACCCTAGTATATCTTTCTCTCTGAAATCAATTTTTTGCGAATTCTGTTCTTCCTTCACTTTTTGACTTTTCATGTAATGAGTCCATTTACACCTTTTTGTCTAGAAGAGAGATCTGGGATGTTTCCAGTTTTCCTTTCTCATCTAGACATTTGTTACAATTGTCCAGACTGCAATGGAAATAAATATGATCATGAACTATACTTGGTCTTGGTCTCATACTATTAAAGGTTGATAGGAGAGGGAGCCCTTAATACTCTATGGGGTCAAATAGACCATCATACTCTATCGCACCACCTGCCTGTTCATGCTTCCATGAACAGGCTCTTTAACATTCCCAGATGAAATGATGAGACGTAAGCCGTGTTGGAACTGATGGGACTTTGTCAAGGGGTTGGACAGTTGAATATTTATTGTTGTGGACTCGCCCCACAACTGAGTAGCTTGTTTATTTTGTGTGGCTGGCCTCAGTCACCACATTGACCCAGCTACCCTGGTGGGTTAAGGAATCAGTCTTGTCTTCCTCTGTCTCTCGTAGCCCCATCAGCTGACCCAAGTAGGTAGGCATCAGCTTCTCACTGCAGCCTGTGCTTCTCTATTTCTGTAAACGGTCTTGCTGTTCTATCATCCAGGCACCCTCATCTAAGGGTGGTAGAGGAGGAGAAGGGAGTCCACCTGTATGTATATTCCTGTAAGGCTAGGCACAGAGCTTCAGCACCACCTACTGTAACCACAGGCCCATCCTATGCAACTCACCGCATATCACCTCATTAACGCACAAACATAGAAGCTACCCGCCTCCCACTGCACATCCAATCCAAGCAACTGCATTCACTATTCTAGTCCTCACAATAAACACTCTCTTTATCTTATGCTGAACACTGCTCTCTTCACAGTCATGGATGTATCAAGTGTCTCAGACCGTTTTACCAGGGAGGAAGTCAATTCCACCGTCTCCAATACCACTACTCACTCTCCAATACTCACTACTGTGTCCTGGTCCCTCCTCACTCAGCATTTCAACCAGCAAATCAAGAAAAGGAGGAGGCCTCATGGTTGTCCGCAGAGGACTGTGGCAATGTACGCCAAAGCAAAAGCCGCCACTAAGAAGCCTAAACTCCTTCCCTCTCACTTCTCAGTGACAGCAATACAGACCATAACCTTTCACCTCATCTACCAACACAGCCTTCAACAGCTACATATCAGCCATGATCAAGTCAATCTGGAAGCTATGTGAACATCATCGACCTGAGCGACATCAACACCCCAGGCAATGCTGGGTGCCCTCTTCAAAATGGCGGACACTGTCAATATCATTCAGCCTTTGACCCTGATAACATAAGTGAATGGGAGCGCCCTGAATTACATCTACCCCACTATCATCAAGCTCGCTCGCCCTCTGCCGTGAAGTGCTGACTACACTAACTAAGCCTCCCTGAGAAAGTCAATAAACTTTAAATAAATTAACCAAGTAAGAAAATATTCTTATGATTGCAAAATACAGCTTGCACAGGCATCATGTTTGTATAATACAAACATATGAGGTGCTTATGAGAAAAAAAGTTGACCCTGATAATTAAGCACATTTGAATGTGAAACAAACATGGGCTCGAGGTCTCAGAGAGGCACGCGCCTCTCCTGCCTCACAGCGGCTTGTGACGGAGCAGCTGACTTCACACGCACAGTTTGGTGAAGCAGATTTCAAATGATGCACATTATAGCAAAATACATCTTAGCCAGATGTTCCTTGTTCTCATTAGCCAGGTTTAGCTGGATAAAGGAAATGTTTCAGTTATTTTGTTTAAACCCAGCACAAGCCAATGCTGGTTAGCCATGTTATCCAATGGGAGGTGGATAACAAGGCTAAGATCATTTCGTCGCTAATGCGTGAATATCGCTGTATTTTCAGCGATATTCACGTATTTCGCCGCTATCGCTGGATATTTTAGCACAATGGAGAAAAACGTTGCTAATAGCAAGTTTTCTCCGCTAACATATCCAGCGATAGGCAGCAATAAAATAATCATCGCTCAGCCTATTTAGCGATAATTATCGCTACTTGTTGGTAATATGCCCCTTTATATGTAAAGAGGAAGGTGCTCGTTAACAGACAGGCATGATGAGTGTTTTATTCTCAAACGTTAAAAAGAAGTAGTTTTGAACCGAGTGGTAGAGGTATTAGATAAGGAAATGATTCACTTTTCTCTAATTTAACATATTTTCAGTAAAAAATAATTCCTGCAAAATCTAAATGAAGCATTTAACACTTTGTAGGAAGAAAAAAAGAGCATGAATATCTTGTTTGAGAAATCGATACCTATATCATTCATGCTTCGTTACCAGGGTTAATCATACAAGAAGGAGTGTGGTGAGGATGGTGCTCATCAATATGCTAACAATTACAGGGGACCAGCATAAGCAATCAGATACCGGGAGGCTCATTTATGAAATATTCATGCAGCGCCGCAAGCCCCCTCTGCGCTGCATTGAAGTAAGAGGGCACCTTCCTGCAAAAAATAATCTCCAGAGGCGATTTTCTCGTTCTAAATGTGCTGCAGCGCGACACACACAGAAAGAGGACACAACAAGGAGAAATAGAGATGTTTCTCCTTGTTTCGCCTGCCCTGAGGAGGCATAACATGTTGATGCATTGCCAGGTTTACCAATGTTGGTAAATCGGGGAATCTGCCAAAATCCATGGGTGGATGTGATGACGCGGGATTACCAGTCCAGTTAATCATACTCACCTGGGTCCATGAGCATTCACACTTTGAACCGGTAATCCAGCTTAACTTCCTGCCTATCAGAAATGTGTTTCTTTTTAGAATTTATACCTATACACCATGACTTACCAAATCCTTGTCACTTATGTTTTAAGTCCTAAAATCTAAGGATCAAGAATAATAAGTAATAATCTAACATTTATTTTTCATAAATCACCACAGACTTGGGAAAAGTTTTAAATTCTTTATCTATGCAATATTCTGTGAGTCAGAGGCCACAATAGTGAGATTAAAGATTTTGCAAGTAAGAAAATAGCTATTAAAACATAAATCTTGCAGGACTTTAAAGAAATGCCTTTAGACATTGGTACTTGGGAAGGGTGAAAATGGAAAACGGTACTAGGACATACCACACAGATTACATTTCCTAGAATGGTGCGAGGACCTACCCTGGCCACGGGCTAGAACAAGAGAAGGGCTCCCGACTAATCAGGTGCCAACAGGACAGGACAGGTGCATAACAGGACAGGTAGGCTCCGCTAAGTGCAAAGCCAGCGTTACACCCCTCTCTACAGCTACTCTCGGACTCAGCTTCTTTCTCAGCAAACTCCTGATTCTTCTGTCAAAGTGCTCGACCAGCACTCTGATCTCGATTCTCCTTCAGCATACGTTGGGTCAGTGACAGGTCTGTGACAAGTGAGACAATCTAACTGACCAAGCCTACCTTAGTTATACCATTTCAGTGTGTGTACCACCACCTTAATGTTGCAGATTCTATGCGTTCCCTTCATTTGATTGGTCAGCAAGACGAGGAGAGGTCATCAAACCATATTAAGATGAGATAATTTCAATTCTATATAGTTGATCAATGTCCCCACTCATAATTTACTTTCCCATGATGTTATTCCACCCAGCAATATTATTTCATTTTAATATACAATGTTGAACAAATTTGCAAGTTGTCTTCCTTTATCCAGGTTGCATGGTGAGATTTCCAGGCGCATCGTGGATAAGACAGTCTTTGGCAAGGTTTCAATGTCACTGCTCGAGGTCTCGCAGTGTTTCCAGCACATACGCAGAGTGATTTCAATATGGCGATTCAAGTCACCCTTCAGGCGCAATTACGAGCTATTGAAGAAGTCAAAGAGAAACACATTAGAATACAAAAATAAATGAATGCACTGTATACCACTTATTTCGGCTCTAACCCCATTACATTATTTTGACTATAGCATTAATAGTTAAGCAAAACACACAGGTTTTAGTTCAAGCAGGAGCATGTGCATTAGTATGTGAAGCAACCATCTTTGGCACTAGTGCGCAGCTACAAGAAATTCATAGATAGCGTAGATACATCACACCACGTACATGTGGCAGACGCATGCGCAGAAAAGTTCCTGCATTTTCGTCGGCCATTTTAGGAAACTTGGGTTACTTTTAGTAAAACACATATGCAAGCTTCTTCCCCTACATACTAGAAACGTTGTGTTGTGCGGTTTGAGTACTCACAAAATATGTTGGTTAATTCATTACATGTTATTTCGAGAGGATTGAATCCAAGCAAGTTTCTGTATGTGTGAAACCTTGCTCCATCAGATGTGTGGGGTCACCCACGCAACGCCCATGGAGTAATGCAATGCAGCGATTTGCGTAGAGTTGCGTTACTCCAGATTTATCAAGCCGCGCAGGGCCAGGCAAGGTGGCCTTGCTTGGCTTGATAAATATTACTTCAGTGTTTCGCTGGCACAAGGGGAGAAAAGTCTCATAACATTCCTTGATTCCTATGCACTTTCAGGGTAAAAGCAGAAGGTAGAAAATATAGAAAGACAAATAAATAGGAAACTTCAGGCTTAAAATAAACATCCCAAACCAAAATAATTGTTGGGCATTATTATTTTGGAAAAGTTTATTTATTATACAACAATGCAAGTAGGAGAAAATAGGGAAACCATCTGGATCTCCTTAACCACTAAACTCAGAGCTTTTTTGGAAATTTTGAATAGTTTGCACTTCCACACCAAATTGGAGTCCTTTTTTCCAACATCCTGGTGATTCTAAAGACACCTAAGGTTTGCAGTTCCCCTGGAGGGGACTGAGAAAAAGCCAAAATATAGCTACATTACGAGTTTTTGGTAAAAACCTGAAAAACGTGGTCTACATAAAGTATCTGGTATTTTCCTAAAAATGCCACCAACAAAAGGTTTGATGTGCTACAGTCACCATCTACCCAGCTTTCAGGAACACGCTGAGCTGAATCAAAAAATGCATTTCTTATCAAGTTTTGGCATATTTCAAAGAGCAATTCCATTTGTATCCATTTTTTGTGCTTTCAACTTACTTCCAGTTTGTGGTGGAAAGCAGTGTAACACTCATGGGTGACCCAAAAAATAAATGTTGAAATAAAGAAAAATAGTGAAAATGAGTAGGATAGAACAGCCAATTGTGGCAATGTGTTCAGCTGTAGCTTTTTGTTATGATGGCCGATTTGCAAAAGCAATATACCATTATGTCTTCTTCACCTGGATTGCGGGGTTATATAGGGTGTATAGGTTCCCCAAGAACCTGAGGTACCCAGAAACAGCAACTGAGCTGCACCCTAAAATGCTTTTTCTTTGTGTACCATTTATAGATCAATTCATATGGTGAAATATGTAGAGTGTAAAATGGGTGTATCAAGGAAACCTATGTATTTATAAAAATGGACACACGATATGTTGTTTAGCATCATTGCTTATTTGTCCATCTCTGTATTAATAGGCACACATACTAGCATGTGATTCAGAGGGCACTTTTCAAAATGTCTTTATTCTTAAATGCTAGCTTAAATTTGGAAGCCTCAAATGCAGTGAAATCCAATCGGTAATAAAAACATTGACTCTAACTTCCGACATATCGTTAATGTTACCTCACTTGTGTGAGTAGGCCTAGTGACCACAACAGGAAACGGGCCACAATGTAACATGAACACATCACATTTTTCCACTCAAACATTGACCCTTTTTTTCCAAATGTGGGTAGCTGTGTATTTTGAACCCTAGATCAGGCGGTAACTGAGGAAATCTAGCAAACCTGTACATTATTGAAAACCTCACTTGTGCCAATAAAAATTCTGTGCTTAGTGTCCGCAACAGGAATGGATCAAGCCATGCTCAATGGGAGCCATTGTAAGGGGGCTCCCATTGACCTCAAGTTGATCCATTCCTAAACAGCATTTTTATCAGCACAAGTGGGGTGGTAGGAATTGTGTGGATTCCTGCGGATTTGCAGGGCAGTGTAAATAGCAAAACCTCGTAGGCTCCAAGACAGGCGCATCACCATGGAAATTCCCGGTTGTCTTGTTTTCAAATTTTCTGTTGTTTGTAGGTGTCCCTGGGTGGCAACCAAGTACGGCCTCAAATCCCACAGCGAACCCCATCACTGATCTCTCCATGTAAGGCTTTAGGGCTTTTCATGACAAGGTCTCTTAGCCCACACACACAAGTGAGGGAGACTTGTGGGAATGCTGTGAGGTGGGAGAGTTTTAGCTCTGCACAGACTCCAAATGTTTTCCTCACAGCAATCATCCTGTCTGCCCCGGGGGAGAGTAAAGGAATTGTTAGTCCCATTTGGGATGGGGAATGGCCAATGCAAGAGTGCAACACGTGCACCCCTTTCTTTTGCCCCAAATGCAAAATGACTGCTGGTAGGGGGACTCTCTATCCCCCAATGTGCTAATTTGAGGCAAACTCACCAATGGGGAAAAGCCTCCCATTTGCCCTGGTGGGGGCAGAAATACACTATTGACCCCACTGGGGCAGGAGTATGGTTCTATGCAAGGGCAGGCCGCCCATCCTTTTGGTTATTTTGGTGCAAATCCCTGATGTCTAGTGGGCTTTCTGCCCCTGAGGGGACAGATATGCGATAAATACCCCATCCACCCTCTAAGAGGGGCAGAAAGTCTATTGGGCCCTGGGGTGGGGGGACACAGGCCCATGCCTATGCAGGTGCTGATCCGCCCACCAAAAAATTGCAAAAAATCTGGCTTTCTGTCTCTGGGGGCGGGGAGTGGGAATTGGAGGGAAATGCACCATCCCTCCATTGGGCAGAAAGACTGCCTTCTTTGTTTTTATTCTTGGGGCATGACCATACCCATGGTGGGAGGCGCTCACCATAAATATTTACTTTTTTACATTTCCCTGGTGTCTAGTAGGCTTTCGGCTCTCCCGGGGGGGGCGGGGGATTGGGAGTAATACCTGCTTCTACCCCTTAGAAAGGGTAGAGAGACTGATGCCCAATGGCTCGCTTTACTTTTACTTTACTGTACCGACGTCAGAGTGGCCTGCAGGCTCATTGCCATTACACTTTCCCCAAAAACTCTCAGGCTGCTCGTAAAGCTCTTCAGGAGCAGCCTGAGGTGAAAAGGGAATAAAGAGCTCCATCGTTGATACTCTCTCTGGCTCAGAGCACCAGAGGGGCCTTTAAATACCTCCCCAGTGTTGACGAATCGCCGACACATGCACTGTGGAGATAGTGCTGCAGTCGGCCAATACCCGACGGCCTCGCTTAAGAGGTTAAAATAATTCTACCCATGGCAGCTGAAGGCAGTTTCAAAACTAGCCCCAATTTACATCATACATGTGTATTTAAAGAAGCATACTCCACCTCTAGCGAACACCATTCAATTAAAAAAGCACACACAAACACTGACTGTATAACATTTTGTTGGGGTGAGTGACTTCGCTTCTCCTGCCATAAATACAACCCTTGTCATGGTAGTTATGGCACACAGCAGACAGGCTTAACATAGGATGTGTAAAGGATTTACGCAGAAGTCAAAAGCAATAAATATCTCAAACTGAATTAGAATAATAGAGAAAAATTACACCAAAGAACAAAATCCAGGTGGCCTCCAACCTCCAGGCCTTGGGTACACTTTATTACATAATATACTAGGGACTTAAAAGTAAGCTGTAATTTGCAAATTCAACTATGTTTAATGAGGGAACACAAATACGTTATTACCGGTTAACAGGGGAACGTGCACAGTGATTTAAAGCCAGACAAACAGATAGGCCAAAAATCTGGTTAGGCATCACACAAAAGTTGTACATTTCCTACATGTCACGAAGAACAAAGATGGGAGTGAAGAGATAGTCTCCAAAAGGAACACTGGAGGTGGATATGCCCTCCTCTAGAAATGTTTTGTAAACACAAAGATCCACCCTTAGATAGTTTACAGAAATAATGTACTTACAGGTCATGTGCTTTTCCTACAGTGGTTGGAAGCAGATAGTGTTTCTTTAAATACCCCTCACACACCAAAAGTGCCCTTGGTGTCATGCTTCATCATGGGGCTCATCCTGCACCGCTGCAGGATGGGGCGTGGTACAACATACGACTATGTGGGAGCACTAATTTTCAGAACTATGTGTAGTGTAGGAATAAGTGAGTGGAATGGTCACGGTTTAGTGTGAAAGTGAGTTAAAAAGTACTTGGCTCCTATGGACTAGAAAATGTTAGTTTCCTTAGAGCTGGTACTGTTGAAAGAGTGTGTTGGAGGTATACTGCTTTAATGAGCTTTTAATCCCTCTTGTGTATGTCAACATGTTTCGAAGCTCACAGGTTTCTTCTTCAGGATTAAATAGAGATCCCTTTTGTTCTCACTTAACTGTTGAGACAATGTTGGTTAAGTTATACTGCGTGAGTGAATATATAAATTATACTACGTGAGTGAGTGAATATATAAATTATATGAATATATAAATAAATGTGATACATGTACAAGTAGTGTATACTACGTGAAAAGGCAACATAATCATGCACAAGATACTATACCCACTGGGTATTCTATATGGCAATCTGAAAGAGAAACCTAACATTAAAAATGCAGGGCATGTGCTGCATATGACGTTTAACAACGGTGACCTGAAAGAAAAGTGAAACATATAGTGCAAGAAATATATGTATTTTCCGTGGCCTTAACTGTGTGCAATACACTAGTGCCGTTTCCTGCAGGTAAAAGACAATACATGACACACAAACACATAACATAAAACACACACTCTATATTGTGAGTTTTAGGGGTTGTAACTCAAAGGATATATTTGGCCGCTAAAAATAGAAATACCAAAATCAGTCATAGAAAAGTAATAGGCATGAGTACATACTTGTTTTTCAAGGACACAATGTCCCATGAGCCCTAGAACGGGTGGGAAGGGTGCCTAAAGTCACACTCTGTTGATGGAAAAAAACAGGGTTGGATCGTAAATACCAAAATAATGTACCTCTCTACTACATCTGTACATGGCAACTGGCTATGCCGTACTCACTACATCGAGGACACTTCCTCACCTAGGTATCACCTCCCCGAGGCTCCGTTGAACACGGAGACCGCGGGGCGGGGTCCTTAAGAAGTGTCTTCAATTAGCCGAATTGCCACCAAAATAGAGACAGTCAATCAGGGTCGTACTGAACTGCTCCTTGTGGTTAGGTCTGGGAAGGCTTCCTTGTTCTATGCTGGGACCAGGATGCTAGACTGCTAACTGGTTAGAACTTGAATATAGGCTTACTTTCCCAAATATGCCCTGGAAGGTAATCAAGTCCAGTGAAACTGCCTATTTCACACCTTCGCAGAGGCGCAGAAAGAAAAAATTAAGGGCTAATTAAGACGCCAGGTGTGGGGAAGCCTATTTGTAGTTCTTACGAGTACTTCTTCTTACCACATTTAGTATATGTTTGTAGTTGGATTGGTTTGCCCACAACTTATATTGGACATTGAGCATTACAATATCCTGAAAAGATCGGTATACACAAGCAGAATATGTATGAAATCGAATGTGTGTAAACATCTTGGCACACCTATGATAACATGTTACGATGACAGGATAGGAATGACCATTTGTAGCACATTTGCATCATAGTACATCAATACTAAGAGGTGGTTCTAATATGTAGAAGCACAGGGAGGGATGTGGGCCTTTTGTGATAGTGATATTGATGTGGTTTTTAAAGGAAGAGTTAAGGTAGCCGGAGGTGAGCAGGGCACTGTTAATATAGTGGTCCTCTCTATATTTTGTTTTTTACAGAGCGGTGCTTCTTCTCCCTGAGCCACAGCCAGGTGAGGTGAGGTCTGATCTTCGTGCTTGACGGGAAGCATGATATATTGTTCATTAACGAGTAATGAGGCACAATATGATGAATAAATATCAGTGCTTGAAACAATTGACAGAAAGTTGAGCCAGAATGTTGAGAATTTTGAATACGTGCAAGTGTTTATTACACTGACAAGTGGGAAGATATGTAAGGATATTATTTTATGTTACAGTGGTGACTGACATTACGCCATCGGCAGAAGACTTGGTGTACACCTAGGATTTCAGGTGATATGGTTGTATCATTTCGAACGTATGTATTGCACTGAGGTATATTATTATTTTTTGCACATTGCAGTAGCAACATTATTGAGGTCCTGATGAAGGCAGAAGAGGATCCTTTATCCTCAATTGCTGAAACATGTCTACCCTGTTAATTACGATGACAGTTATTTGGTGAAAGCTGTCTTATTGCACTGTTTTTAGATTTGAGCACTGAGATACTAATGAAAGTTTTTTTCTCTCACTACCCAATTGTAATTCACATATTGACAAGTATTTTTTTGCACTGCATTTTTGCCCATCATGCCGAGTAGTTCTTCACATCTGTAGGTCATTCAATTACTCATGAGTTTCTTTAGGACATAATCAATAGGTCCTACATTTCATCACTCATGAGTTACTTCGGCTCCGCCCTTCATAGGGTTGAGCACACGTACTCACTGTTGCGCTAATAGGAGGAGACCCAGATGATGATAAAACAAGGCACAGCTGGTGACTGATGGGTATCCGTCTTTTTAATTAGAATTTGTTTAGGACTCTTAGAAGTTCCACTTGGAAGTGAGGTAGACTCTGCTCTCTCAAATTTATTCTTCCTTTATTGTATGTCTGTTGAGACCCGTGGGTAGATTTGTGTATTGTTTGCTATAGATGGGGAATTCACCTGCACAAGGTCTTTAAACATTCCCTTAGACCCCTGTTAACTGTTGATTTGTTTGTTCTGTTGGTTTAGCCACACCATGAAGGCTTCGGTAGACGGAACGTCCCCTTCCCATATCACCAGAACGTCATCAACATAACATTTCCAGGTTTTGATGTTATGAAAGAAAGGTTTGTCTGGGTAAAGAATCCTTTTAGTCTCAAGATGGTGCACATAGAGACCAGCTATACTGGGAGCGAAGGTGCTCCACATGCTGGTCCCATGCCTCTGTAGGTAAAATGTTCCCATATATAGGAAAAAGTTCTTGGTAAGGGCCAGAGATACACACTCCATAACCACATTTCGTGGTGTCTGGTAATCCCATGTGGTGGTAAAAAGGTTCTCCTCAATTATTTTAGTGTAGTTCCTATATTCCCAATAAGCTTTGCACACTGGAATAATATATCCTATAAGATGTGACGTAGGACTTTTGTCTACTAGGTCTCTATCGAATATATTAGACTTAATTGTGAGTGCCAGCTAGCTCTGCGGTCACTAGAAACTTTCTCGAGTTCTGACAACCGCATAAACATGACAACTTTGTTTCCCCAAGATAAAACTGATCTTCAGAGTCGTGGAAACAATAGATAGATATTTTACTCAGTCATTCGTGCATGCTTTGTTTCATCAGAGTTTGCAGAGAAATAGAGAGACGGGAGTTTTCAATAAAAGTGTTTATTGAACAGTCTTCGTTCTCATGCAGAAGAAATGAACAATCGTAATACTGGTTGCAAAGTATAATGCGTACAGTAAGAAGAGTAAAATAAAATAATACTGAAAGAGCATTGTATGGTTCCTAGACCATAGAGGAATACATACATAAATACCAAAGGCTAAAAAGTACTCAACTGGGGCTTCTAAAATACACCTACCCCAATGTACCTAACCTAAGTCTAGTACGAGGGAAGAAGTAAGTGAGGTGTAGCATACATTTAGTATTCTTTGCCAATAATGTACCCAAGATTTCTCTTAGGGTCTAATTAGCTCCGCACCTTGGTTAAGAATGAAGACGGTCAATCTCAGGACTCGATTTCACAACAACCCGCAAGGGTAGCTTACAAACACTGGATCTGGATTTCTCGGCAAGAGGAAAGACAGCGTCTCTCTCAGTGCGTCTGCTGGAGGGTCGGCTTCCTTTGGCACTTGTTGTAGCAGCATGCGTCAGGCAAGTACATAGCCGAACTGCTCCAAACCACCGTGTGTTTGCTATGGCAAGTGTGGGCATATTTATACCTTGAAGGTGCTGACATAATAATGTCATCGAAGAGTCTTAGTTCTTTGAAAACTCCATGATGTCTTGGATGAATCAATATGCGAGCAAGGGGAAATCCCTAGCTGCTGAAGCTGAGTTTTCTAAGAAATCGTTGTGGATTTTCGGAACTAGTGGAAGTAGCCCTGCTGTATTTGGACTGCATGAGCTATGTCTAAATATGGTTATTATTTCTATGCCTATATAAGGATATGGTGATTTATACCTATATAAGGGCCTGAATCGGGAAAATTACACTAGGGTCCTAAAATGCTATACAACACCTACTCCACGATCATCATGTTCAACATTACTAAGTTAAAGCACTAAAACATATTCTAGAGCATGTGTTTTTAATCCCACCCAAAAATACATCCAAAAATGCATTTGAAATGGTTGTACACGAGAAAGAAAATTGAGCATTGAACTGAACGTATTTAAAAGCAATAATTCCATTGTATGCATATACTATAATATTGGAAATGCTAACCGAATGAATCACGAAATTACATTCATGAAATGGCTCTTAATAACAGAAGAAAAGTCGAGACCATCCCATAGCAGTATATGCAAACTGTTTTGGTTTGTGGATTAGGTCAATATGGTTTCTAGGAAGTATTCAAAGAATTCTTGTTCTCTAAGAATAGTTCTACTTTAAGCAGATTGCTTTGTGCCAAAGTTCATTAATTTGGGAAAAAGTCTAATCAAATCGTAAAAAAATAGAGTTTCAAAGTTAGAAGTTTTTGTTTTGAAAAAAGCAAAGGTCGAATTTTAAAATTCAAAGAACGCTGTGTGCTAACTTCAAAAGTTATTCTCGGTGTCAGGAGAAAACAATAAATCGTCTAGGCTGGCAAAGAAATCGTCTACCACAGTAGATGAAAGTTGAACCACTTCATTACGTAGATCAATCGTACACAGATGAAAAGCATCGCCGTTAGCGTCAGTCGCATTAGCAATGTTCATAGTTGATGGTACCTGTGTGCTTGTTGTACCTTACCTTCAGCTGGAATTGCCAGTGAGATCTCTATGAATGACGTCATCAGGATTGGTAGGCGTTGGGGACAACACGATACATGAGCCGTTATCGGACCCAGTAAGGCGTCAACATCCGTTGGCATTGCTGATGGAAGTGTTAGACAGATATCCAACATGCATTCCTCTCTACAAAGCAGGCATCGTAGAACAGGTAAGATACAATCTTGCCAGATTGGTCTGAATGACAGGAACCATATGGTATTCAGATCTCTCAAACGAGCCAAGCCAAGAATCTGTGTTATTCGTTCTGCATTGCCAGAAGAGCGTTCTCCATGGTAATCTGGGTTTCGCTGGTGACCGGACTTGCCATAACGGAGCAGGAGGAATAAAAATAGTATCCCTGCTACGAGTTCCTAGATGAGAGGCAGGCTGCTGAACAAAGAGTGAACGAAGTTAGGAAAAATGCCCAGGACTGCTTCAAAGGGTGCTACCAGTCCCAAAAAAATCGTCTTAAATACATGTACAATACCACTGGTATCAGACATGTTTAAGATACGACCTAACATTTCTGCTAAATGTTAGGGGCAGTTTGTTGATATTAATGCATGTATCTCCGCAGCGGACCTTGCAACTTGGAGATCATACGTCTCTCTGGGCGAGGTCAGTGGCACAGTTTTTTATAAAAGAATGGCTTTCATTCTGCTTAAAGTATCAATTCGTATAGAAGAGATGTTCAGTGAAGGCCATAGTGGCGACTCCCTGTCTGTCTTAGTTTTTGGAACTAATGCTTGCATACAACAAGTGACCCTGGCTGACACACTAACGAGATAGGCTATTCCTGGCATCATTCCACAACAGCTGTGATCATTCAGCATTATGTAGCTTCTATTGGAAAGCTGCCTAAAAATTGGATATATCACTGCTGCCGGGGAACCCTGCAGGTGGCATGATAAGTTGTTTGAAGAACCATCACACGCTCCAAGTAAAGTGATGCTGTGGCAAAGAAGTGTACCGCTCAATGTGGTTTTGTAATTTTTACCACTAAGAAATACCTCCTTTCCCCCACTACAACATTTGTGTATGTATGGTAAATCCCCGGTCGACTTTGTGTGTGTATGGTAAATCCCCGGTCGACTTTATGTACTCTTTACCCAACCTTTCATACAAGCCCGCTGGTATGTGTTTTAAGGACTACTGAAACTGGAAAATCGTCACTGGTATCGTGATGGTGCCATGTATTAACCATTGAACGGCTGGTTTCTCAGAAACGGTTAATGGTAACCTCTCCAGTTTTTCTATGCTCAGCACCGTATAGTCTGCTCCCCTCTTTGTAAAAAAGATTTGTTTATCTGTAAGGTTAAATACAGTAAACAATGACGTGGTGTTGATTAGATGCCAAGGCACATAGCCAGAACAAAGATGTTGTAATGTCCAGCCTAGCAGCATTATAGAACGTAATTGAGACTGGCCATGTTGTAACATTAGCAAGTCTTGTTCCATTATGTCTATGGCAGAGGATACGATGTTGTCCAAAGAATAGATTCTGGACGACAAGAGTTGTTAAACCATTATCAACTACAGAGAGTGCTTTCTCTAAATTAATCTGATCAATTTCTCGTATTCATTCTGCAGTTCCCATTTGCGTGACTTTTCATGCTTCATTATAAGCAGCGCATATACCAGCGTATATGAAATGTTTATGACGTGGATTGCGAGGTCCAAGTAAGAATTCTCTCAACTCAATGCCATCTTTAAGTAAAGTTGAGTGTTATTTTATATCTGGGAGTGTGGAGTTTTGTAGCCACTCAAGGCACAGTTTTCCCACACTGTAAGTTGTTATTATCCCTGGATGTTGTCTCTGGACATATCTTGGATCTGGCCTAGTTACTGTGAACCCTTGTGTCTTATTCAGGAATCTATCTTGACAGTTATTTGTGTCTGTGGGCCAAAATAACCATGTTTTCCAATCAGGATTAGTTCTGTTTTGTTGTAAAATATAATTTATGTCTACTTCCTCATCTGAAGTTCTATTACTCTCAGGTGTGGGTTTAGGTATGGACGGTTTGTTTAAATCTTTTATTTTAGCCAGGCCAAGACAAGATGTCTGTTGAACAGTTTCATGTAAGAACATTATTTGTTCTGGGATGATGCAGGCTCTGAATAAAACTTCTAAACCTTGTACCTGCCAGTCTTTTAAGCCCCAGACGGTTTCTGTCTCAATGTTGTCCTTCCAAAAGTTAAAGCCTAATGTGGACAATTGAGGATAAAAGACTGCAAAAAAATGTGCTTAGTATTACTCAACATACTTTTCATGCCTGTCTTATTAACATTTTTAAAGTGAAAAGTTTCTGGATTTGTGACAATAAAACCTGTAAAGTATGGAAATTTTTCATAAAATGTTTTCGAGCTACCTTTTGGTGGCATTGGATATTGTTCCCATTGATTATAAGTTAAAACATTTCTAGGATTTGCAGATTTGTGCAAATAGTGATGACCAAAATGAAAAAACAATACATTTCTTCATAATTTGATCAACCATCTAAGTATTCATGTTTTGCAAATTTTGCTGACATTTCTTAGTCATTTTATTAACAGTTTCAAAGTCCCAATCATCAGACAATGTACTCGGTGAAACAAAATCACCCAAGGAAACCTTAAATTGGTGTGGAATCTTCAGCAGCTCAACAGGGCTATAAATGTCATAATCAGTTCTATCCCATGCTATTCCACCATGTAGAGGAACGGCTGTGATGTTCACTGATGACAGGTCTTGTTGTTCACGATGAGATGATTTGTGTGGCTTCAGGAGCAAGTTGATGTTCTTACTTGCTGTGTCCATTTTACTATATTTTCCAGCGATCAGGGGGTCATCATCGCAAATACCTATTTTGACACAAAACGTGGGTCACTAACAACTCCATTTTTCACCCATGGGATCAGAGTATCTCTACCCTGACCCCTTAAGTGGGCTTTCACACAGATTTTCAACCCTGTTAACCGTTCCCAATCGATAAAGTGGCGGATGCAACTTTCAATTCAGGTTTGTGACCAATCAATAAGAGCATTCCTGTTACTGAGAGCATTCGCAATTCAACGTGAAACCATTGTTAAATATCTGCAGCCAGAGATATCACTATAAATTTGGACCTACATTTCTCAAAAACTACTGAACAGATTTACACCAAATAAGCAGAAGGCACTTCCTTGAACCAACATCTACCTCCCTGACAAACTTGGTGTAAGTCCGTTTAGCGGCTCTGGGTGCAGAGCTTGCTAAAGGTTCCTATGGGAATTAACATTACAAACGCAAACTTATTTCGTGAATTAACATTACTAGGCAACCTTATCTCGTCCTTATCTTCTCCCTCAAATTCTCTGTCCCACTGCACAGGTTACCTCCAAACTTTCCCAATCAGTATTATCCATTATGACAATTTCTTGTCAAAATTTCATGCAGATTGATCAAACTACGCCAAAAGTTATAGCCAAGTCAAAAAATGTGTTTCCAATGGAAACTAGGCCCAAACTATAACTACCTCTGCTAGTGTCACTCTATGCCTGAAAGGGTTTTGTTTTGACTTATACTGGGTGCTCCCTTGTGTCTGGACAAAGCTCTACTTCTCTGAAGACCTCTAATGTGAGCAAAACATGTGTCAAGGGTTGCTTTTATTCATTTCAGGTTGGCTTAGATGGTATTTTACTTATCCAAAGCTGTAATACTGTGGCCGGAATGGTACACGACTTTGGCCATTTTACACTTAGGCAAGGATAGCACTGTGCTAACCCTATGCTTAAAACTTTGCTGTGGAAATGACAAAATACTTTGTCCCTATCTATCTCGGCCTCAATGGCACTGTGCTAATCCTATGCTTAAAGACTTTGATAGAAAAGCTGACATTTGAGGTGAGCAAACTTAGAGTGTCGCTGGTGTTGAGAGTGCTCTATATTGGAGCTGCTTTCCACCTAAATTTGACAGCTACCCAGAGTTCTCTGCTTCCTTTTTTGCATAATGTATGCGTCACCCTATGCCTGAAAGGGTTTAGTTTTAATATATATATATATATTTTTCCCCTACCTGTACACGGTTTAATAAAGCAACTCATGTCTTCCCACAGATTAGAAACATTCTACTAATGTACATTTCACTTATTTTCACACAACGTATACCCGGCCAAGGGGAAGACTTCTGCTAAGGGTGATACAGATAATAAGTTGTATGTTTCCTTACAAAAGATAAAATATATTATACAGTGCCTCAAGCTAACTAAAGCAGTGGGCCCAGACAACCTACCTGATGTTATAATAAAAACTGATGTGGACTGGTGGACAAGTCTCTGCATGTCACCTTCCAAAAAGTCTTGGATTCTGGGTGCTACCCAGAGAGTTGGAAAGGGGCCTTATTTAGACCAATACATAAGAAAGAGGATGCTACACAACCAAAAAACTATTGTCTAATTGGTTTATTGGATATAGGGGAGAAAGTATTTTCTAAAGTATTATTACACCTAATGAAGTCCTAGGTAGAGCAAAACAATGTAATCTTGATGGAGCAAGGAGGCTTTATGGAAGGACACACAACAACAGATCATTACCTCAGTCTATGGGCAATGGCACAGGCAATCAAATTCTGTGGTAGGCAATTGTTTTACTTTGTTGATTTATGGTCCGCTTTTGATTTGGCTCAGAAATTACTTTGAGATATGCTAGAGTGGCTAGAAATCAATCAATCAATCAATCCATCAATCAGGGATTCTTCAAGCGTGCTACTCACAAGTGAGGGTCTCATGGTGCTGGGGAGGAGGCGAGGCTCCGGTCAATCGAAGAGTCAGTACTTAATGGTCTTTCTGAAGATATGCAGGGTGGGGTCGCATCTGATGTCGGTCGGGTACTCGTTCCAGGTCTTGACTACGATGTAGATGAAGGTTCTGACACCTGTTCTTTCTCTGTGGATGTGCAGGGGTTCGGCTGGGGTGAGGTCAGCTGATCGGAGGTTCCTCTTGGGTACGTGGAAGGAGATTCTGTCATTGAGGTATTGGGCCCCGGTGTTGTGGAGGCATTTGGAGGCATGGGTGAGTATCTTGAAAGTTACTCTCTACTCAATGGGGAGCCAGTGGAGGTTGAGCAGGTGTTGAGTGATGTGTCACAAGATGTGGAAGATGAGTCTGGCAGTGGTGTTCTGTATTGTGTGTAGTTTGAGGAGCGGAGACTTTTTGATCCTGGCATAGAGGGTGCTTCTGTAGTCCAGTCTGCTGGTTATGAGTGCGTGGATGACGGTCTTCCTTGATTCATTGGGGATCCATTTGAAGGATGCGGAGGGTGTTGAAGCAGGTGGAGACAACAGCATTTACCTGTCGGGGCACTGAGAGGGAGGAAACTCCATGGGGGTTGGAGGGGCTGCTGAGGGCAGTGGGCCATCAGGTGTTTTTCCATGCAGAGGGGGAGGGTTCTAGGACAAGGACCTCTGTCTTCTCCGAGTTGAGCTTCAGGCAGCTGCTACTCATCCAGGATGTGACGTCCTTCATTCCTTCCTGAAAGTTGAGTCTGGTGATGATGGGGTCTTTGGTGAAGGAGAGGATGAGCTGGGTGTCATCGGCGTAGGATACTCTGCTGCGTCTGAGCTGTCAGAGGATGGCGGTGAGGGGGCCGTGTAGTTGTTGAAGAGAGTGGGGCTGGGCGAGGATCCTTGGGGTACTCCGCAGTTGATTTCCGTGGGTTTGGAGAGGAAGGGTGGCAGTCTGATTCTTTGGGTTCTGCCGGTGAGGAAGGAGAGGAGCCAGCTGAGGGCAGTTCCCTGTATGCCGGCATCATAGAGTCTGATGGTGAGTGTGCAGTGGTAGGCGGTGTCTAAGGCTGCAGAGAGGTTGAGTAGGATCAGGGCTGTGGTGTGTCCTTGGTCATGGAGGGTACGGATATTGTCTGTGGCGGTGAGTAGTCGGGTCTCTGTGCTGTGGTATCTGCAGAATCTGGATTGGGAGGGGTCCAGGATGGAGTTTTCTTCATCAACACGGTGTTGCTCTTGCTTGTTCAGGAATTGCACAGGCAGAACTGGGCTCATGTGCCCTGATGGCGGCGAAAGCCATTATTTGGTACTATGGGATACATCTTATGGAGATGCTCGGGTGTATAATACAGTAGCCATCTTGAAAGGAATGCCATTCTTTTCTAGTTGGCCGCCCGAAGAGATTTATTTCCTATCTCCAATATTACTTGTCATTTTCGGGGACACTACATTAGGTTTTTTCAAATAACCTTGATACAAAAGCAGGTACATCCGACTTGGCAGGGAGAATCTGAAGAAACCTATACGAATTGCCAATTCCCAATAGTTGGTTTATTACAAGTGCTCTGCTTGTCGATCGAGTCACTTGATTTGCATCATTACATTGAAGCTGGAGAACATGTATAATCTTATTAAAGCTTAAAGAATGTTGTACAGATTGTGCACCAAGTCGCGCTTGTAGTTCCTTCTTTGAAATAATTTTTGCTTGAGTAAAAAGTCAGCAAATATTTTGAAACCTACAGAGTACCAATATCTAATTTCCTGTTCTCCAAGGAGCAAACCCATATCTTTGCTCTCCTGAAGCTGGACTAAACAATAAAAGGAGTTTCATAGACTTTTCCTAGTGCATTCATTCGGCCACTGATATCTCTTTAAGAACTTTGTACCTATTTTTTTTTGTAGTTTTCCTGTTTTCATAAAGACTGGTAAGCTCGTATCTGCTTCTTGTGTCATTCTCTCTTAAAAGAACTTGTCTACCGGATTGGCCCAATTTAAATAGGATGCTAGTAAATACAAATATTGGGACATGCCAAACCACCTTCTAATTTATCAAGTTGTAAGATCGATAGCCTGAGCCTGGATGATTTTTTTTATTTCATATGAAACTCCTCATTACTGAATCTAGAGCCTGAAAAAAACTATTAGGAACTTTTATCAGAAAGTTGGAAAATAAAAAAATTAATAGCGGTAGGATTGTCATTTTCAGCATTTTTATACAGCCTATTATAGTCAAGGGAAGAACAGCCCATTTATACAGCAAGCCCTTGATGTTATATAACATTTTAGTGTAATTCAACTGGAAAAAGGCTAGAGAAGTCATTTGTAACGAATATACCAAGATATCTGATTGGGAGCCTTGCCTTAGCGCACAACTGTAATGATAGCGGGAGAGCCTCTAATGCACTGTTAAAAAGCAAAAGTTCTGTTTTGGTCTGATTAATCTTACACCCTCCTATCTCAGTAAAATCTGCAATAATCTGAAAGGGGCGTTCTATGTCATCTTTTTCGGGATTCAGACAGAGAATCATATCATTGGTAAACAAGTTCAATTTTGCAAATCCCATCAATGGCGATTTTAAATTTGCCCTGCTATGAATTTGTATTGCGAGTGGTACTTTAAAAAAGGTAAATAAAAGCGGGGAAAGGGGGCAACCCTGACTTTTGCCTCTTTTGATCTTAATTAGACCGATTACCCTGGAATTAACCACCAACCTTGCTTGGGCGCCATTATATAAGATGGTTAGCATTGATATCACCTTAGTGGGAAAACCAAATTTTCCTAAACAGAAAAATAAGGCGTTCCAGGTTACCAGATCGAATGCCTTCTCGGCATCGATCATCATGACTAGTGCTGTTACCTGATTAACTGAAAAATAATCTATGGCCTTAATCAAAAACTGGGTATTGAAAGACATTACGCAGCCTGCAACAAACCCAGACTGGTCTGGATGTATTAATTGTTGTGCTCCTGGAGTGACACGGATCGCCCAAAGCTTCGTTAGCAATTTGTAGTCTGAATTAAGTAGGCTTATCGGCCTGTAAGAGTGCAGAGATTTTGAGTTCTTATCTTTTTTATTAAATTAAACTATTATTGCTTCTGAAAAGGTTGAGGGGATCTTGCCCCCACTTTTAATAACATTGAAAAGATCGACTAGAAATGGAAGAAATACATTTTAAAATGTTTTGAAGAGGAGGAGGAGCCAAGATGGCGACCGAGATGGCGGCGTAAACGCTCGGCTCCGTGAGCCTTCTCACCCCGCGCATACATCCTGGCACTTATCCTGAGCTATACCGGCATATTTATGTAGGCGAAGGATAACTTTCACTTACCGTTTGCTCCTGGGGCTTTTGCTTGCTGCAGACCCGTTGAAATGTCCCCAAATGTTTTGCGGCCTTCACGGAGCTGGGACCGGGGTTTTGAGTGCGGAGAGTGGCCGGCCGCGACTGCAACAACAGCGGCCTCTGGTGATGGTGAAGAGTCGGCCGGAGGGAACTGAAGACCTGGTGGCCGATGGCGACAGTGCCGACCCAGCCCAGCTAGCGGAGAACCATGTGGGGAGTGAGATACAGCTGGGTCAAGGGGAGTGCATGATACTTGGCCCCCCATTCGGGTGTTGTATCCGGGCACATCACCGACTTTTCCCGGAGTCAGCGTGCGGGCCCCAGGGAGAGGCAGAGTTTTTAGCCTTTTGGTGACTCTCCGCTGAGAAACCTGCCTTGACTTTTGAGATCCCCGTTGTGAATCCTGTTCCTCCCTGGTGTGAGGCCCGGTCCCGAGGTGAGGTGGAGAGGGACGAGGCTGGATCAGCTAAGATGGCGGATAGCGCCCTCGTACGCACACCTCATCAGGACAGAGAAGCCGTTGTGCGAGAGAGTCCTGGGGTCTGGCGACACGAGACAGAGCCCACTTCCAGAGATATATTGGCTGTGTTAACAACTCTGCATATGATCCTGATCCCGGACGCCCGGGATCTGGGAAGGAGGATGGCCGCCATTGTTGTCCCGCCGCTCCACACGGGCATGGTTGAATCACAAGGAAGCGCCGATGTGCTCGCCTCTGCGTCAGTGATGAATGTTCCAGCTGCGCCTACGTTCGTGGAGACGCCGATGGACCCGGTCTGTGATACCGCTTTGGACTGCTATGTTGTGTATGTGAGTGACTTGTCGGGGCCCTTATCTGTACGGCGGCTGAAGACACAACATCGATCCATTGTTTGGGCTGCCCTGGCGGCGTTTCAACGAGTACCGGATAGTGTGACCTTCTCTTCCTGGCTGGTGAAACTGTGTTCGGACTGGGAGATGTTTCCGGTATCGATACTGAAACAGACGGATTTCCGCCATACGTCTTCGGCTGGGTGTTGGGGGCTACAGTCCCATGGAATATTGGCGCCGCCCGGCCTGCCTGGATCGGTTGGACCCACCACACTGCTTTGTATGCCGACTGATGGGTGGCCGTATGTGGGTACTATTGATAGGGAAGGCCAGGGGTGAGACTGTCTAGTACATAGTGGAACACGTTGTTGGCTGATGGTGCTTAGTGGGACGCTCAAAGGGGATGTTATTGATTGCATTGATAATTATTGCTTACTGTGGCTATCCTGATCTTGCTTTTCCGATGTTTTATTGTGCGCGATGGGTGAGGGGGGGGCCGGGTAGTTTGATCGATGGCCCTTCTCCATATTTTCTCCTTCTTTTTTCTATTCTATTATTCTATATTTCGGGTCTCTCATTTAGGGCAATAGGCACGCTGCTGGGGGGGGGTAGGCCGTAGCCTTCTGCAGGGGTGCAGGGTGGGGGGTAGGGGGAAGGGGGTTGTTTATTCGTTCTTTCTTTGTCTCTATGGCCCTTTGTCTTTTCTATTTTTCGGTATCGTCGTCTTTCATGTTTCCTACAGTCTGTTTTGTTTTTAAGGGCTGGGGCGCTGTTCGACATGGCGTGTATGTGTTGTGTACATTTCTCCTGACTCGTATGCCTTGCCCCAATGTCTTTAAGGGTATTTGCACTCTTCGCGGATTTCTGTTTCATGTTGCTATTGTAGGACCATGCATGACCGTATGGCAATTATTCTGATATTTTTTCTGTTTTATTTTTCTTCACTGTAAAATGAACCTTCTTGAATCCTGATTTTCATGCTGTACGCTCGAATACGAGTTATCTCCTGGATACTTACCTGACCCCGACTTATGGGCTGCTGTATCTTTCTATATTGCTTTGCTGAACTTCCGCATTGACTAGCGGCCGGCCGGGATGGTTGTAGGCCCATGCTTGTATTTATGTGAAGTGATAATAAAGGTTTTAAAAAAATAAAAATAAAAAAAAATGTTTTGAAGAATTCTGTAGGTAGCCCATCATCACCGCAAGCTTTTGCGATGGGCATTAAAATTAATGCTTGTAGAATCTCCAAGACAATTATTGGATTCAACATCACCTAGTAATTCGATTCAAAAGGAAGAGGCAAAGTCAGTGAAGTGTGCTGCTGACAGATAAGGCTCTCAGATACTATATATTGAGTCTGGTAGATTTGAGAATAATGTTTAAAAAAGGTTTTTGAATTTCTTCCTGGTCAGTGACCTTCTGGCCTATGATTGAATGTTCTAAAGAAATGACCAATTCCTTTTCTTTCTTTAGTCTAGTTGACCAGACAAGAAACTTGCTAATATGCTGATTCTCTTCATATATTTTTTGTTGTACATGCATAATTTTTTGATTTCTTCAAGCAAAAATAAGTCCCTAAGATATTGTTTTGCAGTGACAATCGATCCTGGCACTATCTTGTGCCCATTGTTTTGTTCCCTGATTCTGATTTCTATAGTGGCCTGTCGGTTTGCTATCTGCTCAATAAGTTGCTTATGTTTTCCTGCTTTTAATGCTATGATCCTTCCCCTCAAGGTTGCTTTAAATGCCTCCCAAATAGAGTATAACTGAGGTGTATTGGAGTTGATGGTAAAAAACTACAAAATAAACTGCTTCATCTCCTCCACCCAGTCAGGATCTGACGGCAAGTATCTATCAAATTGCCATCTACACCCATCCCTATCTTTTGGAGGGATTTTGGCATCTAAAGAAATAGGGGAATGATCTGAAAATGCATTGGGAAGGATCTTTGTTCGGTCCCTGTTTAAAGATTTAGCTAAAAAATAAAATTCAATATGTGACGAAGTTTAAAATTAGAAAGAAAAACATGTAAACCGTCTACCTTCTGGATAATCCTCTCTCCAAGAGTCAATCAGCTGAAAGCTGTACTTTAATACTTCTAGTATCTTTTTGTTTTTGGGCTTGAGTTGCTTTTTGTTTTTGTTGGAGGTATCTTTAAAATCTCCCAAACAAATCAAAGGACCTATAGCTCCAAGAGCAAGATAACAAATCCCAACAAGGGCATCTGTTTCATTGCTAGTAGGGCCATAGTAGTTTATAAGATTTATGTTTTGCCCGTTCATTAAAACTTTGAGCCATAACCACCTCCCATGTATATCTTAAATGACTTCTCTCACCTACCAGTAAACTTTACTACTCAAATATATGGCAACTCCCCTCACTGCAGAACTTGCTGATGCAAAAAATGTGTTTGAGTACAGACATGGGATTCACAGTTTTGGCGTATTACTCTTTAAATGAGTCTCTTGAAAATAAATTAGAGCCGGTAAAGGAAGCTAGCCAGCTCATCACACTTGAAAACTTTCGCTTATTGGCTATCCCTTAATATTGCACTTCAAACTCCGAATATTAATTTTTAAAGATAAAGACATTTAAAAGAAAATCATTTTTCCTTGTATTTCGCTTTGTGGCCCTACTACTGACACTCATTTTTTGTTGCATAATATCCAATAATACTTTTCTGATCTCCTTACATCTGCTCATTTTGTCACCTAAAAAGTGCTCCCCCCATCACCCCGGTTGTGTCCCCTGAAAACCCAGAGTGCACCCCCAGAAATCCCCAATCAGGGAGCAGAGAGCCCGTCTCGCTCCCTTCCCTGTGATGTGAAACTTGTTTGGCACTTAGGTCGTCACATCCACGGTGACCCTCATAACTTGATTTACCTCCAAAACAACAAAGAAGAGAGAAAAAAAACAAGAAACAAAAAGGTTACAGTCCCTTCATCCTGATCCCAGTCTGTGCCCCCAATTGCTATCTCAGTTTTTGTTATAGGATCTCTTTCGTCTGTTCCACTAAATGTAGAATTTGAAACTGTCCTTTGACAAGTATTTTTAATTTAGACTGTTGGACTATAGATGCCTCATATCCTTGATTCTTTAATTCATCCATCATTGTTCTAAATTAACGATGTCCTATTTTGGCTACCGCTGACATTTCGGAGTAGATGTTAAACCAAAATTTATCCTCTGTTTGAAATCCCTTCATTTTAATTGCAGAAGCTAGAATTGATTTCGTTATACGATAGTCTCCAAAATTCACAAGGAACGTACATGGATATTTGGCGTTAGGCTGCTGATGGAATGGGACACGATGGGCTCTCATGATCGAATGAAAGTCACTACCAGACTGTTCAACTGGGATTGCATACTTTTGGATGAGATCTGAAATAAATGTAATGGTATCTTACCCAGCTTCTTGACCTTCCGGGATATCCACAACACTTAAATTTGACCTCCTTGATCTGTTCTCATCTCTTCACGCTTCATCTAGATTTCCTCGAGCTCTCTATTATGTTTAGACTGACAAAGTTCAAGTTTTTTTCTGGATGTCCTTGAGATCAGAGATTCTCTGCTCTACAGGGGCTAGTTTCTTATTTAACTGTGATATATTTTGATTGATATTTTCTAGCTGGCCCATGACTTCCTTGTGGGCTTTTTCTTGTGCATTACTTAATTGCCTTATTTCCTGCAAACTTTCATTCAGGGTCACTTGGAATGGGAGGTTATCTATGACTACTTCTGTCAGGCATTCCTTATTACCCCTTAACTCAGTTTGTAACTTTTCTTTGCCTGGTACTTTTGAATTAGAAACTTCATTTTGAAACTCTGGCTGCCCCTTAGAAATGAGCATAAAAGAAGAGGCCCCCTACTATATAGGTGAGGTTCCCGAAGGTAGGGAAAAATCAATATTTGTTAAAAATTAAGGTAACCATACTATAGTTGATATTTAATCAAATTATATGAACATTATTAAATGGAAAGAACCAAGGCATCAACAATTATTTATCAAAAATACTAAATATCATTTATTCAATTCTTAACAATTCAGCGATCTATAATATGCATACACTCACTTTCATGTCCGTCAATCACACTGTCAAACAATCTAAAAACAGTTTAAAAGCATTGTTGAAAAAGAAACATGTTCTACAATAAATGATAGATAGACACAATACATAGGGGAGATATTCCAAATAAACACAGTGGACACAAAATCAAATGACTGGTGGTGTTCTACGTGCATTTTAGCACACATGGGTGCCTTCGTCAGGAACAAGACCACAGTTGGAACATATGAACATTCTGCTTATGGCAGGGTTATGTGAGACTACTGCACTAAAGCATTTGAGGGTAATGGGGGTGATGTGTGCCAAGCGATAACAAGCTGCACCCAAAACCTAGGAAGGGCCACCTCCACTACCTATCTGGCTCAATACAGATGCGAAGAACTGGGGATATTCAACACTTTCAGGCCAGCTTTCAGCAACTCTCCCTCAAAGAGAGAAAAAAAAGCCAAAACAAAGCACACAAAAAATGGGGCCCCCCCTCCTACCTCACAAACAGAGCTGCGAAGTCCGAGTTATAGCCAGGTAATATCTTGAAGCAGTTTTCTGAGGTCACAGTAACAGGAGCCCTCCATCCCAGGAACATGGCGTGGAATAGTGAGAGGGTGAGCCATCATGTCCTGACCAATTTTTTGTCCTTCCTCTGGCCAATCGTGAAAAAAAAAGCCGATTTTCTATTAAAGCAGCCAAACTCGCATCCACTTCACAACCTCAGCGCCTCTACTTTGAACGCGGTCAACGCCGGTGGTCAGAACCAGATGTGTCGTGACCACTAGCCGAAGAGCATGGCAGGCCGCTCTTTCCATCTCTGTTCTCCCTTTTCTTGTCAGACCTACCAAACATCTTACAAAAAGGTGGTGGTTTATGCCCAAAGAGGGAGGGGATACACATATCTTGCTTAGTATATGCAGACGACCTGGTAATAGTGCATACAACAGAGTTGGGGCTCCATAGCAAATTGGAAATTTACCATGCTTATTGCTTACAGAAAAAACTTACAGTTCATTTGGAAAACACTAAAATAATAGGGTTGGGGAAAAGAAAGGGAGTCTTTAATTGGTGACTGGGGGAGGACAAGGTTTATGTGGTTGACAAATAAAAATATCTGGGCATGTGGTTTGACACCAAGTTAAGCTGGAAAGCCCACATGACCTTGTTCAGGGCATGGGGATTAAAACTGTTTAGCCCGAAATATGGAGGGCCATCCCTATGCCCAATACATTTGGTATACCTACAACTTCAGTATTGGGTGAAAGTGATAAATTGAATTTGAATTCACAGTAGAGTAAATGTACGAAATGGCTCCTTGCTCTCCCACCATCAACTAAGATACAGGCCATAAGAGCAGAATGCCAGATTACAGTCTGGAGCTACCAGGGACTGCAAGCCTACGTGACATTGTTGGCAGAGATTGAATGGAGAAGGCAATTTTGAAAATGTCATACCTTTGTAAAAAAAGAAATAGAGAAAAGTGAGCTGAACTGGGCCCTTCAAGTGAAACATATATTAGGAAAGCTCAATTGATTCCCAAGCATGAATTACGTGCAATTATAAAGAACAGTGTGATAGAGGAGGACATGCTTTATTTGAGGGGGGACCATCCCCCCAACTTTTTGTTAAGAATTGGAGTAATGAAGATGTCTTCCCATATATCGAGGCCATGCCAATCCACAAGCTAAGAAGTGCCATGTTGAGATTCAGAGTTGGGCTAAATCCTTGATATGTACATGCGAAGATTAACACAGTAATGAGAGATGAGCAGGGCTTATTTATATGCAGACTAAATGTAAAATGTAGTTCACACATGTTTTATTAGACTGTGGTTTTTAGATGAACAGAAAAAAGTTTTCAAAGTTTTTAGTGGCAATCAAGCCATTAATTTACTATTAAACATGAATTGCTTAAATGTGGTTAGTGCTACAGGGCTCCCAACTAAAATGCAAGAGTTTAGGGGGGTAGTATGAGCTTCTAGCTATGGATTTGTGACAAATGGCAAGTATAATGATGGGGTGTTTTTAATTATTTTATTGGTGGATCTTTTAGGATATAGATATGTGTGTAACTATGTTGACTGTTGATAGACCAAGTTCTAAATAAACCAACAAAATCACAACATATACAATGTATGGTGTAAACAAAATGGCAGTTTTTTTCTTTGTTAACGGCTTTCATTATCCAATCTAATAGGACCATATTTATAACCTGATTTGCCTTACTCTTGCTCTTGCACCACGCAACGTATAGCATCATGTGCAATAAAGAATGCCTAAACTCATAATCATGGCCGTGTAGGTTTTATTTATCGCATGCAATAAATAACGTACCGCCATATTATCGTTATTTATCAGGGACAATAACACCTTAACTCATAATCAGGCCCTATGTATTGACCACATGCACTAAATAGCACACATTTGGTATTTAACTCATGCACTAAATAACGATTTTGCGAACATAGTATAGACTTATAATCAGGGCCTGATTACAAGTATAGGGGCTATTTATCGCACCTGGTATATAAGAATGCCACGGGGTTCATTATTTATTGAATACGATAACCAGCACCTATTTTGAGTTTTGTGGAAAAACATGCAGATTTTGGAGTTTAAGGCACCAACATCTGAATGTTACGGTAATCACTGTATGATTCTCCCCTGTTGAATATTATCAGGTTTCAACAATTAACAAAGGCTGAGCTATTTACCACATCTGATAATTATCGGATGCGATAAATAACTCAACTTGTAATTCCGTCCCATGCCTAAAGACGGTTTAAGCATGGTTAAAAATAAAACAAATGACATGTAGTCATGTCATCAGTGTTATTTAACATACGTGTTATTTACCGAACCCGTGGTATTGGCATTAACTTTATAAATACCACCAAACTTGTAATCAGGGCCATTATGAGGTTTTTTTACCACGCACTGCAAAATAGTTTTTGGTGCATGTGTTACATACCGAGTGTGTCCTATTTAGCACTTGTGGTAAATACCAAGTGCCACATGTATGTAGGTTTTTTCTAGTTGCAAATGATCTGATTCATAGAATTGGACCGTTTGCAATTGGAAGAGTGCATTTTCCTGTGTGCCAAACCTAATGTGTGAATTAATCGCCAAATGGGTTAATGATTCAGTATTATGAAGCGCGTGTTAAGGGCGTCCCTTCCTAATATTGACTTGCAGTGCTATATCCGAATGTTTTGCAACCAAAATGGGGTTGCAAAACAATTGCATTTTACCGCTTACGTCAAGTAGGTGGTAACTCATGCACAAACAGGACCCCTTCCCCTTTGTGAATGCATTCAAAAACGTTTTTAAGACCAGTGTTCCCACCGACTACTGCCTATTCTTAAAAAATGAAACTGAAACGTTTCATTTCTCTTTTTGAAACGGATCCTGTTTTAAAAAAAAATGTTGCTTTATTTAAAATCAAGCACAGACATGGTGGTCTGCTGTCCCCAGCAGGCCACCATCCCTGTGGTTTTAGTGATTCCTACTGGGTTGCACATTGCAAGCTACCTCATGAATATTAATGAGGTAGGTTAGTGCAACCCCATTAGGAGTCTCTAAATGTGTCTCGGACAAAGTAGTACATAGATGTTTGTGATTTCCTAATAGCAGATCGTAACAATCCTCTATCAGGAAATCGCAAAATGAAACCTACGTACATGTGACCCTAAATGTGTTATTTAGGTAATTTGTCTAATTTCATCCCCAATGAATAGCACAGCCACAGAACATCAGGAAGTGACCAACTGCAGGCACTGGAATTTCCTGGAGTGTGGAAACTAATTCCTAGAGAACAGAAACAGCCAGAGCAACAATCAAAAGGACTGTGCGGACACACCAAAAGTACTCCAACAACTCCTCTCTGTGTTGAGTGTCCAGGCCATCATTAATATGGAGACAAAGCACATTAAAACATGACAAACAGAAAGCATGTCATTCTCTGATATCACTTAGTCATCAGAAGTAGAAACCTGCCACACCTTTCCACCATGGATCAAGGCGTGGAACAGAATTAAAACTGTACAGATCCTGAGTGGGAGGTCATGGTTAAAGAGGTGGTAAGACAGTATGACCATCCAATGTACCATCTCATGCTGAAGATGGCACCGAAAACAAAGAAAAACATGCTTGTTGAAGGAGATAATGGCCAACCTCAGTACAAATCAACATAGCCACATGATGCTGAGATAATTATAAATAGGTTAAAACCTTGAAATTCTAGGTATTTTAGCAAGTTTCCAACTACAAGCATCACATCATGGTGACTGGCATTAGGTCTCCACTGAGGGAGGAACCAATTATGACCATTCTCAACATGTCTGGAGTGGAAGACATCAAATAGGTTACTGAGGTTAGAGGAATCTAAGTTCACTGCCATGAGAGTCCTAATGGAAGTACTTGTGGTTGCTAAAAAGTTTAATTGGCTGTGAATCATTAGTTGTTACATATATTCACATTGATCCATGTATATATATCATTGGGGGTAACAACTCTCTAATGGTAATGCTGACATGTATAGACATTCGGCTACACCAATCATAATGCTCTGTAATCTTGTTGATAAAGGGTTGATGTGTTAGCCAATACCATAATGATGATGTGTTACCACAGCATGACTAATGCTGCTTCTCATCAGCATCATAACATTGTGGTTTCAAATAGAGCACCTAGCACACCACTTCAGTATAAAAAAGATCCACATCACGCATTTGTAGATAACTGGTGTGTTACTTTTTATAATTTCAACACCATTTTCCTGTCTATCTGAGGCCACCATTTGCACATGAGTGAAGGCAAATGACCCTCAGTTTTAAGGAAATACTGCTGTACCACAGATATTTGCTTTGCTGGCATTCATTCTGTAGGTGTCCAAGAGAAACTTATTATGCTGCTCACTCACTCTCTGTAAAACATTTATCACTCAGCAGAGTATTTTGCAAAAGGTTAACTGATAAATTACACACACAAATTCTACTGCCGGGTATGTGGTGCCTGTTGCAAGAAACTCTAGCATTTTCAGGGATGGGGTGGCAGTGGATCCCTAAGTGGGGCTCCAGGATATCAGTAATAGTAGAAATATGATGTGTATGGTGGGCCTATTGAGCCTGTGTATTCCCTGGTTCTCAGACTAACTAATGATTATGGGTTTCAACCTTATTCTCTAAATCCAGGCTCTTATCCAGTGTTGCTCTTTTACGTGAGCTCGTTCATTGGTGGCCAGGTTTCCATCATCATGCTGCCTGGTGGCCTAATGGTGCTGCATCCATTTTGGTGGACTGTAGAATGGAGATATAAGCTGCTGCCATCAATCTGAGAGAGATTCACCTAACACTGGCTGTTAATGTAGATCTGCCCTGTGTGTGGTTGTGTGTGATATTGTAATATTTTCAGCTCAAACAGTGTATGTACTGTGTTGTGTTTGCATTATTGTGATGGTCTTTGAATGTTTCTATTGTTATCCAGCTTTTCTTTCAATCCCTACAGTTTCATTAATGTTTACCACCTGCTTTTGACTGGTGGTATTGTAAGGTGGTATTTTCCACTGTTTTTTATGACCTCTCATTCTGGTGATTGGGTTTTATTAACACGTGTTATTTTTCTTATGTTGTAAATAGTGCATACGTTAAGTAGCACGTGTGCTAATGACCCATTAGGACTACAGAAATGCAGTATTTACCACAGGTGCTACATAATACAGGAAAGCCCTGATTATACGTTAAAGGTGCAGTATTTTCCGGGTGTGATAAATAGTTCCTATTATGAGTTTGTAGGGAATAACATATGGATTTGGTGTTTAACACACGCAAATTCCCATGGTATGGTTAATAGCATGCATATTTCCTCTCTCAAATCTCAAAAGGTTTGACCTGCCGTAATTTAACAAAGCTTGAGGCATTTAGAGCATCCGAGAATGATCCAATGTGTAAAAAACCTGGAAACTTGTAATTCCAACCCATTACGCATGGGTCCCAATTAACTGACCAACTTGTAACTTGAAACACAAGAAATCTAGGCCCCAGTTTTGCCCTAGTTATGGGCCCATCAGCTGGGTACAGCTTGGCTCCAGTAACCTATGCCTCCTTGGGGTATCAAGAAGAACAAAGTATACCACATACAATGCCCTCACAGGATATTATTGGGCACTCCCCCCTGGAGCATCAAATATTTTATAAGCGGCTAAGCTGTGCAGCCTTGCACTATGTGTAGGGTTCTTATTAGTGATTTTTAATACTGTGTGGGTGCGTCTGTACGGGGCACCCACAGCTTGAGCTGTTGTTGGGGGCCCGCGGGGGAGCCCTATGCTCCCTACAGACACAGCTGGCTCCCACACTTCCCTTTGAAGTGGCCCCATGCATCGTCTATAGACTCTGCTGTTGGCACTCTCACTTGGGTACAACACGAAGGTGGATGCTTTGTTCAAGCTGCTATCTTTTCGTGGCAACATTGCAACACCTTTTGAAATAAAATATGTATTTCGTTCATTTATTTGATCACAGGAGTGCCCATTGCCTTGCTGAATTTAGTTATTTTTACAGTACCGAAAGTTATAATTGCAGACCTGGTTCAGATGGAAGCTGTCGATAATAAACCATGCTGATCAACATACTGATTTCCGTCTTTTCTTGTCTGATTTCGCCTAGAGTCACTGAAGCAGTGCCAGGGATCATAAGGGTTCCAGATGCAGTCATCCTCTGCTGCCCTGATCATCATTTCAACAGTCCTGACTCTCCCAATATGTTCTCCTGAGGGAAGAACCCAGGTTTGTACGGGAGTCTCTAAAGTTCTACAGTTTATGACAAGGATGTTTTTTAATATCTTTGGTTGGTGTCCACTCTGCCTCTGCCAGAGTCAACCTTCTGTCCTTCTCTCCATCTCTACCTGTGTTATCCTATAATTCTCAGTCACAGGTTCAGCAGGGATTAAGATATTGCTGTCCGCCAAGCGCTATCTTGCTCCTGGCAACCTTCTTTGGGCTCGGCACGGTGCTTCTGAGAGTGAGCACACAGGGATCAGTTGTTCAGGCCTCCCAGATACTTTAAATACTTGTATCAAAAACCTAGGCACACTTCAAAGTAAATCAACAGTATGTATGTCCACTACAAAGTTAGCAAGTCCTCGGTTTTATTATATCCCTTGAGTCCTAAAACTTCAGGACTTTCCTTGAAAGAGCCGGAACGTTTAGTTTACCGTCAGCGCGGTCACAGGTTGAATTCAGTCACCCAGCACTGATTGACCGCACGGAGCACTCTACTTGACTTACTTATACCTCGCCCTACCAATTTCTTCGAGTCCCAGACAGCATTACATAACTGGGGGAGCCGGAACGCTGATTGTACTGGCAGCGCGAATATATGAATAGAGTCCATCACCTTGGGACTACGTGGAGGCGAGCCAGAGTTTTACCCTAACCGGCAGCACGACGTTTTGTTGGAATTTGACTTGCATATCATACCCAGTGATGAGCCCAGCCGGGTTGGAATTATCACCGTCAACGAGATTACAAAGACCTGTTGTTTGCCATTTAGCCCTGAAGAAGTCGCAGAGCTATTTCTACATGTGACGAAACACGTTTCGGCTGGTTTCTGTTTTGGCTTAACCCCTTCGATGCGGATGACAAAGCCAGCTCATCATGGGCGTTACCTGCGCTACGTGGATGACGAGCTGGCTTTGTCACAAACCGCGCGATTTTCAAATTTCAGCGCACAGCGGGAAAAACCGCTAGCGCGGTAGCGGTTAATGATACCCGAATTAAAGACGAAGCAACCTTTTACCTACGTGTTTATGGATTTTTGTTCCGAGGACTTGCTAACTGTGTAGTGGACATACATACTGTTGATTTACTTTGAAGTGTGCCTAGGTTTTAGATACAATTCAGTAAGTGTGAGGGTCTTCCACACACAACATTGAGGGGTTATAGGGCTCATCCCCTCTCCCAGCACCTTCTGACATTAGTGATACACTTACATTACACATCAGTGCGTCTATCATCCCTTTTACTAAAAACCCTTCATTAGAGAGTCACCTTAAGTACTTGCTAAGGCTGGTGGAACCTTTTATTATCAGCCTTGGCAGTATACTGCTTGTTGTGTGATTGGTAAGATTTTGTAGTGGTTTTAGAAGTCGGAAGACCTTCCACCTGGTTCTGGGCTTCCAATCGAAGATTTGAGTCTAATTCACCCTGTGATCTTGTGTTAGAGTTCTAATATTGTTCTCATTATGTTAGCAAGTCTTATTCATTGCACTATGTGTTTATAATTTTAGTGTCTCAGGGATGCGCGTCTTCTAGGTTGAAAGAAAAGTCCTCTGGTGTTGTGCGTCTAGCTTTTCTTGAGGGCATGTGGTATTTCCCTGTGTTAAGTGCGGCTGATAATAAAGCTGAATATGTCTATGTGCTCTGCCAGATGCTAATGCATGAACTATTATTGTGGGACATGACATTGTGCCGACAGTGATTGCCAATGGTTGCGCACATGAGCCTCCTTCCAAGGTGTTCTATAGAATGTGTCCTTACACAAATTGTGCAAGTGAAACATATTGTACCATTAGAATATGAGGAAGCCAGAGGTTGGCCGTTGTTCAGTCACCTCAGTTCCATAAGGCATGTTTAGTCTCTGAGGTTCACTCTGTGGCTGTCATTGCCCATTCGCTGTCTCTTGTGGTTTGGAGGAAAGGTTCTGCAGTGTCTAGCATCTGATGTTTGATACTTCTGTAGGACACAACTCTGAATAAGGCATTAGCACACTGCAGAAGAAGACACTGTCTGCTGTTCTCAGGTAGCATGGGCTCCTTTGTCCTGTGCTTAGGCAGGCAGGAATCCACAGAATTTAAATGGAAGCATCTTTCGAGGGTGCAGAGCTGGAAAGAGAAGGTAAGATGGGATCTGTGAAGGTGCAAGCAAAGGTGCCATATACTGCAAGGGGTGGGGTCTTGCAATAGAAACTACATTAAATGTAATTCTATGTAGTGCTTCAAAATGCTAACAAAAAATGTAAGTCTTTTCAAGACTGTGATGGCCGTTAAGAAACTAGTCCAAGAGTCCTCAAAGTTAACAAAAATTAATGTGTGCAAAAACCCAGCTGAATAAAATCAGATGGTAGGCTGAAAGTCCAGCATCTAAGGTGAAATGTGACAGAATCTAACTGAGTTTGGGACTGAGAATACAGTAGATACTGTAACATCATTTCAGAATTTGAGGAAAACAAATTGTGCTTTGTATGCAGAATCAAAACAAAGAAGTTCCCAAAGGTATTGGCATTTGATAACGTGTATATTGGGTACAAAGGGGCTTATTTTACAAGCCCCTGGCTCAGTCCCTACCTCACTTTTTCCCATATTAAAAGGATGCACCGGCAGAGCAAAGGGTTTGTAAATTAGCCCCAAAGTCTCCATGAACAGACATTGCCGTACCTGGTAAAACCGGGTGAGGTGACGTAAAATACCTATATGCACCCTATACTCCTATCCTGAGACTAGTTCCTTCTGATAATATGCTTGGCCCTGAAACAAGCGTAAATCACTCTAGAACATAACATGTCCTTTGACCTAATACGTTTTCCATGATCATTTTAAAACAGAATAATAAAGATTGGGTTACCCTCTTCCTGCCCTGGTTCAAAGAATGCAGATAGGAAGTGCGTCGCTATCTCTATGTTACAACCATTGGCAAACCCAATAAATGCTTAGCTTTGTCAGCTTGTCTGATGGTTCATTATTTAATATTGCAAGCATATGCCACTAAACATTAGGGAAAACATGCTACCACTTAAATTGTGATGGTCATATTCTTATAATAAGCAGCAGTGCAAATACAAAATAAATAAATATTATTGCAACCGTATGCCAGAAAAAACAAAAGGAAAATTCCAATAGTATAATGATATTACAAGTCATCAAGAAGTTCCATGAACCTCCTGGATCTAAGTGCAGCCTTCGACACGGTTAACCACCGTGTCCTGACTCAGCGCCTATGCAATATGGGAGTGTCTGGTAAGGCCCTGGACTGGCTAACATCCTACTTAGATAATCGGACTTTTCAAGTCTGGGAAGGCACTGCGCGGTCCAAATCAATCCCCCTCCAGTGTGGCGTACCGCAGGGCTCATCATTGAGCCCGACACTGTTCAATGTGTACATGTCCCCTCTGAAGGATGTGGTTGCCCCTTTTGGGATTAAAATAGTAAGCTATGCTGATGACACCCAACTTGTCGTCTCGCTGACTCAAAAAGACCAGTGTTTTGAAAACCTTCACGCCCGTCTGTCCAAAATTCACGCCTGGATGAGTGAGTCCTCTCTCAAACTTAATGGCTCCAAAACGGAACTTATGCTGTTGGGGCATAAAGGGACTCCACTGTCTGATGCTATCTGGCCTACCTGTATGGGAGTTCTCCCCCCCCCCCAAAAACAAGAAATCAAAAGTTTAGTGGTCTGGCTGGAACAGGATCTTTCGTTTAAAACCCATGCCAAAAAAACGTCTGGCACCTGTTTCAGCTTACTCCGCTCAGTTCGGAAAGTCCACTCTCTTCTCCCCCCTCTCTCAAGGAAGCTGCTAATTCAAGGGCTGATCCTTTCTAGATTAGATTATAGTAACGCCTTGTTCTTGGGCGCCCCGAAGAAACAATCTCTAAATTGCAGCAGATTCAGAACTCCGCAGCCAGGCTGCTTACAGGCACTTCTGCGAGGGTCTCAGCGAAACCAGCCCTCAGACAACTTCACTGGCTGCCTATTCGTGAAAGAATAATGTTTAAATCTTTGTGTATTGCTCACAAATCTCTGAAAGGCAAGGGACCTCCGATCTTGAAGAGACTAGTCACGCCCTATAATGCTAATAGATCCCTTCGCTCTGATCATGAATATCTGGCCATAATCCCTAGAGTTAAGAGGGCGCGCACTGGAGGCCGTCGATTTTCCGTGAACGCAGCGTTTTTGTGGAACTCACTTCCGCTGAAGCTGCGAGCGGAACCATGTCACCAGCGGTCTCGGAAACTTGTTAAAACTTTCCTTTTCCCTCAGGGCCCCTAAGCTTCTCTCCTCGCAGGATTTTTAGCTCTATCTCAGCGCTGGGAAGCTCCCGAGTAACCACGCACTTTATAAATCCGGTTACATTACATTACATTACATACATCATATTGAAAACTGAGACCAACGGCCGAGTTCCTTAATAAGGTGATGGAACTTTGAGGTGACTTTCAATATCCTTATCATTTATAGCAGGGGGGGTACTTTATAGCATGTAATACAGGGTCACACGTTCATCTTTCCCACAAGCCACTTGATTCCTTGGTTTGTAGCTCTTTCGTATAAAAGTGAGAGCATTTTTGCAAATACAAAGAATAAAAATAGAATTTCTAGTGTAAAACTCAACACATCAAAAAAAAGGTTAGATATTTAGTGTAAAAAGATATTAGAATCAGTTTAATGCAAGTCTGCCTTTTTAAAAAAAGCTTCAAATGCTGGATATGTGTAGAAAAATGCAGAAAGATTCCAACCTTCCTATAATTGCCTAAGGAGTGCAAGAAAAAAACCATGTTGCCAAGCATTTTTCTATTTTGCTTGTCACTATAAGCTAGGAAACAGAGTTTGAAGAAAGAAAAGCTACATTTAATGTTTTTTTACACAGCTGCTTAAATTATGTTCTGTGATGTGACTGCCTTTCTCGTTGGCTTCTGACTCTGGCAGCAGGCATTTGATATCATACTTCAACTGATATACACTTATGACAGTTGAGTTAAGATGTCAATCAATCAACCAACAAACAACATAAAACCATAAAAGCATAACAGAATTTTTTATTTTTTTTTAAAGAAAAATCAAATAAATAAATGCATCAAAAACCGTAATATGTTAAAAACAGTACGTAAGATATAGGTAATACGGACTACACCTTATAACATATCATTGCAAAGAAATAGCTAACCATGCAGAGGCTTCTTTTAATCAATTATCCACTCATATTCTTCCATATCATTAAAGCCTTTCATAAAAGCAAAATTCAAGAAATTGCAATTGTTGTAAAAAAAAAAGCAGAGCATGTCTACATTTAATGAGTTTGAACCATAGCAATATCGGCTTTAAAAGCTGTTTCTGGGGGTACCCCAAAATATTCACAAAAAAAGTAAAGTGAATTGTACATTGTTCACTAACTCCTAGATATAGTTATGATGTCATTTCTTTATAATCCGGGAATGGGTACCTCACAAGACATGGATAATATAAAAATTAGAGACAGTTTTTTAATACAGGGATTGCAGAACATGAAGGGATATACATGGTTTACAGTCCCTCATACCGTACACTATAAGGATACTTCAAATCAACAAGGAGTTCCCCGATATATAGAGGCACAAGGCAGTATAGTGAGTGCCTTTATTCATTGATTTTAATTCTTTTATTAAGTCGTTTCATATTCTCACATAACTGACAGATTACCATATCACCACTAAGTACATACCAAGTGTCCGCACATCAAAGAGTATAGAGGTGTGGAGAATGGTGATTAACAGTGGTGTGCTGACTGATGCAGTAAATTAACAAATGCACAAGACAGCTGTTGGAATGAAAAGATAGAACTTGTTTCAACCACAAACACTAGAACTAGCAAGACCAACTTAGTGCATTAGGAGAGCCAATGCCGCGTAAATGCACAAAAATGTATGTCGCCCCTTGCTGGGTTAAGAGTAACCTTTTGGTGATACCAATAATCAAATATGGGAAGATTATCATCTTTCAAGAAAGATTGCAGCTAATTGAGCAGAGTGTCCAAGCTGTTATAGAGAGGGTATTTATACAGGCCCCTGACATCACCCTAGCTCAAGGCAGTGCACTCACCCTGAGCCCAAGTCTCCATGGAGTGTGTCCAGGCACTGAGTGTAGGAGGAGTGGATGACTTCCATCTGCGAGTGATCAACTGTTTAGCAAGCAACAGAGCCAGGTCTAGGAACTGCGAAGTCGCGCTATTACTTTTGGGGCGGTCAAACATACTCAGTAGGCACACCTCCTGTGTATGCAGCAAGTAGTTCCCTGTACAGCAGACCAGGAGATTTGTGATACCCAGCCAGTATTTGGAGAGTGTGGGGCATGACCAGAATATCTGCAGGAAATCAGAATCTAGCAAGAGGCAGCGGGGGCAGGCTCTATCTGTATGGTGAAAGTACCAGTGGATTTTGTCTTGAGTGAGGTAGGCCCTGCGTATGAGAGACAGCAAACACAACAATGATGGACAGAATGTGGATCAATGTCACACATTCACCCCAGTCCAAAGATCTGGGCCCAAATCCATCATTTTTCCACTCCACACCACCCTGGGTTAGACAATGGCGATATGCAAATCAGCGCTGACCCTGTGCCCCATGGGAACAGTCCAGTTCGAACTACAAAAGCCATGTCCTTCCCAGAACGGAAACAAGCATCCGAGGACCGGCCCGGTTTCGAGGTAACACCTCTCTTCAGCCCGGCTAGCTTGATTCCAGTGGTGTGGAGTGCCTGGGACTCACGTCTGAGCATCCCCAGTACACTTAGAGCGGTAACTGCAAACACAACAATGATGGACAGAATGTGGATCAATGCGTATGAGAGACAACATGACTGGTTATGTCAGAATGTTCTACCACTCCTTGTCCAAAACAGGAGCTCACAGTACCACTGGCATCATATCGGAATGAGAGGCACAGCTGTGTGTATATATGGAGCTAGGGTACCATTTTATCAAATGACATCCTGTTCTCATGACATGTAGGTATTGTATTGTTAGATGCGTCATGAGTTCTTGCTGAATTGAGCCTTATCGTCTGAATAAGGGAGCTGTGCTGGAAAAATTGGCCCGGGTGAAGCCCGGTGTCAGCGATGAGGTCCTCCAATGGGAGGAGAAAACCTTCCTGATAAAGGTCCCTCAGACTATGGATACCCACTGTGGTATCCATAGTCTGAGGGAGGGTAGGGAAGTGATTAACCCTCACTGGAGTTTACCAAATAATGGGAGCACTGGAGCAAATGGCCTCACCGATTGGATGAGGCATAGGCTCTTCCTGTAACAATGATACGTGACCTGTAAAAGACTGGAGTGAGGTGGTACTGTATTAGTGAAAGGGTTAAAGAGGTTTAGTAGGCATGCTATCTTCCACAGGGGGAGTAAGTTGCTCAGTCGTGCAGCTGGCAGCCTGATAGCCATCTAGCCACCCACTGTAGTTGCCAGAAAGTAGTGTTCAAAGTTTGGGACGCCAAAATGTGATCTGACCTGAGGTAGAGCTTGTTGAGCACTGCCCTATGCCGCTTAGCATGCCCTAGAAAATCTCTGGTCCTTTGTTTGATCAAGCGTAAGAAGGGCTTAGTATTGTAATGAGGTAGATTCACAAAGAAAGACAGCAGACATAGCAACATCACCGTCCTCATTCGGGGTATGCAGCCTGAAAGCTATCAGGGAGCACAGTGAGGTCACTGCATGCACTTGATTGCCGTAGAAAAGGTCAGCCTGTGTGTGGTATATTCTTAAATCAAGTAGCGGATCGTGCTGGGCTGCCAAGGTAGGAGGGTGCCATTTATTTTAAGGGCAGGGTCAGTCGCAGTATCAGCCAATGAGAGCCAAGATTTAGCCCAGTAAACTTGGAGGCTTGTTATACATGCAAACTGATTAAGTGCTTGCACTATGTCTACCAAAACGTTGCACATGTCCCTCAGGTAGAGAAGCAAATCGTCTGGGTAGAGTGAGATTGAATGAATTTTATCACTGAGAGATATACCATAAAAACGGCCCAGCATATGGAAGACATGTGCCAGCAACCTAATCGCTAAGGAAATAAAAATGGGTACAGTGGACATACTTGTCGAGGGCTCCTGTGTATTTATATAGGATCAGAAATGAGACAACCTATTTTGACCGTAGTGGTAGGATGAGTATGAAGGAGTTAGATCAGGCTGATTAAACGGGTGCCCAGACTGTATTGGGCTAGCACTGTAGATAAGTAGGCCCATGCGAGAGAAGGCTTTTCTAGATATAATACTAGACAGCCTGCCCTCGGCCAGTCAGCAGGAGTATACTCCAGAATGTGATAAAAAACGGTGTAAGTTGAGGTATGTGTTTCTGTTCAGTAGAAACCCAGTTTGGTCAGGATGAGCCAATTGTGGGACTAGAGGGGTAAGGCAATTGGCTAGGATCATTGCTAGTATTTTGTAATCTGTATTGAGGATTGCAAATGGAGGAGGTGTCTTTGCCAGGTTTGGGTGTAAATATAAGGAGCAGTTCGAGAATTGAGGTTGGAAGACAAGCAGCCACCATAGCCTCATCCTATAGTGTCTTCAGGCGTGGTACAAGGAGGGGAGCATATGTTTTATAAACCTCAGCCTATAGCCCTTCCTGGCCCGCCGTTTTGCCAGAGGCAAGCACACTTATAGCCTCCTTGATCCCAAAAAGTGAGATGTTGCTGTTGAGATCCTCCCTCTGTTCTGGCATCACTCGGGGAAGAAGCACATCAGTTAAGAGGGTCTGGCCCCTCTCCACTGGTGCAGTGAATTCCGACTGTATAGTGAAGCATAATGTCACGTGAACGCAACATGGATATTGCTTTGTGTATGTATGAGAGCCCAGACTCCGTCTATATGGCAGGTATGGGGCATATGTGGCTTATCTTGTCAGACATCGGGCTTGATTTGTCTGCCTCAGAATGGTCTTCTCGGAGTGTGTCACATGATTAAAACAGCATAGTTTCTGCAATAACACTGCATGCTCATGGCATGCTTGGTCGAGGTACTTCTTGACCACAGTAGAAGTTTGTGCTTGTTTCTCATAACCCATCAGCTCCTTCTCCACTTGAAAGAGATCACTTTTGAGCTGGCACTGCATATTCAGGGCACTGCCCAGGCATTGTCCTCGGGTTGCAACCTTAAAGGCATCCCATTTGACAAGGCGGGATAAGCCAGTGCTTAAGTTAAGGTTGAAGTATTCTGATATATTATTGCCGAGAGATGCGCAAAAGGAAGGATTCTCAAAAGCCTCTGTTCATAAGTGCCATGTTGGAATACAAGGAAGACTTAAGCAATGTGGACGGACCCACTATGTGTCTATGCAATTAAAGCACTGTGAATAGTAAGAACATGGACCCATTAGGTGTTCTTAAAAGACCCCTCTCACACCAACCTAGTTGGTGTCATGCTTCATCATTGGGGTCCCAACCGGGCGGCCGAGTGCCTCCCGGTTGTGCTACGACGCCTGACTATAGTGGAGCTGGTGTTGTGCATAAATGTGATGTGAGGTAAGTATTTACAGTTAAACATATCTCTGAGAATCCTTGCCAATAACTTTAATAGTTGCGGCTCAGGATATAGTTAAAAAGATAATATGTGTTGTGCAACTAATCTGGATTCATTTACTGTATGTTGCTGTATGTGTGGCGGTCTACATCTTTCAGCCCGTAAAAACAGTAGTAAGGGTTTTCTTCAGGACCAAAAAAGGGGGTGAAAGTGAGTGGCAAAGGTGATTGGTGCCACGTTAAACCTTTTTTGTAAAAGATATTTTTATTGCATTTTAAAGAAAACAAAAGGAAAACAAACAAAATGAAACCAAGCGGCATCAATGCAGTAGCACAGTCCGGGCCCCGCTGGAGCATCCAACACAGCCATCATTAGTACCAAGCACCAGCTAGTTAGTCTAAGCGAAGTTTGTAACGAGAGCATCGGGTAGTCGTTCGCCAGGTGTCACCCAAGGACTCTGCTGGGACCATACCGAAGGGGATAGCCAGTAGCACGAAATGGCACGTGAGTCCCGCGCTGGTGAGGTCCCTCCTCATTCTTGTCGTGCCGCAACAATAACAAACCCCCCCAACCGTGTCACCCTCCCAGCCCCCCCCAAACCGCCCCCCCCCAAAGTGGTGGCGCCAGCATACACTCTCAGTCATCACTCCTCACTCATATCAGCTGGGTAATTATATTTGGAAAAGATGAAGTCCTCTCAGGGCCGATGGACAGACAGCAGAAGGTAAACCAGTCGACAAAAACCTGACCAAAGGTCCCCAGCGAAACATAAAGTTCTTAAAGTTGCCCAGGAAGATGTCCGCCATTCTCTCCATGCTCATCAGCTTCCACAACTTTGCTTGCCATAAAGACATGGCCGGGGCCGCTTGTTTTTTCCAAGCCGCAGCCAGTGTCAGTTTAGCCGCCCCCAAGCACAGCCACAAAATTTGCTTATCAGCCTTCGTTTGATGTTCTAACAACGGGTCTCGGAGACCCAAGATAACAAAGGATAGGGAATCCGGAATTGGATATCCCAGCATGTCTTTGATATGTGATAGAATTTCGGCCCAGAAAGGTCTAATGACAGGGCAATCCCACCAGATGTGGCGAAAATCACCCAATAAGCCACAGCCTCGCCAACAGCGGTCCGAAGTCGCCGGGAAGATGTGATGAAGTTTTGAGGGGTAGAGATACCAATCAAACATGGTTTTGAGGTGGGCATCCCTCAGATCTGCCGAGTGATTATGGGTTTTAATGTCCCTCCAAAGACTCCTCCATTCAGTCTCCTCTATGTCCCTACCCAGCTGACTTTCCCAATGATCCATATAGCGGGGACGTGGGGAGAGCACCGTGTCAAGTAGGAGTTTATATAAAAAAGAGATCGTTCCCTTCATTGTGGAGGTTCGTAACAGGAAAGCTTCGAACGGTGAGGGCGGTCTGATAGCTGCCTCTCTGAGACCGGGCGAAGTCGCCCAGTGGATCAACTGGGCATAGCGATACCGTTCCGTCGGTGGTAGGTCGTAGTCCCGCATGCAATTAAAGAAGGTAAGGGGCTCCGCACCGTGGAAAAGATGCGTAAGGGCTCTACAACCACCCTCTCTCCAAAGGCGAAAAGGCCCCTCCTGTAATGCCGGCGGAAAGGCCGGGTTAAAATGTAGCGGAGTAAAGGGGGAGGGGAATGACGTCCAACGCTCGTCCCCAGAAACCGAGTCCCACACCTTCAAGACCGTGCCTGTGGGGGTGCTGATGTAAGCGTTCCTAGGTCTGTCTGATCTAGGTTTCCAAGCTAGGTCCCAAATCGATCTCCCAGCCACACTTCTATCCATGTGCAGCCAGTGTTTTTCTGATTCCTGCTGCGACCACTCCACTAATACTCTCAATTGCGCGTCCTTATAGTACAAGTGCAGATCCGGGAGACCCACTCCTCCCCCCTCCCTTGGTCGCCTCAACGTCGCATAAGAGAGGCGTGCTCGGCCACCCTGCCATATGAATTTCAAGCGGAGGGTCTTCACCCGTCGGAAGAAATCGAGTTCTATCGGTATGGGGAGGGCCTGGAAAAGATACAGGAATTTCGGAAGGAGGACCATCTTAATAGCATGGATCCTGCCCAGCCAAGAAATGTATTTCGGCTTCCACTTGTCCAATTCCCTCCGCACAGCCGAAAACATAGGCGGGAAGTTCGCTGCAAACAAAGAGCCCACAGAGGATGTTAGTCGGACCCCTAAATAGAGCAGGTAGTCCGACGCCTATGCCAATGGCGTAAGTGGCCGCAATCGCTCCACCTCAGTCGGTGGGAGCGTCAGGTTCAAGATATAGGATTTATTAAAGTTAACCTTGACTCCGGCTACATCCTCAAAGCTAGAGAGCAGAGTTTGTATGTGCGGCACAGATTGCGCCGGATCTCCTACCGAGAGGAGCACATCGTCCGCAAAAAGGGAGATTTTATGTTGTTCACCCGAAAAGGGGAGTCCCTTTATCAGTTCGTGTTCACGCAGCGCGATGGCTAGTGGTTCAATGCTCAAGGCAAAGAGCAAAGGTGAGAGGGGACAGCCCTGTCTCGTGCCCCTGGTGTGAGCAAAACCGGCGGAGCGGTGTCCATTAACCACCACCCTGGAGTATGGAGTATTGTAGTTCGCACGGATCATAGTGAGGAAGCGCGGCGCGAATCCAAATGCCTCCAGGGTGCGGAACATGAAGTTCCAGTCCACCCGGTCAAAAGCCTTTTCAGCATCCAACCCCACCAGCACCGCCGGGAGGCGCATCTTCGAGGCCTTCTCAATGAGATGAATCACCCTCCTCAGGTTATCATGTGTTTGACGTCCTTTGATAAAACCCGACTGATCCGGGTGGATAATGGTCGGCATCAGATCCTGAAGTCGACGAGCCAGAATCGCGGAATAGAGCTTGGCGTCTATGTTAAGCAAAGCTATCGGTCGGTAGGCTGAGCAGTGGGACAGGTCTCTCCCTGACTTAGGAATCACGGAGATTCTGGCCTCGGCCATGGAGCCCGTGGTGCAACCCGTGTCCGCCATATCGTTAAAGAGGGGTACCAAAAATTCGCAGAGCTCCGAAGCGAAGGATTTATAAAATAGAGCCGTGTAACCATCCGGGCCGGGGGCTTTGTGAAGTTTAAGGTCCCTGATAGCCGTCAGCACCTCCTCTCTAGAGATAGGGGCCCCCAGCAGCTCGTTTCTTTCCTTCGACACCTTTGGGATGGGGAGAGAAGCCAAAAAACGTTCCTGTGCTGCTGGATCTCTAGGGTCATCCCTGTAAAGTGCCTCATAGAACTGGCCAAAGAGACCAGCCTTATCAGCATCACTGTGGCGAATCGTACCTGAAGGGTCCAGGATGCCCCCTATATAATCCCTTTCCCGTTTGTCGTGCAGTTGACGTGCCAGGTGTCTACCTATTTTGTTTCCCTGGGAATAGGAAGTGCGCCGCAGTCGGAGCAAGGTGAACTCCGCCCGGTTGGCATAGTGGGCCTTCAATTTACCCCTTACTGCGGTCAATGGTCTCAGGGTAAGCCTAGACGGATTATCCTTGTGGGCCTTCTCCAAGGCTGCCAGCTCCGTTTCCAGGTCCTCCCTGTCCTTCCTCCTCAGTCGATTGAGGTTGGCGTTGAGGTGAAGGCATGTACCCCGTATCGAGGCCTTGCAGGCATCCCAGGTGTTAAACAGGGAGGTATCCGACGCCGGATTAAGAGTTCGGAATTCCCCTATTGCTTTACGTAGGGCTTTGCATTAGGAATCGTCCCTGACGAGTGCTGGTGGAAAATACCAAGTTTTCACACCGTCCCCCCCGGAAGGCCATCGCAGCCCCAGTACCAGCAAGCTGTGGTCCGAGACAGACAGGGGAAAAATGCTAGCATCCCTCAAATCCCCTCGGAGAGCCTGGCTCACAAAAACATGGTCAAGCCTGGAGTAGGAGTGGTGAACATGGGAGAAGAATGTGTAATCTCTCGACTGGGGGTGCAAGAATCTCCAGCTATCAACCAAACCAAAATCCCCAATCGCATCCCGATTCTCAGCAGAAAACACTCCCGCCCCCGCCCTCTGCGTCCTTGAGCTATCCAGATCCCCATCCCAAATCATGTTGAAATCACCCAACATCACCACAAGGCCCTCCGCAAAGTCCCCCGCCTTGTCCAACAGGTCACGCAGAAAAGCATTCTGCCCCGAATTGGGGACATACACCACTACAAATGTACAGGACACTCCACCAAGCACCCCCTTAACCATAAGCCACCGCCCTTCCTTGTCACAGCTAGTCCCCAAGGGTTGAAAGTGCAAAGACACTCGAAAGAGAAGCGCTACCCCTCTATGTTTGGTGGAGGCAGAGGCCCTATAAATCAATGGGAAGTGCCTGTGACGGAGCCGGAGTTCGTCCTTACGCGCCAGGTGGGTCTCCTGGAGTCCCACAATATCCAGTTGGTGATCAATAAGATACTTCCATACTTTTTGGCGCTTCTGCGGGGAGTTAAGGCCTTTGACATTCCACGTCCCAACACTAATCGGCATAAGGGAACTCCACCACCCTCCCCAGGCTAAGCAGTGCAGGTACCTCCCCGCCCCCCTCCCTCTTGACAATCACAGTTGCCAGATCCAATCGACCCTTCACCACCAAGACTCCACCTCGCCTCACCGTGTCTATAAAATCCCGTAACCAAGGACTGGGAACAGCAAGCATCCAATTATGACGCTCCCTGGTAGACCCGGCAAGCAAGAGTCCCGAGCATCCAGCCCCAATTAGAAAAAGCACACCATACATCCACACCAGGCACCACCACTCCCCAACTCTCCCAACCCCTTCCCCACCAACCCACACAACACCCCCTGAATTCCCCCCCCAACAGCACCCCAACCCAAAAACAAACAGAGATACTTAGCAGTCTTAACGAAGAGTCCCAGAGCAGTGCAGCGCACCGCGTAGTCACTGGGAAGGGGACGGGAGACTCCCTCTGGAACTCCCAGGGCCTCGGTCCGGGGTGTCTTCTCACAAAGTACTTGCATACCCACGGAACCTGAGAACAGGAGCCCCCTCCGGCGCCATCAGTCGCAGCCCATAATTCAGGCCGCCCCGGAGCTCTGCTGCGACTCCGTCAGCGTTGCCGAAGCAACGGAGGCCACCGCATCCCCCCTTTCCTGCAGGCTGGCCGTTCGGTCGGGCCGTCCATGGCCAGGCGCTGGACCCACTCTATGCCAAGAGGAGGACCGATGTCGACGTCTCGGGGACGGGCTGCCCACTCTCGAAGTTGGAGACTCATCTTCAATGCCCAGGAGGTTCTTTGCTGCCTGAAGCGAGCGTAACTGCACCAGCCTGTTCTCCCAACGAAAAACTATGCGGAATGGATGACCCCATGAGTAAGTAATGTTACGGTTCCGCAAGAAAGCCGTCACAGGTCTAAACTCCCTCCGCTTCTGAAGGGTCGTCGCCGCCAAGTCCTGATATAGTTGCGGGCGGTGTTCACGGAACTGCAGAGTAGGAGCGTCTCGAGCTTTCCTGAGGATCCTCTCTTTGAGTTGAAAGTCATGGACACACACTAGAATATCCGGGGGAGGTCCGCCCCTCCGCGGCAGTCCTACTCTGTGAACCCAATCCATCCGAATGTCCTGGATATCCTCCTCACCCAGGATCTGAAGGAAGAGGGCCTGCACGTAGCCCCGCAGATCTCCCGCCTCACCATCCCACGGCACCGCTCGAATACGGATGTTATTTCTGCGGGAACGGTTCTCCAAATCCTCTGCATGGGACTGCAAGTCCAAGTTTTGTTCAGTAAGTCTCAGCACGTCCTGTTGCAACTGGTGGACGTCGTTCGCTATGCTAAGATCGTGATCCTCTAGCGTGGCCACTCTCTCCTCCACTGCATCGACGTCCCTCCGCACCTCTCGGAGATCCGACGTCAGTTGTGCTCGGAGTTCCGATATATCGTCTTTGATAGATTTAAAGAGGTCAGTCATAAAGGCTTTGGTAACTGGAGCCTCGTCGTCCGACCGTCCCGGAGAGGAACTCGGGCCAGGGGACGGCGGTTGCTGGGAATTCTTCGACTGGGCATCCTTACCAGCCTTCCTGCGCACAATATTAGCCATCGCGGCCCTCGTGGACTTCCTGGTAGACACCGACCGGAGTCCTCCCAGCTCCAGTGGAATCCAAGTAATGCACCAGTAAACCTCCCTCGGTGCCTGTAACAGAGGCAGCCCCAGTATGGTCCGGTCCAGCAGCCTTCGCAGCTCCTGATCCCACCTTGTCAGTCTGGGCGAAGCGGCGGCTCAGTCACAGCCTGCCGGTAAGCCAGGGACCAGGAGAGCAGCCTCTCGTTCCCCCACTGCAACAGGCGTCTCGGGATGGCAAATCGCGGTCCTCTAGGGCACTCTCAGTACCATTCGACAGCTCGGCCCCCCCGTCTGCAGGCGTTAGCAAGAGTCCTGATCCAGCGCTAGGGGTGGAAGGGGGGGGGGGAAACCCAGCTCGCAGGGCCTATCTCCGGTACAGCGCCAAACGGGTCCCCCCTGCAGCAGGTGTCCTGCTGTCCGACTTCTCGACCCCCAGCAGCCAAGGCGAGACCGTGGGTACTAGCTGCTCGCACCGGCACTCCTTTGTAACGTAGTGCCACTCCGGGGGTCAGGCCGCCACTCTTCCGGCTTCCCCGTGGTTAGGGGATCAGCCAAGGGTTGTCCCTCCTGTCGCGGCACCTCCGCCGGATTGCCGGAGAGGCCCTCGGGCTGCTTGCTCTCCACCTAGGTCGGAACCCAGACCCACTTCAATGCACGGGCCCAGACTCCGCCCAGTGCGTGATCCTCGGCGTCAGCGACAACCGCTCTCGGCGCTAGGCCGCAGACCGCGACCTCGACTGGGCAGCTCGCCGTGCTCTGGCTCCGGGCGCCCGGGGTGATAAGCTCCTCCCCCGTCCGGGGATCCGGGGATGCAGCACCGGTCAGGCGCCTTTGCTCCGCCAACGGCCCTCAGGTGCTTCTCACAGCAGTGCCCAGGCAGACCCGCCAGACGCCGCCTCCAGCTCCACTCCCGGCTGCCGAGGACTGCTCTCCTGCGCCACCGCTCTCGGCGCCTCTCCGGCCTCAGGCAACTCCACCGGTCCCGGCACCGCACCGGCCGCTCCCGCTCCGCCCAGGGTCGCACCCCCACCGGCGGCCGCTGTGTTCGGTCTCCGGAGCAACCCGCAGCTCAATGGGACTCCGGGGGCCCCCGCTATACAACGCTATTCAGGGCCCGGCGCCGGAGGGGACAAAAACACGTCCTACTCCGCCGCCATCTTGGCCACGCCCCCCCGTTAAACCTTTTTTGATACCTACACAAGCGCTAAGGTGTGTGGTTTAAAAGTTTCTGCGTACTCACTGACACTTTGGAAAAAATACAATTTTGGGCCAACAATGCGGGAAATCGGGGCTCGGTGGGAGGCTTGCTCATCCACGTAACCGATTTGGTTAGGGAGGTCCCTCCGCTGTAAACCTGACTCGGTCCCTGGTAGTCCCAGCTGGAATACAAGGAAAGCCACGGTCCCATCACAGATGTAGATGTTAGGGATTATGATCAGAGTAGGTTATTGCTGGGTATTCAATGAAAACTATGTGGGGGGTAAATCTGGCATACTGACCAGGTGATCTATCATAACATCGAGGTTATGTTGATGTGAATTGAAGAAATAAACCCTTGCTGAGGCATTTTGTAGATGCCAGACATCCAGGAAGTTCCAGTGGCTGAGCCAGCTCAATAAGGTGTCCACATTTGAAGATGGGGTGATGCCTGGAAGTGGGGGAAGGAACGGTCGAGGGCAACATTCAGGATACTTTTGAAGTCCCCCTGATTACCATGGGGAGACCAGCGTTTCTGGGAAGGCTGCTTGTTTGGTGTAAGAGGCATATATCACATCAAGCAGCATTTGACAGTTCTCTAGCCGGCCCTCCATGACGATTTAATGGCCCTCCGGATCAGCCACCATGGTCTCAGTAACAAAGGGGACTCTTGCTCTTATGCACACTAATACCCCACAAGCACATTTGGAATAGGTAGTAGCGAATACCTGACCTCTTCAAAGCTTCCGCAACTGCATAGCCTCTGCCCTAGTGAGATTGGATTCCTGCAGAAATGCGATGTGCGTTGCCCGTCGGCATGAGTAGGAGTATACAGCATATATCTGGGAAGGAGAGAATGTTCCAGGTAAGTCTATTAGTGTGAGTCATTATGGCAGCTGTAGTGTTATAAGGCTGGTGACAGTTTTTAGGGAGTGCAATAACCCCCTCATATCAGGTGGCAGAAAGGTGTTGGTGGAGGGTGCCCAGTATTCCCAATATGCTTAGCTTGGGCTGCACGGGGGGCCTGGCCTAACAAAGACTGCAGGGGCATATGTAAAGAAAGTTGAAACATGAAGCCAGGAGCTCACAAAGAGATTCCTAGTAGGCGTAATCTTTGTTACAGAAACTGGGAACTGCACCATGAGTGTGGAGTTCTCTGCATCCATAAATCATAGTCAAGGGTGTTTAAAGCTTGTTTTTCCTCATAAAGTTTGTGAACTCCCAGAAACCAGTAGGTTTGTGTGCATTCAGAAAGTCCTGTCATTGTCATTTCCTGCTGACAGGAGTTGCATTTTAAATCCAGCCATATAGTGGTATGAATTTGTTTCATAGGTAGGAAGAGGAATGGATCACCACCAAATTTGTTGGGGGTGTGTGGAAGAGGAAACATCTTTTCATGGCATGTAAAAAAGACACAAATTGTGTGCCTTTGCACAAAGGAATAAATCAATCAATCAAATGATTATAAAAGCAACTGCAATTTATTATTCAACATAATAAATAAAGTCCTGACAAAGCCCACATCCGTAAATGGGGACCCTACTGCCCCCATTTAAAAAAGCATGGACTTCCTACATGCAAGTTTCTGGTGTACTCATCCTTTGCAAAAACAATAACGCTGGTCTGCACTTACATAGACCCAATCACCTCAGGGCAGAGCTTAGGAAGTTGGGCCCCTCTGGGGCAAATTCCCCTCGCATTGGCCGAGTTATCATACTGCCCCGGAGAAAAACAAAGATACCATATAATACCAACTAATACACCCCAATCCTAAATTTGATTAGGTATATCCTGTCCCATGTACTGGTCATATCATCCATATATGGTTCCAAACCTAAGGTGGTTTGCATTAAGACATATTACTGATTCAGAACCTCAGCCAAATCCACAGCCTATCTTTCCAGCTACCTCCAGTCCAGATAAGATTTCTTAATCCAAGATTTAACCATTTTTGAGAGCTCACATGGCTTGGAACAAATGGATGGTCTGCCGAAAGTTGAAAACATTTGCTTTATTTAATTCACCCATGGTATGCGATGCCCCATCTCACAGGCCAAGTAGTCCTCAATCACCTCTCCATAGTAGCAATTTGGTCAGACTGATATGGTCTTCCAGGCAAGGCAAGCTCTTGGGATAACAAACGCAGGGGACCAAGGTGGGAGGCACACAAACAGCCTACAGGCTCTATTCTCCTGAGCCTGTAGGCCAGTAACATGTGTGTAACCCCACAGACCAGCCCAATAGGTTAGCAAAGGTATACACGTCCTTCAGTACACTTCTTGAAGAGGGTCAATATGCTTCTTTCCTATTGACGATTCCAGGTTGAGCACAAAGTCCACTAAGTTTGAAAAACATGTTCTTCCTTTTACAATATAAGGAGACTAAGTAGCCAACTGGAATCTATTTCCACTGTGTGGGATTATCTGCTGCAGAGAGCTGCATACAGTGGAAATGGATTCCAGACATTGAAATCATTTGATTTTTCAAGAGAGCTGCATTGAAACCTTTGCAGTGTAACTCAACATACAGAGTCTAATTAGAATGTGAAAATTCCAAAAAGTTGTAAAACAGCAATCAAACATAGATTTAAAAATCTGAACGTAGTGTCACTATTTCTGTTGTGCATTGGCCCCTCATACACTGCATATGAACTATTTTATTATTTATTTATTTAGAAGCTTGTAGAGCGCACGGCTACCTCCAGCGGAGGTGTCCCGGCGGTAAGATTACAGGAATATCACCAGAGAGGGTTGCCTAGTTCAAGTCCATCTGAAAGGAGAAATCAAGGGATGCAGAAGCTTTTAATTATCGTTTAGTAAACAGCCAGGTTTTTAGTTTGCGTCGGAAGACTGGCTCAGATTCGATGAACCTAAGGTCAAGAGGTAGGCTGTTCCAGAGCTTGGCAGCCGTGACGGTAAAAGTTCTACCGCCACATCGGGTAAGCCTGAATCTGGGGACGTTCAATAAACGAAGGCTGTTAGATCTCAGATGTCTTACAGAAGATGATATCTTGAGTCGTTTGCTCAGATAGGCCGGGCCAATACCATGAATTGCCCGGAAAGCAAGGATCAAGGTTTTAAAATCAATGCGTCAGGCTATGGGAAGCCAGTGTAGCTCATCCCGATATGCTCTAACCGAATTGCGAGCAGGGATATTTCCAATGAGCCTTGCTGCAGCGTTCTGAATGATTTGCAAACGGTCTATAAGATATTGGGGGGCACCGGCATATAAACTATTGGCATAATCAAGATGTGCTGTGACAAGTGCATGGACAACCGTTTTGCGGGATGTTTGGGGGAGGTAGGGAAAAATCTTCCTAATCATACGCAGCTTATTAAAACAGGCCCCTGCCACTTTATTGACCTGGGTTTTACAAGACAAGGTGTTGTCAAATATAAAGCCAAGGTTGCGGGCGGACTGCACTGGTATGGGTGGAGGGTTCAGGACAGTAGGCCACCATAGGGTTGCAGGGGGTGTCGATTTCTGGCTAAAAAAAAAGAACCTCAGTTTTGTCGGTGTTTAGGGCAAGGTGATTGGCAGACATCCAAGCGCAAATATTGCCAAGGCAGTTTCTGAAGTTGGTAAAGAGGGAGTCAGAATGGTCTCTGAATGAAAAAACAAGCTGAGTATCATCAGCATATGAGACCACCCTGACCCCCCAAGACTCTACTACCTTGGCAAGCGGGGCCAAGTAAGCGTTAAACAATAATGGGCTTAAGGCGGAGCCCTGGGGCACACCGCACAAGAGGGGTTTATCCTCCGATTCAAATGGATGCATCAGAACCCTCTGAGACCGTCTGGACAGAAAAGATTTAGTCCATGCCAGGACTGCACCACCGATCCCCAGCTGTTGTAGACGGGCTGTAAGTATGTTGTGGGATACAGTGTCAAATGCAGCGGATAGGTCGAGGAGGACCAACATGGCCTCCTCGCCCCTATCCACTGATTCCCTGATAATCTCGGACACTTCCAACAGCGCCGTCTCGGTGCTGTAGCCGGTTCTAAAACCGGACTGAGAATCGTGCAGCAGCTGATTTGTTTCAAGATACTGAGCCAGTTGTTTCTGGACCACTTTCTCCAGTACCTTGGCAGGTTTAGGCAGGAGCGATATAGGTCGGTAATTGCAAAATTGTGAAGGGTCAGCGTCGGGTTTTTTCAGAATGGGAAGTAGCCTAGCCTGTTTCCACACTAAGGGAAATTGACCGCGGGTCAAGGAGGAGTTCCAGATGGAGAGGAGAGGTTTGATTAAAACAGGGGCAAGATTGCCCATTACTTTAGCAGGTACGGGGTCTAAAGGTGAACCAGACTTGACTTTATACAACAGCGACAGCGCTAGGTCATGGGTTAACTCACTAAAAGAGTTGAAAGAGCAGTGAGAGGAATATGGAACATCAGAATGGTGGTTAGGTGGGGCGCTGCCAAAGGAGGAAGAAAGTTTAATGATTTTATTCTGAAAAAAGTCAGAAAGTCCGTTGCACAAGTCTTGAGTAGGAACGCATTGGGTTTTCATGGCAGGAGGATTCACAAAATCCTTCACGATGGTGAAAAGAGTTTTGGAGGAATTCTGCGCCTGTTGAATGAGATTTGAAAAATAAGCTCTCATCGAGGAACGTTTACGTTTTTGGAATTTATTTAGGGCAGATTTATAGGCCAGTTTGGCCAAAGGGTCATAGTTTTGTCTCCATTTGCGCTTCATCTGTTTGCACTTACTCTTTTCCTCACGAAGCAAGGGGGAAAACCAGGGAGCAGAGGGGCGAGATCTGGAAGAAGTCAGCGGGACAAGAGGGGCAATGGAATCCAGGGCGGAGGTAAGGGTCGAGTTATATCTTGCCGTTTCTTTGTCAAGATCTTCCAACTGATTAAATTGAAACTGAAAACGGGAATCTATGGACTCACAGGTGACTTTGGTCCATTTGCGACCACTGTCTCTGTTGAGGGAAGAAAGGGGAGGAGGGGATGGAATAGTGATAGTAAAGGGAAGAAGGAAATGATCTGACCAGGTAAGGGGGAGGGGGGAAAGGGCAGAGATACCAGGATGATTAGAGAAAATAAGATCAAGTGTGTGGCCTGCTATGTGAGTGGGGCCTTTAACTAATTGGGACAAGGTAAGTCCTTGTAAAGTTTCCAGAAGAGAGGATGCTTGCGTACAAGACGGATTATCAATATGGAGATTAAAGTCTCCCAGCAGTGTAAAGTGGGAGTGCTTAAGTGAAAAGTCCGCAATAGAGTGCGTCAGGGCATTGAGAGAAGAAGCAACTATGACAACGTCTTTAAAACTGTGCATGTGTTCATTATACTGCTGAATTTATTTATTTTTACTGAACTTACAGTTCCAGTCCTGGTTCCATTGGAAGCTATAGAAAGTAAATAGTTTTCATTTACATACTGTTTACCGTCTTGATAGATGATTTTGCAGGAATTGCAAAAGCAGTAGAAATAACCAAATACTATCACAGGGCTAGAGGGATGTTTAAAGACCAAGCCTAAGTATTATCCCCCAAAGAACTAGATTAATAAACAACAAACTTAGGGGTCTAGTAAAGAAACCCAATAATGCTTCTATATTATTGTACCCCTGTCAATTGTACATGAGGACAAACACATTGAATTACATTAACAGACCATATCACCAACAAGTGAGGCACCAGTGAACGTAAGTCACCCCTGGTTGAGGATTCCCATCAAAAATCTTGTATGGATCAATATTCTCATTTGGTAATCCTTATCGGGTATTGTATCTCTTGATCATTGAGATCGGCATACCCTGATAGCCAGTCCGGGGTAGCGACCCACAATCACTCAGTACTACCAAATGATGTTGATATGATGGAAAAGTGCAGTGCAAAGAAATATATAAGTGGTGATTAAAAAAGGATAGGAACTTAACAAAAACAATTTTAATAGAGGTTAGCCCCTTCCTCATTAAAAACAAGAACAGTATAACAACGTAATCGCAGTTCACACAAATAGCTGCGAGGAGACCAACATGTTTCAGCCACGGAATGGTTACCAGGCTTTCGTCAGGGTCTCTGTTCTATATATATGCTACTGATTAACGTGTGAAAAACTATACAAAAAAACACACTAGTGAACAACAGTAAAGGATATGATGTTCCTTCATCTGTAGAAACTCCTCACTTCGGTACTTGGTTATCTAAATACTGTATGTGGGGAACAAACGTGCAGGTGAGCCACAATTCGATAACACGATCTTTTGAAAGGAATGTAATATGTCTAAGTAAGTACCAAATAACCTTAAACAGTCAATTACTCACCCAGAGTGACCGGGGAGTGGACCTCACCTCTTCCTGGACCTGGCTCAGGATATGTGAGACCCCGCTCTACAATGATAAAAACCAACTTCAAAAGGACAAAAAACCAGAGGGATCTACTTCTAGAACTACTCTGGCAATGTACTAAGAAAAGAAGTCCCACAGTCTTTTATCAGTGGAGCTCAATAGCATAAAACACTGGTTCCCCAAAACCACCTGCTCACCATTCTATCGTTAACTACACTTAAAACATATATAAGCGTTATTCCCGCTAATTTACACAGACACAATGCAAATAGAAATGCACCAAAACCATTAAGGACGGTGGACAAAAGCTCCTACCTGTCCGTCGTTGTCTCAGACTGTAGCTGAGTCAGGGGGAGGCACCGAGTGTCATGTATGGCTCCCATTTCACCAAAATTCCGTCCCAGATCACCCAATCGCAATCCTGCACGGGTAGCATGGGGCGGATCCATGGTTTAGTATCCTCCAACGGGGTTTGAAAGCGGTGTTAATTATCGTGGAGGGGGGCGGTGTACCACCAACTCTGCCCCGCGTTTGTTTGTAAGTCAGATTACCTCGCGTGCGTAGTCTCGCGAGATTCCAAAGGCGGAACTACCGGGTGATGTCACTCCTCTACCCTGGGTAGTCCGTTGCCTTTGACTTCCGCCCTCTGAGACCGCCGCTACGGCTCAGAGAAAGAACTACTGACTGACGTCATGATCATGACGTTTGTAGTTCCCAGCGCGAGAGCTACCAAAGCCAGATATTCTTGCCCGCTCACTGCAGTCTCAAAGCGCGTGGAAAAGTATCATACCTGATTCAAAAACGAGCGAGTTTAAAGGCGTTTCCAGGCACCCCTGCAATTAGATATATAAAAGTCAAAATCTAGCGGAGTTTGACTCCTCGTGCCTTATGAGACCCGAAAATGCCTGTAAAACTGATCCAAACCTTAACTTGAGGCAACCTATTTGTGTTGTTTATTCCATAGTGAACCCGGCCGGGCTCATCAGTTCGCAGGTGGCATTGAAAAAGCGTGACCAATCTTAGTACACTAGCTTATATACATTAGTGTGCACACCGGAGTTAGTCAACACAATTTTATTTCCTCGCCAAACCTGTGCAGCTTCACTGAGTATCGCTCTGTCACCACATGCAAGTGCCATTATGATAGACTCAGCCAAGGTATGTCATCGTTCAGCCCTCGTTTGTCTGTGCCCAATTTAAAAACCCATTTTTGCTCACGCAGGAACAAAAATCTCGACACGTCGCTAACGTGTGATGGAATAAAGGGTTTTTCCAAAACATGCCACTTAAAATCTATTTCAGTGTGCTGTTGTGCGATGAAGTGTTTAGTGAGTCTCGAAACATCTTTCTTGCACCGAAACGTGCTTTTGTGCTCCTGCATTCTCACACGCACCTTCCTCGTGGTCATACCTACATATCGTTTGTTACACGTGCATGTTATGAGGTAAATGAGATTTGTGCTATTGCAGTTAGTAAACTGCCGAAGCACCCACGGCCGATCAGTGCCAATATCCACACTTGTAATCCTAGAGGTAAGTGGACAAACAGAGCACCCTCCGCAGGGATGGTGACCCATTACAGGAGGTAGGTCCCATAGTGTGCCTAACTCTCTATTGGGTGTAGCTTTGGGGCGAGTGTGTACCAAGTGATCTCTTAGATTTTTCGAACGTTTAAACGCGAAAAGTGGGAGTGCAATCTTATCTCTACCACTATTCAGAATCCGCCAATGCTTCTTGATGACTCTCTGAACATAGTTGGACTTGGTATTAAAAGTACTCACTAGAGTCAGGCGATCCAAAGGTGGTTTCGCTGTGCGTGGTTCAAGCAATGCAGCTCGATGGTTATTTGCTGCTCGTTTAAGTGAACGCTGTACCAGTTTCTTAGGGTAATGTCTTGCCATCAGTTGCCTAGATAAGTCCTCCGCATGGTTCTTGAAAGTTTCAGAAGTGGTACAGTTCCGTCGAACACGGAGGAACTGCCCAAAGGGCAGATTATCACGCAGGGACTTAGGGTGTTGGCTTTCGTACAGGAGGAGCGAATTGCGGGCCATAGGCTTACGATATAATTCACTCTCTAGGCCTGTCTCAGTGCTGTAGATTGAGAGGTCCAGAAAAGGGAGCCGATCTTTGCTCATCTCCATGGTGAACCGAAGGTAGTGGTTCTGATTATTGAGCCATTGATGGAAGCTCAGGGCCAAATCACTTGTCCCTCTCCAAACCATAAGAATATCATCAATATATCTTTTCCACCAAATTATTGATGAAAAGAAGGGATTGGTGGGATGCAACACTATGGTTTGTTCGAACTCATGTACATATAGGTTCGCTAGGGAAGGGGCAAAAATACTGCCCATGCTTGTCCCAGAGATTTGATGGTATACCTGGTCCTCATACTTAAAAAAGTTTTCTTTCATTGCCATGGTTGCTAAGGCCATGACAAACGGAACTGGAGTAATGGAGTCCCATTCCGATGCCTCCAGGATGCCCCTGATGGTGTCCAGAGTGGCATCCTGGGGAATGGAGGTGTACAGTGACTCTACATCTAGAGAGACTAGATAGTCAGTATCTCGATCAAAAGCTATTTCAGGAATTACTCTCAGGACATCAGTAGTGTCCTTAAGAAAGGTAGGCATTTTTTGAACCAAAGGTTTGAGGAAGAAATCGGCAAAAGCTGAGAGGGGTTCTAAAAGTGACCCTTGGCCAGAGATTATAGGCCTGCCCGGTGGTGGTCTCTGAGGTTTATGTACCTTAGGTAAGGTGTAGAAATAGGGCATAGTCGGATGTTTGGCCTGTAGGAATTGGGCCTCTAAGGGGGTAATCCAACCCTCACCTTCAGCCTCTTCAACCAGTACTCTGATCTCACTCATCAGCCTGGGGGTGGGATCAATGGATAAGGGTCGATATGCATGGTTATTGCTCAGTTGGAGAAGACACTCAGTCCTGTATGTCTCTATATCCTGAACAACAATGGAGCCCCCTTTGTCCGCGGGCTTCACAATTATGGTCCCGTCTTGGGTCAGTGTTTTCAAAGCCTGCCTCTCAATGGTTGAAAGATTGTTATAATTGGCTCTCGAACAGTATTTTATTTGTTCAATGTCGTTTTTAACTGCCAATTCAAATGTGAGAATTTGAGGTGGTATGGCATGTACTGGAGGTGTAAAAGTAGATTTAATCCTCAAACCAGTATTAGTGTCTCTTTCCTGTGTAGCTTCCTCAGTACTCCCATTCTTAAAGAAGTAGTGAAGCCTGAGTTTTCGAAAAAACTGAGCTAGTTCAGTTTGAAGTGTGAAAGGATCACCCTCGTCTGTCGTGACAAACCCTAGACCCTTGTTCAACAAGGCTTCTTCATTGTCGGTTAAAATCCTTTTACTCAAATTAACCACCAAGCTCTTGTCAGGCGTTAGTGTTGGTCCTGAGCACTCCTTCTCGTTTGACTCCGCGTTCCTGCGTGGGGACCTGAGGTATCCTCCCATTGGACCTGAGGTTGTCCTTGAGCAGGTCTTCTTTTGCCCCGTGACCGTCTGGGGCCACGCGCTAAAAAAGGCTGATTGTTGAAGTTGGGAAACCCAGAGAAAGGGGCCATCGGTGGCTGAAAATTACCTGGGTAGCCCCAAGGGCCTGGAGGCCACCAAGGCTGCCCTGGCATGTTGTATTGGCCCCTATGATTTTGGTATCTACCTCCTCTCCCTCGGTTAATTCCAACATTAGGTTGCTGATTATTAGCCTCAGAGTCACTCCCTGTATCCGAACTGGATCCAGAGTAGTTGGATCCATACGCTCTCCCTCGTTTATTAAAGTCTGGTGCTTTATAATTGTCGCTGGTGTAGGGATAGACAGTCTCTAGGCTGAACTTTGCTAGATCTTTTTTAAATTTTTCTAGCTTGGTCTGGAGTATAGAGTCAGAAAAGTCTTTGTTAGTTTTATCAGACTCATCTTTATGCTTTTTAAAGTTGGTGGTAACAGTTGCCTTTATTTGTCCCTCCAGAACTTGTATTTGGACCAGAATTTCGTCTGCTACCCGTTTGGCTGTGCTGATAATAAGTATAAGCCAATCACGGGTGCAGCGCCAGGCGATCATTGACCAATCCTTCAGAAATGGTTTGTCATTAAGAAAGAGTCTAGGGGCATTGGTGACTATTAGACCCGGAGGTGCGCAACTCGCTCTCATATATTCTGCCATGATAATCCCATGCGTCTGAGTACGAGAGTGTGATTTTTTTAGAATCAGAACTTTAGTCCAGTCATCGGTCGTAGTAACTGCCGGAGTAGGCAGTGTGTCTAGAAGACTAGGCATATTGTCTAGAATGGAGTGGTACATTGCGTCATCGTAGGCTAAACCGTGACGTTCAGCCATTGTAGCTAATCAATTGGCAGGGAGAAGGTGGAAAAAGGGGGGGCCAGTGAGACTGTGCTAGAGAAATACCAATTCTTGTTATTAGAATGGAACAGATCACCTTAAGTGTGACCCAACTTTAAAGCCCGCAGCTGTCCGCTGCTCCGAAACTAGAAATAACCAAATACTATCACAGGGCTAGAGGGATGTTTAAAGACCAAGCCTAAGTATTATCCCCCAAAGAACTAGATTAATAAACAACAAACTTAGGGGTCTAGTAAAGAAACCCAATAATGCTTCTATATTATTGTACCCCTGTCAATTGTACATGAGGACAAACACATTGAATTACATTAACAGACCATATCACCAACAAGTGAGGCACCAGTGAACGTAAGTCACCCCTGGTTGAGGATTCCCATCAAAAATCTTGTATGGATCAATATTCTCATTTGGTAATCCTTATCGGGTATTGTATCTCTTGATCATTGAGATCGGCATACCCTGATAGCCAGTCCGGGGTAGCGACCCACAATTTTTGATGGGAATCCTCAACCAGGGGTGACTTACGTTCACTGGTGCCTCACTTGTTGGTGATATGGTCTGTTAATGTAATTCAATGTGTTTGTCCTCATGTACAATTGACAGGGGTACAATAATATAGAAGCATTATTGGGTTTCTTTACTAGACCCCTAAGTTTGTTATTGCAAAAGCAGTGCCAGGGGTTGAAAGGGGCAAGTCAATGCTTTGTGGTTGGAGGTCGTGGTACAAAAGTCCTATGCTGTCCTGATCATCATTTCTACAGTTCTGACAGACTCAATATTTTCTCTTACAGAGGAGTTCTGGTTACTGATATCAATATCAACTAGATCTTATTGGCAGTAACCTTAAATATTGATTGTAGAAGCACAGGTATTTATTTAGCAGACAAATACCTTGAGGCAGTTCTAGATTTACATACTGTAGTCAAAAATCTATTTATTCTCTAACCATGGGAGGAAGAGTGAAGAAAACCAGTTTGTCTAGGAGGATGTATAATGCTGCAGCATGTGATAGGGGTTGCTTTGAAACATCCCTGGCCTGTGTCCAGACAGCCTTTGCCAGTGTCAGCTTTACCTCCTTCTCATCCTGTGTTATGCTATAAATCCCATACATCGGTGCAGAAGGGATTCAGAAATTACTGCCCACACCATAATGAAGACTCTAGGTGTCATCTTGCTCCTTGTCGCCCTCCTTGGGCTCTGCAAGGCTGTTCCAGTGGATAGGGAGGGCTCTCCTGAAGGTGAGTACACAGGGATCAGGCCCTTAGCCTCTGACAGCACAATTCCTATGAGGGGGTCAAGGTTGTGTCTCTTTCTGGAGAATCACTACGGAAATACCTGAATAGTCTTTTATTGTGTGAGAGACACACTACAGTGAAAGACAAGTCTGTATAAAATTGATCTGGGAAATGTGTGTTTTTTTCATTATCGAGATCGGTTTGAGTTGAGAGAGTGGGCGTAAACTGCAAGTGGATGTAAACTACATCAATTAAAGTGTTTTGTCACAGGGGCGTAAACTCCCTGTTGTACTGGGGAGAAGTCTCACCCTAAGGTCTTTCTATGTCGACTAGGTGCCAGATCTCAGGGGGGCCTCTTCACATTTTGTAGTGGGTGAAGAGTAGGTAATGCTTTCATTTATGCCACTGACATGTGTATTACTACTTAAAGCATTGAAATGGTGGATCCTTGCATAGAAGGTGTCTCTGGCAGGGTCTCGTGGCATTCAAGAACTGAGAACACGGGAGCAGGAGATGCAATAGATTCTACTGAAAAATAGCAGCAGCGACTGACAGCTCCTTCGTGACTAGCTGTTCCACTCAACCATGTCCATTTGCATTCTGGGAGTTGTAGTCTTAGTTTTATAAAAGAATAGGCAAGACTATAGTTCACTGACTTGGTAAAATTGGAAGGTGTGTGGAAGGAAATTACAACCCCTACATAAGTAAGGTTATCACTTGTTCTACGCCAAAGGAGTCCAAGCTAACCAATCCTGGATTTCCGATTAGAATTCAGTGTTTTCAGATTGTATAGTCCCACTGTAGTGTACCAAGACTACCACTCCAAGACTGCTTTAGGTTGGTAAACACAATCCCAGGACATGGATTTGTGGCTTCTGATAGTGCCATGGGTAAGACACAGTATAAGGTACAGTGTCAATGTTCTGGAACTGCCTGATGAGCTTGAAATGAGCAGTTCATCCATAACTCTCTAAAGACTGCAAGACACAGGTTTTGGGAAGTCAGGGCTGCAAGATGACCTCTCTCTGCGTCAAACAGACCTGGCAAGTGTGACAAATTCATTCGTGGATATTGAGTTAACCAATGGGGCTATATGGTGCATGTAAAACACTGCATGGTGAAATGATTTGGTCTGAAAGCAATTCATTTTGGCGGGTTGTTCTGAGAAGAATGTCCCAAAATACTCTAATAATTCAGGTTCTGACACAGTACCGAGGAGCATTATTTCTCCACTGAGATTGTGTCCCGTGTTATGTGGCATGTCTAATGCATCTCCCTATGTGTGTATAATGTATGTTTAAGAGTTACTGGTCATCTGGTTTGACAGGCATGTCCACTGATGATGAGTGCGTGGTGTTTATTGGGGGCGTGTGATGTTTCCTGGTGGTTGGATACTGGAGAAGGTAGATACATCCAGTGTACCCTTCTGGATGCTAGTGCATGTACTATAATAGCACAATATGATATTCTGAACACAGTGATAGCCCACTGTTGCACACATGTGCTTTGCTGCATGCAATGTGCTCTGTCTAACATACTTAGATGTACATTTTGCGAATTAAACAAATTGCACCTTCAGAATATGAGGCAGCCAGAGATTGGATCATATGTTTAATCCCTGACATTGAATCTATAGTTATTGTTGCCCATTCAGTGCTGTCTATGACGCACTGCTAGGATTGCAGGAAAGGTGCTATCTCTGAGTTTTATACTGTAGTTATTGTTTCATCCCCATTCACTGTCTCCTCTGATGCAATCTTTGGTGTGTAGGGAAGTGATATCTCTAAGTGGGACTCTGCGCTTATTGTTGCATGTCCATTTACTGTCTCCTCTGATGCACTGCTTGGTGTGGAGGAAGGTGCCATCTCTGAGTGTGAACCTGCGGTTATCATTCCATGTCCATTCACTGTCACCTTTGACACACTCTTAGGTGTGGAGGAAGGTGTTATTATTGAGTGCGACCTGGTAGTTATTGTTCCATGCCCATTCAACTGTCACCTATGACACATTGCTAAGTGTGGAGGACAGGTGCTACAGTGTCCAGCATTGTTCACAGCTGACGTTTGATACCGCTGCAGGATACAACACTGACATAGGGTGTTAGAACTGTGATAAAGACATTGTCTCTCATTCTGAGGCAGCACATACAGAGCATAATATGGGATTGTTTCACCTTTCCTGGGCAGACTGAAAACCCCAGAAATAAAAGGGAAGCATTTTTGCAGATGCTTAGCTGGGAATGGAAAGAAAGAAGGGACCTGTGAAGGTGAATGTTAAGGTGGCATATAACGCAAGAGGTGGGGTCAGGAAATATAATAAAATTAAGGTTTATCCAATTCAGCGTTACGATACTCTAATAGAAAAATTTATTTAAGTGATTTAAGCCCTTGGGTGTTCCAACAATAAACCGGTCTAAGGGTCCCCACAGTGAACAAAAAGAAATGTGTGCCAAGACTAGGAAGATCAGATTGTAGTATGAAAGTCCAGCAAATAATGAAAAACGTGAAAGAATGTTACTGAGGCTAGAATTGAGAATACAGTGGATACATTGTAAAATTGTTACAGAATTTGAAGACAAATAAATTGTACTTCACATGAAGAATCAAAGCAAAAAAGTCCTAAAAGGTATTGCCATTTGATAGCGTGTAAATTGGGGACAAAGTCTCCATGAACAGACAGATCCATACCTGGGAGAATCTTGTGGGATTGGGTAAAATAGCTATATGTGCCCTACACTCCTGACCTGAGAGTAGTTCCTTCTGAAACGTGCAACGTGGATGATTTAGGTGGTGATCTACGTGAACCTGAGACAAACATGACCTATGCCAATTGCTAAAATTAAATGCCTCGTTTGAGATCTCATCAGTGATGCCATTAGTGATTTCACTGATGATGTAATGACTGATATAATAGGTGAGGTCATTATGGTAAGTTATAATTAGCTCACATAACTATAACTGCTGCATTTTTATGGTTTTGAATGAGTGAAATCTGAGCTTAACTATAACATCCCTGTAACCTTTGTTTTTTTAAGGGAATTTGTAAGGGGTTTTAATTGTATTTCCTAACTATAAAGACTAACCTTTGCCACTGAGTGTGTGACTGAGTGCATAAGTGTCTCCGTGGCTGTACGATTGTCTGAGTAGGTTTGTAAGTGGGTATGAAAGAGTATGAGTGGGGCTGTGTGTGGGTATATGAGTGTCTGAGTTTGTCTGAGTGGGTGTGTGAGTCTCCGAGAGGGTCTGTGAGTCAGTGTGATAGTCTCTAATTAGATCTGTGAGTGGGTGAGAGTATGCATGATTATGTAAGTGGGTGCATAAGTGTCTGACTGTGTTTGTGACTGTGTGCACATGTCTGAGTTTGTATGTGAACTGGTGAAATCCCCTTGGCTGTTGAGAGTCGTTGGGTGCCAAGAACCCCCAGTGTTGCCACAAATAAATACCCCATAGCAGAATTGCTGAGACATCATCAGAAGCCTCACCAAATTTCTCAATCACTCTGCAAAGGGGCCTCCTGGCACATTGGGGGCCAAGAACCCATATTGTTGCAACAAGTAAGTCCCCCACAATGGGATTACTGAGACATGGTGGGAGGCCGTGTTCCCATTCTCAAGCACTCTGCAAAGGGCCTCCTGGTGAAATGTTGGTTGGGGGATAAATTCCCCTGGGCTGCCGAGGATCACTGGGAGCTAAAAAGTCCTATTTTTGTCAGAAGTAAGTCCCCCAAAGCAGGATTGCTGAGACCTTGTTGGATGCCTTGCCCCTTTCCCAACCACTCTGCAAATGCTCTGCCTAGTTTACTACTGGTTATGGAATGAAGTCACCTAGGCTGCTGGAGGTTGCTGTGGGCCGAATCGGTATTTACCAATTTGGTAATTGACATTCATTCCTTTGGGCCTTCAGGCCCATAGGAATGAATGGCAATTACCGAATCGGTAAATACCGAATTTTACAGATTCAGTCAAATTTACCAAAAAATTACCTACATACTATTTACCTACTCTTAAATACCGAATCGGTATGATTCGGTATTTAAGAATAGGTAAATAGTATTTACCTACATCTGGCCCCTATTCTTTATTTTCTTTTTTCATGTAAAGCAACAACCACAGCCTACACATTTCATCCCACAAACAAAGAAATTCCTTCAGTGCTGTTAAAAAACATGAGAGACAATTCTTAAGAATAACACTCAACATAAGACGACATATGATTAAAAACCCAAAACACTAATGGCCAGGTGTAGGTAAATTCAATTGTGCGAGTCCTTAATAGCGATTTTTGCAGAATCGCTATTAAGGACTCACAAAATTGAATATAGCTAGGAATCGCAAAAATGTTTGTGATTCCTTAATATTCCTTGATTGCGACTCGCAATTTGAGATTCACAATCAAGGAGTAACCAAGAGGCACTTGCAAATTCTGGGCGCAATTTCAAGGGTGCAAGGGTTCCAAAAGGACACCCTGTTGCACCCCTGAAATGTGCATGTGTGCACATGTGTACACATGTGGCGCACATACATGCCCTAAGGGCATGAATGTGTGCCACATGGCACTTTTAAACAAGCAAAAAAGTGCTCTTTTAAAGGAAATCGTTAACTTGGAGTTGGTGGTAATTAGCGATTCCTTAAAGCTAAAGTGCACTATCTTTTGTGCTACTAACATTGCATTTAAGGAATCGCAATTTGCAATTCCTTAACTGCAATTGCAGAATAAGGACTCACACTTTTTGCGATTCCTTATTTTGCGAGTAGGTTTAATCTTACCTACACTGCTCAAAGCCAAATTGTAAACGCAAAGGCTAAAATTCTGCAGATTTCAGCGTTTGCAGTTGCTATTTGGCTACCGCCATCTGGCCCTAAATCATTTAAGTGACCCTAAAATTATACAATACAATGTTAAAACCAAATCTTACACATAGCAGCACTCCCCCCTCCTAGCACCTTGAGACCCTCACGGGTGTGTAGTGCCCTCTACAAGTTTCCTGAATGATTGATTGATTGATAAGCAATTCAGCTGAGACAAATTTTAACAAAATGCAAGATAGCAAATGTTTTCCTAACCTAATATTGATAATGCACAAATACCGTCTTTAGTTTATTATACATTCTAATATAATAATCCCAAAACAGCAGGGAGACAAGAGTAATCATTTATCAATTATTCTACATTATTACGTGATGTCTTGTGTATAATACATTTAAAGCAATCTTATGTTTGTAAGCTAGAGGATAGGTATGAAGTTGAACAAAAATTAACCCTACAATAAACTTCCAAATAACAAAACCCAAACATGGAGTATGACATTTAATCTTACCAAAACAGTAAGGCACCCATGTGTGCCTTATCAAGTCAAGAGCAGTCTCATAATATCTGTACAAGTAATCCAGTTTGTACCTATAGTGTTATTATGATATAGAATAAATATATTTTATATCGTTTCTTTACAAAGTTGTTATTGGTAATTCGGTAATGGATGCGAAAGAGTTTAGTATTCCCAAAAATGAAAATACAATGGAGTGATATCTATGATTCTTTGGTAAATAAAAAATGTGTCAACAAATATTCAGTTGTCAACCAAGATGAAAGAAGTAAGAAAAGACATACGTCACATCGTCCCAAATGTTATTTGAGCCGTACCACATTTAGAGTTCTCCAAAATGTTGCAAAAAAAACATGCATTGTGTTTGATCCCCACCTATATTACCCAGCAAGGTAGCGGGCCATCTCAAATACTCTTATCGATTGTTTGGCAAGATGAGAATTTTATCAATGGCTATGAGAATTGTTGGCCAAAACAAGGTCCTATGTAAGAAAAATACCACTAAGTAGTGTGTCCCTAGTCAAAGAGTGATATTACTAGTGTTACTCCCAAAGAAGTTTCGAATAAAGCAATTTCCTAAGGTATATAACCCACAAACTAAGGGTGGTCTAAAAAATCCATAATTTATAAGTATAGCACATGTAATTGCACATCGCACGTTTAAGCTCTTTAGCACATACTGCCCATGTACTAGAAAATCAATTGCTTAGCAATCTACTTGAAGGTTGAGTGATTTACTTAAAGATTGATTTCAAACCTCACCCCAAGATTCCTGTCTACTCTCCAGTTGTTCAAACGGCAAACAGTACACTGCACTAGCAAAACAAGGTCAATTATTTCTGACTGAGTTTAAATAGTCGCTTGATTTCCCTAAAGGAGGTATCTGGGAGGGGCGTCCACTTCTGTACATTAAAGCCGCAATGGTAAAAAGGATAGAGAAATAGTTGTGAAAGTCGCTGCCATTTTGTAACGTCCCATATACATAGTTGGCGGATACATATTCCAAAAGTTATATGATTTAACTCATTTTCATGAAAATGTAGGATCTGTTTCAAATTCTACAGGCAGTTGTGTATAAAGAGCTTGCAATTTACTGAATCTATTCCTAATGCACACTAAGCACATCGGTCAGTTCGATGACTCAGAAAAAAGTGCAGCCATCTTTTAGTATTGTGGCTATTAAGTCAAATAAGCGTATCCAAGCTCCGCCGTAGGAAATGCGATTAGGACCGGTATCTACTTTAAAGATTGTTAATAGTTTATTAATTAAACTATATACCCTCATCAACACTAATGAATTGGCTTGCCGTCCAAAAGCAGATGTATGCAAGAAATGTGTAATTTGTGTACATTATTCACACCAGTCAGGCAGCCATCTCAGGTAGAGCTGCGTCCATATTTTAATATCACTGATATATTCAGATATTTGGAGACTTCTCTTGGCTGGATAAGGCACACATGGGTGCAGTACCTATTTCGTAAGATGGAATATCATAATTCATGTTGGGGATTTGGTATTCAGATGTTTATTGTAGTGTTCCTTTTTGTTTAACTTCATACCTATCCATGAATCGAAAAAAAAAATTGGCTTCTCAGCCATACGTTTAACCAAACTCTAGGTTAAAAACATAAGATTGCTATGAGTTGATTTTATACAAGACACCACGTCATATTATAGATTAATTTATAAATGATTACTCTTGACTCCATGCTGCTCTGGGTTTATTATAATACGATGTATAGTAAACAGAACACAATGTTTGTGTAATATCAATATTGGACACAGGTGCTATCTTGCATTTTATTAACGTTTGTCTCAGCTGAATTTATTCTTTGCAAAATTTAGTTTTAACTATGTATCGTATAAATTTAGGGTCACTTAAATCATTTAGTCTTTTGTGTTTTTAATAGTTATATCAGCTTATGTTGAGAGTTAATCTTAAGAATTTACTGTCATGTTTTACAACAGCTCTGAAGAAGTTCCTTTGCGTGTGGGTTGACACTTTTTGCTGTGGTTGTTGCTTTACATGAAACAAGAAAATAAAGAAGTCTTTAAAAATGAGACCACCTAATCTGTGTTGTTTTGTCTTGTAATATACAAAGTTTTTCCTTTTTCTTTTCTTTTCTTTTCCTCCCGGGTACTGTTTACTTCGTCTAGACAGACATAAACAAAGAGGGGGGGTTAGCCCTCATTTATAAATCTGAGCTAGAGTGCACCTTAGTGAAGGCTACATTACCCAATAGCGAAAGTGGCTTATTCACTATTAAAATAGGACCGAGAAATGTCATTTATGGGCTGTTGGTGTACCGGCCGCCGGGGGCGGCGGGACAGTTTGGCAACCAGCTTCTAGAGTACATTACCCAACCGGCGCTCCGATACAAAAAATTCCTTACTTTAGGCGATCTAAATCTCCATTTTGATGACACGGGGTGCAGGGAGGCACAGGATGTGGCTGCTGCATTAACATCTCTGGGCCTCAACCTTAAATCTACTGTCCCATCTCATCAACATGGCCATCTCCTGGACCCCATCTTTGCTAACTGGGAGGGCATTAAAGTCTCTACTCCTGTTCGAATAATTTGGTCAGATCATTTTATCATCCCGTTCACAGTAGAAAAAACCTTTCTAGAAAATAAACTTTCAAAACCCCCTCTCTTGAAACGGAGAAAATGGAAGAATTTTAACCAAGAAGTTTTTAGATGTGCACAAAATCCCCCTCCCCAAAGCAACTCTTTGGAGGAGGCTTGGAATAAGTATGAAATATGGGTGACCACTGCACTTGATGAGATAGCTCCGTGGACATCCAAGCCCCCTGCTAGGCAATGGAAAACCGCCCCCTGGTTCTCGGAAACACTCAAACACGCCAGAACCAGATGTAAAAACTTAGAGCGGAGGTGGAGAATACAGTACAATCCTGAGGATAAACTGCACTACAAAAGAGAACTTAACAAATATAAGAAATTGTTGAGAGTAGAAAAAAGTTGCCACCTCAAAAACAGAATTGACTCAGCTAACAACCCCACCAGAGAACTTTTTACTATCTATAGATAGCTTACGGTCCCTACCAGGCTGGACGCCCAAGATACCTATTCGAAAGAACTGTGCGACTCTATTGCAGACTTTTTTATAGGTAAGATTGATAAGATCCACGCCACCTTTACGATGGATGAGATCCATCCGTTTAAACATGCAGAAGCTAAAAACATCCACACGGGGACTTCTCGTCTCTCCTGTTTTGTCACACCTGAGAGGCAAGATTTAGTAAGCATTGCCAACAGCATTCAATCTGGCTCACCCAGCGATGCCTGTCCCCCGGCTCGCTTTAAAGGAGTTTTGGAGACCACAATAATAGATCAGATTAGTCTTATTGTGTCGCTCTCCTTCCAAGAATGTCAGGTATTGGATGCGTGAAAAACTGCTCAGGTAATCCCCCTTACAAAGAAATCCAACATCCACATCTCTCAGTTCCAGAACCTTCGCCCCATCTCCCTCCTCCCCTTCTGCGCTAAAATTGTGGAAAAGGTGGAGAATAAGCAGCTCATGAGTTATTTGGAGGAACACTCTCTCTTGCATCCCACTCAATCGGGCTTCAGAGCAGGACACTCCACAGAATCAGCCCTACTTTTTTCCACCGAGAGCCTAAGGAGCATAGTGGATGATGGAGAGACAGCAGCGTTGGTTTTATTAGATCTTAGTGCAGCTTTTGACACCGTGCTGCACTCAGCGCTGCTGTCCCGGCTGTCTGACATGGGAGTGAAGGGACGGGCCCTAGCCTGGATAGAGTCCTTCTTGACCAACAGGAGCTTCCAGATGCACTGCCCCCCTTTAAATCTTCTCGCAGAAACGTAAGCCATGGGGTTCCACAGGGCTCGAGTCTGAGCCCTACTTTGTTTAATATCTATATGGCACCCCTGGCCCGTATAGTTGAGACTTTTGGGGTGGGCATTGTCAGTTACGCCGATGACACACAACTGTTGCTTAAGCTCACGCCCGACCACAGAGAAGACGCCACCAACTTCTCGAACTGCCTTTCATCGGTAGCAGCCTGGATGAACCGCAACTGTCTACGCCTTAATGGCGATAAAACCGAGGTGCTGGTAGTAGGGAAATCAGCTTCAGGATGGTCGCATATGTGGTGGCCTATGGAACTGGGCAGTCCCCCTTGTCCTGTGGAGTCGGTGCGTAATTTGGGCATAACCCTGGACTCTGATCTCTCCTATAAATCCCATGTTAACAAAGTAACAGCCAGGTGCTTCAGTATACTGAAGGCTCTCCGTAAGTTCCTAGACCTCCTACCCATCGACTCTAGAAAGACTATAGTCTATGCCCTGGTAACCCCCCACCTTGATTACGGTAATGCCCTGCTTTTAGGTTTGAGCCAAAAAGGATTACACCAACTCCAGTGCGCTCAGAATGCCGCAGCTCGCCTTGTACTCAAACTACCCCGCAGAGCATCAGGGAAATCCGCTCTGTCCAAACTCCACTGGCTACCTATAAAAGAGCGTATTAAATTTATTATTATTTTTTTTTTTATAAAACCTTTATTGATTCAATCAAATCAGTACAGGCGCAGGCCTACAACCACGGGGGCCTGGCCGCAAACTCAGGAGATAGAAACAGGAGCATTGCAAATGTTCACGGTTCAAGGATTAATCACGGTGTAGTCATAATACGTGGTTGTAGCACAACGAAGCACAAGGATAAGAGAGGTTTCATTTTTATAATATTGAAAAAGAAGCTGCGGCTATATCATCAGAGGCATCACACTACACAATATACAAGAAGAGACGGGAGGGGCGTATCCCTCCACGCAATCGGGAATCGATGATGAGCAATAAGGCCGAAAACACACTACGCCCACCAAAGGCAGGCCAGGAGTAAAGGTCAAACAATGGCGAGCAATTTAACGAGAACATCATATGGAAAACCCACCCGTCCGAGACAAGAAAGTAGAGGCAAGTGCAGATGCCCGACAGAAAAAAGGATGAAAGAGGGAGATACAGCCAACCCTACTAAGAAGGAAGAGAGAAAGGGACCATAGAACAAAACAAACTAAAATAACAAAACCCCCCCAACACCCGCCACCCTACATCACCGTAATGGCTATGGCCTACCCCACCCCTGTCACCCCAGAATTACCCTAAAGAAAGGAAGTAAAGATAAGAAAGAGAGGAAAACAATAAAGAAAAAATATGAGGAGAAGAGCCGGCGATTCAGATGCCCGGTCCCGCCCACCCCCGCATACTAAAATCGTATAAACAGAAGCCATAGAAAAGTACAAATATCAGCAAGCACATAAAACGCAATCAATTACAGCCCCACAAGACGTGTCCTTGAATCACCATTGACCAGCAAGAAGTCCCTCCAAGTCCCAAGCGAGGTCACCCCTGGCCACTTCTGTTAGTAGTAGAAATGTTAAACAGCCTTGCAGTCGGGAGACACTTCGAAACAAAAGGTTAAATCGTTCCAGGCAGATCAGGTAGCGCCGCCGCCCAACATCGTCCTAGCCACCGAGAAACAACTGACGATGCATGGCGGAGGCCAGAATGCAACAATACCCAGACCACCAACAGTTCCAAGTCCAAAAACAGGTCCGCCAAGCACGGAAAGGAAAGCACAGGATGTGGGAAGCACCGCAGCGCAGCCCGGGCCCCATGTACCATGGATCGATGGAGCCTCTCCACTTGCTGGTCAGAAAAAGGCCCCGATGAGACAACCACTTGCGGAACAGGTGTGAAGACAACAAGCTCAGGAACCAAATCCATTCGCGCCCCCAAGACTGTAGACTCATCCGGGGAACATGACACTGCGGCAGAAGGAGACTCATCGGCACCGACTCGGGGGCAAACCACTACGCTACAAAATGGCGGGTCAGCAATGGCGGCGATCCTGCCCTCCAAGTCCCGGGATCTCCGGAGCAGAGCAGTCCGCAGGGCTATCAGTGCAGCCAGTACGTGGCTACACATAAGCGTTTCCCCATGTAGCCGAATTCCGGGGGTCTCAAGTTCAGCGGTTTCTCCGTCCCCGGGAGGGGTGCACTCCAAGGCGCCATCCGCCATTTCAGCCATTTCGTTCTCCGTCACTTCCCCTCCATCTCCGAGTCCAGTCCGACCACCAGAGTCAACAGGTCTCACGGCTGGACTTCGACAGTCGGCGCTTGGTGCAGAAAGGAGAGTCAACAAAAGGCCGGGTGCGCTCCCCGCAGCTCGCCGGGAGCCAACCGCCGGTTCCCGGACGGGACTATTAACATGGCCGGGCGTCACACCCAAGGGGAACCGGGCGACACGGCCTCTCTCCGGCTCGGCGATATCTCGGGTTCACGGGGCAACCCACTATTGGGAGTGGGCTGGTACCAACTCTCCCGGCTCGCGGCTCTCAGGCTCCCACTGACCGGCTTCTCATCCAAACTAGGGCCGCCAACACTACGAACACTGCCGGGCAACCTCTGCACTCGAGGCCCCGGCGTCAGCGCCACAAAGGCCGGCAAGCAGACGGGGACAGTTCTTCGGATCTACTGCACGATGGAGCCCCAGAAATAGATGGTAAGTGATCGCTTCTCTTCAACAACTTAGAGCAACAAGCCTCGCTCAGGATTATCGTCAGGATAGACGTGCGGGGAGGAAGGGCCCTCGGAGCCAAGCGTTCATGCGACTGTTCCGATCGCCATAGCGTATTAAATTTAAGTCCCTCTGCTTCGCCCATCGTATCGCTCAGGGCATAGGCCCGGCTTATCTTCAAAATCTTCTTATGATACATCGCCCCATTAGAGACCTGAGATCAGCCGGCACGATGATGTTTAAACTTCCCAAAATCACCAGAGCCAGGATGGGCGGACGCTCATTCAGATTTCTAGCTGCCAAATGCTGGAACGAACTTCCGCTCAGTCTCCGGATGGAGCCCTCTGATAATATGTTCCGGAGAAAACTTAAAACTTTTCTCTTTCCCAGGGCATAACCTTTGTTCCGTTTCTGTTCCCTTCTGATCCACCCCGGTCTCGTCCTCTAAGTTATTTTGCAGTATTCAGCGCGGGGACACACTGTTTTTGGGTAACCAGGCGCTTTATAAATGGTTTTATTAATATTATTATTATTATTTTTCTTATGTTTGGTATGAACTCATGAGCTCATATTACTTTCTATTTGTACTTCTTCCACTAATAAGTAACATTTAAGATTGTGTGGGTATAAGACGGTTGGCCCAGGGAGTGCGCACCCTTTTGATTTTTGGAAACGATACAGAGTGCAGGAATATATACCACAACCATTCTTGCTTCTTCTAATAAACCCTTTCTCAGCCATCTCAGCATCTCCTGGCATACTACTGGTTGGGGTATGATGTCTAGGGGTGAGCACATCAGTAAACTCCACTCCTCAGGTGGTTGACAGAGTATTGGCAGAACATCACATTCACAAGTGGAGTGCGGAGTGGCAAACTCATAAAACTCCGCTGGAAGAGTAAAGTTTACCACACACCACTAGTTTTCTTCCTTCATTCTACTCACTTTTGCGCTTTATTTTGCCTCTTTCTGCTCGTTGCTGACCTTTATTTTTTCTCTTTCTGCTTGTATCAGACCTGTATTTTTCTGACATTTAGTTTGCCTCTTTCCGCTCATTTCTAACTTTATCTTGCCTCTTTCAGCTAGTTTCTGACCTTTATTTTGCCTCGTTCTGCTTGTTTCTGACCTTTATTTTTTCTCTTTATGATCGTTTTGGTTCTCTATTTTACCTCCAGTCTCTTGTGCTTGTTTCTGACCTCTATTTTGTCTCTTTCTGCTCATTTCTCACCTTTCATTTTGCCTCTTTCTGCACATTGCTGACCTTTATTGTGCCTCTTTCTTCTAACTTCTTACCTTTATTTTTCCTCTTTCTGCTAATTTCTCCCCTTTGTTTAACCACTTTCTGCTTATTTCACACCATTATTTTGCCTCTTTCTGCTCAGTGCTGATGTTTATTCTGATTCGTTCTGTTCCTTTCTCACCTTTATTTAGCCTCTTTTATGCTTGTTTCTCACCACTATTCTGCCTCTTTTTGCTAATTTCTCACCTTTATTTGACCTCTTTCTGCTATTTCCTGACCTTCATTCTGTCTCTTTCTTGCCTTTTACCCCCTGACTTAGGAGGGAGCCTCAAGGCCCTCATTTTCCCAGGGAGCTTCCTGCCTCCTATGGGAGCCAGCATTGCTCTTACACACAGGGAGCGGCTAAACGAGCAGCTCCCTGTCTGTGAGAGCAATCCTTTTGTTTGTTTCCCTGGCCGTTTGACAATGGGCAGAGAATCATATGAAACCTCCTGTTTCCAACAAGCGCAAGCATTTATCAGCTCTCGCTTGCTGAAAGCTCCCACCAAGTCAGAGCAACCTAGCTACATCCCTGTGGTGAGCACCCCGGGAGATATCAGAAGCTGGCCCTGGGAGATGCTGTTTCCAAAGGATATTCATGGCTCCAGGAAAGGGGCAGCACCACCCCCTCCTTTATTATGCATGGGCTGTCCGGAGTCGATTGTTCTGGATAATTTTTGGTATGTGACCCCCGGTTGGATCCAGATAAGGATTCCTGCTGCTTAGGCTGACTATGTTGTGGCACAGATTATCCCGCACCAGCCCTTGTGTAGTTTTTCTAAATCTTCTGCTACCAGGTGGGTTTCCCGTGGCAGTGCAATATGCCGGTTCTGTCGCTTTATGTATACAGAAATTGAGTATCGCTTGTGTTGTGTGCCATGTGCATGCCTTGCACATTTAGTGTGAGGATGGAAAGGTTTCTTTATGTGCCATATGGTATTGAGGGAGTCTGGGGAGGAGTATGGTTGAGCACGGCGTCGAGTCTTTACCCACCTCCTTTCCTTAGGCTGCCCTTGCTTTTCCGGTTCAGCTGCAGCCCCTTAATGAGGTACATGTAAGAATACAGTGTGGTGATGTGGGACATCATGGGGGGAAACAACAGGCGTGGGGAACAATCCCAATACTGGGACCGATTCCAACAAGCAATACCTCCAAACTTGCTGTTGTGTAAGAAGTGGACTTAAGCATAGTGTGTGGTTGGCGGTGCATATTAGCGAGGTGGCTCTCCTTAGGGGCATTTGCAGGATCATTTCACCTTAGCTGGCCTGATGGAGGAGGATTTGGTTGCTGTGCCAGTGGTGCAATTAATCATATACCTCAAGTTACATTATAATGCGAGTTTCAGGGGTACCCTGCTTATATAGACTACTGATGCCCTTTCATATCAGGGTGTTTGCCATCTGTGATGTGACCAGTGGTGGGGTCACTGAGTCTACCCTTGAGATGGAGCCTTCACTGCTGCTTCCTCCCCTGACGAGAAGATGTGCGGGCCTCTATCCAGGTCCGTTGTGGGGTAGGAGGGTCTGAGCTCTGCGGCGGCTTGTAGGTCTTTTCGTCTTTCCTGTATAATGTGTTCTAGGTCAGGTGAGCCCATGTAATGGGTGTGCATGTCAGAGTATTTTCTTCTGTTTTGTTGTTCTGGTCAGTGTCTGCTAGTGCTTTGTCTTTGGGAGCCTTGCAAACTCGAGGTGTTTCTTGCAGTGTTGGTCTGCCTAGTAATGGGCTTCTTCTGGTCCTTAAAAAATGTGGTGGAACCTTTATGCATTATTTTGAGACGGGCTGGAAACAGCAGGGAGTATTGTATTCCTTCCAGCCAGAGACGTTGTTTTACCTCGAGAAACGAGGACCATTGGCGTTGCACTGCTCGTGTCAGTAGCGCTTGCCGGCTGCCATCTTGGGGGTCAGGCATGTCTGGCCGCAGTACTCACAGCACTTCTCCGGTCATCCAGCTTCATCCGCAGGTCTCTACTGTTCAGCGGGGCAATGGTGGATTATCTTTGCATCTCGGTGTGCCGCCTCCCGGCGTTTGTCTGGTTCTCGACTGCCTCCGTTGTTTTCTGAAGTAGGGGGAAGGGATGGATTGATAGGTCGGTTCTGGTTTGTGCCTTCCCTATTCTTGGCTACCTTTTCTGGGCTTCGAAAAAGTTTCACCACAGTATTCGTTCCGTCAATGCTCACCCCGGTCACAGCTGTGGGATCTGACATTGGGTCATGGAGCTCTCCCGGTCGAGTGTAAGCTCCGAGCGCTGGCGGTCACCATCTTGTCTACGGGTCCCAAACTCTTGGGATTGCAAAACCTGGTGTTTTCGGAATGGTGAGCCCTGTGCCAGCCTCCTGTGGTGTTCCAACACCTGTGGGCTCTTTTTTGGCCACCTAGGTTCAGTGTGGATGGCACGATTTGTGCCTGATATCAGAGCCTCAGCTTGCCACGCCCCAGGAAAATATCCAATATAGATGGTCATACCCATTTGGGTTGGCCTGTGAATTTCACAACAGAGCACATCGCATTATGGAACTATAAGAAGCTATGACACTCCTGGGCCTGGAGATGCCGAAAGGTGGTCAGACAGTGGACGTCGCTGGGGCGCTGAGAGCGAGGTCAGGGGGGCAGTGATAGCTCTCCCTGCTCTCCCAGTGGCCCCCTAACCAACAGAGGAGGCATTAAACGACTGGGAGCTGGATTCCCGCTCCCTGGTTTATTGGGTGCTCATGGTGATTGGATCTACGGAGCAAACACAAGGAGATGATAGATGGAGAGCTGAAACTTTACAGATATTCACCTCATTACAGATCTGGGTTGAATCCATCATCATTCTTTAGCTCACTTCACTACCCCAGTTCAGACACAGCTATATGCAAATCAGTCTTGGCCATGTGCCTCATGGGAACAGTCCAGCACAAACTGCCAAGCCATGTGTTCCCTGGACCGAGAACTAGTATCCTGGCACCCATTTTGGGGTCAGGGGCGAGGTCAGGAGGGGTGTGGATAGTTCTCCCTGGCTCTCCCAGGGGAGCATTTGCAGGATCGTTTCACCTTAGCTGGCCTGATGGAGGAGGATTTGGTTGCTGTGCCAGCGGTGCAATTAATCATATACCTCAAGTTACATTATAATGCGAGTTTCAGGGGTACCCTGCTTATATAGACTACTGATGCCCTTTCATATCAGGGTGTTTGCCATCTGTGATGTGACCAGTGGTGGGGTCACTGAGTCTACCCTTGAGATGGAGCCTTCACTGCTGCTTCCTCCCCTGACAAAAAGATGTGCGGGCCTCTATCCAGGTCCGTTGTGGGGTAGGAGGGTCTGAGCTCTGCGGCGGCTTGTAGGTCTTTTCGTCTGTCCTGTATAATGTGTTCTAGGTCAGGTGAGCCCATGTAATGGGTGTGCATGTCAGAGTATTTTCTTCTGTTTTGTTGTTCTGGTCAGTGTCTGCTAGTGCATTGTCTTTGGGAGCCTTGCAAACTCGAGGTGTTTCTTGCAGTGTTGGTCTGCCCAGTAATGGGCTTCTTCTGGTCCTTAAAAAAATGTGGTGGAACCTTTGTGCATTATTTTGAGACGGGCTGGAAACAGCAGGGAGTATTGTATTCCTTCCAGCCAGAGACGTTGTTTTACCTTGAGAAACGAGGACCATTGGCGTTGCACTGCTCGTGTCAGTAGCGCTTGCCGGCTGCCATCTTGGGGGTCAGGCATGTCTGGCCGCAGTACTCACAGCGCTTCTCCGGTCATCCAGCTTCATCCGCAGGTCTCTACTGTTCAGCGGGGCAATGGTGGATTATCTTCGCATCTCGGTGTGCCGCCTCCCGGCGTTTGTCTGGTTCTCGACTGCCTCCGTTGTTTTCTGAAGTAGGGGGAAGGGATGGATTGATAGGTCGGTTCTGGTTTGTGCCTTCCCTATTCTTGGCTACCTTTTCTGGGCTTCGAAAAAGCTTCACCGCAGTATTCGTTCCGTCAATGCTCACCCCGGTCACAGCTGTGGGGTCTGACATTGGGTCATGGAGCTCTCCCGGTCGAGTGTAAGCTCCGAGCTCTGGCGGTCACCATCTTGTCTACGGGCCGCAAACTCTTGGGACTGCAAAACCTGGTGTTTTTGGAATGGTGAGCCCTGTGCCAGCCTCCTGTGGTGTTCCAACACCTGTGGGCTCTTTTTGGCCACCTAGGTTCAGTGTGGATGGCACGATTTGTGCCTGATATCAGAGCCTCAGCTTGCCACGCCCCAGGAAAATATCCAATATAGATGGTCATACCCATTTGGGTTGGCCTGTGAATTTCACAACAGAGCACATCGCATTATGGAACTATAAGAAGCTATGACACTCCTGGGCCTGGAGATGCCGAAAGGTGGTCAGACAGTGGACGTCGCTGGGGCGCTGAGAGCGAGGTCAGGGGGGCAGTGATAGCTCTCCCTGCTCTCCCAGTGGCCCCCTAACCAACAGAGGAGGCATTAAACGACTGGGAGCTGGATTCCCGCTCCCTGGTTTATTGGGTGCTCATGGTGATTGGATCTACGGAGCAAACACAAGGAGATGATAGATGGAGCGCTGAAACTTTACAGATATTCACCTCATTACAGATCTGGGTTGAATCCATCATCATTCTTTAGCTCACTTCACTACCCCAGTTCAGACACAGCTATATGCAAATCAGTCTTGGCCATGTGCCTCATGGGAACAGTCCAGCACAAACTGCCAAGCCATGTCTTCCCTGGACCGGAAACTAGTATCCTGGCACCCATTTTGGGGTCAGGGGCGAGGTCAGGAGGGGTGTGGATAGTTCTCCCTGGCTCTCCCAGGGGAGCATTTGCAGGATCGTTTCACCTTAGCTGGCCTGATGGAGGAGGATTTGGTTGCTGTGCCAGCGGTGCAATTAATCATATACCTCAAGTTACATTATAATGCGAGTTTCAGGGGTACCCTGCTTATATAGACTACTGATGCCCTTTCATATCAGGGTGTTTGCCATCTGTGATGTGACCAGTGGTTGGGTCACTGAGTCTACCCTTGCGATGGAGCCTTCACTGCTGCTTCCTCCCCTGACGAGAAGATGTGCGGGCCTCTATCCAGGTCCGTTGTGGGGTAGGAGGGTCTGAGCTCTGCGGCGGCTTGTAGGTCTTTTCGTCTGTCCTCTATAATGTGTTCTAGGTCAGGTGAGCCCATGTAATGGGTGTGCATGTCAGAGTATTTTCTTCTGTTTTGTTGTTCTGGTCAGTGTCTGCTAGTGCATTGTCTTTGGGAGCCTTGCAAACTCGAGGTGTTTCTTGCAGTGTTGGTCTGCCCAGTAATGGGCTTCTTCTGGTCCTTAAAAAAATGTGGTGGAACCTTTGTGCATTATTTTGAGACGGGCTGGAAACAGCAGGGAGTATCGTATTCCTTCCAGCCAGAGACGTTGTTTTACCTCGAGAAACGAGGACCATTGGCGTTGCACTGCTCGTGTCAGTAGCGCTTGCCGGCTGCCATCTTGGGGGTCAGGCATGTCTGGCCGCAGTACTCACAGCGCTTCTCCGGTCATCCAGCTTCATCCGCAGGTCTCTACTGTTCAGCGGGGCAATGGTGGATTATCTTCGCATCTCGGTGTGCCGCCTCCCGGCGTTTGTCTGGTTCTCGACTGCCTCCGTTGTTTTCTGAAGTAGGGGGAAGGGATGGATTGATAGGTCGGTTCTGGTTTGTGCCTTCCCTATTCTTGGCTACCTTTTCTGGGCTTCGAAAAAGCTTCACCGCAGTATTCGTTCCGTCAATGCTCACCCCGGTCACAGCTGTGGGGTCTAACATTGGGTCATGGAGCTCTCCCGGTCGAGTGTAAGCTCCGAGCTCTGGCGGTCACCATCTTGTCTACGGGCCACAAACTCTTGGGACTGCAAAACCTGGTGTTTTTGGAATGGTGAGCCCTGTGCCAGCCTCCTGTGGTGTTCCAACACCTGTGGGCTCTTTTTGGCCACCTAGGTTCAGTGTGGATGGCACGATTTGTGCCTGATATCAGAGCCTCAGCTTGCCACGCCCCAGGAAAATATCCAATATAGATGGTCATACCCATTTGGGTTGGCCTGTGAATTTCACAACAGAGCACATCGCATTATGGAACTATAAGAAGCTATGACACTCCTGGGCCTGGAGATGCCGAAAGGTGGTCAGACAGTGGACGTCGCTGGGGCGCTGAGAGCGAGGTCAGGGGGGCAGTGATAGCTCTCCCTGCTCTCCCAGTGGCCCCCTAACCAACAGAGAAGGCATTAAACGACTGGGAGCTGGATTCCCGCTCCCTGGTTTATTGGGTGCTCATGGTGATTGGATCTATGGAGCAAACACAAGGAGATGATAGATGGAGCGCTGAAACTTTACAGACATTCACCCCATTACAGATCTGGGTTGAATCCATCATCATTCTTTAGCTCACTTCACTACCCCAGTTCAGACACAGCTATATGCAAATCAGTCTTGGCCATGTGCCTCATGGGAACAGTCCAGTCCAAACTGCCAAACCATGTCTTCCCTGGACCAGAAACTAGCATCCTGGCACCCATTTTGGGGTGAGGGGCGAGGTCAGGAGGGGTGTAGATAGTTTTCCCTGGCTCTCCCAGTGACCCTTTAAACAACAGAGCTGAATAACCGGGCGCTGGATTCCCGCTTCCAGGTTTATTGTGTCCTCATGGCGATTGGATCTATGAGCCTGGTGGACGGGATGTTCAGAGGCTTGGCGGGCAGTGGCACCAAAGAAACACTGTGTAGCATGGTCACGCAACTGCCACAGGGGTGGTCTGATGGCTTTCTCAACTGCATAGACAATTCACAAGGCATACGGTGATCCCTACACTGAACATAGCCAGCTGCACTTATCACTGCAAAAAAACTCACAGGATTTTAGCCAAGGCAGCGATAATGGACCGACTTGCCCTCTATCACTTCAACAAACTGCCACATCAGACTAGTTCTGGGAACTGTTGTCCCTAAAGGTTTGGTTTGGGGGGTATTTTCTTCTTTATCACAGGTATTCACTTGATAGGTGGGCATTGGACATGCTGGACATATGACGCATTTACAGGTGCAGCACAGGGTGGAGGGGCTGAAGAGAGGAAGGAGTGATGGGCGGTTAGGAAGTTTGAGATGGGTGCGGTGATTAGAGATCAACTGCCCAGGAGCCATGGAGAATTGCTCTGCCTTCTACAATTGTAGTCACGCTATAACATGGAATGTGAGGAGGCTCAATGCACTGACTAAGTGACATGGGGTGTGGAAATATCTGTTAGAAGATTACTATGATATTGTAGCACTACAGGAAACACACCTCAAGAGATCGGAGCACCATAGGATTATGCATAAGTGTTACCTCTTAATATATAAATCATCCAAATCCAACCAGGCATAATGTGGTGACATTTCTGTTCCATTTGGCGTTAAAATTCCATCCAGAAGGGTAGAAGATAGATAAGGAGGGGAGGGTGGTCATGGTAAAGGGGCGCCTACTAAGATATGCAGTGTGGTAGCGATTTATGCCCCAAATTCCAACCAGATATCATTCATAACAGGACTGTTGGCACTCCTGGGGGGCTTCGCGGAGGGGGAGATACTTCTCATGGGCGACTTCAATCTCAATTGGCACCCGGGCTCAGATAGCACACACCTGCACAGTACTCACATGGGCAGCTTTTGAAAAGCAGTGAAGCTCACAATGCATGATCCAGGCCTAGTTGATGCCTGGAGGGACTACAACCCGACAGACAGGGACTTCACATTTTTCTCAAATATCCATCTTACCTACTCGAGGTTGTATTACACATTTCTGAGCTGGACTCTGGCTCCAGATGTTCGTAAGATAGAGATCGGCCCCATAATTATCTCCGAACATGCACGTTTGGTTATATCCCCCAGGTAGAAAGACCCCACCCTGAAAACTCAAGCTGGTTCTTCCCATATGCATTACTACGAGATATACTAGCAAGGGATGAACTGGGCAAAGCTAGAAATTATTACTTTCAGATGAACAAGCCACAGGATACGTCTCCCTCTAGCCAGTGGAACCTGCTTAACCGCATGCGTGCGGTTGGAATTCTGCTGCTGCGCTGACTTTTTCAAAAGCGCACTTTACATGACGAGCTGGGCTCGTCATGAGCGTGCGAGGAGGCTACCTCATGACGAGCCCAGCTCGTCATGAGCGTCGAAGGGGTTAAAGCAGTCTTGAGGGGTCAGTGCATGGTAGTAAAGACAGCGCTCAATAAACGACCACTGAATGCTTGACATTAGAAGCAGAGCTCCATACACTGAAACAAGCACACAAGATGAAGCCAACCCTAGCCCACCAGAGCAAAGTCTTAGCTGTGAAGGAGAAACTAAATGCAATCTACACAAACAGAGCCGAACTGACATTTTTGTGACTCATGCAAACATCCTACACACAAGGCAACACGGTGGAAGCACATTTGGCATGTCAACTCAGGGTATGAAGGGAAACAAGGAACATTGGTAATATCTATTGCCCCAAGCGTGACCAGGAGAAATCGGAACAGGGTAAATCAGGCATCTTGGCACAGTTCTAGAAGTCACTAAATTATGAAGAACCCACTTACTCTCAGTCTCAACTAGATTACCTTACTAATGTTGATCTACTGCAAATTACACCCACGCAGAATGAACAACTGAGAGAACCTATTAGTGAGGCAGAGGTACCCCAAGCCATAGGCTCCCTAAAACTTTTCAATTCCCTGGTCCGGATGGGTTGACAACACATTTCTATAAAACATTTATTTGAAACTTGTTCCACATTTGACATGCCTCTTTAACCATATAGCCGAAGTTGGCAGGGATAACGAAATCCATGAGTGACGTCATCCTCACGGTTTTTGCCAAGGCTGGAAAGGATCTGAAACTCTGTAGCTCCTACCACCCCATAGCTTTCCTGAATCTCGATGCAAAACTTTACTCTGAAAACTTAACCTGGCAGCTCGAGGACCTGATGCCTGACTTGACCCATCCGAACTGCTCAAGGGTTATCAAGGGAAAATAGACCAACAAATTGTGCGGAGAGTTATACACCTAATAGACGGAGTGACCAAGAAAGGTATCCCAGTGGTCGTGCTCGGCCTGGATGCTGAGAAAGCATTTGCCCAAGTGGATTGGTAATTTTTATTCTCCACCCTGAGATGGTTTGGCTTCTGCAAGACCTTCATTACCATGATCTGAACGCCATGCTCTTGAGTATTGGTCAATGGAGTGAGCGCAGAGCCTTTCCGGTTAGAAAGGGGAACTGAAAAGGTATGCCCACTGTCCCCCCTCCTTGCCCCCCTGAGTATTGAACTGCTTACAGCAATGATAAGGGCCAACCATCTGATCAAGGAGATTTATTTTGGAGCAGAGAAGCACAAGATCGCCTTATTTGCTTACGACATCCTACTACCCCTGACTGATCCACAACAAGCATTAGCCACCCTACAAAGTGAACTCTAACAATTCGAAGGAGTGATGGGTTTATGTATAAACCTGTCTGAGTCCTTCCTACTCAACCTACCTCTTCCAGACGCAGAGATGGAGGCAATAATGTCAGCAACGCCATTCCAATGGGCAAAGAAATACCTCACATATTTAGGCATCACACTGATGCCCAGGGCCTAGCAGCAGTTCCAGGCTACCCTCCACTTTAATAGTTTGAAAGCCGACCTAAAGAGATGTGCTCCTCTTTATCATGGCTCGGCAGGATTTATGCGGTCAAGATGGTGAGGCAGCCTACGTTCCTTCATCTATTCTGAAGCCTTCCCATCGACCTAGAGACAGACTACCTGGGGGGACTTAAGATAACACTCAATGCATTCATCTGATAAAACAAGAGTGCTTGTCTCCCCTTCAAATTGCTCCAATGGCCAGGTTGGAGGGAGATTTGACCCTCCTGGATTTTAATCCCTACCACAAGCCGGCCCAATTTAGGGTCATCACTGAATGGTCCCAGAGCGAGTCTGACAACCACTGGCTCTACATGGACAGGACAATCGCAGAGAGGATCATCTGGGATCTACTTTGGAAACTAGAGGTGGACAGTCCTCCTAACACCTACCTTAGCACACAACAGGGGCCACCCTGAGAGCCTGGGATACAGTACTTAAGAAAACGGCATGGAAGACACTTCCCTCTCCCGTCACTGCAATTCACTATAATCCAGTGGTCCCTCCAGCAGTGCACCTAGGACCTTTTGATGCACCCTTTGGATGTGGAGAAGTGTGGCTCAATGGTTAGAGCGGCAGACCTTGATGCAGAGGTATAGCCCGGGACCAGGGTTCAATTCCCCGCCTCGGCGGGTCTTGGACTCAAAATTCCACGGACCTCATAATTCTCGCCTCGGTGCCTATTCCAATCATGGAGTCCCACTCTGCAACTCTGGGCAATAGCTTGCTTAATCTCCACAACGGCCCCCACAACGCTAAGGATGCCTGGCCTCCACCTTGGGGGTGCCCAGGAGTGGACACCTCACAGGGAAAGCCAGGATCGGTTCCACAGCGGTATTCGTACAAGCGTCTTGAGACCCTTGCGGGTGAGTAGTGCGCTATACATGTATCAATTTACATTTACAATTTACATTTACATGGAAGGAGGGAGGTTGCCTGATACTATCACACCTCTTTCAAAACACAGATATCCTCACCTTTGAACACTGCCAACGGGATTATAATCTTACAGGGGGGAATACTTTCGCTATCGACAACTGTATCGATGGGCATTATAACAACCAGATACATGGGATGCTGCTACGAGGGAGCTCACCCTAATGGAGCATTTTGTGAAGGTGTCTAGCGGTACTGAGGGCACCGTTGCTTGTTTGTACGATTAACTAGCACAATGCTCACTGAGCAGCATCAACATATTGCTTTTTAGGAAAACACTCAGGGTCATGACATTTCAGAGGGAGACTGGAGAGCATTATGGAGAGATATACACAGACACAACCATTCTCTAGGCCTATGGAAAGCCCATTACAAAATTCTATATGACTGGTACCGATACAAATATGGAGAAAAAAAAATTCCAAACACATGAGATTTGTGCCAGAGGGACTGCAGCCTTTTGGGTGACTTTTGCCACATCTGATGCGCCAACCATTCTGGTCAGAAACCTTGACTCAGATAAAGACATTCTGGGGTATCCAGTGCCAGACACACCAAAGTTTGCACTGCTGGGGCTTAGAACAGACTCCCTGAAATACTAAGCCACTGCAGACAAAGGTACATTGTGGCTGTGTCTGGGTGCAGCAAAAATGGCAGCTGCCTGGAAGAAGCCGGAAGCCCCAACTCTTACCCAATGGCAAGTGGTCGTAATGGAACAAATGAGTGATATATTCAGAGACGATTTCAAAAACTTTGAGTACTCATGGGGCTCTTTAATTAGCTATTTCTCGAAAGACGTCCGCTCATAGCCTGCCCATCAAAAAGACGGGCATTACATCTCTCCCTGTTTTAAATAGTCCCTCACAAAGAACCTGAATGAACTCCGGGGCCTCCCCAATCCTGTTGCTCATAACTGTGCCTTGTTTTACTCCTGTTTACCTCTTGTTTTTCTTCTGTTCATATAAGTGGGCAGTAGGGAGGGAGGAAGATTGATGATTATTATGTATAAGAAAAATGTTTGAAAACTGGTTCTAGATATAGCGATGCCATATGAAAGTATGGTCTCCCTGCTATGAATGTACTGCAAGTCCTGGTGAAGAAATTCAATAAAACAAACTTTAACACAAACTGCGGCAAATGATATTACACTAATAAAATATATTTCAGATTATTAACTTGATCCAGATCCTCTATTCCATTGCCAAGTGACAAGTGGTGGAGAATGCTGGCAATTGTCTTCTACTAATACAAAATGGATGCCTTAATTCAATACTTAGTACAAAGACAGCGTAAATTGGAATGGACCCCAGAATGCCAAATGTCTTCACCTTCATCCAAGGCTGATAGAGAAATATTTCAAGATTGCATTACAGACCCAAACTGAACATCTCAATAAACTCGCCCAAGAACAGTTACAAGTCATGACAGGCCTGGTGAACAACAGGTGACCCATAACAACCGGTCCTATAATAACCCTACAGAAATTATTACCAGAGGAAGATCTTGATTTGTTTTTATTACATTTTGAACACACGGCCAGAGCTAGTTTATTGGTCCTTGGAATTCTGACCTATTTGGCTCCTTTACTGACAGGTGAGTTGCAGGCCACCTACCAGATGGTAAATCCTCTAGGAGAATACACCTATGAAGAAATTTAAAAAGTGATATTAGATAGGGCTGGACTTAATAAAGAGGCATATGACTTAAAATGTTGACAGAGAGCAGAAAGCCTGGAGATATGCCGAAAACTCTCTACTTCAAGCAAAACAGTTTATTCAAGGTTTCATTTGTTTTTAACCATCACGTTATTCTCGGTCTTCACATTGCCTTTGTGTTCAGCATATAGAATTTGAAATACTATGCAGCTATTTATCACTAGAGAATGGTTTCACAGTAGACTTCCCTTGCCAAAATCACAATATCATCAAGGAGCATAGGTCGAAGTCTTATCCCGTTCAATACATCCTTCACAGATTCATCAGGCTCTTTGGCTTCCCTCTCGTCTTGCCAGGACTCTACTCTGTAGTACCTGGAGAGATAGTTGTTGCGGTTCTGAGACGCTGGTTGGTTCTTGATAACAGAAGAGCATTCTTGCAGCTGAAGGCCCCATTTCTCAATTCTAAATGGGAGTTTTGAAGCCTAACCTTGAAAAAGCAGGAAGAGTGGCTTGTGATCAGTTTGGACTATGAAGAGGTGTCCACATACATACAAATGGAAGTGACTACATCCCCAGTGTATTGCAATGCCCTCTGTTTCAATCTGGGAGTACCTCTGGTCCGTGGTGTGAGGGCTCATCTGTCATAGGTCACCAGCCCATTCACCTTTTTTGAGGACAAAGTAGACAGGGATCATGTCCTAGGAGAGCGTGGATTTGGTGTCCTGAAATGCTTTGTCCCCCACACGCTGGATGTGTTGACTTCCACATTGGATGGGTGAGGGCCAATGATGCCCCTGCAGCTGAGAATTGATACCAAAAGAAGCATATTGAGTTCCTCATGAACTCACATTTTTCTTTGTGCAGGTTGAGAGCATTTTCTTGCAACCTCCACTGGTTGGCCTGCTGCCTCATGTGACATTCATCCAGAGGATTACCGTCTCTGACTTTAGACACTCCTGTCAGCCCTGATATCACCTCATCTAGCATGTTCTGGAAAACCTTAGCCGCACTTGAGATCCCAAAGTTCAGGCACTTGTATTGTCAGAGTCCCATGTGTGTGGAGAACGTAGTTATGTATTGCGAGTCTGGGTGGATGAGTATCTGATGGTGCCCTGAGTGGAGATACAGCTTAGAAAACAACCCTGCTCCTCTCAGATTATTGGGTGTAAATTGTATGCCTTATTATTGCCCAATTTAATCAAGCATGTTTTTAAAATGGTTAGAAAAACTCACAAACATTTGTTCTAAGTCCTTTGTGATTTCACTAAAGATTCCAAAACGTAGTTCATATACCTAAAATACACTCCCAAAGAGGGTAGTTGGCATACAAGCTGCCCCAAAAGTGAGGAAGGCTCCCCACATCAGCACATGATCAGAAACCTGACTGCGCCCCTGGAAAACACTGGATGTTGAGTGCAAAATTCTCAATTCACACCCATCAGGAAGTTTGCAAAGCTTCTGCATATAATAACATTGTAAAGGAGATAACCTGTTTTATGTGAAATAAATGCAATGCAGAAACCTTCGGTTGGTATGAAATAAGGATAAATAAAACTTAAATTGACAAGATCACAATATTTACGGCAAGGACGAACAACTTGAAACCAGGAACTTTTGAAGATTTTCCATTGAATGAAGCAAAGGTGCCACAAAATAACTTTAATCCGAGCTACAAATAGCTTTGGGGCAGATGTACAACCAATTTTTGCAGTTGCAAATGGGAATTCGGCCCATTTGTGACCGGAAAATTGGTCAGCACCATATACAAATCATATTTTGCTATTCCCTAACATATTAGTAAAATATGCTGGATTGTGTAAAAAATAAATGTACTTTTAATGAGAAAAATTATTGAATAAAGAAGTTATTTTCTTACTCTCATTGATTCTGTGGACTTCTTGAAGCTGCGCATCCCCAATTGGTTATATGACTATTTGATCTGGAGCACAGTGACGTCACTAAATGGCTGCCGTAGGGGTAGTTTGCACAGCGACCACACTTTTAGGAACTGGCAAAGAGGAGCGTCATGAAAGGTCCGCCGTTGTTGCTTCAAAACTGTGACCGTAAAATTGGTCCGCACCATATACAAACCATATTTTGCGATTCGCTAACATATTAGTAAAATATGGTTTGCAACTCGCTTTTAGGAAGGGTAGTGCCAAGGGCGCTCCTTCTTAATAGCAAGTCTGACTGCAATGTACTATTGATTTGCAACCGCATTTGCAGTCGCAAAACACAAGTAGGTGGTAAACCATTTGCAAACAGGTTGCCACGGGGCCCCTACCTCTTTGATAATGTGTGGTGCAAATATTTTTTAATCACAGCCAGTGGTCCCAGGCACCACTGCCTGCCCTTAAAAAATTAAACTGAAAAGTTACATTTTTGCTTTTTAAATGAATCCCGTTTTCCATTAAGGAAAACGGGCTGAATTTAAAAAAAAACTGCTTTATTGAAAAAGCAGTCACAGACATGGTGGTCTGCTTACCCCAGTGGGCCACTATCCCTGTGAGTGCTAGCCATTCCCAATGGGGTCTAAAATTCTGCATACCTCTAGAATATTGATTAGGCATGCAATTTGTGACCCCATTGTGATTCCCAAACAGTGTCTGGGACACTTTTGTACATTCAGTTTAGCGAGTCGCAAATTGCGAGTTGCAATTCTGCGCAATTTTCAACTCGATAAACTGAAAGGTCATATATCTGGCCCATTATCTGATGCCATTGCTGTGTACCTGTGGAGGTTAAGGAGGACTAGTAGAGGTTCAGTAAAAAGTCCACTTATTTACCAACAGTAGCATCTCAGTACAATGGGTTCTAAAAGGAAGAAGAGGGTGGTTTAGAAAAGAACTGAGAGAGAGAGAGAGTGATAAAGAGGGAAGGAAGAGAATATCGACGCAGAGGGATGGGAGCTAGAGAGAAGAGTAATACCAACTGAGGCAGAAGAAAATGGGGGGAGGGGGTAAGAGGTAAAACGGTGAGCCAAAGTAGAGAGCGGTAGGGACAGATAGAAAAAAGAACAAGAAAAGAAAGGCAGAGAGGAGAGACAGAATTTTAAAGGCAAGTGGAAGGAAAAGCAAATGGAAAGGTAGGGGGACAAGAAAATATAAAAGGAAGGATATAAAGGGAAATAAAAGTGGTAGAAAGAGGAGAGACATTCAAAAGAAAGAAAAACACATATGTGCCTGTCAGTAGAGAGGCAGCAAGAAAAGACAAATGGAAAACTTGGGCACATTTAAAAGATGAAAACTGAAGAGAGTTTGAGTGGAAAAACTCAGACAGCAGAGAAGTAAACAGATTAGAGACTGAAAAACAAAAAGATTGAAAGGGTATAGAGAGGACTTGCTGAGAGAAGCGCAAATGAAATTCATAGAGGCAGGGAGGAGTGAAAAAGTGGTGAGCTGCAAAATAGAAGTGGAGAGCCTGGCAGAATGGAAGCTGGCCGAAGACGAGAAGGGGAAGTGAGACCAAAAGAAGAGAACCAGGGAGAAAACAAGGCAATTAGAAGAAAAGGTAGGGAAGAAGGGTTTAGTGTCGTGAATGAGTGGCATTAAAAGATGGATCCTCCTTCTAGTTAGCCATGACGAAACTTTTTCAATGAAAGCTGTAGACGTTGTTTCACCTTTATCATCAACTTTTGAAATCAAGACATGGATGACAATCAAGAGGATGATGGAGCAGTACATGTTTTGTATACCATGGACTGAGAAACGCACCACGTTTGATCGTAGTCTCAAACTCAAGGGCAAAGAGGTAGGGTAATAATACTAGTCTGATGGATACAGGCCCATCGTTGAGAGTTCCAAGAAAAGATGACCTTTGATGCATCTTTACAACCAAACTGGCTCAGAATGCCAAGTCTGCAGTGACAACAATGTACATCCCTCAAGAATAATCAGGCACACTGATGAGCTGCAAACAGCAGTCTGATAAGACCCCTACGGGATCCAAGCAAATGATATAGAGAGCCTTTTAAAATAAGTCGATAATCTATTCAAAGGCTGAGGACACCTAGAAGACCAAATTGTAAGGCTTAACCATTCACCAAACCATGCCACCAATGGCAGTAAATCAGTGATGGGTAAGATTTCACTTAAGGCTCAAAGTAGAGGCTAAACATCTGAACCTAGAAAAGCTGACATCATTGAATGTGTTGATAGGCTCACTCTGGGTATTTCATTAATTGTTGTTGCAAAGAAATCACATATCTATACATTAACGAACTAGTTTGATAAAATGCGCAAAGGTGAAGGTGGATATGGGCCTCCCAAATGCCACAAATAATAGGGATTATGGTCTCACTTCAGCTATGGATGCCCTGCTATCCATAAAAATGTGGTGCTGATGGCTTCCTAAAGTCTAATTAGATTCTGGTTATAGCCTGCTCCCTCTGGCTCAGTGTTCCAGACATATCATCATTTTTCCTACTCCCTGTGGTCTTTACTGTTTCAAAAGACTGCACTTCAGCAAATCAAGTACAGCCAAATGATTGACTAAACTTAACATGCAACATCAATGTCAGTGATGACATGCTGGTACACTGTAAAACACTGTAAGAACATTACACTTGCCTTATGTTTGGTTTTCAGAGACTATATGAATGTGAGTTCACACTAAACTAAAATAAATGTGCGGTCCAAAAGTGGTATGCACTGGAACTGGATAAAAAATGAATCAATAAATGAATGCAAGGGAGAAGGTGTAAAAAAAACAAAGTATGTTGTTTTAAGGACATATACTCTCACTCACTTGAAGGTGACATGCTTCATCATTGGGTCCCCTCCTCACAACAGGACCACAAGCTACCTGTTGTGAGCTGCAGCTTATCAGTCGGGGAGGAGCAGAGGTGGTTTCCTCAAGATGAGCTGTGTCAAGGATCTAAGTGAGGGAAAGAGTGCATAAGAGTGTAAGTGATCATCAAAACTATATCCTGTGGGCGCATTCCTTAATTTATTCTGACGTCCCTAGTGGATAGGGCTAAAAATTGAGAAAAAGGACTCGCAATATATAGCGCCTTTCAGTTATCATAAGGTCGATATGTTTCTGCCCATAAATGACTGAACTCAGGATGAGGGAACTCTGTCAAATGAGATAAATCTGAAGGACTTTAACCCATCAAAGGATGCAGAGTTATCAGTGACCAGACGTTTATCAGGATTGGAAGCCGTTCTGTCTCAGGCGCAGTTGTGGAGAGCGTATCCACCAGTAATTGATGCCACCAGTGTCTTTACTACGATTGAACAGTTACTCACTAGGCATTACACTGCATAGGACGTAAGCTAGCTGTTTTGTCCTGTGGCTGTCTTTTGTAAGGCATGCACCTACACAATCCCAAGACTCTGATCCAGTGAATTGTGAGAAGCAAGAGCAAGGAGGAAAGTATGATTTTCCAGCTTAGACCAAATTGTAGAGAACACAGTGCAGCTTTTGCCTTCATTGGAAAGCGTCTAGTGTTCCCCATTTGCCAGTTCCCATCATCCATGAAGAAATCCCACTTTATCCATGGGCGACAGCCTGTGCTTTTAAGGCTCTGCTGGAGGCAGTGCCATCTTAACGCATGAGCACGCTGGGCCTTTGCCCGGGGACCCCACAAGCATAGGGGCCCGATGATGATCCAGAATTAGTGGTGTTTTGGAGGCAGTGCACAGTGCACTGCTTTGCCCTGGGGCTTATGATGCAGTTAAGACATCCGTGGCTGGATGGTCATCATCTTCTTGCAATAATTGACTACTATTCAAAGCATCTTGTGGTGGAAATTGTGGGATCCATATCAGCAGAAGAGCTAATTCTGACAAAAACTGAAGCAACTCATGGTTCCCCACAAGTGATGAAAGAACTAAGAACTGACAATGGACTAATGTTTAAAAGTCAAGATATATCAAGGAGTCCTGCCTCTTTAAAAACCAAAGGACATATTTATCAAGGGGTTGCACTGCTTCTGGACCACGCAATGTGGTACAAAAATGACACACCTTTCGAGATGCGATTTATCAAGCCATGCAAGGCCTCATTGTGTGGCCCTAATTTGCTTGATAATTCCAGAGTAACACAATGCAGCACAAATCGCTGCGTTACGCTGCCCCAGGGAGGCATCCCATGGGAGTTGCCTGGATGTTCCCATGCAACACCCATGGATTTTGTGGCATTCCCAGATTTACCACTCCTGGTAGACCTGGGAGCGCAGAAAAATGCCTTTCCAAGGGAGGCATAACAGGGAGACATATGTTTGTTTCTCCTCATTATTTCCTCTTTCTAAAAATGCCTTATGAAGTTGTTTTGTGCAGTACGGTAATCCTTCCTGCACAAAAACAATCTTGCTTACAATACATGCAACCTTGCACCATGGTGCAAGAGTGCCTGCGTTGACTCTGGACTGCACATTTTGTGCCAGCACTGGAAAAAGGCAAGAATGCACCATTGTATGTTAAATCCAGCACATGCCTGTCCTTTCCCTATACTGCAGTGTAGTGCAGCAAGGTGGTTTGCTGCACTAGTCTGCATGACATGATGATAAATATGGCCCTAAGTATTTTAGGATTAGTGCCTGGTGGCATGAGGCAAACAGAACACTACTTAAAGACTGGGGGCCTCATTTACAAGAGGCGCGCCCTGCTGGAGTGCCATTTTTTATGATTCCCCGGACGTCTCAATCATATCTATGAGGCAATGGAAAGCCGCCCTGCATTCCGTGGGCATTGTGATGGGTTTTGTCATGCAATGCACATGGGTTTTGACACATTCCCGGGGAATGTGTCAAAACTGTGCCACTCTCCAGGGGCTGCATAACAAGTAGAAATAACTTTATTTCTCCTCATTTTTCCTCATTCTGCAGCACACATAGAAAGAGGAAAACCCCTTCATTGGTTGTTTTTGTGCAAAAAGGTGATGCTCTTTCCTGCACAAAAATATTCATACCAACAACGAAGATACTCTTGAACCATGGAGCATGGCTGCCTGCGTTGGTGATCGTCTGCCAACTGTGCACCGGTGTTTGCTGAAAGGAAAGGAAAGCAATGTAACTTGTAAATACAATGCATTTCCGCCCCTTCCAATTGGCATAGTGCAGCAGAGCAAGAAACTTTGCAGCGCTGCCCTACTCCAGATTTTTTAATAAATAAATATGGCCCTAAATGCAAGCCGATACGGATTTCCCACACCATGGCACCAAGCAAAGAGCTGGCCTTCGTTGTCTCCCTTTGAGTATGTAGATTGACCCCACATGCCACAGTCAGGTGAGGTGCCATGTGGGGTCAATGAACAATCCTCCTACAAAATGAGGAACAAGAATTCTACCATTTGTACAAGAGATCTATTGCTGACTAATGTTGGCTATACTAGTGGCAAGTTTCATGTTCTTTTGAAGTAGCCCAGTGCAAAGATGTCCAAATATGGCTGATAAAGGTACAGAGATAATAACACATAGTGTATTGTATTTCAAGAAGTTCAGGAGTGATGTTCAAGAAGAAAATTTGAGTTATTGAAACACCCAGTGATCCAAATTAATTTAGACTGTCTTGTTTTAATCTCTGGCACACCGAGATTACAATATGCCGCCTCATCAGGGATGTCTCAGGAGGTCTCTCTTGGACTCAAGTTGTGGCATACTCCCCTTTGAAAGGGCCAGTGCAGTCAACCCGTGATACTGTCTGTGCAACAGTCCTCCCACTGCTGATCTGTCAGAACCCCTACAAACACTAACAAAGATAAATTCAAAGTTCAGAACATGAAGAGCAAGGCGCATTTCAAGCCATATGTGCATAACACCAAATGGGCTACCTTTATGTGAGGTAACGCAAATAACTGATTGTGGATGTCAGCCTTGTTGGTTAGAAGCTGTGTGTTGCAGGAGCAACAACAAGGGGAGTGGAAACCCATCACCTTTGCCAGCCGTGTCTTCAAAGCGAAGGCACAAGTAGGGGTGTGCAAATATTCAGATTTATGTCTCTTGCCAGCCTTTCGGAGTGGTGACCGATCACAAACCTATAGTGCTCCCTTGTGCAAGAACAGCTCCTCACTTACCACCTAACATTGAGAAGTGGATATTACAGATTTTGAAGCACAGATTCACTTTATTATGCAAGTGTGTGCACAACAGCAGAATGGGGTGTCTATAAATGTACCCTGTGACAGATGCAACATGACCTCAGAGCTGGTATGAGCTGTTGAGGCAGATTTAGCAAGACAGGGGTACTGCTCACACTGTGCCACTGAAAGCAAGCTACATCCAGCTGAGGAGCTCTAATAATGTGAAACCGCTCTGGGGGTGCTTGTGTTCTGGTTCAGGGAGGACCTGACTTGGCACTTTGGGCTGGACTGTATCCCGTAAGATCTTGATTGATTTGCACATCACTGGGTCCAAACGGAGATGGCTTGATGGTGTGTAAAATAACAATGGAGTGGGATGCAGCCAGAGTCATTACCAGTGGCTGAGATTAAGCCAATCATTTCATCTATCCGGTTTATATACTTCACCACATCTGGCATACCTGACATGGCAAAAGGAAATGTCTGAGGAAGAGGGTTGAGCACACACCAATCAATGTCTAAAGAAAACCATTGATGCAAACAGGTTAACAGTTTCCTTGCTGTTCCTGGCCAACACACTGGACAGAGATCAAGGAAGCAGCAGGATAAAACTCTAAATGCCTATGGAGAATTGCCAGCAACCTTAGCTCAACCACAGTCAGTATTATGCAGGGGTGGGGGGTTGCATTGTTGTGCACACACTATGTAGTGTAGGTGGACCACCAAGGGCCTCAAGAACAGAGACAACTAAAGCTTGGGCTCAGAGGGAAGGTGCATGCATTGCAATGGAAGTTGGAAGAATTAACCCAAACAACCATTTGCATGAAGTGAGTGAGAAATACTACTCCCAGAAAGAACCAAAGTCCATTGTATGAATATACTAAATTATTGGTAATAATAGGTACTGCAGATGTGTGCGCAATCAATCCACAAGTAAAAGGAGGTCTATTGACTGCTATTTTTCGTGTGAGTTTTTAAAGAACTCCTGCTATAATAATTATATTTTGTTGCTTGATATAGTTTTGCTGTCAGTGATGCAAAGCGAGGGGTTTATACAACTAATACATGCAGCAATTGTTGGCTTTATGTCTACATATTATCTAAGAGGGAAAAATACATGTTTGATATTGACAAGAACACAAACATGCCTGGATTCCCAACTGATCCCTCTTACAATTATATATATGTGTGTGTAAAATACACAGTATGTTCATGGGAAACCCTAGTGCATGTTGGAGAGGATGTGAAGCTCCATGCACAACACAGCTGGTAGAATTGAACCAAGGTGCAAATGTAAGGCTTGGCCACCGTAGGATATGAGGGGGTTCTCAGTTCCAAAAAACACAGCTGCCTGTATTGGGAATTATGACTACGAAAAGGGAAGCAGTAAAAGGAGGAGATAGAAACTACTGGATACTATGGGGCAAGACTGGGGACAAGTAACAGACCCACCCAGCTTCAGGCTTTACACCTGATTGACACCTACGACATGCACAAAGATGAAGGAAAAGGGACTCCATAGAAATCACAATAAGTAGGATTGAGATAAGAGAAGGGGTGGGAAGGATTAGATGAGATGTTCACGGCTCCCAAATTAGCAACATTGTACTGCTCCTTTTCCATTGTTACTATGAGCCGGGTTTCCACGTGTGTCTACTGCTCTAGTTGTTTTATATATTTTTTTTCTTTTATTGATGTCTTTTAACTGAGAGATGCTACTCATTTTACCTGATTTTATCTGTTTTATTGGGACCCGATGTAATGGTTTATGCTTTTATGACAAATTGCCGAATAAGGCTTAATTGATGATGATAAGGTGAGATGGGAGAACATTACTTGATTTTATATTGAAAATATTTGCACAAGACATCTGATATTGCTCAGGACAATGGAAATGTAAGGAGTGTTGACTACTCTGGTGATTGTAAAGATGAAGTGAGAAATTAAATGTTGATTACTCTGTACTTGTTACATTAGCAACAAAAAGTACAAATAAAAAAGTGTTATCTATATTGTATAGTTCTGTTTGAATGTGCGACAGGGGTGTGTCTAGCTGAGACTGTGGTGAGTGTGGGACACATCTCTTTAAATGCTATGCTAGTAATCAGGGTAGGCAATGAGTATGTTGTTCTTTTCTAAGGGTTTCTGAGACTTCTAGGATGCTTTTGCTACTGCAAATCTATGTGTGAGGACATTGAGCAGTTCTCCAGCAAAGTTCACAGTTGGTGCTCTTGTTGGTGATGATTGTGCTTTGCCATCATCAACTCATCTGATATGTCGTAAACGTTGTTTTGCTTACAGAGAAGCCTGGTGTTTGCCCTGTACCAGACAGCCCCTGCTGGATCGTGATGCCTAAACCTAGAATGTGCTTTATTGACAAAGACTGTGGTGGGATCAAGAAGTGCTGCCAGCTGCCCTGTAGCTACGAGTGTAAAGACCCTGTGAGCACAGGTATAGTACCAGTGCAAACCTGTCTACAAACAGAGCACAGATCCATTGCTCAGACCCTAATAAGGCTTGTGAGACGATGCAATGCAATGAATCCCAACGGTTCACATTAAAATCTTTAGATTTACAAAAGTTGTAACACAATTCCCAAGTGTATTCCTAAATGGATCCCTGATGCAAGTTTGGGAAAGCACCTAGACATTGTGCATAGAGTATTGCTCATTTCAAAATACACACTTTGCTATTCATAGGGGCATATTATCAAGCACAGCGTTAACATTGTCGCCGTTTTAGCGGCAAAAAACTGCCGCTAAAGCGGCGATAATGGGCTTGATAATACGCCGTAGAGAATGCCCATAGAAGCCCATGTTAACACCAGAACACGGGCTTCTATGGGAATTCACAAGGGTGTATTATCAAGCCCACTATCACCACTTTAGCGGCGATAATGTTAGCACTGTTTCTTGATAATATACACCCAAATTAGTATCAGTAGAAGCTCTGCATCAGGTGCATGGCTCTTGTTGGATGCATCAACATTGTTTATTGGTGTACCTGGTAGAATTGCATCCTGAGTGGGATTCTTCTGTTAGCTATGAAAAGATCTGACCCAGAGCAAAGAGTCCCACAATTATACAAGGAAGGAAGAAGAGATATGCCCATTTCTAAACCACAACATTACACTATTCAATGCTCATAAAGCATTGCTTTCTTTACACTGACAGCAAAAAGTTATGAAGTATAGGGCATTCCATGAGTACATATTTGATTGTACTGTTTAACGTAAGACAGGGGGTGTCTAACTGGGACTGTGATGAGTTGCTTTTGTGATGTCCACATCTCTTTAGTTAATGTGTGTGTTGGAAATGGTCCATTCTGCAGGTTCCCACACAAAATGTTTGCCTTCCTACTCTCCTTCTTTGCTGAGCTCATTTTCTGTGGGCCATAGGACTCTGGGCACTCTAACACTGCTAACCAGTGCTAAAGTGCATGTGATACACCATCGGCATGTTTAATTTACTTATACGTCCCTAGTAGTGTGCACTAATCATGCCATGGCCTGTAAATGAAATGCTATTAGTGGGCCTGTAGCACTGATCGTGCCTCCCACATAAGTAGCCCTTTAAACATGTCTCAGGGCTACCATTGCCGAGCCTGTGTGTGCCGTTTTAAACGATAATGCTGACCTGCCAAATTAACCCTCAACAAACATAACAAGATGATGGATGCAGTGCTGAATCTTTTCAACACTCGCCCTCAGTCAAGCGATGTGGGTTACATCCATTATTATTTTGCTCACCATGCCAACCCGGATTGGACCCAGCCATATGCAAATCAGTCTTGACCTTGCTCCCCATGGGAACAGTTCCGCTCAAACTGCCAGGCCAGGTCCTCCCTGGACTGAAAACAAGAATCCTTGGGCCTGTTTCGGTGTATCTCCCCTCAAACAGCCAAGCTAGCTTGAATCCAGTGACACAGTGAGCATGGGACCCAAGTCTGGCCATACCCGTGGTCACTTAAGGCGAACATAGAAAAAACAACAAGATGGTGGACAGAGTGCTAAAACTTTTCAAACACTTACCCCCAGTCAAGAGATCTAGATTAAATCCATCGTTGTTTTGCTCACTATGCCATCCCACTTTGAACCCGGCCTGTGACTGGGGGTGAATGTTTGACAATGTTCAGCATTCTGTCGGTCATCTTTTTGTGTTGCAGTTAAGCCTCTTACCCGGCCCAAACCTTCCTTTTGATTACATATAAGTTACCCCTACAGTAGTCCGTGGACAGCCCAAGGACAGGGTGCAGTTTATGTAAAATGTAGGACATTTACTTTTACGTTTTACATGTCCTGTTAGTGAAAAACTCCTAAATTCATTTTTCACTACTTCAAGGCCTATCTCTCCCATAGGATAACATTGGTATTATCTTATTACATCTTAAGTTTGGTGTAATCAATTTAAAAGCATAACTTATGGTGAAGTCAGATTTTAAATTGTAATTTTGAAAATGCCACTTTTAGAAAGTTACCATTTTCTTACTTTAGCCATTGGGTGCCTGCTTCCCGTCTCTGAATGTACGCCTGGGGTGGGTAACACCTGGGCTTTGTGCATTGCCTCTAGACAGCCACACATAATGGGAGCTTAGGTGTGACATGATGGGCTTTAATGGTCCATTATCTGGCTTGATGGTTGGGGGGCAGAGCTGAGCACTGCCTCAGTTACACCCGAATAGTCTGTGTCCTGCCCACACACAAAGGGATGCATACCCCCTCTAGTGAGTCTGGAGCCGTAAAGAAAGGGCAGGGACTGTGTGCCATTCAAAGGCCTCTCCCACTTCAAAGCCACAACTGGGTATAAGTACTGAACCTCTGACACCCCTTTCTCAGTACACTTCCGGACCTGTAGATACTCTGTCAGGATGGATGACTGCTGTGCTGCTGAAAAAGCTGCCACTATGCTGGACTGCTACTCTGATGGCCTCCAGCTCTGCTCTGCTGATCTGCTGCCCCTATGCCTGGGAGTGAAAAAGACTGGACCTGCATCTCTCCAACCGGGACCCACAGTGACTTAAAGGGCTTGTCGGCTTGCCTCCTGTTCTGAATGCTCAGGGACATCAAACATTTGCAACCCATCTGCCTCCAGAGCCTGGACTCTACCATCTGAGTGTCTTGATCTGCCAAGTGGTGCCAATCTAGTCCTGGGCCCTTGGAAGTGGAGATGAAGTGCCGTAACTGCCATAATTCACACACCACCATCCTCTCACCACTCGAAACCAGAGCATCTGCTTTGATAATGCCGAACGGAAATACAGCTCCCAAAAAAAATCACCCTTTGGAGGCCAGAAGGCCTGATGAACATGCTACTGATGGTTAGAGCTGGCCACCAGGATCAAAATGAGATACAAAATTAAAATCAAACATATGGATGGGAAATATCTGCAGTTAAAGCTCAGTCTCCCTGGAGGACCAAGCATGAAATGGAGCATGTAACACTTTACTACAAAACCATAAAAACCCAAGGGAGGGTCAGGCCCCAAGAGGTCACCACCACTTTATTTTACATTACTTAAATGGAGAAGGAATAGGTGCATAGGGCTTCCTCTACTAAGCATATTCAAGCCCCTGGGTGCCACCATCTCCCTAGGGACCTGCTCATCAGGAAACCATCCTGGGGACCCATATTTAGGGACACAAATCACAGGGCAAAGTGCATTGTAAAAGCCCACCACTCCCACTCCCCCAATGCCCATGTCTGAGGAGATGGGATGCACCTGTGTTGTAATTTCTTTCTTCCCACTTGGTACCTTCCTCTCCCCCCTCCTCTCCAATATTAAACAGGATGTTCCCTCATGTGGGGTTCTGAAGGCTACCTTAGAATGTTGGGCTTGTGAGGAACCTCGAGGCTGTGTCAAGAGTGGAGCAGTGGAGATGGTGAATAAAGCTTGCTTGAACGCATCTAGAGTCTGTACTTCTCCTACTTGATAACATCATCTTAACAACCTTCTTTTTTCTTTCCTGCCTGCAACCAGCCGTACAAGGCAGATTGCATTTGCAACATCTGTCTGCTGGAGCTGTGGAAAGGTTGTGGCTCGCAATGCAGGAAGGGTGCATCCAATGTCCAGCAACTGGAAAAAACTGCTGCGGGTACCCCAGTTGAGGACAGGGTCCACAAGATAAAAGCAGAAAGTATAACACCACTACTCAAGGCCACAAAATTTAAAGCTAAGTGACGCAGAAGCAGCTCATTACATTTTAGCTGCTTGGTGCTGGGAGCACCCATAAGCCCTTGCAAGGGCACTTTCACTAGAAAATGTGCTTCCTTGTAGAGACCCACAGAGTGCAAGGGTACCACCCACATTTTGGAAAGGTATTGTGTAGGACTGCATGGAGTAGGGCAGCCCATCAGAAGAGTCCTGTAAACAAGTCACCTGAACTCTCAGAGAGAGGTTTTGCTACTTTTTAAAGCTCCCCTAGAGTGTGGGAATGTCTATGGGAGGGTCCTAGAGCTGCTGAAGCAGTACATTAAAACTAAAGATAGACTCCATGACACACATTTTTTCAATATTATGTTTTTGTAAGGAAATGTCTATTTTTGCATGATTATCCTTAACCTTTGGAACTGATGCTGCTGGTTTTTTCAACTAAAAATACACTAAGCCCTGCCTAGTCACCCTTAAAAGGTATATGCCTAATTGGTTTACCCACTATTGCCATACGTTACCTTCCTTATAAGTCACTAGTATGGATTACAAGGTGTACCCAGGTTCTTTAAGTTCAGTGTCCCTCTTGGACTGCAGAACCTATTGTGCCACTGTGAATGTGAGAAAGCAAAGCATGATTCCCAGCCTACCACTTCAGGCTGACAGAATGGTTTTTAAACTGCTATTTCAACTTTGCCATTAAAGGCAAGCCTATTGAGCCCTAAAGGCAGAGTGCAATATATTACAACTAAGGACACATGTTTAACCCCTTACTGGTGTGTTAACTGTAGCAAGGTTTGTAGTCCCATTGACAAGTATGGAGTTAAAAACTAACTACACAACAGTGCTCACTTTAAAATATGAATACTAAATACAGTACTTTGAGGTATCAAAAGCATTGTTGCATTAAACCCAACGTGATGCTCAGGTTGAATTTAATGTTACTATTTTACAATTAGTAACTTTAGAATGTTGACACTTTGTTGCCCAAAGTTTCCAGTAGAAAACTAAAAATAGAACTTATTTTTATAAATTGTGTTCCCATTTTTATTATGTTGAATTTTCTGAAATGTGCCGCCAAGACATGGAACACCCTCCCAATCCACCTGTGATAGAACCAGGACCTGCTGACCTTCATGAGACTCCACAAGACCTGGCTGTTTGACCAGTAGCTGCTCCCCCCCAGCGCCTTGAGACCCTCACGGGTGAGTAGAGCGTTATACAAATGTTTGATTGATTGATATGCATCAACGGTATCCAAAAGGTCTATATCATGTATATATGTTAGTATGAATGGTTTACACTCCCAATTTGAGGGAATAGTTAAAGTGTGGTCCACAGTTAGGAACTCTATTAGAACAAGAAGTTATTTGCAACATAGTGGGACATGTCTGTGCCTTAGAAATAAAGCAGGAAAGAAACATGCCATGGAGTCCCTGTTATGAGGTATGGAAGTGTCACATGATATAGACCAATGGTTTAATGTAGTAGTGGAATGATGTAATAAATGATGTGTGTTTTTTATTCATATGTATATTTTTTTAGAAGACAAGATTTGTTAAACTTGGGGATTTGTTCTAATTAATATTTTGGAATGTTGTATATGAATGACATCTCTGTACAGAAAAACACAAATATTTGACGATTTCGTAATATATGTCGACACAGGTGCCAATGAATATTTCATATTGACTAGAAAGAGTAAAGAAATACTGTTCTGAAGAAGGGGGTTGGAAATGGTTAAATACAGCCGAAACGCATCGACGAATATATGAAGCTAAGTTTTAAGAAAATACTACTGGCAGTGTTGAGTTTCAGCTCACTGTTTAGACAGCACCCTAAAATTTCTTGTATAGGCTATTAGCATGCATATAAAAATGAGTATGAATGACTATAAGTATGAACATTTTATCACATCAGTAGTGGCCTCATGTAGCCATTAAACAGAGAAGTGGAGAGGACAGTCCCTTGTGGAAACCTACAGCAGACTGGTAAGAAAGAAGAGTTAGGTAAGGAATACAACCTCAGACAATATGTCCTCCCCGAAAGATAACATCTCAAGAACATGATGGGAAAAACCCTACAACTTTACATGCTCAAACAGCGATACATGGCATGTGATGTAGTAAGCCTCATAGGACTGACACAGAATGAGCAGAGACAGTTTTTTTTTATCCAGGCGAACCAGAAATTTGTCGTAGACATTTCCTGAGACAAATCCCAGTTCTTTGTCCTGAAAGAAAGCCTGACTGCCGAAAGACCAAGAACCTGTGTTATTCCAAAATGTCTTGGACTTGTTTTCCAAGAGCAGTTTGTGATCTCTGAAAAGACAGATTTGCTTTCTGTCTAAAACATAATTGTATTCCTTACTTTAGTATATACTTAGAGCAAGGTTTAGGTCAATCCATGCATGTGATTGGATATCAGTCTTGATTGTCTCAGTACCCTCCACTAATTTATGGCTTTCTTCTACATTCTTGGTCTGTTCCAAGAGTAGTTCTGTACCAAGGACTCTGATTGGATGAGTCTATCCTTCCACTACTTGCACAACTAATGTGAGGGAGTACTTTATTTACTGAAAAACTTCTTACCCCACCCTTTTTGTCTTCACTACCAATTTTTTTAAGTCATGTACATTGCAACCCCCACAGGTGCTGCACATTGTTATTGTACTGGATGTTTCTCTAAATTTGTGTGGCATCCCACACATATTACATTTTGATTCACCATTCATTAATGGGAATTATTCATCATGGAACAGTAAATTAACAGTAGGTGGAAATATGAATCCAAGATGGTTGTTTGGAGGCCATCTTGGAATACTGTTGATTTATTCCCAAAACCATTCCTGGATTGCGCTTATGCCGGTGCATGTATGCTGAAGCACTCGCAGCGATCTTGTAATTATTTTATTATAAAGAAAAGGCATTTTAAGTTGCACACCTGTGCATACATATGTGATCATGTGCATGTAAATACATGGCCACTATTTGGGAATTTCTTTTTTTGCACTCTGCACGATTGCAAAGCAAATATGGTTGGCAAAGCAGTGTGCCTACTTTTAAAGGAACGTTTTACACTCAGATTTTATGAATGGCCAAAAGGTAGTAAACTTATTCAAAAGTGTAAATTACTCGAAATTGTAAGTTACCTTTGAGGATTAGGCCCATAAATCGCAGTCAAGCCTTTATAATTTAGCAGCAAGAAATGTTTTTTGTAAGTGCATTCAAGAATCATGATAGGACTACCTGAAGGGCAAAAATGCTTTTGTTGACTAGCAGAAGCATGTTTTAATGTACATATCAGAGACTTATTCTACGGCATATTTCCACCTTTTTAGCCACCTGCTGCAAATTAGACATGTCTGAAGGTTCAATCAATCAATCGAGTCTCAAGGCGCTTTGGTGGTGGGGCAGCTCTGTGTCATTCAAAGATCTAGTTCTTGAGGCTCTTCCTAAATGCTTGCAGTTTGGGGGTTCATCTGATGCTGAGGGGGACTTTGTTCCAAGTCTTGGCTGCCATGTGGAAGATGGATCGCCCCTTTCTCTGGCTTTGCGAATGAGTGGGATTTCGGCCAGGGCAAGATTGGTGGAGTGGAGGTTTCTCCTAGGTGCGTAGAAGGATATTGTTTTGTTGAGGTATTGGAGTCCGATGTTGTGGAGGGATTTGTAGGCATGAGTGAGGAGCTTGAAGGTCACTCTCTTTTTGACGGTGAGCCATTGGAGTTCTCGCAAGTGCTGGGTGATGTGGTGTTGTCGAGGGATGCCAAGGACAAGTCTAGCTGCAGCGTTCTGGATGGTCTGACGTTTGAGGAGTACAGATTTGTTTATTCCTGCATAGAGGGTTTTCTGTAGTCCAGAGTGCGTGGGTGCCAATATTTCTGGATTTGGGGGGGATCCATTTGAAGGCCTTGCGGAGGATGCAGTGGGTGTTGAAGCACACAGAAGATGCAGCGTTGATCTGTCGGTTCATGGTGAGGGAGGAGTCGAGTATGATGCTGAGGTTTCAAGCATGATCTGTGAGTGGGTTGCCGAGAGCGGTGGGCCACCAGGTATTGTCCCATGTGGAGAGGTGGATCCAAGGATGAGGACTTCCGTTTTCTCTGAGTTGAGCTTTAGGCAGCTGTTGCTCATCCAGTTGGCGACGTCCTTCATTCCTTCCTGGAAGCTCTGTCTGGTGATGTCGGGTTTGTTGGTGAGTGAGAACAGCTGGGTGTCATCAGTGTAAGATACTATGCAGAGTCTGTGTTTTCTGATGATGGTGGTGAGAGGGGCCATGTAGATATTGAAGAGCCTGGCACTGAGTGAGGTTGACCTAATTTAAGAAACAAAATACATTATCACATTTCATAAAAATAGTTTCGTTTTGTTTCAATAACTTTTATTTCGGTCACCAAGACCATAAAAAGTAAGCACAAACACAGAATACAGACATTAATACAAGTACAATATATCAGTTTAAAAAAAGATCACTCTATTTATAGTGCAAATCCCAATTTAGAAAGAGATACAATAGATGGTACCAATTAACCATAAGAGGGAGAGGGGAAACATTAAAAGGACAGTATGGAATGAGTTTGCATCAATTAATGTGGTGCAGACGGCCAACGGGTAAAGAAAATAGCAGCAATATTTGAATAAATAGTTTAAAATGACAAAGATAATTAATACCATTTACAATTCTATGTACAAGATAATCTATTACTAAAATTAGTATCTGACAAAAACTATACAGATAATGATCACAGTTAAAAAATATGCTGCTAGTACACATTTTATACGTTTTTACCCTTCTGAATAAAAGCCCACCTCCTGCGCCACATAGTGTTTAAATATCTTGAAACAGCAAACACAAAAGGTTTAGATGTGTCATATTTTAAAACTCGAAAAGCCTCCCTACAGTGCTCAAAACCCAAGTTCCGACAAAGCTGCACTAGCCAATAACGCCTTGCGTTTTGGTAGCCAGGGCAGAAAAATAAAACATGCATTTCTGTTTCTGCTTGTGTAATGCATACAGGGCAACCCTCCTCTTTCATGTGTTAATGACCGCGCGTACTGGCAAAGTACTGTGTCAGAGCTGCACATAGAGCTTTCTGGCAGTGTGGGGGAGGATATCATCCATAAATAATTCTAACTTATAATCATCCTTCACTGCAAGGAGCTGTATTGTAAGTGAACCTAGTTTAGGGTTTGCTTGCAGTGCTTTAAACTTTGAAGTACGAAAAGTCTTGGGCACTAAAGCGCGGGGGACTAATGGGCAGGTGTCACTCGGAGTGCTCCACATATAGGGTTGACCAAGCAACACTCGATTGTTCTAAACTCCTTGCATGCAAATAAAAAACATGTCAAAAATATTTTTAAATACAGACATGATCTTCTTAGCAGAACTCCAAAAACAAGAACGGTTTAGTGTTTCAGCTACATCCAACAATTATATTAAGTGCATATTAGGGTCACAACTGACCACAATTAATGGCCTAATTTTGCAGCAATGACCTTAAACCTCAAGTTAATCCTACCAAAGAATTGACCTAATCTAAAACAATGGGTCATGTTTTCACATTTCATAACAATATGAAACAAAATAGAAATTGTCCTTATACTAAAAGTTCTTGAAACAGATAATAAAAGAACCTGTTTTTCTATTTAAAAAAAGGCTGTGCACCAAAACTAATAAGTGGCTCAAAGCCTTTAGGCTGATGGTTCAAAACAGGGCTTTTTTAAGGTTTTGTAATAGGTTGATTAGTCCAGCTTTCTACCATCTTCCAGTATATAAATTCAGCCACCTATCCCAGTCTGAACTTAAGCATCCAGTGTCTAGTACCCCTTGCCTTTACATATTGTAGGTTTTGCTGCATTTTACCTGATCTTTGGTGTCCAGCATGTTGCAAGGTGAGGACAGCAACCACAGTCAGCACAATTTCTAAAATGGTTGATTCCTTAATTAGAATATTAACTATTTTCTTCCTAATTGCTCATTGATTCTGATATTGGTTTAAGGACACCATCATTTTCACAAAGCACATGATTTTGTCCAGAAATGCCGTCCTGGCAGTTAGGGCTCAGACTAAAGGTAACATTTGAGAAAGCACCTACCTATTCCATTTATTGCTTCTGAGGTCTCCCAATAATTCAAGAGTCTTTGGAAATTGTAAGATTTAATAGATACAAGATCTAAGTCTAGTCACAGTGCAGAGTTAGCTGGTTCCTGACAGACCCAAACAAGACTTCCAGATGATCATTTCGATTATTTTCAAATGTTGGATGTCCTTCTTTACAAAATCCCAGTGCCATATAGCAGCAGATTTATTTGCATTGGTTTGCTATTCCTGCAAAATGAGATGGCTTTTGAAGCTAAACGGGATATTTCCAATAAAATGTTGGAGTGCAGTTTACCTCTAAAATTGGTAATGGCACACTCTGACTTTTTTTAGACACAGGGATGCACCATATTTACAAAAATATGACGCACCCCTGTGTTTCCCTTACCTCTGGTGCTAAAAAAAGCTGCCTAGTACCAGTGAAGGCAGCCTTGCGCCATGTTGCAAGGGTGCCTGCACTGCAGGGGTGATTGTTTATGTACTGGAAGGCACCCCTTCCTACACATAAACAATCTTTAAAGGTGATTTGCTGATTCTATGTGCACTGCAGAAATTTTTAATTTCTCCTTGTATTGGTATCCTAAGTCCAGGTTTTACCTGGCCTTAGTTTTGGTGCTGCCCATCCTTGTTAACATGGGGTAGCGTCTAAAGGTAATGGGTTTTGCTGTGGATTGCACCTTGCAACATCCATTGCACGCCTCTTTCATGCCCCTTTCACTCATATCAGATACTTATTTCTGTATGTCTAATTGCGACATCATGTCGGACCTAATCTTCTTCACGAACATGAGGGCCAAATGGAGAAAATCTCTCTTATCCTTTTTCCAGTGCAAACAGATAAGGAAAACACCCCATGGATTTAGTCTTTTTATTACTTCCTCTCTTATTCACAAAGTAGGTGGTCTCACCATTACTATCCACAACAATGGGAACATCCTCATTCAAGCTTCCATTTGCAACCTAGAGCAGTTCAACAAACTCTTTCCGAAGATCAAAGTCTTTATGGCGAACAATTCAAGCTCTCTCTACGACAAGATCATGATCTAACCACCTCAAGGTCATTCCAAATCGATGCTCCTATTTCCTCCTCAGACTTGCTTCCCTCCTCACCCACTACCCTTCCCTTGCCCTTGCCGTTCTCTGATCTGCTCGAACCACATAATGCGAGGCCATTAACGCTATCACCACTACCAATCTCCTGGCCAACCTCCTCCTCTGGATTCTCCTACTACCGACTCTAACCCATCTAACACACATAGACACCCCCCCCAGAACCTCACACTCAATCTACCTCCTGGCCAAGACTTTCTGGAACTCCGCTAACGCTCAGTAACCAACCCTCTCCCTTGGAATATCCCATTACCGCCTCAGGTCCCTCTATCACACTTAGACACCCTCCCCCCTCTCCAGATTTCCACACTCAACTTCTGCCACTTTACCAACACTCTGACGTGCTGGCACGCTTGGATGATATCTCCCTCCAACTGCACCTTCTCTCCAGCCCTCTCTCTTGAATATCTGCCCTTGTTAAGCCCCCTCCTTTCTTGTCCAAAAGGGCCCAGCACCCCCACCAGTGCCATCCACACAGCTCTCCGTGACCATCCCTCCTCCCCTACCATCTCCAATATCTTTCCCCTTCATTACGCAGCTTCTCGTCCTAGGTGTTTGTTGACCTGTCTTGCGCCCAATGAAATTGACAGTCTCCTCAAGTCCTATTCTTCCAGCACGGACATCAACACAAGTCCAAAGGGAATAATTCAAATCATTCACTCTAACCCGAACAGGGAACCCTACCAGAACCTCAGAGTCATAAATATTGACAACCTCAAGAGAGTGAACATCATTCAGAATCCCCCCCCATACTCCGGCTACATTCAAATGCATACTACTCAACTGTAGGTCTACCAACAAACATGCTTCTGAGATCTTCGAACTCATACAACTTAATAAGATAGATATCATTATACTCACAGACACTTGGCTCAACCCCTCGTCCACTCCGATTTTAGACCTCTTGGTGCCCCCCACTCATGACATAATTTGGCTGGACAGAGTTAGGAAGCTGGGAGGTGGCCTAGCCTGTATACATCAAAGTACGCTTGCGGTCTCCCTCTCAGAGTCCTCTACACCATTATCCTGCAAATACCTTTGCCTCAACATCTCCAGTAAAAATCAGCTGGTTTGCAAACTACATATATTCTATCACCCCCCGGACGACAACCTCCCATTCATTGAACAATTAATGGAAATCATCGCTGACAATGCGGATTCAGTGCTGTCCCACATCTACCTTGGGGACTTTAACCTTCATTGGTCAAACCCTAATGACCAAGCCGTAGCATGCCTCAATTCCTTCTTGAAGGATCACAATTTGGTTCAACATTGTGACCAGCCTACCCACAGTAAAGGGGAAACACTTGACCTCATCATCTCCAAAGGACACACCATCACATTGGACTCCATCATACCCTACAATTGGTCGGACCATCACATAATTTCTTTCCATATCAACTCAGAGGTATCTCAGAGTAAGGCTCAAACAACTAAACCAAAGATCTGGAAAAGAGACCTCAGAGAAATCAATGCCGTTGACCTAGCAACCCGCTGTAAACGTGCCATCTCTCCTCAAGTGGACTTATCCGATGTACATGCACTCCCAGACTTTTATAACTCTTCTATTTCTAGCATCTTGGATGATATGGTTGCACTCCAACAAAAAAATGCACCCTCAAAAATATCTAAACCCTGGTTCAATAGCAACCTAAACTCGGAACGTTGCAATCTAAGGGCCATCAAACATTCCTGGAGATCCACTCCATCAGCGGACCATCTAAAAGCCCTTAGATCAGCTAGAAGATCTTATAACAAACAAATCATGACAGCCAAGACGGAATATTTCAGATCCCAACTTAATCAAGCGGCTAATCGACCCAAGAAACTGTGTGAACTGGTTAAACAACAATCTGTGGTAGCCCCTAACTGATCAGCTTTGGACATCAGCCCTCCATCATGTGATGACCTGGCGGACTTTTTTACTGAGAAAACTAGACTTATTAACATTGATCTAGAAACAAGGAGGGCTCTATTAATATCCAATGGTCTGGCACCCCCCTGGCCCTACCAGAGAAGACTGCTCCATGTAGCTGGGGTATCAAACACAACACTTCCTGGGACACCTTTACCACCCTAACTGAAAATTATATCAAAAAGGTTCTTCGGAGTATCAACCCATCTAATCACTTCAGTCACCCTTTACCACCCACCATCTTCAAAGCAATTAAGGATTCAATCTCCCCCATCTGGTCAAAGATCGTCAATGCATCTCTATCACAAGGTACAATTCCAGAATGCCTAAAGGAGGCCCAGATAAAGCCTATATTAAAAATAACTACAGCAGACAGTACAGATCTTTACAACTTCCGCCCTATTTCCAGCACCCCCACACTAGCCAAACTCCTGGAAAAATGTGTCCAGTCACAACTATGTGAGCACATTGAAAATGTCCATCTCCTGGAGCAACACCAATCTGGCTTTCGTAGTGGGCACAGCACTGAATCGGCTCTCACTCACGTCAAGGATGAGATCCTGACAATGCTTGATCAAAATGAATCCTGCCTCCTTATCCTACTCAACCTTTCCTCTGCTTTTGACACTGTCAATCATGACAACCTCCTAGCTATTCTGGAGCAAAGGATGGGCCTCTCTGGTCGGGTGCTGCAATAGTTCTCGTCCTTCCTCCAGCACAGGTCCCAAAGAGTTAAGGGGAACCACTCTCTCTCCCAGCCATAACCAGTCACCATGGGGTTCTCCAAGGGTCCTCCTTATCTCCCATTCTCTTCAATTTGTTCCTGGAACTATTACCTAATGTACTTACATCCATGCGCATTTGCTACCATATGTATGCAGATGACGCCAAACTCTACCTAAAAATATCCTCCCCGAATATCATCACTTCACTCAACTCCACCTTACTGACTACTCAAAATTGGCTAACTGAGAACCACCTCCTACTAAACACCTCCAAAACAGAATTCCTCCTCATTTCTCCCCCGAAACACACACCTAATATTGACCTCTGGATGATCCAACTCACCGCCTTCAACTGCTCACCCCACATTATTGACTCAGCTAAATCTCTAAGAATCACCCTGGACAAACATCTGAATATGAAGACCCTTATTAGCAATATATGCGAGGGAGCTAACCACCTTCTGCGAACACTCAGGAATCTCAAACCTTTCCTACCTCAAGCAGATTTCAAGCATGTGGTCCAAATGCTTGTTTTACTGAGGCTTGACTATGGCAGTGCCACGCTATGTGGCCTCCCCAAATACAATTTGGCCCCTCTAAAGGCATCATTGATCGCTGCGGCCAGACTGATTACGGGCACCAAGCGAAATGTCCACATCTCCCCGGTCTATAAATTGGCTGCCCTACGAAGCTAGAATTCAACTAAAGATTGCTTGCTTATCGCACAAAGCCCTCCACTTCAAAACCCCCAACTACCTGGCACAAAAGTTAGAACTATCCGGAGGGGGTACACAGCCGAGGAGTGCTAATTCCCTCCTCTTGAAACTCCAGATCTTCTGCAAAAAGAGAACACGTCAATGAGCCTTCTCGGGCTCTGCACCAAGAATTTGGAACTCTCTTACCCCGGAAATCCGTAGAATGTCTTCCAAGGTTGCTTTCAAACTGGAAGCAAAAAGATTCCTCGTGAACAAGCTCTTACCTTAACAAGAGGAGCGATTGTTAGCTCTAAACGCATCGGTCATACTATAAGAATGGTTGTCAATCTTGTATTTTGTTATTGTATTTTCTTCCCTTTGTCATTATGTTTTAGCGACTAGGCCATTCTACGCCTACCCCAGGTTTATAATTGGTCTTTTATGTGTGCACTATTTGATTCATTGACTATGTATATTCCTTATTTGACTCATGTACTGATCTGTTACCCTCATTTCCCCTCAAATTGTAAAGCTTTCTGATATCCTTCGGGATTAACTTTGTGCTATATAAAACTTTATGAATAAATAAAAAATAAATAAGTGAAGTGTGAAAAGGGGCCTTATTTACAAGGCAGCGTTAAACCATGGTAAGTGGCTTACTGCGGCTTTGCAAATAAGGAGAAGGGAATAGCGCCACCAGAACATCAGTAAGAGTGACGTTCTGGTGGCGATATCTCCTTGTAAATATGCCCCTAAGATTCTACGTAAAAGCCATACCCAAATATTTGTAATCCCTTACGAACTACATCCGTTGTCTGTTTAACTGTAATTTATGTCTATGTATTTTTGGGATTTTTCCTCCAGAAGGTGATGTTAGTTTTTGACACAATAATTAGCAGGTTGTTGTCATCACAATAGTTTGCGAAAGCATCCAGAAATCTCTACATTCTGAAGACTGTAAGATCCATAATAGTCATATAATCCACGTAGAATAGGAATAGTATTTCAGCTTGCCCCAGCTTTGGTGGGAAAGACCTGACTCTCATCAAAGTACTTGTGATGGCTGCTATATAAATAGAGAACAAAAGGGGAAGGGTATAAAGCCTTGCCAGAGGCCATTTGGGGTTTTACTTTTGTAGACAGTGCTCTGTTACTCCCCAACTCTATTTGCGTCCACAAACCATCTTGTAGTTGGACTGTCAGAGACAATAACACCATCGGTATACTCCAGCTTTCCACTTTTTTCAAGAGCCTTGGACAATAAACGATATTGAAGGTAGATGACAAATCAATGTAAGTCGGTGCTTCTGTAATGTATATTTATCTGCAAGAAGCTTTAATGTAAATCATCAATTAGTTAATGAGTGGCCCTTCCTTAAACCAATCTGCATCACAGGTACTATATTTTCCTCTTTGGCACAGGTGATCAAACAGCAAGGTTGCATAGATTTTTCTGATAATATCAAGCAGTGTAATCATTCTGAGGAACATTTCCTGGGCCCTTCCTATGTTTGTGACTCTGCCACTGCCACACCAGGATTGTGGGATTCTATTTTATGTTATGACTGCCTCATATAAGGTTGTAAAAACCTGGGCCCACAGTGTAAGGTGTGTCTGTAATACCGATGTAGAAAGGCCATGAGGATCTTCGGCTCTTGATTTTTTATACTTTATATTAATATTTCAACCTCCTTAGTGGATGGGATCAGATCTTCTTGTGAGATGAAAACTTGACCTTTTTCTACATCCTATGAGCACCAAGCCAACCAAACCCAACAAGCAGGCTCTTTAGATGTATACATTGTGAATATATGTTTGACCCATGTTTTTTCCTCGATGGGGTTAGCGATGATCTTTTTAGCGGTACCTACATATTTTCCTAGCAGGAAAGAAGGTTTGATTCTTTTTCTCCCTTTGGGCTCCAATAAGCGCCTGCCGTTTCTTTCCCCTTTCAGCCCACCTTATTTGCCACCCTTCTTTCCGTTATATCCTTTTTGGCTATCTTTAAAGCTACCGTTGTCTTCAATAGATCAAGATTGCAGGCATCCCACATCTTCTTATTCAAGGTACCTGTTGCGTTTTGACTCCCAGATTTCCTGTCTGAGAAAATTGTGAGAGCTTGAATTGAATTGGAACTATTTTTATGTATTTTTAAAAATCACTGTAATCTTGGAACACCTCTTAAGGGCTTCGCATGCATATGTGTTCTGACGAATATTTTGGGATTTCTTTTTTTGGACTGTGAATGATTGCAAAGCAAATATGCGTGACAAAGCAGTATGGCTATGTATTATAGTTGAAACAGCTGGAATGATCCCTAAGTGCAGCAAACAGATCACCATGGAGCAAGAATGTCTGCATGTTTTCTTCCAGCTAATGCTGGTAAAGGGTCCCCCAGCAAATGAAGGTGTGGTGAATATTCCACTGGTAAACCAGGAGGCCTATTTATGAGCAGGTTTGCATTGCTTTTGCACCACAGAAAGGGGTGCATGAGCGACGCAAAGTTTACATCTGATTTATGAAGCCAAGCAAGGCCACTTTGCATAGACCTGAGTGGATTTATGTGTAAAAGCTTTATTTTGACAACTTGTGTCATCAAGCTAAACAACAGACATGCATTTAATAAGGTTTTAAAAAGGTATAAAAGATATGAAAAACAGAATGCACAACACATACAAAAACATACAAAGAAGATTCCAGCAAATACTCCAGTGAAGAGAAACATGGGCTTTTAAGCTTAGGGACTGTTTAGAGTTTGTTAAGCAGCAGCCCCTCATGCAGATGTAAAAAGAGAGTACAAATATAAAGCTGAATTCAGAGAACAGTTCATAACACATGCCACAGAGTCCACATAAGTTCACTGATGGGGGAAGCTGATCTGCACAGCTTGGGGGCTCTTGGATGTTCGTCAGGGAGCAGTTCCTCATACAGTGTCCACAGAAAGCAACTGGTGCACATGTTAAAGAAAGTAATAACACAATTAGTAGTAGGAGGAACCTGCCTGACCTGATAAATTAAAAACAGCAATTCATCATGCGAAACATTATTATAATAAAAAGATTTACATTCATTACAAAAATTGAGATTATACCAAAATACAAAATGATTAAAAGTATAACAATCAAGATATTATCACGGTTAAAAGGGAAAATGATGCAAGAATGGGGCACCCTAAAAAGCATTTATCTTAGGTATGCCGCCCTAAGGGCCCTATGTCCTATAACTACATAATCCGACGACTCAACTGCTGAAACAGAAAATTGCTAGTGCATCACCTTGACTATTGTGAATATTTCAGTTGGGACTAATGCTTGATATCAGGGGCCAGTTATATTCTTGCGAGCAATCCACTACATTGTACGGTTCTTCTCTCTTGGGGCTTTTTCCTCATAATCTACATGGGCCCAAAGAACTTGGCTACTGCTCAGGCAAAAAAGTGCAAGATTTAAGAATACGCAAGGCATCCCGATAGTTTTGTGTGCCCATTTGCTGACAAATGGGTTTTATCCATTTGGGTCTTAGGCGCATATAGGCTGGGCATGTGAACAGCACGTGGGCAACACACTCCACTGGTGCCTTGCATCCTGGGCAGTTGCTAAGATTCAGTTTGTTGGTATGCCACCTAGCTGTTACTTCATTGACAGGTAGGGTTCCCAGCCTAAATTTTATATAGGGCTTCCTATCCAATATAACCTGGATTAAGTTGAAATAAGATTCCAAAAGTCTAACCTGAAGGTGGATGTTGAGCGACCCACTCCCAAAAGTACTGCTTTACTGTATCTTTTTGGAGCAAGGGTGAGACTGGAAGTTCCCACACTTCTCGGAGCCCTACATTTGACGCAAGCTTCCTCACATTTTTAATCCACCCCACTTTATTACAGGTATCCAATTGGACTACCTCTGTCAGGGCTTCGGCATATGGGCGAAGCTCCGGGGTCCTCCGAATTCTGGCCCAAAACAGCAAGGGACGTAGCCTGACAATGTCACTTATGGGACGTTGTCCCATGTCTAGCAAGAGAGGGGAAAGTCTGTTACTTTGGGGCAACATCACTAAATTCCTTAGGAATTTTTGCTCTGATCTAGTGAGCTTGGATGTATTATCAAAATCCCATAGTTCTGCCCTATACAAGGCCGAGGTAACTGCTTTTCAATCAACCAGTCAGGGTATTTTGAAGCATGCTACTTACCCGTGAAGGTCTCAAGGCGCTGGGGATGCGGGGAGCAACTCCAGTCAGTGGAAGAACCAGGTCTTGAGGGTCTGATGTTGTTCGGGAGCTTGTTTCAGGTTTTGGCCACGATGTATGAGAAGGCTCTTCCACCTACTCTTGCTCTGCAGATGCACGGGGGTTCAGCAAGGTCGGTGGATCGGAGGTTCCTCTTGGGAATGTGAAAGGAGATTCTATTGTTGAGATATTGGGGTCTGGTGTTGTGGAGGCATTTGTAGGCGTAGGTGCGTATCTTGAAAGTTAATCTCTTCTCAACAGGGAGCTAGTGGAGGTCACACAGGTGTTGGGTGATGTGTTGGTGTCGAGGGATGCCAAGGGCGATTCTGGCTGCGATGTTCTGTATCGTCTGGAGTTTGCGGAGCAGAGACTCGTTGATTCCGGCGTAGAGGGTGTTTCCATTGTCCAATCTGCTGGTTATGAGTGAGTGGGTGACGTTCTTCCTTGAATTGGGGGATCCACTTGAAGGTCTTTGAGTGGATGCAGAGTGTGTTGAAGCAGATGGAGGCATTTTGGGTCATTGAGAGGTAGGAGTCAAGTGCGATGCTGAGGTTTTGGGTGTGGTCTGTGGGGGTGAGGGGGCTGCAGAGGGCCGTGGGCCACCAGGTTTTGTCCCACTTAGAGAGGACCTCTGAGAGGACCTCTGACGACAAGAGAAGACAAGGACCTCTGCCCTTTCCGAGTTGAGCTTCAGGCAGCTGTCGCTCATCCAGGATGCAACATCCTTAATTCCTTTTTGTAAGCTGAGTCTGGTGGTGATGGGGTCCTTGGTGAGGAGAAGGATGAGCTGGGTGTCGTTGGCATAGTATACTATGCTGAGTCTGTGCTGTCTGACAATGGCAGTGAGGGGGGTCATATAGGTGTTGACGAGCATGCGGCTGAGTTACGATCCTTAGAGTACTCTGCAGTGGATTTCTGTGGGTTCAGAGAGGAAGGGTTGTAGTCTGATTCTTTGGGTTCTGCCGGTGAGAAAGGACCTAAGCCAGTCGTGGGTGGTTCCCTCTAAGACGGCATCATGGAGTCTGGCTGTGAGTATGCGGTGGGAGTTGGTGTCGAACGCTACAGAGAGGTTGAGTCAGATCACGGCTGCGGCATGTCCTTGGTTGAGGAGGGTGTGTATGTCTTCTGTGGTGGTTGGTGCATCGCGGTTGACAATAGTTTGATGTGGTCATCAAAATCAACAGCAGTTCAATCAATCAATCAATCAATTTTAGTTTATCGACCTGCAGAACAGCATCCACCTGTCTGCTATGGGAGGAGTGTTGTTCTTTCCCTAATACACCAGTGATGTGCTTATGAGTCAGTATCATCTTTGTGATATGCGGTTTCCAAGACATTTTATTTGAAAGTCTGACTCCTAGGTAGTAAAATGTGTTAACTCGTTGTAGGGGGGCCCCTCCTAAGATCGGTTTTCTCTTATATGACTTGTGGGGGTTGAAAGCCATATATTTGGTTTTTGAGGTGTTTATTACCAAACCCCTGGTGTCACAAAAGTGCTTGAACCTGTTAAGTAGTAGCTGAAGCCTCGCCTGGGTTTTAGACACCAGTAGGGTATTGTTAGCAAATAGAAGGGTTATTATCTTTTCCCCACCCAGCGAAGGGGCGTCAGCAGGCTCCTGAGATAGAAAACTCAAAACTCACCACGCTGTTCATATACAGGGAGAAAAGCATGAGGGGACCAGTCACAACCTTGGCAAACTCCCCTGCTGACTGGGATGCGATTGTGAGTCGGCCCTCCAAAATCCCATCCTATCAGTGCAAAGTGGCTTTATCAATCTATCAACTTAGACCTTTAAAGAGCGCCTAATCACCCATGAGAATATCCAAGCGCTAGGTTTTGCTGGGATCAGTTGAATTGCCAGCTCTTGAGCCCTTTTCTATATAAATATGGAGTAAAGCAATGCAGCGCAAATTACTGTGTTGCCTTACTATGCCCCCGCAAGGCATTGGGTGGGTGTTCCCATGCAACTTCAAATGGTATTTGACACATTCCACATTCCCAGATTTGCCCAAACTAGTTGATCTGGGAATGCATCAAAAAGATATGCCTTCTCATGTGAGGTGAAACGTTAAGAAATAGCTTTACGTCTCCATGTTACTTCCTCTTTCTCGGCGCACGGGTGCATGGTGCAAGGGTGCCTGCACTGGCGCTAGGCTGCCAAAAGGGCTCCAGCGCAGGGAAAAAGGCAGGAATGGGCCATACAGCCCTATATATAGTACTTTTCTGCCCTTTCCCTGTCTCGCAGTGCAGCACAGCAAGGGAACTTGCTGCACTCTGTGACTTTCTCATAAATAGGCCCAGGTATCCTGCTCACTGTCTCTTTTTTCAGCTTAGTCAATCAAATAATCCTTCTTTGGTTCCTACTCCGAATCTCCTTGCTGTATACCCAAGTTTCCCGTTACTAAGTTTGTAATGGATTATCAAGTGAAGTGGTTTTTGGTCACTGTCACCCTTATTCCCCACCACCATGTCTATTATCATAGAAAATGATTCGAAAATACCACCAAATAAACTAAAATTATTCGGAAAATATCACCACATAATCTATAAGTGAAGTTGTTGTCCAATTACCAAATACGTTTTTAGCAGGGCAGTCACTAAAGGACCTCCCATTTATAACCGACAGATTAAGTCTTTTTAAGGCACTGCCCCATTTCTTTCCCAGAAAGGTACTCTTCCATTTACACAATACCTGACCAGGGATAGTCAAAACCTTTCGGCATCAAGATACTTCCTGCAGGGGTTCGCCGATGGTGTGAATTTTGTATTAAAATCCTCTAAAAGTAAAATGGGGCCGGCTGATACCTTAATCTGATTTCCTCAACTCAGTGAATCAGTTTGATTAATTCTTGTCCTTGCTTCTTGTTGGGAGAGAGGTGTGAATTTACAATAACCAGCATGTTCTTAAAAGAATCATCAAACATCTTTGAAGGGTCTTTACTATCAGATACAACGATTGTTAGGAAGTTGGAAAAATCCTTGAACACACTACAGCTTCTTATGTCCTTCTGAACTGTGACTTGAGTCAGGAAGGCATCCCTTGAATGGTAGCGCAGGGTCATGAGCCAACTGAACTGTGAAAAAAAAGTCAGAAATATTCCATACCGAGCTGCCACTATGGGATAATCCAGGGCTTCCTGATATTTTTAGAGATACAATTGGTCGTGAATGGGCTAATTATGGTATTGGGACATTAGGAGACCTATATGGTACTGATGGCTTTTTACAATTCGCAACATTGAAACTTCTGTACAAATTGCCTGAGAAAATGCAATATAAATGTATTCAAATTAGGGATCTCCAATTACGTAAGATGAATTTGAAAGAAGTTAGCAGCTCAGATATATGGACTTGTTTTTACTCTGCGAATAGAAAATCATTAATTAGTTTGGGATACAAGTGTCTCAGTCAAAATAGGTTGGATGAAGCCCCTAGATTGGCCCTAAAATGGACTACTAGCTTAGGATTTATTGTGATAGCCCAGAATATCTCAGCCGCTTTAGCTAATATTAGTAAAGTAGTCCAGTCTTCTAGTTTGAAACTTCAATCATACAGGACGATTAGTCACCTTTATTACACTCTATTAAAAATTTCTAAATGGTCACAAAATAACTTAGGTAACGATCGTACTAAATGTCCTAAATGCGGTCTGGTGGCAGCAGACCTCATACATATGATCTATTCGTGCCCATCATTAACTAAGTATTGGTCGGAAATAGAAAATATCCTAAGTCAAAATCAACTGATTAATTTTCGACTGTCTGCAGCTTCTGTATTACTGTCTATGTACCCGGTTAGCTTTACCAATAAAGATTTGTTAAACATTGTCTTGGCTTGTGCCAGACTGGTGATAGCAGAGGGCTTTGATCTCTCAGAATCCTCCTCATATGACCGAGTGGTGGTCACTTGTTCATGAAATTTATACTATGGAAGGTGCAATTGCCAGGAACAGAGGAACAAAAGCAAATGCAAAGTTTGTTAAGATTTGGGGCAATTTTCTGTAAAGTCTGCACTGATACGGATTATGGATGCTCTGTGCTTATGATGTTATTAATGATCTATATGGATCAGGAACTTCCTCCCTTTCTCTTGTTTGTGTTTCTTTTTTTCTTTTTGTTAATTGTTTGTTGTATATTGATCTGTATCTGTATTCAATGTGAATTTGCACTAATTTGAAATTGATTTATTCCTTGTTCTTTTTGTATATGGAAAATGTTAATCTCCTTGACTTGCTTGTCAATAAAAAATTAAATAAAAATAAAAATAAAAAAAATAATTCTCGACACTGGTTTAAGTAATATGTTAAATGCCATAAAATATTATGGCAAGAGAAAATATTGCTAAATATTTTGTAAGTGAAGTTTTCTTTCTGTCCATGCTTTGCATCAGAGTCTTTCATCGACGCCTGTGTTACCACGTTGGTCTCATCAGATTTTTTAATTCCTTTACTAGATTGTTCTTGTCCAAATTTCTCAAATAAAATTCAGCTTTATGCTTGATTTTACTCTCCTAATGCTGCACACTCACATTTTTTAGACATACTTAATTACCACATCGCCGCCTCTATGCATAATGTATTGATTACTGTTTGAATGTTCTCATAAAGCTATTGCTGTCTAATGTATCACATCCACACATTTACTTCTTGCTCACTTTCCATGCAAAGAAGCAACCAGGCCTCTCTTTTGCTTGTTCTCATCTTCATTTCTCATCCATCTTCCTAATTGCATATGTGCCTCCATTACTGCATAATCATCCCTTTCATACCTTCTCCCTTCGTAGGAGTGCCCGGGTACAACTCTCTTCTAATTCACATCTCAAGACCAAATAAGACATCCGGGAACCCAAGACAGTTCTGCTTGTGGGTCAACCTCTTGCCTGATACCCTGTATAGCACCTATCTTTAGAGTCCTTTGTATCCCACAGTGTCCTTCACACCTTCTCCCAGGTGCAGTGTATTACCCCATGCTGTTTGCTGCTTTCACTACTTTTTCCTTCAGTGCTCCTATCCCACAACAGATTTTTCTTTTCATTTGTAAACTTTTCTGAAAATCTTACGCCTAACATGCTATTCTCAAACCCTCCTATTCAAACACCTACATGTATATAATGTGCCCTGTTCGGAAAAAAATGTCAATGTAAAAATATGGATGGAGAATTTCATCTCCGCATGAATATATTAGAACTTTTCTTTTTCCATTGACAAATATTCCCAGTAGTCTACCTGGAAAGCTGTGCAAGGAATGTCATGTGACATTGTCTAGGAGCTCCTATTTCCTCTGTGGGGAATTTCATATAGCCTAGCTTTCTGTAGAGGGGAAAGGTATCTTCTCTGCCATCATACACATTGGGGCATACGTACAAGCCCCTATCGCCACAGGAACGTCACTTTTAGTGGCTTTCCTGTGGCGATATGGGCTTGCCTTATTTAAAAGGCAGCGTTAAAATACTTAACGTGGCTTAACGCTGCTTTGTAAATAAGCCACCCTCTCACACTATACTTAGCCTGAAAGGGGCGGTACATGGATGTTGTGGTGGGCGTTTCACCACAACACCCATTGATTTTGATGCAGCCACATACTTACAGGTGTGCCATAAATACGAGGCATCTCCAAAATTAAGACCAGGGAAAACCTGGTCTTAAACAGGCAAAACGAGGGGAAATGCTTTATTTCTCCTAGTTTTTGCTGCTTCTATGTGTGTTGCATTGTGCAGCACACATAGAAACAGCAAAACGCCATGAATGACGGTTTATGTGCAGGAAGGTGTCCCTTCCTGCACATAAACAATCATTCTCCCCCATGCATTCACCCTTGCACTATGGTGCAAGAATGCCTGTATTGGCGCTACGCTGCTAAATTTAGCGCCAGCACACTGAAAAACTTGAGGCTGTACCGTAGTCTTGTAAATATGGTGTAGCCTGTGTTTCAGATATGGCGGAGCGCAGTATTAAGGCAAGAAGGCTAACTCCACACTCTGTCACTTCTTTTGCAAATATGCCCCTTTGTGTTTGCCTGTGGAAAAATCCCTTTTCCTCCACCTGCACCAAATTATCGGATGGTCCATTCCCCTTCCCATCATAGAAGTGGAGTTAGAGTAGACCTTACAGGAATACACTTTTTACCACTTTCAGGGTGGAAAAGGGTCAGATCATACTTTGGGAATGCCCACAAATGTGCCCATTTATGGACGTTTCCAAACTTGTAACTAGGACTTGGGAGGCCAACCTTCATTTCTTTTTGCTTAATTAAACAAATTACTTAACCTCATAGCTGCTGCCGTTGGCCACTGAACGTTCGGAGCACCACCTGGCTGGTGCTGCGAATGTTCAGCGGCCGACGCGGTCCCGCCCAATCTTTGGAACGCCCAGCACTGCGCCCAAATAACGGCCGCAGCTAAGGCGTTAATGGATATTGTTTACATTTTCTTATGTGAAGAGTTTATATGGTTTGTGTCAACGCCCCAAATAATGTCCTGCAAACACCCAACTGTTGCATGCTGTTCTTACACAACGATGAAGTCTCTTTTCATGAAGCCTGCCTTGTGTTTTGTTCTTTCCAATATGTAACAAGCGTCTGTGCATGAAGAGTTTTACCCTGTGATTTTACTGTGTTATGTGTTATCAGTGTACATATAGTGATGCTATTAGTGTACATATAGTGATGTGGGTCACTCACTGTGTTCTTGTTTGTTTCCCTATTTCCCATATCAGCCCGAATCCAGTCTCACATGAAGCTCCTGCTCTACTACTGGCATCAGAAGGATTGTGACCCCTACCTCCTGCTCCACCACCACTGCAACAAGTGTCTCCTTCCTTAGTGTGTAGCAAGGGTGCTCTTGGGATATTGAGGCTGTCTCTGTTTTACTCTCCCCTTGCGCTGCTTTATAGAATGGAACTCTGGAGGGACAATGATTCATTTAGTATCAACTATTATCCATTTGTTCACTATATCAAACATATAGCTAACCGTCAATGATAATTATTGTGTCTTAGGCAAAAATTTACTTGGGTTGAAATGTCATTAAATATATACAATCATTCGTATTCATTGTTAGTCTTTAACATCAGGAATGTTTGACTTTGTAGTGCATCCTCCATCTACTACACTGTCTTGTTTCCCTCTAACTTTATTACTTGGTGTAGAAGCCTTGCCTTGATTTTAGTGTGTACCCCGCAATGTAAAAGGATGAATATTGTAAAGCATCATAAATAAAACTCTTTAAAGTTTGCAACTTTATTGTCTTTAGTTCATGAAATCCATTACACTTTGATTCTGAGTAAATTTCATCATACTTTGATGGTGTAAAACCTTATTTTTATATCTACTGTATGCACAGTAATGCATAACAACCTTGGGCCTGTTGTAGTAAATCTTTTTTCCCTTCCCAAAGCCTGTGGTGTGTAAACTAGAAGCCTTTTGTGAAGAGGAAGCCCAGAATGTAATGTATTAAAGTGGTCAAAATGCCACCCACAGCTCAAATACTAGAATTCTCTGAAGCACATTCAGCCACCCTGTGGGGAGCTGGAGAACTGAACTTTTTGAAACATGAATTAAGCATGAGTTAAAAGCTATTTCAAAAAGTTTAACTAAATTAAGAATTTTTCAGAAAACAGCATGGGTAGTGTGTTCTGGCCATCCAGCAAGTGTGCAGATTTGGTGGATGCAGATGTAGATCAGCTTATCAAGCGGTGTCTTTTACCCGCTACTCTGATCAGCAACACAGTTGAAAGGATTGAATTTTTACCAACAGCTGTGGTTTGTTCGTAGACGTTCATAAAATTTAGACTGAACATGATGGACAGGACCTACTATGATCTGTCACTGTTAGGATGGCTCCCAGTTTTACACTTTTAATATAATATTGGACGAAAGACTTGTGTGCAATGTCAATCTGTGTTCAACAAGGTTTAGAGACTTATGGCAGTCTCCTATCCGCAAGGGAGAAGTCTGAAATGTAAACCATGTCCAAAACAGCCATTAGCGAATGACTAAGGAAAACTTACCTGACAGTAGTATGGTAGATTGCTATCTGAACCTAATTTGAACATTCTTACATTTACTTCCTTCCCTCAATACTTCTTTCAGTTGTTTCTCATTTTTTCTTTCCTTTCTTTCTGTATTTTCTTTGTCCACCAAAATAATTTTCGCGTCCATACTTCCCCCTACTCTTTATTTCTATTTATTGTTTCTTCTCTTCATCCTTCTTTCTCTTCTTTCATCCTTGTTATCATTCATCCATCCTTCTTGATCCACTTATATTCTTCCTCTATCGATCTTTCCTTCCTTCTTTCTATTACAGAAGTCGTGTAACACAGTACCAGGTGCATCAACAGACGCCTCATTGCTGTAAAGATCCACATTCTCAGCTAAAGGTGAGCAAGAGAGCAAATTCCTAGAGCCAAGGGTCTTACTTGACTCTAGGTTTGTCTCTAGGGGCCAGACCACAAGCCAAGCTATGAAAAATTTGCATTTATATCAAACAGAAATATTCTGTACAAATATGATAAATAATCTTAAAAGTGTATTCCTTATGGACGTTTTCATTTTTTGATGCTTATTTATATCTTCTTTGAGTGCCATTTATTAGAAGTAATGGTCTCTAACCATGAACTTAGAAACACTCATGAACTGATCATGTGCCCCTATAGAGCTGTCAAGAGTCATCCATGAGTCATCCATGAGTGAATCAACACATGAGCATAGCCAGTATCTGGGCACAGGTAGACTGTCATTGAAGGAATTCTTCACTAATTGGTGCTGACCTGGATTAAGCTTTCAATGTGGTGCTAATACCAACGTGTGCTCTAAGGTGCAAGTTTTGCACCACTCAGGCCTACACGGTCCAAGGAGGTACTATTCTGGGTATGGGAGGAAATCTGCATCTAATAATTAGCTTGTCACACTGCACCTGGGCTGGGACTACTCAGGCCAAATGGAAGAAAGGAGGAAGCCCAGAACTCAGGAACCCTCACAGGACGAGCTCTACTTTAAAGTTTTGGAGGGAAGGAATCAGGCAGCTGTGTCTCTAGGAGGCAGAGCTGAGGCTGTCAGTGGAACTCTTTCGACAGACAACTTGAAGTCTCCATAATGGTTTGGCCAAGAATTCTGTGCAATTCGGGTCATGGGACACAACAAGTTCCAGACTGTTGGCTTAATCGAAACAACCCAGCACAATGTATTTTGATGCATGTCCTCGCATCCCCAGCTCCTGACCAGTGGCTTCATCAGAACCAATCCAGCACACCACACCACAACACCAAACCTCACATCGCAGTTCCTGATCGGCAGCAAACGCAGCACATCTCAACATAAATCTCTGCAACACAGCCCCAGATAGGTGGCTTCTTCTATCCGATAGAGTGTGAAGCATCTCTATGCCTGCATTGCAGCTCCTGATAGGCGGCTACCACAGCACCGACCCAGACAACGCATATTAATGCAGGACCATTCATCACTGCACCCTCTCAATGGCTCCGTAACGCAGCAGGCACAGGTTGACAAACACTTCTGGTCTCGACTTCGAGAACACAAGGTACTCTCAACAGCGATCTGAACTCAGTCCTCTACCCAGCCCACAATTGTGACTTGAACGAAGTCAGGACTGACCATATAACCGCAATTAGTTATTTGTGCTTGTAGGTGCTACATTTGGTTAGATATTTAAAAGTCAATATTTCTGGTTCTACTAATTGTATTATGTTTTGTTGGTATCATGTAGTTTATTAATAGACTATTTTTCTAAATTGGTTTGGGATTTCTCTAGTGTCTGTTTTCATGTTATTCATGTTTGTTTGCTAAAAAATTACTTAGGGCAGTACCTGCCTGGTTTTGTGCCAAGCTACCAGATGCTTTTGTAATTGGTAACATGGTGGTACCCTGATAAAGATAAAACTACCGTGGATTGGGGGTCTAAAGGGACAGTTTAAAGACCACTAGGTATATGATCCCATTAACAATCTAAATACCAAATATACACCTATGGTCTCTTAACATGTGTGTATGAGCAAAGTAGGTAGTGCCTCTCTCAAACCAAACTACTTCAAAGAAAATTAAGTGGGAAAGACATCCCTTAAGGATAAGAACCCTCACTCACCCGAGGGTGACATGCTTCATCATATGGGTCCTCCTTACCAGTGTTGAAAACCTAGTCAACACTGGGAGCTACTACTTCGGTGTTTAAGGAAGGAGCCTTATGTCTATTGATACCCCCTTATATTGTAATATTACATCTGTCATAAGTGGGGATTATTGTGAGTCTGGAGCTTAGGATTTACTAGGGGTGCAATGTGATATGAGGGTACCCCAAATATATTCCCTTTTACCTTTGTACACATTTGCAATTTGTTGCATATTATTTAGTAGTGTGCATGAATTTATTTTCCTTTTTGAAAGAAAAAGCCCTGACTGGACAATAATTATTGAGTGTTGTTGCATTCCTGCAAGAAGCGGTTACTAGCTCACATCTACTCCCATGAATAGGCACTGGGATGCTCAGTTTCGCTTCCCTGAGAGAGACAAATATTACAGATGTGTATTTGGTTCCCATCAAAAAGACAATTGTGGATTTATTACATGAGAAGGACACATATCTTTTGCAGCTAATAACCCAATTTCTTACAATGCACAACAGGATTGTGAACATCGTACATCCTGAATTATTTGGCGATCCTTTCAAATAAGTTCATAAAGGGCAACAAGGCACACTGAAGTAAATACATTGCCTAGGATCACATGATGTGGTCAAAGAGGGAAGCCAAGAATGAACACTTGTTTCTCAATTTCACACTATGCAGTTCAGCTGCCGCATGAACATCTCTTCCTTTCCACCATTTAACACCAAAGGGGGCATATTATCAAGAAACAGCATTGAAATGATCACCGCTATAGTGGTAGGAAACTGCAGCTAAAGCAGCGATAATAAGCTTGATAATAGGCCCTTGTGAATTCCCAAAGAAGCCCATGTTCTGCTAAAACGGCGATAATTTTAACGCCGTTCTTGATAATATGCCCCAAAGTGCTTTATGTTTACTTGTTGAGCCGCTAAATGAGTGAACTATGATAAGTGAATACACATATCACACCTTGAAACCAGTTGACACAAGGTTTTTCTAGAAACAAGTACAAACTTAAGTTGAAGATGTCCCTTTCCAAGCCGTTTCACAGCACTTCACAATGGTCAGCCTGTTTAAAACTCTCCCCCTCCTCTCAATCTCTTCGAAGTCCAACATGTTAGCAAACGTTCAAGAGAATGGATCCATATCAAAGGGGAAGGGCCAGGGTAGTTCCTAAGGCAAGACACACTCCTTCTCTCTCAGGTGACAGACAGGCTTCTAGGCACTTGAAACAGACCTTCAGCTCCTCTAACAGACTGTGCAGACTTAAAGTGACGCTTCAACTGACACCGGGCCTGGTTGCACAGCTCTTTGAGTAGTCTGTAGAGCACTACTTTCCTTGGTCAAGAGGAAAATGGGACTGGAACAACATAGAGTGGTATGGATTTTCCTTTTATACACATTTCCTAGACAGGGGATATGGGTCCCCTCTCTAAGGCTTCAGAACCAATTTGGATTGGCTCTTTCAACTTTCATTTCAGGATACTCCTCAGTTCAGCCTTTGAACACAGTGATGGCTCTTATAGCAGGTTTCAAAGGGGCTGGCCCCAAGCTGGAGTATTCAAAGCAAGGGCACAGTGAAGTATGAGATATTTGCTCCTGGCTGTTATCAGCCTTCTTGAAGTAGCAATCAAGTCAGGCAGGCTGTTATCAGATCCAATCAGCAGCCTTTGCTAACAAGATCCTTACTGTTTTTTGAGTACAGTCCTGTCTTCATTTCAGTGTCTGTGTCTGCATACCCAAAACACAAAAATGCAGGCAATATACTTCCACTGTTTGGGGAAGATGTCCTCATACTCCACCCTATCCCATGTAACCCAGGTCATCCGGAATGGATTCCACAGACTTGCTTGCACACACACACACACACACACACCCACACACACACACAGAGATGCAGATACACAGACAGAAGCATATACACACACAAACACATACGCACACACACACAGCCCCACACACACACAAAATATGCAAAATGACCACAGCTGTATGGTCATCAAGTAAGGGGGCTTGCCTGGAGCACCTTTCCCTCCCCCCCTTCAATTCTGCTGAATTTTGGCAACTAGGTTTCAATGGGCACTATGTACTTGTGCCTCTTGTATGTAATCAAGGAGGTGCTACTAGCTCCTATGAGACTCAGGGTTGTCTTTGTTTAGGTCCAGGCTATGCCGCTCTACATTTGCTGGGTACCTATGATAGAAACCCAAGGCCAAGAAACTCCTGGGCAGTGGTCTTCGAACTCAGAGGCAGGCACCACCATAGGGACTTGTGTTCAAGGCAAAAAGGGTGCATGATTCATAGTATGAAAACAATGTTGTGTGTCCTGCAGGGCTTGGTCCTTTGCCAGAAGACAACGTTATGGGCTGTGCTGTAGGCTCTGAAACAGAGCCATCAATAGTGCAATAAAAGAGAGTAAAGTTCCTCAGATCCTCTCATTGATTTCAGTCCCTGAATTCCATTCTTGACAGTCTGTCCCTTCTGTAACACTCTCAGCCAGGCACCACACTCAACAGGCTGTCTTGGGAAACAAAGGTACACCCTGTGTGTCTTTCTAAGCTGACCATAGAAAAAAAATGTGATATGAATATAGGCTACTTTAGGCCCCCGAAAAACAAAAGATTAAAATGTGAAGAAACGAGAACAGGAACGGGACAGGGAGCATATTATGCACATTGTTCTCAGTAGAGGCTTGAAAATACATGGTCATTCAGATCTGTTTAATGTATTATGTTTGCAGTAATGTGTATACAGCCCTTGTATCTTTGTTTCGTTGATTTTAAATCAGCATTCGATTGTGTTCAAAGGAACTTACTGTGGAAAAAGCTCAGAGAAAAGAACATTCCAACGGCCCTACTGAAAATGATCCAGCTATTGTATAGCAAAACTTGGGTTAGGGTAAGGATGGGGTATGGGCAAATGCTGTCGAAGGAAATTCCAGCCAACGAAGGATTAAAACAAGGCTGTGTACTGGCCCCCCTTCTTTTTAATATATTCTTGGCAGATCTGTCAGGGACTTTAGATGAATTAAATGCTCACCCCCCGAAATTAGCAGATAGGCATATTTCAAACCTACTGTATGCCAACGATGCCATCCTGCTAAGCCAAACAAAAATTGGGCTACAGCGACTAATTTCTGGAACATGTACCTACGCAAGGGAAAATGGGATGGTGATCAACGTGGACCGTCGGAAGCGCCGGAGGGACGCGGCTGCAGTGACTGTGATTTGCTCGAGTCACGGTTACGGACACGTGAATATTTGACACGGTGTCCTGAGGAGTGACGCTGGTATGTGCTGACGTAGCGCACTCCAGGTCCAGTACAGGTCGAAAAGACTGAGAATAGCAAACCCCTCATATGCCCTGATGAAATCGCCACAGAAGGAGCGTTGAAACATGTCGGCTTGAGGAAAGAAACTCTAATGGTATATAAAGTAACCATTTTTAACTAGTAGTGCTTCGCTGCATCAGAATAAAACGGTATCAGCAAGCAAAGCACCACTACACAATTTATTTATTTTTATGGTGTGGTTTGTTTGGGGTTCTGTTGTGTGTATCTTGACACTTTCAACAGGTATCAGTGGTTTGATACGTTGGTCACTATTTGTGTTTTTCCTTCACTATTCTCACGTCCGCACTACTCTTCTGTTGAGTGCACGTTTGTCTTTTCACAATAGAGAGAGTTGCCAATGATGAGAAGTGGGTATACCGGGAACCATCAACCGTGAACCCCCTCGGGTTGTTCTACCGTGAGGTACTCTCTCTATCTTTCACACTTTTTTGGGTGAATGTTCTGGTCCTCTGTGATTATATATTTTATTAAAAGAACATATCCAGACCCTTGAATGTATGTTATTTGACATATTTCCGGTAGTATTGAAATTTCACATCTACCCGGTCCACGCTATATATGGATGTGTACAGCTGGGTGAGGCATTAATTGTTTGAATAATATGGTGATCAACGAAACCAAAACAAAGATCATGATTGTCGCAAAGAGCAAAAAATTAAGAAAAAAATGTAATTGGTATATGGAAAACACCAAACTAGAACAGGTTGAAGTATATAAGTACCTGGGCGTACTTTTTGATGAGAAGGGTTGTTACCAGCCCCAAATAAAAGGTATTCAGAGGAAGTCCAACTCCCTAACAGCCGCATTTAGAATCTTGCAGAGATCGCTGGGCAACCTCACATATGGGCCATTTTTAAAGGTTATAGCGGCAAGATTACTACCAACAATCACATACGGCAGTGAGTCGTTAATAGGAAGGGATACAGAAACAATCAATAATGCTGTATCTAAAACATACAAATTACTATTTCATCTCCCAACAAATGCCTCACCAGCCCAAATTAGACTTGAATTTGGTTTAACCAACCAATATTATGCGAGGAAGGGACATTCTATTAAAACCTGGAATCGGATTAAAAACGATCAAGATAACCAAATCTCTCAGTTATTATGGAAGGAGATAAGTAATAATATAACGGCACTACCATGGATTTTTCTTGAAGAGGGTATAGAAGAGTTTGCAGTCACCGTAATTTGGAATAATACCATAACTAACGCTTCCTTTAAGAAAATAATTAATAGAAAGTCAAATCAACTATCAATTTTAAATGATAAAGATAGTCTGACAAAAAGAAAACATGCCTGGACAATTATAAATGGATATAAAACAAAGAAGGTTCAAGACTATTTAGAAATACCATGGTCAGAAAACAACAAACAAATCCTTCTAAAAGCAAGATTTGGAATCCTTCCGGGAAACTGCCACCTCCCGCCTTGGAAAATCTCTGAAAGGAGTTTAATATGTAGACTATGTAACAACGGAAAGGAGAATATTGTCCACTTGCTTTGTATTTGTCCGGGACTACGAAATGAAAGGACAAAACTACTCAAAGTCCCTTTTATTGTACGCGGAATATGATCATGTAGGCAAGCCCTGAAATGTTCTCTCCAATCAAATGATATAGCCATGAATGCTACCTTTGTAAAAATGTTATTAATAGTAAAAACAAAATTAGTAGACTAAGTTCTAAATGAAGTGGCCTTGCCAAATAAAAAGCGCCAGGCCCGATTGGGTCTGTTGAATCCAGCCCGAGGCAGGGCGGAGGGGGAGGGTCCGCAACAGATACAGAATCTGGCAAAGGATGGTCATCTTGGTAGCCGCTATCCTACCGAGCCAGGATAGTGTGTAGTGCTTCCACTTGCCTAACTCCTTGCGTATGTGCATGCGGAGCATGGAGTAGTTGGTGTCAGCGGTGGCCTGTATGGTGGGAGCTAATCGAATTCCCAGGTACAGAATCGAGGAAGATGCCCATGGAATTGGGTGTTCTTCTTGTAGATGAGCTAGATGGGGAGGAATAGGGAGATATTAAGTGCGATAGACTTATCCATGTTAATATTAAATCCCGAGGCCTGGGCAAAGCAATGTAGTTCAATGAAGAGGGATCGCAGCACAGGGATTGGGTTAGAGAGGGTAAGCAGGATGGCATTTGCGTACAAGCTGATAGTGTGTACGTCTCCTCCAAACTTGATCCCAGAAATAAGGGGATGGTGCCTAACTCGTAATGCCAGGGTTCCATATAGAGCGCGAATAAGAGGGCACCCCTGCCTGGTGCCTCTTCCAATGGGAAAACGAGAGGACGTGTGATCATTAACCCGAACCGTGGCCTTGGGAGAGCGGTAGCAATTAAGGATCCGGGTACGCAACTTCTCACGGAAACTGACGTGCGTCAAGACTTGCTCCAGATAAGGCCAATGCACTCTGTCGAAGGCCTTCTCTGCGTCAATAGCTAGTAGCATATATTCTCCCTGAGTGCGAGACGCCTCTTCGATCAAGTGCGGGACCCGCAAAAAAAAAAAGAGTCTTTTATAGTTTAAATCTTTTATTGATTTTCAACAACAACAAAAAGACCCTCAGCTCCTATACACAGTACGAGAGAGACAACGAGGTCGCAATACATATCATTACCATAGGCAAGTAGCGTGGAGCGGGCCCATAAAATTTAACAAGGGAGGGAAACAAAAGGAGAAAACCCAACAACCCCGACCCTTCCCATCCCCCCACCCACCCCTCCTCCACCTTAAACTAAAGAAAATGAAAGGGAGGCAGCTTGATGCCTAGCGCCGTCGTTTACGGCTTTTCAAGGGACCGCTACTTGGAATCTGTGTATCTGGGAGGCGAATTAGTCTGAGGTATCGAGGGCATGTTAACTCCCGGAATTCTGACACTAGTAAAGTCAGGAAGGGCCGCCTCAACTCTGGGAATTCAGACCCCCTACCGGCCAATGTAAGAGTGAGCTTCTCCATACCCAACACCAGCCAGAGTCTCTGGAGTCAGCCTGAGTGTGTGGAGAGTTGGGTGGACCGCCAATGTATCTGAATATTTTGTGCGGCAGCTCCCAGAGCAATCGCAATCAGCCGACACTTCCGGGACTTGAGTGGATCTGTTAATGGGTTGGGCAAACCCGAGAGCACAAAGGTAGGGAAGCGTGGGAGCTGCGTTTCAAGGTGTAGGTCTATTTCGTCATTGACTTGGGACCAATACGGTTGTATACGGGTACAGCTCCAAAGAAGGTGCACTAGAGTACCCACCTCCCCGCACTTCCTCCAGAACAGGTCACTCCGTCTGGGGTCGAAGCGGTGTATACGTTCTGGCGTGTAATACCAATAGGTGGCAATCTTGGTTAAGGTTTCCGTGAGACCCATATGGTAGGCTGAGTGCCGAGCCCTGTGGTAAATGCCCTCCCATTCTTTGTGACTCAGTGATCTCCCCAAGTCCCTTTCCCAGCGGGCGCGGCCCCAGTTGTGTGTGTGTGGTATTGTCTAGGAGCATTTTGTATAGGTCGGAGATGATTTTCTTATCAGAGGTACGTGTTATAAGCCATTTTTCATATGGGGTCAGAAGACGCTGCGCCTGAGGTTTAACTGGTGGGTGAAGTGCCCAATGCCTTATCTGAAGATATGGCAAGCGTTCTAGTTCTGAAAGGCCATAATATTCTTTGAGCTGTGGAAATGAGATAACGCCATCAAAGTCAAAGAGGTGACCCAGGGACCTGCAGGTAGAGGAGCGCCGGCCTGAAATGTCCGAATATCTGTGCCGGGGTGGAATTCTGAGTTGTCGAATAGTGGTGTGAGCGGTGATGGGAAGGTAATCAGCTGAGTGGAAACATTGGTGTGATCCCGATAATCCATAATAGTGCCAGTGATGTATGAAGCATAACGTTTTGGTGGTCTGTGTTGTTTGCGGAGAAAGGGAATACCCTGCAAAGGCCTGCCTGCTACCGCCTGGTCCTGAAACAACCATTGTTTCTCCGACCCCAGGCGATGCCACTCCACTAGATACCTAAGCTGGGCAGCGAGACAACACAGTTGAAGGTCGGGCACCCCCACTCCCCCCTTTTCCGGTGGAAGGACTGCGAACTGGTGTCGAAATCGGGGTTTACAGCTGTGCCAGATGAAACGCAATAGGTCCGCTTGGGTCTGTTGAATCCAACCCAGAGGGGGCCGAAGGGGGAGGGTCTAGAAAAGGTACAGGATTTGGGGAAGGATGTCATTTTGATAGCTGCAATACTACCTAGCCAAGACATCATGCAATGTTTCCACCTATTCAGTTCCATGCGCATGTGAGTGCGGAGATTGGAGTAATTGATGTCAGCGGTGGCTTGTATGGTGGGGGCCATCCGGATACCCAAGTAGGGAACCGCCGCTGACGCCCATTGCATCGGGTGTTCCTCCTGTAAGTGAGCAGCGTAGTCGAAGAAAGGGAGATATTAAGAGCTATGGACTTATCCATGTTCATTTTAAAGCCCGGCCCTTGTGCAAAGCTATAGAGTTCAGCCGTGATTGGGTCTGAGAGGGAGAGCAGCATATCATCTGCATAGAGGCTTATTGTGTGAACATCCCCTCCAAATTTAATTCCGGTTATCAGAGGGTGCTGTTGAATTCTGAGTGCCAAGGGTTCCATATATAGAGCAAAAAGGAGGGATGACAGTGGACACCCTTGCCTAGTGCCCCTCGCAATGGGGAACCGAGAGGATGGGTGACTGTTAACCCGGACCTTCGCCATTGGAGAGTGATAGCAATTCAGGATCCGAGTGCGGAGTTTCTCACCAAAGCCAGCAGCCATCAGGACCATTTCCAGATAGGGCCAGTGCACCCTCTCGAAGGCCTTTCCGCATCTATGGCCAGGAGCATGTATTCTCCCAAGGTGCGATACGCTTTTTCGATCAGGTGGAGAATGCGTTTAGTGTTGTCATTGGTCTGCCTCTGCGGGATAAAGCCTGCCTGATCTGGTTCGACCAGTTGGGCCATATAAGGTGCTAAGAGAGCCGCCAAGATGCTGGTGTAAAGTTTGATATCTATGTTTAGTAAAGATACAGGCCTAGACGCGCTACAGGCTGTCTTGACCTTCCCAGGCTTCGCGATGACGACTATTGCCGCCTCTAACATCTCTCCCGGTATAGCTCCTGTTTGGTCAAAGATGTTAAACAAGCAGTGAGCCCTTTGCTCTTTTCTACCTCTTTTTCGTTGTGTACACCTGCCAGTTTAGGCTTCTTTCATTCAATTTTGCTTCCTCTATCTTTTCCTTTTTCTTTACAGACTTCCCCAGAGACATCTCTTTCACCATAGGTATGTGCTACTTTTTGATCCGAGCGTTCTCAAAGCACCTGCAAAGTTTAAGATCATAAACACTCCCTCCAGCTGTCATTTTAATGGCAAAATATGCTCAATACTACACGTCTCTGAACCCCTTTTTTCTGGGGTCCAGTGAACTGCTTTTTACGCCACTGAACCCTATCACGCCGTCCTTCACAAACACAATCTTTTACAGACCACCCTCACGCGGTATTTCCCTCATATTACACATTTTGTCACGCGTTATGCGGTTTTCTTCGGGCTCCGGTTCCCTCGTGGAGGCATGCAATAAGAAACTGTGTTTATTGAATATTGTCCCTTGTATTTTCCCCAGCCCTGAGGAGTCGTGGGAGGACAATCCCATATGCGACTAAACACGTGTCGGCTGGACCGCTCTTAAGAACATTTAAACACTATACTTCTCATGAACCATATGACAAATTTTTTGTTTATCCATAGGTTTTGTTTCTAAATGTACTAGTGTCTACACTGACACATTTTTCTATACATAATTGTTGTGTGCAAGGGTATTTTGTTGCGTGTTTCTGGTGTGCTAGCCTTGACTGACACACAATTGGGGGGTTGTAGGGCTTATCCCCTCACCCTTACTGCACCACATTCCCACCCAGAAATTTCAGCTACAATTGCGTCTACTTTTAGCAGTGTGCCCTTTCTCACCCTAACTAAAAACCCTTTTGAAAACTTTTTAAAGGTGTTAAACAAACCTGTCAGAATACGGTCTATTTGGCCGCAGAACGTCTTGTAAAAGGCGGCAGTGTAGCCGTCAGGGCCGGGCGATTTACCTAACTTGAGGCGGGAGATTGCGGAGATAACCTCCTCTGTCTGTATAGCTCTATCGAAGTAGTCTGCCTGTGCCTGAGACAAAGAGGGCATGCGAGCCGGGGCAATGTCGTTGGTGCTATTTTAGGCATCAAGTGGGTTCCCCGTATAGCGGTCCGCATAGAAGTCCCGGAACGTTTCAGCTCTGACCACGTCGTCAGAGATTGACTCGCCCCCCGGCGTCCTAATGGTCTGGACACCCTGTCTTTGTCTGGCTTCTCGCAGCTTGTTGGCGAGGAGGTGGCTGCATCTGTCTCCTCCCGTATAGTAGGAGTGACGAAGTCTGAGAGCCGCGTACTCTGCTCTGTCCTGATCTAAGGCCGCAAGCTGTTTCCTTTCTACGCAAAGCTGACGCCATGCACGGGAGGCACCTGTTCTTTGATGCATCTGTACAAGCTCCAAAACTCTTTGGGTAAGTTCTGCTCTCTTGCGGCTCCTCTCTCGATTGTTGGCTGTAGATATAGCTATAAATTCCCCCCTCATGACTGCCTTCAGTGCCGCCCATTGTGTGACCAGGGAGGTGTCTGGGTTAGCGTTGAGGGTAACAAAGTCTGTGATAGCTTTCTGGATTTGTTCGGTGACTGATGTACTGTGTAATAGTGTGTCGCGCAAGCGCCAGTGTCTGAGAGGTATCGATGACTGCGGCAGCTGAAATGCAGATAGGACCGATGAGTGGTCTGAGAGGGAGGCCGTCAGGATTTCAGCGCTTAGAGTGTGTGCCTGAAGTGATGTGGAGCTAAGGAAGTAGTCCAGGCATGCATATGTCTTATGGGTCCCAGAATAGAAGGTGTAGCTGCAAGTGCGTGGATGGAAGTGGCGCCAGTGGTCCACGAGTCCCAGATCGTGAAGATGGGCCAGCCCTGCATGTGTAAGTACACTTGCTTGATTCGTCCTTTGACAGGAATGGTCCATGTCATTATCGAAAACAATGTTGAGGTCCCCTTCCAGTAGTAAGTGGCAGTCTGGGGATGCAGCTGCCTCACGGAGGGCATTGAGGAGGAATTTAATCTGCCCTTCGTTGGGTGTGTAAATAGAACCAACTACAGAGGTCATTACCCCTTGTGAGAACTGGTATGTGAGTAGGCGGCCCTTAATCTCTGCTTCCTTCTGCAAGACCCTGCCGGAAAAGGAACGGGAGAGAAGTCTGGCCACCCCGGCAGATTTTAAGGTGTTAGAGGAGAACATCTGCATTGGGAATATTTTAGACCTCAATCTATGGTGATCCTTAGAGAGAAGGTGAGTCTCTTGGAGTAGGCATATGTCTGCCTTTGAATGCTCCAAGTAGTGAAGTACGGCCCTGCGTTTGATTGGATTATTCAAACCCCTCACATTGAGAGTGAGGACTTTAAGGGAGTCACGTGGCATCGTGTGGTCCTGATCATGTCAGGGTACTTTGAATGCTGCCGGCTATTTGAAGCAACAGGAAATGAGAAGGCTGGTCACCAATGCCTGAGCTATAAAATCCCAGAGGGATAACAAAAGAAGGTGGACAAGGGAACCCATAACAAAAAAAAAAAAAAACTCTTGTTAAGACAAATGTCTCAGCTAGAGTAAAAAAGACAAAAACAGATAGAAAAGTCAAGTTCCAAAAGAAATGTCTGTATGTCTGTTATCCTGGGACAACCAGGAGGCCGTCATGTGGGAGCTCATAGTGTGACCAAAGGGAGGGGTCCGGCTCCCCCCGCCGCCCACCAGGGATCAGAGAGCCGCTTTCAGGGAAGTGCAGGCACCAACTGCTCCCTCGGTAGTAGGACTCATCCCAGCTAGGGCATTGGTCGCAGAGGCTAGGGCATCCTGTTGGCCTTTCGCTTTGTCTGCTATGTTCGGCTTCCGGTTTGTCGGCGTCGGTTTTGACGCTGCCACCCCGAAGGCGTAATCTCAGGCCCCGAACTGGTGCTGAGGTGGTCTTCCTCCTCGGTCGGCACCGCCAGGCCCAACAGGCAGCAGGATTCGATGAGTGAGCGCATCTGATGGAACTTTCCATTCAAACGAAGGTTGAGGCGGAATGGGTGCCCCCAGGAGTACGGGATACCCTGGTACCTGAGGTGCTCTGTCACCGGGCGGAACTGCCGGCGACGCTGCAGATTAATCAGTGCCAGGTCCTGATAGAGCACTGCGAAGTGTCCTTGGCAGGAGATAGAATGGAGGGATCTTGCTTTTGTGAGGATGGTTTCTTTGGTTTTGAAGTCCTGTAAACATACAAGGATGTCTGCTGGGGGGTGTTAGGCGCACGGGGTGGGCCTACTCTGTGTGCCCTGTCTATGGTGATTTACGTGCCATCAGGAACTGCTAAGATGTGGCAGAAGAGACCCGCCATGAAAGCAAAGAGGTCCTTGGTGTCATCAGTCGCTTTTACACCCCAGATCCGGATATTATGCCTGCGCGACCTATTTTCCAAGTCCTCCAGGTGCGTTTGGACATCCAGGTGCTGGTCCTGTTGGCGGATTATCTCCTGTTGGAGCATAGTCACTTCCGTGGCTGTGATGTCACTCTTGTCTTCCAACGTTGCGACGCGTTCCCCCACATCGTCGACGTCCCTGCGAATCTCGCTCATCTCGGCTGTAAGTTCTGTCTTTACTGTTTGAAGATCCACCCTTAGGGTATTGAAAAGTGATTCCAAGAATGTTTTGGTGATTGGTCCATCCCTGGTGCCTGGAGGATGCTGCTGGGTTGCCATTTGGGTGACTCAGTTGTTAGGTTGGGAATTGAATGTGCGCGACCAAAGATGTCCTTCAAGGGCTTCTGTTTTCTCATCCTGGCCGAGGACATAGTCAAGGGGTCTCCGGTATATGATCAGCTCCGGGGCGCCTCTACTGTATGCACCCCCACTCGTAGAAGGAGAAGGAGATTTGATGCCGCTTCTGGCGACGTGGTGTAGGGTCGCGCGCCGCTGTATCGCCCGTAGGACTCTACTCACTTGTTCGGGCAGGGGGTCCCCGGCTCGTCCCAGGGATGGGGGTCCGGGCGTCCCTGAGGCCACAGCCGCGTGAAATCTGCTGGACGGATGCAATGTTGATCAGTCTGGTGCAGTTCCCTCCAGCTGACAGGAGACGATAGGCCAGGAGTTGTTGAGACAGCAGGTGCACCACCCCTCGGGGCGCTTATGGGGTTGCCACGATGTCTGGTGATGTCTTCTCCCCTACTCTTACTACTACTGGTCCGACGGTAGGCCCAACCACGGAGGCTCCACTCTCTGGGCTGTGAAGCTGCCCGGGTAGGCCACAGGAAGGAAAGGGCAATGCTCCCGTCACTGGCGGGGCCCGGCTACATGACCCCCGGGTTCCCGACCCGCCTTGCTGTTGCTCCAAGCGTCCCCCAGTGCTGTGGCCCGGTGAGTGTGGGCGTTCCGACCTCGCGGGGGCCAAGGTTATGTCGTGCCCGGTGTCAGGGTACTGCAGCAGCCTCACCTGGTTGCCCCGCCGAGAAGGGGTACCTCCAGGCCCTGCGGCGGACGCCAATGTCCTCTGTTCGGCCCCGGGTCTCAGTCTCCTCTCCGGCGTATCGTGCTGGGTAACTCAGCACTCTCGGGCCCAACAACGGTGCAGCAGCAAATCGCAGCGGTCACGCCCCCTGCCACGGCCTGCTTCACGTGGGTAGCGGGGATAGAGGCCGGCCCCAATGTCAGTAGGCCTTGTAGCGCTGCAGCCGCAGGAAGGCCACGAGCGAGGGCGCCAGTCGAGGTTAGGCCACGCGGGCGGCTCCTCACTCCAGGCTGTAGTTTTAGGCGACGCTTCACCAGGCCCCATGTCGAGAGTCGATGTCATCAGCTGAGCCCCAGAGGTCAGTCCCCCACCTTAGGGCCCTATGTGCGGGCGGCAAAGTGCACAGGCGTGACTCTTCGGTGCTGCAGCGTCCCCCCCCCGCCACGACCTGCTCACTTGTTTATCGAGGGTAGAGGCTGGGTCCAGTGCAGATGAGCCCGTGAACGCCAGAGTCACAGGAATGCAGTTCGCGGGGACCGCCTTGTGTCTCAGGCCGCAGTGATAGGTGGTGAGCGGGCCCAATCGCTATCAGCCCCGGCCTGGCAGCTCCGCAATTCTCACCCCTGTGGACAGGATCGAGGAGGCCTTCTGAGCCCTCTGCTTTGGGTGGGTGCTGTGCTGGTCGTAGCGGGAGAGGGGGGAATCTCACCTGAATCTCCGCCCGCCGCGGCTGGCTAGTGGAGGGCCTTCAAGAATGCCCAACGGGTTCCTGGCGTCACTCAGCCGGCAGGGTCCAGTACGCTCCCAGTTGCTGTCCCCCCGTAGTTGTGAAGCAGCGGTGCTAGCCTTTAGGGAGGACAGCAAAGGGCTCTCGTGTCTAGCAGTCCATCAGGCAGAGGTTTGTGTGTTGGAAGCTGGCCTCGGCAGTCCCGGTTACAGGCCGTCCCTGTGTTGAGGCCTCTGCACTAAGCGGACGCCTTCTGCTGGGTCGCTAGCCTCTTCGCTGATTTTGGTGTCTGCAGCCGACCTTCCGATATCAGAAACAGGGTGAGGGAGCCTCCCGCCCTCGGTTTCAGCTTTCCCCAGCCCTTGTGGAAGCTGTTAGACCCTAGTATCTGTGGATGGCATGCAGGAGCTCCTGGAAACAAGTCCTACCTCGCCGCCATCTTGGCCACGCCCCCAAACAGAGTCTTTTAGAGAATGTTTCAGTGTACATAGATTCATTTCTTCAGGAACATGTAAGGACCCTTCCGTCATCCATCCAAGACACAACGGATTTTTTAAAACAAAACCAGGACTTTGTATGACATAATGACTATTTATTAATAGCATTAGAAGTTTCCAACCTATATACATCCATCCAGCATGATGGCGGTTTAAGTGCAGTGGAGTTTTACCTGGGAATTAGATCTATTGAATTCTATACACACAACAAAATGCTTATTAACCTTATAAGATTCTGTTTGGAAAATAACTACTTTATGTTTAATCAACAGGTATACCACCAGGTGAGAGGCGTAGCTATGGGGTCCAGTTTTTCCCCCAGGTACGTCTGCTTACATATGGGGTGCTGGGATAAAATGATTCTCACTACTCTATATGCAGATACCATGGCACACAATGTAGTTAAAAGGGTTCGTTATATAGACAATCTTTTTGTGGTGTGGCGTGGAGATAGAGAGAGTGTGGGAGAGTTTATAACCAAACTCAATAACAACCATATGAACCTGCATTTTACCTACACTATTAGTAATAATTCCATCACTTTCTTAGATGTAGAAGTATACGTGGCCAATGGGAAGTTAGAAACCAAATTGCATCACAAATCCACAGCTGGTAACACGATACTTCATTCATAAAGCTGCCACCCCAAACACACTATCTGCAGCATTCCCTATGGGGAAATGTTAAGAATTCGCAGAATCTGCAGTAAAGAAGAGGACTCAGTGGTAGCGCAAGAAGAATGCAAACATAGATTCTTAGAAAGAGGGTACTCCACCCACACCATTGATGATGCAATTAAACGAACCAGAGCACTGTCCTGTAAACACCTGCTCTCTAAACACACCAGAGACAAGAATAAACTTCCTAGTAGTACAGGCCCTGACAATATCAATCTAAGACTGATCCTTACGTATAACAGGCAAAAGGACAGTCTATACAAAATCTTTAAGAATAATTGGCACTTAGTATTAAGTGACCCAATTCTAGGGGAGAAACTACTACGTACCCCCACTATAACCTACAGAAGGGTCCCGAGTACGAGTGACTTGGTTGTCAGAAACAGTCCAGAGGTTAAAATAGGGTCATATTGGCTAACTGAACGTAAGGGCTTGTAAGATGCTCATTGTGTAGAGTATGCAAGTATGGGGTTAACAGAACTACTTTCTACTCTCCATTTAAAAACAAACCCTGTAAGATTGACAAGTTGTTAACCTGTAAGTCTGAATTTGCTGTCTATGTGCTGTAGTGCTCTTGTGGGCTGCTGTACGTGGGTAGCACCAAGGTACCGATCCAGAAGAGAGTGCCCCAGCACTTAAGGGCCATATCTAATTCCGATGTGACTTACCCCGTGGCACGCCACTTTAAAGAGTTCTATAACAATGATCTGGACAAATTGAGTTACTTTGTGGTGGACACTGTATTACTACTCAGAAGGGGAGGCAACAGAGAGGCTATCCTCACGCATTTAGAGACCAGGTATATCTTAGAATTTGACTGCAAAAATCCAAATGGCCTCAATACGACAGAGGATCTGCATACATGGCTATGAACCAAATTACTTTGATGTATCGCGCTTAACATCTGATCCCGTATGAACTTGTTCTGTATAAGGATAATAGAAAAAATGTATCTTCTTATCCTTGATGGTAAATTATTTTATCCTCATCTATTTGTATATAAAAAAAGAAATTATCGAGTTTTTTTATGAAAAGAATTTTAAAGAAAATTCTATATTAAATGTTACATTTTTCTACAATTTTCTACCCTGGTTATAGGCCTCTTAGTTCCTGAGTTTCAACCTGGCTACTTATGTCGTTCCAAAATTGGCCGGCGAAAGTTAGCTTAAGTTGTTACATTTTGCACTTTTGTACTCCAGCACTTTATATGCAGGTGCTGTGAGGATTAGGAATCATAGACTGCATAATTGTATGAACACGTTTACACTTCTTTGCACATGTTGCACAACTGCATGACAGCACAGCAAAAGTGGCCTCAGCAGTTAGGTGCTAGGTGACATGTGCCTGATATGAAATGGCATTTAAGCCAGATATTTTGGGTAGATTGAGGATCAAAATCCTTCAGTGTAATGATGTTTAATCATGTGGAATGCTACTGGGGTGTATTGTTACATACAATTTATGTATTTTGTTCATGGTTATATGTTGAACGGTGCGACTGAGGCGAGGTAGCCATAGGTTGATAACTATTTACCAGTCTCTGAATATCGGGTTATGTGCAGTACATAACAATGAGACTATATTCAATATGCAAGAAAGTTGTTTTTGCCAAAAACAAATGCAAGATATGATATGTGAAATCCAACACTGCATCCATATTCTGTGTATTTGTATTTATACAGGTATTATTTGTACACATTTGCACAGGTGATGCTCTAGGGGCACACCGTACTGTATTGTATTTAAAGAGATAGTATTACGCATTTTTGCACACAGAAAAACTATGAATTTGTACATCATCCTTGCACTGTATTTTAAACAGATATAATAGCGTCTTTTGCACAATGTCTTTTAAATATTCAATGCCATTGCTAGCCAAACTAATTGCTGAAAAGAAAGAAAGTATATAGGCAGTCTGTTTACTGTTTCTGTCAGCACAAGCACTTTAATTGGGACAGGAAAGGTGGCATGTCATGTGATAAAGGCCTCTAGGGGCTGAAACGCATCATGGCGGCAAAGCGCGAATAAAGAATTACTTGCACGAAATCAGTGGAGTCTGTTCCCTTTCTTAGTTCCAGGGTTAAGGAGTCGCAGAGAAAAGGTGGAGTGGATATATATATTATATATATATATATATTACCTACAGGCAGTTGCCAGTAGGTAGTTATAGTTAGGAATTAGTTTCCATAGGAAACTCGTATTTGTTTTCTCAATATCTCTGGCGACGGTTGATGAATCTTCTAGAAATTTTCAAAACTCGTGGCCCGCTCCGTTCAGCTCTTGTCTTGAAAGTTTCGGGGTGATTTGGGAAAGCGAGGCTGAGTAACAAGGGGGTCCCAAAACGTGTTTTATCCATGTTAATTCCCATAGGAAACTTTAGACACGGTTACAGCTTGAACTGCTGAACGGAATTACACCAAAATTGGCGAAAAGGTAGCCCTTGGTTCAGAAATAGACCTTTTTTTTAATGGTGTAAATCGGTTTGGTAGTTACTGAGAAAATAAAAAAAGAAAAGTTTTGATATATAGAGGCGCGGTGGATCCACGAACCCTCCCGCCTCCAAGCTTTATTCTAATTGGCTGTCAACACTCCAAACCAGGAAGTGTTGGCAGCCATCTTGTGCCTCGGTAACCAAGGCACAAGAAAACAGAAAAACAAACGCAAAAAAAAGAAAAGGAGTCAGGGTAGAAACACCCTGACCCGCTAGGTCTGCTCAAGAGGCCCCAGGGCCCAAAAAAGCATTTTTTTAAACAAATCAGCCGAATTTGCCCTGGGTGCGCGAATCCAGCCAAGAAAATTTAAAAAAATGAAGCACGTACTCCCGCATTTCATTGTATTGAAGCTCCAGGTGGGCCAGGTCCCAGGGGCAGTGAAAAAAAAAGTGTTGGTGGGCCCCAATCCCCCGACACTGCCCCAGGGACTGCCACCTCCCTGGGGCTTGATTAATGAGTTGCAGGAGCACGCAACTTCCCCGCAGCCTCAGGGACTGCCACCCCCCGGGGCTAATTTGAAAATGCATGGAGGGCCTCCAAGGCCCCCCTAAGCCCCGGGAACCGACACCCCGGGGCTTTCATTAATTATTTGCGGGGGTACACGTCCCGTCCGCAGCCCCGGGGACCGCCACCCCCCAGTCTTGTTTTTTAATAGAAAATATACCTGTGTGGGGGCCCCCCCCACATGCTCCGAGGACCGCTACCTCACCTGGGCACTAAAATGCTAATTTGGAGGTCTGTTACGGACCCCGAGCCCCAGGGACCACCACCTCCCCAGGACTTTGTAACTGAAGGGAGGGGGACCGCGCGGCCCCCTGCCTGGAGCGTATGATGGTGCTGGGGACCACCACCCCCCAGTGCCAGCTCCTGCAGTGTCCCGGGGTGCCCACCCATGGGACACTGCTGTTTGCAATGACAGGGCGGGAGCCGTGCGGCTCCCACCCTGTCATTGTAAACTGCTTTGCTTCATTGAAGCGAGATCAGAGAAACATGCTCTCGGTTCACTGAAGCGAAGGAGATTGCTTTTCCACAGGGGGAGCTGCATGTTAGCAGCTCCCCATGTGGAAAAGCAATGCCGGCTCCCGAAGGACGCGGAGAGCCGGCGGGACCGTGGGGGAAATAGGGCTCCCCCCACGGTCCCCAAAGGAGATGGCCGGCCCCAGGAGATGGGGTCCCCGGGGCTAGAAGTGGCCCACGAGGGGGGCCATGTGGCCCCCTCTCCCCCAAAAATAATTAAAAATTAAAAAATTAATTAAGACCGGACCCGGGGGATGGGGTCCCCGGGGCCAAAAGAGGCCTCAGGAGGGGGGCCATGCAGCCCCCCTTCATACAAAAAAAATGTGGCCATGCCCTGGGGATTACTGGAGCTACCTGGTGGGCTAGTTGAACCCCAGGGACCCTCAGGATTCAAGGGGACTTAATCCCCCAACTTAAAATGCGCCACGGGTGCGTTTGCACAGTGGTGAAGGGAGGGGGCAGGGTCTGAGGTGACATATGTGCAAACACGCCTTGTGCCACATTTTAAGTTAGGGAATTAATTCCCCTTCAATCCTGAGGGCCCCTGGGGGCCAAGGAGCCCACCAGGTGCCTCGAGTAAGCACCACAGGCATGGGATGCAGAGAGGTGGTCCAGGCAAAGCCCCTTTTTACACCTCTCTGCAATACAGCTCTGTGGCGCTTACTGGAGATAACTAGTGGGCTTGTTAGACCCCAGGGACCCTCAGGATTCAAGGGGACTTAATCCCCCAACTTTCAACGCACCAGGGGGCGTGTTTGCAGAGGGGTGGAGAAAGGGGGCTTGGCCTTTGTCTACTTCTCACCAATCACACTGTGGGAGGCTTACTGGAGGTAAAAGGTAGGCTAGTTGGCCCCTAAAGGACCCCCAGCAGTGAAGGGGACTTCATTCCCCATCCAAGAACGTGCCAAGGAGCGCGTTCGTAGAGTGGTGGGCAAAGTGGGCGTGGCCTGGTATGAGTACTTACCAATGCTACTGTGTGGGACTGACTGGAGGTGATAATTTGGGAAGTTGGCCCCCAAGGATATCCTTGGGGGCCAAATACCCCTCTTGTTACTTCCAGTAAGTCGCACACAGTTGGATTGGTAACAGTCTTCAGAGTCCAGGCCCCCTTTCTCTACCACTCTGCAAACGTGCCTCATGGCAGACTACAGGATGGGGGATGAAGCCCAATTTAGTACTGAGGGAGTTTGGGGGCAAAGAATCCCTGCTGGTACCTCCTGTAAGTCAGATGCAGCGGAATTCCTGAGCGTTGGTTGGACGCCCAGCACCCTTTCTCCACCACTCTGCAAACGTGGTTACTAGTTAAAGTAGCATATTTCTACACCTCTGACTTAGAGGAAGTTTTAATCCCCCCGCCCTATTATGTACTAGGGCCTAACAGAGGAGGTCATGCTAATCACAAGGATACACCAGCGCATAGTGTTCCCTAGTGTATGTAGGTGTTTTCACTGTATTCTAAGTGTCTTTTAGAATAGCACTGGCTCTAGGCCTGATTAGTCAGAGAGAGTTACCACCAGTACCCGTCTAAAAAAGTTGTGGGCACAGGATGATTTTGCAACAAGGCCTCTTTCTGCTCCTCTGTTGGTTCTTTCTGCACAGGTCTTGCTTCTTCCAGCACTTTTCTTTGTCTTTGTGGACTTCTGTTGCTTCTTTCTGCATTTCTTTAGCTTCTTTCTGTGCGTTTTTTCTTCTTTCTTCACGTCCTACCTCTGTAGGCATAGTTAGAAACTAGCATTTAAAAAACCATTGAAATTCCCTTAAAAAACATAGGTTTCAGGCACATTATAGTTAGAAATTAGCATTTAAAAAACCTTAAAAATTCACTGAAAAAACATAGGTTTCAGGCACGTTATATTTAGAAATTAGCATTTAAATAACCTTCGAAATTCACTGAAAAAACCATAGGTTTTATGGAAAGTTATAGTTAGTTGGACATTTCACTCGTACAAAAGCAGAGAAATTCCTCTGTTATAGTTAGTTCAGCTAACTATAACTCGCGCCCCCGCAATGCACTGCTGATGACGTCACATTTTACATCACTCATGACATGGTCAGTGACATCACTGATGACATCACTGATGACATCTCAAATGACATCACTGATGACATCATCCATGTGATAAATTGATACATCTTCTCACACCCTAATATAACCTTTGATACACCCACTCTAAATTACAGACTGCCATTCTCAAAACCATAGACACTCCCACACCAATAACTACATACCCACTCGCTGATTCTTAGGTTTACACACACATCCACTCACTTTACCCGTACAGTCACTCATACTTATGGTCACTCGGTACAGGACTACCATATGCACTCATACACCTATATAGAAACTCACACATCGCCACTCATCCATAGAGGTACTCATACACCTAGTCAGTCGTGCAAATAATTAATCACACTGCCATTTACTCACCAATACAGTTATACACACACCAGCTCAATTACTCATACAAATACTAGCACATTCGTACGCTCTTATACAATCACTGATAAAAGCACACACTCATCCATACAGCCACTCTCACATTCAGACACTCTCACTTATAGCCATTTATGTACTCAAACACACATATATAGTGCTTTTAACATATCTAGTTACTCACACACGTACCACTGAGATATACATTCACTCACTAACACACCCATATACACACTCACCCACCCAGTCCATCACAGATGCACTCTTGAAACCATGCACCCAGTGAATCATCCACTCACACGTCTATGCACAGAGTCACATACACCCCACCCACACAAACACTCATGCACCCATACAACCAATCAATAACCCATATAGTCACTCATGTAGCTATTTGTAAACCCATGAAGTCTCTTACACACCAACAGACAGACGGATACAGACATTCACACAGTTTATTCACTAACCCATGCATTTAGTAAGATACGTTTAATCACTCACTTATAGAGTAGGTCACGCACGTACTAAATCATGCATTCAGACACTTATACACCCACTCATTCTTCAATACGCCTTTCCCTAACCAGTAACATGAAAGTTGGTGTTATAGGTGGGACAGGATTTCCCTTTAAAATGCACGCTAAATTTGGGGCGTTCGAATTTGCATGAGCAGTGCAATTGTATGTTTTTTCAAACCAGTGAATGGTCAGGTGTAGAAGTGCACTCTTCTCCTTTTAAGTAAACCTCTTTACCCTCCCTCAGGCACCTATAGGTAAATGGCAGAGACCACACTTCGTGGAGATATGCACTACCCAATTGTTCATATCTGCCTATGGCATAGTGTTTCATGCATGCACTGAATTTGAACAGGGGAAAAGACAGTGTTGTTAACCCATGAATGAGACAAACTGCTGAATTGGACTCGGCAACAGAAAAAGGTAAATGTTCCAACTTTTCAATATGCAAAAGTTAATATGCAGCATCCTTCATAGACATACATTGTTGTTTTTCTGTCAAATCAAACGGTATAAATAGAGAGGATGTGTTTATATAATCCCAAGGGTCTTTACCAGCCTTTAAAGTTAGTTAAGTCCACGCAAACTGCATAATGGAATGTAATTGATTTTGACCATGGTACTCAAAAGACACTTCATCCTGCAATATCAACAACAGATGAAACAATATTATCCAATGTATAAATTCGGGAAGAAAGGGTATTAATGCTATTGTCAACAACTGCAAGCACTTTTTCTAAATTAGCTTGATCAAAAGCCCTCAACCTAGAGGCAGCTTCAATTTGAGACAGTTTCCAAACATCTTTGTAAACAGCATATACCCATCTTTTTGACCTGCCTTTTGCAGGGCCTTTAACAAAATCATTTAAATCAATATCGGTAGTCAATTTGGACAAATGGAGCTTAACTGACGCTAAAGTGGAATGTTAGAGCCAGTTCTGACATAATTTGCCTACTGAATATGTAGTAACAAAATGGGCACTTTCAAAACTGGAATCCACCCTAACCTGTGTATCGCCAGGGGCCAGACCCAGAAAATAATGTTGGCATGAATCAGAACTTTTTTGCCATAATAACCAACCTTGTCAATCTAAGCTGGAAATATTAAAAGAGGTGAAGGAGCATTACATTTTTTAGACGTAGCCAATCCAAAGCAAGTGGTTTGCGAAATAGTTGAGGTCAAAAACAACATATAGTTCAGGATGAGGCATGCATGATGCAAGCTTCAGTGCCCTGTACTTGCCAACTTTTAGAACCCTAATCAGATTTAAGATCAATAGTATCTTTCCACGGCTCATAGGATTTCGAATACAATAATTTAGTGTGGGTGAGTCTAACTGTGGAAGATGACTTAGCAGTCATCTTAAAATAAAATGAATCTGGATATGATTGATAAAAATTAGTAAAATAAGAAAACTTTTTCCAAATGAGTCTTTGAGCTGCCTTCAAACGGGAGCAGGACAGTGTTCACACTGTGTATAATTTACCACATTTCTAAATGTATTGGCTTTATGCAGAAAATGATTGCCATAGTGTTGGCAGCAAAATAAGTTGGCACAATTAGCTGGGTCTAAGTACAAATCCTCAGCATCAAAAGCAGCATAATATTTCAAATCAGAAAATAGAGCCTCAATGGCTTGGACATCCCAATCATCAGAGCCTATGTTTTGTTTTACAACACCCCCCATTGGGAACATTTATAACCTCTGTTGGGCCGTGGATTTGAAATTTAACAGCATCCCATACAATCCCAGGCCAAGCTGTGATGTTAACAAAAGTCTGGTCCCTTTTCATTATGTGAGATGAGGAGTGGGGTGCCAAAGTTCCATCAATTAATCTAATTGAAGTTCTTTCTTTAACATAATGTCCATTTACAAGACGAAAAAACATGACTACAAATTCAATTGACATGAATAAAAAAATTGAAAAAAGCACCAGCCAAATGTAACTCCAAGGGGGTATCAAAAAATGTTTTTTAAACCAAACAGCAAAAATCGAAACTTTTGATTGGGACTTTGATGTACAGAGTCAGTGTCAAATGAAAGGCGGGATTGATCAAAAGCAGCAGTTGTACTTCAGGCACAGACACATCTGTGAGATGAGTATTGCATTGTCAATATCATCAAGGGGATAACAAGCCGGAAATTCAATAAAGGATTGACAACTGCAGACATCTCGATGGCAATGTCAGGCCTGTTGGTAATCACCGGAGCCAAAACAAAATTTCTCAGCATTGCTGGACAAGAGACCGCTGGAGTCATACTAAGACGAATCGGCCACTCGCTGTAATTTGACATTGTCAATGGAGATGTACCAGTTTTCCTTGCGACCAGGAAGTGGAGATAAAATGACTGTTCTTGTACCCTGCAAACCAAGCACAGGAACTGGTGCACAATATAAGGGGCCAAACTCCTTCTTGTTCTCCACCTTCTCACGGACCAGGCCACCGATTCGGGGTAGCCAGCCAACTACCGGAATCTGGAGAGCAGCATCAGATGTGGAGGTCAAGTGTTCCTTTGCAAGACTGTCTCTGGTCTTTTGTAGATTCTGTACAGCAGAATGGTCATCTACGTCAAAGGGTGCGGCAGAGGCCGCCAGGTCCAGACCCTCAAGGTCCGGAACAAACATTTTGATGCCAAAGAGCATTTTGTATGGAGTCCGCCCACCCAGAGACCTTCTCATTAAGTGCACGTTGAACGCTATAGAAATCAGCCAGCCAGTTCCTGCCAGTACCTAAAACCCTAGCTGTCAAGGATTGCTTTAAGTCACAGTTCATCTGCTCCACAACACTATTGCCCTCAGGCCTGTATGGAGACGAAAATTTGACTTGGACCCCCAATAAAACCATGGCATCCTTGTACGCCTTAGAGACGAACGCCGGACCCTGATCTGAATGAAAGGTACCACATGCAAAAATTCCCACAAAGACACGCAAATCAATGATGACAGTTGGGGCATCAGAACTCCTTTGTGGCGAGACCCAAATAAAGCGTGTGCATGAATCCACTGCAACTAAGATGTACTTATACGCGGTATCTGAGGCGAAAGGACCGCAGTGATCTAAACACACACACCCAAGTGGTTTATTAGATATGTACGACGGTGTCTGGGGCGAGAGTGCAGCAGTAGAAGGTTTAATCTGCTGGTATATGTCACAATGAAGGACATAATCACACGTCTGTTTGTACAATCCACGCCACCAGTAATGCTGTTGTAAGAGAGATACAGTAGCCGTCATGAACCGAGGCTATGCTCTTGTGGAGCAGCTGTTATCAAAGTCTGCCTGCGGTCCGCGTTGCAAATCAACCTGTCACCAACGTCGTATATTCTCACATAGGGTACTTTATCAGGACTTAAAAGATAAAAGTATTTAGGAGGGAAGCCTCTAGGGTAATTACCTCCCTTCTCTGTTGCAGCAATGGCGGCCAAGATGTCATCATCAATCTTACTTGTGGAACGAGTAACTACTGCTACTACATATGTCGCAACTGCTGTCTTGGCTGCTTCATCAGCAAGACTATTTCCAACAGCGTGTACCCCCACGCGTTGGTGACCAAGAGTATGAATTACAAAGACGAGCAGCAGGCGTTCTTTAAGATCTGCCACTCAAACCTATTGTATTTTGGGTTTGATCGTGCTACCTTTGGAATCACGATATTCATTTTAAGTCCAAAAAAAGAAATTTTCATTGTAAGACTGTACACAGTAGTAAGAGTCACTTACTATAAGAGTAGTCACACAAGGATCAGCGTACTCAAGTACAAGCACCAGAGCCTGAATCTGCACGACATCAGACTTGAACTCTCCGTTCACCATTGCACCTACCACTATTGTGCAGGCTGCTAAATAATAATGCTATGAATCCGTCGCCGGATGCGCCGATCCATCAGTGTAGATGATACATTGGAAATCCTCAAGCGGGCTCATGGTCAGAGGAGCCGGATGAACGAATTCATCCTACCAGTGCTCCTTAGTTTGCAAAGAGGAATGAAAGTCAAACGTGACATCCGGAGACGTCAAGGATGTGGCTCATTGTATCCAGCGTGGATGTAAAGCTTTTGAATTTGGGACACTGGCTTTCTTCACTGCCTCCAAGGCAGGATACAGTGTAACAACCAACATGCGTTTCTTCTGCGACAGTGCTCATTCCTTAAGAATCGCAATCTGCATTGCAGTCAAAACTTTTTCCACAGAAGAAAATCGCATTTCAGCCGAAGTGTACAAGTGTGACTTGTAAGCAATAGGGACTGTGTCACCCTCATTAAAAGTCAAGTACCTGAAACCCACCGACCCAGGCACAATTCTTATGACCAGGTTGGTGTGGTTGTCACGAGTCAGTAAGTATTTAGATTCAAAAAGATCAGACTGCAAAGATCGCAATATTGCAGAATGTTAAGGCAGCCAGCAAGATTTGGTGAAAGTAGGTTGTACCAAGGCATAAAGAGGCATGATACGCTGGGCATATTCGGGAATGTAAGTACGCCCGAAATTCAGAAAACCCAGTAAAGATTGTAATTTTTTCAGAGTTGAAGGAGGGTGCAATTGTGCAAATTCCTCCAAGAAGTGAGGTGCCAAACCACGACCTTCATTGTTGAGCTCATAACCCAGGAACAACACTGTATACTCTGCAATGTGTAAACTTGTAACCAAAGTCCACAAACATACAAATGATGCGGTCAATGTGACACAGATGCGGCCATAATTCGTTGTCTGTGAGATCAATATCATCCACATACGAGCATGCATCAGGGTCGAGCCTCTCTAAAAGAGAGACTATGCGAGCGGGAAAGACGCCCGGGCTGTTCTTGTAGCCCATAGCTAATCTTCAGATCTGTTTTTGTTTGCCGCCACATGTGAAAGCTGTCCATTGACTACTAATAGGGGACAGGTTATGGCTAAAAAGGCCATTGGATATGTCAAGTGTGGTCTTAAACCGTTTACGCACAAGACTATCCACAAGGGCTGAACTGTGAGTATTCTGTACCACGAAGGTCCGACAATGAGAGTTTAAGTGCCGGTAATCCAATACCAAACGGTACGAGCCATCAGGCTTAGTCACAGTAAAAAAGAGGATTATTCATCGGAGACACACACGTTTCAATTACACCTTGATGTTCCAATTGTTCAAGGATTTCTGCCACGGGAGCTTTCGCTTCACGTCACATGGGATATTGGGGTTGAGGCTGTGGCATAGACCGCAATGGTATCTCCTGTCTGGGGGAAAATGTGTCCCATCCACATTGAGTACGGTACAACGCTGGTGCAAGCACCTTAGCCCACTCTTCTGCAAAATTCAGCACCTGCTCCTTCGGCACAGTGTGTGCCAAACGACTGAGGATTACCTCCTCCCCTCTCGGAGTGGCCAGAAAAAGGGTGGGGGCCTGTCTGCCTACGCCAACAAAATGTCGTAGGTAGAGGTCAGATTTTCCCCCCAAAATCCCTTTTATTTTACGCTGTATGTCACCTTCAATTAAAAGGACTTTTTCATAAAGTCTGTCAGGGGGACCCACTCAAGTGTAAGCAGTCTCAAAAGCGACAAATGTGTCAGTTGCTGTCACCTTCAGAAATGGACGCAATGCTTCCCGCACTACTGTAAGTAAGTAAATGTTTATTGTCAATTAAAACCATAACAATTTAAGACAGGAGAGTAGGAAAAAGGAAAGGACCAATGTTATAAAGACTAATTAAAAGAATAATTAAACAATACATTCATTTAATCTAATCTTTAAACTTCTAAAATACATAAATAGCTAAAATTCAGTGCAGTGGAATTGTCCATTTTCCTCAGTTGCCGAGGATCCGACCCAAATAGCATGACTGAGTGAATGCTTTGAGGAATTGTATCAGTCTACCGTTCAACGGTGGGTCTGAGGGGTTTAGGCACGCAATTATTGCCGCTCTACAGGACCTGATTCCTCTTTTATTAAAGCTCTGTTTTAGGAGGGTAGCACGTTCGTTGTGCAAGTTCTTGCATATGCACATTACATGGATAAAGTCTTCTTTATGAAAATTGCACAGCCGACATGATTTAGGGCCTGTGTGCACCCAAGCAGGCTGGTCCGCCAAGGATGGTAGTGACCCTAAGCGTAGAGCCATAAGCTGCTTTTTTACATTAATTGAAAATGTTTCGCTCAAATATGACGCCGGTGCAAGAGCCTTATAGTTGTTTATCACCATCCACGCATGAGACCTTGCTCTAAAGATATTTTTGTCCAATTGAGATGAATGGATTTTTGAAACTTTACTTATAGCTTGTTTAAAAGATTGGTACGGCAGGTTTTTATTCCATAATTCTGTTGTACATGTAGTTGAAAGTGATTTACATAGGTATTTGTTAAAAAGAGAGGATTTGTCCTCGCTTACTTCGGACCAAAGTGCTTCGTTGATTGCTGATGTGGCTACATTTAGTTTCAAGCGATACCAAGTTTTCACTGTCGTGTACATTCTGCCAATGTCTTAATTTATTATGCCGAATTCCAGGCGAACCAGGGCTGGGGAGGCCGACCTTTGTCCCTGGAAAACATTTTTGTAGATGGAAACCATTAATTGATTTAGGGCCTCCCTGTCTTCACCATGGAAGGCAGCGCAGGCATATGTTAAAGTTGGCGGAATTTTAGCCTTCATTACAGCGAGCAGGGGTTTATATGAAGGGCCCTGCAACTTTTTGGCCAATAAGCTGAAGGCAATTGTGAGGGCACTTGTTCTCTGAGTCATAAACCTTTTTTGCTCCGTGAGGTTTCTTGAATTGTCAATGTAGAGTCCTAGGTACTTTTTTTACCTCCTCTAGTTGGTTGCCATTGAGCCAGATAGTCAGTTTGATTCTCTTTTGTCTCCCAATCACCATTGTTTTGGTCTTGAATATGTTTATTTCAAGATTGTTTTCAGAAATGTAAGCTGACAATTTGTTCAAACTTCTTTGGAGGCCGATCTTTGTTTGGCTCAGTAACACCACGTCATCGGCGTATGAGAGATGGGAAAGAATTAGTTTGCCAAGTTTCAGTGGATGGTAGTTAGTACAGTCAAGCCTTTGAGAGAGGTCAGAGAGGAACAAATTAAATAGGTGAGGGGCCAGAACACACCCTTGTTTGAGGCCTATGGAGGTTGTCAGTTTCCTTGAGAGTCTGGAGCCATCACCTATCTTAATTCTTAACCACGTGTTCGAGTAAAATAGCAATATGCCTTTTAATAGCCTTTCAGGAATATCCGATGCGCGCAGCTTTTTCCACAGGAGGTGACGATCGACACTATCAAATGCTGCTTTTAGGTCTATAAAACAAAGGTAAAGATGTTGTTTCCTCTGCTTACACTTGCTTGCAATTAGTGATAGAGGTAAGATGTTTGTTGTAGTCCCTAGCCCTTTCCTGAAGCCTGTCTGGTTTGGCGGGATAAGATTGAAATTATCCGACCATTCCTTTAGCTCTTCTAGCTCCAGAGTCGCGTAGTACTTGGCCTCTACATCCAGCAGGGCTAAATCAACCTGTAATGTGCTGGGTTTGATCATTCTCCTCCCTTAAATATGGGGGTCAGGATTGAACCTTGCCAATTTACTGGTATGTTATTTAAGTGCTCTATTTCCTGGTATAGATTAAAGAGGGGATTTCCCCAAAACGATGTGTCGTGTGTAAAAATTGCTTGAGGGATTCCGTCGGGTCCGGGTGCACCGTCGTTTCTGCCTTTCTTGATTATGCGTCTGACTTCTTCATTTGAAAGGAGTGAATAACTTGTCGCGGATATCAGAGAAGCACTATCCTAAGTTGGATTTGTGCCACCGTCTGATTGCTCTTTCGTGTGAGGAGCTTTGGTGACTTTTTGACTGGTGGTTTTAGTGACCCCTTTGGACTTGTCTTCTCCCTCAGCTGGAGCTATGGGGTTTTCTACAGGTGTTTCTTGAGTTGATGTTTCTATGAACCTCGTGGTTAATAATTTCACCCACTCGGATTCTTGTACGTTTGACGATAATACGTTCACTTGTCCCTGCAGTTTATTTATGATTGCCCAAAACTGTTTTGAGTTGGATTTCTTAGAGCTGCAAAGGAGTTCAGCCCAAAAGTTGTCATTATTCTTTCTTTTTTCTTCACAGAGCTCTTTTTTATAGCGTTTCCTTATCTCCCTTACCCTGTCCCAAGCCACTGTGTCCGGTACTGTTCTTTTTAGCCTCCTTATGGATTTTTTGAGTTTGCATTTCAAGGCTCTCTGCCCTGCCGATGTTATTTTTATTTTGAGTCTTTTATTTGGCCATGATTATTTGTGTGTTTTTGTCCAGTTGACATTAGTGAAGTTAGGTCCGCCGTGAAGTTTTCCCAAGCTTGAATTTTAGTCTGTGCCTCTTCTTCGCTTGCTATTATCTTCTTTTTTATTTTTAACTGTAGTATTTCCATTGTGTCATTTGTCCATTTTAGACGTTTTAGGTCATCCGTGTGTATGTTTCCATCAACTGTGTCGTTTGCCTCGTGTTTTATGATTTTTAAGCTGAAATGTATCAGCTGATATGAGTGGTCGCTCTTGGTTGTAAACTCTATCGAGAAATGGGAGAGGAATGGCATCAAAGATACTGAGATGGCTGCGTAGTCCAGTCTTGATCTAGTTTTCCCTCCATGAAATGTATGTTTGGGTGGGAAATCGTCTGGAGTTCTACCATTTAATACTCTTAACCCAAGAAACTCTAGGGCGTTTACCAACCCTTGGCCCTTGTAATCCATTTTTGACCTCGTTGGCTGGTATTGTTGTGGGACCCTCCAAAATATGTTGTCCGATTCGAGAGATTCGTCCTCATCCGGGGTGTGGATTAAGTTGGAAATAAAGTCCCCGGTGAGTATCAAATCCCATAGGGGAAAGGTGCTCCTAATATTTGTAATGGTTGCAATTAGTTGTTTGTTGTGGGCCGGTTTTTTCCTGGGCAAAGGATGTGCATATGTGTTTATCAACAGGGCCGTTTTTGTTCTGCTCGCAGACCTAGATGTTAATTTGATCAATTGGATGTTAGGTCCTACTGAGGCCATCTGTTCGGTGTCAATTTTTAGCTCTGTAGATATGTAAACTGCCAGGCCCCCTTTTGGCCGACCAAAAGTTTTGGTTTTGATGGCTGGAACTGTGTAATGAATGTAGTTTATCAGGGGGAGATCTTCCAGAGCCCACGTTTCCTGCTCCGGCGATGTTCCATGAGCGCATTTGTATATTGCTCAGGTCTTGAAGTGCTAGATTCTTTTCCGTGGGTCAATGGCGTGAGTTTGAATTTAGTACTCCTGGCAGCCAGCTCCAGCTGTCCTTTGCCTAGTCCATTCCGTATACCTGATCTTTCTGTGGCTCTCTTTTCTGTGCTATTGGAAGGTCGTTACCTAGTGCACCTTTGAGGATTGTTTGCATGTGCGGCTTCATTTCTTTTTGCCTTTGTCCTTTGATTTTGTTGGGATTCAGATTACTAATTAGAGGGCCTGGATAGCGTGGTGTCTCTGGATTTACCAATATAATTCCCCAAGCTTCAAATTGAGCCTTCGAATTCATAATGTGCTGAGCGTCTTCTTCAGTCAGACAGGTTGTCAATGTTTGCTCCTTATTATTTTTTTTGCATTCCGGTTTGCTGTGGTCAAATATTTTAAGGCAGGGATGTTTGCTGTTAATTTCAGTATATTCCCTCTATTCAGTATATCATGATGCCCTTTTGAATCATATTCTGGTGTTAGCAAAAATTGCCGTTTCGATGGAGCATTGCAACGATCTAGCTGGAGCATTGGGTTTTTTGCATTGTTTCCAACTTTGATTTGCTTTTTGTCGTCTTTTATTTCCACTTTTATGTTTACGTATTGGTTTTTATCTCCCACCGCGGAGGGTAAGACTTGGGTATCGTCCGACCAGCCTCCTGAATTGGGGGTAGTTTCTACATCCTGGACCATGTTCCTTTGGGTGGATTCACCTTCGTGGTTCAATTGAGGATGCCTTTGATTTTCCACCATTGGATAGGTTTCACCAAAACCGTATACTTGGGCTTTAGAGATGACCATTTTCAGGCCTTCTATTGTGCAGTCTCCGCACTTTAGCGTCCCCAGGTTTGGGTATTCTTGTTTGTCGTGGGCCTTTGCTGACTCTCTCCCTCCATTCTCACTAATTCCTTTTGAACAATGGTCCATTTTTATTTTTAGGTTGTGTTTGATTATTTACCGGTTTATTTCCCAATGTTTTATCTGCAGAGACATTGTGAGCTGTTAGATTGCTGGCCGTAGGACCTAGTTGCTCATGGCTTATCGGGTCTCCTTTGATGGAATCAGTGCGTTGATCACTTTTGTTCTGTAAATCTTTAAGGTCCTTTATCTTCGTTGTTTGTTGGTTTCCGATTACATTCCCACCTCTGGAAGCCATTTTCTTTGACCCGTGTTTGTTGTCACCTTTTCTTTCTGATGGTTTATCCGTGTCTTCGGATTCAGGGGTAATGATACTAGTCAGGAGGTCGTCTGTAGAAGTGACCGAGTCTAATGTTGTTTTGCCTGTCTTTGGTAAGCAGAACATTGGGTAAATCTTTTTTGATAGCTGCCCTGTAGGCAGGGGCGTTTTATTGCGTGATTTCCTGTCACGTTTTCTTTGTTTACGTGATGGCTTTTGGTCTTTTTTACTTATTTTAACCTGGGCATTTATTTCATCATTTTTGCACGGTTCTGAGCTTGAGTGAGCATGGTTGGTTTCTATTTTAACTTTTGTTGGGTCTTCTTTATTTTCTTTCCATCCTAAGGTAGTTTTGTTAATTAGTATTATCTGTTCAAGGAGAGTAGGCAAAAGACTTAGTTTGTCAATTATTGGGCTGCATGCACACTGGACTGAATATTTTGCCTGGGCTCTTGAGATCGGGTTGTTCATATTGTCCAGTTTGCTATTAATCCCTGCAATTTGTGATGCAATAATGTTCATAAGGTCTATTTGAATGTCCATTTTATCACTTTGCATATTAAACGCCATTATTGTTGTCTGTAGTGTATTGAATAAGGATTTAGATATCTCCGAGCAAGCACTTTGATTAGTAGCTTTCTCTCCTGGTTGGTGCTGCGGTTTTGGTTTCCGGTGCAGTTTTGGGTCTTGATCTCGACTAACCTGGTAGCTATTGTCGTCGGTCTCCCTAAAGGGGTTGTTATTAGTGTTTCATTGGGGTCTTGTCGAGCCGTGTTATTTTCCGGGTTGACATTGCACTCGCTGCCCATTTGGGCAAACGTTTCAGAGACCGATAATTGCATGGTATCTTTAGTGGCTGTTGACAGTCTTTCTGCCGGCCAGACATTGACCATGCCTTCTTGGACGTCTTGGGCCGGCTGGTGGACCTGGTCGGATATCTGAAGCCTTGCTGTTCTTGCATTGTTTGTTGCTGGCTTCGGGGTGGAAGATGCAAGGTCTCCTTGCGATGTTTTAAAGATTGTTGTTGGGGAATAGGATTTTTCCTTGTAGCTTAGCGCTCTTTGGTTGAAGTTTTGCGAACCTGCTGTTTGGTTCATTTGATGCATTTGTTCTAGGTTTTCTTCGTTGATGTTGAGTATGATACCCTCATTTTTTTTCCAGTCCACTCAGGGGAGGTCGTTGCTCTGGAGTCTGTCCTCGTTGTGTGTCATACTTATGCTTGTACAATTAGTCAACACCGCCATATTTACCTGGTTCAGACCGGAGTTTTCCTCACTTTGGGTTGGTTTATACAAGTGCCATTGTTTGAATGTACTGTTTAAATTTAGCGTCTGTTTGTTTTGCGCCTTGTTTTTTCTGATCCATGACGGAGAAAGTGTCTGGGGTGCTAGAGGAGTCATGAGGCCTGGGATCTCCGCTGATGTAGAATAAATAGCTGCTCCAGGATCTTTAAGGAATAGTAGTCTCTCGCTCGGGACAGGCTTCCTTTTGGTGCCTTCCTCTGTATTCCTGAACATTGTTATTATAGGTGATACTAGGGGGCTTTTTTGCTTTGTGTGACAGCCTTCTGATTTTGCACCTTGTTTTTTCCTTTTGTTTTGCTTTTCACTTTTGGGTTTCTGAGTTGGGGTATGTCTAACTCTTCCCGTTCTCATTTCTCAATTTGGTTATCTTCGTAGATCGGGCGGCTGGCCCGGGGACGTAGGCAAGAGCCGCAAGTTATTTGACACAAGTTATTTGGCACAAGCTCTCCCCTCCTTTTATCCCTTTTACTCCTCCTGTGCGCCTTCTTGTGTGCCGCCGTGTGGGGTCAGAAGCCCAGATGTCCTATCTGGGCCCTTGCAACCAACCGAGGCCCCCTATAGGAGCGTCGGTGCTCCAGAGGAAAGAACCGTCGTTAACCAGCTTCGTCGGCGGTGGCGCCCCCGAAATGGGAACCAACTGCAAGAAGGCGCCCACCCGCCAGCAATCGCGGGTTTAACTCACTGATCGCTCCTCTCTGGTCTCAGTGGTAGCCGTGGCGATGGGGGCGATGGTGGCATAGAGGGATGTATGACATTACAACGCATGCTTTTACATCGCATGCCTTTACAACGCAAGTTTTACAACGCAGTCCATTACAACGCATAGTGCTTTGGGGTGCTGGATAGTGAATAGTTTAATTTACTATTCCAACTCCAGTCCCCGTGGACACTAGGGAAGGTTATTGATTAGTAAATTAACCTATTCCCTATCCTAGAGCGCCCCCCAGAGCAATGCGTTGTAATAGTTTGCGTTGTAATGGTTGCATTGTAAAGGCTCTGCGATGTAAAAGTTGCGTTGTAAAGGTTGTTTACCGGCAGGGACAGCAGCCCGTGGTCCCTCTCTCTACCACTCTTTCTACCACTCCTTGCCTCACAGTCCGGTCACTCTCGGATCACCCCTCGCACCACGCAGAGGCGGTTGCAGTAGCTCAAATGGGGCAGAGGGTGGGACCGAGGGGGTATTTTGCGGCAAGGGACGACTGGAAACGGACCGCTCAAGCGGCTCTTGTTTGTTGCAGGCTGCAGATTTTCACTAGAAGCAGCTGGGCGGCCGAGCAACCGGGTAGATTCTATGGGCCGCAGGATGAAGGAGAGCCGAACCTCTTCTGGGCTCCAGCTCCAAGCTCCGCTCCGCTCAAAAGCTCACCTGGAGACTGGAGGCTCGCCGGCAGCACCCGGTCCTGTGGGTGCACGGGGTTCGGTCAGGGGCTCAAAATCAGGCCGAATCAGGCAGGTTTCACAGCAACAAACTACCGCACCCCTCCCAGGTGGTCTCTGAAGGCTGCAGGCTGGTACAAGCAGGCGAGGGGAAGCGTTAAATCTCACGCCCCCCCCCCCCGCTCCGTGCTCCAGGTTTAGCTGAGGGGTGAGTCTGCCTTCGGGAATGGACAAAGGACCTAACCGAACCGCCGTTACTGAGTGGGGAAGGGCGCCATTAAAGCAAACTCGATGCTGCCAAGCCAAAATCGGAATCTCCTGTGTCCTATACGGAGTATACTATATAGGCACGGCAGTGGGAGTGTAAAGATGAAACTTATTGGTATCCGCATTTACTGCAGGAAAGGTAACCTACGAGTAGAAAAGCTCAAATGGGTATGCGGCATCAGCACTCACCACAAAAAGCACAGCCATGCCTTCTAAGGGTACGGCATACGTCTGGAAATGATTGCGGACTGCCATCTGACTATGTTGGGATATTTCAACGTCAGCCATGAGGACACAGTAGAGAAAAGACAATGGAAATGAAATGTAGCACTAATGGGTAGAATTCAAAGTAAAAACCTTTAAACCTTTAAATTATCAAGCTTGAAAAAAACCTATGTAACTTAGGTTAATCCGTCACCACTGTCAACCGGAAACAGTAATGAGGGTGTCGTGGACTGTTATAAGCACTACTCGAGAGTTTCAAATATAAGACCACATCGTTAGGTGCGCCACGTTGCAGGGATTCTGCTCATACTCAGAACTGTGCACAAAGACCCAGGACCTCAGTGAATTGTGGTGGACCAAAAAGCTCACCTCAGTATCTAGAATCCCCCTACCTGACTAGCATCAGTGTCTCATTAGCTCTTCGTCCTATAGGAAAGATACCAATGATTAGACAACCCAGAACATGCGACTTAGGATACACTCAGGAATGGTGGGAATCAAGAGCACTTTTTCGTTTTATTCTAATGCCAGTCCACAACGTGAGTAAATAGAGACACAGAAAGTCTAAAATGTTTATTTTAACAACGTGCTCTAAGATGCAGTATTTATGCTAACATAAGCAGGCATATGATTAAAAATAATTAACCCTGGGCGTAGTGGGCGTAGTGGGGCTTCGCGGAGCTACGTGAAGTGGGCGAGAAACTACGCCCACCTCCGCACTCCGCGTAGCCCCACTACGCACCGCAGGCCTCCCTCCCGCCCTCCCTAAATACTTTAAATTAAAAGTGGAAAAGAATTAAAAGGCACTTACCTTGCCCGCCGCTGCCCGCCGCGTCCCCGGGGCTCGCTATCTTCATGGCTGCCGTCTTGTGTACTAATGCGCATGCGCGGGCGACCGCGCATGCGCATTTCTCGTGAGAAATGCGCATGCGCGGCCGCTCACGCATGCGCATTCGATACAAAAGATGGAAGCAATGAAGATAGCGAGCCCCGGGGACGCGGCAGGCAGCGGCGGGCAAGGTAAGTGCCTTTTAACTCTTTTACACTATTAATTTAAAGTATTTAGGGAGGGCGGGAGGGAGGCGGGTGGCGGCCAGCTACGCTCTGTCTGCGGAGTGTGCGTAGTGCCGGATTCTACGCCTGCTACGCAAAATGCGTAGAAGCCGGCACTACGCACACTCCGTGCACGGAGCGTAGCCGCCCGCCCAGGGTTAAAAATAATACGATCAGCATTGTTACAATTGCATAAAACAATAAAGGAGAAATCATATTATAATTATAGTGGAAGCAGGACCTACAGTGTCTTGTGTACCACCCTCCCTAGCTAGGAACTAGGTTTCATATAATAATAGAAGGTCTCTTAGGCTTGAATGGGGAACCCCATACCTCCAATAGTAGAGATGAATCACATCAGGATCTGCAAAAGCTCTCTCTCTCTGGAAACTGATTTTCTCCAAGTGTGCCAATCATACATGCAGTGTAATATTAAAGGCGCTAGTATTTCAGTAAGTTGCACTTTGTGCATGTTGTGTCTAGAGTGGTGGCCGATCAGCCCGAACAACAGCTTACATTGTTTTGTTAACCTTGGAGGCTTCTGCACACACTGTACAGACAGAGATCATAGTGTAAGGCTAGAGATGTCGAAACAAGTTTTTCTCATGTGAAGAAAAGTAAAGCAGTCTAATTTACAATAACAGATGTCGAGGGCAAAAGCTGCAAAGTGGCAAAATTGAGTTTAAACATCTAATAAGCTTATGCTAACATCTCGGAAGCCGCAAAGTTCCCAAGATTTAATACAATTCAGGTTTAGTGGAAGGCCTATTTGAGTACATTCTTTTAAACTTAGATAGTGAGAATTATCAGTACCATGTTTTCGAAAAAGAAGCGACATTCTTGAGGCATATTCTCTTAATGTTTTATATCTTGACCTCTTTGGGAGCTTTGCGATTTTTAAAAAAACTGGAATTTGGGAGCCTACTTCTTGTAACATTCTTGTTAGAAAGAAATTATCTCTTGTTTGATTATTCTTCAGTAATCCTGCCAATATATTAAAAAATGCGGCTTCATAATAGGTCCTTAGGTGGGGTAGGGCTAAGCCTCCTTGTTCAGCTGGAAGTTGTAATACTGGAAGTTTAACTCTTGAAGTTTTGTTACCCCATATAAAGCCTCTCAGCATTGTTTCGAGTTCTTTAAAACATTTTAAATTAATTTTTATGGGCTCGTTACTGAACAAAAAAATAAGCAAAGGCAGCACCGACATCTTGATCAATGAGACCCTACCTATAATCGATAAAGGAAAAAGAAGCCAGTGATCTAAAAGGTTCCGAATTTTGTTCTTCATTCTGATATAATTCATAGAATAGAGCATATCATATTCGGTGGTCACATATATACCCAGATATCTTATTGGGTCGCTTCTTGCAGCTTGGGCCTGCAGATCAACAGGGAGAAAATGAGGATCAGTGTTTAAAGCAAGAACCTCTGTTTTTTTTTATTTACTTTATAACCCCCTATCTTTTCATAATTATCGAACTCTCTCATCAAATTTTCAATATTTTCTTTTATGGGTGATAAATATAAAATAATATTGTCGGCAAACAGCTTTAATTTAGACATGCCGACTAAAGGGGGCTGGATAGCCACGTTGTCCCTAATCTTAATTACTAAAGGTTCGATGAAGAAAGTAAAAAGCAGCGGGGACAACGGGCAGCCCTGTCTTGTGCCCCTGTTTATCTTGATCTTACCAGCCTGTTTCATATTGATTATTACTTGGGCCGATGCTCCCTCATTGATGTTATAAAGCAGCTTAATAATTGAGGCTGGAAAACCAAATTGACCGAGAGAATAAAATAATGCAGCCCAATTCACTAGATGAAACGCTTTTTCAGCGTCCATCATCAGAATACAGGCTGGGGTCAAATTAATATTAAAATAGTCCAATGCCTGGATTAGAAACTCGGTGTTTGCTGCCATGTAACGCCCTGCAATAAACCCAGACTGGTCCTGATGAATGACAAATCTTTCAGCCCATATTTTCATAAGGATTTTGTAATCCGAATTTAGTAGGCTAATCGGCCTGTATGAATTAACATCGTACTGATTTTTATCTTTTTTAAGAAAACATATGATTGTAGATTCCTTAAACTCAGCAGGAACAAACCCGCCTAACCTAACATGATTATATAACTTTTTCAAAGGAGTTGCTAATTCTCTAAAAAAGACCTTATAAAATTCTATTGGGAATCCGTCATGGCCGGAAGCTTTTCCCCCTGAGGTTGCCTTTATACAATTTTGTATTTCAGGGGTATTTATTTCCAGACTAATTTGATTTACTCGACTTTCAGAAATTTTGGGGATTTGAATATCTAAAAAATAGTCCTGGATCATTACGTCCTCTACCTGATATTCCGTTGAGTAAATTTTTTCAAAATGATCCAGGAAGATTTTTGAGATTTTGTCTCTACCCTCCTCCTCCAGCCCGGCTTGAGGATCGCAAATTTTCACTATTAGTGATGACTCCTGCTTTTTTCTGGTAGAGTTAGCTAATAATTTCCCCACCAACTGGCTGTCTTCATAGACCTTTTGTTGGAAGGCTTTCGAGCTGTTAATCTCTTCCGCTACAAAAAAATCCCGTAGAAGAGTTTTAGCCTGCTCTAGTTTACTTGAGTTATGTTGGAGCTGCAATGCATATTCCCTCTCTACGTCTGATTGAAGCTTAGCTATTTTTGACTTTCTTTCGTTTGCCTTAGCGCTAGTATATGCAATAATCTGGGCGCGTGCTGATGCTTTGAATCCGCCCCAAACAGAGAAGGGTTCAGCTGTATTATCGTTTATTACAAAGTATTGTGTAATCCAATCTCTGAATTGTGAAACCCATTCCTGGTTCTGTAGGAGGGTGCGATCCAGCTGCCACCTGGGGCACTTTTCATCCACTCCTCCCAATTCTATTTCTAATTCAATTCTAGCATGGTCCAAAAATGGATTGCATCCAATCGCAGCTCTTAAGATCAAAAAAGATCTAGATATTAAAAAAAAGTCTATTCTGGATGCGGTCCGAAACCGGTGGGAATAGCATGTAAAAGATTCAATTTCAGCATTTCTATATCGCCATGGATCCCTCAATTAATATTCATGTAAGAGTGCTTCCAAAAACATTTTGTTTTGGGCTTTAGCTGTTTCTTTTTCTTGTTAGAAGTATCTTTTGTCAAGTCTTGAATAAAATTAAAATCTCCTCCTAGTATTATCTGTCCTGGGACGCCCCTCAAAGATTCAAAAATTTCTGACAGACCGGAAATATCATCGTGGATGGGGCCATAATAGTTGACAAAGTTTATAATTTTATTTTGCAATTTGGCCACCACCCAAATCCACCTGCCCTTATCATCTCTGTGAACCTGAAGGAACTCCCAGGCAAGATCCCTTGAGAAGTAAATATCAACCCCTCGCTGGGCCACCCCTGCTGATGAGAAAAATACCTTAGAAAAGTAATTAGGAATAAACAACTTCGGGCTATTGGACTTCAAGTGAGTCTCCTGAAAGAAGACCACCTGAGGTCGAATAAAAATTATCCATTTCAGCAACGCCCCATACTTCTGTTTGTTTAACATTCCATTTGCATTGATTGACAGGATATTACAAGTATTACTTTTCATCTGGAAGAAAATTGTATCACTGCTGCGTACCTATTAAGAAAACTAAGACTAGTAAAATACCCATTGCTCATATTCCTTTTTGCTGCATTTACCCCCCCCCCCCACCCTCCCCAGGAATGTGGAGGTCCCCCTCCCTGCCACGCTGGCCACATTCCTCCCACCTCTTCTGATCTGGGTGTCCTTTTGTTACACCCTGAGTGACCCATAGATCTGTTACCGCCCCATACAGATTTTACACACTATTCATGCTAAGGAAAAAAAAAAAAAAAAAAAAAAAACATCAAAGCTAAAGCGGGCCTAAGTTAGAATTTCCCCTTTTCCGGCCTAGCTCCTAAAGAAATCTCCTTCAGAAGAGAGTGCGCTTCTTCTATGTCCGTAAACAAATAGAATTTTCCTTTAACCAGGACCTTCAAGAGTTAAGAGATTTTGTAATCCAAAACAGGACAATTAGCTGGCAGGAGGTAGCCGCTAGAATAAATGGTTCATTACATCCGACTTTTTTTGAATATATGCAGATCTTTAACTTTATTAGAAAAGAGATAAGTGGCCTGTTTAATCCCCCTAATACCATACTAACAGCTCTGTATGACGAAATGAGGGAAGGTATCGGATACTGGTATAAAATGCTTCATTGCTTAAATCAAAATGTTTTAGTAGACAACCATCTTGAGAAAATAAATCTCGCCACAAAATGTAACTTCTCTACAAAGGGTTGGGAGGTCATTTGTGAGTTGGGGAATAGATCATTGCGAGCTGCCAACTATAAAAGGATGTGTTTTCTGTCCCGTTGGTTAGCATACTATACACCGGAGGCTTTGGAAAGGATGTTTCCCGGAGCTGAGAATAAATGTTTCAGATGTTTGGCTAGTAGCCAGGGAGGATGGCATCACATTTTTTTCTCTTGCCACCAGTTAGAAACTTTCTGGAAGGGAATATTTGCCGATATCGAACAGGCTATTGGGAAATCTCTTCTACCAACAGCAGAAGTAGCCCTGTTCGGTATATGCAAAGATAGGAAAAGGTTTAATAAAGCAGAAGAGGTATTTATATTTATATCTTGTGCAGTCGCTCGCTCCTTAATTCTTCAAAACTGGAAGTCCAACGAGATTACATCACACCTAAAATGGTTCAACAAAATGAGGAGAACATGTTTTTTTGAAAAGGCATATGCGGGTAGAGTGGGAGCTGTTGGGAGATTCGAGAGGAACTGGAAATATTTTGAGACTTTAGAAGTAATTAAGGGAGGATGAATCGAGAAGTAACTTGTGAGGAGATGACTCTTCTTTTAAAGCCTTCTATTCGATTTCCAGGACATTTACACTTATTGCACCTTTTTCTATATTAGATTGCACTTTGCACTTTTCAAGATAGTACTTTTTTGTACTTTCGGCACTTTTGCACTTTTGCACTTTTGCACTAGCACTTTATTGCAGTTTTGCACGTTTTCGCTGATGCACTTTATAAATTGCATATCTTGTACTTAATGTCCAGGAAAATGTTACCGCTGTAGTGGGCTGACTTTTTCTATCTCGATGAACCTTCCTTTTATCTTCGTATATCGTTTTTAACTTCTTGAACTTCTTATCTCTTGTTTGTTATTTGAGAAACTTATTGGAAATTCGTGATTTTTGAATTCTAAAGTATATCATGTTTTGTACCTTGACCTTCCTGTTGCTCTATTCAATAAAAAAAAAAAAAAAAGCTTATGCTAACATAGCAAAGTGTGCACGCAGGGCCCTGCCTTCACTACAGGTGGTGGTCACGCTTTGTTGCATGTTTATCAACACAGTTCGGCACGTTGTATTGATGAATATTCGCATTCAGCATTTGATTCTGAAATGGGACTCATTGCTAATTTTCCTGCAGTAGGCACATTAATGTTGCATAACCTTTACAGGATACAGGATGTGAACTCTCTTGTAATGGTATTGTTTTGATTATTATGTTTGTTATGGACTATGTACATTTGATCTGCTCTCATTAAGCCTGCGTCACATATTGAGTATTTGCTGAATTTGTAGGAGTTTTGATTGAAGTTATGTAAACATGCTAATGTTTCAGGTTCTTTGGTCGCAGTTGGTGGTATTTGTTTTAGGTATTGGCGCCACAAAGGAAAGTCCACCTATGTTATTCTCAACGAATAATTGTTAGGACGGTGCTAAAAGGAGAAGAGAACCACACTCCCTCTTCTAAAATAGGCTAGGGCCACACAAAGCTGTAAACTCCTTAGCACACGTTTGATAAGTCAAATGATATACATGTGTTTCACCATACAACAAAAATGCATTCTTAAATAATTAGATACTTTTTAGTCAAGGTATTCTTTGGTGTTGTTTTATTTCAGGAGACGTCACAGTCAACACGTGTTTCGTCGTTAGGGGAATGTAACCCACGACTTTCTCAAGGCTAGTCTTCTTAATATTGTTGTTTAGTAGTTGAGGTGATAATTCCAACCCTCAAGGGGTTCTGTTTTGGGACCTTATTCGTATCTCGTGGTTTTTATTGAAGTACTCAGTGTTTTGGTTTTCAAATGTGCAGCTTTCGCTGTTATAATTGGTTATTAGACTCCGTCCCCTCTGCTGTATATTTGAAGCAATGTTTCAGGTTCCCCTGACGAAGGGCTAGTGAACAGCCTGAAATGCATTTGGAGCAATTATAATTTTGACCGTTTTGCTGAAATTAAGCGTGTGGAATTTTCTTCAATTATACTTGACTTCATCAGTGATCTTTGCAAATAAAAAAAATTGAACATCTCTTCAAGTTTGTTCACTTGTTTGGAAGTGTGGACATATTGAGACATTGCAGAATCATTGTATCAAGAACTGTGTTAATTTTAATATTCCATATATTTACTGTTTCAAATTCATGTGACGTGTAGTAGTGCACTTAGTAGTCTTGGATACACATCCAAGGTTTTCTCTTTCAATTTGAATTAGGTGGCTGGCAGAGACACCCACTACGTGCACACTTTATGCTATGAACTTTTTGATAACTTGTTGATTATGTTTTATTGAGTTTAATTGAGTGCATTCGAGCTGTATTCATAATATTGTCTCTCCAGGATAAAGCAGTTTTGGTCTGTGTGGGTAAAGTATGATTAACCCCAGCTAAACCTGCCACCAATACCTTGGGTTGTAGGAGGTGCATAGCTGAGGAGATTAACCAGGTTTCAGAATAACCAAACTGGTAGAACTGGACCAGCTGTTTGTGACCTGAGAAGAACCCTGAAGGACAGAAGATGCTACCTCTAGTACCAAGGACAAAGTAGTGGACTCCAAGGGTTAGTTGCCTAAGTCTTGTGTGGCTACAGAGAAACAACACGCTGCAAGAAACCTTTTTCTGAAAGTACCCCAGCTGACTAGTGCCAACTCAACCTCTCCCGGATCAGCTGTTGGCCTCAGATGTACTCCTCAGATTGTTTGAGCACCAGAAGAAACTTTGAAACATTTGAAAACGATTCCCCCATACTAGTGGGACTTAGAAACATTTTGCCTTTCACCGTGACAAATCCACTTTTTTTTTTTTTGCAGAGTTTTATATAGCGCGAACTAGACCCGAACTGAATCAGGTATCAGAGCGCTTTACATAGCACCAGTTACGTTACATGAGGACACGCATTCATTTTTAGGCACGGGAGATTAAGTGATTTGCCCAGAATCACAGGAGGTTTTTGGCGTCGTTACCGAGACTCGAACCCAGATCCCCAGGTCCGAGGTCGAGCGCCCTAGCCGTTAGGCCAACTCCTCTGCCCACTTGGCTCCATCGCAGTTGGCATTGGTCTTGGTCTACCATGACCATTAACTACCACTGGCACTATTTCTACCTGCAACTTTATAAATCATATCCCCAGTTCCCATTAGTAGATTTTTGTTCTTTGGTTCCATGGTGTTTATTAAATGGTATTCTACTGCATTTTTTTGTGATTGGCATTTTGACTTTATTACTGGTTTGGTACCACATAAAAACTTTACACATTGCCTTATGTTCAGCTTGTCTGTTCTGTGCCATAGCTTCCAGGGGGCTCACATACAGGTTAATTTAGTGACTTTGTAGCTCCAACTTGACAAGACTTGTAATTGTTCCTTGACACGGGCAGTCGCCCACCCCAAAAAATAATCCAATTTCTTACAGAAGGTACCTCTAGTTAGCTATGTGAAAAACTCAAAGGACAATTGTCATAAACTCAGAGATGATATTTAAAAAAAGAGTTTTGACAGTATTATCGTAGATGAGTATTTAGGACACCTATGTGTGACATTAGCACCAGAGGAAGGGTGTTAGCAGTTATGGCAGACACAGGGTCTCCTTTACTGTCATTACAAGAGAGTATTATGAATGTAAGCTTAAAGATGTTGTTGAGGCGCTACAAACCCCTCATGTAAAAGCAGTATTGTATCATGAGATCAAGATAGATGGGGATGTAAGCTTCAAATACAGAATGGCCCGGACTAAAAAATATGGTGCATATTATGTTCCCACCCATCCACCAATGGATTTAGACCCATTTCCACATTTATCAACACTTGTAAACCTGGGAATGCACCAGGGGAGGGGTAACAAGGAGAAATATCTTTATTTATCCTTGTTACTTCCTCTTTGTATGTGTGCTGCAACCTGAGCACACAGCAAAAGATTAAAATGCTTCCCAGGATTGTTTTTGTGCAGGAAGATATCCCTTTCTGCACAAAAATAATCCTGCTTACAATACAGGCACCCTTGCACCATGGTACAAGGGTGTCTGAGTTGGCGCAAGGCAGCACATTGTCAGACAGGAATGCGCCGTATAATGTTAAGTACAGTGCATTGCTGCCCTTTCTCAATCACTTACTATTACGCAGCGCAGCAAGGTGACTTGCGTACCTGCACAATTTTGTTATAAATATGACCCTATGTTACTCAAAAAGGTGAATGGGTTTTTGGCTGTAGACACCAGTGTAAGTTTGGGGTGCTCCTTAAAAAGTGAGGGTCATCGAACATGAAGCAGATGAATATCCTGGTGCAACCACTGAATTGATGGGAGATCCTTTCTAGGCATAAATTCCAAAGGTCTAAGGTGAGAGAGGCAGGGTTTTCGACTTGGCCCTTCCCAGTTTGTTCACAAAGTACACTTCTGAGATGCTATCCTTCCAAAGAAGGATCCATTTATTTGTTTTGTGGCAAAGGTGCTAGGTAGCAACTCCCAAGAGTTTATGTGGAGGAAGGATTCCTGCAAGACCAAGAACTGCCAGCGGTAGAGAGGCCTTGAGGGTTGATGTGCCAGTCGAAATTGCTTGCATGAGATTCAATGATGATCAAGGATGGCCTCGATATCAGGCCTCGATATCAGGCCTCGATATCAGGCCTCGATATCAGGCCTCGATATCAGGCCTCAATGTTTGTCAGCCACCACTGTAGTTCCATATGACAATCCCTGTCTAGGGAAATCCGAATAGAAGAAGGTAGGACTGATCGGATGTGGAAAGCTTCCCACCTCTGAAAGGCTCTGTGATATCAGGGGCCCAAAAATATTGCTTGAACAGAAGAAGCAAGCAGACACAAGACATGCTAGCTGTTTGAGGGATAATGAGGAATAGAGTAGACTTGGCAAACTTTTTCAGAATGTGCCAAAGCTTGTGTCTTGTGAGAATAAGGAGGCATGGTTGCATGCCTATTATGACGGCCATTAAGTGTATAAGTTAAAATTCACTAGTTTTTTTCTAGAGAATTGAGTAGCTTTAGTGTGAGGGTGAGATGGAGGAAAAGTGTCTCTATGTATTAAGCCATCAGAAGAATATCATTCAAGCGGATATTTAGGTGGAAGCCACCCATACTCAAGAATGAGATAGGGGTCCATAGAAGCTTGGTGAATCACCAAAGGGGCTGAGAAGAGACCGAAGGGGAGATACCTAGTTTTGTCAACGGCAACGTTTCCATTGGAATTTCAGATATTATTGATAAATGGGATGTATTGGAACATAAATCGTATTTTAGGTCAATGCAGACCATCTAGTCATAGGACATGAGTTTAACTTGATGACTGTGAATCCTCTAAATCCAGTGGTGATAGATGACAAAGATGTTAAAGGATTTTAAGTACATGCCTGCCCTTAGGGTTTTGAATATTTAGCAGAATAAAAAGATGGAGCTTATGAAACTTTTGTGAGCAGAGGCAGGATGATGGCTGTTTTCTAGTAGTTGTTTTGCACATCCTGATCACCGGAGGAGTTCAATATGAAGAGAGGGATTGAAGGGGAGGGAAGCAGATTGGGAAGCGGGACTCCAGATCAATAGGAGAACATTGGATGGTCTGACTGACCCAGACTTCCACTCTAATGTTTTCCCAATTAGAGGGTAAAAGGTGATGCAGCCGCTTATGGAAAGTAACAGAAGAGAAGGAGGATGGAAAAAGTGAGGTGGAGCCAAGTGGTATCTGGGGAGGTTGGAAGGAGGCATTTGTACATACTCCTCTGAAGAATCATTCTATTCTAGCAGAAGTGAACCCACTTCCGAAGAAATTGGAGCTTGGGCTGCGTTGCTGCATGTGAAGAAGCAATGAGGTGGGGCATTCCATCTGTAATTGACTGAGCCAAATACAGGCTTTATGATTAATTTTGAAATGTTCTCCAGGAAGACATTGCTGAAGAGAAGTTCTCCAAGAGAGTCATAGTGTATATCAGCCCCCATATCATCAAACTTAGAGTTAGTGCACATGAGCACTTTTTGTTCTTGGCTGAGACAAACGTGTCACTGAGGAGACACCTGGTCCTTTGTGCCCAGCTCAAAGTGAAGGATGGTCACTAATATCAGGTGACGAAGCACCACAATTAACAGGTCCAGCTTCTAATTCAGTGACCAATGACATGATGGATGTGATCCTGGCAGCATATTAACTCTGCAACAGCCTCTTAAACTACTTCCACCGCAAGATCTTGAAGAGAAGAGTTTGCCTAATGGCAAGGGTGGTCGACCTCGAATCTGTGGAACTGGGTTCGAGTCTCGGCAATGACGCTGAACATCCTGTGATTCTGGGTAAATCACTTAATCTCCCTGTCCCTAACAAAAATGAATGTGTCCTCATGTAATGAAACTGGTGCTATGTGAAGTGCTCCGATACCCGATTCGGGTCAAGTTCGCGCTATATAAAACTCTGTAATAATAAGATTGCCACCATCTACAACAATTTCATCCCCAACCCACCACACTCAACCTCAACAACTTCAACCACCCTGCACACACCAGCCGAAGTATTACAAACTGGCCTTCACTCACCACTCAGACCACCACAGCCATCATGTCTTCAATACACTCTAGGCACCCACTGACCCATCATCTATTCAACCTCAGAACCAACCCTACCACCGCAAAATCTACCAGCATCATCAACACCTCCATCTCGACAGCCCCCATACCGGTCGAACAGAAACAGGTAGCGATCAGACCACTCCTAAAGAAATCCTCCGCCACCCTCAACAATTTTAAAAATGATTGTCCGATCACCATTCTCCCCTACACGACCAAAGTACTTGAGAAAGCCATCAACTGACAGGCTCATCGATTACCTGGAACGAAACCACCGTCTCAACGTCTCTCAATCAGGATTCTGTGCCAACCACAGCACTAAGACACCACTGATCGCTGCCACAAAACCCAAAGACCATCCCTCGCCCCCACCCTGTTCAACACCTACATTACCCTCCTTACAGACATTGTCAAATCCCAGGGCCTCAACATAATCTCCTATACAGACAACACTCAGCTTATCCTATCGCTCTATGAGGGCCCCTACAATGCCAAAACCAACTTCTGCAAAGCCATGACCAACGTAATACCTACGAACAGCACCTTCTCTGCCGGAATTAAGGAAGAGACTCAACACTTGGTTCCTCAACAGAGATATAGCGCCCTCAGTGCACAGATACTCCTAGGGGTAACAGTGCTGTGCTGTAAAAATGCTGATTGATTGATTGATGCCCTTCCTGAGATCAGAGCAGGAGCAGAGAAGAAAGTCTGGAAAACATGCGTTATCACCCAAGGGAGGTCTTGAGCATTCAGCTTATAGTGTGAACCTGTAAGGCTTATTCAGGGATTTAGAAAGCCAGTGTCTTTAGAATTGAGCTAAGTGGTCAATGAGGGATCAATCCTGGGATTTTGGATGATGACATTCACTGCAGGAAATCAGCTAACATTTAATGAAAAAAATGATGATTTATTTAAAATTAGGAAACTCTGTTGGGAGTTGGTGTCTGTTGATATGGCCAACTTTTGCATGGTGTAAACCCAGATTTAAGCCTTGCAGAACTGCCATACCCAGAACTTGTCATCCCATACCCAGAAATGAAGAGATCATTGGCAGGTTGGAAGCCGCCAAATTACTCAGTACTTTTGATTTGATGTCAGGGTATTTGCAGATTGCCCTGACCAAAGGGGTCAAGAAGAGGTCAGCTTTCTCCAAACAAAAGGACCAATTTTGCAGAGGATTTGTACAGCCTCTCCAGTCTAAAATCCAGACCATTTTGGCTTGAGAGACTCCCAAGATCCAGAGCCACATAAGAGCCTTCTTAAACCTCACTGGTATTAGAGTAGATTTGTCAAGGTATATAGCCACATTGTTGCCCCTTGACTCAGCTGACTTCCAAGAAGCATCCAGAAAAGGTGATCTGGATAGAGATGTGCCGGAAAGCATTTGACACCCTGAAGGAAGCCATTAGTTCAGCACCAGTTCTTAACACCTTCACTGCGGCGGCTATTCCGCCACAGCGTAAACGGGGCGGGGGGGCCGTGCGGCGCTCACACGCTGGTGATGGAACCGCTCCATCACCAGCCTCGGTTGAGCTGTGCTGATGACGGAGCGGTTCAGTCATGGCCCTGCCCGCTCAATAGAACGCGCGGCGCAGGCGTGAAATCAGCGCCGCGCAGGCGCGTCTGGCGGGCCATGACGGAACCGCTCCGTCATCAGCACAGCGCCACAGCAGCTGATGATGGAGCGGTTCGGTCATCAGCGTCGAAGAGGCTAAGGGACCTGACAAGTAAGGAATTCTTTGTGCAGACATATGTTTCTGAGTATGGTATTGGAGCTGTTCTTTCCCAGCTAAATAATGTGGACAGGGACCAACCTGTACCCATCATCACCAGGCAGCCACTACATAGAAAACAAATGTGGAGTGCAATTGAGTTGGAAGCATTTGCAGTATTCTGGGCACTGAAGAAACTGAGACCATACGTTTTTGGCACTCATCTCATCTCCGGTTTTAGACAAACCACAGACCCCTCAGCTAGCTGATGGAAATGCAGGGAGTGAATCCTAAACTATTGAATTGGTCCATCTCTCTACAATTATTATTAGTTTATTAGTCAATTAAAACCATAAACAAAATCACACAGTTAAAAGATACATAACGAATAAAAAGTAAAACAGATAAAAAGCGGGTATGTCATACAACTAGTACATCCTCAACTCTTCATACTACATACCCTTTGCTTACTTCAACTTTCCTTCCTAGAGATTTTAGTCGGGATACCAAACACTAATGTATGTTAGATAAAAGGTGACTAAACAGGAATCGATCGTTACCCTGATGTCTAACCCCCCCCCCCAAAAAACAAGCTTTCCACACAGATAACTAAAATGTCCCTTGAGTAAATTAATATATATAGTTAAAATGCCTATAAACGGGACTAATGGAAGTATAAATACAGGGCCTGATGGACTGTGAGACCCACTATTAAAAACAAAAATGCAAGAATTCACATCATTAAAAATACACTAATAAATACAGTAGTTATCGGAGTCTAACGGAATAGGGAACTGCTAGTTTCAGTCCCTAGCAGCCCGTCCTTCACAGTTTCTGTGCGTGCTAGGTTAACATTAGGGGTTTCCGAGTTATTACAATTTAGAACTACATTCAGGGACACCCTCCAGATTACACATTGCATATCCTATTAGCTGATCATTTTCTACAAACAGATCAATAACTGAGTTAGTCTAATGTTCAGCATTGTGTTGTTTGGGTCCATGGACTCCACCAGTGCATGCCTGCATGACCTAATTCCCGGTTCAAGGAACCCCCGCCTTAATAGAATTCTTCATTGAGCAATCAAAGCAGGACAAACACGGACACTGTGAAGCAGAGATTCGGGCACCTGGTGGCATAGACGCCCAGGACCAGTCTTCACTTTGACCGGACATCTTCCATTTTGGCATGAGGTCTAGTGTGGGTATTTCTCCAAATCTTAGAGTCAAAAATGACTGTTTGATCTTCCGGTGGTTAGGTGCAGCTAGCAGGGCTGATTCTTTTAGAGTAGAATACGATTTCAACACCAGCCACCAGTGGCAACGTTTTGACAGGGTTTCTTTGTCTGCCATCCAACTTTGCAATGTTGTAGATTTATTTACAAGCTTCTTACAGGGTATGAACTTTAAGTTGGAACATTGACCTGACACTGACCATGCACAAGCTGATGGTCTTTCCAGGTGTTTCTGTTTTAGCAATGAGAATTCCCATGGGGGTAGGTAATTTTCTCTGCCTTTTGCTGGGGAGAGGGGGGCATGCTAGAGATTACTATTTTTTGCATTGCTTACCTCAGATCTTTGCCTTGACTATTTCTGATGGCTATGGAACTAACCTGTGGTAATAATAATAATAACAATAATAATAAAAAGTAATAATAATAATAATAATAGTGGAACTTGTAAAGTTCATAACTACTTCGGAACAAAGTGTCCCAGCTCTGAAGTAAGTAAGAAGGTAAGTGCCTGTGCCACCTTTCATCATGATAACATTTGCCTGATTGGCATATTTAACCTACCAATAAGTCTCTAGTATGAGGTACAAAGGTTTACCCAGTGCCTATAACTTAAATGTCCAAGTGGACCACAGCACCAGTGTAAACATAACTAAGGACTAACGTCTATAGTCTGACTGTGCAGTTTAAATTGCAAATTCAAACTGTTAAAATAAACCCCTTTTGGCATGCCTAAATTTTCCTTTTAAGTATTAATTCGGGGCCCCTAGTTAGGTCCTACAGCCCTTATGGTAGGGAGCATGGTATTTAAAAATGGGAGATGTAAAAATTTAATGTTAAAGGTCCAAAATTTATTTTGACTGTAGCAGTGCCCCTCCATGGCCAACGTTGGCAGAGCTCCCTTGGTCACTTGCAAGGCGAATTCTGTCCTTTGAACTGCTCCCATATCTCCAGGAACCCCTCCTCTCCATCTCCTATGAGCGCCCTTCCGTCCCTCCTCGTAGCCTTCTGGGCAGCAGAGATCACTTGACTCTTGCAGGCCCATCACCTCCTCACTTGTTGTTTGTGGCAGAAGGCAGTGCCTGGGGTCTGGTAATCCACCTGGGACAGGAGGAATATTTAGGATTCTATATTTATTGGCCGGGAGCACCAGCTCAGTGCGTCCGATCGGCCATCTTGTTGGCCATGCCATGAAATTGTTCATTTAGCAAATCTTTCTGATATAGTTGGTAATTTACAAGAGGCCTGCACCACTGGAGCATCAACAAAAGTGACACTCCGGTAGCACAGGCCTCTCAATCATATCTATGAGGCAACACACAGCCATCCTGCATGGCCTCATAGATATGGAGTAAGGCAAGGCAGCAGCACTGCCTTACTTTGTGTCAAGGAGGCATTCCATGGGTGTTGTGGTGGATGTTACCATGCAACACTCAGACATTTTGATGCTGCCCCAGATTGACAAAATCACATAAGCCTTGGGCAATGCCAAAACCTTACGCCTCTCCAGAACAGCCATAATGCGGATAAATGTTTTAATTTCTCCTTTTTTACCCTCTTTCCATGTGTGCTACATTCTGCTGCACACTTAGAACGAGAAAAACGCCTCCATGGATTGTTTTTGTGCAGGAAGGTGTCCCTTCCTACACAAAAACAATCCTGACAAAAACACAGACACGCTTCCACCATGGTGCAAGGAGGGCTGCATTGGCGTTAGGTACCAAATTATTCACCAGTGCTGGCGAAAAGGACAGGAATGGCCGTATATCATAGATGTGGTGCATTTCTGCTCTTTCATTTCGACACAGGGCAGCACTGCAAAAAGACTTGCTGTGCTGCCAAGAGCCAAAACTCATCAATGAGGCCCATCATTTTTAATTCATGCTTAATCCATGTTTTGAAAAGTTCAGTTCTCCAGCTTTCCACCGTGTGGCTGGATGAGCTTCAGAGTATTAGAATATTTGTGCGGATTACCTGGGTGGAATATTCGCCACTTTAGTACAGTACTAAAAAATCCGATACTACAAAAGACCCAAGTTTGTTATACATTACAGTGCATACAGTACATGTAAGAATAGTATTTTACTTAATCAAAGGATGATGAAATTGACGCGAATCAAAGTGTAATGGATTTCATGAACTACAGCTAAACAGGTTGTCATGTTTTAAGAGCTTTATTTATGATGCATTGCAATATTCATCCTTTTATATCCCATTGTGGACACCAACATCATGTAAAGGATTCTACACTATGTAAGAAAGTTAGAGGGAAGATAATAGAAGAAGGATTCACTAGAAAGTCAAATTTTCTTGATGTTTAAGAATAACAATGTATAATAATGATTGTATGGATTTTATGACATTTCAACACAAGTGAATGTTTGCATAAGACACAATAATTATCATTGAAGTTTGCTATATGTTTGATACAGTGAACCAGTGGATAATATTTGATATTAAATGAATCATTATCTCCCCAGAGTTCCATTCTATGAAGCAGTGCACGCGGGGAGTGAAGCAGAGCCAGTCTCAATATCCCTGGACCGCCATTGCTGCACACTAAGGAAGCAGACTCTGTTGTTGCAGTGGTGGAGCAGCAGGACGCGAGGGACCACGATCTTTCTGATGCCAGAAGTAGAACATGAGCTTCATGTGAGACTGGTTTCAGGCTGCTATGGAGGTATCTGGAAACAAACAAGATCACAGTGAGTGACACAAATCACTGTAGGTGTACTGACACACAGTAGAATTGCATTGTAAAACTCTTCATGCACAGATGCATGTTATATGTTGGAATGAACAAAACACTAGCGGCAGACTTCATGAAAAGAGATTCAATCTTTGTGTAATGAGAACAGCATGCAATAGCTGGGTCTTTCTAATAGATTAGTTAGGGCTTGCATTAAGTAATTTGCTTAACTAAACACAATGGGCCAGATGTACGACCCTACCAATTTGCAAGTCACAAATTGCGTTGTTTTGCGACTCGCAATTTGCAACTCAGCTAATAGGAATGTACAATAGTGTCTCAGACACTGTTCGCAATTCCTAATGGGGTCGCAAATTGCCTGCCTCATTAACATTCATGTGGCAATTGCAATTTGTGAACGCATTAGGAATGGCTAGCACACCCAGGGAAAGTGGCCTGCTGGGGTCAGCAGACCACCATGTCTTTGATTGTTTTTTTAATAAAGCAGTTTAAAAAATCAAATGCAGCCCGTTTTCGTTGAAAGAAAACGGTGCATTTAAAAAAGGAAAATGAAACATTCCTGTTTCAGTAGGTGAAGCCTAGAGGCAGCGCCCATGTAATCCATATGAATGGTTAGACCACTCCTGCGTTTCCCATTTGTTGCTTCCTGTGCCTTTTCTACATTTGTTTCTTTTAATTGGTGAAAAGCTACCCTTTGTCCCGTCCCACCTTTGGGTGTGTTTTCTGTTTAGTGACAACTGCCCCTGTTTCAAGAGCCCTTACACTTTAATTAATTTATCATTTATCCGGCGCCCTCTTTTTTGCATTGAATGGCAGCGCTCTACTGCTTGGTTGCCTGTGGCCGCTCTCAGATTTATGGTATGCTCCTATCACAGAGCGCTACCCGTTGTCCGTGTGCCTTGCTCCCGCCCTCCCCCCATTGTCAGTGTTAACCACATTCCACCTACTTCCTCCGCTCCCTTTTCTGTACATGTGCTTTTTTGTTTATTAACCCCTTCGACGCTCATGAGGAGCTCAGCTCATCATGAGGTACGCCTCTCGTACGCTCATGACGAGCTGAGCTCGTCATGAACCACGGGTTTTTTAAAAAGTCAGCGCACAGCGGGAAAATGCGCAGCACGCATGGAGTTAAATTAGTTTTTTTATATCTGAAACAATACCTTACACCCACACTGCACTGGGAGTTTTCAAATTGCTAGTTTGCCATTTTACTTTCTTGCCAGAAGAGTGTGTTTAAGAATGGATGTATCATATCATGATTTCACAAATAAGCAAGAGTGTGAGCTCTCCGAGACTGTATACTTGCTTTGTGAAGCTTATTACTTATTTGAAATGTAGGTAAAACCTTGTGAGAAAAAATGCCGGTAATATGGTGGTTAAAAGTTGAAAGTACCTTATTGTTGCCTGCCAATGAGTTCCACCCACTAATCATGGGCCTCTGCAGTGCTCAGTCAGATTTGGTGCTGGATTTGCATGGGCGGGTCAAACCTCCAGGAGTGAGTCTCAAAATAAGACTGCACAATCTGTACAGCTTGGATTGGGAGCCATGGGAGTTATTTGTGGGGAGACTCACAAATGGGCGGATGTGTACGCTCAAAGAAGGAGAAATCGCCCATACACCCCCTACACGGACACTTCCTCGTCTGGAAGTGACGCATCAAATAAACCACCACCCAGCAAGAGCCATCCACCTAAAAAAATCACCATCTACACAAGCAAAGGAACCATCTATCACTCAAGAAGGCATAAATTTAGCAGACAAACCGACCACTTCCACAGTCCCAGATACCACAGAGGAGCCTTTTTTAGAGTTAGGCACGGCCCAACCAGGCGATCCAGGGGGAGAAAAAGAACCCCCAAACACAAGAAGTGTCACAACCAAGACCAAAGAGAAAGAAAAGAAGAAGACAATTGGCAAGAACACTTAGTTATTAATATTTCTAAGCACAAATTGACGGACCAAGAACTAATGGTGCTACAGAAAGGTACCTCTTTTGTTCCTACTACACACACAAATTCATTGGAACTTGAAATCAGTTTTTTTAAACTGATACGTAAGCTAAGATTACGCCATTTCTTTGACCACGTGGCAGACAAATCATTCATCGCAGAATCAGATCAATTGAAAGGACTTCGAACTAGGAGTACCTATATGGCCCCAATAAGCCATAAAACACTAGACTTGTTTGAGACAATGGTTAAGAAAGACTTGAGCAAGATTAAATTTGAAAAAAAGATCAAAAGAAACTTGACCAATAAGGATATGAGTATTTTAAAGAGACTTGCCAACAACAAAGACATCATCTGCACTAAAGCAGATAAAGGCGGAGGCCTTGTGATAATGGACACGGCTATGTATCAACAAAAAGTCAAAGAGCACTTAGCAGATACTAACACCTATGCTGTTCTAAATCGTAATCCGACCCAAGAATATGCAAACAAACTGACAGAAATTGTTGGAAGAGCAAAAGAAAACGGAGTAATAGCGGAGAAAACCAGAAATTTTCTAACAAAAACCTATCCAAAAAGTCCCACATTTTATATGTTGCCAAAAGTGCATAAGGATCTATTCAACCCACCATTACGTCCTATTGTCTCGACAAAAGACAGCATACATGAACCCATTGGTCAACTGATAGATAGATACATGCAACCCACGGTACAGAAAATGGCTACCTATATCAAAGATTCCACCAATTTCCTGATGAGATTGGATATGTTAGAGATAGCAACCAATGAACAACTGTTACTGTGCACCGCTGATGTTAAATCTTTATACACCGCTATGCCTCATGGAGCTGGAATAGAAGCTATGGAAGAAGCAATTTTATCCACAGATTATGATCAACCTATGCAAGTGTTCCTCATGGAACTCATAGTCTTCACACTTTATCATAGCTATTTCAAAATGGATGACCCATGGTATCAACAACTGGTAGGTACTTCGATGGGCAACTGTGCCGCCCCAGTGTATGCAAATTTATTCATGAAAGCATATGAAGAACAACTAATATTGAGCAACCCCACATGGACAGACAATTTAAAGATGATAGCACGTTACATTGATGACATTTTTATCCTATGGAACAGCACTGAAGAAACTTTGCAGAAGGCACTGTTGGAGTTAAATACTAAAAATGGGAGAATACAACTCACTTGGGAGATATCAAAAACCTCCATCACGTTTTTGAATGTTCGAGTCAACTTGCATAAAGGGAAAATTGAAACAGAAATGTATCGCAAGGAGACAGACAGGAACAATACCCTCCATTTCCATAGTTTTCATCAGGAGTCATTAAAATTACATTTACCCACATCTCAGTTGATGAGAGCTAAAAGAATTACCTCAAACGAGGACAAGGTAGAAAGCACATTGAAAATCATGGGAGAAAGATTTCGCAACAGAGGTTATCCAAATAATCTCATAAAACAATCCATAGAGAAAGTGAGCCACATACCCAGAAAAGATCTACTGAAAACACGATCTAAGGTGAAAGGATGCCAATCGTGTCCAAATACTCTACGATGAGTTACAAATTCAAAAAGATCATTCGAAATCATTGGAACACTTTACGAGCAGAACCTGACTTTGTTTGTAAATCTGTTTATTAAGGCCCCGAAAGTGGGATGAACTTGTCAGTGACACATACACAGCGATAAGCCTACAACCCAACTTGGGCAGGCCACGTTAAAAGGGATGCTTGTAAAACTCAGCAGAAAGGCATGGTAAGGCATTTAACAAGCATACTCGAGTGCCTACAACCCAAAAAAGGCCGGCCGCGCGTTTCCTCGCTGTTTGTGGGAGCGTTTAGGCGCAACAGCCACTGGCCGTGATCACTCAGTCCCAAGGGCCAGGTGCAACCTAGGAACAAAAAACAACTAGGAAATTGGTAGGACCAAACGGGTCCAAACAGCAGTGAAATATCGAAGGAGAGATCAGTAGGTAAGAACAGAAAAAGGGAGGGAAAGCAGGAGGGGAAATATCGAAAGGCGAGTAAGAGACAGAGATAGCAAGGGCCTAGGAAGGAATATCGACTAGTGTCAATGTCAGCGGGGTCCACCCTCCCCTGCCCACGCACAGCAAATCGCTCGGACATATTATGGAGGGAGTAGGGCATCCTCGACCAGACGCAGGGCTCGCAGCCTAGGGGGCATATGACGCGCGTGCTCCACTTTGCATAGGTATTTTACCAGGGGTTGCCACACTTTGTTAAAGCGCGTATCGCGGGCCTGTAATCTAGCCGTGAGGAGCTCCATGGTCAGTACATGCCAGAGGCGCAGAAACCATGCGGTGGCGCTTCCGTTCTTTTCCAATAAAGGGCAATGAGTTGTCTGGCCGCCCCCAGCATCTGATTCATAAAGGGGGTGGTGATGGACAGAGCATCTGAATTAAGCAGAACACTCGTACCCAGTCAAAAGATCAGGGCTTGATCCATCACCGTTTTTTTAGCTCACTGCACCATCCCAGTTCAGAACCTGGCTACATGCAAATTAGTCTGTCCCTGGCCCAGTGCATCATGGGAACAGGGTAGACCAAACTACCAAGCCAATTCTTTACTGGAAAGGAAACAAGCTTCCGGGGACCGGTTTCTGGCATTACAGCCGTCTTCGACCCGGCTTGCTTGAATCCTGATGGTGCAGTGAGCAAGGGACTCATGTCTGAGCATACCCTTCCACTCCTATAGTGGCCAAAACGATTCATAAAGGGGGTGGTGATGGACAGAGCATCTGAATTAAGCAGAACACTCCTACTCAGTCAAAAGATCAGGGCTTGATCCATCACCGTTTTTTAGCTCACTGCACCATCCCAGTTCAGAACCTGGCTACATGCAAATTAGTTTGTCCCTGGCCCAGTGCATCATGGGAACAGGGCAGACCCCCAGCATCTGAAGCGCTATCGTCCAGTCATTGCGGGTAAGTGCCAGGAGCCCGAATGGCTTGACCCCGAGTAGAACAGTGCTAGTGGCATCAGGCAGAGGGAACCGCAGGACCCTTCTGATATGGCTCAGAACCTCCTTCCAGAAGGGGGTTAGTGATGGGCAGGTCCACCAGATATGTAAAAAGTCCCCAGTCGCCGACCAACACCTCCAGCACACAGGCGAAGAAGCCGGAAACATATTATGCAGACGCTGCGGGGTATAGTACCACATAGTCATCATTTTATAAGCTTTTTCCTGTTGGGGGACGCTACGATAGATTTTGGGTATGTCAGGCCACAGCCGTAACCATTGCATAGGCGTGATGTCAGCCCCCGAGAGGGACTGCCATCGAGTCTGGTAGGCATGGGAAGGCGGCACCCGGGGATGCTGGAGAATATGATAGATCTTGGAGACCAAGCCTTTTGAGTCAGTGAAATAACGGGCCAATTTCTCGAATGGGGTGAAAGCACGGGTAGCCGCCCGGTAGGTCTCATCTCCCATTACCCAGTGTCGTAGTTGGATATACTGCATTTTAGCGTCAGGTGGCAATCGGAATTCCTCCCTGCAGTGTGCGAAGGATTTTAGGGTGCCCCCGTCAAAGAGGTCCGTGAGAACCCTGCAGTCACCTTGGGACCATCTGTGAAAAGCGCTAGTGTGGAGGGGCGGGCGGGAACCACGGATTCTCCTCAATCGGGGTATGTGGCGAGGGAAAGGTGGTGAGGCCCCGACACACTGCCACCTGATCCCAGATGTCCAGCACCCTTTTCGTCGGTACCGCCAAATAAGCACTCGGGGAGCACCCCGCCTCATGGGTCCACGCCAGGTCCCATATGGTGCGTCCAGTCACGGCTCTATCCATGTGCAGCCACCCCTTCTCACTTTCAGTGGTACCCCACTCTACTATGTAACGGAGATGGGCCGCCCAATAGTACTCCACTAGATTGGGGCACCCCAGTCCCCCCCGGTCTCAGGGCGCCAGGAGGAGTGTCTGCGAGAAGCGAGGCCTCTTACCTCCCCAGACAAAGTTGGTTAAGTCTCTTTGCAAGGCTCTAATATTGTGCAGTGGAATGGGGGTGGGCAAGCACTGGAACAGATATAGGATTTTGGGTAGGATGGACATCTTTATGGCGTTTATTCGTCCCAGCCAGGATGGCACAAGTGCCTTCCATTTCCGCTGATCCTCTAGCACCGTTCGCCTATAGTCTCTCCAGTTAACATGCGTCCATCCTTCGAGCGAGGGGGTCAGCTGTAGGCCAAGGTACCGGATATGCTGACCCGTCCATCGGTAGGGTGCCGCCTGTTCGAGGTGGGGGATTTCTGTCTGGGGTATGGTGAGATTGAGCGCCCAAGACTTGTCATGGTTGATTTTTAAGCCCGAGACGCGTTCAAATAAGCTAAGCACGGAATGTAGTGCCGGAAGGGATTCGCGTGGTCTCGTGAGCGTCAGGATGAGGTCGTCCGCAAAGAGCGCTAGTTTATGATCAAGACCACCTAGCGGGATACCATGGATGTCTGGGGCCCGATGAATCATATCAGCCACCGGCTCAATCGCCAAAGCAAATAAGAGAGGCGAGAGCGGGCACCCTTGCCTGGTTCCTCTGCCAATGGCGAATGGGTCTGTGAGTTGCCCGTTCACTCTTATCCTGGCCCGCGGCGCGATGTGGGGTGCCATGATCCTAGCGACCATCTTTGGACCGAGGCCTATCTTATGGAGGACCGCTCTATGGAAGGACCAATCGACGCAGTCGAATGCCTTCTCGGCATCCAAAGAGAGGAGACAAGCCGGGATCCGCCAGTGGTGGGCCTTGCCAACGAGATGCGCCACTTTCCGCACATTATCTGCCCCTTGCTTTCCTCGAATAAAACCTACTTGGTCGGGGTCGACCAGGCCTGGCATGTGGGGGTCCAGGGGTTTTGCCAACATCTTTGTGTAGATTTTAAAATCAGTGTTTAGTAAGGCAATTGGACGGTAGGACGAGCACATCGCCGGGTCCTTCCCAGCTTTCAGTATCAGGGCGATCTCAGCCATCCCCATGTCAAGGGATGGGCCTCGGTCATCGGCGAAGGAGTTAAACAGCCGGAGCAGGTGGGGGCCCAGCTGCGCCTGAAAAACGCGATAGAAGGATAGTGGAAGGCCATCAGGGCCCGGTGTTTTCCCTAAGCGCAACTCCCGCACTGCTGACGCTATCTCCTCCTACGTGATCGCCTCTTCGAGGAGCTGGGCAAAGTGGGGATGAAGCGTTGCGCCGCTATAATTCCCAACCACCTCCTCTATTAGCTCCGAGGGGGGCCTCTCTGCTGTATAGAGGGATTCGTAGTAATCTCTGAAGGCGTCGCATTTAGCCCCAGCCGCCGCAACTCTAATCCCGTCCGGTAATTGCACATTGGCTATGTGGGCCTTAGCGGCTCTGGCTCTCAACCGCCTCACTAACATTCTCCCCACCTTATCGCCACCCTCATAATACCGTTGTTTCAGTGCCACTAGGGCCGATTCGGCCCTGTTGGTACGCAGCAGTCGGAGCTGACCTCTTAGGTTGGCCAGGCGCCTCCTCAGTTTCTGAGTAGAGCCGCTCTGATCACGCTCCTCCGTCTCCCTCAACTCCTCCGTCAACCTGTCTTCCAGGGCTCGCGCCTCTCGCGCCCTGGCGATCGAGAGGGACGTGATGTGGCCCAGTATCGTGGCCTTGAAGGCATCCCATACCACCGGGAAGGGCTTCTCCGGTATGTCATTATGTTCGAAGTAGGAAATGATGGCGTCACGGATGCTCTCCACATCCGCTGCATCCAATGCCACTTCCGCTCTCTGGGGGGGCCGGCCGCCGTATCTTGTAGGGTCAATGCGACGTGAGCGTGGTCGGAAATCGAGATGTCGGACATCTCCACCCCCAAAACGTCGCGGGAGAGATCAGGGGATATGAGCAGGAAGTCGATGCGAGAGTAGGAACAGTGGTCATGGGAATAGTAAGAGTACTCCCTTTTATCCGGGGAGAAGAAGCGCCAGGAATCGAAGAGCCCCAGGTCTCCGAATCGCTTACGCAAGTCAGAGGACATCGCCCCAGTTCCGCTAAAGGAGCCTTCGCTCCTGTCAAGCTTTGGGTCCCAGACCAGGTTCAGGTCTCCTCCTACCACCAGCGATGAACCGTTCTGTGGCACATGTTACCTCAAAAGGTCCCTAAGGTAGCGGTCCTGCGCCTGATTGGGAGCATAGATGTTAGATAGGGTGAGGCGTCTCCGTCCCACCTCCACTCCCACCCTGAGAAAGCGCCCATCACCACTCTTGAAGGGCCTGTCCGTACCCCGCCTGATGCCAGCCCTGCACAGTATCGCCACCCCCGCTGTCTTTGTGTCCGTAGCCGCCCAGAATTGCAAAGGGTACTTAGGGTGTGCCATGCGCGGAGTATCGGCATGGAGAAGGTGGGTCTCCTGTAGGAAAATAATGTCCGGATTCTGGCGGGTAAGATAGTGCCACACCTGCTTGCGCTTATTGGGAGAGTTAAGACCCTTAACGTTGAGGGACAGGATCTTCAGGGGGCCATGCACACTTCCAGTCATATCAGGAGCCATCAGGAGTCACTGTCAGGACCATCGTCGCCAAGCCACACACAAGAGTCATGCTCCGAGCACAATGTCGTATTTCGGCAGTTCCTGAGTTAGCGTTTAGCTCAGCTACACAATCTTTTCTCTTAACTCGACTAAAATATACGGGGGCCATTTTTTATCCTTTGGCTTCCATTTGTATGAACACGCTGCCTCGTGGTCAGCATGCCCTTTTGTCCTTTCTCGATACCCATGGTCGTCTACTTTGCCCAGCAACAGGCTATTTTTAGTACTGGTCAAGCGCACATGCGCATTATACATCAATTGGTCATCCTTTAGGAATGTTATCCCAAACTGACCAGTACTACTGGACTCCTCCCACATGCTGGCTGTGTTCCAAAAATGACCTTATATGTACCTAAAATGTGTAAACTTGTAAACACCTATCTTTTTATTGCTATTAAATTGTATAAAAGAGGGAGCACACCGATGTTCGGTGTGCTACTTCTTGCATTGCCGAAGGGTGCTGTAGGAATGTACCACCACCCCATGGGGTCTTAATAAACTTGTCCTTTGCATTTTCCAGTGTCTGTGCCAACTTCTATACTAAGGTGTTCGAGAGTTTAGCAGAGTATGTAGGCCTGATTGAACCCAACACCACAATTGGCGACCACGAAGGGACTCATCGGCGACTCGGATGCCCGAAGGAGAGGTCGTGACGAAGGATTGGAAACTCGCCATGGAAGCGATCGCTGCCTTTGAGTGACCCGAGTCTTGGCACCCACGGTGTTTCTTCCTTCCTTCTGATCCGACCTTCCAGGTGGCGCCGGTCCTCGACTGAGATTCTGATCTTGGATTGTCGTGTAGTGCCGTTTGGCTGATTCGATTAAAGAACTTGGCAGTTGGACTTTGGACGTTTGAAGATACTTGGTAAGCTTATGATTGGTAAGGTAGTCTACTGACACTTACTGTGGCTTTTTGAATTTGAATTTGAATTTGTTTGAGTTAGCTAACGTTTGGACCTATGAATTTGACGTATATGTGGAGTGCACCTCACATAGGCAGGCATGTAGGGATATTTCTCTGATTTTGCTTTTTGTTTGAGCGGCACACCGTGTATAAAGCATAGTAAGTGCCATTTTATGTAGTATCACGTTTTTCGTGATATTTTTGACATGCCTGTTCTCAGCACACTCCGAGGAATGTGCTGCCTTGGAAATGGTACCAGTTATCGATTAAATAAATCACAGCTGGCTCTCCCAGAGGGGACTCCAAATCGAGAGATGTATGTTAAATTTAGTATTCCGCCAATAATGTATAGTTCATTGTGGCATAAGTATACCAAAGCCGATCGTGAATTGCAATGGCCACTACATGGGTCATTTGATTTACGAAAGGTGCAATATGTGGAGCAGTGTTTGTTTCAGCGTAGGTCTAGACAGGATATGTTTGATTGTGTGCGTATGTGGGAGAAAGAGGTACGTGAACGATTGAAGCGTGAGGAAGCCTTGGCGGAGAAGGTGCAGCGAAGGGCTGCGCGTGACAAAGCTTTACAGCTACAGGAGAAGGAGTTACAGGAACAGAAAGAGAGGGAGACTCGAGAACGTAATTTGCAGATTAATGGGCAATTCCCTATCCGACGTCCTCTTTATCCGGTCCTTACTAATGAAATAGATGATTTTTCGTTATTAGATCGTTGCCCGCCTCCGTATGTTGCACCTACAGCTCCGAATGAGGAATCGGATGAGGAAGATCAGAATACACAGCGTACTAGGTTATCTTCGGATCGAACTGCGGAATTACGTTCGCTTGCACGAAAACTAAATGTTAATACTATAACTGTTTCTGAGATTAGTAAGCATATGGAACAGTGGTCTGATAAGGAGCGATTGTATTTCTTAGATCATTTTGGAGATGAGGTTGTTGACCGATTTAGAAAGTATTCTTCTGAGTTAGAACCTAAGGATATCTCGAAGGGTCGTGATAACTTTCGTAAAGGTCTCTTTATTCTTTCAGATGCGGATGAGTTTTTCAAGCGTTTGGTTCAGCTACGGAATGAGGCGTCGCGGCTACGGGAGTTGGAAAAGACATCGGGTTCACCTACGTCTGGATCGACGGAGATATCCAAAGAATGCTCTATCTTTGGAACAGATAAGAACGCCGCGATTAATGTTAGACCTTTGCGAGAAGCTGCGCCTTTGTATGTCCCTCATAAAGGGGATGGCACAGATGACGATAAAACGTCCAAAGACGCGAAGGGTTATTTTATATATAATTGGGTTTATACGCCTTGGAATAGAGCAGATGTTATGGCGCTTAAGAATGCTTTGCCTGATCCCCGTAAAAATCCAGCGGCTTTCTATGAAAGTGTTGAAAGTGCAATTTCTTCGTGTATTATGACACTAGTTGATATTGATCTGTTTTTTGGGCTGATATTGCCCCCTGATATGTGGAGAGCGATTCGTAAGTTTGATGACCAAACGGTTCTTGGGGCAAGTTGGAAGGACATAGCTCAAGCTGATTTAGACAGGGAACCAGCATGTAAGCCTTGCCAATTAATATTAGAACTCCCAGGGGCTATACTAAACAAATTAAAAACGCTTGTTCCCGCTAAGAAAATTGATTGGACCATGTTAGCCTCTTGTAAACAGAAAACGGATGAATCGGTTTCTGATTTCTTTTCTCGCTTTGAGGAAGCGTTCCATGATTACAGTGGGCAATCATTAACAGAAGATACAGGCAGGCATTTATTTGTTGATAAGTATGTGGCCAATCTCCTACCGGAGATTGCAAAACGATTAAAGGCGAGTGAAAGTTCATGGACCACGGCAACCCCTGCTTCTTTATTGACTATGGCTCAATACTATGAACGACAGGAATTGGAGGCAAAGGAAAGTAGTGATAAGAAAGTGAAGGATTTGAAGACGAAGGTAATGTTGGCTCAGGTCCAGGCTACAAGGGGGAACGACAGGGGTAGACGAGGATCGTATAACAACGCGCCTCCTCCCCGTTCTGACATCTCTGAGGATCAGTGTGCATACTGCAAACAGTTTGGACACTGGATTTCAGACTGTCCGGTGCTGAGAGAACAGCGTAGTCAGCGTGGTCGAGGAAGTGGAAGGTCTAGGAATAATTATGAGGGATCGAGAGGTGGCGCGAATGATCGTGGAAGGAGTGAAGCGAGGGGTCGTGGACAGACAGATTATAACACGTTTGATCGACGAAATCAATACCAGATAAATGAGGGTCACTCGCCTGAGTCACGCGACGAGCGTCATGCATAGGATTGCGTAGGATGGGGTGTGGAATCGGTTGAAGTACCAGTTGATCAAAGGGGTCCATATATAGAAGCACATGTCTTGGGTTCTACTGATCAGTTTCTGGTAGATACAGATGCTACTCGTAGCGCTTTGTCCAAACACTTGGTTCCAAGGGCTCCCCTGTCTGGCGAGGTAATTACAGCTATAGGGTTCGATGGAACGCCTACTTCTAGCCCACTGTCTCAACCTGTTACATTTTATGTTGATAAATTTGCTGCCCCATGTCCATTTTTGCTGTCCCCAAACACACCAGATAACATTATGGGGCTCGATATGTTAAAACATTTTCGAGCTACTATTCGTTGTGCTCCAGAAGGAGTACGGGTCGTGTTAAATGAAAATTATCCAGAAATTGAGCGAGTGTGTCTTCTCCAAGAATCTGAAGTATTAGCCTCCCTGCCAAAGACGTTGTGGGCCACTTCTGATACTGACGTAGGGCAGATGATTATTCCTCCAGTGCACATTACCGTAAAGGAGGGAGTATCTCTGCCACGTGTCCCACAATACAAAATATCTAGAGAGGGCAAAATTGCATTGATCCACATTGTGAATGGTTTGATTACGGCAGGGGTGGTTGAGGAAGTTCCCTATAATGTTTGTAACAGCCCAATTCTTCCGATTCTTAAGAGAGATACAGATACTAAGGTTTATCGTTTTATCATTGATTTGAGGGAAATTAACAAGATAGTAGTGCCTCAGTACCCGGTGGTATCTGACATCACCACGTTGCTTACGTTGGTTCCACCGACGGCAACTACTTTTACAGTCCTCGACTTAAAAAATGCATTTTTCTCGATTCCTGTACATCCTGACAGTCGATATCTTTTTGGTTTTACATTAAATAACAAATCGTTTAGATTCTGTCGAGTTCCTCAAGGTTATACAGAAAGTCCTAGCATTTATAGTCAGGCTTTAAAAAGACAGCTTGATTCTTTTGAATTACAGGCTGGGGTGGCTCTTATTCAGTATGTGGATGACATTTTACTTGCAGCAGACACACAGGAACAATGTGAGGAGAGTACTTTTTCTTTGCTTTCCTTCCTTGAGGTTTGTGAAACGGAAGCCGGGAATATCAAGGGGGGGGATCAGTTCTGTCCAGTGTAGCGACACCCGTCTTGAATCTCGGAGAAAAAACCAACGCAGCCTCAGTCCAGAACTACCTTTTTATTTTTTAGTTTTGCTTCTGAAGAAATTTGTTTCGTGAACTATGGCACCTCCTCCGACACGAAATGGGAGAATTCTTGGTGCTGTGCTGTTTGTCTTGACTATAGTGGTAATAGCAGTAATAGCTTGGACTATAGAACAATTGTTTCCTGCACGAGAACATTTACTGCCTACCACTCCAAGCCCATCTGAGCATTTCCATTTTACTTTGCCTTATCATGAAGAGAGACATAGACAGACTTATTTGAATAACAGTTTCATTCAGATTTTGCATCACACTCATAACATGACCAACATGTCCAATTGTTGGGTATGTGGAATGTTGCCTGGACATCAGAAGAGGGGAAGAACTTCACTTATTCCTCTCCCGTTTTCTCATAATGGTTCCTGCAATGCTTGGTACACTCTTCTTTTCACTTTACGATGGCCAACGAAAGGTGGACTACTTTTTCGGTTAAATAAAATATGCTTCAATGACAAAGATGGCTATCCACAAGCTGAAGGAACTAAATTCGAATGGGAAGAATACCGTCCGGACAATGTATCTATACCTCGTATTTTTACAAATCAAAGATTCATAAATGTATCGACCTCTCATGTGATAACTGTTATTGATACGAAAGCAGATCTTTGTATTCGAAATAAAAGTACAATCCCTGTAGGCCGAAGCGAATGTAATATCACGCTTACATTTGATACACCAAATGGAATTGCATTCGTAGCATCACGTAATACATATTTTATTTGTGGAAATAAGGGATATCATCGTCTTCCAATTGGATGGTTAGGAGCTTGTTATATATCTTTTGTATTACCGCCTGTATTTATTGCTCCACCTATGTATCATAATGATTATGTATTGTATCATGATTTTGTACTAAATAGGGTTAAAAGAACATTAGATATTGATGGAGTAGACCAGACCGATACCTCTTTACAGCAATATGTAGATTTCAATTTAGGATTATTTTCATTTGTGGGAGCTGCATTAAACAGTAGAAAGATAAGACGACTTACACGTGTTGTGGAAGCAGTTGCTAATGAAACTGCCTCTGCTTTAGGAAACATAACTGAAGAATTGCAGATTACTAGAATTGTAACGCTCCAGAATAGGATGGTTCTAGACGTGATACTAGCTGACCGTGGAGGTGCATGCCGCATTATCGGTAGTAGTTGCTGTGTGTACGTGCCAGATAATTCACCTTCTGTATATGATGCTATAACCAAACTACATAAAATAGCTGCTGAGATTCACCCAGAGAATGGAACATGGACTTTTTCTAGTTGGTTCTGGACTCTACTTAGTACATGGGGTTGGAAGTTATTAACTATTCTATGTATTATTATCGGAGTACTGTTTTCCCTGTGTCTATGTATTCAATGTGGTCCTACCTTATGCTCTGTATGTATCACAGCTTGCATTCCGTCCAAACGAGCTATTATTAAGCAAGAGAAACGAATTAATGATGAAATGATGAAGATAATGGCCATCAATATTGATGATGAAAACCCTGATCACTTCAGTTATGAGGTAGCTTTTGCTAAACGCTAAAAGGGCCGTCTGTCGTATTTTGGCAGTTCCTGAGTTAGCGTTTAGCTCAGCTACACAATCTTTTCTCTTAACTCGACTAAAATATACGGGGGCCATTTTTTATCCTTTGGCTTCCATTTGTATGAACACGCTGCCTCGTGGTCAGCATGCCCTTTTGTCCTTTCTCGATACCCATGGTCGTCTACTTTGCCCAGCAACAGGCTATTTTTAGTACTGGTCAAGCGCACATGCGCATTATACATCAATTGGTCATCCTTTAGGAATGTTATCCCAAACTGACCAGTACTACTGGACTCCTCCCACATGCTGGCTGTGTTCCAAAAATGACCTTATATGTACCTAAAATGTGTAAACTTGTAAACGCCTATCTTTTTATTGCTATTAAATTGTATAAAAGAGGGAGCACACCGATGTTCGGTGTGCTATTTCTTGCATTGCCGAAGGGTGCTGTAGGAATGTACCACCACCCCATGGGGTCTTAATAAACTTGTCCTTTGCATTTTCCAGTGTCTGTGCCAACTTCTATACTAAGGTGTTCGAGAGTTTAGCAGAGTATGTAGGCCTGATTGAACCCAACACCACAACAAGCCCACTCTCCATCCTTCCCTCCAGCCACCAGCGCTTCCCCCCCAGGTCCCACGCAGAAGAGGAGATAGACAGAAAGAGAAAATAGAGGGAGATAGAAAAGGAAAGGAAAGAAGAAGACAAAAACCTGTCAACCAGAAGCGCTGTACATTCGAACCCAACAATCGCTGCCAACGGGGCCGGAGTTCTCTGTCCCCATTACAGGGCATCCTACACCCGCAGGTTTGGACGCTCTCCGGGATGTCACTCCCCAGGGGGCAGTTCAGGGGGGGCGTGGCGATCCTAAGGTACAGTTTGGCATGGGGCTCTCACTGCCCCGGGCCTCGGCCACCGTGATCCGGGGGCGTAATAGACATACTCCCAGCATTCCGACCCATAAGCCCGGAACGTGAGATGTGGAGTCAGCACACCAGGAAGGATACAGTACCGCCAGGTCCGCCGTCAGGGCGTGGGAGATCATCCCTCCCGAGTCAGCCTTATCCCCCTCAAGGGATCGAATGTGGGCTATAATGTCTTGTTTAGCCTGACTGTGTGTGGGCTCCACAGCAGAAGGAGTGCGCCGCTGTCTCTGTACCATGGTCCAGTCCGGTGCAGCCGGCGTTCTCTTACGGGAAGAAGGCCGGGTTGGGCTCGCCGGGGGAGATGTCTACATGTGGAGAAGCTGTGCCGCCTCAGTGTAGTACCTCAGAGCTTTGCGTTTACCCTCCCACTGGAAAATGAGCGCGAAGGGGTGTCCCCACTGGTAGGGAATGTTCATGCTACGCAGCTTTTCCGTCACCGGGCGGAATGCTCGTCTTCTCTTCAACGTATTAGGCGCCAAGTCTTGGAAGATTTGAATTTTGTGGCCCTTGTTTGGAGGTCAGGCTGGTCTCGCGCACGTTTCCAGATCTCCTCTTTCTCCACAGAAAAGTGCACCCTAGTCAGGATGTCCGGCAAGAGGCCCGATTTCCCCACAGGGGCCGCCACTCGGTGTGCCCGGTCTACTGTGGGGGGTGACACGTCCTCGTCCCCCCGGACCTCGTGAAGGAGCTGCGCCACGTAGTCCATCACGTCTTCCCCCTCTTCTCCGAGCGAAACTCCCCGGATACGGAGGTTGTTTCGCCGACTCCTGTTTTCCAAATCCTCCTGCTTGATCTGGAGGTCGATGTTCTGTTCCTCAAGGGCTAACAGGCGCTGCCATAAGTGTTCCTGATCTTCCGTGCACGTGTCCATGGTTTTCTCTAGGCCGTCAACTCGGTCCCCAAGCTCCGTAACCTCCTTCCTAAGCTCGGTGACGCAGGAGTGCACCTCAGACCGCAGGGATCCTATCTCCGCCTTAAGTTCAGTCATAAAGGCGGCCATAAATGCCTGAGCGACGGGCGGGGATTCCGCAGCCGCCCAAGATGGGCCCTCCCCGGCCGCAGGCGCCCCGGCCTTGCCCCACATGGCCACCACGGTGTTGTCTTTAGGGGCCGCCGCCGAGTCGGCCCTAGCGCCTTTATTGGAGTGCGTCATCGTCCCTTTTGGCCAGAAGGCCCACCAGGAGGTCGGGGTCAGTCACTCCTCTGCGTGCACACAGCCTCGAGCGATAAGCAATGGCAGAAGGGTGGGGGAAGGGGCCACCGGGCGTGCAGCACACACTTCGCGGGCCACCTCCACAGAATCGCCGTGCACAGCAGCCTCTCCTCGTCAGCAAAATGGCGGTCGCCACACACCGCCGGGGCTCACCACTTCACCACCGCTCTCCCGCCGTGTCCACCGCCGGGGATCTTCCGCCAAGGCCAGGTCGGCGCCGATGCAGCCAGCCACCAACCGGCAGCACAAAAGAAGGGCACAGGGAGACACCAGCACCAGTCCGCTGCCAGGGCGCTCCACAATCAGCCACTCCGCAGCCGTTGCACCGCTCGCCCGGCTCTCGGGGCAAGCCGCCTCTTCGGGAGCCCAAAATGGCGGGCGCCGCCCAGGTAGCGCCGTCCGCTCGTACAATCACCCCCAGGGCACCGCACACAGCAGTCAGCCGTTGAATACTCAGCCGCGGTGTGTCCACCCCTCCGTGAGGCTCAGGGGAGCGGGTAGGTGCCGCCCAGCGCTCGCCGTACCACTCACTCGGCAATCAGCGAGCTGCCGCCACAGGGTTTCAAGATGGCGGGCTCCGCTCGCGCTGTGTCGTCCGCCCGCGCTGGAAGTTTCCCTCAGGACGCCACTGCCCCAAACTAGCCAGCGGACACTCGATCACGGCGTGCCCACCCCTCGAGGGCACGTAGGGGAGAGGTCAGGTGCTCCGCGATCCGCTATAATAGCATATATAGGCCGGCGGCAGCGGGAGCTCCACAAGAGCACGTCTGCTCACATCACCGCTCAAGCCACGCCCCGGAACCTGACTTTGAACATGCTTTTGAACAACCGCCAATTTTTGCCTTTACCAGGGGCAAAAATTTAGGGGAATTATTGAAACAAAAAAGGCCAAAAGAGACTTGTTTTCGAGGAACAAGACCGTGCCTACAATGTGGGCACTGTAATAATATCATGAGGGGAATACAGTGACGCATCCGATGAAAGGACACACCATTAAGTTACATGCAAACGCCACCTGTGATACAGCAAATGCGATATACATGTTAAAATGCCCCTGCGGAAAAGTGTATGTGGGGAAGACCACACGTAAGATAAAAATAAGACTCAATGAGCACAAGTCAAACATTAGGACCGGAAATGTCAAATCGACAGTGGCCACACATTTCAAAGAAGAAAAACATAATGTGTCACAACTGCAATTTTTGATTTTGGAAACAATAAATAAAACAGAAGTACGTAATAATATTCGTTTTCTCCTCCAAAGGAAAAACAACTGGATGTATCTTTTGAACTCCCACAAACCATTCGGGCACAATGATCGCACCGAATTTACTTGTTATCTTTAAGCACACATGATATCTAGAATGGTTCAAACATTCTAGTTGATATATGATAAAAGCACACTGTTGCTTTAGCCTTGCCTACACGTATGGATGTCCGTACATTTAGCCAGTGGTTTATTATGCATGTTATCATTAACGCTATGATTTTGAATTTTTAGATAGCCTATATTGTTTTTCTTATTTGTTTTTTTAAAGCTACCACTATAATACCACTATAATTCTCATTGTTTTTCAATGACTTGAGATGCAGAAACTTTATTGTTGTCAAACCGAAATGTCATATTCAACAACGTGTATTGTAGCCCTCTCATTGGCCGGTTTTCCGATCATGTGACCGGAGTACGGGCCAATCAGAACTCTTCATTCTATTTGAGGTCACACTGCTGTTATGAAAGGTAAAGCTATTGGTCAGATGCCCTGCTAATGCCAGCAAAATTCGGAATGAGTAAAGGAAGACTGCTGAAGGCGTTTTTTCGTCTGAGATGTAAGTTCAAAATTACCGCGTTAACGTTGTTTGGTCTTTTCAAACAGCACACTGCTTTAAGAGCACCTTTTAAACAGTACATTGCTTCAAGAGTTCTTATAAAGTGAGCTGCTCGATGTCATTTTACTTTTCTGTTGAGTTTTACTCTTCAGTTGCGCGCTATTCAAGAACTGATGAACATGAGCACATGTGAGTGCCTAGTTGGCATTATTTTTGATATTCACGTTATATACCACTTATGCACTGGGGTAATCACGTTTGAACACGATTTTTCAACACAGTGTTTGTTTTGGTAAGATATATGTAAACGACAATTTGACAATTTTATTTTACTGTTGATTGACACTAGCATTATTGTACCTTGTTTCAGCTGATTGTCCCTGATGAAGGTCAACAATGACCGAAATGCATTGGACTAATGGATGGAAAATGATTATAATCTTATAGAACACAATTTGTGAAAGACGAACTTTTGAAAAATCTTATGAATGAAATAAATTCGTAAAAAGTCAAATATTGTTTTTGAAGTGAAATTTGGAGGAACTCTGGGATAGCCAGGAGGATTCACAAGCTGTGCAACAGGGGATGCTCTCACGGCTGGTGGGAAGCACTACATTGTGATTTTCAGTTAAGACGCCTATGACAAGAGGCGTCACTCTGTTTTAGCACGCTCTAAAATTGACGAAAGTGGCATTTTGAATATATGAACATTAAAGTAAAACGGCACAATCTTTACACATTTACGAGACTCACAATAGACCACATTCCCCGATTCTATATGTAATATGATTCTGGTGCGTGCCTGATGTAATCTTTGTCCAGCCATCCCTTCCCACTATCTGGAGTAAGCTTCCTATGCCTTCAGCAGGCTTCCTGTCCCTCTTTGGAAACTAACCTTCCGGTCTGGGAGCTGGCTCCCCCATGGAAGACGACAGCCGCTGTGCTTAAGCTGAACACATTGCACTAGGGGCTGCAGCCAGGCGAGCAACACCCATTGGGCAAAAGTGGCTTCAGCCCCCCTCAGCTGCCATTGGCTGGGTTGCCCGGGCTGGAGTTGGTGCCTGCTTGCCTGACCTTCAAGTCTGGTGATCAAGTGTCCATAAATTTCACAGACTGTCCTTGATTTGGATCTCATGAGAGTTGTCATTGATGATCCCTTGTATGGATGCCTTTTGTCCGTAATTTTGGAGTTTGAAGGGGGCAGCGCTGTTCCCCTGTGAGAAGCCTCAGCTCCCTGATGGTGCAGCCTTGCACTACTCCTCTGGGCACAAGAGCAGACCCACCCCGCCCATTGTCATTCTGTCTGCCAGCTGATTCTCACATACAGATTGACAGTGTGCCAGTCTCGGCTTTTAAAGCAGTTGGTGGCCTCCTCCTGTCTCGGTCTAGGGCAGGACATTCTGTTTTAATAGTACATAAAGAAAAATGTTGCACCTCACCAGATGGAAGGAATGTACAGAATCCAGTTCATGTAAAGAAGCCAGTGAAAGAAGTTAAAAAGAAGGGGTTATAGTTCTTTCACAGTTTCATCATTTTTTAACTGAAGCATTTTCAATATTATTTACAAGGAAGCCATAGTTGCTTGCTTTTTTATTTTATGTTTCCAACAACCATGACAAGGCCAATAGTCCTGGCTTTTTGTAGGCGTGATGTGTTATATATCTGGATGCAATAACAGAAGTACAGAACAGAATACCTGTCAGACAGCACACTATGCTAAGCACAGATTTTTAGCTACTGTGTTTTAAGCCGTGCCCTATATTACATCGAACATGCCCTTTTGAGAGACCCCCAAGTTTTTTCAATTCACTTAAAGCCCTGGAAACAACATCATGTCACAGTCACCTCAGGTCCTGGCACTGGGCATCATGCATTACTCGACTTCCAAGTTTTATGCTTGCCTATGTGCAGGGGTATGTGGAATCTTTTCCCACCCCACCCCTTGCTTTAGGAACTACAGGAAGGGTGAAGTTCTTGATGGGTCTCTTCTCTCTGCAACCGGGGAGGGGTTAGACAGTGGGGAGGATACTCCCATGTCCTTTGTCCAGTTTTGCGCCAGAGCGGGAGCCAATGGTTCCTTGAGCTGGTTTGAACTGGGCTATGCAAGGAGGGCACCAAATGTGACCCTCCAGCATACTGAGTGGTGCTGCAAGTGCTCCCACCCAGCGCCAATAGTCTAAACCCTTTCTGGCAGGTGGTCACACCCCCTTGTGACAGGATACCTATTGTTCTGCCTTCCCCTGCTCGAGCTTGGCACAGCAGCAGGAGGGCAGAATCGTGTCTCTGGTCGTCAGCACCATGTTGTGCTGTCTGGGTCTAGAAGACTGGTAAAGGGAGGAATGAAGACTTAACGGAGGGCCTTTACAGTGCTTGGAATCATCCCTTACGGTGTGGGGGTATGATTTCAACATGTTTGATACCAAACATGATAGGTTTCATTACAGCCGGTTTCAAGATGGTCATCGCGTAATGATGTGGTGCCCCTCTATATGTTATATGGCTGTTTCACTCTGTAGGGTGTTGGGGTGTCCTGTCATGCAGGTGCGCCCTCACACTTAGAACCGAGCACCCTGCCTACAGGATTGGAAAGACCTGCTTTAGGGGGGACTTATAGGTTTTAAGTGCAGTGACCTTAGATATAGGTAAACCTATACCTTTCATAAGTAGTGCTAGCACCAGCTTACACACGCTGCAATGACAGGCCGTAGTTACAGTTTGAGTGGTCCCTTATGGGTGGCATAATGCATGCTTTACCCCATGGGGGCCCGTGGGGTACCTATGCCCTGGGCACCTTAGTAGCATATACTATGAACTTATAAGGATACCCCAGTATCCAATCTGGGATGTACCTAAGTACTTACCATACCAATTTTGGGGAGAAAGCAGAGAGACTGGGGTCCTGATTCGCAGGATCCGAGTCAGACTAGTCAGAAATAGCATAGCACCAGGCAAAAAGTGGGGGTAACCATAAACGCAGATCCTACTTTCCTAAACCAAAGATAACACCAAGCAAGGACGTTGGGATTTCACTCTTTTTTCTGGTTTCTCATTGTGAATTTCAGACACTAGATGGCTATTACTTTCTCCTGTTTTACATCACAAGTCACTGCTTTGTTTTTAATTCTTGCTGCATGAGGTTAGAGTGTGAGTGGCAGTGAAAAGCCTCAAGCAAACTTGGGTCTTTTTGGTCTTAAGAGTCTAAGAAGACTTCAAGGTGAGCCAGAGCAAGACATCTGTCTCGAGCCTGGCTTGAACCTTCAGTCACTCAACCAACTAATAATCCCGCCGGACATGGATTTGAATTTGAATTCCAACAAAGGCATCTTACCTTTTTATTCTTCTGGGATCGATAAAATAGCTAACCCAATCCTGCAAAACTATAACATATCCTGTAGCCTGTGTAATGTAGAACACAAATTTATATATTTAACTTCAAGCAATGCTAAGTTTACACTGTGTTGTATACTAGAACCCCTTTCAATAAAAGTCTGAAAAGCACAGAAGGGCATCAGTTATGTTGCTTTTTTTAAATCACAGCACTTGCAGGTATCTTGATTATGTTGTGTGCTGTGGTGTAATGGTTAGTCATTCAGAATTGTGTATAGTTTCAAAAGCACCATCAATGATACTCTTCAAAAACGTCTGAGATATATTTTGTAAGTGTTGTGGTTTGTATGCCCACCTTTGTACCATGCTTAAAACTGTGTGTTATATGAACTTAAGTGGTTAAAGCCACTGATTATGTTTGGCCTAGTTAATTTTGAAATGTATGATAGCTCCTAATACAGCACATATCCACATCCCAAGCCCCACAACCACAACAATTTGTGTAGGTAAATTTCAACATGTTTCCCTTGCCATATTGTACCTGGGAAAACTTGGCTGGGGGATAAGTGCCTTATAAATAACAGAGCATGAAGGTTGTGGTGCAGAGAACACTAAAATCTGTGCCTTATATCCTATTTTCAGACAAAACTCACAAATGATGCTATTTATCACACCAGATACATTGAGACCCCCTCTTAGTATCTAACTTAACATGTCCTAAAGATATCACACTCTCCTCCAAGGCATTTGTAATCAGGGGCTAAGTAGAATTACGTAGTTCACAGTACAAAATTGTGAAGTCCTAATGAGCATAATTTTCAATGTGTTTTTGGGATTGTTAGATACACCTAAGCTTGGTATGGAGCCAAGAGGAGTGAGAGATGCAAATACTTAATCCCAGTTCATAGGTGACTGACTCAACTTTGTGGTGGTGTCAGGATTTGGGACTGCTTTGCAGTAGGGTTTCACCTTTTACGGAATAGCCAGGTCTTTACTGCACCCCTGAATCTGAGGTCATTTTCGATGTTTCTTATCTTTGCAGGGTGAGAGTTTTTAAATGTTGCTTTGTGGACAGGAAATGAAGTTCCATCTGTGTGTAGCTTCCTGAAGGAAATGAATGAGGGCTGGGATGCCAGTTTTAAGGGCAGAGTTATAGTCTGTGTGTATCAGTGAAGCTTTGTTTAGATTCCCCTGTTGGTAATTTTCCAAAATGTCTTCAGGGTAACCTCGTGCTTCATATCGAACCAATTAGTGTTCGATTATTTCAGTGGTTCTCACTGGATCAGAAGTGATTCTCTTGATGCGTATTAGTTGGGACACTGGTAGGTGAATTTTCAAGGATCTGGGATGAGCACTTGAGTAATGTAAAGCATTATTTACATAAGTAAGCTTACTGCAAACTGTGGTTTCAAAACCATCTGTTGTTTTGTATATCTCGATGTCTAGGAATTGAATTTTATCAAGAGCTATCTGGTATGTGAATGTCATTAAGTTCTTTGATGCTCCTTGTTAATGTATGCATGTCTCCTTTCCACAAAAGAAGTATGTTATCAATAAACCTTACTAAAAGAATGGTATTGCTCTGCCATATGGGATCATGTAAGATGTTCGTCTCCTCAAAATATGCCATGAAAGTATTGGCATACAAGGGGGCACCGGGAAACCCCATGGATGGCCCGGTGTGTTGAAGATAAAACTGATCTTTCCATTGGAAATAACTGTGGTACAAGGAAAAGTGGAGTAATTCCAGCAGGAAAACCCCCAGGTCTTTGTCCATGTCAGATTGTAATAAATGCCATTCCACCGCTTCTGATCCTTCGTTGTGTGCAATGGACGTATACAACGCCACTACATCAATAGTGCAAAAAATAGTGGATTTGGTGATTAGATGTCGTACACTTTCCAATTTGTGTAAACAATCTGTTGTGTCCTTAACATATGTGTGCCACTGTTCCACCAAAGGTTGTAAGTGGAAATCTATGAATCGACCAATAGGTTCATGTATCGACCCACATCCTGCCACGATGGGGCGACAAGGTAGATTACTGACATGCTTATGAATTTTCGGTAGCATGTATATATGTGGGATCTGTGGATTAGACGTGAGTAAGTATTTCCTAGTGTTCGAGTTGATCAGTCCTTCAGATTCAGCTTTGGTGACAATGGTTTCCAAAGAATTACCAAATTCTTTTGTGGGATCTGATTCCAATGGGATGTATGTATCTATGTCCTGAACATGCTCATCCACTTTTTGTGTATAAAATGTCATGTTCATCATTACAAGGGCACCCCCTTTATCAGCAGGTTGAAATTGTCAATGCTTTTATGTGAAATGGGGGACATAAACTTGCTTTTAGGTCGAAAATGTTCTGGTGTGTCCCTGGTGTTTGTGCCCTCAATGGTTGAAAAGAACCATTGAATCCGTAATTTTCTAATGAATTTAAATAGGGCCACTTCAGTTTCCAACTCATGAGAAGAATAGGTAGGGACAAAAGAGGTTCCACTGTTAAGGACATGTTCTTCCTCTGGGTTTAAAACCCTGTCAGAGATGTTAACTATGAGACTGTGTTCTTGACAATGCGTTGTGGTGGTCCAGTTTTTTTTTTTTTTTTAAGTTTTTCCCCTCGTTGGTTTTCTTTTGAGGTGCTGGTAGTTTTGTCTGGGGGTAGATTTACATCCTGGCCTGACTCTAAAAAAGGAACCTGAATGGTAGATGTAGACGGACCCTCACTTCCCCTGGTTTCACAAAAATTACATTGTACATTGGTAGAACATCGCGAAAAGTAAAAACCCACATTATAGAGCACAAGAGTTCCATCCATAACAAACATTTAACATGAAGTTTGGCGGCACATTGGGTTAAAACTGCACACACCATCCCTCAAATTAGATTCACGATTTTAGAAAAAGTGGATGAAGCAGTAGGTAAAGACTATCAGAACATGTTATCTCGGAGGGAAACAACTTGGATAAAAAATCTTGGTACAATGAATCCCGGGGGTTTAAATGACCAGTATGAAATGTTATGTTTTTAATAGATCGAATCTACTGAATGATCTTTGAAAGAATTGATACTCAGGAATGGGGGTGATCAATGTAGACAAGAGTCATCTAATGTACAGGGCTTGCACATGAGGAAAATTCCCTGTAAGGGGGAGGCACTTAAGCAGAGGTTTCGTTTTAATGGGTTGGGTGCATCACATCACAGAGGCCAGTGGAGGTTTGGATTCACATATTTACATTATTTAAATCATGAAATCTCACCTTAATACATTGGAGGTATTACACATTATCACATAGTTTTGATGCGGTACGGACGGTGTCTCATATGGTCTGCTTTGAGAAATCATTGATAGAGTGAACTCAAAGCATAACATCGACTCGAAGCGCAAGTAAAATGCATCTGAGGGGCCATACATGATACATTCTGGAGATCGGTTACATCTTGGGGCAACAACGACCTGATTAGCGTGCACACTTACGTTAGTTTCATAATAGAGAAATATGACCTAATACATCTTCTCGCTAGTACTTTGCAATCATATTGCATTACACATAGCCTCTGGACTTGTCTGTGCAAGCTACGGAAATCACAATAAAGTTTTGTGCGTCAAACGCCGGTTTGGGGCGGGTTTATAAGGTTTACATGATCACAGATGGGCGTGTCATTTTGTTCAAACAAACGTGGGTATTTTTGCGAGCAAGAGACGGAGAACGGCGGTTTTGTTTGTGGAAGAGGAAGTGATACACGCAGGTACTCATGCATTGATACTTTAATTGGAGGAGCATGAGAAGTGTTGTGTGGTTGATGGGCACGAATAACAGGGATCTTTAACTTTTACAGGCACGGGTCATAAGAACATTGGGGTGCGCGGAGAACGCGGGAGTTCTTAACATTTTGCAAGGGTGCAGAGGCACTTCATCCAATATAGAGGACGCGATCATACACAGGTAACTGCGCTAGCATTTATCAGCGGATGAACTAGTGTACATTGATGAATGATACTTGGTAAACGGCTGCATTGATCGAGGTTCATGGTTTAGTAGGGAGAAAGTAACAGTATCAGTGAGTGGACGCTGACTATTGGTATTTCTTAATGTTATAGGGGATGACTGATGTCCTCTTTGATTACCATTGGACAATTCAAGAACACTCACGTATATTTAAAGGAATTTGGCTATACGACTGATATTGTGTAGTTAGAGTCACACACCTCCTAGATGTGATTAAACTCATAGTCTGCATTACCTGTTTTAGGTTCCGAGGGTTATCACATCTCCTTTGGGTGCAAGCTATTTTTTAACATGACCACACAGGGAACCCCGCATGTGCAATACCCTCATTGATCCTTTGTAAATTATAACACCCACCAATAAGACTATTCTCACATATTTCTTTGCAGTGCCAAGTGGACGGACCCAACACAAGAAAAAGTTTTGCATGTATCAGGTGGAATGTTTAAACATTGTGATAACATTTGAATTTAGTATCATTGGTTGTTGCCCCTGACGAAGGGTCGACACAGACCCGAAATGCATTGGGTGTTTTTGTTATTTAAGTTGTTTTGACTATTGACCAATGATTTAAACTTTTGCTCACTGTTTTACATTTTTGACTGTGCAATGGTGCACACATCTCATTGTATCGTGCTGAAAAAAATGATTGCTACATAAAGTGAAGTGTTTTTGAACATATACCAAATAGTAAATGCTTATTGATTTTGATAATTATCTGTGATGACAAATTGATGACTGTTTGATACATATAGTTGAAATTTGGAAACCTAAGGGGACTTAGTTGAGCATCTCATAGACCAGGTGGTTCCTGGCCTCGACGGAGCCCAAGGCAGACCTCTCATGATCCTCGCTTTAATCGTTACATTTAGCTGAAGACCGGTAGGAGGGAATGTGGAAGGGAGAGATGACTTCTTTGAGGACATAAGCCAGCATGGTTGTCTTGTTTTCTGCAATAGTTTATAGGGCAGAAGGCTATGTTAGCGGAAGGGGCAGTGCTTAAAATGGATAATACTTTGTGACAGTATTTTCTGTCTCTGCAGTAATTGCTTCCTTTTCAAATGAGACAATATGTTAACTCAAATGAGGTTGGGATTATGTTTGCAGGGCCTAACGATTGTGCCTAATTTCCTGCCTGCCACAACAAAGCACAGACTAGTTGGTCTGCAGTCCAGTCTTTTTCTCATATGATTTCTCCAAAATGTTATGCAATTGTTCTAATTTAGCCCCATCATTCTTATTAGACAACAGTCTCTTGGATACAAAGTTCTTTCTGGGATTACTTCATCATACTGCTATTAAGCTTCCACCCAAAGAAGTCTTATTTCTGCAACGCTCATCTTATATACTTTGTTGCCTTGCTTTGTAAGGCTTAATTTTTTTTATCTTAAGCTCCCTGCCCCACCTGGGGACACCTGCAACTGTATTTTCCAGTTGGGGGCCGTTGAAGCCAGCCTTCCTACAGTGGTGGCCACAACCCTTCCTCATCTCCAGAACACAGACAGGAGAGATGCAATTGCAGTGCCCTGCGCTGGCTGCAGGCAGGGAACAAGAAAGCAAGTGCACCGCATCTCCTCAGACATATGTTAGATATTTTATCTTTAAGATGGTCATACCCCAAACATTTTGCCTGCTTACCTCTTGTTTTTGCTGAATCTTTTTGTTGGTCTTAGGACTCAGCACTTTACCACTGCTGACCAGTGCTAAAGTGCACGTCCTTCTCTCCTAAACATGACAACATTGGTGTATACACAATTAAAATATTTAATTTACCTGTAAGTCACTTGCAGAGTTGTGTTCCATATACACAGGGCCAGTAAATTAAATGTGACTGATTGTGACTCCCACACAAGTAGCCTTTCAAACCTGTCTCAGGCCTGCCATTGCAGAACCTGTGGTTGCAGTTTCACTGCCACTTTGAGTCAGCATTTAAAACCCTTTGCCAAGCCTTACACTCCCCTTTTACTACACATAAGTCACCTCTAAGGTAGGACCTAGACAGCCATAGGGCAGGGTGTTGTGTAAGTAAAAGACAGGACATGTCCTTTTTGTTTGGCATGTCCGGGTAGTGACAAACAGCTAAAGCCATTTTTCACTACTGTGAGGCTTACTCCTCTACATTGGGAATTCCTCAACACACATTTAAGTTGCAATTCCTGATTAGAAAGGAGTAGCTGTGTCATGTTTTATATCTTTGGAATGGTAATTATCAATTCTATTTACTGGTAAAGTGGGATTTAACATTCCTATTTTAGAAATGTTACTTTTAGAAAGTGGACATTTCTCTGTTCTTTAATATATGTCTTACTGCAACCTGTCTCCAATAAACGTCTGAGGTGGTTGATGGCTTCACTTTGTGGTATCCCTCAAGATAGCCATAAACACAGGAAGGTTAGATGTGTCTGAGTACGAATCTGCGTTCTGATCCGAGGGCGTAGTTGACACTTCACTTAAATAGGTTGTGTCATGTCAAGACACACATAGCTGATTTACCCCACTACAGCTAGTCTAGAGCCAGGGCTTTGAAGAAAGGGCTTCTTGCACTTTAACCCCTTCGACGCTGATGACGAGCTCAGCTCGTCATGAGGTACGCCTGTCGTACGCTGATGACGAGCTGAGCTCTTATGTAACGCAGGTTTTAAAAAAACGTAGCGCACAGCGGGAAAACCGCTAGCGCGCATGCGGTTAAAGACCCTCCGTGAAGTCGACCCACTTCTAAGGCACATTTCAGTATATGTACTTGGTCTCTGACCCGACCAAATCATACACTTCTGGACCTGTAACTGAACTCTGTCAGAAGACCTGCTATGCTGCAACTAAGGACTTTTGCACTACTGACCTGGAAGGCCTGTCGTGTTTTGGCAGCTCCTGAGTTAGCGTTTAGCACAGCTACACGGTCTTTTCTGTTAACTTGACCAAAACGAACGGGGGCCATTTTTGAATCCCTCTGACTTCCGTTTCCTATGAACACGCTGCCTCGTGGTCAGTGTGCCCTTTCGTCCTTTCTCGATACCTATGGTCACTATTCTGCTCGGCAACAGGCTATTTTTAGTACTGGTCAAGCGCACATGCGCACTATGCATCAACTGGTCACTCTTTAGGAATGTTCACACTAACTGACCAGTGCCATTGAACTCCTCCCACGTGCTGGCTGTGTTCCAAAAATGACCTTATATGTACCTAAAAATGTGTAACTTGTAACCGCCTATCTTTTTATTGCTATTAAACTATATAAAAGAGGTCGCGCACCGATGTTCGGTGTGCTACTTCTTACATTGCCGAAGGGTGCTGTGGGAATGTATCACCACCCCATGGGGTCCTAATAAACTTGTCTTTTACCTTTTCCAGTGTCCGTGCCAACTTCTATACTAAGGTGTTCGAGAGTTTAGCAGAGTACGTAGGTCTGATTTGTACCCAACACCACAATTGGCGACCACGAAGGGACTCATCGGCGACTCGGATGCCCGAAGGAGAGGTCGTGACGAAGGTCAGGAAACTCGCCATGGACGCGTACGCTGCCACTGAGTGACCCGAGTCTCGGCACCCGCGGTGGGTTTTCCCGTCCTTCCGATCTGACCTTCCAGGTGGCGCCGGTCTTCGACTGAGATTCTGATCTTGGATTGTCGTGATGTGCCGTTTTGGCTGATTTGACCACAGAATTTGGCAGGTGGACGTTGGACGTTTGAAAATAGTTGGTAAGCTTTTGAGCGGTGAGGTAGTCTACTGACACTTACTGTGGCCTTTTGAATTTTGAATTTGAATTTGAATTTGTTAGCTAACGTTTTGAATCTTTGAATTTGAATTTGAATATGTGAAGTGCACCTCACATAGGCAGGCATGTAGGGATATTTCTCTGATTTATTTGATTTGAACAGTGCACCGTGTTAGGTGGCATTTTTGTAGTATCGCGTTTTCGTGGTACTTTTTGAAACATGCCTGTTTTTAGCACACTCCGTAGGATGTGCTGTTCCGAAAATGGTACCAATTATCGATTAAGTGAAAAACAGCCGGCTCCCCCAGAGGGGACTCCAAATCGTGAAATGTATATCAAATTCGGTATTCCACCTATAATGTATAGTACATTATGGCATAAGTATACTAAGACTGATCGTGAATTACAGTGGCCACTATATGGGTCGTTTGACCTTCGAAAGGTACAGTATGTAGAACAGTGTTTGTTTCAGCGAAGGTCTAGACAAGATATGTTTGATTGTGTGCGTATGTGGGAGAAAGAGGTGCGTGAACGAGCGAAGCGTGAGGAAGCCTTGGCGGAGAAAGTGCAGCGGAAGGCTGCACATGACAAAGCTTTACAGCTACAGGAGAAGGAATTACAGGAAAAGAAAGAGATGGAGAGACGAGAACGAAATTTACAGGTTAATGGCCAATTTCCTATCAGGCGTCCTCTTTATCCGGTCCTTACTAATGAAATAGATGATTTTTCCTTACTAGATCGTTGTCCGCCTCCGTACGTCGTACCTACGGCTCCGAACGAGGACTCGGACGAGGATAGTGATCGAACACAGCGTACCAGGTTATATACGGAACGAGCTGCGGAATTGCGCTCAATTGCGCGAAAGCTAAATATTAATACTGTTACTGTTTCTGATGTTACTAAACAAATGGAACAGTGGTCTGATAAGGAACGACTGTATTTTTTAGATCATTTTGGAGATGAAGTTGTTGAGCGGTATAGAAAATATTCTCTCGAGTTAGAACCAAAGGAGATATCCAAGGATCGTGAGAATTTTCGTAAAGGTCTTTTTGTTCTTTCAGATGCGGACGATTTCTTCAAGCGTTTGCTTGAACTGCGTAATGAGACGACACGGCTACGGGAGTTGGAAAAGTCGAAGAATTCGTCTACGTCCGGAGTGACGGGGATATCCAAAGAATGCCCTATCTTTGAAACAGATAAGATCGCTGCGATTAATGTTAGACCTATGCGAGAAGCTGCGCCTTTATATGTCCCTCATAAAGGGGATGGCACAGATGATGATAAGGGATCCAAAGACGCGAAAGGGTATTTTGTATATAATTGGGTTTATACGCCTTGGAATAGAGCAGATGTCATGGCGCTTAAGAATGCTTTACCTGATCCCCGTAAAAACCCTGCGGCTTTTTATGAAAATGTTGAAAGTGCAATTTCTTCATGTATCATGACGTTAGTTGATATTGATCTATTTTTCGGGTTGATATTGCCCCCTGATATGTGGAGAGCGATTCGTAGGTTTGATGACCTCACGACTCTCGGGGCCACTTGGAAAGATCTTGTTCAGGCTGATTTAAATAGAGAACCAGCATGTAAGCCGTGTCAATTAATATTAGACCTTCCAGGGGCCATACTAACAAAACTAAAGACTCTTGCTCCTGCTAAAAAGATTGATTGGACTATATTAGCCTCTTGTAAGCAGAAAGCGGATGAATCAGTTTCCGATTTTTTTCTCTCGCTTCGAGGAAGCGTTCCATGATTACAGTGGTCAATTATTGACAGAAGATACTGGCAGGCATTTATTCCTTGATAAGTACGTGGCTAATCTCCTACCGGAGATTGCGAAACGATTGAAAGCGAGTGAAAGTTCATGGACCACAGCAACCCCTGCTTCTTTATTGACTATGGCTCAATATTATGAAAGACAGGAATTGGAGGCGAAGGAAAGTAGTGAAAAGAAGGCGAAGGAATTGAAAACGAAGGTAATGTTAGCTCAGGTTCAGGCTACGAGAGGAAACAGTAGAGGAGGGCGAGGATCATATAGTAATGCTCCTCCCCCTCGTTCTGACATTTCTGTGAATCAATGTGCATACTGCAAACAGTTTGGGCATTGGATTGCAGACTGTCCGGTGTTTCGAGAGCAGCGTAATTTGAGGGGACGAGGAAGTGGAAGGTCTAGGAATTATTATGGAGGGTCAAGAGGAGGTTATGGCACGAATGATCGAGGAGGTTATGGCACGAATGATCGTGGAGGATATGGAGCAAGGGGTCGTGGTCAGTCAGATTATAATACGTTTGATAATCGCAATCAATATCAGATAAATGAGGGTGGTCCTGCTGAACTACAGGATGAGCATTACGCATAGGATTGCGTAGGATGGGGTGTGGAATCGGTTGAGGTACCAGTTGATCAAAGGGGTCCATACATAGAAGCACATGTTCTGGGTTCCACTGATCAATTTCTGGTCGATATAGGAGCTACTCGTAGCGCTTTGTCCAAACACTTGGTTCCAAGGGCTCCCCTGTCTGGCGAGGTAATTACAGCAATAGGGTTCGATGGAACACCTACTTTTAGCCCATTGTCTCAACCAGTTGCATTTCATGTTGATAAATTTGCTGCCCCATGTCCCTTTTTGTTGTCTCCAAATACACCAGATAATATTATTGGACTTGATATGTTAAAACACTTTCGAGCTACTATTCGCTGTGCCCCAGAAGGAGTGCGAGTTGTGTTGAATGAGAATTACCCGGAATTGGAGCGAGTGTGTTTTGTCCATGAATCTGAAGTTCTGGCCTCCTTACCGAAAACGTTGTGGGCCACTTCCGATACGGATGTAGGGCAGATGTTAATCCCTCCAGTACGTATTACTGTAAAGGAGGGAGTGTCTCTACCACGTGTCCCACAATATAAGATTTCCAGAGAAGGAGAACTTGCTTTGATGAACATTGTGAACGATTTGATTTTGGCAGGAGTAGTTGAGGAAGTCCCCTACAATGTTTGCAATAGCCCCATTTTACCGATTCTTAAAAGAGATACAGATGCCAAGGTTTACCGTTTCATTATTGATTTGAGGGAAATAAACAAGATAGTAGTGCCTCAGTACCCGGTGGTGTCTGACATCACCACGTTGCTTACGTTGGTCCCATCGACGGCAACTAATTTTACAGTCACGATTTGAGGAATGCCTTCTTTTCGATCCCTGTACATCCTGACAGTCGATATCTATTCGGCTTTACATTAAATAATAAATCGTACAGATTCTGTCGAATTCCTCAAGGCTATACTGAAAGTCCTAGCATTTATAGTCAGGCATTAAAAAGACAGCTTGATTCTTTTGACTTACAAGAGGGAGTGGTTCTCATTCAATATGTAGACGATATTTTACTAGCTGCAGACACGCCAGAACAATGTGAGAAGAGTACCTTTTCTTTGCTTTCCTTCCTGGCCAAACATAATCATAAAGTTTCGAAGAAAAAGCTACAATATTGTAGACCAAAGGTGACCTACCTCGGTCATCTTTTGTCTAAGGAGGGCCGTGCATTGACACCAGATCGAATTCAAGCAATCCTAGATACTCCAGTCCCTCGCACTCAGAAGGATGTTCGCGCCTTTATAGGTTTGACGTCTTTTTGTAGGCAATGGATACTGGGTTTTTCACATGTCGTTAAACCTTTGTTGGCATTATTGTCTAAAGATACACCGATTCCCATTGAATGGACGGATGAATGTCAGAATGCTTTTGAGCAATTGAGACAAGCTCTTTGTTCTGCACCAGTGTTGGGTACACCTGATTACACGAAGATCTTTACATTATATGTACACGAGAAGGATGGGTGCGCATTGTCAATGTTAGTGCAGACACACGGAGACAAACAGAGGCCTTGTGCATACTTCTCGGCGGTACTCGACCCTGTGGCTCGAGGATTGCCCGGATGTTTTCGAGCCGTTGCAGCAACAGCAGTTGCGATACGACAAAGTGAGGGAATAGTTTTGTCACACAAATTGTTGGTGCTAGTTCCCCATGCGGTAGATGCGTTACTGAATCAAACAAGAACGCAGCATCTAACCAGTGCCCGTTTGACAGGATATGAGTTAACATTGTTGGCGCCGCACATCACACTGAAGCGATGTGCGACACTAAATCCTGCTACTTTACTGCCGGATCCTGTTGCTGAGACCCAGAAGGAAGAACAACATGATTGTGTTTTTCTGACTGAGGAGCAGACAAAGGGTCGTATCGACTTACAGGATACGCCATTTCCAGATGTAGATGGGGAACTGTGGGTTGATGGATCGTGCGTGAGGTTACCAGATGGTACGACTTCCGCAGCTTATGCGATCACGACACTTAAGACTGTGGTAGAAGCAGCACGGATACCCCAAAAATCGGCTCAAGCGGCTGAGTTGATAGCCTTAACGAAGGCATGTGAGTTAAGTGCTGGACTATGTGTGAACATTTACACGGATAGTCGTTACGCTTTCGGAGTAGTGCATGATTTTGGCCTACTTTGGAAGGAACGAGGATTCCTGACTTCACACGGAGTACACATCATGCATGGAGAGTTGGTACGCGATCTCCTGAATGCACTGTTATGCCCAAAGAAAGTTGCAATAGTCAAGTGTAGTGCACACAAAAAGGTGACGGACAAAATAGGGCAAGGCAATGCCTTTGTAGACCGCATTGCAAGGGAGACCGCTATGCTGCAAAATAAATTCCCCATGTATGTGGTGAAGTCACAAGCTGAGCGGTGGCATGATGCTAGAGAAGAAATACTAGATATACAGAAGTCAGCATCAGAGGCAGAACTTGTGAAATGGGCCACTGAAGGAGTATTAGATGATGAGGGTTGCTGGCGTAGTAAAGATATGGAGAGATGGAAACTACCCATGGCCTATTTACAAACAATGGTGCAAATGACACACGGGCTGGCACACATTGGAGCTCTCGCAATTACTAAATTGCTTACACGAGTTTGGGAAAATGCTGACATTGCTAGTACGGCTAAGAGAGTAGTGCAGACCTGTCTGATATGCTTGCAGCACAATCCTGGACAAGGGACTCATACTCCTAAAGGTGGGTTTGTTCCACCTACTGCACCATTCGAAGTACTACAAATGGATTACATCCAGCTGGAGCGCTGTAATAATCTCAAGTATGTTCTAGTGGTGGTGTGTGCCTTCAGCAAATGGATTGAGGCTTACCCTACGAAAGACAATACAGCATTGACAACAGCTAAGGTGTTACTGAAGGAGTACTTCCCGCGCTACGGTGTTTGTAAACTTATGTGGAGTGATAATGGCCCTCATTTCATTGGAAAAGTAGTGGAATATGTCCTGAAAGGATTGGGAATCAAACAACGATTCCATGCTGTCTTTCATCCGCAATCAGCAGGTTTAGTAGAACGATACAATGCAACTCTGAAGCTGAAGTTAGCAAAGATAGTGGCATCTACATCTCTGAAATGGCCGGACGCTTTGCCTCTGGCATTGCTGTCCATTCGATCAGTGCCACATTCTCGATCTGGCCTCACACCCTACGAAGTGGTGTTTGGAAGGCCTATGAATATTTGGGGGGTTCCTAAGCCTCGTCTGATACATGATATGCCCTGTATAATGATGAACGATTATCTGGCACGATTGACAAATGATTTGCTTTCTATTCATCAACAGGTTCGAGAGGCGCTCCCTGATAACTCCATTGGTGAGGCTCACGATCTCCGCCCTGGGGACCACGTGATGGTCAAAGTCTTTGAGCGATCCAGCAGTTTGGAACCGAGATGGCATGGCCCTGAGCAAGTGCTGCTGGCTACGCGAACTGCCGTGAGAGTCACTAACAAGAAGCGGTGGATACATTCAACGCACTGCCGACGTGTCTCTCCGGATCTGGTGAGCCCTGTGGTGCTATCCGACTACAGAAAGATTTTGGATACAGAAAAGAGCCCAGCTGTCACGCCTGATGAATTGGAGGGAGCCTTCCCGGACCACGTTGTTTCGGATAAAGTGAAGTACAATCTACGACCCAGGAAATAAGATTCCTTTTGTGTTTTTGAAACTGGTTGGTAACCGCTCTGAGGTTTGTGAAACGGAAGCCGGGAATATCAAGGGGGGGGGATCAGTTCTGCCCAGTGTAGCGACACCCGTCTTGAATCCCGGAGAACAAATCAACGGCAGCCTCGGTTCAGAACCATCGTTTTTTTTCGCTTAGTGTTGCTTGTGAAGAGTATTGTTTTATGAACTATGGCATCTCCTTCGACACGAAGAGGGAGAATTCTTGGTGCTGTTTTGTTTGTCCTGACCGTAGTGGTGATCGCAGTATTAGCTTGGACTATAGAACTGTTGTTTCCTGTACGAGAACATTTGCTGCCCACCATTCCAAGTCCGTCTGAACATTTTCATTTCACTCTGCCTTTTCACGAAGAAAGACATAGGCAGACTTATTTGAATAACAGCTTTATTAAGATTCTGCATCATACTCATAACATGACCAACACGTCCAATTGTTGGGTATGTGGGATGTTGCCCGGACACCAGCGGAAGGGAGGAACACCACTCATTCCTCTCCCGTTTTCTCATAATGGTTCTTGTCATGCTTGGTACACTCTTCTTTTTACTTTGCGATGGCCAACGAAAGGTGGACTACTATTTCGGTTGAATAAAATATGCTATAACGATAAAGATGGCTATCCACACGCTGAAGGAACTAAATTCGAATGGGAAGAATATCGTCCGGACAATGTTTCTACACCTCGTGTATATACGAATCAAAGACTTATAAATGTGACAAGTATGCATATAATAACTGTTATAGATACAAAAGCAGATTTGTGTATTAGAAATAAAGGTACAATCCCTGTAGGCCGCAGTGAATGTAATATTACACTTACCTTTGATACACCAGCTGGAATTGCATTTGTAGCTTCACGTAACACATATTTCATTTGTGGGAATAAGGGATACCACCGTCTACCTTTGGGTTGGTTAGGAACGTGTTATATAGCTTTTGTATTACCACCTGTATTTATTGCTCCTCCCATGTATCACAATGATTACGTTCTGTACCATGATTACATACTGAACAGGGTCAAGCGAACAATAGATTTCGATGAAATAGACCAGACTGATACCACATTACAGCAATATGTAGATTTCAATTTGGGGTTATTTTCATTCGTAGGAGCTGCACTGAATAGTAGGAAGATAAGGCGGCTTACACGGGTGGTGGAAGCCGTCGCTAATGAAACTGCCTCTGCTTTAGGGAATATTACTGAGGAATTACAAATTACCAGAATTGTAGCGCTCCAGAATCGAATGGTTCTAGATGTAATATTAGCTGATAGGGGTGGAGCATGCCGCGTCATCGGAAGTAGTTGTTGCGTTTACGTACCAGATAACTCACCTTCTGTATATGATTCGATTACAAAATTACATAAAATAGCTGCTGAGATCCACCCGGAAAATGGAACATGGACCTTTTCTGGTTGGTTCTGGACCCTGCTTAGTACTTGGGGTTGGAAATTATTAACGATTCTCTGTGTTTTTATTGGAGTATTATTTTTCCTTTGTCTATGTATTCAATGTGGCCCTACATTATGTTCTGTATGTATCACAGCCTGTATTCCGTCCAAACGAGCTATTGTTAAACAAGAGAAACTGATCAGTGATGAAGTATTGAAAATAATGGCTATTGACATTGAAGATGAACATCCTGACTACGTTCACTATGAGGTAGCTTTTGCTAAACGCTAAAAGGGCCGTCTGTCGTGTTTTGGCAGCTCCTGAGTTAGCGTTTAGCACAGCTACACGGTCTTTTCTGTTAACTTGACCAAAACGAACGGGGGCCATTTTTGAATCCCTCTGACTTCCGTTTCCTATGAACACGCTGCCTCGTGGTCAGTGTGCCCTTTCGTCCTTTCTCGATACCTATGGTCACTATTCTGCTCGGCAACAGGCTATTTTTAGTACTGGTCAAGCGCACATGCGCACTATGCATCAACTGGTCACTCTTTAGGAATGTTCACACTAACTGACCAGTGCCATTGAACTCCTCCCACGTGCTGGCTGTGTTCCAAAAATGACCTTATATGTACCTAAAAATGTGTAACTTGTAACCGCCTATCTTTTTATTGCTATTAAACTATATAAAAGAGGTCGCGCACCGATGTTCGGTGTGCTACTTCTTACATTGCCGAAGGGTGCTGTGGGAATGTATCACCACCCCATGGGGTCCTAATAAACTTGTCTTTTACCTTTTCCAGTGTCCGTGCCAACTTCTATACTAAGGTGTTCGAGAGTTTAGCAGAGTACGTAGGTCTGATTTGTACCCAACACCACAGGCCTGTTTTCTGCTGTGCTGTCCTGCTGCTCAATGACTTTGCTGATAAGAGCAGTACTCTGCCTTGCAACCAAAATGATATTCAAGGGCCTATTTGCTTGCCTCCGGTTGCTTGAGACTTAGGGATATTAAAGTCTCTATCCCCGCTCCCGTGCCTGGTTCACTGGAAGAGACCCCAAATACTTGCACCAAGGACATCAACACATCTCCAGTCTGCGTGTAGCAGAACTGGTGCATCGACCCTTGTTGCGGAAGCAGAATTGGCACATTAATCTCGGCGCAAGCACATCACCTTGAGAGCCCGACGCATCAGAACCGCACATCGATGCAGTAGCAGCTGGGAGAGATCAATGCATGATTTGACTGTGTGGAGAAACCCAGCACATCGCACTTCGGAACCAACGCATCTCAGCAGTGTGCTTCATCTACGAAACCGACACATCGCCACCACTGCGGGTTCGACATTGACACATCGCTTTATGCATCACTCTACTGCGCCACAAGTTTCGTTGTTGAGACCAGGATAAGGTACTTTGTTTACCGTAGCCTGCATTTGTCCTGTAACTTATCTGCATTCCATCGCGGTCGGCCTGAACAATTGATTTTGCCCTAGTCCAGCACAACCAGATAACCCCCATTGGCCCTGTTTGCTTCTAAGCGCTATAACTCTGTTTATTGTTTTAAAATTCATAACTCGACTTCTAATAATTGGATCTTGGTTGTTTTGGTCATGATTTATTAATACAATTTTTCCCTATTGTTATGAACCTGTGTGGAGTGTTTTTGCAGAAATACTTTACACATTTCGTCTTTAGATATGCCTGGCTGGTCTGTGCCAAGCTACCAGAGGGTGAACACAGGTTATCTGTCAGTGTGTATCAACTTGCCCTGATTAGAGTGGTGGTTACTACTTGGACAAGGTACATACCTCGGCCAACTATATACCGCATTTTTAACACATGGGTATCGGGGGCACATGCTCAGCCCTGTGGTTTCTGTCCCTAGATATGAGTCCCTACGATGGTTACTTGTTGAGCAGATCCCGAGGGAGAGGGCGGCACCCAGGAGCATGAATATACTCCAAGAGGGGGCCATATACACATGTTCCTTCCCCAGTCACTTAATGGAAAAGGAAAGCTGTACCGACCTCTAGGGGTTTGACCCTCTCTTGTATTTTTATGGTTTTGTAGTAAAGTGTTACATGCTACATTTTGTGCTTTGTCCCCCAGGGAGATGCAGATATTTACTACCCGAAGGGATGATATTGACTATTTTTTTGCTCCTTTTGCTCCTGGTGGCCAGCTCCAACCACCAGTAGGATTTTTCTAAGAGCATCTGGCCTCCAAAAGGCACTTTCTCTTGGGAGCTGGATTTCCTAAATCCCTGCACAACACTGATTGACTCTTTGTGCTCTCTCCTGCTTGTTGGAGCATCTTACATAGCCCGTTCACAACAAACAAACATAACACCCTCTCTGCCATACTCCCTAGCCTCCATGGTGTTAGCCTTCTTGCAGGGCACATGTGAGTCAGCAGATTCAGGGCCAATTGTACTAAAAGGGATTACGCAGCTGCAGGACTAGTCCGCAAAAGTCTCGGGCCAACCTTCCAGGGTCCCCTAAACGGTCCATTCCTCTTACTGCTCTGCAACGTTCATAAAAGGGCCAGCCCCGTGGAAAGACCCATTCCTTCAGCCCATTCTTGCAGTGGCATCAGGTGGCTACTCATTCCAGAGGGAAATTCCATCCTCCGCCATTGCTCCCCAGGTCCAATTTATTCTCATCAGTGTCTCCTGCATGCAGGACTTTTTAAGTGGGGTGGAAAGTTGTCGAAGCAAGGCACTTGAGGGTGCTGCATCATTCATCAGCCTACCTGAATGCAGAAACTGGTTTGGTAGGCTTACACGCGCAGTCCGCACAAATGCACACGTGTGTTGCCATGTGTTCATCCCAGAGTATCTTACACTAGCTGCACATCACAAACCTTATCTTATAAGGAAGACACAAGTAATTGGCACTCTGAGTAAAACTTGAAGAGTGAGACTGACTCACAGTGAAGGTCCAAAACTGGGCAGTCCAACACTGAAAAATCCAGGAGGATTTACTACTCTCCTGCCTTGTGTAGTGTAGCTCTTTGCTGCAGTACATATATTTTCATAGCTATTGGACTGATCCAACACCAGAAGTAAGTCTTCCAGTCACAGTACATGTGGTAGAGCAATATATATGTTTTATTCCTTCTAAGAAGAGCCCCACACAGCCCTTCCAAGTGCCATGCATCAGACATTAGAATAACGCATTTTGAACTGACCCTCCGCATCAGCGCTAGTATAGGACATTGCCACTCAATCAGCTGACCTAAATACTTGATTACATTTCTAGTTAGGACCTTCCGCTTCAGTGGTTTTGAAGCAGTTTCAAGATATTTGTACAGCTTCTCCTTGCTTAAGAGGGTGTCATTTCTAATACTTATCTTTTTCCATGGACTTCATTGCTTAGGTTTGCTTGTGAGAAAGTCTCACTGGAAGTGTCATGTATTTGGTTGTTGAATGCCACTCATAAGTATACTGAAAACTTGAAAATGTCACACATATGCAATCTAAACACTTGGCAGCTATGCCCACACCTGATGCGGGGCATCTGCTGATACCTCATTTGGAATGGTAAGGTGTGCATTTGGGCAATACATGTACAATGTATTTGTGTTTTCCAAAACCTACAGCAGGGCTACTATTAGGAATACACAGGGTAATGTTGTTACAAGTTCGAAAATTGAAATGTCAGAAACTAGACCATCAGAATTGAAATCAAAAGCTCCTTTATTCAGACAGATAACCATCAAAGGTACAGAACATCCATGTAGTACATTCAACAATTTTGCTTCATTCATTATCCTTAATACATGAATATACTGTCATAAAACAGTAAAATGTAATCATAAAACTTAATCCCAGCAGACCAAGTTCAGTGCAGTTCCATAACATCTGTTTCTGTCGGAAAATATCAAGATAGTCACTAAAATTAATAGTCCTATCTTTGCATGTCTAGATAAATAATTAAAACTAATCCCAACTTTCAGAAATATATCAAATTCATGATAAATTATAAAATATAATGTTGTAAAAAGTGCTTTAAAAATGGGCTGGCCATCGGTATTACTATATATAACACAATTTAACTAATACATATATGTATAAAATGGTTCTCACAGGACAACCCATCTACTAGAATACAAAAATCTGCAATAATTTCAGAAGCATCTCCCGCTTTATCCAGACATTGAACAAAAACAGGCTCATGGAAAAAGCAACCGGCCAGATGTGTCAGTCGTCAAGATTCATTTCGTCTCTCAAAGGTGTGGTACCTCCAAAGACAAGCAGATTGGGTGCAACCATTTTCTACGCAAATCGCGGTATTCAGGACAGACAAACATCATATTTTTTTAAGATTCTCAGGATTCATGCCACAAGCTGGACATGAGTCAAGCGATGAATTAATATTCCAGTTTTTGCTGATAGATAGAAGGGGCAAACAGCGTGCTCTAAATGTAATAAACACGCTCCTGGCCATTGGTGGTGTTATATTGTCCACATAACTTTCAAAAACAGGTGTAGGTTTAAGTGGCAGGTATTTCTCAGTAAGATGGCCCGCAGTGCCCCTGGTAGTGATTTTTTGCCATACCAGTGACCAGTAGGTTTATTTTAAGGCCTGCTTGTCCTCCATGCACAGGAATTCGGGTGAGTCCCACACTCTGTTCAAACCAATTTTTTTACACCAATCGTGAACAAACCTTAACCAAGGTATCTCCAAGGCACGGTCCATATTCTTTACATCACTCAAGCAATCGCTATATTCAGCTAATTTCAGGATAGTCCAGATAGGGATCCAGAATAGTAGTGGCTTTAAATGCACCAGATCAGATACTCTTTTCATCCACTTGTCAAAGAAAAGTGGCTCTAAGACGGTCCTTAATGGTACAGAGAGCAATGATCTAACAAATATTTTCTCTATCATTGCAAGTCTCACCCTGTCACTGTAACCCCAGACTACTGCTCTATACAATGCAGCGATTTGAGCCTTTGCTCGATAGTCTTCCAAGGCCGGGGTAAAGTAACACGAGTATGTATTCTTCTGAAAAACATATTGTTAGAACTGGCTATTTCTGGTAGGCTAAGGCTGATGCCAAAGCCAGACAGAAACCACCATTCTAGTCAGGGCAAAGGGGTCACACGCCAAGATAACCCCTGCTCACCCCCTTGGTAGCTTGGCACGAGCAGTAAGGCCCACGTTGGCCCGAAACCCTGTCTCAGGGCCTGGAGGGTTCCCTAAGGGAGTGCCAGGTCAGGGGCCAAGGCTGTACTTACACGTCATTTGAGGAGGATCTTCCTGTGTCTAGAGGACGGGGAGTGTCTGTAACCAGAACTCCGGCGGTCCTGGTGTTTTGCTGTACCGCTCCTAAGTGGAGGGTGCAGACGTCCTGGTTCGCTGGGCATTTGACCGTCCAGAGTGCTTGACCATTTTTGGGGCCTCTGGAGGTCGTTCCCCGAGGAGGGGGGAGGCCAGGTTCAGGTTCAGCCTGACCTGGAGGGAAGGGCATCTGAAATCAGTGTCCTGACCGGTTTTGGCTTTCAGGGGTACCGCTCCAAGGTGGGAGGGTGCAGAACTCTGGAAGGGCGTGCAGAGGGATGGTGTCCTTACTTCTGACCCCGGTGCAACCTGACGGTTTAGATCCTAGGTTAGGAGATTAGGAAGCTTCCAGGTCAAGAGGAATCTCTACCAAAGTGGATCAGCTGAAGAGACTGAGGGGGCTGCCCTTGCTGTGTGATCTGGGGCCCACCCGCAGTTTGTTGTTTCCACTAAGGTAGAGGAAAGGGGACGGTGCTGTGTGCTGTGTCCCCCCACCTGCTTGAAGAGGGACTGTGCTGTGTGCTTTGTACCTCCGAAGTGAAATAGTTTCCAGATCCCAGGTGGTAGACCAGTTGATGGAGAGAGGTCCTGATCTGGTGGAAGAGTTGTGTTCTGGTGGGTGCTTCCCTGGGAGGGTGCGGAACCCCAGAAGTAGAGGTAGGGTGGGGCATTCTTGCCCGTGACCTCTGGTCAGCCTGAGGGTGTGGTCCCTAGGTTGAAGGATCAGTGGTAGTTGTAGCTACACTGAGAGGGAGAGTGGAGAATGGCTATTGTGTGCCAGGGGTTACTGCCCCCCACTCTGTGGATTGGTCAAGACCTGTGACATTTGGATGGCCTAGGGCCTGGTCCTGGCCGTGGATAACTAGAGAGTACCAGTGGGGTATTCTAGTTGTGCCAGAGAGCTTTTGTTGAGAGAAATCCATGTGGGTTCAGAGTGGCGCAAAACCGGAGGGTGTCCCTGCCATGCAGGCCCGTGTCCGTGTTTTGTCACCCAAAGCAGGGAAGCCCATCAGTGGAGTGATTGGTCTACCCTGCGTTTAGGCTGGAAGGGGGTTGTGTTGGACCTGGCCCTTTTCTGGCAGGTTCACTCCGAAACTTTTTGCTTTCCCTAGCCTGTTGCTGGAACCTGGTGTTGGTGATTTTAGGCCTCTGCGCACTTTTTCACTGTGGTACAGTGTAAAGTGCGTGAGCTCTCTGTGTATGTGTGGTGAGTGACCTGCCCTCGCATAGGAATGAATGGGGAATATGTATGCCCATGGTAGTTCCTGATGTGTGGGGAGTGCAGGGTCGAGTTTGGTATGTGCGAACTCGTGAGATTGAATGCTGCGCAATGGTATATGCGGCATGATTGTGTCTAGTGTAGAAGTGCCACTTTTAGAAGTTGGCATATTTGTGTAATTTGTGTCTGGCGTGTGATTGGCTGAGGCTGGCTGGTGAGCCTGGCTCCAAGAGTCTGGGAGAGTCTGCCCCGGTGGTGAATGGAGTGTTTAGCATGCTGATGTGAGGGGAGGAGTGAGCCTGGGCCTGCTTGTGGATTGACTGTCTGGTCTGAGGGTCCTGAGTGAGGCTGGGTTTTCCCCACACAATGCTGGCTCCATCCCCCGGTGTGTGTCTGATGTCCCTAGCCTGGTCAGTGAAAGGAATTCCCTATAACCAGTTCTAGCTGGTTCTCACACTGCCTGCACCCTGCTAGACAAAGGATTTCTCTGTATAAAAAGGGGATGTGTCCCCTTCCAAAATGTCCTTCTTTCTGACTTGAATCCTGCCAGGGGAGTGCTGCTGCTTGGGCTCAGGGGAAAGGCTTGCCTCTTTGGGCCCTGCCCATCCCCTGGATGCCTAGAGGACCCCTCTGCCTTGCCTGGGCTGATTGGGGGACTTTGCTTTGCTCCGGGACCCCTCTGCTTTGCCTGGGGAGATTGGAGGACTTTTCTTTCTGATGGCGTCCTGGGAGTGCTTTCCTTTTTTTTTTATTTCAGGACTCCTGGGTACATCTAGCGCTGGGAGCGCTGTATTCGCCCTTAGCGCTTGAGAGCGCTTTATTTTAATGTCCGTAGCGCTTAGGAGCGCTGTTTCCTTGCTCATAGCGCTTAGGGGCGCCTCATTCTGCCATAGCGCTGGAGAGCGCTGCATTTTTCTGCTAGCGCCTGAGAAGCGCTTTACTTATCTTTACTGCCGGTGCCCACCCGGCATTGCCCGGTAAAATTGTCCCCGGGGCCGCCCGGCCGCGACCAGGAAGTCAGGCAGGCCGGGGGCGGGACTGAGGGACACCCCGTGTAATCATTCCCCGGGCCGCGCTCTGATTGGCTGCCGGCCCGGGACAGGAAAGAGGAAGCCGGAAGCTGCCGGGAGCCGACCCCGGGATCCGGTGCGTGAAGAGGGAGAGAGGCGCCTGCCTCCTCAGGGCTCCCGGGACCAAAGGAGAGCCCCGGAGCCCCAGAGCCGCCGCAGCACGACCGGGAGCAAAGTGGAGCTCCCCAGCGTGGAGAATTAGCCCGAGAGAGGAGACGTCCCTGCGCGGGCCACGGGTGAGTGGGGCCCGGTGTGGGTGACAGAGGGGGGTCGTCGGGGCACATTGCCGGTGCCCGCCCCCCCCCAGTGCTCTCTCCGTGTGGGCGCAGTGTGATTTTGAGCCCAAGAGGCTCCAGGGGCCATTCTGGTTGTTTGAGGGCCACAAGAGGCCCTTGGGGGTCACGATGATTTTAGGAGCCTGTGCGCTCCACGATGGTGGTGCAATTAGGGCGGCCCCGGTTGGCAGCGGGTCGCCCCAACGTAGTATAGAGCCCCGAGAGGCTCCCTGAGGGCATATTTTGTTTCAGAGCCCCTGAGGCTCCAGCGTGATTTAGGGGGCCATTGTCCTTTTCTAGAGGGCCCTGGGGACACATAGTTTCAGAGCCTGTGTGGCTCCAACGTTCTGCGCAATGTGGCACAGTTTCAGAGCCTGTTTGGCTCCAACGTTTGGGGCATGTGTTATGTCAGAGCCTGTGTGGCTCCAACGTGGGCACGAGTGTTTTCAGAGCCTGTGTGGCTCCAACAGTTGGCGCAGTTCTGTTCTAGGGTCAGTGAGGACCCTGTCACAGTTTTGATTCCCAGCTGCCCAGCAATTAGTGGGCAGCTGCACCGTTTAGGCCCTTGCGATGTTCCCAGGTGCCCAGCAAGTAGTGGGCACCTGCAATGTTTAGGTTTTGCGCAGGTGGCGCACCCCTGACTGGCGCTGCCCTGACATTCTGGACACAGGGCTCTTTAGTCCCTTTATTAGATGGGGGCTGGTATGTGATTTTATTTAGGCGCAATGTGATTATCTATGTGATGGTAATTGCCTATTGTGAGTTTTGCGCAATGTGATGTGGTGCTAGGAAATGTAATGCATTTAATATGATTACGCACCTTGATCTTACACCTCTGAATGTTTTTATGCATCATGTGTTTTCTTTCCTTACACCTCTGAATGTTTTTTATGCATCATGTGTTCTCTTTCCTTGCACCTCTGAATGTGTTTTTATGCATCATGTGTAAATGTGTTTTTGCTTACACCCCTAAATGTATTTTATTCTTAGGTGGACCTAGTGAGGTCCTGGTCCCCTGCGTGACATTCTCCTAAGGTGGTTAGGGTTGCGTAGGTGGTACTTACCTGTTACCAGTAGTTACTGGTTGTGATTTATAACTGTTATTTTGCGCTATACTTATTCTAAGTTCTAGAAGTGCTATTTCTACTAAGTGCTGATTCTGACAGTGGACCATGTGGCCCTGTCCTGGTGTAAATAATCCCTTGTGAATATTGTCCGTGCCAGTTGGCACAATGTACATGTGTGATTTCTATCTGATGTGTTTTGACAATACAGAAGTTATTTTTATATAACCTTGTGTGGAGTTCATTTTGTGGTGTGCCTAGGATGTTGTTGCTGGTGTGTGCTGGCGCAAATGCTTTACACATTGCCTCCGAGTTTAGCCTTACTGCTCGTGCCAAGCTACCAAGGGGGTGAGCAGGGGTTATCTTGGCGTGTGACTCCCTTGCCCTGACTAGAATGGTGGTTTCTGCCTGGCTTTGGCGTCAGCCTTAGCCTACCAGAAATAGCCAGTTCTAACACATATAATGGCCTTAGATCTATGAGATATGATAAGGGCTCCTTTCTTTATTTGGTGCACTCACATACATTTGTCAGGCAGAGTTACCCCCAAATAGCCAAAACTAAGGACCCTTTCCAAACGGTCCTTCCCAGCCATTACTGAACAGCTCTTATTAACAGTCTTACCAAGGACCATAAATTTGTTTTTTGCCGCATTCAATTCCAAAACTCTGTGATCGCAGAACTCCAAAAATGTATTTAGCAGATTTTGTAAACCCATCGGGTACTTTGAGATTAATAATGAATCGTCTGCAAACAGGAGTATTAGTGTTTTAACCGCGTTGAGAGTAGGAGAATCTTTAACACGCTTGATCAGTTCCTCTGCCACACAATTTATATATAAGGTGAACAAGGTGGGAGCCAGAACACACCCCTGTCGAACCCCTCACAAATTCAATTAACCAACCTGGAACTCCCATGTATGCTAGTACTCTCCAAAGACTCTCCCTAGGTATCAAATTGAATGCAGCACGCAGGTCTACATTTGCCACATCAAGTTTTTTGTTACCCAGCAGAACATATTTCCAATATAGTAGGGCAAATTTAAAAACCTGATCTGAGAGAGGGAGGAGCTACGCTACGATCTAAGATGGCTGCTTAAGCTCCCGGCTCCGTCGACCTCCGCCGGCAGCTCGCATATCCTGTCATTTATCCTTTACCTACGCCGGACTCCCGTGTGTATGAAGCTCGCCTGATACCGGTGGTGCAATCCCGGACTCCCTAACATACTGGGTGGTGGAGTTATGTCGTGTTCCATTTTCGGCCTACTCCAGGGCTGAAGCCGGGACCTCGATTTCTAGCCCATCCGGGCCGGAATTGATCAACAGCGGCTGTGGAACCAGTGTTTCGTCCGGTCTTCCGTACTCGGATCTTTTTCTGCATCTCCGATCTGCAATCCAGTTACCAGCTGGCACTGAGGACTCGGTCTCGTGACACAGGGTGTGCATCGTGCGCCGCGGTCGGGGGGCGCTCGCCCGGAGACCCTGCTGGGGACGGCGGTGTTGAAGGGGGGGCCCCCACGGTCGGCGAAGGTGTCGTGATCACCAGCTGAGGGAGCGCCTGCTGTTGCCATCGGCTTCGTGTGTGCCTGGAGCCTCGGAAGTGAGTCTGGGGCTCGAGTCCTGCTTCGTCTCTTTGGGGGGGGGAGATGGAGAGGACAGATGGCGCACCATCGTTGAGGTCCGTGATGGCCGCCATTGGGGCGCTCCACTCCCAATTCACAGTCACGTATGACCGAATGTCAGAAACGCTGAGAAATATCTGCTTGCGACCGGACGATGATGCTGCGACACACGATCAGAATTCTGTGGTTCCAGTGGAAGATTTGGCCTACTGTTCTGAGGTTCCCACACGGCAGCCTGACTCAGCTCACGTCGATGATTTTGGCCTCGTGAATGTTGCACCTAAGACCGTAGTTAGCTTTCCCGGTATGACTCCTGCTCGGCGAAACATCGTTGCCGAACGTTTTGATCGCCAAGAACAGCTCTTTAGTGACCGTCGGAGAGGTCTGCTTATCTCCTTCATCTTTCCCCGTTGGTCCTGTGGATGCCGCCATCTTGTATCCTGTCCCCGGTCCGATTCAGCTGCTTCGAACTGCTATGGACGTTTCGATTACCACATGAATACTGTGGCTTGGGTGGCATGGGTTTTCATAAAGAATCAAACTGGTCAGGGCTGACTTCATCTTGTATCCTGCCCTAGATCCGATGCCACTGCTTTGTACTATCTGGGACGCTTCGCTTTCTGTGAGATTGCTGGCTTTGGCGACGTAGATTATCGTGAAGAACCGAACTGTCATGGTTGTCTTTGACTTTTGGGGTTAGCTACGCTTTGTGATCTATGCCGGGATTGTACTGTGTATCTCACTGGGAGTCGGGTGGTTTTGGTTGAGGTCCTCCCCATATTGGTGCTTAATACTTGCTTTTAATAATGGACAATATGTTTTGGGGAGGTCGCTAATGGCGGGGGGTATAGGTGGCCGGGAGTATGTTTGTTCTTCTCCTCCTCCGCTTTCTTTATTTCCCTTCTTTGGGGTGTTCCAGGGCGACAGGCACGCTGTTAGTGGGGTAGGCCGTAGCCATTACAGGGGTGCAGGGTGGCGGGTGTTGGGGGGGTTTGTTATTTTAGTTTGTTTTGTTCTATGGTCCCCTTTCTTTCTTTCCTCTTTCTTTGGGTAGGGTTTTTCCTCCCTTACAGTAGGGTTGGCTGCCTCTCCTTATCTTTTTTCTTTCTCTGTTTGGCGTCTATACTTGCCTATACCTTACTGTCTCCGGAGGGTGGGTTTTCGGGAGGGTGTGCTCGCTAATCGCTTGCTATTACATTGTCTTTTATTCCTCCTCAGCCTCGGCGGGCATAGTGTGCCCAATGTTCATATTGCTCATCACCTGGACTTGTTTGCACTGCGGGGTACCTCCCCCCCATCTCTTCTTAACTTCATGTTATGGTGTGACGCCACCGATAGTACAACCACTTCTGCTTCTTTATAACTTTAAAATTAAACCTTTGATATCCTTCTGCGTTGAGGCATATACAATCACATGCTGTATCTGTATTGTCGATATTATTCGGTCGTATATACGTGCATGACTCCTGATCTGATTCCTGTGTTTGCGGCCAGCCTCTGTGGTTGTAGGCCTGCGCTTGTCATACTTTGATTAACTCAATAAAGGTTTTAAAAAAATAAAAAAAAAACCTGATCTGAAGTGCTAACTTTTTCACAAAACCCCCCTTGAAAGGGAGTTAAAATCCTCTGAGCTTCCAGCCAATCGTATAATCTTTTTAAAGTCTGCATGCCGAATATGTTTTTAAGATTACCTGCAAGGCTAACAGGCTTATAGTTTAACTCCAAAGGGACCCATGTCTGGCCATACCCGTTCCACTCGGGATTATTAATAGCAGAGAGGGTATCCTCTAGACTGAAAGAAATCCTAACTATGTTACCATTTCCCAGCTTGATTGCAATAATATTACAAAATGCCCATCCATCATTCATTTTAAAGCCTGGAGCATGTCCTGCCAACTAGCATCCTCCCACTTCCTATTTCCATGACAGATTGCACACTTATAATCCCGTCCGGCTGTGCTACTCTTGAGTCAATTGCGGCCCCTAATAGGGGAGAAACAACCTTTACAAAGCGGTCATTAGACAGCGGTACCTTTACAACGCGGCCGTTACAATGACCAAGTTGTTACAAAGCAATGCCATTACTACGCGTCATTACAACGACTTGGAGTAGATGGTGCTCTTACATAAGGAATAGTATAATTTACTATTCCAACACCTTCTCTACTGTTGCGTAGACTGGAGTTGGAATAGAAAATTATACGATTTCTAATGTTAGAGCTCCATCTACTGCAAGTCGATGTAATGACTTGCGTAGTAATGGCATTGCGTTGTAATGACGCGGTCTTTGTAACAATCGCGTTGTTACGGAACGTGATGTAATTGCATGCGTTGTAGCATGCTTTATTCTAATAGGGCTTCTGTGCACTTCCTTGGCCTGCTCACAGTGGGGCGGAATTCAAGCATGGTCTACAGATTGCAAACAGATCTCTACGGTGTGTACATCAACACATTATATTATACAGCAACCAGTAGGAGGGTCTGAGTGCTAAATCCATGTTCTGTTCATAGACTAGCTTTTCACTAGTACTGTACCTTAGTTCACAGGGTCAACACACGCTTTGATACAGGTCGTCCTGCAGCACTTCTGGACCCCATCGCCGCAATCTACGTCCTTTACGCATATCAGGGACCAAGGAAGGACCTGCGGGCAGTAGTCTGATCCAGGAGGGCACCGGCCAGGCTTCTCTGCAAGTAACACAACATTTACGACATATCAAATGAGACGATGCAAATCAAGAATCACCACCACAAACAAAATCATCAACTGTGAACTTAACTGGAGAACTGCACAATGTCCTCACACATAGATTTTCAGTAGCAAAATCATTCTAGAAGTCTCAGAATTCCTTAGAATAGAATGACTTACTCCTTTCCTACCCTGATAAAAATTACTAGCAGAGTAATTAAAGAGATGTGTACATCACAACAAACACTGGTCACAAACTCAGCTAGACACACCCCTGTCGCATGTTAAAACAGTACAATACAATATTGTATTTGTGGAATGCATTATACTTTAACACTTTTTTTATTTGTACATTTTGGCGCCAATGTAACAAGTACAGTGGAATCAACATTTCATTTCTCACTTCATCTTTGCAGTCACGAGAGTAGTGACCAATCCTCACTTTTCCATTGTCCTGAGTGATATTGGATGTCATTGTACAAATATGTTCAATATAAAATTAATCAATGTTCTTCCATCTCATCTAATCCTTCCCAACCCTTCCCTTATCACAGTCCTACCTATTTTGATTTCCATGGAGTCCTTCATCTTTGTGTGTGCCGTTGTTGTGAAAGAGGTGTAAAGCCTGATGCCTGGGGGGCATGTTATTTCTCCCCAGTCTTGTCCCATGGTATCTAGTAGTTTCCAACTCCTCCCTTCCTTGCTTCCCTTGTCTTAGGCCTAATTACCAATACTGGCACTTGTGTCTCCTGGAACTGGGAAGCCTCTATTAGCTTATGCCGACCAGGTCTTATTTCACCTACATTTGCACCTTGGGTCAATTCCACCAGTTGAGTATGTGACTTCACACCCTCTTCAACAAGCACCTGGGATTCCCATGAGCATCCTATATATTTTATCTAGTGTCATGTACTACCCAATAATGATGCCCTGTGTGCCACTGCTTTATTCCATATTGTTACTTCCCTCCACTTATGTACCCATGCCACAGAACAAATTTCCATATCTAGTATTATTACTTTTTCAGGTAGCCCCACTGTTGTTTGTCTTATGTGCTGCTGACCAACCTGTAAATATAAACAGTCAGTTCTTTGTTGTCCAAGTGGATGGAGATGAATTTATCAAACCCAGATCTATCCCTGCTGCTTTGTTCAGGAGGTGTTGTAGCCAATGTCCCAAATAGTAATATTTCTCTTGTTTCTCCATAACATATATTTGTTTACATTCCTGTGATGATTCCTTTGTCAAAGAGGTCTGCTATGATCACCATCCTTCCAGACTTTAACTCTGTACCCTTTGTGTGATAGGCTGATATCTAGATGTCAGGGGAAACAGGAACATGGCCTGACCCCTGTTAGTTTCTACCTCTGGAATGTACTGGTCATTTACTATCATACAGTCTACTTGGTAAAGTTTATATAGGAACCCTGCCCATATGGTCCTTTCTGCCAGGGGTATCTCCATGTACGAACAGTGCCTCTCCGAGCTTCTCAACAACGATTCTGCTACTACTCAGGTCCACCTTGGTCTCCCTTATTTCTAGCAATCATAATTTTTTGGTACACTGTCCAATTTCCCTTGCCATACTTTTTGCAAAGTCCCTGAGGCCTCAACACATGTGCTAACTGTGCTTTGACCACAACAATAGCAGAGGGAAAGCTTACTGCCTTAGCATGCTGGCAGCCACTTAAAGAAAGGGTGGATACTGAGACAAATTCCGGTATTTATAATGGAAGTGCTGGATAAGAATATAGAAGATACAAGTTTGCTTAATTTATGGTATCAGAGGTAATGTGTAAAGTTGTGGGCATCACTCCCTGTAGTGAAGGAGTCATCCACAGGGTGAAGGCGATTTGTATCCCACCCCTACCAAATGGAGTTAGTGGTTACACCAGGATGTGATGCTATGGAGAGAATAAAAACCCCGGGGAAAGCCTCCGATGGCATAGTGGGAGTTAGAGTGTGCGCTTCCAGATTCACAGAGCGATCTGCTATCTTTTCCACTTCTTTCTGAATTGTAGGGCAAATAGATTTTCCTGATAATGCCATGGGTGTGGTAAACTCTACATTGAGTAATATAAAGTGGTGGGCACTAGGCCCATATACGTAGATAAACCACACAAACACAGTAGTAGGGTACTGTTACTGGCCCAGGGCAAGTGCACCTGGCCCCTTTTATTTGCAGGGTCACCTGACTGGTGATGCCTGAGGTGCGTGGGTGAAATATGTGGATGTAACACAAAGTGGAACACTAGAACGTGTCCAGCAGGACACTACATCCCTCCAAAACTCTAATGGAAAAATAAAAATCAAAAGTCCAACCTATGGGGAAAACAACATAATGAAACATAACACTAAAGAGTCAATTCAGGCTGTCTACCGGGCAGTGGTTGAGCCCTGGACCGCACGGTCAGGAGGCTTTGGTCCATCGTAGCGATGTAGTTCAGACCGGCCTGGTCTCACAGTGTGGGAGTCTAGTTACATAGTTCCAATAGTGGTGCATCTGGAGCAGTAGTGGAGTCCAGTTTGGAGATCTTCTTGAGGGATCTCAGGTTCCGGTGGACCACAAATACTGAGGAGTGCCAAGGCAGATGAGGGCCTTTCTTGGGGGTGATGATGCTTCCCAGTTCCCGCTGGCAGAGCAGCTTCAGACTTGCCTCTGCTGCCTGGAACCCCCTCTTACAGGAGCCTCCTGGAGAGCCTTCCTGCCGGGCTGCCATGGGACCGTGTAGACTGTGCGGGCCTCTCGTAGGCCACGCAAAGGCATCGGTGAGGAACTCCCAACAGGACCGAAGTCGCTCATGCAGCCACAAGGGTGGGTTCTCAGAGTCTGTGTGCTCTCGCTGCCAGGACTCATGTTCCATGCCTTCCTCAGATGTTCTTTGGGTGACCAGTTTTCATCTGCGACCTACATGCTTCCCGGTGCCCTGTCGTGGAGGTGCTGCAAATGCATCTCCCCAGTTGGGAGTCCCCTCTCACAGGAACTCCATTGAGGCCCTTGCCCCTGGATTGCCACGTGGCTCCGAGGGCTGCATGGGCCTCTTGTAGGCTGCACTGAGGGGTAACCACAAGGGTGGATAGGCAGATCATTCTCCCACCTCGCTGCTAAGAGCTGGAACACCCTCCCTATCCACCTACAGTAGACCCGAGACCTGCTGACCTTCAGAAGATTCCTCAAGACCTGGCTTTTCGAGCAGAAGCAGCATTCCCCTCCCCCCAGCGCCTTGTGGCTCTCACAGGTAGGTAGTGCGCTTTACAAATGCAATGATTGATTGATTGATTGATTGATTGATTAAACCAAGAGCTACCTTTTTGCCAAATTTGGTGTAATTCCGTTCAGCAGTTCGGGCTGTAGCCTTGTCTAAAGTTTCCTATGGAAATTACCATAGAGAAAACTTGTTTTGGGACCATCCTTTTTTATCAGCCTACGCTTGATGAATCACCCAGACACTTTCAAAACAGGAGCTGGCCTGAGAGCCCCTTTAGTTTTGAAAATTTCGTAAAGATTCGTCAAACTGCACTAAAGATATTGTCAAATCAACAAACGCTTTTATGATGGAAACGCTACATTGCATGCAAACAGCTCTCACCCCATTCCTCTTAAGAACAGCATACTGTATGGTGAACGACTTAGGGCCAAGAGAATCTGTGGGTCTAAATAGTTGTATGTGCAAGCAAAAGAAGAGATCTGTGTTATATTGAGACATAGAGGGTACCAACAATGGATGTATGACATTACAACGCATGCTTTTACCACGCATTCCTTTACAACACAGTTTTTACAACGTAAACCTTTACAACGCATAGCTTTTTGGGGTGCTGGATAGTGAATAGTTTAATTTACTATTCCAACTCCAGTCCCCGTGGATACTAGGGAAGGTGTTGGATAGTAAATTAAACTTATTCCCTATCCTAGAGCGCCCCCCAGCGCAATGCGTTGTAAAAGTTGCGTCGTAAAGGCACTGCCTGGTAAAAGTTGCGTTGTAAAGGATGTTTCCCAACAACAATCAGTACTAGAAATGGCGAAAGCAAAGGTCAGTAAAGTAAATAGAATGGATTTACTGTTTAAACAAGGTCAATCTACAAGGAGACAAGATAATGCTAGTAGATTCCTCACTACATACAATACCAAGTATAAAGAACTCAGGCAAGTCCTTAATAAACACTGGCACTTGGTAAAAAGGGACCCATTGATAGGAGGGGATATCAGTGTAAAACCAAGTATAACCTATCACAGTTCCCCTCATTGATACACGCCATATGTGGCTAAAAGCAAGTAAAGGATTTAAAAAGTGTGCCAAATGTAAGGCCTGCCAATATGGCAAGAACGTGACAAAAATAAAAACACATTTGGGATAAATGCTATTTGTCTCCAAACCATTAAATTGCAAATCTGAATTTGTAGTCTACCTGTTGGAATGCCCCTGCTCCAAGAGATGCATAGGGAGCACTAAGCCACAAGCCCACAAAAGCATTCGCCAACATTTGAGAGCAACAAATAATTCAGATACTACTTTCCGGTGACAAGACATTTTATGGAGTACCACAATAGTGATCCCACAGTACTCACTTATTGTGTCATAGACCAGGTCGAAAAATCTATCAGGGGAGGGGATAGAGAGAAAGCCCTCTGACAACTACAGTGCAGGTACATCCTGATAATGTCCACGAAGGAGCCCATAGGTTTGAACATTGACAAAGAGCTTCATTTCTTGTTCTAAATGTATGTACTCAATGTCTCAATGTCTTTTGAACCTCTTTGCTTTTTGATGGTTAGTCTTTGAACACTCGCAAGAATTTGAAAAGGTTTTATCTGTTTTTAACATACTCACAGTCTTTTCATCAGCAATGTATCTAACATCCCTGTTTTGTTCATTTGTAGGTTGTTCAAGAAGAACACCATGACACAAATGCACTAGAGCTAAGATATCTTTAGTTTTTATACTACTTATTTTTTGTGGTATTTTCATTTCTAGTATTATACTATCTAGTCTCTAGACATGGTTGCCATCCTTCGCCCAATGGGGAGTACATTACTGATTATGATGGGTAATTTCAACATCTTTAATTGTTTGGATAATTTTCTATACACAATGAATTCTACACTGTTTATTTTTGCCCATGCTGGCTTAAATATCTTGATGTGATTTGCCCAATGGGATGTATATTAGTATCCAAGATGAACAGCAGTTGGAAATCGTAAGCTTTGCTCTGGCTTATTGAAGTGCTTGGACACTACAACATGAATTGTTGAGTGTATTCAGCCCAATGGGGCTTTATCTCATATATTGTTTTTATTCATTTTTGTGAATGAATTATTGTTTCCAAAGGGTTGAGATAATCCTACCAGCCATTTGGCTAAGTATGCATTTAATTCATTTTATTTTGTTTTACGTTTCCGTTACCATGGTATCAGGCAAATTTGCTATGAAAAAGTTGTTATGTTGCTCTATGGGTTCAACAAAGCTTGCAGGAGACATGATTCCGATAATTGGCAGCAGCATATTGGAAATTATATATTCTCGTCAACATTATCCGTTATTTTGTATTATTGGATTTTCTCTATGTACAATTCTATTTACTGCAATTCTTGCCCATAAACAATTAATATTTGCATGGAAACAATGAGGAACAAGCACATTAAAAGATGTCTGACACTTATTTTTATTTTCACATTATCTTGGCAAATGTGTTTTCTATGTCTGTGTAAATGGAGTGCACAAATGTCTACTGCACTGGCTGAAAAATGTCATGAACACGGCTAGTTTAGCAGAAACGCGTAGACATTTGTTTGGCTGCTGTATGCACCACTTAAATTTTGAATACACTTTCCGCACCACCGGAGTGCCGTCTCTCAGATTTGTTTCGGGAACTGTGGCATATGGATACCATATATATCGAAACACGCTGAAGTTATAAATCACAGTTTTTACTACAACAGAAGACTCTGAGACGCGTTTCAGTGGATGGACCACCTTGTCCATTTTTTAGCAGGAACCTGTGCACACTCAATCAAAGATGCATCAAAGTCAGGCAAAAAGTGGGGGGCAACCTTGCCAAAAGATGTACTTTCCTACAGGCGGTATTGTGAATTACAGTAGTGGGGATGGAAGACCAAGTTTTTAATGTTGATTCTGCACCTACATTGGCATTTAGACATTGACAAAACTAGAATGATAGTAGTAAGTATGAAAAAAAACTTGATACTTATGGTGGAAAATCATATGAAGTGTTTTCTGTTTCCATTGGAAGATTGAGGACTGAGAAGATTGGAGGAAATAACGGTGGAAGAGCAGAGTAAAGATATCAGGGGTAGTCTGATCGGGCTTGTGATGAGAGAGTGGTTGGATTGATAGGCGAAGTAATGGAATTTGGAGGTGTGGTTAAGGTAGTTAGTGGAGAAGGGCTGTCTGAACATAGTTCCAAAGGGTAGATGGTATAGATGGTGGGCTACAAAACACAAACAATGTTGGATACAAATAAGAGGCTTTAAACAGGATCATCAATACATTTCATACTTGTGCAGAAATATACAGCCTGATTCATGAAGCGAAATAGCGCCCGCAATGGCTGCGAAAACGCAATTGCGGGTGCAAAACACGGAATCGGCATTCAAGTACGAAATAGCGAAATCGCTAAAAAATAATAGCGACCGGAATAGCGATTACGCTGTAAAAGTCGCAGACTCCGGGAAGCCGAGCATTAGCGATAATGAAATAGCGACCAACCACGGAATCTGCGAATTGAATAGCGAAACGCAATATTGTCTCAATCGGCATTCATGAAAGAAATACATTAGCGAAAAAGCGCTAAATCGCACATTTGCGCGGCGCAATTTAAGGACAACTCAAAGCAGGTGGTAACCATAAAAGCCATGATTAACCAAATTTTGAAAAACTGTTAGCCAATCACCAACAGGTCCAGGCCTGACCAATCACACATAAGGACATTCAGCAGCAGCAATAGGCGTTCCACAATGCCTGGGATGTACATGGTGGTGAGGCGGCGAAGGCTACAGCGAGCAGCACGGAGGAGACGCATGAGGCAGGCAAGGATTTACCGGCAGCGGGTCACCTTGCTGGGGCAAACCAGAGAACAGATTTATGCTAAATACAGGCTGAATGGGGAAATGATCACCTGGCTGATACAAGAACTCGACCCCATCATGCAGCACCCAACAAGGCGAAACAATTCTGTGCCCACACATGTGCAGGTATTGTGCAGCCTGCACCTCCTGGCATCCGGCAGTTTCCAGGGCATAGTAGCCGCTGCTGGGGGGATATCCCAGCCCACCATGTCACGCTGCCTCCACACTTTTGTTGACGCCATGCTCACCCAGCTCCACCGGCACATCACATTTCCCACGAGCCAACAGGATTTGGACCTCACAAAACTACAATTTTATAATGTTGCCCATTTTCCCCATGTCCTTGGCTGCATAGACTGTACCCACGTAGCCATCTGCCCACCAGCTGGCACGGAGTATATGTACCGCAACAGGAAGTCGTACCACTCCCTCAACATACAGATGGTCTGCAATGCCAAGACCATCATCACTGACATTGTGGCCCAGTACCCAGGGAGTACCCATGACTCCTTCATCTTCAGGCACAGCGGACTCCACACACGACTGATCAGGGGAGAGTTTGGGGAAGGACACCTACTCGGTAAGTACACTTTGTCGACAATGTCACATTGCTATGAAGTAACTGCGCTGCACAGGCAATCAACATCTGCTCCTCTCATACAGGTGACAGTGGCTACGCCCTACGGGAATACCTCCTGACCCCTTACCTCAACCCTGCCACACCTCAGCAACGCCGCTACAATGTTGCGCACATCCGGACAAGGAACTGTATTGAAAGGACATTTGGCCTGCTCAAGAGCAGGTTCCGTATACTGCACAAGACAGGTGGGGCCATGTATTACAGTCCTGCAGCGTGCTGCCGCATTGTGGCTGTCTGTGCAATGCTTCATAACATTGCAACCAAGCGCCGGATACCAGTTGACATCTCAGGCAGTGAATCTGAGGGGGACGACCGGCCACCAGCACATGCGCACCATGCACGCGGGGAGAACCCAGCTGAAGGCCACAGACGTCGCAACCACATCACAGCTAACAATTTCTAGCCCACCCCCTTCCCCCACCCCACATATCACAATTGCATGCAAACTGTAATGATTACACAAGGCGTATGTGTGCACCAAAATAAATGTATTTGTTATTATCACAAAAAATAATGGGTCTTGGAAACAACTATTTACAAAATGCAGTATTCATGCATACTGCATGACACGGTCCATGGCAGGCTTAAGTTCAGCCTGCGCCTGTGTCCCTGACACAATGTCATTGGCGCCTCCGGCGCACAATTTGCATGCGCCTGGGAGGCTCCTCCTCCTCCTGGGCAGCTGGAGCAGGCGTAGCCCTTGTGCTGCGCCTAGGTGGGGGGGCCTGCGTGGCAGAGTGGCTGCTGACACTGGAGGCACCCTCACTAGCATCATCACCCCCCACAATTGCCGGTAGCACAGGTGCGTGCAGTGCGGTGACGGCGGTGGTCAAATGCTCCAGCACCCGGGTAATATCTTCGCAGCACTGGACCAGTTGGTGCTGCTGGGTCAGGGAGCGCTGCGCAAGCAGGGTGGTGGCATTTGCCGAGACATAATTGGAGCGGCTGTAGGTGGACAGCCGGCTCAGCAACTGGTGGTGGCGCCTGCTTGCAACACTGCGGTGCTTCACCAGCGCTGCAGTGTTGTCTTCCATAGCCGCCGTCATGCGGTCCATGGCCGCCGTCATGCGGTCCATCCTCTCCCCGACTCCAGCCACATTGCGGCCTATCTTATGGAGCTGGAGCTGGATTGCTCTCTGCTGCTGGGACTGCCGCTGGTGTATGCGGAGCATGCGCCGCTCCACGCTCAGGCAGGCATGGAGATGCCCATTGCCCCGCCTGCTGTTGGGCCGCTGTGTAGCGGATGTGGCTGGGCCAGATCTTATTGGCCGTGCTGCAGGTATTGTTGCAGCTGGTGTTGCAGGTGCCGCAGCCACTGGAGGCACATTGGTGGGGTGCCAGGCTCTGGCAGACGGTGGGCCTGCAGGTGTTGAAGCAGCAGAGGCGGGGGGCCTGGCCTTGGCAGCCGGTGGGCCTGCAGGTGTTGAAGCAGCAGAGGCGGGGGGCCTGGCCTTGGCAGCCGGTGGGCCTGTAGGTGTTGATGCAGCAGAGGCGGGGGGCCTGGCCTTGGCAGCCGGTGGGCCTGTAGGTGTTGATGCAGCAGAGGCGGGGGGCCTGGCCTTGGCAGCCGGTGGGCCTGTAGGTGTTGATGCAGCAGAGGCGGGGGGCCTGGCTGCTGGTGTTGGCGCTGCTGCAGGGGCTGGTGGCTGTGTCTCAGGTAGGGATTCCTCCTCCTGGGCCTCCTCATCGATCAGCAGCCTCTCACTGTCACTGCTGTCTCCCGCACCTGTGAGGGTAAGTGGATACTCATTAGGTGCATGTGACTGTCAGACGTGCAGATGTTACATGCATGCATGCTGGGTGTCATTCCCTGGGTGGCTGTGTATTTGCGCACTTTGGAACCTTTCTGGCCGCATTGTGGTACTACTACATTGTGGACATACTACGTCTCCCACAATGCTTCAGGGCATTTCCTGATGCACAACATAGGCATGACTAAGGGCCAATGAGTGAGCCTATTTGGTCAGGGGCGGTCATAGGGGACAGGGTCGCAGTCGCATGCCACTTACCTTGGGTGTCTTGGGAGGGGCGGGAGGAGTCCAGAGGGGTCACGCCAACACACGCCTCCCTCTCCAACGTGTCCTCTACCTGGTCCTCCAGGTGGGTGTTGGGTGGGACAGTCGGTCCACCACCTCCGGTGCCTGATGCCTCACCAAGGCGCTCCGCAACCCTCTCCTTGGCACGGCCTCGGAGGTCGTACCACCGCTTTTTGAGTTCCTCCAGAGACCTGTCCGCAACGCCCACAGAGTTCACACTGGAGGCAATCCCAACCCAGATCCTCCTCTTCTCATGCTCTGGGACCCTCCGGGAGTTGGCACCAAACAGCTGGTCGTGGTTGGCCACCACCCCTTCGATGAGGTTCTCCAGCTCCTGTTCGGAGAATTTCAGTTTGCGCTTGCGGGCAGCGCTGTTGCTGGGGCCTGGCTGGGGTTCCTCCGACATGGCGGTCGCTATTTCGGCGGGGTTGTGAGTCGCTAACGGCAGTTTAGCGGCAGCTTTCGGTCTTCAACACTCGACTGATAGCGTCACTGTGTTGTTTGGGGGTGGGATTTGGCTGCTTCCTGGTTGTGATGTCATCACGGTGCTCGTAATGCGTCTTCCCGTTTTCCAGATCCCGCGAGATAGCGACTCGCATTCCCGATCCCACGGGATTGCGAGTCGCTACCCCGTGCGATCGGGATTGCGAGTCGCTATCCCGTGCGATCGGGATTGCGAGTCGCTATCCCGATCGCAGGTAGCCGGAAATAGCGATTTTTCTGCGTTTTTTGTCGGTCGCTAACGGCTTTAGCGCCCGCGTGCGAGTCGCTATTTTTTCCCCGAAAAGTACATGAATGCCGTTTTGCGTTTCCTCAATAGCGAGTCGCTATTAATCGCTATTAGGGACACGCAAAACGGCCCGTACATGAATCAGGCTGATAGTCTTTCTGGGGAAAGATTATTCTTAGGTTTCCAAAAGGTCATTTGGCATAGCCCCTTCCACTATATTTCTCCTTTTAGAAGTGTCATAACAAGAGGCAAGCCCTTTATTTAAACAAAGAGCACGAATGTAAATTAATTTAACATTATTTCTTATGGAGTTTTATTTTAAGTCCATACTTCCATTATTTTATATGGGAGTGTGTTGCAGTATCATTGTTTTTCCGTGTGTGGTGCTAGATTTACTCACTATTAAAATTGGCCCCACCCACTTTTACAAGGTGTTGATCATGCAAGTCCACTCTTAAGTATTTTTAAACTCTGATTTTGTGATCAGTCAAATGTAGTAAAGTTACTAAAAAGTACAAGAGTAACATATATGTGTAAATTACTCACAGATGTAAGTTACTTTTGTGAATATCCCTACCCATATCAATTAGTCAGGCCTTTATTAAAGACATTGATGAGATGATTATATCCTTCCTGAGTCCACCTTGAAGATACTGATGAATGAAACAGGCTTAGGCATCTACTACTCTCACATATGATTAATTGGTCATGCTTATTGGTTCGGTTTTACATTTGGGTGATTTGTATTTCCACTAGAGCCTAACTTTATAATCTTTCACATATTATTCGGGTCAAGTACAGGCTGGGAGATTCTGGAGAACTCCTGCAAATTAGCCTCCAAGAACTTCAGGAATAGAAAAGCTGACTTTTTAACACCTACTTATCCTTTTGCTTATTAAAAATCTGACTTCACCATTGTAATAGATTTTTAAATTATTTTTCTAGCTAGTCCCACTCCTCAGGTACTTGATTACTATTTAAATCTGTACTCTAGTTTTCCTCTACATAGGACAGCTAGGCTGGTCACAGTGACAATAGCTTTTTGGACCTGGTCACGATAGGGAGATGCTAATATTCATTTCTACATGTTCTACTTTTAAGTACCATGCAACCTACCTTGATGGTTACAATGCTTATATAGGGGTCACATAATAATATGATATTTAAAAGGGTGCAATTTTGCTTACTAAAAGGACCATTGTTACAGTTTGCAATGCAGGTTTTGCACTGCAGCAGTCATGCTACACAGGGTAGGCCTGTAGTCATGTTTGCATTGCCACTGTAGCAGATGTACAAAAGTGCAATTTAACTTCCAGGTCGTGGGTGCACTTTCTACACCATATACTAGGACATATTGTCAAATTAAACGTGGCAATAGGAATAAGCCAACTGATAGAGGTAGTACAGGGACTCTGCTCTTTGTTAGTAGGGGTATAGGGAACAGAGTTCTAAAACCAGTGCTGCATTAAACCCTGTGGAGGTCCCTAGGCCCTCGCAAATTATCTTCTAATACCCACTATACCTGATTTTTTTGCAAACTCACCACAGAAAGGTAACGCTTTGCCACTTAACCTGGCTTAATACTGCTTTGTAAATAAGGCTCCCTTTCACGCTATACTTAACGTGAAAGGGGCAAGCAATGGGTGTTGTGGTGGACGTTCCACCGCACCACACGTTGATTTTCACGCTGGCCCATATTTACAAGTGCAAAAACAACAGGTGATGGACAGAATGCAGAACAATGTCATACATTCACCCCAGTACAGTGATCTGGGCCCAAATCCATCGTTTTTTTGCTCACCATGCCTTTCCAGTTTGAACCCAGCCATATGCAAATCAGTCTAGACCCTGTGCCCCATGGGAACAGTCCAGCCCGAACTGCTAGGCCAGGTCCTCCCTGGACTGGAAACAAGCATCCAAAGACCGGTTTCGGGGTTTCAGCCCTCTTCAGCCTGGATAGCTTGATTCCATATTTACAAGTGTTGCTTAAATATGGGGCAGCACCAAAAGTAAGACCAGGGAAAACAGAAATGTTTAATTTCTCCTACTTTTTGCTGTTTCTATGTGTGCTGCGTTGTGGAGCACAAATAGAAGCAGCAAAAGGCCATTGATTGTTTATGTGCAGGAAGGTGGCCCTTCATGCACATAAACAATCAATTTAAAAAATGATGTTTTGCAACACCTATGTGTGCTGCATTAAGCAGCACACATAGAAGATTCAAAATGCCATTTCAGATTGTTTATGTGCAGGAAGGGACATCTTCCTGCACATAAAAATATTCCCCTACAACGCAGGCGCCCTTGCATTATGGTGCAAGGGTGTCTGCGTTAGCGCTAGGCAGCTAAAATTAGCACCAGCACAGGGGGGAACACTGGGCTGCACCGTATCCTTGTAAATATGGTGCAACCCTGCGTTTTGGATGTGTCACAAAACGGCGGTAAGCCACGGTGGCAAACTCCATGCTCCGCCACTTCCTAGTAAATATGCCCCCAAATGCTTTGTGAATCTTATGTGTCTGGTTGATCTACTTTAAATTGCTAATGAGTAAATTACATTAATACAGTTATTTCTCTATAGAGTATTTAATGTAACGTGTTTGTTTCCTTGATTTGATTCCGTTTTTTCTATCCTTTGGATATAATGTTTAATAAAGCTTGATTATAATTTTCTTTCAAGATCAAATCAATATTATTGTGTTCTATTGTTGCGGGGTCCCTAAAACTAGTGGGGATCACAGGCAAGGGCCTGCTTAGCCTATTTGGTAATCTGGCACTTAGCAAAGCAGAATCTGGGGTGACCATTCAGAAAAAGGTGCATTTCCTATGGGTGCATTTGGTATTGCATTTATATAAAAAAACAATCACTGTAGGCTGACCCTACCAGCTCCCCTTTCTGTTATTTAAAGCACAAGCTATGAAATATGACTGGGATCTGTAACTGGATTCTGCTATCAGATGCTTAGATATGTAGCCTCTCCAGTTTGGACAATTAGTGCATGTGTTTTTGTAGGCTCTGAGCCAGAGAAAGCTTTAGATTTCCCATCGGCTGATGTAATAAAAAATTCCTGAATCAAAAGATATTCATATATACATAAAAAAGAAGGGTGGTGGGTCAGCCATTTTCATCCATTAATCTTTGCAGCGGTGTTAGACCCGTCTGCTTCTGAGAGTCCCCTCACCACTATCATTTCTTTTGTTCCCCTGTACCTCCCAAAATTTGTCGCTTTTTATTTGTCTATCAGGACTTTTTATGTGTTGTCTCATGGGGTTAGATGTTCCTTGATGCCCAGTTGCTCACAAGGTTTGTGGCACCTATTTACAAGGCGCCTGGCCCAAACCTGTGGCATTACAAACTGGGGTTGTCAACCTGTATAAATGAACCTAAAATGGTGGACACCCTTTTTCCTCATGTGAAGTGACTCCCATTGGAGCCTTCCTGAACCCTGGCCTTTTGAGGTTTTGGCGCCCTTTGTTTGGCGCGCATTTCTGACAGGAATTCCTTTATTTTCCTCAGGTACACAAAATGGCTGCTCTAGAACCCCAGTACGGTGGCTGTGAGTGTCCTAAATACCCCTCAAGAGTGCCTTGTCATTGTCACAGCCAAAGAGGGTTCTAGAACCTTCTGGCTCGTGCCAGTACCCCAGGGCACTGGCTATATAAGGCCCAGTCCCTGGCGGCCATTTTAGAAGAAGATGAAGATTGTTCAGACTAGAGAAGGAGATTAAGAGATTCCAGACTTGACACCAGATTGACACCTGCCCTGTTGACCCCTGAGGTGGCTGGTAGCGCAGGCAGTAGAGCAGCAAAGGGTTGCTGGCGTTGTGTCTGACTGGCGTTCCAGTCAGCTACGTGAGAAGTGATCTAGTGCCTACAGCGCCTGCCCAGCGAGTACCTCATTGCCCCCTAAAGACTGTGGCCAGATTCGTGTGCCTCCCCGCCCCCGGTGGTGAACTGTGATCGATTTATCGAGTCGGGAGGCGAGAGCAAGTTTGCCGCGACCGCGATCGTCAGCTGTGCCCCTTTCGCGACAGGTGCCTCTAGAGGGGAGCTCGGACATCTCCGAGCCCCACCAGCGTAGAGCGCTTCCTGTGCAGATTGAAGGTGAGGTGGTGCGCCGAGGCGGGGAAAGGCCGGCCTTCGTTGGGCGGGACTAGCGTCTCTGCCACTCCCCAGTGACCCGGGAGCTGTAGCTGTGGGCGGGAACCACCCTGTATGCGGCAGTTGGAGGGAGGTCCGTGGAGCCCCGTCGCTAACGAGAGAAGTGCTGTGCCGAACTGAATCGTATTTTGATTGCAGCCGATGTGAGGTGGGCTCGTTTCCTCATAGTGAATGCAGCGTTGTGAAGGAACTGTGAACCGGCATTTATTTGACTGTGCGCGAAGGTTGTGTGACCTCTCCGGCAGCCCGTTCGTCAGTCTAATGACTTTGAACTGGTGCCGCCTGTGCTGAAGTGGTGCTAAAGCCCGTAGGCGCGCATAGACTTCACGGGCAAAGCAAAGATCCTATCCCGGTGACCGCCGAGTGCAAATGATGTATTTACTGTGTTTCCTTGCCTTCTAGATATACGCGCATACGCCTTGAGTGATTATTAAAGAGTCCCAAACCTTATTTTGTGCTCAGAGAAGCCGTATACCTGGTCATTGAAAACAGCATAAACTGTAAGAGTTATCTTTCCCATTTGAAACATATTGCAGATGTAATGATTCGAAAGTATTTAATTGGTGGCAGCGATACCAGAAGAAACATGTGGTTGTTTATTTAAATGAACCAATATTTATTCTGATATTTATTCTGATATTTATTCTGATATTTATTCTGATATTTATTCTGATATTTATTCTGATACTCATTCCTGAAGTTATTCTATTTATTAATGCTATTTATTACCAGAACTGTATGACCACAAGAAATGTATATGTGCTTTCCCAGTCAACCCTATTTACAACAAAGAACTTTTATATAAAGGAATCGTATTTTTCTACAGCAGTGGTGTGGTGTCCTTCTTTTTGGTGTGGATGTACAAGGAGTTATTATTGGGTCAGAGCCGGCTTAACACTACAGCCTTCACTTGCCTTGTCACTTGAGCCAAGCTGCCCCCTTTGTGCTGGGCTTGCCCATCGCAGGTCCAACAAGCGGCAATTTACATTTTACTTCCACCCATAAAATAATAATAATAAGAACAAGATCAAATATATAAATTTCTTTATTCGGTTTTTGTCATTATAAAACCATAAAAGCAACAGTATAAAATTTACAGCATAAAAATAGATCACAAAAAAAAGATTTTTAAAGATTCCTTCGGTGCCTGATGATACATTTTAAAAAATTCAATATATGATAACAGGTGCGCTCAGAGTCTAGCATCTGTAAGGAAATCATGGCCGGACGACATTGTCTGAAACCCCAGGCTTTTAGTAATGGAAATAGCCAGATTTTCCTGTGAGGGAGATGGTATTTGCAGAACAGTATCGTGTGCATACATGTTTGTGCAGAGGTCACATCACAGGGGCATAGAGTCAATTTTGATTCCCAAGTGTTCGTTTGCGGGAAAGCTACTAGTCTGTGAAACAGGTTGAGCCTAAACCTGGTCAAAAGCATCCTTTCGTATGAGTTAATTTCCAATGCAAGATAAGGCTGAATTTGTGGCGTTAGCTGTACCATGTTTGCGTGTTGTACAGATTGTTTATTTGCAAGCAGGATAATTCTGAGTGACTCTAGGTGACTCATTGCTCTCTGTTTCAGCTCTTTCTTGCTTATCTCTGTCAGAGACTGTGGTCTGGAATAAAGTCTTTCTAGACCCATATCTGTAAAGAATCGTTTGACATAGGTAAGCCAGGCTATCCTGTGCGCATTATCCAGGGCCATTGAATCCTCTAGAATTGCCTTGGTCAGCATGTTCTTATCGGATAACCATATGCGCCTCCAGAGTAGCAGTGGCTGGACTTTTATTAGGTCCTCTATGTAGGGAATTCCCAATTCCATGTGGCATGCGTATGTAGATGAGCACTATGGAGCCGATAAAAGAAATCTTATAAAAGAGTTCTCAGCTATTTGAAGAGATCCAGCGTCAACATGCCCCCAGACGCCGGCCCCATATAGGGCAATGGCCAGGCATTTTGCAGAATAGATTTGTAGCATCTCCACTGGTGATCTCCTTCCAAGCCTTTGTGAGAAACTAATCAGGGCAGTATTGGCTCTCTTAAAAAGGAGTCTCCTCGACTCGATAGCTGCTTTCCAATTTAGTTTCTCGTCGATCATTATGCCCAAATAAGGATACTGTGGGGTTCTCTCAATGTTTTGGTTATTTAGAGTAATGTTCTTTATTCGTTTTCTTCCTCCACCAGCCACCATTACAAACTTTTTTTCACATTTATGTGCAGGTCTAGTGCGCCCATGAAATCAGCATATTTATTTAGGGATTTCTGAAGTTCTATGGGGGTGCGTGCCAGGATGACCGCGTCATCCGCGTAGAGCAGTGCCGGGATCATGCGTTGTTTTAGTCTTGGGAGGTCCTGCCCCCCTCTCAGCATTTTCTCTTCTAATCCGTTTGTGTACAGGGAGAAGAGGAAGGGGGCTAGGACGCACCCCTGCCTGACTCCTCGCTCTACCTTGAATGACGCAGTAAGCTCTCCCTTTATTCCATAACGCACTCGCGCGGAAGCATCGGTATACAAGATCAAATAGGAAAACCCTCATCAGCCAGTGTAGCTCTTGAACTTTGAGTCATGCCATTTTGTCTGACCACTTGTGCACATCTAACTAAAAAGAAGGGCACTTCAGTGCCACAGCTGGTTTTAATTGTTTTATCATCCTTCTTATATTATAATACATTCTCAGGATATTAGAAGTAAAAACAGTTTCAATACTTGCGCAGAGTACACCAGCCTGCTAGACGCACAAATACTGTGCTAATAACATTACAGACACTTAGGGGCCAATTATGATGCGGTCGTAAAAGCTCCAACCACAGGTCGGAGCCTTTTACGGCCACATCATGATGGGCCCATCAGTTTACAATACGACTGCCTCATTATGATGGAGGCGGTCATAAATTAAACCTGTTGGACATTCTTGCTGGCTTCTAACAGGCTCAGAGAGGCCGTCGGCTAGTTGCAATCTGGCCTGAAATTCCAAAGGCGGCGTTTCCGCCATTGAGTTTACTATGTCGGGTTTTGGCATCCTTTCCATGCCGGAACTCGACTTTGGGGGCCCCCAGCAGAGCCCCCTTGGGTGCACGGTCTCTGGTTAGAGGCTGTTGTTCCCTGCACCTGGTGGCGGGCACATTGTGGTGGCTGCCATGGGGTGCAGGGATGAACTGCACCTCCCATTTCACACTGGGAGCATGCATTATGGCCAGAATGCATGCTCCCATAGTGAAAAATAGGAATGCCACAGAACAATGTTCGGTCGTGTCCTAATGAGGTGGTTAGGACCATCAAGAGGGTGTCAGTTAGTCTCATGTTGGGCGGAAGTGATTCTGCCCGAATCATAATGACACCCTTTATTATTATTTATTTACTTTTTTGATTTAGACTGATTATTTCCAGAATAAATATGGCCATCACAATTAGGTAGTATATCTTTTTTGTGGCATATGCTTGCAACAATAACCAATTAATCATTGGACAAGCTGTTTATTTTTCCAATGCTTGTTATACAGAGGTGGCAATGTACGTCCTTTCCATGTGCTTGGAATTAGTCCATCTAGAAACATTCTTTGAAATGGGGGGACAAGACTGTACTCCAATGTTATTCTGTTTTATAATGGTGATAGCCATCTTATCAGGATGTTGGGCATTTGTTTTTTTAGAGCAATTTACGTATCACCTCCTTCATCATGCACATTGCAAGTTCCAAAAGAAGCTACTCTCAGGACAGGGGTATAGGGAACACGTAGTTAATTTCCCTAATTGCAACAGATTCCCCCAGGTATGGCTAGGTCTGTTTGTAGAGACTTTGGGCCTCATTTATGAAAAGTGACGCATCGCTGCGTGAAAACAGCGATGCGTCACTTTTCACTGCGCCCTCCGTGCCCCACCAATGATGCGTCATATTTACAGTATGACGCATCATGGCGCAAGGAGTTACAGATACGTCAGTATTTCTGACGTATCTGTATGGCGCAAAAGTGGCGCATTGCTGGAGTGTGTCACAAAAGTGACGCAACTCCAGCAATGTGTCCTCTCACATGGGACAAGCCCCATGTGAAAGGGCCTGCGTCAGTCTTACGCCTGCAGTGAGGCAGGCGTAAGAAATTGACGCATTTGTGTCCTAGAAGTGGCGCAGTGAAATCTTATAGATTTCACTGCGTCACTTCTACGACCCTTTCTTGCGTCAATACGCCCCCCTTGCATACATTATACCTGGCGCAGGTATAATGTGGCGCATGGGGTTTACAAAGTGACGCATCTACCTAGATGCGTCACTTTGTAAATATGGCGCAACAAGGTGCATTTTGTACGCCACTGGTGCGTCACAAAAAGTGACGCACCAGCGGCGTAAAAGTGACGCACGGCCTCATAAATGAGGCCCTTTGTACCCAATTGACATGGTATCAAATGCAAATACCTTTGAAACGTTTTGGTTTGGATATTCCAGTTGAAGTAATATTTAATTTTCTTCAAACTCTGAAACAATGTAGCCAGTGTATTCTAAATTTTAGCCTCAGTAACATTCTTTCATGTTGCTGGATTTTCATACCACAATCTGCTCTTCCTAATTTTGCACACATTGATTTTTGTTCATTTTGATTCTCCCTGTTATTTCCTTACTCCAAACCTGATATGTACTCCCTGTTATTTCTGTTGCTCCTCCTTTCCATCTTATCTTTTTCTTTTTTTAAAACATACTGGGTCGAGGAGGGCAGGATAATCTTAGCCTCTGTGTCTTTAATGAAATCTTGATTTTCTTTGCATTACATTTGGAGAATCAGCATGTCATTTCAAGACAGGAGGCTACCATTATGCAAGTTGAAAGCCCTTCAACACCACATTTGACACATGCTTATTGGCCAGAAATGATGCTTTGCAAATTTTCCTGAATTTGACCAAACACCCGCTTTTAGAATCTCTTCCAAATCCCAACTCCCCGTCGCACTCCTCAGAGAATGCGGTTTAAATGTATCAAAATCAGTGCTTAATTTGTGCCGGAGCTTTCCGATGCTTAGCACCGGCACTTATTACTTAAGGCTGGGTCTATGGAATACCTGCCTATTAGACCTTCATAATCGTGACAATAAACACCCTAATATTGCTCACCTGTGCGTGAACTTTTAAATATTCAAGGCTGCCTTTTTGTCATTATTATAAAATGATGAAAGGGTCCACACACAGCGTAGTCTTCAAATAGGATTTATTTCCAAAGAAGAAGAACAGCTTGACAACCACCAACTGCCCACACCGGCAGTCCAGCTCCAACTGACCGGAGCTGAGCGGAACATTCTGAATTCCAGAAGCTCGCGTGCTGGGGCGCACGCAAGCAGCATATAACAGTCATGAGGCACAGACACATCACCAGAAACTGCGTGGGGCTGTGCCTCAGGCAGCGTAACAGCCTGGTGACAGGTCCCGCAAACATACTAGTGCAACGCTAGTGCGTTACAAATGACCACTCACGCTTGCAAAACAAAATTAGCCCGTCCCTCGTTGGCGCTGAATCGTCAAGTCAGTTGTCCTGACTTGGACCAATACAGACTGTGTTTACCCTCCCCCCCAGCATACTGCGTGCGTAGCTGCAGCTCAGTTGATCAAAGCAAGAAGTGGTACAGACTGGGAACTCTTGAAGCTGCAGCAGGCCTCACTCTTCGGATTAATTAAAGGCAACCAATGTTATGCCAGTAAGTATTGATTTTGGAACACACTGCTAATAGTGTAAAGTAATGGAGCGTAAAATGTACCATAAGTATTTTCTGTGAGATCACACGGTGACTACGTGGTCATGCTCACTGTATAAAGCTCGTTAAAATGTTGTGTTTTGAGTAGTGTGATTCCCAAAGAGCCCGTCATATGCCATTAATGTCTACCTCTCCCTTGATCGGAGCTCTGGCATGCTGAAGGGAATAAAGAAGCGTGGCCCCACCGTGAATGTTATCTGCCATATTGAGAAACTGCAATCCGGGTTGGAAAAAAGAAAGCAAAACCGAATTTCACAGATATTGCTTTGCACTTCGCATGCGGATCATCTCTCATCTTAGAACTGCATCGTTTGGGCAATTTTCCACACAAATGGGGGACATTCTCATTTGTGTGAGAAAAAAGAAGTGACAGTGTGCGTGCACTTTGCATAACCGCCTGGCCTAGAGGAGTTCAGTCTTTATTCTCTCATAGGCGCCAGGCCCCCTGTCAGGGAGCCTGGGCTCTTTTCCTTCATAATCGCACAGCCAGGCGTCTAATGCCCGGGCTGTGGTAGACACCTGGCAGTTGTTTGAGGTCAAGGCTCTGCCCTTTCATAACCTCCCGGCTTAGAGGCTGGGCTTCGACCTCCATTCCAGCGGAGGCGTCACCCCATGCCAGTGACTGCAGTCCGGACTCTGGTCTCACATAGCCACTCGGTAACTAGGTTCGCACATAGCCGTCCGGGCCTTGTCATGGGCCACCTCTGTCCTCAATCAGCCGCCAGGTCATCCCTATTTCTGATGTTGGGCTCTGTTCACCCCCACCTGAGAACAGAGAGTCCGGAGAGCAGAGACGTAACTCTATTTAGCAGGGGCAACAAGTGCAGTGGCACTAGGACAGAGGCCTGAAGGGCCTACCTGGGCCATGTTTATTGCTGCATTGTATCATTCAAAAGGCAGCCAGGGCCCCATTTCCATCCTCGCACAAGGGTCCATGGCACACTGGCCACGCTACTGCTCATTAGTGCAACAGGTGCAGTGGCAGCCAGGTTCAAGAATGAAGCAGGATATTCATCTGTATATATGGCACTGCTGGCGAGGGCTGCTGGCTTCCACAGCTTGAAGGAGATGGGTTAATGAGGGGCGGGAGCTGCCTTGTGGGGCACCTGTGAAAACAACCCTTGTCATGGGAGGCGACTGGGCCTATCTGTAGCAATCTGTCCTTCCTGGGGCAAGCATGGCGAAGAAGACACACTAACTCCCTCCCCCACACGCCCAGTGGGCACTTCGTGGGACCAGGGCCAGAGGAGCAGAAGGGAAAGGAATCCGCATTCAACAGCGTCATGTGAAGCCGGGGGTGGTTGGGGGGTGGGGGCATTGCTGCGGCGGGACAGTGGTGCACACAGATTTGACACCAAGCTGCTTGAAGCAACACAGTCCTTTGAGGTTTTAACCCTGTCCAAAAAGTGTGACATTGTGTGCCAAAGAGCATCTTGTAGGCTGCCGTACAGCCAATTTATGCCGCACAGCGTTAATTAAATTATGCAACAAGAAATGGCACTGCATTGTAAGGCAGTGCCCACAATTATATGTACCACTACCTCACTACTAGCTGGAATTTAATTAGAGGCAGTGAGGCACCCTTGGACAATTCTTAGGAAGCTGTTTCATTCCCTGATGTGATATTCCATTTTGTGTGAAGGAGCCGCAAGACTGTCAAATTGCACCACAGAAGGCGGTAGTAACCTAAGAGAGAGTTTGGATGTTCCGTTCCCCTTCCTTATGTTACTGTATCCCTGTATCTTATGAAAATATCTTGAATCTGCAATTTTCATCTGCGATGAGCCAGAGGACGGTGGCAGGTTCGGGATTCCTCTCTTTTTCTCCGCACGGTGTGCACCTGGCTCAGTGAATATTTGCAGCAGGCACCTTACACATGCCTGCACAGGGCCAGCTCTATGGTAGAGTGACCAGTGCTACAGCACTGGGCATTGACTTTGGGGGCAAGGGGCGGGGGCGCCATTTTCTCAAATATATGATGGAGTTAAAAGCACCTGCTACAGTGTTCCTTGCCTCCAGAAATTTTCGGGCAAAAATATAAATAATATAACTGGTGATTAATGGAGCTGATGGACAGAGAATCGCGCTTTGTCTAGAGGAAGTTTACTTTTGACTCATGAGGTAGCGCAGAGGGTTTATGCTTCAAAGCATGTGCACCATGCAGATCACAATGCGCGTGTAACATAAATAGTTCAGTGGGATACTGTTTTTGTGGGGGAGATCCTTTTATTATTTGCAGTCTATAAGTTAAAACACTAATATAGAATATTGAGCTACTACGTCTACCTGTCACCAAGAGCTGCATGTAGAAATGCTTGTGAGAGGTTGCGTTGAGGAGACAATAGAGTAAGTGGATGAGCCAGAGGTGGAAATGGGTGTCGCCTCCTCCCCAAAATGTGAGCACCTGCACTTAATATTTTACAAATTAAGCACTGATCAAAATTAGTTCCTGCTTCCTTCATAGACTAGTTTATTGTTGGTCACAACAGGGTTTAAATCACTTAAATAATCATATGTATTAGAATGACATAATACTGAATTGGATCAACCTTCATTTCAGTTCAATTTCCTGACACCACCACTTGCAAAATATGACACCTTTGCTTTCACCTTCACAGATCCCTTCTTTTTACCCCTTCCTAGCTCAGCATCTGCAGAAGATGCTTCCCTTTAAATTCTGTGATTTTCAGCCTGCACAGGACAGTAGAAACACTCTCACAATATGCTCTGTGTGTGTTGCCTCAGAAAGGCAGACAAGTCTTCTTCAGTGTGCTAACAACTCATGTCAGTGTTGGTTCCTGCATTGGTATCAAACTGCAGATGTGATCAAAGCTAGATACTGTAGCACCTTTCCTCCACACCTAGAAGTGTGTCAGAGGAGACAGTGAATGGGCAACTGTAACTACACGGTCGACCTCAGAGACTAAACATGTGATGTGTTTTTACATGCCTATTAGAACTGACTGAATGAACGGTGGCCAATCTCTGGCTGCCTCGTATTCTGATGGGGCAATTTGTTTCACCTGCAAAACTCCCATCAGGGCATGTTAGACAGAGCACCTTGCAGGCAGCACAGCACAGGTGTGAAACAGTTGGCTATCACTGTGTTCACAATATCATGTTCCATCATTATAGCTAGCAATGGCAGGTCACATTTTATGAGGCTCTTTCTAACCTGCAACATAAGGCAAACAAGACATTACATAGCATTACAATGGGAAACAAACTTTACAACGCAACTTTTACAACGCACTACCATTACAACGCAACATTCCTTACATTGCATGCCATTACAACGCAACCACTACAACGCATACAATTACAACGCATGTCATTACAATGCAGTCATTATAACGCATACCATTACAACGCATACCATTACAACGCATAGTACTCTTACACTATCCAAACCTTACCCTACTATTGCACCCCCTGGAGTTAGAATAGTAATTTTTACCCCTACACTATTCAACACTTACCCTACTGTTGCACCCCCTGCAATGTAATGTAATGTAATGCGTTGTAATGGTATGCGTGGTAAACGTAGTATGTGTTGTAATGGAATGCGTTGTAAAGGTAGTTTTTAGACAATTCGTTGTAATGGCATGCATTGTAAAGGATGTTGTGTTGTAAAAAATGCGTTGTACAGGCATCCGTTGTAAAAGTATGCATTGTAACAGCATACAACCCATTACAACAGCAATTTTCAATCATGTAAAAGGCTTTGGATCTAGTATTTCTAATGGACTTTCTGAAACATGATGTGGTTCTGGGGAGAAATGATGTGTCAAAACCTGAAGCATTAAGAATATTCTCAGGACATTCTTTTCAGAACAGCCACAACATCGAATGGCTTTCAGACTAAATACATTTGCAATGCATTGTTGTAACATGCACCTTGTAGCCCCATTTGTTAACTTGCAAGTCATGAAGGAATTTTCTCACAGTAAGTGCCACTCTCATGAAAGTATTTGTGCTCCCTTGGTACAGGTCTGGGTAGGCGACTTGGGCAAAGATCTGGAAAACTTGACAGGCCTGTTTGAAACAGAGAGATACCATTTTGCCGCCCTGACCTCCCGAACCCTGTGTCTCGCTGCCTTTTAGGAGTTATAGATAAACTACTCATTTTAAGTTCATCAGCAGTTTCTGAACATTGACACTGTGCCTTGCACATGGAACTATCAGGAGACACTTATCCAAGTCCTGGGTCTGTGTTTACCAACATAATGCAGTCTGGGAGTGGTAGTCGTGGTTCACTTCAGTGGGACAAAAACATTTGACAACACTGATTTCTAACTGTAAATACAGGATTGGTTTACATGGACCCTCTTGGCATGGAGTAAGCGATAATCCTACTTATACAGGGAGTATAACTTACTTTCACACACATTCTAATTTTACCAAGTCAATATTTTACTATCTGCTCCACTCCAGGCTTTTCCTTTGAACTCTGGGACTTATAGTCTTGTCCATTCCTATAAAAAACTAAGACTACAACTCCCAGAATGCAATGAAAAACCCTGGAGTAGAACAGCTAGGCATGAATAACCTCTTAGTCTCAGCTGATATGTTTCAGTAGAGTCTATTCCATTTCCTGCATGAGTGATCTCAGTTCCTGAATGTCACAAGACTCTAACAGAGTCACCTTCTGTGTGTTGCTCCTCCATTTCAATGCTTTAAGTTGTAACACACATGTACATGGCATAAAGGAAAGAAGTGGCTCCACTTCCCCCACTACAAAATCTGAAGAGGATCCCTGAGATCTGGCAACTAATCGACATACAAATACCTTAGTTTGGGATACTCTTCCCCCAGTACCACAGGACTTAATGCCCCTGAGACAAATGGATATATTTTACACTCACTTGCAGTATATGCACACTCTCCCAACTCAAACTCTTCACAATGATTAAAAACTCACACATAACCCAGATCAATTTTATACAGCCTTGACTGTCACGGTAGTGTGTTTCTCACACAATACAAGACTATTCAGTTATTTCTGCTGTGAATCTCCAGAAAGAGACACAACCTCTACCTGGCACATGAATTGTGCAGTCGGATGCTGAGGGCCTGTGTACTCACCTCCAGCATAGCCCTCTACTGGAAAGGCCTCCCAGAGCCCAAGGAGGACGGCAAAGAGCAAGATGGCAACCAGACTCCTCATCATGACGTCAACAGCAGTCTCTGAATCCCTTCTGTGCTGGTCTCTGGGATTTATAGCATCACGCAGGATGAGAAGGCGGTAAGGCTGCCGCTGGCAAAGACAGACTGGACACCGGCCAATGTTGTTTCAAAATGATACCTATCACATGCTGCAGCATTATAAGCTCTCCCAGCCAAACTGGTGTTCTTCATTCTCCCCCCCCCTTGGTTAGAGGCAAAATAGATGTTTGACGACAGTATGTAACTTTAGAACTGCCTCAAGGGATTTGAATGTGAAATAAACACTGACGATAAGATCTATGTGCTGTTCCTGGAAAGAGTACTCCATCAGTATCCGGAACTCCTCTGTAGGACTACATAATGAGGCAGTAGGAACTGTTGAAATGATGATCAGGACAGCCCATGACTAGTGAATAAGTAACCATCAACCACAAAGCAGTATGTAAATGAAAGCTATTTACTTTCTATAGCTTCCAGTAGAGACAGGACTGGAGCTTTAGGGGGCATATTACCAAGGGCCCCTAATCGCCGCTTTAGCAGGACTTTTTCCCGCTAAAGCGGCGATAATTTGATCGCCCTATTACCAAGCTGTCGCTAACACCAGTTAGCGACAGCTCATAGGCGATAGCGAGCATTTGGGGGCCCGCTTTGCATGTCACCGATGTTTATCGCTAATGACATGGAAAGTGGGCGTGCCAAGATGTTAGCGACTGAAAACAGTCGCTAACATCGCTATCTCCTATTACCTACAAAGGCGTAGTTTTGGAAATATTCGCGCTAAGCGCGAATATCTCCAAAAATCTAGTACCTGCCCAGAGCAGTTCTTAGCCATGTTATCCAATGGGAGGTGGATAACATGGCTAAGAGCATTGTCACGATAATGTGTGAATATCGCTGTATTTCCAGTGATATTCACGCATTTCAAATGATTTTTATCGTTTCTGAGATAAACCTTGATGATAGCAAGGTATCTCTGCGATAAAAATCGTCGTAGCGCGGCGATAAAATTATTCCTGCTAACCCTGCTTAGCGATAAATATTGCTATTTCTAGGTAATATGCCCCCAGGTTCTTTAGAAATGAATACCTGCAGCAGTGCAATGAACACTCCTGTGATTCAATAAATTAATGAAATAAAAGACATGCACATTTTTAGAGACGTTGCCATCTTTCATTATCGTAATTACATGACATGATATACGTTTGAACAACACTTTTATGCTTCGCTTCACACAATTTATAATGAACATAAATCAAATTGAAATCAACAATAAACAATAATTTAAGCCAGTAAGGTCAATTAGGAGTAGGCGGGGATTGCTATTCCTGGCACTTCCTTTGCAACCCTTGGCCTCAGAGAGGGCAAAACATGTGTCACCTCTGAGGCCAAGGGTCGCAAAAGAAGTGCCAGGAGTAGCATGAAGCAAACTAGAGATTACAGCTGTGAACCCTGACTGCTCACAAATGATGTTACTGATTTCAACCAATAGCATAGTACATAATCAGCAGGTGGGAGCTACTGTACGTCATAAATAGTAAAACTTCATTCACATTTTTTAATCTATTCTCAATTGTAGTTTTGCTGCTTTTTGGAATTTGCGCGTTCCTATTGGAATCTGTATGCAAATGTGCACTTGGCACAGATTTCCCTGCAGCTCCCTTGGATTATCACAAGATTTCAGTGTTTGGAATCCGTTTACACTATATGCCGCTCTCTGTGGCAGGGGATAGCGGTTCTCCAAATGAAAAGCAAAGAGAATCAAGCTTTCATTAAAGACACAGAGGCTAGCATTATCCATACAACTTTTAATATGCCACTCTGCAGCACCTTTAAAGAACATTCAACATTAACAATCAAGACCTAGAACACCGTAGTCCATAAGAAACCCCAGTTTACAACACTCTTCCTCTTTAAATGCAGCATGTAACTTCCTCTTTACATCTCTTCTTCCCTTTTTTCATCCGCCTTCTCCTGACCTCTTTCCTTCTTCTCCACAAAGTCTCTATGGAGAATATCAAAGTGTGCCTTTGGTCAAATCCTAACTAGCACTTCTTTATTTAAGCTTTCTTAATTCCTTTCCCTAATATTTTACTCTAATTAAATCAATAACGTCACACTCCTCTGTACTCCTGGTTATTTCCTTATTCCATACCAGATATGTACTCCCTGTTATTTTTGTTCCTTGACCTTTCCATCTATATTTTTTTAAACATGCTAGGTCTAAGAGGTTGGGATAATGTTACCCTCTGTGTCTTTAATGAAATCGTGATTCTCTGCATTTCATTTGGAGAATCAGCATTTCATTTCAAGACCGGAGGCTTCCATCATGCATGTTGAAAGCCGTACAAGACCACATTTGACACATACTTTACTAACCAAAAATATTGCTTTGCAAATGTTCCTACATGTCAACAATCGGCCGATTTAGAATCTCTTTCAAATGCTAACTCGCCATCGCACCCATCAGAGAGTGTGGTTTACATTTATCAATATCAATTCCTGATTCCTTCATAATGTCTTTCACCCATCTTGCAATTGTTGCCAAACCCATCGCCTTGGTTAAAAATGAAATCAAAAATTGCTTCTCTCCATGAGCCCTGTGCTCTATTATCCTGTCCTCATATGCATGTAGACAATCCACTGTACACAATTTAGTCTTCTCTTGAAATCTAGGATAAAAGGCTGATTCTGACATGATTTTAGTCTGTTTACATATTTCAAAATGCACTCCTTCAGGACCATAAATCCAACTACTTACCTGCAACCTTTAACGTCAGAACACCTCCTGCGTGAAACCAGGCAAAAATGAGTTGCCAAATTCTCTGTTCCCTTTTTTCAACCCAAATACCTATTTAGTGGCCATTTCCAAAAAAGCCTCAAACCCATATTCACGTCCCAAAGCACATCGTAACGTGCCCAGGGAGGTCTTCACAACCTCATGCTATTTAAAATCCTACAAACCATCATGCTCCTACCAACTGATCTTCGATCTACCTTCACATGACTGCAGAAACCGCCGATCTGTAACAATTTAAAGTTCTATATCTTAAGCCTTTATCAAACTGTTCCACCAAAAAATGTATCACCTCTACAATAGGAGCCGCCACAGGGCCCAAATCCCTTTCCATGCACCAACATGCCTATATTCTCCAAATTCCTCCATACCTACTCCTTGTTCCTGGAGCCCATGATACCTCCAATAGCTCTGCAGCACTACTCAAGAGTCCCTGCAGACTTCTAGTACACCTGACACCTTACAAACATGAAGGTTCAACACTCCTTCCTGAAGCAAAGGATGCTCCTGACCATCTACATTTCTCAAAAGGAAACCATACTTGAGATTCCCAAAAAGGTGTTACTAAGACTATCTGACATTTCTCTTCCCTCACTTTCAATATTACTCTGTGCAAGATCACAAATGGAAGAAACGCATAAACTTGATTCCTTTTCCAGACCTGAAGGAATGCTCCTCGCCTCCCGACCCGTCCCGTCATCCAACTGTAATAAGTTGCTAACTGTCAGGCAAACCTGATTGAAAACAGATCCACTTCTAAAGCACCCCATAAGTTGATTATCTTGCAAAGAATTCTGCAATCCAACCGCCAGTCGCTGAAATCTCTCAAATGCCTATAATTCAAGTTTGCTGACATATTTATCTCTTCTGGCAAATGATCTGCTCTTACAGTTATGCTGTGCTCCGAGCAGCAATTCCAAAAAATCCTTTGCCTTCTCTGCCTACGAGATGTGCTCCCTCGTAACCTGTTGATATATGCCACCGCAGGCACATTGTCCATTTTCATCAATAATGTCTGTCCCTTCAAAACCTTTTTGAAACTATTCAAAGCATAAAACCCTGCTGTTAACTCTAGTCAATGTATATGCCTTCTCCTCTTTTCCTGTAACCATACTTCTTCTGTCTCTTGAGCTCCCAATCCAGCTCCCAAGCCTCTTAGGCTTGCAGCTGTTTCCAGCAAAAAACTTGGGACACATCCGAAAATGGCACAACCATTTTATGCTTTCATATTTTCCAACCACCATAACAACTCCTCTTTTACCTCTGAAATTAGACTTATTCTGTCTCCATACCAAAGACCTTTCCTCAGTGCCTCCCTTTTTAACCTTTGCAAAGTTCGATAATGAAGAGGTCCTGGAAAAATTGCCTGCATAGAAGAAGATTACAATCCTAACATTTGAGCCAGATCCCTTTTAGATAGAAACACACTTTTCAATACCAGTGTAATCTTCATCCTGAATAACTTCACCTTCCTTTCGGGAAGGTGAAGAATTAACATCCTGTTGTCCACAAAAAAAAAAAACTCCAATTCCTGGGTAGGTTCCAAAATGGACTTCTCTCTGATTACTATGAAACCCAAACCTTCCAAAATGCTCATTACCTGCGTCAAATAGCTCTTTAAGTCATCCATATCATGAGACATCATCAGAATGTTGTCCAAACACACAATGAGTCATACTCCTCTCTCCCGAATGTATGCCATCACTACCCTTGTGACTTTCGTAAAACAGCATGGTCCAGACGAAAGCCCAAAATGGGGGCATTGAAATTGGTATAATTTGTCTCTCCAATGGAATTGTAAAAATCTCTGACAATGGATTCCCTCCATTTTGGATGAGTGCCTGTACACCAAATACTTGTTTAGCTCCCTGAGATTAATCACTGGTTTCCATCCCTTGTCTTTCTTTTTGACCAAAAATGTAGTGCTAACAAAGCACTTTTCTTTTTCGTCCTTGCATACTACTGCTTCCTTGTGCAACATAGACTCTGTCTCTAAGTCCACTCATTTTCTTAATTCCTTGTTTACCGCCAACTCTCTTGGCTCCTTTTTCTGTATTGGTATACTTAGGAACTCTATTCCATAACCGTGTATTGTTTCTAGAATCCAGGGGTTCTGAGTAAATTTTTCCCACTCTCTTATGAACTCTCTCAAACAACCACTTACTTTTTTTTTGAAAGAACCAAAAGTAGTTTGATTTCCTGAACTTTTACCCCGGGCATGGAAAAACCTTCCTCTTCCTGATCTTTCCACAACTTGGGTAGAAGGTAGAAGAGGACGGAAATACTCTTTCTCTGCTTTGAGTGTAATACTGGGACCTCTGCGTACCCTGGCTAGCAGAGGGTCCCTTTCTACTAGCCCTTCCAAAAATATCACCCCCAATCACCTTCCTCATATTTGTCTGTGCTTTATCCAGGGCCGTGAATGTTGCTACAAATTTGCCTGCACTTTTTACAAGCCCTTTGTCAAAGAGTAAACCCTTTGCAGCAACTCTGGGCTCCTTCTGAGCCATTTCCCCCAACTTGAGGCTTATTTTCATCAGTGTGGAGTTTTTTCTTTCTGTCAGCAAACCTGCATTTACATTCTCCAACAACACCACAACTCCCTGGGTCCAACCCTTGAGCTGCACAACATCCAGCGGTGTGCCATTTATATGGGCCTCTTCCACTATATCCTTAATGCTAGCCATAGGACCCATCACATCTAGTACTTTATCTTAACAGATCTTAAGTGATCGTTCTAACCCTTTTCTTGGATCCCTACCCAGTCTGAATAGGACACTGATTAATTCTGGATCCAAATTGGGCGTATTGCACACTTTCTCCTCAATCACAGGCCTTGAGCACTCTGCTGCTAACACCCATCTCATCTTTCTGTCCAATGGTTTACGTATGCTCTCCTTAATAAACCTACCCACATGCTCCATGGGCCACCAGTCACCACTTCATGGGAATTCTTATGTCGAAGGTCGAAAACATCTCCCCACCTAGTGGATCCATTAACACCTCAGCTGAAGAGACTTCCTCATAAATTCATTGCCTAACTCTTCGTCTTGGAAGTCTAATATATACTCATCCCACTCTTTTTTATTTTCTGGTGTTGGGCTCCCATTTGCCCTACTGTTCTCATCATCTTTTGTGTCATGAAGGACACAGTTTCTTTGTGTGCCACAGAGGACACCAGATCTCCGTGTGCCGCGATGGACAACTCTATTCCTGATGGAATTCTGGCCATCTTTCCCTCTTTTTGACAAATAAATGTATTTCACATGTTTGATCTTATTTAACTTTTTCCCTCACTTTCCAACCAAATTATCATCCTCCTCAGACATGGAATACAACTCTTCCCTGATTCCCAATCCTTTCTTTTTTTATTACGCATGATGTTAGCCACAGATTTCTGCACTTTATTTTTCATCTCTTGCTGAATACCTTTACTGACAAACTCTTCTTCCATCAAACAACCAACATTCCCTACACTTCTACATTGATCTGGCTCTATATCTTAAATTCAGTTTGCTCCTGTTAATCATGAACACACCAATCTATATATGTCTACTGAAACTCCTTTAAATACTATCTAATCTGTATTAATGTCCTAGTAATACTACTCTGCCACAGTAAAAATATATAAAAAAGCAGACCAGAAGGCAGGGGAGGAGGATTAGCAATCGTCCCTAGGGAAGATTGGGGTTTCCAAGACACAGGGGCAAAGGACCTGTTGGGCTCAGAAGGCATGGGCTTTTGTATCCCTCTATGTCACCAACAATCAGTAGCCGGAGTGCTAGTCTACAGGCCAACGGGTCCTGCTGGCGCTTTTCTGAAGTCTCTGGACAAGCAATTGCTCCTTTAGCCCTTTAATATGCACATTTCATGATTTTAGGTGATTTTAACATACATTTAGACGAAATAGACAGCGCGGACGCTCTGACCTTCAGAACAATGGATATGCTTAACTTTGGCATGTACGTGGTGAAACCGAAACATCAAGGAGGACACACGCTAGATCAAGTTTGTTCCAATGTGCCAATTCAGAAGAATTATCAACAACCACTGTCCTGGTCCGCTCGATTTTTAATTAGATTTTCATCGCAACAACAAGTAATACAGGACCCTTTCCCGAACGTGCTGACCTGCAGTGGTAAAGCTTTTAATGGAGTTGATCTGCAGGAATTCTCAAAGGTGTTAAAGCAACATCTCACGGAATTATCCAGCATTCTGAATGACGATATCATTAAATATGATAGTTGGATTAGAAATGCTGTAGAAGATTTGAACCCCAGTTTTCCGGACCAGGCGACACAGTGGTTTCCAGCTGCCTGTATTATAGAGTAAAACATTGTAAGTCACTGGAGTGTAAATGTAGGAAGGATTATAATTCAGCAGACAAAGAGATCTTCCAGCTGGCTCAAAAGGCATACTATGCAGCTACAACCAAAGTGAAGCTGGCCTACTTTGAGGAGCGCATAGGAAAGGTAGGAAATAAATCTAAAGAGATCTTTTCTATTGCCAAGAGCTTTATGTCCCCAGCGGCTTACACTTATACTAAGGCAGCCTCAAAAGTCTGGTGTGAAATGTTAGCAAGCTTTTTCACCAACAAGATTGTTAGCATTCAAGCTACCCTAGTTACAGGATGGCTACCCGAGAGGGACGCCGAGATGCTATGGCTGGCTAAGAAGATTCCAACAGCTAGGACAAACATTTGTTTTGATTTAATTCTGTTGGACTGCACAATGAGCGCTCTTAAAGCCATCAAATCTGGCTCTCCCAATGATCCATGCCCTCCGAAATTGCTGGCATTGGCGCAGAGACTATCAATCCAGTGGTAAACAGGATTGTAAATACCTCAAAAAGTACAGTCTCAGTCTCTAATGATTGGAAGCAGGCAAAGATCCTTCAACTTATTAAAAAGTCACCAGCGGATCCAGCCATCCCGGCCAATTATAGACCGATTTCCTTGCTGTCAGCCCTTTCCAAATTATTGAAGAAGGTATACACCTGTTACAACGCATTTTTTACTCCGCACTACCATTACAACGCGACCATTACTCCGCATACCATTACAACGCATTGCGCTGGGGGGCGCTCTAGGATAGGTAATAAGTATAATTTACTATCCAACACCTTCCCTAGGGTCCACGGGGACTGGAGTTAGAATAGTAAATTATACTTACCACTATCCAGCGCCCCAAGGCGCTATGCGTTGTAACGGTATGCGGAGTAAAAGTCGCGTTGTAATGGTCTGCGGAGTAAAAGTATGCGTTGTAACGTCATACATCCTTGAAGAAGCAAGTAAATATGCAACTGCCAAACTTCCTGGAAGCTAATAAGCTGCTACATCCTAGCCAGTCAGGCTTTAGAGCCCGCTTCAGTACGGAAATTACACTGGTTAAGGTATCGAGATACATCAAAGGAACCCTAGATGGAGGGGAGCGGCCGCATTGGTCATGTTGGACCTGCCAGCCAGCCTTCGATACTGTGCCCCATATACTGCTGCTAGGCCGCCTCCAGAATATTGGAGTGACAGGACATGCTTTGGACAGGCTAACATCATTTGTAGCAGACTGAAGCCAGCAAGTTTGGATTCCACCCTGCACGACTACCCCAATTAAAGTAGACACATGGTGTTCCCCAAGGTTCAGCTCTAAGTCCAACACGTTTCAACTTTTACCCTACACCCTTAGCATTTCTCGCAGAAGAATTGGGAGCGAAGGTGTTATGCAGACCACACTCAATGACTTTTCTCCTGGAGTAAGGGATCCAAGACTAAAGCACTCAAATTAAATGTAAATTAAAATCTGCCTTACTGCAGTTTTCTGCTGGATAGCCAAAGCTCAACTTAAATGTAATGAAGATAAGGTAGAAATGTTCTTCTTTGGGACTTTCCCACCAGAATTTGTGCCAACTATTTGGCCAAATGATATTTCCCCGCCGGGCCCTCAAATGGACTCACTAAAAAATCTGGGAATAAACTTTGATAATAAACTATACTTTTGTCCTCATGTAAAAAAGCTTGTGGGTACATGCTTTGGAATTTTGCGTTCTCTTAGGAAATTTCTGCTCGAACTCTCCTTTTCTCCCAGGAAAACAGTAATTCCGGAATTAGTCACATCTAGACTTGATTATGGTAGTGCTCTTTATCTGGGCATACCTCAATATCTTATGGACAAATTGCAGCTGATCCAGAAGGCAGCGGTTTGCCTTCTGCTAAATAGGACAAAAGACAATACATTAGCCCACATTTGCAGGGACTTCACCGATCGCCCATTAGGGAGAGGGTTACATTCAAGGCTCTGACATTGGTACATTATGCTTTGTATCAGACATTCCCTGAATACCTTACAGCTAGATTTAGCTTCTTTAACCTAGACAGTTACACTCTACCAACAAGCTCCTAGTTGTGATCCCAAAGTACCAGCATCAAAGATCTGGAGGCAGATCACTAACATTTCTGGGTGCCTCAGCATGGAACTAGCACCCGATCGAGCTACGCTTGTTAGTACCTCATTACTGTTCAGGAAGAAACTGAAAACCTGTCACTTTGTGCAAGTCTAATGTCACCCACCCGACCTCTGTATGTCTGCGCCGGGACACTCCCGGGAGTAGCTGCACGCATTATAAATGGCCTATGATATCATAAATACCATTTCCTCCTGAGGCAAAACTATCGAAATGCTCCTTTTCCAGTTTTTTCTTAACTGCCACTGGCAGCAAGTTTCCAGTGCCTGATTCCGCAAGATCCACTTGCGCATTACATCATCAGCGCTCATATGAGCCCGAGAAGCTTCAGCTTAACTGCAAGCCGGAAGCGGAAGTCTGCCAGCAAGCGCAGCACGGTCGCGCCCCTAGGCCCGACAGGACCGGAACGCCTTATTCAAATACCCATTGAGGCCTACTCCCCCTACTGCATTCCAAACGGCCCAAAACCTTTTCCGCATATCCTATTTTTCTATTTAAACAAAAAACCATAATGGCAGCACTACTCTATAAAACATGATTTCCAAAGTTTCGATTCACTAACATTTTAACAAGTTTCTGTAAGTGAGAAGCACTTCTGAGTTTTACTTACACGTTCATATATTCAATAAAACAGTTAAATTCCAATTACATTATGAACATTCAAGCCTATCAGAGCTGCAATCACTTACTAACAGCACAATATTATATAATATAGCAGCCTTTAAAAGAGGACAAGTGTTCTAAGCTGGGCTTACTTATGGACTACGGTGTTCTAGGTCTAGATTGTTAATGTTGAATGAAAGGCTGCAGAGTGGCATATTACAAGTTGTATGCATAATGGTAGCCTCCGGTCTTCAAAGGAAATCCCACACAGTGGAAATTGATTCTCGTGTGCTACGTGGTCCCCTTGTCTTGTAAAAGCAAGAACAGGTCTTTCAAACTCAGTGGATTTTATGGTCAGCCTGGCCTTAACTATAGGAAAGAAGCATATTGCTCCTCTTTAGAAGTGTATAGAATAATATAGAATCATATATACCTATAAGGGATAAGGTACCCCCTACCATACAATATAAGGATAATGCAAGTTAAATATGAGTTCAATTATCTTATAAAGGCTCTCGTATGCTGCCTTGTGCCTTTTTATGTCATAGAACTCCTTGTTAACTTGAAGTATCCTAAAAATGTATGGTAGGGTATACTGTAGTCCATATATATCACATCAGATTCTGCAAACCATGTATGAAAAAACTTTCTCTTATTTCTATACAATCCATGACTTGTAAGGTACCCATTCACTTATTATAAAGACATTACATCATAGCTCTTGCTAAGTGCCCATATCTGTGTGATGGTGTTAGTGGACAATGCACATTGCAATTTACTTTTTTGGCAAATTTTATAAGGTATCCCGACACAACTTTTAAAGCTGATATTCCAACGGTTCAAATTCATGCAATGCAGACCTGCTCTTCTTTTGTTACAACAATTGCACTCTCTTGAAATTTGCTCAGCTGTGTCCAAATTTTTGTGAAAGGCTAATATGAGTGAGTTATTGATTGAAAAGACATTTTGCATGTTTAGATATTTCTCTGTACTTTATACTTTTGTGTTTTTTTTTGTTGGAAACCAAATAAAGCATATTGATTTATTGGTTGACAACATAACTCAACAGTAATAAATTATTACAGTTGAATTCTGACATCACATTGCCTGCTGCCAGCAGCCAAGGAGAAAGGCAGGTCAGGTCACAGAACATAGTTAAAGCAGGTGTATAAAAAACATGAAATGTTGATATTCATTCTTCAAACTTTGTTTTCTAGCATATAGTAACAAACAAAATAGAGATATTTATGGCAAGATGTTTATTTTCTGCGCTACTTAGGTAATTATAGGAAAGTTGGAATCGTTATGAATATTTCTACACATCCCCAGCTTCTGCAGCTTTTTTTCTTAAAAAAGCTGACTTGTATTGAACAAATTCTTGTGGAAAACATATTGGTGTGACCCTGTATTACTGCATAAAAAAGTACCCCATTGCAGTACGTGGTAAGGATATTGAAAGTCACCTCAGAGTTTCATCACCTCATTAATCATGGAACATGGAACATGACTTGCAATATCTTTATGGCATTTCCTTTTTGATTTTCTGGCATATGCTTGCAATATTATGTATTTTTTTTGTAATGGACTGCTTAATACAAGAATATGGTCATCACAATTTAGAGGTGGCATGTTTTTCCTTTTGTTTTTGTTTCATATGCTAGCAATACTGAATATTGAACCAACAGACATGCGGCCAAAGTCCTGCTTCTATTGGGTTTGCCACTGCTTGTTTCACAGAGGTAGCAACATATTTAATTTCTGCGTTCTTGGAATTATGCCCAAACATAAACATTCTTTGAACTGGGAGTTTTAAAATGATCATGGGAAACTTGTCGAGTCATGGGACATTTGGGCCACTAGAGTGCAGTCGAGAGCGGTAGACGAGAGTATCGAGATTGTAGCCGTTACTCTGGGCCAGCGGGTCAGCGGGTCAGCGTGCTGCGGAGAGGAGTGAGGCGGTTTCGAGGCACTTTGCGAGGCACTTTGCGACTCCGTACTCCGGGGCCCCTGTGGGGGTCCGTGGCAGCGACAGCAGCCGGCTGTGTTTTGGGTTGAGACTGACGAGTCAGCTGCCATCTGCATTTTGCTGGTGAACGGAGGTGAGCTGAGGGCAGTTGTGCGAACCACGCGGTCTCGGAGCTGACCCAGCAGACCGTGCTGCACCGCGCTGCACTCCTGTGGCTTCACGCATTGTGCCGAGTGAGAAGGCAGGTGAGCACGGTTCCAGTGAGCCCCGGTGAGCAGGCTGCGTGCGGTGAGCCGAGAGAGAGAGCTAAGTGTGTAATCAGACTACGCTTTACGCCTTTGTTTGCTGGCTGGCCAGTTCTGTCCTCAATGCTTCCCTCTCCTCTATGCGGGGTTTGCAGTTTTTTCCCTGTTTCCCCCGAGCCACAGCATTGCAGAGTGCCACGGAGCCTCAGTGAAGTGCAGTGCACTAGTTTCTGGCGCTGCCATCAAAGTGCTGCTATCAGAGCCCCACGAATTTTCAAGCATCAGTGGAGGTGTTTAAGTTTGTGCCTCATCTCTCATTCCTCGCACCTCCATTGCATCTCACACGTATCTGCCACGTATCTGCCACACCTCTCCTTGCTCTGCTGTGCCAAAGGGGGTCAGAAGGGGCCGGAGCCGGTGCCCCTGGCCGTGGAGGCAGGATAATAATCGGAGTCCTGTGTAGTCCTGCGGATTGTGTAAAGAGTTCTGTGGCAAGGCAAGGCGAATCAGAGAATAAGGTACAGGGAGGTGTATTGCTCAACTGTTTATTTACTGACCAAAGATAAAGACAAAGAAAGACATACTTAAGTCACACCATGAGGTCTGGTAAAGTGAGAAAACTACCAGGGGATAAGACATCAGCCTCACGAGGTTCTCTCAAACGGAAAAGACTGGAGAAACTGAATGCTAATAAGGCAAACAGTCCAAAACGGAATCCACTCATCTCACCAATTGCAACTCTCTTTGAGAAGTCAATTCAAAATAAAAACTCTTCATGTTTAAGATTTCAGTTTCTGAAAGACCCGGGAGATGTATTATTTTCCTCAACGGAGGGAGTCTTGGGCCTATCATCTCAAATTGCTCCTTTAACAACAAGGACTTCCCCGGCGGAGCACATGGCGGCTATGCCATACAATGCTTTTTCATCATTACCAATGATAACTGCCCCTGGGAGGCTTAGTATTCAATCAAGTGACACTTGTGATACTTGTGGGCCCAGCAAACATATTGAACAGTCGGAGGCTTTTGATAACACAGAAAAATCAACAGGTCTTCGGGGGAAATATAGTGAAGGTACAACAGTAGCACTAGTACACACTACCCCAGTGGTTAAACCAATGACATCTTCAATAAAACTCTAGCCCCCAAAAATGCAAACAACCACCAATCTAAGTCCAGCTTTCATAGAATCTACAGTTACTCTGAAAGACAAAGGCACGGTCCTGAAGGAATTAGCGCCAGATGTGTTAGCCTGCCACAGCCCCAATACAAGCCTATCGATAGAGAGAGGTGAACATATGGTTGAGTCTGTTGAGTTTTTCCCAGGCAATAGGGAGTTAGTGGGGTTAGGAGCAATTGAGATTAACATTAAGAGTGACAAGGAGAACAGACGCCTGGATAGTGAGCGCCTCATAGACCACTCATTGAGGCCAACGGGTCTCAGGGCGGTCCAACTACCAGTAGTGAATACAAACTATAATGATCCGTTAAAGGAGGAACCCATGACTAAAACACAAATGGACATGGCGTTTGTGAACCTGGTTTCCCCACTTTTAAAAGCCTTGCAAACGTCCACTAAAACTTCGATAATGCAATCTGACAAGTTGGACATTCAAATCGACTTAATGAACATTATGGCGTCTAATATTGCTGGGATAAACACAAAGTTGGACAATCTGAACAGCCTAATAATTAGAGCTCAAGCACATACTTATCAGTTACAATCCCCTTGCTCCTGTGGCCCTGTCCTGGATAAACTGAACTCTCTTCCTATCATTCTTGAACAGATTCTAAAATTAAATCAAAGACAGATCAACGCAGATCAGAAGTTGGACGGTTTGATCAGTCCTAATTCCGAAGTAATTGTACAGCACGACGAAACAACCCTAACTGCGTTAAGAACAAATGAGGCAATTACGCTCAAGGTCAATGTCAATACTGGTGAAGGAACCAACACAACTGCTGAGAAAGACTCCAGTAATAATGAGTCCGCAAAACGAATGTTAACCAAGAGACAAAGGAAAAAAGAACAGGAAAGCCCGAAACAAGAAAAGTGAGGTACTTTCAAAAATGGGTAATGGCTTATATCCCATTTTTTCTGTCCTGGAACAAGGAACATCAAAAAATACTGACAACCGCGGCTGCCATCCAGTCACATCAGCAAGTTATGACACATCTAAAGTTGGTAAAACATTGTCTACAACAGCCTCAAAAAGCCTTCAGCAAACAGGGACAGCAAATAAATCCTTACACATTATCAAAACACTGCAAACTGAGATGGGCTGCACTAATCTTCTGATCATTTCAAATCCAGACAATAAGTGTAAGAATACAGGCGATCTGAGCATGGAGCCAGCAGTAAAAGTCAAGACCAAGCCTATTGAAGACAGTGATCAAAGTGGGGAAACGGATGACAAGGAGGGGCGACTGCAATCTAGTATCTGTACAGTGAAGTTAATACCACCTAAACCACAGGTAATTGATCAATCGGCAGATAAAAATACTGCCTCAGATTGTTTAATCAGCCTTGCCCAAATGTCAGTGTATAGTCCAAAGGTTATACCAAACTCCTCGACACAAACAATAACAGATCTGGCTAATCCAACCAGAAAGGATTTACAATATCGTGAGCACCAAAGATTGAACATGGAGCTAAACTCCCCGACGCAGAAAAGTTAAAAATTTTGTGTAAGGAACTCAGAAGTCGCTCAAGTAAAGACGGAACCTGGCATTCCGAAACCGCCAATCAACCAAGAACTTGGAATAGAATTGCATAAAATAATATGGGCACCAGAGTATAAGACACAGGGGGCCCATGACATACTGAATAGGTCCAACATTCTGAAGTTTCTAGCTGAATTTGAAGACCTAAAAGATATCAAAACAACGGATCTTGAGCAGGTCCAATTTCTTAAAGGCCATAATGATACATCAACAGATCAGTCCCTGACAATCTGGAAATCAACAGAAACAGCAGAAGCAATTATGGGAAAAGCGGACATTTTCCAATCTTGGGGCATTCAAATATCCTACCAAATTTCCCCACGCTACCCCCCTCCATTGAAGAGGTCGGGCGGAGCTCAACTTATTAGGAAAATTGATGATGCATATAAAAACCAACAAAAATCTGTATACTCAATGTTATTCAACGCAAAGGGTAGAAGTGAACCTTTACAAACATGTGATCAAATAGTACGGCATAACGGGGAGTCACAAAACACCATGGATAACTGGAAATGGCTCCCTGGAATGTTAAATGCAAAACGGAAGGTCTGACCGTGTAAAGGTAAACTGAAACAAGATACAAACAAGGTCATACACGTGTTATCTTGGAACATTGCTGGTGCAAAAAGACTATTAGAAGGAGGCCTACCATTTGAAGAATGGCGCGGTTGTGACATAATTGCGCTACAGGAAACTTGGCTACAAGAAGAAATTGCACTAGTGGGGTTTATACACCATAACGTAGTTGCTGAAAAATGTAAGAGCCATGGACGTGCCATGGGTGGCCTTGCAGTATATGTGTCCTCATCTTTAAAAATTAATTCAGTTCAACTACAATCACCAGATCCTAGTATTCAGCTAATTAAACTATCAGATCAACACACAAAGAATTCTAAGCCAACAATCTTGGTTAATTACTACACGCAACCCAAAATTAAGGAGAAAAAGTTAAAGAATGCGATATTGTGCAACGTCATTACTGACCTTCGATCCTCAGACCCACTATCCAATATAATATTCACTGGTGACTTTAATTCCAACCTGATCCTAACACCTGAAGAGGACGATAAATTATCAGCTGATAACATCCATTGGGGTGTTCCCCAACAGATGCAAGGTGGTCTTGGAATACGGAAGGATCGACTAGCAATCGAACTAGTGACTGAACTGGAGTTTCTTGGGTTGCGTGCATTAAAAGGGAGGTTTCCTGAAGATCAGCCCTCCAGTAAAACGTATTATGGTCCACACTCTCAATCCACCTTGGACTTTACAATGGTCAGTCTTTCAATAATCCCCTTGGTGATCAGCTTTCAAATTGAGTTTACCCTGTTGAGTGACCATGCAATGCAACACACTATAATCAACCTCAATAAGGAAAGATTGCAACCGTCATACATGTTAGAAGGTCAGCTAAGTTCTGTTAACCTGAAACGCATAAATTGGTCCAACACCAATGATCACAAGTGGTTCACTATAATGAAGGATACATTGAGTGAGATTGGGAATGCATCAACGGATGCGATTCAAGTATGGTCCCATTTTCTGTTAAAACTAAAACAAAGAATGAAGTTGCCAGTTATGAAATCCAGTATAGATGGACCACAGCAAAAACATCCGAAAGAGCTACAAGACCTGCGTAGACAACTTCAAAAAAATCAAAGGAAGATAAAGTTGTCTGACCGTGGTACCAGTCAATGGGCCAGTTTCCGTATACAAAGAAAAGAATATAAAAATAAGGTTTGGGAACATAAAAGGTCAACTAACGAGAGTTTTTGGTCCAAATTAATCTTCAGTTCAAAACTCCAGAATACCAATATATTTTGGCAAACCATAAACCAGTTAACAAGACCCTGTAACTCCCTCATATCAAATGTGCAGGAATCGGAGTGGGCATCGTTTCTTGCAATTAAATTTACAGATATCTCGACAAAAATTCAGAGTAACGCTCTTGGTCTAAACAGTCAAAACAAAATGTGCCCCGCAGAAGAACAAGGGGAACAACCTATGACTAGTGAACCCTGTAACGTATCCAGCACTGTTCCTCAGAATAAACAATATACGGCGGAAGAGATCACTAAACTGATCAAAAAAGCTAAACCCAATGGGGCGCCAGGCCCGAACGGCATCCCGCAAGCAGCTTACAAACACGCTCCAGAATTTTGGGGACCCTGTCTGGCGCAACTGTTTTTGGACGAGCAAAACTGGAACAGAGTACCCGAAAGCTGCCAAGGATCCATATTTACGCCAATCTACAAAGGTGGTGAAAGATCAAATCCAAATAACTATCGCCTAATAGCATTGCAGGACGTTGAGGCAAAATATTTTGCAACCCTTCTCTTAAATTATTTGGTCACTTGGTCAAGTGAAAAAGAGCTGATACCCATCAATCAGACAGGGTTCAGGAAGGGGATAGGTACAATAGCAAATATCCTATCCATCACTATGATCGCGGAGAAGTGTATTACCAGCAAACGGGACCTTAACCTGTGTTTTATTGATCTTCAGGCTGCATTTGACAGTGTGGACCGTAACTTATTGTGGTCGAAATTGAGAGCATGGGCAATACCGGAGAACATTTTAAGGGGTTTGCTGTTATTTTATTCTAGTACTTGGTCGCAAGTAAAAATAGGGGATGGCACACGGTTGTCGAGAAAAGTCTTTACATCAATTGGACTCAAACAGGGGTGTGTTCTTGCCCCTCATATATTTAATCTTTTCATCTCTGATCTTACTGGGAAACTGAACAATTGTAATGCTCACCCACCTAAATTAGGAGACCTACAGCTGACCCACTTGGTTTACGCCGATGATATAGTACTCATGAGCCTAACGAAAGTTGGTTTAACCAGATTAGTTACTGAACTCTCTACATTTCTTTTGGCAAATAAGTTGGTTTTAAATGTTTCAAAAACCAAATCCATGTTGATAACCAATCGCCGTGGATCTAACTGCAACATCTGGCTAAAAGGAAAACCATTAGAGAGAGTCTCAGCATACAAGTATTGGGGTTTCTATCTGGATGATAAGCTTAATTTTAAAGAACAGAAGAAATATCTGACGCAAAGAGCGGGTGCCCTGATATTCGGACTAAGTACATTGACAAAAAAACTTGAAGGTCCATCACTTAAACCTTTAATAATTGTAATGGCCAACAAAGTTCTTCCAACACTGTCCTATGCAAGTGAGGCATTGCATGGAAAGGATATGGACCTACTTAACAGTTTAACAACAATAATCTACAAGAAGGTCTTACGATTACCCAGGATGGCGTCGCCAGCTCAAATGCGACTAGAATTTGGCATAAAAAATTAAACTGTGGGCAGATTATACTCATATATCAAAGTATGGTATCAGATCAAGCAAAAAACAACTAATAATAACCTTAATACACACCTATGGCAAGAGCTTGAATCCCCCCAAAAAATCCAATGCGAATCAATTCCTCACACACGCTTTGGAGGTGACTTGTTCAAAAACCCCATGGGACAAAAATCTGTCATTTGCAGCACTAAAATAAGCATTAAATAAAGCGGCCAAATTCCATTCATTGGTATTGGACAAAGAGATTTTTTCCCATCGCTCGCACTCCTGGGCTGTGATAAACGGCTATAAAACACTAACCCCAGCAGTGTATCTGGAAACAACATATTCCATTTTTATTAAAAGAAAGCTGATGTTACTGCGATTTGGCAAATTCCCGACCTTGGCAGAGGAACCAGCTTGGAATCAGCACGTAGCTGTAAAATGTCGATTGTGTGGTAACCTCAAAGAAGATTTAATACACATAATCTGCCACTGTAGGATGTTGTCTAAGGAACGTTCATACCTTTTAAAGCAAAGTTTTCGGATCAAGAAGCTACGAACATGTAGATCTGCTATAATTGGAAGCCTGGATATAACTGCCCCTCAAATGCATTGCAAGCTGGTGAAGTTCTTGCAAGCATTTGAGAAATATCTTAAACAACACGAAGACCCCAACTGTTAATAATCTGGAAAAATCATTAATTCCTGTTCTTATAAAATGTTTTTTAATCCTTTTTAAATGATAAGTTATAAACTTTTATAATGTGTGTGCGAAATACATCAAATTGTTATGGTTTTAATTAACTAAACAATAAAGTTTAAATTCAAAATTCAAAGAGTCATGGGACATTTGATTTTCTGGAGCGATTTACATTTGCTTCAGGTCCAGGTATAGTATCAGAAGGAACTGCTCTCAGGACAGGAATATAGGGCGCGTCTGTTTACGGAGACTTTGTACCCAATTTACACTCTATCATACAGCTTTCCAAACTTTTCATGTTGGTGACACACCTTTTTTGGCAATCTTCTTTTAGGGACACGGTAACGCGAGCGCGCGCAGCGTGCGCATCCTAACCACCTAAGGGGCGTTCGTTTTTTTTTTTTTTAAATAGTGGGCAAATTGTGCATTTCTAAGCAATTTTGAGAAAGCAGGATACAGTATCAGAACATAAATGGTTGAGGTGGTGTACACACATTCAAATGTGTCAATTTGTACAAAAGAAATATAAAGTATATGAATAACAAACATAGAGGACCTTGAAGGTGGTTGTGTCTGTGCAGACAGGCCTGTACATGCACTACAGGCAGGGTGGGGCGCCCAGAAGCCCGACTTTGCGATATCCTGCCACATTGTGAGTACATCCACTGACAGCGGTGTCACTTAAATTATGGACAACAATCTGAAACCTTGGCAGCTATGTGGCGCTAATCTGGGAAGTGTACAACTACACCTCCGAGAGTGGCGCCATACTAGTTTACTAACTAACACCTCTGTCACTTTATTATAGCAGGCACAGCGTGGGCATAAACAGAAAGAGAGAAGAGGGAAAAAGAGGGGATGGGAAAGATCAGAGAGAGAGCGAGAGGGAGAAGCGAAAGAGGAAAAAAGGAGAGACAGAAAATGGATGGATGGAAACAGGGCTGTTTGGAACATATTTACCAGTGCTCTTTTTGGTTCTCAGTCTGGCCTGCTAACTAAAAGTGCATGCTAGGGTACAGATTATATATGGTTATAGATAGGGTTCAACTTAAGACTGCGGACCCTGTGGTTCACTGGTTCAGGACCCCTGCCCCAGTGTGGTCCGCTCAGTCAGCCCTTCACATTTATATGTATAATAGCATACATGCCAACATTTTAGGACAGAGACGTGGGAGACTTAGAATAAAAAAAATCGGGAGAGTGAAAATTCCCCGTTGACTTCTATTGTTAAAAATGCAATTTCAGGCGGGAGACAGCTAAAATAAAACCATTCTTGGCTTAAAAAAAAATAGCATCGGTGGCATAACAAAGGCCCCCGCAGCCTTCTACAGTGCACGGTTCCGTGGCCTGATATCTTCTGGTGGAGTGTGGAGGGGGACCCTCCATGTACTTTGCAGGAGGGCCTCTTCAAATTTAGTTACGCCTCTGGAGAGCATGATATCTAAATAGTTTCTCACTTGTGCATGACATAATGAACATACTCTACTGATGTGACAGGGGGTATGGACCTTATCCTGCTACTTCAGGCGTTCTCAGTACCTATTATATTTCAGTTTTTCTTGATTAGCCCTGTATCATACTCCACATCGACACATATTATACTCATGTCACCGAAATTAAAGGATCAATAGATGTAGAAAATCAGACATTTTACATCTGAAATTATGGATCAGGAATTATGAGGGTAGCAGACATGACAGGAAGTGAAAGACTTGCTGTCAACTCTCTAACATCGCAGAAGGGACTCCAGCAGCCTATTTTCACACTGGGCAGGTGGTTCTACATAAAAAGAAAAAAAAGGAGAAATAAACATATTTCTCCTGGTTACATCTCCCCTGGGAGGTGCAGCATTTTGACAAATTCCCAGGTCTACCACTAAAGGTAAATCTGGAAATGCACCAAAATCCATGGGTGGATGCACAGGAACACCCATGCATCCACCCATGAAATACCTCCCTAGGGCAGGGTAACGCAAAGCAGCGACCTGCGCTGCCTTGGGTTACTCCACATTTCCAAAGTCACGCAGGGCCCCCATGCAAGTTGGCCTTGTGTTGTTTGGTAAATGTCATTTTAGGTATTTAGGTATTGCGTCGCCCTTGTGCTACCTTGCGTGACGCAAGGGCGATGCAAAACCATCATGACTATGGGTTGAAGTTTTTTTACATGGGACTTTGCATTCTAGAATATTTTGTTTCTATCGTTCTATTAGCGCTCTGAGGCTGCAAAGTTATGATCTGTAGCACTTTACAAAAGCCTCAATGTAAATGCATTGCAGTGGCAAGGGTTTGAAAATACCAGCTTGCAAAGTGCTCTTGGTAACTAAACCAGATTTGCCTGGAAGATGCCACAAATGACATTGGCCAATTAGTAGCTAAATACCCCTGGGGACTGGGGGGCATTTTGAATTAAAAGCTGAAATGCCTCTATTGTTATTTAAACACCACTGGACTTTCAAAGCATGTCCCCCCACCCCCAGCACCGCCTGTCCTGCTGTCCTTTGTGGAGCTATCACTGCACACAAGGGGGGGCTGCTTTGATGGTCGTATGCCCCGCTTCACACACTGAATCTTGCCCCCCGCTGAGGCCCGGTGTTCGGTGCCTTCCTGAACCACAAGCTGCCCAAATGGCCCTTGTAATGACTGCCTCGGGCCAGCAGCGATCACTCCATGAACTTTGTCAGTTGTTTAGACAACAGAATGAGAAGAGGGAAACAGAGACGATGGGAGAGAGCGAGCGGGTGAAGCGAAAGAGAAGTAGAGATGGATGCCAACAATATTTTAACAATTTTCGAAATTTCCCTTACCGAGCGCCTGGGATGGGGTGCAGAGGCAGTTTCTCGTCACTGCGTCGCAAAATGAACAAGGCAGCACGCTCTCCTTTCACTTCTCCTTCCTCCTCCGGGTACTCAGCTGCACTGCATCACTGAATCCATTCGGCCCAAGAGAGCATTCACGCGACACACCCACAAATGTGTCGCGACGCACAGTTTGGAAAGCACTGAGTCTATCAAATGCCAATACCTAAGGGAAATATTTGTTTTGATACTTCGTGTAAAGCACAAATATAATTCAAATTCTAAGTCTGAAACAATGTCGCAATGTGTTCACTGTATTCTCAATTCCAGCCTCAGTAAGATTCTTCACTTTTCACCTTAGATGCTGGACTTTCCTCCTACAACAACCTGGTCTTCTTATTCAGCTGGAGGTTTGCACACATTGATTTTTGTTAACTTTGAGGACCCTTGGACTAGTTTCTTGATGACCACCACAGGGTTTAAATGACTTACATTTTTCTATTACACTACATCGGATTACATTAAATTTGTTTTCTATTTCAAGAGCCCACCATTTGCTTTTGAATTCACAAATTCCATCTTTCTTCCTTTTTCCAGCTCTGCACCCTCAAAAAATGCTTTCAAATAAATTCTGGGGTTTCCAGTCTGCCCAAGCACAGGATAAAGGCTCCCACAATATGATCTACATAAGGCTGCCACAGAACAGCAGACCGCGTCCTGTTCTGAAGTTTGCTGATGCCTTGTATTCAGAGTTGTGTTCTGCAGAGGTATCAAATGACAGATGTAAGCAAAGCTGGACAAGGCAATGCATTTTGTCCACACCACAGAGAACAGTGAGTGAAACTCAGAGACTAAATATGTGCAGTTGTATGTCATTGCATCGCATGCATTTACCACGCATCCTTTACCACATAACGCTTTTACAAGGCATTACCTTTACCACCAAGTCTTTACCACAGATATGCCTTTACCATGCATGCGTTTACAACAAAAATGTAAGTATATATCGGGTAAGGGAAACAACTTTAAATATATAGATAGGAGGCAACAAGGAACATGTACTGATGAAATTGGAACCAAAATACATAATTCGACTGAACAGCAAACACCATGGCGGCCTCAACCAGGATGAGGAACGTTATGTACACATTGGTTAGTTTCCATTCACTTCTTAGTGCCAACTTGATATGGTTTCCTTTTACTCTTAAGGTTCGGAGACTGTTTGGGTCATACATCGCCCATGCAGTCTTTTGCAAAGTGTTGTCCTTTGGCTTTTTCTTTAGATTTTTCTTCTTTAGATTGATTTTTAGCTTAATTTGGGATTATACTATATTCATAGAGAATATTCATGTTGCCTTTAGGTAGGTTTTCATTGATTCATTTCCCTATAGGATCAACCTCCTTAAAAGGGCCTCTCGGGTAAAAGATATACATTATGTATGGTTAGTTCTGAGATCCAGATAGTTTACACAAACAGTATTTTGTCCTGTTTTCTTCTCTTCCTTTCTTTCTTTCATTTACTGGACTGTAACCAACACAAGGGTATCTCTAACATGTTCTTTCTTTTACATGCACACCTTTTTGTTTGTGGAACTGCAACTTGTGGAGTAATAAGCCACTCGGAAGAAATATTATTGATTGTTGTCTGATTGTATCAACCTGTATGCTTTGATTGATTTATGTTGTTTATTTATTGTTTTACGTATTAGCTATCCGTGGTTCTGAAATGATATGTTTCTTTTGTGCCACTAGGCCGGACAAGGCTGTTTATAGCAAATTTGAAATTACATGAATGCCTTGAATGGGGATTTTATTTACTGTCTACCTGTGGGTATGCCATGACATGGTTCTTGTATGCCACCGCGTGGGACGACGCTGTCTGTACAAGGCATTCCTATGTATGAGCTACTACAGGACACACATTGATGTTTAAATGTGTATGAACCATGGGAACTTATGTACTGTAAATATTAATTTACTAGCTTGTTTTATTTTATTTGCCACTCTTGTGAATGTATAGTTCTTTAACACTTCAAATTTATTAGTGTATTGGCAACTGCAATATGATATTATCAGTAATGTGAAGTCATGTTGCAAGGTTCTTTCAGTCTTTTTACTGTGTTTGCGCATGTTTGTAATTTGCTTTTATAAGGAAATGGGGCACTTTAAACTGTACTGGTGGCTTTGGCAAAGACTTGCAGGACAAAACGGGTCAGCAGATTGAATAAAGTTGTGGGGACTATCACTTTGGAGTGTGGGCCTTTACTTGTGCTTTTTAAAGTATCGATCAGAATCTGTCCGCCTCACCCCTTTCAATTCACACAAAGTTCATCTACATTGTAGAGTACCCCAGGGATCTTCCCTCTCTCCACACCTCTTTAATCTGAATATATGCCCCGTAGTCTACACCCCGTCAAAGTCTATATTTACACAGATGATATGAAGCAACTCTTTAATAATGACAACTCCCCTGAATCAAAGGAGGTTTTCTAAAACACAATGCTGTTCATCGGTGACTGGATGAACAGCAACCATCTAAAATTAAACTCAGATAAAACAGAGATTGTCGTTGATAGAAGCAAGCTTGACTTTTGGAATGCACCATTCTGGCCTCCTGTGATGAGTGCCCCTCCCTCTCTCAGAAAATCTTGGGGTCCTGTTAGACCTACGAGCCTTAGGGTGGTTGTCCCCCAAACCTTTGCCTGTCTTCCTCCACTTTACTGACCTAATTTTGCTGCCTTTGAGTCTCTGAGCACTTTATCACTGCTAACCAGTGCTGAAGTGCCGGTGCTGCAAAAGTGCATGTGCTCTCGCCTGTAAAACATGGTATAGTTGGTTTACACCTGTTTGATATATTTCATTTACTTTTAAGTCCCATGTAAAGTGATATACCATTTACCCAGTGCCTTCAAATTAAATGCTACTAGTGAATGAATGAATAAATGAATGAAAAAATGTGTAAAGCGCCAGAATCACCCCCTAAGTGGTATCTCCGTGCTAAAGGTGCAGATAACCGAGTCCAGGAAAATCAATTACTGAATAGTCCTGTTTTCAGTAGTTTACTGAAAAGGAGGAAACCCAAGCACTTTCGTAGGTGGAAAGGTATTAGATTCCAATAACATGGAGCACGGTAGGAAAAACCTTTCCCCCCATGTTGTATTTCCTAAAGCGGGGGGCTAACAAGAAGGGTTTTTTCTCCCATGAGTGTAGACGTCTGCACGGCTGATAGCAATTACGTTTTTCAGTTAAGTAGCTAGGACCTCTGCCATTGAGTTCTTTATGTACAAAACATCAGATCTTGAACCTAATTCTTTGGCGTATAGGTAATCAGTAAAGGTGTCGCAACAGAGGAAGAGAGGCTGTTCTGGGGGCATATTAAGAGTCGAACTGGCTGCAGTGTTCTGAACTACCTGAACCTTTTTCAGTCAGGATTCATTTACGGCCCCCAGAAGGGCATTGCAATAGTCAAGATGACTAATTACCAAGGCCTGAATAAGGGTCCTTCGCACAGATAGAGGAAGAAGATGGAAAGCTCTACGTAGAAGACTCAACATATGGAAACAAGTACCAGAGGTAGCCACTACTTGATCTCTCATAGTAAGAGAGTGGTCCAAACAGACACCCACGTTTTTAGCCACCGGTTTAGGAATTGGGGCTATACCAAACGATCGAGGCCACCTTTCTGAAGAACACAATATTTGTGCGTTGCCAAATAGTCAATTTAAGTTTTATCTGCATTTATCTGGATAAAGTTTATTGTCATCCAGCCGGAAATTGTTCGCATACCATCTGAAGAGAGAATTTTGGTAGAGGCCGTACTATTATCAAATGATAAAAGAAGTTGGATGTCGTCCGCATAAGAGAAAGGAGTGAACCCAAAATCTCTGATAATCTTTACAAGAGGGGCCACATACACATTAAACAGGGTAGGGCTAAGACAGGAGCCCTGTGGTAGCCCTGTCATGAGCTCCTTGATGCAGGAACGGAAAGGACCCAGGTTAAGGGTTTAAGTACGCTGGTTTAAAAAACTAGAAAAATATTTTAGAGCGAGTCTGCAGATTCCAATCGCTTTCAATCTTTGGAGTAACTTATGGTGTGATTCTGTGTCAAAGACTGCCAACAAATACAACGGCACCCATAGCACAGCTTTATTTTTGTCAAGGGAAAGTTTGATATAGTCCGTAACACCTTCAAGAGTAGATTTAGTGCTATGATGAATCTGGGCAGCCTTGTAATTCTACATACTCCATAAGCTTTGTATTAATGTATCCTTCCAGGAGTTTACTCATAAGCGGAAGAAGAGAAAATGGACGATAGTTAGCCAAATCCGATGCAGGTGCATTCGCCTCCTTGCAAATCGGAAGCACTTGTGCCGACTTCCATTCACCTGGAAGTTGACCTTCACTCAAGGATATATTTAATATAGCACAAACGGAGGGGGCTAGTTGCGCGGCTAATAAATCAGAGCGCTTAGCTGGCATAATATTAAGGGGAGACCCTGATTTAACTGCTTTCAGCATTTCTTCCACTACAGATATCTGCAGAGGGAAACAACTCTCTAAACAAGTAACATTCTCCCCGAGGGATGTAGAATGTGAGGTAGTAATATCCACTGCGTCATAATCTCTGGGAAATGTATAAAATATTTTGTTAATTTTTTCTTCAAGATTGTTGGTGATATCGTCACATAGTACCTGGGAGGGAGAGATCTGAGTAATAGAGGCGGTTTGGTTGGTAAAGAACTTTATACAATTCTTTGGTAGAGTTGCCTGCTTGACTTAATCTAGGATAATGTACGCTTTTTTGATATTCTTGTAATAAAGTGCTGAGGTTTCTTTCTCCTTCAGATTGTGCATTTTTAACAATGACTGCTCCAATTTTTAACAATTAGCCTAATCCCTACGTAGTTCAGAAGAATACCGGGCCATGTGCCTTCGCTAGGTATTTGGATGCTGTTGTTCTAGAGGCGCAAGGGTAACCGTGACTGATTTTAAAGCCTCATGAAATTCATTTAACCTTCAGTTAATATCTCCAAGTTCTCCCAATATGGGGGGCAAAAATTCTTTCGCAAAGGAATCTTGATTGATTTTGTACCATTGTCTCCTAGAATTACGGATGGATTAAATAGGAGTGCGGGCTGCCTTAGTGCCAGTAATCTGAAAAAGAATCAAAGAATGATCCGACCAGATCACTAGGCAAGGAGGTTCAGATAGTATACAGGGTGAGTTAGTTACAATAAAATCCAAGATATGCCCAGCAGACTGGGTGGGTCCCTACATTGATCTTTTCCAATCCTAAGGAGGCAAAATCTGCAAGAATATGAACAGAATCTGGATTTGCACTATGTTCACTATGCGTATTAAAATCTCCCAATACAAAACATTGTTTGGAAGAAAAAGAATGAAAAGCAATTCCTTCCATCAATTTTAAAGTAAAATCCTTAAGAAGGCCAGGAGGACAAAACACAAGGGCGCCCGAGCTCCAACGTATCGTCAACCGCTCCTTTGAGACCGCCTCCTTTCCTGACAACTGGAAATATGCCAAGATCACCCCCCTCCTGAAGAAACCCTTGGTGGACTCCACCGACCTCAAGAACGTCAGATCAATCTCCTTACTCCTGTGCCCCACGAAAGTCATTGAAAAAGCTGTGAAGAGTCAACTCACCTCCTTGATAGAAGAAAACAACATTTCGACCCCTCCCAATCAGGCTTCAGGAAGAATCAAAGCACTGAAACAGCCCTCCTCGCCGCGAAAGACGACATTCGCTCCCTCCAGGACAGAGTAGAGACTGTGGTCCTCATCCTCCTAGACCTCTTTGCAGCCTTCACACAGTCTCACACTGCACCCAAGTCCGCAGGCTCCAAGACGCAGGAATTCAGAACAAAGCCCTTGACTGGATCCGCTCATTCCTCTCTGGCAGAACACAGCGAGTCAGACTCTGTCCCTTCCTATCGAACCCCTCACTGACCACCTGCTGAGTCCTCCAAGGATCTTCGCCCCACCCTGTTCATCGTCTACGTGGCCCTGCTCGCATCCATCGTCAGATTACACGGACTAAACATTGTTTTGTATGCAGATGACACGAAACTCATCCTCTCCCTATCCAACGAAACCAATATCTCCAAACAAAATTTTCAAGAAGGAATGGGAGCAGTTGCCAGGTGGATGAAGAACATCTGCCTACAAGTTAACACAGACAAAACCGAAGTACTCATGATGGGCACACCCCGATGCCTGGAACAACACCTGGTGGTCCCCCGCCCTCGGGAACCCACCCTCCCCCACAGACCATGCTCGCAATCTCAGAATCATCCTGGTCTCCGAAACTCTAAATGTCACCTTCTCTTGTTGCCACACCCTCCAACTACTACGAAAGATCTTCAACTGGATTTCTCTCGAATACAGGAAAAACGTCACCCATCCCCTCATCAGCAGAAGATTTGACTCCGGCAACGCACTCTACGCTGGAACCAGCAAGAACCTTACCCGCAAACTCCAATACATCTAGAATGTCTCCGCCAGACTAGTCCTCAACCTACCATGCCACTGCCACATCATCCAACACCTGCGGACACTATACTCGCTCCCCATCGAGAAGAGAATCACCTTCAAGCACCTCACCCACGCTCACAAAGCCCTCCACACACCAGACCCGCCTACATGAACCACTGTCTCTCGTTCCACGCACCCAAAAGATCCCTCTGCTCAGTGCAGCTCTCCCTTGCAATGGTGCTCCACATTAAGAAGACCAGAACAGGAGGTTGTTCCTTCTCCTACCTCACAGCCAAAGTATGGAACACCCTCTCTCTCCACCTCCGATAGACACCTACTTTCTCCAAGTTCTTGAAGGACCTCAAGACCTGGCTCTTTAACAAAACTCCGTAAACCTCCAGGAGCTGCGCCCCCCAGTGCCTTGAGACCATTTGGGTGAGTAGTTGCGCTTTACCAACCTTTTGATTGATTGATTGACTGATGCAATGTATTGAGTAAAATCAGCTCTGGGGCCACCAGCTGACTCCTTACTGTAGTCATCCTGGCTCCTTTGTCCCTCAGAGCCTCAACTCCTTGCCAATTGATGGTGACCCACTGCCTATACTTTGCAAAATTGGAAGGCCTATGGGCTTTAGGCATCATCTCCACATCACCCAGGGACACTAAGGCTCCAGTGGGAGGCTGTGCCCTGTTAGGATATTTGGAATCCCTCTTGTAATGCCCATACTCATAGCACTTATAGTACTTGGGAGTTTTGTTTTGATTCTTATCTCGCAAGATCTTTTTTCTGGTGGCTAGGTTGGGAATGGGACCCCTTCCCATGAGAACTGTTTGGGGTGCTTTAAGAGAACTCTCTTTTCATAGCCCATGTCCTTTATCTGGTGGGAACACTGGCCACCCTGTTTGGAACTCCCCCCAGATGCCTTGATGGGCAGTCAGCTTGCTATAAACCAGATGTTGGTGCAGCTCTGTAAAACAAATATCAAGCATGTGCTCCAACAGAATCAGATTATACAGCCTAGAATAATCTTCTACCTTCACCCAGCCCTTCAGTGCCTTTCTGGTATAATTTAGAAAGTCCACCCAGGTTTTTGTGGGACGTTTGTGGCTGTCCCATAGTATTTGTCTATAACTCTCAGGGTTGAACCCAAGCTTATTGATAAGTAAGGCCTTAATGGGAGTGTAGTGTGTCTGGTTCTCTACCTAGAGTGCTAGGAGTGTGCCCCTACCCACTGTGGGGATGAATCTCCACAAGCCACCCCCCCAGTACTCCTCTGAAACCTTGTGCACCCTTGTGCGGCGAACCACTTATCAATGACATCATCACCACATAATCGGGTACCTAATCCTTTGGGATGCAGAACATCTCTTCTCCAGCAGACACTGCAGGTATGCTGCCACCATTACTGCTTGACTCCAACTGCAGAGCTTTTATGTCCAGCTGCCAGAGGTTTAGCTCATGAGCAATTCCCTTTTCCCCCATGGCCAGCCTCTTTTCTTCCGGAGCTTGTTGCTTCTCCAACATTAGTTTGATAAGCTCTATCTTAAGCTTTCTCTCCACCCTCCTGTCCTCCAACTCCTCTGGGGACAGACTCCTGGAAGGCACACTGCACCCTGCCCTGGAAGAGATCTTCAATCCTGGAAGTATGTTACCCCCCTTCTCAACCAGTCACAGTGCTAGACCCTCCTGTGGATTTGCTCCAATTGCTGCTCATCATCCAACTCTTCCTCCTAGTCATCTGTGGGGGTCTGTTGGGCCTCTGCCCCATGGTCGTAACGCCTTTTGAATCTGTGCCTCTTGGCAGGCAACACCTTCTCCTGACAAAACATATTGAGCTGTGTCACAGTGTAGCTTTCCAAGTTAGCCAGCTGTTATAGAGCATGAATTTGAAAAGAAAATGCCAATCATGGAGAATTTACTTTAATTTGTAATGTACACCAAGGCACTGTATGGCACTGTACACACACATCTTATCCTCATGGCTGATCACCAAATTTAGACATTTTGAATTTTAGTAACCTGTGCTCACTGCCTAATAGCAGTACAGCAGAGTGACAGTCTTTCAACAGCACAACATCCCTTCTTCCTGGCAGAGTATCCCCAGGTCCAAAAGTGCACTCAAGTGGTCTGCAGTCCAGTTCTTATATGCAGTGTAGCCTTTGAAGTGGGGGAGACTTCAAAGAAGGGCTTAGAAGTGCACAGAGGTCCTCCCTTCCTGCCCTGGCCCAAGACTCACTAAAGAGGGGTATACAGCCCTTGGTGTGGGGACAGGACATAGCCTATTCAGGTGTAAGTGTGCACAGCTCCTCCCTCCCATTCTCTCAGGCCTCCTAAACTCCCTTTATATGTGGCTGTCTAGGGGGTGTACCCAATGTTCAGCTGTCACCCTCCCCAGATGTGTATCAGAGACAGACTGCATGCACAGAGGGCTAATACCAGAAAAACGTCACCTTTCTAAAAGTGGCATTTAAAAAATTGTAATGATACTTTGAATTTGCCATTGAAGAGGATTTATCATTGCAATTCCAAAGGTACTAAGTATGACAGATCTAACTCATTCCAATTGGGAGTTATAGTTTATTATATGCAACAAGGAATCTCCAATTTTAACCTAGGGGAGGGGTATGCCTTGCAGTAGTGAAAAAACACATTTGGGAGTTTTTGACTACCAGGACATGTACAATTGAAAACTACATATCCTAACTTTTAAATACACAGCACCCTGCCCTGTGGGCTACATAGGGCCTACCTTAGGGGTGACTTATATGTTATAAAAGCAATGTTCAAGACTTGGCAGGGGGGTTTAAATGCCAAGTTGACATGACAGGCCAGAGACAGGTTGTAAAGTGGAACTTAAGTGGGTGGTACAATCGATGCTGCAGGTTCACTAGTATCAGTTAATTTACAGGCCATAGGCAGAGGTATGAAAATTTACTAGGGTCTTATAAGTACAGTATCAATGTCAATGTTTATTAGTCATGAATTAGTTAATTAAAACCATTACATGATGATGTTTATCTTGTGCACACTTAATTTAAAAAAAGAAAAGAGAAGATTTCTGAACCTAAAACCAATTCAATAAATATCCTAGTTGTAAATATTTAAAGTGCAAATGCCTGAACTCTCCAAGGGCCCGATGTAGGTGGCAAATACCGGTCGGAAAACGGCCGAATTCGGCCGTTTCCGACCGGTATTTGGCATCTTGAGATGTAGGGGGCCAGATTTTACAGATTCGGTAAATTTACCGAATCGGTAAATTTACAGAATCTGTAAAATACCGAATCGGTATTTTTACCGATTCGGTACCTTCCAGATGTAGGTGGGACTCTTCTGAGTCCCAAAGGCCCTACAAATTCGGTATTTTACCACCCAATCCAATTGGGTGTTAAAATACCGAATTCAGGTGTGCATGCACATGTGTGCATGCACACCTAGCCATGTGACAGACAGACATGCCCTTAGGGCATGTCTGTGTGCCACATGGCGCACATGCCTATTTTTGGGGTGCCAGAGGGTGTCAAAGTGACACCCCCTGCACCCTTGCCAAATTCGGTATTTACCGATTCTGTAATTACAGAATCGGTATTGCCCATTGATTCCTATGGGCTTCAAGGCCCATAGGAATCAATGGGCAATACCGATTCGGTATTTACAGATTCGGTAAATACCGAATCTTAACGATTCGGTATTTACAGAATCTGTAATACCTACATCTCCCCCCTTCATATTTACCGACTCTTAAATACCGAATCGGTAAAATTCGGTATTTAAGAGTCGGTAAATATGAATTACCTACATCTGGCCCCAAGTGTTCTAATACAGAAATAAAGCAATAATACACTTCATCAAAACGCCTGCTTTTTCAAGTAATTATAATTGAAAAGTGCTTGTGCGTGAAGTCATTAAATCAGTTAATTAAATGCACTTTGTGCTTGTTAGGTTAATAGAGCTATATAGATTTATCACGTGTAGCAGTTATGAGTCCGGGTCGAATAATGTTCTAATGTAAACTCGAACACGGCGAGTAAGTGCTGTTGTGATATATGGGAGCTAAATGAAGTCTGAATAAGTGATTTGCATTTAGGGAGCCCCCATTGAGTCAAGCTAAGTGTTTTAGGGTTTCTTGGAGTAATAGTCAGTTATCATTTTTTTAACACTATGCAAAGATTGGGTGCTACCATCACGGCGTTGAAGAGAATCTCTGAGAGCTTTGACAAAGATCCTGCAGCTTGATAGGGAAGTTGCATCCGACTAAGAAAAGCATATGAAGGATGCCTCCACAAATTTACCAACGTCCTTCATCAGAAATATTGGTTTTAATAGGGCCCTACTTTTCTATTTCTATGTTGAGGGCAAGGCAGCAGCACCGGAGGTGAAGCTGTGATTCCCGCTTGAAGTTGCATAATCTACAGGGACCTTCTTTGTCTAGGTTGGCCCATGCTACGTTGAAATCTACTGTTGGTAGGCTGAGCAAATGCATATACATAATGTCACATAATGTCACTGCACACCCTGCTGTTCATGGAGACTGAAAGGTATTGCTGGGGTCTCCCAATCAGGTTGTTGAAAAAAAAGGGTGGCACTACCAACCAGAATATACGATCCTTAAGTATTGCCCGGCGGTGTCGCCTTTTGAACCCACAAAGAAGTTAAACTATTGAAGAGGCAGGCGCTGGAGACTGGAAGGCAGGAAACAAGATTTTTATTCTCTCCGGAGGAGAACACAACGAAACGGACAGAAGGTATCGTTCTGAGGTGCTCTAGCTACATTTCTGAGGCCTGGTCTCTTATACACTGTTTTATGACTTTATTGCAGATTACATATTCATGTTAAAGCTTTGATGTATGGAAAAGAGATTCCCGGAACTCCCCTTTGGGCCCGTTCCCACACACATTTACAGTTGAAGTCCCCACCCTAGTCACAACAGGTGATGAGTATCGCGCAGCTGGATATTCCGCCGATTCACGGAATGTGGGGGGTTTGATCGGATCTCATGGAGTGGGGGCTTTGATCAACCCGGGGATCCTTTGGTGGGGGAAGCTTTCTATTGTACGGGGAGGGGCAAGGAATGGTATCGGCAGAGCTGGGTGTCGGCCTGGGAACGAGGAGGACGAACGGGCACACGGGAAAAAGGGGTTTGCATCAAAGGGCCGGGGATCATAAATGGGAAGAGGGGAGGTGTAGCGCTGAGAACAGGACGAGGGCCCGGGGCAGAGCAGCGCTGAAGAGGGGTTTTATGATTCGCGGCAGGTGCAGGCAGGGGGGTTGTCAGTATGCGGGGGATGCCGGCGAAGCTAGGAGGGGGAGAGAGGCGCGCTGGCTCTCGGCGAGAGCAGGGAAACCATGGTGTTCAAAATGGCGGCTGTTTTACGCGCACAAAAAGGTTTAAGGAGAGCAAGAGGGCGCCGATAATGTTGACGGTCTCAGCCCAACTTTCAACAGTCCCCCCTTTTCAACATATCTAGCCAACTTGCTTTACTCAATGTCAATTTTCATCAAATTCCTAACTTCGGTATCATACAATGCTCTCATGTGTTCGCTTCCAAAGTCCACAGTTTTGGGAAAAATACAACTCGCACATAAAGAACACATAGGTGGCAGACATTGAATTCCCAAGCACAGGCCACATATTACAACTACGGGAATCATGATAATGGTGAGCAGTCTCCAGCCCCAGCTTTTGACGGTGTCCCAGAACCAACCACCAAGCGACCATTCTTCTTGCTCTTGGTGAACTTCCGAAGAGAGTCTGTGAAGATGTTCGATGGCTTTGTACACTGAGGGTGAGTTGTCCGGTATGTATGTGCAACAGCTGGACCCAATTATGCGGCATGCTCCTCCACGGTCCGCCAGAACCACATCTAGAACGAGGCGGTTCTGAAGAGCCACCAAACGGACCGCTTGGAGCTCGGCAGTGTTGTTGGCAAAGATGCCCGCTGTGATGTTCATGGTCGTCTCGACTGCCTGAGTCAAATGTCGGATGGCACGGCTGTTTGCCATCGGGCCCCAGAGGGGGACGAGTCCTTTCATAGCATCGAGGAACTGCGCCCCTGTTGAGTCGGCTTGTTCAATGTCTTTGGCTCGTTTTTGCCTGTGGTGATTCGCTGGGGCTACATAAGTCGGAGGAAGGACGAAGGAGATGTAGCAAGTGCCCCCCCAGCCTTTGGGGAGCCAGGTATAGGCCTTCGTGCCGCAGATGAAATACATGTTTGGGGATGACACAAAGGAAGGTGGATCCGTGGAATCCAAAGTTCTGGTAAAGCGGCAAGCGCTGCGACCCACCAGCTGTGTCCCAAGTCCTTCTACACACATGTGGCCTGTGACGTTGATGACCGACAGGGCCACAGTCAGAGTGGCAGCCGTTCGTTTCCGCAGATAGGAGAAGTTGGGTCTGGTTGGATTGTTGAACACCTGCATTTCGATTCGTTCTTTAGCCGGGATGTCCATTTGGATCGAGTCGCTGGGGGTCAGCGGGCAGAAGTGTGTCTTTGTCTTGTTTCGCCCGGCCCCGTGAGAAGAATGTGTTGCAGTTCTGCTGGAGGTGGCATTGCCTGTATAGCTTTCTTGCAGGAGGATCAGCCAAGCAAGGCAGGAGCCGTGGACAGAGAAGGGTGAAGGGATGAATGGTATTGAATGTCCAGTGGCATGGGGTAGCAACCCACAGATCCAGCAGTTGGTGGTATTGGTGGCAAGATTGTGCTGGTGAAGTAGCTGCACGAAAGAGTTGTTCCAAAACTCCTTTCGCCTCTCTCTTAATTGAGGAGAGAGCGAAATTAGATAATGGTCCTTCATGGTGGTAGGCTGAGCAGTGGTTAGGAATGTTTCGTGAGCAGGTGCATGTTCTTCCAAAATCCAGAGCGTGGTCATGAGGAGAAAACAGAAGAGGATTGTGATGAAGAGTGCAATTGTCTTTGAGCTATGGAGTCTGTCTGTTCTCGGATTTCTGTAGTGGGTATTTCCTGCTGTCCCCGTCGGCTTCTTGTTTGGCGCTTCCATCATCTTCTTATCTGGCGCTTCCATCATCTTCGTTTTCAAGGTGCTCGGTAGTGGGCAGGACCACAGACTTAGTTTTAGCTTCTCTCCAGGTAACCCTTGGTAGTTTGGGTCACCGTTCTGAGATCCTTTAACCTAGTCCGTGGCCTACTTAGCCGAAGCTCCCTCCTTTCGACGCAGGAAATACCCTTCTCGAGATGGCACAGTGGGGTCAGGATGTTTTGAAAGTTCAAGTGTCTCAGTATCAGGATAGCAGTTCAACGGTGGTCGGTCCTGGTTCAGGAGCTCTTCTTGGGTGTTGACGGTGTCTGTCGTGGCCAGGGCTGGAGAGACCTTTTTGCAGTGATGAGCGTGCAGCCAGTGTTTCTTCCCCTCCACTCGAAGTGCGGTCCGAGTGGTGATCAGCACTTGCCAGGGGCCCGTCCACCGGGGTTCCAAACTCTTTGATCGCTGAAAATTTCGGATCAGCACGAAGTCCCCCGGCTGGATGGCGTGACCCGGACCCCTGGAAGCATCGGGGATGGCCTGCTGCACCTGCTGATGAAGGACAGACAAAGTTTCAGTCAATTTGTACAGATAATCAGACATTAGGACGTCCGGAACGTCATGAATGGAAGTTGGTTTCGGGGCAGACCAGACGCTCATGGGTCGACCGAAGACAACTTCATAAGGGGTTAAGTGATGTCGGGTGGGGGTAGAGCGCATCGATAGCAATGCCAATGGGAGGGCGTCTGGCCATTTCAGGCCCGTGGTAGCCACTATTTTGGCCAGTTTAAGCTTTAGTGTGGCATTGTGTCGTTCGACAAGCCCAGCAGATTGAGGGTGGAAGACTGCGTGGAATTTCTGTTCAATACCCAGCCCATTTAGGATGAGCTGGATAACTTTGGCTACGAAGTGGGGGCCATTATCACTCCATAAAACACGACAGAGGCCATAACGGGGGAAAAACTCCTTTAACAGAACCTTTGCAGTGGCCATAGCGGTGTTGTCACGGGTTGGATATGCTTCCACCCACTTGCTAAATGCGCACACCACGACGAGCACATATTTCAAGCCTTGGCATCTGTCTAGCTGGATGTAGTCCATCTGCAGGACTTCAAATGGGTGGTTTGGGACCCCAAATCCCCCCCGGGGTACTACAGTTCCTTTCCCGGGGTTGTGTTGCAGGCATATTAAGCATTGTTGGACCAGGCGTTTGGCGGAATCTGGGATCTTGTCATTGTGCCAAACCCTGGAGACAAGTTCGATCATGGGGGCTGATCCTATGTGGGCAGGGGAGTCTGCCATGGTTAATATGGGAATCAAGTATGAATCAGGTAGCAACCATCTGTTCGTGTCTTTTGTCCGCCAGCAGCCTTCATCGTCTTTCAATCCCACCCGTGTCCATTCAGTCAATTCGTGTTGTGTGCTAGCCGTTTGTATGTCTCTAATTGTGTCCTTGGCGTCAGTCCAGTTTTCTGCTTGTGACCTGGTCACGTACATACGTGTTGTCGTTCTATTTTCAGCTGTCGTTCGGGCGGTGATGTCGGCTAGTGCATTTCCCTGTCCAATAATGTCTGTCACTTTCTTGTGTGCCTGGCATTTGATAACGGCAAGTTTGTTGGGGAGGAGGACAGCTTCGATTAAGGCGGAGACTAAATCCCCGTGCAAAATGGGTGTGCCGTGTGAGGTCAAGAATCCTCTCTCCCTCCAGAGGAGCCCAAAATGGTGAATCACCCCGAAGGCATACTGGCTGTCGGTGTAAATGTTCGCTTTGGTTCCTGTTGCCAGGATGCAGGCTCGCGTCAAAGCAATCAGTTCCGCTGCCTGGGCAGATCGCTGGGTGATGCGGGCTGTTTCTACTACAGTTCGAGCCGTGGTGACTGCATAGGCAGCGGAAGTGGTACCATCGGAGAGTTTGATGCAAGAACCGTCCACCCACAGCTCCCCGTCGGGGTCAGGGAAAGCCGTGTCTCTGAGATCGACCCTACTCCTGGTCTGTTCGTCCGTAAGAGTCACGCAGTCATGTACGGGGTGCACATTGGGATCGTTCTCTGGCAAGGGTAACAGAGTTGCTGGGTTCAGTGTGGTGCATCTTTTCAGGGTGATATGGGGGGCAAGCAAGGTCAGTTCGTATCCAGTCAGTCGTGCACTCGTCAGATGTTGCGTCTTGGTTTGGTTCAGGAGGGTGTCGACTGCATGGGGTACCAGTACCGTGAGGGAATTCGAGAGTACAATCCCCTCACTCTGTCGGATAGAGATTGCAGCAGCAGCTACAGCTCGAAGGCAGGCAGGCAAGGCTCTGGCGACAGGGTCAAGAGTGGCAGAGAAGTAAGCGCACGGTCGTTGCTTAGGGCCGATGGCCTGGGTCAGGACAGATAAAGCGCACCCCTCCCTTTCGTGAGTGTAAAGGGAGAAGGGCTTTTTGTAATCAGGGGTACCTAGGACAGGGGCTGAGCAAAGGGCATCTCGCAGTTCCGTGAAGGAAGTTTGACACTCAGGGGTCCAAGGGAGTGGGAAAGGGACGTCTTTGTTTAGCAGAGAAAGCAGTGGTTTTACAACGAGGCTGAAGTTTGGTAACCATTGTCGGCAGAAGGAGGTGAGGCCTAATAGGGAGCGAACCTGCTTCTGGGTCTTAGGGACAGGGGTATCTAGAATGGTTTGGATTCGATCAGGGGTGAGTTTTCTTCCAACTTTGGACAAAAGGTGGCCTAGGTAAGTGACCTGGGGTAGGCAGAATTGCAACTTCTTCTTGGAGACCTTGTGGCCATTTTCCGCAAGGAAGTGCAAGAGTTGAATGGTGGCGGTAACCGCTAGAGGGGTGGTGTCGGCTGCCAAAAGGATGTCATCGACATATTGTACCAACACCACTCCGTCGGGTAACTGGACTTGGTCTAGTTGTCTTTTGAGGGCCTGGCTGTAAATGCTAGGGCTTTCCGTGTAGCCTTGAGGCGCTCGGCAAAACCTATATGAGCGGGCTTTTAGGGTAAAGCCGAAGAGATATCGGCTGTCTGGGTGGATGGGGATGGAGAAGAATGCGTTCTTGAGGTCGATGACGGAAAAGGTGGTGGCAGTGGATGGAATCAAAGTCAGGATGGTGGTGATGTCTGAGACCACAGGGTACTGGGGTACCACCACTTTGTTGATCTCTCGGAGGTCGATGATAAAACGGTATGCTTTCTCATCTCCCTCTCCCTGCTTCTTGATAATGGGCAAGATAGGGCTGTTGCAAACGTTGCTAACCACTTCCTCTACCACTCCTGCGTCTATCAGTGACTGGATAATCATTACCAATGCCTTCTCGCCCTCTGGCGATATCCGATATTGTGGGAGTTTTGGGAGTGTTGCGTCTGGTCGGACAGTAATGTGCACTGGGTCAATTAACATACGCCCTACGTCCGAATCCGCTTTGGCCCACAGATACGGAGGTAGAGTGTCAAGCAGGGACGCGTCAACGTCGGTGATGGAAAACATGTGTCGGGGAGAGCAATGTCTAAGCAGAACGGGGTTGTCGTAAAGAAACACTCGAACTCCATCTTGAGAACACCTGATCGTCGCTCGGAAGTGTTTCAGTAAGTCAAGTCCCATAATGGCGTCAGGGCTATTGGAGGAAAGCAAGAACGTGGTGTCGGTGGTGTTGTTTTCTACGTCAAAGAGAATCGGGGCAGACAAAGGGTTGGTGGAGGGCGTTCCATCGAAACCTGTCGATGTTATGAGTGAGCCAGACAAGGGTGCCCTTGGAATCAGTCGTTTAGATAACGCACTACGTGTTGCGCCAGTGTCTACCAGAAATGGAGACTTGGTACCCAGGACCTTAGCAGTGACATAAGGGCCCTGCTGGTCAACATAGAGCTCGACTGGATCCCTCCCTCGCCCTTGGCTGTCCTATGCGAAGGTGTGAGTGTCGTCATAGTCAGATTGTTGATATTGGTTCTGCCTGGGTCGATCGAACGTATTTGGTCTGCTTGATCTGTCGTTAGTCGCGTCATTTGGGGGCCCTCGTTGTTGTCCCTTAGGTCTCGGTCCGTTTGCTACATCCCTGGGGTCTTTGTTTCTGATCATTTCCAGAAGAACTGGGCACTGGGATTTCCAATGGCCAGTCCCTTTGCAGAAAGCGCACTGGTTTTCTCTAAGGTCTGTGCGTCCACTGTAGGAAGTCAGAGTGCGGTCCTGGGGAAATGTAGTCTTAAGGACGTTTGTCTGGTAGTTTCCCCGGTATTGGTCTCGTCCTATAGTCACCCCTTGCAGTTTGGCAATCATCACCCTCTCTTTTAAGTCCTTCTTCTTTTTCTCTGTCGCCCTATCGTTTTCATTTTTCTGATGCTCATAATATTGGGCCATTTGGAGAATCGCTGTAGGTTTGGAGGCTGCCCAACTACTCTCGCTGGCCTGTAGTTTCTGGGAGATTTCCGATGATAGGCCCTTAACATAATTCTGGACAAACAGATGGTGTCCGGTTGCAGTGGTCATGTCCTGGCCGCTGTAATCGGAGAACACCGTTTCAAACCGGGAGAAGTATTCCGATACATCCTCCTGGGGTTTTTGGCGACAGGCTGTTACTATCGACCAGTCCACTTTCTTTTCTGGGATTAGGGTTTTTAATTTCTCTACGATTTTATCTGGGAGGTCTAAAATGGATTTCAAAGGCTTTTGTCCTGGTCCCCGTTGTTTATCCAGGTCATCGAGTTGTGACCAGGTATGTCCAAACAGCTCAAGGTGGTCGACTTTCCGGATTTGCTTCCACACATCAGCTGGTAGACATAACCCGAAGAACAAGTCGATGTCAGCCAGGGTCATAATCGTTGAGCCCAGGGCTGTACCCAATTCAGTATAGAAGGCAGTGGGGTTTTTACGTAGGTCGGGTAGAGATTTCCGGAATGTCAGTATCTCTTGCCGGTCCCATGGCTGGTAGACCCAGTTGTACACTACCCTTCCCTTCGCATCTTGGTTGTTTGCATCATCGTGAGTCCCTGTACCCCGAGGAGGAACCCAGTAAGGGGCAGCCTCTCGTATCGGCATCATGGTGTTAGATTGCTCGGTTGGTGGTTCGGTCACTACGGAGGTTGCGGATTTAGCTCCCGGCTTTCGTTCAGTGAGGTGGCGGAAAACCTCAAGCGTACGCGTAAGGAGGTCCGACACATCACACTCGCCCTCATCCCCGATATCGACCTTCCGGTACAGAGTCCTTAGGCTCTCGGGACCTTTGTCTCGATATCGGTCCTCGTATGCATTCAAGACATGATAACACAGTCGTACGGTAAAATGTCGTCTGTGACTCCCTGTATACGAGCTGAACATATCTGTGATGTACTCTTCATCATCCTTCCTTTCTACCAGTGTCCTTGCTATTTTGTCGATCCCCGCTCGCTCATCTTTGTCTAGTCTGTTTGTTCTTGCAGGGCCAGCCCCTCGAGTCTCATGGTCGTCTAACGTTGTTGTTGATGCGGGTTTTAATACAAGGGGTTCGGCCGGCACAGAGGCCATTGGGGCCGACGCTGTGGCGGTACCTTCGTTTGTACCTGGGGGTGGCGCGTGCTGCGCCAAGGGTTGAGAAGGGGCATATGGAGGGGGCATGTAGATGATAGGAGGACCTAACAGCAGGTCCTCATTGGCTCGTTGTTTCGAGGGTAAATCAGGGTAGAGCATGGAGGGAGTTCTAACCGGACACTGGCTTGGCGTTTCCATTTCTAGTTTCTGTTTAGCTTTCTCTCTTTCCTTTATCTCTTTTTCTAAGTTCTGGGCAGCTAGGTGGGCTGCTTTTCGCAGCTCTTTTTCCAGCCTACTCTCAGTTTTCTTTTTACGTTGTTCAGTTTCTTTTCGCCACATGCCGAAACTGTCAAGCATAGTGGGTGTTGTCTTGTTTTTACCCAGGGCAGTTTCTAGCGTTTTTATTTTATCATCATCGAAGGATCCTATCAGGGGCCACTGACTTTCTTGACCCTTTTTCGTATATTTATGCCATAGTTTACTATAGGCTATAGCGGTCAATCCATGCTTCATGAACATGTCCTTATTAGGGGTGCCTTCCAGTGGGGCTGGATGGTCCATCTCTAATAAGCGGTCCGGGCTAAACAGGCTACTAATCAGTGGGGAGAAGACAGACATGACGGCTCGTAACGAGGGACTAAAAAGTCAGCACTGCCTATCTTATCACTAGGTGCAAAGACTGGACAGAATATTTCTATTCTACGTTGTTTGCAGGCAGTGAATACCTCATGGATCAAAATAACAAAAGACCAATAAATAACAATGGGGAGAATGAGTAGGTCCGCAAAGATCTGCGTTACCTACCCTTTTCACTGTCTGCAAAAAGGGTGGTCTCTTCCCTGTTTGCAGACAGGGAATCTCCAGGAAACAATAGTTTTGCGAACAACAGTTCAGTTTCAAGTAATTATTGAGTGGGGGAGAAAAAAATAAGCACGGCTGCTGCCCTACCTATCCTCCACTGCTTGCAAAGAGAGAGCCCGTTGTTTCTCCGTTTGCAGACAGTGAATCTCCAAATAAATAAAAAGAGCAATACTAGTATTTTTAAACAATCAAGCAATCAAGCAATCATTTCGCAACTTGTCGTGATTACACGACCTTACCCGGACCGCATGGACAGTTTCTTGTCTTCCGAATCCAGCGCCCGATCGTCCTCTCTTCTCCGTTATCCTCGCGGCACTCCTTATGGTTCCCAGTCAGGACCGCAGATCACTCGAGAGAGGTCTGTTCGGAACCAGTGAAGTTCGGATGATCGGCTGTCAGACGAGGGTCTATCGGACAGACGCGTTCCCGATCGTTGCAGTCGTTCACTTTGTCGTCAGGACCTCTCCCACTGGATCCATGGGTCGCTGATGGGCCCCACGCTTGGGACGCCAATTGTTGAAAAAAAAGGGTGGCACTACCAACCAGAATATACGATCCTCAAGTATTGCCCGGCGGTGTCGCCTTTTGAACCCACAAAGAAGTTAAACTATTGAAGAGGCAGGCGCTGGAGACTGGAAGGCAGGAAACAAGATTTTTATTCTCTCCGGAGGAGAACACAACGAAACGGACAGAAGGTATCGTTCTGAGGTGCTCTAGCTACATTTCTGAGGCCTGGCCTCTTATACACTGTTTTATGACTTTATTGCAGATTACATATTCATGTTAAAGCTTTGATGTATGGAAAAGACATTCCCGGAACTCCCCTTTGGGCCCGTTCCCACACACATTTACAGTTGAAGTCCCCACCCTAGTCACAACAGGTGATGAGTATCGCGCAGCTGGATATTCCGCCGATTCACGGAATGTGGGGGGTTTGATCGGATCTCATGGAGTGGGGGCTTTGATCAACCCGGGGATCCTTTGGTGGGGGAAGCTTTCTATTGTACGGGGAGGGGCAAGGAATGGTATCGGCAGAGCTGGGTGTCGGCCTGGGAACGAGGAGGACGAACGGGCACACGGGAAAAAGGGGTTTGCATCAAAGGGCCGGGGATCATAAATGGGAAGAGGGGAGGTGTAGCGCTGAGAACAGGACGAGGGCCCGGGGCAGAGCAGCGCTGAAGAGGGGTTTTATGATTCGCGGCAGGTGCAGGCAGGGGGGTTGTCAGTATGCGGGGGATGCCGGCGAAGCTAGGAGGGGGAGAGAGGCGCGCTGGCTCTCGGCGAGAGCAGGGAAACCATGGTGTTCAAAATGGCGGCTGTTTTACGCGCACAAAAAGGTTTAAGGAGAGCAAGAGGGCGCCGATAATGTTGACGGTCTCAGCCCAACTTTCAACAGTGTATGATGAATTTACTGGGTGTAACATCTCAAAGTTCCTCAAAGAAGCAGAGTCTTGCTGGAATGAATCTAGTTATAACTGCCTGTTAATTACATTTTTCCACATCAAAAAGGTAATGGAGTTAAGAGTAAGTGCTACTGGTTCAATTTGAAAAGATGCAATTGCCCTCTGTAGTTGCCTGATCCAGGGGCTCCCTGGGGTCTCAAAAATAACTCTGATACAGGACTGAAGGGAGTACTCTGGCACTTTCAGTGTGAGTATATAATATTTCAGGATATCCGACTCACAAGTTAAGGTTTGATTTAACAGGCCATATGCCAACTGAGTTCTTGATCTACAAAGGTGCCTGGGCAGTTGAAAGATTCTCTTGTACCCAGAGCACTGTGTCTTCTCAAAGCAGCCAGAAAAGACACCGTGGAAAGCCTAGTGGTCGTACTGTAGCGCCGGAAGAAGGTATGCCTGAATAACTTTAACCACATGGCTGCTCATGACGAGCTCAGCTCGTCATGAGGCACGGTGGCCGTGGCACGGTGGCCGTGTGCTCATGACGAGCTAAGCTCGTCATAACAGCCGCAACGCTTGCACGCGGGGCTAATTCCCCCGCTGTGCTGAGCGTTCCATTAAATGGGCGTGAGCACATGACCACCGTGCTGCTTGACAAGCTGAGCTCGTCACGACACCGGGGCGCTGTGCGCGAGCCCCGCCCCCCAGCACAGCGGGGGAATTACCCCCGCTGCGAAGGGGTTAATTATTGATGCCGATGAGGGGCTAGTTAGGTTCTTGTTAAGGCTGGCTAAGCCGTAGATAATGGCAGTTGATTTATTTTTTAGCACGCTTTTATGGGTGGAGGATTGAGAGGACTCAGTGAGCCACACCCCCATATAATTGTATTTCCCCAACGTGGTGATGATCTTAGGCCCCATACTGTATGGAAGGGTTTCCTATTCTTATTCTTATAAGGTCCGAAGGTTACAATTATGGTCTTTTCTTGAACAATTGTAAAATAATTCCTATCGTTGTTTGTATGAAGGCTGGTCAGTGCTCGCTGTAAGCCCACTTTTGTGTGGTCCTTAATTGCTATGTTATCGGCATATTGAAAAATATCAAGAGACTTGTAACCTAGTCGAGGGAGGGCAAGGCTGCTGGCTGCCAGTGCTTTGGCCAGATCTGCTGTATATAAATCTTTTTTTTTTTTTATTGAGATATTTGATGTCATACATAAGAGAGGTATATACAAATTCATTACATCCTTATTCCAATTAAACATTAAGAAGAAATTCATAATACAGATTAATAACAGTTCAGTAATAAATAAATATATGTTATCTAAAACTGTGCTATTAAATATTCCGACCGTAGTTCAATAAACAGTGCAAATCAAGATACATATTAAAAGCCGTGCTCAGCCATTCAAACTTCTCCATCTAGCAAGTGGTGCCTAGATATTTCGTCCTAATTCCCTGTATTTTTTACCTTTTAGCTCGTAAAGGCAATATTCGATATTATGCATACCTAGCAGCCTTGCTATCCACATTTGAAAGGTGGGGGGGAGGAATCTTTCCACCCTGCTGAAATAAGAATGCGTAGTACAGCAGTAGATATAAAAACCAAAGCTTCAGCAGCACTTCCTAACTGTAGTTTCTTATCTACCCCTAATAGCATTAGTGTAGGGGATAGAACAATCCTACATTCTAGCAGCCCCTCCAAGAAATTTCAAATTTCCCTTAATATCAAAGATAGCTGGTCACACTGATGGAGCATATGAATTAAGTCAGCTGGGCCCTTATCGCATCTAGGGCACTTATCGTTCTCCACCAGACCCCAGGCATGCAGCTTCGCCGGAGTATGATACAAATTAAACAGCGTTTTGTAGTGCTGAGCCCGTAGGTTAGAGGATTGAAAAAGTCTCTTATCTAGTGCAAGTGCTAGATCTAAATCCGCATCTGGATCGCCTAGCTTCACCGCAATTGCAGATTCAGTTTTTTCCAAATCGTCCTGGATGCCCACCATTAAATGGTTATAGACTAGTTTAATTTTGCCCCATTCCATAAGTAATCAATTAGGGGGATACGATTCATTATTGAGATCCTCGGCCTAAATGCCGTCACTGTTTGAACCAATTGTCTATAGAGAAACCAGTGATTAGAGGGGATCCCAAAATTTTGCTGTATCACTTATAACCTAAGTACCTCCCCTCCCGCCATAATGTCCCCTAAAGTCCTTATTCCATGTTCTTTCCAAAACAGGCAGTTCCTATCCGTACCCAAAAAGGGGATCACACTAGAGTTCCAGAGGAGATGATGAGCATTGATCTTAGGGATTTCCAGCATTTTTTGGATAGCTTTCCATGTCCCCCAAACCTTGTCCAGAATCTTATAGCGGGCCTTCTTATAGTATTTTCGGTCTACCTCACTCACAAGTAAACCAATAGCCTTCTTCCCTAGTAAAAGCTCAAAATTGGATGGGGGATCCTGCCTATCTCCCCGAACCTCTTGCGGGCTTGGGACCGATTGAAACAGTATAGACATATGAGCCAAAAGGCAGGATAGATGGTATAAACGGAGTTTTGGTAGGGCCATACCCCCCCTTTCGAACGGGAGCGACATAAGCTTTATGGAGCGCCTGATCTTCCCATATTGCCAGATAAACTTGTTGAAGATTGACTCCAGATTTTTTATTAGTTTTTCATCCAGCAATAGTGGGATGGCTCGAAACAGGTATAAGACCTTCGGGAATATTGACATTTTAAGGACTTTAACCCTCCCTACCAAAGAGAGATGTAATACATCCAACCTTTATAATTCTGTTTCAATCGATCCCATGAGGGGGCAGTAGTTATCGGTGATGATCTTATCCACTGAGGCATTAATTCTTACCCCCAAATAAACTGCCGAATTTGTGTATCTGCTGTCTAATTTAGGGATATTCTGGGTGCAAATAATCTGCGTTTTCCCCTCGTTTAGAAGATACCCAGACCTACTTCCAAAATCCTTCGCCAGCTCTACAAGTACCTCCATCGCCTGCTTTGGATCGGTGGTGAAGACCGCCAGATCGTCAGCATATGCTAGCAGTTTATTTGTGAACCCATTCAGCAGCACAGGATTAATCTGTGGGCATCCCAAGATTTTTTGGATCAGGGGGTCTATATATAGTGAGAAGAGGATCGGGGAGCAGGGGCATCCCTGGCGAGTTCCTCTCTTGATCACAATTTTGTCCGAGCTCTCTCCCATTACTGACACCCTTGCCACCGGATCTTTATACATTGCTCTAAGAGCTCTGATGGTCTTAGGGCCAAAACCCCTACCTTCAAGGATCCCCCACAAGTACTCCCAGACCACGCGATCGAATGCTTTCTCCGCGTTGAGGAGGATCATGGCCATCCCTCCCCCCCTGGCGGCATGGGCATCAAACAGCGTTATAGCTCGTCGAGTATGGTCGGTGGTGCCTCGACCCGGCACAAACCCATGTTGCCAGGAAGAGACGAGACCACCAATGATCCTCCCCAACCTTTTGTCCCAGATTTTCGAATATAGCTTGGTATCCGTGTTAATAAGCGAGATAGGGCGGTAGGAGCCCGGGTTCTCCTTAGGTTTGCCCTTCTTGTGAAAGATGATGATATTAGTCTCTTTCCAAGAATCGGGAATATCCCCTGTACACAGTATCCCATTGAAAAGATCCTGTAAAATTGGGACCGTCTCAGATTCGATGTTTTTATATACCTCCAGGGGAGTTCTTGACGGGTCTCTTCATCATATAGTTTTTGATAGAAATTTTTAAAGACCTTTAAAATTTCCTTTGACTCCGAATAGTTCTCACCATCCTCTTGTATGCTCTCTATGACATTCCTGGTTCTATCCTGTCTGATACGGAGCGCCAGTACCCTGCCTGCCTGTTCCCCCGTCTCATACCTCTTTGCCCTAGATGCCTGATAATCCCCTACAGCCTTCTGCGTAACCAATTTTTGGAGTTCCGCTTTGATAATTGCCAGGCCTCTTTGACTCTCCGTCCCGTCTACACCCCTACCTATATCACTAATATGCAGTTCTTCTACTTTCGCTAGTTCGCCCAAAAGTCTATCTAGCTCTCCCCTATCCGCTTTCCTAAGTCTCGCCGAGCAGCTAATGGTTTCCCCCCTAAGAGCCGCCTTAAACGCATCCCAGACGCCATTCCTAGATGTACTATAACGGTTTGCGTCAAAGAACCCCTCTGTCCATTTTTTAATATGCTCTAAGAATCTTTGATCCGATAATAACCTCCTTTCAAAGGTCCATCTGGAGTGCCGTTTTTCTGTTTTAATGACTTCACAGGTTAAAATCAGCGGATTATGATCCGAGATTATTCTGGGTATTTTCCTGATATTAGCTCTATTCAATTCAGGAGATGAAATAAAGAAGTAGTCTAATTTTGAATATTTTTGAAAAGGGTGCGAAAAATAAGTAAACCTGGGATTCAGGGGCTCCTTTTCCCCCCCAAACATCTTTTAGCCCGTGTGAGCTCATTAAAGAGGATGTAGCCCGGAACACCCTGGGTTTTCGCCCTGAGTACTTAAGCGCTTTATGCCAGTCTGTGGATATATTTAAATCTCCACAAACTATCATTGGGATTGGCCAATCAGCTAACTCCTCTTCCAGAAAATAAAAATACATCAGGATCATCGCAGTTTGACCCGTAGATTGAACAGATTGTATACCCTAGGCATAGCTCCGCAATGACCCACATTCCCTGGTTATTACATTTAACCCGCTTCGCCCCCCCAAAACATGATCTACCTAAAATCGCGACCCCCCTAGTTGTTGATGTCTGTGAAGGGCAGGCTATCAGGTCGAAGCCCTTGATGTATAATAAATTCCGTTTGGCCCAAGGGAGGTGAGTCTCTTGCAGACAAAGTATATCAATCCCATTATATTTAACGAAATAATCCAACTTTTGCCGTTTCTTCCAGTCATTCAGGCCGCTGACGTTGACTGTGCAAATTCTAATGTCCTGCATTAGGTAGTCTACTGACCATCCTTACCATGACCATCCTTACCACTATCTACTCTATTCTTCTCCACATATTCAATAACAATATTTCAACCAACACAGTAATGTCACTTAAAGAGCCGGACTCGTAGATACGAATCTCAACACAACACCAAATTTTCTAATTTTTTCCATTTTCACCCCTCACCCCGTGGCCCCTCCCCACACCCCCTCAGCACCCCAACCCCCAGCCCCACCCTCTGCCCCCTCCACCAACCCTCCTGTCCCAACCCCCCCCTGCACTCCTGTGGAAAATTAGTGCGTTTTGGTGAACATTATCTGCGCCATCTTGCCTCTTCCCCTGATGCCACACTTTTGTCGTGCGCGCCCGCCATTTTAAGATGCCCCGATCAGAACCAACCCTTTTGCATGCCGCTGGCCCCTGACATAGCCCTTTGCCTTCGCTAAGCCTGCCCGCTGACCACCCCCCTGCTTGCACCTGCCTGGAGTCATAAACCCCTCTTCGGCGCTGCTCTGCCCCCGGCCCTCATCCTGTTCCCAGCGCGACACCTCCCTGCTTTCCTTTCATGATCTCCGGCCCTTAGATGCAAACCCCCTTTTTTCCCCGTGTGCCCGTTTTGTCCTCCCCGTTCCCAAGCCGACACCCAGCTCTGCCGATACCACCCTCGCCCCTCCCCGTACAATAGAAAGCTTCCCCCCATCAAAGAAATCCCCGGGTTGATCAAAGCCCCCACCCCATGAGATCCAATCAAACCCCCCACATTCTGTGACTCGGCGGATTATCCAGCTGCGCGATGCTCATCACCTGTTGTGATTAGGGTGGGGATTTCAACTGTAAATGTGTGTGGGAACGGGCCCCAAAGGGGGATTCCGGGTATGTCTTTCCGTATATCAAAGCTTTGTCACATATATGTAAACTGCAATAAAACCATAAAACACTGTATATAAGGGGCCAGGCCTCAAACGTAAGTTAGAGCACCTCTGAACGATACCTTCTGTCCGTTTCGTTGTGTTCTCCTCCGGAGAGAATAAAAGCCTTGTTTCCTGCCTTCCAGTCTCCAGCGCCTGCCTCTTCATTGATTTTAATAACTAGAGGGTCACAGAGGCAATACCGCCGGGCAAATATCGATTGTCCCCGACCCGATTGAAACTGTTTTTACAATTGGCGTCCCAAGCGTGGGGCCCATCAGCGACTCGTGGATCCAGTGGGAGAGGTCCCGACGACAGAGTGAACGACTGCAACGATCGGGAGAGCTCTTGCCCAATAGACCCTCGTCTGGCAGCCGATCATCCGAACTTCACTAGTTCCGAACAGACCTCTCTCGAGTGATCTACGGTCCTGACTGGGAACCATCAGGAGTGCCGTGAGAAATACGAGAAAAAGAGGACGATCGGGCGCTGGATTCGGAAGACAAGAAACTGTCCACATGGTCCGGGTAAGGTCGTGTTGCCACGACAAATTGCGAAAGAATTTGTTTTGATTGATTGTCAAAAAATACTAGTATTGCCTTGTTTATTTTTATTTAGAGATTCACTGTCTGCAAACGGAGAAGCAACAGGCTCTCTCTCCCTTTGCAAGCAGTGGAGGATAAGTAGGGTAGCAGCCGTGCTTGTTCTTTTTCTCCCCCACTCAATAATTGCTTGAAACTGAACTGTTGTTCACAAACTATTGTTTCCTGGAGATTCTCTGTCTGCAAGCAGGGAAGAGACCATCCTTTTTGCAGATAGTGAAAAGGGTAGGTGACGCAGATCTTTGCGGTCCTACTCATTCTCCCCATTGTTATTTTGTTGGTCTATTGGTTTTTTTTGGGATCCATGAGGTATTCACTGCCTGCAAACAACGTAGAATAGAAATATTCTGTCTAGTCTTTGCACCTAGTGATAAGATAGGCAGTGCTGACTTTTTAGTCCCTCGTTACGAGCCGTCATGTCTGTCTTCTCCCCATTGATAAATAGCCTGTTTAGCCCGGACCGGGTGTTAGAGGTGGACCATATGGCTCCACTAGAAGGCACCCCTAATAAGGACATGTTCATAAACTATGGGTTAGTTACCATAGCTTATAATAAATTATGGCACAGGTATACCGAAGATAGCCAAGACAAACAGTGGCCACTGGCAGGATCCTTCGACCTTGATAAAATAGAAACGTTAGAAATAGCCCTTCGAAATAATAAGACGACGCCAATTATGCTCGACAGTCTCGGTATGTGGCGCAGAGAGGCTACGAAACGACAGAGAAAAGACGAGGATAAACCAAGTAGGGAAATATACCGACAGGACAACCCCAGGACACCGCTACCCACAACTTACCCCCCGACACTATACCAAGGACGACCAGACTTAGGGTCAGACCAATGCGCTTTTTGTAGGTATGTCGGACACTGGAAAGCCCAATGCCCGACTCTACTGAGCGTGAGTAGGAGCAGAGGACCGACAGGAACGACAGACCGACAGTACGAGAAAAGGCGCGAGACAGAGAAGAACCCGACTTACATAGACAGGCCAGACAGAACCACCACGTTTGATTATGCCCGATGGCACAGATTTCGCCAGGAAAATCTCAGCGGCATGATCAAGTTCTCCTAGGTCGGGCAATGTCAAGACGGGAACCCAGCCTCGTTTAAAAACTTACAGACGGAAAGAGATAATTATGACCAATAACTGTTTTTATATTTGTCTTGGGTCTTTGTATGTCGTACTTGTACTGTCCCCCGTCTGAGTTCGTGTGTATGTAATGTACAAATCTGCGTCATCCCTTTTACACGTGTTTCCGTGTTACTCGACCCCTGTTAGCAGAAACTTAGCATAAAAGCAACCTGGAAAGAAAGAAATGATAAAACAAAATCCGTAGAACATTAATAAACTTGAACTTTTAATTTAACACAACAAACAAGGAATAATAACGATAAACTGTAGAAAATGAAAGTCAAACAGAACATTCGCCCCCCCCCCCATTCTGGAACCTTCCAAAATAGGGTAGGGTTACGGCTACGCCCAACCAACGGCAACCCATATAAGGCGAGCCCCGCCGCCAACTCTTGGTCAGGAAATCTTAACGTATGGGGGAGCCGGAGAAGAGGCGGGAGCCCGCAGCCTGGGCATTTGCAGGTAGTCCCGCCACATGTCTCTTTGGCCGGCCGCAACGGGCCTGGAAAGACTAAGGTAGTCCCGCCACATGTCAAGAGGAGAGCGAGGCACCTCTTCCTTTTCTCTTCCGTCACGGCCGCAGCAGTCCTGGACGGCGGGATGTCCTGCAATTACCTCCACAGCAATTTGTCCAAGTTGGGCTGGGAGGGAGAGGCGACGCGGACGAGCCTCTCCCACCTCCACCGGTAGGAGGTTTCCCAGCCCCCAGCCCGGCGCCGAACACCCCCAGTCAGGCGATGGTGCCCATACTTCCACAGCACCGGACACACCATGGTGGCACCCCAGTACTTGCGCAGCACCGAACACACAATGGTGGCACCCCAGTATTTGCGCAGCACCGAACGTACAATGGTGACGCTTGGGAAACACCGGATGTGGAGAGGCCTTCATGCAGGGCGATGAAAAGGAGCGGCATGGAGTGCACCGGGAGAAGGAGACGATGTGAACGAGCCTCCCTCGCCCCCCCCCCCCGGTGGGGGCATCACAGCTGCACCCCAGCTGAACGTCCCGCTCTCACAAAACAGGGACCTCTTCCCTTCACTCCAAAGGGTCTCTTCCATTCTTGCAAACTCGACGAGAGTGGCCCCTGTAGGGCCTCAAAATGGCGTCTGGATCCGCTGGAAGGCGGGCCCCGGCCACTAGAGTAACTTTGGCCAGCCATACAACTCGAACATTTGTCCCATGGAGCACGAGCCCCCATCTCCGACAGCATCTCCGCAGCCTTGAAGATCATGCAAAGGTCCCCGGCGGAGCCTTCGGCCTTAGCAGGTTTCCGGTAAGGGACGGCTGCTTCGATCGCCAACGAAACAAACATGACATTGCCACACCTTCTGTTAGCGTGAATTCTAGAACTGCCGAAAAGGACTCTGGTCCAAACTGCCAGTAATGGAAACATTTCCCCCTGATGCTGCTTCCGGACTGTGCCGGCCCCGCCCAAAATGGCGCTGGTATCAATCGGAACTTACGAACACCTCGTGGTGTTCCTTCGCACTAATATAAACTTGATGTTCTGAGATTTTTGTGATCCTTTGTACACTTGGCTAGAAAAGACAAGGAGAGCTCACTCGACGAACTGTATGAAAAGATCCCCGTTACAAACGTTGATTACGAATATACAATGTATTATATTTTTATAACTGATATAAACCTCATTTACGATACATGCGTACGGTATGTATATAGGAAATCTGATTACAACTGTTATGATTATGTTTCTAAATTATGAAAATATATGCCCCCGAACCCCCAGCCAATTAATAGACGTTTTAGTCTCTCACAAATGAATGAATAAAACTTTCCGATGTTTTTTACTGTCGCAAACGACGCCCCCCCCACTGTACGCACTTTAGCCATTGCCACGACCGACCAAATACGACCACACCCTCCTAATCCATATGCTGAAATGAATTTGCAAATTAAAGTCTTTTAAACTATGGACGGGTATTGCATGTTTTATTTTAAAACAATATGGGATGGGTAGGAAAGTTCTTTTTCTGTGCACCCTACTCTGCTCTCTCTTTAAGGTTAAAGGAAGATGGTTGCCCGGCCTTGGAGGACGGATCGGATCGACAACCCGACGCTCCGCATTAAAAGTACGCGACTGACTCATGAACTCTCGCGTAGAGGAAGACCGTGACTTCCAAGGATGGGTAAAACGAATGGTGTAAATGAGGGAATGTAAAAGGAGGGTGAAATGAAATAATGTAAATATTGTAAAGTACAACGTTCCGAAGTAGCAGGGACCCAAGAACCGAAGAACTTTAGAACGCCACGGCGTCGAAAGAGGTTTAAGGATCCCGATAGTAAGATATATCCTTTGACTAGATACCTCGCACTAGGCACCTCTGGTTTCCTTTTTATATTTCCCCGCACACGCCCTACATGAACACACTACCCCCCCTCGACTCCGAAAACCATATCCCCGGGGACCCTGCCCCAAGGAGGAAAAGACGAGTAAGAGGTAAGTAAAGGACTTATGAATCCATGTATTTGAATGCGCGCGAATGCTGTCTCCCCCACCCCCCTCCTCTTTTCCTCCCTCTGCAGGTTACGTCAGAAATTACAGCCGAGGTGTGGCGAAGATCTGAGACCTTGCCATGTCCAAATACACGAAACGGACTAGCGCCGCAGGGTAGTGCCCAAGCACGCCTGCAAACTACTCACGTATCGAGCAAGCCCGAAAAATTAGCACAACCTGATAAAAAGTGACCACCCTTAAACCAGACCGGAAGAATGAACCCATGTCACGTATGATGCGAAACTGTGAGGGAATGTGTGTGTGTGTGTGACTGAAGCATTGATCCAACTGGTCAAAGGACCGAGAATGCGAGAAAGTGCGACAAAATGGTACCTCCTTTTTTTCTTCTTTCCTTTTCCCAAAGCACGTCCCCTCTACCCTGTCTAATGCTCAAACTGCATGATTACAAGATTCTAACGTGGACTCGTGAATACCCTTTACTGTGTAATGCACTAAATAGCCTTTCTTGAATGCACTGCCGCCCTCTCCGTTGCACGTGCACTATTTAGCCTGCCGTTGCACACTCTCTCTCTCTCTCTCTCTCTCTCTCTCTCTCTCTCTCTCTCTCTCTCTCTCTCTCTCTCTCTCTCTCTCTCTCTCTCTCTCCCTTTTTGCACTACCACTCTCCCGAGTGGTTAGCCCCGAAATTGGCAGATCGCCACCCCTAGCACACCACCTAATTGGCTTCAAATACCGTCAGTATTTGCACAAACATTTGTCTTTAATGCAATCACCCTGAGGCCGCGTCATTACCTCTCCTTTTCCGCTAGAAGTCAATAAACCCAGGTTGGGCCGTAAGGGAAAGGACAGGTAAGACAACAGAGGTTCCCTAATCTGGCCCGAAATAAGGGAACTACATGTCAACGGCTCCTATAGTATAAAACAAGGACCTCAGAATACGCGACCCTCCCCTCCCCGAATCGTCGCAATACCGAAACCAGAAAAACGATCACCCCCGTTGCCTCCCCTGTCTATGTCCCTGGTTGTCTCCCATAAAACCCCTGTCCTTCCTAGTTAAGTAACCGGGCTGTAAAAGGCTACGTAGGACCCAGAATGATGTTTTACAAGGTTAACAGACTAGACCAAGGTAAAGAAATCATCAAAATGAACCCCGCAGTAGTTGAAAAACAGGATGCACCGATAAAAAGGAAATGTTTAGCCATGTTCGTCTCTCAGCAAAATACCTGTGTAGTACCATGTTGACGACTCACTGTACCCTTTTGTAAATATGGAACTCTAGAGAACGGCATATCTTTGCCAGATTTGTCCCCCTTAGGTGGGTTACCATCAGATGAACCGTCATGCCTGTAATAAATGATTATGAAGGAAGGTCATAGTAAATCCAGCGGGTCCGCCACCGGTCATTCATATGCCGGTTGTGAACGTTAAAAATGACGGACATTTTCATTCTTTGCCTGGAGCTGGGAGAGAAATAGACTTTTTTGATTATCTTCATCCGAAAATTTTCTAAAAAACTGTCTTTTCAAACTTGTTTAAGGGTACTGCTGTTGGAGGAGAGAAGGACCGGATGTGGGAGCACGAGGCCCGACTGCAGACTAAGGGACACCTGCGACATTAGCCAAGGCGAGACCACGACTGAAAAGAGCTGCAGGACGAGGCACTGTTTTCGACAGCATGAAAAGAAAGGGTCGACCTGATGCCCCTGCTCGACGTCCAGTGCCTGTCGACAAGTCCCCGCTCTCCGAATTCCGTCACACGCCCGCCTATTTGAAGTCTCTCGTTCCCCTAGTTTGTTCCTAATTTGGCCTTGCTCCATCCCCTTTTTCCTCTGACCTACCCTATGAACCGTCTTGAACGCTCTTCTTCCATCGGAACTTTCTGACAATCACCTCAAAGGACACAGGGCGAAAAGGACCTTTCCGACCAGAAACGCGAGGAAAGGGTCGTGCCCTGCAACGCAGAACTTAGAACAGAGCCGGACTTGTAGCTCCACCGCCGGTGCTCAACAGCGCCAACGAAAGACCACAAGGAACAATGAGAACTCGTAAACTTCGAACATTTGACATCCTCAAACCACCGTTTTTTCTACGCCTCATTTCTCTCCCAGCCACCATTGTATTGATCCTGCTCCAACCCGAATCCGAAATATGTATTAACCTGCCAGTTTATGTTATGATATGTACTTGCTGCTCGCCGTTTTTGTATTTCATTCCTATGACTTTCCTGCTGAACAAATTTATCAAAGTTCATCAAATAGGTGCACCTCCTAAAAACTAGAAACCTCAAAATGTATCGTTTACAACTCTTTATCTTGGGTTTCCTACCGTTTTTTTCTCTCATGCTTACCACAATAGACCCGAGTAGAAGATGAACCAACAAGATGTCTTGAATATGTTAAAGGAGGGACTGTGGAAAATTAGTGCGTTTTGGTGAACATTATCTGCGCCATCTTGCCTCTTCCCCTGATGCCACACTTTTGTCGTGCGCGCCCGCCATTTTAAGATGCCCCGATCAGAACCAACCCTTTTGCATGCCGCTGGCCCCTGACATAGCCCTTTGCCTTCGCTAAGCCTGCCCGCTGACCACCCCCCTGCTTGCACCTGCCTGGAGTCATAAACCCCTCTTCGGCGCTGCTCTGCCCCCGGCCCTCATCCTGTTCCCAGCGCGACACCTCCCTGCTTTCCTTTCATGATCTCCGGCCCTTAGATGCAAACCCCCTTTTTTCCCCGTGTGCCCGTTTTGTCCTCCCCGTTCCCAAGCCGACACCCAGCTCTGCCGATACCACCCTCGCCCCTCCCCGTACAATAGAAAGCTTCCCCCCATCAAAGAAATCCCCGGGTTGATCAAAGCCCCCACCCCATGAGATCCAATCAAACCCCCCACATTCTGTGACTCGGTGGATTATCCAGCTGCGCGATGCTCATCACCTGTTGTGATTAGGGTGGGGATTTCAACTGTAAATGTGTGTGGGAACGGGCCCCAAAGGGGGATTCCGGGTATGTCTTTCCGTATATCAAAGCTTTGTCACATATATGTAAACTGCAATAAAACCATAAAACACTGTATATAAGGGGCCAGGCCTCAAACGTAAGTTAGAGCACCTCTGAACGATACCTTCTGTCCGTTTCGTTGTGTTCTCCTCCGGAGAGAATAAAAGCCTTGTTTCCTGCCTTCCAGTCTCCAGCGCCTGCCTCTTCATTGATTTTAATAACTAGAGGGTCACAGAGGCAATACCGCCGGGCAAATATCGATTGTCCCCGACCCGATTGAAACTGTTTTTACAATCCCTCAGTCGAGGCGCTCAGACCTTGTCTGTGCGTGTTATGTAAAGCAGTGGTCACAATGAGGAATAGATAAAGATACAAAATAATTTCAACCTAACACCCCACCCCATGAAAATAAACACACCTAATCGCTGTGAGGTCCAGTACACAACCTGAGAACCAGGAACATAAAAGGAGAATGCGGCATCCTGGAAGATACCCTTAACAAACACAGTGCCCAACTCATGCACTTTTCAGCTAGAACCTAATTATACAAAGAGTCGAGGTATTCTTTCGCCTTTATCTCGGAGGCAAAGTAATGGGTCCTCCCTTCGTTAATAACCTTTAGCTGGGCAGGGTTTATCAAAAAGGCCTGTAGTTTTTTTTCCTGAAATGGTTTAATGAGCTGCCGCAACCTCCATCTCCTTTCCACCGTCACATGGCAGAAATCCGGCCGAACGAAGAATGAGACCCCATCACTAGACCTCCTCGCATCTGGTCTTGCCTTCTCAGCAATTAATTGCCTCAGTACAAAATTGCCGAGGAAGATTAAAATGGCCCTAGGCTTGTCCCCTTCCCTTGTGTTTTTCTGAAATTTGAAGGGGGTGCGATGTACCCTCTGAATTTCGGAGGGCCAGTTCCAGCTGGAGAGCTCCGGAAAAGCTTGTTCAAATAATTTGATGGTATACGCTCTGATGTCTGACCCATCGACCCCTTCTGGAATCCCGAGGACCCTAAGGTTGTTACGTCTCATTCTATTTTCCATGTCCTCGAGTTTCCATTGGATGTCCACCACTTGTGCACAGTGGGCATCCACTTTAGTTACGGCAGCTGCTGCCTCGGCCTCAGTTGAGACAACTCGCTCCTCCAAATTTGAGACTCTATCCCCCAGATTCGTACAAGCTTTAGACAGTTTCGTCACCACCCCCTGCATCTTCCTCACTGCGGCTTGTGATTTCTTACTGTCTTGGCGAGTCTCCTCACGATGGGCAATAATTTCCTGGTGAATTAGTTCCAGGAGCGACATCTGGGATGCCTCCGTATTTGGACTACCTTGTAGTGGCATGGCCGATGAATGATCCCAGCTTAGCTCATAGTGTTCTTGCCCCTTAGAAGTCGCCCCTGGCCTGACCGCTGTAATGGGGGGTTCTTGCTCCAGATCGCTTCCTGAGTCCTGAATACTACCTTCCAGGTAGGAGCTGTGCTCGTCCTCGTCTGACCATTCTGCATTTTCAGACACCGAAAAAAAGCACTCGCTTGGGACTTTCTCTACCAGGCCACCCGATGCTCCGCCTGGGGTAGCCTCAATATTAGCCTCAAAAGATAGTGGGTTGAGATCGCGGGGATCTGGGGTGCCACCATCTGGGAGGGAGCACTGCTGGTATGTTGGCCTTCCTTGGAAGAGGTGCCTGCAATAATACCCAGAATCCCTCGGTCCAATACAGCCTTTCCTACTGCAGAGTACCCACTTATGTCGGGCTCTGTGGCGGATTCAGTCACTTGCACACTCTCACCCTGAGGGGCTTCAGCTGATGCTTGCTGGGCAGCCGTACCTTCTTCTGTGCCAGTTAGACTGATGGGTAATGCATCCTGGCCTCCGATATCCTGCGCTGCCCCCTCCACTGCCTGGGGTGGGGTCTCTTTTACTCCTTTTACCTTACTGTTTTTGGAGAACATTTCTGCAATTGTGGCAGTTGCCTGACGTGTCTTAACTGCCAGCTGCTGATGTTTCTTTGCAGTGGGTGATTGCAATTTCTGCCGGTGGTCTCCTTCATCCGGCGCAGCCAGTATTGCCGTTCCCCCTTCTGCACCTCCTTTTCTCTTGGATATTGACGCTTTGGAGTTTATTGGTTTGGGGGCCATAGCTCCTGGGCACAGTGAGCAGCCTCCTCTCCTAATACTTCTCAGGTACGTCGGGCGCGTCGGGTACCAGGTATTGCCACCACCCACGTCCAAATCGTGGCTCCTGACTCCGCTCCTGTTCTTCGTCTCCGCAAAGGACTCCGCTCTGCTCCGCTGTCTTGCTCGTGAGCCCCGCCCACCGATGCTCGCAGAACGCCGGCAGCAGGGAGTGAGCGCCGCAGCAGCCTGCGCCAGAGCCCGGAGCACGAATCTCCCTGAGCCGGAGCACACAAATACGGTAATCATAATTTGACATCAATAGTTTGGTTCGTAATGTCCTGAAGGCAGGTTGCTGTAATCTCGGCAAACAAACATCGCCCTGGGGTTACAAACGCCTCCTCATTGCGACCTACTGCTAACGACCGCAACTATACGGCCGCCATCTTGCCTCAGCTGGTCATATCTGCTCTGGATCTATGATGTTACAACGCGTTATTTTACAACGCAGACCGTTACATCGCAATTTTTACAACGCAGGATCCATTACAACGCATGGCATTACAACGCATGGCATTACATCGCAGATGCTATTACAACGCATGGCATTACATCGTAAGTATAGGTAAGTATACCTTTTTAAAAAAAATGTAATTATTTTAATTTAATTAAATTATTTTAATCAAAATAATAGTAATTATTTATTTAAATTAATTTTAATAAAAAATGTAATTACTTTTATTTAATTAATATAATTAAATTAATTTAATTTAAAAAAAAAATTGATTGTAATTAAAATAAATTATTTAAAATAATGTATTTAATTTAATTATTTTAATTAAGAAATGTAATTAATATAATATAATTAATTGTATTTAACTTAAAAACACCCCTGTACCCCAAAACCCAAACCCTGCCCTGAAACCTAAAAACACCCCTGTACCCCAAAACCCAAACCCTGCCCTGAAACCTAAAAACACCCCTGTACCCCAAAACCCAAACCCTGCCCTGAAACCTAAAAACACCCCTGTACCCCAAAACCCAAAACCTACCCTGAAACCTAAAAACACCCCTGTACCCCAAAACCCAAACCCTACCCTGAAACCTAAAAACACCCCTGTACCCCAAAACCCAAACCCTACCCTGAAACCTAAAAACACCCCTGTACCCCAAAACCCAAACCCTGCCCTGAAACCTAAAAACACCCCTGTACCCCAAAACCCAAACCCTGCCCTGAAACCTAAAAACACCCCTGTACCCCAAAACCCAAAACCTACCCTGAAACCTAAAAACACCCCTGTACCCCAAAACCCAAACCCTGCCCTAAAACCTCAGTACACCTATACATATACTCTTATACTCATATTTATTAAAAAAATTACTTAAATTAATAAATTTAATTTATAATATTTAAAAACATAAATAAATATTTTTATTTATTTTTATTTATAATTAATATTAATTAAATCATTTATATAATATTAAATAAAATTAAAATAAATTATATACTTACCAATACTTACGATGTAATGGTATGCGTTGTAATAGCATCTGCGATGTAATGCCATGCGTTGTAATGCCATGCGTTGTAATGGATCCTGCGTTGTAATAGCTGCGTTGTAACAGCATTACGATGTAAAAGTTGCGTTGTAAGTGATACACACCATCTGCTCTATATAAATGAAAGAGTAGGGGAGCAAGCACATAGCCTTGCTTCAAATACCCTTACATGGTAAATTTGGGGGTTATTGTGTGAGGCCCATGTTTCAAAGTAAAGAGAAATTATTGCCCTCAAAAGATTGGAGGGAACGCTCCAGAGTGACTGCTTCCTCCACAGCATTGGTCAGTGCACCTTGTCAAAGGCAGCACTGTAATCAATAAAGCAGCAGAAGAGCGGTAATTGATAGATTTGTGCTTCTAGTTGGTTCAAGTCGACAAGTGGAATGATGTTATTGATGGTAGATGCTCCTCTCCGGAAGCCTGTCTGAAAGAATGGAAAGAGCTCATTGTCCGATACCCAGGCCTACAGTTTTGTCATAAGTAATTGGGCATATGCTTTGGCCTAAAGGTCAAGCAGCGCATTCAATCGATAATTGGTCGGGATTGTTGGGTCTCCTTTCTTAAATATCAGTCGTAAAGTAGAACTTCTCCAAGCCTCTGGAATCTGCACCGAAATAAAAGTGTGGTTGAATAGCGGGGTTAAGACTGTTGCCCAGCCCTTTCCGAGGCACATCCGTTGTCAAAGCCTTGGGAAGTTTAGTGATTTGGGCTGGGGAGGTTAGCTCCTGTGAGAGTGGGTCAAGAGGCCCCTTTTGTCCATACAGTCTGATACCACGGGTTGGCTAGAGAATAGATCTGTTATGTGTCTCACCCATCCGCTTTCAGAGACTCCGTTTTCCCTTGTTGTTGAATTTGAGGTTTTTAATTTCTTCACATAGCTCCAGAATTGGGCAAGAGTTCTCTCTTTCAGCATTTGATGTATTTTTACCCACTACCATACACCCTTTCTGTATGCCTTACATTAGTAAATAGATAAGTCAATTAGGTAAATAGCAATCAAACCAAGTTTAGGTAAGTGAGGACAAGCACTTTAGCACTGGTTAGCAGTTGTAAAGTGCATGGAGTCCTAAGGTAAATAAAAAACGAATGCAGAAAACTTGGAGGCAAGCAGGACAGAGGTTTGGGAGAAGACCACCCTAAGGCTGACAAGTTTAACACCAATGAAGACATATAACGGAAAAAAGGGACATAACTGCAGTCAGTCTAACACTAAGTACATTTATAAATGAAGTCTGGTTCAGGAATCTGTATCACCTCCATTCATATCAAGATTCAAGGAACTGAGATAGAATGTTCCACAAGGCGCTGTGCTGTGCCCAACTTTATTTAACATCTATATGGTTCCTCTCCCAAGGTAAGTGGAACAATTAGGCTTTAACTTAATCTCCTGTGCAGATGATACCCTATTGATTTTGCCATTTCAGCTGATAGAAAACTCGGGGCTGGAGAAATTCCATCGCTGTGTGTCTTCAGTTGCAAGATACATGCAATGCAATTGCCTCAGACTTAATTCAGACAAATAGCAGTGCTGGCCTTTGGCGACTCTACCTCCTTGGATCTCAGGACTTTTTGACCCAAAGGCCTTAGAGAATCTTTGAAGCACAAGTCAGAAGCAAGAAACCTATGAATGAAGTTTGACAGGGATCTTTCCTTTACACCACAAGTAAGAACAAATATGGCCACATGTTTTCTGATTTCATAAGACACTAAAAAAGATGTTGACATTTCTACCTGGCCACACTTTAAAAGTTATTGAGCATGCCCTTGAAACCAGTAGACTGGCTTGTGCATATATGTGCTACTTAGGGCTTCCGGTAGGGCTAATGAATGAGTTACACCTGGTTCAGAATGGTGCAGCTCGCCTGATGCTGAACTGTCCCAGGATGCAATCAACGCAAGCGTTTCTCAAGCATCAGAATTGGCTTCCCATAAATCCAAGGATTACACTTTAGGCCATGCTAATTAGTTTTAGAGTACTGTACACAAAGGGCCTTTATATGGGGAATACACTCCAAGTAGAGAACTTCGCTCTTCCAAGCAAGGCTTGTTATGTATCCTGAGAAATCATAAGGAAAGATCAGGCATCACTCTATTTCTATTTTACCAGCAATTTTGCAAAATTGTGGAACTCTTTGTCGAAGGAGTTAGAAGGGACGGTTTAGGAACATTCTTTCAAATCAGGATTCAACAAAATACTGTTTAGGGAGGTCTAACCAAAGCTGACTGACGGGTGACTGCGGACTCTAGCACTGGGACGCTTCATTCGGAAGCAGCTGTTGCACTCTAAAAATGTGTTTTCATGTCATTCATTCAAAATCAGGATCTCTACAGATACCTGTGGGATCCCAGAATATATTTTTAACATAAATAAATCATGTTTTCAATAGGTATAGTTTTCAATGCCAAAACGTATGCTGCATTTACTTTTTGAGTTTCATTTAGACATGTAAGTATATCCAATCAGCAACAATAATGAAATTAAAATGACATACATGTGGCTCAAAGGAAAACTTGCAAACTACAAATGACCCCTGTAGGGAAGTGGAATATTATTTGGTAAGGCTGTTTAGGCTTCACCATGTAATGTTATGACAACACCCCAAAGATGGTCCTTGGATTTACACTATTAAATCCTTAGCTCAGTCCAGGTAGAGTGGCAAAGAGCAGGCAGGCTTTACTGGGGGAACATGTGTAAGCATCAACATGGACGATAAGTAATTGACACAACTTGATAAGAGTGTTTTTTTATCGTAATTTAGACACCAAAATGAACAAACCAGCATACACAGTTATAGACTTGAGAAGCAATATAAAATCAGTGTAGAAAAATACAGGTAAACGTTATCATTGCGGTCAAAGGAAAAAACTACTACTGACAATCGGTCACTTGCAGGTTGGCTTGCGTTGTACCCTTGCACAGTAAAGGTGGTGAGGGTCACTGGACCAGGTCGCAACAGTCAGTTCAATTTTACCTTGCCTATAGAGCCTGGTTCAGAGTTGTCCTGGCTGTCTCTGGTGCTGAATGGGAACTACGGGAGAGCTGCATTTATAGCTAACACAACAGTGCAGGCAACAACATGGAAAAACAAAAGAACTCGGTCGCTGCTGATGTCGATCGAAGGTCACATGGATTTCCCTCTAGATGCAGCTTTGAGTGCAAGGGTCGGTTGCCGCCAGAAACTTTGGGAAAGGCAGGACTACAGTTCCCGCCATACACTAGACCATATGGATTTGGCCGATCCCCAGAGGGCCCGACTGCCAGCGAACCGAAGCGGATCCGTAGTATTGTTTTTTACCTGCAGGGGACTAGTGCCAGGAGTCCAAGGGAGTCTGATGGTGCTTCAGGCTCTCACAGGGAGGCTGAGAGTTTGTCTAGATTGGGTCTCAATTAGACAGTTCCAAGATTGTTGCACAGGATAGAGTATCCCTCGTTTCCTTTGGGCAAAGTCTCGTCTTAGATCCGGGTCTTCTCTTTGTCCTCTTCGATGCAAGTCAGTGAGAACTGAGGAGCTGGTGTCAGTGAGGTTCCTTAAATTCTAGATTTAAGGGACTTTAGGAGTTAGGGAGCTAGTGGCCAATGAGCTGCTAGTCTCTGCAGCTAATCCGCCCCAGAGATGAACACATCCGGGAGTGCAGGTCACCTTTTTTACTCAGAACACACTGTTTCTACACTTTTAAAAATGACAGAAGTCTTCCTCAGCTGTGCAAACCAGGCGGCCCACCCCAGAGGTGTGGCTAGCCTTTCGGGGTTGCACAATTCCTGCATGGATAATTTCCTGCCTGTCCGGGAGCAAATCTGCCGGGCGCAGGGGGATGGTTGTATTCCTTTTTTGGGTCTCAGCCCTGACACATATTAGAGGCGGTGCAGCCTTTGAGACTCAATGCCTTGATGTGCCACTCCATGGGAAGGAAGAGGTGTGACCTTCTTCCTGCCCAAACCTTTGTTCCTGACTCCTGGAAGTGCTTAGATTTCCTGGCAGGAGGTCAGAATCCTGTCTTGGGACAGCAAGCGTGAGCTGCCATCCAGAGCACAAAGAAGCTGGGACAACCAGGTGGGCAACATCTACGATACCCCCTTGGGTGCATGCCACATTGCCCTTGACCCGAGATTAACAATTTTATTGGGTTTTAATCAATATACACGGTAACCCAAAGCACAATAAGACTCGTTACAATCATACATTGCACTAGGTAAAATAGATTGATAATGCTACAGTTGGAAATTTGAAGAAAGGAAGCTTTGAAATCGATATTACACTCCAGCCATTCCCCGAGATCCAGCCATTTCCCCCATATACGTTCATACTTTACAGCTTCTTGCCTCATACATAGGCTTTTCCTGCATTGCACACCAATCTAGCCCTCTGCGCCAATGCGACACACTATGCAATGCGGCTTCCTTCAATTTGGCCGCCTTATCCTGTTCGGCCCCCATGGTGGCTACTCCCAGGAAATCTCTGTCAGCCTGGGATCCATACAGGCCCTCTATGACTCCCAAGACTTCCAAGAGGAGGACAAAAGGAGTAAGCGAGATGTCTCATCCCAGCACTGCATTAAGCTCCATCATTATGCCAGCTGAATATCTTTGCACCACAGTACAGGATCATATCATATGAGGGGTGTCTGTGCAGCCCAGGCAGCCAGGTCTTGGGAGGAAACCAGCAGGTGTAATCTGACAGGAGTATGGTAGGCACAGTGGAGGCAGTATATTTGGATTAGTTGCAGTTTAGACAAAATAGTGTTAACGCGAGGGGCCATAAGGGCATTGCACCAGTCATCGTCCTCTAAAGGGCCCAGCCATCACTCCTAACGAGCCTGAAGGTGATCTAGTGTGGCTGATTAGTTGTTAATGGGAGACCAGCATCGGATCAGTATGTCAGATTGCCATGCCACGCAGTCACGGGAGATATGCAGGAGTACCAAGATTGATTTGATGAGATTAACCCGCAAGCCTGACACCTCACCAAAGAGCTGGAGGATGCGCAGGCATTAAGGGCATGCAGGATCTGCCATGAAAAGTAAGACATCATCTGCATAAAGAGCGGTGTGGCCGTCATGAGAATCACTCCATTGCCATCCCCTTATTTGGGCATCACATCGAATGAGACGGTCCAGAGGGTCTATGGCCAGGGTGAAGAGGAGGGGGGATAAGGGGCAGTCTTGTCTCATACCTCAACAGATAGGAAAGACATCAGAGAGGATACCGTTCACTAAGAATCGGGCTGAAAGGTTGGAGTAAAGCAGATGGACTAGTCAGCGTAAGTGGGGACCAAAACCCACACTCATGAGCACCTTCCCCTAGTACTACCAATCCTCTGTGTCAAAGGCCTTCTCAAAATCTTTCAATAGTAAGGCCATGTAGGGTGACAGGAGATGACAGTGGGCCAATGCCACTTGGAGGCTTCGGAGCGAGTGCTACGTGCTACTGGTGAGGCATTAATTAAGCCACAGCTTGCTGTCATATGATGTGTTTATAAGAACAAATTTTGACTTTGATAACTAAGCGCATTTGAATGTTAAACAAACAAGGCCTCGAGTTCTTAGAAATGCAAGTGTCTCTACCTGCTTCACAGCGGCTTGTGACAGAGCCGCTGAGTACACACACACAGATTGGTTAAGCAGATTTGAAACAATACACATTGTAGGAAAACACATCTTAACCAGATGTTTCTTTTTTCTCTTTAGTCAGGTTTAATGGGATTCAGAACTATTTTAATTTAATTTGTTGTACCACAAGGGAAGGCCTTAAAGCTAAGTTTATGAGGTTCAAAAGATTGAAAAGAATGAACTATCGAAATGGTAGGATGGGGTAACACTCAAATGTAATTTGGAGAACAAGAAGGTTCCGAGAGGTTTAAGGGTTCTAACATTTTCTAATGTTGATGATTTGGATCCAGACCTATTAGAGGAGTGGGAGGGGAACCTGCAGAATTGCTCATTCACTATGATGAGGATTCTTATACAACATGCGGAAAGAAAATGGCTCAAACTCTGAGATGAGATTAAGACTTTAGAAGAGGAGGTCAGAATCTTACACCTTAAGAATGCCACAGAAAAGATCTGTGTTATCCTTAAGGAACAGATTGACGCACATCAAATAAGTTAAGGAAAGGAAAATGAACAAGATAATGAGGGACGACAGGGACCATGACAAGGGGCCAATCTTTACATTTGCCAACAGTTTCGACGATGTTAAGGTCCCTAAAACTAATATACGACCCCTATATGAATTAGGTAGCCTTTCCAGTGTCAAAAGTAGCTCAGAGGCCTCCTTGACAGAGGAGCTGGGTCCAGGTAGGAGCAGTGACAATGAGGCACAACCAAACTGTTCCTCCACTTTTTTATAGGAGGTTTTAAGAATCAGAATTGGTAACAAAAACCAAAGTTAGACCATAAAATAAGGGGCGGGTGGGAGAAAAAACTGGAACAAAAGATGGAGTATTGACCAGGAACCAAAGGAAACAACTGAATAAGAAAGTGGCGGCAAACCATACACTGGAAAGTGGCCGTATGTCACCCAGTGCCACCAGTGATGTACTGGTGGTTAATTTGTCTGATCACACTTTAAACGCATATGAAACCATGGTTCTTAATAAAGGACTTAGATTCTGCCCAGTGTTCTGTGGTATTTTCTCAGAATTGCATATCGATTTGTTTAAGTTTACCAGGAATGCTAAACTGAAATGCCACTTTGCTTTAAATGAGCCCTGGATAGGGCCCTCTATTTTAAACTCAGAGTGGGCACCTTACCTCTGGCTGACTTGGTGTCTAGGTGGAGATCCCCAACGGCTCAGCCCTCAGCTTTCTGTGCGGTGTGTCTTACAAGGGTTGAGACAGTGGCACACTTCCTTTTTTAATGTCCCGACTACCGTGCCCCAAGGAAGCGCTGGCTGGTACCTCTATGCAGGCTCCTTGGCACTAGACAACATTTGGTGGCTCTCCGCATTTTATTAACTGATACTTCCCCTTTTATTTTCTGCGCTGTCTCCAAATTCCTAAAATGGGCTTGGATGATTCGAGCAAAAAGGCTTTCCATCTCAATTTAATCTTATTTTAATTATTTATTGTATTTTTATCTGACTGTTTTATGAAATTATAACTGTATGTCATTTTTTTTAATTCTTGAAATTGCATTTTGTAATGTATTGCTTTTCAGATATTTACGTACCGAAATAAAGCCTTTTTCACAGTCACAGAAATGCCACTTTGCTTTAAATGAGTACAGGGATCCAGTAATTGGACCAAAAGTTGCAATATCAATCACAGAATAAAGACATCTCAACCTTGCTATCCTTCAATAATGAAAACAATTCCTCCGCAGAACAACTGGAGAGGCTTAACATTAGACAGCGCTATAGATGTATCTTAATGAATAGGTGTGGCTACGAAGAAGTCCATCGACAATTGGACAATATAATGCATTTTAAAAAGCTACAAAGCAATCCCTGTGCGCGTGCTACATTACATATCAATGAGAGATTTGTACATTGGAAGGAAACTGATCTGCTGGCAGATGCTGAATTTCGATTTCTTTTGATTAATAATCCCAGATTTCCCCGCTGCCAAAGATACATTAAATGGGACGGTTTCCCCCAGGATGCCCTATTATCTCTTGGAGTGGGTCCCTGACAGAACAACTATCACAGTTTGTCGATTCCTTTTCAAGACCTCTATTAGAATATCTTCCATCTTATGTAAGGGATACTATGGATGTTCTGAATAAAATCGAAGACCTGACTTGGGACGAATATATGTGGTTTGTCACTCTAGATGTAGAGTTACTCTATACGTGTAAAAGGAGAGACTTTGGGGCTAAGGGTGTTAATTTATTTCTATTGACACGTAGGGCTGACCTGTTGGAGCACCATGAGATGCTACTAGAATTTATTCTCACCCATAACTCTTTTCTTCATGATAAAGACTGGTACCAACAACTATAAGGGATGGCCATGGGTTCGAAATGTGCGCCATCATACACTAAGCTCATCATGGGGTAGATGGAGCATACGCATGCATGGTCTGCAGTGGCTGTGAAATGGACCAAGCACATACAGTTTTGGGATTGGTATATAGATTACGTGATCATCATCTGGACATGAACTGCAATCCAGATGAAAGAGTACTTTGATTTTCTGAATGACAATGCCTTTAATGTGACATTGTCACTCAACATGTCTCAAACACGGATACACTTCCTAGACGTAGTGTTCTATATATCGAATCACACAGTACAGAGCACTTTATTCGGGAAGGAAACAGCTGTAAACAGATTGAATCACTATGATAGTACACATTCCCCTTGCACCAAAGATGCCATTCCATTTGGGGAATTACTTCTGATTCATAGGAATTGTAGCGAGGAGACAAACTTTGAAGATCATGCCAAACAGACTGCCACAAGACTAGAGAGGAGGTATACAAATCAAAGAGTAGGGGAGCAAGCACATAGCCTTGCTTCAAATACCCTTACATGGTAATTTTGGGGGTTATTGTGTGAGGCCCATGTTTCAAAGTAAAGAGAAATTATTGCCCTCAAAAGGTTGGAGGGAATGCTCCAGAGTGACTGCTTCCTCCACAGCATTGGTCAGTGCACTTTGTCAAAAGTAGCACTGTAATCAATAAAGCAGCAGAAGAGTGGTAATTGATAGATTTATGCTTCTAGTTGGTTCAAGTCGACAAGTGGAATGATGTTATTGATGGTAGATGCTCCTCTCCGGAAGCCTGTCTTAAAGAATGGAAAGAGCTCATTGTCCGATACCCAGGCCTACAGTTTTGTCATAAGTAATTGGGCATATGCTTTGGCCTAAAGGTCAAGCAGCGCATTCAATCGATAATTGGTCGGGATTGTTGGGTCTCCTTTCTTAAATATCGGTCGTAAAGTAGAACTTCTCCAAGCCTTTGGAATCTGCACCGAAATAAAAGTGTGGTTGAATAGCTGGGTTAAGACTGTTGCCCAGCCCTCCGAGGCACATCCGTTTTCAAAGCCTTGGGAAGTTTAGTGATTTGAGCTGGGGAGGTTAGCTCCTGTGAGAGTGGGTCAAGCGGCCCCTTTTGTCCATACAGTCTGATACCACGGGTTGGCTAGACAATAGATCTGTTATGTGTCTCACCCATCTGCTTTCTGAGACTCCATTTCCCTTGTTGTTGAATTTGAGGTTTTTAATTTGTTCACATAGCTCCAGCATTGGGCAAGAGTTCTCTCTTTCAGCATTTGATGTATTTTTACCCACTACCATACACCCTTTCTATATGCCTTAAATTAGTAAATAGATAAGCCAATTGGGTAAATAGCAATCAAAGCAAGTTTAGGGAAGTGAGAACAAGCACTTAAGCACTGGTTAGCAGTGGTAAAGTGCATGGAGTCCTAAGGTCAATAAAAAACTAATTAAAAAAACTTGCAGGCAATCAGGACAAAGGTTTGGGAGAAGACCACCCTAAGGCTGACAAGTTTAACACCAATGAAGACATATAACAAAAAAAGAGAAATACCTGCAGTCAGTCTAACACTAAGTACATTTATAAATGAAGTCTGGTTCAGGAATCTGTATCACCTCCATTCATATCAAGATTCAAGGAACTGAGATAGAGTGTTCCACAAGGTGCTGTGCTGTTCTGTGCCCAACTTTATTTAACATCTATATGGTTCCTCTCCCAAGGTAAGTGGAACAATTAGGCTTTAACTTAATCTCCTGTGCAGACGATACCCTATTGATTCTGCCATTTCAACTGATAGAAAACTGGGGGCTGGAGAAATTCCATGGCTGTGTGTCTTCAGTTGCAAGATACATACAATGCAATTGCCTCAAACTTAATTCAGACAAATAGCAGTGCTGGCCTTTGGCGACTCTACCTCCTTGGATCTCAGGACTTTTTGACCCAAAGGCCTCAGAGAATCTTTGAGTCACAAGTCAGAAGCAAGAAACCTATGAATGAAGTTTGACAGGGATCTTTCCTTTAAACCACAAGTAAGAACAAATATGGCCACATGTTTTCTAATTTCATAAGACACTAAAAAAGATGTTGAATTTTCTACCTGGCCACACTTTAAAAGTTATTGAGCATGCCCTTGAAACCAGTAGACTGGCTTGTGCATATATGTGCTATTTAGGGCTTCCGGTAGGGCTAATGAATGAGTTACACCTGGTTCAGAAGGGTGCAGCTCGCCTGATGCTGAACTGTCCCAGGATGCAATCAACGCAAGCGTTTCTCAAGCATCAGAATTGGCTTCCCATAAATCCAAGGATTACACTTTAGGCCATGCTAATTAGTTTTAGAGTACTGTACAAAAAGGGCCTTTATATGGGGAATACACTCCAAGTAGAGAACTTCGCTCTTCCAAGCAAGGCTTGTTATGTATCCTGAGAAATCATAAGGAAAGATCAGGCATCACTCTATTTCTATTTTACCAGCAATTTTACAAAATTGTGGATCTCTTTGTTGAAGGAGTTAGAAGGGACGGTTTAGGAACATTCTTTAAAATCAGGATTAAACAAAATACTGTTTAGAGAGGTCTAACCAAAGCTGACTGACGGGTGACTGCGGACTCTAGCACCGGGACGCTTCATTCGGAAGCAGCCGTTACACTCTAAAAATGTTTTTTCATGTCATTCATTCAAAAGCAGGATCTCTACAGATACCTGTGGGATCCCAGAATATATTTTTAACATAAATAAATCATGTTTTCAATAGGTATAGTTTTCAATGCCAAAACGTATGCTGCATTTATTTTTTTGAGTTTCTGTTAGACATTTAAGTATATCCAATCAGCAACATTAATGAAATTAAAATGACATACATGTGGCTCAAAGGAAAACTTGCAAACTACAAAAGACCCCTGTAGGAAAGTGGAATATTATTTGGTAAGGCTGTTTAGGCTTCACCATGTAATGTTATGACAACACCCCAAAGATGGTCCTTGAATTTACACTACTAAATCCTTAGCTCAGTCCAGGTAGAGTGGCAAAGAGCAGGTAGGCTTTACTGGGGGAACATGTGTTAAGCATTTCGGAGTATCAACATGGACGATAAGTAATTGACACAACTTGATAAGAGTGTTTTTTTTATCGTAATTTAGACACCAAAAGGAACAAACCAGCATACATATAAGTTATAGATTTGAGAAGCATTATAAAATCAGTGTAGAAAAATACAGGTAAACGTTATCATTGTGGTCAAAGGAAAAAACTACTACTGACAATCAGTCACTTGCAGGTTGGTTGCGTTGTATCTTTGCACAGTAAAGGTGGTGAGGGTCACTGGACCAGGCCGCAACAGTCAGTTCAATTTTACCTGGCCTATAGAGCCTGGTGCAGAGTTGTCCTGGCTGTCTCTGGTGCTGAATGGGAACTACGGGAGAGCTGCATTTATAGCTAACACAATGATCCAGGCAACAACATGGAAAAACAAAACAACTCGGTCACTGCTGATGTCGATCGAAGGTCACATGGATTTCCCTCTAGAGGCAGCTTTGAGTGCAAGGGTCGGTTGCCGGCAGAAACTTTGGGGAAGGCAGGACTACAATCTTTGTGATAGCCGTGCGACCAGACTCCATTCCCGCCGTGTTGAGGAAATTTCTATACAGAATATTGTATGCAGCTGGAATGACATATCGGTTTCGGTTGTCGCGTACCATATTATATTATACCGACAGAAATAAGCCACACGGCGTTCACACACCCTACCTGATAGATTTTCAGATAATTGAAAATACGGAATCGTTTTTCAATCTTAAGTCACGTCGCATAGACAAGTTACAGCCACACGCGGGACATCTCTTCTTGTTTATTCGGAATCAGAAATCGTTGATAAAAAGCGGATCAACTTTGAAGGCTCGACAAACAACACGCCATTTTAAACTGAAAGGCGCTTTGAGAGAAAATAATAATCGGAATTAAGACCACTAACTGTTCTTTGAAAAGCTTGTGTTACGGCTGTTTGTCCCTCAGTGTGAGACTTTTTCATCGTCACATATGAGAAAAATATTGTATCGTCCTGATGAAGACACAAAACACGTGTCGAAACGCGTAGACGAAAACCATCTCTTCCGTGACATCTTTGAGAATAATTGATGCACCAACATACTTTATGAATTTCATGTATCATCCAGAAAGATATCATTTTTAAACTTTTATTGTTATATTTCAAGAAAATGTGGCAATGAATATGTACATGCCAATTTTTAACAATTTGAATGAAATCAATCATGTTATCATAATACTCTGTGTTTTTTCTTCTAAATGTAATTGTGCTAGACATTATGTCTTGCCTGGGTTTTTGGTTTTTATTTTAAATCGCTTTACCCTGTCCCAGGAAGTGTATCCTTTCCAGGGGGTCCTTGTTTATTCTCACAGGACTACAGTTCCCGCCATACACTAGACCATATGGATTTGGCCGATCCCCAGAGGGCCCGACTGCCAACGAACCGAAGCGGATCCGAAGCATTGTTTTACCTGCAGGGGACTAGTGCCAGGAGTCCAAGGGAGTCTGATGGTGCTTCAGGCTCTCACAGGGAGGCTGAGAGTTTGTCTAGATTGGGTCTCAATTAGACAGTTCCAAGAATGTTGCACAGGATAGAGTATCCCTCGTTTCCTTTGGGCAAAGTCTCGTCTCAGATCCGGGTCTTCTCTTTGTCCTCTTTGATGCAAGTCAGTGAGAACTGAGGAGCTGGTGTCAGTGAGGTTCCTTAAATTCTAGATTTAAGGGACTTTAGGAGTTAGGGAGCTACTGGCCAATGGGCTGCTAATCTCTGCAGCTAATCCGCCCCAGAGATGAACACATCCGGGAGTGCAGGTCACCTTTTTTACTCAGAACACACTGTTTCTACACTTTTAAAAATGACAGAAGTCTTCCTCAGCTGTGCAAACCAGGCAGCCCACCTCAGAGGTGTGGCTAGCCTTTCGGGGGTTGCACAATTCCTGCATAGATAATTTCCTGCCTGTCCGGGAGCAAATCTGCCTGGCGCAGAGGGATGGTTGTATTCCTTTTTTGGGTCTCAGCACTGACACATATTAGAGGCGGTGCAGCCTTTGAGGCTCAATGCCTTGATGTGCCACTCTATGGGAAGGAAGAGGTGTGACCTTCTTCCTGTCCAAACCTTTGTTCCTGACTTCTGGAAGTGCTTAGATTTCCTGGCAGGAGGTCAGAATCCTGTCTTGGGGCAGCAAGCGTGAGCTGCCATCCAGAGCACAAAGAAGCTGGGACAACCAGGTTGGCAACATCTACGATACCCCCTTGGGTGCATGCCACATTGCCCTTGACCCGAGATTAACAATTTTATTGGGTTTTAATCAATATACACGGTAACCCAAAGCACAATAAGGCATGTTACTATCATACATTGCACTTGGTAAAATAGATTGATAATGCTACAGGTGGAAATTTGAAGAAAGGAAGCTTTGAAATCAATATTACACTCCAGCCATTCCCCGAGATCCAACCATTTCCCCATATACGTTCATACTTTACAGCTTCTTGCCTCATACATAGGCTTTTCCTTCATTGCACACCAATCTAGCCCTCTGCGCCAATGCGACACACTATGCAATGCGGCTTCCTTCCATTTGGCCGCCTTATCCTGTTCGGCCCCCATGGTGACTACTCCCAGGAAATCTCTGTCAGCCTGGGATCCCTACAGGCCCTCTATGACTCCCAAGACTTCCAAGAGGAGGACAAAAGGAGTAAGCGAGATGTCCCATCCCAGCACTGCATTAAGCTCCATTATTATGCCAGCTGAATATCTTTGCACCACAGTACAGGATCATATCATATGAGGGGTGTCTGTGCAGCCCAGGCAGCCAGGTCTTGGGAGGAAACCAGCAGGTGTAATCTGACAGGAGTATGGTAGGCACAATGGAGGAAGTATATTTGGATTAGTTGCAGTTTAGACAAAATAGTGTTAACGCGAGGGGCCATAAGGGCATTGCACCAGTCATCGTCCTCTAAAGGGCCCAGCCATCACTCCTAACGAGCCTGAAGGTGATCTAGTGTGGCTGATTAGTTGTTAATGGGAGACCAGCATCGGATCGGTATGTCAGATTGCCATGCCACGCAGTCACGGGAGATATGCAGGAGTACCAAGATTGATTTGATGAGATTAACCCGCAAGCCTGACACCTCACCAAAGAGCTGGAGGATGCGCAGGCATTAAGGGCATGCAGGATCTGCTATGAAAAGTAAGACATCATCTGCATAAAGAGCGATGTGGCCGTCATGAGAATCACTCCATTGCCAGCCCCTTATTTGGGCATCACATCGAATGAGACGGTCCAGAGCCTCTATGGCCAGGGTGAAGAGGATGGGGGATAAGGGGCAGTCTTGTCTCATACCTCAACAGATAGGAAAGACATCAGAGAGGATACCGTTCACTAAGAATCGGGCTGAAAGGTTGGAGTAAAGCACATGGACGAGTCAGCGTAAGTGGGGACCAAAACCCACACTCATGAGCACCTTCCCCAAGTACTACCAATCCACTGTATCAAAGGCCTTCTCAAAATCTTTCAATAGTAAGGCCATGTAGGATGACAGGAGATGACAGTGGGCCAATGCCACTTGGAGGCTTCGGAGCGAGTGCTACATGCTACTGGTGAGGCATTAATTAAGCCACATTGGTCGGAACGAATGACAGTATTTAGCACCAGCATGAGGAGATTGACCAGTATTGTGGCATAAATCTTAACTTCGGTGTTGATAAGAAAAATTGGACAAAAGTTCATACAGGAGATGATGGAGGTTGTGTTTTGTTAATGACCACGATCGTGGCCACATCAATATCGGAAGTGAAGGTACCCTTCTTAGCCGCTTCTTCATACAAAGGGTGAAGTTGGGGCATCAATTTGTCTTTAAATGTCAGGTAATCCTCTGACTGAAACCCATCAGGGCCTGGAGTCTTCCCTAAGACTACTGCTGAGAGTGCTTCACCTATCTCCTCAGGCGATATAGGTAGGTTGAGTAATTGGGTCTCAACATCTGAGAGCTGAGGGAGGGGCACCTCCTACCGAAAATTAAGGTCTGGTCCAGGGTTCATGGGTGGGGCTGCCATGTAAAGATGCCGATAGTACTCAGCATAGGTCTGTACAATTGTGGTAGGGTTACGCTGAGCGTGACACTGGGTGTCCTTTACCTCCTGTATTAGCGAATCCGCTAGGGGTCGAAAAGCAAGCCAGTAGCAGAGTTTATCATTTTTGTTGCCCCAGCCGTATACTCTGGCTGTTGAGGTTCTCTATATTTGTTTTGCAGTTTCCATGGAATTATGGTGGATTTCCTCTCACAGGAGCCCCAGTTGTTGGAATGTGCCAACCTGATCGCTCGTGGCTTGTGGATGTTCGGACCAGGGACGTTTAAGGTTAGTAAAGTCCTGGTCATTTGATATTGCCAAATTAAACATAAAAGCTTTAGTGAGAAAGCATTGGCACTGGGACCTGGGCAGCAGGCTCCATTGCACATTCAAAGTGATAACCATCAGCAGTGGTGCAAAAATTGGGAGGGTGATCGCACAAAAAGGGGACTTTCCTACAACCCCCGCAGAAAGGAAAGCAGGAGGCAATGTCTAGATTAACAACTGAGAAAAGTGTAACAATGTCCCTATATTGAAAGATGGTCTAGAGGTGGGGTACCTACAACGTAGGCCGCCCACTAGGCAAATTCCTTTACTGGACACAACCACTAGAGTTCAGTTATCAATGGATAAGTTCTCACAGCACCAGGTTTTTTTGTGTTTCGGTCATGGACATGGACATATTAGCATATCACTGTGTAAGACATTTCATGTGACAAAAATCAAAAATTTGGTATGTATAAAATGGACATAAATTTATTGCACATTTGTCTTGAGTTTTTTAAAAAAGCAGATACATTGTACACAACAAATACAACAAATACATAAAATTATACACAAAAAATTATTAAAAATGTTCAAAGGAACACAGGTCGACGCGGCGTTTCGGTTTAAAAAACCTTCATCAGGACAGTTTCCAAAAAGAAACACAATATTATTACAATGTTGTAACAAGTGTACATCAATAAAAATAACAAAGCAGCTATCACATAGTCTATCATGTTCTTTCATTCCAGTGATATGTCCTAGCGTCCTCTCTTAAACAGTTATGAGGGATGTGAACTTACGAAACGTTATGGAGAACAGTCGTTTATTATGCTAATGGTTGTGCCATTGAATTTGCTCGAAGAGTATAACACAAAATGTTGTGCTATTACTGGTAGTCTTAAGAGTAAGTGATCTATTTCAATTATTCCAGGGCGGCTATGTCAATAGACCAGCCACTCGTATGAAGATGTCTTACCTTCAGATTTAGCGGCTGAATTCACAATTTATTCAGTCACCAGCTTTTGTGATGGCAAAGCCTAGATGTGTCCTGGTTTGGGTCCACATATGAAGATATTAACGTCCCATATATACGGGATAGGATAAAGCGTTTCACTCTAAGGATACAGATAAATACCAGAGATAAATTCAGTGTCCACTGTCATTTGTGCACAAAAGATAAATAAAGGGTCAATGTGTGGCATAAATACCTCAATTGTGAGTGTTGATAGCTTAGCGCTGTATCGGAGGGGCCACCAGATGATTCGTACACTATTAAATCTACTGTTGACACTGGAAAGGCTACCTTATTCATATAGGGGTCGTATATTAGTTTTAGGGACCTTAACATCGTCGAAACTCTTAGCAAATTTAAAGATTCGCCCCTTGTCATAGTCCCTATCGTCCCTCATTATCTTGTTCATTTTCCTTTCCTTAACTGTTATTTGATGTGCGTCGATCTGTTCCTTAAGGATAACACAGATCTTTTCTGTGGCATTCTTAAGGTGTAAGATTCTGACCTCCTCTTCTAAAGTCTTAATCTCATCTCTGAGTTTGAGCCATTTTCTTTCCGCTTGTCGAAATCTCTAATTAGGGGGTGGTGAAACAGCCATATAAACAACACTGGGGAGTCTAGAACCCCGATGCTGCCAGTACAAACTTATGGTATGGAGGGCAATCATGGGGGCCCGTTTTTTAATGACATTAAAACCCCACTGTGATGACCGCTGGCTAGGCAATGAGAGGAATAAAAATAAAAAAGGCAGCTAATAACTCTATTTTTTGTAACATAGTGGGCTACGAGCTTAAATAAAATTCTTTTAAAAATGCATTAATTTCCAGATGGAACAGATATCGCAAGCAGCATAAAAACAGCCCATGAAGTATATGTACTAACCGGCTATATGCGATTACGCAAGAATTGCTAGCGGTAAGTGATATTCCCAACAGGCAATAGACTAAATATCCACACAATAGCTGCAAAAAGAGGGTAAATTTTCATCTAAAAACAGTAAAATACCTTGTTTCTCCCAAATTGCAGTATACACAGATTTAATAGTGTACGAATCATCTGGTGGCCCCTCCGATACAGCGCTAAGCTATCAACACTCACAATTGAGGTATTTATGCCACACATTGACCCTTTATTTATCTTTTGTGCACAAATGACAGTGGACACTGAATTTATCTCTGGTATTTATCTGTATCCTTAGAGTGAAACGCTTTATCCTATCCCGTATATATGGGACGTTAATATCTTCATATGTGGACCCAAACCAGGACACATCTAGGCTTTGCCATCACAAAAGCTGGTGACTGAATAAATTGTGAATTCAGCCGCTAAATCTGAAGGTAAGACATCTTCATACGAGTGGCTGGTCTATTGACATAGCCGCCCTGGAATAATTGAAATAGATCACTTACTCTTAAGACTACCAGTAATAGCACAACATTTTGTGTTATACTCTTCGAGCAAATTCAATGGCACAACCATTAGCATAATAAACGACTGTTCTCCATAACGTTTCGTAAGTTCACATCCCTCATAACTGTTTAAGAGAGGACGCTAGGACATATCACTGGAATGAAAGAACATGATAGACTATGTGATAGCTGCTTTGTTATTTTTATTGATGTACACTTGTTACAACATTGTAATAATATTGTGTTTCTTTTTGGAAACTGTCCTGATGAAGGTTTTTTAAACCGAAACGCCGCGTCGACCTGTGTTCCTTTGAACATTTTTAATAATTTTTTGTGTATAATTTTATGTATTTGTTGTATTTGTTGTGTACAATGTATCTGCTTTTTTAAAAAACTCAAGACAAATGTGCAATAAATTTATGTCCATTTTATACATACCAAATTTTTGATTTTTGTCACATGAAATGTCTTACACAGTGATATGCTAATATGTCCATGTCCATGACCGAAACACAAAAAAACCTGGTGCTGTGAGAACTTATCCATTGATAACTGAACTCTAGTGGTTGTGTCCAGTAAAGGAATTTGCCTAGTGGGCGGCCTACGTTGTAGGTACCCCACCTCTAGACCATCTTTCAATATAGGGACATTGTTACACTTTTCTCTGTTATTTCCCCTGGTCCCAATCTGTTCCTAAAGGGGTCCCCCTATACTTTTTTTGTAGATTAACAACTGAACAGCAGGGAGTAAGGAAGGAAGTTTGTTTTTTACAACACACCTAGGACCTCAACTATTAGGACAAAAATGTTGACTAGAAACCTGTTTTTTCAAATGCTCTTTTACCTTCAATTTTTTACCTTTGATGTCATGAGTATAATTACACCTTTTTGTTTAGAAGGAAGATCTGAGATATTTTGAGTTTTCCTTTCCCCTGTAGACATTTGTCACAACTGCCCAGCCTGCAATGGAAATACATATGATCATGAACTATATTTGGTCTTGGTCCCACACTATTAAGGGTTATGACATGTTTCTAAAAATGTTGAGAGTGAGACCTTAAAATTATTAAGGGTCAAAAAGACCTAGCCAACCCAGTGGGTTAAGAAAGCAGTCTTGTCTTCATCTGTCAATCATAGCCCCAGCGGCTGACCGAAGAAGGTAGGCATCACCTTCTCCCCTCACTGCAACCTCTGCTTGTCACTGTTTATCTACTTCTATAAACAGTGTTGCCATTCTAGCATCCAGGGACTCACAGCTAAGGGAGGAAGAGGAAAAAGGGGTCTCTTGGTGTATTCCTGATAGGCTATGACACAGAGCGTCCACACCACTTACTTTGACTACAGTTACATCCTACCAACTCACCAAACATCATCTCACTAACACACAAACATACGCTTGGCCAATTCAAGCAAATGCCTTCACCATTCTAGTCACCACATTAAACACCCACTTTATCTTATTCTGAAAATTGCTCTTTTTACATTCATGCATGTAGCAAATGTCTCAGCCCTTATTACCAGGTATGGCGTTAGTTCCATCTTCTCCTATACCACTACTCCCATCCTTGATGTGCTGATCCCTCTTCACTCCACATGTCAACCAGCAAAACAGAAAGGGAAGGTGTTTCATGGTTGTCAACAGGTTAGTGTGGCACTGCATCCCAAAGCAAAAGCCACAATTTAGAAGCCTAAATTCCTCCTTCACTTCCCAATGGCAGTTACACAGACCTTTCAGCTCATCTACCAACACAGTCTTCAACAACTACACATCATATATCATCTAGTCAATCTGGAAGCTATGTGAACATCAACCTGAGCAACATTAACATCCTAGATTTTGCTGGGAACCCTCTTCAAAATGGCGGATACTGTCAATATCTTTCAGCCTATGAGCCTGATAACATAAGTGAATGGGAACACCCCATTTCATCTACCCCAGTATCATCAACATCACTTGTTCATTGCCGTTGCATGCTAACAACACTAACCATGCCTTTTTGAGAAAGGTCAATAAACTTTAATTAAAGTATCAGACTAAGAAAACATCTTTTGATTGCAAAATACAGCTTTAAGCTTGCTGTCATATGATGTGTTTATGAGAACAAATTATGACTTTGATAACTAAGCGCATTTGAATGGGAAACAAACAAGGCCTCAGGTTCTTAGAAATGAAAGTGTCTCTACCTGCTTCACAGCGGCTTGTGACAGAGCCGCTGAGTATACACACACAACTTGGTTAAGCAGATTTGAAACAATACACATTGTAGGAAAACACATCTTAAGCAGATGTTTCTTTTTCTCTTTAGTCAGGTTTAATGGGATTCAGAACTATATTCATTTAATTTTTTGTACCAGAAGGGAAGGCCTTAAAGCTAAGTTCATGAGGTTCAAAAGATTGAAAAAGAATGAACTATCGAAATGGTAGGATGGGGTAACACTCAAATATTATTTGGAGAACAAGAAGGTTCCGAGAGGTTTAAGGGTTCTAACATTTCCTAATTTTGATGATTTGGATCCAGACCTTTCAGAGGAGTGGGAGGGGAACCTGCACAATTGCTCATTCACTATGATGAGGATTCTTATACGACAAGCGGAAAGAAAATGGCTCAAACTCAGAGATGAGATTAAGACTTTAGAAGAGGAGGTCAGAATCTTACACCTTAAGAATGCCACAGAAAAGATCTGTGTTATCCTTAAGGAACAGATCGACGCACATCAAATAACAGTTAAGGAAAGGAAAATGAACAAGATAATGAGGGACGATAGGGACTATGACAAGGGGCGAATCTTTAAATTTGCTAAGAGTTTCGACGATGTTAAGGTCCCTAAAACTAATATACGACCCCTATATGAATAAGGTAGCCTTTCCAGTGTCAACAGTAGCTCAGAGGCCTCCTTGACAGAGGAGCTGGGTCCAGGTAGGAGCAGTGACAATGAGGCACAACCAAACTGTTTCTCCACTTTTTTAGAGGAGGTTTTAAGAATCAGAATTGGTAACAAAAACCAAAGGTATACCATAAAATAAGGGGCGGGGGAGGAGAAAAAACTGGAACAAAAGATAGAGTATTGACCAAGAACCAAAGGAAACAACTGAATAAATAGTGGCGGCAAACCATACACTGGAAAGTGGCCGTATGTCACCCAGTGCCACCAGTGATGTCCTGGTGGTTAATTTGTCTGATCACACTTTAAATGCATATGAAACCATGGTTCTTAATAAAGGACTTGGATTCTGCTCAGTGTTCTGTGGTATTTTTTCAGAATTGCATATGGATTTGTTTAAGTTTACCAGGAATGCTAAACTGAAATGCCACTTTGCTTTAAATGAGTACAGGGATCCAGTAATTGGACCAAAAGTTGCAATATCAATAACAGATTAAAGACATCTCAACCTTGCTATCCTTCAATAATGAAAACAATTCCTCCGCAGAACACATACTGGAGAGGCTTAAAAGCCTTATAGATGTATCTTAATGAATAGGTGTGGCTACGAAGAAGAAGTCCATCGACAATTGGACAATATAATGCATTATAAAAAGCGACAAAGCAATCCCTGTGCACGTGCTACATTACATATCAATGAGAGATTAGTACATTGGAAGGAAACTGATCTGCTGGCAGATGCTGAATTTCGATTTCTTTTGATTGATAATCCCAGATTTCCCTGCTACCAAAGATACATAAAATGGGACGGTTTCCCCCAGGATGCCCTATTATCTCTTGGAGTGGGTCCCTGACAGAACAACACAGTTTGTCGATTCCTTTTCAAGATCTCTATTAGAATATCTTCCATCTTATGTAAGGGATACTATGGATGTTCTGAATAAAATCGAAGACCTGACTTGGGACGAATATATGTGGTTTGTCAATCTAGATGTAGAGTTAATCTATACGTGTAAAAGGAGCGACTTTGGGGCTAAGGGTGTTGATTTATTTCCATTGACACGTAGGGCTGACCTGTTGGAGCACCATGAGATGCTACTAGAATTTATTCTCACCCATAACTCTTTTCTTCATGATAAAGACTGGTACCAACAACTATAAGGGATGGCCATGGGTTCGAAATGGTGCACAGACATAATATCGACTCCAAAATATCGTTTGGACATAATATCGACGCCAAAATATCGTTTGGAGAAAATATCGACAGGACAGAATATCGACAGCCAAAATATCGTTTTTAAGGTAAGTGAAGTAATATCGTTTTTAAGGTAAGTGAAGTAATATCGTTTTTATTTTTAGGGTTCAGGGTCAGTTTCGGGTTTTTGGGTAAAGGGGTATTTTTAGGGTTCAGGGTCAGTTTTGGGTTTTTGGGTAAAGGGGTATTTTTAGGGTTCAGGGTCAGTTTTCAGTTTTTGGGCAAAGGGGTATTTTTAGGGTTCAGGGTCAGTTTTCAGTTTTTGGGTAAAGGGGTATTTTTAGGGTTCAGGGTCAGTTTTCAGTTTTTGGGCAAAGGGGTATTTTTAGGGTTCAGGGTCAGTTTTCAGTTTTTGGGCAAAGGGGTATTTTTAGGGTTCAGGGTCAGTTTTCAGTTTTTGGGTAAAGGGGTATTTTTAGGGTTCAGGGTCAGTTTTCAGTTTTTGGGTAAAGGGGTATTTTTAGGGTTCAGGGTCAGTTTTCAGTTTTTGGGTAAAGGGGTATTTTTAGGGTTCAGGGTCAGTTTTCAGTTTTTGGGTAAAGGGGTATTTTTAGGGTTCAGGGTCAGTTTTCAGTTTTTGGGTATTATTTTATTATATTTTATTACTATATATATATGTTTAATAAATATGAAATAAAAAAATATTTATTTAACTTTCATTAATTATTTAATTATTATAAGTTAATTTAAGTAATTTTAAGTATATTTTAGTAATTCATTATTAATATTAATTTAATTTAACACTGTTTTTAGTAAATACGATATTTTTTACAACTATATTTTTTTAAACGATATTTTGTACTCGATATTTTTGTACTTACCTGTTTGTACATACAAACTCGATATTTTTGCTGTAGATATTTTTTCCTCGATATTTTGGGTAGTCGATATTTTGGTAGTCGATATTCTTTCAGTGATCCGTTCGAAATGTGCGCCATCATACACTAAGCTCATCATGGGGTAGATGGAGCATACGCATGCATGGTCTGCAGTGGCTGTGAAATGGACCAAGCACATACAGTTTTGGGATTGTTATATAGATTACGTGATCATCATCTGGACATGAACTGAAATCCAGATGAAAGAGTACTTTGATTTTCTGAATGACAATGCCTTTAATGTGACATTGTCACTCAACATGTCTCAAACACGGATACACTTCCTAGATGTAGTGTTCTATATATCGAATCACACAGTACAGAGCACTTTATTCGGGAAGGAAACAGCTGTAAACAGAATGATGCACTATGATAGTACACATTCCCCTTGCACCAACGATGCCATTCCATTTGGGGAATTACTTCTGATTTATAGGAATTGTAGCGAGGAGACAAACCTTGAAGATCATGCCAAACAGACTGCCACAAGACTAGAGAGGAGGGGATATACAATGCAAGTCCTCCAACAGGCTGGGCTAGAGCTAGAGGAATTAGTCATAGGGACACACTGATCAGCAAACAGAGGTTGGGACAAAGGAACGCCTGTCATTCATAAATACTTACTCTGGATTAAATCATGAAGACTCTAAACAAACATTGGGCATTGCTCAAAGGGGTACCGGGTGCTGGCAACCTGATATCAGAGAGACCCACGATTACTTACGGGAGAAACAATTGATTACTTACAGGAGAAGTAAGACTCTAAGATCGACATTATGTCTGAGTTACCCCCTACCAAAAACACCAGAATCACAAACCTGATTACGGAGACCTTTGAGCTTCTATATGGGTGATGATTGCAACATCTGCCGTTTGGGGTGTAATAAGAGTAAATAATTTAGCTATAACGTAGAGAAGAAATATACCATTCACAACTTCAATATTATCAATCTTATTATGTGGTATGTGTTATTATCTGAGGGTGTAACAAAATGTATATTGGCAGCAGAACACGTCAACTGAAAACACGTATCCAGAAATATCGAAGGGCATGTCTCAATCAAGACACTGCAAATTCTCTAATGTCGCATGAATGCAAGATGGGATCAGATTGGTCAACCTTCAGATTTCATTGAATTGACTTAGCTTTACCTGATAAAAGGGGTGGGGATAGAAAACCACACCTTAAGCAACTAGAAGTGAGGTGGATTTGTACTTTGCATACTGTGAGATTGGGACTCAATATTGACCATGAATTATATCACTTTCTGTGGTGGGTCTATTCCCCTGTGTGGAGTTATCTATCTGGTTCATGGCCTGTCCTTACTCTACTCCTACCTTTCCACTGTATTGGGTTTCTCTGTATCTTCCACTATTATCATTATGAACAATAAGGGGTTATGGACATTTAGTCTCTACGCGGCTCCTACCTTTCCACTATATCGGGGTACTTTGTAACTGTCATTTTCATCTTTCAGGAGAATAAGACGTTATGGACACTTTCTCTGCATGACAAACTATTTTTTGTTTTGTGTGATTGACATGATTCGCCGCAGTACTCAACCGTCGTTACTAACATTGAGGGCAATTGGTGTTAGTATATACTCTGTCTGTGTGTCAAAATGTTTTTTCATTATTTTATATTAACGTGAGTTGCCACTTAGGATTATCTACTTTTGCTTAATCACAGAGTATGGCTTCCTTCTTTGAATATGAAATGTTTCCAGGCATGTGTTGATTACTGGTGTTGACAAGTTTACATTTGAGCTGGGTCTACAAATAGGCTAGAGCTAAGGCCTTGGGAATGCCCAAGAGAAAATTGGCCAAGACTGTCTAGCGTATTATTAATATACATATAAGTAGGGATCTTTACACGGGTTACCACCAGCACACAAGGTAACGTTCTAACGCATGCACACTTAATTGGAAGTGTTGCGGTCTAGTGTTGAATTATGGGCATGGCCGTTCCCTATTTAGGCGACTTCTGAGATTCAAGAATGTTGGCTGGCATAGACATAGACGCAGCAGGATGAATGTTGTTGCTGAACAAAGGTATATTTCCCAGTACTTAAACTTGGATGGTATCACCCTGTGCTTCTTTCCTTATAGCCTTTTTTTGTATTTTGCAACAGGATGTAGCACGGCACATGGGTGGCGTACAATACAATGGTATGTTTCCTTGCGTTCTAACTAGGACAGCATTATTCTGTGCTCTTGCTACCTGTTTTAATCAACTGCTGGATTTGTATTTGTTGTGCTGTGCAGTGTATAACTTACTTTGCACATAAATGTGGATCGCCGGCTGGCGTCAATGAATTACGATATTTCCTCCGCATCTTACTTTCTACTCCTCTACTTTTCAACATTGCGGTTCTTTTTGCAACTGCCATGTCATGCAGCATATGACGGATATTGATATTGAACCAATTTTACGTGCCCTGGAGCACACCATTGACATTGATACTGAATTAATAAGTGGGAGTGCAGTGGGTCTGGTCCTCTACCTCTAGAGTTAGGAGTGTGTACTTCCCCACTGTGGGCATGAACCTCCCAAAGCTACCACCCAGTACTCCTTAGGAACCTTTTACATCCTTAGACCCACTTCATATGCTGAGAACCACTTATCAATGTCATCCCTACCACATAATTGGGTACCTAATCCCTTGGGATGCGGAACTTCTCTTCCCGAGCAGACACTGCAGATATGCTGCCACCATTGCTGCTGGACTCCACCTGCAGGGCTTTCATGTTCAGCTGCCTGAGGCTTAGCATATTAACAGCTCCCACTTTCTCCATGGCCAGTGTCTTGTCTTCCAAAGTTTGTTCTTTCTCCAACCATAGTTTGATAAGCTCTACCTTAAGCTTTCTCTCCTCCCTCCTGTCCTCCAACTCCTCTGGTGACAGGCCCCCTGGATGATGCACTTCTCCCTGCCCTGGGAGGGATTTCCAATCCTGGGAGTATGTTACTTCCCTTCTCAACATGTTTAAGTCCAAGACCCTCCTGTGGACCTTGTTCCAATTCCTCCTCCTCATCAACTCTTCCTACTCCTCATCTATGGGGGACTGATGGGCTTCTGCCCATGCTCTATACACATTAATGATCATCTCACTAACACACAAATATGGAAGCTACCCACTTCCCACTACATAGACAATCTGAGCACTTAACTTCCTCAGTAGCCTTTCTGGCTAAGGGCAGAAGTCCTAACAACTGAGGAATCAAAAACGTGTTCACAGCATCATTTCAGAGGGACATGAGACAATGAAAGAAAATCAGGGCAAGCATACAGCAGAAATACCAACCATCATCTATGTCCCCATTGTCACTGTTTTGGTGGCGTTCATCATCATCATCATTATCCTCACCCTTATCAGCAGCATTCATAACAAGTGGCAAATGTGTGGTGCTAGGGACTTTCTCTTTTTCCACATTTATCACTCCACAAATCTGCAAAGGGGTGTTTTGCAAGATAGACCATTGGGTATTAATTGAGTCTTCTGCCTACTCTGGCCTGCTCCAACTCAGCATCATTTAACTTAAGATTTATTTACTAATTTTCTCAGCTGAGGCCAATTGTGGCAGACCTCAATCACCAGTGACCTTCCCCCTGTTTGCAACTCACTGCCAACTTTTACCTCCCTTGTGCAGCTCGTCATATACTACTCAATGCCCTTTACACACCTTTCTTACAATCAATTAGGTATATTTGAATTTGTTGTGAAAACCACTGAAAATTTTGAAAAATACATTTGAAGGTGCTGTATTATTATAACATCAGTCACACTGAAATATTCATCTAACAAAACCAAATGCTGACAGGATCATTGAACAATGATGCATCCAATTTCCTCAAGACCCAATATATGATTTGGTTATTCATGTTCAACTTGGTGCGTGCTAAAGTAAATTAATTATTAATGCTATTTAACAGAGGTTATTGGTTGTTTGCTTAAAGGAGAAATGCCTCCACAGAGGCAGATACACATTTTTATTCACAGTGAGGTATATGTTGTGATCATGACACCTTCACACCAGGAGTTCAGGGATGAATCTTTCCACCCAAGGGACCCCAGCTCTATATACATATATTTATGCGTGCATTATATTTTTATGTACTCTGTAAGGGACGGGTGCTCCACAATTGCTGCCCCCTATGCCAAAATGCAATATAACAGGAAAGGAGGTAACAATGCAATTTCCTGACTTCTTCAGCTGCTGCTCACAAGCTTCCAAATGGAAGGACAAATATGAGATGTAATATGAGAGTGAAAGTGACTCTGCCCGCATGCCACACAGTTCAAACACCAGCAGTAACATACAGAAGGTCAATCTTAAACCTTTGACTCAATATAAGGAAGGTGGGCATGGCACCACAGCTCAGAAGACCATCAAGCAGATAATCACCACCATCAAGGGGACAGAAGTCCACTCAAATTCTCAACACGTATTACCATCTTCCTGTGACCCGTCCTGAATCCTGAAAAAAGGGTGCAATGATGGCAGATGTAAACATGGCACCTTCAAGAAAGGCCAACTCCACTTCCACATAATGAATCTTAAACCCTTCTAGGAGTCTGCGCAGTACAGCATTTGTGAACTGTGTGTAACTTAAGCAAAGGAAGAGTAGAAAATACCTTATTAATAAAATGTGCACTGAAGCTACATGATAACAGTTAAAGGCAACTGGTTGATAGGTGGAGGATATTGTATGCAAGTTGTTCCAATACACTTTCTATTAAGGCAACTGTAGGTCACCCCCGATTGTTTACCTTTTTCTGGACTCTATATTTTTGATGACATTAGAATACTGATAACCAGTAGTAGCGTGTCTTTGCTCTACCTTTAAACATGGTTGGATTGATTTATTCTTAATTGGCACACAATTTACTTACCTACAAATTCCTAGTATATGGAGTGGAAATTGCACGCAGGCCCTGGAGTTTAAATGCCACTATTGGACAGTAGCACCTAGTGTTCTATTCATTACAGCGGCAGGGCAAATGTGACTTCAGACTTGCCCTGCTACAGTGTCAACCCTTCAGTAGAACTTGCAAATATATCCCTTTTTGACTGAAGAAAACGTTATTTTATATATTAGTAGGTCATACCCACAAAGAAGGTTGCATAGTATTCAAAAGTGGCACATGTACATATTTAAGGTTTCCATGTCCCTAGAATGGCAAAGTCTATTTTCAATGTAACAGGCCTAGCTGTGCTATGTTGAAAACTGGAGTACTGGAGTATTGTTTAAAATACTAATTCTGTATCTCAGCAATAGGACCAGCTAAAACATAATTAACAGACTATTTGTAATAGTTATTAAAATTCAAATCAAAGGTCAAGTTGAATATTTAAAACATATTAAGGATAAGCAAGGTTTAGATGGTTGACCTTTTCGTTCCCCAAATTTCAGAATGCTAATTAGCATAGGTCTCTGCCAGCTCTCAGTCTGTGTCGATTCTTGAATAGGAGTGAATAGGTGTGAAATGTCTGTCAGGATAAAACCATAGGATTACTTGAATGGACTGAAATGACTCCAAGAGTGGAAGCTTTCGGTACGCTCTAAGATTACATTGTCAAATCCTGCTTGAAAAGTCTTCGGAGCCACATGTAACACTTGGAGCACACTATAAAGGGAGAGAGCAAAATCCCAAGGCAGTTCTTGTGTCTCTCCATGGTTGGTGTAGCCAAAGATGTATGTCATCTTCAAAATTGTCTCAAACATGGCATGGTTGCAGTAAGACGAACAGGAACAACTGAAAAAGTAGGTAGTGTTGGCCATGGAAACCTGTACCCCATTGGTTAGTAGGTGCCCAGAAGTCACCCGCCCCCCACTAGCTAGTTTCAGGCATATGTGTCGCCCTCACCTGTGAAAGATCAAAAAAGGAATGGAGCTGCTGCCTGTAACCTAAGAGGAGCCCTGAAGGACTGGACGTGCTCGCACTTGTAACCAGGACAAAAAAGTGAACTCCAAGGCTGACCTCCTGTGTGACTTCAGGTATTCAACAAGCCGCAACAGGTCGTTCTTGCTGGGGTTGGTTGGGACCTAAACAACTAAGTCAGAAGGTAATATCTCTGACCAGGGCAAACCTGATTTGTGTATCTGACTGACTCTCCATCACGGTCAGCTTCAAATCAATCAATCAATCAATCAATCAACCATAACATTTGTATAGCGCACTACTCACCCGGAAGGGTCTCAAGGCGCTTGGGGGAAGGGGTCCACTACTGCTCGAACAGCCAGGTCTTGAGTTGTCTCCTGAAGGCGAGGTTGTCCTGGGTCAGCCGAAGGTGGATGGGGAGGGAGTTCCATGTCTTGGCCGCCAGGTAGGAGAAGGATCTGCCTCCGGCGGTGGCTCTTCGGATGCGTGGTCCGGCGGTGAGGTCGAGGCTAGTGGACCGTAGCTGGCGGGTGGGCGTGTAGAAGGTCATGCGGTCATTGAGGTACTTGGGGCCCAGGTTGTGGAGAGACTTGTGTGCGTGGGTGAGGAGCCTGAAAGTGATCCTCTTGTTGACGGGGAGCCAGTGCAGGTCCTTCAGGTGGCCGGAGATGTGGCTGCGTCGGGGGATGTCCAGAATGCGTCGGGCGGAGGCGTTCTGGATTTGTTGGAGTCTATTCTGTAGCTTGGCTGTGGTTCCGGCGTAGAGGGTGTTTCCGTAGTCCAGTCGGCTGGTGACGAGGGCCTGGGTGACCGTCTTCCTGGTTTCGGTCGGGATCCATCGGAAGATCTTGCGAAGCATGCGAAGGGTGTGGAAGCATGATGAGGAGACGGCGTTGACTTGTCTGGTCATCGAGAGGGAGGGGTCCTGGATAAAGCCCAGGTTGCGTGCGTGGTCTGTTGGCTTGGGGGCGGTGCCCAGGGCTGGGGGCCACCAGGAGTCGTCCCAGGCGGAGGGCAATGGTCCCAGGATGAGGACTTCCGTCTTGTCTGAGTTCAGTTTCAGGCGGCTGATCTTCATCCATTCGGCGACGTCTCTCATCCCTTCGTGTAGGCTGGTTCTGGCGGTGTCGGGGTCTCTGGTGAGGGAGAGGATCAGCTGGGTGTCGTCGGCGTAGGAGATGATATTGAGGTTGTGTTGGCGTGCGATGGCAGCAAGAGGTCTCATGTAGACGTTGAAGAGGGTGGGGCTGAGTGATGATCCTTGCGGGACGCCGCAGATGACTTCGGTGGCCTCGGATCGAAACGGGGGGAGGCGGACTCTCTGTGTTCTTCCGGCGAGGAACGAGATGATCCACTCCAGTGCCTTCTCTTGGATGCCGATGTTGCTGAGGCATTGGACTAGGGTGCGGTGGCAGACGGTGTCGAACGCTGCAGAGAGGTCCAGGAGGATGAGTGCCGCTGTTTCCCCGTTGTCGAGCAGGGCTCGGATGTCGTCAGTGGCTGCGATGAGGGCGGTCTCTGTGCTGTGGCTCTGAAACCGGACTGTGAGGGGTCGAGGGATCCGTTCGTCTCGAGGAAGGCAGCAAGCTGTCTGTTGACGATCTTCTCGATGACTTTGGCAGGAAAAGTGAGGAGCGAGATGGGGCGGAAGTTTTTGAGGTCGGTGGGGTCCGCTGTTGGTTTCTTCAGTAGGGCGCTGAGCTCGGCATGCTTCCAGCTCTCCGGGAAGGTGGCGGTGTTGAAGGAGGTGTTGATGACGTCCCGGAGTTGGGGTGCAATGGTGAAGTCAGCCTTGTTGAAGACGTGGTGGGGGCAGGGGTCGGTTGGAGATCCGGAGTGGATGGCGTTCATTGTGCGGGCTGTTTCTTCGGTGGTCACCGTGGTCCAGGTGCGGAGGGTGGTGGTGGTGTGCGTCGGTTCGGCGGTTGGGTGCGTGGATGGAGCACCGAAGCTGTTGTGGATGTCGGCAAATTGGACCTATGTCCTGGTCTCCCGTGACAATTGACTTTCCTTGGCCCTTTGTACCTTTGGCGCTATTTCTACTTAAAAATACTGTTTGTTATTGTTTGGGATTTCTATTGTTTTATATTTGCCTTTATTACTAGTTTGGTACTGCATAAATGCTTTACACATTGATTTAAGGGAAGCCCCAAGTAATGTCCTAAGTAGTATTGCCCTATATTAAGCCTGTTTGTTCTATGCCACAGCTACCAGGAGTTGGGAGCAGGCTTGTTTAGTGACTTTGAGGGTTCACCCTGACAATGCTTGTGATCTTTCCTTGAGGTGAATAGTTACTTACCCCAAATAATAATCCAATTTCTTACATCAACCATCACCACCTTCAAAATATCAGTGACAGGGAAGAACATACTACTGTAGAAATAAAAACAATATTTAAGGTAATGTTGCAATAAAAAAGTATGAAACAAAGACACCTATGTCTCAAAAAAAGCATTACAAAAATGTGTTTTATTGTCTGAATGTACCCAGTTCAGTCCTGACAAGGCCTGACAGCAGGTGAGACACAGCTAATATTTGTCCCTCCATATTGACAGAAGAGCAGCTCCTCTCTTTCAGAATCAGGTGGTGCAATGAATAAACCACAGTAAACAACACAAGCATCATGTGCTAAATGCCAAGTAAAAAAACACTATATATACTATATTAACAATTTGTTGACTGTCAGTAAAAACTGAAATGCCAACATTGATCTACAACGATTAATACAAATTTGAAGCATAACAGGAAAAAAGCACATTACCAAATGATTTCATTATTTGCTGAATACATTACATGATATATTTCTTGGCCCACGTGTGCCATCTCACATAACTATTTCACGACAAACATGGCTACCTTTATCCCTTGACGTAGGGGATGTTTGCTCATATCGTATAAAGGAGACACTTAAACTAGAGAAAAATGTAGACCTGATAGGTGACAGTGGAAGTATGTCAGTTACTACTGTGGCAATTGCACAGGTCTTACAATAACCAGAACTGCAAATGTCACCAAATCTTGAAACATAATCATACAGATTTTACTGTTGACTGCAGAATTACAAGTGAAAATGAGGACCAGCCCAGTAGCTAGTCAAAGATCACTAGTGACAATTTGATAGAACAGAGCTTGAATGTTTTGAATTAAATGCCTGCACATTTTTTAGCAAACAAGAACATAAAAAGCAGACCGAACAAGAAAATACACCATGAGACATTGACCTTCTCCCGCCCTACCGCTTATTCTAACATAAGCATTACTGACAGTCTAATAATGGGTTGGTTGTGTGCCTACTGCTTTAGTCCTTTTACTATTTATTCTTTGTATAGCAAATTTGCAATTCAATTTTCTGTTAGTGGTTGATGATGAGTACTTGTCAGCCTAACTGCCATAGCTCCCCGTACATGCTGTTCCATATGGGGCATCCATTTTGTGTCAGCGCACTAGCTGTATTTCTTTGGGCCATGAATTGCAGACCTGCAGGTGCCTATTTAAAGCACCACACATGATGCTTCAAAAGCAAGTCTGTGTGCGGCAAGACATCCTGCCCATCAGTTGAACCAAAAGCCAGTCAATCCATTGAAATTCCCAGGTGTGATTATATTTCCATGTACTTCTCCACCTAATACACATTAAGCTAGAAACTGTTTAATAGACTTAGGTTTATCTGCAGATGAGCTGTTTTTCCATTTCTTGACTTTGTTTATCAACAGTACTTTTTACTAGAAACATTACTCGATGCTTGCTCATCACAGGAACTTGATATATGGATTGTGCAATATTGTTTGCTCACCACCAAGGTATGAGAGGCAGTGGCTTGGCTTTTGTTTATCGAACAAGTTAAAATGTACAAGCTTAAAATGCACTCAAGTGTGTGCCAAAAGCAACTCTTGATTGGAACATTGGCTGTGAAATTAAAACATCAAAAACCTAGGAGGACTGAGAAGGCTTTTTGTCCCGGTGGTCCTTCAACCTCCCTAACTCTAAATTCTAAATCACAAAAAGGGAGAGTGCACCCAATTGGTCGTCTATACCACCTTTTGTATCTTGGTGCAAGTAAATTGTTTGAATATCACAAACGAGTGTGCAGATGGCACCCAGGTAAATTAGTGCCCACCCCACATTTCTTGAATATATGCTCTTATATATGTTTGTGGGCCCGCACCACAGGTACCACCTGTGGCTTGCTTCATCATTGGACCCATACCCAGACCCCTAATGTGACAGGGCGGGCTCTACACATTTACAAGCAAAACACTTAGGAGGTATATACAGGGATTTAGGTGTGTTAGAAATGCCTATAGATTCTGTAATCCTATTTTAAATGAGTAAGGTCTATTGCAAGGATAGAAACGATCAGATATATTTCAGGATGCTATGATCTTTTAACATCTATAGGTCGACATGTTTCAGCCGTTTATTTGCATGTAAAGGGTCAGGCTGCTTTGCTCAGGACCTTGCTTAGTATCTTTACCCTGCGTCAGCAAGGTTTATTAAACCTATCTTTATGCTCTCAATTCAATACTGTATGAAGCATGTACGTGAAATAAAGACCATACTTGATTGACCGTTTCCGGTATGGCCTTGCTGAAAGAAAAAATATGTGTAAGAGGACAAATTGGTAGACATTCTAATAATGAATGTCTCTAAACTTGTGTCATATATTATAGTGCAATACCAATCACGCAACACTGCAAATTGCGCTTCTAGTATGACGTGTTTTTCAGCTGCCTGTCCTAGTGGCTGTCGGGTAGTGTAGTTTGGGCCATGCCCCTGGGGATGAAAACTACAGTGTCTGCAATGAGAGCTCTTGGGTGTTATTGTGGATCAAAAAGACGGTAATATATGTCAGTTTTTTTGGTGTCAAGGTGTATTAGAGTATATTTATTCATATCTAAAAAGGACAAAGAAAGGTGATGTGTAGTCCGGCTTTATGGGGGCTGGTACTTAATCCATTATGTCTGTAGTGCTGATCGCTTAGGACCATGGTCTATACCCTCTTGACCTGGTATGTTTATACACTAGATAATGGGTGTGTTCTGAGCCCCGTATAGCAATCACAAATTCTAAGAATTGAAACCTCAATCTTCGGGCATTGGAATCTAAAGTGTCTGGATCTGGACCCATATACAATGTGTAGTATTAGAGTGTGGATTTGTCATGCATGCCGTTGTTATGACAGAATTTATTACAATATGTTGCCCCAAGGTATTTCATCATTCAGACCGTTAATATCGGTAGGCAGTTTGTAAACCCATCTTTGTTCTTTTTCGTACAAGATTTTTTCTACGTTCCTCGTTTCTGCTGTTACTTGTTCTAGTACAATCCATTTTAGGTAATTTACTGTGCATTTATGTAGTAATCACACCTCCAGAAAGATGATTCAAAGTTGTTTATTCTGGATAGATGAATATCTTCAGCACAGCAGTCCTGCTCACACGCTGCCAAATAGTAATGACTCTCACATGGAATATCTGAAACAAGACACTCTACATTCTGTCTGGACATTTCAGCTCACATGCTAGTCAATGTGTAATGTAACTGTGGATTATTTAACTTAATAAACTCTACAGTTTAGTTGAGAGAAAATGCTCCACCATTTTAGTACAGTTCCGTCTGCAGCCTATGGTACTTCTATGCTCATTGATTCTTATGTTTACAAGGTTTAGATGGTTGACCTTTTCGTTCCACAAATTTCAGAATGCTAATTAGCATAGGTCTCTGCCAGCTCTCAGTCTGTGTCGAGTCTTGAATAGGAATGAATAGGTGGGAAATGTCTGCCAGGATAAAATCATAGGATTACTTGAATGGACTGAAATGACTCCAAGAGTGGAAGCTTTCGGTACGCTCTAACATTACACTGTCAAATCGTGCTTGAAAAGTCTTTGGAGCCACATGTAACACTTGGAGCACACTATAAAGGGAGAGAGCAAAATCCCAAGGCAGTTCTTGTGGCTCTCCATGGTTGGTGTAGCCAAAGATGTATGTCATCTTCAAAATTGGCTCAAACATGGCATGGTTGCAGTAAGACGAACAGGAACAACTGAAAAAGTAGGTAGTGTTGGCCATGGAAACCTGTACCCCATTGGTTAGTAGGTGCCCAGAAGTCACCCGCCCCCCACAAGCTAGTTTCAGACATATGTGTCGTCCTCACCTGTGAAAGATCAAAAAAGGAATGGAGCTGCGGCCTGTAACCTAAGAGGAGCCCTGAAGGACTGGACGTGCTCGCACTTGTAACCAGGACAAAAAAGTGAACTCCAAGGCTGACCTCCAGTGTGACTACAGGTATACAACAAGCTGCAACAAGTCGTTCTTGCTGGGGTTGGTTGGGACCTAAACAACTAAGTCAGAAGGTAATATCTCTGACCAGGGCAAACCTGATTTGTGTATCTGACTGACTCTCCATCACGGTCGGCTTCAAATTGGACCTATGTCCTGGTCTCCCGTGACAATTGACTTTCCTTGGCCCTTTGTACCTTTGGCGTTATTTCTACTTGAAAATGCTGTTTGTTATTGTTTGGGATTTCTATTGTTTTATATTTGCCTTTATTACTATTTTGGTACTGCATAAATGCTTTACACATTGATTTAAGGGAAGCCCCAAGTAATGTCCTAAGTAGTATTGTCCTATATTAAGCCTGTTTGTTCTATGCCACAGCTGCCAGGAGTTGGGAGCAGGCTTGTTTAGTGACTTTGAGGGTTCACCCTGACAATGCTTGTGATCTTTCCTTGAGGTGAATAGTTACTTACCCCAAATAATAATCCAATTTCTTACATCAACCATCACCACTAATCGAGAATGTTGTACAATCAATTAGGACCCTGCAAAGCAATGCAGATTAACGCTGTGCTGTGATGTCTATTGGGCTCAGATTATTTTCAGGTTTGAGTGTTTCTGTTTTGGGCAGTTTTATGATGCATTCTCTACATCCAATATATCGCCTGATATGTATTTCCACTGCTATTTCGACCATCAGTATCCATCAGCCTTATGTACCTGTATTGTAATTTGCAATGATGTCACCTACCATTATATTGCCTCCCCTAATATTGTATTTTTTACATTGAGTTTTCTATGGTAAAATATAGTTAACTTTAATGTATATGTGTAAATTTTTTTTAATAAATTATGAATAGCACTTTTGAGTTTTACATATTATCGTGTACATCACTGTCACTTCAAAATATCAGTGACAGGGAAGAACATACTACTGTAGAAATAAAAACAATATTTAAGGTAATGTTGCATTAAAAAAGTATGAAACAAAGACACCTATGTCTCAAAAAAAGCATTACAAAAATGTGTTTTATTGTCTGAATGTACCCAGTTCAGTCCTGACAAGGCCTGACAGCAGGTGAGACACAGCTAATATTTGTCCCTCCATATTGACAGAAGAGCAGCTCCTCTCTTTCAGAATCAGGTGGTGCAATGAATAAACCACAGTAAACAACACAAGCATCATGTGCTAAATGCCAAGTAAAAAAACACTATATATACTATATTAACAATTTGTTGACTGTCAGTAAAAACTGAAATGCCAACATTGATCTACAACGATTATTACAAATTTGAAGCATAACAGGAAAAAAGCACATCACCAAATGATTTCATTATTTGCTGAATACATTACATGATATATTTCTTGGCCCACGTGTGCCATCTCACATAACTATTTCACGACAAACATGGCTACCTTTATCCCTTGACGTAGGGGATGTTTGCTCATATCGTATAAAGGAGACACTTAAACTAGAGAAAAATGTAGACCTGATAGGTGACAGTGGAAGTATGTCAGTTACTACTGTGGCAATTGCTCAGGTCTTACAATAACCAGAACCGCAAATGTCACCAAATCTTGAAACATAATCATACAGATTTTACTGTTGACTGCAGAATTACAAGTGAAAATGAGGACCAGCCCAGTAGCTAGTCAAAGATCACTAGTGACAATTTGATAGAACAGAGCTTGAATGTTTTGAATTAAATGCCTGCACATTTTTTAGCAAACAAGAACATAAAAAGCAGACCGAACAAGAAAATACACCATGACACATTGACCTTCTCCCGCCCTACCACTTATTCTAACATAAGCATTACTGACAGTCTAATAATGGGTTGGTTGTGTGCCTACTGCTTTAGTCCTTTTACTATTTATTCTTTGTATAGCAAATTTGCAATTCAATTTTCTGTTAGTGGTTGATGAGGAGTACTGGTCAGCCTAACTGCCATAGCTCCCCGTACATGCTGTTCCATATGGGGCATCCATTTTGTGTCAGCGCACTAGCTCTATTTCTTTGGGCCATGAATTGCAGACCTGCAGGTGCCTATTTAAAGCACCACACATGATGCTTCAAAAGCAAGTCTGTGTGCGGCAAGACATCCTGCCCATCAGTTGAACCAAAAGCCAGTCAATCCATTGAAATTCCCAGGTGTGATTATATTTCCATGTACTTCTCCACCTAATACACATTAAGCTAGAAACTGTTTAATAGACTTAGGTTTATCTGCAGATGAGCTGTTTTTCCATTTCTTGACTTTGTTTATCAGCAGTACTTTTTACTAGAAACATTACTCGATGCTTGCTCATCACAGGAACTTGATATATGGATTGTGCAATATTGTTTGCTCACCACCAAGGTATGAGATGCAGTGGCTTGGCTTTTGTTTATCGAACAAGTTAAAATGTACAAGCTTAAAATGCACTCAATTGTGTGCCAAAAGCAACTCTTGATTGGAACATTGGCTGTGAAATTAAAACATCAAAAACCTAGGAGGACTGAGAAGGCTTTTTGTCCCGGTGGTCCTTCAACCTCCCTAACTCTAAATTCTAAATCACAAAAAGGGAGGGTGCACCCAATTGGTCGTCTATACCACCTTTTGTATCTTGGTGCAAGTAAATTGTTTGAATATCACAAGCGAGTGTGCAGATGGCACCCAGGTAAATTAGTGCCCACCCCACATTTCTTGAATATATGCTCTTATATATGTTTGTGGGCCCGCACCACAGGTACCACCTGTGGCTTGCTTCATCATTGGACCCATACCCAGACCCCTAATGTGACAGGGCGGGCTCTACACATTTACAAGCGAAACACTTAGGAGGTATATACAGGGATTTAGGTATGTTAGAAATGCCTATAGATTCTGTAATCCTATTTTAAATGAGTAAGGTCTATTGCAAGGATAGAAACGATCAGATATATTTCAGGATGCTATGATCTTTTAACATCTATAGGTCCACATGTTTCAGCCGTTTATTTGCATGTAAAGGGTCAGGCTGCTTTGCTCAGGACCTTGCTTGGTATCTTTACCCTGCGTCAGCAAGGTTTATTAAACCTATCTTTATGCTCTCAATTCAATACTGTATGAAGCATGTACGTGAAATAAAGACCATACTTGATTGACCGTTTCCGGTATGGCCTTGCTGAAAGAAAAAATATGTGTAAGAGGACAAATTGGTAGACATTCTAATAATCAATGTCTCTAAACTTGTGTCATATATTATAGTGCAATACCAATCACGCAACACTGCAAATTGCGCTTCTAGTATGACGTGTTTTTCAGCTGCCTGTTATGTTAAAACTATATTTCTTGAGTGCACGGCTACCCAGAACGGGTGTCCCGGCGCTTTGGCAGAAAGTCCTGAACATAACCAAGAAAAACCCAGAGGCAGTAACGCTATAGACCCACTGGTTTAGGCGGAAAAGAGGAACGTTTTGAGCTCCTTTCTAAAGGCCAGGAGATTGTTAGCCTTACGGAGTGACAGAGGGAGCTCATTCCACAGGCTGGCCGCCATAAACTGGAAAGACCGGCCGCCCATCCGCACGCGCTTGATCGCTGGTACCTCCACTTTGGCCAGGTCCGCAGATCTCAAACTCCTCCGGGGAACGTAAAAAGCAATCCGCTTCCTGAGGTAAGCTGGGCCAGTACAGTGGAGGGCTTTAAATGCCAACGTGAGAACCTTGAACCTAATTCTGCAAGGGATAGACAGCCAATGCAGCCTGTCCCATTGGCTGTCGGATAGTGTAGTTTGGGCCATGCCCCTGGGGATGAAAACTACAGTGTCTGCAATGAGAGCTCTTGGGTGTTATTGTGGATCAAAAAGACGGTAGTATATGTCAGTTTTTTTGGTGTCAAGGTGTATTAGAGTATATTTATTCATATCTAAAAAGGACAAAGAAAGGTGATGTGTAGTCCGGCTTTATGGGGGCTGTTACTTAATCCATTATGTCTGTAGTGCTGATCGCTTAGGACCATGGTCTATACCCTCTTGACCTGGTATGTTTATACACTAGATAATGGGTGTGTTCTGAGCCCCGTATAGCAATCACAAATTCTAAGAATTGAAACCTCAATATTCGGGCATTGGAATCTAAAGTGTCTGGATCTGGACACATATACAATGTGTAGTATTAGAGTGTGGATTTGTCATGCATGTCGTTGTTATGACAGAATTTATTACAATATGTTGCCCCAAGGTATTTCATCATTCAGACCGTTAATATGGGTAGGCAGTTTGTAAACCCATCTTTGTTCTTTTTCGTACAAGATTTTTTCTACGTTCCTCGTTTCTGCTGTTACTTGTTCTAGTACAATCCATTTTAGGTAATTTACTGTGCATTTATGTAGTAATCACACCTCCAGAAAGATGATTCAAAGTTGTTTATTCTGGATAGATGAATATCTTCAGCACAGCAGTCCTGCTCACACGCTGCCAAATAGTAATGACTCTCACATGGAATATCTGAAACAAGACACTCTACATTCTGTCTGGACATTTCTGCTCACATGCTAGTCAATGTGTAATGTAACTGTGGATTATTTAACTTAATAAACTCTACAGTTTAGTTGAGAGAAAATGCTCCACCATTTTAGTACAGTTGCGTCTGCAGCCTATGGTACTTCTATGCTCATTGATTCTTATGTTTACAAGGTTTAGATGGTTGACCTTTTCGTTCCACAAATTTTCCGAATGCTAATTAGCATAGGTCTCTGCCAGCTCTCAGTCTGTGTCGAGTCTTGAATAGGAGTGAATAGGTGTGAAATGTCTGCCATGATAAAACCATAGGATTACTTGAATGGACTGAAATGACTCCAAGAGTGGAAGCTTTCGATACGCTCTAACATGACACTGTCAAATCGTGCTTGAAAAGTCTTCGGAGCCACATGTAACACTTGGAGCACACTATAAAGGGAGAGAGCAAAATCCCAAGGCAGTTCTTGTGGCTCTCCATGGTTGGTGTAGCCAAAGATGTATGTCATCTTCAAAATTGGCTCAAACATGGCATGGTTGCAGTAAGACGAACAGGAACAACTGAAAAAGTAGGTAGTGTTGGCCATGGAAACCTGTACCCCATTGGTTAGTAGGTGCCCAGAAGTCACCCGCCCCCCACTAGCTAGTTTCAGGCATATGTGTCGTCCTCACCTGTGAAAGATCAAAAAAGGAATGGAGCTGCTGCCTGTAACCTAAGAGGAGCCCTGAAGGACTGGACGTGCTCGCACTTGTAACCAGGACAAAAAAGTGAACTCCAAGGCTGACCGCCAGTGTGACTACAGGTATACAACAAGCTGCAACAAGTCGTTCTTGCTGGGGTTGGTTGGGACCTAAACAACTAAGTCAGAAGGTAATATCTCTGACCAGGGCAAACCTGATTTGTGTATGTGACTGACTCTCCATCACGGTCGGCTTCAAATTGGACCTATGTCCTGGTCTCCCGTGACAATTGACTTTCCTTGGCCCTTTGTACCTTAGGCGCTATTTCTACTTGAAAATGCTGTTTGTTATTGTTTGGGATTTCTATTGTTTTATATTTGCCTTTATTACTATTTTGGTACTGCATAAATGCTTTACACATTGATTTAAGGGAAGCCCCAAGTAATGTCCTAAGTAGTATTGCCCTATATTAAGCCTGTTTGTTCTATGCCACAGCTGCCAGGAGTTGGGAGCAGGCTTGTTTAGTGACTTTGAGGGTTCACCCTGACAATGCTTGTGATCTTTCCTTGAGGTGAATAGTTACTTACCCCAAATAATAATCCAATTTCTTACATCAACCATCACCACTAATCGAGAATGTTGTACAATCAATTAGGACCCTGCAAAGCAATGCAGATTAACGCTGTGCTGTGATGTCTATTGGGCTCAGATTATTTTCAGGTTTGAGTGTTTCTGTTTTGGGCAGTTTTATGATGCATTCTCTACATCCAATATATCGCCTGATATGTATTTCCACTGCTATTTCGACCATCAGTATCCATCAGCCTTATGTACCTGTATTGTAATTTGCAATGATGTCACCTACCATTATATTGCCTCCCCTAATATTGTATTTTTTACATTGAGTTTTCTATGGTAAAATATAGTTAACTTTAATGTATATGTGTAATTTTTTTTTAATAAATTATGAATAGCACTTTTGAGTTTTACATATTATCGTGTACATCACTGTCACTTCAAAATATCAGTGACAGGGAAGAACATACTACTGTAGAAATAAAAACAATATTTAAGGTAATGTTGCAATAAAAAAGTATGAAACAAAGACACCTATGTCTCAAAAAAAGCATTACAAAAATGTGTTTTATTGTCTGAATGTACCCAGTTCAGTCCTGACAAGGCCTGACAGCAGGTGAGACACAGCTAATATTTGTCCCTCCATATTGACAGAAGAGCAGCTCCTCTCTTTCAGAATCAGGTGGTGCAATGAATAAACCACAGTAAACAACACAAGCATCATGTGCTAAATGCCAAGTAAAAAAACACTATATATACTATATTAACAATTTGTTGACTGTCAGTAAAAACTGAAATGCCAACATTGATCTACAACGATTAATACAAATTTGAAGCATAACAGGAAAAAAGCACATCACCAAATGATTTCATTATTTGCTGAATACATTACATGATATATTTCTTGGCCCACGTGTGCCATCTCACATAACTATTTCACGACAAACATGGCTACCTTTATCCCTTGACGTAGGGGATGTTTGCTCATATCGTATAAAGGAGACACTTAAACTAGAGAAAAATGTAGACCTGATAGGTGACAGTGGAAGTATGTCAGTTACTACTGTGGCAATTGCACAGGTCTTACAATAACCAGAACTGCAAATGTCACCAAATCTTGAAACATAATCATACAGATTTTACTGTTGACTGCAGAATTACAAGTGAAAATGAGGACCAGCCCAGTAGCTAGTCAAAGATCACTAGTGACAATTTGATAGAACAGAGCTTGAATGTTTTGAATTAAATGCCTGCACATTTTTTAGCAAACAAGAACATAAAAAGCAGACCGAACAAGAAAATACACCATGACACATTGACCTTCTCCCGCCCTACCACTTATTCTAACATAAGCATTACTGACAGTCTAATAATGGGTTGGTTGTGTGCCTACTGCTTTAGTCCTTTTACTATTTATTCTTTGTATAGCAAATTTGCAATTCAATTTTCTGTTAGTGGTTGATGATGAGTACTTGTCAGCCTAACTGCCATAGCTCCCCGTACATGCTGTTCCATATGGGGCATCCATTTTGTGTCAGCGCACTAGCTGTATTTCTTTGGGCCATGAATTGCAGACCTGCAGGTGCCTATTTAAAGCACCACACATGATGCTTCAAAAGCAAGTCTGTGTGCGGCAAGACATCCTGCCCATCAGTTGAACCAAAAGCCAGTCAATCCATTGAAATTCCCAGGTGTGATTATATTTCCATGTACTTCTCCACCTAATACACATTAAGCTAGAAACTGTTTAATAGACTTAGGTTTATCTGCAGATGAGCTGTTTTTCCATTTCTTGACTTTGTTTATCAACAGTACTTTTTACTAGAAACATTACTCAATGCTTGCTCATCACAGGAACTTGATATATGGATTGTGCAATATTGTTTGCTCACCACCAAGGTATGAGAGGCAGTGGCTTGGCTTTTGTTTATCGAACAAGTTAAAATGTACAAGCTTAAAATGCACTCAATTGTGTGCCAAAAGCAACTCTTGATTGGAACATTGGCTGTGAAATTAAAACATCAAAAACCTAGGAGGACTGAGAAGGCTTTTTGTCCCGGTGGTCCTTCAACCTCCCTAACTCTAAATTCTAAATCACAAAAAGGGAGAGTGCACCCAATTGGTCGTCTATACCACCTTTTGAATCTTGGTGCAAGTAAATTGTTTGAATATCACAAACGAGTGTGCAGATGGCACCCAGGTAAATTAGTGCCCACCCCACATTTCTTGAATATATGCTCTTATATATGTTTGTGGGCCCGCACCACAGGTACCACCTGTGGCTTGCTTCATCATTGGACCCATACCCAGACCCCTAATGTGACAGGGCGGGCTCTACACATTTACAAGCAAAACACTTAGGAGGTATATACAGGGATTTAGGTGTGTTAGAAGTGCCTATAGATTCTGTAATCCTATTTTAAATGAGTAAGGTCTATTGCAAGGATAGAAACGATCAGATATATTTCAGGATGCTATGATCTTTTAACATCTATAGGTCGACATGTTTCAGCCGTTTATTTGCATGTAAAGGGTCAGGCTGCTTTGCTCAGGACCTTGCTTAGTATCTTTACCCTGCGTCAGCAAGGTTTATTAAACCTATCTTTATGCTCTCAATTCAATACTGTATGAAGCATGTACGTGAAATAAAGACCATACTTGATTGACCGTTTCCGGTATGGCCTTGCTGAAAGAAAAAATATGTGTAAGAGGACAAATTGGTAGACATTCTAATAATGAATGTCTCTAAACTTGTGTCATATATTATAGTGCAATACCAATCACGCAACACTGCAAATTGCGCTTCTAGTATGACGTGTTTTTCAGCTGCCTGTCCTAGTGGCTGTCGGGTAGTGTAGTTTGGGCCATGCCCCTGGGGATGAAAACTACAGTGTCTGCAATGAGAGCTCTTGGGTGTTATTGTGGATCAAAAAGACGGTAATATATGTCAGTTTTTTTGGTGTCAAGGTGTATTAGAGTATATTTATTCATATCTAAAAAGGACAAAGAAAGGTGATGTGTAGTCCGGCTTTATGGGGGCTGGTACTTAATCCATTATGTCTGTAGTGCTGATCGCTTAGGACCATGGTCTATACCCTCTTGACCTGGTATGTTTATACACTAGATAATGGGTGTGTTCTGAGCCCCGTATAGCAATCACAAATTCTAAGAATTGAAACCTCAATCTTCGGGCATTGGAATCTAAAGTGTCTGGATCTGGACCCATATACAATGTGTAGTATTAGAGTGTGGATTTGTCATGCATGCCGTTGTTATGACAGAATTTATTACAATATGTTGCCCCAAGGTATTTCATCATTCAGACCGTTAATATGGGTAGGCAGTTTGTAAACCCATCTTTGTTCTTTTTCGTACAAGATTTTTTCTACGTTCCTCGTTTCTGCTGTTACTTGTTCTAGTACAATCCATTTTAGGTAATTTACTGTGCATTTATGTAGTAATCACACCTCCAGAAAGATGATTCAAAGTTGTTTATTCTGGATAGATGAATATCTTCAGCACAGCAGTCCTGCTCACACGCTGCCAAATAGTAATGACTCTCACATGGAATATCTGAAACAAGACACTCTACATTCTGTCTGGACATTTCAGCTCACATGCTAGTCAATGTGTAATGTAACTGTGGATTATTTAACTTAATAAACTCTACAGTTTAGTTGAGAGAAAATGCTCCACCATTTTAGTACAGTTCCGTCTGCAGCCTATGGTATTTCTATGCTCATTGATTCTTATGTTTACAAGGTTTAGATGGTTGACCTTTTCGTTCCACAAATTTCAGAATGCTAATTAGCATAGGTCTCTGCCAGCTCTCAGTCTGTGTCGAGTCTTGAATAGGAGTGAATAGGTGGGAAATGTCTGCCAGGATAAAATCATAGGATTACTTGAATGGACTGAAATGACTCCAAGAGTGGAAGCTTTCGGTACGCTCTAACATTACACTGTCAAATCATGCTTGAAAAGTCTTCGGAGCCACATGTAACACTTGGAGCACACTATAAAGGGAGAGAGCAAAATCCCAAGGCAGTTCTTGTGGCTCTCCATGGTTGGTGTAGCCAAAGATGTATGTCATCTTCAAAATTGGCTCAAACATGGCATGGTTGCAGTAAGACGAACAGGAACAACTGAAAAAGTAGATAGTGTTGGCCATGGAAACCTGTACCCTATTGGTTAGTAGGTGCCCAGAAGTCACCCGCCCCCCACTAGCTAGTTTCAGACATATGTGTCGTCCTCACCTGTGAAAGATCAAAAAAGGAATGGAGCTGCGGCCTGTAACCTAAGAGGAGCCCTGAAGGACTGGACGTGCTCGCACTTGTAACCAGGACAAAAATGTGAACTCCAAGGCTGACCTCCAGTGTGACTACAGGTATACAACAAGCTGCAACAAGTCGTTCTTGCTGGGGTTGGTTGGGACCTAAACAACTAAGTCAGAAGGTAATATCTCTGACCAGGGCAAACCTGATTTGTGTATCTGACTGACTCTCCATCACGGTCGGCTTCAAATTGGACCTATGTCCTGGTCTCCCGTGACAATTGACTTTCCTTGGCCCTTTGTACCTTTGGCGTTATTTCTACTTGAAAATGCTGTTTGTTATTGTTTGGGATTTCTATTGTTTTATATTTGCCTTTATTACTATTTTGGTACTGCATAAATACTTTACACATTGATTTAAGGGAAGCCCCAAGTAATGTCCTAAGTAGTATTGCCCTATATTAAGCCTGTTTGTTCTATGCCACAGCTGCCAGGAGTTGGGAGCAGGCTTGTTTAGTGACTTTGAGGGTTCACCCTGACAATGCTTGTGATCTTTCCTTGAGGTGAATAGTTACTTACCCCAAATAATAATCCAATTTCTTACATCAACCATCACCACTAATCTAGAATGTTGTACAATCAATTAGGACCCTGCAAAGCAATGCAGATTAACGCTGTGCTGTGATGTCTATTGGGCTCAGATTATTTTCAGGTTTGAGTGTTTCTGTTTTGGGCAGTTTTATGATGCATTCTCTACATCCAATATATCGCCTGATATGTATTTCCACTGCTATTTCGACCATCAGTATCCATCAGCCTTATGTACCTGTATTGTAATTTGCAATGATGTCACCTACCATTATATTGCCTCCCCTAATATTGTATTTTTTACATTGAGTTTTCTATGGTAAAATATAGTTAACTTTAATGTATATGTGTACATTTTTTTTAATAAATTATGAATAGCACTTTTGAGTTTTACATATTATCGTGTACATCACTGTCACTTCAAAATATCAGTGACAGGGAAGAACATACTACTGTAGAAATAAAAACAATATTTAAGGTAATGTTGCATTAAAAAAGTATGAAACAAAGACACCTATGTCTCAAAAAAAGCATTACAAAAATGTGTTTTATTGTCTGAATGTACCCAGTTCAGTCCTGACAAGGCCTGACAGCAGGTGAGACACAGCTAATATTTGTCCCTCCATATTGACAGAAGAGCAGCTCCTCTCTTTCAGAATCAGGTGGTGCAATGAATAAACCACAGTAAACAACACAAGCATCATGTGCTAAATGCCAAGTAAAAAAACACTATATATACTATATTAACAATTTGTTGACTGTCAGTAAAAACTGAAATGCCAACATTGATCTACAACGATTATTACAAATTTGAAGCATAACAGGAAAAAAGCACATCACCAAATGATTTCATTATTTGCTGAATACATTACATGATATATTTCTTGGCCCACGTGTGCCATCTCACATAACTATTTCACGACAAACATGGCTACCTTTATCCCTTGACGTAGGGGATGTTTGCTCATATCGTATAAAGGAGACACTTAAACTAGAGAAAAATGTAGACCTGATAGGTGACAGTGGAAGTATGTCAGTTACTACTGTGGCAATTGCTCAGGTCTTACAATAACCAGAACCGCAAATGTCACCAAATCTTGAAACATAATCATACAGATTTTACTGTTGACTGCAGAATTACAAGTGAAAATGAGGACCAGCCCAGTAGCTAGTCAAAGATCACTAGTGACAATTTGATAGAACAGAGCTTGAATGTTTTGAATTAAATGCCTGCACATTTTTTAGCAAACAAGAACATAAAAAGCAGACCGAACAAGAAAATACACCATGACACATTGACCTTCTCCCGCCCTACCACTTATTCTAACATAAGCATTACTGACAGTCTAATAATGGGTTGGTTGTGTGCCTACTGCTTTAGTCCTTTTACTATTTATTCTTTGTATAGCAAATTTGCAATTCAATTTTCTGTTAGTGGTTGATGAGGAGTACTGGTCAGCCTAACTGCCATAGCTCCCCGTACATGCTGTTCCATATGGGGCATCCATTTTGTGTCAGCGCACTAGCTCTATTTCTTTGGGCCATGAATTGCAGACCTGCAGGTGCCTATTTAAAGCACCACACATGATGCTTCAAAAGCAAGTCTGTGTGCGGCAAGACATCCTGCCCATCAGTTGAACCAAAAGCCAGTCAATCCATTGAAATTCCCAGGTGTGATTATATTCCCATGTACTTCTCCACCTAATACACATTAAGCTAGAAACTGTTTAATAGACTTAGGTTTATCTGCAGATGAGCTGTTTTTCCATTTCTTGACTTTGTTTATCAACAGTACTTTTTACTAGAAACATTACTCGATGCTTGCTCATCACAGGAACTTGATATATGGATTGTGCAATATTGTTTGCTCACCACCAAGGTATGAGAGGCAGTGGCTTGGCTTTTGTTTATCGAACAAGTTAAAATGTACAAGCTTAAAATGCACTCAATTGTGTGCCAAAAGCAACTCTTGATTGGAACATTGGCTGTGAAATTAAAACATCAAAAACCTAGGAGGACTGAGAAGGCTTTTTGTCCCGGTGGTCCTTCAACCTCCCTAACTCTAAATTCTAAATCACAAAAAGGGAGGGTGCACCCAATTGGTCGTCTATACCACCTTTTGTATCTTGGTGCAAGTAAATTGTTTGAATATCACAAGCGAGTGTGCAGATGGCACCCAGGTAAATTAGTGCCCACCCCACATTTCTTGAATATATGCTCTTATATATGTTTGTGGGCCCGCACCACAGGTACCACCTGTGGCTTGCTTCATCATTGGACCCATACCCAGACCCCTAATGTAACAGGGCGGGCTCTACACATTTACAAGCGAAACACTTAGGAGGTATATACAGGGATTTAGGTGTGTTAGAAATGCCTATAGATTCTGTAATCCTATTTTAAATGAGTAAGGTCTATTGCAAGGATAGAAACGATCAGATATATTTCAGGATGCTATGATCTTTTAACATCTATAGGTCCACATGTTTCAGCCGTTTATTTGCATGTAAAGGGTCAGGCTGCTTTGCTCAGGACCTTGCTTGGTATCTTTACCCTGCGTCAGCAAGGTTTATTAAACCTATCTTTATGCTCTCAATTCAATACTGTATGAAGCATGTACGTGAAATAAAGACCATACTTGATTGACCGTTTCCGGTAAGGCCTTGCTGAAAGAAAAAATATGTGTAAGAGGACAAATTGGTAGACATTCTAATAATCAATGTCTCTAAACTTGTGGCATATATTATAGTGCAATACCAATCACGCAACACTGCAAATTGCGCTTCTAGTATGACGTGTTTTTCAGCTGCCTGTCCCATTGGCTGTCGGATAGTGTAGTTTGGGCCATGCCCCTGGGGATGAAAACTACAGTGTCTGCAATGAGAGCTCTTGGGTGTTATTGTGGATCAAAAAGACGGTAATATATGTCAGTTTTTTTGGTGTCAAGGTGTATTAGAGTATATTTATTCATATCTAAAAAGGACAAAGAAAGGTGATGTGTAGTCCGGCTTTATGGGGGCTGTTACTTAATCCATTATGTCTGTAGTGCTGATCGCTTAGGACCATGGTCTATACCCTCTTGACCTGGTATGTTTATACACTAGATAATGGGTGTGTTCTGAGCCCCGTATAGCAATCACAAATTCTAAGAATTGAAACCTCAATCTTCGGGCATTGTAATCTAAAGTGTCTGGATCTGGACACATATACAATGTGTAGTATTAGAGTGTGGATTTGTCATGCATGTCGTTGTTATGACAGAATTTATTACAATATGTTGCCCCAAGGTATTTCATCATTCAGACCGTTAATATGGGTAGGCAGTTTGTAAACCCATCTTTGTTCTTTTTCGTACAAGATTTTTTCTACGTTCCTCGTTTCTGCTGTTACTTGTTCTAGTACAATCCATTTTAGGTAATTTACTGTGCATTTATGTAGTAATCACACCTCCAGAAAGATGATTCAAAGTTGTTTATTCTGGATAGATGAATATCTTCAGCACAGCAGTCCTGCTCACACGCTGCCAAATAGTAATGACTCTCACATGGAATATCTGAAACAAGACACTCTACATTCTGTCTGGACATTTCTGCTCACATGCTAGTCAATGTGTAATGTAACTGTGGATTATTTAACTTAATAAACTCTACAGTTTAGTTGAGAGAAAATGCTCCACCATTTTAGTACAGTTGCGTCTGCAGACTATGGTACTTCTATGCTCATTGATTCTTATGTTTACAAGGTTTAGATGGTTGACCTTTTCGTTCCACAAATTTCAGAATGCTAATTAGCATAGGTCTCTGCCAGCTCTCAGTCTGTGTCGAGTCTTGAATAGGAGTGAATAGGTGTGAAATGTCTGCCATGATAAAACCATAGGATTACTTGAATGGACTGAAATGACTCCAAGAGTGGAAGCTTTCGGTACGCTCTAACATTACACTGTCAAATCGTGCTTGAAAAGTCTTCGGAGCCACATGTAACACTTGGAGCACACTATAAAGGGAGAGAGCAAAATCCCAAGGCAGTTCTTGTGGCTCTCCATGGTTGGTGTAGCCAAAGATGTATGTCATCTTCAAAATTGGCTCAAACATGGCATGGTTGCAGTAAGATGAACAGGAACAACTGAAAAAGTAGGTAGTGTTGGCCATGGAAACCTGTACCCCATTGGTTAGTAGGTGCCCAGAAGTCACCCGCCCCCCACTAGCTAGTTTCAGGCATATGTGTCATCCTCACCTGTGAAAGATCAAAAAAGGAATGGAGCTGCTGCCTGTAACCTAAGAGGAGCCCTGAAGGACTGGACGTGCTCGCACTTGTAACCAGGACAAAAAAGTGAACTCCAAGGCTGACCTCCAGTGTGACTACAGGTATACAACAAGCTGCAACAAGTCGTTCTTGCTGGGGTTGGTTGGGACCTAAACAACTAAGTCAGAAGGTAATATCTCTGACCAGGGCAAACCTGATTTGTGTATCTGACTGACTCTCCATCACGGTCGGCTTCAAATTGAACCTATGTCCTGGTCTCCCGTGACAATTGACTTTCCTTGGCCCTTTGTACCTTTGGCGCTATTTCTACTTGAAAATGCTGTTTGTTATTGTTTGGGATTTCTATTGTTTTATATTTGCCTTTATTACTATTTTGGTACTGCATAAATGCTTTACACATTGATTTAAGGGAAGCCCCAAGTAATGTCCTAAGTAGTATTGCCCTATATTAAGCCTGTTTGTTCTATGCCACAGCTGCCAGGAGTTGGGAGCAGGCTTGTTTAGTGACTTTGAGGGTTCACCCTGACAATGCTTGTGATCTTTCCTTGAGGTGAATAGTTACTTACCCCAAATAATAATCCAATTTCTTACATCAACCATCACCACTAATCGAGAATGTTGTACAATCAATTAGGACCCTGCAAAGCAATGCAGATTAACGCTGTGCTGTGATGTCTATTGGGCTCAGATTATTTTCAGGTTTGAGTGTTTCTGTTTTGGGCAGTTTTGTGATGCATTCTCTACATCCAATATATCGCCTGATATGTATTTCCACTGCTATTTCGACCATCAGTATCCATCAGCCTTATGTACCTGTATTGTAATTTGCAATGATGTCACCTACCATTATATTGCCTCCCCTAATATTGTATTTTTTACATTGAGTTTTATATGGTAAAATATAGTTAACTTTAATGTATATGTGTAATTTTTTTAAAATAAATTATGAATAGCACTTTTGAGTTTTACATATGATCGTGTACATCACTGTCACTTCAAAATATCAGTGACAGGGAAGAACATACTACTGTAGAAATAAAAACAATATTTAAGGTAATGTTGCAATAAAAAAGTATGAAACAAAGACACCTATGTCTCAAAAAAAGCATTACAAAAATGTGTTTTATTGTCTGAATGTACCCAGTTCAGTCCTGACAAGGCCTGACAGCAGGTGGGACACAGCTAATATTTGTCCCTCCATATTGACAGAAGAGCAGCTCCTCTCTTTCAGAATCAGGTGGTGCAATGAATAAACCACAGTAAACAACACAAGCATCATGTGCTAAATGCCAAGTAAAAAAACACTATATATACTATATTAACAATTTGTTGACTGTCAGTAAAAACTGAAATGCCAACATTGATCTACAACGATTAATACAAATTTGAAGCATAACAGGAAAAAAGCACATCACCAAATGATTTCATTATTTGCTGAATACATTACATGATATATTTCTTGGCCCACGTGTGCCATCTCACATAACTATTTCACGACAAACATGGCTACCTTTATCCCTTGACGTAGGGGATGTTTGCTCATATCGTATAAAGGAGACACTTAAACTAGAGAAAAATGTAGACCTGATAGGTGACAGTGGAAGTATGTCAGTTACTACTGTGGCAATTGCACAGGTCTTACAATAACCAGAACTGCAAATGTCACCAAATCTTGAAACATAATCATACAGATTTTACTGTTGACTGCAGAATTACAAGTGAAAATGAGGACCAGCCCAGTAGCTAGTCAAAGATCACTAGTGACAATTTGATAGAACAGAGCTTGAATGTTTTGAATTAAATGCCTGCACATTTTTTAGCAAACAAGAACATAAAAAGCAGACCGAACAAGAAAATACACCATGACACATTGACCTTCTCCCGCCCTACCACTTATTCTAACATAAGCATTACTGACAGTCTAATAATGGGTTGGTTGTGTGCCTACTGCTTTAGTCCTTTTACTATTTATTCTTTGTATAGCAAATTTGCAATTCAATTTTCTGTTAGTGGTTGATGATGAGTACTTGTCAGCCTAACTGCCATAGCTCCCCGTACATGCTGTTCCATATGGGGCATCCATTTTGTGTCAGCGCACTAGCTGTATTTCTTTGGGCCATGAATTGCAGACCTGCAGGTGCCTATTTAAAGCACCACACATGATGCTTCAAAAGCAAGTCTGTGTGCGGCAAGACATCCTGCCCATCAGTTGAACCAAAAGCCAGTCAATCCATTGAAATTCCCAGGTGTGATTATATTTCCATGTACTTCTCCACCTAATACACATTAAGCTAGAAACTGTTTAATAGACTTAGGTTTATCTGCAGATGAGCTGTTTTTCCATTTCTTGACTTTGTTTATCAACAGTACTTTTTACTAGAAACATTACTCGATACTTGCTCATCACAGGAACTTGATATATGGATTGTGCAATATTGTTTGCTCACCACCAAGGTATGAGAGGCAGTGGCTTGGCTTTTGTTTATCGAACAAGTTAAAATGTACAAGCTTAAAATGCACTCAATTGTGTGCCAAAAGCAACTCTTGATTGGAACATTGGCTGTGAAATTAAAACATCAAAAACCTAGGAGGACTGAGAAGGCTTTTTGTCCCGGTGGTCCTTCAACCTCCCTAACTCTAAATTCTAAATCACAAAAAGGGAGAGTGCACCCAATTGGTCGTCTATACCACCTTTTGTATCTTGGTGCAAGTAAATTGTTTGAATATCACAAGCGAGTGTGCAGATGGCACCCAGGTAAATTAGTGCCCACCCCACATTTCTTGAATATATGCTCTTATATATGTTTGTGGGCCCGCACCACAGGTACCACCTGTGGCTTGCTTCATCATTGGACCCATACCCAGACCCCTAATGTAACAGGGCGGGCTCTACACATTTACAAGCGAAACACTTAGGAGGTATATACAGGGATTTAGGTGTGTTAGAAATGCCTATAGATTCTGTAATCCTATTTTAAATGAGTAAGGTCTATTGCAAGGATAGAAACGATCAGATATATTTCAGGATTCTATGATCTTTTAACATCTATAGGTCGACAAGTTTCAGCCGTTTATTTGCATGTAAAGGGTCAGGCTGCTTTGCTCAGGACCTTGCTTGGTATCTTTACCCTGCGTCAGCAAGGTTTATTAAACCTATCTTTATGCTCTCAATTCAATACTGTATGAAGCATGTACGTGAAATAAAGACCATACTTGATTGACCGTTTCCGGTATGGCCTTGCTGAAAGAAAAAATATGTGTAAAAGGACAAATTGGTAGACATTCTAATAATCAATGTCTCTAAACTTGTGGCATATATTATAGTGCAATACCAATCACCCAACACTGCAAATTGCGCTTCTAGTATGACGTGTTTTTCAGCTGCCTGTCCCATTGGCTGTCGGGTAGTGTCGTTTGGGCCATGCCCCTGGGGATGAAAACTACAGTGTCTGCAATGAGAGCTCTTGGGTGTTATTGTGGATCAAAAAGACGGTAATATATGTCAGTTTTTTTGGTGTCAAGGTGTATTAGAGTATATTTATTCATATCTAAAAAGGACAAAGAAAGGTGATGTGTAGTCCGGCTTTATGGGGGCTGGTACTTAATCCATTATGTCTGTAGTGCTGATCGCTTAGGACCATGGTCTATACCCTCTTGACCTGGTATGTTTAAACACTAGATAATGGGTGTGTTCTGAGCCCCGTATAGCAATCACAAATTCTAAGAATTGAAACCTCAATCTTCGGGCATTGGAATCTAAAGTGTCTGGATCTGGACCCATATACAATGTGTAGTATTAGAGTGTGGATTTGTCATGCATGTCGTTGTTATGACAGAATTTATTACAATATGTTGCCCCAAGGTATTTCATCATTCAGACCGTTAATATGGGTAGGCAGTTTGTAAACCCATCTTTGTTCTTTTTCGTACAAGATTTTTTCTACGTTCCTCGTTTCTGCTGTTACTTGTTCTAGTACAATCCATTTTAGGTAATTTACTGTGCATGTATGTAGTAATCACACCTCCAGAAAGATGATTCAAAGTTGTTTATTCTGGATAGATGAATATCTTCAGCACAGCAGTCCTGCTCACACGCTGCCAAATAGTAATGTCTCACATGGAATATCTGAAACAAGACACTCTACATTCTGTCTGGACATTTCAGCTCACATGCTAGTCAATGTGTAATGTAACTGTGGATTATTTAACTTAATAAACTCTACAGTTTAGTTGAGAGAAAATGCTCCACCATTTTAGTACAGTTGCGTCTGCAGCCTATGGTACTTCTATGCTCATTGATTCTTATGTTTACAAGGTTTAGATGGTTGACCTTTTCGTTCCACAAATTTCAGAATGCTAATTAGCATAGGTCTCTGCCAGCTCTCAGTCTGTGTCGAGTCTTGAATAGGAGTGAATAGGTGTGAAATGTCTGCTAGGATAAAACCATAGGATTACTTGAATGGACTGAAATGACTCCAAGAGTGGAAGCTTTCGGTACGCTCTAAGATTACACTGTCAAATCGTGCTTGAAAAGTCTTCGGAGCCACATGTAACACTTGGAACACACTATAAAGGGAGAGAGCAAAATCCCAAGGCAGTTCTTGTGGCTCTCCATGGTTGGTGTAGCCAAAGATGTATGTCATCTTCAAAATTGGCTCAAACATGGCATGGTTGCAGTAAGACGAACAGGAACAACTGAAAAAGTAGGTAGTGTTGGCCATGGAAACCTGTACCCCATTGGTTAGTAGGTGCCCAGAAGTCACCCGCCCCCCACTAGCTAGTTTCAGGCATATGTGTCGCCCACACCTGTGAAAGATCAAAAAAGGAATGGAGCTGCTGCCTGTAACCTAAGAGGAGCCCTGAAGGACTGGACGTGCTCGCACTTGTAACCAGGACAAAAAAGTGAACTCCAAGGCTGACCTCCAGTGTGACTACAGGTATACAACAAGCTGCAACAAGTCGTTCTTGCTGGGGTTGTTTGGGACCTAAACAACTAAGTCAGAAGGTAATATCTCTGACCAGGGCAAACCTGATTTGTGTATCTGACTGACTCTCCATCACGGTCGGATTAAAATTGGACCTATGTCCTGGTCTCCCGTGATAATTGACTTTCCTTGGCCCTTTGTACCTTTGGCGCTATTTCTACTTGAAAATGCTGTTTGTTATTGTTTGGGATTTCTATTGTTTTATATTTGCCTTTATTACTATTTTGGTACTGCATAAATGCTTTACACATTGATTTAAGGGAAGCCCCAAGTAATGTCCTAAGTAGTATTGCCCTATATTAAGCCTGTTTGTTCTAAGCCACAGCTGCCAGGAGTTGGGAGCAGGCTTGTTTAGTGACTTTGAGGGTTCACCCTGACAATGCTTGTGATCTTTCCTTGAGGTGAATAGTTACTTACCCCAAATAATAATCCAATTTCTTACATCAACCATCACCACTAATCGAGAATGTTGTACAATCAATTAGGACCCTGCAAAGCAACGCAGATTAACGCTGTGCTGTGATGTCTATTGGGCTCAGATTATTTTGAGGTTTGAGTGTTTCTGTTTTGGGCAGTTTTATGATGCATTCTCTACATCCAATATATCGCCTGATATGTATTTCCACTGCTATTTCGACCATCAGTATCCATCAGCCTTATGTACCTGTATTGTAATTTGCAATGATGTCACCTACCATTATATTGCCTCCCCTAATATTGTATTTTTTACATTGATTTTTCTATGGTAAAATATAGTTAACTTTAATGTATATGTGTAAATTTTTAAATAAATTATGAATAGCACTTTTGAGTTTTACATATTATCGTGTACATCACTGTCACTTCAAAATATCAGTGACAGGGAAGAACATACTACTGTAGAAATAAAAACAATATTTAAGGTAATGTTGCAATAAAAAAGTATGAAACAAAGACACCTATGTCTCAAAAAAAGCATTACAAAAATGTGTTTTATTGTCTGAATGTACCCAGTTCAGTCCTGACAAGGGCTGACAGCAGGTGAGACACAGCTAATATTTGTCCCTCCATATTGACAGAAGAGCAGCTCCTCTCTTTCAGAATCAGGTGGTGCAATGATTAAATCACAGTAAACAACACTAGCATCATGTGCTAAATGCCAAGTAAAAAAACACTATATATACTATATTAACAATTTGTTGACTGTCAGTAAAAACTGAAATGCCAACATTGATCTACAACGATTAATACAAATTTGAAGCATAACAGGAAAAAAGCACATCACCAAATGATTTCATTATTTGCTGAATACATTACATGATATATTTCTTGGCCCACGTGTGCCATCTCACATAACTATTTCACGATAAACATGGCTACCTTTATCCCTTGACGTAGGGGATGTTTGCTCATATCGTATAAAGGAGACACTTAAACTAGAGAAAAATGTAGACCTGATAGGTGACAGGGGAAGTATGTCAGTTACTACTGTGGCAATTGCACAGGTCTTACAATAACCAGAACTGCAAATGTCACCAAATCTTGAAACATAATCATACAGATTTTACTGTTGACTGCAGAATTATAAGTGAAAATGAGGACCTGCCCAGTAGCTAGTCAAAGATCACTAGTGACAATTTGATAGAACAGAGCTTGAATGTTTTGAAGTAAATGTCTGCACATATATTAGCAAACAAGAACATAAAAAGCAGACCGAATAAGAAAATACACCATGACACATTGACCTTCTCCCGCCCTACCACTTATTCTAACATAAGCATTACTGACAGTCTAATAATTGGTTGGTTGTGTGCTTACTGCATTTAGTCTTTTTACTATTTAATCTTTGTGTAGCAAATTTACAATTCAATTTTCTGTTAGTGGTTGATGATGAGTACTTGTAAGCCTAACTGTCATAGTTCCCCGTACATGCTGTTCCATATGGGGCATCCATTTTGTGTCAGCGCACTAGCTGTATTTCTTTGGGCCATGAATTGCAGACCTGCAGGTGCCTATTTAAAGCACCACACATGATGCTCCAAAAGCAAGTCTGTGTGCAGCAAGACATCCTGCCCATCAGTTGAACCAAAAGCCAGTCAATCCATTGAAATTCCCAGGTGTGATTATATTTCCATGTACTTCTCCACCTAATACACATTAAGCTAGAAACTGTTTAATAGACTTAGGTTTATCTGCAGATGAGCTGTTTTTCCATTTCTTGACTTTGTTTATCAACAGTACTTTTTACTAGAAACATTACTCGATACTTGCTCATCACAGGAACTTGATATATGGATTGTGCAATATTGTTTGCTCACCACCAAGGTATGAGAGGCAGTGGCTTGGCTTTTGTTTATCGAACAAGTTAAAATGTACAAGCTTAAAATGCACTCAATTGTGTGCCAAAAGCAACTCTTGATTGGAACATTGGCTGTGAAATTAAAACATCAAAAACCTAGGAGGACTGAGAAGGCTTTTTGTCCCGGTGGGCCCTCAACCTCCCTAACTCTAAATTCTAAATCACAAAAAGGGAGGGTGCACCCAATCGGTTGTCTATACCACCTTTTGTATCTTGGTGCAAGTAAATTGTTTGAATATCACAAGCGAGTGTGCAGATGGCACCCAGGTAAATTAGTGGCCGCCCCACATTTCTTGAATATATGCTCTTATATATGTTTGTGGGCCTGCACCACAGGTACCCCCTGTGGCTTGCTTCATCATTGGACCCATACCCAGACCGCTAATGTGACAGGGTGGGCTCTACACGTTTTCAAGCGGAACTCTTAGGAGGTATATGCAGGGAGTTAGGTGTGTTAGAAATGCCTATATATTCCGTAATCCTATTTTAAATGAGTAAGGTCTATTGCAAGGACAAAAACCATCAGATATATTTCAGGATCTTTTAACATCTATAGGTCGACATGTTTCAGCCGTTTATTTGCCTGTAAAAGGTCAAGCTGCTTTGCTCAGGACCTTGCTTAGTATCTTTACCCTGCGTCTGCAAGGTTTATTAAACCTATCTTTAAGCTCTCACTTCTATATTGTATGAAGCATGTACATGAAATACAGATCATACTTGACGGACCCTTTCCGGTATGGCCATTGCTGAAATAAAAAATATGTGTAAGAGGACAAATTGATAGATATTCTAATAATCGATGTCTCAAAAATTGTGGCATATATTATAGTGCAATACCAATCATGCCACATAATAATGAAACTCACAGCATTCCATTGAGTGACAAGTTGGTTAAACATACATAGGCACATATACTTTACAAGACTTTCAAGGTGAACCACAAAAACAAACAAACGTGAACACATAGATCACCTACATGGCTAAAATATTGTTAAGATATCATGGGGTGAACAGTGAAGGATGGTCCCTGTAGTCACACTATGAAAAAAATAGTATAGCATCCGTTGTTTAGTATTCTATCTAGGTTGTGTTTGATGGTGCGGTGGTCTCGGGGTTTTAATAGGGGAGATCCTACTTACCTCATCAAGAGAACGCATCCGGCAACTCGACGTGTCTGTCTGCCTTTTTCCCCGAATGTTACTGACCTGGTGTCATGCCTTTCTCTTAAGGTGATGTATTGTGTCTTGTGACCATTTCTTCACACTCTGCTAGTTTCTTTATGGAAGGAGTTGTCATGAATACAGTTACAATCGCGGGCTCCTTCTCATTGCTTTCTTTAATCAATTGCGCATCTAGTATGACGTATTTTTCAGCGGCCCGTCCTGTTGACTGTCGGGAAGTGTAGTTTGGGCCATGCCCCTGGGGATGAAAGCTACAGTGTCTGCATTGAGAACCCTTGGGTGTTATTGTGGATCAAAAAGACAGTAATATATGTCAGTTTTTAGGGCATCAAGGTGTATTAGAGTATATTTATTCATATCTAAAAAGGACAAAGAAAGGTGATGTGTTGTCTGGTTTTATGGGGGCCCGTACTTAATCCATTATGTCTGTGTGTTGATCGCTTAGGACCATGGTCTATACCCTCTTGACCTGGCATGTTTCAACACTAGATAGCGGGTGTGTTCTGAGCCCCGTATAGCAATCACAAAGTCTAAGATTTGAACCCTCGATCTTCAAGCATTGGAATCTAAAATGTCTGGATCTGGACCCATATACAATGTGTAGTATAAGAGTGTGGACTTGTCATGCGTGTCTATTGGTATGACACATTTTTTTACAATATGCTGCCCCAAGGTATTTCATCATTCAGACCATTAATAAGGGTAGGCAGTTTGTAATCCCATCTTTGTTCTTTTTCGTGCAAGATTATTTCTACGTTCCGCGTTTCTGCTGTTACTTGTTCTAGGACAATCAATTTTAGGTAATTTACTGTGCGTTTAGTTGAGAAAAAATGCTCTGCCATTTTAGTACAGTTGCGTCTGCAGCGTATGGTACTTCTATGCTCATTGATTAGTATGCTTACTTTCCTGGTAGTCATCCCAATGTATTTCAAATTACATGGGCAGGTGATTAAGTAGACTACTTGTTTTGTATTGCAATTAGTCAGTGTTCATAGGGGGTGTGTAGGCCTAGGTCCACTTCTTTTGTGGGTGTTGTGAGGTGACATACACTGCAATGTCCACATGGGTAGTGTCTTGTGAATCGAGGAAGTCTTAGTGCTTTATGAATGGTGTTCATAGGTCTGTGATTCACATTAGGTCTAGTGTGCACTAGGGTATCATGTAGGGTTTTCACTAATTTGTGAGGAAACAGTGGGAGATCCCACTGTTGCATTCCTGTGTTCAAGGTCTGCCAGTTCTGTTTGATTTATTTTATTTTTTTATGTTGTTCAATGCTCTTTTTTGGTTTGTGGATGTTTCTAAAAGCGCCTCTAGATTCTGATTCCTCGCTCTTTTTTTGCCCTTCGTATTGCATTTCCTGGGTATTTGTGGGCCTGTAAGCAAATTGGCCTAATGTTTCAAGTCTTTGTTTTGATTACAGTTCCTGTGTAGGCAGAGGAACTGGCCATATAGGAGATTCTCTCGTAATGCCTCAGGGAGGAAATTATCAAAACGCAACAGACTGTTTTTGGCTGTGGGTTTGTGGAAAATATCTGTCTGGAGTATTTGCTTTTTGTGATAAATGGTAACATCCTGAAATGTTAGTGAATCTTTGTCGATTGTATGTGTACATTTTAAATTTCTGTCTTGATTATTGAGCCAGGTGACACAGTTCATGCTGTGGTGGTGTCTCCTTTCCAGATTATAAAGACATCGTCTATGTAACGTTTCCATACTGAGATGTTTGTTCGATAGAGGTTAGTGTCATGTAGTATGCAGTACTTCTCTACATTGTGTACATGCAGTCCTGCTACACTAGGGGCAAAAGTGCTCCTCATCAATGCTCCGTGTGTTTGGAGGAACAGAGTTCCCTTAAATTGGAAAAAAAATTGTTAGTGCTAGTCTTGCACACTCCAAAATGAATTCTCTTGGTGAGGTGTGGTTCCAATGTTCCCCTTCTAAAATATCTCTTAATACCTCTAGTGTGTCGTTTTGGGGAAGTCTAGTATAGAGGGTTTCTACATCCAAACTCTTTAATAGGTTATCCTGTACATTGTATTCTAGGTCTTTGATTTGGGTTAGTAAATCCTTAGTGTCTTTTGTGTAAGTATCTGTTTTTTGGAGAATAGGTTTCAGGAAAAAGTCACAGAATTGTGTTAACAGCTCCAAGAGTGAGCCGATCCCTGAGACCAATTGTGTCTAGTATTGGAAGTGCCACTGAACACTTATCTGAATGCGTGGATGGTTTCTTAAAACCTTAAGTGGTTAATTTACCATCTTACATAGGGACACTATGGACTTTTTAAATAAATTGCAAGATTTTAAATGGGAGGAAGGAATGATACTTGTTACATTGGATGTAGTTGGACTCTACACTTGTATCAATAATGACAGAGGTGAACAAGCGCTTAACCACTTTCTGAGTAGTCGCAGTGCAAGTCTACGGGATCATTCCAGAATGCTGGTAGAAATTAGTGCATTGATTCTGAACAATAATTACTTTCTCTTTGAGGATGAATGGTACCATCAAGTGAGAGGAACGGCGATGGGTTCCTGGTTTGCTCCCTCTTACGCCAACCTTTTAATGGGCTGGTTTGAGAGGGAGCATGCCTGGAGCAGGGGGGGCCTCAAGATGGACTGATTTTGTCCTATTTTGGGCCCGGTTCATCATTGATATTTTGATGATATGGAGAGGTACTCAAACTGAGTTATTGGAATATTTCAGTTACTTAAACCAGAATAATTTTAATGTCTGTTTCACCATCAATTACAATATAAAAAAAGTAGAATTCCTGGAAGTGGAATTATTTGTTGATGGTGATTCAATTAGCAGTAAGCTACCAATTCCATATTACGAGCTGATAGTTTCCATCCTACATCAGTAACAACAGGGATCCTTTACGGGGAAATGATTTTAATACAAAGAAATTGCAGGTTGGATAGGGATTTTAGAACGGAATTGGTTAATCTTCAAAACAGATTAAGAAGTAGGGGGTACAGGAAAAGGGATTTGGAAAATGCTAAATAAAGAGTGATGAAAATCAAAAGGGAATCTACTTTGGTTGAGAAGGAGAAAGTATAATCTAAAAAACGGATGACTTCTGTTATGACTTACTGTTTACAGAAGGACAGAATTATCAAAGCGCTAGGGAAAACTGGAATTTACTAAAGGGAATACCAGGCTTAATGGATCTGGTATGAGATAGACCAGTGGTAACTTATAAAAGAAGTTCCACTATTAAGGAAATGGTGTCTAGGAATTATGTTCAACAGCTAAGACCGGCCAATTCTAATTGGTTGCCACCGCCACCCAAAGGCTTTTATGTCTGTGGATTATGTAATGTGTTTGTAGTGGGCATGAATAAAACGAAAGATTTCATGTATAATACTCAAAAACGTTACTATATCAAAGAATTTATCAATTGCAACAGTACAAGTGTAATTTATGCCGTCATCTGTGCCTGTAATAAAATTTACATTGGCAGTAAGAAAAGGAATTTGAAAACTAGGATTCAGGAGCACAGACACGCAATTATTAATCTGGATATTAGATAACCTCTGTATTTACATATTAAGGAACAACATAACACACAGCAAGAGTTCAAGTGATTCCTAATATTAGAGGACGAGATTGGGAATTGAGGATCAGACAAGCAGAAGCCAGATGGATCAGTAAGTGTAGAGCTGTCTCTCGAGGGTTGAACACTGACACTGAACTGCATTATTTTTCAAATTGAGGGTCCAGGGGTATGTACATATATGGTTTTGGTGCTGTATACAAATGATTGTAAGATATTGAGTGCAGTTGCACTTTGTTCAGAAGTGTGGTTCCTGGAGTTAAATTGGAAAGAAAGTTACCCTTTAGTGTGGGGTTTTCATGTGCAGCTGAATGCCGGTAATGTTAAGGGACTTGGCGACTTTTCACCCTTCGGTATTTGAGCACATTAGTGGATTTGTTTAGGATGTAAAAGTAAATGAATCACGTTGTTTCAATCTATTTTGCAAGAGGACAATAGGTGGATTTTATGTGTGTATTTAAGTCGCTAGGCAAAGAGTGCAATTCCAATAATCTAGTAGTATTTGGGTTTATTGAGCTATGGAGAAATTGAGGTTGGAATGTTTTCAAGGCACTGGAATGTTGGTGCGTTATTGACCATGAGTGAATGGGATAAATATAACCGTTAAGCTAAGAGGATGAATTTAGTAATCCTGACCAGTTGATATTACTGGGCAATAGAGAAATCGAGTGGTGAATTATTGCGAGTGACTAGAATATTTCAATAATCAGGAGCGAATGGGATAACGGTGTAAAAGAGAAAAAGATGATTGGATGATTTTTGCCGTACAGGCACTTTGGCATATTGACGATACAATTAGGGACTAGAGATAATGAGGTGAGATTATTTTTGTAGGACTTTGTCCTTTGGTACATCGATGTTTACCAGTGGGAAAGAGTGACGAGGAATATATATTTTGTTAAGCTCATTTTGACTGGCTAATGAACCGGTTCAATGTATTTCCAGTTACGGGGAACAGGAAGTGCGGTAAAAGATTGTGGGGAGTCTGGAGACACATTAATAAAGCGGTAGAGGAATGATTTTTTCAGGGAACGGCGTATTTTGTGGTAGACAAATTTGGTTAGATATTTTGTTGAGAATGAAGGATATGGAAGTGGAGAGAAAATATCATTGCTCGTATGATAGTGGGCTTTGCTGGTTGCGGTGAATCTATGGCATGCGGACCAGAGAGGGAACACCCTGAATTCAAGAATGTGCTGCTCAGGGATTGGTGGATCAAATAAACAGGGTAGCTTACGTGCGTATTTGACCGGGACAACTTGTGGGTCAGATACGCCATCGGCGGACAAGGGAGGAAACATTATGAGGTTAAATAGGTGAAGTTTGGCGATTGGTGGGCTCTAAGAAGCCATTTGTAAAACTTGGATCTGATTGGGTAATCCATACTTCAAATTCAAGCATGGCGGGCTCTTGTATTCACTCCGGATTTATCGGGTCAGACTGAGGGCGCCTCTTGATACGTGGGCAGAGATATTTTTGAATAGATGCAAGGTATGGGTATCCTTTGGCAATATAGCATTGTTCCATGAGTTGCCAATTAAATTTATTAAAAAAATGTTATTGTATTTTTTGATTTAGATATACTAGAGGATTGAGGATTTTGCTTAGATGTTAAATAACCATTTATTGGTATGTCCTCATTATAGGAGGAAACTGTATGGCATTTAATAATGAGTTTCAAGAGTAAAATTTAGATATAATCAGATTAGGGGGTTTATTATCAGAAAGATGTAATTTTCTAGATCTGCTACCCTTGTAATAAGAGTTGTTAGGCTTTTTAATTGTATACATTTCGTTTTTTCTGTGTTACAAACTGTAATTATTTTGTACTAAGATTGTTAAATAGGCAGAGAAGGAGGTATACTGTTCGGATTATACCATCCAGACTTTTGTATGCATCTTTAATTTGCAAATTGTTTTTTTATTGTAAAGTTTGGATTTTGATTTTGTATTTTTACTTTACAGCTCTGATGATGTCCCAGAAGGGGACCAAACGCGTTGGCTGTGAAAAGTATTTACTGTTTTCAAGTTGACTGATATTGATGATATGATTGGATGCAAAATAAAGAAAAGAACATGAAGCATACATCTTAAGGATTTTCTTTTGGACTTCAATATTTAATTGTAGTACTTTTGTATATATTCAACGCTCCATCTAGAATATTGTGAACGATCCCTGAAACAATTGATCAGTGTGTAAAAATATGGGGTTCTTGGGTTGGGTTTTCTAAAGAAGTCCCCTTCCTGTTTGCTAATCCAGCCTTCACATTCTGCTTCTTCAATTAGAGTAGTGATTTCTATTTTTACGGTTTGTGTGGGATTGTGTGCCAAAATTGTGTAGTTATGTCCATCATTGAGTAGTCTTTGACATTCTGTCCTATATGCAGTTGTAGTTTGTAGTACAATTCCACCACCTTTGTCGGCTGGTTTTATGACAATCTCAATGTAATTCTGAAGTTCAGTCAATGCTGCCCGTTCTAAGTTGCTTAGGTTTTAAAATTTCCTAGAATTATTGGATACAATTTTTCCACTTCTGAGTATAAGCTTTTTCGAAAGCCAGTATTTCTACTGGGCTAGCGTGTGTCGGGGAATAGTATGTGGATTTTTTTGCATAACCCTGTGGTGGTAGTGGTTTTGTCTTCTGATTGGTCTTCGTCTCTGAAATATCCTTTCAGGCGTAATTTTTGGAAGAAACCCACCAACTCACAGTGCAGATGGAATTTGTCAAATGTTGGCGTTGGCACAAAACCCAGGCCTTTGCTGAGGACTTGCATCTGGGAAAGTACAAGCTCTTTATTTGTCAGGTTTGTGACTAAGTTGTTAATAACTTTGTTCCCTGACGTGATTGTGTCATGCTCCTGGTGTGCAGTCTGGAATTTTCTGGGTCCAATTGGAATCTGTTGTCCTTTCTCCTTCTCCCTCCATTGCCTTGGCCTGTGCCTAAAAATATGGGTGTTGATAGCCTTGAAAATGTGGAGGTCCCATGGGAGTGTATGGAGTGCCCCAATGTATCAGGTGTTGGTATGTGGGGTAAAAGGTGGTTTCATAGAAATGTTGTGGCAGATCATTGCATCCATGCCATGAGCCTCTCCAGGGTGTCCTTCTGTTTTTAGCTTTTTTTCCCACTTGTGTTCTCTATTACTGTCCCTTGATTCTGAGTCCATCAACTTGTCATCCGACGACCCTGTGCCTGATTTGTCTGAGGTGTAGTCAGTTGGATCTTTGTAGTCTTGGTTGGAGTAAAGGTATGTCTTACTGAAGGAACAATGTGTCACATCTTTTATGAGTTTTTTGATTTGGACTATGTTAAATATTCTTTGTATACATTAGTTTCTATGTTGATTTAGTCTAGTCTTTTTTTGAAAACCGTTATTGCGTTCCAATCATTAGCACCAGAAAGTAAGAAAGAAGGACTCAGCAGTGTCCGGTCCTTGGTATACCCATTTCTTCACAATAAAAAAGTTGGAATGTAAAGATAAAGAGAGGCAATGGTGGGTGGCCTACTGTCAAAAAGCAAAAGCAGAAGACAAATTAGCATTAGGCAAGCACCACAAAGTAATCAAATTTGAAAAAAAACTCCACTTCGAGGCCAAAATCTTAAACGCAGAAAACCACTCCAGGGAAATGTCCATTTGAAACAATTTGGCGATTCAGGGGATTCCCTTCAGGGGAGAAGACCACAAAATATTGTTTTTTGGAGACGATGTACTCCTGACACTCGCGGACCCGTCTCGGTCACTTCCAGCTTTGGAAATAAAACTAGCAAAATTCTAAGTGATAGCCGGCTTTAAAACCAATCATGACAAATCCTATTTCCTTAATCTCACCCTGCCGGACCCTCCTGTCTCAATCCCCCTTGCAGTGGACTAACGGCTCCCTCCAATACTTGGGGATCCAATTAACCCCACGGGTAGATGGGCTTTATAAAGCCAACTTTACGGCTGCTCTCCTTTAAATTGAAAATGATTTAAAGCAATGGAAGCCCCAATTCACTTCTTGCCTTGGCAGCATTCACGCTATTAAGATTACACTGTTCCCCAAATTATTATATCTGTTTAAGTCCCCACCTATCGTGCTAGACGCTACCTTTCTTCCTAAAATCAAATTGCTGCTTACACAGTTAATTTGGCAGAGAGGGCGGGTTCGCTTGTCTTTTTCCACACTGCGATGTCCATAGCAAAAGGGGGAGTATGATTGCCAGACATTGGGTTATATTAGAAAGATACCCAATTGCGGATAGTAACAGAATGGTTTAAAAGAGAGTCAGGGAAGCAGTGGCTCCATATGGATAGAGGAGTGGTGGGGTGGACAATAGGGGAGGAGCATACCCTGCCAATTTATGGCTATTACAGCGGTACAAAAGGGGGTGGTGATGGACGGAGCATCTGAACCAATCAAACACTCACACCCAGTCAACAGATCTGGGTTTAATCCATCACCGTTCTTTAGCCCACTCTGCCACCACATGGCCATATGCAAATAAATCTGTGAGGGAGTGATGTCGTTGTTTCCGGCGCTGGGGTTGGAGAGCTCTTTGACGATGGTGAGTTGGTGATCCACTGTGTGAGGTTGTTGGCTGCTTGGTTGGGGTCTGTTGAGCTGGCGGGGGGGTTCTGGCTCAGTGATGTGGTGAGCTGGTCGGTGGTAATCTTGTTCCAGCTCCTGCGGGGAACCTGTTGCGGGTGGTGGTGGATCGTGGTCTTTCTGAAGATGAAGTGTACGCAGCTGTGGTCTTTCCAGTGGAGTCCGGTGGAGTGGCTGAAGGAGATCTACTTGCTGGAGGAGTAGACTGGGTCAAGCGTGTGTCCGGCGTAGTGGGTGGGGGTGTTCACCAGTTGCTTGAGTCCGAGGTTGGCGAGGTTGTCCAGCAGGGTGATGGTGTTGTTGTCGTTGTTGTTCTCCAGGTGGAAGTTGAGGTCCCCTAGGAGGATGTGGTCGGCGGAGGGGAGGGCGTGTGGGCTGATGAAGTCTGCGATGTCTTCGCTGAATTGTGTGCGGGGTCCTGGGGGTCTGTAGATGAGGGTGCCTCTGATTGTGGTCTTGGGGTCGGTGTGTATCTGGAAGTGAAGATGTTCGACGGACGTGAGGGTGTCGTCGGAGTTGGTCATGATGCAGAAAGTGTTCTTGTGGACGATGGCGATGCCTCCTCCTGTCTGGTTGACGCGGTCCCTCCGGGGGATCTTGTATCCGTCCGGGATGGCGATGGCGATGTCGGGCGCTGAGGAGGTCTTCATCCATGTTTCCGTGAGGAAGGCGACGTCTGGAGATGTGGTGTCGAGCAGGTTCCAGAGTTCTACAGCGTGTCTGTGGACAGAGCGGGTGTTGAGCAGGATGCACTTCAGGTGGTTGCTGCTGGTGCTCGGCTTGGCGGGTGCGGTGCAGGTCCGATGCAGGAAAACTTGCACGATTGGCAGTTGAAGGGTCCGTGGGTGCGTCTTGGGGTGGCTCGGTAGCAGCCGGGGATCCATCCGGTGTTGAGTGCGTTTAGGGTGGCGGCGTCGTAAGTCCGGCGGGTGGGCTGGCATCTGCGGGGGTCAGGGGGTCTGGCGCTGGGCGCGGTTCAGGTGCGGATGGGCGTAGAAGGGCTTGCCTTTGGCGCTCCTTCGGCACACAATCGTCACGCCCGCTGCGCGTGCACACTGCGCGTACGTGCGGACTCTGCCATAAATGGAGAGTGGGGGGGCGGAGCGAGGGAGGAGCAGCTGGGAGGCGGGAGCGGGGTGGCGAGTGGGGAGGGGAGCGGTGCGGTGAACAGAACGAAACAGGGGTGGGGCCGCGGGGAAGCAGCGGCAGGGAGCGGGGAGCGGGGTGGAACAGCGGGAGACAACGGCGGTAGAAGCACAAAAATAGAATCAGGGGCACAACAGTGGAAGCAACGACAAACAAATCAGGGGCACAACAGTGGAAGCAATGAAAACAAATCAGGGGTACAACAGTGGAAGCAACGACAAACACATCAGGGGCATAACAGTGGAAGCAATGAAAACAAATCAGGGGCACAACAGTGGACGCGCAAAAGAGATACTGGCACAACAAAGAAGCAAAATACAATTACTGGCCATGATACTCATTAATAATATCTTTTAACACGCTGCCTGTTGGACCTAGGGTCACCAGTCCACATAGGGTAGCATGGCACAGAGTGGGAAGGTCTAACCCAAAGGCAAAAGTGTTAAGCTTGCGTCACACCCTTACAGGAACTCAGCGTCCATCCATTCAAAAATAATGACGCTACACCAATTTAGAAAAATACGGACTGTTTTATAAAATTCTCTTTGTGGTTTCTCTTAGTTTCTTAGCAGTGTTTAGTTTTCGTTCATAAAATACTCTGCATTTGATTGTTAGCGCATTCACATTTACAATTAGCATTGAATATTCCACAGTTTTACTTGAAGCAAATATAAATAGTCAGGTTCTTAGCCTGGTAAAAATTCCCAACATTAACTTCAAATAAGGAAAGACATTTCTGTTTCATTTGACTTAGCACCTCATCAGGCAATATTCAATAACCAGATCAATGTGCCCTGGGTAGAATTTTATAACCAAGTGAGTCGCTTGGTACGGGATAAACATTAGGTGGTTAACTACATCTTTCATTACATTAGCACATACATTCATGAATAGTCCCAAGGTAATAATTTACATAAGATTGCCAACACGTCTTTATGGTCAATTACTCACTTAGCAGGCGTGCATGTTCTGGAAAATGACATAACTCCTTACCCTCCTACTCAACATAAGATCTTACAGTTTCATAAGCTGATGGAACTCCAATGAACAGTTCCTGGTACCACACTGTGACAACAATTCAGATGAGTAAATAAGGTAACTCCACCTCAGGCAGGAGGTCAGGCCCAGTTCGTAATTTTAAGAAGGGCCGATAAATATAGGCGTTATGCGCCAATTCCTTTGCTGCAGTCACTCATCAAGGTAGCTGATCCGCACAGGATGACTCACGAGTCTATGCCCCTGAGAGTCACCACTGACCTGAGGAACTCAAGATAACAACCACCCTTTTGATGGCAGGTTTACTCACTTCGTTCTCTCACACAACCGGTGAGATCTCACCCCCTCCGACAGGCAGGATTTGCTCACGTCTTGTTAGATGGGAGAGCAGCTCCCTCGATTTCCTACCGACTTTGGCTAATGCGCTAATGCGCTAACTCCACACCTCAGCTCCAGCACGTTAACCTGAACGCCTCACTTGTGGGTTTCTTTTCTTTCAATAACACGCAGTTGGCGCTCATACGGGAAGAAGGGCTCACGGCCGCTCTGCCACTTCACCCGCTGACCTCTCTCTGTTCTCCGGGGTAGTTTGAGCCGGCAGTATAGACGCGGGAGAGTGACGCGTCAGGGTGGAAGCCTCGGTCTCCAGGCAACTCCGCCCCGCGTCTCTCCCAGCACTGCCTTAGTTTCCTGTCAACGCGGCCCGGCTTCCCTTCACAGGCTGGTTCACTGCACCAGCTGACTCGCCCCTGAAGTAAGCCGCCATACTCCGGAACCCTCCCCCGGAATCTCGCTCACCAGGAAGCCGCTGCGGTGAGTGGAAAAGGCTTGTTACGAGAGGCAAGGGGGGGGTAATATTTTCCCAGACTGACTAAGGTGGTTACACAGAGGGGCTCTGGAAACCTGTGTAGAACCCCAAATTCTTAGAGGCCATGCATGGGGAAGCTCAGTCTCACCGTTGCTCTGGGCAACAGTAGGGCGTCAAGGGACAACTTCACCCAGGCTACCTTTCCAGCTGGGGCAACAGCACTCACCACCTTGATTATTGTCCTGGCTTCCCTCGCACTTCCTGGTCAGGGAAATCTCCCTCCTGTGAGATAGGAGAGGGGCCCAGTTGGTCTATTAATAACCGGGTCAGGTCAACAGATGGGGGGCAGCATCAACTGCGGGAGCAGCAGCCTCTGGAGGCAATCAACCCCTTTAGTGCGACACCCTCCACAATCAGCAGCCTGGGCTCCAGTCCACCCCTTCAGTGTCCAATGTGTTCACAAAATGGCCACCCCACAGTCCCCCTATATATAGTCTGTGCCCAAGGTTCCAGAGTGGACCAGAAGGTTCCAGAACCTCTCACTAGTCTATGGGTCATCACTGAGGTAAAATTCCTTGTCAGTTGGCAGCCACCATTTTGTGTCTCTGTATACTCCATTTTAAGAAAGCGCCTAACCCCAAGGACAACACTAAAAATGCTAGTGGACATAGAAAATAATGGAATTGGAAGGCAGAAAGGGGACAAAAAAAGAATAATAATAGGAGGGACCACCCAAAGGGCCGACAGGTCTAACACGCGTCCCCCCCAGCTGAAAGTGGGGAGAGCTACCCAACCCCTTGAGAGTTCTCATCACTAAGGCGGAAATACCTGGAGAGACCGTCGGCATTGGCGTGGTCCACTCCTGGCCGATGTTCCACCCGGAAGTCCATTCCCTGTAGGGAGATGGACCATCTCAACAGCTTGGGAATCTCCCCCTTCATTTGCATCAGCCAACGAAGGGGTCGATGGTCGGTCTGAACCAGGAAGTGCGAGCCAAATAGGTATGGCCGCAACTTCTTCAGAGCCCATACCACTGCAAAGGCTTCCCGCTCAATTGCACTCCACTTCTGTTCCCGGGGAAACAGTCTTCTGGATAGGAAGACAACCGGTTGATCCAGACCCTCTTCATTGAGTTGCGACAACACTGCCCCAATGCCATGCTCGGATGCGTCTGTCTGAACAATGAATTATTTGGAAAAATCTGGGGCCCTTAGGACCGGTGCTGCACACATTGCTTGTTTCAACTTATCAAAGGTTTGCTGACAAGCCTCTGTCCAGACTACCCGTCGAGGTTGCTTCTTGGATGTGAGCTCCGTTAGGGGTGCTACAATAGTGCCATACCCCTTCACTAAGTGACAGTAGTAACCTGTGAGGCCCAGGAAAGCTCGAACCTCAGTTTGGGTCTTGGGGGGTTCCCAGGCCATGATAGCCTCAATCTTCGCCTGGAGGGGCTGCACCATTCGCCTGCCCACCAAGTGGCCTAGGTACACAACTGACCCCTGCCCGATCTGACATTTACTGGCCTTGATTGTCAAGCCATCCTGTTTCAGGGCCTGGAGAACAGCTTGTAAGTGATACAAATGGTCCTCCCAACTGCTGCTGAAGACGGCAATGTCATCCAGATAAGCAGCGGAGAAGGCCTCCATCCCTGAGAGGACTTGGTTCACCAGCCGCTGAAAGGTGGCAGGGGCGTTCTTGAGCCCAAAGGGCCTTACGCAGAACTGGTAGTGGCCCTCAGGCGTGGAGAAGGCTAACCTTTCCTTTGCTCCATCTGTAAGATATATCTGCCAGTACCCTGAAGTGAGGTCAAAGGTACTCAAGTATTGGGCAGCTCCCATTTGGTCTATTAAGTTCATCCGCCCTAGGGATCGGATGTGCATCAGTTTTGGTCACTGAATTCAGTCCCCGGTAATCCACACAGAACCTTAGTTCTGGAGTGGTGCTAGAAGGTTCAATTACTCCTAGCTCCAGCATCTTTGTGACTTCACTGTGGATGCTGGCCTTCACCTTGTCTGACAGCCGGTAGGTCTTAGACTTCACAGGTGGGCTCTCTCCTGTGTCCACATCATGGGTACACAGGTGGGTCCTTCCCGGGACAAGGGAGAAAAGCGAGGAGTACTGCTCCAGGACTTGGCGGCAGTCCCTCTGCTGTTCAGGAGTCAGGGATGGTGAGAGAATCACTCCTTCCACCGACCCATCCTTTTCCTGAGACGAAAAGAGATCACGGAGAGGCTCGCTTTCCGCTTCCTCTGCTCCGTCAGTCACCATCATTAAGATGACCTCGGGCCTCTCATGGTGGGGTTTGAGACGATTGGCATGAAGCACCCATAGGGGCTGTCGAGGGGTCTTAAGGTCCACCAAGTAGGTGGCCTTACCCTTTTTCTCCATCACCTCAAAGGGGCCTGTCCAGCGATCCTGGAGGGCACTTAGCTCTCCAGGTTCCATCATCCACACTTTCTGGCCAGGCTCCAACTCCACAGGGTGAGCATTGTGGTCATACCACGCCTTCATCACTGCTTGGCTGGCTTCCAAGTTATCTGAAGCTTGCTTCCACAACTTAGCCATTTGGCTCCGGAAGGCCAGCATGTAGCTCACCACATCCTGGGGAAGTTTCCTGGGAGATTTTTCCATTCCGTCTTTCACCAGGCTGGAAGGTCCACGCACAGGGTGCCCATACAGAAGCACGAAGGGGCTGAAGCCCACTCCCTTCTGTAATACTTCCCTGTAGGAAAACAACAGACACGGTAGGAGGACATCCCATTTCCTCCACAGGCTCTCAGGCAGACTTCTTATCATGCCTTTCAAGGTCTTGTTGAACCTCTCCACCAGACCATTGGTCTGTGGGTGATAAGGAGTGGTAAACCGGTAGGTAACTCCACACTCCTTCCACATAGCCCGCATGTATGCTGACATGAAGTTGGTCCCCCTGTCGGACACAACCTCCTTGGGGAAACCCACTCGGGTAAAGATCCCCATCAGGGCCCTAGCCACTACAGGTGCAGTAATGGTCCTCAGAGGAATTGCCTCTGGGTACCGTGTGGCGTGATCCACTAGAACCAGGATGAACCTGTGACCAGCTGTAGTTGGTGGATCCAATGGCCCCACAATGTCGATGCCCACCCCTTCAAAGGGGGTGCTAATGACAGGAAGTGGTTCCAGGAGAGCTTTCAGCTTCACCCCTGTTTTCCCACTGGCTTGGCAAGACACACATGTCCGACAGTACGTGTCGGACGCCACCCTCATCTGAAGCCAATAAAAGTGGGGGACAAGCCGGGCAAAGGTCTTGTCCTGCCCTAAGTGTCCTGCCAAGGTTGGATGTATGACGTTACAACGCATACTTTTACAACGACTACCTTTACAACGCATTTTTTACAACGCAGGATCCATTACAACGAAGTACCATTACAACGCATGTATTTACAACGCAGATACCTTTACAACGCATACCATTACAACGTAAGTATTAGTAAGTATATCATATTTTTTGAAATATAAATTAATTAAAATTAATTTAATTTAATGTAATTTAATTAATTTATTTAATTTGAATAATTTAATTTAATTAATTTAATGTAATTTAATATGATTAATTTATTTTAATGTAATTTAATTAATTTAATGTAATTTAATGTAATTTATTTAATTTAATTAATTTAATTTAAATAATTTAATTTAATTTAATGTAATTTAATTAAATTAATTAATTTAAATAATTTAATTTAATTAATTTAATTTAATGTAATTAAATATAATTAATTTATTTCAATTTAATTTAATTAATTTTATGTAATTTAATGTAATGTAATTAAATTAATTAATTTAATTTAATTTATTTTAATTAATTTAATTTAATTAATCTAATTAATTCTAATTTAATTTAATTATTTAATTTAATTTAATTTAATTAATTTTAATGTAATTTAATTATTTAATTTAATTTAATTTATCCTGTACACCTTTACCCCAAAAACCCAAAACTGACCCTGAACCCTAAAAATACCCCTTTACCCAAAAACCCAAAACTGACCCTGAACCCTAAAAATACCCCTTTACCCAAAAACTGAAAACTGACCCTGAACCCTAAAAATACCCCTTTACCCAAAAACTGAAAACTGACCCTGAACCCTAAAAATACCCCTTTACCCAAAAACATGAAAACTGACCCTGAATCCTAAAAATACCCCTTTACCCAAAAACTGAAAACTGACCCTGAACCCTAAAAATACCCCTTTTCCCAAAAACTGAAAACTGACCCTGAACCCTAAAAATACCCCTTTACCCAAAAACTGAAAACTGACCCTGAACCCTAAAAATACCCCTTAACAAAACCCAAACATATAACATTTTAAATATAATTATATACTTACCAATACTTACGTTGTAATGGTATGCGTTGTAAAGGTACCTGCGTTGTAAAAACATGCGTTGTAAATACATGCGTTGTAATAGTTTTTGCGTTGTAAAAGTTTTGTTGTAAAGGTACTGCGTTGTAAAAGTTGCATTGTAAAGGTTGTTTCCCGCCAAGGTTATCTCATGAGACAGTTCTAAAAGAAAGGCTCGGTACCATTGAGGGACAACCAAGGCCTGTGATGAACCGTGCACGGGTGCCTTAGGTTCACTGTAGAGGAGTCCATCCTCCCAGTAAATATGGTAATTCCCAGTAACGTTCCCTGCTGCCTGGGCTTCAGCATGTCGCCTCAGTCCCTCAAGGGTAGGGCACTCCTTCTGGCCCTTACACAACTCCTCCCTGGTAGGCCCTCCCTCCACATGCCACTCGGCAGGGATAGGTAGGTTCTCCAAGGAGATAACATCCCCCTCCGCGGACTCCTGGTCCACCACCACAGGTGGCCTATCCGTCTCACGGGGCATGGATGCCGAGGCAGGCTTCTCTTGTCTCCGAATCTTTCCCTTGCTGGCAGCTGGCTGGGCCTTTGTTCCAGGCTCCAGCCCAAGCGAACTCCCCCTCCGGGTAGTCACAGACCTTGTGCTAGCACAGGCCCAGTCAGGTGTACCCAGCATCTCAGAATGAGTCCGGTATTCCACCTCCTTCCAAGCATTGTGCTCCATATCATTCCCCAACAGACAATCAACTGGCACGGCAGGGCTTACGGCAACTCGAAGTGAACCTGCAACCCCTTCCCACTCAAATGGAACCTTGGCCACAGGGTAGTGGCCCAATTTGCCGTCAGCCATCGCGGCGGGGTGGAGTACATGTGGAATCACCTGCTCTGGAGACCCAAGTTGACTCCTTACCATAGTCATACTGGCTCCTGTGTCTCTCAGAGCCTCCCCTCTTAGGCCATTGATGGTGACCCACTGCCCATACTTAGTAGTATTTGAGGGCACCTGGATCTTAGGAACCATCTCCCGATCTCCTAGGGACACTAAGGTGACACTCGCCCACTCCCCCCTTTATCTAAGGGCAACTCCTCCCCGAGCACTACACTAGCTACTCCCGGGGCTTTTCCTCCAGTGGGAGGGGGTGGTCTCTTTGGGCACTTGACATCTCCCTTATAGTGTCCAACGCCACCACACTCAAAGCAGTGGACAACCCTTGGCTGCTGACTTTGGCCAGGATCAGGGTTTCTGGGCGGGTTAGCCTTAGAGATGAATCCTGTTCCCTTTCCCTGGAAACTGTTTTGGGGGCCTTTTGAGAACTCCCTCTTTTTATCTCCCCCCTCTTTCTTCTGGGGGGCGCCCTGTCTGGTCCTTTGGGAATCCCATCCAGTCCCCTTTGAGGACACCCGGGTACTAGCCCAGATGTCCGCCTCCTCAGCAAGCTTCCGGGGCTGGTCAGCTTGCTGTCTACCAAGTGTGTTGTCGCAGCTCGGGAAAACATTTCTCGAGTAGGTGCTCCTTGAGGATAAGGTCATACAACCCCTCGTAGTCCCTCACCTCGCTGCCTTGTACCCAACCCTCTAATGCCTTCTTTGCGTAGTCCAGAACATCCACCCAATTCTGTGTGCTTAGTTTATGGCTACTCCTAAATTTCTTTTAATTTACAACAAGGGGTTTCTGTCGGTATTTTTCAGGAGTCAGTCCAAACTTTCTTATCAGCGCCACTTTCATGGTGGGGTAGTGAGTCTGCTCTCCCTGCTCTAGGGTCAATAGTGTATCCCTTCCTGCAGGAGGCATGTATTTATACAAGCCACCCCCCCAGTGTTTCTCCAGTATCCCATGGGCTCTTAAGGAGACCTCATAGGCAGCCAGCCACTTGGCGATGTCATCCCCTGCGCTGTAGCTGGCGACTACGTCCTTTGGTAAATAGGGTCTGAGTTCCCTGGTTGTATCTTTGGATTCGCTGCCACCATTAGGAGTACTGGGAGCCCCTGCTTGCAGGGCCTGGAAATCTAACTCTCTGAGTCTCAACTCATGAGCCATCCTCTGCTCCTCCCTCTCCTTTTCCAACCTAGCTAACTCCCACTTCAACTGTCTTTTCTCTCTTCGGTCAGCTAATTCAGCTTCGGTCAAGCTTCTTCCAGAGACACTGCTGCCCCCCCTTGAAAGTGTCCTAGGACCCGTTAGTAGGTTCCCCACTTCAGGTTGGTACAGTCCATCCACCCCAATGACAGTGTCCAGATCCCCTCTTCCTCCTCCTTCCCATCTGGATGCGCTGCCACCCACGCTCTCAAGCTGGTTTGGAGTTCCCCCTTTTTAGCACCACGCTTGAAGAACACTCCCATATTTTGGCATAATTCTCTAAGTTGGGCCACAGTATAGGTCTCCAATTCTTCCAGAGCAAATTCCATTTTGCCAATGAGAGTCAGGGACAGCCACTTGGAAGAAATTAGTTAACAGGGTAATTAGAAGCTACTTCCAGCCACCACCAGGAGAAAATTTGGAAAAGCACAAATTTAATTAGGAAGTCCGGTTGGAGAAAACTCCAGGTGTAGGCATGTGGTACACACTGCGTTACTATTGAGTGGACGCAAGCACAAGCTCTATCCCACCGCTGCACATCAATTATGTTGGACCTAGGGTCACCAGTCCACATAGGGTAGCCTGGCACAGAGTGGGAAGGTCTAACCCAAAGGCAATAGTGTTAAGCTTGCGTCACACCCTTACAGGAACTCAGCGTCCATCCATTAAAAAATAATGACACTACACCAATTAAAAAAAATACTCGCTGTTTCATAACATTCTCTTTGTGGTTTCTCTTAGTTTCTTAGCAGTGTTTAGTTTTCGTTCATAAAATACTCTGCATTTGATTGTTAGCGCATTCACATTTACAATTTAGCATTGAATATTCCACAGTTTTACTTGAAGCAAATATAAATAGTCAGGTTCTTAGCCTGGTAAAAATTCCCAACATTAACTTCAAATACGGAAAGACATTTCTGTTTCATTTGACTTAGCACCGCATCAGGCAATATTCAATAACCAGATCAATGTGCCCTGGGTAGAATTTTATAACCAAGTGAGTCGATTGGTACAGGATAAACATTAGGTGGTTAACTACATCTTTCATTACATTAGCACATACATTCATGAATAGTCCCAAGGTAATAATTTACATAAGATTGCCAACACGTCTTTATGGTCAATTACTCACTTAGCAGGCGTGCATGTTCTGGAAAATGACATAACTCCTTACCCTCCTACTCAACATAAGATCTTACAGTTTCATAAGCTGATGGAACTCCAATGAACAGTTCCTGGTACCACACTGTGACAACAATTCAGATGAGTAAATAAGGTAACTCCACCTCAGGCAGGAGGTCAGGCCCAGTTCGTAATTTTAAGAAGGGCCGATAAATATAGGCGTTATGGGCCAATTCCTTTGCTGCAGTCATTCATCAAGGTAGCTGATCCACACAGGATGACTCACGAGTCTATGCCCCTGCCGAGTCACCACTGACCTGAGAAACTCAAGATAACAACCACCCTTTTGATGGCAGGTTTACTCACTTCGTTCTCTCACACAACCGGTGAGATCTCACGCCCTCCGACAGGCAGGATTTTCTCACGTTTTGTTAGATGGGAGAGCAGCTCCCTCGATTTCCTAACGACCGTGGCTAAGGCGCTAACTCCACACCTCAGCTCCAGCACGTTAACCCAAGCGCCTCACCTGCGTGTTTCTTTTCTTTCAATAACACGCAGTTGGCGCTCATACGGGAAGAAGGGCTCACGGCCGCTCTGCCACTTCACCCGCTGACCTCTCTCTGTTCTCCGGGGTAGTTTGAGCCGGCAGTATAGACGCGGGAGAGTGACGCGCCAGGGCGAAAGCCTCGGTCTCCAGGCGACTCCGCCCGCGTCTCTCCCAGCACTGCCTTAGTTTCCTGTCAGCGCGGCCTGGCTTCCCTTCACAGGCCGGTCCGCTGCGCCAGCGGACTCGCCCCTGAAGTAAGCCCACAGCCGCCGTACTCCAGAACCCTCCCCCGGAATCTCGCTCACCAGGAAGCCGCTGCAGTGAGTGGAAAAGGCTTGTTACGAGAGGCGAGGGGGGGTAATATTTTCCCGGACTGACTGCGGTGGTTACACAGAGGGGCTCCGGAAACCTGTGTAGAACCCCAAATTCTTAGAGGCCATGCATGGGGAAGCTCAGTCTCACCGTTGCTCTGGTCAACAGTAGGGCGTCAAGGGACAACTTCACCCAGGCTACCTTTCCAGCTGGGGCAACAGCACTCACCACCTTGATTATTGTCCTGGTTTCCCTCGCACGTCCTGGTCAGGGAAATCTCCCTCCTGTGAAATAGGAGAGGGGCCCAGTTGGCCTATTAATAACCGGGTCAGGTCAACAGATGGGGGGCAGCATCAACTGCGGGAGCAGCAGCCTCTGGAGGCAATCAACCCCTTTAGTGCGACACCCTCCACAATCAGCAGCCTGGACTCCAGGCCCCCCCTTCAGTGTCCAATGTCTTCACAAAATGGCTGCCCCACAGTCCCCCTATATATAGCCTGTGCCCAAGGTTCCAGAGTGGACCAGAAGGTTCCAGAACCTCTCACTAGTCTATGGGTCATCCCTGAGGTAACATTCCTTGTCCGTTGGCAGCCGCCATTTTGTGTCTCTGTATACTCCATTTTAAGAAAGCGCCTAACCCCAAGGACAACACTAAAAATGCTAGTGGACATAAAAAAGAATGGAATTGGAAGGCAGAAAGGGGACAAAAAAAATAATAAAAAATAATAGGAGAGACCACCCAAAGGGCCGACAGGTCTAACACTGCCTCTATGCATGTAACTTGCTATTACACACCCACAGGAAGGGTATGTGGATATTATGGGTTTTTGATGCCCTCTATCCAGGAGTGCCCCACAAAAAGAAATCCTCTTTGAATTGACAATACCCAAACGTTTCACAAGAATTTGAACAACAGCTCCAATTGCAGCAGGAACTTCTCAGTGCCAAAATGTGTGCACCTTAGCAACAACCACCAAGATGACAGCACCCAGCTGCAACATTTCCCCAAAACATGCCAGCCAGGAAGAAAGAGACAACGTTAAAATATTTCTCATCTCTTGCCTGATCAGGAACCTGTAACGTCCCAGAAAGCTAAGACCAACATGCCAAACGTGCTGGGCACACCAATAACGTTATTGATAGACATAGGTAGATCAATTAATGTGATGAACAAGAGAAAATGTGATGATCTGAAACACCAGAGGGCTCTAAAGCCCATCAAAGTAAAAAAAAACGTTTGCCTACAGTGGAGTCACCACTATTCCTTTGGAAGGTGTGTTCAAGCGCTCAGTGTCACAATACAACACAACATGGAATGCCAACTTCTTTGTTGCTGCTCTACAGCCAAAGAACAAAAACTTGTAAGGAAATAGGACTATTAGTTTTGCAGGATAGGGCCACATTGACCTCTTCACTGGAAACCAAGACCCCCATTGTAGTACTTGACTCTCTCAGGGTAGCGAAGTAGATCAACCTCAGGGGAGGTTGTGTGGGCTTGTAATTTTGATTCACTGGCACGCAGTAATAACACTCAATAATTGATTGTCCAAGAAATACATGTTAGAAAACCTACACTGCATCACTGACATCAATAACCATGTGTTATCTGCAATCATTATGATCAATAGGCATTGTAACATTGATGAGAAATCACTGTCAGCAATACAACTTTTAAATAAAGTATTATAATCAACATACCATGTCTTCCATAAGACACCTTAAACCGCTAAAACATGCAGCCATAGGACCAACCACTAGAGATCCTGCATTCCCAAGCTGTAGAACAAACGTTCTAGTCTTAGGAGTACTTAAAATTGCTAAGAAAAACAGGAAGGGAGGTACATAAATCTCTTGACCCTATAAAAATTTGGTCACTTTTCACAATTTCTTTGGGAGGGGCTGATGCAACTCCTGCCACCCCCACCAACTATCTTTTGAGTGTTGGTGCTGACCCTGCAATCCTGGTGCTACCACAAGAATAAGCTTTTGGAAAAGGGAAGCCCCACTGGGCATCATAGGGCGCTGCTTCTAGGAGGGAGGGTGCATATTGAATGAGCGACTTTGGCAGTGGTGGTTCTTCATTCATAAGTTTCTGTTCACTGGGACTGCTTATTTCCTTTATGGGCTTTAATTTTTATGGGGACTTTTTCTATTGGGGTGCCCGGTCCCACCCACATTAGATTAGATTAGATCAATAATTTATAGAGAACCTGGTTACTCCAATAGAATGTCCCTGTCCTAAGGATCCTTCCTCCTAGTCCTATCCGGCCCATCCAGTAGCCTCAGCACCAATCTGCCTGATTTGACCGGAAAAAAACATGTTTTTAGTTTCCTGCAGAATATTACTTCTGATGGCTGCATCCTCATATCCAGTGGTAATTGATTCCAGATTTTTGTTGCTAGAAAACCAAAAGATCTACCTCCCAGTCTTGGTCTTTATACTGTTAGAGCAGTCAACCTAGTAGTGCCGGCAGATCTGAGATTCCTTATAGGCCTGTAGGAGGTAAGTAAAGAAAAAAGATAACTAGGCCCCTTCTTATTTAGAATTCTGTGACAGAAGAACAAAGCTTTAAAGGTCACTCGGTCCTGCACCGGAGGCCAAGACATACCAATGCTCTCCCGGGAGGGGCAGTGTGTAGTTCCCCCTCCCACTCTACCTAATCAGCTCTGTTTCCTTGCACACAGCCACACATTGTGCATCTTCTTTTTTTCTTTTCTTTTCATCTTAGGTGTCCCACCTCTCATACAGAGGTGAGAGTTAATTAACTGATACTGATTTTTTTACTCACCCCTTCCTCCTCATGAGCACAGTGAAGCACTGTTAATTACTCCTTTTATGTGGAGAGGCCTTTGTTCCCTCTGCTGTGTATCAGAGTAATTAATTTGGCACCAGCTAGGTGACAAAAGGCCTGAAATCTGATCCTGAGCCAGAAAAATATGACAGACCTGGACGACCTGCATATTCAAACTTGGTGCACATGTTTCACCACAGTTTGATACCATACTGGACTTTTTAGACCTAAGGGAAGCAAACTAGCACTTTGGGGCAGATTTCACCCATGGGTAAAATACAGTAACACTGCAGCTAATCCAGTAAACCCTACTAACCATACCAGTGAGTGCCCAATCAATTAATCAATCAGGGGTTTAGAGAGCATGCTTCTCACACTTGAGGGTCTCAAGGCACTAGGGGGGGGCAGCTCTGGATCAGTCGAAGAGCCATGTCTTGAGATTCTTCCTGAATGTGTGCTGGGTTGGGAGCGTCTGATGTTCACCGTGAGCTCGTTCCAGGTTTTGGCTACAATGTAGGAGATGGCTCTCCCACCTGCTCTGTTTCTGCGGATGCGGGGGGCCTCTGCCAGGGAGAAGTCGGCTGAGCAGAGGTTCCTCTTGGGTACGTGGAAGGATAATCTATCGTTGAGGTATTTGGGCCCGGAATTGTTGAGGGATTTGTAGGCGTAGGTGAGGAGTTTGAAGGTGATCCTCTTCACGACGGGGAGCCAGTGGAGGTCTTGTAGGTGTTAGGTCATGCGTTCGAGGTGCGGTGTCCCGAGGACGAGTCTGGCTGCGGCGTTCTGGGTGGTTTGGAGTTTGTGTAGATGGGTTTTGTTGATCCTGGCGCATAGGGTGTTGCCGTAGTCCAGTCTGCTGGTTATGAGAGTGTGGGTGATGGTCTTTCCGCAGTCAGGGGGGATCCATTTGAAGGTCTTATGGATGATGCGCAGGCAGTTGAAACAGATGGAGGCGACTGCGTTGATCTGGCGGTTCATGGAGAGGGAGGATTCAATGATGATACCGAGGTTTCCGTAGTGGTCTGTAGGTGTGGGTGGATTCCCGAGGGCGGTGGATCACCATGTGTTGTCCCAGGCGGAGGTACAGGGTCCGAGGAGGAGGACCTCGGTCTTCTCTGAGTTGAGCTTCAAGCAGCTGTCTTTCATCCAGGCTGCCACGTTCTTCATTCCTCTCTGGAAACTGAGTCTTGTGTCTTCTGGATTTTTCGTGAGTGAGAGGATAAAGTTTTAAGGCCTAGCCCAGATGAACATCTAAACTTGCAGAGTCCCCTGTGTGCCAGGATACCTGTGCACACTGACCGAGCTGTGCACAATGATAGGTGCACAACAGGCCAGGTCTGGTGGCTCAGTGGACTAATGCATCCACTGCAGGGACATGTGTTCGAGCTCATGGTCACAGGTTCAAATCCTAGCGAGTCCACTCAGCCTTTCATCCATCTGAGGTCAATAAAATGAGTACCATTGAGTTGGGTAATAATAAACATATGTTATTCAGCGCCAAGAGGCCCAGGCGGGGTAAACGTGTGCTACACAAATACGGGGAACATCACTTACAACGCAACTTTTACCACGCAGTGCCTTTACGACGCAACTTTTACAATGCAAACCATTACAACGAAATGCGCTGGGGGGTGCTCTAGGATAGGGAATGTGTTTGATGTACTATCCAACACCTTCCCTACTATCCACGGGGACTGGAGTTGGAATAGTAAATTAAACAATTCACTATCCAGCGCCTAAAAGCATTATGCGTTGTAATGGTATGCGTTTTAAAACTCTCGTTGTAAAAGCATGCGATGTAAAAGCATGCATTGTAATGTCGTACATCCCACAAATAAACATTATGTTAGTCTCACACGGGCAGCCACATGTGCACACATGGTGATATCTAACCAGATAAGTGCCCCTTACTCTAGCTGTGTCACAACAGCTTATCTTAAAAGGCAGATACTGGTGGTAAACATGCACAGCCCATGTTCTATGTGATTACTATAGGAGAGATACAAGTAGTGAGATTCACCCACATTAAAAGTCATAAAATTGGGTGACCAAAAAGCAAAAAATCTGGGGCAGATTAAATGAGCAGAGTCGATTTTACTACAAAACATAAACAATTTGCAGCAGATTTTAATTTTAGCATGGAAACATACTATCTGGATTCCAATACCTCTTCAAAGAATTTGGTAGGCTATGGACTCTGGCGTGTCACTCTATAGTGACACCACAATCAGGCCTGTCGCACCTTGACATCACTTATCCTCTTTTCCCCTCCACTCAGCTAAACAGACAGAACTAAAAAAGCTTGAGAAGTTAGGGGTCTTTGAAAACGTCTCTGTCCCCACTCCCTGTTTCATGCGACTACCAAAGTAATTAAGAGGGAATGGCACATCGCCTTAACAATTGGTTACTGCATTAACATTCTGTAAAGACGGGTCGGACAGGGTAATGTTGATTTGTAGAGTTTAATCCGGAAACACTGGTACAGCAGAGAAACACCTCCACACTCTTCTCATCTCAGCATCCACAACTCCATGCTCTAGAACACGTGTTGATATGGAGGAGTGGAGCAAGAGAAGAGTCAAAAGAGTGAGACACAAAAAAACCCTATAGCAACATATAATCAAACATATTGCATCTTCCCCCTTACAAAATAAAACAAAAAAAACCCAATAAATTAAGATACATCATCACAAAAATAATCCATCATCCATTGATGCTTAGAATGAATACGTTTGTTATCAGAACGTGGTAAGTTTACATTAGCGTTGGCTTGATCTCCTCCAGATGGTAAATCTATATTACTTTGCTCCCCACTAGATGGTAAATTCACATCACCACCTCCACCAGAAACAACAATACTATTGTTCACATTGGAAGAATCAGAATCAACAATAACACAATCAGGAGTGCTATCACAATTGTCATCAGAGTTGGTAGGGATATTATCCCTTGTGGTAATGTCCCACTCAGAGTGAATATCAGGGGAGCGTGCAGTCCTCAAAGGAGGAAATTTATTAGACAAACTTGAAGGAGGGCGAAAAATGGCTAATCATTTAAGGTTCCAAACTTTACCATCAGACAATTGTACAGCATTTTTGTAAACTTTTTTAACTCTCAAAGGTTTGAAGTATTGACTTTCACCTTTACTAGTTTTCCAGGGTTTCTTGACCCTAACCCAGGAACCAACCTTGATATAAGCATCCTTAGTATGGTGTTTTCGGTTATACGCTTCATGGTACTTGTTACATTTATCTACAATCCTAGACCTAATGACTTCAACAGGGACAGTAGTGGAAGTAGTTTCTAATAACCACTTGGGTTGCACTTAGTTCTGGTACCACAACTTCTCATAACTTCAAAAGGGAATACCTCCAAAGAATCATGAGGTGTGGTTCTATACATCCACACAGTTTTAAAAATGTGCACTTTCCAATCACAATCATTCTAAACGGCCATTTGAATAGAATTCTTTAAAACTCAATTACACCTTTCAATAATGCATTACCAGATGGGTTATAAAGAGAGGTAGTCCTGTGTTTGATACCAGTTTTTTTTAAAATAGTATGCCACGGTTTGGTAGGAACGAAAGACTCACCTAACTTAGGTCTCAAGGTCACTAAGGATTTATCTGAATTACATCAAGACAAAGAATCACGTACAGCTCTCTCAATTAGGACATCAATCCCGGGCCACCAGAACCATTGCTTGATTCTTTGCTTCGTTTTAACTATGCCACTGTGTTCCTTATGACAAAGTTTAACAATTTTCATTCTTAAGGAAAGAGGGGGAATAACCTTATCACCTCTGAAAATAGATCCATTAGTAACAGAAAGTTCATTTCTGATTTCCCAATAAGCTTTAAAAGTTTCCGGAAGTTTGCTTTTGCACGGCCAGCCATTATTAATAAATAGACAATTGTTGTAAAATAGAGTCCAGTCCATAACCATTTGACCATTCTTTCTTATCAAAGTTGGATAAACCTTGATTGTGAACTAAGGCAACAGTCTGCCCTAAATGGAAGGTTCCTAGCCGGTCCTATTTTGACAGAGTTGCGGTTCCAGCACTACATCAAGATGTGCTGGAGGTGATTGGGGCAGCTTTGCAGAAGAGTGCTGTTCACACTATCCACCTGACAACAGACATGTGGACCAGTTGCCAAGCCCTTGATTACATGTGCATCACTGCACACTGGGTCTCATTTGCAGGGGCTAGAGACAATATAAATGCAGGTGTTGACCCAGACACAATTTTTCAAGCTACTCGGAAACATGCAACAGTAGCCATTTTTGCCATGGAGAAATTTCATACTGCACAAAACATTTTAGAGGAGTTTAACAGTAAGGTCTTTCAATGGCTGCAGCCAAGAAAGCGCATGATTGGTTATGCTCCCACGGATAATGGCAGTAATATAGTTAAGGCCATGCATGAGGGTGACTATTTCAGAGTGCCGTGTTTGACGCACATTATTAACATTGTTGTGCAAGATTTCTTGAAAAAAGAAAAGACAGTCAGCAAGTTACTGACCACCTGCCGAAGAATCTGCACACATTTCAGCTTTCTTTTAACCCCTTCGACGCTCATGACGAGCTGGGCTCGTCATGCAGTAGCCTCCTGCTACGCTCATGACGAGCCCAGCTCGTCATGAATAATGGTAATCATGATTTTCCAGCACAGGGGAAAAATCCCCATAGCATTCAAAAGGTTAAGGCCCGGAAGCAGCTGAGGAACATGCATCGTGAACGTAGACTGCCAGTCAGAGGACTCATCCAGGAGGTGGTAACACGACCTTCTACATGCTTGAGCGTCTGTCTGAGCAGTGGGTGGTAATCAATCAGTATGTCTTTGAACTGGGGTCTACTATGAAAGACATGTGGCTAGAGTTGGAGGAATGGAAGCTAGTTAAAAGCCTGACAGACATGTTTCGTCCTTTTAAGGTCTTCACACGTGAAGTCAGCAGGGAGGACTGTACTTTGGGTAAAGCTATGCCATTGTTGCGCATGCTGGAGCACCAACTGAAGGCGGTGTCTTCAACATTCCGAGATGATGCTGAAAAGCAAGACGCATATCAGTTTGCGGAGAGGTTATTAAGCTGCCTAGTTGACAAAGGAAGGCTTAAAAAATACATACGGAACAACATTACATTTGTGCCACTATTCTGGATTCACGGTACAAAAATGCCGTGGCCAGCAAAGCATTCATTCCTTTTAATGAAGCAGATGTTTCAAAGTCCAAACATTGGATAGCTCTGTCTGCCACTCGGTTAGAAAAAGAGCGGCAGAAAATTGAAGGAACCGGCAGAAGTACTACTGAATCAGCAGGCGATCTGGCATCAAGGTCCACTTCTGAATCTGTGGCCGAAGGGTGTCACTTTCCCTCACAGCCGTTAACGACACCAGCAACCGTATCATCATCCTCACCAGCACCAGGCCCAACCATAATATTGTCGGAAGCGGATTGGATAACTCATCAAGGGTTTGCTCGTTCCAGTTATGCAAAGGCCACAGATGGTACGCAAGGTGGAGCAACCCTGGAGAACCTTGAGTCGATGGTGCAGGCCTATCTGGATGACCCAACAGAGGTCTTTGTTAATCAGAACCCATTGCTGAATTGGTATGGGAAAAGGCCTCTATGGCAACTGATCACCAACCTGGCTCTAAATTATTTGTCTTGCCCACTCGCAAGCGTGTCTTCTGAACGTGTTTTGCTGCTGGTGCCATTGTAACTTCAAAAAGGACCCGCCTCTCGCCCAAAAATGTGGAGAGGTTAACAATGATTAAGATGAATCAGCACTTCATACCACCAGATTACAAAATACGTGAATGCACGCAGGAAGAAGAGGACACCGACTCAATTCACAGAGTTTGAGGATGAGCTCTACTTCCCTGACACAAAGGCCTGAAAATGACTTCCTTTTTTTTTCATCCTTAGTCACTTTTATTCCTGTGTGTCTTTCTTTGTTTTGCAACTTTTACCACAACAAAACTCGAATCACCTAATCACAACAAGTCCATCAGCAGCACTATCTTCATCATCGCCCGACATCGCCATCGCCATCCCGGACGGATACAAGATCACCCGGAGGGACCGCGTCAACCAGACAGGAGGAGGAATCGCCATCATCCACAAGAACACCGTCCGCATCACGACCAACTCCGACGATACCCTCACAACCGCCGAACACCTGCACTTCCAGATACACACCGACCCAAAGACCACCCTCAGAGGCACCCTCATCTACAGACCCCCAGGACCTCGCTCACAATTCAGCGAAGACATCGCAGACTTCATCAGCCCGCACGCCCTCCCCTCCGCTGACTACATCCTCCTAGGGGACCTCAACTTCCACCTGGAGAACAACAACGACAGCAACACCACCACCCTGCTGGACAACCTCGCCAACCTCGGACTCAAGCAACTGGTGACCACCCCCACCCACTACGCCGGCCACACGCTTGTCCCTGTCTTCTCCTCCAGCAAAGACATCTCCTTCAGCCACGCCACCGGACTCCACTGGACAGACCACAGCTGCGTCCACCTCAGCTTCAGAAGGACCACGATCCACCACCACCCGCAACAGGTTCCCCACAGAAGCTGGAACAAGATCACCACCGACCAGCTCACCACATCCCTGAACCAGAACCCTCCCGCCAGCTCAACGAACCCCAACCAAGCCGCCAACAACCTCACAAGATGGATCACCAACTGCGCAGACGACCTTGCTCCACTGAAGACCCCCCCCCAGACCCGGCAGCAAGAAAGCATCCTGGTTCACCGACGAACTCAAGAGCTCCAAGAAGAACTGCCGAGTCCTCGAAAAAGCCTGGCGCAGAGACCCGACTACAGACAACATGACCACCCTCAAGCACGCCACCCGAAAATACCACCAGCTTATCCACACCACCAAGAACACCGCATTCAAGGAACGACTAGACAACAACGCCCACAACAGCAAGGAACTCTTCATCATCGTCAAAGAGCTCTCGAACCCTAGCGTCGGAAACAACGACATCACCCCCTCGCAAGACCTCTGCAACTCGCTCGCCTCGTTCTTCCACAGCAAGATCGCAGATATACACAACAGTTTCAGTACACAGCCGACGCACCCGATGACCGCACCAACGCCCCCCACCACCACCCTTCCCCGCCTGGACCCCGGTCAACACCGAAGACACCACCCGCACGATGAACTCCATCCACTCCGGATCACCAACCGACCCCTGCCCTCACCATGTCTTCAACAAGGCTGACTCCATCATCGCACCCCATCTCCGGGACATCATCAATGCCTCCTTCGACACCGCCACCTTCCCAGAGAGCTGGAAGCACGCCGAACTCAGCGCCCTACTGAAGAAACCATCAGCGGACCCCACCGACCTCAAAAACTACCGCCCCCATCTTGCTCCTTCCTTTTCCTGCCAAAGTCATCGAGAAGACCGTCAACAGACAGCTGGCCGCCTTCTTTGAGACGAACGGATCCCTCGACCACTCGCAGTCTGGCTTCCGAGCCAACCACAGCACCGAGACCGCCCTCATCGCAGCCACCGACGACATCCGAGCCCTGCTCGACAACGGGGAAACAGCGGCCCTCATCCTCCTGGACCTCTCCGCAGCGTTCGACACGATCTGCCACCGCACCCTAGTGCAGCGCCTCAACAACATCGGAATCCAGCAGAAGGCACTGGAGTGGATCATCTCCTTCCTCGCCGGAAGAACACAGATCAGAGGCCACCAAAGTCATCTGCGGCGTACCAAAAGGCTCATCGCTTAGCCCTACACTGTTCAACATCTACATGAGCCCCCTCGCGGCCACCGCACGCCAACACAACCTCAACATCATCTCCTATGCCGACAACACCCAGCTGATCCTCTCCCTCACCAACGACCCCGCAACCGCCAGAACCAACCTACACGAAGGGATGAAAGACGTAGCCGAGTGGATGATGAACAGCTGCCTGAAACTGAACTCAGATAAGATGGAAGTCCTCATCCTGGGATCATCACCCTCCACCTGGGACGACTCCTGGTGGCCCCCTGCCCTGAGCAGCGCACCCAAACCAACGGATCACGCACGCAACCTGGGCTTCATCCTGGACTCCTCCCTCTGGATGACCAGACAAGTCAACGCCGTCTCCTCGTCATGCTTCAACATCCTACGCATGCTACGGAAGATCTTCCGGTGGATCCCCACCGAAACCAGGAAGACGGTCACTCAGGCCCTCGTCACCAGCCGTCTGGACTACGGGAACACCCTTTACGCCGGAACGACAGCCAAACTACAGAAGAGACTCCAGCGGATCCAGAACGCCTCAGCACGACTCATCCTGGACATCCCCCGTCACAGCCACATCTCCGGACACTTGAGAGACCTGCACAGGCTCCCGATCAGCAAGAGAATCATGTTCCGACTCCTCACCCACGCACACAAAGCTCTCCACAACCAAGGCCCCAGTTACCTCAACGAACGCCTGACCTTCTACACTCCCACCCGCCAGGTACGATCGACCAGCAACGCCCTCGCCGCCGTCCCCCGCATCCGAAGAGCCGCGAAGGGAGGAAGATCCTTCTCCTACCTGGCTGCCAAGACGTGGAACTCCCTCCCCATCCACCTCCGCCTGACCCAAGACCACCTCGCCTTCAGGAAGCAACTCAAGACCTGGGTGTTTGAGCAGTAGCGGACCCCCCACGCCCAAGCGCCTTGAAACCCTCGTGGTGAGTAGCGCGCTATACAAATGCTTGATTGATTGATTGATTGATTGATTATTGATTTAAAGGTGCTGCAGTCTGCATTCCTGAGGTTCACAAGTTCACAACTCAATCATGCTCCTTTATCCTCCTCCTCCAGACTCCCCCTATCCATTTCCCTCAAGGCAGATGGCTGGGTTACGCAGAATCAAGAAACTTTTTCTTCGTAGACAAGTCCCCTCAAGTGGGACTGGAATTACTGACTTCATGCTTATTGGTGACAATTACTTCTGAAATTGACAGGAGAGGCTGCCGTGTGGGCCTTCACTTCCAGAAGAAGATGCGGACAAAAAGTGGAACAGGTAATGAATAATGAGAAGATGGCATGCAGTGGACAGCAATGGCTGACTGGCTCTGATGAAAGCAATTGCTGTTTGTTGTGCATGAAATAAATCATATGTCTTCTGTTATTATTTAATCTTTTACACACTAAATGTAACTCAAGTCTACTCTGCTTTTTTTTTACCTTGCTTAATTCAAATTGTACTTCAACTGCAGGGGCCACTACGTTGCATTTTCGAATATGCAAAATGTCCTTGGACTCACTGTTTGCCAATATACCATGATGATTGATGATGAGTGTTGATAATCAAAGTTAAATAATATATATTTTTTCTTTACAGTCACTCACTGGGATGGATGGTACATCATTGTCGGTTTACTGAAGAACTATGGCCAATTTGTGGGTGGCAAGCAGGTAAACCAGTCTACAACAACTACGCCAGCGGAACTACATGTCTGTCTAGTCGTGGTATGGAGTGGTCGAGGCAGTGTAGTGTTGTTATGCCAGGCAGAGTCCAGACAGCAGTTCATGTAAAATTGGGGCTATGTGGCTTGCTGCATACAATTAGATATGCTTTGTCTGTCTGTGTCAAAGAGCCTAGGTATGCTAAATCAGGTTGCTTCACTCAGTGGTGCCTGCCTTGACCGTCTGCATGGCCCTGCCGCAAACATGGGCCAAAAATCCGTTTCGCTCGTGAAATTTGCTGATTTTCGCCGGCAAATTCGCAATCCGCGAATCTCGTGAAATTACTGAAAATTCGCAAATTTGCGAGCGGGCGGATATTTTTTTATGTGTAGGGGTTGAGGGCTAGGTTTGAGGGAATTTCGGTGATTTTTTGTGTTTAGACTGTTTTGGGGGTTCAGTGTAGTTTAACCGCATGCGTACGGCCGCTATTTTTGCGCTGCACGGCTTTTTTCAAAAAGCCGCGTCATGAGCGTGCGAGCGGCACAACTCATGACGAGTTCAGCTCGTCATGAGCGCAGAAGGGGTTAATAGGGTTTTTGGGTTGAATTTGGTAGGGTTCCCGGAGTCTAGGGCTCAGGGCCCGATGCAGGCTCGTTCATAATGATGTTGGCAAGGTTTTAGGGGGGTTTGGCGTTTTTTGGTCCAGAATTGTCCGAATTTTGGCCTTTTTTGGTGTTTTGCGGGTGCGTGTGTTTGGGTGAAAAGTCGTACACCTTCCAGTGGATCGATTTTGTCCTGCTTTGCGGACATTCTTGGAAATCGCTGGAACAAGTGTCCTAGTCAGTTTCAAGAGGATCAAAGTAGTGGAAGTGCTGAAAGCAGCTATTTTTTTCAAGGCGCGATTTGCTATGTTATCCAATGGGCGATTTGGGGGCGCAAGGAGAAGTGTGTTTGGGGTGTTCCAGTTGAGCTAGGAGAATAGGGCTTCTGTGAGTGGTAGGGAGGGGGAATTGGTGGTTGTGCAGAAAATTTGGGAGGAATCGATTGATGGGAAGGGTGTGTTTAGGCTAAGTCGAGGAAGGGAAACCGCTGCCTTAGGCGCCCATGTTAATTTTCGATTATTGTGTGTTTTAGGGTGCGATTGAAGTGTGTTGTAGGTGGGTCTTAGTGGATTTGCTTATCTGGGATGAGAGTTGGGAATATCTAGTTTTGATTGCTAGTAGTTTGAAGAAAATCCATGGTGGAAAAGGGGTGTTTTGGGCCTAGTTTCAGCGTGCGTTTTGGCACGATTTTAACTTAGGCCTCTTGGGGGATAGCAGTATTGCATTTGTTTGGGGGGTTATTTGGGGGTGTTCTAGATTTTTGGGAGTGGGTTTAGCGGTCTGGGAGGCACGGTGGGAAGGTCTGATTTTGATTGCAAGTGGTTTGAAGAAAATCCATGGTGGAAAAGGGGTGCGAGGTAGCAGTATTGCATGTTTTTGGGGGGCTATTTGGGGTTGTTCTAGATTTTTGGGAGTGGGTTTAGGGGTCTGGGAGCATTGCTGGGAATGTCTCATTTTGATTGCAGGTGGTTTGAAGAAAATCGATGGTGGAAAAGGGGTGTTTTGGGCCTAGTTTCAGGGTGCGTTTTGACACGATTTTAACTTAGGCCTCCTGGGGGATAGCAGTATTGCATGTTTTTGGGGGGCTATTTGGGGGTGTTCTAGATTTTTGGGAGTGGGTTTAGGGGTCTGGGAGCACTGCTGGCGAGGTCTAATTTTGATTGCAAGTGATTTGAAGAAAATCCATGGTGGAAAAGGGGTGTTTTGGGCCTAGCTTCAGGGTGCGTTTTGGCACGATTTTAACTTAGGCCTCTTGGGGGGATAGCAGTATTGCATGTTTTTGGGGGGCTATTTGGGGGTGTTCTAGATTTTTGGGGATGGGTTTAGGGGTCTGGGAGCACTGCTGGGAAGGTCTAATTTTGATTGCAAGTGGTTTGAAAAAAATCCATGGTGGAAAAGGGGTGTTTTGGGCCTAGTTTCAGGGTGCGTTTTGGCACGATTTTAACTTAGGCCTCTTGGGGGATAGCAGTATTGCATGTTTTTGGGGGGCTATTTGGAGGTGTTCTACATTTTTGGGAGTGGATTTAGGGGTCTGGGAGGTACGGTGGGAAGATCTAATTTTGATTGCAAGTGGTTTGAACAAAATCCATGGTGGAAAAGGGGTGCGAGGTAGCAGTATTAAATGTTTTTGGGAGGCTATTTGGGGGTGTTCTAGATTTTTGGGGATGGGTTTAGGGGGTTGGGAGGCACGGTGGGAAGGTCTTGTTTAGGGGGAAAATAGTAGTTTGTCTGTAAGTTGAGGGGAAAGGTGATTTGGCCCTGTTTCTAAGGTGCATTTCGGCCCATAGGCTAACATTGCCGGTAATGCGTTATTGCAGATGTCACTGGAGACAACTCTTCTGGCACTTTATACAGCTGTAGTGTAGGAAAAGCACTATACATTTACCCAACGAGGTAGCACTTACTGGATTAGCCAGTAGAAAGTACTCCTGTAATAGTTATGCAAATCGCAAACATAACCAACAAGTTTGCGGGAAAATCCGCGAATTTGCATTTTTTTTGGCCATTTCGCGCAAATTCGCAGACCGCAGATTCGCACAATTCGCCCATACTTACTAATTACTATCCTTGAAAAGGAGACTCAGAGTACGCACTTTCGAAATGATGCTTGTATGTAATACTGTCGCCTTTGTAAAACTGAAAGTGTTATTTTTGCACTACACAGCGTACCTTATATTTTTTTCTCCGTGGTGTTTTAATATCACTTCCTGTTTTTCATTCAACAATTACAGGCCGGCTTTTACCCTGTGCGGTAGGAAAAACTATTAACTCACGCTTACCATTAGCGATCCACAATTCCGCATCCGCCAGGCAGGCAGTGGACAGTGTGTCTGGTCACCAAGATTGATCGACGGAGCATCAAATGGAATGGAGGAGTACCACGAATAAAAGGAATGGCTGGATGCATGCAATTTCCCAAATTCAACAGGACAACTACAACATACAGTTACAGTATCCTCTTCACTTCTCCTTATCTTTTAAATAATGTTATTGTTGTAAACTTCTATGAGTGTGACTCTGTGCATTTGTTTGCTCTCTGCTTCAAATTCATCCCTCCAGCCATTGTATACGTTTTTCTTTGCTATTTTTAAAACTAATTTAATGTACTAAGTGTTGCTTATTCTCTCTGAGGGCAGATAGGCAAGTGAATTTGCGTAATTACTGCAGCCCTGTACTGTCACATTGTTTCTTCATAGTTAGTAAGTTGTAGAAAGTACTACTTAGTTTAAGTAACCTAACCATCCATTTAGCAATCAACTTCATGCAAGCAGTAGTGCATGTACTTGCTTTAGGTCCCTTAAAAGATTTATGGATATCTTCGTATCCAAAGATTTGTTTATCTTCATTTGTTGTTTGTCCATGCTGTGTTTTTTTTCCTCTCTCCACAAAACTTTCCCAAAAAACCCATTCCCATCCAATTTTTAAACCCTAACCCTCTTCCCCTGTGTGGTTTTCATTGAGGTGTGACTAAATGACAACAATAATTCCACACACTTGCTGGGGAGGATAAGGTCAAAGAAACAGAAAATCAATTTCAAGGCTGGTGAAGGAATCCGAGGATATATTCTTACTCAGCTTGACACGGACCCATGACTATTTGCAAATCAAATCTGATTTTCATGGGCGCCATCAACTGGATTGATCATAAAGAACATCCTCCTGCTACACGTGGCAAAGGATTACGCTGCTGTGTCCTTCACCTTCACCTTCAGTACTATTTCTTGTAGTAGCCAAAGCCAAACTCCACGCAACTAGTAGTTATACTTTGAATACTTTAGCATTTGTTAGGCTAAGTTATGGCACTGTTCTTGTGTACTGTGCTATCCATCATACTGTTCTAATGCTCCGCTCAGGCCACTCAAGGTTTAATTTTCTTTTTTTTCATATGCTGCTACTGCCACTGTGTACCACCACTACTACCACCACAACAATGCCATTTCATCTGCCCAGGATTGCCAACCTTGATCGCCATTTGCCATGCAGCCAGCCCTGTGCCTAGCCCTATTTTCAAACACGAATCACAGGTAAGATAAGCATTTGGGGAGGAAGAATAATGGAGTAGGAAGAGAGAGGAGAGACTGACGGTAGTACTAGTAAAGTAGGAGGACAATTGAATTCAGGAACTCTGTGAGTGGCACTTACTTTTGTAAACATTTGGGCGATTACTTAGACAATTTAAATCAAGCAGCCAGTTAAGTTTCAGGAAAACAAACGTACAGTTAACCCCCTGCCTACTCCGCAAAAACAGTAAAAACGTGTATGCTATGTTTAAGTTGAAAGTAAATAAATATTTTTATCCCGAACATAAATAAACTATCCCGCAAGACCCGACTCACCCCCGTCCCTAACCCCCAAAGAATGTCCGTGAAATAAAAAGTCCCCAAAGTCCAAAAAACCCAACTCCCAATTCCCACCCCCCCAAAACTCTTTAGAAAAGGGGCAAGGGACAGTCTCTCCTCCTCCACTGCCACCGGCGGTGTCCTTTGGCCAGGTGGTCCTGTTGCTCCCTGCGGAGGTTCTTCTTGAGCAGGGTTTTAACTCTCTCCATCTCCTGCTCAAGGTTGGACCCCCTGAGGGTTAGGCGGTGGATGCGTGCCTTGCACCTGCTGTGGGGGGCAGCTAATTTTTTGGCTGCTTGGCGGTGGCGGGTGGCTGCGGTACCACGGCTCCATACTGCTGGAGGCTTGCGCTGACTGGCTGACCAGGGTGCGCGGAGGAGGATGCAGCTGTTGTGGTGGATGTTGTGGACTGAGACTGCGTGTCCTCCTCCTCCTGGGCCACCAGCCACCGATATTCGGCAACAATCGCCTCCAGCTTCCTTTGCCGGGCCCGTTTAGCCAGCTCCTTCCGTGTTAGTTTAGAAGGAGCATCTATATGAAGAAAGAAAAATATACTGTAACCAATGCTCTTTAAGATTAACACAAAATAATTCAGCAGAAAGTTGTGTCAAAGTAGCACTAGCAACTTGCAAGCACAGTACATAACATCTGTGGCCTGTATCTATCTAACCTCCCACTTCGTCGGCCTCTGCTCTAACATTAGTGGGAGTTTCAGGAATCAATTCTAGTAGCACTATATGGACTCACTACATTAGACTCAGACAGTACACCAGTCTTCTTCTTCTTCTTCTCTCTTGTTTAGCAAAATTGGTACGTAAACTTCTGGAAGCCAGCATAATGCCAGCGCAGTCAACTTGCACCTGAGAAAAACAGACGCAAGCCATGATGACACAGACTTGCGTTACTGTACCACTCTAGTACATGCAGGTTGTGAAGCTCTTACTTTTCTATTACAGGTGGCACTGGCCATACTCTGTTACAAGGGCTACTGCTTAATAAATTTAACTTTCACCCTGCAGTGCCAATGACTACTAGAAAAGGAAAACGAAGAAGATAAATAATATGATTATCTATCCCTTCACAGGATATTTGCTTACATATGGGATGACTTTAGGTGCTTTGTTTTTTATTGAGTGAACAATGATAGGCCACACATGAATGCAGAGTTGTAATAAAATTATTAAAAGAGGTAATGAGTGGCCCCCGTAATCGCAGGATATATGCTTTGCTTGCAAACTACTGTTACTTGTCATGGTAGTATTCTGAAAAATTACAACTTTTTTTCCTCGCCTTTGCTACACTGGAACGGACGTGCGGGTGCGGTGTTACATGCTCTTCAAAGTAACACTTAATTCCTCCAGTGACTGTCTACTCTGTCTACATACGCCTATGCTATCTATGAGTAAGATAGTACCATGATCCAGGCATTCATCCATTCAAAGTAAATGTCAATCATTCTTCTTAATGTCTCAACTGGACAAACCTTACTTTTACTCACGGAAAAAAACCCTTTTTATTTTATTTTGGAAACCGCCAGCCATGCATCCGTGCTTGACTTGCATTTGAATTTGAACCAAAGGATATATTGCGCACACATACAGTTTCTGTTTCACCCACCCAGGCAGTCCTCTTTCCTTCCTCCTTCCACCCATCCTTGCTTCAGCATTCAACCGACCATGCATCATATTCCCAGCCACCTCGGACAGCATTCAAAAACACGTATCATTCTTTGCCAGTCATTACTTTTAACTCGCTCGTCCTTCCTTACACCCTTCTTTCCCTTTTCGTTCATCCCATCCATCAAGTTCATCTCTGATCTGACTTGGCTTCTCGATAAAACTTTCACAGCTGAGTTGAAGTCAAATTTAGAGGAGGCCATTGGTTACTCGTCAACTATGGCCGCTAATGCTATTGCTAATGTGAAGTCAAGGGTGAATGTCTTCTACCTGGTTGACAAAAACATAGTTCTAGATTTGTAAGTCTTCTTAACAGTAAAGTGTACTTGTACTGTGCAACATATACACCCGTGCAGAGAGCACACTCTGCAGTCTGCAATCTCAATAAGTAAGGAATAGTAAGGAATATAATAGCTTACCACTGCCCGCTTACCACTACCACTGCCCGCCACTCCCGTGGCATCCCCTACAGCAGTTAATGATGGCTGTTTTACCGCCTCTGCCCGAAGAGGGCCCACCTCCGCGCTGGCCCCAGCACTGGTGGATGGCTGTGCCGATGTTCCGCCTAGAAAATACATTTCATATTCTTAGATGCCTATTTGGCCTAGGAATAAAAATCTTTTACTAGTACTACATAAACACATTTAATAATTTGTGACTCTCTAGTCTCAAACTACAAATTTCCCTTTCTTCAGGGAAGGGTGTTTTTTATTTATGCTTAGACGTAACATGTCTTGCTACACTTTTTGGCACAATGCTTTCTTTTTAATACGCACCATTTTTCTCATAACAGACAGAAGCTTCCCTTCTAAGAACAAGAGCAAGATCAGATCATCATCACTTGGACGGAGTCAGTAACGATTCATCCCCACAAAGAAGACTTTAAGTTCCAACCAGGTGAGGGCTCTCCCACAATTAATGTGTGAAATCAGCCACTTTTCAGTTTTTAATCCTTCACCATTTATCTTATATGATGAAGTTGATGTTAATAAATGTTTTTACTTTTAATAAAGCTTTAAAACTTACATAGACTCTGTGGTTTTTGGGTCATGAGTGAGTGAGCGAAAGGGTTTGCAATTTGCAAGCATGAGTCCGTGGCTCAGAGAGGTCTGGACTCTGACTCCGTAGTCTTATGTCCTGGGTTGTATAATCATTGGGGATCAATCATCTCTGCATTCGGGAGCTAAATACAATGACTCTGACACACTAGCTAGTCAGTTAGGAGATTGGGGGTTCAACTTCTGTTATGACTGGGGTATGTGGAAAGTCTAACTGCGCCTATTATAATTTATAACCAATGCCCTATTTCTTGTCCATACTTCTGTTTGTGCAGAATAGTCCCTGCAACAGTAGTAATATGCATTGTCCTCCTATCCAATCAAAAAGTAAACTAGTATCCTATTCTTGGTGGCCATTGACATTTCATTGTTGGGAATTGTCAAAGAATAAACATTTAGATTAGAAGACTTCAATAGACATTATGGACAACCCAGAGGACTGCACTCAGTGGATAGAGCTATTGCTGAATAGAATAGGAGTTTTGTTTAACACCTTTTGCCAACTGTGCAAGCTTAGTTAGCTACACAGACAGACTAATAATAACCTAGTAGTATCACAGGGAGTCATACTAGAGGCAGGATAAGAATTTAGAAACAGTCTACAAGAAGATCAAAGATGATTTAGGAAAAAATAGAATGAGGAATGTTTGGAAAAAATACAGGTGCTGTAAAATATAGGGAAGTATAAGTATTAATATTAACAGGAAAACTTACTGGGGCCAGCAGAGGAGCCCTCGCAGGACCAATCCTGGCCTTCCTGCTGTTGTCCCTTCTCCGCCGGTGCCGCTACCTCCTCCTGTGTCCCCTTGCCCCTTGGGGGAGCTGAAGTACAACATGAAAGAAAGACACAAACATGGATGATTGTTGTCAACCACATCAAACATTTCAAAAAACAATGACAAATTATTTCGGGGAAATAGACAACAATTGGTTGGACCAGTTGGTCTAATACTTGGTGGCCACCTACGTACGGGACCCCCCCTAAACCGGTCCCCACTGTCAGAAATCTTGGAGTGACTTTTGACGAGAACTTGAATTTCATGGCCCACGCAAACAAAACAGCAGCCACCGCCCATCATAAACTCAGGTTGATTAAGAAAATCCTACCGTTCCTGCCAGTCGCAGCAGGAAAAACACTGGTAAGCTCCCTAGTGTTGTCTTCCCTTGATTACTGCAATGGCTTATTCATCAATGCCCAGGCTAGAGTGACTAATAAACTACAGACAATCCAGAACGCTGCAGCCCGTCTCCTGTCTGGAACCCCGAAGTTTATGCCAATTACGGAGACCATAAAAAATCTTCATTGGCTCAAGATCCGGAACAGGATTAAGTTAAAAACCCTTTGTATAGTATACAAGGCTCTGCATAACCAAGGTCCTCACTTCCTGAAAGCCCAACTTAGGTTCCACTTACCCACAAGATCGCTCAGATCTAACAACCTCAATCTTCTGTTGGTAACGCGAACCAAAACAGTCACCTGGGGCGATAGGAGTTTCTTGGTGGCTGCTCCCAGATTATGGAATCATTGCCAGTAGCCATCAAGGAAAGCCCGTCCCTGATGCAATTTCGCAGAAACATAAAGACCTGGCTGTTTGGTCAAGAATAGCTGCCGACTTAGCCTCTGTGGGAACTCTGCGCATTGCTTCTAGCGCCGAGACGCCTAATGGCATTTGTTCGCGCTGTATAAATTTTAAAAATAAATAAATAAATAAATTGCACTAAATTTATTGACCCATATCTGATGTGGTCAACTAGGATATAGTATTGCTGGATTCGCGGACAGTCTATATGGAAAGTTATGTAACTCACTAAACCAACTACAAAAAGGTTCTACTAGGACTGGCAGGCAGCACTACACAGCACACGAAGTGACGGACACAGTCCGTCATGATCACCACCACTATCTCTTCTTAGTGGCAGGAGTACAAAGGAAGGACTGGACTTGAGTCTAGCATTACGCAGTTCTGTAAAGTACACTGATACATAATCATCACCCAGGCCAAATGAGCACAAAATTGAAAACAAGTAAGCATAGTAGCACCGCCAGTGAGCAGGCGACCACCTGCAATCACAGAAGCTTTTGAAACATAATTTACCTGCAATGTAATCGGCAGCATTCTTGTTCTTCGGAAAAAACAAATATCTGCAATATCATAATAACACAGAGCAGGAGAAAACAAAGTAGTGATTAAATAGCTACTACTACTCATCAAACCCAGGGATCTCCACGCCAAGCAGGTCAAGCAGGTCGTGTTCCCGGTCCAGGATGTCGGACCACCGGTGCGTCACCTGGTTGTAGGTGTGCCGCACCCCAGACTCCCGATACATGGCCCGGCACACCTTCCCCCATAGCTTGCGACGCTCCCGGAGCCCGTACCCGGCACTGAGCCTGCCGCATGCTGCGACGGTCATGGGTAGGTGGCGCTGGATGAAAAAAACCAGTGCTGCCACCTCCACTGCGCTGAAAATCTCCCGGGCTATTACTGCCTCACCCCTTAAGCGCCGGCATGGGAGCTGGGTACGGGGTGCAGGACCCTTCCCCTTGCTCTTCCCGGCTCCCTTTGCCATGGTCCTGGACAGGAAAGTTAAATAAAAAATAGGAAAGAATAGGGAAAAAGTAAATAAAAGAAAAGAGTTAAAAAAAAGTAGTTTAAAGTAAGCAAAAGTAGAAAAAAACACAAAATATAGATGTAGAAAAAGAGAGGGATAGATAATGAGTAAAAAAGATCCAAAAAAAGTACAAAGAAACAAAGGATTGCAATGATTAGGGGAGGATTGAAAAAGCATGCCCAGAACCATAGCAATGAATGAAAAACCAAATGGCCGTGCCCATTGAGGACCACGTGGGTAAGTTTGCGCGATATTTCCCCTGCGAGCACTCAAACATGCACACAACCACGTAATCGCGCCCCACGCACAACGCGAGCATGCAACTAGCGCCCGGAAATGGAAATACGCAACGCAAACAAGATGGCCACGCCCATGTACGACCGCATGGGTAATTTCGCGGTCGGTGCGCTGCAAGAGGCCCGCGAACATGCAAAGCGCCCTGCGAACACGCAAAAAAAAAATCCGCAAATTTGCAGATTATGCGGACCGCAAATTCTCTTTCGCTCAAATTTGTGTACCGCGAATTCGCGCATTTCGCCCATACTTACATGAAAGAAACACAGACATGTGCAGTCCAAAGAGATACCCATCTGGTGGCTAAATGCACATTTTATTGTATTATAATTGCACTTATATAGCGCTTACTACCCCTGACGAGGTGTCAGATCCCTATTCCATTGAGTAGCACGTTACTTGAAAACCCATAAAGGATTAATGATGAATTAGTATAAAGAAATATGGAAGTAATTTGAGTGGTGAATATGTTAGTCAGTTATTTGGATTGAGAAGGATAGCGAAGGGATGGAAGAGAGAAACGGGTTTGCATTTATACAGCACTTCCTACCCCTGATCTTTGAGTAGCAGAAGGTCAGGTAACAGTCACAACTCCCTTGTTCAACCAAATTGTGTGATCGTGGGCAATGCTGTATTTCATGCCCCTTCTCACGCAGGTGAGAACTTCCAAAGGCTTGGGCGCAGATCTAAGAACCTCTGGTTTGATTTAATTGCCTATAATGTTATGCTACATAGGATGGAATATGGGTTCTCTTTCTAGTCACTACAATATTGCCACTAAGGACGTAGCAGGAATGCTTCTCAGTTAAAGCTCACTTTAATGCACATTTCAGCATGCCCATGGAGGAAGGCATAATGCTTCAGTGGATCAAAAGAAATAGACGTTCTTGAACTTACCATATCAATCGTTCGCCGGCGTCAGTGTTGCAGAATTCCTTCTGCAGCAAGTTCCAGATGCAGGCAAACAGAAGGGGTGAAGTCTGGTATCCATGAGACTTCGGTCAAGAGGCAAACTGAAATCAATCTCTTGGAGTAATATTCTGCAAGATGATGAAAGTTCTTTGAAAGTTCCTTCTCCTCTCCTTGGCAGAAGGCGCCACTGTAGGCCAACCCAGCAACATAGCAAACTGGCAGAGGGCAGTTAAATTCCTACAGCTTCCTTGGTTCATCTCCTTGGCAGAGGTTTGTCTTGTTGTTCCAGAAGTGATCTAAAGTCTTGGGGTCTGGACCCCAATATTTATTCTAGCAAATCCTTTGTCCTCTGAAGGCAGAGGATCCTGTACCTAGTCCAAACCAGTTCTGTGCAGTCCTGGAGCACTTTGTTTACATGACTCCTGCTTTCATTTGGCAGGGTGGGCCAGGATCGTCAGCCACACCACAGGAGGCGGAGCCAGCATTGTGGAAGTCAGGCACAGCCCTATTCAGACCCAGTTGCTACTCGTCCCACCCATCTGCATGAAGATAGTTCTATTTAGCCTTGTGCTGACTCACCGTGTCTCTGGGAATCCCCCAGCTCCTGTCACTCACAAAACCAGACACACAATACACAAGCTAGCAGAGGCAGGCTGGATGGTTAGGCAAGAAAATACCTACTTTCTAAAAGTGGTATTTTCAAACACAGAATGTTAAAACCAACTTCACTGAAAGATGTATTTTATCATTCTGAGTTCAGGCATACTAAATTCGATTTTCTCCCATGTTCCCTTGGTCAGTTAGGATTGTAGGATGTAATAATCAAACTGCCCATTCTGGCTTATGGGGAACAAGTAGCCTTGCAATAGTGGAAAACGAAAAATGTCTGTAATTCACGATTAGGACATGCCGCACATACCAGGGCATGTCCTACCTTATACTTACAATGCACCGTGCCCTTGGGCCTACCTTAAGGGTGTCTAATATGAAGAAAAGGGAAGGTTTAGGGACTGGCAAGTGGGTGCACTTACCAGGTCGACATGGCAGTACTAGACTGTACACAGGCTCTGCAATGGCAGGTCTGAGACGCATTTTACAAGGGGCTTCTGTGGGTGGCACAACCAGTGCTTCAAGCCCACCAGCAGCATTTGATTTACAAGCCCTGGGAACACATGATGCACTGTACCAGGATCTGACATGGAAATCAAATAACCCAATCATGGAGTCACTAATCAGCTGTGAGATGCGTAAAGCACTCTGTTTTTGGAACATTTCAAATGCTTGTTCATTACAAACATTGTATCCATGTACGCCTAAACATGGCTGCCGGATCCATCCTGAGCAAACTGACTGGTGGGATCTGTGCAGAGCCCCTCAACGGCGGAGACCCTGTTGTTGGCGTCCTTGAGGGGATCTGATAACACTGCAGTGCATGTGACCAAGGTAGAAATGCTTTATTTTATAGATTCCACTTGCAGAACGACTATCATAACAATAATTACTCCTCTCTCTACGTGGCAGTCTTTATTTTCGAAATACCTATAATCAACTCTACTTGGGAAGTTTTGTTCTAGCTTTCGAACAGTTCTGGGGTCTACAGCGTGGTTTTCTGGCCCAACCTACCTCTCACAATTCAGGCCTGCCAATTCTTGTTTCATGTCTGAGGTATGTTCATGTTTATCACAGCTGCTCAATCCCAGCCAAACATGATTTTGTAACCTTGTCCCATTTTACAGGGACCAGGTTACAAAAATATGTTTGGCTGGAATTGAGCACCTGTGATGGTTCTAGTGTGATCAAGTGAATCCCTTAAGAAAAGTACTTCACTCTGGGGAATGGCTTCTACTACCCTGTGGGTTCAGAGTTCCAGAGATCCTGGTTTATTAAACTCAAAACTGCTCATTGAACTGCTCTCCGTACACTTACTCATCAGAACCTGGTGGCTCCTGCAGCCATGTTCTATATTTTGGGAAGGATTAGAGTAATGGGTTCTGTCTTGCTGTTGGCGCCTGGCAAGGAGCTCTGCGCTACAAAGATGGGTCTAATGCTGTCTCCTCCTCCTGCTTCAACACCCTCCGCATGCTCCGCAATATCTACAGATTATCCCACCGAAACCAGAAGGACGGTCATCCAGGCCCTCGTCAGCAGCAGGCCGGACTACGGCAACGCCCTCTACGCAGGAAACTCAGCCAAACCCCAGAAACGACTACAACGCAAACAGAACACCTCGGCATGCCTGATTCTCGACATTCCCCACCACAGCCACATCACAGCCCACCTGAAAGGCCTGCACTGGCTCCCCGTCAACAAGAGGATCACCTTCAAGCTCCTCACTCACGCTCACAAAACACTCCACAACGCCAGACCAGCATACCTCAACGAACGACTCACCTTCTACACCCCGAACCGCCGGCTTTGCTCCACCGACCTCTCCCTTGCCACCATCCGCCGCATCCGACGAACAACCGACGGCGGCAGATCTTTCTCCCACCTCGCCGCTAAGACGTGGAACACCCTCCCCCTCCACCAACAACAGACCCAGGACTTGCTAACCTTCAGGAGACTTCTCAAGATCTGGCTGTTTGAGCAGTAGCAGCACCCCTGCCCCCCACCCCCAGCGCCATGAGACCCTCACGGGTGAGTAGTGGGTACTACAAATGGATTGATTGATTGATTGACTGTAGTTGTTAGGGCCTAGACGTGAATCCAGCACTGAAGTTGGACATGTGCAAGGAGCTCTGTGCCACATTAATGTCTCCATGCTTATACTAGTAATTAGAGCCTAAGCATATCTCCAGGACTGAAGCTTGGTAGGCACCGGAAGCTCTGTGCCACTGAGACAGGGCTCTATGATTCTATGATTAATGTCAGACATTGGAGACTTGAACAGTTCGACCACAGCTACCACTGCGGGTCAAGTACATAAGGGGTAATTGGCCCTGTTGAGCAGGATTCATGGTAAATTGGGCCCGGGAACATCAGAGGTAAAGGGCCTTAACCCTCACGGTTGGGCCCTGTGACCCTCTGAAAGGGGTTCAGACAACACAGTTGTTACATATTACTTTCTCTGGTAAACTCCAAGGGTCCTATATAATGGACCCTACCATAACCGAATGCAGCAAGGGAACTGGTTCTCCTGAATGAGTGAAAGGATTTTAAACCAAAAATACATACTTGTAAAGGATAGTTTTTACCTACTGGCGGTCGCCAGTAGGTAGTTATAGTTAGGACCTAGTTTCCATAGGAAATCCGCAACATTCTATTAGGAATAACTTTGGCCCTGGTGGACGAATGTTTGCGAATTTCTCAAAGAAGATGGCTCGGTCCGCTGCGCTCATTCTGTAAAAGTTTTGGGGGGATTGGTGAAGTGGGGGCTGAGATAAAAGGGGGGTCCCAAAACATGTTTTTCCCATGTTATTTTCCATAGGACGTTTAGACACGGCTACAGCTCGAACGGCTGAATGGATTTATAAGAAATTTGGTAGAAAGGTAGAGTGTGGGTCGCAAATCACGCTTTTGTTTAAATGGTGTGAATCCGTTCAGTAGTTGCTGAGAAAATTAAAGTTGAAATCAGTTATATATCTGTAAGCGAGCACGGGTGCACGCACCTATGCGGGTGTGCGCGAGCGGCATTGTGATTTGCTGTTTTACGTCTGTCAACATTCGATTCGGAGGAAATGAGGAAGTGTTGTCCTCCATTTTGTTAGTGCGAGTGAATATATAATACAGAACAAAGGGTTAGTACATGGAAAGGGGAGAAGGTAGAGATTGTCTCGCCGGGTAGGTTTTCTCAGGGGGTGCAGTATGGACCCTGAACGCGAAATTATAATTTTTTTTTTGTGAATAAAAGTTGCGGGGTGTGCGCACCCGGTCGCGTACCCCTATTTACAAGACTGTGTAAAACTATAGTGGAGAGAATGCAAAGGGAGCAGGGTGGAGACTGTTTGATTTCGTAGGTTTCTTGAGGGGTTTATTAAGGATGACGAAAGTCTAAAAGTAGCTTTTTTTCGCAAATAAGTTACGAGGTGCGCGCACTCGGTTGCGCACGGCGATCAAAAAACATAAAGAAATATGGAGATAAATTACAAGTTTGAGTGTTTAGATGTAAGGTGGCTCTTAAAAGAGCCCTTGTGTTAATTGAGTTTTTGCTGAACTTATAAGTAAGTTCCGATGCAGAGTCTCATGTTACAGAGGAAAATTCTATTTCCCTCATCCGTGAAATGAACACCATCTCTCCGATAGATGCCTTCCATGTTGAAAAGTAGGTTGTTGTTGTTTATAGAACCCATGTTATATTCTCTGAGGAAAGCAGAAACAGATTTATTTACATGTTTCCTTGCTTTCTCAATCTGTGGACAACATTCATTGGACCAATTCCATTTTTGCCTTTGGCATATATTTGAAAACACCAAGACAGTTCGAGGAAAAAGTGACATCAATTGACGAAAGGTGTCTTTTAGAAGCATTTCTAGACCTACACCTGTTAATGTGCCTAGATCATTATCACCACAGTGCACAATTATCAGGTTAGGTTCAGGGAGATGCGTAAAAGTTTTCACCAATGGTATCAATTGGTGACATCTTAATCCTCTTTGTCCAATCCACGTAATCTGCACATTTGGTAAGTCAAGGTTAGAAATTCGTCTGTTTGCAGCATATTTTTCACTCCAGTGAATATAACTGTGTCCTACAAGCCAAACCTTCATTTTCAAGGTAGATGCAGTAGTACTCCGATGGGTTCTGGAAGTGGAATGGCAAGTAGATGGTGAAAGTCACGATAAAAAAAGTGTGTGAGGTTTGGTGTTAATGAAAAACTGAACATGATTGGTTAATTGATATACTTCAAGATTGAAGACTACACTGTATGTTATAGTTTTATTACAAACAAATCTTCTATTGGTCGTGGAAAAAAAAGAAATGTGAAACAAGAGTGGATAGGCAGGTGTGTTTGGAGGGAAATTATCCTTTTTGCTTGGATTTAGAACGTTGAGATATGAACTTTTGACCTGTGCCTTCAGCCAGGTGCAGATTGAGCTGTTACCATGGTAAAAGCCAGAGAAGGCAGAGGGTGAAGGGTGACCGTTATGTGACTTTGAAAATATTGAATGGATAACCAACTGAAATGTTAATTTGAATATGAAATTGTGCGGGAACAAATATGATTGGTTGAAGAGACATATATGAGTGTGTATTGACAGAAAATCTATGCCATTATTCTTTGGTTGCAGTGATAGAAGTATTATTGAGAGCTCCGTCAAACGGCTATCATTGTTCTACATCTGATAAAGCATTGGTAAAGGTGAGTGTATAACTGTTTGTTTTATGATGTACCGTTAAATGTGGTTTGATCACTATATTTGATTATTTGAGTTACTGTGTCTAAGGAAGCAATTTCATGTTATTTGCAGAAAAGGACTGAGTCAACGCTGTCTTATGTTGTCACCGCTCCAACTGGACTGGCAGCACATAACATTAAAGGTATTACTTTGCATCGTCTACTGATGCTGCCAGTGGAGCATTATAACAAATTACAATACCACAAGTTATCTGGAGATGCTTGTTGTGAAGTTTCAAGAGTCTTGAGGAAAATGAAACTTCTTATCATTGACGAAGTAAGCATGGTGTCCAATGTCATGCTTGCCTTTGTGCATTTGAGAATGCAAGAAGTTCTCAAAACAGAGTATGATGTGTTATTTGGTGGCAAACACATCATTGTTTTCGGTGATCTTCTGCAGCTGACACCAGTGAAAGGACAACCTGTGTTCAAAATGCTCACGCATGAAAATACCAGGAAGTGCCTATGGAGCATTGGCAACGTCAATATATGGTTAAACTTCAATTATGCTGAACTGCGTGAAAATATGCGTCAAGCGAAGGATGAATATTATAAGAATATTCTACAAGATGTTAGAATCTGAAAAGTGACCGAGCATGGGAAAGAAGCTTTACATGCACGATTACTGTCAAATGTGTATCCAGAAGAAGACGTTCTGCCAGAGAATATTTTTCGGAAAATTACTGAGAAGAAATCTGGAATATGTTTGATGCCAACTCTGGCAGAATGTGCCATCTTCAACAATAAAATGTTGAATTTAGAAAACCAAGAGATTGTGAAACTGGAAGCTATTGACGGAATAGAGCATATGGGAGCAACAATTATTTTGTCTGAGAATTTGAAATCTAAATTGGATTCATTAGAGAAGACTATATCTAAAACTGCTGGTTTTGAAAAAGACTCTGAATGTGTGCTTAAATTGCCGTATAATTTTAAGAAGGAATTTACATGTTGAAAGAGGTCTGGTAAATGGATCAATGGGTAATGTTGTTGATTTTGAGAAATACAGAAATAGAGATGGAATTGAATTTTAAAAAATGTAATTTGATGGCATTGAGGAAGTACAGCTAATTGGTCGTTGTTCTGCTAGGTTTTTGCTTGTAAAAGACTTATATGTTCGCCGTAAGCAGTTTCCTGTTTGCTTGGCATATGCGGTGACAATCCATAAATCGCAAGGTTTAAGTGTAGACAGTGCATTGGTGAATATTGACAGTTCTGTGTTCAAGGAGGGTATGGCATATGTGGCATTGTCACGAGTCAGAACTTTATCGGGATTGTACTTGATTGAGTGTGATGTCACAAACATTTGTGCGGATCTAGATTGTGTTAAGGAATACAATAGGTTAAGAAGAGAGTATGCGCCACATTTGCCTCAAATATCCTTTGTTTGAGAAACGTGTTGTAGGCCGGAAACGAAGAAATGTGACCAATAGTAGGGAGGTTGTAGCAAAAAGACGAAAAGTCGATGAACTCAAAATTGTAAGCAGAAAGAAAATGGATTCTGTTGAAGATGTTGTTGGTTTTCAAATTGAAAATAGTTCTGGTGTCAACTGCTATGCTAATGTAGTGGTTAATGTTGTCTTTTCTCTAGAAACTTTAAAACAACAGATTGTGATCAATTCGGATCAAAGTTTTTGCTGTTTACTGAACTCTGTGTTAGAGAAATGTAGCACTGATAGAACAAAAATAGAAAGTGTGTCTGAAATTCGAAATCTGTTAGACAAATGTTCAGGTGAAACGCAATTCTCTCAAAATATTCAGCAAGATTGTCAGGAGTTTTTAATGTATATTCTTGATGTATTGCAAGATGAAGGTGTAGATGTAGATCATCTGTTTGGCCTTTCTTATCAATGGCAGCATGACTGCGAGAACTGTAGGGTATCAAGTACTACTAGTGTAGAGTCTGAAAGATTTATATATTTAACTTTGCCAGACAGTAAATCAGTGTCCTTTAGTAAGCTAGTAAAAGCAGCTGATCACAACATGGAGTGCAGCCAATGTAAGTCTGCAATGTTGTCCACATTATTTATACGAACATATGGCCAGTATGTCATTTTAATGTTCCAACGATGTAGGCATGATGGAACAAAATTGACAACTTTAATTAAAAATGTTGTGGCTTCGCAGTTGTCAATATCAGGAAGGACTTTTGTAACTGCAGCAATTATATATAATGACGGTCCTTCAACAACATCAGGACATTACACAGCTTATTTGAAGTCTAGAAACGGCTGGTCATTCTGCAATGATTCTGTTTTAACTTTTTAAAAAAAAATGCCTTTTGACCTTAAAAATTCTTACCTGGTGTTTTTACAACCAAAATTTTAGAGAAATAATCTCGGGATTTGCTCTGAGGAATTTCAAATGGTTCTAATGGCTCCTACACTATTTGGCCTTGAGGATAAGTGTAGTACAGAGTAAAAAGTTATTTTTGAGTTTTAAGTAGTTCCTGAAAAAAAAGAAGGTTTTCTTACAGAAAGTGGTGGGCACGGATTAGTTAAAGGACAACAGAGTATTTCCCAAAGCAAACGGTATTCTTACCATAACACTTGACGTCATGGAAAAATAACTGCACTTTGAATGAGTTCAGAAAAACTGTTTCTTTTAATAAGCTAATTCAAGCAGGCAATCAAAACATGGAGTAGAGGTAATGTAAGTCTGCAACACTGTCTACATTTTTTTAACAAACTTTTGGTTATAATGTCATTTAAAAATTCCAACTATATAAACCTGATGAAAGTAAGTTTTCAACTTTAATTACAAATGTTGTGGCTACACAGTCGTTGATTTTAGGAAGAACATTTCTAACTACAGCTATTATATGACATGATGGTCCATTGACAACATCCACTTATTACCCAGCTTATTGAAAATGTAAAAAAAGCTGATGTTTCGGAAATGATTCACATTTGACTATGAAACAATGTTGCCTTTTGACTTAAAAATATTCTTACTTTCTGTTTTCAGAAGAAAGAATTTTGGGTAGGTAACTGGCCTATAATGATTCTAGGAGTTGATATAATTTTATGTACTGTTTTAAATTGCTTTGTGATTAAAAGTGATGTAGAGAATTAAATAATTGTAGTAGTCATAGAGGTAGTGTAAGTGTGCCTCATAGTAAGCAGTATCAGTGTCATAGGAAATGTGGAACATGAGTGAGCAAGAAGGGTAAAATATTACTAGTACAGGATTGCGAAAGTGATCTTGAACGTTTTCTTTCTGAAAGTTACGGAAAAAGAAAATGACGGGATTTGCTTAGAAGAATTCCAAGAGTTATAAATGGCTCTTACACGATTTGGCCTTGAGGAGAAGTGCGGTAGAGAGCGAGAAATCATTTATTGTATGTAACATATTTGTCAAAACGATGGAGCTTTTCTTTCAGAAAGTGGCGGGCTGAAAATAATAACAGCACAACAGAGTATAAGCTGTTCATAGGACATCCTTCGACGTCATGGAAAGTAAGTTACTTTTAAGGAGTTCTGATTTCTGATTGGTTATGTTATATGGGTTTTTTAAACACAATCATTTTGATTGTGTTGTTTTTTTCCCCGCTGTTATATGATGAATACCTTCAAGTCACTGTTTTAAGTGAAATTTGATATATTCTGAGAACAGCAAAAATAAACCATTTAATATGTATAATTAATTCTGTACTTTTTGTATTTATGATATACATTTAGAACTGTGAAGGAGGCATGGAGAAACTGAGGCTTCTGTAAGTGTCAAGGGAGGTGAGTAATGTACATTGCTCTGTTGCATACAGTCCTCACCTTCTGCGTACTCTTGGATATGCTAGACTACATCTGTACAATGAGATACCTAAGCTGAGGAAATACAGGTGATGTGATTGTTAAATGAGCAAAAATATTTGCACGTTTTTCAATTATATCACCTGTGTTTCCTAACATTACGAATGACATTGTGCAGATGAGGTTTAGGCCTGTCCAGGGAGACAGAGGAGGTCTGGCCTTTGTTCAAGAGTGCAGTGGAAATGACTCACTTCGTTGGTAGGCCTGCACATGTATTATCTCCTCTGTACTCTTCAACAAGCCTAAATTTAATCTGTAACTCTGAGTAGGCCTCACCTCAAACAAATCTCTGGATAGGCCACACCTTATCGGCATCCTGAAACAATCATTTAAAATGTTAGGGGCAGATTTATGATGGCCGTGCGCCTCTTTTGCGCCGCCGTTGCGTCACTTTTGTGACGCAGCAGCAGTGCAAAAGATGCACCATGTTGCGAGATATGCCTCACTTCATCTGCAACAAGATACCGTCAGTTTAAACTGTATATATTTAGGACTGTGTAGGGGGCATGGAGTAGCTGAGGCTTCTGTAAGTGTCAAAGTTGTTGCATACAGTGCTCACCTTCTGCGTACTCTTTCATATGCTAGACTACTTCTGCACAATGAGATACCTAAGCAAAGGAAACACAAGTGATGTGATTGTGGAATGAGCAAAAAAAATTGCACGTTTTTCAATAACATTACCTGTGTTTCCTAACATTACGAATCACATTGTGTAGATGCCTCACTCAGTCTGTATCTGACACTCTTTCCTTCACTTCCTCTGTCTCCTCTCCCTCACTCTGTTTTCCTTATTCACCCTTTCCTTATATAGTTTACCTTACTCACTTTCTTTTACTAGCTTACACAACTTCAATTTAGTTTTCTCTTCTATCCTTCTTTTCTGTCACTGAAAGTATCTTCCTTTTTTTTCTCTTAGTAATTTACTCTATTTCAATTTCTTTTTGTCTCTGACTGTCTATCACCCTTTCTTTCTCTTTTTTTTCTGCATGTTTATCTCTAACTTTATTTCTTTGTAAAATTGGATGATTGTCAATCTTTTCCCTTGTCTTTACTAATTTTTAAATACATGTTTTAATATTTTTCAAATTTTTGTTGTTTCTTTCACAGATTGAAAGTATAAAAATAACAAGTGACTAAGTTAACGACAATTATAAGGTAAGTGTTTTGTACTCTTTTCGTTACATTTCTATCACATTTAACTTCTATTAGTTCCACTGCTTCATTTCTTTAACCGTCAGTTTCCTGCCTTTGCTACTTCCCTCATTCCTTTTTCTATTACGTACTTACTCTAATCCTTCCACTCCTTTTCTCAGTCCCTCTGTTCTCATAGTTCCTCACTCCTGTTCACTCACTCCGTCTCTATTACTCTCACTATCTCTGACTCATCACTCTTTCACTACTTGTTCATTATGCTTTCTCCCTGTAGTTCAAACACACTAAGGGGCATATTATCAACACAGGCGATAAAATTATCACTGCTTTTATCGGCAAAAAACTGCCGCAAAAGCGGCTTTAGCGGCAGTTTTCTTCCGCAAAAGCGGCTTTAGCGGCAGTTTTCTGCCGATAAAAGCAGCGATAATTTTATCGCCTGTGTTGATAATATGCCCCTATGTTATTTACATTTCTTTGCTGTTTCAATCATTCCTTTTATGTCACTTCTTCTTTTCTGCTTTCTGTTTTTTCTTTCTGTTATTCCACATGTTTTAACCTTAGTCACTGTCATACATCTTGTTTTATTCCTATTTACTTTTGCTCACTGTTTTCTTAACACTTTACCTCAGGTTTGTTCTTTTAGTCCGGTTCTATGCCTACCTCTCATTCCACATCCTTTACTGTTTTTCTTCTTAATTTAAACATTCACTCACATTCTCTAAGAAACTCTTGTTTATTATTCTTCTACTCGCCTTTTTTTTTCACTTCCTTATCTATTTTGTTTTTCACAATTATACCCTCTTACATCTTTTCTTCGGTAAATAGATCTATCAAACAGTATCTCTGTGTTACTCCCTCTAGCTGTCTTTCTTTTAATATTACTCTCTGTTTCCTTCCCTTATACTTTCTTTTCTTTTAAAAAATGTTTCTGGTTCGCTTCCGGTTCGCGTACCGGCGCGCGAACTGGGAAGCGAACCAAAAGAAATAGAGGTTGCCAGAGTGCTAAACATTCTAGCAATTTTTTAAAAAGGGGAGGTAGTTCTGATAAGAACTTTTTTTTTATTGTTTTTGTTCTTTTATATATATTTTTTTTTTTGGGGTGGGGGACAAAAATGATGCATTATAAAGGGCTCAACAGGAGCAACAAAAAAAAAGATAATTTATTTTCTGGGGCGTTTTGGACATTTGTGATTGTCAATAGCAGCATTGATTAAATTTATGCTACTCTCCCTGTAGCAAATCAATTGTCCGCAATAAATGCATACATGTTTCACTTCCCCAAACTTCAGCTGAATATTTGGGACCGTCTCCCTCGCCTCTGGTCCCGTCACTGCCTCTTGATATGATGTACTGGCCACAGGACGGGGGTTATCCTGCAGGTCACGTACCTGTGCAGCACTATAATTGATAGGGTGCCACCTGTCCATATGGCGATGCATGGTATAATTGCCATAACTATATTTTTTATCTGTCCCTCTGGACAGATCTTTTTTGCAGATGAGGCAAGTTACATAGCGGGCATTCACTATTTTTTGGCCCCGGGGATATTTGAAAAATTGCCAAATGAAACTCTCTTTGACACGGGTCCTCCTAGGCTCTTCAGGCAAAAACTGCCTCTCTTCCTCCTCTTCCTCTTCTTCCTCTTCTTCCTCCTCTTGCTGAATGATAACCTGAGGAGGTGGTCCTCTCTTCCTAGGAGGTGGTGGTGGTGGTGGGGGTGCACCAGCTGCAGCTACAACACTTGCCATTGCTAAGTAATGAAAAAAGGTCTTCCTCTCGCAAAGATGAAAGTCAGAGTGAGGAAACAAGGAGGGGTTTTCATCATTTGGTAAAAAAATAGTTCTAAACCAATGAAAAGTGTTATTTTTAGGTCACATGACCTAGCCTTACATCATTAAGAAACCAAAAGTGAAATGAACCAATGAAAAGTGTTATTAACAAGTCACATGACCTGTTATGCTTACGTTACGTGCTCCGCGCCGCGCCCCTGATCGCTTCCGGGAAGCTGCGCTTCACGCCTCGCTTCGCGTACCGGAGCACCTCCGGGTGCGCTAACGCGGCGCGTCATATGACGCATTACGCGACAACGCGATACGTCGCGCTTACGCGACGCGTCACGATGTTGTTTTCTAACGCGGCAGTTGCGCAAACGGAACGTTTACCAGTTCGCGGACCGAGTCGCGGCAACAAGTTGAGCTAACGGGAAGCTACCCGGTTCGCGGACCGGGAGCGAAACAAAAAAAATAATTAAAAAAATACCTAAAAAAATTGTATTAAAAACATATAAAATATATTTTTCAATTTAATGAAGAATATTTTTTTTTTATCTTTTGATATTTGCTATTAAAAAACCATTGAAATTCACTGAAAAAACCATAGGTTATAGACCATATATAGTTAGGAATTAGCATTTACAAAACCTTGAAAATTCACTGAAAAAACCATAGGTTATAGACCATATATAGTTAGCAATTAGCATTTACAAAACCTTGAAAATTCACTGAAAAAACCATAGGTTATACACCATATATAGTTAGGAATTAGCATTTACAAAACCTTATTTTACTCACACAAAACCATTGAAATTCGCATATATAGTTAGCTGCACTAACTATATATCGCGCACCCGCAATCCACTGCTGATCATGTCACATATTACATCATTCATGACATGGTCAGTGACATCACTGATGACATCACTGATGACATCTCAAATGACATCACTGATGACATCACTGATGACAACTCAAATGACATTACTGATGACATCACTGATGACATCTCAAATGACATCACTGATGACATCACTGATGACATCTCATTTGACATTACTGATCACATCACTGATGACATCATTCATGTGATAATACGATGAACCTCTTCAGACTCTAATATAACCTTAGATATACTCAGTGTAAACACAGACTCACAGATTGTCACTCATCCATGAAGTTACACATACACCTAGTCAGTCATGCAAACAATCAATCACACCTCCATTTTCTCAACTATACAGTTATACACACCTTACTTATTCAAACATATACTAAAACATATTTACTCTCTTATACAATCCTGGATACAAGTTCACAATGATCCATACAGCCACTCACACATTCACTGGCTCATATGCACAGTTATTTATATATGTCAACTCTCACATGTACTGTGTTTTACATATGTACTTACTTTGACATGTAGCACTGAGATATCCATTCACTCACCAATACACTCATGCACACAGTCAACCTCCCATACAGCTGTTTCCACATGCACTTTTGAACCCATACATCTAGTCAATCAACTGCTCACACATCTATGCACAGAGTCATACACATCCCAGCCACCCACACACACACTCAGTCTCCCATACAAATACTTGGGCAACCAATCAATAACCCATATAGTTACTCATATAGCTACTGATCAACACATGCAGCAATTTTCAGAACAACAGACATAATGATGCATAAATTAAGACAGTTTAGTCACTAACCCATGCACTCAGTGAGACACATTTAATCACTCACTCATACAGTCAGTCATGCACCTACTAAATCCTTCATCCAGACACTTATACATCCACTCATTCTTCAATATGTAAGACATATTTTAATTTTACAGAAAAATACAGTCACTGGATGTAGTCATCAGTGATGTCATCAGTGATGTCATTTGAGATGTCTTCAGTGATGTCATCAGTGATGTCATTTGAGTTGTCATCAGTGATGTCATCAGTGATGTCATTTGAGATGTCATCAGTGATGTCATCAGTGATGTCACGGACCATGTCATGAATGATGTAATATGTGACATGATCAGCAGTGGATTGCGGGTGCGCGATATATAGTTAGTGCAGCTAACTATATATGCGAATTTCAATGGTTTTGTGTGAGTAAAATAAGGTTTTGTAAATGCTAATTCCTAACTATATATGGTGTATAACCTATGGTTTTTTCAGTGAATATATTACCTACTGGCGGTCGCCAGTAGGTATATATAGTTAGGATTTTTTCTCTATGGGATTTTTGAAAATTGTATGTCTAATACCTTTGGCGTTTGTGGACGGAATTGGCTGAAATTTTCAGGAAAATGGCACATTTTGTTTCTGAGCAGCCCTTGAAAATTTGAGGGGGGTTCGTCAAGGGGGGGCTGAGAAAAAAGGGGGGTCCCAAAACGTGTTTTTAACATTGAGTTTTCCATAGGGCGGTTGGCCTCACTTTTAGCCCGAACGGCTGAATGGATTTGCACGAAACTTGGCAAAATTGTAGGGACTGGTAGCCCGATGTGCCTTTTGTAGGTCTCAATATATGTGCTACAGTGGATTTTGAGAAATTAACGTTTAAAAAAAGATATATATCTGTAACAGCGGACCGGGCAGCGCTCCAGGACGCGTACTTTTCGCGCAACGGAGCTTTGTGAAGCGAAGCTGATTGGTTCTCCGGCGTCTGTCAACATTACAAACAGTCCGTAGCGGCCGCCATCTTGTCTCTCGGTAGGATCGAGAGACAAGAGGAGCCCAAAGCGAAGGGGCAAATGACCATAAGGGGGAATAGTAGATCCTCGCTGACCCCCTAGGTTTGATGTGGAGGTTTTAAAAGGGCCCCGCGGGGCAAAAAAAATAATAATAATAATAATCGAACGGCTGAATGGATTTGCACGAAACTTGGCAAAATTGTAGGGACTGGTAGCCCGATGTGCCTTTGCTAGGTCTCAATATGTGTGCTTCAGTGGATTTTGAGAAATTAAAGTTCAAAAAAAGATATATATCTGTAACAGCGCACCGCTTCGCGTACTTTTCGCGTTACGGAGCTTTGCGAAGCGAAGCTGATTGGCTCTCCGGTGTCTGTAAACATTCCAAACAGTCCGTAGCGGCCGCCATCTTGTCTCTCGGTAGGATCGAGAGACAAGAGGAGGCCAAAGCGAAGGGGCAAATGACCATAAGGGGGCATAGTAGATCCTCGCTGACCCCCTAGGTTTGATGTGGAGGTTTTAAAAGGGCCCCGCGGGGCAAAAAATAATAATAATAATAATAATCGAACGGCTGAATGGATTTGCACGAAACTTGGTAAAATATTAGGGACTGGTAGCCCGATGTGCCTTTGCTAGGTCTCAATATATGTGCTTCAGTGCATTTTGAGAAATTAACGTTCAAAAACAAGATATATATCTGTAACAGCGCTCCGCTTCGCGGAGATAAAATTATATCTGTATTACCTAGCTGTTGCTAACACCAGTTAGCGACGGCTAGTAGGAGATAGCGACCATCTTGGGCCCCACTTTGCATGTGAGTGATATTTATCACTAATGACATGCAAAGTGGGCATGCCAAGATGTTAGCGACTGGAAACAGTCGCTAACATCGCTATCTCCTATTATCAACTTTTGGAAATATTCGAGATAAGCGCGAATATCTCCAAAAAGTAACAGCTGCCCTGAGCAGTTCTTAGCCATGTTATCCAATGGGAGGTGGATAACATGGCTAAGAGCATTAGCTCGGTAATGCATGAATATCGCTGAGTTTTCAGCGATATTAATGCATTGCGGTCGTTTTTTATCGTATTTGCGATAAACCTTGATAATAGCAAGGTTTATCTGCGATAATTTCTGACGGTAAAAAAATCTTTGCAATGCATCGTTAGGGATAAATATCGCTTAACTTTGGTAATATGCCCCAACGTCTGTTAACGTTCGATTCGAAGGAAATCAGGAAGTGTTGAAAAACATTGTCTGCGCCATCTTGTCTTTTTTCAAATGCCACACTTTTGTCGTGCACGGCAGCCATTTTAGATGCCTTGACCAGACCCACTCTGTGCACGCTGTCGATCCTTAGCATGGCTCCCCACCCTCGCAAGCATCTCACCCAGGCAGTGGTCACCCCCGCTCTCTGTCTTATGCATGGGTAATAAACCTCCCCCCATCTGCGCTGCTCTTCCCTGAGAATCACACCCTGTGCCCGCCCGACACCTCCCTTTCGCCCTATTCACTACCGCACCCTCTGACACTCCTTTTCCTCTGTGTCCGATTGTCCAGGCTGGCCCTAGTGTATCAGCTAGCCCTGCAGATGTAGTTTATGGCCACAGCTGTAAAGAATCACCCCTCTTCAAAGGAGTTATAGTAGATCAAGGCCCACACTCGATGAGATCCGTCACAGCAGAAGCGTTGCTATTATCTGAAAACCATCCTGTATTGTGATTGGGGAGGGGACCGAGCGTGAAGCGGAAGATTCTAGGGATGACTCTTTGTACATCAAAGTTTTTACAATTATGTGTCACATTAAAAAAATATATAGCACTCCGACAAAGTAGTAAGATTATAAAACTTTAATAATTTATAAATATATACAAGAAAACAAAAATAGTAATAACATATAAACATTTTTAGGGAAAAACAACGAAGTAGCGGTCGGCTGTGCGAATAGTCCCAACGCAGCACAACGTCCAGATTTCCGGCGTGGGGCGTCGCGGGGGGTGGGTCATCAGTAGCAAACTGTTGTGCGAATAGTTCCAAGGCAGCAGAACGCGCCGAAATCTAGATGACACGAAAGTGATGTCTAGTAAGTTGCCACCCAGCAAATAACGGCGTGGGGCGTCGCGGGGGGTGGGTCATCAGTAGCAAACTGTTGTGCGAATAGTTCCAAGGCAGCAGAACGATGGCACCAAGGTGATGTCCAGTAAGTTGCCGCACTGGTTTTGGTATCCTACAATGCTGCTCCGAATAACGGCGTGGGGCGCCCCGGGGGAGGCGGCGTGAACGGGCCTCTCCAGGTGGAGTGTCATCTGTTGTAGTGGGGCGCCCCTTTACCGTTTCAGTTGCCATTCCGTCCGTTTTTGGTCCACTGTGTCAAAAGCCGCAATTCAGCTGAGTTGCGCCCACTCTTGCGGTGCAGCGATAGGCGGCTGTCACAGGACTCTCAAAATGGCGGCAGGCTCTTTCCTTTTTGGGCCTGGTCCACTGAAATGGCCCTGGGACACCTTGGAAATCGGACGCTTGTCTGCTAGGTCTTGGACCCCATTCTCGAAAGCGTCCCCTCCGCCTTGAGAATTCATCAAAAGTTTTGGGGGCCCCGACTCCTGCAGGCTTCTGGTGGGGAACGGCTGCCATGATTGCTCGCGGAATGACCACGACGGAGCTACGAGATGGTGGTGCTCTCATGCTGACGCCAGCTTCAGTCTGAAACATCCAGAAACAAGGTGGGGCTTTCATCGTTTGGGAAAAAAAAAAAGTTTTCATCCAATGAAAAGTGTTGTTTTTAGGTCATATGATCAAGCCTTCCATCATTAGGAAACCAAAAGTAAAATGAACCAATGAAAAGTTTTATAAACAAGTCACAGGACCTGTTATGCGGCATAGGGTATAAAATGCGGAGAAAATACGTTGGCACGTGAGGCGGCGTCAGTAGCGGACCGATGTGCGAATAGGCCGAAGGCAATACAACGCGCCAAGATCCGGATGGCACCGAGGTGGTGTCCAGCAAGTTGCAGCACTGGTGTGGCCATCCTACAATGCTGAAAGTCGGCGTGGGGCGCCCCGTTGGCCTGTGAGTTCGCGTCAGTAGCGGACCGATGTGCGAATAGGCCGAAGGCAGCACAACGCGCCAAGATCCGGATGGCAGCGAGGTGGTGTCTAGTAAGTTGCCGCACTGGTGTGGCCATCCAACAATGCTGAAAGTCGGCGTGGGGCGCCCCGTTGGCCTGTGAGTTTGCGTCAGTAGCGGACCGATGTGCGAATAGGCCGAAGGCAGCACAACGCGCCAAGATCCGGATGGCACCGAGGTGGTGTCTAGTAAGTTGCCGCACTGGTGTGGCCATCCTACAATGCTGAAAGTCGGCGTGGGGCGCCCCGTTGGCCTGTGAGATGGCGTCAGTAGCGGACCGATGTGTGAATGGGGCCGAAGGCAGTGCAACAATATTTTCGGAATAGAAGACACCACTAGGTGCTGAGATGCCAAGATCCGGATGGCACCGAGGTGGTGTGTAGCAAGTTGCCGCACTGGTGTGGCCATCCTACAATGCTGAAAGTTGGCGTGGGGCGCCCCGTTGGCCTGTGAGTTTGCGTCAGTAGCGGACCGATGTGCGAATGGGGCCAAAGGCAGCGCAACAATAGTTTCTGACTGACACCACAAGGCGCTGAGATGCCAAGATCCGGATGGCACCGAGGTGGTGTCATAGTTGGGAGTTCTGAGCAGCGGTTGTAACACTGTCTGAAGCTTATTTGCAGCTGCTGCAGCTTCACTACGCGTCAAGATCCGGATGGCACCGAGGTGGTGTCTAGTAAGGTGTACTGGTGTGGCCATCCTACAATGCTGAAAGTCGGCGTGGGGCGCCCCGTTGGCCTGTGAGTTTGCGTCAGTAGCGGACCGATGTGCGAATAGGCCGAAGGCAGCACAACGCGCCAAGATCCGGATGGCACCGAGGTGGTGTCTAGTAAGTTGTCGCACTTCTGTGGCCATCCTACAATGTTGAAAGTCGGCGTGGGGCGCCCCGTTGGCCTGTGAGATGGCGTCAGTAGCGGACCGATGTGCGAATGGGGCCAAAGGCAGCGCAAAAATATTTTCTGATTTGAAGACACCCCAAGGCGCTGAGATGCCAAGATCCGGATGGCACCGAGGTGGTGTCTAAGTTGCGGACTGATGTGCGAATGGGGCCAAAGGCAGCGTAACAATATTTTTTGTATGGAAGATACCACTAGGCGTTGAGATGCCAAGATTCGGATGGCACCGAGGTGATGTCTAGCAAGTTGCTGTACTGGTGTGGTCATCCTACAATGCTGAAACTCGGCGTGGGTCGCCCCATTAGCCTGTGAGATGGCGTCAGTAGCGGACCGATGTGCGAATAGGCCGAAGGCAGCACAACGCGCCAAGATCCGGATGTCACCGTGGTGGTTTTCATAGTTGAGAGGCACTTCATCTGCAGTGGGGCGTCGAGATCCGGATGGCACCGAGGTGATGTCTAGCAAGTTGCTGTACTGGGGCGCCCCATTAGCCTGTGAGATGGCGTCAGTAGCGGACTGATGTGCGAATGGGGCCAAAGGCAGCGCAACAATATTTTCTGAAGAGAAGACACCAAAAGGCGCTGACATTCCAAGATCCGGATGGCACCGAGGTGGTGTCTAGCAAGCTATGCAGTTGAGTTGTGTGCGCACTTGCGGCGAATAGGTCGAAGGCAGCATAACAATGTTTTCTGAATAGAAGACACCACAAGGCGTTGAGATTCGGTTACCACCGAGGTGATGTCTAGCAAGTTGCCGCCCTGGTGTGGCCATCCTACAATACTGCTCCGAATAACGGCGTGGGGTGCCCGAAGGGGGGGGGTGCCGGCGTGAATGGGCCTTCCTAGGTGGAGGCTCGTCTGCTGTAGTGGGGCGCCCCTTTACCGTTTCAGTTGCCATTCAGCTGAGTTTCGGCTGCTCTTGATGCTACAGCGACAGGCGGCTGCAAGAGGACTCTCAAAATGGCGGCCTGTTCTTTGGATTTGGGCCTGGTCCACTAAAATGGCCCTGGGACACCTTAGAACTCGGACGCTCGATTTTTTTTTCCTTTCCTGTACATGCAAAAAAAGGTAAATGCCCGGTACGTTACACGCTTCATCTGCCACGATGAACTCTCCAGAGGAACCGAAAAAAAATATAGTTGTGGTAACTATACCATGCATCGTCATATGGAGAGGTGGCACCAATTAATTATAGTGCTGCATAAAAGAGAGATTTGGAGGAGAACCCCTGACCTGCTAGTACATTCATCAAAGAAGTGGCACTGAGAGCTTCAGAGGCAAGGGAAACGGTCCCAAATATTTAGAAGAACTTTGGAAAGATTAAAATGACATGTTTAGATTGTGGCAAATTAATTTCATGTGGACAGATGAGTGTTACTCTAATAAATACAGCATATGAACATGATCATAGTCGATGGTTGGTAGAGACATTTTGACTATATCCTGGACCTGCCCGTCCTCGCCCAAAATGGCGCCGGAATAAATGGGACTCGTAACTCCTTGTTGTGTACTGGTTGCAGAACCTTGAAATCACGAGATACGTATGCAGTTTTGAAGCACATGGCGGGCGGGGACGAGAATTGATTGAATATTTCGACATCCCTATTGATATTAAGTTCTGATGTGTTATTGATTACTGTACTGTTGAAAGTTCGAATCAACGTCACCCATGGTACTTGCCCGCAAATGTATATCTAGATAATTTTATTGTAACTGGCCCTGTCGTATTTTAATTATAAAATGTACGTCCACCGATTCCGTAACTGTTAGACACCTTAGTTCTTGCAACCTAATGGCCCGCCCGTTACGTTCCTCTACAGTGTAAATGTCTATTCATCATATACGATTACAGTTTGCTCCGTGGCAGGCCCACGTGGTTATAGGCTCGTATTTGTATAATGAAATTTTCACAATAAAGGTTTTTAAAAGAAAACATGGTAGTAGTATATACATTGGTAAAGTTTTTAATAATAGTGACTGTTTTAGAATCATTAAAAGGCAAGTGAAATAAAGCAGACCAATTACATGAAGGGTAAAAGGTATAATACGAAGGAACGCAGTAAAGATAAATGGTCAAGGGCTGTTGTGTTTTCTATTCCTGCAACATAAAGTGATCGATAAGAATCTCATATTCAGGCGTATCGGCGACTAAGACAGCAGGTCGACCCTCTTTTGCTCAACGGCTCCGTCATGGGACGAAGAAACGCTCTTTTTCTCGAAAAAAGAATATATTTTACTTGCAGGACAGTTGTAAAATTTCCGGGAAAGTACATTAGCCTGGAACATTATAACATATATTTAAGAAAAAATAATGTTCGGAAGTAATGAAAAGCGTAATTTTTAGGTCATATGACCAAGCCTTTCATCATTACAATAAGAAAAGTAAAATGAACCAATGAAAAGTTTTATTAACAAGTCACATGACTTGTTATGCTTACGTTACGCGCTGCGCGCCCCGGATGACTTCCGGATGCGCTAACGCGGCGCGTCATATGACGCATTACGCGACAACGCAGGTCCAGAATATAGTCAAAATGTCTCCACCAACCAGCGGTCGGAACACAACCCCTTTCAGCAGGCTAAATAGTTCTGTTAAATGACAACAGAAGGGACAGGCAACAAGAACCATCAGTCAAAGAGGGGAGGGCTAGTTCTTCTCTACCGGGTTACATTGGGGCGCTACCGGAACTGATCGAATTGGTAGTCTACAGTGTTTCTGGATGTTTCAGACTGAAGCTGGGGTTAGCATGAGAGCAGCACCATTTCGTAGCTCCGTCGTGGCCATTCCGTAACCAATCATGGCAGCCGCTCTTTATCGTTATTTTGGGCGGGGTGGGTGGCGGAGCCGAGCTGTTTTGCAGCCATCATTGTGTGGAGTTCAGTTCATCTCACTAGTTTTGTATTTGTCATGAGGGGTTGTTCCTAATGTTTCTATTTTAGCGAGGTCAAAAAGAGATCCCATTAGTGGCCTACTGATTTTGCTCGATTCCTTTTCTTTTTTTTTACACAATTTTTCGTTATCTGCAAAGACTAAACAGAGTATTGCGACTCTGTGTTTGTTTGTAAATAGAGAATGAACCAAAGAGAACTAATTCTAAAACAGTAAATACTTGGATAACAATCAATCAAATGGAGAGAGAAGCAGGCACGACGGATTACAACGGGGGCAAAGGCCTGCGTTAACTACCTTTCACTATCTGCAAAGAGAGAGTACTCCTAATAGAAATGAGGGGGGGGGGGCACCATTCAAAGCAGATCAGTGTGCATAAACACGAAAATGTTTTCACTTACCACGTACTTGACATTCGACAGCTTATGATATTTGCTATTAAAAAACCATTGAAATTCACTGAAAAAACCATAGGTTATAGACCATATATAGTTAGGAATTAGCATTTACAAAACCTTGAAAATTCACTGAAAAAACCATAGGTTATAGACCATATATAGTTAGGAATTAGCATTTAAAAAACCTTATTTTACTCACACAAAACCATTGAAATTCCATATATAGTTAGTTGCACTAACTATATATCGCGCACCCGCAATCCACTGCTGATCATGTCACATATTACATCATTCATGACATGGTCAGTGACATCACTGATGACATCTCAAATGACATCACTGATGACATCACTGATGACATCTCAAATGACATCACTGATGACATCACTGATGACATCTCAAATGACATCACTGATGACATCTCATTTGACATTACTGATCACATCACTGATGACATCATTCATGTGATAATACGATGAACCTCTTCAGACTCTAATATAACCTTAGATACACTCAGTGTAAACAGACACTCATAGACTGTCACTCATCCATGGAGTTACTCAGACACTTAGTCAGTCATGCAAAGAATCAATCACACCTCCATTTCCTCAACTATACAGTTATACACACCTTACTTATTCAAACATATACTAAAACATATTTACTCACTTATACAATCCTGGATACAAGTTCACAATGATCCATACAGCCACTCACACATTCACTGGCTCTTATGCACAGTTATTTATATATGTCAACTCTCACATGTACTGTGTTTTACATATGTACTTACTTTGACATGTAGCACTGAGATATCCATTCACTCACCAATACACTCATGCACACAGTCAACCGCCCATACAGCTGTTTCCACATGCACTTTTGAACCCATACATCTAGTCAATCAACTGCTCACACATCTATGCAGAGAGTCATACACCTCCCAGCCACCCAGACACACACTCAGTCTCCCATACAAATGCTTGGGCAACCAATCAATAACCCATACAGTTAATCATATAGCTAATGATCAACACATGCAGCAGTTTACAGAACAACAGACATAATGATGCACAAATTAAGACAGTTTAGTCACTAACCCATGCACTCAGTGAGACACATTTAATCAGTCACTCATACAGTCAGCCATGCCCCTACTAAATCCTTCATCAAGACACTTATACATCCACTCATTCTTCAATATGTAAGACATATTTTAACTTTACAGAATTATACAGTCACTGTATGTAGTCATCAGTGATGTCATCAGTGATGTCATTTGAGATGTCATCAGTGATGTCATCAGTGATGTCACTGACCATGTCATGAATGATGTAATATGTGACATGATCAGCAGTGGATTGCGGGTGCGCGATATATAGTTAGTGCAACTAACTATATATGGAATTTCAATGGTTTTGTGTGAGTAAAATAAGGTTTTTTAAATGCTAATTCCTAACTATATATGGTCTATAACCTATGGTTTTTTCAGTGAATATATATATATATCACCTTCCGAAGTTGCTCCGTGAAAAGGGCCCATACTCAAATAAGGCGGCTTCAATGTAGCATTCACAGAGCTTCCTGCTCATAAATCCAACAAAACCTTTTCTCTTGCGCAGAAAAAAGCCATTGAGCCTGATTCCATGGAGTTCAAGTACTTTATTTAAACAGACAAAGTTCATAAGTTGCCTGCAAACATTCTCTGTCCCAACGCATTTCAACTCTGTTCTTGAGTCTTGTTCATGGGAAAATAATCACTTGCCTTTTTGAAATGACCATGTTTTGCTATAGAATCCATGATTGCACAATTCACGGAGCCTGCAGGTTATTTACTTTTAGCATGCGCAGTGAATACAAATTGGCGCTTAGTATTTTCATGCAGTGTTTTGACGTCTTGCACACACTGCAGAGTGCCATTTTTTTAAAAGCCAATTCACTGAATAAAATAACAATTCACCAGATTAGCAGGCATACACAGCATAATAATCCATATCACATTTTAGTTCATTTGGAATCCTTATGTTGGACGTGCATTCCAGCTCAAATCCTTGCCTCCTGCTCTTAGGTATTATTATTAGGAAATCTCCTCTCTTTTTCAAAAGCATACTACAAGTGAGTGTTTGGGTAGTGATACTGCTCAGCACGTGGTTGTGTTAAATGGCCAACAGGTGCATGTGTAAGACAATCACTTGTATGTTTGACTCAGCCAGCCTTACCAATGTGCCTCATCCAGGCATGTCAACTGTAGGCCTGGGCAGTGAACTCTGCTCTGTTCGTGGAGTTTGTAGGGCTTTCTACACTCCTCAATCTGTAGAGCTTGCGGAGTGCAGAATACTCTGCTTCGTGGAGTGAAGCAGATTTTTTTCCCCACTCGCGAACATAAGTTCGCATGTGCGAGTTGCCGCTCGCGTGGAATTTCTACCCGAGTGGCAGAAAGACCAGCACTACATTCCGCCACTCACTGAAATTCACAGAGGTTTTTGTAACTTCGTGGAGTTCCACGCAGCAAAACTCCGTAAACTACGCCCAGGCTTAGTCAAGTGTACTGTGGAAAAGTAAATTTTGCCATGTTCTGTGTCCCTACGTGTCATCCATCATATGTTATGTGTGCATGATTAATATGCATATGTTATTTCCCATGTTCGATTAATGACGCAATTACAGTTGTGTCCACCTCTAGTATGCCAGTTTCCAGTTCTCGTGAATACTACGAATATCAGGCCTATGTAAAGTTACGTTGCCACGTTTCTCAGTGTGCACGTTATTCCATTATAAAGTCCCCGTTTCTAGGCCTCAAAAGGGCCCGGACACCAGATTCAGCTCCTGTCTCCTGAAGCCTCGCTGAGGAGCGATACAGCCCCCACCTGTATCCTCGACCCTTCACTTACTTCCTGCCACGCAGTGCCCGGTCCAGCCTGGCTCAGCCTCTGAGTCTGCCAAAAGTATGTTATAGTTCCTGTTATCAGTTCAGTCCTCCTTCTCTGCATTCCTAAGCTACTGAACTGCATCAATAGTTTCCGTCATTGTCTAGCCTTTCCGGCTCCACGTTAGAGAAATACTGTATTCAATGGTCATTTAGTATTCTTCATCACGCACTACATGTAGAATAATGCATGGTCCAGTCTTAGAATCAAGTTAGCCTTTCCCCTCCTAACTTCTAGTTTATATCAACATGTTCTCTAAACATCAGATACTAGATACTGTTTAGGTACATGTCGCCCTGACCCTCCAGACTTCAGTCTCTGCTCCTAGCACAGAGTTCATAGCCCCCAGCTTCTCCTAGTGATACGTCATTGCCAGTTTGCGCGCACCATCAGGTTAGAGGTCCCGGCTCCTCAGGTAGCCCCCTCCATGGTTTCCGCCCCATTCATGACATATCCTGTTACGTTTGCATCACATGTCTATGTATACGCCCTGTTACACCTCTTTTCCCCCTTATCTTTCGCGACTGCTACGCGTCACGCCTTCTGCTCCACCCACTGCTACGCCTACTGCAATGTAATGCTATGTGTTTGCGTTATGTATATATGCTCATGTATTGTTATTAAAGGTCAGCGCGCTCATCCCAGATCCAGCCCCAGCAGCTGCTGGGCCCTGTCATCCTATTCCTATGCAGGTTGTCCTGTTCCTGTCCTTATGCTGTATTAAACCTGCGAAACTCCTACTACCTCGAATCTTGACTCTTATTTATTGAGCTATCTGTTATGATATATGTCTAGTCAAAAATAGGGTATTATTTATTTATTTACCACATAATGGCGCCCGAATAGGGACTTGCCCTTTCCCCACGCGTCGGTGAAGCCACGCCGACCCCCTGACCCTCTGCAGTCGTGACGGAACTCTTCTGCGCAGTGGCAGATATTTCTGCTCAAGTATCCCTCAGGCCCACGGAGGAGACGAAGGAGGCGGTCCAGCATCCAGACGAGACGGTGGAGGAACGCGGCGAGTCCCGACCAGAGCCCAAGCCAAGAGTCCAAGGTCCGAGGTATCCGGAGGTCCACCCGTAACTGAAGCCCGAAGTCTGAAGTTCGTCGTCCGTCGTCGTAGCAGTCCAGTCCAGTCCGAGGTTTCCGTTCTTGCTGCCCGGTGAGTACCATTACTGGGGTAGTATCTAGACAGGGTCAATCTAAATTGACTCTGGTCCGTGGGTTGGTGGTACACAGACTCACAAACGAAGTGTTCACCTAGGTGGATACGGGTCTTGATGCGTCCCTTTATGGGACCGGTATGTTCCGTACTGTTTCAGCAGTGCATCCAGTAAACTCTAGTCAGTTTCTGTTCTCGAGAAAATTTATGTGTTCTGTTCTCAGTATTCCAGGTAGTATTCTGTTCGAACTGATTATTTTAAATGTTTTTCATGTATTTCAATGTCGTGGTATGAATGGGGAATAAGTATCGTGTTCATTGTGTATTGTATTATGTCTAGATTACAGTTCAGTCATGCCCATATTTTCCAAGTTACGTCAGTTAAAAACCAGAAAGGGTCTGCTGGAAGCAGCAGTTCCCGTCCCGCCCAGGGACAGTCCAGGTCACTTTATGTATCAGAAACATGGCATAAGTGCCATATTGTATCTAGATTTATGGGTAGAGTATACCAAACAGTTAGAAGAAAAGTATAGATGGCCCGTATCGGGTACATGGGATGCCGAGTGCATCATGCGAGTAGAAGAAGCATTATGGAAAAAGAAAGCCAGACAGTCACAGAAAGATGCCATCGAGTTATGGCGCAAAGAATCTCATAAAAGAACTGAAAAAGAAATCAGAAAGTCAGAATTAAGTAGAGAATCCTTAGAACGAGCACAAGAAAAAGAATTAATCGAGATAGGTGAACAAGTCAAAGCCGAACAGTCAGACAGACAGAGGCATGCCCTTATTAGGGGTATGTATCCTCTCCTTGCCGAGGGCCTGCCAAAAGCGACCCCGGAGGCATCCAGTAATTTCCCGCCACCACTAGTTCCGACCAAGCTACGTCACAAACCGACCGCAGCTGATATTTTTATTTCGTCCTATCTGGACGACACAGTCCCTGAATATGCAGATCCTGTTCGCGCTCCGCCAGTCCCTGTAAATCAGGCACATCCTGCTCCTCCAGACACCGGGGCACCCCATGCAGTACCTGCTACGGTACCCCCGGTCCAGCCAGCATTTCAATTTCCCGCTCCGCCACGAAGAATATCAGTCGACGATTCTAGTCTAGGGGCCGCAGGAGGAGGTCCTCCTCAAACCCCGCCGCCACGCAAGCGTTTATCAGCACTCGAATTACATGCTCAAGCATCACAGCGTACTCCCAAGAGTAATAAGTCTGTTGCAGAAATCAGGCAAGCCCTTGGCGAATGTGCCTATGACCCAGTCCCAGGCGAGAATAATATGGTTTTATATTCAGTACGCGTAAGGAGGGTGACCGAGTATCTAGTCACCCTACCTAATATGAAAGAAGATCTAGACAGAATATATCGTTTCATCCGTACAGGGGATGATCCAGAAAGTATTAGTGATGCCATGTCTCAAAGGAAAGCTGAGATCCAGCGTATGATATTAAAGTTTTTAATTAACTGTCTAATAAGAGAACAAGATTACCCGTCTAAAGACCCGGCCGAAATGAAAACCCTGACAAAGTGGAGTGATAATATAGCCGAGGGTAAGCACAATACCATTAGTGCCATGGAGAGTATGTACAAGAAAATCCGTAGAGAAATAATAAAGATACACGAACAACGTAAAGCAGCACAAGTAAGCGAGAAAGAAAGTAACTCTGATACTGAAGAGGTAGAGGACGAGAATCCCGCCAGAATAGCGTATGTAGGAAAATCTAGATTTCCAGATCGCCATTTACGCCTAGAACACAAGTCTACTTTCCATCATCCAGCACCAGAACAAGGTTCTCTAGAACAAGTGTTTCAAGCTACCGATCACATTCTGAAATCACGAATCGGTTACAGTGAGTTAAGTACCATGCATGAACAAGAACTAGCCCGATCAGCAGTCCGATGGATTACTGATTCTACCACTTTTCCAGACGAAATAGTGGCACAAATGTTTCTGAAAATGCCCCCAGCCGAGCAACGACTGGTGGGTATGTATATGATCCAGCACCTCATTACATTGTATGAGGGTCAACATTCCGATCCAGGTCCGTTACACGATATCCTGAACGAGTTACTCCAGTATAGATGGAGAGGTCTAGGTACCGATCTAATTAGTGTCATTCTAGAGCAGCGCCACAAATATAGAACGTTTCTGAACCCACATTTTGTTCATGTCTCGCCCCCAGAAAGTAAACCATTTTACATGGAGAGACAGAACCCGTTATGAGAAGTGCATCCAGTTAAGACAGAGGACGGTGAAATGCAACGAGTGTTTGTTTACACCCCGATTACAAAGATGGAACTCCTCGAAATGAAGAAATTAATTCCCTGTCATGACAAAGATCCAGCAGGGTTCCATAGAGAATTAAAAGACATGCTCCGTATGGGAGAATACACTTACCCAGATATCATTAAAATGTTAAAGGTCCTGTTGCCCGCAGGGGTGTATGAAAAGCTAAAGGAAAAAGAATGGGAGGTGGGAGAGAAAAAGATCGATTGGGCAGTTCTAGAAGCCGAAGACAAATCACGTGTACCAGGTACCGGTCTTGGAGATAAATGTAAAGAATTACCAGAATTATTAATACAAGTTTTACCTAGATTATTGACAACGAGAAAAGAAGACTGGGATGCAATCTCAGCCTGTAAACAGAAGCAAGACGAAGATATTAGTGATTTTTATTCTAGATTTGAAAAATGTTTTAGCATCAATAGTGGCCTCAAGACAAGTAGTGAGTCATACCCTCACCTTTTTGTTACTAAATTAGTCGAGAATTCAAGCCCACAAGTTAAAAATCGAGTTTTGAAAGTCGAAAGCACCTGGCAAGCTAATACTCCGTCCCAGATGCTCCAGATGCTCCAGTACCACCAGAATAGAATCAGGGAAGAGCAAGAACACGAGAGAAAACGTATGAAAGACACGAAAATGAAAGTACTAGTTGCACAATCTGTTCCTCAAGACAGTCAGAAGAGGGGTCCGAATCAAGCCAGTCATCCTGCAGCTCCCGTTAAAGGGAACTGCAATTATTGTAAACAGCCAGGTCATTTTATAAATGAGTGTGCAGTTCTGAAACACAACATAGCTACTGGTAAGACTAAAGAAAGACCACGTCCGCCTAGACAAGAGCAAGTTTCACAGACTCCTCAGCCACAGAATGCACAACAGATAGTTACAGTACCGCAGCCTATCGCTGCAACACAGCATGTTACATCGCAGATGTACCAGTATGCACAGTCTGAGTATCCAGAGTACCAGCAGTATTCATGAAACAGCCTAGAGAGGGAGGTAGGCTTGCCTCTCATCGAGATACCTGTAGATCAAGAAGGTCCCTATGTTCACAGTCAAGTATTAGGGAAAGACAGAAAGTTTTTGATCGATACTGGGGCAAGTAGGACCACAATTAGTCATGCCGAAGTTCCAGGGGCTCCGCTCTCAGGCTCAAGAAATGTTTCCCTTGGATTTTCAGGAAAACCTATCGTAAATGAGATTTCAAAGCCAGTTACTCTAGAAGTAGGTCCATTGTCCCGTACTACTGATCTGTTACTTACTAAGTCATGTCCAGAAAACCTATTGGGCATTAAAACACTGAAAGAGTTGGGTGCAGTTATATGTTGTTCCCCAGAGGGAATACGTCTGTTCCTACGTGACTTTAAGGGTCACTATGTTTTACGTGATTTTGATCCCAGATTGTCTAATGTTCCGCAGCATTTATGGGCGCAAGGTCCAACTGATGTAGGTTATATGCAAATCACACCTTATCGTGTGACTCTCAAACCAGGTGTAGTGTTACCACGAATCAGACAGTACAGATTGCCACCCGAGGCTGTAGCAGCCTTATCCAAAATTATTGACGAGCTCATCGCTCAAGGAGTGGTTGTAGAAACTGACTCCAACGTATGCAATTCTCCGATCATTCCAGTCATGAAACGTACTGATCCAAATGCACCCCCAGTATATCGATTAGTGATCGACCTACGAGAGCTTAATAAATGTATTATTCCGCAGTACCCAGTTGTCCCAGACATCTCTTCCTTATTGACAGCCATTGATTCCGAAGCCACGTTCTTTACTGTCATAGACCTCAAGAACGCATTTTTTAGTGTTCCTATTCATCCAGACAGCCAGTTTCTTTTCGGATTTTGTTTAAATGGAAGGAGCTATATGTTCACACGAGCTCCTCAAGGTTTCACAGAAAGTCCTAGTATTTACAGTCAAGCACTTAAGAGACAACTAGACAACATTCACATGCCAACTGACACTGCCCTGCTCCAGTATGTCGATGATCTACTGATCACAGCCCGTTCTGAACGTGCTTGCGAGCAAGCATCCCTTACAGTCTTATATTTCCTAGCCGAGATGGGGCACAAGGTGTCCCCTTCTAAACTTCAATTCTGTGTCCAGCAAGTGGTCTACTTAGGACACTTACTGTCCAAGAGGGGTAGGCAGTTGACACCAGACCGTATCCAGTTAATAGCGAGTCTTCCTCAGCCCAAGACCCAGAAGGAGGTACGTGCCTTTATCGGCCTTACTTCCTATTGCAGACAATGGATTCCCCAGTATGCATTTCTAGCCAAACCACTGATACAGTTAACGACACAGGAGGCAGCCGTATCGACTGTTCTCCCTTGGACATCTGAACATACACTTAGTTTCAACGAGTTAAAGAAAGCTTTATGCCAAGCTCCAGTTCTAGCGACACCGAACTACAGTAAGCCTTTTACACTTTTCGTTACTGAACGTGAAGGTACAGCATTATCTGTTCTCACACAAGATCAAGCAGGACAATACAAGCCCTGTGCTTATTTTTCTAGCACACTAGATCCAGTCGCCCAGGCTTTGCCTGCGTGCCTCAAGTCAGTTGCAGCCACAGCACTAGCTATCAGACAAAGTGATTCCATAGTTTTAGGACACTCTCTGACAGTACAAGTTCCACATTCTGTGGAAGTTCTTCTGAACCGAACACAGACTCAGCACTTGACAATTGCACGTTTAACAGGTTATGAATTGACACTGTTCCAGCCACACATAGAAATCAGACGCTGCAACATTTTAAATCCTGCTACACTGTTACCATCAGTTACTTCGAATCCTGACCCACATGACTGTGTGGAAGTAGTTAACATTACGACAAAGCCAAGACAAGATCTGACAGATACTCCGTTACCAGATCCCGACCTGACACTTTATGTGGATGGTTCATGTATGAGAACAAGTACAGGAGAACTAGTAGCCGCGTATGCAGTGACTACTGACACCGAAGTTATTGAGACACACCGTATTGACACTCTGTCCGCTCAAGCAGCAGAGCTAGTTGCTCTGACACAAGCCTGTATACACGCCAAGAACCTGAAAGTTAATGTTTACACAGATTCACGCTACGCATTTGGAGTTGTACACGACTTCGGAGTACTCTGGCAGGAGAGAGGTTTCATGACTTCTCATGGAACCAAGATTCAGCATGGTCTCCTTATTCAAGCTCTGTTAGATGCCATACACTTACCGACATCTATCGCTATCATGAAGTGCAAAGCACATACGAAGGTTACTGACATTATTTCCCAGGGTAACGATCTAGCAGATCGCACAGCCAAGCTTACAGCACAGACTCCAGACATTCAAGTTAACATGACACTTACTCCAGATCCGACTACATGCATGACAGTTAAGGACCCTACTCAAGATGTCATAGATATCCAGTTACATGCTACTCCCGATGAAATCAAGAAATGGTCCGAACAAGGAGGGGTCCAGACAGATCAAGGATGGTTAACAAAGGGTAGAGCCACATGGTTTCTCCCCGACTCTATGGTTCAAGTCATTATCAATACCGCACATAGTCCAGCACATTTAGGGGAAAAAGCTATGTTAGATAGTATCCAGAACATTTGGTTCAACAAGCATTTACGAGCTGCAGCCAAGCAGAAAGTCCGTACCTGTATGATATGTTGTCAGTTTAATCCAGGTAAAAGTGTCCCGGTGGAACAAGGTGGATTCCAGCCCCCTGACCACCCTTTTGAAGTCCTCCAGATGGATTATATTCAGATGGAGCGATGTCGAGGTTTCAAGTATGTCCTTGTAGTTGTATGGGCTTTGTCCAGGTGGACAGAAGCATATCCAGTCCCAGATTACACAGCCGCGACCACTGCCAAGCAGTTGGTTCGTGAATTCTTCCCTCGTTATGGACTCCCTAGAGTCGTATATTCTGATAACGGCCAGCCATTCTCCTCAGAGTTAATGAAGCATGTTTCCCTGTTGTTAGGGTACCAGTGGAAGTTCCATTGTGTACGCCATCCTGAAGCAGCCGGTCTCGTTGAGAGACATAATCAGACCCTGAAAATCCGCATCGCCAAAGTCTGTCAAGAAAAAGGTGTGGACTGGCTAGTAGCTCTGCCAGTCGCTTTATTTTATATGCGCATGGTCGCACATTCCAGATCAGGTCTGTCCCCGTATGAGGTCGTTTTCGGCCGCCCCCCTAACATGTGGGGTACTCCTAGACCCCGAAGTATTACCGATGTTTCAAGTAATATGCTGACAGATTACCTAGCTTCCTTGATGTCTGCCCTCAACTCATGTCGTTCACAGGTTGCCGCCGCATTTCCAGACAATACCGAGGTGGCACCGCATGAAATCGTTCCAGGATCCATGGTGATGGTCCGCAACTTTGACAGATCAAGTCCGCTGGATCCTCGATGGAAAGAGCCCCGACAGGTCCTCCTCACTACCCGTACAGCCGTGAAGTTGGAAGGACGCAAAGGCTGGGTACACCTTTCTCATGTCAAACTTTTTAATGGACTGAAACCCGCCTTAAAGAACATTTCCCAGGATTTGAAGGATTGCCAAAATATTGTTTTAAAGGACTGTCCCGCAAAAGACATTGCTACAACCCCTCCCCTGTTAGAGAAAACTCCACAGCAGGAGTATAAACAGAAACTACGGTCTAGTAAATTAAGTCAGCCAGTTTGATTGTCTAAGTCCTCCCCTAGGTGAAACGGTTAGACTGTTTCTGACATGTATAAAATAGACCCTCATAGTGAGAGAGTTAGTCCAAACTCAATTCGATGTATCGTTTTTCTATGTTTTATATTGTTTTCCAGCCTTATGATTTCCTGCACCAGTTATGCATTTTACCTATGTTTCCCAGTTTCACATGTAAATAAGTCTGCTAATGCTACAGTAGAGCACACGTTTAGTGATCTGCCTCCTCATGAACTCTCTTACCGCCTCGCTATGCGTAATAACTCCTTTATCCGCATGTTACATTACTCACACCAGACCAGCAATGCCACTAATTGTTGGGTATGTGGTCGACTCCCTCCTTTCCAGATGCCGAAGGGAGTTCTGCCACTTTTTCCTTATCCATTTTCACATAATGGTTCGTGTGGAGCATGGTCCACGTTAACGTCATCCTCAACAGATATGTCTTTTCTTAACAGTACATGTTTCCCAGACAAGCAAGGTCTCCCCCACAGAACCGGGTTAGATCTAGAAAATGAAGTTTACAATTTAGGTAATTATTCTTCGAATTTCATGGTCCTGAATGTTCAGTCTGATACTACTCCAGACTTACCTGCTATTTCAGTACTACCAGTCAAAGGCGAATTATGTGTCCGAAATAATGGTTCCGTACATGTAGGACATAGTGAATGTACTACTATTGTCAAGTATAGTGACAGTGGGAAATCTATTTTTAAAGCTTCACGTCATTCATATTTTATTTGTGGTCAAACCGCATATGTTCGTCTGCCCCTCGATTGGGAGGGAACCTGTTACATTGCCTTCCTACTGCCACCAGTTTTCCTAGCCCCACCTGATTATCATAGAAACACACATCTAGTACACATTAGACATAGAAGGGAGTCCCCAATTGTCGATTATACTGAAACTACTCTAGAACAGTATACAGATTTCAACAGAGGTTTCTTTTTCTTTATAGGACCTATCCAGAATAGTAAACTAATCCGTAGGTTAACCAGAACCCTTGAAGCTGTAATAAATGAGACTGCCTCTGCTCTAGGTAACTTAACTGAAGAGCAATCTGCTATGAGATTTGTCGTTTTGCAAAATCGTCTCGTCCTTGACGTCATACTGGCCGATAGGGGCGGGGCCTGTAGAGTCATCGGATCTAGTTGCTGCATTTTCATTCCAAATAACGCGCCGTCTGTTTATTCAGCTATAACCAGACTCCATAAAATTGCCCATCTGATACACCAAGATCCAGGCACCTGGACATGGTCCGGTTGGTTCTGGAATATATTTTCCGCATGGGGATGGAAAATATTGTCCTTTCTAGGTATTGCAGTAGCGATCATATTCAGCTGCTGCCTCTGTATACAATGTGGCCCTGCGATTTGCGGCATTTGTGCTACCTCTTGTATTCCTAGTCCCAAGCCCCGTTCTAAATCCCGTTCCAGGAGAATTCGAGATGAGCAAATGATACTGTATGAAATGATAGATGGTATCATGAATATTGATGTTTCCTGATGGAAACGTAGTGACAAGGAGGGAATGTGGAAAAGTAAATTTTGCCATGTTCTGTGTCCCTACGTGTCATCCATCATATGTTATGTGTGCATGATTAATATGCATATGTTATTTCCCATGTTCGATTAATGACGCAATTACAGTTGTGTCCACCTCTAGTATGCCAGTTTCCAGTTCTCGTGAATACTACGAATATCAGGCCTATGTAAAGTTACGTTGCCACGTTTCTCAGTGTGCACGTTATTCCATTATAAAGTCCCCGTTTCTAGGCCTCAAAAGGGCCCGGACACCAGATTCAGCTCCTGTCTCCTGAAGCCTCGCTGAGGAGCGATACAGCCCCCACCTGTATCCTCGACCCTTCACTTACTTCCTGCCACGCAGTGCCCGGTCCAGCCTGGCTCAGCCTCTGAGTCTGCCAAAAGTATGTTATAGTTCCTGTTATCAGTTCAGTCCTCCTTCTCTGCATTCCTAAGCTACTGAACTGCATCAATAGTTTCCGTCATTGTCTAGCCTTTCCGGCTCCACGTTAGAGAAATACTGTATTCAATGGTCATTTAGTATTCTTCATCACGCACTACATGTAGAATAATGCATGGTCCAGTCTTAGAATCAAGTTAGCCTTTCCCCTCCTAACTTCTAGTTTATATCAACATGTTCTCTAAACATCAGATACTAGATACTGTTTAGGTACATGTCGCCCTGACCCTCCAGACTTCAGTCTCTGCTCCTAGCACAGAGTTCATAGCCCCCAGCTTCTCCTAGTGATACGTCATTGCCAGTTTGCGCGCACCATCAGGTTAGAGGTCCCGGCTCCTCAGGTAGCCCCCTCCATGGTTTCCGCCCCATTCATGACATATCCTGTTACGTTTGCATCACATGTCTATGTATACGCCCTGTTACACCTCTTTTCCCCCTTATCTTTCGCGACTGCTACGCGTCACGCCTTCTGCTCCACCCACTGCTACGCCTACTGCAATGTAATGCTATGTGTTTGCGTTATGTATATATGCTCATGTATTGTTATTAAAGGTCAGCGCGCTCATCCCAGATCCAGCCCCAGCAGCTGCTGGGCCCTGTCATCCTATTCCTATGCAGGTTGTCCTGTTCCTGTCCTTATGCTGTATTAAACCTGCGAAACTCCTACTACCTCGAATCTTGACTCTTATTTATTGAGCTATCTGTTATGATATATGTCTAGTCAAACATAGGGTATTATTTATTTATTTACCACAGTACCATCTGAACACTTACAACCTGAAAGGCTACATGCCCAATATCCTTGCCTATTTACTATGCTGTTGTTGTCTATAATATATAGGCAATAAGTTAATTATGTGCTTGCCTTGCTAAGTCTTGTAGTTGGCCCACAGAACCTGAGATGACTAACTTTAGCTACCTGAACTTCACCCGTGCCTTCAGCTGTGCTATAAGTGTAGTGCAAGGAGTGAGTGTCATGCCAGATGTGTTGGGAATTACCAAATTCATTGTGCATCCTTCTCACAATAGAACTTCTTGAAGTTGAGAAATAGGCCTTGCAAAGTTGTGATGACATGTTGCATGTCTATCAGTCTCTAACTACTGTCAAGGAGTAAATGTAAATGTAAATGTAAATGTATTTCGATTTATATAGCGCACTAATCACCCAGGGGTCTCAAGGCGCTTGCTTAGGGAACCCGTCCTGGTATTCCCCTGTGAGATACCCCGGCAGGGTATTCACAAGGTGAAAGCCAGGCATCCCGCCGCGAGGGGCCGTAGTGGAGATTAAGCAAGCTATTGCCCAGAGTCGCAGAGTGTGACCCCGTGAGTCGAGTAGGCACCGGAGCGAGAATTGTCGAGTCCGTGGAATTTTTGAGCCCGAGACCTGCCGAGGCGGGGAAACGAACCCTGGTCCACGGCTGATCTCAGCTTCCGGGTCTGCCGCCTCTAACCACTGAGCCACGCTTCTCCAATAGTACAGTTTGCCTATCTGGGAAGGACAATATGACAGTTGTTTGTGAGGGGCGCCATGATCCCAGTGTCAGGCAATGCTAATGTAAGTGGTAGTGGATGAGCAATAGAGCGTGATGTGGGTTTGAATGCTACAGTATGTAAGTCATTGGGAACAGGTATTCAAAGGTGGCATGGTCCACCATTGAGTAGCTACAGGTCAAATATGGGAAAGCTAATTTTCCTCTATGTGAACTGGTGTACTTTTCCAGCTTCCATAGTTACATGTCATGACTACCCATTTATGTGTACACGTAGCAATGTGTCCTGATATGGCTTCTGGCCTAATTAATCACTGAATGTTGTGAGGCAAGACATGTTATGGTACAACATGACACTTCTGAATGTTTTCAATGTCCATGGATTCAAGGCCAAGGTTCACTACTACACAGTGAAGGTGGAAAAATGTACTATTCAAAGGGCACCTAGAATGTATGTTTGCACACTTACAATGTGTACTTGTCAATCCAATGTAATATGCTTGCTAATAACCATCGTAGGACCCACCACTTGTGGGGTCACTGATCTCACCATTCACATTGACTGCGTGAAACCAGTTGGAATATTTTATATACACCATGGATATGCACTTACTAGTCATCACACAATAGTTGCTTCCAATATATGGTGTACTCTCACAGCCTATTTTGAGAAACAAGGGTCCCATACATGTAGGATCGGTACAATATCACAATTTCTACAATCAAAAATTGGTGTATAAGCATGTAATCACTGAATAGAAAAATGTATTTAACAATGAATTAAGGCACAGTTTATACAAGAGGTGAGTGAGCAAACCAATTTCCTTACCAGAGCCAAGTGACCTAAATAGTGACTTTTAAGTTTGTGAAAATGTAAATGAAAAAGTCACAATCAGCTAGCATCTCATACTCAACAAAATGATACAAATTATAGTATAGAGTTAGAGACATGTGTAGATGACGTTTCGATCCCTGAGAGATAGTGGGATCTCATCAGGACAAGGCGATGGAACGAGTGCCTGGGAAGGTAGCCTGGGCAGGTATAAGTAGAGAGGATGCAGAAGGTGAGGAAGGAAGGGAAAATAGAGAAAGGATTAGTAAAAGGCACGGACAATCATGTACAATTAGGTCACAACAACAGGATATTTATGAAACCAAAATAATATTAAGTAGAACAAAAATGTATTACAATTAAAATTCTGCAAGGCATAATTACAATAGTACTGTGCATGCTGTGAAGGAGATTTACGGGAAGGCGAAGATTCCACCACAGGGAAGAATCCAGAAGGGGGGTGGGGTGGGGCAGGTGATTGAGAGGTGCCAGGAGCGTCTTGTACAAGGATGTACCCTGGCGGTAAGAAGATGACCAGTACAGACTGTGAGTGAAAAGGGAGGGTGATAATCCCCAGGGCAGGTATTCACCAGGCAAGAAGGGAAGTGAGGTAGGACTATCGCAACCAAGGTAAGTGTGTTGCCGGGACAGTGGAGGGGAATGTTGGGCCAGCGGTGATTGATTGAAGAGGAGGAAGAGGCGCCTAGGAGGAAATGAATGGCATGCAAGAACAGGATGTCTCCAAGAGAGGGACTCACAAGGATCCAGTTGGAGGAAACGATAACGAAGATACTCTCACAGCCTAGCATTGTCCCAGACTCTGCTAACACAATGAAGTCCCTTTTGATAGTATTTGGTGTAGTAGCCTCACTGATTCACCAATGGCGAACCTTGTCCAGACTTCTAGAGACACACAACACTTTTTTGTGCATTTATTTACTAGTACCAGTGTTATAGGAGATCACAGCTAAAGGTTATATGACAACAACCATGAAGTATGTTTAGAGCCAGTGGATCTCCAGATAGAGAGTCATTCTGGGGTTCATGTCATGGGACATGTTGAGGTGGGGAATGCTTCAGTCAGGAGGATGACCGCAGTGTCATTACGGAGGAAAGGCCACATTGCCAGTTCACAAGTGCTCAAGGTTAACAAGTCAAAATGAAGACAGTTACAGCAGGTGGTCCCTTCCATGTTGATCAGCACAGGGCTAAAGGGGAAACTGGTTATATGACACAGATGAATGCTACCACATAATTTTTCGTTGGGAAGAGGCACAGTCCACATGTTCCTCCTCAGATGAGTGTGGTGTATCCCATGAGGGTGGTGTTATAGATATGGTAGCTGAAGGAAGCCCACACTCATCAGGGGAGCAAGATGTGTATGCCACCCTGCAGAAGTATTCATCTGTACCAATACATGAGGCATCTCTGCAGCAAGGAGGATCTTAGAGACTCCATAGTCCCTAAGATAGTTTGCATAGCCCCCAGCACTGTGGCCACGCTGATGATGCCACTTAGGCATGGCTCTTGTTGATGCCTGTCTCATGACACCAGAGATGTCAGCCAGGGACTGATAGAGGCCACGGAGCAGTGAGTAGGTGCCTCTGATGGCAGCAGAGTTGTCCCTATTGGGACTGATGTACCCACATTACCTATGTAGGGTTGCTGCCAGAGTCTCCTTCCCTGCAAGCACCTGACCTTTCATCCCCCGCTGGACCCTTACTGCTGTCCATTAGATGGTGGTCTGTGGGCCCTCGGAGTTCAGGGACGTCGGACTGGTAGTAGGTGGTGCCTGCTGATTGTTAGGCGGGCAATGTGGAGACACCACAGCACTCCTGACCCTCCCCGTGTCCGAAGACGGTGTCCTAATGAAGTCAAGGAGCTCTTTGAGGTTGTCCTCGTTGATGGTAGGTATGTTGTTATCACCACCATCATTGGTGATGTCTGGCACAGGTTGCCGGCCTGGGGTTGAGAGTCCATCCTCGGCAATGAAATGGGATAATGCTATTGGCAATTTCTTTTACATGTTGACAAGGGTTAAAGCAGTTGGCATACAAAGTGCATAATATGACACTTTCAGTTCTTCATTGATGCGTAGAACAGCTGGTACGATAGGCTGCGGATGGCAGAGAGCATTGTTAAATAACTGGAGCTCAGCACTGTCATCAGTACCACTGTGTCCCTACTCTGAGTGGATGGGGCCTGTCCTTATAGTCAGAATTAATCCTTGACATTCAAAAAAGTCCCGAAAGCTGACTTACAGCCACACAGAGATGGGACCCTGATCATAAGTAGACTCTACCGTGCCAACATCACCTACATCATGTGTGGACACGTCCAATTAGCTGACATGGCAGATTGTTATAGAGTGGCATGTCAGACAGTACCCCAGATGGTAATGTTGCTGGGAACAGTGAAATGTACCTACAAAGGGGCATGTTCACAATGTAATGGCAGAACATGGCCCAGCAAGCACTTTATCTATGCAGCCTTGCATCATTGCACAGACACAGGACAGCACCATATTTACAAAGATCGGACACACCCCATGTGTTTTCTGTTGCGCTGGCACTGATTATGACAAGCAAGCACCAACACAGACAACCTTGAGCCATGGTGCAAGGGTGCCTGTGTTGGTGCACAGTTATTCTTTTTGCAGCAGTGCAGGGGTGTGCACAGGGATGGGACATAATCCAGTGTATATGGTCCTTCCATGCATTTGTGAAAGAATGCATGTTGGCACTGGCAATATGTATGCATCTATGCCCTCCTCCTTTTCACTTTAACTACGACCCATGTTCTGCTGGTGTACAGAGGTTGCATTCATACCCACACCCACATAAGAGGAGTTGAGGTTGTCCCTACCATGGCAGCTGACACATGTGGTCTTAGCCTGCATGCCAGGACAGCTGTGTCACTGTGTAGTTTGCTATAGGCAAGTATGGAAGTGACAATATACATGTCCCTATGTGTAGGCACTACCCATGGCCCCGTTCCTCACATCCCTCAGGTGTGCTGTTCATCCTGTTGCATACCAAATGTATGCTGGGAATTACTTGCCTAGGTTAATGTGTTTGGGCCCAGTATGACAGAGGGAATCATTTCATAGACATGAGGTGCACCAAAGTGCAAGAAAGCATCTTGCTGCCCCAAAAGATTTGAATATGAAAGTGCAGCGTTGCTCTGTGTTTGGGACAATACAACTTATCCCTGTTCTGTCTTTTTTGCTGGTCCACATTCAGCTGAGTAGAACCAAAGCCGGTACCCTGGAACTATGGTGCAGGTGTTCCTGCTTTGGTGGATGTTTGCTGTATGTGCTCCAGCACATGCAGTTAACACAGGAATGTATTGCATCTTGTAGAATCAGAACACTGCTGCTATTTTAATTTGAGTTAGGGCATCCACCTATAAGGCTGATGAGGCTGTCCTATGCCAACATATGATAAAAATACCCATGAGCCCTCCATTGATGTCATATTTTATCAGAGAGTAGCCAGGTGGCTATGATGTGGCCTGAAGACAGTGCAGCAGAGCGTTGGGACATAGCTGCCTCAACTGCAGAGCATTACATAGTTTCCTTCATTGTTAGTTGGTCATAGCCAGCACTCTCCTGTCCCGCTACTTCAATCACCGACACCTTAGAGATGACTGCGGATACCTGCAATTCCTGGGGCACTAAACTAAAACCCTCCGGTCTGCGATGCTGACTGTAAATTGTTTGCCAATTTCTCCTCAGATTTGTGCTTGTCATCGTGCCAGGGCTTCTTACAGTCTATTTCTGTCCACTTGACTTCAGCTACGCAGTTCACGCTGTTCACTATGGACTGCTATATTGCCTTTTTGGTCCCCTATGACACTTTCACTTTGGAGCTGATGAACAGCTGGTGTTGATGCTCCATCACCTCTGCAATCAAGGTCTCATTCTCCTCCTGACTGAACCTGCCTGTTCTTCGTCCTCTTCCCTTTGGACTCTGGCTGGCCAGCCTGGCTGGTAGTGAGTTCGGGGGGTGGGAGAGGGGTTGCTGTCCTATGCTGTGCAGAAAGTGATGTTAGGCTGGCTTGCTGTTAATTGGCATCACTTTTTTTTATACATCACTTTTTGCAGCATAGCATCCATTTGTCTACCGACTTAACGCTCGTGTTAGCATCGTCTTTTTCGCCTGCTAACTTTTCCTAGAAACCATGTAGTTCCGTACTGTAAATACAAAACTAAAATGGCATTAGGAATTGTTGTAGGGCAGCAGTAAATCTTTTGATGCTCCACTGCGTTAAAAAATGGATATGCACCATTTCTTGTAAATGTACCCCTTAAAATTTAAACCAAAAGTCTATCTTTACGACTTTTTGGTATTCACAAAGGAACTTAGGAGTTGTATCTTTACAACTCCAGAATTTTTGTACTCAGGACTAAATCTTCAAACTTGGGCAGAGTACATGTAATTTCATACACCTGCAGACATTTAATATCACCCGCAACCCCTGCACTACAAACCACATAAAAGCTGCACACATTTAGGACTCTGGTTTATCTACACCAGCACTTCACCTGCCTGCTGTGCGCCGTGCCTTGCAACAAGCATGCTACATTTGAGGAGGAAGAAGAACTACACTGAGGAGGAAACCAATATGATTGCAACATTTGTAATGAGGAACTACAAAAAACGGTATGGGCTACCTCCATCCTTCAGCAGTGCATCACAGAAGGCAGCCCTTTGGGATCAGTCAGCAACTGCAGTCAGTGCATTGGGGAAGATGTCCCAACTGTCACAGATGTCAAAAAGCAATGGCTGGATGAGAAAAGGCAGGTGAAGAAGAACTTCACTAGCCAGATGTGGCCAGAACGTGATCCTTTTCCATCTTAACCACTTGGATGCTAAGCTCCCTGATGTTCTTCCATGTAATTTCCATTGAAGTCAATGGAAACTCCATGACGAGCTGAGCTCGTCATGAGCGTCGAAGGGGTTAACAGACTTAAGGATGTTCTCGCCACCCTGGTCGCCCACCTGCTGCATGGTCTGCCTGTGAATGTAGTGGTGGGTAAAATGTGATGATTTAAACAATGACTTACAATCACACATGTGTCTCAATACACTTTTAGGGGCCGATTCCGATTCGGGATACAAACCAGTACGACGAATCGAATTCGTAGTTGTTTCTGTACGAATTGTACAAATCGTTCGAATCGCATAGTACAATCTATTGTAAGAAAATGGGGCCTGTCCTTGTGGTCATTGCAAACCGTACGAAAATGAAGAGTAAATCCGTACGACATCGAACCGTACGATTAGTAAAAATGCCGTACGACCTGCCAAGTACGATCTGGACTGGGACTGAGTACGTGATTCGTACAGTAAACATCACGTATGAGCAATTCGTACGGAGAGCAACATTATCACATACGCACCGTACCCCTAAAATCAAGGGGTGTACGCACAAGGTGTACGCACCGTACACCGTGGACCTTGGGGTGTACGAACCGTGCCCCTATGCTCTGTACACCTACGATCATGGGGTGTGCGCACAGGGTGTAGGTACCGTACCCCTGAAATCTAAGGGTGTACGCACCGTACCCCTGCAATCATGGGGTATATGCACCATACCCGGGGGGGGTCTGTTTCGTACTCATTTTGGGGCGAAATCTGCTTTTACGGACGTTTTCAGCTCCCGTAGGAAAAGAGTATTACTGAGTGTTGTCAATATGAATGGTTCTTAGTGGGTCAGAAAACGCTGCTTCGATCCATACGGACATCGCGTACTGCACGTTCCGAATGCGAATCGTACGGATTAGTGAGTTGTACGGTCTTCGGTACGATTCGTACGGAGAACTGCTTTGGGTCCACATCGTACTACTTCGTACGTATGGGTACAGTTCTGCATACGAATCATACGGGAAAACAGCTCCGTACGGCTATTCGGAGGGCATTTTACGGAATCGGACCCTTAATGTGACTATGAAAGTTCAAGTTTGTGCAAATATTCATGGTGAATTCGATCTCATGTCTCATTTTTGTCTATTGCACTACAAGTCACAGAATCCTTTGTGATGGAAATGGTAATTTCCAATTTCTCATTCACATCCCTCTGGAGAGTTTGAACTAAATGGCATGAGAAAATGTCCCGTGCTCTCCATGCAACTGGAATCAAGCTATCCAGGCTGAAGAGGGCTGAAAGCCCGAAACCGGTCCTTTGATGATTGTTTCCAGTCCAGGGAGGACCTGGCTTGGCAGTTCGGGCAAGACTGTTCCCATGGGGCATAGGGTCAAGACTGATTTGCATATGGCTGGATTCAAACTGGAATGGCATGGTGAGCAAAAAAAAGATGGATTTAGGCCCAGATCTCTGTACTGGGGTGAATGTATGACATTGTTCTGCATTCTGTCCATCACCTGTTGTTTTTGCATTTGTCACCCCGAGTGGGATGGATATGCTCAGACGTGAGTCCCGTGCTCTCCATGCCACTGGAATCAAGCTATCCAGGCTGAAGAGGGCTGAAAGCCCGAAACCTGTCCTTGGATGCTTGTTTCCAGTCCAGGGAGGACCTGGCTTGGCAGTTCGGGCTGGACTGTTCCCATGGGGCACAGGGTCAAGACTCATTTGCATATGGCTGGGTTCAAACTGGAATGGCATGGTGAGCAAAAAAAAACGATGGATTTAGGCCCAGATCTCTGTACTGGGGTGAATGTATGACATTGTTCTGCATTCTGTCCATCAGCTGTTGTTTTTGCATTTGACAACCCGAGTGGGACAAGTATGCTCAGACGTGAGTCCCGTGCTCTCCATGCCACTGGAATCAAGCTATCCAGGCTGAAGAGGGGTGAAAGCCCGAAACCGGTCCTTGGATGCTTGTTTCCAGTCCAGGGATGACCTGGCTTGGAAGTTCGGGCTGGACTGTTCCCATGGGGCACAGGGTCAAGACTGATTTGCATATGACTGGGTTCAAACTGGAATGGCATGGTGAGCAAAAAAACGATGGATTTAGGCCCAGATCTCTGTACTGGGGTGAATGTATGACATTGTTCTGCATTCTGTCCATCACGTGTTGTTTTTGCATTTGTCACCCTGAGTGGGACGGGTATGCTCAGACGTGAGTCCCGTGCTCTCCATGCCACTGGAATCAAGCTGTCCAGGCTGAAGAGGGCTGAAAGCCCGAAACCGGTCCTTGGATGCTTGTTTCCAGTCCAGGGAGGACCTGGCTTGGCAGTTCGGGCTGGACTGTTCCCATGGGGCACAGGGTCAAGACTGATTTGCATATGGCTAGGTTCAAACTGGAATAGCATGGTGAGCAAAAAAACGATGGATTTAGGCCCAGATCTCTGTACAGGGGTGAATGTATGACATTGTTCTGCATTCTGTCCATCAACTGTTGTTTTTGATTTAGTACTCATCACAGTTGTCTTGTAAATGCAATTGTGTAAATATGATCATCATTTGTTAGTATCGTTTGTTGACTTCTTTTTATTGCCACATACAGCCAGAGTAGATTCACCCACTGGAGCAGAAGATCTTGCACTTGCAGGGAGGCAGAGTCTTGGGGCACAACACCCATACTACCAACAATATATAATCCATAAATAGTTTCACAGGTGTACTGAACTAGGATATGATGTTCACTGCATGTGTCAACTAGAATGTAAACTAAATGCACTCAGATCATTTGAGGCCTGTCAAATTGGCTAGAACAACACAGCATACAGAGACTTCTGCTCCATGTGCAGGCGTGAAATCGTGTCAGGCACCATACACTGGGTGGACGCTATACCCTGGTAAGTAAACCTAAATATTACTTTATAAAAGTCTCATAACAGTATGTGGTGTGTGGTGTGTATACCTTTTGTCACTTATCTCCATATGCTCAGATATGGCTCACAAGAGTATACTACTTAATAACATGTTGACCAATGAAAGGCTGACTCTACATGAATGTTAAATTAGCACAGTATGTACCAAATTGCTTATATTGCTTCATATAAGGAGGAATAGCCAAAAATGGGTTGAAAGTCCATACCCATGACATATACTTGTAAAATGATTCCCATCATCCTTTGTATTGAAACATGGATATGTATGGCACATTACAGTTGCTGTTAGTACATCATCAGTGATCCAAAGTAAACATCCAGCAATTTGGGAGATATTCTGGCTGCAGCAGTCAGAGTGTTGGAAAGAATTAATTCCAAAATAGTCCACAGTAACCAAATGCTTGTAAAATAATATTACCAGATATTGCCACTTTTTTGTAGCATCTGAAGTTGGTGTGTGATATGTTCCCAGCATAATCAGTGATGACTGTGTTAATTTAGTATATTCACATAAACTTCATGGTGTACATTAGTTATGGTGTTACTTCTTTCCGAAGCTGCTGGATTGAGAACCGCATCTTCTCCCACACTCTTGAGGAGACAGCTTCCACAGCTGACTTCATAGGGGATCTCAATACCACATAGAGCTGTGGCTCTAGCTGGTGAGTTTGAATTGGCATTGCACATCTGCATTAAACACCTCAATGCTACATTCTGAGCTGTCACAGGTAGTTTTACACAAACCAGGTCACATGTGGGACATGGACATCAGATAGATGCAAAGATTATTTGACCCAACACTTTTGTTGGAGCACATGATATGCTATGGCAAATAGCTAACCTGTTGCAAGCTGTACTCCAGGTGCTGAGGACAATAATGGGCATATTCACAAAGAAAGTGGCAAAGCGTGTCGGAAGGCTAACAACACTCTCAGTCACTTTAGTAATGCCGGGCTGTACCATATTTACAAGAATATGGTGAAGCCCTGTGTTTCCCCCTGTTCTGGCACTAAATGTAGCTGCCTAGTGCCAACACAGGCACTCTTGCACCATAGTGCAGGGGCCCCTGCGTTGAGGGGAGTGTTTGTTATGTTCAGGAAGGTGTCCCTTCCTGCATATAAACAATCTGAAATGGTGATTTGAAACTTCTATATGTGATGCTTAATGCAGCACACGTAGAAGCTGCAAAACATAATTTCACTATATGATTGTTAAGTGGTTTAACCCTGTCTTGTAAATAAGGCAGAGCCTATAAACCCACTACAGCGTCTTTACATGTGGCTTTGTAATGGTGATAGAAACTTGTAAATAAAGAAGCTTCTCCATCCACCAGTGGGGGACAACGGGCAATACAAGAAGAATATCGGATCCTCCTCCAAGCAGCTGTGTCAGCAGCCAGCAATGCTCAAGAAGAGGAGGATGAGGGAGAAGAAGATGAGAATAAATAAGATGATCATGAGCTGGTTGCAGAGAAGGATCTGCATTATTGGCAGTGGGAAGTCCTAGGATGAAGAGACCCACTAAGGAGTAGGAAATGAAATTACCCTCACATACCCTAGTAGTGTCATGCTTCATTATCGGGTCATCCTGACGCCTAAAAGTCAGGGTGGGCTCAACTCTATTTCAGGGAGCTCTTTGTAATAATATGACCAGGGGGAATTAAAACAAAAGGAATCATTTCCTTCCCCATTCCTTAGAGGGTCTCTTCATCAAAGGCCTTCCCATTGGAACCGCAATAGGGTTTGCTATAGAGAAAAAAGTGGTGTATTTCCACCTACCCAAAGAGTACTTATTGTGATTTAGTGTTGTATACACAGGATGTTGTACTCCTTTGTGGAATTCCCTCTCGGCACTTACACCATAGGGAAAGAGCCCTTTCCCTAATTTGCCATAGTTGTGTTTATGTGTTGAGCAAGGATAGCAACTTACCTAGTGTGAAGGGGCCATCCCCTCAGATTTGGTACACAGTGCACACTGGCCTCAAAGATGAAGTCAAATGTGTATCCAATCAAATCAAATGAGTAGCCACAAATAGGAATACATGGTAAGTGCATGCCCCCACACATTCCTGCAGTGTAGCAAGGTTGTTTGGTGATAATTATAGGGGTTCTATTTAGGCCCACTATTACTGGGATTGTGGAGGAGGAGTTTGGAACCATAGACTGGTTCATAGTGAGGGCGTATGATAATAGGGTGTAATCATGTGTCCACACAACAGGAATATTTCCAGAGCCTTTGTGGAAACAAAGCAAAGCAATGTCTGATGGTAACTGTAGTATGAAAAACCCATATCAGAGCCAATATATCGAATATGAATGGAAAAGATTTATAGCAGAGCTCCCTAATCCTAAATCTCTGGATTGAATAGTCAGCGAAATGCTCGCAGTAACTGCTGTCGTCTGGCAGAGAAGCCTGGGCACGGGGCCTATAGAGCACCTTAAATGGTATGTGTGGGACATAATATTCAATTGTTTTGGCAAATTTTCTATCATAGCTGCTAATGCCTTAACATCAAAATCTTCCGCCATTCTGCTTGGGTAGATAGTTTACCTGGACACTTTAATCTGTAAGAACAAACCTGGTACCAAAGGGTTCCACAGGAAAAAAATGAAATTGCCAATGTCCTCCTACAATCTGCACTCAACTGTGGATACAACTCCAGTCAATATGCCCCCGCAAGAGGGAAAGGAGAGTGGTACTCAGAAAGATAAAGAGAGAGAGAGAGGTAATATTTCAGGAGTTTTAACAACACCAATCTTCTCCCAAACTTCTCTATTCTGGCACCTGCTGGAATCTTGGTTGTTGGGTGAAATGGCATCTTGATGCCAAAATTATAATAACATTATATGGTGCCCAAACTAAACATCATAACTCAAGCTTATCATCTTACATTAACCATATATATATTCTAAACGTGTAGACATGCACTCTTCAGTGCTGTACGAACAGGCCCTCTACACGTGCTTTAAAAACAATTCTTTATTCCAGGCAAACTTAATAGCATTTCGCGTTTCGGCTTCTACAAGTCTTAATATTATGCACACACTAATTGAAAACTTGTCTGATTTCAAAAGTGTGGCTCCAAATAGGAAGGCAGGACTGGGACACTCATATACTATTCTATTTGAAGTGGCAGTTACTTAATTGTATTAAACTTCGTAACATGTATATTGTATGCAGACAGTGATAGTTCTCAATAATTCTTGCACAGGTAAAACCTTTAGTAGCCACATGATTGAGCATAGATTACATTGCAGCACTGTCTTCGTTTTGAATATTATTCATACTCTTCAAGGACAGCTTAGGGTCTGTGTCAATTTGAGGTCACTTGACAGGGAGATTTTAGTGGACTCAGATCCACTGCCTAAGATAAATGATGTGTTTGCTCCCACAAGAGGAGCAAAGTTTTTCTCCAAACTTGATTTAGCTGGTGCCTACCATCAGATGGAACTGCATCCTGATTTGCACCATTCAACTGCTTTCATATCACCTCTGGGCACTTTTCAATATTGCCGCATTCCCTCCGGTTTAGCGTCAGCAGCTTCAGTGTTTCAGAGGGTCATGAATGATATTCTCAAAGAGGTGGATGGTGTCCGAGTGTTTCAGGATGACGTTCTCATCTTTGCTGAAGATGCCAATTCTCATGATTGTATTCTTTATGTGTTTAAGCTGTTCAAGGAATATAGGGTGGTATTGTAGGCAGGGAGGTGGAATATTTGGGGCATGTGATTTCCCAGGAAGGGGTCAGTCCCAGACCTCATTTTCTGGAGGCTATTGTCAATGCCCTGGCACCTACAGACAAAGGTGGTTTGAAATTCCTGTTGGGCCTATGTGAATACTACTATAGATTAACTCCTGATTTTGCATAGAGCTGCCCATTAGCAACCTTCTTATGAAGGGATTGAAATTTGAGTGGTGTGAAGATTGTGTGACTGCCTTTCATCAGGTTAAGTTTATGTTAGGGAAGAGTAGAGCTCTCAAACTGTTTGATCCCAACCACTCTTGTTGTGACACGGTATATGCCAGTCAAGTGGGACTGGGAGCTACTCTGACACAAATTATAGGGAGTGTTGAAAACCCTGTTGGGTTTGCCTCCAGGGTGTTTAGAGCAGATGAACTTTGTTACTCTGTGATTGCGAAGGAGCTCCTGGCTTGTTCAATAGAAACCTGGGCAATAGAAACATTTTGTCTATATGCTTGGGAAAAAGGTTTTCTTTTAGAAACTGATAACAAAACTCTCACACTGGGTAGTGAAATGAGAAAGTGCTGTATACCCAGGATATTAAGAATGGTAAGTAAACTTCAACAATATCAATTGATGTGAGACAAATCTCGGGAGATAGGAATGGGAGAGTATATTTTCTTTCTAGCTTAACTATTGAGAACAATGAACATGATGAAATCAGATTTGGTGATCTTATCAATAAGATTTCTGCGGGCCACAACTAGCGGAGAAAGCCACAAAGAGGATTCCGTAGGCTCAAAGATCCCTCTTGCACATAGCTCTATCAACTCCTTTTCTAAATTGTCATACTGTAGGGCACTACACTGAGTTTATGTTTGATAGAATTTGCCCCTCCCTTAACAAGTTCAAGTTTGTAAGCTTTATTCGATTTTTGTAGAGTTAAAAATCATAAAAGCAACATCAACAAAAAATCAATACATAATGTACATAAATATAACATTACAGTTGAAGAAAACTGGTTTAAGATAAAAAAGTTTTTAAGAACACATTAAACTGCGTAAAGACCCTTTCCCGGCAGCTGGGTATAATCCGCCTTTGACCTTTTTGACCGGATATATAATATACTTTGGGTAAAAGTCATGTAAGTCCCAGACGGATATGGGGCCGTCTCCTTTTTGGGGTGGGTAGGATCGTAGGAGGGGGACAATGTTCCTGTTTCTAAATTTCACTAGGACCAGATCCCCACTAATGTCTTTAGTTAGAGACCCTAGCCAACCCAGCCTTCTAACACTCATGATACCTCCGTCTTGATCGGGTGCGAGTGGTCTATTTTTGGAAAGCCAGAATATGACCTTGTTTAAAAGTTCCTGACGGCTTTCAAATTTCCTATGGCGGGGTGCGGGTATTCCTGATAAAACAAGAACGAATGGGGCGGCTTCAGGGGGCAATTGGATGGATGCTACGCTACTTGGATCCGCTCTAGCAGCAGTATACTTATTAAACCCAGGTTTAGGAGCGGCTTTGGTTATAACAGGTTTTTTAGGAAGCTGTGGAGAAGTTTGGACAAATTTGCTTGGGTTAATAGGCAAGGGAACATTTGTGGTAGTAAATAAGTCAGAACCATTGGGTATTGCCTTCTTGGGGGTGGACGGTGGAATAATTGTAGTATTTATCTCTTTTGTTATGGAAATAGCCGAAAGGGATCTTCCCCCATTAAATGGATCATTTATAAGTGGTGGGAGGTTGGCTAAAATGGTTCTCTCAATGCCCATTATTCTATCACCCAGGGCATTGCTTTTTTCTACCAGTGGTGATACTATAATATTAAGCAATAACTCTATCTGAGACAATAAAAGTACCTGGTCTACATAAGTTCCACTCACCACCATAATTAAGGGGGTGTTGGTGACTGGCGATGTAGGACCCCCACACGATTTTGGTGTATTTAGATGAGTCCCATTTTCAATAGTCTCGTCATGCTTCCTTTTGTCGATTGGGCCCTGAAACAAGGCAACACCGTCGGTATTGTCTATTAGAGATATTAAGGATGAATCACATGGTTTCCTAATTGGAGTAAAAGTGCTGTTGCTTTTTACAGGGGATGGGGTTGTCACTAGGGCATACTTAGCGCCGCATAAAGAGTTTATTTCCTCCCAAAAGGACAAGTTTTGTGAGCTAACAGGGTTCAATGGGGGGGATTGCCTGATGTCTATCAGTTGTCGCGGCTCATTCACGTCTTCACAAAGAGTGGACAGTGATCGATTGGTCACAGTAAAATTCAGGGTCCCCTGGCCTGGGTCAAGTATTAAAGGAGATTTCTTAGTGGTCCCCTTACGTGACATAGTTCAACATGGTAATATAATAACGATAAGATCGCTTTCAAGAAAAAGAAACAGTGACCAAGAAGTAATATGGGTATAGTACAAACGATGTACTTCCTCTGTTTGCGGTACCAAGGGGGGGTGTCCCGTCCCGTCCTCCTCGGTCCTATGAGGGCCTTAGAGGGCCGCCCTTTGCCCGGGCTTCGCCCCGGGCTATGTCCCGCTCGCGTCCCACGTCGCGGGAATAGAAGCGTGATTAAATAACTGCTGGCGAGGGGGCGGGAACCCCGAGGGAAGAGGCAGCAGCTAGGTAGCAAAGAGCCTGCTGGACCTCGCAGTCCCTTGGCGTCTATGTCCAACCAGGTCCTTTCCCCTTCACACAGTCCACACTGGGTGATTGAGCGCTAGCAGAGCGCAGGAATCCCTCGACGATGACCTGCCCTCGCTGCCTGGGAACAGCAGCACTCCCTGAGCGGCTCCCGCGGAGCGGGGGCCGCGATAGGTATTTAAAATGTCCAGGCGAGGGGCGGGAACGCCGAGGGAAGAGGCAGCATCTAGGTAGCAAAGAGCCTGCTGGACCTCGCAGTCCCTCGGCGTCTATGTCCAACCAGGTCCTTTCCCCTTCACACAGTCCACACAGGGTGATTGAGCGCTAGCAGAGCGCAGGATTCCCTCGACGATGACCTGCCCTCGCTGCCTGGGAACAGCAGCACTCCCTGAGCGGCACCCGCGGTGCGGGGGCCGCGATAGGTATTTTAAATGTCCAGGTGAGGGGCGGGAACGCCGAGGGAAGAGGCAGCAGCTAGGTAGCAAAGAGCCTGCTGGACCTCGCAGTCCCTCGGCGTCTATGTCCAACCAGGTCCTTTCCCCTTCACACAGTCCACACGGGGTGATTGAGCGCTAGCAGAGCGCAGGAATCCCTCGACGATGACCTGCCCTCGCTGCCTGGGAACAGCAGCACTCCCTGAGCGGCACCCCTTAACAATAATTCAATGCTTGAGAACCCGAATCTTACCCAGAGCTTCGCCAAAACACAGATGGAAACCTGTCTTTCCACATTTGTCCTACGTCATCACTGCCCACAACTAAAACTTTCTCATTCGCACCTGGCTTCACGATCATGCCAATCAGTCCCTGATGAAACCATCCCAGGCTGCTCAACCCCTTTACTGCCACATACATCTTCCCTTTGATTCTCCTTCCCTTGAACTTCATCACCTCTTAAAAAAACAGTTCTATCTTGCTGCCCTCCTAGGAAACTGGAGACTGATCACGAAGGGATAATTGTAGCAGACCATTCTAAGTCACCTCGAACAATATTTGTGTGATCATGGTTAGGCTGGCACGAGAGTCCACAAGCTGTTTGAGGACCCTGTCACCCACCTCAATATCCACAATAGGATCAATGCAAGGTGAAGGGTCAACTTCCACAAGACCTTGAATAGTGGCACACTTGATTTTGCCTTCACCCACAGCACCCTCATGTTCATCCCAATCAACCGAGACAACTTCAGCATCAGACTCTTCATCAGACTCAACAGCGACAGTTGGCTTGTTACACATGAACCCTTGTGCAGATATGTGTAGGCCGTGCATGTGCGACTACAGTCGTGAACAGACACATAACTCTGCACAGATGTCCTGGCATAGACCGGACTCTGCAAGGTTAGATATTGACCTGGGTTAGGCCTTATAGCATTAGTGGGCACTCACTGGTAAGATTAGTAGGGTTTACTGGGTTATCTGCAGTGTCATTGTATTTTATCCAGGATGAAATCTGCCCTAAAGTGCAGTTTTGCTATCCTTAGGTTTACAAAGTCAAGTAAGGTATCAGACTGGAGTGTAACATGTGCACCAAATTTGAACATGCAGGCCCCAATAACCTACATGTAAACCTTTACAGGTTGTCCGGGTCTGTCATATTCTAGTGGCTCAAGATCAGATTTCAGGACTTTTGGCACCTTGCTGGGCCAAATTAATTACTCTGCTGTGCAGCAGAGGGAACAAAGGCTTTGCCACATAAAATTATTAACTTTACTGTGCTCATGAGGAGGAATGGGTGAGGAAGAAAATCTGAATCTGTTAATGAGCTGTCACCTCAGCCTAAGATGAATAGAAAAGAAAAAAGAAGATGCGCAGTGTGAGGCTGTGCACAAGGAAAAAGAGCCAACTATGCATAGTGGGATCTACACGCTATCCCTACCAAGAGAGCATTGGGGTGTCCTGGTTCATACAGGGCACACCAACAACTTAAAAAAAGTGCATCAAAGACAAAACAGTCCCAGGGAACAGAACCCCATGAATGAAGAACAACCGCTGCCAAAGTCGCTCATTCAATATGCACCCTCCCCCCTAAAAGGATCGCCCTATGATGTCCAGCGGAACTTTCCTTTTCCAAAAGCTTATTTTTGTGGTGGCCACAGAATAGCAGGGTCAACACCAACACTCAAAAGAGAGTTGGTGAGGGAGGAGTTGCAGTTGCCTCTCCCAAAGAAATTGTGATTAGTGACCAAAAATGTGTGGGGTCGAGAAATGTATGAACCTCACCCCCATGAATTTCCTAGCAATTTAAGCACTCCGAAAGACTACAGACTGCGAATGCAGGATCTCTAGTTGTTGTTCCTATGGCTGCATGTTTTGCGGCCTAAGGTGGTTTAAGGAAGACAGGTTATGTTGATTATAATACTTTATTTTAATGTTGGATTGCTGACAATGCCTATTGAAAGGAATGATTTCAGATAATGCATGGTTATTGATGGAAGTGATACATTGTAGGTTTTCTAACATTTAGTTCCTGGTCTTTTAATGGGATATTGTTGATAAAGCCAATGGGCTGACTTCCTCCTATAAAATGAGAATTAAACGCATACTGGAGAATCAAGGATTGATTGTTATTACTGAATGCCAGTGAATGGAGATTACCAACATACAACACCTCCCCTGAGGTTATTCTGCTTCACTTCCATGACAGCGTGCAGTGCTACAGTGAGAGGCTTGGTTCCCAGTGAGTAGGTCATTGTGGTCATATCACTTGTCCAGGACTCGCATCCTGCACAAATAATAGCCCTGTTTCATTACAAGGTTTTGTCCTTCGGTTGTGGGGCAGCAACAAAGAACATGGCATTCTGTGTTGTGCTGGAATGTGAAACAGAGGCGTGAACACACCTTCCAAAGAAAGAGTAGTGACTCCCCTGTACGCAAACATTTTTTGCTCTGGTGGGATGTAGAGCCTATTGGTGTTTCAGATCATCAACTTTTATCTTGTTTATCACATTAATTGATCTTCTGATGTCTATCAATGATGCTATTGGTTGCCCCGCACACAAGTTTGGCATATTGGTCTTAGCTTTCTGGGACATTCCAGGCTCCTGATTAGGCAGGAGATATTAACATTGTCTCTTTCTTCCTGGCGGTCGTGTGTTGGGGAAAGGTTGCAGCTGGGTGATGTCATCTTGGTGGCTGTTGCTGAGGTCCACACTTCTTGACACTGGGAGGCTCCTCCTACAATTTGAGCTGTTGTGCGATGGCTCCCATAGATTTCTGGGCATTTTTTTGGGCGTTGGCAATTCAAAGAGGATTTACCTTTTGTGGGGCACTCCTGGATGGAGTGCATCAAAAACACATATTATCCATATACCCTTACTGTAGGTGTGTAACAGCAAGTCATATGCTTTGAGGCTGCATGTTACAAGATATTAATAATGAGTATCATGGCTTTGTGATTAGTTTAGCCAGGAGGTTGTGTGGTTCAAATGCCACAAAATATTGATAGCCTTATATGTGCATGGATTCATGCTATCCTTTGTTTCACTTGTAGCCTTCTGAGTGATAACAGGTTGTGCTGTGGTCAATCGTTGAAGTGAAGTAGCAGTACCACACCTCATGGGTCTCTTCATCAACTGGCTTGAGTGATGGAGCCACTTTGGTGCTCTAATTCTTCCTGGCTGAGCCAATATTGCTGGGCGTCAACCTGGTGCTTTCAGTCTAGAAATGTCAGTGTGTAACTAGTTCTATTGGAAGGAGGTCCTCTCACATTGATAGGCACAATCTCAGCAGGGACATGCAGAGCAGAGCACTTACTAGATGGATGTCTGTTGCTGCCAGAGCGCCACAGTCACTTTGACATGGAAATCCTAGATGCCAATTTGATGACCTGCTGCAGGATGTTCCTGGCATCAATAAATGAGGTGGATACATGCAGTGCTGGGGAGGGTAGCATGAGGACCCTGAAGTTTGCCTTGTTTACCACCTTAATAATTTCGCTGATGCCGTACCTGGTCTTAGGGTATGGGCATGCATTCCTGCAATGAGAAGATAATGGATTAAAAAGAACATTTAAAAAAGAGTAACACGGTTAAATATATGACCATAAATGACCTGTTTAACATTGTCTTTCCAGTTTGTTAATAATACTTATTTGACACGTTGAACATTTTTTTATTGATTGTAATCCGTATGTTTGTTGAGTCACAACAGCTTTGTTTTCTTACACAAAAGTTCAACATAAGTTATGTACACACCACTAATGAATGCAATGTTGACAGAACATGACATGCTTCTGCAGTACAATGGGAAACTAACATACTTTTCAAAATGGAACAATAAACTGGAAATAAGACTGAACAGGCTGTTATATTAATATTATTGAAGAATTATATTCAACTGCATGGGCTAAATATCCTAAAGTTGTGAACCAGCATAAACATAACAAAGATATTTTGTACTGTTTTTGCTTTTATGAAATACAAAATAAGGTGAAGACATGTATTGCCAAGTTTCTGATTTCAAAGACATAACTTTAAATAAAGAAATTCACTGTGAGCTGGATGTATCAATACTAGGTATAGAGATTAGTTAATTGCGACTTTCTGTGAATCGTGAAAAGGAAATTGCCTAATGTATGAAACTCATTGAGTTTCATATAGTGATTTCATGAACAGTAATGAGGTAGGTCACAATATGCTAACCATTAGGAATTGCAGCCCTTACAGAGATGGTGGCCTGCTGGAGTCAGTAGACCACTGTGTCTGTGATTGCTTTGAAGAAAACAATTCTTTTTAAATGCAGTCAATTGTCCCTAAAGGAAAGCAGGATGTGTTTAAAAGGAAAACATTTAAAACTTTCAAAATAATTTTGTAAGAGTAGGCAGTAGGCAGGAGACATATTGTCTCTTAAGGTTGAAGCAGTAGTGGCACAATTTTGTTTTTCAAAGATCAACAATGGTTGAATTGTACTTCACACCATCATCTGACTGTTAAAGATGTTCCGTCACGCAGTTTTCTAATGGACAACAAAATGGCGACCTTAGCGGCTGTAAGGATTTGTGCGGAAAACATGCTTCTTTGCTTTGGGTACGGTAATTTCATTAATGTACTTTGACCATTGGTGTTTAGGTCATACTCACCACATCAGCAGTGTTCCATATCGGAGATTTCATGCAAATCAGCTAGTCCATGGTATATCATTTGTACCTGGTGGAGCAATCTAGGCTATGAGTTACGATGAGTGGAGAAAGTCGTTCCTGAGATTAGAAGCGGTATTGTGAGGCTCACATGACATATGATGGCTGAGTGTCAGTTGAAATGGTTTTCCAGATGTGGAACTATTCCTGTTGAATCTGCTGAATAAAGCTCTTTGCGCTGCCTGGAGTAAGCATAAAGAAATGGATATGTCTAAATAATAGGCTCTGAAGACTAGGATATGGTTACATGGAATGTTAAGCTTAAGATGTTTAAGGCATGATCCTTAATGTGTGATGGGAGGGTATTTATTAAAAAGGTACATGTAGGAAATAGGTAAGCAGACCTAATAGCTTAAGGATTGGGTTTGTAAAGTGGGTGTTAAAATCTCCTAAAACAACTATGTGAGTCAGCTTGAAGTAGATCTCCAAACAAATAGCCTCTAATAATTCCTTTGATGTAGATCTCTCATGTGGAGGTCAGTAAATTAGTAAATATGGCCATGAGGATCCTGACAGTAGTTTTAATTTCACAGCCAATGTTTCAAGTAAGAGTTGCTGTCGGCAAACAATTGTGTTCATTTTAAGGGTGTGCATTTTAACATGTTCTTGTGAGGACACAATATTGTACAATCAGAATATCAAGTTCCTGTGAAAGATAAAAAGTTCAAATTGTGTTCCTGGTCATTAATGGTGATGTTATTTTTCACCTCTGAGCAAGCATTGGTTAATGCTTCATGTAAAAAAGTACTGTGGGCAAACAAAGTCAATAAATGTAAAAACAGCTCATCTGCCGATAAACCTGAGTCTATTAAACACTGTATGACTTAGTGTGTATTAGGCGGAAAAAAGTTAGATATATAATCACACCTAAGAATTCCATTGGCTGGCTTTAGGTTCAACTGATGGGCAGCATGTGGGGGGCCTTAAATAGGCACCTGCAGGTCTGCACAGCATGGCCTAAAGAAATACAGCTAGTGTGTTGGCACAAAACAGCTGCCCCAAATTGAACAACATGCATGGAGAACTATGGCAGTTTGGCTGATGAGTCATCCTCACCAACGTCTAACAGAAAACTGAATTACAAGTTGGCTCCACACAGATTAAATAGTAAAAATAGTAATAGTAGCAGTAATAGTAAGCACACAATCAACCCATTATTAGACTGTCTGTAATGTTTATGTCAGAATAAGTTGTAGAGCAGGAGCCATGGGGCCATGGTGTAGTTTCTATTCCAGTCTACTTTTTATGTTCTTGTTTGTTAATATATGGGCAAAAGTTATTTCACAACATTCAAACTCTCACTAGAGATTTTTGACTAGCTACTGGGCTTGCCCTCACTTCCACTTATAATTCCGCAGTCAGCAGCAAAATCTGTTTAATTATGTTTTAAAATGAGGTGGGATTTTTAGACCTGTGCAATAGCCACAGAAGTAACTGACATACTTTGACTGTCACCCATCAGGTCTACATTTTTCTCTAGTATAAGTGTCTCCTTTATAGGAGACAAGCAAAATTCCCCTACATCAAGGGGTAAAGTTAGCCATGTTTTTGTGAGATAGTACACATGGGCCCAAAAACATATCATGTTCTGGATTATAGAAATAATTACATGATTTGGTGATGTATTGATTTTTTCATATTATGCTTCACAGTTGTATTAATCCCTCTAGTTTGATGTTGGCATTTCAGTTTTTTCTGACAAATTGTTAATATAGTGTTTACCTACTTGACATTTAGCACACTTTGCTAGTGTTGTCTAAAGTGATTGATTTATTGCACCACCTGATCCTAGAAGGAGGGTGCTGCTATTCTGTCACTGTGATGGCACAAATATTGTCCGTGTCTCATCTGCTTTCAGGCCTTGTCAGGACTGACCTGGGTACATCCAGACAATAAACCATATTTTTTAAACATAGGTGTCTTTGGTTCAAATTTTCTAATTGTAATATTACCTTAATTTGATCTTTTTCTACAATAGTATGTCCTCCCCGTCACAGATATTTTGACGTGACAGTGATGTACATTATAATATGTACACATATACATTAAATTGAACATTATTTTAACATAGGAAAAGCAATGTAAAAAATACAATATTAGGGGAGGCAATATAATAGTAGGTGACATCATATAAGGCTGATGGCTACTGACGGTCGATATAATGCAGTGGAAACAAATATCAGGCAATGTATTGGATGTAGAGGATGCATCATACAATTGCCCACAGACAGAAGCACCAAAGCCTGAAAAACATCAGTGCCCAATAGACATCACAGCAAAGAGTTAACCTGCATTTCTTTGCAGGGCACTATTTGATTGAGAAAATTATCGATTGGTGGTGATGGTTAATATAAGAAATTGGATTATTATTCAGGGTAGTCACTAAATAAACCTGAGCCCAACTCCTGGTAGCTGTGGCATAGAACAAACTGGCTTAATGTAGGGCAATACTACTCAGGGTATTACTTGGGGCTTACTTTAAATCAATGTACAAAGCATTTATGCAGTATAAAAATAGTAATAAAGTCAAGCATATAACAATAGAAATCCAAATCGTCCTGATCTCAGCAAACAAACTGTAGATTTGAGATGGCAACTGCGACAGCTTATACCTGTTTTTCAATCTAAGGGAGCTCAAGCCTATTTAATGTTTCTCGCAAAAATGAAAGTTGTTTACCGAGAACGCACTCACTATTTTATAACGTCACTTTTGAGCCAAGACCTTTTTGGACACAATGTAACTTGATTAATTGATATGAGTATATAATAATTTTGATGCTCTGTGATTTATTTATGAGCTTTGTCTTGGGTATTGTATGGGCTTCCCTTCAGAAGGTCGACGTTTAAGACCGTTTTTTCTTTTTTTTTTAAATTTAATTAAAGTATGTTCGCGGGCGAAGGCAGGTAGGACTTGGGGCAAGCTCGCATCAACAGGACCATAAGTCCTAAAGCCTCAGTAAAGGGCTGGGAGAGGGGGGAGGGGGGTACTTGGGGGGGGGGGGTGCACGGGTGGTACACTGGGGGGTTGCAGGGAAAAAAAGTGGGGAAAAAAGTTCTTGAGTACAGCGAACTGTATATTGAGAATGTCATTTATGATTTTGTTTTACCATGGAAAATTTCGAACTTTATTGTGTTTGATTGGTATGCATTACCTTGGTTAATGATTTTAAGTCAAAATGTACGACTAAAGGGTAGGAATATTTTTATGGGTAACCTTAGTAGAACCGATATAATTTATAATGGTAACTAAACGATTAAAAATGTGCTCTTTAAATGTATCTGGCTTGAATAATGTGATAAAAAGACAGAAAGTTGCTGCTGAATTAAGATATATAGCACCACATATAATTTGTTTGCAGGAGACGCACATACCTTGGTCAAATAGAGGGGTCTTAAGAGAACTTGGATTTACACTTGTGATTGCAACAGGACAATCTAGCTTGATACGGGGTGTGGCCATTATGTGTAAAGGTAGTAATGTAGTGCCAGGCAGAACATTGGCCGATAGAAAGGGAAGATGGGCAATAGCGGAACTCAATGTGGAAGGTAAAAAACTGACGCTATGTAACATTTATGGCGCGAACCTAGACAAGCCAGACGCCTTAATCGAGATAAATATGGATTTAACTACCTGGCCCCAGCCTATATTGATCTGTGGGGACATGAATATTAATTTGACTAATACTGCTATGAAGGATGGGTTCGTTAAGTATAAGGGCCTAAAACAAAAGTATATAAGGCATTATCTAGCTTAGTACAAGATCACGGGTTGGTGGATGTGTGGGGGTATTTAAGATCTCAAGATAGTGGATATACGTTTTACTCTTACCCTCACAAAAAATTGGTCAGACTGGATTATTTTTTTGCCCCTGTATCAGTAATTCATGGTGCGACAATATCAGTATACCCTAGAATATCTTCAGACCACTCCCCGATATTGTTAGAAATTGGTATGGCGTTAATTAAATCTAGACAATCTAGCTTTACATTTGATAGAAAACTAATACTTAATGCTGATTTTAGAGATCATATCAGGAAATGGATCAAGCTATTTTTTGAAGAGAATAAGGGATCTAGCTCACAGGCAACAATATGGGACACTTTTAAAGCTGGATTTCGGGAAAAGTGTGTTAGCTTTACTTGTAAGAGTCAAAAAAAAGCTAGACAAGAGTTAGATAGATTATATGTGCAATTAACTCAATCTGAATTATTATTAATGCAGGGGATAGTCAATAAGGGGGGTGATTTAAACATACTGGCGGATAATGTGGCTAGGGATAGAGCGAAAGTATTAGGTATCTGGGCTGAAGAAAATGCAAGGAGATATCTTATGTCTAAGATGGATAAACATGAATATGGAGAGGCAATTGGGAGAAAATTGGCGACTCAACTACGTATAAAAGAATCAGCCAGAAATATTGACCAAATGTTAGATTCTGTTGGGGTGGTGCAATCGGAACCACAAGAAATACTTAAGGTCTTTCAACAATTCTATTCTGAGCTATATGAAGGACCCGCCGATGAGGGATTAAATTGGAGTGTAACACTAGAAGAAGGCTTAAAAAGGGTTGACTCTATTGAATCACAATGGTTAGAGGATACAATCACAGAGGAGGAGTTAGAAAGAGCTGTTAAAAGCCTAGCCAAAGGAAAAGCCGCAGGCCCTGACAGATTACCTAGTAAAGTATATGTACAATTTCTCCAAGATATTAAAGAAGAACTCTTAAAAATTATGCGAGATGCTCAGCGGGGATATCCACCAAAAACGTGGTCAGAAGCCACTATTGCAGTCTTTTGCAAAAAGGGTAAATTACCGGAATTAGTAGCGTCATATCGACCGATTTCATTGCTAAATGCAGATAACAAAATATATTCTAAAATATTAGCCAATCGGTTGACTGATTGTATTACCCCCTTAGTTTCACATCATCAACACGGGTTCATCCCCAGAAGGGGGACGGTAGAACATGTTAACAAAGTAATTTCTTTATTCGATATCGCCTCGGTGAAAAAGAATGATTTGGCGCTGATTCTGCTAGACGCAGAAAAAGCGTTTGACCGTGTGCAGTGGGGATATCTTTGGGAATTAATGAAAAAAATGGGATTTGGGCCAAAATTTATTAGAGCAATTCAATCTCTATATTTACATCCTACGGCAAAGATATCAGTGATGGGTTTACTCTCTGAAACAGTTATAATATCACGTGGTACAAGACAAGGGTGCCCCTGCTCCCCCCTCTTACTTGCCCTGTATATAAATCCCTTAATAGAGTTATTGACTCGGAATACCTTGGTTCCCCCCTACAAAGTTCAGGATTATTATTTCTCTGTTTTGCTTATGCTGACGATATAGCAGTGGCTACAACTAATCCTGAAACAGCAATAAAAGAAATAGAACGGTTAGCAAAGTTATTTGGCACCATAACTGGATATAAATTGAATGAGTCAAAAACTCAAATTCTTTGTTCGGATACGATTAAATGGCAAGATAGTAGGGTGGTAAAAGAAGTAATGTATTGAGGTATTTTAATTAGGGCAAATATGACGGAATTGGTACAAGCAAACTGAAATATGTTAATGGCAAAAATTACATCATCTTTGGATAGATGGGAGAGGCTGTATTTAACTATTATTGGACGATCAAATGTCATAAAAATGAATATACTACCAAAGGTTTTGTATCTATTTAGATCTATTCCTTTAGAAATCACTAAAGATAAAATACAGGTGCTACAATCAAAATGCGGGAAATTCATATGGAGTCCCGGGAGACCTAGAAGGGCAATGAATTATATGACGTTGCCGTATTTAAGGGGAGGGATGGGGGTTCCAGATTTCTTTCTTTATTATATAACTTGTTTTTTATTAAAAATGAAGGTCTTGATAATTGGAGAGCAAGAAACTGATGTTGCTAACATTCCGAACATTTTTGACATACAGTTAGGGCCATATGCAAAGTACATACTAATCAAAGAAATTGATGGGAGTTACTATAAAAGAACAAGGTTTAAGGTAACCCTGGGGGGCATTTAAGGTCTGGAAATGGTTTACAAAAACTATGGATTTAGCAAGAGTCTCATATTATACCCCTCTCAATGCACAAAGGATCTTACCTGGAATTTTTTCAGATGCAATGACTAATAAATGGCAGCAGAAGGGTATTAGGATCTTAGGACACATGGTAAATGAGAACAGGATTTGTAAATGTTTTGAAGAGATCAAGGATAAATATTCACTGCCCAGATGGTATTTTTTTAAATATCTGCAGATTGGTGATTATTTAAATCGAAGAGGTACGATCTTAACTCAACATCAAATCATTGAAGGAATTAGTAGATCGGTTAAAATTGGAGTGATATATCAATCCTTGGTCTCAGCTAAGAAAGATGATACTGACAAGGTCAAGTTGAAAAGGAGAGAATCTCTAGGAGATTTAGAGATTAAAGTTGCGGACCTTCTAACTTTGTCAAAAGAGGCGCTCATGTCTGCAAATCTGAAAGCTCCGTTTTTTAAAACGTTATATGATCTATATTATACGCCTAAGCGGATGGCAAAATGGGGAGCTGGAAATGAAGGCAAATGCTTTCGGTGTGGGGATAATGATGCTGGAGCGATACATATCTTTTATAGTTGTGTTAAGTTGCGGGGGTTTATTGAACATTTGGAAACATTTATATCTTTGGTGATCCAAACAACGGTTGTTATTTCCCCAGCAATGATGGTGTTAGGTAAAATACAAAAAGACAATACCTCGGAAGCACTTTTTCAACATCAACACTTTATTTTTTTTGCAATGACTGTCGCACGCCTATGCATAGCCATGGAGTGGCTACAGGAAAAACCACCGGATATCCATCAATGGCGTGCAACAATGCTGAATTTATATAATTTAGAGTGGAGTTTATTTTCAATTAAAGGATCAAGGAAAAGAGACTGGGTATAAAAATTTGGAGCGCGTTTCGGGACTATTACGAATCATGAGTCTTTGGATATTTCTTTGTATATGATCATGTGATATATAATCCTATACGTGTCCCTGTCTGCAGTTTGCTGTACAAGAACAATAAAAAAAAAAATTTAAAAAAAGAAATCCAAAACAATAACAAACACCAATTTTAAGTAGAAATACTGCAAAGAGATAGAAAGTGCCAAGGAAAATCAATTGTCACGTGATGCCAGAACTTAGGCCCACTTTGAAGCTGACAGTGATGGAGAATCAGTCAGATACATAAATCAGGTTTGCCCGGGTCATAGATATTACATCTGACTCAGTTGTTTAAGTCCTAATCCCAGAAAAAAGACCTCTTACAGCTTGTAGTCTGCCTGTAGGCGCATAATATGTTAGCCTTGGAGTTTACTTCTTTGTCCTGGCTACAAGAGGGAGCAGGCAGCAGGTCCATTCCTATTATTATCTTTCACAGGTCCATAACGTTTTCTGAAGAAGCTTCCTGCGGATGAAACATATGCCTGGAACTAACTAGTGGGGGCAGAGACTTCTGGGCACTCACTCACCAATAGGATGCAGGTTTGCATTGGCAACACTCTCTAATTTTTCAGTTGTTCCTGTTTACCTTACCGTAGACAAGCTCAAAATGCCACGTGTGAGGCAATTTTGAAGATGGCATACGTCTTTTGTGACACAAAACATGGGCTCTGAAGGCTGGGTGTGTGAGTGGGGAGTGTACTATGATCCCACTTGAAGCAGGGACTGAACCTACAACAAACGAATAGACAGAAGTCTGGTGGGTCAACAGTAGGGTCCTTGAAAAACCACAAAGGAGATGCACAAGAACTGCCTTAGCATTCTGTTCTCCCAATTTGCAGTGTGCCCCAAGTGTTACATGTGGTTCCAAAGACCTGTCAAGCAGTATTTGACAGTGATGTCTTACAGCAAGCCCACAGCCCCCACTGTAGGAGTAGTTCAGTCCATTCAAGTCAGCCTTTGGTTTTCTCTTGGTAGACATTTCACATCTATTCTAGATTGGGCACTGACTGAGACCTGGCAGAGACCTATGCTCATTAGCATTCTGAAAGTTCAGGCAGGTAAAGGTCTACCATCTAAATTGCAATTCACCTGTGTATTGAATTTTTAATAACTATTAGAAATAGTCTGTTTATTATGTTTTAGCTGGTTTCATTACTGAGATACAGTATTAGTATTTGTATCAATACTCCAGTTCTCTGGTTTGCAACATAGCACAGTTAGCCTTGTTATATTGAAAATAGCTTGCCACTCTAGGGACAACAACACCTTTAATTTCTACATGCTCCACTTTTAAATACTAGGCAACCTAACTTGGCCTACTTATATTTAGTAACTCTCTCAAAGCTACCTTTGTCACTTAAAGCTTTTAAGAGAGATTTAAATACTAGTGGTGGCAGGGTAATCACTGTTTTTTCTTGTATACAATTTTTTTAGTGCCAATACAAAATCACTATAAAAATGGGACATGAAGCCTCTTAATGAATCTGTCTCACTATTTTTTAGCTGATATCCCCAGCGTAAAACTCTGGATAAACCTTGGATGTAGGAATTTATCAAGCCAAATTCCAATCTAATAGCTGCCGTTCGAACTAACCAGTTGAAATTACATATTTTGCATAGTATTTGACCTTCAATCCTATCTAAAAAAAACTCCAGTCCTTAACAGGTATGGATTCAATCACATACAGCAGGGTTGGAGGAATGTTTGCCTTAAAAATGTCTTCTGCCCACAGCACTGTAAAAGATACGCAGACAATTAGCCTAGGTTGTAGCTTTATAAGTGCTATGTTTAATGTGAAGTTTGTTCTTTGTACTGCCTGCTATAAGTTTCCCTAAATAAAGGTATGAGTCTATCACCTCCAAACTTTTCAAGACCAATTTGCCACTTAAAAATACATGGTTTTCTACTTTTGCCACTTTTCATAATTAAGATTTTACTTTTAGAAACATGTATTTTCAAGAAATGGTCCAGTGTAAAATTCTGTAGTGAAATTAGCTTTCTATTCAACTCAATAGGGGTAAGGTCCATTACTACTATATCATCTGCATATAAAAGACATGCAAAAGTCTGGCTACTTATCTTTGGTGCATCCCCATCTGTTAGAGCAAATCAATCGGGTAAGTTCGCTATAAATAAAGAAAAAGGCAGCGGTGCTACCAAACATCCTTGTTTCAGACCATTTTCTGTAGGGATTACGCCATTTAAACCTTGATTTCCCCCCCATTAGTATCTGGCACCAAGTTTGTGAATGTAATGCAAGATCAGGATAGCAGGGGTGAAGGCAATCCAATTGTTTGCAATTTTCTCCACTGTAGTGGGCGATCTACCTTATCGAAGGCTGTTGAAAAATCTATAAAAGCCATGTATACATTTGAGTTACGAGAAATTGTGTATTTCTCCTCAATTAGTATCAGCATGGAGATGTTGTCAAGAGTAGAATGATTTTTTTCTAAAACCTGCTTGTTCTATGGGGAGGATCTTCTTCTCCATCACACATTCAATGAGATGATCGAGGATACTACGTGCAAATATTTTCCCGCCGCATTCAATAAGGCTAATTGCCGATAATTACCTGGGTGTGTTCTGGGGCCCATTTTGTACAGAGGAATTAAAATATTCCAGACCAAGATGGTGGTATCTTCCCCTGGGCGCAGTGCAGCTAGATAAGTTGTCCACAAAAGTGTCTCCTTTTTAATTACCATAATGGAAATTTCTTCAGGGCCCATTGCTGCTGAAGATCTAATTTTTTTAATAGCTCCAGCCACTTAATTAATTGAATGTACATAGTTGGTACAGGGGTTTTAAACTGTTCGAGTGCGGCAATGGTTAATCTGGAGGAGAGTACAGTTCTAACAAATGAAGTTTCCATTCCTCTTCTTTTATGGGTATAGGGAGAGATTTCACTCTAGTGCCACAGCAATCAGAGATTATTTCCCAGTACTTCTTAGAATTATTTTTAGACGCTGCATCCATGCACCATCATCCTTTATTCGTCTTAGAGAGCATTTTTTCCTCTGTCTATTCCTCTTTAGAAGGTTTATTAAATTTCTTTGGCCAGACCTATATTATGGAGAAGGCTTTGAGTAAATCTAATTGGGTAGAATCACACTTGACCGATATTAAATGCTGCTGACCTCTTAATAGTGGCATTAAGTACGCTTTAAATTTAGCGGTCACTTGAGTGTTCCAGTGAATCCTACCATTTGTTGCATTGAACCCTACTGAGTCGCCTTTGAAGTTCCAGGGTTTCGGATATTTCCGTTGCGTGTCTAACAGCTGAGCGGCAGGTCACGAGGATGCAGGACAGGGGATTAGGGTTAGAATTGGGGGGAGGACATGGAGGGATGGTGGTGAGTTGGGGGGTCTAGGAGATTCGGGGGCTGAGTGGATTCTGCTGATCCCCATTATAACAGGGATGTTAGATTAAGGGAAGGTTACCTACTGACAGCTTGTTGTTGGAAATAGGGAAAGCGGTCATTTTTTTCTTTCTTTGTTTTTAGAGAGATCATCTTAGAACTAACTCTGTCTTTAATAGCTTTGTGCTATTTGGCCAATTGATTTTGGAAAGACTTCTTAGGAAGACTCCACATGCTGATACCTTTTACCCCTCATTACTGAAATACTTAGTCAGGGATGTCACCTTAGTGTTAGAGTAGGGATAGATTTAATAGTTTTTACTCACCAACCCTCAATGCCTAGGAATGTGGACTCATGCTTTCTGATTTACTGTATTTTACCTCTTGCACTAATTGTGTTGCTCATGTTGCACCATCCAGGGCCAGACTGGGAACCAAAACCGGCCCTGGCAAAGTGTTTGACTGCCCCCCTGGGGTTTGGGGTTACAGTTGGCTGGGGCCAGTCTCTGCCAATTTTGTTACTGAGGACGATATTCCAGCTATGCTGCAAAAATGGCCCTGTAATAAAAACGACCCCACAGGGGCCCAAAACCGTCCCCCACCCTGGCAGCTCACCAGGAAAATGCCCCGTGCCCGTTAACGGCCAGTCCTGCCCTGGCACTATCTAAACTGGATGCATAGATTTGGCTTGATGCTAATCTCTTTGTATTTCTACACTCTCGTATTAAGGTATCTTTATGTTCAGTTATTTTTGACTTTGTAACAAACTAACTAATCTTCAGTAGTTGTCTGGGTGTTATATATACACAAAGGAGTTACTGGTTAATTGATATATTTCTAATGACTTTTCTCCCCTTACACGTTCATGCTGTGAAAAAGAGCCATTGGATTGTGACTCTAGAACAGGTCCAGATCTTTTGGGCCCAGCCCTTTCAACACCTCTGTCTGATGGTGACAGAGAACTTTACTCTTCCCTGACAGAGAAACAGGCCGATTGCCAAAAATAAACCAGACCCTAAGTTTTGATTCCTATTTCGGTACAGTAGAATGTTCTTTACGCTACTGTAGGCAATAAAGATGATGCGGTGCTGTGCTAGTCTTAAGTTTGTAATGTTATTTAATTGAAGTGATCTGATGGTCTCTGATGTGTATCAACAGGGAAATTAACATGACTGACATTAAGATGCAGTCTGATTTTTTGTGATTAAAAGTTTTCCTTTATTTTTTTGCCTATAAGAAGTTCATTAGTTATAAAGATGCCCTTTACTTCCTTAGTTCCACCGCCCTAAACAATTAATTGAATAGGACATGCAATGTTGAATTGTATTCCTGTGTGGAACCCCAGAAGAAGTGATTTATAGTACCATGGGTTAGCAAAATCATTGTTGATTGAATATTATGTAAAAGAACCCTGAGCTTTAATTGTGGATAGAGGCCCTGATTGCAGGGGCATTGTTGATGAATCTCTATTGCAGCAGTAAACAGATGGCTTCCAGCATATTGTGATGGTATAGGTTAATCACTGTCACAATCCCATACAGGCATTAATAATGACTATGTAGCTCACACACACATGACCTCAGGAGTATAATAGAGAACGTTAGACATGCCCAGATTCAAACATGTTCCATGAGATGTCAGTCCCTGTTAGACCTGTTATCCTTAGGGTGTAGTTCCTCCAACTTTTTGCGTTCTACCTACACATTTTGTTGAATCTCTATATTGGTCTTAGGACTCTGGTCACTTTGACACTGCTAATTGGTGCTTAAGTTCATGTGCGTTTTCCCTAAACATGTGTGTAATTGGTGTATACATGTTTGGCATCCTTAATTCACTTGTAAGTGGCTTCTAACACGGTATACCATATACCCAGGGCCTGGAAGTTAAATGATACTAGTGGGCTCCAGTACTGGTTCTGCCAACCACTTGAGTAGCCTTTCAAACCTATCTCAAGCCTGCCATTGCCTGCCATTGCAGTGTCTGTGTGTGCAGTTTCCTGCCACTTCGACTTGTCATTTAGAAACACTTGTCAGGCCTTAAACTCCCTTTATATGACACATAAGTCATCCCTAAGGTAGGCCCTAGGTAGCTGTAGTGGCAGGGTGCTTTGCAAGTACAAGGTAGGAGAGGTTTCGTATATCCTGGTAGTTAAAACAGCTACATTTGTTTTTCAGCACTGTGGGTTCTACCCCTCTTATAGGGTAAAATTGTAAATTCCCTTATACCCTTTGAAGTGGTATTTCCAGATCAGAGAGTAGTAGATTTCTTATGTTGAATATCTTTGGAATGGTAATGATAAATCCTCCTTACTAGTGACGTTGAATTTAACATTACTTTTTTCGGAATGCCACTTTTAGAAAGTAGACATTTCTCTGCACTTACTGCTCTGAGTGTCTGACAGCCTGTTTCCAATCCAAGACTGGGCTGAGTGACAGCTACACTGTGTGCAATCCCTCTAGACAGCCACAAACAAAGGAAAGATAGGGGATTCTGAGCACACATCTGCACACATCTGCATTATGATGACCTTCCATGGGCAGGATGGAAGGGAGAGGCTACCACTTCACTTAAAAAGGTAGTGTCCTGTCCCGACACAAAGGGCGGATTGAGCCCCCAGAAGGTAACCAGGCAGACGGCTTTGAACCCAGCCATTCAATCAAAGGAACTTTTGGGTATAATATTGGGTCTCTGACCCCCTAAAATCAGACAATAAGAACTTGTACCTTAAGCTCTGCCAGAAGGGTTACTGTGCTGCTTAAACATCTGAACTGGACTACTGATCTGAAAGCCCAGTCTTTCTGTTTGTTACCCTGCTGCTTGCTGCTCTTTCAGTTTTCTGATGGATACCTTAACTCTGCTTTCCCTTCAAGTAATTACTAAGGGCTTGTTGGCTTGCATCCTGCTTGAGACTCCAAGTTCTACCTCCATTCCTGTGCCTGGTTTACTGGAAGTGGCCCAGATACTCGCAACATGGATTTCAATGCATCTACGCTCTGCTAGTAGTAGAACCAATGCATTGACCTGGCATCAAGAGTAGAATCGGTTCATTGTATCCGAACCAGTGCTTTGCCTCCTGAGAGTGGCGCTTCTTACGCTTATCGTCACCGCTACATCCTGGTGAGATCAATGCATCCTCTCTACTCCGTGGAGAAACCTGGTGCATCGCTCAATGCCTCTTGACTCCAGCACCCATCTGCAGAACTGACGCATCACCAGGTTTGCACAGAGAAGATCGATGTTTTCCCTCAACTGCGGAACCTGCATCAGCAGATCTCCTGACACAGCCCATGGCTGCGACCACTACAGGTACTTTGTTCGCCATGGACTGACTGAGTCCTGTAGCTGGTCTGCAATCCATTGTCATCGGCCCAAACTGTAACTTTGCGTCTAAGTGCTTTACTGCATTTATCATTTTAAAATTCAATTTCCCAAGTTCTATACATTGGACTTTTGCAGTTTTGGTTTGTTCATAATATAATCTGTTGGTGGTGTTTTCATTATGTTACAGGCAGAAATACTTTATAAATTGCTTCTTTAGATTAGCCAGAATTCTCTTTGTCAAGCTATCTACCAGAGGGTGAGCACAGGTAACCTCTAAGGGCCAGATGAATGTAGCTTTGGGTTTCTGATCTCCTACTAGCAAATGTTTGCGATTTGCTATTCAGAAATCACAAACAGCTATATACAGCAGTGTGTTTTACACTTTTTGAAATTCCAAGTGGGTCACAATTGACCTACCTCATTATTACGAGTGTTTGGCGTGCACTGCCTTGTTGGTTTAGTGATATGTTTATCTGGTGTGCTGTGCTCCCAGGAATCACTCCCCACTCTTGAGTGTATGCTAAATGGCAATAGGTTGCAGTTCAAAGTACATTTTGAACTGACTCCCAGGGCACTAGTTGAGATTGCTGTGTCTCCAGCTAAATTTGTTCAAAGTTTCCTTGAAATCAAATAAGATGATGACTTCTCTTTTCTTTAATTAAATGGCTATTGATTGTCCATGTTTCATTTCACATTGGTTATTTTTTAGCCAATTGCCATATATTCCTTCTTGCATGGCTATCTTTCTTTACACTAATATAGTTCATCAATCCCAATCCCAATGCATTTCGGCACTCAGTGTGCCTTCATCAAGGGAATATCTGTAAAGAAAACATCGTTTATTCAGATACGGCAAATAAACATCCGGAATTTTCCTACCATCTGCCTCTTTACATACTCCTGCATATACTTTTGCGATTTCTATGCATTTCACTATCTATGTGTGTAATATGATGATATATTGCTCCTTGCTGTTATATCCTAGTTATAAGAGTGTGGTGTTGGCGCTGTGGGTAATATAGCATTCGCGTGCAGTTCACTACCCCGTTTGTTTTTCCAACGAAAGAAAACCTACGTGGTTCTTCCTGTGTAATACACTAATGTTCGACTCGACTGCTCTACCTCACGGGATCTTATCAGTGGCATCTTGTATGTGAAAACCATTAATCTAGTTAGAGCTGATGGCGTTTTCTTTCAAACACTTAGTAGTTGCTCAGTAAATCTTAAAGTGTACCGGCGTGGTGCTAAACACGGGTGTTCTGTACTATCGCGGCTGGGCTTACACGCTGTCTTCCGTCGTTGTTACGCTCAAGGTGTCGTCAGTTGCTAATATAGTGGGTGGGATCCATGTGTGTTCCGGGTTGTGGTGATTAATAAAGGTTTATTGAAAGAAAAAACGCATCGCTCGACATGTATAGGTCACCAGTAGGTGACACATTAATGCCGTATAAGCTGGTGTGTTCATGTTGTTGTATCGAAGAAAACAATCTAATCTGCATAGGACTTCAGTGATACTTGGGTGTGGGGTGAATGTGCATATATTTTTCACTTGCGTGGAGCTATCTTGCCGCTGCTTAGAGCTCACGTACGAGTTCCGGGCTATATCTATGTAGTGCGCCTGGTTGCGAGTAAGTGTAGCTCTGTGGTTAAGTCATGCCTTACGACTGGTGGGTGGGTGTGAACGCCTATCTGGTGCAATCTGGTCAGACATTATAAATCAAATGATCACTGTTTACAAATAACACAAAAAAAAGTAGAATTTTTGTGTTATTTGTAACACAAAAATTGAGAGTCAGCTCAAAATGTACTTTGAACTGCAATCTATTGCCTACCTCATTATTATTCATGAGATTGGTCGCATTTTACGACCCGTTGTGAATCACTAAAAACATAGGAATGGTGACCTGCTGGGGACAGTCATTGTTGCTGTGTACTATGCAAAGGAGCAAATGGGTTCTTAGGTGTTGTGTTTATGGAGAAGAAACAATGCTTACATGCATTTGTTCCACTTTTTAAATGTGAGAGTTCACCAAACACAGCACAGAGACAGCATACATCCCTCCCTCCCAACACCTCCGCAGAAACCTCTGCACCTTCTTCCACCACATGATTAAGGAGATCTACAAGAGCTTCAGTAGCCTTGATACACAAGATCTTATCACCTCATCCGCAACAACCGCACCCAATGACACTGGACCCCAGCGATCTCTGCTCACCTGGACTTCCCTCATCACTGACAATAGCCTCAAGAACATGAAGAGCATCTACTCTGGAGCACCCTCAGACCCCTATCCTCACCACATCTTCAAGAGAACTCTACCACACCATCTACTGCTCCATCAACTCAGCATTCTTCCCAGAAGACTGGAAACGCGCATAGATCAACCCCTTGCTAAAGAAACCCTCTGCCGTCCCCGCGGCCCTCAAGAGCTTTAGACCCATCTCTCTGCTGCCTCTCCCAGCCAAGGTCATCGAGAAGGCCATAAACGTCCAACTTTCAATGTTCATCAAAGCAAACTACATCCTGGACCTCTCCCAATCTAGCTTCTAAAGCAACCACAGCACCAACATCTCCCTCCTCCCACCACAGACAACATATGCACCCTCCTCAACTGAGGCAAAACTCCAGCCCTCATACTCTAGAACCTCTCGGCCACCTTCAACACCTTTCCCTACCGTAACCTATGCACAAGACTCCATGGCACCGGCATCCATGACAAAGCTCTGGAATGGATACACTCCTTCCTCACAAACTGAACACAGAGAGTCAGACTCTGTTCCACTCTGAACCCGGAGAGATCAGCTGCAGAGTGCCTCAGGGCACCTGCCTGAGCCCCACTCCCTTCAACATACACATGGCCCGCTCGCAGCCATCGTCAGGAACCACAGACTCAACATGGTCTCCTACGCCCATGACACCCAGCTGAGCCTCTCCCACACAAACAAACCCAAAGTTGCCAAAAATACCTACCACAATGGATAGAAGGCTGTCACTAACTGGATGAAGGACACCTGTCTGAAGATCAACTCAGAGAGGAATGAACTCATCAGCCTGGGCTCCAGCTCCTCTGCCTGGGATGACTCCTGGAAGCCTGCAGATCTGAGATTCCCCCACACCAACTGACCACACACAAAAACTTGGCATTAGCCTGGACTCCTCACTCACCATGAACTGCCAGATCTACACAGTCTCATCAGCTTGCTTTCACACACTATGCCTTCTTTGAAATATCTTCAAGTGGATCCCCACCAAGTCCTAAAAGACAGTCACCCATGCACTCATCAGCAGCCGACTTGACTAAGGCAATGCACACCCAGAAGTTCCTCAAGAAGCTGTAGAACATTCAGAACACCGCCACCATACTCATCCTCAATATACCCTGCCACAGCCACATCACCAACCACCTGAGAGACCTTCACTGGCTCCCAGTCAACAAACACATTTCCTTCCAAGCTCCTCACACAAACCTACAAAGCCCTACATGTTGAGGGCCCTGCGAACCTCAACCACAGCCTCTCATTCCACACACTCACCAGAGATCTTCGCTCCGTCCATCTCTCATTGGTCATCGTTCCACATATCTGCAAGACCATGGCTGGAGGAAGATCCTACTCCTACATCATAGCAAATACCTGGAACACCCTGCCTCTCCATCTAAATCACCATCACTGCCTCAATTCAGGAAGAACCTCAAGACCTGGCTCTTCATATGAACCACAGTGTCTTCAGCAAATCAGCAGATCCCTTTTAATCCTCCCGTCCCCAGCACCTTGAGACCCTTACGGTGCGTAGTCATGCTTTGCAAGTCACTTGGTTGATTGATTGAAAAGGAAAAACAATGTCTTCCATATTTTAAGCTTTTAGGTCTGGAATTTAACAGTATTTTAACTGTCTGACCAGGCTAATGCGTTCTAAAAACAATTCTTAAATAAAATAAATACCTTCATAAAATACACATAGCTAGAATTACTCTCAGCAGTCTTCATACACTGATCTGTTAAATTGTCATTCAGCTTTTGCGTCCAAGTATATAGTATTGGACGATAGTTCATTCTTCTTCAGCCATTACCTACCTCATTCTGATTGATGTTTTTTTTTTGCTTGTCGATCACAATGATCTAAAGTAAAATAGCCTTCTTCAGTGACATGGCTGATGAGCCAATCCTTCTTTTAAATGTTTATCTACAATTTATTTTTCTATTTAAAATCATTTTGTCTTCTTTATGAGGCTACCAGCGTTTTGGTACTATGGTGCTTCCTGGCCAGTACCCTGGCACTTTCTACATTTTTAAAAAGTATATGAAAGCTACTTAAAGTGGTAATAGGTAGTTTCCATATATTTTTTTTTAAATGTAGAGAGTACCAGGGTATTGGCCGGGGAGTACCAGAGTACCAAAAACACGTTAAAAAAATAAATATGCTTCAAATATGGAAATAGACTGTATTACCCTATATTTTACAACAGTAGTGTACTACAGTGTATTTTCCATTTTTAACATTAAATCTTCAGAAAAAAGTCTGCAGAGTGACGTACACATTTCCACTCCACTCTATGCCACTCCACTGTATGACACTCTAATATACAGTACTCCACAATATTTGTCTCCATTGTATGCCACTATACTCTATGCCTCAGTACTCGAACCCACTCCACTCTACACCATCCACTCTATGCTATGACAAGCCACTCTAAGCCACCCCACTCTGTGCCACTGAACTTTATGCTATTCCCATCTACAACACTCCACTGTACAATCAATCAATCAATCAATCAATCCATAATTTGTGCCTTGAGACCCATGAGGGTCTCAAGGCACTGAGGGGGGAGGTCCAGCTACTGCTCGAACAGCCAGGTGTTGAGAAGTCTCCTGAAGGTCAGCAGGTCTTGGGTCTGTTGCAGCTGTGTGGGGAGGGTGTTCCATGTTTTGGCGGAGAGGTATGCGAAGGATCTGCCACCGGTGGAGGTCCTGTGGATACGTGGGACGTTGGCGAAGGCGAGGTCGGCGGAGCGAAGCTGGCGGTTCGGGGTGTTCCACTAAACGCAACTCCACTATACACTATTCCACCCTACACCACTGCACTCTGTGACGCTCCACTGTACTGCACTCCACTGTATGCTACTCAACTCTATGCCACTCTACTCGTTGACACTCCACTATACTGGACTTGACTGTACACTATTGCGCTCTACACCACTCCACTCTGACACTCCACACTATGCTATTTTATTGGAAGCCACTACACTGTACCTCACCTAACTGTACACCACATCACTCTAACCCACTGCAATCTATTATACTCTAACTTATTACACTCAACCACACCACACTCTTTGTCACTCCACTATGTTCTACTATGTGCCACTCCACTCTATGTCACTCCAATCTACAACACTCCACTCTAAGCTATTTCACTCTACGCTACTCCCTTATATACCACTCCACACTATTACTGTCCACTGTACAACGCTCCACTCTACGCCACTCCACTGAAGTCTATTCCACTGTACGCCACTCTGCTCTAGCATATACCTCTTCACTCAACACCACTCTTTTCCACTCCATGACACTATAATCCACTGCAGTACAATTTACGACGTTTCTCCTACACTCTACTTTAATAGACTCCACACAATGACATTTCACTTGACGATAGTAAACCTTGCGATTTCAATTTTTTCAAAATTAAAAATAAAATATACTTTGAAATTCAATGAAAAGGACAAACATTGAACCTTTGTTACAATTAGGATTTTTTTGTATTTTACAACACAAACCATAACTAAAAATAAGAAAACATTACAAATTCATAATTTATAGTTATACATTAAATTCATATTTTACCCACCACCTTTAAATTTCTATACAAACAAAAGTTATAGAACACAAAAAATTGATTTCTAAACTTATACCATTCATTTCTAATTTAGTAACACCTTCAAATTATATTTAACATGCTCCACAGTGTGTTCAACTCGGTTAGCCACACTAAATTACCACTCACCACTCTATCATGAACTGTGTTCTCACAAGGGATTTGATTTGCGATATAAAAACTGTTCTTATAAATACTATTATTTTACATGATATGTGTGAAATAACATAAAACAGTATAAGAGGTGCATAGAGAAGGTGGGGTTATAGGTAATGCACCAATAGCTACACTGCATTAACTACAACTTAGTTATGTCATTTCCGATGTCATAAGTGTTACTATAACTTCTGTGGTTTGGTATACTATACGTTTTATAATATTCAAGGGTAAAACCAGAGATGATGCAAGATGAATGTGTACGGAAGTGCGCAACGTATTGTAAATTGAAGGTGGTGCATGCATTATGAATATAAATTCTATCTAGAAGTACGTAAATTAGAAATTAAAATCATAACTATAAACTTCTAGTTTCTCCGGGTTGTATAGTTTAAGTTGATTTTGCATATAAAGTTGTAACTTAGTTTTAACCCTTGTGTCTTTAATTACATTTAAATGGGTTTTATTTTTTAATAAACATCTCTTTCAAATCTATGTGTTTCTTTTTTACAGAGTTTTATATAGCTCGAACTTGACCCGAATCGGGTATCAGAGCGCTTTACATAGCACCAGTTGCATTACACGAGGACACACATTTTTTGTTAGGCATGGGGAGATTAAGTGATTGCCCAGAATCACAGGATGTTCAGCATCCTTGACGAGACTCGAACCCAGTTCCCCAGATTCAAGATCGACCACCCTAGCCACCCAACCCCTCTCCCCAACTAGCATACAGTGGAGTAATAAAGAGTGAAGTATAGTATAGTGGAGAGGAGCAGAGTGTAGTGGCATACAGCAGAATAGAATAGGTTGGAGTGAAGTACAGGGCTGGGCCATAGAGTGGAAAAAGGTACAGTGGAGTAGCGTACAGTTGAGCAGCGTACACTGGAGTGGAATACAATGGAGTGGCTTGCAGTATAGTAGGGTAGAATGAAATAGCATAGACTGGAGCTGAGCAAGGCAGGGCTGGCTTTTAAAATGACTGAGGATCTAAACCACCCTGCCCTATTATATAGTAGGGACTTATAGATAATTTGATGTCCCCATGCCTTATTATATATTAGGAACTTCCAAGGGTCTGTCATTGACAATTTTAATTATATCTTACTATGTACCTTTAATCAGAGCACAGGCCATTGGTCTGGTTAGCAGAGCCCAGGGCAAAATCAGAATCACAAAAATAGCACCTAGTAGTCAAAATTGGGGCAAACAGAAGGATGTCACTGCAAACAGGTCCTAATTTCGCACGCAGCTGCTCTACATCAGCTTCTATGCTGGTTATTCTCCTCTGTTGCCCTTTATTTCTCCTCCCTTCCATTTGGCTACACTCCTTAAACTGCACTTCTTTTATGTCCTTCTGTATCTGACTCTAGAAACCTATATCCTCTTCCTCATTGCTCTTTGACAAAGTGTCACAGTTTCTGCAATCAATGTCACAGCAGGTAGAGTATTTACCATATGTATACAAAGACCAGCAGTGTGTTAATTAAAGATTACATTGAAGACAATATGATCGCTGTTAGTCAGTACAGCCCAGATGTACTAACACAGCACAGGGTTTACATCGCAAAAGTGAAACAAAAGTAGCAAAAGGTGAAAACTTGCCTAGAGTAACGCAAAGTAGCACTCTACGCTTTTGTAAGCTACTTGCATCAATCAATCAGTCCATTTACAGAGCGTGCTACTCACCCGTGAGGGTCTCAAGGTGCTGTGGGAAAGGGTGTGCATCGAGTGGGCATACCATGTGTGGTACATAGGAGTTTGCAAGGATAAACCCCAGGTTTTGATGTACATCACTGTATGCTACCATCAGGATTCAAGCAAGCCGGGCCAACGACGGCTGAAATGCCAGAAACCGGTCCCCGGAAGCTTGTTTCCTCCCCAGTGTAAGAAATGGCTTGATAGTTTGGTTTGCCCTGTTCCCATCATGCACTGGGACAGGAACAGACTAATTTTCATATAGCCAGGTTCTGAACTGGGATGGTGCAGTGAGCTAAAAAACGGTGTTGGATCTAGCCCTGATCTCTTGACTGGGTGAGAGTATTCTGCTTAATTCAGAAACTCTGTCCATCACCACCCCTTGTTGTTAAATATTTTGTCCACCCTAAGCGTGGAAGGGTATACTCAGATGTGAGTCCCTTGCTCATTGCACCATCAGGATTCAAGCAAGCCGGGCCGACGACGGCTGAAATGCCAGAAACCGGTCCCCGGAAGCTTGTTTCCTCCCCAGTGTAAGAAATGGCTTGGTAGTTTGGTTTGCCCTGTTCCCATCATGCACTGGGACAGGAACAGACTAATTTGCATATAGCCAGGTTCTGAACTGGGATGGTGCAGTGAGCTAAAAAACGGTGTTGGATCTAGCCCTGATCTCTTGACTGGGTGAGAGTATTCTGCTTAATTCAGAAACTCTGTCCATCACCACCCCTTGTTGTTAAATATTTTGTCCACCCTAAGCGTGGAAGGGTATACTCAGATGTGAGTCCCTTGCTCATTGCACCATCAGGATTCAAGCAAGCCGGGCCGACGACGGCTGAAATGCCAGAAACCGGTCCCCGGAAGCTTGTTTCCTCCCCAGTGTAAGAAATGGCTTGGTAGTTTGGTTTGCCCTGTTCCCATCATGCACTGGGACAGGAACAGACTAATTTGCATATAGCCAGGTTCTGAACTGGGATGGTGCAGTGAGCTAAAAAACGGTGTTGGATCTAGCCCTGATCTCTTGACTGGGTGAGAGTATTCTGCTTAATTCAGAAACTCTGTCCATCACCACCCCTTGTTGTTAAATATTTTGTCCACCCTAAGCGTGGAAGGGTATACTCAGATCTGAGTCCCTTGCTCATTGCACCATCAGGATTCAAGCAAGCCGGGCCGTAGACGGCTGAAATGTCAGAAACCGGTCCCCGGAAGCTTGTTTCCTTCCCAGTGTAAGAAATGGCTTGGTAGTTTGGTTTGCCCTGTTCCCATCATGCACTGGGACAGGAACAGACTAATTTGCATATTGCCAGGTTCTGAACTGGGATGGTGCAGTGAGCTAAAAAACGGTGTTGGATCAAGCCCTGATCTCTTGACTGGGTGAGAGTATTCTGCTTAATTCAGAAACTCTGTCCATCACCACCCCTTGTTGTTAACCATTAGTAGATGGGCATTTCCACCAAAACACTACACTACTGAAGGTAAAAGTAGAAGTGAACCAACTTGTAAAAGTCTCTGCATTTGTCTAATGCTGCATTTGACCTGTACTGCAAAGAACAGAATGAAAGTGGGAGAAGCATTATGCTTGACAGAACACATTCACCCTCGCACTGTGGTGTATAGTATCTATGCATGTGTATGGCAGAAGAGGGAGAATGAAAAGTAGTGCCATATCTTAGTAGAAATTATGCTAAATTGCTCTCCCTTTAGCTTACCTGCCCCTACATTCAGTAGCAGACAGGCATATATGTTATGTTATATGTGCTTATAGAGTGCTCGAATCACTCCATAAGGGTGTCTCTGCGCTAGGACCGCCTCGGTGTGTTGGTGAGAGATGATTAGAACAGCGATGTTTTCAACAGTTTCCTGAAAGTCAGGTCATCTGTGCATTGACGTAGGAGTAAAGGGAGTTTGTTCAGCTCATCAATCAATAGCTATCTTATCTTTTAAATAATTGAGTGTTCTTGTTATTTTGAGAAAGTAAATAGTTGAGGAAAGAGACTCACAGATACCAACAATGTCCAGCACAAGAGATGGCCAAATTCTAGTGCACATTTTCCTTTTGGGCATTAAGTTGCGAATAATTAAGCCTTGCACAAACCAATAGGAATCTCAACCCTAAAAGGCCAAGCTATTGGCTTTCAAATTTAGATTTTTTGCATACAGATCAATCAATCAATCAATCAATGACACTTGTAAAGCGCGCTACCTACCCGTAGGGTCTCAAGGCGCTGGGGGGGGTGCCGCTACTGCTCGAACAGCCAGGTCTTCAGCTTCCTCCTGAAGGAGAGGTGGTCTTGGGTCAGGCGCAGGTCGGTCGGGAGGGAGTTCCAGGTCTTGGCGGCCAGGTAGGAGAAGGACCTTCCTCCTGTAGTTGCTCTTCGGATGCGGGGGACGGCGGCGAGGGCGTGGTTGGCTGATCGAAGGTGGCGTCTGGGAGCGTAGAAGTTGACTCGGCTGTTGAGGTAGCTCGGGCCTTGGTCGTGTAGGGCTTTGTGTGCGTGGGTGAGGAGGCGGAAGGTGATTCTTTTGCTGACGGGGAGCCAGTGCAGGTCTCTGAGATGTCCGGAGATGTGACTGGTTCGTGGGATGTCGAGGATGAGTCTGGCTGAGGCGTTCTGGATCCGCTGGAGTCTCTTCTGGAGCTTGGCGGTGGTACCGGCGTAGAGGGCGTTGCCGTAGTCCAGGCGGCTGGTGACGAGGGCCTGGGTGACGGTCCTCCTGGTCTCGGTGGGGATCCACCAGAAGATCTTCCGTAGCATGCGTAGGGTGTTGAAGCATGCCGAGGAGACGGCGTTGACTTGCCTGGTCATGGAGAGGGAGGAGTCCAGGATGAAGCCCAGGTTGCGTGCATGGTCTGTCGGTTTGGGTGCGGTGCCCAGGGCGGGAGGCCACCAGGAGTCGTCCCAGGCGGAGGGTGAGGAGCCCAGGATGAGGACCTCCGTCTTGTCCGAGTTCAGCTTCAGGCGGCTGGTCGTCATCCACTCGGCTACCTCCTTCATCCCTTCGTGCAGGTTGGCTCTGGCGGCGGCGGAGTTGTTGGTCAGGGAGAGGATCAGCTGGGTGTCGTCGGCGTAGGAGATTATGCTGAGGTTGTGTTTGCGTACGATGGCCGCGAGGGGGCTCATGTAGACGTTGAAGAGGGTGGGGCTCAGAGATGATCCTTGAGGGACGCCGCAGATGACTTCGGAGGCCTCTGACTTGTACGGTGGTAGGCGGACTCTCTGTGTTCTTCCGTCGAGGAAGGAGATGATCCATTCCAGCGCCTTGTCCTGGATTCCGACGTTGCTGAGGCGCTGCACTAGGGTGCGGTGGCAGACCGTGTCGAATGCCGCGGAGAGGTCTAGGAGGATGAGGGCCGCTGTTTCTCCATTGTCCATCAGGGCTCGGATGTCATCGGTGGCGGCGATGAGGGCGGTCTCGGTGCTGTGGTTGGCTCGGAAGCCGGACTGTGAGGGGTCGAGGGATCCGTTCGTCTCGAGGAATGCGGCCATCTGCTTGTTGACGGTCTTCTCGATGACTTTGGCTGGAAACGGGAGGAGCGAGATGGGGCGGTAGTTCTTGAGGTCGGTGGGGTCCGCTGTTGGTTTCTTGAGTAGAGCGCTGAGTTCGGCGTGCTTCCAGCTCTCAGGGAAGGTGGTGGTGTCGAAGGATGTGTTGATGATGTCTCGCAGATGGGGTGCGATGACAGCGTCGGCCTTGTTGAAGACGTGGTGAGGGCAGGGGTCGGTCGGCGATCCGGAGTGGATGGAGTTCATCGTGCGGATGGTGTCTTCGGTGCTGATCGGGGTCCAGGCGTGGAGGGTGGTGGTGGGGGGTGGTAGTTCGGTCATGGTGTGCGTTGGTTGGTTGTTGAAGCTGTTGTGTATGTCCGCGATCTTGTTGTGGAAGTATGAGGCGAGGGAGTTGCAGAGGTCTTGCGATGGGGTGATGTCGTTGTTTCCTGCGCTGGGGTTGGAAAGCTCTTTCACGATGTTGCTGTTGTGTGCGTTGTTGTCCAGCCTGTCCTTGAATGCTGTTTTCTTGGCGGCGCGGATCAGCTGGTGGTGTTTCCGGGTGACAAGCTTGAAGGAGGTCCTGTTGTTCGGTGTCGGATCCCTTCTCCAGACTTTCTCGAGGGCTCGGCAGTTCTTCTTGGAGCTCTTGAGTTCGTCGGTGAACCAAGGGGCCTTCTTGCTGCCGGGTCTGCTAGGCGGGGTCCTCAGTGGGGCGAGTTCGTCCGCGCAGTTGCTGATCCACTTTGTGAGGTAGTCGGCGGCCTGGTTGGGGTTCGCTGAGCTGGCAGGAGGGTGCTGGCTCAGGGAGGTGGCGAGCTGGTCTGCCGTGATCGTGTTCCAGCTTCTGCGGGCGGCCTGTTGGTGGTGGTGGGTCGTTGTTCTCTTGAAGGTGAAGTGGACGCAGCTGTGGTCCGTCCATTGAAGCTCTGTGGCGTGGCTGAAGTCGATGTCTGTGCTGGAGGAGAAGACGGCGTCGAGTGTGTGTCCGGCGAGGTGGGTGGGGGTGGACACCAGTTGCTTGAGTCCCAGGTTGGCGAGGTTGTCTAGCAGGGTGCTGGTGTTGCGGTCGTTGTTGTTTTCCAGATGGAAGTTGAGGTCTCCTAGGAGGATGTAGTCAGCGGAGGGGAGGGCGTGTGGGCTGACGAAGTCGGCGATGTCCTCGCTGAATTGTGTGCGTGGTCCAGGGGGTCGGTAGATCAGGGTGCCTCTGAGGGTGGTGTTCGGGTTGGTGTGGATCTGGAAATGCAGGTGTTCGGCGCTGGTCAGGGTGTTGTCGGTGCTGGTCGTGAGACGGATGGTGTTCCTGTGGATGATGGCGATGCCTCCTCCCATCTGGTTGGCGTTGCGGTCCCTCCGGACGATCTTGTAGCCCTCTGGGATAGCGATGGCGATGTCGGGAGCTGAAGAGGCGTTCATCCAGGTCTCCGTGAGGAAGGCAACGTCAGGGGCTGTGGTGTCGAGGAGGTTCCAGAGTTCGATGGCATGTCTGTGGACGGAGCGGGTGTTGAGCAGGATGCACTTGAGGTGGGTACTGCTGGTGTTCGATTTGGCGGGTGCTGGTGCGAGGATGGTCCGGATGCAGGAGAACTTGCAGGCGTTGCAGCTGAAAGGTCCGTGGGTACGTCGTGGAGTGGCTTGATGGCAATCTGGGTGTCGGTCGGTGTTGAGAGCGGTGAGGGTGGCGGAGGAGTACGTCAGGCGGGTCGGTCGGGCTCTTCGGGGGCCAGGGGTCCTGGCACTGGGCGCGGTCCAGGCGCGGACGGGCGCAGACGGGCTTACCTTTGGCGCGCCTTCGGCGCACAATCGGCGCGCCCGCTGCGCGTCAACGCTGCGCGTTCGCACGGTCGCCATTTAAGGCGAAGTGCGCGGGTGGGCGGAGCAGCTGGGAGGCGGGAGCGGGGAGGGAAACAGAAGAGAAAAAGGGGCGGGGCTAATGGCGGTGGCGGGAAGCGGGAGCGGGGGGCGGCGAGGTGGGCGGGGAAGCAGGAAGGGGACAGGCACAATTAGCAGAGGAGTGCAAAACACGACGGGGACGGCAAATACAAAAGGACAAGCACAAATTCAAGAGAAAACGGGGAAAAAGACTGTCACACACGATCTGGGGCACATCAAGACACATGTGCATTCATAGGCAGTAATCTTGAAGATGATTTTTCTGGTAATGAAATCCATTCTATAATGGCCATCAATGCATGTTCATGAGTCGTGATGTGTGAGTACATGTTGTAGTGTGTGCTTGCACATTCCTTGTGAACAATGCACACGCGTTCATTCTGATTCATGGCTGACACTCCACTTTGAACAGTAAATCAAAATTTGGAAAAACAAAGAGGCAAAAAAAAAAGTTATTAGTTAAATTAAAAACACTGCAAATGTATTATAATGAAGGTTTACTACACATAAACATAGAAATTTATGAAAAATGGAGGTATGCATACCGAATTTACTTACAGGACTTTGCCAATTAGAGTAAAGTTATTCACTTTGAAAATATCATACAAGCCTCCCACAGTCTTGGACTAATTAGACACTCTTTTACTTCAGGTGATCCATACTAATTTTGAGTATTGAAAATGACATCATAAATTGAATAGGAGGTCAACACATCATCGACTTCCATTCAGACAGACCTTCTCTATTTACCTAAATGGGGCTGTACATATATAACTGCAGGAAACTTGCAGTCCATGACTTGTTACATATATATTGGCTGTTTGTTGTTAGGGTCTACATACTCTCCCTAGGCATGATCAACAGTTTTCTTTTAGAAGCACTTGGGACACTTGCACTGCACTTATTTGATGCATTTTGGACTTCTAAAATATCACTAGACCACAATCAGTAAATAGGTTTAAATATCAAGAGAGGCTTGCTTCTTATATTTCATTCTGGACATATACCAGTAAAGTAATATATAAGTTGGCATACTGTGAAAAGGTAAACCAGTCATTTCATAAATTACAGGTGATACATGTTGGAACCTATGTTCTTTTTTAGTGGGTAGCTGTTTAGATATGTCCTAAGGAAGTGGACACCTCATTCTATGTAAGTACTGGATTGAGGAGGTCATGAAGATACATGTGTAATTGAAAGTTAATTGACTTGAGCTAGTCTGGTAGGCTTCTCAGTGACAATGACATGGACAGAAATAGGCAGGCCCTGGATTTGTTAGTCCTCATTACTGACAGAGGAGTGTGACATACTGCACACTTGTACGACTGCGATAAGTTAAATTATTAGTGTTTATAGCCACAAAGCACACAACATATTTGGGAATATAAGGCCTGGTGTATGACTACTGTTCACAAAGCAGATACACAAGCCTTGCTCCCTGACTGGCTTCTGCATGGGGATGCAGCGTGTGATGCGACCCAGGCACTAATGCTTCTGTCGCAATTTGCCCAATCGCAGGAGGTCACAGGAGAGAGCCTAATGAATATTGATCAGGTAGATTGCAATTTTACACCTTTGTGATTGGCTGTGAATACAGGAGTGAAGGCCTCCAAGTGGGCAACAGACCTCCATTATTCCCTTTGTATGCCCAAATGTAAAATATGTTCTTATTTATCATACACACCTTTCTGAATGGCACATGAATGGGAGACTCCACTTCCAGGCCCCCTCTTATTTACAGTGGAAATGGTGGACAGTTGGAATGACATTTCCCATTAGAAGAGGAATTCAGTACATGATAAAAAGTACTTTTGCTGATTGCATGGTGTGGAAGCCCCTTTGTCCCAGTACTACAGCTCTCACTGTTAGACTTCAGAAAGGAATAAGAAATGCACATTGGAATAGATGCATTTAATATTTGCTCATCTCTTAATGTGGATGGTAATGTCTGAGCTGGCACAGTTCATATACAGGATGCAGCATCCTTTTGCTGTTGTCTGTTTACTTTTTAAGCTTTCTCCTTTCTCACACACCAAAAAAGAACATGTTACCAATATTTTCTAACTGCTGCTCCTATTCGCATGTGTTGCTTCTTATCCTCTTCTGCCCTCTCTTTTTCCTTCCTTACTTTCTCTTCTTCTTCAGACCTCTAGATGCACCTTTCCATCAGTACCTCTCTATCTGACTCTCTAGAGCTCCACCCTCTCCCTCAGTTGCTCCGTGACAGGGAACAGTTTCTCCTTTCAATGCCAGAGCAGGCAGACCAGCTACAATATGTGTACACAGATCACCCTCCACTCACCTGGACTCAGAGAAGGACTCACTAGAAAGGGGTCTGTATCTGTGCAAAGGCCAATAACATTATCTCACCGACGTTTCTCCTTTTTATTATATTTGAGCGTTTTCCTGTTGGGCGTTATGTCTAAAATAAACAACCATTGGCAAAGCCAGCAGGTCCTGACACTAAAAGACCAAGCTCATTTTTGTTATTTCTGGCACGTCATCATCATTTTTATTCAGCAGATACTGCCATGAAAATACATACAAGGATAAAGAGGCATATTTACAATAACTAGTGCATCCCTGCAAATCAGCAGGGATGCGCCAGTTATTGTGCGCCACAGCTCCGCCATCATGGATGCGCCGCATTTACAATGCGGCGCACCATGGTGCAAAAACGGCACAGATGCGTGACGCATCTGTGCCGTAAAAATGACGCATTGCTGGAGTTGCGTTGTAAGCATGACGCAGCTCCAGCAATGTTCTGGGGGCCCTATCTAGTTAATACTGCGTCAATCCTTACGCCTGCTTCAGGCAGGTGCAGGGTTTTGCCGCAGCATGGACCTAAAAGTGACTGAGTGAAATCTTGTAGATTTCACTAAGCCACTTTTAGGAGGTGTTCCTGCGCCGGAACGCCCCCCCCTTGCACAGGAACGCCTACATGTGGCGCAGGGCTTTACAACGTGACGCATCTCCCAGATGCGTCACGTTGTAAGTACCCCCGCACCATGGAGCAGGATTTGTGCTGCCGCTGCGTCACAAAAGTGACGCAACAGCGGCGTAAATGAGGCGCAAGGGGCTTGTAGATCTGCCCCATAGTTTACATAAAAATATAAAAACATCCAATAAAATCCTTGGTGGCATTTCCACATGAGCGCGTGCATCAAGACACATTCAAGCACGAGGCTGGCAGTTTTGCAGTAGGTTTTGCTATAAAAAAACACAGACCTGGGCATCAATACATATGTTTTATGATGCTTGTCCTTCATGATGCATAGCAGACAAACTTGATAAAATGATCATTTCAATGTTTGTTAAAAAGAGAGAAGGAAAAAAGTGCACATCATGAGCCATGGCTTATCTCTCTATTCTCTAGGAACATGTGCATCATACTTTACATGCATTTGTGTGAACTCCTGTCAAATGAATGAAAGGCATCCAGCAAAGCAGTCTACACAACTGCACCAAACACAAAGCACATTGCCCATGACTTCCCAACTCTCAAGTTGTTTGGAAATAACTGCGGCTTGGTTTAATTGGTATGCATGTCTAGCAACCAACCCTGCTTTTTAAACGGGTAGGTGGCACGAAATCAAAGAATAAAGTAGTAGTAATGGTGCACGCCTATGCATTTTAATTACATTTTTTGTTTTTTGTTTTCACTGCACTCACATCTTGTTTTTGAACACATTCACCTTTGGCTTGATGACCGCCGATGATGAGAACAGGGCATATCTGGTGAGTACCTATCAGTTATCCCGATGGTGATTCTCCCGTGAGGGGTCATCTTGCCTGTGCACATTTTTCTTTACAGTAGTATACACTATTGTTGGGTGTTTTCTTTGAGACTGTCGTAATTGGGATTTGGGCTTTTTAAATTGGCAATACACGTTGCACTCTCTACCCCTATTGCAATTAAAAGAAGGGGAGAATATTGTAAAATTGCAATAAGAGTTATACGTCGAGTTCCATGTATAATTGCCTTGTGAGGACCCGGTCATTGTTGTGTATATGACTATATGAGTGGAGGGCGACTCAGGTTCTAACTTTTTCCCTCTGTGCTCCTTGTTGAATACATGGAAATAACGGTGGCCATCTTTGATGTTGTGTCAAGGGGCTCAATTCACAAAGCTAAAGGTACATGTCTGTTTAAGGGGAATTTTTTCAGTGTTCACAAAGGTAACCTTCGAGCAATAGTCTAACTTTACTACTTTTCGGTTCTCACAAAGGTAAGTTACTACTAGTAAAATTCGACTTTTGGTCTGAGTTTACCTTTGTGAATACCGAAAAATAGTAAAGTTAGTAGTTTGGTCACAATTTTACTATTTGTGAATACCAAAAAGTAGTACACTGACACAAAAGTGTAAGTTTACCTTCGTGAATAGTGCACAAGATGTTTATTTGCTGCACCTGGAACCTTGCTATCTGAAACCCATGAAAGCTTCAGCAAACTTTTTATCAATGGTGTCTTGTACTCTGAACCCTGTCACTATGTTCAGTCAAGTATTTTAAAGATCAAGTTATTTTAAGGAAGGGACATTAAGCATTTAAATTCGAAGAGCATTCCATTTGAAAAGTTGTGAACTAGAAACAAAATATTCACTTCCATTAAAAGAGTTTCTTAACTATTGTTTCTCAGTGCATTTAGAAGTTACTGTATAGGATTTTTATAGCACGAGATGTTTGAAATTGTTAAAATTATGTTTAGGGTGTTCTGTTTATTGTATTGATAATTGAAGGAGTAAAAAAAAAATCCAGTATTTGTAAAGCGAGAACAGTTACCCTAAGGCATCCCGGCACTGGGGGCCGTTGGGAAGATTAAGCAAGCGATTGCCCAGAGTCACATGGTGCTGGTCTGACCTGCCGCCGGTGCCAGGGAGCGAACCGTGAGCCACGGATTCCAGCATCAGTCGCCCTGGCCGTGGTGCCACAGTCTTCAAGGTGGTACAAAAGGGGGTGGTGATGGACGGAGCAACTGAACCAATCAAACACTCACACCCAGTCAACAGATCTGGGTTTAATCCACCACCGTCAGACATGGCCATATGCAAATCAGTCTGACCCTGTGCCTCATGGGAACAGTCCAGCCCGAACTGCCAAGCCATGCCTTCCCTGGACCGGAAACAAGCTTCCCAGGACCGGTTTCTGGCATTTCAGCCGTCTTCAGCCCGGCTTGCTTGAATCCAGTGGCAAAGTGAGCAAGGGAATCACGTCTGAGCATACCCTGCCAACTTAGGGCTAACAAAGTGGTACAAAAGGTAACACAATACTAATTCATGTTGTGATTTTCACTTCACAGAAGACCTAATTAAATATTCACATTACACGCTCGTTACAATTTAGATTAATATTTGGGAACGCGACTGCGGACCTCCAGGAATAATCACAACTATTCCCTGGGTGAACCCTCAAAGTCACTTAATAAACCTGAGCTCAATCCCTTGGTAGCTATGGTAGCGAGCAGACTGGCCTAATTTAAGGCAATGTGCAAAACTAGTAATAAAGTACAAACACCAAGCAATACAAATGACAAACTGAATTGGATAAAACATAGTAAAAGAAATGACAAAAATCCCAATCATTGATACCGTACTAGAGCGTTAGAACTGGACCAAGGAGTAATTTGAGCCCGACTAACCATCTGAATCGGATCCAAAAGGCTTTCCTAGCGAATCACTCTATGAGAGTCCAAACAAACGAGTAAGATGCATCTGTATGCTGACAGACTAGGTTTGCTCGGACTCGGTGGGTGGGGAAAAGGGTATACCCTGTGGCGGGTACCCCATGGTGCATGCCACACTGTGCAAGCTTAGATCGGGGGGACCCATGGGCACCCCCTGCCTGATTGGGACAGCCCTGGTTGAAGGGGGGGGCCTGCTACAGCCCCCCAAGTCCAATTTCCACAGCTTACTTGTCTGGCTGAGACAAAGTCGATATGGCTGTCCAAATCGTGCATCGTACTCGCCCGTTCGGAATCTGGCTTCATTGCACGGCACAATTAGGGTGTGAACGAGTCGTACGGACTGGATCGGGTTCGGAAATGATTTGGTTGATGCGGACAAGATCTTCACATCGTACTTGGTAGTTCAGAATGGGGAACGATATGGTCACAAACATAGGCTCTGGTTCAGATTTGCACTTCAGGGGCCAGTGTGGAGGCCTTCCTAACAACATCGGAATTGGCCACTAAGTTGGAACCCTGGACGGATACAAGTAGTTTGATCCCAATAAAAAGTCTGGAAGCCTAAATGTTATAAATTTTTCCAAACTTTCTTCTGGTGCCCCACAACCATGGGAGTATATTTCTAAGGCCCCCAAGCAGTCAGGGAAAGTAATTTACAGACCTTCAGGGTGTCAGGTAGAGACCTACAGCAAAGTCCAGGCAAGTTGAGTTGCCGCTCTCAGGCAGGAGTCGACATTGTTGTGCCAATAGGATGCCCACAGCCAGCACCATAAACCTTCTGCAGAGTTGGGAGGAATCATCGCCGACAATTCAGGTTAACATTTCAATCAGACCAACCTATACGCTAGCTTATGGGTACATTCCACACCTCTTTCAGGCCAAGTTCAGGCTGGGTTTTGCTAGAGAGTTAGGGGCACATTTATCAAAAAAACGTGCAGTGAAGCAAGCCACTTTGCTGCACTGCACTGTGTCATAGGAAAGGGACAGGAATGTATCATATGTTACATTATACATCACATTCCTGTCATGTATTCGCACTGGTGCACAATACCGCCAACATTGCACATTGGGGCAAGAGTGCCTGCATTGTAAGCAGGATAGTTTTTGTGCAGAGAGGCATTTTCGTCTTTCTGTGTGTGCTTCTGAATGCAGCACATAAAGCAAAAACAAGAAGAAATAAAGATATTTCTCCTTGTTACGCCTCACCTGGAGAGGCGTAGTATATTGAATCATTCCCAAGACTACCAGGAATGGTAAATCTGGGAATGCAGGAAAATAGCTCTCCCGCCTAGGGAGAGAACGCCCCTATGCACAACTGTTGAAGGACCAAAGGGTCTGATTCTATACTTCCAATATTTAACAAAACGATGTCCAAATTGGAGATGTTTTCACATTTTCAATGTTTATTGGATGTGGCTTTAAAGGATGCGATCGTGTATATGCTGTATGTCAAACATAGTAATCCAAAGCCATATATTTCATTCGAGGAGTGTTCATTATCACACAACCCAATGCATTTCGGGCGGAGCCCGTCGTCAGGGGGTTACTCTACAACAAAAACAAAATAACCAGTTGTAATCATGTGCTAAAAAATAATACCGTTCAAAAAACAGGAAACATGATGCATGCGACGCGATGAGTAACGGTAATGGGTGATCAAACGAGAAAGATAAAAAGTCACAAGCTTAAAGGATTACAACCTAAGGTCTCTGCGTGGTAAAATCAAGTAAAACGTGAGGATTCGTGCCTAAAATAGGAAAGAGTATTCACCCGGTGTCTGTCCGATTATATGAACGGAGTCCTACTGTGTCTAACCTCCAGCAGATTATCCCGCGTGAACGTGCATTTAAAGGAACGTGATACAGTTACAAATGCCCGAAGGCGTGCGTCCCGGAACCGGGTACTTACTTGTGTGACAATATCAGGCAGACTCGTGAGAGTTCCGTGAGGGTGCTAGTGCGATGTGCTGCGCTGGGAGTACAAATAATGAGTGCTGGAAAGTGAGAAAGGACTAAACGGCCCGAAGGGTCAAAATGGAAAGCACAACGTGAGCGCCATGATGTAAAGGGTGAAATCACAGTCGAAAACCAAGAGAAACATAGGAATGGATATTTAGATATCAAAATAATGTGAAGTAAACCATAATGAAAACAGAAACATAAGTTCATAGATAACACAAAAATTCAATGCGGTCATTGAGCCCCAAGGGCGCCATCGTGGAGAGATAACGAATCCAAAAATTCTCTCTTTTAAGTAGCAAGTTCTTGTTGTTAGCGGTGATAGGTACTTGTTCGAGGATCTGATATTTCAATTGTGCCACTGAGTGTCTGTTTTCCAGGAAGTGGGTGGCAACCGTAGATTTTAAATTCCCAGTGCGAATATTGCTCTTATGTTCTAAGATCCTGATGCGGATCTTGCGTTCAGTGTGTCCCACATAACACTTGCCACACGGGCATTTCAGCAAATAAATGACATTTTTGCTATTGCATGTAGCATTAACTCTTAACTTTATGGGGTTGCCTTTCATCGGGTGGTTGATCTGATTGCCTGTGATACAATTATTGCAATTGCTGCAATTGTGACATGGTTTGAGACCAGTGTATGTGACATTAAGTTTGGGTCCACTGGTGTTGTTCAAAGCTTCTTTTATGTTCTTACCCCTGGTAAAAGCAAAGATAGGTGTTTCATTGAATATGCCATTGAAGTCAGTTTCCATGGTCAAAATGGGCCAATGTTTCCGGATGATTTTTTGGAATTGTGTCGATGCTTTGGAAAACTTAGAAACGACCACTAGTCTATCAGATGAAATCTTTTGTCTCGGGAGGAGCAAGGATGCTCTGGTACATTTCTCACTTCTTTCCATGGCTAAGTCCAATATGGGTGTGGGGTAACCACGTGCTTTTAACCGTTCCAAAACTGTTTGGATTTGAACTTTACTCTCAGTGGGTTTTGACACAATTCTTTTGACCCTTAGAATCTGAGCATAAGGTAAGTTGTTTTTTAACCCCATGCGGTGAAAGCTTTGATAGTGAAGGGTTGAGTTTCTGTCGGTTGGTTTCCTGAAGATCGACGTGGACCAATCTCCCAGTTCTCTTGATATTTTCACGTCCAAATAATGGGCGCAAGATGTACTGTAATCCCATGTAAATTGTATCCGTGGTGTGACCTGATTCCAGGTGTTGAGGAAGGTGACTAAGGTTTCAACAGTGCCTGCCCATAAAAGAAAAATGTCATCAATGTATCTTAAATATAACCGGCCGTTTTCCTGCCAATTCGTGGTACTCAAGATGTGGGTTTCTTCAAACACTCGCATGAAAATGTTAGCGTAGCAAGGAGCCGCCGAATTTCCCATGGCCGTACCTGTAAGTTGTAAATACCATTGGTCAAAGATAGTAAAATAACTGTGGTATAGTGTGAACAAAGTGAGTTCCATCAGGAATACTTTCAAATCTTGATCCATGTTCGATTGAGCCAGTGTTTCTTCAATGGCTTCTGTCCCTCCATCATGGGGGATAGAAGTGTATAAGGAACTAACGTCCACAGTACACATGATGAGGTTAGTGTCTTTGAGCTGAGTCATAACAGGTTCCAATTTGAGTAGGAAATCGGTGGTATCTTTGACATATGAGTTGGATGTAGTCACAAATGGTTGAAAGTATTTGTCAAGGAATTTCCCCACGTTCTCATGAATGCTGGTTCTAGTCGACACGATGGGTCGAAAAGGGGGATTGGTAGGGTGTTTGTGGAGTTTTGGCAACATGTACAATGTCGGAGGTTTTGGATAGCTAGGTGTTAGATACCTCTTTGTTCTTTCATTAATGGTCCCATTCTCGAAGGCTTTGTTGATGATAGTAATCAAATCCTTGGTGTATTCCGGGGTAGGGTCACCCGGAAGTATCCCATACGTGTTGATGTCCCCGATGTGTTCAGTGACTTTTTGTTCATAAAAGGAGGTGTCCATGATGACCAGGGCACCCCCTTTGTCAGCGTTGTGGCAAATGATGTTGGGATTGTCTGCGATTTTTTGCAGGGTGTTTCTCTCCTTGCGAGTCAAGTTGCTCCGTGTTGCAGGTTGTAAGAAAGGTAACTTCAATATATCTTGCTTCACCAGGTTTTCGAAGGTGTCAATAATTTTATGACTTTGTGGGGCCAAAAATGTACTGCGGGGTCGTAAGCCTCTAAGCATATCTTCTTCCTGGATGGTATTCGGACAGATATTTTGGAAATAATGCTTCAGACGCATGTTGCGAATAAGTTTAAACGTGCTCACTTCGAGCTCCAATGTGTTGGTGCCCGTGGTGGGAACGAAAGACTGGCCTTTCTGAAGAGTATTCATTTCCTCCTTTGACAAGGTTGTAGAGGATATATTGATGACCAGGTTCTCATCAGTGGTCAGCGTCTCCCTTTCGGTTTCTTGTTTTTTGCTGGTGGAGTTTTTTCTCGTTCCTCGGCGGGTTTTTCCCCTCCGGGATCTTTTTGTAGGTTGGTACCTGACTCTAAAAAAGAGACCGCAGGCTCAGTCGAGGTGCTTGGAGTCTGGACATCAGGGGCTGGTCTGGCCGGTGTAGGTCTTGTTCTTTGGTCGTCTTCAGAAGATGAGGTTTCGTTGGCGGAATAAGGATTATAAGGTTTGTTGGTGCGGCGGCGGGCGTATACCTCGGCCCAGGTATAAACCTCGCCGAGTTTATAATCTATTGTGTCTCGCTTAAACTTTCTCAATTTTCTCTCCTGTGTTTCCCGTACATGTTTGTCTAATTGTATGTCTATGTCATCTAACATTTTGTCAAGTTCTTCTTTGGTCAGGGCATCGTTAAGTTCCTTTCTCACGCTGGTAATTTCTTGGGTGAGTTCTTCTAAGGTTTTTGCCAATTCTTCCACTATCAATAAAATCAGATCGAGGGAACATTTGTTCAAGATAGAATACCAGCGTTCTACGAACTTAGTATTGTTTTTACATAGAAGTGGTTTTAGAGGGACCCGTAGGCCGCGAGGGATTCGTTGAACACGATGGTACCGGACAAGGGTACTCGCATGGAGTTTTTGGTTTGATTGTTTCTTGAGTAGGTAGAGTAACTGACGCAGGTTGCTCTCTACGCTGCGGGTGTTGCCCGTGGAGGTGATGTCGTCCTGTATCATGCCATAGATCTTGTCTGCGTCATCTGATGTGTAAGCAAAGGTGCTTGCTTTTTGGTCGGTCATGCCCGAAACCAATTCAAAGTTCATTTTGAGAGCGTGCCGAGGTCCGAGGACAGATAAGAAGAAATGTACAAATGAAGAAGGATCTCGCACAGCTGATTTGATCAACAAAGTGGTTTGTTGTAAAGGATTGTAGTGTGCAATGGGGAAACACTGTCTGGCCAAGCAGTGTAACAACGTGAATACAGGAAAATAGCTCTCCCGCCTAGGGAGAGAACGCCCCTATGCACAACTGTTGAAGGACCAAAGGGTCTGATTCTATACTTCCAATATTTAACAAAACGATGTCCAAATTGGAGATGTTTTCACATTTTCAATGTTTATTGGATGTGGCTTTAAAGGATGCGATCGTGTATATGCTGTATGTCAAACATAGTAATCCAAAGCCATATATTTCATTCGAGGAGTGTTCATTATCACACAACCCAATGCATTTCGGGCGGAGCCCGTCGTCAGGGGGTTACTCTACAACAAAAACAAAATAACCAGTTGTAATCATGTGCTAAAAAATAATACCGTTCAAAAAACAGGAAACATGATGCATGCGACGCGATGAGTAACGGTAATGGGTGATCAAACGAGAAAGATAAAAAGTCACAAGCTTAAAGGATTACAACCTAAGGTCTCTGCGTGGTAAAATCAAGTAAAACGTGAGGATTCGTGCCTAAAATAGGAAAGAGTATTCACCCGGTGTCTGTCCGATTATATGAACGGAGTCCTACTGTGTCTAACCTCCAGCAGATTATCCCGCGTGAACGTGCATTTAAAGGAACGTGATACAGTTACAAATGCCCGAAGGCGTGCGTCCCGGAACCGGGTACTTACTTGTGTGACAATATCAGGCAGACTCGTGAGAGTTCCGTGAGGGTGCTAGTGCGATGTGCTGCGCTGGGAGTACAAATAATGAGTGCTGGAAAGTGAGAAAGGACTAAACGGCCCGAAGGGTCAAAATGGAAAGCACAACGTGAGCGCCATGATGTAAAGGGTGAAATCACAGTCGAAAACCAAGAGAAACATAGGAATGGATATTTAGATATCAAAATAATGTGAAGTAAACCATAATGAAAACAGAAACATAAGTTCATAGATAACACAAAAATTCAATGCGGTCATTGAGCCCCAAGGGCGCCATCGTGGAGAGATAACGAATCCAAAAATTCTCTCTTTTAAGTAGCAAGTTCTTGTTGTTAGCGGTGATAGGTACTTGTTCGAGGAGACGCTGACCACTGATGAGAACCTGGTCATCAATATATCCTCTACAACCTTGTCAAAGGAGGAAATGAATACTCTTCAGAAAGGCCAGTCTTTCGTTCCCACCACGGGCACCAACACATTGGAGCTCGAAGTGAGCACGTTTAAACTTATTCGCAACATGCGTCTGAAGCATTATTTCCAAAATATCTGTCCGAATACCATCCAGGAAGAAGATATGCTTAGAGGCTTACGACCCCGCAGTACATTTTTGGCCCCACAAAGTCATAAAATTATTGACACCTTCGAAAACCTGGTGAAGCAAGATATATTGAAGTTACCTTTCTTACAACCTGCAACACGGAGCAACTTGACTCGCAAGGAGAGAAACACCCTGCAAAAAATCGCAGACAATCCCAACATCATTTGCCACAACGCTGACAAAGGGGGTGCCCTGGTCATCATGGACACCTCCTTTTATGAACAAAAAGTCACTGAACACATCGGGGACATCAACACGTATGGGATACTTCCGGGTGACCCTACCCCGGAATACACCAAGGATTTGATTACTATCATCAACAAAGCCTTCGAGAATGGGACCATTAATGAAAGAACAAAGAGGTATCTAACACCTAGCTATCCAAAACCTCCGACATTGTACATGTTGCCAAAACTCCACAAACACCCTACCAATCCCCCTTTTCGACCCATCGTGTCGACTAGAACCAGCATTCATGAGAACGTGGGGAAATTCCTTGACAAATACTTTCAACCATTTGTGACTACATCCAACTCATATGTCAAAGATACCACCGATTTCCTACTCAAATTGGAACCTGTTATGACTCAGCTCAAAGACACTAACCTCATCATGTGTACTGTGGACGTTAGTTCCTTATACACTTCTATCCCCCATGATGGAGGGATAGAAGCCATTGAAGAAACACTGGCTCAATCGAACATGGATCAAGATTTGAAAGTATTCCTGATGGAACTCACTTTGTTCACACTATACCACAGTTATTTTACTATCTTTGACCAATGGTATTTACAACTTACAGGTACGGCCATGGGAAATTCGGCGGCTCCTTGCTACGCTAACATTTTCATGCGAGTGTTTGAAGAAACCCACATCTTGAGTACCACGAATTGGCAGGAAAACGGCCGGTTATATTTAAGATACATTGATGACATTTTTCTTTTATGGGCAGGCACTGTTGAAACCTTAGTCACCTTCCTCAACACCTGGAATCAGGTCACACCACGGATACAATTTACATGGGATTACAGTACATCTTGCGCCCATTATTTGGACGTGAAAATATCAAGAGAACTGGGAGATTGGTCCACGTCGATCTTCAGGAAACCAACCGACAGAAACTCAACCCTTCACTATCAAAGCTTTCACCGCATGGGGTTAAAAAACAACTTACCTTATGCTCAGATTCTAAGGGTCAAAAGAATTGTGTCAAAACCCACTGAGAGTAAAGTTCAAATCCAAACAGTTTTGGAACGGTTAAAAGCACGTGGTTACCCCACACCCATATTGGACTTAGCCATGGAAAGAAGTGAGAAATGTACCAGAGCATCCTTGCTCCTCCCGAGACAAAAGATTTCATCTGATAGACTAGTGGTCGTTTCTAAGTTTTCCAAAGCATCGACACAATTCCAAAAAATCATCCGGAAACATTGGCCCATTTTGACCATGGAAACTGACTTCAATGGCATATTCAATGAAACACCTATCTTTGCTTTTACCAGGGGTAAGAACATAAAAGAAGCTTTGAACAACACCAGTGGACCCAAACTTAATGTCACATACACTGGTCTCAAACCATGTCACAATTGCAGCAATTGCAATAATTGTATCACAGGCAATCAGATCAACCACCCGATGAAAGGCAACCCCATAAAGTTAAGAGTTAATGCTACATGCAATAGCAAAAATGTCATTTATTTGCTGAAATGCCCGTGTGGCAAGTGTTATGTGGGACACACTGAACGCAAGATCCGCATCAGGATCTTAGAACATAAGAGCAATATTCGCACTGGGAATTTAAAATCTACGGTTGCCACCCACTTCCTGGAAAACAGACACTCAGTGGCACAATTGAAATATCAGATCCTCGAACAAGTACCTATCACCGCTAACAACAAGAACTTGCTACTTAAAAGAGAGAATTTTTGGATTCGTTATCTCTCCACGATGGCGCCCTTGGGGCTCAATGACCGCATTGAATTTTTGTGTTATCTATGAACTTATGTTTCTGTTTTCATTATGGTTTACTTCACATTATTTTGATATCTAAATATCCATTCCTATGTTTCTCTTGGTTTTCGACTGTGATTTCACCCTTTACATCATGGCGCTCACGTTGTGCTTTCCATTTTGACCCTTCGGGCCGTTTAGTCCTTTCTCACTTTCCAGCACTCATTATTTGTACTCCCAGCGCAGCACATCGCACTAGCACCCTCACGGAACTCTCACGAGTCTGCCTGATATTGTCACACAAGTAAGTACCCGGTTCCGGGACGCACGCCTTCGGGCATTTGTAACTGTATCACGTTCCTTTAAATGCACGTTCACGCGGGATAATCTGCTGGAGGTTAGACACAGTAGGACTCCGTTCATATAATCGGACAGACACCGGGTGAATACTCTTTCCTATTTTAGGCACGAATCCTCACGTTTTACTTGATTTTACCACGCAGAGACCTTAGGTTGTAATCCTTTAAGCTTGTGACTTTTTATCTTTCTCGTTTGATCACCCATTACCGTTACTCATCGCGTCGCATGCATCATGTTTCCTGTTTTTTGAACGGTATTATTTTTTAGCACATGATTACAACTGGTTATTTTGTTTTTGTTGTAGAGTAACCCCCTGACGACGGGCTCCGCCCGAAATGCATTGGGTTGTGTGATAATGAACACTCCTCGAATGAAATATATGGCTTTGGATTACTATGTTTGACATACAGCATATACACGATCGCATCCTTTAAAGCCACATCCAATAAACATTGAAAATGTGAAAACATCTCCAATTTGGACATCGTTTTGTTAAATATTGGAAGTATAGAATCAGACCCTTTGGTCCTTCAACAGTTGTGCATAGGGGCGTTCTCTCCCTAGGCGGGAGAGCTATTTTCCTGTATTCACGTTGTTACACTGCTTGGCCAGACAGTGTTTCCCCATTGCACACTACAATCCTTTACAACAAACCACTTTGTTGATCAAATCAGCTGTGCGAGATCCTTCTTCATTTGTACAAATCTGGGAATGCAACAAAATCTATGAGCGGATGTGTGGGAACACCCACGCTCAAACCATGTAACGCCTCCCTTGGGCAGAATAATGCAACACAGTGATTTGCGCTTCGTTGGGTTACTCTAGATTTATCAAGCTACCCGGAGCCATGCAAGGTGGCCTTGTGTGGCTTGATAAATCTTACTAAGTAGTTGCATTATCATTGTGCGACTGTGTCGGGCAAGTGTGATGTAGCTGCTTGATAAATCTGCCCCCAAATGTAAATTCACCTTCAGGAGCTTCAGACAGGGTGAAGGTGACTTTCTTACATTCCTTAAATATTTATAAAAAATCTGAATTCACAATTTTTTCTTTTTAGAGTTTTCTATAGCGCCAACTCGACCAGAATATTTCAGGTATCAGAGTGCTTTACATGAGCACCAGTTTTGTACAGATGGACACATTAATTTTTTTGTCAGGCACCAGGAGATTAAGTAATTTGCCCAGAATCACAGGATGTTGAACGTCCCTGCCTAGACTCAAACGTGTTTCCCCAGCTTCGAAGTCGACCGCTCTAGCCGTCAGGCTGTATCCTCTCCCCCTTGGAAATGATGTTTCAATATGATTAAAAGTAGTGGTTGAATCTTTGCTTGAGCTGGTTCTCTTTGTGAGCTAGTGGAATTAGTGTTTTCATCTGGACACTGGGTTTATATATAGACTAGCAACACCTGACACAGTGAAAATAGCTTTTGGGGCCTTGTCACTGTACTAACATGGTTTTATTATTATTGTTCTACTTATCACACTTTTAAATGCTATGCACCCAGCCATGTGGGTTGCAAGGCCTACATAGGGATCACTTACACATACTGCTACAATCAGTGTGCACAGGGTAGGCATGTGGCCATGTTTACATGATATGCCAGAGACTTATCATCAGGTTCCATGTGCCAATCAGGAATCAGCCAATGTACCCATACTTAAAGGGAGAGTTCTACAGCCAGCAAAAATAGTAAAAATAGTGAAACCCTATGAAAAAGGTGAATAATCTGTGGTGGCATATGTGTTCAAGCTAATTCATGGTAAATAACAGTTTTATCTATCTTATTTAACTGCTACGACTAGTTGAAGTTCATCCCCTGAAGTACTGTTGAGTCAGAACCCTGATCACTAAAGTCTCAGATTTCTCTCTCCTATCCCACCACCCATTTCCTTAGATCTGCTGCTGATTCGTAGCAACTCTGTTGGGTTGGGGTGTGGGTGGGTAGGTCAAGTGTAGAAGCCTACTGTTGGGTGAACTACGACTCTAATGTATTCTTCAAGGTTTCATTTCCCACTCACAGGCGACACAGGCGAGCTTAGTTCAATGAACCAGCACTGAATGTGGAAGACTGGTTAGTGTAGTCCCATGGGTGCCTTTAGCAAGATGGGAGCCAAGGGATATCAGTTTGAACTAAACCTCCTTGATGAATTATCTAACCACGTTTTATGATGGTCCTGACATATTGATATAGCTGGGTGCCTCATCAGGTGTTATATCTGGGTTGTTATGAGAATGAATTGAGACTCTCTCAGCTCCATGAATGATAGGAGCGAACAGCATCCTTGTTATTACTGTTTATTATAGATATATCAGGGAGTTGACAGAATTCAGGAGGTGTGTTGTCCCAGATGGAGTTAGGGGCCTGTCTGGAATGCCATCAGACCTTAGTGACTTTACGTCAAGGCTCAAAGGTTAGTGCTTTCTAACAGTGCACACTATTGTAAAAAAGGAACAATTGGCCCAGAAGCACTTGGCAGCTGGCAAGAACTTGTTAAAGAATACATCAATAAGTAAAGTATTTTAATGGGTATAGGTCTAAAAAAAAGGATGATTTGCAGTGAGGAGCACATGAGTAGGAAGGGTGCAGGTTTGAGGGACAGAAAGAAACATTGAAGAGAGCAAAGAAAATATGCATTCTCATGCAGTGCTGCAAGGCCATCGAGAAGAAGCAGTCACAAAGCAAAGCCAATAGGCCTGGCTGTAACATGTTAATGATCACAAACACTGGCACAAACAAATGCTGTGTGGTTTAGACATTTACCTTGGATCGTTTGACTTAGCCATTGCTAATGTTCCCTAGTCACCAACAGTCATACTGAAAAAACCACAAGGATATCCTTAGCACACAACCAAACCACTAAATAATTTAATTATGAAAAATAACAATCTATGAAAAAGTAGAAGGTGCACCAGAAAAAAGTTCAGTATTTATAAGTTTCAGTTTGTTTCCTTTATTCTTTTTCTCCAAAAATAGAAAGTGTTAAAAATCCAGCCAACACATTTTGTTTCAATACCTGGAACTTCTTCTGTGGTGTAAATTGTGTGTACCAATGCATTTTATAAAACTAGTTTTGGTCAGTCTTGCATCAGTAAAATTCCATAGAAAATTATTTACATCGGGTCATCAAATTGTATGTAAACATGTAGTTCATACCAGATTTTTTAATCAAATCCCTTAATAAGTATGTTGAAACGTTTTCCATCATTCTCCCCCTGATGCTGCTGCCCCCCTGGCCCTTCGAGTGTGTCCTTCCATCTCCAGCTTCCCAGCTGACCCACCCTCCCCAATCCCTCCATAGGCGGCTGCTGTGCGGCAAGAAGAGCAAGACCACTGACCTAGTTAGTTTGACTGCTCCTCCCTAGCTCATCTCCACCACTAAATGCTGTCCCTGAGCTCTCTGTTTGCAGGGTGTTCGAGTCCCTCCTCCACCTGCAGGCTCCTGCCTACGCCTTATACCTAGTAGTCCAGTAGGAGAGCACTCTGCTCTTCTGCTGTTCTGCCTCTGCCTTTCTTTGCATCTTTCCCTTTGTGCACTCTTTATCTCTTTCCTTCATTTTGCCATTCTATCACTTTTCACTTTTTCACTTCTCACTCTCCTCACTCTTCTTACTCCTTCCCTTGTTTTCCTTTGATGTCCCCCTGCTGCCCGCCCCTCCAGTGTGCCCTTTCCACTCCCGCTTCACAGCTGATTCCCTACTTAATGTCGGCCTCCGCGTGGCAAGAAGAGCAAGCCCACTGACCTGGTCAGTGTGACTGCTCTACCTCATGCAGCTCCCCTGAACTCTATGTTTGCAGGGTGTTATAGGCCCTCCTCCGCCTGCAAGCTGCTGCCTGTGCCTCATCCCTGGTGGTCCAGTAGGAGAGCACTCTGTTTTTCTGCTGTTCTGCCTCTGTCTCCCTTTGCCTCTTTCCTTTAGTGCCCGCTTTTTCTATTTTCTTTGTTTTGCACTTCTGTCACATTTCACTTTTTTTCACTTCTCACTCACCTCACTCTTCTCATTCTTTCATTAATTTCCCCCGCCGCTGCTGCCCCTGCCTCCACTCCCCATTTGCGTGTGTTCCTTCCAGCTCCTGCTTCCCAGATGACCGGCCCTCCCCCGATCCCTTCCTCAATGGCAGTCGCTGCAGGGCCGCTGCCACACGCAACAGGCATGCTGCTGGCGTGCCAATAAGAAGCCTGTCCGCACTGGTCTGCACCAGTGTCCACAACTCAACTGTGACCAGTGACTGGGAGCCTGTTCCTCTTTCCCACCATAACTACACCTTGAGCACCCTCCATAATTTCAACAACAACTGCTGGATCTCGATGCTGAATAACACTCACGGCCCTCTCTCCTGTCTACACTGCTGCTGCACCTTCACCCACCTCTGTACCCCAGTAGCGTCTCCTAACCTACCGGACATCACCACTCACAAACCACTCAACTGCATCCTCTTCAACGTACATTCCATACACAAGCACGCCATAGAAATCTGTGATCTCCTATACCTTTACTTGTCCTCTACATCTACATCCTCACTGAAACCTGGACCAACTTCAACTCTGCACCTGACATCGCCACCGCCATTCCCGATGGGTACAAGATCTTATGCAAGGACAGCCCAATTCGTCCAGGAGGAGGCATTGCCATCATTCACAAAAGAGCCCTCTGCATGACCACCCTCCCAGACAACACAACAACCCTGATGGGGCACCTCCACTTCCAGATCCAGACCAACCCTAAAAACTACTCTTCCCGGAACCCTCATACACAGGCTGCCTGACCCTTGCACTTCCATTTACAATGCCTTTACTGACCTCATCACACCCCACGCCCTCGTATCCACACACTACATTTTACTTAGAGATCTAAAATTAGAGCTGTATAACCACAATGACTCAAACACTGCCTCCCTCTTAGAGACCATTACCAATATAGGACTGAAAATACTAGTCTCCGCCCCATGCACAAAGTGGGACACACACTCAACCCTGTCTTCACCAGAGGAAACAACATCTCCTACAGCCACACCACATAAGTCTTCTGGACAGATCATCACTGCAATCACTTCTCTTTCAAAAACCTACTGTACAAAAGCAAGGCCACTGCCTCCCCTGCTGAACCTGGAAAAAAATCACCAAAGACCAGCTCACCTCCGCCCTCATCAGCATCCTACCAGGACTATGTCATACGCAAACACCGCAGTACGCAACCTCCACCGCTGGATCACGAAGTGCGCCAACACATCCGCCCTTCTCAAGAAAGCCACCGGAAGACACATCAAGAAAGCAAGCTGGTTCACCCCTGCACTCCAGACACTCCTGCTGATGACTCAAAAAGACATAAGGAAAAACAAAACCATGGAAACACGAGCCGCCTACAAAGCAGCCACCACAGCATACCACCAAATCATCCAATCGACAAGAAAGAAATCCCTCAAAGACAGAATCCTCACCAATGCAGACAACACCAAAAAACTCTTCTCCATCATCAAGGAAACACTGCAGCGAAAGAATAGACGTCCCATCCTCCCAAGAGCTCAGCAACAGACTCAGCACCTTCTTCTACCACGAGATCAGGATGATCTACAACAACTTAGACAACCAAGACCACCTCGCTGCTCCAGCTCGCCCTCATGTGACGCAACCCAACAGACCCTGCTGAAATGGATAACGCTCACAACCAAAAACACCTTGAAGACCATGAAAAGTATCCACGCCGGAGCACTCTCAGACCCCTGTCCACCCCACATCTTCCACAGAGTTGCATCTGCCATCACACCCAAACTACCTCAAAGGAAGGATCAACTGCTCCTTCGAGACTACTACCTTCCCTGATGACTGGAAACACGCCAAGGTCAACCCCCTCCTGAAGAAAATCTCAGAGGACCCAACAAACCTCAAGAACTTCAGGCCCTTCTTTCTGCTTCCCTTCACAGTCAAGGGCAGCGAAAATGCGTTAACACCCAGCTAGCAAACTTCATCTAAGCTTACAACATCCTGGACGTCTCCCAATCCGGAGTCTGAAGCAAGCACAGCACCAAGTTCACCCTACTCACCACCACCAATGAGGGCAAAACGGCAGCCTTCGTATTCCTGGACCTCTTGGCTGCATTCAACACCGTCTCCCACCGAATCCAAGCCGCCAGACTCCACGATGCCGGCATCTGCAGCAAGGCTCTCGACTCTCTCTCTCTCCCTACCTCTTGGAACTGACAGAGAACACTATGAAGTGCCCAAGGCCCCTCCCTCAGCCCTACCCTCTTCAACATCTACATGGCTCAGCCTGCAACCATCATCAGGAACTAAGGGCTCAACATCGTCTCATTTGCTTATGACACCCAGATGATCCTCTCCCTCATCAACAACCCAAAATCACCATACACAACTTCCAAGAAGGGATGAAAGCTGTAACCATCTTGATGAAGAAAAGCTGCCTGAAACTCAACTCAGAAAAAACAGAAGTCCTCATCCTTGGCTCCACCCGCTCCTCATGGAATGACTCCTGGTGGCCCACTGCCTTTGGAAATCCCCCACCCTCACAGACCACACACATAACCTTGGCATCATACTATACTCATTGCTTACAATGAACTGCTAGATCAACACTGTCTCCTTCAACACCCTTTTCATGCTTCGAAAGACCTTCAGATGGATCCGAACCAAATCTAGAAAAACGGTCAGGTAGGCTCTCATCAGAAGCAGACTGGACTACGGCAATGCTCTCTATGCCGGAATCACCATCGCAAACTCCAGACTGTCCAGAACGCCACAGCCAGACTGATCCTCGGCATTTCCGTTGCAGTCACCTCACCCAACAACTCCGCGATCTCCACTGGCATCCAGTCAAAAAAATGACCTTCAAAATCCCCATCCATGCATGCTAGGCCCTTCACAACACCTGGCCCATAAACCTGAACAGCCGCCTCTCCTTCCATGCACCCAAAAGACTCCTCTGATCACGCCAGCTCTCACTGGCCACCGTCCCACATATCAACAAGACTGGAACAAAGACTGGAACACCCTCCCTCCCCACCTCTGGCAATCTCCCACATTGCCCCAGTTCAAGAATGACCTCAAGACCTGGCCTTTTGGGTGACCCCAGCTCTCAACGGAGCCGCCTCCACTCCCCGCAGTGCCTTCAGATCCTAACAAGTGAGTAGTTGAGCTTTACCAACCAATTGATTGATTGACCTAAGTTTGGACTCAGACATATGCAAATGAGTCTTGACCCTGCTCTAATAGGAACAATTAACACACACACTGAGTCATGTGGGCACCATGCAAAACATATATATAAATAAATGACATAATGCATCAATACATTTAAGATACTGTCTTAATGATGTACACACCTTTTGAAATGAGGGGAAATAATTTCTTGAAATGAAATTGCACAAATTCAGCTATGACCTAAAATGTTTTTTTTAATAATCGTTTTTTAACTAGATATAGGTAAATATGCCCATAAATATGTATGTGTGTTTAACATTTTTTTTAAAAATACGTTTATTTGCTATATTTGTTGAAATACATATTACATCTATTTTATTTTTATTGCATTAATGTTACTATTTACTATGTCTTAAATATATTATATTTCAATGTATACATATTTAAAAAATGATATGTAATCCAACAATATTAATGAACACAATATTATTTTTCCAATACTATTATACATCCCATTATAAATATAGGCTGACAATATGTTTGACAATGGTATTTTGATCACAGCATTTTGGTATGGTTAAAATATTTTGACAATGAACCCACCATGCCACCTCAGTTTGGACCCAGACATATGCAAATCTGTATTGGCCCTGCTCCATCCTGAAATGCCAGACCATGTTCTCCCTAAACCAGAACACAAGCACCTTTTGTAATGAGAGCAAATCAGTTCTTGAATTGAGGCTGTATGAGCAAGTGCAGCACCTAAAGTGTTAATAGAAGCTACTAAACCAGTTTAGGTAGCATCATCCTAGGCAGCATGTCCTAAATTTAACAGCAACAGCATTTTCAAATTAGCAAATATTGATTCATGGGCTGGGAGAACTGAGTGCGAAACACATTTATTTGCATATAGATGTCTCTATGAACCTTTAAATATGAAACACACTCTAAGTATCTATCAATTAAAAGCTGAAAGATGACCATGAAGAGATCAGCTGGAACTCTCCTCCCCCTGGTGCTTCTCACCCTCGTCTCAAGGTGTCCAGGCGCATCAGTTTACCCTCAACAGAGTAAGTGCAAAGAGGGGTAGGATTTTAATTTTCACAGACATGTATTTCTTCCTCCCTCCAAAGTGTTACAATTCTCAAAACATGTATTTATAGTCCTGCTAGAATTCCAATTATTTTGACAGCAGAAGTAAAGATAGTGATCTAATGCCTTGTGATATATTAGATAATGTCTTACCACAAGTACTACGGTACTTGTGGTTTGTATATTAGGACTGGATCCGGTAGCCACGTATTCTTCTTTGGTATCTGTTTTTAGTTGCATTGGGCAGGTTACATGCACAGCTTTGAGTCAGCAGTGAAAATACATCGTATGGAATAATGCGGTCCTAGCGTCAATAGATGTAAATTTGCAACGCCAAATCACATACATACAATAGTTTTTGACGATTAGAAACTCAATATCCACAACACAAATCGGTCTCTAAAATGTAATGGGGCAAGGCCAGTTTCTTCACATTTTTTCAGGGATTGCCATGTTTTGCAGAGTTTCTGTGGGAAGGTAGCAGATATCCTTTCAGTGATTACACATTGTCCCATAGCCATCACTCCTCAAATGGGACTAATAAAAATGTTAGATCAGTGGTTCTCAACCTTTTGTCTTCTGTGAACCTCTAATGAAAAAGTGCTGGAGGACAGGGAGCCCACATAAGACATTTCTATGATCTGAATCTCAAATCAATACACAAAAAAACATACACAAGTGTAGATCAAACAAATAAATCAATGATGAACTATTTAATACACAGCCATCAACATTTTCAAAAGTCAGAATTTTAATTTTATTGGGACTGTTGAAACATTTCAAATGTATTTTTCTTTCTAAAGACTGAAACAATATGTTGGACACCACAATATAAATTTGCCTTCTTGGATGTAAATGCTGGATTTATTTTAATTAGCACCCTCCAGTGCTTCATTTTAGGTCACCAATCAGCATTACATTTAATTGGTATACTTTAGCTGCTCCCACAAATCAAGATAAAGAAACCAATGTAATTTTTAGCACCCAATTTCAAAACTCCTCACATTTACCAAATGTAATTTATGTTTACTTTTCCATTTTATTTTTACTGTATATTTACCTTTTTATATACTAATATTATTGTATTTTCTTAGCAGTCGTGGACCCCCTAAGTAAGTTTTGTAGACAACCGGGGTTCACAGACCACAGGTTAAGAACCACTATATTGAATGATAAAATTACAAATAGATAAAAAACAACCTTTTTTGTCCAGGATTTGCAATTTCAAAGTCCCACGTACTTCAATCATAGAGAGCAACAAAAGCACAAGGCATAGCAAAATGGAAAGGGTGGGATTAACCACTGCAGACTGCTCTTGAACATGACTATATTTGGAATCAATGGCAAGAGAACAATAAAGAGGAACATTTACATTTACCTCAATGTGTAGTGGAATAGGAACTGTTTTTAAATTTGAAGTTAACTTTAACCCAATATCCGGGAGTGGTGACCACAAGCTGCTGTAAGGGCATGTAAATCCTGCTGTAATATTATATTTTCCTTTTTTTCACCTACAGTGATAGCATATTAAACACTGCTAATAAAACAGGTTTGATATGCACTAGAAAATAAACTAATAAAGACCCACCATAAGCACTAGAATTGCTATTAGCAACATATACCCTCACTCACCTGAAATCCTAAAAATATTCTCACCACCCAAATACCTATACTCACCCTAAACAATAAAAATATCATTACAATCCAAATACTCTCACTCACCCTAAACCTTAAAAATACCCTTGATACCCAAATTACCTTACCCACGTGAAACCCTAAAAATATCCTTGCCACCCAATACCCTCACCCACCCTAAACCCTAAAAATACCCTTAACACCCAAATTCCTTACCCCTCCTAAACCCTAAATATTCCCTTACTACCCAAATATCCATATCCTCCCTAAACCCTAATACTCCTACATCTAAAAAACGTTACCCACCCTAATCCATAAACATACCCTTGCAACCCAATACTCTCACCCACCCTATACCCTAAAAACCTTGCCACCCAAGTAACCTAGCACAAGCAAGCCCCTAAAAATACCCTTGCCACCCAAATACCCTTATGGCCCACTCACTTCAGCTGTTGTGTTGCAAGTTTCAGGGTGATGCATCAAGTCGAGGCCGAGAAAAAGGGGAAGGCTCCCAAAAAGCATTTTCTCCATGTTAATTTCCTTAGGAAATTTTAGACAGAGAATTACACTAAATTTGGCAAAAAGGTAGCTCTTGGTTCAGAAAACACACTTTTTCTTAAATTGTGTAAATCAGTAGTGTCTGAGGAATGGAAACATTTCTCCAATATACAACTGGGAACAAGGAGGATTCGTTAACTCGCTCAATCTCGTGCCTGAGGTCTAAATGGCTGCAAGCACTTCAAAGCAAGAATGGTTGGAAGCCATCTTGTAACTCGGTTAACTGAGACACAATAAAAAAGATAAACAAACTTTAAAAAACAAGAAAAGGGGGCAGAGTAGAAGCACAGTGACCCCTAGGCCTGATCACGGGTCCCACAGAACCCCCAGGGCCCAAAAAAGCATAAAGCAATATTTTGACAGGATACGTGGTAGACATGCGAATCTGGCTGACATCTTTTTATAAAAGAAACACACTTAGTTTTCTTTAGGCCCCCAGGTGGGCCAGGTCCCAGGGGCAATGAAAAAATGTGTTTGCATGCACAGGCCCCTGTCACCCAAGAGACCGCTACCTCCCCGGGGCTTATTAATTGAATGTGAGCGGGCTACAAGGCACACTGCAGCCCAGGGGACTGCGGCCTCCACGGGCTATAGTGATAAAAAATGTGTGGGGGGGCTCCTGACACTCTCACTCAGCCTTGGGAACTGCCACCTTCCCTTCCTTACTATGTATGTTAAATGCGGAGGGGCCCGCTGCCCTCACCACCTTCCCAGGGCTGTTTAGATACTTATGCTTGTGGGGGCTCATGCCCTCCCAACCCTGAAGACTGCAACCTCCACGGGGCTATTTTCAAAATAATGTGTGATGGGCTCAAACCCCTCCACATAGCCCCAGGTACACCACCTCCCTGGGGCTAATTTCAAAAGTGAAAAGGGGCCGTGCGGCTCTCCTCCTGGAACTGTACATGGCCCTGGGGACCGCCACCCACCAGTTCCAACACCAGCAATGTCATGCGGTGATCACCTCTGCGACATTGCAGTTTGCTATGGGATGGTGGGAGAGTGGGCCCGCTTTGCTCACGCTTGTTCAAAGCGAGTACTCTTTGCTTTTTACCCCCAGGGAGCTACATGTCAGCAGTTCCCTTGGGGTAAAAGGCTGGCTCCCACAGGAGGCCCTGAACTGGGTGGGACCGTGGGGACCTTCAGTCTCCTCGCTCGGTCCCCAACCAGTTGACCATGCCCTGGGGGATGGGATCCCCTCGACCAAAAATGGTCCAGAAGGGGGGGCTGATCGTCCATCCTCCCTTTTTTTATTTAAAAAAAATGTCCAGGGCCCTGGGGATGGGGTCCCCGGGCCGAAATCCGCCTGGGGAGGGGAGAAGTGCCGGCCCCTCTCCTTAACAAAATGCATGCACAAAATCCTAATAAAATGGCCTGGCTCTGGCTGTCCCCGAGGCCAAAGATGGCCCAGTTGGGGGGGACGCACAGCCCCCTCCCCTTTTGTAACTTGAACAAAAAAGAAAGGCCTAGTCCCAGGGGATGGGGTCCCCTTGGCCCAAAAGTGTCAATGGAAAGTGCGGCCACACAGCCTCCCCTCATAAAGTCCCCCCAAAAAGTCAGGAGCTGGCAACTAGCCAAAGGCCCCGTCCCCTTTCTCTACTACTCTGCAAAAAGCACCTACTGGCGCATTCTTGGTTGGGGGATGAAGTCCCCTTCGCTCTTGAGAGGCATACTAGCCCACATTATACCTCCAGTAAGCCCCACATCATGGGATTGCTGAGAGGTGGTCGGAGGCTGGGGCTTACTAGAGGTAACAGTAGGGCTAGTTGGCCCCTAAGGACATCCAGCAGCAAAGGGGATTTCATCCCCAACCAAAAGTGCTAGGAAGCGTTTTTGCAGAGTGGTGGAGAAAGGGGGTGTAGCCTGCTATCAGAACTCAGTAAGCCTGCTGTGTGGGACTTACTGGAGGTAACAGGAGGGGTAGTTGGCCCACAAAGACATCCTCTTGTTACCTCCAGTACGTCCCACACAGTCGTATTGCTAAGAGGTCTTCGGCGGCCATGCCCCTCTTTCTCCACCACTCTGCAAACATGCCTCCTGGTACACTGCTGGTTGGGGAATGAAGTCCACTTTACTCCTGAAGGACATTAGGGAAATCCCTCCTGTTAGCTCCTGTAAGTCACACAAAACAGAATACCTGAGAGCTGGTTGAAGGCCCAGCCCCTTTTCTCCACCACTCTGCAAGCGTGACTGCTAGTCTTATAAAACTCCGTGAAAATATTTACCAACAGTACGCAACCAGGTACCCCCTATGAACGCACCACCCAATCAAGCGTTCTTAACTGGTCTCTTCCTGGGCCAGCCACAAAAGGGGAGCCCCACCCACACCAGCCTACATGGGTGCCAACATCCCCACAGAATGTCATTATGTAATAGAATGTCATATGTAATTGATAAGAAATGTAACTCTTCTTGCCTGTCTCCTAACTCTTCTTTGCCCCCTTGTTTCTATCCCTTTTCTCTACCTGTCTCTTTCTCTTGTTCTCTAACTATTGTCAGCTAGGGTTAGCTAAACAAATGATACATAATGTCTCACTATACTGATGCAAAGCTGCACTTGATACTACTTTTGCTAACACAACCGCCAATATGTTCACGTAGAAAAAAATAATAATAAAACATGTTGGAATTTAAAAAAATTGGAAATTCACTAGAAAAACCAAAGGTTACATGGACATTATTGTTCGGAATTAGCTTTTAAAAAACCTTAGAAATTCACTGAAAAAACACTGGTTACAGGAATGTTATAGTTAGGTTGACCTTTCACTTGTACAAAACAAGTGAAATTCAGCCGTTAGCTGTGTTAGCTATAACTTGCGCCCCACAATGCACTGCTGAAGACGTCACATATTACATAACCCATGACACGGTCAGTGACATCACTGATGCCATCTCAAATTAAATCACTGATGACATCATCCAGTGACTGTGAGTGTTTCAAAAAAGTTTACAAATGTTATATATATCTATATACCCCAAGTACTTGTAATGGTGCTTGTACTCGTGTATGCCAGTACAAGTGTGTGTGTCTGGTACTGTCTGCAAAACGTGAAGAAAAGATGGCTAAATCATGTTGTTGTATTAGAACATACCAGTTGCACTCCACTTTAACTTAGTTACCTGTAACTGTATTTTTTTGCCTGTACTCATGAATTCCCACCCAACTGTATGCATAGTACTGTCCTACAAATCTGCAAAAGAAAAAGGGTACAGATTGTGATTCTATTTACCGAGCAACCCCCACACCTAACCAGCAACATAAACAGAATTACCGTGTCTTTTTGGGTACTTACACCTGACCTTTCAAATCCAAAAGAGGAGGACGGCTGTACGGCCCCCTTACTCGGCCAATTTTGGCCTCGGGGACAGCCAGGGCCAGGCCTTTTCATTATGATTTTGTGCATGCATTTTGTTAAGGAGGGGGGCCGGCGCAGCTCCCCTTCCCAGGCTGATTTCGGCCCTGGGGGCCCCATCCCCAGAGTCCTGGACATATTTTTCAATTTAAAAATGGGATGATGGTTGAGCAGCCCCCCTTCGGGGCCATTTTTGGTCCAGGGGATCCCATCGCCCAGGGCATGGCCGACTGGTTGGGGACCATGGGAGGAGCCTTAAGGCCCTACGGTCCCACCCAGTACCCCCCTCCTGTGGGAGCCAGCATGGCCTTTTACCCCCAGGGAGCTGCTGGCATGTAACTCCCTGGGGGTAAAAAGCAAAGTGTACTCGCTTTGAACAAGTGTGAGCAATGTGCTCTTGCTTGTTCAAAGTGAGCTCACTCTCCCACCATCCCATAGCAAACTGCAATGTCGCTGGGGTGGGCACCGCAGAACGTTGCTGGTGTCGGCGCTGGTGGGTGGTGGTCCCCAGGGCCATATACAGCTTTGATAAAGAGGTACAAACAAGGTGTGTGACTGTTCTAGAGACTCGAATAGGAATAGCAACTAAATAGTTACCTAGGATTCCAGCTGAGGGCAAATAGGCAAGTGACAAGGTGCTTCTTTATCGGTATCCATTATGCTAAACTAGTTTATGCATCTGCATTGTGTGTCAGACCTTCTGTGATGCTGCTTTTCTGTGGCATTCAAAATTATGTAAGTGGTTGAGCTGGGTGGCCTTGAAAATTCCACATATGAACTATCAGCAGATCCCATATGGAATTGATGCAGCAATCTGATAAATACTTTTTGATTTAAATTAGGTTATTTCTCTAAAACTTATATTTTTTATTGTCAACTTTACTACATTAATCCCCCATACACAATACCCCCACTCACCTGTATACCCTGCTTTTTCTTTAGCCTTTGTCATGTCAGTGTTTCAATAGCTGTGCATCGCATTCACTCACTTTTGCATGTAATCACAATTACAAAAGGCACACCTCACCATTGCTCTGTGTGCTTTGCAGAGAGGACAAGGATTGTATTAATAAGTATTCTGAACCCCTTTATGACCAATGAAAAGACACAATGAGGATCTCTCACTGCATTCAGACTGAACTCCACAGGTCTCAACAATGGCCCACGCATCTGATCTCACATAATCCCCAATGAGCAACGCTTAACACCAGGTACTATACATGAATAATATGTTGCATGAAAAAAATATAGATCCACTATCAAGAAAAAAGCAAATACTGTTATAGAATTAGCTAGAAATGGGATTTCTGGTTGGCTAGGGCTTGCGCCTTAACCAAGCAGAAACCACCACTCCAGTCAGGGCAAGGGAGTTACACGCCAATAATAACCATTGCTCACCCCCTTGGTAGCTTGGCACGAGCAGCCAGGCTTACCCCCGAGGCCATGTGTAAAGCATTTGAGCAACCCACACAGCAACAACATACTAGGCACACCACAAAAGGAACTCCACACAAGGTTATATCAAAAATAGCCTTTGTATTATCATAAAACAAATTAGAATAGTAATCACACAATACACACCGTGCCAACTGGCACTGGGTAATATATACAGGGGATTATACACACATGACAGGGTCACTTGGGCCACTGTCAGAACCATCACTTAGTAAAGATAGTGAATGTAAAGCATATAATAGACATAGAACACAACCAGTAATTACTGGCAAACACTGTACTCAGCATCATCCTGTAACACAAACCATATTATGCACAGTATCACATTTAGGCGTGAAATACATTCTGCGCCAACCTCACCAGCATAAACACATTATGCAATCTTTCTCAAAAGTCTAAACGCATTAGACCATAATGTTCTAAGCATAACTCACATCAGAGGTATACCTCACAGTAGAGAATAATCTCCCTAGCATAAACCACAGTACGCAAATAACCTCTTACCTACACTATATTTAGAGGCATATATCACAGTATAGAATAACTCAAACATAAACACAGTATGTACAACCTCATAATCATAAAACCACATTAGAGGCATACATCAGGGTGCATAAATCATAATACATGCATCACCGTTCCTAGCACCACATAAATCACATTAAGGCCTGGCGCCCTATTAACCTAACAGTCCCTCTGGCCATCTGGCCTTCTCAAAGGGGCTCAAATGCCCTGTGTACAGAATGTCAGGGCTGCTGCCACTGCAGCAGAGTCTCCAAAAGCGTGCAAATGCAGTGGGGTAGAGGAGTGTCTCTCACTCCTACATCACACAAGGCCCACAAAGGAATGACGGCCTAAATGTTGCAGCTGCCCACTACTTGCCGGGCAGCTGTGAAGCGGAACATTGGCCTGGGCATTCACTGTGCCCTCTGAACAAATGTGCGCAAAATTTTGCAGCTGCCCGCGCTGGTGCGGTACAGCTGTGAGTCAACAAAGTACAGGGGTCTGGCACCACAGTGCCTTCTGGGCCCCCAGTGGGACCCTACAACAAAAAGGCCCTTAATGTTGCAGCTAACCTCTAGCAAGCGGGGCAGCTGTAGACAAATGGCCACAGGGGGGAAGCACTGACCCCTCTGGGCCCTTTAATCATACTTAGGCCACTCGTTGGAGCCACCCGGGCTCGTAAACTAAACATGCCCAATGTTGGAGCGCCTGCAATGGTGGGTCCGCTCAGGAAAACAGGCATGGTCCCCTCCGTGCCTCGGGGGAATAGCTCTGGGAGTGCAGGCACCGATAGCATGCCTCTCCACACAACCCCCTCCCCATCAGGCTACACTCACCGGACTCTGCTTCTCCATTCTCTGCAAGATGCGGGGATGCAGGGATGCGGGGCTCTCTCTTTGCTCTGAGAGAAGAGTGGTGAAAGTGGTTCAGAGTAGCCCAGCTATGTGACCTTGTAGTGTCTCACAGGAAAAGGAGTGACATTAGGCTGTGTCCCAAAATGCACACACCTCAGTCTCCAGTACTGGTTGGTTATTAGAGGGAACACCAGGTATGGAGCCTAGTCTGTCTGTTGGACCGTTCTTTGAGGGGGGTCTCCCTGTGTTAGGTGAGCTGGGAGTGTCTGTAATCAGGCCCGCATCAGTTCTGGTGTCTGGCACTGCCACTCCTAAGTGGAGGGTGCGGAAGTCCAGATTGAGGGGTGATCGGGGAAAAGAGTCCCCAGTGGAAGAACCATTGGGTCAGGGGCCAGCCAGAAGTGCTGAGTCACCAAGGATGGGCCACGGTGACAACACTTCTGTCCTGGGGCATCTTCCTGCACTGTCGGAGGGACAGGAGGTCGCGAGCTCTGTGCCAACAGACTGTCAAATGACACATTAGGTATGTATCACCCTTTGGGGGGAAATTTGTGCTCCCCGTGAAGTCCTGTTTTGCCGGGCATCTGACCAAAGGGTAAAGTCCCGGGGTTGGCGAGCCAGGATCAAGTGTTTCCTGACCTGGATGGCAGGGCAACTGTAATCAGTGTCCTGAATGGTTTGCCTTTTAGGGGTACCACTCCAGAGGGGTTGTGCAGGCCTAGCTGGGATCTTTAGGGTCCCTGGCTGAGTGTGGTAGTAGTACCCTGAGAGCAGGTGGGGCCCATCATATGTGAAGGGACCTTGCTTGTCAGAAGGGAGTGTATAGGGCTCTGGAAGGGGGTACAGAGGGAGGGAGTCCTCGCCTCTGACCCCGGTGCAGCCGGTAAACGTGGATCCCAGGTACTAGACCAGTTGATGGAGAGAGGTCCTGAACTGGTGGGAGAGTTGTGTTCTGGTGGGTGTTTCTCCTGGGAGAGTGAGGAACTCCAGAAGTAGAGGTAGGATGAGGAGATGCTTCATCCATGACCTCTGGTCAGCCTAAGGGTGTGGACCCTAGGTTGAAGGAGCAGTGGTAGTTTGGGAATCCACCATGCATTCCTATAGGAGGGTAGGCCACTCTCACTAATTGTAACACAGAGCGCGCACTCTTTACACTGGACCACAGAGCTAAAGTGCCCAGAGGCCTAAAACCACTAACACTACATGGAGAAAAAGGGCTGGGAGAAATGCATGAACCTGAAAAAAGGGCCAAGTTCAACACAACCCCCTTCCAGCCAAAACACATGGTAGATCAATCATTACCTTTATGGGCTTCCCTGTTTCGGGCGATAGATCATGGATGAGGGCCTGCACTGCAGGGACACCCTCCAGTTTGACGCCACTCTGAACCCGCGTGGTTCCCTCTGTAAAAAAAAACCTCTCAAGCCAACTTGGCTACCCCACTGATACTCCCTAGTTGTCCACGGCCAGGACCAGGCACTAGGACATCTAGATGTCATTGGTCCTTGCCAAAGCACAGAGTGGGGGGCAGTAACCCCTGGCACATAATGAGCCATTCTCCACTCTCCCTCTCAGTGTGGTTCCAAACTATCACTGATCCTTCAACCTAGGGTCCACACCCTCAGGCTGACCAGAGGTCACAGGCGAAGCGTCTCCTCGCCCTACCTCTACTTCTGGGTTTCCGCACTCTCCCAGGAGAAGCACCCACAAGAACACAACTCTCCCACCAGTTCAGGATCTCTCTCCATCAAATGGTCTACCACCAGGGATCCACACTACCAGTGTGCATCATGCTTTGAGACTGTACTGTATTGAGTGACTTTTAAAATATATTAGTGTTCATTAACATGAGATAGCAGCATTGTCTCAAAGCATGATGCACACTTTCATTATCACTAATATATTTAAAAAGTTGCACAGTATTCTGCTTCACAAGCCCCACAGCTGCACTCCGATTACTGAAAGGAATGCAGCACGGGGCATGTGTAGGGGCCACTTGCTGCTCAATTTGTGACCCTCTTCAGCCCCACAGACTGCTGGGGATTAGAAATGCTTGAACACACAACCTTTAGATAGAGTCAGAGGCAATATTTAAAGACCTACCTGGATGTCTCGCCCCAAACAACAATATTCACAAACCTAGAATATCCATGGGTCTACAACCATATACTGGACACTAGACAGTCTGAAGAAAAGAACAACAGTGAGAGACTCGCCACAAGGAGAAGAAATATATCATTAATTTACGGATTCCCATCACTCACCAAACTGGTGACATTCTTCATCATCTTGGTCTCCTCATTCAGTCACACCGGTGACACTAAGGGCTACTACCCTCTCATAGTGATGGGGAGCCCGAGGATGTTTTCATATAGGAGTATTAGCTCTTTATCATATCAGTTTCGAGTAGTTAAATGTGTGGGAACAGAGTACAGTGCATAGGTTAAAAAGTGTGATTTAAAATTGAGTTGCGATAGACCCCAACTTTATTAATGTCTCTCGCAATTCAAGTTAAAACCAGTGCAGAAAGACAGTTTAACCAAAGAGCTGTCTAAAATGTATCAAGTGGTCAACATGTTTCAGCATATACAGACAAAATGCTGTCTTGTGCCTTCATCAGGACACACCTACTGCTTGCTACTGCAAAAATATACAAATAAAATTAGTGTGAAAAATAGATAAACAATCCTCATAGATTGGAAATAATTAATAGTGATGCAATCATGTCACCTCTAATGTAGAGAAAATACCCTTTGCTGTGCAAGCACCATGTATCCGAAGGTGTCTGCAGAAATAAACAAAAGCGTGCATCTCAATGAGGTTATACAGCAGACAATACAGTGACACCAGTAATACTCAGATAGTGACATCAATATTATCAGCTATGATGATCAAAAATAATTTTTAATCCAAAACCGCATCGCACTTTGGAACCTAAACCCATCCCTGGCGCTCTACCGCGTCCTATATTGGCTCGCCTCCTGAACTTCCACAACAGAGACACTGCACTTCACTTGGCCCGAGATGCTGGCACTCTAACTTGACAAGGGCCTACAATTACTTTATTCCCAGACTTTACTGTCATGGTTCAGGAGGCAAAGAGGACGTTCACCAGTGTGAAGGCCACTCTTTGTAATTTGGGACTCAGGTAGGGGATGATCTACCAAGTGCATTTGCAGGTGGATGTTGCTGGCAGATCCAGATTATTTGATTCACCCACAGAAGCACAAGAATTCTGCTGTTCTCATAAAGGCCCTGTGAGCGCACCGGCTGGCGCTGCTCTGTGGGCCTCTCTGCCACGCAGTGGCTCGGTGGCTAGTTTGGAACTTTTTTCAACTGAGTAACTTGAGTTCACATTCATTTTGTGGTCTACCAGTGACCATTGAAAATGTATGTTTTATTCAGATGTTAGGTTATTTTATTGTTCTGCTTCATAATGTTGGGTAGATGGTGGGGCGTTGCCTCCCCCCAAGTGTGTATCACAGTATATTCATATGTTGCTCAGAATGTCTGTTGTTCTCTTTGCGTCGCAGGGTTGAGTATAATTTCTATTGCATTCAACCTATGGCTCATTCGGGTGTCTCCCTGCGATTGGGGGAGCAGAGTTAGGTGGAGGTGGGGGGGTAGAGTTTGATATTTGGGGTAGCTTAATTTTGCATTTATTTACGGTCCCTCAAGGCATTGTTATGTTGCTCTGCTGTCAAAGGATATAGTTTGGTTACCACCTTAGATTATGGCGGTGAGAGGTCAATTGTCCTACTATGCAAATGTTACGCTGCTTACTTGAAATGTCAGGGTCCTCAATAATGCGGAAAAAGGTAAGCAGGTGTTAAATTATTTACTGCGGCATCATGTTGACATAGCATTCCTGCTGGAAACTCATTTGCCCAAGTCCACGACAAGTCGTTTTGCATCCTCCTGGGGCCCCCACAGGTATTTTTGAAATTGCAGCACCTATGCACGGGGAACAGCTATACTTATACATAAGCGGTTGCCCTACAGTCTATCAGAGGTTTGCATTAACATAGAAGGTAGATATACCATGGTAGTGGGACAGCTCATGGGGCACCGGATGGCATTGATCTACCTTTACGCGCCAAACGTAGATGACTCTGATTTCTTCCATTCATTGTATTCCCAAGTCTTACAACTCGATGCAGACTACATTGCCATGGGGGGGATTTTAAAGTTCTGATAGATCCCTCACGAGACAACACCTCCACATCTCTGGATACGAAGCCATGTGCGCGTATTGCCTTGGTTGAACTCCTTGAGGCATTCAGTCTCATTGATGTGTGGCATAGCCGTAGACCCTGAGAGTCGGTGTAAACGCACTACTCCGCCTAGTATGATATCTGGACGAGACTTGACCTCTGGTTAGTGACCCCAAATCCGTCTGCTTGGTGCAATCCCACCATCTCCCTAGGACTGTCTCTGAAAATTCCCCTGTAGCACTTTCACTTGAAGTTCCTACGCTAGAGGGTTGCAAACCTCAATGGCGATACCCTAAAAAGCCTTGCAGGATGAACTCTTTCATTCTGAACTTTAGGATGCCATTATAGAATATTTTTTCATTAACAAAGGCTCAGTAAAATCCTGGGCTACCCTCTGGGAGGCTTTTAAGGCATACATATGAGGGATTTGCATTTCTAAGCATGCAGGGGTGCTGTGCGACGAGAGGCGTACGTTGTCTGACATCAAGATTAAACTGAATTGACTAGATCAGGAGCAACAGACGAGCCCCAATTCTTCTCAGCAAGGCACACGGTTTCCCGCTTGTGCATGAGTTCAAGGAAGCGGCAGAATGTGAACCTCGCTTCCTCAGCAAATACGCCATCAAACGCAGGTATGGGGAGGTAGACAGGCCTGGCTGCACGCTGGCCCAACTGTTGAGACCTCCGTTGGGTAACTCCTGCAAAGCTAGCTTGCGATCATCACAAGGGGAACTTCTGACAGGGACTCCTGATATTCAAAAAAGAGTTTCTTTATTACTATACACAATTATATGCTACGCATGTGGCCCATTCCAAGGCTGACAGCAATGCTTATCTGGCAGAGGTGGCACTTGTCTGGCTAGAAAAAGCCATGCAGCAACTTCTGGTAGAACCGTTTTCCTCAGAAGAAATGATCAGCGCCATGGACGCTATGAATAGCTTGACCTTTCCGGGTTTAAATGGGTTTACTGGCTGCTTCTACAAGGCCTGTAAGGATATTTTGGCTTCTTACCATATTGAAGTGTACAATGAAGCACTCATCCCACCCTGAGAGAGACGGTGATCGTTCGTCTACCCAAGTCAGGCATAGACTCGCTTTTATGTGGGTCGTCAGGCCAATGTCTCTCCTGAACCTGGATTATAAAATTTGAGCTAAAATGATAGAGCTGCGCCTCGCCTTATTGCTGGATCACATTATGTCCCCAGCGTAGTCAGGTTTTGTGCCTCATAGGTCTACTGACCTCAATCTCAGGACCCTCTTCGCCACTATCAATAGAATGGACTCCAGCCTCCCATCCACAGCTGTGCTACTAGACACTGAAAAGGCCTTCAATTCCCTTGAGAGGCCTTTTTTCCTGGCAGTGATGATGAATTTGGGGATGCAGAAAGGGTTTATTGAGCTTGTTTCTCTGTGGCCTGATTGAGACTTAATGGGACCTTGTCGTCTCAATTTATGTTATCATGTGGCACCAGACAAGGTTGTCCGGTCTCGTCACTGTTGTTTATTATAGCCATAGTCTATGGTCTGACAGTTTCAGTAGCCGCACCTGCAAAGAGACCTGCAGTTTAAGGCTAGTACTCTTCTAGTTTCCCTATATGCTGATGACGTCATAGTATATGTTCATCGTCCCCTAGAATATCTGGAACCGATAGTCCAAGAAATTATCTGGTTTGATGGATACTCAGGAATAGGCATTAATTCAGGCAAACCGAAAATCTTTCCGCTCACGACCAGTACAACCAGGTGGGACTGCAAATTTCCATTGAAGTGGTGCATAGACACCACCAGATATTTGGGTATTCAAATACATATTGAGCATTCCAAGTGGTGCTGCTTAATTATGGTCCGGCCATGCATACTGTTGGACTTGGCCCTCTTTGCTGGGTCATCCCTGAACTTTTTGCCTTCTTCCTGTATTTTGTCTGACCTGTTTTTGTTGGTTTTATGACTCTGGTCGCTTTACCACTGCTGATCAGTGATAAAGTGCATATGCTCTCCCTATTATAAATTGATGTATGGATTGGGGACTCTATGATTGGCTGATTTGGTTTGCTTGTCAGGTCCTAGTGCAGTGCACTGAGTGTGCCCAGGGCTTGTAAACCCAATGCTGCTATTGGGCTTGCAGCACTGGTTGTGCCACCCACAGAAGCAGCTTGTAAAGTGTGTCTCAGACTGCCATTGCAGAGCCTGTGTGCAGTCTGGTACTGCCATGTTGACTGGGCAAGTGCACCCTCTTGCCAGGCCCTAAACCTTCCCTTTTCTGCATATTAGTCTCCCCTATGGTAGTCAAAGGGCAGGGTGCATTGTAGGTAAAAGGTAGAACGTGCCCTGATTTGTGTGGCATGTCCTAATAGTGAATTACAGCCATTTTCGTTATTCACTTTTGCAAGGCTATCTGTTCCCCATAGGCCAGAAATGGCAGTTTGATCACTACATCTTATAATCCTAACTGATTCAGGGAACTAGAAGTAGAAATTTGAGTTTAGTATGCCTGAACTCAGAATGATAAAATACATCTTTTAGTAAAGTTGGTTTTAACATTCTGTGTTTGAAAATACCACTGTAAGAAAGTAGGTATTTTCTTGCCTAACTATCCAAGCCTGCTTCTGCTAGGTTGTGTATTACTTGTCTGGAGTTTGAGTGACAGGGGCTGGGGGATTCCAGGAGACAGGGTGAGTCAGCACAGGGCTGAATAGCGAGATCTGCATGTAGATGGGTGGGAGGAGTGCCACCTGGGACCTGAATAGGGCTGTGCCTTCCCTCCGTAATGCTCGCTCCACCTCCTGTGGTGCGTCTGATGTCCCTGCACTGTGAAAGGGAAAGAAGGAGCCATGTAAACAGAGTGCTCCAGGACTGACCAGAACTGGTTTTGACTAGGCAAAGGCCTCTCTGCCTTCAGAGTACAAAGATAAACTGTGTATAAAACAGGGGACCCGGACCCCAGGACTTTAGATCACTTTTGGAAAACACAAGGAAACCTTTGCTGGGGAGAGGAACCAGAGAGACTGAGGAGAGACTCTCCCTAAGCTGAAGTGCTGCTTGGGGGATTGGCCTGCAGTGGTTGCCTGACTGCCAAAGAAAGGAGAGAGGAACTTTGTGTGTACTTTCATCAACTTGTGAAGGATCCCCAAGGGCTTGAGAAAGAGCTTGCCTCCTGCTGAAGTCTCAGGGACAACAGCCTTCAACCACCAGCTCCCCAAGAGTTCTTTGGAAGTGCCTGCAGTTGTGTTGAGCTTTCTGAGGGACTGCCTGTCGCAAGGAGCTGGAAGCGCAACTCACGAAGGAGAAGCGTGTTTCTGAACTGCCGCAGTCGCTTCACAACGCGAAAGCGCATTGCATTGCCGGAGAAGAGGATCGACATCGCACCAGACGCCGATGCATCATCGGAGAAGCGGGTCGCAGCCGCAGCCCCTGACGTTGCATCGCTGGGCAAGCGTGTCACCGCTGCAAACTGTTGCATTATTATTATTATTATTAAATTTATAATGCGCACAGCTACCCTGGACAGGGTTTCCTGGCACAGGTGTGTCCACTACTGCAGTCTGAGTAAACGGTAAGCTGGTCACTGAGAAAAAGGCCAGGTCTTAAGATCTCGCCGGAGCTTTAGATAGAAAGATTCCTGTTTCATGGAACTGGGAAGAGCATTCCACAGTCTAGGATGCAGAAATGAAAAGGAGTGGCCGCCCATTCTGGTTGGTCTACAACTATGTGTTACAAAGTTACCTTGAGTGGCTGAGCGTAAGGCCTGAGACGGGACATATTGATGGACAAGCTCCTGGAGATAAGATGGAGCAGTCCCTTGTTTGATTTTAAAGACAAAGCATAAGGTCTTGAATTTAATGCGGCTGTCGATGCGGAGCCAGTGTATGTCCCGAAAGAAGGGAAAGATGGATAGTTTCCTTGGGATGTGGCATAGACGGCGGGCTGCGGAATTCTGGACCACCTGCAGCTTCTTCAGCACCTCTAGACTTCCACCCAAATACAGAACGTTACCGTAGTCCAGGCGAGAGGTGACAAGTGCCTGGACTACCGTTCTTTTAGTGGGGTCTGGAAGCATCCAGATCTTAGAATGGTAAAACAGGTGACGGCAACGCTAACCGCCTGTTGCCGCATTTAGAGGTTGGTATCAATAATAAACCCAAGGTTACAGACTTGGGTAACAGGTAGAGGGAGAGTACCCATTTCCTGAGGCCAATGTTGGGGACCCCAGAGATGCTTGTGTTTACCTAAAATAACAACCTCTGTCTTATGTCCGTTTAGTTTCAGCAGATTGGCACACATCCACTCCGACTCCCGCCGTAGACCAAGCTGAAGGGAGGATACAGAACCTTCCTTCATGGAGGACAGAGAAAAAATAATTTGCGTGTTATCGGCGTACGAGTAAAGGGATAAGCCTGTATCCTCCACAATAGACACCAGGGGTCTAACATAGATGTTGAAGAGCACAGGGCTCAAAGTAGACCCCTGGGAAACTCTGCACGCAGATGACCAGATGGTAGATGAAGATTTAGAAGAGAAGACCTGGAATGTACGGTCACTGAGAAAGGAGGACAACCAAGTTAGAGCAGGGCCTTCAACTCCTGCCGACTGGAGGGACTTTAAAAGGATGGTATGTGACACTGTATCGAATGCGGCGCTCAAATCAAGTAAAATGAGCGCCGTAGTCTCCCCCTATCCAGGCATGAGCGCAGTTTCTCAGTGACCCCCAACAAAGTGGTTTCTGTGGAAAAATGGGTTCTGAATCCAGATTGGGACAGATGTAAAAAGCCTGAGCTTTCCACGTGACCTGAGAGCTGACAGTTAACATGTTTTTCCAAAATTTTGGAAAGTACCGGCAACAGTGAGATTGGACGGAAATTTGACATAATCGTAGGATCAGCTCTGGGCTTTTTTAGCAAAGGAACAACCATTGTACGCTTCCAGTCTAGGGGAACGCTTGATTCTCATTTACAAGTGCTTTAGGAACTCCAAGGGCATCTGGCAAAAGCTGTTGCAGGATGTTAACAGAGAGAGGATCTAGAGGAGAGCCAGATTTTACCCTAGCTAAGCAGTCAAAGAAAGATATATCATCGAAGGGAGACCATGTGGAGATCTTGGCTACTGAGGAATGGTGACTCTCGCAAGCCATGTCAGACAGGGGACTCACTGTATTCGCAGGAATGGGGGTCTTTAATGAGCTGTATATCGTCTCGACCTTGGTGACAAAATAATTTGCAATATTATTGCATTGGATCTCATTCAGGACAGGTGGCTTCGGAGCAGTGTTCGATCCTGCAGCTTCTTGACCATGGAGAATAGAGCCCATGGACGGTTCAATTAGTTGGTGATGGTGTTTGAGACAAAGGAAATTGTCACCACCTTACAAGCCAGATGGTACGTGTTTAAGGCGGCCTTGTACTCAGACTTGCTGCTTAGGGTATAGGTCTTACACCATCTTCTTTCCAAGTGCGTGCACTTGGATTTCATGACCTTTAGCTCATTATTGAACCATGGGGTGGGAGGGTGGTGAGTAAAACCACATTTTGGTACCAAGGGCAGGGAGGTATCAATAGACTTGGCTAACCAATTAGACACTGCGGAATTTAGGGAACAACAAGGTAAGTTAATGTCCGGAGGATTCACCATTAAAAGCTTATTAAAAGCATCTAAGTCTAACTTCTTCCAGGGCCTCCTACTGAGTCATCTCTCCAAGCAGGCACAATATCCCCTGGCCTAATTGCCGAAGCGCCTTCCATTGCCGGAGAAGAGGATCGACGTCGCATCAGACGCCACCGCATCACCGGTAAGTGTGTCGCAGGGGCTGTCGTGGCTCAGAAGTATTGTTGAGGCGCCAGAAGGCCGTCGGGCGTTCAGACAGTGTGTGGCATCCAAGAGAAGACGATATCTTTGTTTCATTACACCGTATCTTCCTCGCATCACGGCGTTGCTGGTTGTATCGCCACGGAAGCGCAGTAAGAAACCGACGTACCATCTCCCCTCACAGAGAAGAACCGACGCATCCCCTATGCATCAGTATGGGCCTGACACATCACCAGTCTTGCGTGTAAGGAACCAACGCATCTCCTTCGCTGCAACACTTTTGTTGTATAGTGTTACGCATCCTAAGGTACCTAAGGTACACGCCACCCGCAAGCACCACCAGCTCATCCGCACCACCAAGAAGAAATCACTGAAAGAACGACTGGACAACAACGCCCACGACAGCAAGGAACTCTTCACCATCGTCAAGGAGTTCTCCAACCCCAGCACCGGCAACAACGACATCACTCCCTCACAAGATCTCTGCTACTCCCTCGCCTCGTTCTTCCACCGCAAGATTGCCGACATCCACAACAGTTTCGGCGCACCACCCACGCACCCAACCGTCGAACCAACGCCCACCGCCACCCTCCGCACCTGGACCACGGTGACCACCGAAGACACAGTCCGCACGATGAACACCATCCACTCCGGATCTCCGACTGCCCCCTGCCCCCACCACATCTTCAACAAGGCCGACTCCACCATCGCACCCGAACTCCGAGACGTCATCAACACCTCCTTCGACACCGCCACCTTCCCGGAGAGCTGAAAGCATGCCGAGCTCAGCGCCCTACTGAAGAAACCAACAGCGGACCCCACCGACCTCAAAAACTTCCACCCCATCTCGCTCCTTCCTTTTCCTGCCAAAGTCATCGAGAAGATCGTCAACAGACAGCTTGCCGCCTTCCTTGAGACGAACGGATCCCTCGACCCATCACAGTCCGGTTTCAGAGCCAACCACAGCACCGAGACCGCCCTCATCGCAGCAACCGACGACATCCGAGCCCTGCTCGACAACGGGGAAACAGCGGCACTCATCCTCCTGGACCTCTCCGCAGCGTTCGATACTGTCTGCCACCGCACCCTAATACAACGCCTCAGCAACATCGGCATCCAAGAGAAGGCACTAGAGTGGATCGTCTCGTTCCTTGCCGGAAGAACACAGAGAGTCCGCCTCCCCCCGTTTCAATCAGAGGCCACCGAAGTCACCTGAGGCGTTCCGCAAGGATCATCACTCAGCCCCACCCTCTTCAACGTCTACATGAGATCTCTTGCCGCCATCACACGCCAACACAACCTCAACATCATCTCCTACGCCGATGACACCAAGCTGATCCTCTCCCTCACCAAGGACCCCGACACCGCCAGAACCAGCCTACACGGAGGGATGAAAGACGTCGCCGAGTGGATGAAGAACAGCCGCCTGAAACTGAACTCAGACAAGACGGAAGTCCTCATCCTGGGACCATCGCCCTCCGCCTGGGACGACTCCTGGTGGCCCCCAGCCCTGGGCACCGCTCCCGAGCCAACAGACCACGCACGCAACCTGGGCTTCATCCTGGACTCCTCCCTCTCGATGACCAGACAAGTCAACGCCGTCTCCTCATCATGCTTTCACACCCTACGCATGCTACGCAAGATCTTCCGATGGATCCCAACCGAAACCAGGAAGACGGTCACCCAGGCCCTCGTCACCAGCCGATTGGACTACGGAAACATCCTCTACGCCGGAACCACAGCCAAGCTGCAGAAAAGACTCCAACGCATCCAGAACGCCTCCACCCGACTCATCCTGAACCTCCCCCGACGCAGCCACATCTCCGGCCACCCGAGGGAACTGCACTGGCTCCCGTCAACAAGAGGATTACGTTCAGGCTCCTCACCCACGCACACAAGTCTCTCAACGACCTGGGCCCCAAGTACCTCAACGACCGCCTGACCTTCTACACGCCCACCCGCCAGCTACGGTCTACTAACCTCGCCCTCGCCGCCGTACCACGCATCCGAAGAACCACCGCCGGAGGCAGATCATTCTCCTACCTGGCGGCCAAGACATGGAACTCCCTCCCCATCCACCTTCGGCTGACCCAGGACCACCTCGCCTTCAGGAGACAACTCAAGACCTGGCTGTTCGAGCAGTAGCGGACCCCCTCCCCCAAGCGCCTTGAGACCCTTCCAGGTGAGTAGCGCGCTATACAAATGCTATGATTGATTGATTGATTGAAGGTACATTGACTCAAAGTGTCGCATTTTAACATCTAAAGAGAACTAAGATAATTATACCATTTTTAAAGTAAAGTATTGTGGATCTTTGTCATTTGCGGTCTTCTGTTAAATCAATATAAAGAATACTTATTTTTAATATACAACTTGTGTGGGTGTCCGTCTGTAGTGTTGTCACTGGGTTACTGTATGTGTTCACAAATGCTTTATACACTGCTTCTGAGATAAGCCTGTCTGCTCATGCCAAGCTACCAAGGGGGTGAGCAGGGGTTATTTTAGGAGTGTAACCCCTTACCCTGACTAGACACAAGGGTCCTTATTTGGACAAAGGTACCTACCTCTGCCAACTAGAGACCCCCACATCTAACACATAACCTGGAACAGTAGGTGAAGCGTTGGATTAAGCTTCCCCTCTCAACGGCTGGGAGGGTGGCTATTATAAAAATGGTAGTTCTCCCTAAATTCTTATACTTGTTTTAAAACATACCCATTCCCCTACCCAATAGTTGTTTCTGCACACTCAAAATGCATCTTATCAGGTTTCGTTTGGGGTGGGAAGAGAGCCAGAGTCAGTTGGGACACCTTGACACTGCCATACGATAGGGGTGGGCTTGAAGTTTAAAATTTTCAGATTTACTATTTGGTAGCACAGTGAAGTTATGCACAATCTTGGTATCATCCAGAAGCACAAATCCCATATTTAAAGTTAGAGACAGACCTGCTACACCCGGCACAATTTAAGACAATCTTACCAAAAGGGTTCCCAAGAGATCCCAATGACATCCCAAATATCTACCACTTGCTGGGCGTGAAGGACACTCACACGGCTCACTGGTGGCCACAAGTTACATTCTTCAGCGCTCCAATTGCTTAATAATTCCTGGCTATGATTGTGCTCAATATACGTTTTTTAAGCCATGGACCTTGTGACCAAGCTGAAACCTACAAGTGATATCTGTAACTCTGGGCTTTCTCTGACAATTGTTGCATTTGTTTTGTGTTCCTGTATCAATCACAAAGAAAATTCAAATAAACATAATTTGATATAATCCCTGGCTACCCACCACCGAAGAGAAGTTAGTGCAACGCACCCTGGTTAAATATTCGCTAGATAATTGGGGGGAGTTATTCTCAAATGGGCAAATTTTTCATTGCTCAAAGGATACTAGATTTAGTGAAGTTTCGTTTATGGATTGCTTCATCCTCACCAGACTCTGCAGCTCACTTCAGTCTTTGTTATCGGAGTTCCCTCTTGAGCCGGATTCATTTGCACCTTTGTCTTTGGTAATCACTAGCGATAGAGGGGAGCATATAATTTCTAAGCTATATAGGTCATGCATGACACTAGTACCTACCAGGGATGCCAAAATACGTAAGGTCTCGGAACGAGACCTGTGACAGCTCATAGAAGATTCCCATTGGTACTTCTTCTGTACTCAAACGAAGGAAGTCTCTCTGAACAGTCGCCACAAGTTAATTCATTTCAAGTTCCTATGGAGAGCCTATATGTCCCTCTCCAAACTTAACTTGATTGGCCCATCTAGGTCACATAATTGCCCCAAATGGAAGGCACACCATGCGGACTTTGTCCACATTACCTGGAATTGTGAAAAGATTAAGGACTTCAGGAAATCAGTGTATATAATGCTCTCTAGGATGAAGCACCTGGACCTACATACAACACGGAAGTGGCCTTACTGGGCTATGTCCAGAATATTCCCAAAGCATTGCGCTGCTAAACTTCCATTGCACTATTACTGGCTAAGGGAGAAATCGAATAGCATTGGGGAGATACATTTACACCCACCACCAAGGCATGGCTGTACAGTCTCGTTTACTGCAATACTACTGGGGAACTGTTTGCTGCTACACTTCCTGCAACATCATGGCCCAGAGACATCTGGAACATCTCAAAGGATTATCTACAGGAATTAGTGTCTGCTGTATCATCGCAGCCACCTCCAGGAGTTGTCCCAACTGGCGTGGGGTGATCCTATCTCCCTATGCAGTCTTACAACATGGGTGATGATAGATGTGCCGCCCGGCAATCAGATAACTCCTAGAATATTGGTTTGCAGCCGCTATATTTGTATCCCAGTTGATTTGTAATTTGGTATTGATTTATAATGTATCTCCTGCTGTATATCCTATTGGAAAATTGTTTTGTTAATTGTCCGATGTCAACGGAGTCGCTATCCGCATTGTGGTAAACTGTATATGAAGGAAACATTTTAAAGAACGTTTTTATTTTAAGTCATATTTACAAAGGAACACATGCCCACCATGCTTGGCCCTGCATTAATTGCCAAAGCTGGAGAAATGCGAGGCAGCACAATGTACTGTTTTGTGTTACTCTGCACATCATTATCTACAATGCTGCTAAATATTTATATACATCTGTATGTCACTGCACTGTAGCCACTCCACTATTCGATATTCTACTCTATGCTACTCCACTCTAAACCTCTTCCCTGTAGGTGACTCCACTCTACCCCACTCCACTCTACGATATTACTCTGTACGAAACACCACTGTACGCCACTCCACTCTTTGCTGTTTGCGCTCTTACACTGTACGCAACTCGACTCTACACCACTCAAGTCTACACCACTCCATTATATGCTACTCCAACTGTATGCTACTCCAATATATATATATAGTATTATACTCTACACACTTGATTCCACTATTACACTATACACATCTCCACTGTACCACGCTACTCTATGCTACTACATTTCATACAACTCTACTTTTTGCCTCTTCATTGCACGCCACTTAACTGTATTCCACCCCGTTATATGTTACTACAGTATATGCTGTTCCACTCTTTGCCATTCCGTTGTATGCCACTCTACCCCAGGCTATTTCAATGTATGCCACTCTACTCTATGCTACTCATTTGTATACCATTCCACTTTAACCCACTCCATTCTACAATATTCCATTGGCTGCCACTCCACTATACACCACTGCACTGTATGCTACTCCAGTCTACCCCACTCTACTTAACACCACTCTACACTGCGCTATTCCACTCTATGTCACTTCATTATACACGTCACCACTCTGTGCCACTCCACTCCAAGCCAATAAATTCTATACTAGTCCAATGATCACTCTTCCACTTTACCCCACTCAAGTCCACACCACTCTACAGTGCACCACTTCACACCATGCTATTCCACTCAATACTATTCCACTCTATTCTGCTATTCTAGTTTATGCCACTCCACTCTACTCCACTCTATGCTAGTTCACTGTAGGCATCTACAATTTATTCCCCACCACTCCCTGGTGTTCCACTGTACCCCACTTCACTGTGCATCACTCCACTGTATGCTATTAAACTCTATCCCACCCAAATATACCACTCCAGTCTACAGCACTTCACATTACGCCACTCCACTGTACGCTATCACATTATACGTTATTACACTACATACCACTCAATGCAACTGCACTGAAAGCAACTCCATTCTATGCTATTCCACTGTATGCCACTCCACGGTACACTCCTGCACTCTACACCACTCCAGTGTACTCTCCTCCACAGAATGTTACTACACTTTATGTGACTCTACTATACTCTACTCCATTCTATCCCTGTACACACCAATGTCCAGATTTTCACCTGACCAATATGCTCTATTGTACAATACAACAGACCACTCAACTGTATGAGATACTACTCTAATGTATAACAGTTTCCCCGACTCTTGAATGTATGCCACCCCACTCTATGTAAATGTAGGTGTACTTATATAGCGCAAACCTGTCACCCAAAGGGCATCCTGGCGCTTGCTTAGGGAACCCGTCCTGGTATTCCCCTGTGAGAAACCCCGGCAGGGTGTCCACAAGGTGAAAGTCAGGCATCCCGCCGCGAGGGGCCGTTGTGGAGATTAAGCAAGCTATTGCCCAGAGTCGCAGAGTGTGAACCCGTGAGTCGAGGAGGCACCGGGGCGAGAATTATCGAGTCCGTGGAATTTTTAGCCCAAGACCCGCCGAGGCGGGGAATTGAACCCTGGTCCAGGACCGATCTCAGCTTCTGGGTCTGCCGCCTCTAACCCCTGAGCCACACTTCTCCTCTATGCTAATCCACTGTACCCAACTCCACTCTAAGCTGCACAATGGTACACTACTCCACTCAACACCACTGTAAAGAATTCCACTGTAGGCTATTTCACTCTATGCTACTCCACTTTACGGTAATCCACTCTACACCACTACAGCCATAATTCATAAGATTCAAGACCAATTTCCTGCGTGGACTGGATGGGGACGGAGATATGCACATTCATCTGTGAAATGGCACATGAGCATTTTAAAATCCCTGTGGTCGAAACAGACAAATGTGACATAGTGGATTGAAAGCCAAGCAATAAACATGCAGAAGAGTGAAACAGCAACCCCCACATTTCTAACTTAGTGACTTCCATTAAGACACTGAGACCTGTATATTCAAACTAAGTCCTGATAGCAATTCATTCATATCAATGAGATCAATGGGATGACAAGGTCACTGTACGCCTGAGATAGAGTAGAACAAACAACGACACGATTAGCAAGTCAACAGGCACTGAACCTGATATTGGCAGGATCATATAGAAGTCAGTCAGATTTCCACTGGTATACAAACAACATAAGGATTGCTTCATCATGAGTTGCTAAGACCGTCAATTGATTGGATATAGGGTACTATACCCAATATGAAACTGTGGTCTCAACAACCTGATCAATCACATGAGCTATCAGAAACTGAGGGTCGCTGGGGAGTATGTCCCAAGAGGGACACAAGACACAACTAGGCACATTGTTCCAACTATCAGCACATAACCACACGTGATGTAATGTACAAGTCCTTGAGGCTTTATGCCACTCAAAGGAATGACACCCTAGTGAGGACTGCGAAATGTGACTCTCCCACACAGATAATCTATATATATATAAAAACGAATGTATGTCTGTCTGTCTGTTTGTCCTTTATGCATTACTACACCATTCATCCGATTACCATGAAACTTTGGGAAGTTGTTGAGTACACTCCCTCGAAGGTTTCTGGCATACATTTTTTTAAAGATCGTCCCCCCAGGGCCCTGATAATCTTTCGAATACTGAATTTGCAACCACGACTTTGCAACTGTACAAGACTTTCGGTGAAAAAATGATGAACAATGTCATTGAAGCTACAATTTTGAATGGGAAATTCAAGGGGGAGGATGTACTGTTGCCACGTATTCCAATTATCCCAACAGATATGCCATTTGAATTCAAACAATTACAGTTTCGGGTGCGACTCGCTTTTGCAATGACCATCAACAAAGCACAAGGACAATCGCTGCAAGTGTGTGGACTAGACTTGGAGAATCCGTGCTTCTCACATGGACAACTGTATGTGGCCAGCTCATGCGTTGGAAAACCTTCTGATTTATTCGTGTACGCACCAGACGGAAAAACAAAAAAATATCGTGTAACCACAAGCACTCGTATAAATAAATAGAATTACAACGACACTTTGAATTGTTTTCCATATTAAAATGAATATGTTTCAATAAACATGACACAATGCAAATTGAATGTTTTCATAACAAATTAACTTGAATTTCCTTTCTTCTGAGATCGTAGCAACGCGCGACGGGTAAGCTAGTCACATATATAATACAGACTCCTGCCCAAATATTTACACATATGTGGATAGTGGCCTCAGAAATGTTACATGTATCAACATATCATGAGAATAGAAGCAACATCTGGTCTCTCCCGATAATTTCTAATCTATTTGCTGAATCCATAAAAGTCATTACACACCTATGTGCTACTGTTTTGCAATTGCTTTTATTTTTATAAACTGTAGTCACTATGAATCCCATAAGACCAGCAATGGGCTACTGTTCGAAGAATATAAATAGTTGAAATGAACTATGTGAACAAGACCCTCTGACTGAAACTTAGTAGTGGTTGCTGGTGGCAATATGTGGTCACTAATAAATTAAAAGTGATACATCACCATCCCGGAGTGCGGTTTATAATCCTTTTGGTGATAAATATTTATATATATTTGGCATGGAGAAAGATCATGGTCCAGACGAGTGCTTTTTGTAATTTGGTGTAAAGCTGTTCAGTAGTTAAAGTTTAAAGATTTATGTATATCTAGAGATCCAGATTTGTCGTAAATCCGTGCGAATTACTCTAATCCACACACCAACAGCAATTCAGTGATTGGCTGGTGTCAACCTGAAAGGAAAGTTACGGCCGGAATTTTGTTCATTGGCATACTGTTCCCAGGGGGGAAATAAAATGGAAAAGTGATAGGAGTGGTGAGGGTAGAGGTACCCTGACCCCATGGGATGAACTGCTCTGTGAGGGACCCCCGATGGGCACGAAATTGAATTGTTAGCATGTGGGGATCCATGAATCCACCTGGATCCTCACGGATTCAGGCAGATTCGGTGGATCTGCAGATCTGGACACAAATTTAAAAAAACACATAACCCACTCACGCATATACTTACACCCTGCCACACACTCACATACCTACACAGCCACCCACATACCCATACAGCCACTTACACACCACTCATAGACCCACATAATCACTCCTATACCCATAGATCTACTCATACACCCACACAGTCACTCACACACCCACACATAGGTAGTGATACACTTCTCGAAATTGCAACAGAATATGTTTGAATTAAATGTGTTGTTGTTTTAGTATTGAATTGGTGCAATATAACCGGCAGACTACTTATTTGTCTGAGGATTTGCAATATACTCACAGATCCATCAAATTCTTTTTTAAAAAGCAAGACTCGATGCATTGCATTTATAGAAAGACTGTATAGGTTACCTTAATCTTTATAAAACATAATGAGAAAGAATGTATGAAAATAGTTATGTATTTACTTGTGAAATATTGTAAACTGAATTTATGGGTCAAATTATAGTATAATATATATTAAATAAACTGCGAAATCCCCCCCCCCCCCAAAAAAAAGTACAAAGGTCAAATGGATGTTATAGTTAGGAAATAACATTAACAATTTTAAAAATGTACTGAAAAAACTCAAAGGTTTCTGGGACATTAAAGTTTGAAAAGAAAGTAAAAAAATCCAGTGGTGGAATCTTATTAAAATAATCATCCTTCCTGTATCTCTTCCGCTGTATTCCTCTTTTTCTCCCCACAGGCTTTTTCAACAAGATAGATTCTTCATTGCAGTAGTTTATTTGATTTTATAGGAAGCCTCCATGTTAGATAAAGTTTCTCAAGCAGCCTAATGAGCACATAGAAATTTCGCTCTCTGCCCTGCCATTTTACTATCTTGCCTCATTCTTCTCTCAATTTCCTTTGGTTTTGGGCAGGGGTTCATTGGAACTGGGCTGTATGTTTTGTGACTATTTGTCATTGGGGAATCGATTGTTCTTGGTGCCGGTATTGTGGATTCATGCAAAAACAACAGTTGATGGAAAGAATGCAGAACAATGTCATACATTCCCCCCAGTACAGAGATCTGGGCCTAAATCTATCATTTTTTTGCTCTCCATGCCATTCCAGTTTGAACCCAGCTATATGCAAATCAGTCTTGACCCTGTGCCCCATGGGAACAGTCCAGCCCGAACTGCCAAGCCAGGTCCTCCCTGGACTGGAAACAAGCATCCTAGGACCGGTTTCGGCTTTCAGCCCTCATCGGCCAGGATAGCTTGATTCCAGTGGCATGGAGAGCACGGGACTCACGTCTGAGCAAACCCGGCGCACTTGGGCCGACGAATGCAAAAACAACAGTTGATGGACAGAATGCAGATAAAGTTTACTTCAAAAGGATCCAGTTGAAGACCATAATGGTCCACCATCTTATCTGGTAGTCTCCTAGGCAAATATTCCTAGACATTACCCTGATCAATCGTTTTACATATTTAAGCTATAATCCTAATCCCCCCTCTTGTTATCACAATAGCTTTCAGGAGAGCTGGGAGAAGGCTAACTCCTCTGTATAGGCCAGATATTCGAGGGGAGTGTGTTCCTCTCTTTTGGGAACTTGCAACAGGGTTTCCCTCCCTCATTTTGGCTTTATAAGGTATATGCATGCACAACACTTCATTCATAGTCATTCATAGTCTTAAGAAAGATGAGATAAGTTGCTTCAACAATCCCCTTTTAGAGTTGTTAACAAAAGCACCAGAAATATTGTTTTGGCTGCAAGTGTATTTATCTTTTCTCATGTGTTCAAGCATCTGATCCTTTTCAGCTATGGGTGGCTAAGTGGATTAAACTCTTGAACACATAGGTATCGGCTGGGGTTTTGGGGCTTAGTAACCTCCCGGTGCAGAATGTCTTGAACGTGTCATGCATTAAGGTACATCATATCAAATGCATCAAGGACTTTTACTATACCACGTGCCGTCTTCGAATCATGAAGCTCCGTGTTGATGATTGCTGCATCCATTGTGGGCACGCAAAGCAATTTTGGTTCATCTCTTTGCCTCCTCTCCTAACCTGCATTTATTCTGGGCTTTTGTTTTGGGAAAAATTAACATAATTTCACGCTTAGCTGTAGGGAAGACTCAAATTGGATCATGCTGGGGAATTTGCTGGCTATTCCTCAACACCTGACCGGTTTCAATATCCCTGGCCAGGCTGGTGCTGGCACAAACCAGGCTCTCCAGTGGTGTCCTTATTCTCAGGACTGGTGGCAGGAATTTCGGAATATTTACATTCTGGAAGTGTCTCTGCAAGAGAATGATGCACAGAGATGGAAGTTGGACAGGACGAGGGACCCAGTTATGCTTTAGCTGGGCGGGACACTTGCTGGCCAAGACATTGAGGCCTGTATAGTCTTTATTTATCACCACAATGCGTCCCTCTTTTTAGTATTTGGATATTTGGGGTTGGATTTGTAGGGTTGTGCTGACTTCCTGTTATATCTCTTCTGTCTATAACTAATGTTTTGCCAATGTCCTTTTTTGGTTACTAATTTGCTTGTTCCCTTCTAGGGATGTTTTTCAATTAAAAAATTAAAACCTAAACAAGTAAAAAAATGAAAAGCGGACGCATAGCTATAGAGTGACAGTAAACTTGCCTTAGGAACATAAGAAGACAAAAGAAACAACAGAAAGAAATGCAGGCTGAAGAAATGCGAGAAAGACATACTTACATGTTGATATGGCAGGGAATATACCAACAACCCCTACTCAAAAAATGGACCTGGCCAGTACTGATGAATCATGCATTACCCTGGAAGTCAATTTCTGCCATCATATATTAGCATGTTTTATAGAAAATAAATGTACTTCTTATGAAGGAGAAGGCAGTTGACCACTAGTTGAGATGCTATATTTCTACTATGTGACCATTTTTCAGCAAGAGAAAATACTGATCCCCTTTTGTGCAACAGCCAAATTAATTGTAGATAATGGTTGAGCCTTAGGCATATGGGGAAATTATAGCAAGATTATAGTTATGTGGCCTTTATGTATGACCCAGAAAAACACTGCAACAAAAAGTCACTGCAGCTGTGCAGTTGCAACTCTGCAGGGCTGAGATGTTCCTGCTGTAGGCATTATTGGCAAACCTCTGACTATGAGTATAGCCGTGGTAATCATGGGTGATACTCATACCAATAGCTGAATATCATTTATTGATCCCCGAATCCAGAACTCGAGAACTAACTGCAGCACTTTGCCCTACTGTGGCAGCAAGCGCTCAACAATTAGTTAGAGTATCATTTGTTCAGGTATTTCTTCCCTACAGTGATATACCAAAAAGCTGCAGAGCTGCATATGTGAAGTACACCCTAAAAATAAAAACTCAAACCTCCTCAAAGTCAATAATTTCGTCGCCTTCTCTTATCATCCCTTTCCGGTATAGTTACTGAGCAATGAGTATACGACAAACCGTTGAATCATATAAAGGAGAAAGACGTGTTGGGCTTGTGGTAGGTTGGTTTCAAGGCACATCAAAGTACAGAACCCGCAACACTCTGGGTGATGGATAACATCCTCCACATTTTTAATACGGGTCACCTCAGGCTCCCCATCCTACTGGATTTGGCAGAAACATAACATAATGTTAACTATCCATTTTGCCTTGGAACTCCAAGACCTGCCTTTACTCATGAGCTTGAGACATACTGTGAATTGACCCTGCTTCAGGCAGGTTGCTACCCCATGCCGCAACAGCACTACCTGTTGCACATGTGTTCCCTGCTCGCTGCTGCTGCCACTGCTGCAAGTTTGAGGCCCTCCTACACCCACAGGCTACCACCTGCGCCTCATCCCTGGTTACCAGTGGCTGGCCAGAGGTCTGCTTGCACTGTATTGCTTTGTTTTAGTTGCTTAACTGTTTTGTTTTTCATCCCTCGTTTTTTCATTGTGAGTTCTGTGCCCTCTTTTTCTTTCTGTCCCCTTGACGCTCCTGCGGCTGTGCCCCCTGTGGCCCGCTCCCCTTGCTTGTACTGTATTGCCTCTGTTTTTAACTACTTAAATTGCCAGTTTTTCCTCCTTCACCCTTGGTTTCTGTGCCCTCCTTGCCCTCCCTTACCGTTCCTGCCCCGTTTTTCCCACCGCTGTGTCCCTGCGCCCCCCCCCACTCGCCCATTCGTCCACTTCCTCCTCCCAGCTGCTCCTCCATCCCACCTCCCCTTCTTATGGCGGCCGCGCATAAGGCAAGCCTGTCTGTGCCCGTCTGTGCTTGGACCACACCCAGGACCAGAACCCCTGGCCTCCGCGAACCCCACAACGTCCGTCTCCACTACGATGCCAGCACCTTACTCGTACTCTACACCGGACGATCACACACCTGCTTCCTAGCTGCCCCAAAGCGCATCCAAGGACCCTTCTCCTGCCGGAACTGCAGCTTCACCAGCATTCGCCCCGCCAAGCCACCCACCGTGAAAGAACGCAACCACCTCAAAAGCATCCTTCTCAACACCCACTCTGCCCGCAGACATGCCGTTGAACTCTGGGACCTACTCGACTCAACCTCCCCAGACGTCGCCTTCCTGACAGAGACCTGGCTGAACCCCCTCCTCGGCACCCGACATCGCCATAGCCATCCCGATGGCTACAAAATCGCCCGCAGGAACCGCGCCAACGGAGTAGGAAGAGGTACCGCCATCGTCCACAGGAACACCCTCAGAGTCTCGACCAATACCGACGACACCCTCAGCACTGCCAAACACCTACACTTCCAGATCCACAGCAATCCCAACACCTCCCTCAGAGGAACCCTCGTCTACAGATCCCCCGGACCTCGACCACAGTTCAGGGACTCCATTGCCGACTTCGTCAGTACACATGCCCTCGCCTCGACAGAGTACATCCTTCTTGGGGACCTGAACTTTCACCTTGAGAACTACAACGACCCCAACTCCACCAACCTGATCGACAACCTCGCCAACCTCAGATTCAGAAAACTCGTCACCACATTCACCCACTCCGCCGGCCAAACGCTTGACCCCATCTTCTCCACAAGCTCTCCCGTCTCTTTCAACCACACCACCGAACTCCACTGGACCGACCATAGCTGCATCCACTTCACCTTCCGGAAACCCACCAAGCACCACCACACCCAACAGATCCCCCGCCGCTGCTGGAGCAAAGTGACCGAAGACCAGCTAACCACCACCCTCGCCCAGAGCCCATCCGCCGACAACACCGACCCCGACACCACCGCTCCCCACCTCAGACAATAGATCGACGACTGCGCCAACACACTGGCCCCGATCAAGAAACCCTCCAGTAGACACATCAGCAAGAAAGCCAACTTGTTCAATGAAGACCTCCAGGCCTACAAGCAAATCTGCCGTAAGCTAGAGAAGAAATGGCACAGCAAACAGACACCGGACAGCCAGCCAGCCCACAAGAACGCCACCCGCAGACACCATCAACTCATCAGATCCACCACCAAAAGAGCCTCCTTCAAAGACCGCATAGACAACAATGCACACAACAGCAAAGAGCTCTACAACATCGTGAAGGAACTCTCCAACCCCAGCTCCAACACCAACATAATCCCACCTTCGTAAGACCTGTGAGACTCCCTTGCAAGATCGCAGACATCGACGACAGCTTCAACGTTACGACCGCCCCAACAACCACTGAGACCTCTGCCCCCACGGCCACCATCCACACCGACCTCCTGCTCTCCTGGACTAACATAAACGATGACAACACCATCAAAATCATGACCACCATCCTCTCCGGATCTCCGTCAGACCCATGCCCACACCACATCTTCAACAAAGCCAGTACCATCATTGCACCCCATCTCCGGAAAGCCATCAACATCTTCTTCGAGACAGCAACCTTCCCAGAGAGCTGGAAGCATGCCGAGAACAATGCCCTACTCAAAAAACCCAAGTCTGACCCCAAGTACTTCAAGAACTTCCGGCCCATCACCCTGTTCCTGTTCCCAGCTAAGGCAACTGACCCGCTACCTCAAGGAGAACAGCATCCTGGAACCGTCCCAGTCCAGGTTCCGCTGCAACCACAGCACCGAAACTGCCCTCATCGCTGCCACCGATGATATTAGGGCCCTACTGGACAATGGACAAACCTCTGCCCTCATCCTCCTGGACCTGTCAGCCGCCTTCGACACCATCTGCCACCGCACCCTACGCACATGCCTCCATGATGCTGGGATCCGAGACAAGGCTCTGGACTGGACCACCTCCTTCCTCTCCGGCAGAACCCAGAGCGTCCGCCTCCCCCTTTCCACTCCAAAGCCACCAAGATCATCTGCAGCGTACCTCAGGGCTCATCCCTCAGCCCGAAGTTGTTCAACATCTACATGGCACCGCTCGCCCACGTCACCTGAATGCCTGACCTCAATATGATCCTCTCCCTTACCAAGGACTCCCTCACCGCCAAAACCAACCTCCACGAAGGAATGAAGGACATCGCCGAGTGGATGAAGAACAGCCGACTGACATAAACTCGGACAAGACGGAAGTCTTCATTCTTGGCTCCATCCCCTTGGCCTGGGATGACTCCTGGTGGCCAACCGCATTGGGAACAGCTCCAACATTCACCGACCACGCACGCAACCTCGGGTTCATCCTCTACTCCACTCTCTCCATGACATAGCAGGTCAACGCCGTCTCGGCCTCCTGCTTCAACACCCTCCACATGCTCCGCAAGATCTACAGGTGGATCCCCGCCGAAACAAGAAGAACGGTCACCCAGGCCTTCATCAGCAGCAGGCTGGACTACGGGAACTCCCTCTATGCAGGAGCCTCGGCCAAACTCCTGAAACAACTACAACGCATACAGTATGCCTCTGCATGCCTAATCCTCGACATCCCTCGTTGCAGCCACATTACACCCCATCTGAGAGACCTGCACTGGCAACCCGTTGACAAGAGGATCACCTTCAAGCTCCTCATCCACGCACACAAGGCACTCCACAGCACCGGTACAACATACCTCAACAGACGACTCAGCTTCTACACCCCCATTCAACAGCTGCGCTCCGCCGTCCTCGTCCTTGCCCTTGCCACCGTTCCCCGTATCCAAAGAGCGATCTCCGGCACCAGGTCGTTCTCCCACCTCACCACTAAGACCTGGAACACACTCCTCATCCTCCTACAGCAGACCCAGGACCTGCAAACCTTTGGAGGACTCCTTAAGACCTGGCTATTCGAGTGGTAGCAGCACCCCGCCCCCTCCAGCGCCTTGAGACCCTCATGGGTAAGTAGTGCGCTTTACAAATGTTCTGATTGATTGGCTAATTGAATTGGTGGTGAGAACAGTGCTAACGTTAGAGAGGATGAGTGTGCAGCTAGGATAGTGTGCTGTGCATTTATCATGATGATACAGCAGTATCTTCAATGCTTAAGAACATAAGTTATGTCATAGGTCAGACTATTTTCCCATCATTCAAAATTGTATGTTTGTGGGCACTGAAGCGGCAAAGTGAGGCTGGCACGCCATTAGTAGATGAAAACACATTTACTGAAGCTCTTCTTCTCCTAACTAAAGCAGTTCTTTACTATGAATCACATAAACAAACACAGACAAACAAACAGATGACCACCCTCACACACTCAGACTCACAAACACACTCCCACTGCATGCTTCTGTGAACAGTGACTTGTTTGTGTTGCTGGACAGCAGTCACCAATAGCTGTGTACCATGAAGTCCTGATACATATCTTCCATAGAGGTCAGTGGAATCTGATATATTAGCTTGATTCACCTACAGTGTGCCATCTGCTGTTACTGCTTGAATGTCTCATTCATTCCCTTTATAAACCAGGGGTCCTTTTCTCTCACAGGTACAGCAGGAGAATGCCCAATTTCCATTATTTCCTGTGTAAGGTCTGAAGACCCTTTGTGCCACAGTGACTCTGACTGTACCGGATCACAAAGGTGCTGTTATCAAAGTTGTCGAATGATGTGCACATACCCACAAGGTATATATGGAAACACATTTACTTGATGAATAATTTTAAATCTGCGTATGTCTTGTTTTGAATTATTCTGATTACTTTGGAGATGCCATCTGGACACTTTGGAGTAGAAGGTCACAGGCTAAAGTTATAGCCAGGTTATGTGGAAATTGCAGGGTATTTGCAATAGTGTTATATTTTCAAGTGGACCCGTTTGCTGTAAAAGAACAATGAAGTCACTGCTGTCAGGTGAGCCTGAGAGCGGACCTGGTTTGAGCAAAAACCTCATGCATGATGACATTCTGCACTAGTATGACGTGGGTTGAGGGTGGCATGTGCATTAACTCAGATTTATTCTGCTTCAGTGGCATTTGCTATCCATCTGAGTGGGGTAGTGTGTGTGGATATAGCTCAGTAATAGAAGTATTGTTAGTGATGGTTGGGAACACTACGGTTGCAGCTTGTAGATGTTTCTCAGACAATGGTAGAGTTGGGTCACCTGGCAGTCACTGGTCACTAGAAAAGGGCCCAGGATGTATATGATGATATTGTGTACATAGAAGAACACATTTAAGGACTCTGTGGACACATGACTCTCTGAAAACTCTGCACATTTTGGATGTGGGTTTTAAAAATACATCTATGAGTTTTGGGCTATGAAACCTATACGCAATGACAATTTACTCTAGCTAATGTGTTGCACTTTCCAGTCATATGCAATGGCTAATATAAGAAGTAAATACATTAGTTAACTGGGGAGGATCCTTTTAGATTTTTTTTTTACATCTCAACTTGCATTTGGATTACATTTTTGGGCTTAGAAAATATATGCAACATAATGAATGGAATGATGTAAGAAGGTTGGTTACAGAGCTGTAAAAGTAAGCTTGACGGTAGACAAAACCAGCCATATGTTGTGACTCAAAGTGAGTTTACATAATGCAGCAGCCATGTAAGGTAGCAGATATCAAACTCCATTTTGTGAGTTGCAGGTCACGCTTGAATTGTGACTTGCAAAGGCATAAAAAAATAGACTCACACAGTCCTCTCCATGAATAGACATCTGCACACCACCATCCTCTCACAGGTACACTCATGTACTCAAAGAGGCACACTCATACAGAGCAACACCCAGGGACAGACATTCACAAAATGCCACTGACACATGCATATTTGCATACTCATAGAAGGAGACTAACAAATGAGGGCTCACATACACAAACCATAATGTGAGTCATACTCACGCTCATAGACTTATAGGCACAGATATATACTCTGGGGAACACACACTGACATCGGCACACCACCACTGAATCATGTGCACGCTCAAGTACTTATAGGCACAGAGTGGCTATTATAGACATGCACAGGAAATAGATTTCCATATCACCACTTACACAGACATACATGCATACATAAAGGTCCAAACCCACATATGGAGGCTGACTTAAAGAGGTACTCCCAAAGTCATAGGTGCAGACAAACACCCCGGGCTTGTTTAGGGACAAGCATTTCCACCTCGCTACTGAGTCATAAACTTATGTAGGTCCTCATATAGATAGACACATATTGAAAGGCACATCCATGTGCACATCACTGCTTAATGAGGCATATATGTACAATCTCTTAGTAGCAGACAGGCATACATGGCAGACAGAAAATTAGTTACTCAGGGACCACAACTTAGCCATAGATAAATACAGTGACTTAGGCATAGGTGCAAACACATACTCAGAGACACACATGGCACACCACCATTGATACTCACATGCTCATAGACACAGACTCACACTCAAAGGCAGACACCAGGAAACACATTTGCACAATCCCACACACTCAAACACACTCTCACTTACTTAAAGGTACAGACACATATACTATGGAACAAACACAGTGAAACACATTGAACACTGGACCTTAGCCATATGCACGATCACTTGCTAAAAGGTGCAGGCTCATAACCAGTGGCGCTCACTGGAAAATGGATTCATTCACTCACCACTAGCAACACATAGGCACACACACGCACAAGCACATATACAAAGACTCACTTAGACATGTACTTTCAAACACACAGATCCAATTTTGCAGACAGGGGTATACCTGGGGATATGCATTTGCACACCACTACGGAGTCAGACACCTACTCCTAGGGGCAGACTGGCAAACGGAAACATAATCCGAGACTGTCATTTAGTCATACACACTGTGGAACACTCATTGACGGAAATATTACTCAAAGGCAAACACGGGGCACATATTCGCACACTACCATTGACTCAAAGACACACTCACATACTGATTGGCAGAGATCCACTCATGGGCACAAAGAAAGACAGCCATCAGCTTACCACTACTGACTAAGACACACACTCAAGCACTTCTTGGTCCTAACTCATGTACTTACAGGTACACATGGGGATGCACATTAGTACACTACAACTTAGTCATAAACACACTCACATAGGGTCATAATAAGAGGCACACACTTGCAAACATATTAGCTCTCCACCACTGACACAGTCTCATGTACTCATACACACACAAGCCTCAGAAATGTACTTCAAAACTCACGGTCACAGACTTGCACACAGAGGCACACTAAGGGATAAGCAATTACACAGACATGCACTTGGGTATTCATAAGCGCAGACTCACACTCTAGTGCACACCTAGAGACACATATTTGTACACTACCATTGAGTGAGACACATGCTCATCTGCTGTGAGACGCATAATGAAATACGGAGACCACCACGTAGTTACACATATTGACGTACTCATTACTGCAACCACTTGCTCTGAGGCAGACACTGGGCACAGATTTGCACACTACCACTGACTTAGATACACACGTACGTAGACATAGACACTGACTGTCATTCGGAGGCAAACACATTAACACAAATGAATATGCTGCAACTTAGTCATATACATGCACACATGCTCATAGTCACTGAGTCATAATTAGAGCCAATACCTGGCAATCGTAATCACTCATCGCTACTGACTTAGACACATACTCACAAACACACTCACACACACACATAGAGGCTGAGAGCCACTTCCTCACCAACTCATAGGCAACGACTCACACAGAGAGCAACAGACAGGAACACACATTTGCAAATCCCCACTGACTCAGACACATATTCTTATTTTATAGGTGCCGACTGACACTCAGCAGCACACTCTGGGAAACAGATTTGCACATCACTGAGTCAGACACACTCATGCAATCATAGGTGCAGACACATTTACAGAGGCTGGCCTTTTAATAGAGGTCACCTCAGACTTCCCCATACTACTGGAAATAGCTGAAACAGTAAATATACTTGATTATCTAATTCGCCTTTGCACTCAAACACCTGGTTTATCTCATGAGATTGGGACACACCATGAATTGTTGGTGAGAACAGCGTTAAAGTTAGAGACGTGGAATGTACAGCTAGGATAGATTGCCCCATGCTTATCATGATAATTTGGCAATGTCTTCAATGCTTAAGAACATAAGCAATGTCATAGGTCCAACCTTTTTCCCATTATTCAGGGTGGTATGTATGTGTATAAGTGAGCACTGAGGAGGCAAAGTAAGGCTGGCACAAAATGAGCAGTTTGACAACAAATTCACTGGAGCTCTTCTTTTCCTAACTAAAGTACTTCCTTACTATGAATCACATAAACAAACACATACTCACAAACACAATACCACTGCACACTTCTGTTAACAGTGACTTATTTGTGTTGTTAGATAACACCTATAGCCTGCATCATGAAGCCTTGAGGCATTTCTTCCATAGGTGTCAGTGTACTCAGATACATTAGCTTGAGTCACCTACAATATGTCATCTGGTGCTATTCTTTGGATGTCTCATTCATTCCCTTTATAAACCGGTTGTCTTTTTCTCTCACCGGTAAAAAAGGAATATGTCCAATTACCACTGTTTCCTGTATAACATCTGAAGCCCCTTTGTGCCACGCTGACTCGGACTGCATGGGACTACTCAAGTGCTGTTACAATAATTGTCGGATGACATGTGTACCCCCAAAATACATACTTGGTATGATATTTACTTGATAGAAAATGTTAAATCTGAGTAGAGATCTGTTAGAACTGGCACCTTAGGATATCTCAGCCAGACAGACCCTACTTCAGGGGGTGATTACACACACTGTATAACCTGTGCTCACCCTTATGTAGCTTTCCACTGAGCAGTCAGGCCTACCTTAGAGGCAATGTGTAAAGCATTGACACGTCACTCACTCACTATAATTAACTTGAGCATCACAAAAGAAACTTCACATGTGATGGATGTAAATAGCGCTTGTATTCAACAAACATAAAAATCAACACAGCATGAACATCATGTATCTCATGGTATAGTAATCACATTTGCAATTATTACTAGCAGCATCATGCCCAATCATGTTCAAATGAAAAATGCACACTTGGGAAAAATCATATTCTACACCCATCCAGTGTCTTTATGCGGTGAAACCTGCTGTCCACACCAGGCCCAAACTAGCATCTGTATATTTCCCACAGCTCGAGGGTCCAGCCCGGGTCAACGCAATATCAGAAATATGTACATACAAAGAATTATACTACTTTTTTTAGGAAATCAACATTTAAGGTAAATCGCCAGCCATAGTCTTGAATCACAGGTTGTCTGCATACTGTCACTACCACACATTGACTCCTCACTGATACTCAGTGCAATGAGTATTAGGCAGGCTCCATGGAACGCGCTCACACACAAATGCATCAAGTACCCTAATGCAGTGTAAATGATACCTAGCAGATCAATTGATAACACACTGCAGACCCCATGACCCTAAGCCTCCATCTGTCCTCCAACTCACCTCGATTATCCTACACCCCCTAATTGGAGACATACCATCTTTCCCGCCGGCACTAAGTCCTACACGGCAAAAGTCACATGAGGGTATCAGGGAAGCAAGTGGAGGGAGGTAGCATGATTCATTATGAGGCAGTTATCAAGGGAGGTTTGCAAGCCACTCAAGAAGTTCACCACAGAATGCGGTGCAGAAACAGGCTGAGGATACAACAAAGGGGTCCACAAGGTTCTTCCTGCACCAGCCCAGTTCTGTAAAGCACAGGGGGGCCATGCAGTCACTTGACCCCCTTCGGTTCATTCTAAGAATCATTCCTGCAACCCAGTAAATCACTCTCACCACACATGCCAGATCAAGAAAAAACTACCTTGCAACACAATGTCGTCAGGGAAGGCTGTGTGAGGAGAGGGTAGTTGGTCCACTGCCATCTCAGAAGGAGGAGGCACCCTGTCAGGTACACGTCAATCAGAGTTGCATCCAGACAATCCAGGCACAATGGCTTGTGCGCGATGATACGGGTCACACCAGACCTTTCCAGTAACATACAATTAAGAGTTGCATATTTTGTATCTCCCTGAAAATGAGGCAAAACATCCAGTGCATGTTGATATTGGTTGCACCAGACAGTTCTGGTCACACACACAGATGCAAGTTCAGCAATGCCTCACTAGGTAGAATGAGGCAAGCTAGAAATGAGGTCTCAAGTTAGCAAAGGTAAGTAGCTTTATCCAAATATGGACCCTTGCTTCTAATCAGGGTAAGGGGGATACATACTTCAGATAACCCCTGCTCAGCCCTCGTGTAGCTAGGCTTAGACAGACTTACTTATCCCAATCGCAACAGCAGAAATGGCAATAGATGCTTCCTCTTTAATGTTTGCCAAAGATGAGCATTAACATCTTTTCAACCAAAAAACAACTAGTATGGTCATCATGAGGACAGAAAAGACACAGTTCATAGCAACCAATATGTAATTTTGGAAGTAAAAAAATAATTTGAGACCTTCAAGATGTTTGGGAGGACCCTCGCACAGTCAACACATCAAGAATGAATCAAGATTGTGAATCAAGAATGTGGTGGGAGACCAGGAGTAAATCAGAAATGGACCGGTATAAATTAAATGGCCGGTCAGAAGCAGGTGCAGGAGAAATCTTCTGCAACAGTGCCCGACCATTTTGGCTCAACTTTGGCATACATTAAAGAGGAAGCATCTATTGCCATTTCTGCTGTTGCGATTGTTTGTTTCAGTTGTCTTTGTACTGTTTGCCTCTGCCATTGTTTTATTGTTTACACTGCTAATCATTCTGTTTGTATTGTTGGTTGTGTAACTGTATGAGCATCTGTTTGTTTATTGCTTTATTGTAACTTTTTCTACTGCTTAAGTAAATAAGTCTTTTTGTGGTATTAAGTGTTTTTGTTTATGGGTATCATTTTCTTGTACTGTGCTTTAATTAAAAAAAAGTATGTGACTTTGTGCTTGAACCATTCTTATTATTACTCTCTAATAGTGGCATTTTCAAACACACAATTTGAAAAACATATTTACTAAAAGATGCCTTATTAAATTCTGAGTTCAGAGAACCTAAACTTTATTTCTCTATCTTGTCCCAATGTACTTGTAAGATGTTGCAAAGTAATTCCTTTTCTATCCTATGGGACAGATAGCCTTTCAACAGAGAAAAGTTAAATTGCCAGTACTTCACTATCAGGACGTGTTACAGACACCAGTACATGTCCTACCTTTCACATGCACTGCACCCTGTCCAGGGGGCCACCATTGGTCTGCCATCGGGGTGCCTTACATGTAAGAAAAGGGAAGGTTAGGGCCTGGCAAGTGGGTGCACTTTCTAGGTCAACATGGTAGTTAACAAACTGTGCACCTACACTGCAGTAGCATGTCTGAGATATATTTTCAGGGCTACTCATGAGTGGCACAATCATTGCTGGAGGCCCACTAGTAGCATTTGAATTACAGGTTGTGGCATGCTCAGTTCGCTTTACTACGGGCTTACCAGTAAATCAAATATGCCAATCATGGATAATCAATCATAATAACAATTTACACAGAAAGCATGTGCACTTTAGCACTGAATAGCAGAGGTGAAGTGCCCAGAGTCCTGTAGGTAACAAACACAGGTCAAGAAAAAGAGGAGAAAGAAGCAAAACATTTAGGGATAACCTTGCAAAAAGGGCCAAGTCCAACAAGGCACTACTACAGTTACGCCCCCACCTCTGAGGGCTGCAACCTGTTAATCAGACACTGTATGCAACAAGCTTGCAGTCTGCGTGTGGCACGAGAAAGAAATTCGGCACAATAGACAAAGTGGGCCATGCTGGATCCCAGAACCAGTAAATCTGTTCACCACCAACAAGACACTCATGCTTTCCAAGGTCCCCATGATGCAGGGGCCACACGCCTTAGATGCGTCTAGAATTTGGGGCTCCACACAAGGCAATCTGGCACCTGGAACAATTCTTAGTTCCGGCTCACGACTCGCTACCAGTTGAGATCAGGCAGAAAATGTGGGCACTTGAAACAGCAATCTTCTCCAGGTGTCACAAGTAGAAATGCTTGATGTCCCTGAGACCTCCCAAAGAATATGGGGCCCATCAAAAAACCCTTGGACAGCACATTTCAGGGTGTCACACAGCAGCGGATAGTCAGCCCAGGCCAGCCAGTAATCAGGAAGGGCACACAGTCCCTTTCAATGGCAATAATCCTAGTGCACAACAGATTCCTCTGGCAGTTTACCCACACAGTTCCAGATTCTCCAGTCCAGCTCTCTGACAAGAATATCTCTCTCCTGCTGAAGTATGGCACCAGGAGGTATACTGTAGTGTGCCTTTGAAGTTGGGGTAGTTCAAAGAGCCTACTTTTAAACTAGAGATGTCGCTCCTAAATGTCAGTCCTGTCTTCCATGAGGCCGTGGAATGCTTATGTTAAACTTTAGTGGGGCCATGATCTGGCTCCAGAGTCCAAGTGTCAAGACCTCTTTTTCCGGTCTATCCAGCCAGGCCTTTAAATGGCAGGGGGCTGTCATTCCAGTTGAATTCCCAGTATTTTATAGCTGTCACTGGGAAGTGCCCTGATGTGCTCACCCAACCTCCAGGGTGGACTGGAGCCAAGCACAAAGGCACACAAAGAGCTTTAGAGCACAGAAATAACCACTTTTTAGCAGGGGCATTTCATCTCGAATCATGACAAAGCCACCCTTACCACTGCAATGGATTGTCAACGCGAATCCAGTGATAGGAATCATTATGAGGCAACACCACTGCAATCCATCATTTCAACCATTCCCCCCATGTTAGCCTATGGGAAGAGCAAACCTCTTGGTAGTGAAAACACACATGGGTATTCCTCTGTATTTGGGCAAGAAACAGGCACGTGTGCCTGCCCTGACATTTGCTTCACCCCTTAAGTATTACCCTAGTGGTGCTTTGGTGGTATTGAAAAGTCCTCTCAGGATGACTAGTGATTAACACAGGCCAGCCTGTGCAGGTGCGCAATTGTGTCCTAAACCAATCAAATAAGCACCCTATTTTGGCATGTGTGGGAAGGCCATGTGCACATTCCTACTGAAGTAAAGAGGGAAAGTGTACAGAGTACTAAAGTCATTGAAAGAAAGTTGGCAAAAACCAGCAGGACAAAAGGCAAAACCTTTTCGGGGAACCCCCCTATGATGGTCAATGTTCATAAACTCTTTAATGTCTTTTTTTCAAAGTACTCTGATTACTTTGGCGATGCCAATGGGGCACTTTGGAGTAGAAGCCCATAGGCTACAGTAATAACCAGGTTATTTGGAATGTGAAGGGTATTTCCTGTGGTATTGAGGGGCCATGACAAGGCCACTTTTCAGAAAACATATATAAAAGGTCATAAAGCGGCGGTAGCATGGAATTTACTCCCAGCTGATCTCCAACACATTACAGAGTTTCGGATCTTTAAGAAGCAGCTAAAAACACACCTGTTCAGAATGATTTACTAACTTCCTGCTGCCCTACCTGATCTCTCCCGCGCCAGGACACTCAAGAGTAACAGTGCGCGCTACAAAAACCACTGTAACATAACATAACATAAGAGATAGTAGAAGTCTTCTTCACTTTTTTAAATGGAAATGCAAAGTGTAAAGATACACACACCTGTTAAAATTGCACCAATTAGTAGCGCAAAGCAAATTACACTTCTTTGACCATTATTTAACCCCCGTTCACCACAAACTAACTGTGGGTGGTAAACCTGAGCCTACAAAGGTCTGAGAAACATGTGCATGCAACATTTACACTAGCTAGCTATTTGTTGTGCCACATGTTAACATACTAAACTATGGATTATGTAAATGATGCCAAACCCACGTACTTCTGGGCACAGTGCAAGATTATAAATGACCCCCTGTGTCTTTCAGACTGATAGTGACAGATCAGTGGAGGTATCAGGTATCTGGAGATGCTGAGATGTGTTGCATGAACAGGGAAGAGCAGAACTGTGTCATATCTCCTAGGATATGCTGCTGTTTTCCTCTCTCTCTGTGCTGCCAAACTTTAGAGCATGGGAGTGTGCAGTCTGTCAAGCACAGGTTTTTCCTGGAAGTGGACAATCCTAGTACAACATCTATTCATTAATACTTTTCCCACTTTTTATGTTTGCTGTACAGAGCAGCACAGATGCCAAGTAGAAAAATATGAAGGAGAATTCTAGAACGTGTTCCATTCCACTGTTATGCCTGCCTCAAGGATGTCTAATGTGTTGGTGCAAATCCCTGTCCACAAACGTTGATAGAGATTTGTGTCAACACCATGTGTGCTTACATGGGGATACCCAATTACCAGTCATGGTATGTTACCTTGACACAAAGTAGTGCAAAGTAGCTCACAGGGTTACTTTAGGTAACGTTCCAACAAAAATCATGATTTATACGGGGAAAGAAATACCACCACAACACTTGGTGCTGAGATTGCGTTACTTTTTCAAACACATTTTAGTAAATCTGGGCCTAAATGTAATATTCTGTTAATGTGTGCAGCTCTAGAATTAGGAAATAAATGCATATTATGTTGAATGTATTCAGCCTTGTAAATTAAGTGATTCCTCTCACAGCATTCTAACTTCTTAATTTGTTGGTTATGTTTTGTTAGGGATGCCCTAGAAACAAGTCTAAGACTGAAGTCCCTGCTTTCAGACGAGCCTCAGAGTGGATATGGTTTCTGCAAGAACCTCTTGCATGATGAAGTTCTGCACTATGATTTCCTAAGGATGAGGGTGGCTTGTGCATTAACTCAGATTAATTCTGCTTCGGTGGCATTTGCTATACATCTGATTGGGGTAATGTGTGTTAGTATAGCTCAGTAATAGAATTATTGATGGTGATTTTCAGGAACACTATGGTTGTAGTTTGTAGATGTTTCCCACATAGTGGTAGAGTTGGTCACCAGTCACTAGGACAGGGGTCCAGGAAGTGTATGATGATATTGTGTACACAAAGGATCTGCAAGAACAGATTCACACACACCTGAGGATACAGGACTCTGTGGACACTCTCAAATGTACATTGTGGATATGGGTGTTAAATATAAATGTATGAGGTGTGTGCTAGTAAGCATGTATTCAATGAAAACTTGAAATAGCTAATGTGTTGCAAGAATGCTTGGCACTTTTCAATCATATGTAATGGCTAATATAATAAATAAATACATCCCTCACATTTGTTGCTGTGCTGCTTATTAAATAAAAGTGTTATGGTGTTTGTGTCATTCACAGCAAACATGTTACACTGCGGAAGCAGATATTGTGTAGTTGTGGTTCAGCTGCATTTCCAACTGAAAGGGAACTTTTTCCTTTGCCTATAATAGATCTGCGTCCACATTGGCACTGAACAAGTACAGCAGAACATTAAGTCCAATTCAGGTGTTAAAAAAGAATTGTTTTCCATTTTAGATCGCAGCCTAGAGCACTTAAAGGTTTTACACCAAAATTAAAGTCAAACTTTCTTTTGAAAATATTTGTTTGTGTAGTTTAGTATGAATATTTTAAGAGACATAGGCATTTACTAATGGAGCTGGGTGGTCTTGAAAGGGATTACACATTGTGGGTATTTCATCTATCTAAAATTGTGATTCTCTGATTTGTGACTCCTGTCAATCATATTTTAATTTTTTGGCAAATGTGGTTGGTTGGCAAGAGAAGATCCTTTTAGATTTTTTGTTACCATCTAGAAAATCTCAAATTGCATTTGGATGATATCTTTTGTGCTCTAGAAAATATATTCCAGAGATAAGGGGAGGCACAACAGTTGAAAAACCCTAGAAAACCATCCATGTGAAGCGACTCAATGTGGGGTTACAAAATGAAACAGCCATACTAGGTAGCAGATACTGATCTCCATTTTGTGAGCTGCAGATCACACTTGACAAGTGACTTGCATACACATTAAAAAAATAGACCCACGCGCAGTCCTCTCCATCAATGGACATCTTCAAACCACTATTCCCTCACAGGTACACTTATGTACTAAATGAAGCAAACTCATGCAGAGCATCACCCAGCGACATACATTCCCAAAATGTCCCTTCACATAATCATTAGAAGCAGACTAACAAATGGGACACACATACACAAACTGTCATTTGAGACATACTCAGGCTCATAGACTCATAGGCAGAGACAAATAATTAGAAGCACACACACGGACATCGACACACCACCACTGAATCAGTTGCACACTCATGTACTTACAGGCACAGAGTGGATATTATAGGCACACCCAGGAAATGGTTTTGCATACCTCCACTTACTCAGACACACACTCGTACTCAAAGTGGCAGACAAACACACAGAGGCTTACTCAGGGACAAGTATTTGTACACCACTACTGAGTCATGAACTCATGCGGGTCCTCATAGACATAATGATATATTGAAAGGAGCCCACATTTACACATCACCACTGAGTGAGGCTTATATTTACAGTCTCTTAGGTGCAGAACGACATACAGAAAATTCATTACTAAAGGACCCAAAGTTAGCCATAAACACAGTGACATATGCATACGTGCAAACACATACTCAGAGACACACATAGCACACCACCATTGACTCAGGTACATACACTCACATGCTCATAGACACAGACTCAAACTCAAAGGTCTACAGCAACAACTTCAGCACTTGAAACAACTACTGGTGGGTCTCTGAAATATCACCAAAACCGACCGACCACACCAGAAACTGCCGCATAAACCTGGAGAGCAAACTGACCATGAAGTCCCAGGTCAATGTAGTCACCTCTGCCTGCTTTTGCACACTTCGCATATTGTGAAAAATCTTCAAATGGCTCCCCCTGAACACCAGACATATCGTTACTCAGGCCCTAATCACCAGCCAATTACTCTACAGCAACACACTCTGTGCTGGGATCTCCACACATCTTTGGTGTAGACTGCAGACCATGCAGAACCCCACTGTCACACTCATCTTAACCCTCCCCAGACAGACCGACCTTAGAAAACTCTACTGGCTCCCCATACAGAACATATGCTAATTCATGGGGTGAGCCAAGCCTACCAAGTACTACATGAACCAAGGACCAACCTTCATCAACCATCGGCTGAACTTCCACCACTCTACCAGACAATTAAGCTTTGCCTTCCACTCATTCACCCACATCCCGACGTACACCTATGCAACAGGGGAGAAGACGCCTTCTGCAACCATAAGGCAAAAACCTAGAATGACCTCCATCTGCAGCTATGGACCACCATCTCTCTACTGGGATTCCCAAGACTACTCAAAACCTGGCAGTTCAACTGAGTTACCTGATACATCCTGACCCTCTAGCACCTGGATACCCTAACGGTTGATTAGCCGCACTATATAAATCCACTTAATTGACAGATTGATTGAACACGGCCATTTAGTCATATACACACTCACATACTTATAGTTGCAGTCTCAAAACCAGAGGCACACACTGGAAAATAAATTCATTAACCCACCACTACTAACTCGGATACACACTTACATACTCATAGGTACCCACACACATACAAAGACTCATTTAGATGTGTGCCAAACCCACAGACCCAGCTTCACAGACAAAAAAAGACTGGTGAACAAAGTTAGACAAAACAAAATAGGGATTAAAAAAATGAAGTCTGGTGGTGTACTGGAGCTATGCGTGAATTGCCAGATGTAACTCCACATGTCACCATGACCCCACATTGCATATGTGAGTTGCATAAGATAGCGCACTTTCATAAGTGATACATATATACACACATGGAGTAGGAGTTGATTTGCACCACACATTTTATTGGTTTTCTAATGGGGAAAAGAATACACCTCACAGAAAACAAAATACAAAAACCAACAAAGCAAACACAGCAGCCATAACAGAGCAACCCAAACCCGACTTCCCCACTACACCCCAATCATCTTCACCCACACATATTAGTTGCACCACAGTAAACCCCCACCCCCCAGTTAGCCATCCTACTTCCGGCCCTGCACTAGGTCTCCATGTACCCAACACTCCCTGCATGCAACTCAACTCAACTCACTCCTAGACCCCCCTCCAAGTATGCCATATTTTCTCATATTCATGCTGGTCCCTATAGACCATTTTTCCCCAACGCTCAACAGGGAATTGTAGAGCATCCCTACATTCCTCATGCTCCCGCTCCCCTTTCCTGCCTGTCATTGTTTCCGTGGGCAGGTGAGCTTCCCCTTGTGTGCCTCATCAATGTACCATACATAAGAAAAATTGCCTCGGTATCCAAGAGGCTGTCTAACAGCTGTAATTCCAGTGGGGAGCCTTCCTCGTCTCTCTGGATCCTGGCCTGAAGGGCTTGTCTTAATTACATTTACTTAAATGCTTGGGAGGGGGCCATCTCATATTCCTCCTGTACGAGTGCAAATGGGACCATCTAGTTAGCATCCCACACGTGTGCCAGGGCTGAAAGGCTAATCAAGTTCTATTTTTGAAACCCTAAAAAGTCCTGTATGGGACAAAGCCTTGTCCCCACCCATAGCGGGGTTTGGGGTGTCAAACTCTGTTTCTACCCCATCTCCCTTGTCAGTTTGCACCACACATATATGACCGTGGTGGTAATTTTGTGTCAACTTTTGCCCATACATCATATGCAGATAACCCCCCTGACTCAGCACTTCCTGATCTATCAGATATGCGGGGTCCAACAGTGGAGTACACACCCACTTGTTGATGATATGCACCTGCACTACTTTATACTTCTTCTGAATATCCAGCAGCACAGTTCTCCCTCGAAGACTGATCTCTGCAATGTGGATAGTGCTACATGAGCATGCCATACAGCTACAGAAAAGACTGCAGAAGAGCATCTGCTCCCCAGAAAAGGTTTCCAGGAGGAGAATATTCTGCAAGATGTAGGTAAACCTGTGTAGCTCAATCATCTTGAACAGTGCTGCCCTATCCCTGAGTGAGATTGGTAGAGCCCTTGACTGTTTTACATCTGACTCCAAGCGCTGCAACAGGGGGCCTATATTGTCCATGTAATGCATTCTACTTTCTCTGGAAACCCAGATGCCCAGATATTTCGGGCCTCATTTATGAGCACTTTTTCACCACTAGAAAGTCACTTTTTTGATGTTCCGGTGGTGCAATGTGCCCCGGAATATTTACAAGGTGATGTAAAGCCACTTTACGTGGCTTTTCATGGCCTTGCAATTATGTGCCCCTTTCACGCCAAACAGTGCATGGAAGGGGAGGTCCATGAGTGCTGTTGTGTTTGTTCCCACATGACACCCATGAAATCTAAAGTATTCCCAGATTTACGAGAAATTGTAAACCTGGGAATGCATCAGAATCTAACACCACCCCAGGGGTGGGCTTAGGGAGGCACAATGAGGAGAAATGCTTTCATTTCTCCTCGTTTTTCCCTCTTCCTATGTGCACTGCACTCTGCAGCACACATAAAAACTGCCTAAATTGATTGATTTTGTTCAGGAAGGTGTCCCTTCTTGCACAAAATCAATCAGCCCCACAATGAAGGCACGCTTGCAACATGGTTCAAGGATGCCGGTGTTGGCGCATGGCAGCTCATTGTGCACCAGTGGGGGAAGGTGGGGGGAAGGACATGAATGCACCATATCTCATAGATGCAGCATTTTCCTGCTCTTTTGTTTTGGAATTGGACAGTGCAGCAAGATTCCTTACTGCCCTGCCCTATGTCAAAACCTCATAAATAAGGCCCTTAAAGTGCAATGGTTCATCTTTCAGCAGGAGCGGCAAAAGTGCCCCGCTGTCTACCCACAAATTGAGAAAAGCAGGCATTTCTACCGATTAAGTCTTAACCCTGAGTAATTGCTGTGAATTTTGAACAGATCCCCTATGCGCCTCAAAGAGACAGCTGGGTTCGCTACATACAGCAGTATGTCTTCTGCATACAACAAGATCTGGTCCTCTTACAAATCACTCCAGCACCAACCCCAGACCTGCTTATCCACCCGCATCCACTCCACTGATGCCTCTATAGCAATGGCAAACAACAACCATGAGAGGAGGCAGCCCTGTTGCGTTTCCTTTGAAAATGGGGAAAAGCCTTATATGAGTCTAGGGACATCATTGCCAAAAGGATCCCAGCCCATCTGCCGCTGCTTTGGCTTTATATAAGTGGCAGAAGTTCAATTTGGTTGACCTATGAGGAATAAACCCATTCTCTTCCAGGTGGGTCTAATCAGATGTAACACCTTGCATTTTGTTTACCAGGGTTTTGTGCAGAGCTTTTGTATCCACATTTACGAAAGAGATCAGTCTGTACAAGTCCCAATTGTCTGGAGGTTTGCCTGCAGGGTGAAATAGAACAATAGTGGCTGTGCGGAGATTGAAATGCCATTCCCCCCTCGATAAGCCACAAGATACATTTTGTGCAAAGGTCCCACAGTTCTCCCTGCCATCTTTTAAAAAAATTCCACTGGGAGTCCTTTTGGACCCAATTTTTCCCAGAGTGAAACTGAACAGGTCCCAGGAATACTTCCTCTTGCATGAGATCAGTCTTCTACTCAAGAGCCGCTATGCTCCCTAGCTACCTGGGAATTCAACTGTAAAGTTCCTGATTTTCAGCTTCGATACCCCCATCAGATTGTCATAAAATTCTCCATATAAGTGGCCATTGTGTCTGCTATGGCCTCACTTCTCCCGACTGCAGACTTATCCATTGCTGTAACCGAACCAATATGACCCAGGTTCCCGTTCGCCCGCAGTCAACCATGCCAACAGTTTCCCCATCTTATCTTCAATCTCATGAATGCATTTCTGTTGCCAACATGTGCCAGTTTGACCTTGTCTGTGACTAAGGAGCAACATTCCTAAATGTTGGTCAAGATGTCCAGCAGTAGAGAGGCTAACATTGCTAACAGAAAAGTCTGCCTCCACTGCCATAATTTTGTGTTTCAGTTATAAATGGCGATGAGACCATTCCTGCCTCTTCTCCACCTGATCAGCAATGATCACTCCTGCTAGGGTAGCCTTGTATGTCTTCCACTGGATCAGTGCACCTGTCTCAACCCTGGACCTTTCCATAAAATAGTGTTCTATTGCCTTGTCCAGATGTTCCACCACCTCCTCATGTAACAGATGACACAATGCCATTCTCCATTATTTCCTGGCTCTAGACGTTGGCGTTACAAAGGTAATACTCAGCGTGGAATGATCTGAGATCCCCATGCCTGAAACTTCACTTCAAAGACCTAAGAAGGGTCAACAGTGGTGTCAGAAAGTAATCAAGGTGCAAACAAGTGTTACACACCCCAGAGTAATAGGAGTACCCACTGTCCGTACCATGTAGTAATTGGCAGATGTCCCCCTGCCCCAGTGGCTTTGCAGAATCTCCCAGTTTCCCCACATATGCATTGCATTACTGCAGGGGAGTAGACGTATCCAGCCGTGGATGCATTATAATAATAACTTATCCCAATGATAGTCAGTGCCAGTGGAAGGTCCAAGATTAGTTGGCCCGGGGAGTTCAGAGGTTCTGCCTGTAGTCCCAGAGGAAAATACATATTAATCAGCAACAGGGATTTCCCCCCACATGCCCTCTACTACACTATAGCAGCCACAATCATTTGAAGGTGCCTGCGTCACCTGCAATGGATCATTACCTGTGTAGACGCTGTCATGTTACAAGAGTGCCCTGCCACTGTGTATCACCCTCTTCCCAAGGGGTCTCAGTTATCCCCTTTAGATGTGTCTCCTGTTAGATAGCCAAGTTTGTAGTGTATAGCTTTGGTTACTAGTTCCCTCTTGATCTTGCTACCTAGCCAATTGTTGTTTCATGTGAGCAGCCTAATGGTGTGTGTCTTCATTATGCAGCTTACTAGTCTCTCTAATCCTGGGAGGGTGTTGCTCCGGTGGGAAAGTCCTGACCCCAACCCATCACACTCATCCATAGCTGATAACACAAGAACTACAAGAACAATCCAACTCCCTTTCCACCATACCTAACCATGCTGCAGTCTTGCAACTGCCCCCAACCCAAATGCTAGTATGCCCGTCGCCAAACACAATCAGAAAACAGGACTAACATCGGCCTTGCTGGCCAACAAATCACACACAGTTGCAGTGCATCAACCATATCCCTCTCCAGCAGGCATCCAGGGGCTGAGTTTGCCATCTGCATTGTAGATCAAGTCCTCCACGAACGAACCCACCTTGTCAGTCTCTAGGGTATCCCATCTGTTGGTAACCTGCCGCTGAAGATCTACTACTATTCTCACCCTATCCAATTGTGCCTGTTCTTTTGTTGGGGTAGTTGCATGCCTCCTCTGTCACCACCTCCAGCGTCGCTTCTGTTTTTGCCATTTTGGTATCTGGTATCTGCCCCCTAATCGGCCAACTGGTACTGCCACCATTCCAACCAGTCCCATACAGCCTCACACTCCATGAAAAATGATTCTCTCCTTGATCCATGACACGCAGCTTTGCTAGGAAAAGGAGGGCTGTAGGAGATCCAGCTTGCAGAGCTGTTGTTTAACTGCCCAAATGGCTTTCCTCTGCCACAAACTACTCTCATGTGGTTGAGGAAGATGTTCACCTGTGCACCATCCACGGGTCGTGGATCTGAGCTGCCAGCATTATTGTGTCCCTGTCCCTGAAATTCAGAAATCTTGCCACCATGGCATGAGTTGGGGGCCCAGGAGGAGGCACCCATTCCAGTACGTCCCTTCCAGGGGCAAGAAATACCTCTGCAGCAGCCTGATCAGGGCAGTCCCTCCTCCCGCTGTACCTGTAGAGAGGGTTTATATACGATGTCCCCCACAGGTACTCACAGATGGAATTAGATCTTCAACCTCATAGGGTACCCAATAAATTACGGGTCTTCCAGAGTGACTCTCACACCTCCTTTGCAGATTGCCCTGACAGCCATCATATCTTCTATTCACTCTGGGGCACCCACCAACCTCTGCCCCACCACCTCTGCAGGCTCACAACAAATCAAATCAGCATGCAACTCACCAGCTTCCTCAACACCTCCACCTCCACAGCAACTTTCCCTATCAGATGGAAAAACGTAGACTCTAGGACCCTGACCAAAGAAAGCCTTGGCTGACCCGACAATCTCAAAAACTATTGTCCAATCTCCTTGCTCCCCTAGAAAACCATCAACCAGCAACTCATCTAATTCCTTGAACAAACAACCCTCTAGGCACCTCTCAATTAAATTCCATGCTAACCATAGCAGTGAGAACGTGCTAATTGCTGCCGCAGACAACATCAGAGCACCCCACGTCCATAGAGAAATGATGGCCATGATCCTCCTTGACCTCTCTGCGTCATTCAAAACAGTCTCCCATAACACCCTCATCAAAAGACTGTACAACATAGGCATAAGGCATCATGCTTTCAAGTAGATCACCTCTTTCCTTAAGGGATGCACACAGAGCATCGGACTGCCTCTCATCACCTTCTCACCAAAAGACATCATACGTGCCATACCACAAGGAACATCCTTTAGCCCCACCATGTTCAACATCTACATGACCTCCCTCGCAGGCATAATCAGATCCCAGGGACTCAACATAATCTCCCACACCGACAACACAATTGATCCTCTCGCTCACAGAGGACCCCACCAACATCAAAAACAACTTTTGCAATGCCATGACCAACGTAGGCAAGGACAGTCACTCAGGCCCTCGTCATCAGTTGCCTCGACTTCGGCAATACCCTCTATACTGGCATCTCCATCCAGCTCCTCAGAAGACTCCAGACCATACAGATTGCTGCTGCTAAACTCACATTTCCCCCCACCTGAGGGACCACCACTTACTCCTCATCCAGAAAAGATACCAGTCAAGATCTTTACGCATGCCTACAAAGCCCTCCTTGACCTAGGACCTACTTACCTCAATCATCGACTGAACTTCCACCAACCCGCTAGACACCTATGCTCCTCTTCACTTGTTCTTGCACCCCCCACTTCTGCTGCATCTGCAGCGGCGGCCACTCCTTCTCCTATATCGCAGCCAAGACCTGGAATGACCTCTTGCTCCTTACCCCCCCCCTCGCTGGCAGAACTTCAGAAAGAGACTTAAGATCTGGCACTTCGACAGAGACACAGCGCCCAGATACTCCGAGGGGTGAGAGAATTGCACTTTACCAATGCTTATTGATGGATTGAGAAAAGGTGGGCCCGTCTTCCAATTTAAGCTTCCAGGGAGCTGCCAACACCTCAGCACAGGCAACTGCTGGGATCATCTCTGTTTCACTAGTGGTCTCTCTGACCTGTAGTAAGGTAATGCCCCATGATTGTCCTGTCAGTTTTCATGTAGCGTGACCTTGCGCCAGCAGACGAGCAGCTGTTCTGAATCCATGCAGCCACAGTCAAGCCAATAGGTGCCGCTCCCAGAACAGCCATTCTCAGGCCACCAAACCTCTTCTGCAATCAAATGATGGGGTCATCCCAGTCCTCACTTCAGCCACACAACTCTCTCCTACTCCGTTGAGCCCCATTGGCCTCCTTTGGGCCGCTGGTCCTCACTAGGCATGAGGAGCCACGGCCCTCCAACACAACATTGGCCTTCAAGATGTCCATGGTCCACTCAATGCCGAGCTCACCAGAAGTAGGGGTAACGACCCACATGCCCCCCTTGCTGCAGCTTCCCCTGCTCTACTTCGCCACTGGGAGACTCCTCAGCCAGCGCCATTAAGCCAAAATTGCGGCCGACCGAGGTTCCCTGAAGTGGTTGCTTCTCTCTGTGCTGCCAGCACATCTGCCACATTGTAGCCTGCAGGCCTGCTGATCCTCTGCAGTGGCCCAGCTACTTCAATTGGTGGCCGCCAAAGGGGGTTCAGGAATATTGGTTTTGGGGGCCTCGGACCTCCAGTAGCCACGCCTCCATTCAACCCTAAGCCACACCCCCTGTGTCAAGCAGTTTTAATGTATGCAAAGTCAGTGTCCCGATTCAAAACCATATCAAAGCCAATACATTGAGACTTACTAATTTAACACAGCCTCACACACTATAACATATATATTTGAACCATGAAAATTGTATATTTCCTGGCGACTGCAGAGATCCCAGCCATGGCAACAGAGTTCTTCCCTCCAGCATTGGAGATCTTATGACTTATTACTATTAATACCTTTGCAGTCTAAAGTTTAATTGTAGAGTCTCCATCCTCTCATGAGACTTACATGTCTGTTTCCAGGAGGAGCTAGCCACATTATGTGTACCATCAATGCAGAGATATCTGCCTAGGCAAAGATGATGATCTCTGTGTGAAGACCTCTCAGCTGGGATACTTACATTTGTGAATTGGGCCCAAAATGCAAGGGTTTCTCCTGTTTAGTGTGGGCATTGAAATGACTAGGCAATGCGCTTTGGATAGATCGGTCAGAGAAATGTATGTACAATATCTTCCAATCTCACTGAATCCTTTAGTCCCACTAAAATTCAGATATAGCAATGTAGAGTTGAATATCATTGCCCCAGAAGGGTCGAGACAGTGGTTACATCCCAGAGCCTATTCATTTGAGGCTGCCATGCAAAGCAAATTTGCAGACCAAGATTCAACAATAAGTACACAATCTCAGTATGGAATCCTTCAGTTTGGCAACATGACTCTTGACATGATGTAAATGAACAGCAAAGCATGAATATTTAGAGAAAGATATCTAAAGTGTCTAAGATGGGCATGCAGCAGGGAGGATGTGATCACTCAAAATCTACGTCATCTGGAACAATCAAATCTGAAATATTTCTCCATTAAAGTACATTTCTTGTTTATTACAGAGTAAACAAGGGCCATGTTCAAAGATCTTTCTTCACAATCTGTCATAAAGAATTTTAGTAGGTGTCAAAAAAACGTATCCACCTGATCATGGAACCTTAATCTGACACCTCCTTCTTTTAGGCATATACATAGGGGATTTTTGCAGCATCTCATTTTGCTTTTCCAGACAGTCATTACATCTGCAAAATTAGGGTGAGTGAACATCAAGATCTGTCTTTGTTTGAACCGTACAATGCCTTTCTTGGAAAAGGAGTGATCATGAGAGCAAATCCCACCTTCACGCCAAAAGTGGTTTCTAACATCCACCGTAACACACAAATGTATTGTGTTTCTCCAGTAGCCCTACATTTCCTGAAGAAAGGTCCTATCAAACCTTATTTATTTAGCGAGTACAAAAGGGATAAATGGTTTATCCACCCCTTTGTTAACTATTTTCGGCTTCGAACTGCAGTTGCTTCGTACACACAATCTATTTCCAGTGTTATATGGCCGTTAGGGTCATTGTTGACATTGCTAAGCTAGCATGAGCTTTGCTGGCATGATACTGCTTTTGAACACATTACTACATGCTCGTTATTTTGCAAGACTCTGTTTATGCCTTTTACATGAGAACTGTTTGCTTTTCACATTCTCTGGTAAGTTCCTGGAGTTTTGTCTGAACACGATGTGCAAGGTAGATAAACAATGTCTCTTATTATTCTGTTCTGGTCAGTCCCTACCACCTAGACAAAACATGCTAAACACAGCTGCACTGCTGGAGAATCGTGCTTTGGCATTACAGGGATGTGTGTTCTTTTAACACACACTTGGAAACAGCTCTTTCCATGGAGAAGAGCTGTGCTGTTCCTATGATGTACACCTTCCATCTAGGCTGGGGTCTGCTGACAAAGCCCAGAGATCTTCTTTTATATATCAAACTTCTTCCAGTCAAGGGGAGGGTGATTAGGCATTATAGTCCTATTTCCACTGTCTGTATAGAATGACATCCCTCTTCATATTCTATGGAATTCTAACAATAGTAATTGTTCTGAGTTTATGCATTTTGTTGCTGAATATGGCTCATATACTGTATTATAGAGCACAATAGTTAAAATACATAATTTTAAACTATTACAGTGACTCTGCCAAATCTTATTGTGGACAAGCACGAGTGAGTGAGCAAAGGGGTAGGTCTTGCTACCGCGATTCCTGAGAGAGTCGGAAGTGTTGTGGTCTGGGTTGTCTAATTATTTGTAGGTTTGTGTGATAATGTAGGAGAACGAATGAGACACCATAGCTAGCCGGTTTTGGGATTTTTGGTACTAAGGTGATAGGTTCGTACACTCCTAAATACCGAGGTCCTGTTTTCCTGCGCATAGTTCTGTGTAGGTGCTAAATCCCCACAACACTAGATTTTTGAATTTCTAATGTTATCATCTAGCTAACAAGCTTTTGTTGGGAAACCCAAGCCTTATTTCGCAGAAGACAAACATTGGTGGGTGCAAGTGAGGAAGTTCTAGTTATTTATATTCCAGATATCTGGAAGCTGCAGATAATGGAGTGTAGCAAGCTGTTCTAAAGAATCTCTTATGATGAGATTCTGCGTTCCTCCAAATTTCTTGATTGATTTGCCACTCTTCTTTGAGGGCAGTGTTTCTTTAGAGTGAATCTCTATGTTATTTAAAATTCATGACTGTCAGTGAAGATTCTATGATGCCGAAGGGAATGCTGTTTACCTTTACGCCTAGTGCTGCATTATATGAATCTTCACTGAAGTCATAAACAACTCTCTCACGTCCCCAATCCAACCTTCTTTGAAGAACAAAATATTCAATTAATCCCCAAAAGCAACAGAGCTTGTGAGGCCACAGGCAGTAGAAGGCATGCTGGCAGATGAAAGTTGCTGTCTCCCTAAAGGGTCAATTCTTTCTTTCACCTATGAGTAAAGAATTCAATTTGGTAGCACAATGTTAAAGTTTCACCCTGGAAAATGTCCTACGCAAACAAAAAGAGAACAATTTCAGAGAAAAATTAAAGCCTGCTAGGGTTAAGGAGCTTTCATTCTTATTTGGGAAATTCATGTTTTGTTTACTTCATTGTTCTGGGGTCCATTTAAGCAGTTAGGAACATTCTAAATTCATGACTTCAGTGGCAATCACTATGATGCAGAATCAGGACTACAAGTAAGTAACATTCCCCTAGAACGTGGGAAAGCAATCGGGGGTGGAAAAAAGATAGATAGCAAGAGACAAGTGGGCATTTTATAAATAAACATCAATCGGACAGTTTTCAGTTTTCTATTAACATGTCATTAAGAAGGCTGGTTTTCTTATTGGTACTCTGAACAAGTTTTCATGAAAGGCAAGATGGTGCTCGAGTAACCCCTTCCATGCTCATGACGAGCTCAGCTCGTCATGACCACACCTGTTTCTATTGACCTTCAGCACAGAGGGAGAATATCTCAATCAGTGATGGTGGTAAGTTCATCACTCGAGCCACTCCCACAACCGAACCTCTATCCCCCAAAATAGCCAATCAAAGTAGGAGCATTCACTGCGAAATTGACTTAAGCTCTAGGACTGGGGAGGTATATTACTACAGTCAGCTTCACAGAAGGTTTTCTGGTGCAAGCTGCGCGCAGTAGCGCGCGTTGAGTCAGATGCTGCTCCCGGCTGTTTCTGCTGTCTCGCCAAACCTGCGGCGCTCGCTGATGGTTCGCAGACATGTTGCCTTGCTCCGGTTCCTCAGCGGGGATAGTCAGACAAAAATTGCAGGTTGCAGTGGAAAGCAGTGAAACAGCGGGTTGCTCAGTCAGCCCTCTCCTCATCAGTGGCAGCAGGACAGCCTCCATCCCCGCGGCGCCAGACTGCTTCAAAGAACACCACTGGTGGTGAGAAGGGTGATGGTCGAGCTGGCAAGGGGGAAAATCTGGATACATTGGAAAAAGGAGCTCAGAAACCTCCCCCTGAAGTGGAAGGGTGTCAGCCTTTGATTACTAAATGATTTGGCACTATTGGTGCAGGCACTCAGTTGATGGATGGTCAGGAGAGGGTAGAGGGGGCGCAACTGGTAAATAACTCTAAAGCTGACTGCGAGACACCTACTCCAGCTGTGGAATTTGAGTTTGAGCCATTGGTAAAATCTAATAGAGAGCATGCCTCAGAAGCTACATGTAAGGGAGAAGAACAAGCTCCCCTTCCAGGCCCTTTGAATTGAGATAAAGTGGCTGAAGTAAGCAATACAATAATTAAAGTGGTGGCGTGCTTCATTCGGATAGAGTCACCAAGGATAAAGCAGTAAGCACCCCTCAAAACCATGCTATGTCCCATGATGTGACTCAGAAATTTTATTTTCTGACAGGTGAGTCAGAAATTTTGGATGCTAGAATATCAGCATCTAGTGTGGGGAGGTGAAAAGTTACAATCGCAGAGCTCGGCTTGCCACTAAGGAACTGCAGGGTTCTGTTAGGAAAGTGGGAAGATTGCAAGCACAATTTTATAAGACCTGTTTTTTCCTTTATAAGAACCCCGTAAAAGATTGCTAAATGGGTGAACGGCAATGGGACATATGGGATGTATGACGTTACAACGCAGGCTATTACAACGCCTGCCTTTACAACGCGGTTTTTACATCGCATACCATTACAACGCATAGTGCTTTTAGGCGCTGGATAGTGATTTATTTAATTTACTATTCCAACTCCAGTCCCCCTGGATAGTAGGGAAGGTGTTGGATAGTAAATTAAATATATTCCCTATCCTAGAGCGCCCCCCAGCGCAATGCGTTGTAATGGTTTGCGTTGCAATGACTGCGTTGTAATGGTAGTGCGTTGTAAAAGTTTCGTTGTAAAGGTTGTTCACCGAGAAAAAGAGCCAGATGTTTTAATTAAGTGTTAGGATTTTGGAATGCACCCGTTCTCCATGTCTCATTCTGTTACGTATGGGAGATTAGGGGTTTGGGATTTCAGGGCAAAATCTAGTTTTTATTGGTATGGCAATTTTGCAGCTGTGGCTAGCCCGGTTCGTAGCAGTGTATAATTTAGAAAAGGCTGTCTATGCGAGAAAGGGGGCTTGTGCTTGAGCGAAAGGGGTGAGAATCTGGGTGTCATCGACAAAATGGGTAGAGAGGAGTTCTCAATCAGGCAAAGCCAGATAGTGTTATTAACTGACTGCTGCTATGGCACACTGCACTTTACAGATATATGGAGATGTTATGGGAAATTTTCAAAACTAATGGCCCGCTCCTGTCTGCCCCTATCTTGTAGGTTTCAGGGTGATTCGGCAAGCCGGGCCGAGAAAAAAGGGGGGTCCCAAAACATGTTTTTCCCCATGCAATTTTCCATAGGAAACTTTAGCTGCGGCTACAGCCTGAACTGCTGAACGGAATTACACCAAATTTGACAAAAAGGTAGCTATTGGTTCAGAAAGAACTTTTTTTTGTTAAATGGTGTAAATCCGTTCAGTAGTTGCTGAGAAAATCAAAATTTAAAAAATATCGATATCTAGAGGCGAGCAGGATCCGCTCATCCTCCCGATCACGAGCTTCATGCTAATTGGCTGTCAACACGCCAAACCAGTAAGTGTTGGCAGCCATCTTGTGACTCGGTAGAACCGAAGCACAAGAAAACAGAAAGACAAACACGAAAAACAAGAAAAGGGGGCAGGGTAGAAACACCTTGACCCCCCTAGGCCTTCTTAGAGGGTCCCACAAGGACCCCCAGAGCCCCCCAAAATATTTATTTCTTTTTTAAAAAATTGAGGGATGCGCAGAGGATCCGCGGAATGGCCCAAAAAAAAAAGCATGGGTTCCTCCGCTTCATTATTAATTAGCCTTTGGGTGGGCCAAGTCCCGGGGACACTGTTTATTTTATAATGGGGGGCCCAAAGGGGCCCCCAAGCCCCGGGGACTGCCACCCCCGGGGCTTTTTAAAAGTATTTGCGGGGGGCTTTAAAAAATAAAAATAACTACCTGTGTGGGTGGGGCTCGAACCCCCCACACGCCCTGGGGACCGCCACCTCCCCGGGGCTCTAGTTCTTTTAATTGGGGGGTCCTGTAACAGGGATTCTGCACAAACACAGAACTGTGCACTGAGACCTAGGACCTCAGTGAATTAGGGTGTACCAAAACTCACCTTAGTACCCAAAATCCCGTACCAAACTAGCAATCAGTATCACATTAGCTCTTCGTCCTATAGCAAAGAAACCAATGATTAGACAACCTAGAACATGCCACTAAGAATCATCTCAGGAATGGTGGGAAGTGAGAACACTCTTTTGTTATACGTTCATACCATTCCACAACATGAGTAAAATAGAGACATGGTAAGGTTAAAATGTTTATTATAACGACGCGATCTCAAGCGCAGTATTTTATTCAACATCAGCATACTTATAGATAATAATAATATGGACAGCATGGTTACAATTCCATAAAATACAAAAGGAGGAATCATGTTACAATGATAGTGCAAACAGGTGATAAAAGCGCCTATTTAAACACCCACCCTATCTAGGAACTATGTATCATAAACTATAGAATGTCTCTTGAGCATTATTTAGGGGGACCCCATTTACCTGTCCGCTCAGTAAGTGTAAAGTACATCAGGATCAGTTAGTCTCTCTGCATACCTGGAAGCTTCCAAGTGTGTGCAATTCTGGCAAGTGTGCTATGATAAAGGTGCCAGAACCCTACTCGGCTTGCAGCTGCCAAATTGTTGTGTCTAGAATGTGTTACACGGACACGCCGATAAACAGGCTCGCACATTATGATAACCTTGGCAGCTTAGCACTAACTGTACAGACTGGGGATACGATGTATGTCTAGAGATGTCGAAAAACTACCCTTTTCTCATGTACAGACCTTCGTCAAAGCTAAATCAGCAAAAACAGCTAAGCAGTGTCGTGTGCAAAGCAGCAAAAAGAAAAAATGACGTTTAAACGTCTAACAAGCCATGCCAACTTAACATGAACGCAGAAATAGGCCCACAAACCATACTGCAGTCCGTGCCGGGCCCCCAAGCCCCGGGGACCATCACCCCTCGGTGCTTTGCAAATGTTGGGAGGGGGGCCTAGCAGCCCTCCCTCCTGGAGCCCTGTGATGGCCCTGGGGACCACCACCCCCCAGGGCCGGCTACTGTAGTGTCCCGGGGTGCCCACCCCCGGGACACTGCTGTTTCCAACCCTGCCATAGCAAACTGCTTCGGTTTTTGGAAGAGAGAGCAGTAAAAGTACTCTCTCTTCCAAACACCAAAGCCGATTGCTTTTCCACATGGGGAGCTGCATCTTAGCAACTCCTCGTTTGGTGAAGCAATGAAGGCTCCCGCAGAACGCAGGCAGCCGGCGGGACCGTGGGAGGATTGTGGACCCCCCCACGGTCCCCAACGGATAGGGCCGGCCCCGGGGATGGGATCCCCGGGGCATACAAGTGGCCTGGGAGGGGGGGCCACGCGACCCCCCTCCTCAATAATTAAACAAATGTATTAATAAAAAAAAAAAAAAAAAGGCCCGGGGGATGGGGTCCCCGGGATTATAACTGAGAAGGGGGGCAACGCAGCCCCCTCCAAATAAATTTAAAAATAAAAACTGGCCATGCCCCGGGGAATGGGGTCCCCGGGGCAATTATGGCTTCGGGATGGGGGCCACATGGCCCCCTTCCAATTAAAAATAAATATATAAATAAACTAGGGTTCAGGCCCTGGGGATGGGGTCCCCAGGGCCAATAAAATAGGAAAAGAAGGGGGGCCACCCAGCCCCCTTCTTAAAAAATATAATTTTTACAAAAGAGGCCCTGCTCCCTCCCTGCAGCACTCTGGCGAGTTGTAAGTTGGGAATTAATTCCCCTTCAATACTGAGGGGCCCTGGTGGCTAACTACCCCACCAGGTACCTCCAGTATGCGTGTATTCAACAAGGGGGAGAGAGGAGAAGGGGAAATGTCCACTCCACAGGAGTGGGAGGTCCAGCTACAGTGTATGCCCAAAGCCTCTCCGAACACCCAGAGAGCGATACCTAATATGAGATGAACCCTTGAGGTATACACATATGGAGTAGAATGTATATGCAGTCACTGGAGTAACATATATTAACCTATGCAGCCACTATGTTCTAAGAGAATCCATTGCAACACAGCATGAGTTAGAGGTATGAGAGTACACTATACTTTTCCCTTGACGTTGAACCCTTCTATATACAGCCATAACTTGATGGAAGCCTAAAAACTATTGTGCAGACTGCCGGGTACTGTTGATGCCTGGGTTTCTTGCAGAATAGGTGAGTCCTATGCCTTTTTCTACAGCTGTTTGCTGTGCTTCAATATCCACAGGGGCATGCAGTACACAACTTGCTCACTGAGGATATCTAGTCATAATGTTTTTAACCAACTTTTACCACTGAATACGCTAGCTGCACATATTTAAGCGTGGTCTGGAAAAATTTATTAAGTCACCATTATCATGGTCTGGAAACCTATACCTGTTTTTATGCCTTTTGGCTCACCACTACAGGGAGATCCAGCCCATCACAGATTCATGAACACAACAGGCACTCCCTTCTTGTGACACGCAAACTAGCCTGTCGGATACTTATAAGAGGTCCTATACTGTAGACAGTCTCAAATTAATAGTATTTAAGGTCCTGAAGAATCGCAAGTTAATTAACACAGACGCGAGAAACATGTCGACCACTACAAATACACACTAACCAGCACTGAAGCAGGAACATTGTATTCCATCAAGTGCTTGTTATCACACATTTTAATTAAGGCCCCCAGAATGAAGTTTCTTATAGGTTCTCCCAGCCTTATTTTAAACTCACTTCCAAGTCTACACATCCCTGGCCCCACACCCGCACTTCACAAAACGGCTGTTGGATAAAAGATCTCCGATAAAGTGCCCCTCTTAGAGGTGAGGCCGTTGGGTATTGCACCGCCGACCCAATGAGGAGCAGCCCAGATGATGGAGCATGACACCTGCAAGGGTGTGTGAGGGCATTACATCCAACAAAATGGATGCTCAACTGTGATCTCACAAAGACCAGTGACACCACATATTGTGACTTATACCTTTCTTCTCCTGAGGAACTGCACAGCTCCTGTTGTCTTGACCTCCAGTATGCACCAGGGAGCTGCGTGGCAGAGAGCTGTTCAGAGGCCACACCCCTTTTTACACCTCTCTGCAACGCAGCACTGTGCCGCTTACTGGAGGTACCTAGTGGGCTAGTTTGACCATAGGGACCCTAAGGATTCAAGGGTTCTTAATCTCCCAACTTAAAACAGCCACAGGACATGTTTACACAGTGGTGAAGGGAGGATACGGGGCCTGAGGTGACGTGCGCAAACATGTCCTGTGGAGCGTTTTCAGTTGGGGAAATCATTCCCCTTCAATCCTGACGGCCCCTGGGGGCCAACCAGCCCACCAGATGCTTCCAGTAAGCACCACTGTGCTGCGTTGCATAGAGGTGGTCTAAGTCGTGCCCCTTTTTACACTTCTCTGCAACGCAGGTCTGTAGCACTTACTGGAGGTACCTAGTCGGCTAGTTGGATCCTAGGGACCCCCAGGATTCCAGGGGACTTAATCTCCCAACTTAAAACGGCCACAGGGCGTGTTTACACAGTGGTGAAGTGTGGGGACATTGCCTGAGGTGACGTGCGCAAACACACCCTGTGGCTCTTTTTAAGTTGGGGAAAAAATTACCCTTCAATCCTGAGGGCCCCTAGGGGCCAACTAGCCAACCAGGTGCTTCCAGTAAGTGCCACTGTGCTGCGTTGCACAGAGGTGGTCCAGGCTGTGCCTCTTTTTACACCTCTCTGCAACGCAGGTCCGTGGCACTTACTGGAGGTACCTAGTGGGCTACTTAAAACGGCCCCAGGGCGCGTTTACACAGTGTTAAAGGGAGGAGACGGGGCCTGAGGTTACATGTGCAAACACGCCCTGTGGCGTGTTTTGAGTTGGGAGATTAAGTCCCCTTGAATCCTGAGGGTCTCTGGGTCCAACTAGCCCACCATGTACCGCCAGTAAGCACCACAGAGCGCACATGTCTGGCTTCTTCCTGCACTTTTCTTCGTCTTTGAAGACTTCTGTTCCTCCTTTCTGCATTTCTTTTGCTTCTTTTCTGTGCATTTTTTCTTCTTTCTTCACATGTCCTACCTCTGTAGGCATAGTTAGAAACTAGCATTTAAAAAACCTTAGAAATTCACTTAAAAAACCATAGGTTTCAGGCACATTATAGTTAGGAATTAGCATTTACAAAACCTTAGAAATTCACTGAAAAAAACATACATTTCAGGTACGTTATAGTTAGAAATCAGCATTTAAAAAACCTTAGAAATTTACTGAAAAAACTATAGCTTTCAGGGGCGTTATAGTTAGTTGGACATTTCACTCCTCCAAAACCAGTAAAATTCCCCCATTATAGTTAGTTCAGCTAACTATAAAGGGGTCACCTCAGAGCATAAAAATGGTTTTGTGGAAAATAAATGGTTTAGGAGATCAAATAAAGCAAGAAAACGTAAAAGTAATGAGATCATTTGCATTCAAGAAACCTGGCTATGCGGTAATACCCTAATATTTGATGGTTTTTGCCAACTTCATCGCCCGGCAAAGAAACAAAGGTTTGGGTGTCCTGCGGGCGATATGACAATGCTATCTAACCGGAATAGTCAAGAATGTGTCCCAGCTGTCTGTAACATGTAATGGCTGCTGATAAAAAGTATGAAAATATTATGATTTTAAATGTGTATATGCAATGGGGTAGCGAGGAGGGATATGGTGTCGAAATGGGACATTTCAAAAATGGTATGGATTTAATATGTGAAAAGTATGGTTTGGATATAATTTTATTGATGGGAGATATTACCCATAAATTAAAACCAAAGAAATCAGATACTTGGTATATGGAAATACTGGAGGCTTATGATATAAATCATGCACTGTTCCCTGAGTGCATCTCCACAACGCATGATATCAAATTGGGAAATTATCTGTGGACAAAAAGCCTCTTTTGCTTAAATGGCCGGTCAGTTTTAGACAGCCTTGCGTAGAAAACATTTAAAATAGATTACGTTTTCATGCCAGCCTGGAATTTCGCACTAGTGAAGGGATTTAGAATATGTAATAGAGAAGGCAGTGACCATAATTTTATGTCATTAGAGCTAGCAGATTTCCATCAGACCCCCAGTGATAATGTAATTGAACAACAGGTGGAGTATCCCAGGCGTATTACAACAGGGCTAACAGAAGAATATATAGGAAAGTTAACAAGGCTGCAACAAAAGGAAGCATAAGGGGCCTGAGCTTGGCTTGGTATGTAGGGAAAATAGAACTAGCGGTACAAAGCCTACGTGTAGAACTCAGAAATAATGCTAAGAGTGCAAAAAATCAACAAAATTAACTGGCTAGACAAGGAAAGTGGTTCTCTAAGGACTGTCTAGAAAAGAAGAGGGAGATAAAGAGAGAAGCACATAGACAGTGTAAATTATGCACAGAATAGGGCTGACAATCTCGTCAAGGTAAAGAAAGAATACATCACGTTAGTCTACCGCGCAAAAAGGGCCTATATCGAAAGCTTTTGGGGTAAATTGCTGGAGTCAATTGAATCAAAGAACATACGTCAGTTCTGGAGGCTGATACAATCAGCAGCAGAACTTTCAGTGGCCTCAATGAATTGTGTGGTGGATGAGGATGCTTGGGTAAAATATCTGCTGCAGTTGCATACTCTGGGCAGAAAAATGGAAGAGGGGGAACCACGGGATTGAATCAGTCTAGTACAAGATCTGAAACCTGACTTCTCAGTAGCAAACGTGAAAAACACGATAACAATTTTGAAGCTAACCCGAGCAGCAAGACCGGATAACTTACCAGCTCTGATAATAAAATCAAACGGGCAGAATACTTCTCGGTTATGTTCCTAGTTATCTTAGAAACCGGGAAGATCCCTAACAATTGGAAGGGAGCCATAATTAGGCCGGTACATACGAATGGAGATATACATGCCCCAAAGAATTACAGACTAATTAATTTATTAGACATTGGGGAAAAGATCTTTGCTAAATTAATATTAGGAAAGCTTGGGTGGAGCAGGGTTCAATTGTACCGGTAGAACAGGGTGGCTTCAAAGGACATTCCACCATGGACCACTGTTTCGCTCTATGGGTACTGGCCCAGAAGTCAATAGAGAAAAAAGGGACAATGTATTGCAGCTTTGTCGACTTCCGGGAAGCCTTTGACTGGATTGTAAAAGTTCATGGGAAGATTTGAAAAAGTATGGAATACCAGAAGGTATATTAGCAATCTTAAAGGAACTACATAGAGGAAACTGGGCTCAGGTAATTAGAGATACGCAAGTGTCATTGACTCGGAAAATAACTGTAGGGAATTGTCTTGGGTAGGGGTGCATTTTGGCCCCCTTGCTATTTGCTATATTCCTTGCTAATCAACCCACTGCATTAGAAGTGGAAAGAAGTGCCAGTCCCAGGATGAGTGGTAACAAAGTGTCTTGCCTTCTATATGCGGACGATCTAGTAATATTCGATCAAACTGAGCTAGGACTCCAAAGGAAATTAAATGTTTTTAAGAACTACTTTGAGGCCAAAGTTTTAATTGTAAATATGGGAAAAACAAAGGTTTTATGCTTTGGGAAAAGAGATAAGATTTTTAGCTGGCTTTTAGGCAAAATAAATTGGAGATTGTTAAGGATTATAGATACTTGGGACTTTGGTTTGATAGTACTCTAAAGTGGGATACCCACTTTGAAGCCCAAAAAGCAAAAGCCCTCTCATCAATTTGTGGGCTAAAAAAATGTAATAAAGATTTTGGAGATATGTCACAAAGACCCATGTTAAAGGCATATGAAGCAATGATCCCCCTGCAAGTACTGTATGGGGCAGAAGTTCTCTACCTAAGTGGTAAATGCGGGTGGGACAGAGAAGAAGGAAAGATTTAAAATATGTTATTGTCATTACCAAGGTCCACAATGATCCAGGCAAAACAGAATGGATTTAGGTACAATAGCATGGTGCATTCAGATTCTAATGGCCTTGCTAATATTTTGAAAATGCCAGGATCCTGATGGTGCGCGGAAGGTCTCACTATGGTGCAGAGAGGAGATTCAACTTAGTAGCCTAAAGTGTGTTAAGGACGTATGAAGGAAACTCCAAACAATAGGTGTGCGCCTAAATACAGTTTTCAGGCATATAGCCCACCACACACAGGGCAAACTACATTTAGTTTCCAACTAAGCAGCCAACATGAACATGTATTAAAGGTTGTTACTAATCCCATACAGACACCAACACTTCTATGAATTCATACCCAACATACCTACCTATATACACAAATGCATTCTATGCAGGTATATACATCACCCTATCTTACCTCATGTGACTGTACATTGAGAACTTAAATTTAAATGGGTCAGGCGCATGATCATAAAGATGGGAAAGGTATATACAAGTATATGCATCGTCCTATCTCACCTCATGTGACAGTGCATTGAAAACGTAAATTTAAATGAGTTAGCACCATAATCATAAAAAAGGGGAGAACACACAGGCTAATTAGACTATATGTTCATATTAGAAGTATAGTTGGACTCTGCTGATTGGCCAAAAGAAGACTCAAGACAACTTGTTTAGCAAAACATAGAGCGTGAATGTATAAAAGCATGTGTCAATTCATCTTGTAATCAGGCAAAAGATTGGAATTAGGAAGCCAGTGCATGTACAATAAAATCTTGGGGCTTAAGTAAAATTGATGGTGTAAATATTTCATATCATCGTTGTGAGCAGGCCACTTTATTAACCATGTGTCTCTGTATCTTACAGCATCTACTGAGGGCATGGAAGAAGAGCGGCCTAACACCGTTGGGGAAGCAACAGGCATTACTGGTCCCCAGGAGTACAGGGACACTGAGGGGACCAGTGCCTCTGAGGGGTACAGGAGTGCCATGGAGGAGTCAGGAGCAGTAACACCTAGCTCAGCATCTTCACACTCCAGTGGTGACTTCACGATGTTGGTGGGCACAGGAAGTTTGACATCTGGTTCTTTGGCCACCACACCCCACCCATTGTCCTCCTTCCCTGCTGCTCCTCAAACTGGTATCGGGGCCTGCAGACCTAGAAAGGTTAGAGTCTCCTTCACCCCAGGCACCGCTGCCCCTGCCCTGTCTCCCCTGCTGCCCTCACTGTAGAGGCCATAGACATCCTGTGACAGCTGTCTGTGGGTCAGACGATGCTCCTTAATGCCCTCCAGGATCAGGGCCACAAGTTGTCACAGGTTGTTGTGTTCCTGGAGGGCATTTATTCGGACGTGGGTAGCCTGCAGAGAACTGTCCAGTCTTTGACCTCCACAGTGACGGCAGCAATTCAGCAGCCCCAAGCTCCAAGTCCAGCTCTTGTCCCTTCCATCTTCACCCTCTCAGTGCACCCACCCGACTAGAGCACACACACACACACACACACACACACACACACACAAGCACTGAGGTCCCCAGACACCTACATGCAGCACACAACCACAGTACTCAAAGTGACACAGACACAACACACCATCATCGAAACACACAAAAAGCACAGATGACATCACAACACTACCATCAAAGTACACTCAGAAACATAAAGCCCAAAAACATGCATCCACATTGCATAACTCAGAGACCTCGCCCTCCAAGAGCCCTCCCATCACCACACCTCCTCCCAAAGCCTCCAAACACTTACCATGTTTGCCCGGACCTGTGGCCTACAACTACTGTGCCCACGAGTTAAAATGGCTGGGTTGGCTAAAGCTTCTTCTCCCACCAACCCTCCTGAGAAGCGTGGCGGCAAGACAAAAGAGGTGAATGTCCCTCCACAAAAGAGAGGGGTGGGGAAAAGGCCAGCCCCCCAGAACGTACCACCAGATCTGGGAAATCTCCCCGGACAGAAGAACCACAACCTAAACAACTTTCTGGGAAGAAGGAGCCTGTTGTGGTCACCACACTTCACCCTTGGCTCAAGACGCTTAGTAGATATCGGATACCCAAACTAGCCAGACCCAGCCCTCCACCTGAAACATCATCTACTGACCCTCCCACCAGCTTATCTCCACCTCCCTGTGCCATGACTCTACCTGGTACAGCCAGCCCTCACCCTTACACATTCAGGGATCCCACTCTGTCAACGAGTACTCCCCCACCCAGGTTCAGCCCTCCCAGTATCCCAGACAGTCACCTCCCTTACAGTTCCAGGTTTCCCCAATTTTGAAACTGACTCCCCCTTCCCACTCCAATCCTCAACGAGTGTTGCCTGAACTGCCCATTTGATGCCCCTATCCTGGGGAAATTTCAATGGCAGTGAAAAGCAGTGCAAGTTTGTAGTGCAAGTTTTCATGCACACCAGTGAGGACTTGGCCTTCTTGCTTGGCACGTTACTTACAATTCCAGAGTTTATGTATTAAAGTTTTATTTTTGTTCAGACCTTTGTTGTTGACTTTCCTAATGTTGCAGAACAATGTATGTTTATATTATACTCTGTTCCATGCTCAAAATGCAACATTCACGGTGGCATGTACTTAATTTGCAGGTGCCGGTGTACCCAGAGGTTGCAGCAGATAATGTGCTTATTGAGTCAGAGTGTTAATGGGACCAGGATACTCATCTGTGATTGTGCACTCTTGTCCTATACATTCATTTGTCTCAGCTCAGCTTTTGTACACGTCATATTTATTTCCTATACATGAACAAAATCTATTGTGATATAGAGGATGACTGCAGGGGTGAACAGGGTGCATCCTATGTGAGGGGTCTATCTTGATGTGTATACACCAGTGTAGGTGTAAAGTTGTCTTGGATAGATATGGCTTCATAGTCACAAGAGTAAATGTACATGTGTGCACTTGACTACTCATGCAGTGTGATTGTCATGTCAAAATTAGATGGATTATTGTGGTTGTGCCCTTTAGCATGACCTTTTCACACATGTCCCATCCAGTTTATGAGTGCCTGTCTGTTTACAAGGTCAGACTCATGCAAGAGGTTGTGTGCACATGTTGGAGTTGTTGCCGGAGCAATGTGATGTGTGTTAGTGTGACCTGGCAGTCCTAGGATATACCTACTTTTGGGCCACATCATTTGTGAGTATGCAGAGTGTGTCACTCCAATGTGTGGGGTGAGAGCTTGGGGATCTGACATAGGTCTTGCTTACCTTTGAGGTCACTGTGCTGACTGACTCTGGCAAACATACAACAGATGGCAAACATACCTAATATGTGCCATCAGCCATACATTGATGTCACATTACAATTTATCTACTCCACTATGTGGTATTCCAATACATAACTTGAAGAACAAGAGAGGGAGAAAGAGGTTAAGGATGTAGTGGACTGAGCCTCCTTAGGAAATTATAAAAACACTAAAGAAGTCCACGCTTCATTCATTGGAAACCTTCTTTCAGGACAAAACTATCCTTCTAGTGATTGCTACAAGTATTACCAAGGACAAAATGGTAAGTTTCTTAGGGGAAATGATATGTTTTCTTAAAATAAACCTCACCCACCAAAAGGTCCATTGGTGGCGTGCTTCATCATTGGGCTCTTCCCGCCCTGCTGCAGCACAGGGCGTGCTACCACCGACAGAGACATGGGCGCACTTTTGTGAAGTAATACTATGTGTTATTGTGAAAGTAGAAGGGTCTGAAGAAAGAGTGAGTTTAAAAAATACCTGGCTATGTTGAACCTACACTTTATTAATTCCTGTAGCTGGTATTGTTAAAATGGGGGGAGGAGAATTATGCCCTATGATGAGTGGAATTCTCCTTGGTCTACATGTTTCAAGCCTTCCCCATGGCTTTTCCTCAGAACCAAAGTAAAAGATCCCTCTAACCACTCCTGGTTAACCTAATCGGACCCCCTGATTAGTGTCAAGGTACAATGAGCATTTAAACATGCATAAATACAATACCCAATAGGTATAACTTATCTATGCAATCTGGAAAGATAAAGTAAAACATGATATAGGTTATTAAAGAATCGTAAATTCATTGGATAACTTTATCACCAAATTAGACAAACTTTGACAAACAACACATATAACAGAAAACACACACTCTAATCGGGTTCATATTCATAAGATATCTCTTGATTCCATAGTTCTCCCAGTGTTACTGAGGGTAACTCAGATTGGTATATCACTGAAATTAAGATAGTGGCAAAAAATAGTACCTAATTAGGGCCCCATGAGCCTTTCACAGGAGGGGAGAGGCGCTTGTAGTCATACACTATGAAAGACAAAAGACATCGGGTTTCAGAGTAACAACAGATGAGGCTTTTCCAGCCTCTTAGGGAATGCTCATTGGCCAGGGCGACCGCCTGTGCTGTACTCACGTCATCAAAGCTGCTCTCTCACCCATTTACTGCCTGCCCGTGGCTTCGACAAACACTATCCGATTGCAGTCACTCGGTTAAGTACCCAGTGACTTCCCGATTGTGAAGGAGGAGTGTACAGAGCAATATTCCTGAGGTGAGACAGGTTTATAATATACAATACTACTGTTTACAACGATTCACTCAATACTATTCTACTCCATGCCATGCCAGTGTTTGATCCTCCCCACCAGTCCATAGTGTGACACCATGCTGTGGGAGAATAATGTATTTCCAAAACCATTGTGCCCTTCAGCACTGTTTCTCAATTTGATATGTGCTATTTGAGTCTACTTAATTGCAGTCATGGGTAACGCTGTATTGTACAGTTGATTTTACAACCCAGTCCTCTATTCTTATCCCATGCATATTTGTTTGCCCAAGTTGTGGATCAGTAGGTGTTCTCGAAAGTGTCTGGGTGTTTGCTGAGGCACTGACACCCATCATGTGTGGAAAGTGAACTGTGTGCACTGATGATGTGTGATGTTCTTGATCCTGATGGTGATTTGAGATATGTCTGTCCCTGGTTGTAATGGTGATCACACACTGCTTACTGTGCATGCTGTAGCGCTTTCAGTAGCTGATGTGTTATCCTTGACAAGTGTTAGGCCCTCTGATGTCCAGCTTAGTTTGTTGTGGGATATGTTAGGATGTCAATAGCTTGTGAATTTGTTGGGGGAGGGGTGAAGTCTTTGTAGGCATAGTTAGAAACTAGCATTTAAAAAACCTTAGAAATTCACTTAAAAAACCATAGGTTTCAGGCACATTATAGTTAGGAATTAGCATTTCAAAAACCTTAGAAATTCACTGAAAAAAACATACGGTTCAGGTACGTTATAGTTAGAAATCAGCATTTAAAAAACCTTAGAAATGTACTGAAAACACTATAGCTTTCAGGGGCGTTATAGTTAGTTGGACATTTCACTCATACAAAACCAGTAAAATTCCCACGTTATAGTTAGTTCAGCTAACTATAAAGGGGTCACCTCAGAGCATAAAAATGGTTTTGTGGAAAATAAAGGGTTTATGAGATCAAATAAAGCAAGAAAACGTAAAGGAGCTGGCAAAAGGTAATGAGATCATTTGTATTCAAGAAACCTGGCTATGCAGTAATACCCTAATATTTGATGGTTTTTGACAACTTCATCGCCCGGCAAAGAAACAAAGGTTTGGGTGTCCTGCGGGCAATATGACAATGCTATCTAACCGGAATAGTCAAGAATGTGTCCTAGCTGTCTGTAACATGTAATGGTTGCTGATAAAAAGTATGAAAATATTATGATTTTAAATGTGTATATGCAATGGGGTAGCGAGGAGGGATATGGTGTCGAAATGGGACATTTCAAAAATGGTATGGATTTAATATGTGAAAAGTATGGTTTGGATATAATTTTATTGATGGAAGATATTACCCATAAATTAAAACCAAAGAAATCAGATACTTGGTGTTGGACCTAGGATAGCCTGGTTACATAGGGTAGCCTGGCCTAGGGTAAGACAGTCACTAAATAGAGGCACATGTGTAAAGGTTGCATACCACCCAGCAGTAACTCAATGCTCTTCCACACAAAAAGGACACTACACAAGCGCTAGTTCGAGTTTCTGTAATTAACAAGCACTTCCCATTGGTCTGTGTTACATACATTCAAAAAGGTTTTAACATTTTATTGTCTTATGGTTTATATTAGAAGAGCTCCCTCCAATGACTAGTTCTCAAGACTCTCATACAGCGCTAAGGATACTAAGCAGTCAGCCTGTACACTCTCAATCCTTCTCTACCCTGCTTCTGTTCTGTAAACCAGGGTTGATGCCTTGACTGACTGAGTCAGTCCCCTCGCAGGCCCTTATCTGTAACTTGAATACAAGAGGAGATCTAATCAGTGTGGCTCCAGGAACTCCTAGAGGAACCCACTGAGAAACTGGACACAGCAAGGTCTTTTAAGCAGGTATTATCCAGTCCTCAGACCTCTGATTACCCGGTTTGTTTCTTACTTGGACTGTCCCCTGTTGCTGGGTGGGGTTCTGGAGAATTTCCCCCGACCCCCGTCACCTCTTCCCTCAGGGCTGGCAGTTGGTTAGTGAACACCCAGCTGGGCGATTCCCTTCAGCCCCCCCCCACTTTCCCGGCTTACTTGTGAGAGAGTGCGCAAGTGTAAACACCCCCTTTCTGCCGCCGGGAGCCTCCGAACACTTCTCAGCCTCCCAGGGGGGGGGAAGGGGGAAAGGTGGGGAAATAAGGCAGGCCGTTACCCGCCCTGCGCAGCAGTGTCACCTCCGCTACGGTTCCGCCCAAGCCAGGGGATGGAAGAGAGCCTCTATTCGCTCGTCAGCGAGCCCTTGATCTCAGCGTGGTGCGCACCGAGGAAAGACCAGACGCTCCTCACTCTCGATCCGCGGCGCTGAGGAAACACTATCTCTCAGCCTCTCTCTCCACGGAGCATGCGCGGAAGTAGATCCACTTCAGCGCTGCGCCGCCCACCACCAGGGAGGAACTCCTCACCAGCTTCCTGGCCTGCGCACTCGGCGGGACACGTCTCCGGCACACTCTCCTCACCAGCAGGTCGCAATGGTATATCAGGACTCTCTGGATCGGCTGGGGCCACAATTCCTCCAGCGAGGGCAACCGCTTCTGGGCTCAACAACGGGGTGGGCTCCCTACCTTCACAGAAGCCCCAAAGACGCTGGTAAGTGAAGGAGGCTTGCCCCTGCACTGCGCTCTTACCAAACCGGACGTCGTGGGTGAGCAAGGGAGGGGAATACCTCAGCCCCCTTTCCTCCTCCTGCACCACCAGACCAAGTCCACAGAATGCGCACACTGCTGTCGTTTTCCCTGGTGTTCTAACTTGGCAAATTACCACAGGGAAGGTTCCCTCAGCTGGGCCAGATCGACTGTAAGGGAGGCAGATTCTCAGCTCGGGCAGCAGACCAAAATGGGCTATAAACCCTGACAGGATCTCCCTTCTCTTACCCGCAGTAGTCTGTTCTCCAACCAGACCTCAGGGTTTCTTTACTATCAAGCATCTACACAAAATGGCTGCCCAGCATTCCGCCATATATAGGCTGACCCACAAAGGTCCAGAAGGGGCCAGAAGGTTCTGGAATGCCCTATTCTTTCCTATGGGTCAGGTATCAGGTGTGACAGTTGTGACAGTTGAAAACCACCATTTTGTAGACCTGGGTGAATTCTAGTCAGAAAAAGGCACCTAGGCCTGAGGTGAAAAACTTTGAGGGCAAAAGAGCATCTATCCCCCAGGCCAGCACCCTAAAAATCTAGTGGACACAAAAAAGATAAAAAGGGTATGAGGGGCAAAAAGGTGACAAAATAAATAATTAATAGGTGGGGCTACGCAAAAGGCCAGACAGGTCTAACACGCGTCCCCCCCAGCTGAAAGTGGGGAGAGCTACCCAACCCCTTGGGAGTCCTCATCACTAAGGCGGAAATACCTAGAGAGACCGTCTGCATTGGCGTGGTCCACTCCAGGCCGATGTTCCACCCGGAAGTCCATTCCCTGTAGGGAGATGGACCATCTCAACAACTTGGGATTTTCCCCCTTCATTTGCATCAGCCAACGAAGGGGTCGGTGGTCAGTCTGAACCAGGAAGTGCGAGCCAAACAGGTATGGCCGCAACTTCTTCAGAGCCCACACCACCGCAAAAGCTTCCTCTCAATTGCACTCCACTACTGTTCCCGGGGAAGCAGTCTCCTGGATAGGAAAACTACAGGTTGATCCAGACCCTCGTAAGTTGCGATAACACTGCCCCAATGCCATGTTCTGATGCATCTGTCTGGACAATGAACTCCTTGGAGAAGTCTGGGGCCCTCAGGACCGGTGCTGCGCACATTGCCTGCTTGAGTTTTTCAAAAGCTTGCTGACAAGCCTCTGTCCAAACTACCCGTCGAGGTTGTTTCTTTGAGGTAAGCTCTGTGAGGGGTGCTACAATAGTGCCATACCCCTTCACAAAGCGACGGTAGTAACCTGTGAGGCCCAGGAAAGCTCGGACCTCAGTCTGGGTCTTGGGGGGTTCCCAGGCCATGATTGCCTCAATCTTTGCCTGGAGGGGTTGCACTGTTCCCCTACCCACCAAGTGGCCTAGGTACACAACTGACCCCTGCCCAATCTGACATTTGCTGGCCTTGATTGTCAAACCAGCTTGTTTCAGGGCCTGGAGAACTGCTTGCAAATGTTGCAAATGGTCCTCCCAACTGCTGCTGAAGACAGCAATGTCATCCAGGTAGGCAGCGGAGAAACCCTCCATTCCGGAGAGGACCTGGTTCACCAGCCGCTGAATGTAGCAGGGGCATTCTTGAGCCCAAAGGGCATCACACAAAATTGGAAGTGTCCCTCCGGCGTGGAGAAGGCTGACCTTTCCTTCGCTCCATCTGTCAAGGAGATCTGCCAGTACCCCGAAGTGAGGTCAAAGGTACTTAGGTATTGGGCAGCTCCTAGCCGGTCAATTAATTCATCCACCCTAGGGATCGGATGACCATCAGTTTTGGTAACTGAGTTCAGTCCCCGGTAATCCACACAGAACCTCAGTTCTGGAGTGGTGCCTGGTGGAGCGGCTTTTGGCACTAGAACCACCGGACTGGACCAGGGGCTGCTGGAAGGTTCTATAACTCCTAGCTCCAGCATCTTGGTAACCTCACCATGGATGCTAGCCTTCACCTTGTCGGACAGCCGGTAGGTCTTTGACTTCACTGGTGGGCTGTCCCCTGTGTCCACATCATGGGTACACAGGTGAGTCCTTCCCCGGACAAGGGAGAACAACGTAGAGTACTGCTCCAGTATCTGGCGGCAGTCCTTCTGCTGTTCAGGAGTTAGGGTTGGGGAGAGAATCACTCCCTCCACCGACCCATCCTTTTCCTGAGACGAGAACAAGTCTGGGAGAGGTTCGCTTTCCGCTTCCTCTCCCCCATCGGTCACCATCATTAAGATGACCTCGGGCCTCTCATGGTGGGGTTTGAGTCGGATAGCATGTAGCACCCGTAGGGGCTGTCGAGGGGTCTTAAGGTCCACCAGGTATGTGGCCTTACCCTTCTTTTCTAACACCTCAAAGGGGCCTGTCCAGCGATCCTGGAGGGCACTTAGCTCTCCAGGCTCCATCACCCACACTTTCTGGCCAGGCTCCAACTCCACCGGGTGAGCGTTGTGGTCATACCACTCCTTCATTACTGCCTGGCTGGCCTCCAAGTTGTCAGAAGCTTGCTTCCACAACTTCGCCATTTGGCTCCTGAAGGCCAGCATGTAGCTCACCACATCCTGGGGGGGTTTCCTGGGAGACTTTTCCCATCCATCCTTCACCAGGCTGAGAGGACAGCGTACAGGGTGCCCATACAGAAGTTCAAAGGGGCTGAAACCCACTCCCTTCTGTGGCACTTCCCTGTAGGAAAATAGCAAACAGGGTAGGAGGACGTCCCACTTCCTCCGCAGGCTTTCAGGTAGACTTCTGATCATGCCCTTCAAGGTCTTGTTGAACCTTTCTACCAGTCCATTGGACTGGGGGTGATAGGGAGTGGTGAACCGGTAGGTCACTCCACACTCCTTCCACATTGCCCGCATGTGCGCTGACATAAAGTTGGTCCCCCTGTCGGACACAACTTCTTTGGGGAAACCCACTCGGGTAAAGATCCCCATTAGGGCCCTAGCCACCACAGGTGCAGTGACAGTCCTCAGAGGAATTGCCTCTGGGTACCGTGTGGCATGATCCACCAGAACCAGGATAAACCTGTGACCAGCTGTTGTTGGTGGATCCAATGACCCTACAATGTCGATGCCCACCCTTTCAAAGGGGGTGCTAACGACAGGAAGTGGTTCCAGGGGAGCTTTCAGCTTCACCCCTGTTTTCCCACTGGCTTGGCAGGATACACATGTCCGACAGTAGGTGTTAGACGCCACTTTTATCTGAGGCCAGTAAAAGTGGGGGACAAGCTGAGCAAAGGTCTTGTCCTGACCTAAGTGTCCTGCCAAGGGTATTGCATGATCCAATTCCAGCAAAAAGGCTCGGTACCATTGCGGGACTACCAAGGCCCGTGATGAACCAGGTAAGGGTACCTTGGGTTCACTTTAGAGGAGTCCATCCTCCCAGTAAATGTGGTAGTGTCCCGCAACGTCTCCTGCTGCCTGGGCTTCAGCCTGTCGCCTGAGTCCCTCAAGGGTAGGGCACTCCTTCTGGCCCTTACAGAACTCTTCTCTGGTAGGCCATCCCTCCACATGCCACTCAGCAGGGATGGGCAGGTCCTCCATAGAAACTACTTCCCCCTCCATGGACTCCTGGTCCACCACCGCAGGTGGCCGATCTGTCACATGGGGTGTGGAAGCCGAAGCAGGCTTCTCCTGTCTTCGGGTCTGTCCCTTTTTGGCAGCGGGTTGGGCCATTGTTCCAGGCTCCAACCCAGGCGAACTCCCTCTCCGGGCAGTCGCAGACCTTGTGCTCGCACAGGCCCAGTCAGGTGTACCCAGCATCTCTGAATGCGTCCGGTATTCCACCTCTCTCTAAGCATTGTGCTCCATGTCATTCCCCAGCAGACAATCAACTGGCACGGCAGGGCTTACGGCAACTCGAAGTGAACCTGCAACCCCTTCCCACTCAAAGGAAACCTCGGCCACGGGGTAGTGGCCCATTCTGCCGTCAGCCATCGCGGCGGGGTGGAGTACATTGGGAATCACCTGCCCTGGAGACACCAGTCGACTTCTCACCATAGTCATACTGGCTCCTGTATCTCTCAGAGCCTCCCCTCTCTGGCCATTGATGGTGATCCATTGCCCATACTTAGTAGTATTTGGGGGCACCTGGATCTTAGGAACCATCTCCCGTTCTCCCAGGGACACTAAGGTGACACCCGCCCACTCACCCCCCTTATCTAAGGGCAACTCCTCCCCGAGCGCTACACTAGCTACTCCCGGGGCTTTGCCTCCGGTGGGAGGGGGTGGTCTCTTTGAGCATCTGACATCTCCCTTATAATGTCCAACACCACCACACTCGAAGCAGGGGACAACCCTTGGCTGCTGGCTTTGGCCAGGATGAGGGTTTCTGGGCGGGTTAGCCTTAGGGGTGAAACCGGTTCCTTTTCCCTGGAAACTGTTTTGGGGACCTTTAGAGAACTCCCGCTTTTTATCTCCCCCCTCCTTCTTCTGAGGGGCGCCCTGTCCGGCCTTTTGGGAATCCCCTTCAGTCCCCTTTGAGGACACCCGGGTACTTGCCCAGATGTCCGCCTCCTCTGCAAGCTTCCGGGGGTTGGTCAGCTTGCTGTCCACCAGGTGCTGGCGCAGCTCGGGAAAACATTTCTCGAGTAGATGCTCTTTAAGAAAAAGGTCATACAAACCCTCATAGTCCTTCACCTCACTGCCCTGTACCCAGCCCTCCAATGCCTTCCTCGCATAATCCAGGAAATCCACCCAGTTCTGGGTGCTTAACTTGTGGCTCCCCCTGAACTTTTGGCGATACTTTTCCGGGGTTAGCCCAAACTTTCTAAACAATGCTAACTTCATGGTGGGTTAGTTGGTCTGCTCCTTCGGTTCTAAGGCTACCAAGGTGTCCCGACCAGTAGGAGGCATATACTTATACAACCCACCCCCCCAGTGCTTTTCCTGGATCCCATGGGCTCTTAAGGAGACCTCATAGGCAGCCAGCCACTTGGCTATGTCATCCCCCTGACTATAGCTGGCAACTATATCCTTAGGCAGGTAGGGTCTGGACTCCCTGGTTGGTTCTCTGGTTTCGCTGCCACCATTTGGAGAGTTGGCGAGTCCTAACTGTAGAGCCTTGAGTTCTAGCTCTTTTAGTCTAAGCTCATGAGTCATCTTATGTACCTCCCTCCCCTGTTCTAACCTGGCTAACTCCCACTTCAGCTTCCTTTTTTCCCTCCTGTCTGTTAGTTCAGCTTCGGTCAAGCTTCCTCCGGAGACACTACTGCCCCCCCTTGAGTAGGTCATTGGTCCTGGAAGTAGGTTTCCCATCTCAGGATGGAACAATCCCTCTACCTCTATGACTGTGTCCCGGTCCGTCCCCTCTTCCTCCTCCTTCCCTTCTGCATGTGCTGCCACCCAAGCCCTCAAGCTGGTCTGGAGCTCCCCCTTCTTGGCACCCCGCTTAAAGAACACTCCCATCTGTTGACAAAAGTCCCTAAGCTGGGCCACAGAATAAGTGTCCAGTTCTTCCAACGCAAATTCCATTTTGCTAAAGGCAAATCAGGGACAGGCACACAAAAAGAATGGAGATACAAGGGCAACCTGAAGCTACCTCCACCCCACCACCAGGAATAAATTTGGAAAAAGCAAAAGTAAAAAATTAGGAAGGCCGCCAGGAGAAAACTCCTGGTGTAGGTCAGTGGATTACACTTAGTTACTGCAGAGTAGTTGCAACCACAGTACTCATCCCACCGCTAGACACCAATATGTTGGACCTAGGATAGCCTGGTTACATAGGGTAGCCTGGCCTAGGGTAAGACAGTCACTAAATAGAGGCACATGTGTAAAGGTTGCATACCACCCAGCAGTAACTCAATGCTCTTCCACACAAAAAGGACACTACACAAGCGCTAGTTCGAGTTTCTGTAATTAACAAGCACTTCCCATTGGTCTGTGTTACATACATTCAAAAAGGTTTTAACATTTTATTGTCTTATGGTTTATATTAGAAGAGCTCCCTCCAATGACTAGTTCTCAAGACTCTCATACAGCGCTAAGGATACTAAGCAGTCAGCCTGTATACTCTCAATCCTTCTCTACCCTGCTTCTGTTCTGTAAACCAGGGTTGATGCCTTGACTGACTGGGTCAGTCCCCTCGCAGGCCCTTATCTGTAACTTGAATACAAGAGGAGATCTAATCAGTGTGGCTCCAGGAACTCCTAGAGGAACCCACTGAGAAACTGGACAAGGCAAGGTCTTTTAAGCAGGTATTATCCAGTCCTCAGACCTCTGATTACCCGGTTTGTTTCTTACTTGGACTGTCCCCTGTTGCTGGGTGGGGTTCTGGAGAATTTCCCGCGACCCCCGTCACCTCTTCCCTCAGGGCTGGCAGTTGGTTAGTGAACACCCAGCTGGGCGATTCCCTTCAGACCCCCCCACTTTCCCGGCTTACTTGTGAGAGAGTGTGCAAGTGTAAACACCCCCTTTCTGCCGCCGGGAGCCTCCGAACACTTCTCAGCCTCCCGGGGGTGGGGGGGAGGGGGAAAGGTGGGGAAATAAGGCAGGCCGTTACCCGCCCTCCGCAGCAGTGTCACCTCCGCTACGGTTCCGCCCAAGCCAGGGGATGGAACAGAGCCTCTCTTCGCTCGTCAGCGAGCCCTTGATCTCAGCGTGGTGCGCATCGAGGAAAGACCAGACGCTCCTCACTCTCGATCCGCGGCGCTGAGGAAACACTATCTCTCAGCCTCTCTCTCCACGGAGCATGCACGGAAGTAGATCCACTTCAGCGCTGCGCCGCCCACCACCAGGGAGGAACTCCTCACCAGCTTCCTGGCCTGCGCACTCGGCGGGACGCTTCTCCGGCACACTCTCCTCACCAGCAGGTCGCAGTGGTATATCAGGACTCTCTGGATCGGCTGGGGCCACAATTCATCCAGCAAGGGCAACCGCTTCTGGACTCAACAACGGGGTGGGCTCCCTACCTTCACAGAAGCCCCAAAGACGCTGGTAAGTGAAGGAGGGTTGCCCCTGCACAGTGCTCTTACCAAACCGGACGTCGTGGGTGAGCAAGGGAGGGGAATACCTCAGCCCCCTTTCCTCCTCCTGCACCACCAGACCAAGTCCACAGAATGCGCTCACTGCTGTCGTTTTCCCTGGTGTTCTAACTTGGCAAATTACCACAGGGAAGGTTCCCTCAGCTGGGCCAGATCGACTGTAAGGGAGGCAGATTCTCAGCTTGGGCAGCAGACCAAAATGGGCTATCAACCCTGACAGGATCTCCCTTCTCTTATCCGCAGTAGTCTGTGCTCCAACCAGACCTCAGGGTTTCTTTACTACCAAGCATCTACACAAAATGGCTGCCCAGCATTCCGCCTTATATAGGCTGACCCTCAAAGGTCCAGAAGGGGCCAGAAGGTTCTGGAATGCCCTATTCTTTCCTATGGGTCAGGCCTCAGGTTTGACAGTTGTGACAGTTGAAAACCACCATTTTGTAGATCTGGGTGAATTCTAGTCAGAAAAAGGCACCTAGGCCTGAGGTGAAAAACCATGAGGGCAAAAGAGCATCTATCCCCCAGGCCAGCACCATAAAAATCTAGTGGACACAAAAAAAGATAAAAAGGGTATGAGGGGCAAAAAGGGGGCAAAATAAATAATTAATAGGTGGGGCTACGCAAAAGGCCAGACAGGTCTAACACTTGGCATATGGAAATACTGGAGGCTTATGCATAACATGCATAAATGCATGCACTGTTCCCTGAGTGCATCTCCACAACGCATGATATCAAATTGGGAAATTATCTGGGGACAAAAAGCCTCCTTTGCTTAAATGGCCGGTCAGTTTTAGACAGCCTTGCGTAGAAAACATTTAAAATAGATTACGTTTTCATGCCAGCCTGGAATTTCTCACTAGTGAAGGGATTTAGAATCTGTAATAGAGAAGGCAGTGACCATAATTTTATGTCATTAGAGCTAGCAGATTTCCATCAGACCCCCAGTGATAATGTAATTGAACAACAGGTGGAGTATCCCAGGCGTATTACAACAAGGCTAACAGAAGAATATATAGGAAAGTTAACAAGGCTGCAACAAAAGGAAGCATAAGAGGCCTGAGCTTGGCTTGGTATGTAGGGAAAATAGAACTAGTGGTTGGCGGTAAACAGTGCAACAGCACGCGAGCCTACCTGCTCGCCGGTCCGCCCTTCAGCTCGCCGTCTGCGCCCAGGGACCCAGGTCTGCCACCAGTCTCCAGCCTCATCGGACAGGGGTCCAGAGCCTCCACCGCCGCGCCTGCTGCCTGCTGTCTCCTCCCCCCGCGGGAGCCCTCCACCACCGGGTCTGCAGCTGAGTAGGGGGAGTTGAGACTTCAACACCCAGAAGCCTCCGCGACACGAGCGGAAGTCGCGTAGAGGCTTGGCGCCCGGAGGCGCTGTTTAAGGGTCTGGCCTTGCTGGGAAGCGGGTGTTGGCGGTAAACAGTGCAACAGCACGCGAGCCTACCTGCTCGCCGGTCCGCCCTTCAGCTCGCCGTCTGCGCCCAGGGACCCAGGTCTGCCACCAGTCACCAGCCTCATCGGACAGGGGTCCAGAGCCTCCACCGCCGCGCCTGCTGCCTGCTGTCTCCTCCCCCCGCGGCAGCCCTCCACCACCGGGTCTGCAGCTGAGTAGGGGGAGTTGAGACTTCAACACCCAGAAGCCTCCGCGACACGAGCGGAAGTCGCGTAGAGGCTTGGCGCCCGGAGGCGCTGTTTAAGGGGCTGGCCTTGCTGGGGAGCGGGTGTTGGCGGTAAACAGTGCAACAGCACGCGAGCCTACCTGCTCGCCGGTCCGCCCTTCAGCTCGCCGTCTGCGCCCAGGGACCCAGGTCTGCCACCAGTCACCAGCCTCATCGGACAGGGGTCCAGAGCCTCCACCGCCGCGCCTGCTGCCTGCTGTCTCCTCCCCCCGCGGCAGCCCTCCACCACCGGGTCTGCAGCTGCGTAGGGGGAGTTGAGACTTCAACACCCAGAAGCCTCCGCGACATGAGCGGAAGTCGCGTAGAGGCTTGGCGCCCGGAGGCGCTGTTTAAGGGGCTGGCCTTCCCGCGTCGCGGGACCGCGCGCGGGGCCGTGCCCGGGGCGAAGCCCGGGCAAAGGGCGGGCCCTCTGTGGCCCTCAGAGGCCCGAGGAGACCGGGCTGGGCACTACCCCCTGGCCAATTCTATACCGATCACTAAGGTATTTAATTTGTGATTTAAAGCCCATTGCAAATGGCTCCTACTGTATCCAAATCCACCACCAAAAACATGGCAAAAAAAACGCCCATTAACACACGTTCTGTTGCAAGGATCACCGCCCAAACTAAAACACCGTTACCAACGTTAACTGCTATTGACCGTATGCATCAACAGACAATTGTGGTGGTAGCAAATGCCATTGAAAACACCGAGAGACGATTGTCTCTACCACCCAGTACTTGCCTAATCCATCGGACACCACAACTTGCCGACAGTACTGTATATAATATAAATATGACTGCATTATCAAATGACTCCATTTTAATGCAATCTTACACAGGCCTTCCCGGGACCGTGCCACTTCCAATAGAAGATCCTCCTACACTTCCAACAGTATTCCAAGATAGGGACAGTCGCCTGTCCCTAACTCCTAATCTGCAGATTAATGTAACACCATCTGAGGAACCGGGCCCCAGCAATGCGCCTAGCGCAATATTGATTTCCTGCGACAACGAAGATACCACCCACACAATTGATCTACCCAATAACAGCACCGTAAACAGTACGACCAATCATGGCACTGCCTATCGTAGATCTAGACGTATCCATCACAGAAAATTACTAGCTCTTACTAGGGGATGCGCGAAACAAAGGGGTAGGAGAAAGAAGGCAACCTTATCATCACCTCCCATTGAACAAACTAACGGAAGCGAACCACCACTGCCAAATTCAGGACCTGCAGTTAATATGGAGTCTATAATGGGTCACATTATGGATGCTATGAAGCTCCTCATTGCCCCCCTAAACGACAAACTTGAGCAAATAGGCAAAAAGGTGGAAAACTTGGAAAAATTGGGCTTAGCCAAATTAGACATTCTCGAACATCTAGGTCCACAAATTACTCAAACCATCTCAAATGTACCGACTGTGAATAAGGCCAACACGATTGCCCATATTACATCTAAACCACAGGTTGCACCAGCCAGAAATACGAATCTCACAGCAGCTACCGGTAAAACTGTAAATTCACATACCAACATACCAGGCAATGCCATCAATGGCCCTTCAACATCCTCCTCCCTCAGAGCAACTGGGGAGATGCCCATGGGCCACCCTTCAGTAAGCAGGAATCCACCAGCGCGTAGCCATTATAACAATATTATTCCCGCTGTGATCAACCTCCCACCAGAAAGTAGGCCATACGTGGCAATCCTTGCCAATGTACCAAAACTTCAACCCTCCCAATTTGAAAATAGTGAAACACTTAAAAACAAAATTTTATACTGGCTTGTTCATAACTGTGGATTCCCCTTAAGTGGGGCAGGCCAGATCATTTCAACTCAAAGGGTAGGGTGGGTGGGCCCTAGTAAAAAGGAAATCAATGGGGACTGTGTAATCATAAATTACAAAACCACCGAATGGGCAAGAGATTCTATCCTGAACGCACCCACCCCTTCAGATAATGATTACAATACAACCCTATTCCCATTGGACTACTTTTATAGAAATCTGGTGGGGTTCAAGATTCCGGTGCAGAATTTCAAACATCCTAGAGCAATTAACACACCTTATCTACCAGTACAGCAGGCACCAGTACAATCAGCTGGGTACTCCTCGATCCTTCACGATTTTAGTAATCAGCATGTTCCACAACCTCCTATGAATTTGTACAGAATGCTCAACCCCAATTACCTTAATCACCACAATGCCATCGGGCCTGGAAACAACATCTATGGTCAATTTACAGTCCCAACATCAAATAGATTCCAGATATTTAATTCCCTAGACGAAAACGATTGACTCATGAATACCCTTGCTGAAGAACTTCCTGCAAGTGAACCTCATACAGACATCCCTGTAACAAGCTTAAACGATCTAACCACGATAGACAACACCACTTGTATTGTTGAAAATCATCTGGGTAATCAAATACTATCGTCAGCTACATCAGTTACTGTTCCACCTCAAGTATCCAGGGAAGAGTCACTGAGGGTTATTACGTGGAACATAGCCGGGCTAGCTTCCAAGGTAAACACACCCGTATGGGATGACTTTCTCAAACAGGGCTATGATATAATATGCCTACAAGAAACCTGGGACAGGGCTGAAGTACACGTCGAGGGATATACCTCTCTCAATGTGTTGGCTGTGGCTTCCCAGGCTGGTCGAGCCAAGGGGGGGCTAGTGACTCTGTTATCTACAACATTGACTGAGTTCCGGGTTAGCGATCAGGCAGTCTTAGGAGAACATGCTTCCGTTTTGCGTTTGGCCCACAGTGGATACAGAGACCTAATAATAGTGAATTTTTATAACAACATCTCTGGGCACAAACAGGGGATGTTCATTTCCGATATCGAGCAGGCCATCGATGCAATGTTACTAAGTACACCCAAACCAGCTGCCATTTTGTGGGCAGGAGATTTCAACATCAAAACATGCACTTATGCACTTAAGGGGGCATGTGGCCACAGGGAGGAATATTCTGGAAGGGAAACAACATGTGTATACAATCATTTCCCGCACAACATCCTTGGCAGCGCGTTGAATAATCTATTGGCTAAATATTACTTGGAACTCCTTGAATGTAATACGAATGCAAACAACGCTAGATGTCCAACATTACATGGAAGGAATAGCCAATCTTTTATTGACCATATCATCATATCCTGTTCTGCAACCTATATTAATGTTTGGGTAATTGAACAAACGGTCAGTGACCACAATAGGGTATATGTCGAATTACTGGGCTGGGGGACAAAAAGGAACTCCTATGGTCAACCTATTCATGACATCACCGTAGGAAGGCCGAACGGGACAAGGGTGAAGTGGACAAAAGTTGACCCCGCTAAAATTGTTACTAATGTCATCGCAAACTGCTATGGAGAGGTGGAGTACTGTTTATCCCCGACACCATGCCCAGGAACCTTGCTATCTAAATTTCTAATTATTACGCAAGCTATCGAGAAATCACTGACACGCAAAACTCGGAATCCAAGAAAAGTCAAGACAGCGTGGTTTGATGACAATTGTGCCCACTCACTAAAAAGGTTAAAAATCTCGCTTGATGCCAAACCAAGAGACCTGTGTAAGATCAGGGAAGAGCGTTATAACTATAAAACTGCACTAGCTACTCGGAAGAGAGAACTACAGGACGAGGCATGGGTTAAATTAGATCAGGCTGCAGAAACCAAAGACCATAAACTCTTCTGGGACACTGTAAATAGTCCGTTCTTAAAGAACGACAACATTCCTGAACTAACCTCCCATGTCAGTTGTCAGGCCTGGATTGTACACTTTACTGGGATTTTTAACTCTGATTGTATCTTTGATTCCATTCCGGTTTCAAATCTTAATGTTTTAACTGAAGTGCCAACCTGTTTTAAATGGGAGAAATTATTGTTTTCGGTATCTTTAAATGAGGTGCGGGATGCAATTGAGAAGAGCAAGGGGGGGAAAGCCCCGGGCCCAGATGGGGTCCCTGTGGACTTCTTCAAATCCAAGATCGATTTATGGGCCCCTATTTTAACACGCTATTTTAATGCTGCTATTGAGGACGAGTTACCTACCTCATGGGGCCAATCTATCTTGGTGCCACTTTTCAAAAAAGGCTCAAGGGCCGAAGCACGAAACTACCGTCCAATTTCTCTTTTGGATTCGTCACTAAAGATACTGAGTCGCGTGCTTCTGGTAAGACTAGAGTCCTGGGCCGAAGATAAAAATGTCCTGTCACCAATCCAGTATGGGTTCCGAAGGGGCATAGGAACCACGGAGCAGTGTGTGAACCTTGAGCTTATCATCGGCAAGTACACAAAAGCCAAGGAAGGGAATCTGTTCATGTGCTTTGCCGATCTAAGCTCAGCGTTCGATCTAGTGGAACACAAACTGCTCTGGCCAACATTACTTGCTATGGGCGCACCCCCAGAAATTATCCATTTACTGGCTAGAATGTATAGCAGCTTATCAAGTAAAGTTAGATTCGGACCGAATGGAGAATGCACCCCCTTTTTTAAAATTGGCAGAGGAATTAGACAAGGGTGTGTTCTTGCTCCCTTGTTGTTCTCCCTTTTTATAAACCAGGTTGACCTGTTCCTACAAGAATCTTTTGCTGATGCCCCCACTATTAATGGAAAACAAATACCCGTCCTCCTATATGCGGACGACGCGGTCCTGATTTCTAGGACCGCGAATGGGCTCCAAAAGCTAATTGAGAAATTTAACATTTTTATTAAGGGCAGAAAGCTTAAAATCAACAAGGGTAAGACTATGACCATGACCTGTGGAAAGAAATTAAAGAAAAGTAGGTCATTTTTCCTAGATGGGGATAAACTTGAGTCTGTGCAACACTTCTGCTATCTAGGCATTACCTTCTCAGGAGATGGGAGATGGGTAAACGAGCAATCCTGTGTAGGCATGAAGATGACTAGAAATACAAACTGTATCTTCAGATTCGCTTCCAAACTGGGGGGGCGCAGAATAAGAGAGATGATTTCCATCTATAACTCAAGGTGCATGTCCTCTGCTCTATATGGAGCAGGGATATGGGGATATAACTCCCAGATCGCCCTATCCATTCAGCAGGAGGAAAACAGGTACCTGAAACGTTTATTATGTCTCCCTGCTTCAGCGTCAAATGAGATCACCCATAGGGAGCTGGGCATATATCATGCCACAGATCTGATTGCACTACGTCCCCTTTCTCTTTGGCGATCCATCTGGGCTAAAGAAGAAACCAAGTTTACCCAGGAAGTAATTTTAGACTGTATTAAATTGGATCAGCACTTAAAAATCCCTTGGCTAAAACACATTTTTCACTGGTACAAGATCCTTTTTGGTCAGGATATTTTTAAAGAAATCCCAACAGAATCAGTTTTAACGAAGCGTGACCTCAAAACCACCTATATGGATCATGCAAAAGGGATCAGAATGAAGGGGTACGCTATACAAAGCACCTTCAAATTGTACCTGGAGTATAATTTAAGCACAGGATTCCCATCATATCTTACATTTGTTAATATTAACTCCCATCGCTTTGTTCTAGCACGCCTGAGGCTGGGCATAGTCCACCATTTGGTGGCTTTCCCTACTGTAAAAAAACCCGGGTCATGTCCGTGCCCATGCGATGGGAAATCTAAACAGAGCATCTGCCACTTTTTATTATTTTGTAATTTTTATACTGGTTTTAGAAAGTTTTATTTGAAGCAACTATTTTTAGAATACAGTGCGTGCAATATAAGAGCTGCAATGCAATTGTTGTTTGACTTGCCCTCTCCGAATGTGTGTTACTGTGTAGCCATCTATGTTCTCAAATGTATCGGGCACAGGAAATCTATCATTATATGATTCCCGTTGTCCTTCCCCCCGTTGGTAAACACATCCTATGACTAATTGAGAGCTACTGTTAAACCACAGGCATTTCTCTTATATATGATTTTTGGTTATTTTGTATTTTATACTTGTTGTGTATCCTGGTAATGATTGTCCTCCGGCTTTGAACCCTCTTGCACTAACGTCCTTTTAAATTTTCTGTATACAAACTGCTGCTAAAACACGTAAGAGACTATATAGACATTGCACTTTAGTTATATCCTTGCATATTTGCACATACCATTGCACTTTATGCCCAGCATAGGCCTTTTTCTGATTTGCACTATTCCATTTGGCATGTTTTGCACTAAACTTTTTAAATGCTGCTAATTATAGTGACCAATTTTTGCTGTATACAAATGTGATATATCTTGCAGGTTTTAACCAGATTGGCTTGGATATCGATGTAATTGTTTTTAGTAAAAGTTTCATTATTCTTTTTTTTCTCTTTACAAATGTGATTTCAACTGCATTCTGAATGTTGCTATATGGTTGTACCCGTACAAACCGAATAAAGCATTTTGAAACTGAAAACTGAACTGACAATGCTATCTAACCGGAATAGTCAAGAATGTGTCCCAGCTGTCTGTAACATGTAATGGTTGCTGATAAAAAGTATGAAAATATTATGATTTTAAATGTGTATATGCAATGGGGTAGCGAGGAGGGATATGGTGTCGAAATGGGACATTTCAAAAATGGTATGTATTTAATATGTGAAAAGTATGGTTTGGATATAATTTTATTGATGGGAGATTTTACCCATAAATGAAAACCAAAGAAATCCGATACTTGGTATATGGAAATACTGGAGGCTTATGATATGAATCAAGCACTGTTCCCTGAGTGTATCTCCACAACGCATGATATAAAATTGGGAAATTATCTGGGGACAAAAAGCCTCTTTTGCTTAAATGGCAGGTCAGTTTTAGACAGCCTTGCGTGAAAACATTTAAAATAGATTACGTTTTCATGCCAGCCTGGAATTTCGACTAGTGAAGGGATTTAGAATCTGTAATAGAGAAGGCAGTGACCATAATTTTTTGTCAATAGAGTTAGGAGATTTCCCTCAGACCCCCAGTGATAATGTAATTGAACAACAGGTGGAGTATCCCAGGCGTTATTTCAACAGGGCTAACAGAAGAATATATAGGAAAGTTAACAAGGCCGCAACAAAAGGAAGCATAAGAGGCCTGAGCTTGTCTTTGTATGTAGGGAAAATAGAACTAGCGGTACAAAGCCTACGTGTAGAACTCAGAAATAATGCTAAGAGTGCAAAAAATCAACAAAATGCACCAGCTAGACAAGGAAAGTGGTCTCTAAGGACTGTCTAGAAAAGAAGAGGGAGATAAGGAGAGAAGCACATAGACAGTGTAAAGTATGAACAGAATAGGGCTGACAATCTCGTCAAGGTAAAGAAAGAATACATCACGTTAGTCTACCGGGCAAAAAGGGCCTATAAGGAAAGTTGTTGGGGTAAATTGCTGGAGTCAATTGAATCAAAGAACATACGTCAGTTCTGGAGGCTGATACAATCAGCTGCAGAACTTTCAGTGGCCTCAATGAATTGTGTGGTGGAGGAGGATGCTTGGGTAGAATATCTGCTGCAGTTGTATAGTCTGGGCAGAGAATTGGAAGAGGGGGAACCACAGGATTGAAGCAGTCTAGTACAAGATCTGAAACCTGACTTCTCAGTAGCAAACGTGAAAAACACAATAACAATTTTGAAGCTAACCCGAGCAGTAAGACCGGATAACTTACCAGCTCTGATAATAAAATCAAACTTGATGGGCAGAATTCCTCTTGGTTATGTTCCTAGTTATCTTAGAAACCGGGAAGATCCCTAAGAATTGGAAGGGAGCCATAATTAGGCCGGTACATACGAATGGAGATATACATGCCACAAAGAATTACAGACTCATTAATTTATTAGACATTGGGGAAAAGATCTTTGCTAAATTAATATTAGGAAATCTTGGGTGGAGCAGGGTTCAATTGTACCGGTAGAACAGGGTGGCTTCAAAGAAGGACATTCCACCATAGACCACTGTTTCGCCCTATGGGCACTGGCCCAGAAGTCGATAGAGCAAAAAGGGAAAATGTATTGCTGCTTTGTCGACTTCCGGGAAGCCTTTGACTCAGTGGATCGTAAAAGTTCATGGGAAGATTTGAAAAAGTATGGAATACCAGAAGGTATATTAGCAATCTTAAAGGAACTAAATAGAGGAAACTGGGCTCAGGTAATTAGAGATACGCAAGTGTCATTGACTCGGAAAATAACTGTAGGGAATTGTCTTAGGCAGGGGTGCATTTTGGCCCCCTTGCTATTTGCTATATTCCTTGCTAATCAACCCACGTCATTAGAAGTGGAAAGAAGTGCCAGTCCCAGGATGAGTGGTAACAAAGTGTCTTGCGCTCTATATGCGGACGATCTAGTAATATTCGATCAAACTGAGCTAGGACTCCAAAGGAAATTAAATGTTTTTAAGAACTACTTTGAGGCCAAAGTTTTAATTGTAAATATGGGAAAAACAAAGGTTTTATGCTTTGGGAAAAGAGATAAGAATTTTAGCTGGCTTTTAGGCAAAATAAATTGGAGATTGTTAAGGATTATAGTTACTTGGGACTTTGGTTTGATAGTGCTCTAAAGTGGGATACCCACTTCGAAGCCCAAAAAGCAAAAGCCTTCTCATCAATTTGTGGGCTGAAAAAATGTAATAAAGATTATGGCGATATGTCACATAGACCCATGTTAAAGGCATATGAACCAATGATCCCCCTGCAAGTACAGTATGGGGCAGAAGTTCTCTACCTAAGTGGTAAATGCGGGTGGGACAGAGAAGAAGGAAAGATTTTAAATATGTTATTGTCATTACCAAGGTCCACAATGATCCAGGCAAACAGAATGGAGTTAGGTACAATAGCATGGTGCATTCAGAGTCTAATGGCCTTGCTAATATTTTGGAAATGCCAGGATCCTGATGGTGCGCAGAAGGTCTCACTATGGCGCAGGGAGGAGATTCAACTTAGTAGCCTAAAGTGGGCAAAGGAAGTATGAAGGAAACTCCAGACAATAGGTGTGCGCCTAAATACAGTTTTCAGGCATATAGCCCACCACACAAAGGTCAAACTACATTTAGGGGCTCATTAGGATGGCGGACGGAAACGGGTACCGTCCGCCATGCTCGCGGCAAAATCACTCCCGACCGCACCGCGGAGAATCCGCGGTTGCGATTAGGATATTTAAGTCAAGAAACTCCGACTGCGGCGGACGGATCACATCAAACACCGTCCGCGGGGGACGGAACACATCAAACATTGTCCGCGGCGGATGGAACCAAAAGAACACCCACCGCCGCGGACAAACATGACCGCGGGAACAGGTCCAACCACCGCCATACCTGCGGAGGGTCCGGCTGCGTGATTAGGATAACTTCGCCATTCCAACGGAACTCACCGCCGTCCTCCACCGCCGTGGAAACAATACTTCGGAAAACGGACCATGACTGCGGAAGGACCACACAAACACCATCCCTGCCGTCACACCGATTACAAAATGGCAGACGGAAGTAAATAGAAATTACACCAAACAGAACACCCAACCACTTGAAACACCCACCCCCAGGAACCACACGCCCCAATGACACCCCCCCAAGCACTGAAAAATGCACCAAAATCACCACACCCACAGAACACCTGATTGCCAACAACCATTGGGACACCACCACCACACAGAGTATAAAAAGAATCCCTCCCACTACCACAGTCCTTTGCATCACGGCATAGCTGCAAGCAAGAGCCACAATACCACGAACAGCAAACACACACAAACACACATACAACTTGCACACAAACACACACCACACAAACCCACACAACACCATCCCTATACACCACACACCTGCACAACCCACCCCACCCCACCAACACCTTGCACATCACACACCATGGCACCAAAGAAAACCTCCAAATTCACAGACAGTGAGTTGAAGGTCATGGTGGATGAAATCATCCGTGTCGAACCACATCTCTTCGGCAACCTAGTCCAGCAGACCACCTTGGCAACCAAAAACCACATGTGGGACAGGATAGTGACCAGAGTCAATGCGTCAGGGACCGTGCCACGCACCAAACACGAGATCCAGAGGCGGTGGCACGACCTCAACGCAAGGTTGAAAGGCATCAGGGCGAAGAACCACCTGCGGGCACACCACACTGGCGGCGGCACTCCCCCGGAGCCCATACCATATGCAGAATGGAAGGAGAAGGTGCTGGGCATACTGCACCCTGAGAGCCTGGAAGGAATCGAGGAGGGACAAGAGGCTGGTAAGTACAAATCAATCACCACTATCACACTGCCATGGTCTGCCATGCACAACTGCCAACACACATCTCCCTGGCCCCAATCCATGCATGTGGCCCACACAGTCACCCAAATGTGAAGTCCTGGCCTCAAATGCACACACCATGACCAAACACAAATGTTGCCTCCTACCTTCCCAGTCTTGCATGTTGTCAAAGCAGCCAGCACTACAACTCCCAACAGACCCCCAACTCCACAGGGAGGGTAGTGGTGTGTGGGGTGTGTGAGAGAGGTGGGTGGGGTGTGTGAGAGACCAGCACTACAACTCCCAACAGGCCCCCATGTCCACAGGGAGGGTGGTGATGGGCGGGGTGTGTGAGAGAGGTGGGTGGGGTGTGTGAGAGACCAGCACTACAACTCCCAACAGGTCCCCATGTCCACAGGGAGGGTGGTGGTGGGTAGAGTGTTTGCGAGAGGTGTGTGGGGTGTGTGAGAGAGGTGGGTGGGGTGTGTGAGAGAGGTGTGTGGGGTGTGTGAGAGAGGTGGGTGGGGTGTGTGAGAGAGGTGGGTGGGGTGTTTGAGAGACCAGCACTACAACTCCCAACAGGCCCCCATGTCTACAGGGAGGGTGGTGGTGGCTGGGGTGTGTTAGAGAGGTGGGTGGGGTGTGTGAGAGATTTGGGTGGGGTGTGTGCGAGAGGTCATTGATTTGTAGTGTTGGAACCAAAAACATGTCATGTCCACAGCATTGATCATGATAATCTTGTCCCTCAGGTGATTGCAACTTGACTGGCGAAAGCAGCAACCGCCAGCACCAGTCGCCCCCCTCACAGCACGGACTCTCTGGGGACGAGCCCATTGCCAGCTCAGGCGCAGAGGACGATGCGGGGCCAAGCAGACTTCCAGGGCCATCAGGCTCCCAGGACATCACTGCCTCCACCACCTCGGCCTGTGTCACCACACCAATAGCTGCCATTGTGAGCTGTGCAGCCACCACCTCCACCACCACCTCCACCACCACCACCACCACTCCTGCCTGTGCCACCCTGCCTGACCCATCGGCCGATGATGGACCATCAACATCCCAGGCAAGCAGGGAGAGTGGACGTGAGAGGACACAGGTGAGGGCACAGCTCACAACCAGGAGTGCAGTTGTCCGGCGAGGTGGGGAAGGACACCCACCCCATCCTGGCGCCGAAACCCTGGAAACCATCGCCAGAGTCAATGCCTCCTATGAGCGGTCGCAGGCACAGTCTGATCGGGCACACCAAGACTCACAAGATAGCAGTCATCTGTTGCGGTAAATTGATACCCGCATAGGCCAAATTGTGGACCTCATGGGCAAGCAAACTGCTCTGTGGAGGGAATAGCTATCCCGCGCCACACCACCACCCCCTCATCCAAGTGCCCAGCGGGACCGCTTACCAACACCACCGCCACCCACACCTGAGCCCACGGACAGGGAGGTTGCCCCTGACCAACCTGCCCCCACAGCTGTCTCCGCTCCGGCTCCAAGACGGAGGGGCCATCCGAGGCTGGATCCAGGTGAGAGCAGTGGTGTTGCCCCATCTACCCGCTTTAAGAGGGGGCGCCAATGACTTCACCCTTGTCTGAGCATGCCATTCACCCTGCAAACTATCCTGTCCCACAATGCCAAGCCTTGCCACACGTCTGTTGGACTAGCTGGACATCACACATTGTGGTGTCCCCACGGTGTTTCATCTGCCGTGACCTTCAACTCTCACTGCCCCACCAACACTTCTTTGTAAATATGCACCAACATCAGTCCTCAACCTGTAAATAAACATCACGTAAACACTCAATGATGTGTGGCCTCCATGTTTTAATCACATGATTGTCTTAGAATGTAACGTTACCAGGTGCAGGGATCAATGTTGTTGAGAATCATGCCTCTGTGGGAGTGACCTAGGGATAATGAGAGAACAACAAACACAGCTCAGGAAAGAGATTCACACCCATCACAACACACTGTACTGCAACATCCCACAAACCACACTCATCACCAATTAAGTGGATCACAGGACACACATCAGGGAGCATTGCATGTACACCATCTTCCACACACTTACAAACAGAACATACCATAACAGGCATCATGGACACACCACATCCACACTCCACCACCAAACATACATCACGCATTGTCTGGCAGCACAAGCGGTAGTTACTCACATTCAAGGGAAATAGCGATCAATTAGCTGATGCCTCTGGTCAACACCTTCTTCCTCACCACTATCCTCATCAGTCGACATGGGTGGGATGGGAGGCCGAGCAACCTGTTGGTCTTCAGGGTCCATGATAAGTTCAATGTTATTGCGCAAGGCCAGGTTGTGGAGCATGCAGCAAGCAATAACGATTTTGCATACTTTGCCTGGTGTGTATGGCAGGGCCCCTCCGGTTTTGTCAATGCAGCGAAACCTAGACTTCAGCAGTCCAAAAGTGTGTTCAATCACTCGACGTGTCCTCCCATGGGCATCATTATAACGCAATTCACCAGGGGTAGTAGGATTCCTGATGGGGCTCAGCAGCCACGGCCGGTTTGGGTACGCAGAGTCGCATAGGTGGGGGGATGACAGGCACAAATTTCATTACCAGGATTTATGGGAACACCATGCCACACATACAACACAATTGTCCTCACAACACACTGACAAGACAATTGTCCTTTCAGCACACTCACCTACAAGCCACACACGTTCTGGACGCAGATTAGCCATCAGTTGGGGGACAATGCTGCTCCGCATGATGTGGGAGTCATGTGCGGAACCTGGAAATCTGGCACACACATGCAAGATGATGTTGTCAGCCAGGCACACCACTTGCACGTTGATCGAATGGTAGTGCTTCTGTTTCCTATATACAGCTTCACGGGCCTGAGGTGGTATGAGACCAATATGTGTCCCATCAATGGAACCCACTGCGTGTGGTAACTGGGCCAGGGCATAGAAGTCCCCTTTGACTGCTGCCAACTCTGCCGGACGTGGAAATTGGATGTAATCATCCGTGTAAAGCATCATGGCATTCAGAACATCCCGCAGTACCATGCTGAACATGGATTGTGACATCCCTCCGGCATGACCAACTGTGTACTGGAAAGTGCCAGTCGCAAAGAAATGAAGTGCCGCCATCACCTTTGCTGTGGGTGTGAAAGCTCCAGGATATGTCCTGCGTGGCTGCAGATGAGGTGACAATTGTGTGACAAGCTCCTGCAATCTCAGTCGGTCAAGCCGGTATTTGCGGATCACCTCCTCGTCAACCATGTCCTCCAGCACAGTGTATGGTCGATGCACATTTGGAGCCCTCCTGTGTGGGTGTAGATAGCAGCAAAAGTCAAATGACCAACAACGCATAGCTGTGCAACACTATCACATCTTGACCAACACAATGCAAATAATACATGTTGCAGACAGTGATAATATGTGTGACCGGACCAATATATAAGGCAATACAGCTGACTACACACACAATGTACAACCACAAGGAACATCCTGTGGGCTCACATGTACAATGTAACGTGCACACATGTTCAAACATCTTGCAACAACACATAACTGAGGGCACATATGTGGACAAGCGTCCCCACAGACACACATGTACGTGCACACACAACATGAAATTGGAACACACCCTCCTTTTCTTCTTGCACCCATGAACACACCTACAATGCCCCCTCAGCTGACATGCATGGGCACACAACAACAGACACGCATACACAGAATGCATGTACACACACATCATTGTTACTTGCACACACAAACCACATACTCACAACAGCTAATGAATGTGTGTACACACCCTTGCGGTACTGTGTAGATGTGTAGAAATGAAAACGTGTGTCCACAAAACCAAAACGTCAACACGTCGGCATGCACATCTGACACAACTTGGGCACACATTACTAGCCTTTGTTAACCACTGGCAAGGTCAACAGTATGAGCACACATGCAACTAATGGACATGAATGTCGCACGTGGACACGGTCCATAGACTTCACATCAATATTCTTCCAGCATTCCGGACATGTCCTGACACACACGTACAACTAAGAAGATTACATGTGTGTGGAGACATGCAGTGTGTGTACATACGCCATCTGGTGACGCCTTCCACCAACACAGAGGATGTCCGTTTACACAGCAATTAAGCATGACATATGCTGTATGGTCAAGGACCATCCCGGTTACACCCCGCAAAAAGCATGTGCGCACTACCACGCCGGTGCATCATTTGAAATCAATCACTCACTGGCGCCGCTATGGTGGTGCACGCATTCCGCGGGGGCGGTGCAGGCCAACACATACATTTGATGATGCAATCTGAAATAGCAGTTGAGAAACCCCCTTATAGTGTTATTGCGGCACCCACTGCCAGGACTGGGCGGTCACCCACCGCCAGTCCTGGCCGGTCACCCACCACCAGGGCTGGCCGGTCACCCACCGCCAGTCCAGGCCAGTCACCCACCGCCAGTCCAGGCCAGTCACCCACCACCAGGACTGGCCGGTCACCCACCGCCAGGACTGGCTGGTCACCCACCGCCAGTCCAGGCCAGTCATCCACCGTCAGGACTGGGCGGTCACCCACCGCCAGGACTGGGCGGTCACCCACTGCCAGTCCTGGCCAGTCACCCACCGCCAGTCAGGCAGGTTGTTTTTCCGCAGCGATTTTATGTGTGTTTTCCGCCATCGTGATTTGGAGGACGGTCGGAGACGTCATTCCGTACGGCGGTGTCTCTGGATTGGGTGCGTCCGCCGCGGGGTCGGGTGTACTTCCGCGGCGGTGAGTGCTCTTCCGCCGCGTACAGAAATTTGACAGTGTTTCCCATGCTAATATGGCGGACGGAGTGTCCGTGGCAGGCGGACAGAAAAATGCCTTTTTCCGCCTACTCCGGGACGGCGGTCGTCCTTCCGTCCGCCATCGTAATCGACCCCTTAGTTTCCAACTAAGCAGCCCACATGAACATGTATTAAAGGTTGTTACTAATCCCATACAGACACCAACACGTCTATGAATTCATACCCAACATACCTACCTATATACACAAATGTATTCCATGCAGGTATATACATCACCCTATCTTACCTCATGTGACTGTACATTGAGAACTTAAATTTAAATGAGTTAGCAGCATAATCATAAAAAAGGGGAGAACACACAGGCTAATTAGACTGTGTGTACATATTAGAAGTATAGTTGGACTCTACTGATTGTCAAAAAAAAGACTCAAGACAACTAGTTTAGCAAAACATAGAGCGTGAATGTATAAAAGCATGTGTTAATTCATCTTGTAAGCAGGCAAAAGATTGGAACTAGGAAGCTAGTATATGTACAATAAAATCTTGGGGCTTAAGTAAAATTGATGGTGTAAGTATTTCATATCATCTTTGTGAGCAGGCCGCTTTATTAACCCTATGTCTCTGTATCTTACAGCATCTACTGAGGGCATGGAAGAAGAGCAGCCTGACACCGTTGGGGAAGCAACAGGCATTACTGGTCCCCAGGAGTACAGGGACACTGAGGGGACCAGTGCCTCGGAGGGGTACAGGAGTGCCCTGGAGGAGTCAGGAGCAGGAATACCTAGCTCAGCATCCTCACACTCCATTGGTGACTTCACGATGTTGGTGGACACAGGAAGTATGACATCTGGTTCTTTGGCCACTACACCCCACCCATTGTCCTCCTTCCCTGCTGCTCCTCAAACTGGTATCGGGGCCTGCAGACCTAGAAAGGCTAGAGACTCCTTCACACCAGGCACCGCTGCCCCTGCCCTGTCTCCCCTGCTGCCCTCACTGTAGAGGCCATAGACATCCTGTGACAGCTGTCTGTGGGTCAGACGATGCTCCTTAATGCCCTCCAGGATCAGGGCCACAAGTTGTCACATGTTGTTGTGTTCCTGGAGGGCATTCATTTGGACGTGGGTGGCCTGCAGAGAACTGTCCAGTCTTTGACCTCCACAGTTACGGCAGCAATTCAGCAGCCCCAAGCTCCCAGTCCAGCTCTTGTTCCTTCCATCTTCACCCTCTCAGTGCACCCACCTGACTAGAGCGCACACACACACACACACAAGCACTCAGGTCCCCAGACACCTACATGCAGCACACAACCACACCACTCAAAGTGACACAGACACAACGCACCATCATCGAAACACACAAAAAGCACACATGACATCACAATACTACCATCAAAGTACACTCAGAAACATAAATCCCAAAAACATGCATCCACATTGCATAACTCAGAGACCTCACCCTCCAAGAGCCCTCCCATCCCCACACCTCCCAAAGCCTCCAAAACACTTACCATGTTTGCCCTGGACCTGTGGCCTGCCACTACTGCGCCCACGAGTTAAAATGGCTGGGTTGGTCAAAGCTTCTTCTCCCACCCACCCTCCTGAGAAGCGTGGCCGCAAGACAAATGAGTTGAAGGTCCCTCCACAAAAGAGAGGGGTGGGGAAAAGGCCAGCCACCCAGATCGTACCACCAGATCTGGGAAATCTCCCCTGACAGAAGAACCACCACCTAAACAACTTTCTGGGAAGAAGGAGCCTGTTGTGGTCACCTCAGTTCACCCTTGGCTCAAGACACTTAGTAGATATCGGATACTCAAACTAGCCAGACCCAGCCCTCCACCTGAAACATCATCTACTGACCCTCCCACCAGCATATCTCCACCTCCCTGTGCCACAACTCTACCTGGTACAGCCAGCCCTCACCCTTCCACATCCAGGGATCCCACTCTGTCAACGAGTTCTCCCCCACCCAGGTTCAGTACTCCCAGTATCCCAGACCGTCAACCCCCTTACAGTTCTAGGTTTCCCCAATTTTTAAAATGACTCCCCCTTCCCACCCCAATCCTCAACGAGCGGTGCCTGAACTGCCCATTTGATGCCCCTATCCTGGGGAAATTTCAATGGCAGTGAAAAGCAGTGCAAGTTTGTAGTGCAAGTTTTCATGCACACCAGTGAGGACTTGGCCTTGTTGCTTGGCACGTTACTTACAATTCCAGAGTTTATGTATTAAAGTTTTATTTTTGTTCAGACCTTTGTTGTTGACCTTCCTAATGATGCAGAACAATGTATGTTTATATTATACTCTGTTCCATGCTCAAAATGCAACATTCACGGTGGCATGTACTTAATTTGCAGGTGCCGGTGTACCCAAAGGTTGCAGCAGATAATGTGCTTATTGAGTCAGAGTGTTAATGGGATCAGGATACTCATCTGTGATTGTGCACTCTTGTCCTATACATTCATTTGTCTCAGCTCAGCTTTTGTACACATGTCATATTTATTTCCTATACATAAACAAAAGCTATTGTGATATAGAGGATGACTGCAGGGGTGGACAGGGTGCATCCTATGTTTGGGGTCTATCTTGATGTGGACTCACCAGTGTAGGTGTAAAGTTGTCTTGGATAGATATGGCTTCATAGTCACAAGAGTAAATGTACATGTGTGCACTTGACTACTCATGCAGTGCGATTGTCATGTCAAAATTAGATGGATTATTGTGGTTGTGCCCTTTAGCATGACCTTTTCACACATGTCCCATCCAGTTTATGAGTGCCTGTCTGTTTACAAGCTCAGACTCATGCAAGAGGTTGTGTGCACATGTTGGAGTTGTTGCCGGAGCAATGTGATGTGTGTTAGTGTGACCTGGCAGTCCTAGGGTATACCTACTTGTGGGCCACATCATTTGTGAGTATGCAGAGTGTGTCACTCCAATGTGTGGGGTGAGAGATTGGGGATCTGACATAGGTCTTGCTTACCTTTGAGGTCACTGTGCTGACTGACTCTGGCAAACATACAACATATATCAAACATTCCTAATATGTGCCATCAGCCATACATTGATGTCATATTACACCTTATCTACTCCACTATGTGGTATTCCAATACATAACTTGAAGAACAAGAGAGGGAGAAAGAGGTTAAGGATGTAGTGGACTGAGCCTCCTTAGGAAATTATAAAAACACAAAAGAAGTCCACTCTTCATTCATTGGAAACCTTCTTTCAGGACAAAACTATCCTTTTTGTGATTGCTACAAGTATTACCAAGGACAAAATGGTAAGTTTCTTAGGGGAAATGATATGTTTTCTTAAAATAAACCTCACCCACCAAAAGGTCCATTGGTGGCGTGCTTCATCATTGGGCTATTTCCGTCCTGCTGCACCACAGGGCGTGCTACCACCAACAGAGACATGGGCGCACTTTTGTGAAGTAATACTATGTGTTATTGTGAGAGTAGAAGGGTCTGAAGAAAGAGTGAGTTTAAAAAATACCTGGCTATGTTGAACCTACACTTTATTAATTCCTGTAGCTGGTATTGTTAAAATGGGGGGGAGGAGAAATATGCCCTATGATGAGTGGAATTCTCCTTGTTCTACATGTGTCAAGCCTTCCCCATGGCTTTTCCTCAGAACCAAAGTAAAAGATCCCTCTAACCACTCCTGGTTAACCTAATCGGACCCCCTGATTAGTGTCAAGGTACAATGAGCATTTAAACATGCATAAATACAATACCCAATAGGTATAACTTGTCTATGCAATCTGGAAAGATAAAGTAAAACATGGTATAGGTTATTAATGAATCGTAAACTCATTGGATAACTTTATCACCAAATTAGACAAACTTTGACAAACAATATATATAACAGAAAACACACACTCTAATCGGGTTCATATTCATAGGATATCTCTTGATTCCATAGTTCTCCCAGTGTTACTGAGGGTAACTCGGATTGGTATGTCACTGAAATTAAGATAGTGGGAAAAAAATAGTACCTATTTAGGGCCCCATGAGCCTTTCACTGGAGGGGAGAGGCGCTTGTTGTCATACACTGTGAAAAGACATTGGGTTTCAGAGTAACAACAGAAGAGGCTTTTCCAGCCTCTTAGGGAATGTTCTTTGGCCAGGGCGACCGGCTGTGCTGTACTCACGTCATCAAAGCTGCTCTCTCACCCATTTACTGCCTGCCCCTGGCTTCGGCGAACACTATCCGATTGCAGTCACTCGGTTAAGTACCCGGAGACTTCCCGATTGTGAAGGAGGAGTGTACAGAGCAATATTCCTGAGGTGAGACAGGTTTATGATATACAATACTCCTGTTTACAACAATTCACTCAATAATAATCTACTCCATGCCATGCCAGTGTGTGATTCTTCCCTCCAGTCCATAGTGTGACACCATGCTGTGGGAGAATAATGTATTTCCAAAACCATTGTGCCCTTCAGCACTGTTTCTCAATTTGATATGTGCTATTTGAGTCTACTTAATTGCAGTCATGGGTAACCCTGTATTGTACAGTTGATTTTACAACCCAGTCCTCTATTCGTATCCCATGCATATGTGTTTGCCCAAGTTGTGGCGAAGTAGGTGTTCTCGAAAGTGTCTGGGTGTTTGCTGAGGCACTGCCACCCATCATGTGTGGAAAGTGAACTGTGTGCACTGATGATGTGTGATGTTCTTGATCCTGATGGTGATTTGAGATATGTCTGTCCCTGGTTGTAGTGGTGATCACACACTGCTTACTGTGCATACAGTGCTTTCAGTAGCTGATGTGTTATCCTTGACAAGTGTTAGGCCCTCTGATGACCAGCTTAGTTTGTTGTGGGCTATGTTAGGATGTCAATAGCTTGTGAATTTGTTGGGGAGGGGTGAAGTCTTTGACCTGTATTGCCTCTGTCTACAGACAAGTGCATGTGTGTTGTGCTGTGATTGCAGGAGATTGTGTTTAAGGAGTATGTGTCTTTAAATGCATTGAGATGGGTGTGTATTTGGGACTGTGCATTTCTTGTTTGCATGTCACCCTAGGCAATGTTGATTCTTGCTTGTTTTCTGGTTTGGTACGCACAATTGTGTTATGGCCCCCTATCGTTGGGCAGTAACTTGCCAGTATTGTGCTTCTGAATGCTTGGGAGGTACACTGACACCATGGCCCCTTTGCGACTGGTGGTGTGTCTATGGCAGTGTTGCCTGATGTTTATCAATGCAGCAAACTTCAGAGTTGTATGTGTCATTTAGTTATGTCGAATTTGTCTTCGATGGTTTATGCAGTCTGTGTAGTTAGCCACAGGAGAGATTATATCTGTACCAGGGAGGGCTGGGATCAGATTGGGCTATCCCCTCTGTTTGCTACACATGGCCATGTTTGTGGAAATTCTTTTGGGGTGGTCTGTGTTAAATGTCTTTAGCAATTGATTTGAGTACTGCATTACATCAGACATCCTTGAGTTCAGAGATTTGGAGGTACACACCAGGGTGGAGCAGGGAACTTGTAGGAGTAGATTGGCACCTATAGCGGACATTGTCCTAGGTGAAGAGCAGGGAAGGTGGTACATGGGTAGGTGAGGGGTAAGTGTGAAGGTTATTTTAAGTTTAACTGTCAAGGAAGGCCACAGTGAGGCATGAGAAGAGTGGCAGTTGCATACATATGACATTTTAGTTATGAAAAATAGTGCTGGTCACTGGATGCCTAATGACGGGTCATCTCATTCTGGTCCAATGGCTTACTTGCATTGCTGGATCACAGTGAAACTGCACTGATGATATCTTCCATACAATTTGAGTCACTATGCCACACATTGATTAGTTGATGTCCTCAGTGTAGTGTCATATGTGAAATCCCTTACATTCTATGAACATATCCAACCACTCATTGATCCAGACATTTGTTGCACAGGTACCTTGCATATTCTTGCATATTAGACACCCCTAAGGTAGGCCCAAGGTGCAAACCCATGCCAACTAGAGACCCCCGTTAATAACAGTAGCACTGAGAATTCTGAAATGTGTCGCTAGTAGGTGTGTAGTATTTGTACTTTCATGGTTTTTGTTTGCCGTGTGGAGCATTGGGCATTTTAATACAAACAGAAACTCATTAATTAGAATCATCTGTGGTGTAAATAATTAGACCTTTGGAATTAATTGATATATGTCCACTTCTAGTGCTTTATATTACTTTTAGGGCCCGATTATGATGTCGGTCGGAAAGGCTCCGACAAGGCATTCGGTTTGTCCAAATCGAATCAGAACTCTAGTTTCTGACCGACTCGAAAACTTTTCCGGCCAACCAATTACGATACAAGGTAATCGGTCGGTCATTCCGAGTTAGGATAGGCATTCAGAGAGTCCAAATTGGTTGGAGCTAAATTGTAGAGCTTACAAGCCACGTTTAGACCGACCGGTTACGATGTTGGATTCTGACAGCCGTTCCAACTCGGACTCTCCATCACGGATCGGCTGTCGGAAACTAACTTTGGGAGCCCATAACAGGCCCCCCTACACCTGAAGTCCTCCAAATGAGACCCGTGGGTTACCCCTGGGACCTCTCTTTCCAACCATGTACATTGTGTTAGGCACCATGGGGTGCAAGGTTTTCCACAACCACCCCTTTTTTTAATGGGAGCCTGTGTTGTCATTTGGAAAACAGGCTCCCATTGAAGTCAATGAGAGTATGACTGAACGCTGTTAGGAACCTTTGTAATCGGTCGATTCGACTCCCCAAATCCGATTCGGTCAGAAACCATTCCGAGGCCGAGTCAGTCAGAATTCGTTCTGACCGACATCATAATTGGCCCTTAAATGTTTTTTTATATATATGTTTTTAATATAATCTTTACTTATTTATTTTTCTGTGATTTTAACTGTTAGTACTTTTATGGCATATTGCAGAATGAAGTTGATTGACTGACTGGCTTCTCCATCATTCCTTTATTTAAGCATGACATGCGAACATGCTGTTTTGCATGAACACAGACTCCAGGTTTAAAATTGTGGCATAGGGAGCATTCACGAGTGGGGTGGACACATCGACCTGGTGAGAAACAGAATGCACCACATCAGCCAATCATTTGCAATACTCAAGCACTAACTCATCGGTGATAGTCACAAGAGCAAATGCTGGAACAGAATGTGTTCTTCACCATCAGAACTTCATGACAGGAGAGTCCTGTTCTCCTGCACAAGTGATTCAGATGCTTGTGAATATCAGGGGAAGGGTGTCAGGCTACATGAGAGATGTAGAGGTGCATGCCTTGGCCAGTTTTGATGTAATATTCCCATAGACCCCCTCTACTATTCCGGATGCTTCTGATCTATAACTGCAATGGAATCTCCGGTCGATCCCTAATGAAGCCCAAAACAACTGTATTAATTCATTATTCAAGTGACTTCCTTGATCAGATTTAAGGTGAACTGGCATGCTCAATCGCGGAATGAGCCCCCTCAATAGTGTCTTGGCTACTGTCAGACTGTTACTTCTGCTTTTAGGGTAATCCTCCACCCGGCAAGAAAACTAAGAAAATAATAACACAGATGTATCTCAGCTGGTTACATGGGGATGACTTGAAGCTGATTGAAAAGCTTATCAGATGTGCTTAAATAACACATGGTCATCACATTCCTTTTGCCAACATTTTGCTTCTGGCATTGGCTCTCAGCCATATTTCGGAAGTGAGTGTACCAATATTCCTTGATCATTCGTATCATACTGCCTCGCCTATGCATGTGTCCCACCATGGCAGGTAACATAGAATCAGGCAAGATAGGCTTATCATCACTTGATGCTCAAATATCAGTAGCTTCCTTTGCACATTCTGCCATTTCCCACATTTCCTTTTCTACTGCAGGTGCTTCATGCTGTAATCCCCTTTTTTCCTTGATAGTGTGCACTGTGTTCAGTAAAATGTTTGAACCTGTCTCTTCCTCACTGCATGCTTCACCAAAGTGGAATGTTTTGGTCTCAAGAGCACAATAGCGGGCGATTTCGACCACTTATTGATTCCTTCAAGTGATAACATGTCCTCCTCTCTTGTTCACCGCACATTTCACACCTGTAATGCTTCAGGGTAATTGTAGCACATTTAACAGAATCAGGATATACAATCTATGACTAATGGCCAAGCAGAATGAGGTCAAGAAACCTCTCTGGGAGCACAGCTGGCCACAGATGTGCACAGAACTCGCTGTCTGTGTAAATGGTGACTTTCAGTCGATTGGAGGTACAACAGGCTCTTTTAAAGACAAGCAATTCAGCTGCTTGGGCCTTACATGGCACAAAAGAGATGCTTCTACAGCACCACTCAAGGTACAGATTGAATAAGTTGCTCTTAAAATACCATGTCTGTCTCTTAAACATGAGCAGTCATCAAACAAGATCTGATGGGATTCAGAAAGAGGCACATCCAGTATGTCTCGGTTTTCTACACAGGTTGGTCATGTCTACAGAATTGTGGCCATACCTGTATTCATCACCTTCAATGGTTTTGGGGCATTCAGTAAGTTACAATGCTGCAAGGACTCTTTTTCTGCAGCTAGAATTATCCTCTTATAGTGGGTTAGGTGGCTATCAGTGAGATACTGTATGCATGTTTGGATCAGAAGAATTATATTTGATGGGGTGCCATAACAATCAATGGGTGACCCCTCGCAGTGCCGTCAGTTTGTTGTATCATCAAGGTAACATGTGACTGCTTTGGGACACCCAGGGAAAGCAGCGGCTACAGGATCAAGAGCGGCTGAAAGGTAGGCAATGTGCCTTTTTGAATCATCATGGATCAGTGTCAACACAAATCATGTGCACCCATTGTGCTCCAGACAGAACAGCACAAAGTCTCTCGTGTACCCTGGCATTGCAAGAGGGGATGCACTGCAAGGTAAATATTTCCGCTCTTGAAAGTCTTCCACGCCCTCTTCCTCATTTGGTAAAGGGTCAGTGGCATTAACGTGCACCAGCCACTGGACAACAAACAAGAACAGCACCTTCTGCGTCCACTTAAAAAGCACAGACTGTGCCTCCCACTCCTTCTGCTTAGAGAGAATGGGATAGGTGCAGAGGAGAATATGTTACTACCTTCTGCACTGGCTTTGAAAGCCTGTCTTTATTACTTTGTCCCCATAGCACACTGAAGAGCTGTCTCTCACCATGTGCCTTGGATGAAGGGCACAGGGATAATTACAGGTGAATAGCAATTAAATTATGTGGCACTGCTGCTGTGGCGGGGATCAAAAGCGGTGTGCTGCACCACATCAGTGTCTGTGCTTGTTCAATTGGGAGTCATCTCTCAGTGCCTTGAAGAGAGGGTACAGAAGAGAGGGGAGCTGGGAAACTTCTCCAGAGTGAAGGTTAATTTAAGATGTGACAGCCGGGGAGGCAGAATGGACAGAGTGAGTGAAGGCAGGGTTTAGAAAGGATGTGAAAAGCAGCAAACCTTTTTCTAGCAAACGTCTGGTATTCTCATAAAGCCTATGAAAAATATTAACGTGAGTGAAGTTTCACTAGAGTTAAAATCTGGACTTTGCAAATGACCTTTGTGCTGAGTCCTCAAAGAAGTAAAGCTAAGCAAATCACCCCCTACTTGGAGATGGTTTTGCTACAAATCAGAGTAGACCTTGAGTGTATGCTCTGATGCCGGGGGCCAGAGTGGTTTTTCCCCTTAGCACGGCCGGAGGCTTGCCTATGCTTGTCCGCCATTATAGGAGCACTGTCGGTGTCACTGTTGTCTGCTGATCCATCTACCTCTGATATCTCCAGGTCGCTGCCCCCTATAAAGTCCGTCTCTTCTGCCATCAAGAAAAATGTTCCCCGTCAGGAGTACCGGGTATTACATCCCCTCCTTCTTGCAACCCCTCAGGAAGGAAGTGACTGTCAGGGTCCGGGCCTAAGCTCTCCTCTGCTTGTCTCTCAGGTTGCGTCTCAATGGAAGGCTCTGCAAGATCTAGTACAGACACCCCGCCTGCGGTTTGAACACCTACAGCCTCTGCCCCTGCTACCACATTGTCTGTCCTGGTAGTTGTTTTGACTAGGCTAGTTACAGCCAGAGTGATATTACTGGAGATGCAGGGGGTGCTGGGAGTATTGGGAGTACCGGGAAAGGCCATAGACCCAGTCTTGGAGGCAATAGTTGTAGTATTAGCAATATCTGATATGGCTGAAGTAGGAGCCATGGAAACCGTTTTTTTGCTCCTTAACTGTATAGGCGTTCGCTCCAGGTTGGACCTAGGCTGGGAGCTCAGTTTGCCACTTACCGGCTTTCCAGTGAACATGGCGGGGACCGTCAGGGTCTTCTTCTTTGTAACAACATCCATTGAGGTTTGCTCCATTGCTCCTTGCTCCATGCCAGGGTTTCCACCGCACTCTGTCGCCATCTCCGCAGTATCTCTCTCCCCTGCCTGAAAGCAGTAGCTGTATCTCAGCTTTTTGCCAACTCCAGTTTTTTAAGGTAGAAATAACTTTACTGTTCAAACCCCCATGCTTGGGGGCAACTCGAGGAGGCCGTCAGCACCCGCCAGGGATCTAAACCTCACACCTGAACCCGCCCGTCTCTGCTCCGCGAAGAGCGCAGGCGGAGTTCCGTCAAGCGGAGCCGGCACGAACAAAAGGAAAAGATCATCCGCCTAGGCTTGGAAATTCGGCATTGTTGGTCTCTGCAACAGCTCCGGTTCAGCCTCTATCATGCTTCGGTAGGCGGATGGAGAAGCTCAGCGTCCAAACACTATTTCGTGAGTAACCAGGTCAAGGAGCAAGATCTGCACAGCTCACATGGCCGCCATCTTGCCTCTCTAAATAAGTAATATTTTACACTAAATACATAGTAATGTATTATAAATAAATGCTTTACTACTCTATACCCCTATAAACCCACAACCCACTACGGTACAAAAAAAACAAAATAAATGCAATAACTACTATAATTTTCAGAAATACATTAAAAAACATAAACAATATGAAAAAAACTACATCGTATAGATATAAAATACATAACTAAATGCATAACAAATAATACAAATCGATATTACTTACCTTAAATTTGTTTTTTCTGACAACAATATTCTTTCACATGATATTTCCATTCCACAATATTTTCGACTCAATATTATTATCACTAGATATTTTTAACTCAGTTTTCTATCTCATCACCCTTTTACAGCTAAGTGTTAAATGAGGCCCTCTCTCCAGGAATTTGATTTATTCCTCTCAACGAGAAAATCACTCAAGCACGTTTTCTTCTTTTGCTCAGCGTACTGGGGCCATAGGAATGTGTACATCCGCCATTGTGCCATAACCTTGTGTAGGAGAGTAGGGTCTGCTTCCTATGGTCACCCCCCACTTTTTGCTGTGATTCTTTGGTTTTTCGACTTTAGTGTGGCTGTGGGCCTGCCAATCAGACCCACAGCCCAGCTGTTCTCTCTCTAAATTGATACCATGTACTTTAGGTACATACCAGATTGGTTAGTGGGTCACCCCTTCGAGCCCTTGTATAGTGTACCATAGGTACCCAGGGCATAGGTGCACCCTAGGCCTACCAGGGGCTGCAGCATGTATTGTGCCACCCCTGGTTTGCCTCCGAAACTGACACCACAGGTCTGTTCACACAGCCTGGGTAAGGTGGTGTAATCATGCCCTTACTTATATATAGTATAGCTAAATGTACCTACATATATAGACACATATGCACCTATAAGCTACTCCTATGGTAGGCCTCGACAATCCTGGAGGCAGAGTGCTTGGTTTTATGTGAGAGGGTGCCCTAGCATGAGCTGAGCCCCTCTGCAGGTTTCAGAACCATCTCCTTATAGCTGTTCTATGATATAGCCATACCATATACTCCTAAGTGCATTATAATCCTCGCGGTTAATGCTAACTTTGGTTTGGCTTTATCAAAACATGTTGTGTAAGGTGTCAAACACTTTGGAATACTACCCCCCCCCCGGATGAAACTGTGGCAGGAGAGGCCTGGACAATAGGTTTCCTGTCCAGGGAGGTACTGGCACCTCCCCAGACAGGGTTTTGTGTATTGAGGCAGGGAGGGTGGCATTCAGTGAATACTTTACACTCACTCCCTGGGGCACACAAGGTGCTCTATGCATAGCCCAGTTCAAACCGGTTGCTGGGGCACACACTCCAGCTCTGGTGCAAAACTGGACAAAGGAAAAGGGGTGTAGCCACCCCCTTCTCAGGTACACCCATAGGAGGGACCTAGCCAGGTAATCCAGCCCACACCTTCAGGATAAGTATAGGAGCTGTGTCCCTAGGACTTTAGATTACCCTGGACTAATCTTTGAAAGACATATCCTGGACCTTCAACATTCCATTCTGACTGACAGAAGATATCTCCCTTGTGGTCAAGGAGGGACCACCGTGCGCAAACAGGCACTAACAGCAACTTTGCTGGTCTGCATTTGCAAGGCTCCCGTCGGATCCCGAAGAATCTGTGACACAGGACACAGACTTCCAGACATCTCTGACCCCGACCCACATCCACAGCAAAGCCGAGACAGGTGGTGGACACTAGAGACATGGGACAGAAACTCCTGGACATCCTGCATTTTGCTAGCTGCACTCCTTTACTGAAGCCTCAGTGAGTTGTGCATTGAGGTCCAAGAAGCCCCAGCCCCGAGCCCCGTGGGCCCCACTCTTGCATTTGAGCTTAATGCGTCTTTGCGGTTCCTAGTCTGTTGGCTAGTGAGCCCCCTGAAGACTCCATTTTAAAACGAACTTGCTTTCCTGGTTGCCCCAGGCTTGCTTCACCTTCCCTGCAAAGGAGAAGCACCACAGACCTTGCTGTCTACAACAGAGCCAATCTTGACGTCGTGTGGTGGTTGCGGTTGCCAAGGCTTGTAGGGATCAATTCGGATACCGACACCACAGTCAACTAGATCCATTGTGGGACAGTTCGAATCCAGTGCCTGGTCATCGTCGATGCCTCCTGGACCTCGTGGCTGAAGAGACAAGTTTGACTTCTTCACCTGAAATCCCCCGGCATCACCTGGTTCCTTCCTGGTTCCTTCCTGGTCACTGGTAAGTGACCCAGACTTTGTCCCTTCAGCTTTCAGGTTCTTCAGATCTTCGATTCACACTTGGATCCACCCGGACACTTTTCTTCTGGTCGCCTGCAGCACTTCTTTGCAGCTCTCTATTGAAAACAATGACAAAACCCAACACGAAAGACACCTATGCACCCGGCTTCCCTGGGTGGGGTAACATGAGTACTCAGGTGCTCCCGTGGTTCTTGACTCTTGAAGTGTCCTAGTTTAAAAGGGTTCCATCCTAGTCCTTCCGGAAGTGTCCTTAAATTGTCTATTTGTAACTTTTACGATCTCCATTGAAAGTCAATGGTAACCTGCAGCTGTGTTTGGACACTGCACACGTCTCCCGTGGGCCTCCTACTTCCTAAACTTTGGTCGATTAGAGTAGCCCTAGTGATTCCACAGGCCCCAGGCCTGCTTTCTAATTCTCTTGTGGTTCTTATACCACTTTCTGGATTGGGAGGCCCCTAGGGCATAACATATACTGTGCAACTTATCATATATTAATTGTGTGATTTGTATTGTATTTTTACCTCTGACCTCATAAAGAGTGCAGAGGGGTTGTGTTTAGATTAAATACATATATATTTGATATATTCTTTGTGTGGTGTCCTTTCATTTGTTATTCAAGGGAATATAATTGGTAAAACAACTAGCTTAACTCGCTTACTGAAGTCTTAGCCTGATGACTGCTGGTTCATGCTACCACTAGGATAGCTTTCTATAAGGTTGACTTTACAACCACCATCAATAAGGGTCGATTAGACTGGTGCAAGGTGCCCACTAGAACTAGTGGACATCATTTGCCAGGCTAACTTCTCACATTGGTGTGCAGGGAATGGGATAAGAGCTTGCATTGTTTTACCAAATAATCTTGAGATATCATCTGAAAGATCATATCAAGGTACCTGTAGGTACATATGAATCAAGACTTATATACATAAGCTCTACTGAACTTAGCAGTTGTAGGTGGTAAGGGCTTAGCACATCCTGACTACAACTCCTAGAGAGGTTCTAGTATCGACCCTCTAGTCACCAAAGAGACTAAATCATTATTCTCATTACGTGGGGGTTCAAATAAAATCCCTACATTCTGTTTTTGAAACTATAATTTTTCAACTTCATGATCACTCTTGTAATCGGTTTCAATATCCTTTATTGTCCTGAAAAAAAGCACACTCCCAACATGGCCGCCTGCACCTCACGGTCTAGCGGTCCTAAGGGAGGAACCCGGTAGTCCGCCTAGTTTTAATCGCACACGAGCAACCGGACAAGCAAGATGCGGTCCCAGGGAGGCAATCACCAGGTTTGACCGAGCGTTTTCACCAGATAGGAAGTAAGTAAACGCTGTTGCTGCAATGGAAAACATTGTTTTTTGACATGACGAAGGACTGAGAGTCCTACTCAATGATCGGCTTACTATCGATCGCAGGGTGTTTACATTTCCCTTTCTCTACATTATCCAACAGCAGTGAGTCCCATAAGTGAAATCGACCCCCTGAGAGACCATGAAGTGTTATTATACACTTTAATAAGTAAATATCGAGAACATTATTTCTATGTACCTACTATATGTTTTATGTGTCCTGGTCACATTAAGTCCTGTCTTGTTTTTATGTGTGAATTCACAACACACTGCACTGTTTTTATTGGACAAACACTTGGCATGGCAGCCTGCACGCACCAATATGGTGCAACCATCAACCATAGCACCGTATGTGTGCGGCCTGAAAGTGTACTGTGTGTCCCTTCCCATAAGGAGGGGTTGAATGCTACTAATGATATGCTTTCTTTTTCAGCACCACCAATTTGATACAGACGTCTGTATTCCTAGTATGAATGCATGCTTTGATTATTAAGTGTATTATCATTTTTAATTTGTGCACCCATACGGGTACTTAGGAGTGGCATATGCAGGGCTGATCCCTGCATGGTCCTGAAGAAATGCTAGGGGTAGCATGAAACATGTTGACCTTGTAAGTTCACTGAATCAACCCTACTACAGGTTGACTCACAGTGACACACACCCCACTTTTAATATACCTGGCTAGGAGCAATAATAAATCTGTTGAGGCCCACTAAGCACGGTATTTTTAACTCACTCACACTCACTCCACCACTTTTTTGCATTACACATAGTCTTTCACCCTTAAGTGCTCCTGCGTAGTCGTGAGTCGCAGCACACCCCTTTTCGTAGAGAACTGGGATGGCCCCAATGATGAAGCATGTCACCGTGGGGCAACCCCGGTGAGTGAGGGGACACTAGAAAGAAATGTTTCTTTCTTGCAATGGTCAAACTGATTAATTAGGTCAGTCACCTACACCTGAGCTAGGTCCCGGGACCCTATATGGGTTTCCCACTTATGTACTAAACCTGTTGGAGGACGACCTAGTCTCTTACTCCTCCTTCTCCCTCTGTTTCGTATCTGCTGGTTCATGCTACCACTAGGATAGCTTTCTATAAGGTTGACTTTACAACCACCATCAATAAGGGTCGATTAGACTGGTGCAAGGTGCCCACTAGAACTAGTGGACATCATTTGCCAGTCTAACTTCTCACATTGGTGTGCAGGGAATGGGATAAGAGCTTGCATTGTTTTACCAAATAATCTTGAGATATCATCTGAAAGATCATAATAAGGTACCTGTAGGTACATATGAATCAAGACTTATATACATACGCTCTACTGAACTTAGCAGTTGTAGGTGGTAAGGGCTTAGCACACCCTGACTACAACTCCTAGATAGGTTCTAGTAGGAAAACAAGTAGTGTGGGTAGGTGCACATACCACACCACACTAGCAATGTCCTTGGAAGCAGGGCCTAGTGGGCCTCTGCCAGAAGACAACCCAAGGTTGCCTTCTAAATATGACTCGTTCACTTTTAAGGAATTGAGAAGCTTGTGTGCAGTCAGAAAAGTTGAGACAAGGACAGAGTCCAACCTTTAACCACCTGGTAGATATCTTAGTGGCTCGTGATGTAGAGAATGCATCAGACCCCGGTAGCCATGAAACATGTTGACCTTGTAAGTTCACTGAATCAACCCTACTACAGGTTGACTCACAGTGACACACACCCCACTTTTAATATACCTGGCTAGGAGCAATAATAAATCTGTTGAGGCCCACTAAGCACGGTATTTTTAACTCACTCACACTCACTCCACCACTTTTTTGCATTACACATAGTCTTTCACCCTTAAGTGCTCCTGCGTAGTCGTGAGTCGCAGCACACCCCTTTTCGTAGAGAACTGGGATGGCCCCAATGATGAAGCATGTCACCGTGGGGCAACCCCGGTGAGTGAGGGGACACTAGAAAGAAATGTTTCTTTCTTGCAATGGTCAAACTGATTAATTAGGTCAGTCACCTACACCTGAGCTAGGTCCCGGGACCCTATATGGGTTTCCCACTTATGTACTAAACCTGTTGGAGGACGACCTAGTCTCTTACTCCTCCTTCTCCCTCTGTTTCGTATCTGCTGGTTCATGCTACCACTAGGATAGCTTTCTATAAGGTTGACTTTACAACCACCATCAATAAGGGTCGATTAGACTGGTGCAAGGTGCCCACTAGAACTAGTGGACATCATTTGCCCGTCTAACTTCTCACATTGGTGTGCAGGGAATGGGATAAGAGCTTGCATTGTTTTACCAAATAATCTTGAGATATCATCTGAAAGATCATAATAAGGTACCTGTAGGTACATATGAATCAAGACTTATATACATACGCTCTACTGAACTTAGCAGTTGTAGGTGGTAAGGGCTTAGCACACCCTGACTACAACTCCTAGATAGGTTCTAGTAGGAAAACAAGTAGTGTGGGTAGGTGCACACACCACACCACACTAGCAATGTCCTTGGAAGCAGGGCCTAGTGGGCCTCTGCCAGAAGACAACCCAAGGTTGCCTTCTAAATATGACTCGTTCACTTTTAAGGAATTGAGAAGCTTGTGTGCAGTCAGAAAAGTTGAGACAAGGACAGAGTCCAACCTTTAACCACCTGGTAGATATCTTAGTGGCTCGTGGTGTAGAGAATGCATCAGACCCCGGTAGCCAAGGTAGTAGAGAGAGGGGCCATCCCCCAACAGAAGAGAATCCTCTTGGGGAGGACCCAGTGGTCTCTGATGATGATGTGGGTGATGACCAGGATGAGGTTGAGGAACCTGACCTGGGCAACTCAGGGCTATCTGGAGGTGGAGAGGGCCAAGGTAGGCCCCCCTCTAACCTTCCAAATAGGCCTAATAGTGGAAACAGAAGTATGTGGGCTATGGCCCACTGGTGGCAGCAACAAGCCTAGAGGTAGGGAAAGGTCTCATGACCATGACCATAGATACCTGAACAAGATTGTCCCACCCTATAAGATTGGGGATGACATCCATAAGCGGTTAACAGCTTTGGAGAGGGCGTGCAAAGTACAGCAGGTACCCCAAAGTCAGTGGGCAGCAATCTTGTGGCTCTCCTTTGCAGACAAAGGAAGAGACAAGCTCCTCACTGTTAGAGAAGAGGATGCTGACAACTACTATGTCCTGAAGCGTGCTCTGATAGAAGGGTTTGGTCTAACCACTGAGCTGTGCAGGTTTCTGTTCAGAGATACCCAAAAGACACAGACTCAGGACTAGACTGATTTTGTAGATTGTGCTACTAAGGCTCTGAAAGGCTGGTTGCTGGTCAGTAAAGTAAGTGACTTTTCAGGATTGTATAATCTTATTATGAGAGAACAAATTCTTAACAACTGTCTAAAACAGTTATTGTATCAGCACTTGGTTGACTCTGATCTGACCTCTCCCCAAGAATTGGGTAAGAAGGCAGACAAATGGGTCAGGACCAAGGTGAAGCAAAAGGTACAGAACCAAGGTGGTGATCAGAAGAAGCAAGACCAAAATGGTGGTGAGAAAGCAAAAGACCAGAAGTCTCCACAAGGTCCCCAAAAAGCTTCTGATGGTGGGGGTTCCCAACAATCCAAGAAGAAAAAAGGCCCAAAGAAACCTTGGTGCAAGATTTGTAAAGTAAATACTCACTGGACCAGTGATTGTGCCAGGAAGGAGACAGCTCCAACCACCATTGCCCCTAAGGCAACAGTTCCCCCTAGTTCAGCTCCAAGTGGTGGTTCTTAACAGAAGGGTGTAGTAGGGTTAACCTTGGGTACTGAGATGGATTCTGGCCTAGTCAGAATACCAACTCAAGCTGTTTTGATCTGTGATGGGTACACAATTATGTCCTCTACTGTGAGTCTCAATAACTTGGGCAAGTACAGACAAACTCATTTAATTAATGACAAAGTGGCTCAGGCCTACAGGGACACATGTACTAGTGTCACAATGGTGACACCAGGCTTTGTGGACCCTGCACAGATCATAATAGGTGAAAATTACCTAGTGAACAATGCTAGCAATGTCACTACCACTCACAGTATGGCAATTGTTAATTTCTCCTGAGGAGGGGACACTGGCCTCAAAAAGGTTGTGGTTAGCTCAGACCTCCCTGTAGAATGTTTGCTTTGCAATGACCTGGAGACTTCAGCTTGAGCTGAATTGGAGTATAGGACCCATGCAGAAATGTTAGGAATATCAGCACATGTCCTTGCTGTCACAGGTCAGAAATTGCAACACTGAACAGGCACTGGATTCTGGAACAATGGACCAGTTGCCTACCAGGAGGAGAAGCAGTAGGGTTAAGGCAGTGCCTTCCCCCTTGCCTCAGGAAGAGGATCAGCCTTCTGAGGACGCTGATTGTGAGACCCAGGAGGAAACTGTCCTAGAAGAACTTGAGCCTGATCAGGTTGAGTTTCATGGGACAGGAGGATCCTCCAGGGCAGATCTGAGGCAGGCGCAGTTGGACTGCCCTTCTGTTGAACACCTCAGACAGCAAGCTGCTGCTGAGGCTGCAGGGAATGCTAGTGGTACCCATAAGGTTTACTGTGATGATGGGCTCCTGTAGTCAGAGGCTAGAGATCCCAAGCCTGGAGCTTCCAGGAGGTTGGTCATACCTTTGGCATTCATGGGCTTCCTTCTCACACTTGCCCATGATATTCCCCTTGCAGGACATCTTGGCCAGAACAAGACTTGGGACAGGCTTTTCCCAAGACAAGTTCTACTGGCCTCATATGTCAGAGGATACCAAGGAGCTTTGTCGCTCCTGTGTCACCTGCCAAGCCAATGGCAAATCAGGTGGCACCACAAAGGCCCCCCTAATACCTCTACCTGTGGTGGGGGTTCCCTTTGAACGTGTAGGGATTGACATTGTTGGACCAATGGATCCCCAAACAGCCTCTGGGCACAGAATTATTCTGGTGGTAGTGGATCATGCCACCAGATACCCAGGAGCTATTCCACTTAGGACCACAACAGCACCTGTTGTGGCAAGGGCCCTCCTGGGGGTTTTCTCAAGAGTGGGCTTTCCTAAGGAGGTTGTCTCAGACAGAGGTGCAAACTTTATGTCTGGATACCTGACTGCAATGTGGAAGGAGTGTGGAGTGAACTACAAGTACACCACACCCTATCATCCACAGTGCAATGGTTTAGTTGAGAGATTCAACAAGACCTTAAAGGGCATGATTAAGGGTCTACCTGAAAAGCTTAGGCAGAGATGGGACATCCTGCTGCCCTGCCTTTTGTTTGCTTACAGAGAGGTACCACAGAAGGAGGTTGGCATTCTGTGTGGGCATCCTGTAAGAAGACCCCTTTGTCTGGTAAGGGAGGGATGGGAGTTACCTCTCAAACCTCCCAAACAAGACATTGTGGACTTGAAGCTAGCCATGAATTGCAAAAGGCCTGGTATGACCAAAAGGCGGTACTGACTGTTTACCAGCCAGGACAGAAGTGTGGGTGTTGGAGCCTGTGGCCCCAGTAGCTCTCCAAGATAAGTGGAGTGGACCCCACCCTATTGTTGAACAGAAGGGAGAAGTCACCTATTTGGTTGACCTTGAAACTCCCAGGAGCCCCCACAGGGTGCTTCATGTCAACAGTCCATTGATCTGCTTTTTACCAACTGTGCCAAAATCCACTGTGAAATTGCCATCCAGCTAGACTGGACTGACCATTACCTGGTGGAATTTTGTTTACCTATTATCAATATACGTCCTCACAAAAAAAAACTCCCGCCAATATGGCGTCGCCAGTGGCACAAGCTAACTGTGGAAGGACTGCAAAGGGTTTGGGAAACACCCAATCTAACGGACGAAGATAATATGGAGGTCGCATTAGCTAAATTTAATAAATCCCTAACAGAGGCAATAGACAGACTTGCCCCCATGAAGCTACACAAACAATTTCCTATAAACAAACAGGAGAAGTGGTATACCGAGGCACTGAGAGCTGAGAAACAGAGATGTAGGAGATTAGAAAAAAAATGGAGAAAGACACGGACAGAAGAGAATAGGAAGGCACACTATGAAGCACAGACAAACTACTATAAAAATATAAAAAAGGCCCGAAAGAACAGTCTTGCCCAGCAACTTGCAGACGCAGGTAACTCTTCGAAAGAACTATACAAAATACTGGAAGCATTCACTAAACCCACAGTCTGTGCTAGCCCAGACGACTTCTCTTCATCCCTTCATCCCTTTGCAATGGAATGTCACTGTTCTTCGAAAACAAAATAAACTCAATCTATGAAAAAATTCTGAAAAACCCAAACTCCAAATGCAACATCATTCCCTCCTCAACATCCACTCAAAGGAAAACCTCCCTGCTGACTTTTCCACCAGTAACTGTTGCAGGTCTCCCTCTCCTCACCAGCCATATAAAATCAGGCTCCCCCAATGATCTAGTACCTGCAAAAATGATGGTCCCCTTGAGCACCCTATTAGGACCTCATATCCAAACAGTCATAAATCACTCCCTCAGAGAAGGACATGTACCAGTAGAATGGAAAAAAGCAGGGCTCAACCCCATCCGTAAGAATGCCGCATTACCATGGTCAGACCTTTCCAATCTCAGTCCCATCTCCCTTTTGCCATATCTCAGTAAATTAACCGAGAAACATGTGAATACACACCTGTCAAACTACATCGAGGCAGCGGAGGGCCTGGACCATTCTCAATCTGGGTTCAGGCCGAATCACAGCACCGAATCAGCCCTCCTCTCAGTGACTGATAACATCAGGATGTCACTTGATGAAGGAGGCTCAATGATTCTGGTGCTGCTAGATTTATCCGCTGCCTTCGATACGGTGTCACATGAACTCCTTCTCGGCCGACTGAAAGATGTGGGCATAGGAGGGGTGGCTATGTCATGGTTGGAAAGCTTTCTCTCGGGTCGATCACAAGGGGTCAAGCTAGGCTCCCATTCCTCCATCTTCAGGGAGCTCACCAAGGGAGTGCCACAGGGCTCATTCCTAAGCCCCACGCTCTTCAACGTGTATGTGGCCCCCTTGGCAAACATTATAAGATCATATGGTTTCACCCCGGTGTCATACGCTGATGACACACAGCTTTTATTTCCTTTCCACACTCTCACACCTGCAGTCCAAAAATCATTTGCGGACGGTATGAGAGCAGTGGCACATTGGATGGCACAAAACTACCTACAATGCAACGTGTCCAAAACTGAGGTTATGCTGTTTGGAGGGGCAACCCTAATGTGGTCCCCTGACTGGTGGCCTTTAGAGCTGGGACCTGTCCCAACCCCGAAACAAACAGTTAAAAATCTTGGCATCCGCCTGGATCAGGCTCTCCTGCTTAAGGAACACACTACCCCAGTCACAGGAGCATGTTTCCGTGTGGTTGGGCTGCTCCGACGTGTCTTCCCATTTCTACCAGACAACCACAGAAAAACGCTTGTACAGACCCTAATAATAGGTAGGATGGATTATTGCAATGGCCTCTATTTATCAGCCAACGAGGAACAACTGAAGAAATTGCAAATAGTGCAAAACACTGCAGCCAGTCTAGTCCTCAATGCCCCTCCCAGAACCCCCTCTCGTCCCCTTCTTCACCAACTTCACTGGCTTCCAGTAAAGCAACGCATACAATTCAAGATATGTGTTACTATACATAAATGCCTATCTGGCTCTGGTCCCAGATATTTAAAGGAAAAATGTATTCCATATACTCCCGGACGCACGCTACGATCCAGCAGCCGAATCCAGTGCCTGGTCATCGTCGATGCCTCCTGGACCTCGTGGCTGAAGAGACAAGTTTGACTTCTTCACCTGAAATCCCCCGGCATCGCCTGGTTCCTTCCTGGTTCCTTCCTGGTCACTGGTAAGTGACCCAGACTTTGTCCCTTCAGCTTTCAGGTTCTTCAGATCTTCGAATCACACTTGGATCCACCCGGACACTTTTCCTCTGGTCGCCTGCAGCACTTCTTTGCAGCTCTCTATTGAAAACAATGACAAAACCCAACACGAAAAGACACCTATGCACCCGGCTTCCCTGGGTGGGGGTAACATGAGTACTCCGGTGCTCTCGTGGTTCTTGACTCTTGAAGTGTCCTAGTTTAAAAGGGTTCCATCCTAGTCCTTCCGGAAGTGTCCTTAAATTGTCTATTTGTAACTTTTACGATCTCCATTGAAAGTCAATGGTAACCTGCAGCTGTGTTTGGACACTGCACACGTCTCCCGTGGGCCTCCTACTTCCTAAACTTTGGTCGATTAGAGTAGCCCTAGTGATTCCACAGGCCCCAGGCCTGCTTTCTAATTCTCTTGTGGTTCTTATACCACTTTCTGGATTGGGAGGCCCCTAGGGCATAACATATACTGTGCAACTTATCATATATTAATTGTGTGATTTGTATTGTATTTTTACCTCTGACCTCATAAAGAGTGCAGAGGGGTTGTGTTTAGATTAAATACATATATATTTGATATATTCCTTGTGTGGTGTCCTTTCATTTGTTATTCAAGGGAATATAATTGGTAAAACAACTAGCTTAACTCGCTTACTGAAGTCTTAGCCTGATGACTGCTGGTTCATGCTACCACTAGGATAGCTTTCTATAAGGTTGACTTTACAACCACCATCAATAAGGGTCGATTAGACTGGTGCAAGGTGCCCACTAGAACTAGTGGACATCATTTGCCAGGCTAACTTCTCACATTGGTGCGCAGGGAATGGGATAAGAGCTTGCATTGTTTTACCAAATAATCTTGAGATATCATCTGAAAGATAATATCAAGGTACCTGTAGGTACATATGAATCAAGACTTATATACATAAGCTCTACTGAACTTAGCAGTTGTAGGTGGTAAGGGCTTAGCACACCCTGACTACAACTCCTAGAGAGGTTCTAGTATCGACCCTCTAGTCACCAAAGAGACTAAATCATTATTCTCATTACGTGGGGGTTCAAATAAAATCCCTACATTCTGTTTTTGAAACTATAATTTTTCAACTTCATGATCACTCTTGGAATCGGTTTCAATATCCTTTATTGTCCTGAAAAAAAGCACACTTCCAACATGGCCGCCTGCACCTCACGCTCTAGCGGTCCTAAGGGAGGAACCCGGTAGTCCGCCTAGTTTTAATCGCACACGAGCAACCGGACAAGCAAGATGCGGTCCCAGGGAGGCAATCATCAGGTTTGACCGAGCGTTTTCACCAGATAGGAAGTAAGTAAACGCTGTTGCTGCAATGGAAAACATCGTTTTTTGACATGAGGAAGGACTGAGAGTCCTACTCAATGATCGGCTTACTATCGATTGCAGGGTGTTTACATTTCCCTTTCTCTACATTATCCAACAGCAGTGAGTCCCATAAGTGAAATCGACCCCCTGCGAGACCATGAAGTGTTATTATACACTTTAATAAGTAAATATCGAGAACATTATTTCTATGTACCTACTATATGTTTTATGTGTCCTGGTCACATTAAGTCCTGTCTTGTTTTTATGTGTGAATTCACAACACACGGCACTGTTTTTATTGGACAAACACTTGGCATGGCAGCCTGCACGCACCAATATGGTGCAACCATCAACCATAGCACCGTATGTGTGCGGCCTGAAAGTGTACTGTGTGTCCCTTCCCATAAGGAGGGGTTGAATGCTACTAATGATATGCTTTCTTTTTCAGCACCACCAATTTGATACAGACGTATGTATTCCTAGTATGAATGCATGCTTTGATTATTAAGTGTATTATCATTTTTAATTTGTGCACTCATACGGGTACTTAGGAGTGGCATATGCAGGGCTGATCCCTGCATGGTCCTGAAGAAATGCTAGGGGTAGCATGAAACATGTTGACCTTGTAAGTTCACTGAATCAACCCTACTACAGGTTGACTCACAGTGACACACACCCCACTTTTAATATACCTGGCTAGGAGCAATAATAAATCTGTTGAGGCCCACTAAGCACGGTATTTTTAACTCACTCACACTCACTCCACCACTTTTTTGCATTACACATAGTCTTTCACCCTTAAGTGCTCCTGCGTAGTCGTGAGTCGCAGCACACCCCTTTTCGTAGAGAACTGGGATGGCCCCAATGACGAAGCATGTCACCGTGGGGCAACCCCGGTGAGTGAGGGGACACTAGAAAGAAATTTTTCTTTCTTGCAATGGTCAAACTGATTAATTAGGTCAGTCACCTACACTTGAGCTAGGTCCCGGGACCCTATATGGGTTTCCCACTTATGTACTAAACCTGTTGGAGGACGACCTAGTCTCTTACTCCTCCTTCTCCCTCTGTTTCGTATCTGCTGGTTCATGCTACCACTAGGATAGCTTTCTATAAGGTTGACTTTACAACCACCATCAATAAGGGTCGATTAGACTGGTGCAAGGTGCCCACTAGAACTAGTGGACATCATTTGCCAGTCTAACTTCTCACATTGGTGTGCAGGGAATGGGATAAGAGCTTGCATTGTTTTACCAAATAATCTTGAGATATCATCTGAAAGATCATAATAAGGTACCTGTAGGTACATATGAATCAAGACTTATATACATACGCTCTACTGAACTTAGCAGTTGTAGGTGGTAAGGGCTTAGCACACCCTGACTACAACTCCTAGATAGGTTCTAGTAGGAAAACAAGTAGTGTGGGTAGGTGCACACACCACACCACACTAGCAATGTCCTTGGAAGCAGGGCCTAGTGGGCCTCTGCCAGAAGACAACCCAAGGTTGCCTTCTAAATATGACTCGTTCACTTTTAAGGAATTGAGAAGCTTGTGTGCAGTCAGAAAAGTTGAGAAAAGGACAGAGTCCAACCTTTAACCACCTGGTAGATATCTTAGTGGCTCGTGATGTAGAGAATGCATCAGACCCCGGTAGCCAAGGTAGTAGAGAGAGGGGCCATCCCCCAACAGAAGAGAATCCTCTTGGGGAGGACCCAGTGGTCTCTGATGATGATGTGGGTGATGACCAGGATGTGCAGGTTTCTGTTCAGAGATACCAAAAAGACACAGACTCAGGACTAGACTGATTTTGTAGATTGTGCTACTAAGGCTCTGAAAGGCTGGTTGCTGGTCAGTAAAGTAAGTGACTTTTCAGGATTGTATAATCTTATTATGAGAGAACAAATTCTTAACAACTGTCTAAAACAGTTATTGTATCAGCACTTGGTTGACTCTGATCTGACCTCTCCCCAAGAATTGGGTAAGAAGGCAGACAAATGGGTCAGGACCAAGGTGAAGCAAAAGGTACAGAACCAAGGTGGTGATCAGAAGAAGCAAGACCAAAATGGTGGTGAGAAAGCAAAAGACCAGAAGTCTTCACAAGGTCCCCAAAAAGCTTCTGATGGTGGGGGTTCCCAACAATCCAAGAAGAAAAAAGGCCCAAAGAAACCTTGGTGCAAGATTTGTAAAGTAAATACTCACTGGACCAGTGATTGTGCCAGGAAGGAGACAGCTCCAACCACCATTGCCCCTAAGGCAACTGTTCCCCCTAGTTCAGCTCCAAGTGGTGGTTCTTAACAGAAGGGTGTAGTAGGGTTAACCTTGGGTACTGAGATGGATTCTGGCCTAGTCAGAATATCAACTCAAGCTGTTTTGATCTGTGATGGGTACACAATTATGTCCTCTACTGTGAGTCTCAATAACTTGGGCAAGTACAGACAAACTCATTTAATTAATGACAAAGTGGCTCAGGCCTACAGGGACACATGTACTAGTGTCACAATGGTGACACCTGGCTTTGTGGACCCTGCACAGATCATAATAGGTGAAAATTACCTAGTGACGAATGCTAGCAATGTCACTACCACTCACAGTATGGCAATTGTTAATTTCTCCTGAGGAGGGGACACTGGCCTCAAAAAGGTTGTGGTTAGCTCAGACCTCCCTGTAGAATGTTTGCTTTGCAATGACCTGGAGACTTCAGCTTGAGCTGAATTGGAGTATAGGACCCATGCAGAAATGTTAGGAATATCAGCACATGTCCTTGCTGTCACAGGTCAGAAATTGCAACACTGAACAGGCACTGGATTCTGGAACAATGGACCAGTTGCCTACCAGGAGGAGAAGCAGTAGGGTTAAGGCAGTGCCTTCCCCCTTGCCTCAGGAAGAGGATCAGCCTTCTGAGGACGCTGATTGTGAGACCCAGGAGGAAACTGTCCTAGAAGAACTTGAGCCTGATCAGGTTGAGTTTCATGGGACAGGAGGATCCTCCAGGGCAGATCTGAGGCAGGCGCAGTTGGACTGCCCTTCTCTTGAACACCTCAGACAGCAAGCTGCTGCTGAGGCTGCAGGGAATGCTAGTGGTACCCATAAGGTTTACTGTGATGATGGGCTCCTGTAGTCAGAGGCTAGAGATCCCAAGCCTGGAGCTTCCAGGAGGTTGGTCATACCTTTGGCATTCATGGGCTTCCTTCTCACACTTGCCCATGATATTCCCCTTGCAGGACATCTTGGCCAGAACAAGACTTGGGACAGGCTTTTCCCAAGACAAGTTCTACTGGCCTCATATGTCAGAGGATACCAAGGAGCTTTGTCGCTCCTGTGTCACCTGCCAAGCCAATGGCAAATCGGGTGGCACCACAAAGGCCCCCCTAATACCTCTACCTGTGGTGGGGGTTCCCTTTGAACGTGTAGGGATTGACATTGTTGGACCAATGGATCCCCAAACAGCCTCTGGGCACAGAATTATTCTGGTGGTAGTGGATCATGCCACCAGATACCCAGGAGCTATTCCACTTAGGACCACAACAGCACCTGTTGTGGCAAGGGCCCTCCTGGGGGTTTTCTCAAGAGTGGGCTTTCCTAAGGAGGTTGTCTCAGACAGAGGTGCAAACTTTATGTCTGGATACCTGACTGCAATGTGGAAGGAGTGTGGAGTGAACTACAAGTACACCACACCCTATCATCCACAGTGCAATGGTTTAGTTGAGAGATTCAACAAGACCTTAAAGGGCATGATTAAGGGTCTACCTGAAAAGCTTAGGCAGAGATGGGACATCCTGCTGCCCTGCCTTTTGTTTGCTTACAGAGAGGTACCACAGAAGGAGGTTGGCATTCTGTGTGGGCATCCTGTAAGAAGACCCCTTTGTCTGGTAAGGGAGGGATGGGAGTTACCTCTCAAACCTCCCAAACAAGACATTGTGGACTTGAAGCTAGCCATGAATTGCAAAAGGCCTGGTATGACCAAAAGGCGGTACTGACTGTTTACCAGCCAGGACATAAGTGTGGGTGTTGGAGCCTGTGGCCCCAGTAGCTCTCCAAGATAAGTGGAGTGGACCCCACCCTATTGTTGAACAGAAGGGAGAAGTCACCTATTTGGTTGACCTTGAAACTCCCAGGAGCCCCCACAGGGTGCTTCATGTCAACAGTCCATTGATCTGCTTTTTACCAACTGTGCCAAAATCCACTGTGAAATTGCCATCCAGCTAGACTGGACTGACCATTACCTGGTGGAATTTTGTTTACCTATTATCAATATACGTCCTCACAAAAAAACCCTCCCGCCAATATGGCGTCGCCAGTGGCACAAGCTAACTGTGGAAGGACTGCAAAGGGTTTTGGAAACACCCAATCTAAAGGACGAAGATAATATGGAGGTCGCATTAGCTAAATTTAATAAATCCCTAACAGAGGCAATAGACAGACTTGCCCCCATGAAGCTACACAAACAATTTCCTATAAACAAACAGGAGAAGTGGTATACCGAGGCACTGAGAGCTGAGAAACAGAGATGTAGGAGATTAGAAAAAAAATGGAGAAAGACACGGACAGAAGAGAATAGGAAGGCACACTATGAAGCACAGACAAACTACTATAAAAATATAAAAAAGGCCCGAAAGAACAGTCTTGCCCAGCAACTTGCAGACGCAGGTAACTCTTCGAAAGAACTATACAAAATACTGGAAGCATTCACTAAACCCACAGTCTGTGCTAGCCCAGACGACTTCTCTTCATCCCTTCATCCCTTTGCAATGGAATGTCACTGTTCTTCGAAAACAAAATAAACTCAATCTATGAAAAAATTCTGAAAAACCCAAACTCCAAATGCAACATCATTCCCTCCTCAACATCCACTCAAAGGAAAACCTCCCTGCTGACTTTTCCACCAGTAACTGTTGCAGGTCTCCCTCTCCTCACCAGCCATATAAAATCAGGCTCCCCCAATGATCTAGTACCTGCAAAAATGATGGTCCCCTTGAGCACCCTATTAGGACCTCATATCCAAACAGTCATAAATCACTCCCTCAGAGAAGGAAATTTACCAGTAGAATGGAAAAAAGCAGGGCTCAACCCCATCCGTAAGAATGCCGCATTACCATGGTCAGACCTTTCCAATCTCAGTCCCATCTCCCTTTTGCCATATCTCAGTAAATTAACCGAGAAACATGTGAATACACACCTGTCAAACTACATCGAGGCAGCGGAGGGCCTGGACCATTCTCAATCTGGGTTCAGGCCGAATCACAGCACCGAATCAGCCCTCCTCTCAGTGACTGATAACATCAGGATGTCACTTGATGAAGGAGGCTCAATGATTCTGGTGCTGCTAGATTTATCCGCTGCCTTCGACACGGTGTCACATGAACTCCTTCTCGGCCGACTGAAAGATGTGGGCATAGGAGGGGTGGCTATGTCATGGTTGGAAAGCTTTCTCTCGGGTCGATCACAAGGGGTCAAGCTAGGCTCCCATTGCTCCATCTTCAGGGAGCTCACCAAGGGAGTGCCACAGGGCTCATTCCTTAGCCCCACGCTCTTCAACGTGTATGTGGCCCCCTTGGCAAACATTATAAGATCATATGGTTTCACCCCGGTGTCATACGCTGATGACACACAGCTTTTATTTCCTTTCCACACTCTCACACCTGCAGTCCAAAAATCATTTGCGGACGGTATGAGAGCAGTGGCACATTGGATGGCACAAAACTACCTACAATGCAACGTGTTCAAAACTGAGGTTATGCTGTTTGGAGGGGCAACCCTAATGTGGTCCCCTGACTGGTGGCCTTTAGAGCTGGGACCTGTCCCAACCCCGAAACAAACAGTTAAAAATCTTGGCATCCGCCTGGATCAGGCTCTCCTGCTTAAGGAACACACTACCCCAGTCACAGGAGCATGTTTCCGTGTGGTTGGGCTGCTCCGACGTGTCTTCCCATTTCTACCAGACAACCACAGAAAAACGCTTGTACAGACCCTAATAATAAGTAGGATGGATTATTGCAATGGCCTCTATTTATCAGCCAACGAGGAACAACTGAAGAAATTGCAAATAGTGCAAAACACTGCAGCCAGGCTAGTCCTCAATGCCCCTCCCAGAACCCCCTCTCGTCCCCTTCTTCACCAACTTCACTGGCTTCCAGTAAAGCAACGCATACAATTCAAGATATGTGTTACTATACATAAATGCCTATCTGGCTCTGGTCCCAGATATTTAAAGGAAAAATGTATTCCATATACTCCCGGACGCACGCTACGATCCAGCAGCCGAATCCAGTGCCTGGTCATCGTCGATGCCTCCTGGACCTCGTGGCTGAAGAGACAAGTTTGACTTCTTCACCTGAAATCCCCCGGCATCGCCTGGTTCCTTCCTGGTTCCTTCCTGGTCACTGGTAAGTGACCCAGACTTTCCGCTATATGTATCAACAAACCATTTTGCATTTCCTAAATAGCGAATTTTAAGGAATCGCTATTTAGGAAATGCAAAACGGTATGTATGTACAAAATCGCTTTCCAATAGCGATTCCTTAGCATTCCTTAATTTGAGATTAGCAAATTGTCAATCGCAAATTACCCCTTCATTTCCATGGGCCAGGAGGCCCATAGGAATGAAAGTGCAATTTGCAATTAGCACTTTGCTGATCGCAAATTAGGGATGTTTCCAAGGGTGCAGGGGTGTCTCAAGAACACCCTGCTGCACCCCTGAAAAAGACATTTGGGGGCATATGGCGCACATACATGCCCTAAGGGCATGTATGGGCGTCATATGGCACCTTTGGTTTTTATCAAAAAAGATTTTTGATAAGAATTCGCAAATTACCACCAACTAGAAGTTGGTGGTAATTTGCTACTCCTTAATGGCATTTTTTGCATTTTATTTGTTTGATACATTGCATTTAAGGAATCGCAAAATTTGCAATTCCTTAAGTGCAATCGCAAAATAAGGATTAGCAAATTTTGCTAATCCTTATTTTGCATCAAACTTGTTTGATACATTCCATTTGTCTATTTAGCATTCGCAAAGGCCGAAATTCGCAGAATTTCGGCCTTTGCGAATGCTAAATAGCTTGATACATATAGCGGTTTGTCCCTTCAGCTTTCAGGTTCTTCAGATCTTCGATTCACACTTGGATCCACCCGGACACTTTTCCTCTGGTCGCCTGCAGCACTTCTTTGCAGCTCTCTATTGAAAACAATGACAAAACCCAACACGAAAAGACACCTATGCACCCGGCTTCCCTGGGTGGGGTAACATGAGTACTCCGGTGCTCCCGTGGTTCTTGACTCTTGAAGTGTCCTAGTTTAAAAGGGTTCCATCCTAGTCCTTCCGGAAGTGTCCTTAAATTGTCTATTTGTAACTTTTACGATCTCCATTGAAAGTCAATGGTAACCTGCAGCTGTGTTTGGACACTGCACACGTCTCCCGTGGGCCTCCTACTTCCTAAACTTTGGTCGATTAGAGTAGCCCTAGTGATTCCACAGGCCCCAGGCCTGCTTTCTAATTCTCTTGTAGTTCTTATACCACTTTCTGGATTGGGAGGCCCCTAGGGCATAACATATACTGTGCAACTTATCATATATTAATTGTGTGATTTGTATTGTATTTTTACCTCTGACCTCATAAAGAGTGCAGAGGGGTTGTGTTTAGATTAAATACATATATATTTGATATATTCCTTGTGTGGTGTCCTTTCATTTGTTATTCAAGGTAATATAATTGGTAAAACAACTAGCTTAACTCGCTTACTGAAGTCTTAGCCTGATGACTGCTGGTTCATGCTACCACTAGGATAGCTTTCTATAAGGTTGACTTTACAACCACCATCAATAAGGGTCGATTAGACTGGTGCAAGGTGCCCACTAGAACTAGTGGACATCATTTGACAGGCTAACTTCTCACATTGGTGTGCAGGGAATGGGATAAGAGCTTGCATTGTTTTACCAAATAATCTTGAGATATCATCTGAAAGATCATATCAAGGTACCTGTAGGTACATATGAATCAAGACTTATATACATAAGCTCTACTGAACTTAGCAGTTGTAGGTGGTAAGGGCTTAGCACACCCTGACTACAACTCCTAGAGAGGTTCTAGTATCGACCCTCTAGTCACCAAAGAGACTAAATCATTATTCTCATTACGTGGGGGTTCAAATAAAATCCCTACATTCTGTTTTTGAAACTATAATTTTTCAACTTCATGATCACTCTTGGAATCGGTTTCAATATCCTTTATTGTCCTGAAAAAAAGCACACTTCCAACATGGCCGCCTGCACCTCACGCTCTAGCGGTCCTAAGGGAGGAACCCGGTAGTCCGCCTAGTTTTAATCGCACACGAGCAACCGGACAAGCAAGATGCGGTCCCAGGGAGGCAATCATCAGGTTTGACCGAGCGTTTTCACCAGATAGGAAGTAAGTAAACGCTGTTGCTGCAATGGAAAACATCGTTTTTTGACATGAGGAAGGACTGAGAGTCCTACTCAATGATCGGCTTACTATCGATTGCAGGGTGTTTACATTTCCCTTTCTCTACATTATCCAACAGCAGTGAGTCCCATAAGTGAAATCGACCCCCTGCGAGACCATGAAGTGTTATTATACACTTTAATAAGTAAATATCGAGAACATTATTTCTATGTACCTACTATATGTTTTATGTGTCCTGGTCACATTAAGTCCTGTCTTGTTTTTATGTGTGAATTCACAACACACGGCACTGTTTTTATTGGACAAACACTTGGCATGGCAGCCTGCACGCACCAATATGGTGCAACCATCAACCATAGCACCGTATGTGTGCGGCCTGAAAGTGTACTGTGTGTCCCTTCCCATAAGGAGGGGTTGAATGCTACTAATGATATGCTTTCTTTTTCAGCACCACCAATTTGATACAGACGTATGTATTCCTAGTATGAATGTATGCTTTGATTATTAAGTGTATTATCATTTTTAATTTGTGCACCCATACAGGTACTTAGGAGTGGCATATGCAGGGCTGATCCCTGCATGGTCCTGAAGAAATGCTAGGGGTAGCATGAAACATGTTGACCTTGTAAGTTCACTGAATCAACCCTACTACAGGTTGACTCACAGTGACACACACCCCACTTTTAATATACCTGGCTAGGAGCAATAATAAATCTGTTGAGGCCCACTAAGCACGGTATTTTTAACTCACTCACACTCACTCCACCACTTTTTTGCATTACACATAGTCTTTCACCCTTAAGTGCTCCTGCGTAGTCGTGAGTCGCAGCACACCCCTTTTCGTAGAGAACTGGGATGGCCCCAATGATGAAGCATGTCACCGTGGGGCAACCCCGGTGAGTGAGGGGACACTAGAAAGACATTTTTCTTTCTTGCAATGGTCAAACTGATTAATTAGGTCAGTCACCTACACCTGAGCTAGGTCCCGGGACCCTATATGGGTTTCCCACTTATGTACTAAACCTGTTGGAGGATGACCTAGTCTCTTACTCCTCCTTCTCCCTCTGTTTCGTATCTGCTGGTTCATGCTACCACTAGGATAGCTTTCTATAAGGTTGACTTTACAACCACCATCAATAAGGGTCGATTAGACTGGTGCAAGGTGCCCACTAGAACTAGTGGACATCATTTGCCAGTCTAACTTCTCACATTGGTGTGCAGGGAATGGGATAAGAGCTTGCATTGTTTTACCAAATAATCTTGAGATATCATCTGAAAGATCATAATAAGGTACCTGTAGGTACATATGAATCAAGACTTATATACATACGCTCTACTGAACTTAGCAGTTGTAGGTGGTAAGGGCTTAGCACACCCTGACTACAACTCCTAGATAGGTTCTAGTAGGAAAACAGGTAGTGTGGGTAGGTGCACACACCACACCACACTAGCAATGTCCTTGGAAGCAGGGCCTAGTGGGCCTCTGCCAGAAGACAACCCAAGGTTGCCTTCTAAATATGACTCGTTCACTTTTAAGGAATTGAGAAGCTTGTGTGCAGTCAGAAAAGTTGAGACAAGGACAGAGTCCAACCTTTAACCACCTGGTAGATATCTTAGTGGCTCGTGATGTAGAGAATGCATCAGACCCCGGTAGCCAAGGTAGTAGAGAGAGGGGCCATCCCCCAACAGAAGAGAATCCTCTTGGGGAGGACCCAGTGGTCTATGATGATGATGTGGGTGATGACCAGGATGAGGTTGAGGAACCTGACCTGGGCAACTCAGGGCTATCTGGAGGTGGAGAGGGCCAAGGTAGGCCCCCCTCTAACCTTCCAAATAGGCCTAATAGTGGAAACAGAAGTGTGTGGGCTATGGCCCACTGGTGGCAGCAACAAGCCTAGAGGTAGGGAAAGGTCTCATGACCATGACCATAGATACTTGAACAAGATTGTCCCACCCTATAAGATTGGGGATGACATCCATAAGCGGTTAACAGCTTTGGAGAGGGCGTGCAAAGTACAGCAGGTACCCCAAAGTCAGTGGGCAGCAATCTTGTGGCTCTCCTTTGCAGACAAAGGAAGAGACAAGCTCCTCACTGTTAGAGAAGAGGATGCTGACAACTACTATGTCCTGAAGCGTGCTTTGATAGAAGGGTTTGGTCTAACCACTGAGCTGTGCAGGTTTCTGTTCAGAGATACCCAAAAGACACAGACTCAGTACTAGACTGATTTTGTAGATTGTGCTATTAAGGCTCTGAAAGGCTGGTTGCTGGTCAGTAAAGTAAGTGACTTTTCAGGATTGTATAATCCTATTATGAGAGAACAAATTCTTAACAACTGTCTAAAACAGTTATTGTATCAGCACTTGGTTGACTCTGATCTGACCTCTCCCCAAGAATTGGGTAAGAAGGCAGACAAATGGGTCAGGACCAAGGTGAAGCAAAAGGTACAGAACCAAGGTGGTGATCAGAAGAAGCAAGACCAAAATGGTGGTGAGAAAGCAAAAGACCAAAAGTCTTCACAAGGTCCCCAAAAAGCTTCTGATGGGGGGGGGGGGGGTTCCCAACAATCCAAGAAGAAAAAAGGCCCAAAGAAACCTTGGTGCAAGATTTGTAAAGTAAATACTCACTGGACCAGTGATTGTGCCAGGAAGGAGACAGCTCCAACCACCATTGCCCCTAAGGCAACTGTTCCCCCTAGTTCAGCTCCAAGTGGTGGTTCTTAACAGAAGGGTGTAGTAGGGTTAACCTTGGGTACTGAGATGGATTCTGGCCTAGTCAGAATACCAACTCAAGCTGTTTTGATCTGTGATGGGTACACAATTATGTCCTCTACTGTGAGTCTCAATAACTTGGGCAAGTACAGACAAACTCATTTAATTAATGACAAAGTGGCTCAGGCCTACAGGGACACATGTACTAGTGTCACAATGGTGACACCTGGCTTTGTGGACCCTGCACAGATCATAATAGGTGAAAATTACCTAGTGACCAATGCTAGCAATGTCACTACCACTCACAGTATGGCAATTGTTAATTTCTCCTGAGGAGGGGACACTGGCCTCAAAAAGGTTGTGGTTAGCTCAGACCTCCCTGTAGAATGTTTGCTTTGCAATGACCTGGAGACTTCAGCTTGAGCTGAATTGGAGTATAGGACCCATGCAGAAATGTTAGGAATATCAGCACATGTCCTTGCTGTCACAGGTCAGAAATTGCAACACTGAACAGGCACTGGATTCTGGAACAATGGACTAGTTGCCTACCAGGAGGAGAAGCAGTAGGGTTAAGGCAGTGCCTTCCCCCTTGCCTCAGGAAGAGGATCAGCCTTCTGAGGACGCTGATTGTGAGACCCAGGAGGAAACTGTCCTAGAAGAACTTGAGCCTGATCAGGTTGAGTTTCATGGGACAGGAGGACCCTCCAGGGCAGATCTGAGGCAGGTGCAGTTGGACTGCCCTTCTCTTGAACACCTCAGACAGCAAGCTGCTGCTGAGGCTGCAGGGAATGCTAGTGGTACCCATAAGGTTTACTGTGATGATGGGCTCCTGTAGTCAAAGGCTAGAGATCCCAAGCCTGGAGCTTCCAGGAGGTTGGTCATACCTTTGGCATTCATGGGCTTCCTTCTCACACTTGCCCATGATATTCCCCTTGCAGGACATCTTGGCCAGAACAAGACTTGGGACAGGCTTTTCCCAAGACAAGTTCTACTGGCCTCATATGTCAGAGGATACCAAGGAGCTTTGTCGCTCCTGTGTCACCTGCCAAGCCAATGGCAAATCAGGTGGCACCACAAAGGCCCCCCTAATACCTCTACCTGTGGTGGGGGTTCCCTTTGAACGTGTAGGGATTGACATTGTTGGACCAATGGATCCCCAAACAGCCTCTGGGCACAGAATTATTCTGGTGGTAGTGGATCATGCCACCAGATACCCAGGAGCTATTCCACTTAGGACCACAACAGCACCTGTTGTGGCAAGGGCCCTCCTGGGGGTTTTCTCAAGAGTGGGCTTTCCTAAGGAGGTTGTCTCAGACAGAGGTGCAAACTTTATGTCTGGATACCTGACTGCAATGTGGAAGGAGCGTGGAGTGAACTACAAGTACACCACACCCTATCATCCACAGTGCAATGGTTTAGTTGAGAGATTCAACAAGACCTTAAAGGGCATGATTAAGGGTCTAGCTGAAAAGCTTAGGCAGAGATGGGACATCCTGCTGCCCTGCCTTTTGTTTGCTTACAGAGAGGTACCACAGAAGGAGGTTGGCATTCTGTGTGGGCATCCTGTAAGAAGACCCCTTTGTCTGGTAAGGGAGGGATGGGAGTTACCTCTCAAACCTCCCAAACAAGACATTGTGGACTTGAAGCTAGCCATGAATTGCAAAAGGCCTGGTATGACCAAAAGGCGGTACTGACTGTTTACCAGCCAGGACAGAAGTGTGGGTGTTGGAGCCTGTGGCCCCAGTAGCTCTCCAAGATAAGTGGAGTGGACCCCACCCTATTGTTGAACAGAAGGGAGAAGTCACCTATTTGGTTGACCTTGAAACTCCCAGGAGCCCCCACAGGGTGCTTCATGTCAACAGTCCATTGATCTGCTTTTTACCAACTGTGCCAAAATCCACTGTGAAATTGCCATCCAGCTAGACTGGACTGACCATTACCTGGTGGAATTTTGTTTACCTATTATCAATATACGTCCTCACAAAAAAACCCTCCCGCCAATATGGCGTCGCCAGTGGCACAAGCTAACTGTGGAAGGACTGCAAAGGGTTTGGGAAACACCCAATCTAACGGACGAAGATAATATGGAGGTCGCATTAGCTAAATTTAATAAATCCCTAACAGGGACAATAGACAGACTTGCCCCCATGAAGCTACACAAACAATTTCCTATAAACAAACAGGAGAAGTGGTATACCGAGGCACTGAGAGCTGAGAAACAGAGATGTAGGAGATTAGAAAAAAAATGGAGAAAGACACGGACAGAAGAGAATAGGAAGGCACACTATGAAGCACAGACAAACTACTATAAAAATATAAAAAAGGCCCGAAAGAACAGTCTTGCCCAGCAACTTGCAGACGCAGGTAACTCTTCGAAAGAACTATACAAAATACTGGAAGCATTCACTAAACCCACAGTCTGTGCTAGCCCAGACGACTTCTCTTCATCCCTTCATCTCTTTGCAATGAAATGTCACTGTTCTTCGAAAACAAAATAAACTCAATCTATGAAAAAATTCTGAAAAACCCAAACTCCAAATGCAACATCATTCCCTCCTCAACATCCACTCAAAGGAAAACCTCCCTGCTGACTTTTCCACCAGTAACTGTTGCAGGTCTCCCTCTCCTCACCAGCCATATAAAATCAGGCTCCCCCAATGATCTAGTACCTGCAAAAATGATGGTCTCCTTGAGCACCCTATTAGGACCTCATATCCAAACAGTCATAAATCACTCCCTCAGAGAAGGACATGTACCAGTAGAATGGAAAAAAGCAGGGCTCAACCCCATCCGTAAGAATGCCGCATTACCATTGTCAGACCTTTCCAATCTCAGTCCCATCTCCCTTTTGCCATATCTCAGTAAATTAACCGAGAAACATGTGAATACACGGATTGGTGTCACTACAACGCATGCTTTTACCACGCATGCCTTTACAACGCGGTTTTTACCACGCAGTCCATTACAACGCATAATGCTTTTAGGCGCTGGATAGTGAATTATTTAATTTACTATTCCAACTCCAGTCCCCGTGGATAGCAGGGAAGGTGTTGGATAGTATATTAAATACATTCCCTATCCTAGAGCGCCCCCCAGCGCATTGCGTTGTAATGGTTTGCGTGGTAAAAGTTGCGATGTAATGGTAGTGCGTTGTAAAAAATTTGTTGTAACCGTGCTACACCGAATACACACCTGTCAAACTGTCGTGTATTTCTATAGGTTCTGAATCAGTCCCCCTATTCCTGACCCTATTCTGGTTAAACTAACTATCAAGTTAACTAACAGTCAGCCCATGAGGCAAGAAAACCCCCATGATGCAGATACCGTTATCTGACGCAGTCACACTACGGCACAGGAACGTGTTATCTGATTAGGTCATAACGCTTGAGATCTAATTAGACAAGCGACATTCCTCCAGCCCCTGATAAGGCATACGACGTTCTCATAACAAATCAAACCTATGACAACCTGGAAAATCCGTGCGGCCATTGTTTTGATTTCACAGAGAACTTTTGCAAAAGAATGTGCTAACGAGCAAGTCGTATGACATCTTTATTGACGTACCTATGTCCATCCTTACGTCAATCTCGGCACCTTTAAGGTATAAATATTGCCGACCTTGCCCTATGCAAACACACGCGTGGTGACAAGACGGAGCAGCCATACTTGCCGAAGCCGAGAGCAGAAGCAGACCCCGCTGGCAGCAGCCCCGCCTTCCTGACGCGCTGAGAGACGCGCTGCTATCTCAAGCCGAGAGACCCAGCACCGGCGCTTCTGGGCAGCCCTCGCAGGCAGCCTGGAATATCGAGAGCAGAGAAAGAGATACCATTCCTCATTCATCCTAACTTCCAGGTACAGAACTGAATAACCCCTCGCAGAGAATTCTTTAGTTATTCACTTGGCAAAAACAAACTTAACTTAAACTGTAACTTTCTATTCCCGCCCACGCATTAGACTTAGGTCAGGTACACGGGGTAGGCGTATTTAGAAACACCAGTTGAGTACGTTTAGTCAAATGTATATGTGTATGTAAATATATTTTAATCACTTTAAACATCATATGGCTCAGAAACCATATCAATGTTTTTACAGTATTATTTTATACTATTGCTTTTAATGTATGCACTTTACTTAACTATAAGTATTGCAATAATATCGATCCATTTCTCTTGTACGAGAAAAGAGACTGATCAATAAATAACATCTTTTATTGAACACGCCCGTCTCTTCCTTTCCTCTACATTCTGATGAGACTAAGAATGCACGTACTGACTGAGTAAAATAATTGCCTTGTGCTCACACGACTCTCGAGATTGACTCTTGATTAGGGGAGAGCAAAGTTGTCATGTTCTATGGTTGTCAGAAACTAAATCCCTTCTTGTCTAATCAGGGAAGTTAACCCTTCCTTGAACATTCGAGAAAGTTTCTAGCGAACTCTGAGCTTAGCTGGCAAACCCAAAAATTAAGTCTAGTATCGACAGTAGTAGACCTAGTTAACGTCTGGTCTAGGCCTTTACTGCTGTAGGTACTATTCCAATGCGCAGAGCCTATTGGAAAAATAGGAGCTACACTACATGGCGCCCAACGCGTTTGGAAAGGGCGATAAAACTAACGTAAGACATTTAGAGTAACTCAGTCGTGCTCTCTCACTCAGGCCCCTTTTCCCAAATACTCCAAAGACGTCTGGAGTGGGTGAAAGGTTATATCCTCCAAAACCTCGCAGGAGGGAACTCCTATGTATGGTTCTTGGTCAAGTCAACGTTGAAGGATAAACAGTTCCGAAATATTGTGCATCTAATCTTTGTTCCATAAAGAAACCTGATCTGCAAATAGACATAATATCATCCTGTCTGTAAAATGGGAGACAGTGATGAAGAAAGAGAGGCAGTTAGATTAGCAACTGAACTCGCAGATGCTGATGCTACCATGCAAGCAGCAGACGCGGATATAATACTCATTCCGGTCATTAAAAGGAGATCTATAACCTTAAAACTTATAGAAAATGGACTGACACCTAGAGGTGGCACAGTTATATTCGTAATTGAGGCACATGAATATCGGCAGACAGAGGTATACTATACATGGATACATTTTCCAGCAGCAAATGCTGTAACAAAGTACTTCCACTATTACAAAATAGAGGTTCCACCCGACATTTACACTCCTTTCGAGGAGGTGGAAGTACCACTCAAATTCCAAGAGCATTTGCTCTTTTTTGATGGCGCCCTAATACATAACAATCACATTACAAGGCTCGGTCCTTTAGGAAGACCAGGAGCAACGTGGCCGGTCTTAGCCGGATACACACCACATCCAGACATCGAAAGAATGCCTGCAGCAGAGCTATTAATACAGCTAAAACAACTACTAAAAATTCATAGACAATTAGTTCAGTATGTAATGCGGACTTCAACAATTCAGCCAGCGATTAAACTTCCACAGCTGACCCCTCACCAGGGGAACACAAATAAAATTACACCACAGAACATCCAATCCTGCCTAGGTAAAGTTCCGGCAAAACGGGAACAGATACCATTCTGGTTGGCACAGAAAATCACCCAAATAGAGGCGGTGTTTCCTGACACCACCCCGCTGGAAAAACACAGGATTCTGACTATATGTCTCCCAATGGGAATCGCACCACACATTGAGGACTGCGACACTTGGGGTACAGTCTTTGCTTCCATCTACACAAAAACGCACGGTGTCCCATCCATTTCGGTGATACCAGATGTGCTAAAACAAATTCAAGATGAATACGGTCCAGAACCTGCTTTAACTCTTGGTATGAAATTACTAAAAGACTTCAAGCAGGTTTCGGCTATATTACTAGCCAACATAAAAGGTGAAGCAGCAAACGTGGCGATCCGCCAGAGGTTAAAAGAGACAGATATAGCAGACCAACCAGCTGAAATAGCCAGAATCATAGAAAAATCCTATGAAGAACTAGGCAGAGATAGTCTAGGTGGAATACCAGTAAAACCGCAACTGACTACAAGTCCAGAAAAAATATTTTTTAATAATAATAATTCACCAAAAAAGAACTGGGATGGAAACAAACAATCCAATCCTAAAGAAAAGAAAATCCAGTCCAGAGGAAGGTCTCCTAGGCGAAGAGAGAAATCTCCAAACCAAAGACAGAGGTCACCGCAGAGTGACCCCTCTGGGAATAGATATAACCTTAGAAATAGGGATAATATTAAAAAACCTGATAGATATCAAGACATTGATACACGTCCCTCTCAATCTTTTCAGACTTCCTCGCAGAAATCGGAAAGAAGAGGACGATCAGAAGAGCACGCCAAGTCCAAAGACAAGGAACCTGCTCAACTAAAAAAGAAATTACAATTTCCAAAAAAGAAGGTAGCCAGTATCAAGGTAGTTAAAAATGCCGAGAATACTGAGGACACAACTGAAAAACGGAGAATGGGCTCAGACAATGCTAGACAGCGCAGCAGAGGTGAGCATAGCTCGCAAAGTCCTTATGAATCATCTGGAGACAGTGGACACGAATGAATACCTTCAAGTGGAAACTGCAGACACCAGAGTTAGCAAGCCCCACAAGATATACGAGATAACATTACGTATAGAGGGAGATAAGACTAGGAAAATAAGGGGACTATTTTGGGATAACCTCTCCAAAGGCTATGACATCCTTCTAGCTGAAAAAGACTGGCCACCAGAGTTTGTCAGGGAGTGCCCTCATGGCGAAGAAGTAATTATGCCTGCCTTCTCGAATCAAATACCGATTCATAAAAAATACACACTTGCTAGAAAGTGGGCAGTGGCCTTAGCACCTGCTTTATATAAAAATCATGTAGGATGGGATGAGGATTCTCCTCCTCACAAAATCCAGTTAAAATCACAACCAACTGCACAAAGGCAGTACCCAATTAAGCAAGAAGCTAAAAAACAAGTAAATGAAATACTAGATCAGCTAGAATACCAGGGGGTGATTGAAACTTGCACCTCACAAATGAACAATCCTTTGTTTCCGGTCTCCAAACCAGACAATTCGTACCGTCTAGTTTTGGATTACCGACACCTTAACACATGTTGCAAAACCTTTGCAGTGCAAAACTCACACAGTGCTGCACTAATGAATAACATAGTGCGCAAAAAATACAAAACAACCTTGGACATCTCCAATGGATTCTTTTGTCAAAACATAGCACCAGAGAGCAGATATTTAACTGCAGTCTCAGTAAATGGCACTCAAAAACAATTCTGTCGGTTAGCCCAGGGGTACAAGAACAGCCCGGGGGTATTCTCAGCGAGAGTAACAGAATTACTACAACTATATGATGATGAAGCATTATCTTATGTCGATGACATTTACTTAACAGATGATGACTTGGAGACTCACTTGAAAAGGGTGAACACCATAATACTTGGGTTCGCTGCAGATGGTTACAAATTCAACTTAAAAAAATCCAGAATTGCCCATCTAAAAGTTCTATACGAAGGATATGAATTATCAAGTATAGCCTGGTTGACAATTTTTTGAGAACTAGAAGAATTGAAAAATCTAAAATATGAAAAGACGTATCCTCTGCCAATCGCCATTCTGCCTCTACGACATTACGCCTGTTTAATCTATCCATACGGATATGCTCAACCCTCCGTTTGGGGAGAACATGCATACAATCCCACATGTGAGATTACAAAAGAAGTGTGGCGCGGAGGTAAACTAAAACCTCTATTAACAAAATCACACTCAGTAGAAACTAATTCAGAACTACAAACTGAAATAATAGCTTTGAAAATGGCGCTAGATAATGCGGATCGCGAATTCCCGACACTTATAGTGTCAGATTCATATTATTGCGTCAAAGCATATAACAAGGATTTGCAGACATGGATTCAGAACGGTTACAAAGATGACACAGATGCACCAATAAAGCAGAGACTACTCTGGGAACAAGTAGCTCTTTTGAAAAAAGAACTACCAAAGACTCACGTGACACACTCACTGAGTCATCAGCGTGATGGCGTTCACGTTGTAGGGAATTCATTGGCTGAAACAGCCGCAGCGGCAGCCACTAAATCGGCTCCCGTAGATCGAAAAAAGCGTACATTAAAATACATTGACGGTGAAACAATGCTGGCGGTGAAAACGTCATCAAAAGGCGACTGCTCAGCGTTACCGATCAACTATCCACTCAATTATACATACATAATCGATGCAAACTCCGTCCCTTTTGCTCGAATCCCTGGAGTGGGGGATAGAGTGATTCCAAACATGGACAGGAGAAACTTGTTAATCGCAGACGCACACATGGGCGAGGGTCACAGACACCTTAAATTAAAAGATTCTCTGGAAGAATTACAATCACGGTACTGGTGGCCAGGAATGAGCCTGCACTACACCATGTTTGTAAAAAACTGCCCAAACTGCAACATAGATCGCAGAGGGGAGAAAAGCAGTTTAATACCTCGTCGAATCAAGGCAGATAATATTACCAGCAAAAAGAATGGCTTGCGATTAACATATACAGGCTAGTTTCCACTTATAATGTAGATCCACAGCACTCGGCTGACGTCCGTACTATTATACAAGATTTGCGAGTCTAAATGGCATATACGCTAAGAGCATGCTACGTTCGACCATTTCTTTCACTCAGGCAAACCAGCCTGGGGGGGAAACATGGCCAAATGAGCACAGCCCAGCGGGAATCTTCTCACTTCCTTCCTGAGGGTATGGGATGGTGTAAAGAAAAAACCAAGGCAGAAAGCAATCTATAATAGAAAGGATATTAGGTTCGGGGGCTGGGTGGGTCAAACATCTAATAAGTGTCCAACGTAGTCTAAATAACTTGCCAAGAAATTCTCTGAAGGGATTCAGTCCGTACGAATTATTATTCGGAACTAGGATGTTGATCTCTGACCTTGATAGTCAGACTTCAGTGGTAATAGAAAAAACCTTTGATGTCAAAGACCGCTTGGCTATTTTGCAGGACTTAAACAAAACAAGAAAAGACCTGAGCAACATACAGTTGAAATAACAGCCAACAACCACTGAAGAATCACCACCTGTCCCAGCAAGACCTGTCTGGATTCCAAAAGTCGGGGATCTAGTCAGGGAGAAGATCGCGGTAAAGAAGGAATTTGGGCCTTCTTACAGAAAAGCAGTTCCTGTCTTGTCTGTCAACGGGACAAGATCAGTTGTACTACCGCCACTTGCTGGAAAAAAGGAGAACCGAGTTGTATCCATCGACCTGGTAAAACCACAACATGTGGCCGATAACAAACAGTAGGCCAAGTGGACTCCCAATAAGTAGCAGAACACCAAGGTTTGCTACCAGCACAGAGGTCCTAACAAAAAGGCTCATCACATTCGAAACGCCTACAGAAGAACAAGAAGGACTATGCAACAATGCAATAGAACTCAGACCTCTGAAAACCCAAATAAAGACATTTAGCAGAGACACACCAATCTATACTGAAGTACCAAGTGAAAATGCAAAAAACAAAAATCCTGAACCAATTGGAACAATTGACAGAACTGCATCTGGTTACTTCATCAACTTCGATGATTCCTCTGAAGGTTTCAGCGAACAAAAGACACAGCCATCATCAAAATCCTTTAAAGACAAAGCTAAGGAACTTTTGAAACAACTGAAAGAAACATATCTGGTTTCTCCATGGATTGAATTTTGGGTGGGTTTTGGTGCATTTATCCTCATACTTTGGCTCATCATGGTATTTACTTTGGGACGCTTCATTGAGGGAAAATATGCTAAAATGGACACAGCAAGTCAGAACATCAACTTGGTCCTCAAACCACACACATCTTCACACGTCGAGAAAAGAGAACTTTCTCCAGAACTTTCTTCAGCCAACTTCACAGCCAATCCGATACCTGGTGGGGTAGCCTGGGACAACACTGACTATGAAATTTATGGTCCGGTCGAGATCCTGAAATATCCACACCAAATCAAGATCTCCTTGAGTGACTTTGCAAAACCAAACTCATTTGCTGATGATTGGGACTTTGAAAGTATTAACAATATGATGTCTGACTTAGTAATGTCTGCTAAATTTACAAAACATGATTATTTGCAAGGTTCTACAAATTATGATAGTATGTATTGCTATAACCATTATGGTAACCATTTCTTGCATAAATCTGCACAACCTAGAAATGTTTTAAATTATAATCAATGGGAACATTGTGCTACACCTCCAAAAGGGAGCTCTAGAACCGTTTATGACAAATATTCATATTTTTCAGGTTTTAACATAACTAATGCTGAAACATTTTATTACAAATTGTCAAACAAGACAGGGATGAAAACCATGATAACCAACACAAAATTGATATATTCAGATTCATTCTTTGAAAAAATGAATACTTTTGGATTTGATTATTGGGACAAAAATGTTTATTTGAAAAGTGTTTGGGGTACAAAAGAATGGCAAGTACAGGGTTTAGAAGCTTTGTTTAGAGCCTGCATGATCCCAGAACAAATGATATTTTTAAATGACACTGTTCAACAAACCACCTGTCTTGGCTTAGCCAAAATCAAAGATTTAAATAACCCGTCTATTCCAAAGCCAACAATGTTTAGCAATAACTCTGATACAGATGAAGGAATAGACATAAACCATATACTTAACCAAAACAGAACACATCCTGATTGGAAACAATGGTTGATCTGGCCCACAGATACAAATAACTGTCAAGATAGATTCCTGAATAAAACACAGGGTTTCAAAATGACCAGGCCAGACCCTAGATATCCCCAAAGACATCACCCAGGGATAATAACAACCTACAGTGTGGGCAAATTATGCCTTCAATGGCTACAGTCTTCCACACTGCCTGAAATTAAGCAACACCTAACTTTACTTACTGATGGTGCTGACTTGCGTGATTTCATAATGGGACCACGCAAACAGCGTCAAAAGCGTTTCATAGCAGCCTCTGTATATGCAGCATACAATGAGGCCTGGAAGGTTACTCAAATTGAGACAGCAGAAAGAATACGGGAAATTGACCGTATCAATTTGGAAAAATCACTTTCTGTAGTGGACAATGGGTTAATGACTCTGTCCTCCAGAATTTTTTCATTGGACAGCATTGTGTCTTCAGCAATCGATATATTATCGCAAGACTTACTGTTATTACAACATGGTCAGTCACAATTGCGTTCTATTGTACAGCTTGGCTGGACGTTACAAAATCTGCGTTCAGGCTATGTGCCTTGGCGTTTAATCAACACAACGTCACTATTCCAAATCTTTAACCTTACTGATAGACAAATCGGTATGGCGCAGAAGGGTGCTGATTATACAATCTTGAGCATTGAAAAACTAGAAAGATTACCAATGACAATGTCAGAACGACCTGTCAGTGAATGGATAATACACGGAATCATAAATATTCCAATCTCAACCTTCAGGTTTCAATACTGCCAAAAATATATACAGGCTGGCATGTACGAGAAATTGGGAAAGGGGTACCTTAAAACAACTTGGAACCTGCCCTATTCACATGCATGTGTCAGTAATAAAGGACAGAAAGTGTTTCTTAGTGGCAACAATTGTGCTATGTCACTAAGCGGCACGCTTCTGTGTAACGGAATTAGTTTGCACGGAGCCTGTGAAGGGAATTCATACAACCTTTCATGTCACCAGCAAGGCGCACCTGCAACTGAAATAGAACCATTCTTTCAAAGACTCTATAATGGGAGTTACATTCTTATTGTAGACCGCAGATGTTGCAGTCTTATGCCCGGGACTCCTTATCTAGTAACTACAACAGCGAAGGTCAAGTGCTGTGGACGTTCTTTGTTCCCCAGCTCCTTTCCAGACAGGGAGGCAAGGGCATGGCCCAGTTTGAAAATTACTTCTATTCGAATAGACACTTTAAGCAGAATGAAAACAGTGCTTCTTCAGACGCCTACAAGGCTCATGTCATCAAAAGAAACGTATGATCTACAAGTCGCAAGGACGACTGCAGAGATACATACATTATTATCAACCAATTCCCCCGTACATTTCGCGGAAATCCTGAGCGAAATCTTAAATATTTCTGATACCACTGGGGTCTCAAAGGTATTTAAGACAGTATTTTCGATGGCATTAACACCATTCAAAGCCATACTGGGTATTTTTCCAGATTTCGTCCATTCGATTTTTGGCGGACTTCCCCTGATCCTGGGACTAATTGCAGGAATCCTATTCCTAGTCCTTATTTTTCGTTATGGCAACCCATGTCACAGATCAAACTCTCGCGACAATGGAAGATACGATCCTAGCCATTGGATACCGGGACCGGATATCAAAAATCCTGGGACTCTCCCGGCTTAGAGACCTGAACATGACTTGGTTTCTATCATTTCGACCAATGTGGCAAAGGTGTGTTTTACCTGTACTAAGGTGTCTGCTATGCGGAGAAGAATGCGTGTTAGACACCTGTCTGACGCTACAATCGGATGCGCCAGTGGATGCAGATACACTGTTGGTTCCTACCAAGGTTCACGCTTTGTGCTGCCCTCAAAGGCTGCCAATCCTGATGACGGCATTCCTGGAATCTTCACCACTGCGATTGAAGAGTAGTGAAGTTCAAGATGAAAGCAACATCGAACAGGTACGACCTTCTGTCAGCAATGCAAATCAGAATGTCAATGGAGACAATCATGCGCACGAATGCATGGTTACCCCTATTTCCGACTTAGTGGAACTTTCCCATGAAGCTGTTGACAGTTTTTTTCGAAAGCCTGAATGATATGATGTTCTCTCCGGAACAGAAATAGAGACTTTTGAGTAAACTCGCACACGGCGTTCCCTGAATTCGGCCTTCAACTTTAAAAATAAAGTCACATGAACAATTACAATCCAGTTCACGGACAGCAATTTTTTCAGCATGCCCCTTAAAATATTTTTCTACATATTTTTTCCCGGGACACTGATCTTCTGCTTAAAGTAAGAAACTATTCCTAGAGAAATAAGATTTCTATTTTTAGATGCTTTATATAGACTTTAGCTGCCCGCTGGTAGGTTCACAAATATTTTATTATGTGATGAAATGGTCTCGGACTTCCTTTCTGTATAGCCATATTAAGAGCCATTTCATGTGTATTTCTCATATACCAAAAAGCAATAATGCATAACACTGCGTGTTTACTTTTGCATTTAATTCATAGCTTAAGTGCATACAATATATATGACTGCAATTTTTCAGTATATTTGAAAATTTCGAAATGCATTTATGTATTTTGGGGTGGTAAGGTGTACACTATACTCTATAGTATGTTGTAATATGTTATACTATGCATAGATTAGTAGATATGACCATAGTTAACATGGAGTGGGTGTCGTGTATTTCTATAGGTTCTGAATCAGTCCCCCTATTCCTGACCCTATTCTGGTTAAACTAACTATCAAGTTAACTAACAGTCAGCCCATGAGGCGAGAAAACCCCCATGATGCAGATACCGTTATCTGACGCAGTCACACTACGGCACAGGAACGTGTTATCTGATTAGGTCATAACGCTTGAGATCTAATTAGACAAGCGACATTCCTCCAGCCCCTGATAAGGCATACGACGTTCTCATAACAAATCAAACCTATGACAACCTGGAAAATCAGTGCGGCCATTGTTTTGATTTCACAGAGAACTTTTGCAAAAGAATGTGCTAACGAGCAAGTCGTATGACATCTTTATTGACGTACCTATGTCCATCCTTACGTCAATCTCGGCACCTTTAAGGTATAAATATTGCCGACCTTGCCCTATGCAAACACACGCGTGGTGACAAGACGGAGCAGCCATACTTGCCGAAGCCGAGAGCAGAAGCAGACCCCGCTGGCAGCAGCCCCGCCTTCCTGACGCGCTGAGAGACGCGCTGCTATCTCAAGCCGAGAGACCCAGCACCGGCGCTCCTGGGCAGCCCTCGCAGGAAGCCTGGAATATCGAGAGCAGAGAAAGAGATACCATTCCTCATTCATCCTAACTTCCAGGTACAGAACTGAATAACCCCTCGCAGAGAATTCTTTAGTTATTCACTTGGCAAAAACAAACTTAACTTAAACTGTAACTTTCTATTCCCGCCCACGCATTAGACTTAGGTCAGGTACACGGGGTAGGCGTATTTAGAAACACCAGTTGAGTACGTTTAGTCAAATGTATATGTGTATGTAAATATATTTTAATCACTTTAAACATCATATGGCTCAGAAACCATATCAATGTTTTTACAGTATTATTTTATACTATTGCTTTTAATGTATGCACTTTACTTAACTATAAGTATTGCAATAATATCGATCCATTTCTCTTGTACGAGAAAAGAGACTGATCAATAAATAACATCTTTTATTGAACACGCCCGTCTCTTCCTTTTCTCTACATTCTGATGAGACTAAGAATGCACGTACTGACTGAGTAAAATAATTGCCTTGTGCTCACACGACTCTCGAGATTGACTCTTGATTAGGGGAGAGCAAAGTTGTCATGTTCTATGGTTGTCAGAAACTAAATCCCTTCTTGTCTAATCAGGGAAGTTAACCCTTCCTTGAACATTCGAGAAAGTTTCTAGCGAACTCTGAGCTTAGCTGGCAAACCCAAAAATTAAGTCTAGTATCGACAGTAGTAGACCTAGTTAACGTCTGGTCTAGGCCTTTACTGCTGTAGGTACTATTCCAATGCGCAGAGCCTATTGGGAAAATAGGAGCTACACTACAAAACTACATCGAGGCAGCGGAGGGCCTGGACCATTCTCAATCTGGGTTCAGGCCGAATCACAGCACCGAATCAGCCCTCCTCTCAGTGACTGATAACATCAGGATGTCACTTGATGAAGGAGGCTCAATGATTCTGGTGCTGCTAGATTTATCCGCTGCCTTCGACACAGTGTCACATGAACTCCTTCTCGGCCGACTGAAAGATGTGGGCATAGGTGGGGTGGCTATGTCATGGTTGGAAAGCTTTCTCTCGGGTCGATCACAAGGGGTCAAGCTAGGCTCCCATTCCTCCATCTTCAGGGAGCTCACCAAGGGAGTGCCACAGGGCTCATTCCTAAGCCCCACGCTCTTCAACGTGTATGTGGCCCCCTTGGCAAACATTATAAGATCATATGGTTTCACCCCGGTGTCATACGCTGATGACACACAGCTTTTATTTCCTTTCCACACTCTCACACCTGCAGTCCAAAAATCATTTGCGGACGGTATGAGAGCAGTGGCACATTCGATGGCACAAAACTACCTACAATGCAACGTGTCCAAAACTGAGGTTATGCTGTTTGGAGGGGCAACCCTAATGTGGTCCCCTGACTGGTGGCCTTTAGAGCTGGGACCTGTCCCAACCCCGAAACAAACAGTTAAAAATCTTGGCATCCGCCTGGATCAGGCTCTCCTGCTTAAGGAACACACTACCCCAGTCACAGGAGCATGTTTCCGTGTGGTTGGGCTGCTCCGACGTGTCTTCCCATTTCTACCAGACAACCACAGAAAAACGCTTGTACAGACCCTAATAATAAGTAGGATGGATTATTGCAATGGCCTCTATTTATCAGCCAACGAGGAACAACTGAAGAAATTGCAAATAGTGCAAAACACTGCAGCCAGGCTAGTCCTCAATGCCCCTCCCAGAACCCCCTCTCGTCCCCTTCTTCACCAACTTCACTGGCTTCCAGTAAAGCAACGCATACAATTCAAGATATGTGTTACTATACATAAATGCCTATCTGGCTCTGGTCCCAGATATTTAAAGGAAAAATGTATTCCATATACTCCCGGACGCACGCTACGATCCAGCAGCCATCACCTACTTCTGGTTCCAAAGTACAGAAGAGGCAGACAGGGAGGACGGTCCCTCTCCTATAAGGGCCCTGCCCTCTGGAACTCTCTACCACCTGTGCTGAAACATATCACAAGCCTTGAATCCTTTAGGAAAAATCTAAAAACCTACCTTTACACCATGCCATAGGTATAGTCTCCCCATACCACAGCCATAACCAACCAACCACAACATTCTGTCAGAGATTACCAGTAGAAGCACAAGCGCAGAGATATCCCTTCGGGAATTGAATTAGGCGCTATACAAAACCATAAATAAATAAATAAATATGTTGACAGGGCAGACATGTGCTTGCTCATGGCTAATGATGAGGGACAGGAGGAAGAGAGTGACCCTTTCCCAGACCTGCTCTCTCAGAACCCTGATGATGGTTCAGTTGATGGTGTAGCCTTGGCAGGCAGCCTCACTGACCAACAGCAGCAGGACTGCAGACAAGTTCTACAGGCCTACAGACATATTTTTCACTGACTCCAAGTCAGACTACCTGGTGCACTCATGAAGTGGACACTGGAGACAGTCTGCCTGTAAAAAAATAATATTTACAGCCAACCTGATCATGTCAGGGACTGTATCATGACAGAGGTCCAAAAGATGTTGGATTTGAGAGTCATTGAGCCCTCGGAGAGCCCTTGGGCCAGTCAAGTAGTCCTGGTGCCTAAACCTCACACCCAAGATGGTAAGAGAGAGATGAGGTTTTGCGTGGAATACAGAGGCCTCAATGCTGTCACTAAGACAGATGCCCATCCAATATCCAGGGCAGACGAACTCATTGACAGCTTGGTATCTGCCAAATTCTTGAGTACATTTGACCTGACAGCTGGCTACTGGCAGATCAGACTGGCTGATGATGCAAAGCCAAAGACAGCATTTTCAACCCCTCGTGGGCATTATCAGTTTGTCGTGAGGCCCTTTGGTCTGAAAAATGCATCTGCCACATTCTAAAGGTTGGTGAACCAAGTCCTCTCAGGTCTGGATGACTACTGTGCAACTTATCTAGATCTAGCTCGCGTCACTACCCTCGAGAGTGACGTCCCTCCGGCGCACTCAAAGGTTTATGTTCATAGGATTCATTAAAAAAACAATGTTCTTCAAGTTTTATACGTGTTCAATTTATTTTCATCGGTACATTATTTCTTCATAATGTTTCAAAAAACATCTTTTTCATTCCGCCCAATGCATTTCGGGCATTAAGCCCTTCTTCAGGGGACTTATTTCTGTAAAGTAATCAGTTATAACGTTCATTACATTCTGTTATCAAGAACATTGTTTTTTTGAATGAATCCTATGAACATAAACCTTTGAGTGCGCCAGTGGGACGTCACTCTCGAGGGTAGTGACGCGAGCTAGACATATTCCATCCTGGGCCCAGGGGGTTAACTCCAGCTGCACCACCAACCTTGTAAACCCATGACATTTGAACACTTAATGTGTGCGTTTCCCACAATTCAATTTTGATCAACTTATCTAGATGACATTGCTGTCTTTAGCTCCACTTGGGAAGATCACCTGATCCACCTGAAGAATGTTTTGGAGGTCCTGCGAAAGGCAGGCCTAACTATCAAGGCTACCAAGTGCCAGATAGGGCAGAGTGAGGTTGTATACCTGGGCCACCCTGTAGGTGGAGGTCTGGTTTAACCATTGCAGAGCAAGATCCAGATCATAATGGACTGGACTGCTCCAACTACCCAGACTCAGGTCAGAGCTTTCTTGGGCCTGACTGGGTACTACAGGAAATTTGTCAAGGTGTATGGTTCCATATTGACACCCCTGAATGAATTAACTTTCAAGAAAATACCCAAGCAAATTCAGTGGACAGTCAGCTGTCAAAAGTCATTTGATGACCTGAAGCAGGCCATGTGCACTGCTCCAATTCTGCAAAGTCCAGACTGCTCCAAAGAATTCATTGTTCAAACAGATGCTTCTGATTTGGGCGTAGGTGCTGTGCTTTCACAACTGAATAAAGATGGTCAAGACCAGCCAATAGCTTTTATTAGCAGAAGGCTGACCCCTAGAGAGAAACGTTGGTCAGCTATTGAGAGGGAGGCCTTTTCTGTGGTTTGGGCACTGAAGAAGCTGAGGCCATACTTGTTTGGCACTCACTTCACGATTCAGACAGACCATAAGCCCCTCTTGTGGCTAAACCAAATGAAGGGTGAAAATCCCAAACTGCTCAGGTGGTCCATTTCCCTACAGGGGATGGACTTTACAGTGGAAAATAGACCTGGGACTGACCATGCCAATGCAGATGGACTCCCCAGATATTTCCACTTAGAACATGAAGACTCAACTGGTCAAGGTTAGTTTAATGTCCCTGCGTTTGGGGGGGGGGGTTGTGTAGGAGAGTAGGGTCTGCTTCCTATGGTCACCCTGACTATTTGCTGTGATTCTCTGTTTTTCCGACTGTAGTGTGGCTGTGGGCCTGCCAATCAGACCCACAGCCCAGCTGTTCTCTCTCTCTAAATTGATACCATGTACATTAGGTACATATCAGTTTGGTTACTGGGTCACCCTGTGAGCCCCTGTATAGTGTACCGTAGGTACCCAGGGCATAGGTGCACCCTAGGCCTACCAGGGGCTGCAGCATGTATTGTACCACCCCTGGTTTGCCTCCCAAACTGACACCACAGGTCTGTTCACACAGCCTGGGTAAGGTGGTGTAACCACCCCTTACTTAGATATAGTAGACCTATCTCTACCTATATATATATAGACACATATACATGTGGTAGGTCTCGACAATCCTGGAGGCAGAGTGCTTGGTTTTATTTGAGAGGGTGCCCTAGCATGAGCTGAGCCCCTCTGCAGCTTTCAGAACCATCTCCTTATAGCTGCTCTATGATATAGTCATACCATATACTCTTAAGTGCATTATAATCCTCACGGTTAATGCTAACTTTGGTTTGGTTAAGGGTAATCTAAAGTCCTATACTTATACTGAAGTTGTGGGCTGGATAACCTGGATTACCCTTTGTCCAGTTTCGCGCCAGAGCTGGGGCTGTGTGCCCCAGCAACCGGTTTGAACTGGCCTATGCATGGAGCCGCTTGTGTGCCTCAGGCAGTGTCTGTAAAGCATTCACTAAATGCGGACCTCCCTGCCCCAATACACAAAACCCTGACTGGGGAGGTGCAGCCCACAACTTCAGTATAAGTATAGGAGCTGTGCCCCTAGGACTTTAGATTACCCTGTTCAAATCTTTGAAAGACATATCCTGGTCCTTCGACGTTCCATTCTGACTGGAAGGCGGAAGATATCTCCCTTATGGTCAAGGATCGACCACCCTTTGCAAACAGGCATCAACAGCAACTTTGTCAGTCTGCATTTTCAAGGCTCTCGTCAGATCCCAAAGAATCTGCGACACAGGACATGGACTTCCAGACATCTCTGATCCCGTCCCACATCCACAGCAAAGCTGAGACCTGTGGCGGACACGAGAGAGATGTGAACGGATCTCCTGGACATCCTTCATTTTGCTGCCTGCACTCCTTTACTGAAGCCTCAGTAAGTTGTGCATTACGATACGAGAAGCCCCAGCCCTAGCACCATTTGCATCGAAGCCCAGGCCCCCACACTCCACGAGTGTCCCGTGTGCCCCGCTCTTGCATTTGAGCTCGACGCATCTTCTCGGTTCTTAGTCCGTTGGCTAGTGAGCCCCTTGAAGACTCCATTTTGAAACTAACTCGCTTTCATGGTTGCTCAAGGCTTGCTCTAGCTTCCCTGCAAAGGAGAAATGCCATAGACCTTGCTGGTCTGCAACAGAGCCAATCTCGACATCCTGCGTGGGTTGCAGTTGCCAAAGCTTGTTGGGTCAAATCCAGATACCGACACTGCAGTCAACTAGATCTGTCATGGAACAGCTCGAATCCAGCGCCTGGTTATCATCGATGACTCCTGGACCTCGTGGCTGAAGAGATAAACTCACTTTCGTCACCTTAAAGCACCCGACATCGCCTGGTTCCTTCCTGGTTCCTTCCTGGTCACTGACTAGTGACCCAGACTCTGTCCCTTCTGCTTCCACACTTGGATCCACCCGGACACTTTTCCTCCGGTCGTCTGAAGCACTTCTTTGCAGCTCTCCATTGAAAACAACGACGAAACCTGACACAAAAAGACAGCTATGCCCCGGCTTCCCTGGGTGAGGTAACACAAGTACTACGGTGTTCCCGTGGGTCTTGACTCTTGAAGTGTCTTAGTTTAAAAAGGTTCCATCCTAGTCCATCCGTAAGTGTCCTTAAATTGTCTATTTGTAACTTTTACGATCTCCATAGAAAGTCAATGGTGAAAAGCGGCTGTGTTTAGACACTGCACGCATCTCCCGTGGGCATCCTACTTCCTAACCTTTGGTCGATTAGAGTAGCCCCAGCAATTCCAGTCCCCAGGCTTGCTTTCTAATTCTCTTGTGGTTCTTATACCACTTTCTTAGTATGTGGTTTGTGAGGCCCCTAGGGCATAAGGTATACTGTGCAACGTATTGTATATTAATTGTGTGACTTGTATTGTATTTTTAACTCTGACCTCATAAAGAGTGCAGAGGGGTTGTGTTTAGATTAAATATATATATATTTGATATATACCTTGTGTGGTGTCCTTTCATTTGGTATTCAAGGGATTATAATTGGTCAAACAATTTGCTTAACTCGCCTACTGAAGTCTTAGCCTGATGACTGCTGGTTCATGCTACCACTAGGATAGCTTTCTATAAGGTTGACTTTACAACCATCATCACTAAGGGTCGATTAGAATGGTGCAAGGTGCCCACTAGAACTAGAAGTTATGCCAGGCTAACTTCTTACACCTAGGGCTTAATTGATATATGACCACCTCTAGTGCTTTATATTACTTTTAGGATCCGATTATGATGACGGTCGGAAAGGCTCTGATAAGGCATTCGGTTTGTCCAAATCCGATTCAGAACTATAGTTTATGACCAATTCAGAAACATTTCCGGCCAACCAATATTGATACATGGTAAATGGCAGGTCATGCCGAAACAGTTCAGATAGGTCTTCAGAGAGTCCGAGTCGGTTGGAGCTGAATCATAGAGCTTTAGGAGCCGTGTTTGCGACCAACCAGGTACGCTGTTGGATTCTGACAGCCGTTCCAACTCGGACTTTCCATCATGAGTCGGCTGTCGGAAACTAACTTTGAGGGCCCAAAGCAGGCCACCCTACACCTGGAGTCTTCTGAATAGGATCCATGGGGGTACCCAGGGGACCTCTCTTTCCAATCATGTACAGTGTTGCAGGCACCACGGGGTGCCCACCACAGGGGGCAAGGTTTTCCACAACAACCACTTTTTTCAATGGTAGCCTGTGTTGTTCGGAAAACAGCCTCCCATTGAAGTCAATGAGAGTATGGCCAAACGGTGTTAGGAACCATTGTAATCGGTCGGGTTGACTCCCCAAATCCGAGTCGGTCAGAAACCATTTTGCAACTGAGTCAGTCTGACTGCTTTCTGACTGATATTGTAATCGGCCCCTAAATGTTTTTTTATATACATGTTTTTAATGTAATCTGTTCTTATTTATTTTTCTGTGATTTTAAATGTTTGTACTTTGATGGCATATTGCCGAATAAAGTTGATTAACTGACTGGCTTCTCCATCATTCCTTTAAGCATGAAATGCGAACATGCTATTTTGCATGAACCCAGTCTCCATGGTTTAAATTGTGGCATAAGTAGCATTCACGAGTCTGGTGGCAACATCGACCTGGTGAGAAACAGAATGCACCACGCCAGCCAATCATTTGCAAAGCTCAAGCACTAGCTCATCTGTAATATTCACAAGAGCAGCTGCTGGAACTGAAGGTATTCTTCCCCTTCAGAACTTCATGAAAGGAGTGTCAGGCCACTTGAGAGATGTAGAAGTGCATGCCTTGGCCAGTTTTGATTTAATAATCTTATATACACTCTCTACTATTCTGAATGCTTCTGGTCTATGACTGCTATGGAATCTCTGTTCGAACCATCATGAAACCCATAACAATTCCATTAACACCTTCGCTGCGGTGGCTATTCTGCCGCAGCGCTAAGGGGGCGGGGCGACCATGCGGCGCGCCCATGCTGGTGACGGAACCGCTCTGTCACCAGCCTCGGTTGAGCTGTGCTCATGACGAAGCGGTTCCGTCATGGCCCCGCCCGCTCAATGGAACGCCCAGTGCAGGCACAGAATCCGCGCTGCGCAGGCGCAGCGAGTGGGTCATGACGGAACCGCTCCGTCATCAGCACAGCGCCACCGCAGCTGATGACGGAGCGGTTCCGTCATCTGCATCGAAGGAGTTAATTCATTCTTTAAGTGACTTCCTTGATAGGATTTGAGGTTTCAACATGGCAGGTAACATAGAATCAGGCAAGATAGGCTGATCATCACTTGATGCTCAAATATCAGTAGCATCCTTTGCACATTCTGCCATTTCCCACATTTCCTTTTCTATTACAGGTGCTTCATGCTGTAATCCCCTTTGTTCCTTGATAGTGTGCACTGTGTTCAGTACATTGTTTGAACCTGTCTCTTCCTCACTGCACGCTTTGCCAAAGTGTAATGTTTTGGTCTCAAGAGGACAATAGCGGGCGATTTCGACCACTCATTGATTCCTTCAAGTGATAACATGTCCTCCTCTCTTGTTCACAGCACATTTCACACCTGCAATGCTTCAGGGTAATTGTAGCACATTTAACAGAATCAGGATATACAATCTATGACTAATGGGCAAGCAGAATGAGGTCAAGAAACCTCTCTGGGAGCACAGCTGGCCACAGATGTGCACAGAACTCGCTGTCTGTGTAAATGGTGACTTTCAGTCCATTGGAGGTACAACAGGCTCTTTTAAAGACAAGCAATTCAGCTGCTTGGGCCTTACATGGCACAAAAGAGATGCTTCTACAACACCACTCAAGGTACAGATGGAATAAGTTGCTCTTAAAATACCATGCCTGTTTCATAAACATGAGCTGGAAACAAACAAGATCTAATCTGATTCAGAAAGAGGCACATCCAGTATGTCTCGGTTTTCTACACAGGTTGGTCATGTCTACAGAGTTGTGGCCATCCCTGTGTTTATCACCTTCAATGGTTTTGGGGCATTCAGTAAGTTACAATGCTGCAAGGACTCTTTCTGCAGCTAGAATTATCCTCTTATAGTGGGTTAGGTGGCTGGCGCACTGGCTTTGAAAGACTGCCTTTATTACTTTGTTCGCATATATCAATAAGGACTAGCTAGATTAAGAGGGATAAAGAGGACTCAGATGGGTACGTCATGTGGCAACAAAGAATGAGGAGAAACGTTGTTTTCCTCATAAAGCCCTCACCCACCGACCTAGTCGGTGGCATGCTTCATCATCGGGCCCACCACAGTGGCACCGAATGTGCCCCGGGTGTGCTTCAACGCCAGGAGACTGCGGAGCTGGTATGTTGCTGAGTGTGTGGTGAAAAAGGGTGTGAGAAGTGAAGTTGATTAAAAGCTATGCAGGCGGTCCCAGCACCCGAGGGTTGCTTATTTTTAATGAACTGGGCCTCTGCTAGCGGATAAAAGGCAAGAAGACGTGATGGAGTGCTTATTATGACCTCCAGCGTCTAGTGCGGTCTACATGTTTCAGCCAGTGCCTTGTTAGTTTTAAGCTGGCTTTCCTCAGGACCTTTTTGTATGTGAAAAGTGCAAAAGTAAACTTAATATTTAAGTGGTTATGTGGTCTTTTGGCTATGTGTGGCGCACGCTAAGGCGCTGTAGCTGTTGGAGGGAATTCCCTCAAGCTTGACTACATACAACACATAGGACAAATACAAGACGTACAAGGTAGAGTCATTTCAGTATGGTATAATGTACCACAAGATGCCGGCTTATAAGGTGGTGGTCGGCCTATAATCGGCTATGGTGAGCTCATGGCACGTGCATGAAGCTGGTGAGAATTGTAACAAAACCGATAGTGTTTTGGTGGTGGGCTAAAAAAGCGTATTTACAAGGTGAGGTACAGGTAAGTGTAATATTGGATCCTCACTCTGTTTTGTTTTGTAAAAAGCTTCATGGGTCGCCTGGCAGAGAAAGAGACCCTAGTGGAATAAAAGATAGTTCAACAAATCTCCAACCTGTTGGGGAAAAGGTGGCTTACCCTGTTGTAGCTGTAGTGAATCAGATTTACTCATGAGTTTTTCGGTCTGGTTCCTCCTTGGACCTATTCGTCCTTCCGCGGCGCCCGGTATGAGGAGAGTGGGGCGTCCGGTTTCGTTTTTATACTCCCTTGTAGATCGATTTCACCTGTGAGTGGTAAAAACAAAGGGAGGGATGCGCGCTAATAGCCGTGTCATTGTCGGCCTGATCGCGCATGCGTAGTGGAGGTGGTGTGCGGTATTGCGCATGCGCGAATAGTTAGCGCTGGTACTGAGTCTGTGAGCATGCGCGGTGAAGTCGCGCATGCGCGTTGGTGCCCATTGAAGTCAAAATCTTGACTGTGGTGTGGGCAGATCGCGCAATTATGTGATGGGATGGGTGTTGATCTTAATAAACTGCCAAGGCCTGGAACAGGGGTAGTGATGGCCTGGTCGAGTGGTTGGCTAACCGGGGTGACTACTCTTTAGTACACCATGGTGCATGGAACACATGCAATTGCTAGCATTAGTCAGAGGAGAGGGGAGCAAGGGGGCGCTCATACAGGGGTAACCTGGCACAGGTATCGTCGTTTCGCACAGCATGTGGTTATTACACAGTTAGGGAGTTCCATGGTATAGCATCGTTTAAACCCTGGGTATGTGTGGATAAGCGATAGATCCATCGTTGTTCTTTTTGTAGGAGAAGTTTTTCATTTGTGGTGTTGTCAAATTTTTCAATGACGGTCCAGGAGAAGTCATTGGGCGTGTGGTTGTGGGTTAAGAAGTGGTCTGTGAGCTTGCTTATGTTTTTGCCACATCTTATCGTGCTCCTGTGTTCCGTCATTCTTGTTCGTACTTTGCGGGTGGTCATGCCAATGTATCTTAGGCCACAGCGGCAGGTTATCAGGTACACCAGGTTGGTGGAGTTGCAGTTTGTGAACTGCCGTTGTGTCCAGGTCTTGCCCGGTTCTAGGTTCAAGGTTTTGGAAGGTGACGTCAGGTGGCACACACTACAGTTGTTGCACGGTTGGTGACCAGTGACTTTAGGAAGGCCCCACATGTTGAGTAAGGTGTTGTCACTGACATTTTTCTTTGGTAGGGGTCACGCCCAATGACTTCTCCTGGACCGTCATTGAAAAATTTGACAACACCACAAATGAAAAACTTCTCCTACAAAAAGAATAACGATGGATCTATCGCTTATCCACACATACCCAGGGTTTAAACGATGCTATACCATGGAACTCCCTAACTGTGTAATAACCACATGCTGTGCGAAACGACGATACCTGTGCCAGGTTACCCCTGTATGAGCGCCCCCTTGCTCCCCTCTCCTCTGACTAATGCTAGCAATTGCATGTGTTCCATGCACCATGGTGTACTAAAGAGTAGTCACCCCGGTTAGCCAACCACTCGACCAGGCCATCACTACCCCTGTTCCAGGCCTTGGCAGTTTATTAAGATCAACACCCATCCCATCACATAATTGCGCGATCTGCCCACACCACAGTCAAGATTTTGACTTCAATGGGCACCAACGCGCATGCGCGACTTCACCGCGCATGCTCACAGACTCAGTACCAGCGCTAACTATTCGCGCATGCGCAATACCGCGCACCACCTCCACTACGCATGCCCGATCAGGCCGACAATGACACGGCTATTAGTGCGCATCCCTCCCTTTGTTTTTACCACTCACAGGTGAAATCGATCTACAAGGGAGTATAAAAACGAAACCGGACGCCCCACTCTCCTCATACCGGGCGCCGCGGAAGGACGAATAGGTCCAAGGAGGAACTAGACCGAAAAACTCGTGAGTAAATCTGATTCACTACAGCTACAACAGGGTAAGCCACCTTTTTCCCAACAGGTTGGAGATTTGTTGAACTATCTTTTATTCCACTAGGGTCTCTTTCTCTGCCAGGCGACCCATGAAGCTTTTTACAAGACAAAACAGAGTGAGGATCCAATATTACACTTACCTGTACCTCACCTTGTAAATACGCTTTTTTAGCCCACCACCAAAACACTATCGGTTTTGTTACAATTCTCACCAGCTTCATGCACGTGCCATGAGCTCACCATAGCCGATTATAGGCCGACCACCACCTTATAAGCCGGCATCTTGTGGTACATTATACCATACTGAAATGACTCTACCTTGTACGTCTTATCTTTGTCCTATGTGTTGTATGTAGTCAAGCTTGAGGGAATTCCCTCCAACAGCTATAGCGCCTTAGCGTGCGCCACACATAGCCAAAAGACCACATAACCACTTAAATATTAAGTTTACTTTTGCACTTTTCACATACAAAAAGGTCCTGAGGAAAGCCAGCTTAAAACTAACAAGGCACTGGCTGAAACATGTAGACCGCACTAGACGCTGGAGGTCATAATAAGCACTCCATCACGTCTTCTTGCCTTTTATCCGCTAGCAGTGGCCCAGTTCATTAAAAATAAGCAACCCTCAGGTGCTGGGACCGCCTGCATAGCTTTTAATCAACTTCACTTCTCACACCCTTTTTCACCGCACACTCAGCAACATACCAGCTCCGCAGTCTCCTGGCGTTGAAGCACACCCGGGGCACATTCGGTGCCACTGTGGTGGGCCCGATGATGAAGCATGCCACCGACTAGGTCGGTGGGTGAGGGCTTTATGAGGAAAACAACGTTTCTCCTCATTCTTTGTTGCCATATGACGTACCCATCTGAGTCCTCTTTATCCCTCTTAATCTAGCTAGTCCTTATTGATATATGCATATAATCCAGGGGATTCGGTCTAGCCTATCTAGTCCTCTCTCTCCCTCTTGATCTAAGCATTACTAAGCAGCGCGCAGCTGCGAGAGCCCTACCTACCCACAAAACATGGATGAGAACCTTGGCCTCACCTTCACTGCGGAAGAGGTCAGCGAAATACTGTCTGACCCCGCACTCATGGCAGACTTCAACATCTCCACCACGGTAGCCCAATCAACCGACTGGGACTCCCTGACAGAGAAGAAGAGGAACAGGATCCGGACTGTTCTGCATGGTGTTATACTGGCGCAATATCTACGTACCAACACAGCCCCCACTGGCCTTTTGGTCACAAATGCCCCTAGAATTTTTCTAGACGATGCTGCATTCCGAAAAGACTGGGCCCAGATCGCCTGGCATTGCACCAGGGACTGGCTAGTCCTCATTATAAAAACAGCAAAACGCCTATCAGACGCCATCATGATAGAGATCCAAGCAACAGAGACTCATTTCAAAACTACCCTGACTGGCTTCAAGAAAAAACTTGAAGATCAAAATCGCGAAATAGCGGAATACAAAGACTACTTATCCCAGACCAAAATCAAAAAGTTTGAAAAGGACCTAAAAAGGTTCAGCTACTCTAAAACCTACCCGTACTCCGATGATGACTACACCCCGCCCAACAAAGCCCCTAACAACCAAGACAATAGCTCCATCTCGAGCAACTCGAGCAACTCTAGCACAGGATCAAACCAATCCAGAGGCAGAGGCCGACGAGGGCAACAATGGCAACAACCATGGCAAGGTCCCCAAAATTACAACTTTGGCCCACCACCACCCCATTTTGCCAACCAGCTACCACCCCCATTTTTCGGTTACCCTCAAATGTACCCCCCAGGAAACATGCCCTTTTTTCAAGGAAATCAGAATCAACGATACCCTTTTTTATCCCAGGGCAGGAGAGGACGGGGGAAGAGGCGGAACCCGGGGCATGTCCAATGGGCACCAGAGGAAGAACCAGTGAGCTCCAACACCAGAAACAAAACAAGGGAACAGCAGGGAACAAGCAAGTAGCACCCTCATCCCCACTTGTATTCAATCTCTCTGACACACCACTGACCGCAGAAGAAACGGAAGTGCTCAATAAAGGCCTCTCATTTGTCCCTACCACCAGATTGGACACCTTCAAACTCCATGTAGAACTTGCCGATTTCTTTAGGAAGCTCAAATTAAAAGCATTTTTTGAGAAGAAAGATGATCACAACCACGATAATGACGACGCCCCCAATGAAACAGGCCTCAGACCAAAATCTACCTTCACCCCACCCCCGGGGAGTATCCCAGTTGAAATCCTGACCTTTGAACAGGCTGTATACACAGAAGTGGAACAACTCCAAAACAAAGAGACCTTCAACAATCTTTCAAACAAAGACAGGACTACTATTCATTGTCTACAGAATGATCCCACCATTGTTATCAAACCCGCGGACATGATAGTCATCATGAATAAAACCGACTATGACCAGGAATGTAAGAGGCTCCTTGGTGACACCAGGAATTACAAACCCCTCAACAAGGATCCAACTGAACACCTACAAAACACCATCAACCACATGGTCAAGGATGCCAAAGACAATGAAAAGATCTCCAAACAAGAGGCGGACTACCTATGCCCCAGAGATACTAAAACCCCGTATTTCTATATTGTCCCAAAAATACACAAAGGCATCACCCCACCACCCGGTAGACCAATCCTATCTGGAATAAAGTCATTACTAGAACCCCTTTCACGCTTTTGTGACTTCTTTCTCAACCCGTTGGTCCAAAAAGCTCCTTCCTACATCAAGGACACCAAACACCTCCTAAGTGTGATCCAAGACATCGACTTCAACCCCAACTCTGAATTACTAGTAGGATTAGACATTGAGAGCCTTTACACCAGCCTGCCACAGGATGCCACACTCAAGGCACTACATGATGTCCTCATGGCAAGCCCCTGGGAGTACAACACCCCTCGCAGTTTCATCATGGACTGCGCAACCTTGGCCCTCAAAGAGAATTACTTCGAATATGAAGGAACATACTACCTCCAGACCAACGGAACGTCTATGGGCAGTGTTTTTGCCCCAAGCGTGGCAGGATTATATGTGGCACACTTTGAGCACACCTACATACGACAACCTACCAACCCTTTCTCAACCAACATAAAAATGTGGCGGCGCTACATTGATGACGTCCTCCTGATATGGGAAGGCAACCAAGAACAACTGGACACCTTCATACTCTGGATCAACAATCAGGACCCCTTCCTACGCTTCACCAGCACCAGCAGTTCTACAGAACTAGCCTTCCTTGACTTGAACATCAAACCACAAAATGGAGGCCTGATCACAACTACTTTTTATAAACCCACAGCAAGGAACTCCTTACTAAGGTTTGACAGCTTCCATCCCAGACACCTAAGGGAAAATTTGCCCTATGGGCAATTCTTACGCATTAGGCGTAATTGCAGCAACATCCAGGATTACAAATCACAAGCCAATGATTTAACAGACAAACTTAAGGAACGTGGCTACCCGTCAAGGATCATTAACAAAACTTGCAAAAGAGCGAGAAACCAGAACAGAGAGGCTCTATTGGAAACCTTTGAGAAACCGCAGACAGAACCCACCCTAACCTGTGTGACAACCTACAACACAGCTTCCAACCAGGTAGCCAACATCATACAACGAAACTGGAAGATCATCAATTCTGGCACCAGGAAATGGGAAAAACCCCGCTTTGCCTACAAAAGGGCAACCAACCTCAAAGACCAACTAGTAAAAACCAGACCCCTACCAAAGAAAAATGTCAGTGACAACACCTTACTCAACATGTGGGGCCTTCCTAAAGTCACTGGTCACCAACCGTGCAACAACTGTAGTGTGTGCCACCTGACGTCACCTTCCAAAACCTTGAACCTAGAACCGGGCAAGACCTGGACACAACGGCAGTTCACAAACTGCAACTCCACCAACCTGGTGTACCTGATAACCTGCCACTGTGGCCTAAGATACATTGGCATGACCACCCGCAAAGTACGAACAAGAATGACGGAACACAGGAGCACGATAAGATGTGGCAAAAACATAAGCAAGCTCACAGACCACTTCTTAACCCACAACCACACGCCCAATGACTTCTCCTGGACCGTCATTGAAAAATTTGACAACACCACAAATTAAAAACTTCTCCTACAAAATGAACAACAATGGATCTATCGCTTATCCACACATACCCAGGGTTTAAACGATGCTATACCATGGAACTCCCTAACTGTGTAATAACCACATGCTGTGCGAAACGACGATACCTGTGCCAGGTTACCCCTGTATGAGCGCCCCCTTGCTCCCCTCTCCTCTGACTAATGCTAGCAATTGCATGTGTTCCATGCACCATGGTGTACTAAAGAGTAGTCACCCCGGTTAGCCAACCACTCGACCAGGCCATCACTACCCCTGTTCCAGGCCTTGGCAGTTTATTAAGATCAACACCCATCCCATCACATAATTGCGCGATCTGCCCACACCACAGTCAAGATTTTGACTTCAATGGGCACCAACGCGCATGCGCGACTTCACCGCGCATGCTCACAGACTCAGTACCAGCGCTAACTATTCGCGCATGCGCAATACCGCGCACCACCTCCACTACGCATGCGCGATCAGGCCGACAATGACACTGCTATTAGCGCGCATCCCTCCCTTTGTTTTTACCACTCACAGGTGAAATCGATCTACAGGGGAGTATAAAAACGAAACCGGACGCCCCACTCTCCTCATACCGGGTGCCGCGGAAGGACGAATAGGTCCAAGGAGGAACCAGACCGAAAAACTCGTGAGTAAATCTGATTCACTACAGCTACAACAGGGTAAGCCACCTTTTTCCCAACAGGTTGGAGATTTGTTAAACTATCTTTTATTCCACTAGGGTCTCTTTCTCTGCCAGGCGACCCATGAAGCTTTTTACAAGACAAAACAGAGTGAGGATCCAATATTACACTTACCTGTACCTCACCTTGTAAATACGCTTTTTTAGCCCACCACCAAAACACTATCGGTTTTGTTACAATTCTCACCAGCTTCATGCACGTGCCATGAGCTCACCATAGCCGATTATAGGCCGACCACCACCTTATAAGCCGGCATCTTGTGGTACATTATACCATACTGAAATGACTCTACCTTGTACGTCTTGTCTTTGTCCTATGTGTTGTATGTAGTCAAGCTTGAGGGAATTCCCTCCAATAGCTATAGCGCCTTAGCGTGCGCCACACATAGCCAAAAGACCACATAACCACTTAAATATTAAGTTTACTTTTGCACTTTTCACATACAAAAAGGTCCTGAGGAAAGCCAGCTTAAAACTAACAAGGCACTGGCTGAAACATGTAGACTGCACTAGACGCTGGAAGTCATAATAAGCACTCCATCACGTCTTCTTGCCTTTTATCCGCTAGCAGAGGCCCAGTTCATTAAAAATAAGCAACCCTCGGGTGCTGGGACCGCCTGCATAGCTTTTAATCAACTTCACTTCTCACACCCTTTTTCACCGCACACTCAGCAACATACCAGCTCTGCAGTCTCCTGGCGTTGAAGCACACCCGGGGCACATTCGGTGCCACTGTGGTGGGCCCGATGATGAAGCATGCCACCGACTAGGTCGGTGGGTGAGGGCTTTATGAGGAAAACAACGTTTCTCCTCATTCTTTGTTGCCACATGACATACCCATCTGAGTCCTCTTTATCCCTCTTAATCTAGCTAGTCCTTATTGATATATGCATATAATCCAGGGGATTCGGTCTAGCCTATCTAGTCCTCTCTCTCCCTCTTGATCTAAGCTTTATTACTTTGTTCCCATAGCACACTGAAGAGCTGTCTCTCACCATGTGCCTTGGATGAAGGGCACAGGGATAATTGCAGGTGAATACTGAATAGCAATTAAATGATGTGGCACTGCTGCTGTGGCGGGGATCAACAGCGGTGTGTTGCACCACATCAGTGTCTGTGCTTGTTCACTTGGTACATGACTGATTTATGTTAAGTCACCTTAATGAGACACTAGTGTTTCACTAAAGTCCAAAACAAACATACAGACAAAAAAATAATGTTGTAAGTTCCTTTCAGAGCCCTCACTGGTTCTCCCCTTTGTTAGCTCAAATTGAACATTGTTGACTGTTTTGTTTTGCACATGTTGCACCCTACACGTTTCGTTTGTGCCATGATATTATTTTTGAAATGCATTGTGCTAGTCTTCATTCAGCCTTTCTGGGATTTAGACTGCACAAACATGTACAAAGTTGAATAACATGGGGCCCTGTGTTTGCTATGGTCGGCAAAATCTTCCAATACCTAGACACAACACTAGGGGGCACATGCATCATTGTAAATTGCATTCGCGAATGGTGCGAATCGCAAAATTCGGCCGTTTGCAAATGCAATTTCAACTTTTGGGATGCATCATCATTTTTGTACTTTTCGCAATTTAAGAAATTGCAAAATTGTGATTTCTTAAATTGCAAATGCATTTAAGGAATCTCAAATTGAGATTCCTTAAATGCAATGCATCAAACTTAAAAAATTAGCGATTTCACTAATAAGAGGAGCAAATTACCATGAAGTTGACCTTCATGGTAATTTGCGAAAACTTTGAAAAATGCACTAAAGTGCATTTTTCAAAGTTCCATTTTATGTTATGTTATGTTATGTTACACATATTTGTATTGCGCACAGCTGCCCCAGCTAAGGGGCGTCCTGGCGCATGGCAGGAAATGTGCAACACCTACAGGGAACACAACAGATAAAAACAAGGAAGTTTATTAAAAGAGAAAGGTTTTCAAAGCTTTGCGAAACACTAACAGATCGTCTAATAACCGCAATTCAACTGGGAGGGAATTCCAAAGCTCGGCTGCCCTTACCCGGAAGGATCGGCCACCAACCCGACACAGCCTGTATCGAGGGATCACGGCAAGAGCTTGGCCCGCAGATCTCAAAGAGCGGGTAGGAACATACCAAGACAGAAGATCCGCAAGGATTTGCGGACCCCCTCCCCTCAAGATCTTGAACGCCAGACACAGCACTTTAAACTGGATTCGTGACTTGATAGGCAGCCAGTGCAACGATCTCAGTGTGCCAGAGACGGAGCTCGTTCGAGGTAAGCCAACAATGGCTCTCGCCGCGGCGTTCTGCACGCGTTGAAGGCGGGTAATCTCAGCCACATTGGTCCCTACCAGGAGAGAGCTTGCATAGTCCAGGCGGGATAACACAGTAGCCTGGACTATCAGCTGCCTGGTACCATGGTCAAAGAACTTCAGAATGGGACGCAACGACCGCAAGATGCCAAAACAGCAGGCCGCGATTTTCTTTGAGTGGCCCACAAAACTGAGAGCAGGGTCCATCCATACTCCCAAGTTCTTTAGTTCAGTGACCGGACAGTGGACCGGCCCCAGTTCAGCAGGCCACCACCTGTCCCCCCACAGATCCGCCCTCCTACCGACGATCATGATCTCTGTTTTCTTCGCGTTGAGCTGGAGACAGTTGTTCTTCATCCAGCTTGCCACCGCCCTAAGTCCACTCTGAAACCTGGGGGCATCCCGGTCCGCATCCCCGCTGATCGTAACCGCTAGCTGAGTGTCGTCAGCATATGAGACCATGGTCATGTCCCATTGCTTGACGACCTCAACCAGCGGTCTCACGTATAGATTAAACAGCGTGGGACTCAGCGAGGAGCCTTGCGGGACCCCCTGTTTCAGAGGATGGAATTGGGACTGGAACGGTGGCAGGGCAACGCTAAAGAAACGATCGTCCAGGAAGGAGCGAAACCACTGGAGGGCAGTGCCACCCAGCCCAATCTCCTCCAGGCGATGCAACAGGATGGGATGGGAAACAGTGTCAAACGCGGCGCTCAGGTCTAATAAAACGAGCGCCGCTGTCTGTCCCGCATCCATCACTGTGCGAAGATGTTCCGCCATGGAGAGAAGGGCGGTCTCCGTGCTGTGACCAGCACGGAAGCCGTTCTGGGTGGGGTCCAAGATGTTAGCCTGGGTAAGGTGGGCCGAAAGAACTTTGTTGACATGGGCCTCCAACACTTTGGTAGGCCAAGGGAGCAGAGAGATAGGCCGATAGTTTTCAGGCTTATCTGGGTCCAATGAGGTTTTCTTTAAGATGGGAGAAACCACCGCGCGCTTCCAGCTAAGGGGAACCGTGCCAGACTCCAGCGAGATGTTGATCAAGGAGTGTACAACGGTCCGTCCCACGAACGACTGATCTCTAAAAAGAGTCGAACTAAGCGGGTCAGCGGGGGACCCAGATTTGACCTGCTTCGCCAAGATGTCAAACCCTTCAGATGTCAACGGGGGCAGTGCGTGCAAAGCGATATCTCCATAGATGTTGGTCGGAGACTCCACTGGAGGCCCTGTAGATGGAAAGGTCTTATAGATGTTTTGGACCTTATCCTGAAAGAACACAGCAAGGGCCTCACAGTGAGCGGTGGAGCCAGTCGTCGGAGCACCGGGTCGTTTAGCTAAGAGATCCGTCATCAGTTTAAAGATGGTTTTAGAGGGGTTGGAGCTGTTGCCAACTTCGGCAGTATAGTAAATTGCCCGAGCTCGGCAAACAGCCCGGTGGTAAGATTTGACGGAGGCGAGATAAATAGCTTTTTTCCCCATATCGTACGCCTTCCGCCAAGCCCTCTCTGCTCGCCTACAGTTGCCCTTGAGTGCACGTAAGGCGCCGTCGTACCACGGACTAGAGTCCCTAGAACTGATCTTACAGGCGGTAAAAGGAATAAGGGCGTCAAGCGCCTTGGAGATCCAAGCGCAGAACCCATTGTAACCTGTATCAACAGTTACAAAAGGATCTAATGGCTCTGCAGCGAGGACACGATGAAAGTCCTCCAGCCGTAATTTACTCCAATGCCGCCTTACGACCAGTTTTGCAGGGGGGATAATAATCCTTCCCGGCAAGGGGGTACTGATGGCAACCAAAGAGTGGTCTGTCCAGCCAAGGGGTGAGACAGCAGTGACAGAAGCATCTGCCAAGTTGGTAAAGAAAGGATCTAACGTATGGCCACCGGTGTGAGTGGACTGTTGAACCAATTGCGCCAGCTGAAGGGCCTCCAAATCCGCAAGAATGTCGCTGACCGAAGGGATGTTAGGTTTATCAAAGTGCAGGTTAAGGTCCCCCAAGATAGAAAAATTGGGACAGCCTACCACCAAGGAGCTAACCACATCATGGAAGGCAGCTCTAAACGCCACTCCGCTCCCTGGGGGACGATAAACCACCATCCCCGAGAGTGAGAAATGTGGGGTGACAAGAATCTTGAACACCGCACTTTCACACCCCGCGATGGTCAGGGCCGACCAGCTGCAGGTGAAGCTGGATCGAATAGCAAGAGCAATACCCCCTCCCCTAGTAGATCGATTAAGGGTAAAGACCGTAAAGTCAGAGGGGAATGCCAGATTGATAATGGCCGCATCGTCATCCTTCAGCCACGTCTCAGTGATGGCCACGATGTCCGGGGCTTCTTCCTGTAACAGGTCATACACGGCCTGATAATGAAGCACCAGAGACCTGGCATTGAGACTGAAGATGCGGAGGGCAGGCTCAGGATGGTTGCTACGTAGATCTGCCACCGGGTGAGTGAATAAAGTGGAGGTGGGACGATCCAAAGTCCACCGACAGCCGGCACAAAGGTGGGGGCCAGCTAAAGGATGTATAGGGGGAAGACTGCAACTTACAGTCCGTCATCCCAGGTCCCGCAAAATTTCACTGGAATACACCAACATAGCTGAGAAAGGCAGACCACACACCGCACTAACGGAGCCTAGCCAGAGTCCTGCGCGTCCTTAGCGCGGACGGGCGCAGACGGGCAGGACTCAGGCACGACTCCGGCTAAGCGACGGCGTTCCACTGCGCGTTCCCGCTGCGCGGAGAGGACGACTTTAAATAGGCGTCCCCTGGACCCGAGCGAGCGTCAGTACGCTCCAAGATGGCGCCCGCCAAAAGCGCCAAAGCCCCAATCCAAGATGGCGCCCGATGCAGATGAGCTGAACCACCCTCGGAGCCCGGACCCGCCAAAGCGGCGGTGCGTTTATCCTTTTAAGTGCGGTAAGAGGGAGGTGGGACCCCTTTCCCCAGGTAGAGCAGGAAGCAAATAAAAGAAAAAATAGACGCTGGCAAACGCCAACAGCAATAAGAATATTAAAACCACAGCGCTGGAAAACGGCGCGCTAAAACCAAAGGTAGCAGCAGTACCTGACCGCCGTCAAAGTGACCGAGTCCGCCTTAAATAGGCGTCCCCTGGACCCGAGCGAGCGTCAGTACGCTCCAAGATGGCGCCCGCCAAAAGCGCCAAAGCCCCAATCCAAGATGGCGCCCGATGCAGATGAGCTGAACCACCCTCGGAGCCTGGACCCGCCAAAGCGGCGGTGCGTTTATCCTTTTAAGTGCGGTAAGAGGGAGGTGGGACCCCTTTCCCCAGGTAGAGCAGGAAGCAAATAAAAGAAAAAATAAACGCTGGCAAACGCCAACAGCAATAAGAATATTAAAACCACAGCGCTGGAAAACGGCGCGCTAAAACCAAAGGTAGCAGCAGTACCTGACCGCCGTCAAAGTGACTGAGTCCGCCTTAAATAGGCGTCCCCTGGACCCGAGCGAGCGTCAGTACGCTCCAAGATGGCGCCCGCCAAAAGCGCCAAAGCCCCAATCCAAGATGGCGCCCGATGCAGATGAGCTGAACCACTCTCGGAGCCCGAACCCGCCAAAGCGGCGGTGCGTTTATCCTTTTAAGTGCGGTAAGAGGGAGGTGGGCCCCCTTTCCCCAGGTAGAGCAGGAAGCAAATAAAAGAAAAAATAAACGCTGGCAAACGCCAACAGCAATAAGAATATTAAAACCACAGCGCTGGAAAACGGCGCGCTAAAACCAAAGGTAGCAGCAGTACTTGGGGCATGTGTGTGTGCAAGATGTACTTGTAGGCAGATTTCAGAGTTGCAACAGGGTGTCCTTTGGACACCCCTACACCCTTGAAATTGCATTCTCAATTTGCGATTCTCTAATGGAGAATCGCAAATTGAGAATGTCTTCCCATTCATTCCTATGGAATGAATGGGGTGGTACTCCTTAATTGCGATTCTCAATTAGAGAATCGCAATTAAGGAATTTTAAGAAATCCCTATTTTTTTAGCGATTTCTTGATGCATTGCAGTTTGCAATTCCTTAATTGCGATTCCTTATTTTTCACAATTAAGGAATCGCAAAAAGCAACATTGATGCACGTGCCTCTATAGAATATCTTCAGTTTTCTAGTGAGGCTCTTGTTATCATATAACACAGGATTTGCCACCCATGAGACAGAGAGGAGAATTCTCGCAGAGTGCATGCAGATGGAGCATGTGCACTGACCTTGCATAACTTGAGATGCAGACCAGCTAACTACCAAGGACATAATATATGTTACCAAGGTAGGGATATATATTATGTACACTTTCCTTGAGATGCAAATTACATTGGTTAGTCTCATGTTTTATAATTACAGTAAATGTGCTTCATATTAGGTTACAATAGTTTGCAATAAATATTTCAAACTTATGCCGACGACACACAGCTGATGGTGACAATGGAGGAGGGGCCGGAGATAACGAAGAAAAAGCTACATAGTTGTCTCACCGAAATGGCCCTATGGATGCATAATCACTGCTTAAAACTCAATGCCGGAAAGTCGGAAATATTACTGTTCGGAGGAGCTAAACTTACATGGAATGCCACATGGTGGCCACCCTCATTGGGATCAGCCCCTACCCCAAAACAGCATACCAGAAATCTGGGCATCATCATGGACGACGAATTGTCCATGAAGGACCACATACGACTACTCTGGGGCAAAGGCTTTGCAATACTTAAACTCCTGGCAAAAATCTTTCCCTGGATACCATTGGACTGCCGACGCACAGTCACTCAAGCCCTTTTGGTCAGCCGCCTCGATTATGGCAATGCACTTTTCGAAGGGATGAATGAACAACTCTTCTCCCGCCTACAGGTTCTACAAAATCAGGCGGCCAAACTGGTCTGTAATAAAGGCAGGCGAGACTCAGCATCCGCTTGCCTTAGGAAACTCCACTGGCTACCGATGCGCCAGAGGGCCACTTTTAAAATACTCTGTCATGCGCACAGAGCTCTCCATAAGACTGGTCCCACAATCCTTCAAGGGAAAATTGACTCCTATGTCCCCAACAGGAGTCTAAGATCAAATCACCTAGCTCTGGCCAAACCCAAACGTATTTATAAAACTAGAACGGGCGGACGCGCCTTTTCATATCTGGCAGCCAAGAGGTGGAATGAGCTACCTGTTGATCTCAGACACACCATAAACTACCTTCAGTTCCGCCAAAAATTAAAAACTCACCTTTTCCCCAAAAACTAATCCCCCGGCATAGCCATCAGCAGTCTTCCTCGTTTTCATAGCGCCATGATATCCTATGGGATGAGTGTTGCGCTTTACAAATACCGGAAATAAATAAACATCACGTTTTTCTTTGTTTATTGTGGATATGCATGCATAAAAGAAAAACGAAATTGGTCGATTCAATTCCTCGGATCACTGAGGAACTGCAGAGTTGTGTTCTAGAGGCTGCCAATTTAAATGTTACTCTGGGAAGGTTAGTAAGGCAGGTAAGGCACTCTGGGCTAGCTGGACTTGGGTGCGGACATACTGATGGGTAAGTGACTTAGCGCTCACATTCTGAGGTCCTGTGTTTCCTGACACAGTTCGACACATACAGAATCCCTGCAACAGTAAATACATAAATCTGGTAAACAAGGCGCTGTAGATGCTGTGATGGGTGTTACTGCTGTACTTATCGATTATTTTCACAGTACATTATACAAGAGTGCAGTTACTCTGCCCAATGTGTCCAAAAATCCTGGGCCTATTAACACACACTGTTAGTAGTGAGGGGCTTGTCTTAAGGTTGTGTAACAGAATTGATATAGACAGAGAGGATGTAGCCTTATGGCTAAAGCGGTCCACCTCGAAGATGGGGGACCTTGTTTGAGTCTTGGCAAAATGCAATGTATGTAGGATTTGCAAATAATTTTGCAAATCCTACATATTCCTTAATTGCGAATCGCAAATTGCAATTCGCAGTTAAGGTATACCTCCCCATTCATTCCTATAGGCCTAGAGGCCCATAGCATGAATGGGAAGACATTCTCAATTTGCGATTTGAGAAGATGTTTGTGATGAAACGTAATTCCCAGTGTGTATGTTTGTGCGGACTAATGTATGCTGGGAGATGTATAGGATCAAACACATACCTACATCATCTACTGTTCTCTATTCTTTTTCACAATACTGTGATGCATAGTTACATGAACACTTACTGGCAACTTGAACATAATTCTCATGTGTAGGCCAATTTAGTCCACATTCCAACATGCATGCAGTTGAAAGTCTATGGCACAGTGGTCGGATATGCTAGTGCTCAAAATTCTATGTTGGATAGTGTTTGCAGCCAATGTACAGGGTACCATCTACCAGCACATCTCTGACAATAAAAAGTGATGAAAGGGCCTAACAAATGTGTAAGTGCTTTCAATGTGGGACTCATAGGTAAATGGTCTCGCATTTAAAAGTCAAGATTGTGACATTGGTATACATCATGCTGAGATTACTTGCTTTCCTGGTGAGCAATAGAGCTGGGTATATAGGCGAAGGGCCTCTCCAACAAGAGTCTCCGCGCACCTGTTTGGCATGGCATGGTTGCTTTCAGAGGTGGCACATAGCAGATGATGGTGAGGAGGTGTTAATGGCAGCAGTGTCTGTAGGCATGTGAGGATGTTTTTAAAACTGCAGCGTACATCTACGGTGCATACGCGGATGTGAACGTAGACACACACAGCCATTGAATGACCCCAATCACATTCCCCAATGTTGGCCTATGGTACAGACTGTTGTGCAGGTAGCTGCCAACTCGCAGTCCTCGACAGTTGGCGGTAGAAGACTCTATTCATACTATTTACGAGCTCAGGCATCTGCCAGGTCAGTGGTGGAGTGTAATGTGTTACAAATTGCATATTAGCACTTGCTGAGTGTCTATTTGTCAGTTTATAAAGCATGTACACCACACCATATGAATGGGACACTGATACTTTAAACACTCCAATCCCATTTCATATACTGTACAGAACTATATTTATGCATTGCATTGATCAGCACATATCTGCAATGAGATCAGCGACATGTGTAATGCGGTACCCGCTTATACTTGTCTATAACACCTCACTTTAGTGCTGCTTCCCTAGTTTTATATGATGTGCATAACCACGTTACAGGGCTGTGAGTGTGACTTTGTTAATCAAGGTTTAGTCCTTCTGGATGCTAAAAATGTCCTGACACATAGGGGTTGATTCCGATTCGGGAAAAACTGTTCCGAATAGCCAAACGGAGCGTTTTCCACGTACCAATTGTACCCTGCAACGTCCCCCGTACGTACGACGGAGTACGATTCGTACCAGGAGCTGGACTCCGTACGAATCGTACAGAAAACATACAAATCTAATCCCCAGACGAATCTCCCTCCAAACCCGCTGTACGCGTTATCCATACGGTTCGCGGCTGGTTTTTCCGACCCAGCAAGTACGATTCGTGTCGGGTACGCACCATACAACGCTTTTTCTACGGGAGCCGAAAACATCTGGAGAAGCAGAGTTCACCTCGAAACTGGTATGGAACGCCCCCGGGTACGGTCCGTACACCCCATGATCGCAGGGGTACGGTGCGTACCCCTGCGATCATGGGGTGTACGCACCGTACTCCGCGATCATGGGGTGTACGCACCGTACCCCATGTTCTCTGGGTGTATGGTGTGTACCCCCTGCGATCGCGGGGTATGTTGGGTACTCCCCATGATCGTAAGGGTACGCACCGTACCCCTGCGATCATGAGGTGTACGGACCGTACGGTGTGTATGTAATTGTGTACTTTTCGGTACGAATCACCCTTACCTGACGAGGATCGTAGGAATCGCGTCCTCATACCCCGGTCCGGATCATACTCGTCGGGTCGTACGGCATGTTTACGTTTCGTACGGAGAGGGCTCCGATACGAATCGTACGGACGTTTTTTTTCCCGGATCGGAATCGACCCCATGATGTTGCCCTTACAGGTCAGCTACATGTACATTTGCTGAGAGCACTAATATTGTTCCATGTACTTCTCACATAGGTACCATGGGAGAGGGAGGAGACTGCATCCTCCACTTTTCCGACCACTTCCTGACCTACAGACTATGCAGGACTGACACGTAATGTAGAAATTATGATTACATGAATAGACCATCCTGGATCTGAATCATCATTTGGAGCTGGACCTCTGACCTAAACTTAACAGTCCACACAGTATCACCCCACTTGTCAAAGTAATGTCAGTTTTGCATGTTTTTGGCCATTGGCTCATTTCAATTTACTGTAGTTACTTTAGGTGGAATGTGGCAACCGATGTTCAGTCTTGTCCTGACAGCATTGTTGAATCATGTGGGCAGCCACATCTAGTTGCCCAGACATGAGGCTTTAGCTACATTGAAGGCAGATTTATATGGAATTGGGCTCATCCCACATCTTAGTGGATCCATTGATGGCACCCGTATTACCTTAGTAGCACCACATGACAGACAGCAAGTCTATTGGAACAGGAAGAACTACCACTCTATCAACGTGTAAGTTGTCTGTTTAGCAGATCAGTATCTCTCCAACATCTGTATCCGGTTTCCAGGATCTGCACATGATCGGCTTGTCCTGCGAAACAATAGCATACCACAGCTGATGCATGTAAGCTAAGTTATTGTCAGGATCCATCAAACTGCCCACTGCCTTCCGCACTCCAGCAGTAGTGGGGGAACTAATCAGGGTGAACCCCAAGGCGCTAGGTGCATTTCACTCACTTATATCCTACCTAGGAAAACTGCCTGTCAGGTGGGGTCTCCTAGCATGTTCTCAACGAATGTCTGACAAAATATCATAGGACAAAAAATCGAAATACAAAAATATCGGAGCAATAATATCGATGTCAGAAATATCATTAAAATATATATATTAAAAATATATATTGTTTTTTTATGAACAAAATGTAAAAACAAAAATAATATTTAAAAATGTAATAAACATAGTTAAAAATATTTTATAATTTTTAAAATTAATAAGTAATATACATAATTTAATAAAAAAACAATTACACATATACATATAATATATAATATAAATGCTTACTTAATAATCAGTTTTAATAATTATTTTAATAACTTATAAATAGTTAAAAATATTGTAAATTACAAATTCATCTATACACATTAAATATTAACATACATAAAAATTAAATCATTATGCGAAACAAATTAAAAAAATCAAATTTACCTTTAATATTTTTATAATTAATTATATACTACATTAACTAAAACAATACAAAAAATATTAAGTAACAGAGGGAATAAAATACTATCCCAACTCCAAAAAAAACAACAGTAAGGAAAATGTTGGATAGCGTAGGGGTAAACATGACTATTCCCAGTCCAAAGAGTGCAACAGTAGGGAAAGTGTTGGATAGCGTAGAGGTAAAAATTACTATTCCCACTCCAGAGAATGCAACAGTAGGGAAAGTGTTGGATAGGGTAGGGGTAAACCTTACTATTCCCACTCCAGAGAGTGCAACAGTAGGGAAAGTGTTGGATAGCGTAGGGGTAAACATTACTATTCCAACTCAGAGAGTGCAACAGTAGGGAAAATGTCGGATAGCGTAGGTGTAAAAATTAATATTCCAACTCCAGAGAGTGCAACAGTAGGGAAAGTGTTGGCTAGCGTAGGGGTAAAAATTACTATTCCATCTCCAGAGAGTGCAACAGTAGGGAAAGTGTTGAATAGCTTAGGGGTAAAAAATTACTATTCCCACTCCAGAGAGTGCAACAGTAGGGAAAGTGTTGGATAGCCTAGGGGTAAAAATTACTATTCCCACTCCAGAGAGTGCAACAGTAGGGAAAGTGTTGGATAGCGTAGGGGTAAAAATTACTATTCCAACTCCAGAGAGTGCAACAGTAGGGAAAGTGTTGGATAGCGTAGGGGTAAAAATTACTATTCCCACTCCAAAGAGTGCAACAGTAGGGAAAGTGTTGGATAGCTTAGAGGTAAAAATTACTATTCCCACTCCAGAGAGTGCAACAGTAGGGAAAGTGTTGGATAGCGTAGAAGTTAAAAATAACATACTTATAAATAAATTAATATTTTAAAATATTTAAAAAATATATAATAAATAAATCTAAACTATTTAAAAATACCAATAAATCATTATTAAAAACATAATTACCAATGGATAATTAAGTAACAATAAATTAATAATAACTACCAATTATTAATAACTAATAAATATTCATTACAAATTAATAAACATTGAACAACAAAGTATTTATTATAACAAAAGCATATTAATTATTAAAAAGTAATTATCAATAAACTAATATGGAACAATTTTTTAATTTGTTATACCAAAAATATTAATTATCTAACATGAATTACCAATTAATAATTACGTATTAATATATTAATTAGAAATGTCAATACATCATATTTAGTGATATTTATTTACCAATTAATGATTAAACAACAATGCATTAATTTTCATAACCCAAATATTATAATTTTAAATAATTACAAATTAATAATTAATATCCAATACATAAATTATCAATACCCAATTATAAATGTAATAATTACTTAATTACATATCAATTACTTTACACACTATTTCCCTATAATAGCACAACAAACTCCAATAATAAAATAATACACTTAATATAATTATCAATTAATCACTTAATTAAAATTAATTACCAAGTAATAACAATTAATTACCAATTAACAACAATATAATTAACAATACCAATGAATAAAAAGAAATTATTACTTAATTACATTTAAATTACTTCCCACCCTATTCCCCTATAAACCTAGAATCAGCTACAGAACTTACACACAAAAATTAATTAAAATGAATTTATAATTCCTAAAAATTAATAATTAATTTTGTATAATAAATTACTTCCCACCCTATTCCCCTATAAACCCACAACCCACTACAGTACTCAAATACTAAATTAACTTAAAATAACATTAAAAGAAAAATAACACATACATATTAATTACTTAATAATATACATAAAAATCATACAAAAATTGACATTGACATTACTAACATCGATATTAGTGACATCGATATTACTTACATAGATATTTAAAAAAAAAACGATATTACTTACCTTTGAAATTCTGTCACTTCGATATTAAAAAAATCGATATTACTTACCGACTATATTCTGTCCCTCGGATATTTTAACTTCGATATAATTGTAGGTAGATATTTAATTTTTGATATTTTGTCTGCCCACTGTTCTCAACACATGCCTCTGGCCCTCGGCTTGTACCCTCTTTCACTCCCTGTGTTCCCTGAGGAAGAAAAGCTAACTTGTATTTCTTTAATTCTCTGCTCTGGTATGTGGTGGTGTTTTTCTTATCTTTGTTTCCAAGGCCATGCCAGAGCTTGACTCAGCAATCTCCATGACTCAGCAGCCTAAATGACTCAGCAACCTCCATGACTCAGCAGCCTCCATGACTCAACAAACCTCCATGACCCAGCAACCTCCATGACTCAGCAACCTCCATGACTCAACAAGTCTCCATTACTCAGCAACCTCCATGACTCAGCAGTCTACATGACTCATCAGCTTGGCGAAAGGTATTTAACACTGAACCAAGCTCGTCTTCAGTGCTTCGCATTGAGTTTCCTGCTGAAGATCATTCGGCGTGACATCTCTTCTCTGCAGGTGCTGGTCGGATGAGTCCTGTTCCATCCTTGCTGCTGCTCCTTGCAGAGATAAGTCTAAATCCCTTTTGGGCTACATTTGACTCTTGTGGTCAGTGGACTTTCTATTATCCTGGTTATCGAGGAAATATTGGGTAACTGTGCAGGAAACTCTACACAGTCAGAATGTTCCTGACTTTGCTTCCTATAGAACACTTCCCTCTTGTTCCCGCTCAGCTTACTTTATGCTACTTTGCCTGGATTTTGGTCATTTCCTCACTATAACATTTATATAATTCATGCATACTTTTTGCTGATAGAAGTGTATATTATTATTGCAGTGTTTATCGTTACCGTGTTACATCTCTGTTTTTTCTCACTGAAAGAAGGACTTGGTAACGCTCTCAAGCCTTGAACATATTTCAGCTGAAGGATACAGTTCATGTCTTATCTCATTGAAATAAGAATGTATGGTGTGCCTATGTTTAATCTTCATTGGCACAATATTGTGTGAGTGTGTATTTATCGTTGGCGCAATATTGTATGAGTGTATTTATTTTTGGCGCCATATGGTGTGAGTGCAGATCAGATTTTTTTAAATCATTCTAAAAGACCTCTTTTAACGTGAACCAATGCAGACGTTAATGCATGATTTATGTAATTGATTATTTGTGTTCTTTTTTATGTCTTTTACTTGTGCTGCAGGGGCTGGTCTCCATACTCATTCCTAGTTTTAGAACAGATGCCCAAGATTGTTCTGTGACCCATAGTTTGCTTCTCCACTGGCACAAACACACACCAGTTGTTTCTTTCCTTATGTTAGCTTTTTATTTTAACTATTCATTTTAGTTTATTGTTTGTTCCCAAACTCCCTTTCCGTGAGATTATTGGATGAGCACTGGTGTCTCTGGTTCAGTGTTCGTCAGACGGTTTCTGGGGATTGTTGGGGTCCAGCTGACTCTGCGTGTCCAGCAGAGAGAAGAAGGCATTCCAACGTTCATCTTCCAAGATTGGTTAATTAATTTAATTAATTGTGGGTTTATATAGCGCTAGAATCAACTCCCGGAGGAGTATCTCTGCGCTTCGACCGCTGGGGAACCCGTCCTGGCTCACCCTGAGAGATGGTCCCTAATGGGTATCTCTAAGGTGCGACCAAGCATCCCCGGCGGTCTGGAGGGCCGTTGTAAAGATGAGGCAAGCTAATGCCCAGAGTTGCCGAGTGTGGTCCCTGACTGGAGTAGGCACCGAGGCGAGAATTATCGAGCCCGCTGACCCTGGTCCACGACCCTGCCGCGTCGGGAATCGAACCCTGGTCCCGGGCCGTCCTCTACTTACGGGTCTGCCGCCTCTAACCAGTGAGCCACACCACTCCACTAATAAGTGGTGCTTAGGATCGACCAAGCAGAGCTGGTTGGCATGATCCATATTGAAAAAACAGACCAGCAATGACTTGTGTTTAAGTAGGGGAAAGCAAGAAGCAAAAGATATCTATCAGAAGCCTTCAAAGGAAGAAGATAGCTCTGACTCCAGAGTTAGAGTTATTCAAAAAAGTGATGTAAATGATCTGAATGTGTGATTAAATGGTGCCCTTCTATCTATCTCCCACCTAGGAGACTCAGCGTATCCCAACCAGCCATGGTTGTTTGCCCCGTTGATGAATTCTACAGAGGTAGGGGAAGTCCACTTTAAGGAGGCTCATGGAACAACAGGGAGGCCAGTGGAGTGGCTTTCCGGCTTGTGAAAACCAGATTCAGATGCCTGGACAGGATGGGTAAAGGTGACCTGTAAAGGTGAGTCAGATCATCATGGCCTGCTGCATCCTCTACAATATTCCCATGCGATGGGACATTACATTTCAGAGGATGAAGGCCATCAAGCACTATCGGGTGGGGGCAGACAAATGCCAAGTGTAGATGAAGAGCAGATTTGCATGCGAATGTCATCGATAAATACTTCTCCTGATGGTAAATATAGTGTGAGATTTACAACTCCAGAACAAACTAGGTACTGTTGGGGTGATGTTTGGACAAAATGATTGTAGTTAGTTAGTCTGACCATATAGTTTGTAGGTCAATTTGGTGACGATGTATGTTTTGGTAGTGGAAGTAATGGAGCCGATTTGACTGTTCCTTTGGGCAGGGAACTTCAGAAGTTGACCTTGTGAAGTATTTCATATGTATGTTTGCACAACTATTCTCTGTGTTGGTCTGTTTAGGTATCCTCCCCATGCTGTCTTCATTTGAACATTTAAGAGTTGTGACTTCAATACGTATGTGTTGCTGTTCCTATGTACAGAGTGAACATGGATTGTTCCTGGGACTGTGTGTCATGGAGTTTGCGTGTACCAATCTGTTAAAAAGACAGCTTGCACTGCGATAGTTTGCGAATAGCCTAGATTTTTTGGGACTTATGCATTGTGGTACATCGGTCCTAAAATAATGTATGTGCCATCATCTGACCCGAGAAATCATTGTATTGTGCCAAAATAATCCAATCCTGCCTTCACATGGTCTCATTTATCATTGTCTATGACCTGTATGTAGCTGTTTCTGTGTGTCTTCATTGTGGGATAATAGCGCTTTCAACACATAACTGACATGTATTTGTGTTATTCCACCTGATGGAAGTAGCACTGGATTGAGAACTGTAATACTGACATGTCTGTGAACAGAAATGATTGCTGTAGTAAAATATTTGTGGGGTAACCTACGTATGCATGTCTGATGTTGTAAGCTATTTTGTTGTTGGCCATGGTGAGAGATATTGACAGATTTGTCTCCTCATACCATGTTGTGTCTGTCTGTTAGTATAGATATACACATTGACTCTGAATTAACGAGTGATGCAGATAATAATGAGGTGTCAGACTTCATGTCTTACAATGAACCAACACATTTAAATCAAATGTATTAAGCCAGTTCATATGTATGTATGTCATTACGTGAACTGCTAGTAAACAAAGGTTAAACCACTATCTTTCTGACAATATATCCATGCTTCCAGTGGTTGCAACTGTTAAACTTGATAAACTGGACATGGTTGTACTGTTACAAAGTAAAATGCATAACTGAGAACAAGAAACAATAAAGGTGTTGTTGTATTGTACAATTCATTTACAGTACAAACAAAAGTGAGGGACATCAATGTGATAGGTGGCTACCATGAGAGTACAACCTGAGGAATACTGTCATGGTGAATAAAAGCATTGGAGTAGATTCCATACTGTCTGTAGTCCAATGTCAAAGATACTTCTCACAACAGAATGGAAAAAGTGGAGAGGTATAATCAAGAAAATGAATGTGTCTCACACACAGGAACCACATTAGGTATGAGGTGGCTCTCTGGCAGTGGTTCTGATCTGGCCAGACTACCCTTCTGAAGTCTTACAAGTGCATCCCCTCTTTCTGGGAAAGGGGGGATTGAAAGCTGCTGAGGCAAAGGTGCTTGCAGGTGAAAACCCCTCTGTCAGGGCCTTCCTTCCTGTGGCTGCTGCTGAGGTTGGTGATGGGAAAGTGTTTGGGTCACAGGCAGGGGTAGTTGAAATTGGGAAAGTCATGCAGAGTGTGCTGTTGATGTCCTGCAGCACCCCTACCAAGCAAGCCACCTGAGTAGAGAGGCCGGCCACCTCGGGGCAGACCCCAGCCACCCTAGTGTACATTCCTGCCACCTAGTTGCGTAGGGCCTCTACCTCAGTTCTAAAGCCGGCCACCTCAACCCGGATTCCCGCAACCTCCTAGTGTATTGACACATGGAGCTACTTCATTTCACTGACTTGGATTTGGACCTGGCCCAAAACACCGTGAGAATCCTGGTAAATGCCCAGGACTTGTGTGATGGCAACCTGGGCATCAGTATCATCAGTGAATTCACTCTTGGGCTCCACAATGGTGGCCCTCCCATGATGGCTAGCCCTACTGCCCCATGGACTGCATCCTCTGACTGGGTCCTGGCTCCTGACAGCCTGTGGTCATGGTGACTGCCGAGCAGCCAGAACTGGGGGACAGTAGATTGTACTGCCTGTGCTAGGTGCACTAGTTGTGGGGTCAGATGATGTGGTGGGAGGCGGGGACCCAGTGAGCTCAACTGTTGATGTCTGCCCAGCATGACCAGATGGGCCAGGATTGTCATCGATGTCCAAAGCTTCAGGAAGACGGTCTTCAGTGAGGGCTACTTCTTCATCCAGATCTTCAGAGGGGTGCTTGTGGCATTCCTGTGTCTGCTCTTCAGCAGTGTTGGGTTTACCTGTTGAGGAAAATATTGACAGTCAATGAGCGATTAGTTATGTGTACATCTAGGTTGTATGTGCCAAGAACATTGTGGACCTGGAAAGTGTGAAATATTTTATTGTTTACTTCATTTAGCAATTTCATGAGGTCTTTAAGTCAGACAATGTATTGGATTTCCACATCTCATGGGATGTGTGGTTATCTGTGAATACAAGTTTATGCATTGTTGCATCATCAATAACCTACACCAACAGTGTATCATTCTGATGTGTATCATTCCAAAGGCCATAGATGTTGAAATGTAAGCAACAATCAGCTTGGATGCATGAGCGGCATAGTTTTTCCTATTATGGGACTGTGAGCATGGGTTCACCTGACATTGGTAAGTGAGGTGTTATATCGTAACTCAGACCAACATCAGTCATAGTTTATGTGTTTAGGACAACACCAACCAAAGCTGGCTTACATGTATTTGTGAATACAAATGTCTGTACATCACAGATGTAATGAGTAGTGATATATCATTAACAATATGGCTGCCAGGTGAGAATGGATGTAAAGGAGTGTAGCATGCTGTATGGAAGCTGTATGGAAGTGGAGAGACATGACCTCATGGTAAATGTAGTTAATTGAATGAGACTTTATCAACGGCTGACAAAAGGTAAGCTACTTGAATCATGATAGGTCAGTAGCAAGATAGCTGCAAGGTGAGATTGGGGGTTAACAAGTGTAGCATGTTGTATGGAAGTGGAGAGACAAGGCCTCATGGTAGCTGTAGTCACTTGAATGAGCCTTTAGCAAGATCTGACACAAGGTAAGCTACTTGAGTCGTGATAGGTCCAAAGAACGATGGCTGCCGGGTGAGAGTGGGTGTAAAGGAGTGTAGCATGGTATATTGAGTTGACGAGACAAGGCCTCATTGTAGCTGTAGTCAATTGAATGAGATTTTAGCAACAGCTGACAAAGGGTAAGCTACTTGAGGAGTGATAGGTCGGTAGCAAAAAGACTGCCAGGTGAGAATGGGGGTAAAAGACTTATGGTGTCATATGCACCAGTAGTCAATGAAACCAACAAACAGACATCTCAGGCACTTTCTATGTGGCATGCTCAGGAAGTAGTTGTAATCGACATTTGCAAAGGCAGTGTTGATAGCAAAAAGGGCATTTTGTAATATTGTGGCAGTTTACAAAGTGTAGTTCACCAGAGTCCCTTCCTCCATCTATTCCTTCCAAACCCTCAGTGTGCAGGATGGCCAAGACCTTCTCCTCCCAGGGTAAGGGTTGTAATAGCATGCTGGAAGGGCCACCGTCAGTCCTCTGTGCCTCTTGGTGGTAACTGCCACATTTGCCACACACCTTGCTCCGGAGTTCATTCCACCTCTTCCTAATGTCATTCTGTGTGCACAGGGTGTGCCCAACAGCATTTACTCAGTTGACTATACTTTTCCATATTGCCACTTTCGTACTCTGATGAGTGTGCTTGACTTGGGCTCCAAACTGCTAGGGCTCTACTCTAATGATTTCGTCCACCATGACTCTTAATTTGTGTTCACTGAAGGTAGGTTTCGTAGGTCCCTTGGTGAAGAAAAAAATGGGAAGCTGGTTTAACTGAATTATACAAACACAAGTTGATGAGATAGGTTTTAAAAAATGGTAAATGGGTGGTGGAGAATGATAAGTGAAAGTTTTGAAAAAATGTGTGTATACCTCGGCAATTGACCGCCTATGCGAGAACCGCCACTGGCTGTGCACCACTGTGAGACCACCAGTGGCAATTTGCACTCGTAATATGCTCAGCGGTCATAACGCTGTCCTGGTGGCATCCGCCCCCTCACTGCTGACAATTCACACTGCCCGAGTCTGCTACAGGACCGTTGATAGACCTTCATGCTGGTGGTGTGTGCCAGACTGCCCAATTCCTAATACGCAGCCAGCAGTGGTGTGGAGTAGGAGGGCGCAGTTCCCTAGCAGTTGGACGCCAAACTCGCAATCAGGTCCAGAATTATTAACATGATGAATCGGATATGCCTCTGTCCATGTGGTAAGAGGGACGTGTCACTCTGTATTATGTCAATTGCAGGAGACGCAATGTTACTCAGAATAAATTAATGTGTATAAAGTAGTCATACCTTTAGAAACTACAGCTAAAACTTTTTTCTAAATTCACTCTGTCAGCTTGCTGCTGTGAAACCTTTAACAATTCATTATATATTGTATACATGGAATTAAGCTATCCAGGCTGGTGAGGGCTGAAAGCCTGAAACCGGTCTTTGGATGCTTGTTTCCAGTCCAGGGAGGACTTGGCTTGGCGGTTCGGGATGGACTGTTCCCATGGGGCACAGGGTCAAGACTGATTTGCACATTGCTGGGTTCAAACTGGAATGGCATGGTTAGTAAAAAAACGATGGATTTAGGCCCAGGGTCAAGACTGATTTGCACATGGCTGGGTTCAAACTGGAATGGCATGGTGAGCAAAAAAACGATGGATTTAGGCCCAGATTTCTGTACTGGGGTGAATGTATAAAATGTCTGCATTCTGTCCATCACCTGTTGTTTTTGCAATTGTCACCCCGAGTGGGATGGGTATGCTCAGACGTGAGTCCTGTGCTCTACATCCATGCCACTGGAATCAACCTATCCAGGCTGATGAGGACTGAAATCCTGAAACCGGTCCCTGGATGCTTGTTTCCAGTCCAGGGAGGAACTGGCTTGGCAGTTCGAGCTGGACTGTTCCCATGGGGCACAGGGTCAAGACTGATTTGCATATGGCTGGTTTCAAATTGGAATGGCATGATGGGCAAAAAAACGATGGATTTAGACCCAGATCTCTGTAATGGGGTGAATGTATGACATTGTTCTGCATTCTGTCCATCACCTGTCGTTTTTGCAACTGTCACCCCGAGTGGGACGGGTATGCTCAGACGTGAGTCCCGTGCTCTCCATGCCACTGAAATCAAGCTATCCAGGCTGATGAGGGCTGAAAGCCCGAAACCGGTTCTTGGATGCTTGTTTCCAGTCCAGGGAGGACCTGGCTTGGCAGTTCGGGCAGGATTTTTCCCATGGGGCACAGGGTCAAGACTGATTTGCATATGGCTGGGTACAAACTGGAATGGCATGGTGAGCAAAAAAACAATAGATTTAGGCCCAGATCTCTGTACTGGGGTGAATGTATGACAATGTTCTGCATTCTGTCCATCACCTGTTGTTTTTGCAATTGTCACTCCGAGTGGGACGGCTATGCTCAGACTTGAGTCCCGTGCTCTCCATGCCACTGGAATCAAGCTATCCAGGCTGATGAGGGCTGAAAGCCCGAAACCGGTCCTTGTATGCTTGTTTCCAGTCCAGGGAGGAACTGGCATGGCAGTTCGAGCTGGACTGTTCCCATGGGGCACAGGGTCAAGACTGATTTGCATATGGCTTGTTTCAAACTGGAATGGCATGATAAGCAAAAAAACTACGGATTTAGACCCAGATCTCTGTACTGGGGTGAATGTATGACATTGTTCGGCATTCTGTCCATCACCTGTTGTTTTTGCAACTGTCACCCCGAGTGGGACGGGTATGCTCAGACGTGAGTCCCGTGCTCTACATGCCACTGGAATTAAGCTATCCAGGCTGGTGAGGGCTAGAAGCCTGAAACCGGTTTTTGAATGCTTGTTTCCAGTCCAGGGAGGACCTGGCTTGGCAGTTCGGGCTGGACTGTTCCCATGGGGCACAGGGTCAAGACTGATTTGCATATGGCTGGCTTCAAACTGGAATGGCATGGTGAGCGAAAAAGACAATGGATTTATGCCCAGATCTTCTCTGTACTTGGGTGAATGTATGACATTGTTCTGCATTCTGTCCATCACCTGTTGTTTTTGCAATTGTCACCCCGAGTGGGACGGGTATGCTCAGACGCGAGTCCCGTGTTCTCCATGCCACTGGAATCAAGCTATCCGGGCTGATGAGGGCTGAAAGCCCGAAACCGGTCCTTGGATGCTTGTTTCCAGTCCAGGGAGGACCTGGCTTGGCAGTTCGTGCTGGACTGTTACCATGTGGCACAGGGTCAAGACTGATTTGCATACGGCTGGGTTCAAACTGGAATGGCATGTTGAGCAAAAAAACAATGGATTTAGGCCCAGGTCTCTGTACTGGCGTGAATGTATCACATTGTTCTGCATTCTGTCGATCACTTGTTGTTTTTGCAATTGTCATCCCCATGTGAGACGGGTATGCTCAGACGTGAGTCCCGTGCTCTCCATGCCACTGGAATTAAGCTATCCAGGCTGATGAGGGCTGAAAGCCTGAAACCGGTCTTTGGATGCTTGTTTCCAGTCCAGGGTGGACCTGGCTTGGCAGTTCGGGATGGACTGTTCCCATGGGGCACAGGGTCAAGACTGATTTGCACATGGCTGGGTTCAAACTGGAATGGCATGGTGAGCAAAAAAACGATGGATTTAGGCCCAGATCTCTATACCTGGGTTAATGTATAAAATTTCTGCATTCTGTCCATCACCTGTTGTTTTTGCAATTGTCACCCCGAGTGGGACGAGTATGCTCAGACGTGAGTCCTGTGCTCTCCATCCGTGCCACTGGAATCAATCTATCCAGGCTGATGAGGACTGAAAGCCCGAAACCGGTCCTTGGATGCTTGGTTCCAGTCCAGGGAGGACCTGGCTTGGCAGTTCGGGCTGGACTGTTCCCATAGTGCACAGGGTCAAGACTGATTTGCATATGGCTGGGCTCAAACTGGAATGGCATGGTGAGCAAAAAAAACAATGGATTTAGGCCCAGATCTCTGTACTGGGGTGAATGTATGACATTGTTCTGCATTCTGTCCATTGCCTGTTGTTTTTGCAACTGTCACCCCGAGTGGGACGGGTATGCTCAGACGTGAGTCCTGTGCTCTCCATGCCACTGAAATCAAGCTATCCAGGCTGATGAGGGCTGAAAGCCCGCATCCGGTCCTTGGATGCTTGTTTCCAGTCCAGGGAGGACCTGGCTTGGCAGTTCGGGCTGGACTGTTCCCATGGGGCACAGGGTCAAGACTGATTTGCATATGGCTGGGTTCAAACTGGAATGGCATGGTGAGCAAAAGAACAATGGATTTAGGCCCAGATATCTGTACTGGGGTGAATGTATGACATTGTTCCGCATTCTGTCCATCACCTGTTGTTTTTGCAATTGTCACTCCGAGTGGGATGGGTATGCTCAGACGTGAGTCCCGTGCTCTCCATACCACTGGAATCAAGCTATCCAGGCTGATAAGGGCTGAAAGCCCGAAACCGGTCCTTGTATGCTTGTTTCCAGTCCAGAGAGGAACTGGCTTGGCAGTTCGAGCTGGACTGTTCCCATGGGGCACAGGGTCAAGACTGATTTGCATATGGCTGGTTTCAAACTGGAATGACATGGTGAGCAGAAATACGATGGATTTACGCCCAGATCTCTGTTCTGCATTCTGTCCATCAACTATTGTTTTTGCATTTGTCACACCGAGTGGGACGCGTATGCTCAGACGTGCGTCCCATGCTCTCCACGCCACTGGAGTCAAGCTATCCAGGCTGAAGACGGGTGAAAGCCAGAAACCAGTCCTAGGATGCTTGATTCCGGTCCAGGGAAGACATGGCTTGGCAGTTCGGGCTGGACTGTTCCCATGAGGCACAGGGTGAAGGCTGATTTGCATGTGGCCATGTCTGAACTGGGGTGGTGTAGTGAGCAAAAAAAGATGGATTTAGGCCCAGATCTCTGTACTGGGGTGAATGTATGACATTGTTCTGCACTCTGTTCTTCAACTGTTGTTTTTGCATTTGTCACCCCGAGTGGGACGGGTATGCTCAGACGTGAGTCCCGTGCTCTCCACGCCGCTGGAGTCAAGCTATCCTTGCTGAAGACGGCTGATAGCCAGAAACTGGTCCTAGGATGCAGGATGCTTTATTCCGGTCCAGGGAAGACATGGCTTGGCAGTTTGGGCTGGACTGTTCCCATGAGGCACAGGGTCAAAGCTGATTTGCATATGGCCATGTCTGAACTGGGGTGGTGTGGTGAGCAAAAAAACAATGGATTTAGGCCCAGATCTCTGTACTGGATTGAATGAATGACGTTCTGCATTCTGTCCATCAACTGTTGTTTTTAGGTCGAGCAGAGTAGTCTGCTCGAGACCTATTGCTGCCCGTATTTGGGAATGTAGACACGAGAGGGGCACGAGCGCAGATTTCACCTCGTGGGCGCGCACGGCGCCGTGCCCCTCTTGTGCCTCATATTCCCATGCGCAAACACACTCACACAGCCACACTCACGCATGCGCATATACACAGCCACACGCATACACAGGCACACACACACACTGCATACACACACGCACCCCCCCTTAAACAGACCCACGTGCACACAGACAGACACACGCACAGACACACTCGAACACACACAGACACACGTGCGTCCCCCCCTCCCCTCCCCCCTCCACTCACCGGGCTCTTTCCGTGTGTACCTCGGCAACCAGCATTCAGCGTGCAGGGTTCCAGGACGTTCTCCTGGCAGTTCCTTCCTGTGTCTTTGCAGGCCCCGCCCACGTCCCAACGAAGGCTGCCTGACTTCCGCTGGTAAAAAGACGTGATGACGCGATGTGTCTGGGTGTCACTTTCTTCGTGGAGGTCTTGCTGGTTTTGTTTTTTTTGATAAGGCGGACAATCTTTTTTCCATTGCACTGTTCATAAAAGCGAAGCTTTTACATTTCGTGTTTTTAAGTTAGCAAGCAAGAGTTCCAATGTAAGTTTTCGATCATTGTATTAGGCTCCAAAATCACCAGCGGCTGCTCTTCGTTATCGAACCTCAGACAGAGGAAAGCCCTTCCGTTCTATCAAGGTTGCGCCGGAAGTGATGATACCTTGGACCTGCTGAACATGGCGGCCGTGGTATAGCTCGGCAGAGAATGTAAACAAAATATATGTATAGGCTCGGCCTACCTCCGGCATGAAGCAAGCGGATCCAGGGGCAGTGCGGGGCCGAACAAGCAGTCGGGGCCCAATGCCCACCGCCCCCGACCTGCATTGAGGAGGCGGACGCTCCTACCGTCGCTGCAGCGCTGCAGAGAGGTAAGCTCTACTAACCCTGTCACCAAACTATTCAACAGTCATTTAAACAATCAAAGTAATTTCGCGTACGAGTGGACGCTGCCTGCACAGACTCCTGCCATATTTGAAGCACAGCCCCAGGGCAAGTATGCCCTACCTGCACAGCTGTGGCATTAATACCTCGACCAATTTACGATTCTGGGAGACCTTAATTTTCATCTAGATGACCTTTGTTCTAAGGACACCCTCTCCCTGGTGGACCCCCTGGCCGCATGTGGACTTCATCAGCTGGTTGATAGCCCTACCCACCTGGCTGGCCACATCCTTGATGGGGTGTTCTCCAATGATCCTAGATTATCTGTAGGCCCCCCTATTCCTCTGGTCTGGTCAGACCATCTGGCGGTTCCCTTAGAACTTAAAACCTTTTCCTCTTCTCTACCTCAACGAAGTTCTACTAATAAAATACTTAAGCGGAACTATAAGGGTATCACCAATGACTCTCTTGCCCCTCTTATAGTGCAGGCTCCTATCCCCCCCTTGAAGAATGCCAGTGACGCTGCACTGGATTTTGCTAATTCTATTTTCAGAGCGGTTGATCTATTAGCCCCTGCCTCTCTACGCTATTCAGCTAGGCGGAAACCTTCTGCCCCCTGGTTCACGGAGCAGCTTAGACTGCTGAGGCAGGGATGTAGGAGGCAGGAGAGGAAATGGCGAAAAACTTGGAACCCTACAGATAGGGATAAACACAAGGTGTTACTTGGAGAATATAAGACTAAGGTCATCAAAGAAAAGCAGGACTACTTCTCTAGGCTCACATCGTCCCTTACATCCCCTAGGGAATTATTTAAGATTGTAGATTCCTTGTGTTCTCTACAAACGCCCGATCCCATCATAGGTTCCCAAGAGCTATGCGACAAGATTGCTCAGTTCTTTCATGCTAAGATCGCCGATATCTCTCTCACTCTGGAAACACAGAGAGATCTTATGTGTTCCTGTCCCCTCCCGCCCCAACCTGTCTTAAAATCTTGGGCCAAAGATCTATCTAAGACTTTGACCAACTTCCCGCTCCTTACCCTTGACCAACTAGACTCACTGTTAAGCAGGACAAAATCGGGTTCACCCATGGACCCCTGCCCTCTGAAGGTTCTAAAAGACTGCAGGGAAATCCTGCTGCCCCCTCTTCTTGAGGTAATGAACCAGGCTATGGCTCAGGGCCTTTTTCCTGCATCTTGGAAACAGGCCATAGTGAAGCCATTGCTCAAAAAGCCCACTCTGGATCCGGACACCCTTAAAAACCTCCGGCCGATCTCCTTACTGCCTGCTCCAGCCAAAATGTTGGAATCACACCTCAATCAGCATCTTACTGCTTTCCTTGATGCCTCTGGGTTCCTGGACCAGTCTCAACATGGCTTCAGAAAATTCCACAGCACTGAGTCGGCGCTCACAGTAGTTACAGACAATATACGATCTATGGTCGACCGAGGCCAGACCACTCTTTTGGTCCTCTTAGACCTGACCGCCGCTTTTGATACCCTATCTCCCTCGACTTTAACAGCTCGTCTGAGGGAGATAGGGGTGGAGGGCCCAGCACTGAGCCTGCTGTCCTCTTTTCTTGATCAGAGAGAACAGAGGGTCAAGCTAGGAGAGTTCCTCTCCCCTGCCAAGCCTGTGCAATGTGGGGTTCCACAGGGGTCGGCCTTGAGTCCGACCCTCTTCAACATTTATGTGGCCCCACTTGCTAGGCTAGTAAGAGCTCAGGGGATGGAGGTGGTGTCATACGCCGATGACACCCAAATCATGGTGTCCCTCTCCCACCCGGCGAGTACCTCTGCGCTCAGCTTCAGGAACTGCATGCAGGCTGTCTCCGATTGGATGATTTTAAACGCCCTGAAGCTGAACGGAGAGAAAACCGAGGTCTTGATTTTCGGTAAAGATCAAAACAGCTGGTCCAGTGAATGGTGGCCTCCTTCGCTTGGAGCTTGTCCCGTACCGTCAAATTCCGCCCGGAATCTTGGCGTGATCTTCGATACCTCTCTGGACATGTCTTTACAGGTCAATAGAACTGTTTCTACTTGTTGGGGAGTTATTAAAGTTCTTAGAAAAATCGCTCACTATCTCTCCCCTCAAGCCCGCAAGCAGACCGTGGTGGCCTTAGTTACATCACGGCTGGATTATTGTAACGCCCTTTACGCTGGCATCAATAAAGGCCTCATCCAACGCCTCCAGACCATCCAGAACGCGGCTGCCAGATTTGTTCTGGATGTCCCTAGCATCGCTTCTGTTTCTCTTGCTAGGAAGAGTCTTCACTGGCTCCCGATCCAGTCCAGAGTTTCTTTTAAAATCCTATGCCTAGTTTTCAGTGCACTATCCGGCGGAAGCTCTGAGGCCATAAGCTCCCTTCTGAGTCCCTACACTCCCAGCAGAAATCTTCGCTCTGCCAATAAGAATCTTCTTACCGTTCCTCGGACAAACAAAGTCAGATGGGGTGGAAGAGCCTTTTCATCTGTAGCCCCTAAACTATGGAATGACCTCCCCTCTGAGATCAAATCCCAACCCACCATGGCTCTCTTTAAGAAAGCTCTAAAGACTTGGTGTTTCACCAAGGCCTACCTGTAATCATGCTCTCTGACCTCATCGTTTTATTTGCCTAGGCGCCTTGACGCCCGCTGGGGCTAAGTTGCGCGATATATAAATCTGGCTTCATTCATTCATTCACATATCCATACTTATTTTCTGAACTCTCGCATCTTACACTTCTTATCAGGTGATCGCTTTAGTGTTTTCCGCACAGCACAGGATGCGCCAGGCTTGAAGCGGATGTTCCGGCAGATGATTTGGTATCAGCAAGCGGCTCCAGGGGCAGTGCGGAGCCGAACAAGCAGTCGGGCCCAATGCCCACCGCCCCCGACCTGCATTGAGGAGGCGGACGCTCCTACCGGCGCTGCAGCGCTGCAAAGAGGTAAGCACTACTAACCCTGTCACCAAACTATTCAACAGTCATTTAAAAAATCAAAGTAATTTTGCGTACGAGTGGACGCTGCCTGCACAGACTCCTGCCATATTTGAAGCACAGCCCCAGGGCAAGTATGCCCTACCTGCACAGCTGTGGCATTAATACCTCGACCACATATCCATACTTATTTTCTGAACTCTCGCATCTTACACTTCTTATCAGGTGATCGCTTTAGTGTTTTCCGCACAGCACAGGATGCACCAGGCTTGATGCGGATGTTCCGGCAGATGATTTGGTATCAGAGGGAGGGCCGGGGCAATGCTTCAGATTGGTATGCAGCCACAGCTATCCTTTGAGCTCAGGAGGTTTCCTAGACAGCACTGCACTTTCATGAGTCATTTTTAAAATTCAAATGTTTATATTTCCTTTTCTTTTTTGCTTCCTATACTATGAGTTTTGGTGATTCGCTACGTTCAGCGTTTTATTGTAATCTTGCTTTTGTACCGAACACATAAAGTTGTTTTTAATTTATAAGTAAAGAGTAGGGTGGTGAATTTTGCATTGTTACTTCTCAAGACTCTTCACGTGCGAGCATACAATAACGGCTTGGTTAATTTCTGAGTTTTGATTCTACTATTCTTAATTCTCTCCTCTAAACAGATTCTCCCCTCCCCCCCGGAATATTTTGCAGCACCAACATTTAGATTTTGAGTGTGATTTATTTTTGCGGCTTATTTCTAGTATTTTATTTTACCAGTATTCCTTGATTGCGATTGACAAAACCTCACTGGTTTCTGCCATTAACTTATCCTGCCCTCACTATCTCCAGCCACGACCATTCTCCGCGATCACATCTCTGCCAACTGTCTCCTCTGGTATTGTTTCTCTGCTACCACCCTGTTGTTATTAGCTTTATTTGTAAACAGTTTTGTCACCACCCCGTCCTCTTCTATGGCCCCTCCCCTTCCTCTGCCATCATCCTCTTACTCTCCTGTTGCCACACTCGTTGTACTCTGTTATACAACTTTGGAAGGCCATGTAAGCTTTTATACACTGAATAATTATGCACATTTTTGGGCAGATTTTCTTATACTTCATCCGGCTTGTCTTCTGCTGTGTGCAATACATTTAATTTTCTAAATTTTGGTAGCCTTTGTGTGATATACTATTTGAAATCCTGACATAAATTCACAGTGCTTTCTGTTACGGTCTAGACCCTCATGGCACTACAAATACACAGTAATATTCCCCAGCCTGCCAGCCAGGATCTAAGTCTATGACACTTTGGATACACAAAAAAATTCTGAAGTCATTTCATTACCAACTGAACTTTCCTAGTAAAGCCATGTATTTTCCACATATTAGCGTAATTCACATTTATTTGTCATTTAATATGCATGCCTTACATGTTATATACAGTTACTTGTAGGTATAAGAGCGACAAATTAGTTTCTGATAATGGCAAAATCAATTGCAAGTTTTGAGAATAACGCTTCCCCTTATGATGTAATATTCGTGTTCCACTAACATGATATTTATGCAAGGCTACCCTGCTTCTACACGTGTGTACACCTAAGAATACAACACATATTGCATTACAAATGCTATAGGTGTCACATTTGCGAAAGTTATAACTATTGACATTGTAAATGACAAAGCTATTCATTTCGCTATTTTCAAAAACAAAACAGAAATAAAAAATGTCATTTACAATACCAATAACTCAAACTTTCCTAATGCGAGACCTATTGCATTGCAAATGCTTGTTGCATCTTTTAGCCCAGCAATTCTAAGCGTACTTACAGGAACATGTATTTCTTTCCATAGGAATCCATTGTGTGGTTTTCAGCAGAAAAGTTTCGGTGTTGTTTTGAAACGTACAAATATTCCTCTAAAATCAGCCGAACTACGAATTCCGATTTACTCACCTGTTATCAGGAGTGATCTCAGTGCTGTTTCTTTTGACCCTTGAAAAGTAATTCTAACCATACTTACCAGTAACTTGTATTTCCTTCCATAGGAATCCATTGTCTGGTTTTCACCAGAAAAGTTTCTAAGTGTCTATTTTCACAAACTACAAATATTCCTAAAAAATCGCCTGTATGACTTAAAAGCATTCTTTCAACTGTTTACAGGAGATGCACTAGTGCTGGATCCAGTATCCACCACTGAGTAAGAAAAAGTAACGATAACACTAGTTACCTGCTAAGTGAATTTCCTTCCATAGGGTAACATTGAGTGGTTTCACTTGGAGTTTTGGAACTTTAAAATATTCACCTAAAATCATCAGAACAACGAATTCCGATTTACCCACCTGTTATCAGGAGAGAACCCAGTGCGGTGTCTTTTAGCCCAGCACTGACCCTGAAAAGTAATTCTAAGCGTACTTACAATAACAACTTGTATTTCCTTCCATAGGAATCCATTGAGATGTCATCAGTGATATCACTGACCTTGTCATGAATGATGTAATATGTGACATCATCACCAGTGGATTGCGGGCGTGAGAGAGACAGTTAGTACAACTAACTATAACGGAGGAATTTCAATGGTTTTGTATGAGTGAAATGTCCAGCTAACTATAACACCCCTGAAACCTATGGTTTTTTCATTGAATTTCTAAGGTTTTTTAAATGATAATTCCTAACTATAACCTTCTTGAAACGTATGGTTTTTTCAGTGAATTTCAAAGGTTTTTTAAAAGATAATTTCTTAGTGCAATGTTGAACACTACCCCATATTTTCAACAAGAAACCAAATCTGTAATGTTACCTATAAAAACAGGCAATAGTTCCACTTACCACTAACAAATTAACATCAACATTTAACTAGTGTAAGGACGTCGACTATGTACTGCGTGAATTACGCCCAACTCACACCCATATTTAAAGTTCAATATGTGATAGAGGTTCTAGTTATACACTTCCGACACCAAAGAAAATAACAATACCCAACGCCACCACCACCACAACTACCCCCAACCCCTCCCTCCCACTACCTCAGAGGCAGCGCAAAACAGGACAACGGACCTTTCCAAAATAATATATCCCCTCAAGAGTACACTAGCTCAATCTACAGAGATGTGGCAACCAAGTATGTATAAGGGAAAGAGCTCGAACATCAACAATAATGTACACAACGCTAAGACCACCAGTGAAATACTATACACAATTCACTATACAAACCAAAACCTTTTCAGTGTGTATATATATATATATATATATATATATATATATATATTCCATTGATACGTGTAGTGTACTGAATAGTGAACGCAACCATATTATCTCAGACACTCGGGAATATTTCGGTCATGTAGCTGTATTCACCCCCCGTTTGAAACAGAAGCGGAGTGGGCTAGTCCAACGTAAACAACATCAACGTAAGTCTATAAATAATTAGGCTACGCCTTGGGCGTGGTTTACTTCTGCAAAGAGAAGAGACTGTGCTGCAGCGAAGGTTCGCACCCTGCCAAGTTGCTGCCGCCATGACCGCGTGCCTCCTCGATACAGGCCTATTGCGAACTCAGCACCACAGCACCGCAGACTTATGTCTGTATCGACTACATTCTTCGATCTACACTGCGGACAGCAGGGTTTACAACTTGAATTCAACTTCGGATCGAAATTTGTCGTCGGTATCTGTGCTGAGAACTGCCTTCAATCTACTCTGCGGTTAGTAGAATTGACAACTTGATACCAGTTGTGCATCAGCACTACAGAAAACATTTAAGTCAGTCTCGATTTATTTAAAGTAGAGACAATTGTACTATTTCCTCAGCTTTTGTTAAAGTTTGAACAGTAGGAAATTCAGCCTTCATTTATTTAATGCAGAGACAATTACCAACAGCATTCAACGTAGCCTTGATTTATGTAAGGCAGAGACAATTTTGTTAATGGATGCAACAAAAAACATTCCTCAATGTCTGTACTAAGTACTGCCTTCAAATGTACACTGCGATCATCAGAGTTTACCACTTGATACCACAAGCGCATCAGCACTACAGACAACATTGAATTCATTCTCGATTTATTTAAGGCAGCGACAATTCTACTGTGTAATCAGATTTTCTTAATGTATGTGACAAAAAAGCATTTGTCGATATTTCTGTGGAATACTGCCATAAATGTATGCTGTGGACAGCAGGGTTCACAACTTGAATTCAGCTTTCCATCTACACTATGGACAGTAGGGATTTCAGCCTTGATTTATGTAATGCAGAGACAATTCTACTGTATGTGGTCTGATTTTTTTAACATAAGTCACAAAAATCATTTGTCGATATCTGTACTGACAACTGCCTTCGATCTACATTGTGAGGGCTCACGATTCAGGTTGAATGGTGATTGCACATGACGCATTCTAATAGCCAGGAGACATTGTACCAGTGTAACCCGCCCAAACCACGAATCATCGCAGGGTGCGCACACGCTGAGTTCTTCATGTAGCACAAACTCACTGCACAACAAGTCATCTCCACGTGGCCTTGTTAAAGCAGAATTCACCAGGCAAAAAACATTGCTCCCAGTGCAGCCTGCCCGGACCACGCATCATCGCAGGTTACGTACACGCTCAGTGCCAGAGGTACCAGTAATTCACTGCACCATAATTCATCACCACATGGCCGTTTTCAGGCACAATTCAATAGAGAAAAGACATTAATCCGAATACAGCTCCCCCTTTACCACTCATTATCGCAGGGTATGTACAAGCTCAGCGCCAAAGATACTACTAACTCACTGCACCATAAATCATAGCAAAGAAGAGTGAACAGTTTTATGTCAGTAATGAGGCATAGTATCACTTTTAAATGGAATTCATGCAGAATTCAATAGACAAAAGACATTGCTTCAATTACTGTGCCTCCCCCCAACCACGCATCATCGCAGGGTAAGTACACGCTAAGCGCCAAAGGTACTACTAACTCAGTGCACCACAAATCATCGCCACGTGATCGTATTGAGTCAGATGTCTTATTTAGAAGAAAATATATCATAGTTTTTAGAGATGTACTGCAATTTACTCCAGTGAAAGGACAAATAATATTTATAAGAAAACTTGATTTTAAAGACTTTGCTACCTTTGGGTCCTACTCGGAACACGCATCATCGCAGGCTCCACAGAACTTTGTTGCTTCAGTTGCCACTAACTCTGTGTACCACTTATCATCGCTGGCTGCACACACACTAAATTACCAATACTGTGAAGCTCTAATCAATGACATGTGGTCGTGTGCTAACCGCTGCCTCCTGCCTACACTGCGGTCATCAGAACTCACAATTAATAACACTGTTGATTTATTATTTGCAGAGTACAATACCAAACTAAGTATACAATATCCCTTTGTTATGCTTCCTTTAACAACTTCATTTATACCACTTATAGATTTAATTGAATAATAAATTTCACCTTGCAAGTGCAAAGGTACACTTAATGATAGTCTATACTGTGGATAGCATAGGTCACAATTTGAACCTCACTTTTTCTTCATTGGAAACCTGAATTTCTTTTTTGGAGACAAAAATGGCTACACCACTGGAAGAATCATCTGATTCTGATCATTTTGTTGCTGAAGAATTCATAACCATCGATGGTACTTTTTTTTCCCCCTCAAAGTACATACAGTCCAGTATGCAACAGTCAATGCTTTGAATGCAGCCCATTCACACCACGCATCATCTCAGGGTGAGCACACGCTAAACACCAGATGTAGCACTAACTCAGTACACCATAAATAATCACCACAAGGCTTTATTAAGGCAAAATTCTGTAGTTAAAAAACATTATCCCGGGCGGGGGGTGCAGCACGGGTTGCACTGCGCACCTGCTTTTTGTCAACCTATTGTGGTGGGCTGGCGACGTCCGATCTCCTGTCCTACTATCAGGCCTCCCATCTGTTGATTCTGAATGAATGGTGGTATGGAGATAGGGGGGACCCGGCGTATGCTCTTGAGCGCTATCTTATGGGGAAGATACTATGCACACTATATTGTATTTGGCGCGGTTGAGGAGGCGGTTGCTGCAGGCTACCCAGGTGGTCTTTCAGGTCTGGAGGCAGTCGCTGCGTCGTATGGGATGATGGGGTACGCTAACGGAGGAGACCCCCCTATGGCATAATGGTCGTCTCCCTGCCCTGGCGTCCCTGCAGGGCTTTAGGAGTTGGGACTGCATAGGAATTTCAAAACTGGGTGATGTGACGGTCCTTAATCGTTTCAGGATCTTAGCAAGGAATATGGCATGCCTCGAACCCAATTCTTCAAATATTTACAATTCCGCCATGCCATTGCACCTAGTCTGGAGGGACTTGACTCCTTCCCTGAATTTAGCACACTAGAGGCGAAGGTATTTATGGGGGGCCTAGAGGATAAGAAAATATCCTGCATCTACCAGACTCTAGTTACACATTGTTCATCTTCCCTACACAAATTGAGGGAGTCCTGGGAAAGGGATGTCGGAATGTTGGAAGAGGAAGATTGGCGGGAGGCCCTTGAAGCCCCCCGAGGTGCAGCTATTGCAATACGCCTGACGCTCATCCAATTCAAATACCTCCACAGAGCTTATTACACTAGGGAGAGGCTGTGGCGGGTGGGTCTGATTGCGTCTCCTGACTGTTTGAGGTGCGGTCAAGAGGTGGGCACCCTATTCCACACGGTATGGAGCTGTAGTGTCTTGGGTAGGTTTTGGAAGGGGGTGTAGGACTGTTTGTCCAAAGTGTTGGAATGGGAACTTCCACATACCCCACAATTAGGTCTCTTGCATGTTCTAGAGGGGGTGGGAGGTAACATATTTAAAAGACATCTGCTGCTATTGGGCCTTACCGTCGCCAAGAGAGATGTGGCCCAAGCTTGGAAGGATACCCGGGCACCTCCAATAGTGGTGTGGAAGAAGGGGCTGGATTTTTTTGTATGGGGTTGGAGCATCCTATTTTTGAGGCCCGGGGCTGCCTTAGGAAACACTACAAAATATGGGCGGACTATAGGGGTCTGTGGTTGGATCCACCGGCAGAGCGTGCAGATTGTTCAGAAGTACGGGCCGAGGGGCAGAATTGAGGAACTGTGTACACTGTTTTACATGCGAAACTATTTGTGAATGAGACGATATCGTGCGGTGGGCTAGGGAGGGATCAGGGGTGGGGGAGTTGGCGGTGAGGGGTGGGGAATAGGGGGGGAGAGGGAAGCCGAAAAGATGTATAGATTGCCAGTCATTTGCTGCTGTTGTTATGTTTGCAGTTTTCTCCTGAATGTGGAGGGCTGCACTTTGGGTGTGATCGATCAATAACATTTGTTTTGAAAAAAAAACATTATCCCCAGTGCGGCCTAGCTGGACTACGCATCATCGCAGGTTACATACACACTCACTCCCAAAGGTACTAATAACTCAGTGTACCATATTTCATTGCAACATGGCCGTATTCAGGTAGAATTTAACTGATTCTTCAGTCATTATTTATGAACTGCAGTACCAAACAAAGTAACGTCCCTCAAACCTACACAAAATCCCCACATTGCCTTACTAAGCCAGAATTCACAAGACAAAAAACATTACTATCAGTATGGCCTGCCAAACCACACATCATTGAAGGGTCCACAGAACCTTGTTGTTTCAGGTACCACTAACTCAGTGAAAACCAAACTAAGTATAACCCCTATCAAACCCTACACAATATTCCTTTAGTATGCTTCCTTCAAATTTTGTTTTACATCACTTATAGATGTAGTTAAATAATAAAATCCACGCTGCATACATGTTCGATCTTCCACTTCAATCATGATTGCAGATGATGCACTCCACCCTAAGATCTACACTGCGGACAGCAGGGTTTACAACTTGAATTCATCTTTGCATCTACACTATAGACAGTATTTAATGCAGAGCCAATTGTACTGTATGTGTTCAGATTTTGTTAAAATAAGTGAAAAAAAACATTGTTCTGTAACTGTACTGACTACTAGCTTCTATGTACATTGTGCACAGTAGGGTTCACAACTTGAATTTACCTTTTCATCTATACTACAGTCAGCATTAAATCCAGGCTCGATTGATTTAAAGCAGAGAAGAAAATAGTGCTGTTGCACTGCTAGTATGTGCAAGCACCTTCAATAGCTGCATCATGTGAACTATGATAACAAAGAATGTAGAAGATTGCGCCAAAATGTACCTCCACCACCAGCAATACCAAGAACCTCTGGGGTATCACCTTCAACATCACCACCAGACATACGTCCCCAATTTGTGAAAGTTACAATGCACAACTTGAAGAGGAATCATTTAATTTCTTATAGGGAGCAATCAGTACACCTAGTTTGCACAGCAATTGATAACCATCGATGCTAGTTTTTATTCCCCCTTTCATATAGTCCAGTATGCAACAGTGAATGATTTCAGTGCAGCCCGCTCAGACCACGCATCATTGCAGTGTGAGCACACAATAAACACCAGACATACCACTAACTCAGTACACTGCAAATAATCGCCACATGCCCTTGTTAAGGCAAAATTCAACAGTCAAAACACAATTTTACCAGTGCAGTCTGCATCATCGCAGGCTCCACACAAACCGCGCCTTCCTCAGTGCACCACAACTCATGAACTCTTTACGATAGAATCTTCTGTGCATTATTTCACATACAGTGCTCCTACCTTTGTACAGCAGAAGTCATAAACCATTTATGATTGAATATCTGAATTGAATTGAATTGAATATCTGTGGATGATATCATGATTACTATTCTACTTGTTACCAACAACAACGTAATAAAATGTAGTCGAGCACACGTGCCCGTACCCTCTTCAACTATCTATCTGTGTCTGTGTATTTATTGTGTTTGTAAAATGCTGCTCCTTCGCCCTACCACATTATATTGTGCTATAAATAGCGTATACAACCATCTTTCCTGTGACAGTAAGTGTGGGTTTTTCCTCCTTTTTTTTTTGCATATTTATATAGCGCAAAATCAACCCAAAACCTAATCAGGAATTTATATGAGCACCATATTTACAATACATTTTCAGGCACGCCTACATTACGTCATTACTCTACAATAACAGGATGTAGACGCAACTCCGAGCCTCGTACACTGATTTCCAGCACCAAGTTCTACAGTGTACCTGAATAACCACATACGTATATGTATTAGCTGCACTTCAGGTGCCAAAAACTGCAACTTAAACCTTTCACAGCTCTGTATTACTACAGATACAATACGAGAAAAAAAAATTATCAAGAAGGGGGAGTGAAGAGGTGGTGCTGATCTGCACCTAGGTGGGTGCGTCCTCCTCTCCTGAAAGTACAAGTAATCAAAAAGGTCCACCTTGCGTAGAGTTAGTGTGTAACCAGATGTTAATGGAATACACAAAGTGTGTTAAAATACCCCTCACACACCAAAAGGGCCCTTGGTGTCATGCTTCATCATCGGGGTCTTCCTGCCTGTCGTGTCGTGATGCAGTCTAGTGGTTGGGGGGGCGGCGGAGCTAGGGAGGAGGAACAGGAATAGGAGGGACAAGGACGGAAGGATCAGTTATGAGCAGGCATGATAGAATAAAGGTCATGTTGCAACCTGCTCCTGGCTCCTGTGGTAATTAAGGGGAAGGCACGACAATGGCGACGAGTATGGGATAGGTACTGAAGCCCACAGTGCCTATAAACCCCTGCCGCCTGTAAGCGGCCGTGAACAGAGAGCCTGCAGCCTGTGCCAGCGTGGCGCATGTGGAACGCGAAACCCGAAGGACTCACACGCTGCCCCTGCTGCCCAAAGCGGTGTCCGGCGGACTTCACCAAGCTGCTTGCCTAAGTGAAGAAGGCACCCGGCGTGCGACGCCTAAACCAGCCAGAAGTGTGGCCAAAGTGGAAATCTGCGCGGAAACGGCGCGAAAATCGGGAAGCACCCAACAAACAGCTGCACCGATTGCAAATGAGAGGGTGAGTCAGCCTGGTCCAAAGCTCCGTGGCTGGAAAGCTGCGTGGAGCGCTGAGGAACTCGCAAGATAGACAAGCGGTGCGATTAACACTGCAGCTGGAAAGAAGCCCTGTCCCGGGCACCAGCCAGGACGTGGTCACCGTCGCGACCCGTGTGCCCCACGAAGCCGCCGCCCATAGACTGAGGCCAGCTGTAAACGAGTAGCCCCACGATCAGATGATCGTGTAGAGCCCCGCATGACCAGCGTGGCTGAGCGCTGCAACCATAGCCCCGAGAGCGCTGGTTCGCGCCAAAACAGCGCGAGTGCACCGTGAATACCCCTGGAGGGTTTGAGGTCAAAGAGGAAACTGGGAGCCCAATCCAGCCCTCCTGAAGCGCCCTGAGGAGTGAGGGGAGTCCAGAGAAGCGAGGGACCCCTGTGGAGGCGCCGGAAGGAAAGCGCCGATTTTGCCGACATCGGGGCTCACCCCTGATGCGTGAGGGACGGCACGTGGACAAAAGAAAGACGTTGGGAATCTTTCCCTGGCTTACCTGCAGGGTGGAAAGTGGCCAAAGATCGTGGACTACGCTGGACAAGACCTGCTGGGCATGTAAGAAGCTCCCGGTGAGTGTCTGGTGTGACTCGGTGAGCTGGAGACTGAATGCATCTCAAATCTCGTGGAGAGTGAGATTTCCGGGCGGCCATCTTTGAGTCAGGCGGGTTTTGTCCCAAACCCTGTTAAGCATCCAGAGCAGTCATTTTGAGGTCAGGCAGTCTGAGGTGGAAACAAGCATTGGCAACTGTGAGGCAAATTGTGAAGCAACAAACCCAAGCAAATACAAGCCTTAAATGCAACGAACACGAGTAAATGCAAATTCTGAACATAGCAAGTACATGCAAATGCAAACTTGAACACAAGAAGCACAAGTCAAAGACAACGTAACGCATCGAACGCTGGCATAGGTAGATGAACGGACATTGACAAACGTACAATCTCAAGTGCAAGAATTACAACGAGACAAGTACAAGCAAATGCAAGGCGCAATTACAAACAACGCAGTTTAACACAAACTGGCTGAGTGACGACCAAGTTGATCTCAAGAAATCAAGTCCGTCTACTTGAAGCCTGCGTACCACACCATCATGCCTGTGAGGAAAGACACGCATAAACCCAACCCCTGCATTGGAGTACCTCCTCCAGTGGCACAGACCAGCGCCCACTGTTTAGGTCCTGAATGGTCAAGGTGGCTGGAGTCATTGGACGAATTCCTCACAGCGACCGGTGAGCAGAGGGATAGCAGACGTCGACTACTACTGCTTCAGCTGGTGGGTCACGAAGGCCGACGTTTAATCAAAACATTTTTAGCAAAAGACACAGAGACATATAGAGGACTCAGAGAGACGCTGCTCGCTCATTTCTACGCGAAGGAAGACGTGGATCATGAACGCACTGTTTTCAACGCAGCACGGCAGGAACCATTCGAATCCTTACCAAGCTTCATTACCCGGCTGCAACGTCTAGTGAAATGTTGCCACTTCGACACCTTCACAAATGAAGATGCTATCCGACTGCGGGTGATTGAAGGCTGTTCAAAACCTGACACCAAGCGCAAGATCATTCAAGGGCGGTTCTCGCTAAAAGAGATCATCAGGAGAGCCGAAATTGGAGAGCGGGTCACAGCGAGGGAAGCGTCCAAAGAATTCCACCAGGACGCAGGAAACGACAAGAGAAGAAAAGAGTCATTCTCCATGTCCGCGAGGAAAGCTCAGGAGTCAAACAAAACCCGAGAGAAGGAGGGCGAAAGCGGACTAGAGGCAAGATGTCATGAGAGACAAAGTGACAAGGAAGCAGGAAACAAAAAGAGAAGAAAGGAGACATCCAAGGAGACATCCTCCATGTCCGCGAGGAAGGCCCAGGAGACGAACAAAACCCGAGAGAGGGAGGGCGAAGGCGGACCAGAGACAAGATACCATGAAAGACGAAGTGACAGGGAACTCCCTGAGTCACCAACACAAAGGACAATGGACAAGGGTGTACGAAAGACTGGGACAGCCAGGAACAACCGGATTGCCATAACGCCGAGAAGTCACTCAACACACTACTCTGGAGACAACTACTCTGGAGACATATCAAGTAGTGACACAGACCACACAGAGGAGACCGAGACCAGTCTACTCAATGGTCATGATGAAAATACCAAACACCGGCGAGGGGACAAGTCACGTTATATTTGGAAACTAACATACTACTCTGGAGAACCATCAAGCAGAGACACAGATCACACAGAGGAGACTGACGACAGTCGACTCAACGACTATGAGGAAAGGACCAAACACAGGCGAGGGGACAAGCCACACCACCCCCAGAAACCGATATACACATACACTCGAATGACTCAAGACGCAGACGCTCAAGCCATCTGTGATCAGGAGAAAACAGAGAAGAGTCGAATATTATCCCAAGACCAAACCAAGAAAGTAAATACGGAGCTAGCAAACAAACCCGTCACAGCAATAACACAAAAGACACTTCAAAAGATGCACCCAGAGGAGTATCTCCTCGACAGCGTCGACTCTAGGAGTGCGTCATCGACCGATTCAGAAAGCATGTCCGGACAATCACTTAAATCAACAGAATCCTGGTACCGACAACGGTCACGGTGTCCACCACTTGAAAACACAGGGGAAGCAAAGACCGTCATCCCAGTCCGAAACAACACTCCTCAGGCCAACATCCTGCAATGCCTGAACTCTCCACAAGACACCATGCCACGCCAGCCCCAGGAACATCATGACGTGAAGAATATACCGTCACCGCTGAAGGGGTCAGCAAGGCTTACACAAAAGGGACACAAAAGAAGCACAGATGCCGGTGACTGTACTCACTGGGCGGGAAGGGACCACCCAGTCACCCTACCCAGAGGGGCCAACCCGTTGAGAAAGAGAGGTCACTATCATCAGTCAGAAGGGAAACGTGCACCTGGGTCGTCTGGTATGCCTGTCCACGGACAGGAAGACAGGGAGGCCCCTGACCGAATAAGACAACGAGAAATAGAAGTGCATGCAGGCACTCGGAAGAAAACGAAAACAACGGACACACGTGTAAGAGATCAATTGCCACTCAAACAAGAACCACAAAAGAAAACGGACAGCCGACATCTAGCGGAGCCATCAACAGCCACATCACAAGAAGCGACACTCCTGTCAAGACAGTCGGAAAGACACAATGAAGTACCTCCAACAGACTGCACCCTGCTGACACCTGAGAAACAGACCGAGTTTGAGTTTGTAATGGAGAGGTGTTTCATGACTCAAACAGGCGGGCCGCAGCCCTGTGCAGCTGATCACGGAACTATAGACACTTTGAGAATCAACTTTATTTGTTAAAAAGGGGGGAGATGTCGTGTCGTGATGCAGTCTAGTGGTTGGGGGGCGGAGCTAGGGAGGAGGAACAGGAATAGGAGGGACAAGGACGGAAGGATCAGTTATGAGCAGGCATGATAGAATAAAGGTCATGTTGCAACCTGCTCCTGGCTCCTGTGGTAATTAAGGGGAAGGCACGACACCGCCCCGCTGCGGGACGGGGCAGTGCTGCGACAAGCGACTACGCTGGAGCACCTTTTAGTTTGAGGGTGCTATGTGGGTGAATGGGAGTGAGTGTCAGTAGGGTCAGGGGTGATGCTAAATAAGTGATGTTAAAAAATACCTGGCCTAGTGGCAGAAAAAACTTTTTAATAAACACTGGCTGGTATTGTTAAAAAAATGTGAAGCGGAGAGGTAAAGTATATTAATGTACTTACTCTCCTGTGCGGGTCAACATGTTTCGGGGCAAAAAACCCCTTCGTCAGGACCGGAAGCTGATCCCCCTGTCACTCACTAATGTATTGCCACAAAAATGGTGTATGCATAAAGTGATGATCAATGTGTATAATTATAAATTATAAATATACATGTTCCTGGCTATATCAGTAATGCTGATGTAATAAGCCTGAAAAGATAAGAGCACAAAATTATAAATGCGCAGATCCCAGAGCGCAGTGCTAGTAGTCACCTGTAAGGGAAAAAGCACGAAACGAAAGAACACACACATATATGAAAATGTGGTACATAGTATCCAAGGTTATGCTGGGAAGTGCCCTGTGGGTGGAGCGCTGAAGGAACAAAACTGTAAAACCACATTACAGTACATAGAAACTCAACACAAAATCAAGCAATCATTCCAGCTGGGCTACATACTCAGGGTGTTTGGAGTCAGTGCCCCATGAGCCGACTTTTGCACGAAGGGTACAATGAGGGTCCAAACTGTGAGAAGGGAGATAAAGGAACAACAGAAAAGAATGTTTTCTAGATCTGTCTATACTCAATAGGTGGTGGAGCTAAATTCAGCTGTTCTAATCGGCTTTGCCGTACTCACTTGACCCCCAACACAGCGGTGCTTCCTCCTTCGGCAGTGGCTTCCGTGATACAGTGAAGCTAGGGAGGAGTGCCTTTTATGTGGAGGGGTTAATTGGGTAATAGGATAATCATTGGTTCTGACTCAAAACAGGTGGGCTTACAGGATAGAGTTTTTCTCCGTTCTGCGGCGGCCATTTTTAAAAGTCTAAATCGTTATCGAGGTACCGCTGACTTTAAACATGAATCACTTCTATTAAAACAATATACATAAGAAGGCTGGATGTACCCCTACAAGCTGGCCTTTGTGCAATCATTTCTCATTCCCAGTTGGAGCCGAGATACCGTCCGCTATGGGCTGGGTTCTGCTATTCTATGCGCATGCGTGGTTAAAAACACTGGTCAAAGTGCGCCCATGCGCGCATAGGACTTACAACGCGCCTGCGCGTAAATAAATGACTATGTTGATTTGAATGCACTCACGGGGGCGCATGGGAGGTATTTTAGTGCGCCTGCGTGCTATATGAGTCTCTGTATTCTTGGAATAAAGATTATTAACCAAAGTTATTGAAGGGGTAGAGACAGTGCTATATAAAGCATGCAGGGAAAACCTGGCGAAAAATACATTACTGGGACAGAGTGGCATTAACTATAGACCCAGAAGGTACTTATATACAAATAGTTGGAGCAGTGCTCTGTAATGGATTGTGCCGGACATCTGGCAAAGGAATTATACCTAGCACATTATGGTGATATGTCTAGAATCAAGAGTACTCCTGCAAAGTAGTGTGTACAGGTCTTTGTCATTAGGATATTTGAAAGAAGTACTTGACAGTTTCTAAATGGGGGGGGGGTTCTCCTAAATTCTTAATTGGGACCATGGTATTTTGTCATTGAGGCCTGTTAGGTGGGTGCCAAGGCGAAACACCCAGCGTTGTTCCTTAGATAGAAGGTCCTTGTCATTGCTGAACGCCTCTATTACCGTCCAAATCGTGGATGTTGTGACCCTTGGTTACATAATGTGTTGCCATTCTAGTCGTGGTTTTTTTACAGCGCACATTACTGCGATGTTCGCTCATCCGGACTTTGATTGGCCGGGTAGTCATGCCCACGTATTCTTTCAGGCAGGGGCAGGTGATCCGATAATCCACGTTGAGGCTATTACAGTTCGTGAAGGAGCGCTGCTCCCAAGAGGATTGGTTAGGAAAAGTGATGTTATGGCTTTTCCGCGTGTACTGACAGGACGCACATGAGCCACAAGGGTGGTGTCCACTGACCGCTGTTAGTCTCTGCGAGTCATTCTTAGTGCGATCTTTAGGTCTTGTGTGGACCAACATATCTTTTAGATTTTTTCCCCGTCTGTGTGAGAACATGGGTCTCGGGAAATCGAGTTTCCCGCAGTTAAGCATTTTCCAGTGCTTATTCACAATTTTTGTGATGCGGTTTGAATTGGTGTTGTATGTGGTCACACATATAGGACGTTGATCTGGTTCTTTTTGTACTGTAGGTTCTAACACAGCCTCTCTGTTATTGTTGCGAGCTCTTTTTAGGCCTTTTTTAACAACTGTTTTGGGATATTTTCTTTCAAGTAGTTTTAATTCCAAATCACCTGCCTGGGTCTTGAAGTCTCTGATGTCACTGCAGTTTCGCCGGAGGTGAAGGAATTGCCCATAGGGTAAATTTCCGCGTAGATGTCGCGGGTGGAAACTACTGTAGAGTAGCAAACTGTTTTTTGCTGTAGGTTTAAAATTGGTACATGTTTCTAATCTATCATTGGTGGGATAGATATTTAGATCTAGGAAAACCAGGTTCTCCTTGGAGGCTGTGTGGGTAAATTTAAGGAACCTGTCTTGTTGGTTCAGCCAGATCATGAACTGGTTGACTGAATCTTGGTCCCCTCTCCAGATCACAAGCACATCGTCAATGTACCTTTTCCATGTCACCACATGGTTCCTATAGGGATTCTGGTCGTTGAGGATTTTTGTTGTTTCTAGGTGATGGACGTAGAGTCCAGCTAGACTTGGGGCACAGGTGCTTCCCATACTCGTGCCATGTTTCTGTAGGTAATATGTGCTTTCGTATTGAAAGAAATTTTTCTTCAAAGTCAGGGAGATACACTCAAGTACAACCTGTCTTGGCGTATGGTATTTCCAATTTGTTGAGAAAAGGACTTCTTCTATTATCTCCAAGGTCTCTTGGTGTGGGAGGCTCGTGTAGAGGCTCTCCACATCTAAGCCTAGGAGGAGGCAGACGAACGCAGTCTTATTTACCGAATCTTATTCCATTAATATATTTTTTTTCCAATAGCAGAAACGTTTTTAAAATCAGTCAAACGTCCGGAATATAAACTGCACAAATAGCTGTTTTTAAATGCGAGAGGGAAGGTGTGTGAAAGGGCAATGTTATTGTAATCCACATTAAGATAGTAACAAATATCAATAATAACATCTTTATTTTACTATCTTTTAGATGTAGAGCTTCAGGGTACATTAAAAAAACACGCTGGTGACAGAAAGGTGAGCTGATAATATTCTCTTCAGTCACTCTCTCACGTCCTCTCTCAATTCATTAAGAAATGACACACAATCTTAACTTCCTTTTTATCTTACAGGTTGTGTTTCACAAATTGGCGTCACCCCCCCTTCCCAAACCTACAAAGCTCTACGTTTGTGTATTCCGCAATGATGCGTGGCCATCGTAACAATGTCTGAAAAGCCTGCTTCGACACATGGTCCACCCTCTTTGAATCACGCCAATGGCAAGAGGTGAGCAAAGAAAATTGTTTCCGAAACAATGACAACTTATCTAAGAAAAGATAAAGTGGGTAGTGTGCAGCAGCTTCACTGCGTATGAATGTACAATTACCTCAGAGCAGTGAGGATACGTTACATCAGTCTGAGTGGCAGATCATTGCGCCTCTTTTGTGTCACTTTTAACATGAGAAAAGAGGAGCAAGGAGCTTCTAAACCTGCCCAAGAAAAACACTCACCTCCATAGTCTGCGAGTAAATGGGGTGCAACAGTCTAGGTACGCAATATTGAGAACTCACCGCTATGCAGTGGGAGTGCATGAGATATACTACTTTGGAAGGAAAACAGCACACAGACACCTCCTTACAGTGAATACATTATCCTGAGTGTACAAATAAATAAAGCAAAGATATACGTGTGCAGTTGTATGTACTGTGCTATTACTAGCTCTATATACTATCTTTCAGATCACTAAACTGGAGGGTGCACTATGAACCAGCACGTGCTTGGACACACAACAGAGGCAAAAGGTGAGCTACGAGTATTTTCTCCAGTATTAACTGCTCCATCTATAACTTTCTCTCTCTCACAGTTTTTATGTCGTTTTTTCTCTCTTTCTCTCTCTCACATAATTTCTTTTTCTCTTTTAAAGTTATGGATGCTGCTGTCCATTCTGCCGTGTACAACCAAAGCTGAGTTCAAGTTGTGAACTCTGTTGGTCACAGTTTTTACACAAGGTAAGCAGAGCGGCCTAGATATGTAATGCCTCCGATTAAATGCAATATAAATTAAAGAGCTTATTTACGAGCCCATTGTGCCACTTTTGCGTCACTTTCAACATGGGAAAAGTAACACAAAAGTGGTGCAAGAGTCTTGTAGATAAGCCCTAAAGTATATTGTCTTGCATATTGACTTGATCTCTCTCCTAATTCTGTCTCATCTCTGAATCCTTTTAAAGACCTGTTGGTCCATTGTGTAGATCTGACGCAGTAGGCACTTCTATACAGACACCTCTTGTACGCGGGCCTATAATACAGGTAAAATGTATCAGCCACACCGCAGACGTGCAAATTAAAAATTATTTCAAAGTATTACCTTAACTTGTAATGTTTGACATCATTTAGTCACATCGATCTAATTGTAAACACTTATTTGCATTTTTGTTAGGCAGATTACCTACCCTACTTCCATTGGAGTTCATATCAAATTTTGTTGAATTCTTTTTTTAAAGTTACGTTTCCAGTTATTTATTATTGTTTTAATAAAAGTCAATTTAAAAAAGTATATACGTCTTATTTTTGTGACAACATTTCGCTACTGTTTAGTAAGATAATGATATAGTTAGAAAACATTTAAAAATAGAAATGACATGTATAACTAGAAGTATAATACTGACGCTAACTCTTTACCAGATCTTTACCAGACTCTATAGCTACGACTAACGGTTCCCATGAAAAAGTTTTAAAACTCCAGCCCAGTTACTGTACCGATTAGCAACATAGTGTGGTGAACTTCTAACCTCTGTGCTCATTTAAGTGTTCCATGAACTGTTACGATGGTAACAGGCAGAAAACCGTTTGGGGGTAGGGTTGAAAGGCACTGGCTGTACAGAAACCGTTATATTTACCCAGGACACTCTACATTACAGAAAGGAAAGCAAAGTAAAACAGAATACTGTGTACCAGATTTAAAACCCCCTTGCACCACTTTCGCATCGCTTTTCCCATCTTAAAAGTGATGCAATAGTAACGCAATGAACTTGTAAATCTGCCTCTATGCACATTACGAGCAAAATAGGTACACAACTCATTCAATTCTTTATCGATCACAATTAGACAGTGTTACTTCACGATTCACAATGAACTTCAATAAACTTCAAATGGGAGACGAGAATATCGACATTACAAAACTTAGTGGCATATTTACAAAGACGGAGTTACAATTGTTGTCGCTTTAACGCCTGCAAACTACAACAAACATGCTTAAAATGGACTTCAAAATCCTTTGCTATCTTACCGGAAGATTTTTTCAACATTGCTGTTTCCTATACAAGACTGAGAGCCACCCCCCGGGGCTATAAAATAAATGGTTGTGGGGGGGTTACAAGGCCCCACCTGCAAAATTAGAACTGTGGGGGCCTCAACGACCACCCTCAAGCCCCGGGAACCAATACTCCCATGGATTTGTGTATTGTGTGAGGCAGACTGCGTGAGGCAGAAAGACACATTTGGTTACGCAGATCACACTTTCACCTGTTTGATGTAAATTCATTTAGTAGGTTTAGAGATATTTATGAATAAAAAATATAGTTATCAAGCAACCCGGATAATTTACGGATCCATCTGCTGAGGATCCGAAAGGGAAAGACCCTGATTGGCTAGCCACAGCTTAAAAGAAAAGTTCCAACTGCCATTTTGTTTCCTTGCATTGTCCCAGTGCGGGGAAAATAAACATAAAGAAGGGGTCACAATATAGATATCCTGATCCCAGGGAACATATATGGTGTCCATGACAACCCCTTATGACCCCAACATTGCTTTATTTGTTTTTCTCAATGAAACTTAACATCCACAGATCCTCCACAGATTTAGGGCCCTGTTGAATTTTTTTTTTAAATTAGCTGAAGAAAAGGCAAAGGTTACAGAATCGTTATAGTTAGGCTAATATTTTACCCAGGACCACACAAAGGAGCAAAATGGAAAGAGAACCGGCCTCACTTAGGTAGGTTAGGAAGGCCCTCACTCACCACTTGGTGATGACATGCTTCATCATTGGGCCCCACTAAAGAGGCAGAGTGCCTCTTTAGTGTGCTTTGACGCCAGATCTACTGCGGAGCAGGATTTGTGAGTTAAGGCGTGCAGTTAAAGTAAAATAAATGGTGGTGAAGGGTATATAAAAAATGTCTAAGTGTAGCCAAAAAATGATTTATTGTATGGTCATTTAGGGCATATATTTAAAATTATGTGTTGGAAAGTAGTCCACAATTAATTGTGTGGTTATTTCCAAGAGTTATCGTCAGTCAACATGTTTCTGCCTATGAAACCGTGTAAAGTTACCAGGCATTCATCAGGACTATAGGAGTGTTCTAGACCCTGGTGGTATGGACGCGCTAAGGCCCACCCTTACCTAGGGGCGTGAAAGTGAAAAAAAGGGTGAAAAATGTGCAAAAAGGAAGAAAAATATCTTCCTAGTAACTCCTGGTTTAGGAGGCTTCTAAACATTAGGTTTCTGCACCTGTAAAAGGAAATGACGAAGACATACATATAGAACAAGACAAACAATTAACGGTTGGTCTTAATCATACTAGTAGGTCTGTGATGCTCCATACATGGTGGGTGGACAGTGAGCGGCGCCATGACTGTACGTTTAACACCACCTCTGTCCCCGGGATAATACGCACTAGTCACTGCGACGTTCGCGGTGCTAAGAGTGAAATAAATTGTATGGTGAAAATGGGTATTTAAAAAGGAAAACTATTTCCTGATGGCGATCAATGAATCACATACTGTAAGGCGATCGCTAGATGCACAAAGTTAAAATGTCTCACTTTAAAGGTGTAGCGAGGGGACACCATGGGTCACGGGAGGGGGGTGGAAGCGTATTTGGCACACCCTTTGGCCACACTCCATCGTCGGGGTCCGGTCAGAGGGTTCTCGCAGGTACACAGCGGGTGCCTAGCGTCAAGGGCGTAAGTGCATTACGAGACTTGGGCGCCTCTCATCGTGGCGACATATCACGAAGCTAAGTACCGTTCTCTGTGTGTGTCAGTGTGTTTCTGATTCTTTGCTTGTTTTTCTCCTTTACAAAGGGTGTGCCAAATACCCTTCCACCCCCCTCCCGGCTTCTCGCTCCTGGGTCGATGTGAGAGTGTCCGGTTTCATTGCAGTTTTTGGAGATCAGCCCTCCCTTGATGCCCGATGTGTGGGAGCAGGAGAGGACTCGCGGCTCGGCCCCTCGATGCCCTACAGTTCGCAGATTTCTTGAAGAGATCCCAACTGCTGCAGCTTGCCATTCCACTTGAAAATTATACGAAAAAGATGGCCCCAGGAGTAAGGCACCCCCTTGGCCTTTAAAAAGGACGTTGCCACCTTAAAAGCCTTCAGTTTTTGTAATGTTATAGAGGCAAGATCCTCGTAGAGAGCTATCGCGTGACCCCGATATTGAAGAGACTGTTTCTTCCTGGCTTCCCTCAGGATGCGTTCTTTCAACACAAAGTCAGGTAGGAAAGCCAGAACATCCAGCGGCGGAGCTGGCGCTTTCCTTCCCAAGCCTACTTGGTGCACCCGGTCAATGCGAATGTGCATCCTCACCCAGAATGTCTCGAAAGAGGCCTTGTAAGTAGCCCACCATGTCCGACCCTTCTTTTCGCGATGGGACACCCCTGACGCAGATGTTGTTGCGTCGGGACCTGTTTTCTAGGTCCTCCACGTGGACTTGAAGGTCCAGTTGCTGGTCCTTTAGGCGAATAATCTCCTGTTGTATGGATTCAATTTCCTCACTGGTAGAGTGTGCGCTCTCTTCCACCGCTGCAACCCGTTCTCCCAGACCGTCAAAGTCGCTGTGGATTTCCTTTACCTCCCCTGCCACTTCTTGCTTCAAAGACCAAAAGTCATCAAGGAGGGTATTGAATAAGGTCTCAAGGAACTCCATCGTAACGGGGGACTCCGTGGGCGATAAGACCTGCTGGGACCGAGCGTTCGTCGGAGGCGCACCGCCAGCATTGGCTGCCGAAGGTGATTTGCAGAGCATCTCCTTAAGTGATCTCTCCCCTTTCTTCCGTGTAGTTGCCATGGCGAACCAGAGGCGCGGGAGGCGGAAGGCCCACCGGTTTGTAGTGCTGCAAGGGTGGTGCTCCAGGGTTCACGCCGTCGGCGCAAGCCAATATGTGGCCGGACACACTATGCCCACGTTGTGGCCGATGGCCTTCCCCGCCAAACTCTGCGCTGCGAAAGACCTCCAAGCAAACGTGTGCTCACCATAGGGGTCAAAAGTGCCGCTAGCACGCTCCACCAACACGCATGCAACCTCCGCGCCAGGCCCCAAGCCCAGGAGCCCTGGCGCCTATGCTCAGTCCAGCCTACCGGTGCTATGCTTTGTGAGTGTCCTGGCCGTCCCAGTGTCCACAGCCATTGGGCATAAGTGGTGCTGGTCCAGGGTGCAACCCAAGCACAAGGTTCATTGCGCCCCCCCCGCCCCCCGGGGCCGTAAAGCTGTCACTGCACACCCCCAGTTCCTTATGCCTGCGAACCTCTGCTTGGGACAGGATCACAGGGTGGGCTGGCCAAGGTGCCCCAGTATCCGCTCCCGCTCTGTCACCAGCAGGGCCCTCCGGCAGCCCCGCTCGTGTACACCAGGCTCCTCTCACCTCCACGACGGCCGTCCCCCTCCGTCCTCAGTTCTCTGCCTGTTGCCACCTCCAAAGTGAAGAGCCGGGCCCAGCGCCTAGTTGCTTCCAGGGGGCGTGACTGGGACTCCAACCAGGCCTGGGTGTGCAGGCCCAAGCCCCGGTCCTCGAGTTTCGCAACCACCACCACACCTCACTGTCGCCGCTTCAGGCGTCCAATGCCTCCTCGAGGGCCGTCGCAGTCTGCCCTCTACTCCCTGCTTGCTGCTGCCTCCTGGGTGAAGAGCCAGACCCGACGTCTATAGGCGTCCAGTGTTCGCGTCTGGACCGCTAACCAGGCCCGAGTCTGTAGGCCCAGACCCTGAGCCTCGATTTTCACGACCCCGGCTGCAAACCTCCTCCCTGCCGCCAGCCACGCTCCGGTGTCGCCTCCGCACCTTGCCACAGCCGCTCAAATCAGCAGATGCCTTCCGGCCTCCAGTAGTCGGCCGCACCGGCTCACCTCCGTTATCTGGCCCAACCGGGGACCAGGTACTCCGTTACCTGCCCCCAGCTCAGGCCGCCGCCATTTCGCGGCCGTCAGCAACGATCCGCCACCTCCAAGCGCCCAGCGACCAGGGAGCCTCGGGACCGGCACCAGCTCTCACCCCCCTGTCCTGCGCAGCCCCCGGGCTCGGTTTGCTGCACAACCTGGGTGTTAGCGCGCAAAAGGGGCCAGAATAGGGAGCGCAGAGCGGGGAGCCTCAAGGATCTGCAACCTGCTAGCTCACCATCTTGGCCATGCCCCCATAGTCTTTTAACATACGTTTAACTATACGTATAACTATAATTGATGAATTTTCATAGTTTTGTTGTAAAGCCATGCATGGTAAAGGCATATGTATAGTAAAGGCTTGCATGGTTAAGGAAATGTGTGGTAAATGCATTGTGTGGTAAATGACGTGTGATAAAGGCACGTGTGGTAAATGCATGCATTGTAATTACATAAACCCACAGATGTTTAGTCTCTGAAGTTCACTTTGCAGTTATCATTGCCCATTCACTGTCTCCTGTGATGTGGAGGAAAGGTGCTGCAGTGTCCAGCTTTACTCACATCCGATGTTTGATACCTCTGCAGGACACAACTTTAAATATAAAGCATTAGCACACTTACAAAGAAAACACCGTCTGCTGTTCTGAGGCAGCACATGTAGATCATAACGCAGGAGTGTTTATCCTTTGGTTGAGCAGGCTGGAATCCCCTGAATTTCAATGAAAGCATCGTTTAAAGGGGGCAGAGCTGGAAAGACGAAGAAAAATTGTGGAGGTGAAAGCAAAGGTGCTATAGTATGCAAGGCATGGGGACTTGAAATTGAAACACACTTAAATGTAATCCTATGTAATGTGACAGAAAAATGTAACTTCTTTAAACCCTGTGGTGGCCATCAAGAAGCTAGTCTAAGGGTCCTCAAAGTTAACAAAAATGAACATGTGCAAAAACCCAACTAGATATGATCAGATTGTTGTATGAAATTCCAGCATCGAAGGTGAAAAGTGAAAGAATCTTACTGAGGCTGGAATTGAGAATACAGCAGATCCATTGTGAAATTGTTTCTGAATTTGAAGAAAATAAATTGTACTTTACATGAAGTACCAAAATAAAAAGGTTCTGAAAGGTATTGGCATTTGATAGCGTACAAATCGGGTACAAAGTCTCCACAAACAGACGTAACTATACCTGGTATAATCTGGAGCGATTATGTGAGAGAACTATATGCACCCTATACTGCTGAGATTAGTTCACTCTGAAACTTGCATGTTTGATGATACCAGACCGGAAGAATATGTAAGTCGCTCTAGTAAATCAAATGCCCAATGTTCTGATCATTATAAAACATAATAAATATTGGGGTGACCTCTTCTTGCCTGGTTCAAAGAATCTTTTTTGTTGGTTTGTAGAAAGGAAGTATGTTGGTCTAGCTTTGGCCGCTTGTCTGATTGTTAATTATTCAGTATTACAAACATATGAAACAAAAACAAAAGGAAAAACATGCCACCACTTAATTGTGGTGACCATGTTCTTGTAACAAGCAGTCGAGTAAAAAAAATGATAAAAACATATTATTGCATATGGCAATTTTATTTAAAAAATGGCATACAGTATGAGGATATTGCAAGCCATGGAGAAGTTCCATGGTCATACAGACAAATGAGACCAAAGGCAGAGTTCCTTAATAAGGTGATGGAGCTCTGAAGTGACTTTCTATATCCTTCTCATGTACAGCCGGGCGGTACTTTTCTAATGTTCAATACAGGGCCACACGATTACCTTTCCCATAAGCCACTTACATTTTTGGTGTGTAGCTCTTTTATATGAAAGTGAAAGCATTTTTGCACATATGAAGAACCTTTCCATGTAATTACGGTAATAAAACGTGTTTTATTTCATTTATTTATTTAATCAGAATAGTGTTCATTGCGCTGCTGAATCTATTTATTTTACTAAGCCTAAAGCTCCAGTCCCAACTCATTGGAAGCTATAGAAAGTAAGCAGTTTTTATGTACATACTGTTTAACTTCTTGAACAATTTTGACAGAGGTTGCCAAAGCAGTGCCAGGGGTCGCAAGGAGAAAGTCGGTGCTTTGTGGTTGATGGCCCCTGGTGCAATAGTCCTCTGCTGTTCTGATCATAACTCAACTGTTCTGACTGTGTCAATATGTTCAATATGTTCTAGAACTGATGGAGCACACTGTCCAGCAACAGCACATAGCTCATAAATTTGTCAGCATTTATTTCACAATCAAATCCTTTGAGGCAGTTCCAAAGTCACATATTGTAGTAAAACATTTATTTTGTTTCTAACTAGGGGGGGAGCAAAGGCACCCAGTTTGGCTGGGAGTGTGTATGATGGTGTAGCATGTGATAGGTATAGTTCTGACATGCCCTTGGCTGATGTACATTCTGTCTTTGGTAGCGTTATCCTTCCCTCCTTCTCAACTCATGTAATTCTATAAATCCAAGACACCCGTGAAGACGGGATTCAGAAATTGCTGCCCGGACCATCATGAAGACTGCAGGTGTCATCTTGCTCCTTGTTGCCCTCCTTGGGCTCTGGGAGTCAATTCCAGTGGTTGAAGGAGGTGAGTAGAAATGGATCAGGCCCTCAGCATCTGACTGCCCAATTCATCTGAGGGGTCGTTGCTGTGTCTCTTTCTGGAGAATCACTGCAGAAATACCTGAATAGTCTTGCATTGTGTGAGAGAGACACTACAGTGACTGTCAAGTCTGTAAATTGTTGGGAAGGCTATGAGTTGGGAGAGTGAGTGTAAATTACAAATGGGTGTAAACTACATCTATTAAAGTGTTTTCCCTCAGGGGTTTAAAGTTTCTATGGTACTGAAAGAAGACTCTCTCACTCAAAGGTCATTGTATGTTGATTATTTGATAGGTCTCAGGGGGTCCTCTTCACATTTTGCAGTGAGGAAAGGTGAGCCACTGCTTTCCTTTATGCCAATGATGTGTGAATTACTACTTAAAGATTCCTCCAGGATCAAGCTAAGCAGGGATTGGCTGAATCCTTTACTGTTTCAAAAGATTTCACTTCGACACATCCAGCAACACCAAAGTATTTCAGAATAAAACTAGAGAATTATCGACTGGACTTAACTGGCAACATCAATGTCAGTGATGACATTCTGGTGCACTCCAAAACACTACACGAACATTACACTTGACCTAAGTGTGGTGTTTGAAAGACTAAGTGAATGTGGCTCACACTAAACTAAAAGAATTCCTGAAGTGGAACATCAATTTCTTTGTCTACTAGTGTTCAAAAGACAGAGTTGCCCATGATTTGGTGAAACTGGAAAACATCAAGTCAGAGAGCACCCCCACCCACCTAAGTATCTGAGGTTAACAGCATTCTTGGTCTGGTAGCAGTTTATGGAAGCTTCATCAAAAATGTTTCCTCCCTGATGGGACCTAACAAAGTCAAAAGTTTCAGGGCCTGGAGTGAAACTCAGCAAGCAGCACATAGCAAACATTGATGTTCTAAATCTCTGAAAAAAATTATCGACTGCAAAAATATCAACTCCAATACATTTACAGGAAAGTACAAAAATATTGAAATTAAAAATATAAATGTAAAAATTATCAATCTAAAAATATATATATAATAATATATAGTAAATATATTAAATATTAACATTATGTGTAACACAATTAATTACATGTAAAATACAGTTTAATTAAATATAACAAAGAAACTTAATTTAAAAAACATATAGACTCAGACTCATACAAATGTATACATATACATATATTTACTTACAAATAATTCACTAACTGTCATCTTTATTAAATTTGTAAACTTTAAAATTATATTAAAAAAAGAATATATATTTATACCAATAATTTAAAAAAAACGAACATTCTACAATAATGTAAAACATTAAACTATTAAAAAAGATTTGAACTTACATTTCCCAATACAATATGCACAACAGTAGTGAAAGTTTTGAATAGCGGAATCGTTACATTTACTATTTCAACTTCAGTGAGTGCAATAATAGGGAAAGTGTTGGATAGCAGAGGGATACAAATTACTATTCCCACTCCAGTGATAGCAACAGTAGGGAAAGTGTTGAATAGCAGAGGGGTAAAAATTACTATTCCCACTCCAAAGAGTGCAACTGTATGGAAAATGTTGTGTTGCGGAGGGGTAAAAATTAGTAGTCACACTCCAGTGAGTACAACAGAAGGAAAAGTATTGAATAGCAGAGGGGTACAATTTACTATTCCAACTGCATTAAGTGCAAAAGTAGGGTAAGTGTTGGATAGTGGGGTAATTAAATTTACTATTCCAACTCCAGTGAGTGCAACAGTAGGGAAAATTTGGGATAGCCGAGGGGTATAAATTACTATTCCAACTCCAGTGAATGGAACAGTAGGGAAAGGGTTGGATACAGGAGGGGTACAAATACTATTCCCACTCCAGCGAGTGCAACAGTAGGGAATGTGCTGGATAGCGGAGGGACAAAAATTACGATTCCCATTCCAAAGAGTGCAACAGTATGGAAAATGTTATATTGCGGAGGAGTAAAATTCCCACTCCAGTGAGTGCAACAGTAGGGAATGTGCTGGATAGCTGAGTTGCAAAAATTACTATTCCCACTGCAAAGAGTCCAATAGTAGGGAAAGTGTTGGATAGCGGAGGGGTAAATATTTCTATTCCCACTCCAGTGAGTGCAAAAGTAGGGTAAGTGTTGGATAGCAAAGTAAATATATTTACTATTCCAACTCCAGTTAGTGCAACAGTAGGGAAAATATTGGATAGCGGAGGAGTAAAACTTACTATTCCCACTCCAGTGAGTGCAACAGTAGGGAAAGTGTTTGATACCAGTGGGGTAAAAATTACTTTTAGCAGGAAAGTGCTGGATAGTGGAGGTGTTATAATTACTATTTAAAGTGCTAGATAGCAGGGAGGTAAACATTATATTCCCACTCCAGTGATTGCAACATTAGGGAAAGTTATGGATAGTAGAGAAACAAAAACTACTAATAACACTTAAACAATTGAAAAAAAAAAACAGATTACAACATTTTAAAGATCATAAAATAAATAAAAAATATTGTACAAATATAAAACAATATATTAAACATATAAAAACAAAATACAATAATAATTTTACATATAACAAAAACCTACAAATAATATCTAAAATAAATTAATAAATACATGTATAGATGATCATTATTTAAAAGTAGTAAATATTAACCCGTTCCATGCTGCCGTCGGCCGTTGGACGTCGCGCGAGCTACCTCCCTGGTGCTGCGCACGTCCAACGGCCAACGCGGCCTCTCCCACCCTTTAGAACGCCAGCAGGAAAAACCGCCGCGGTTAAGGTGTTAAGTAAAACAAAATTATTTCAAACATAAATGTATTTTGTTATTTCCTACCCCATAACAATATACCAATAACAAAACACTTCAACATTTTTAATACATTTATTTCCATATTTAAAATAATTAAGTCAATTTAAAAAAATCGTATTAATAAATAAAAAATAATAAACATTCATTGAGTACACATGCTTTAACTCTATAATATACACCACACACTTAAATTAAACTATAAAATACTAAAACACAATTAAATATTATTCTTTTGTTTAAACTATTACTATTAACAACTATGAATGAATTAATTAAACATTTATTTAATACTCACCATTTACCTCTTTAAAAAGTGAAAAAAACACACACAAAATTAAAAATGACACAAAATAAATATCAAATAATTAACATTAATTAATAACTATATAATAATTAATTAAACACAAAATACATACCACCCTTTACTCCTATAAACACCCGTGCACACACCTAAAATTAATTACACAATTACCATATTTAATTACTAATTAATTCATTGCAATTATTTATTAACAACATATTGAGTCATCCATCATCATAAACTAAATCACTTCCCACCGTTCCCACCCTTTAAACCTATAAACACAACAACACACACCTAAAATCAGTTACACAATTACCATAATAAACTACAAATTACATAATTAAATGTAATTAACAACCATTTATGAATTAATTAATATTACATTATTTTACACATTTATCAGTATAACATCTCAATTAAACAAATAATATTAAATAAAAAATATTCAATAAATGTATTATAGTTACATTACTTCCCACCCTATTCCCCTATAAACCCACAACCCGCTATAGAAATAAAAATGCAAAATTCTAAGAAAAAAATATTAATAACTACTAAGAATAATAAATTAATTTCATATAATTAAATTACTTCCCACCCTATTCCCCTATAAACTGACAACCCGCTACGGTGCTAAAAATGCAAAAATCAAACAAAAAACAATTAATAGATACTAAAAATGTAACACATATATTAAAAACAAATCTTATACAAAAAGCATACATCACATACATGTAAAATGTATTAATAGACCTCTATATTTTTGCAAACGATATTTTACACTTCGATATTTTTGACATCGATATCTAAATTAGATACTCTTGCCCATGATAATTTGTATGTCGAAATTTCTGACCCACAATATTTTTAACTGTATATTTATGTAATTCGATGTTTTTTATTCCATATTCTATCTCTGCACCGCTCTGTCAACTGAGATAACTCTCAAGGGCATTAACCCATCAAAGAATATAGAGTTATCAGTCAACAGAGGCTCATCAGGGTTGGGAGCAGAAATCTCTCAGGGGCAGTTGTATGGAGCGTTTCCACCGGTAATCTGGGCAACCTGTGTCTCTACTCCGATTGAACACAGTTATACCCGCTAAAAAAGTAGGAGATTGTGATACCCTGGTGGTGTAATCACTTCCACCTGCATCTTAATGGACATTCTCATAGGGTCAACATACACCATAAGATACTAATTCTCCTGTCCTGTGGGTTATTCTCTTAACCACCTCCTCAAATTTTATTAATGTGCTGAAAGAATATTCTTTTTCTGTAATCAACTAAGTAGGACTCAGATCCCCATAGACTACTTGTATAGACATCCTTGGTCAGTAAAATACCATGAGATGAAAGATGCTGCAGAAATGAAAGAATATTTCAGTTGAGTGTCTCGTAGTCTAATGTCGCTTAAAGACTTCCAAATCACTAACACAATGATTTTTTGCAGTTTGCCATCCATGAAACTGAAAAAGTAACTGGAGACTTCTGGTATCAGACAATATACCTGAAAGCCAGAAGCACACTGCAGACTCAGTGGTTGCTATACAATGTAAAACATAAGCTATCAGTTTTGTTGGGGGCTGTCTTCTGTAAGGCATGCGCCGACTCATTCCTCAGGCCCTGATCCAGTGAATTATGAGCAGCAAGAGAAAAGAGGAAAGTCTAGTTCCCCAGCTTAAACTAAATTGTGGAGAAATTTTGGGACTTTAGTCTTCATTACCAAGTGCCTAGTGTTCCCGATATGCCACACCTCGTCATTACTGAATAAATCCAACGTTAACCATTGGAGACAGCCCATGCACACTTTGAGACTCTTCTGGATGGTCATCATCATCTTGTGATCATTGGCTATGTATCATGAGGGAGAGTTTGTGCGATCCATGGTAGCCGAAGAGCTGATTCAGAAAATGGGAGAAAATTAAGGCTAACCACAAGGGATGAAAGAGCTAAGAACTGACAACTCACTAACATTTGAAAGACAAGATTTATCAAGGTACCTTGCCTCTTCAAAAAACAAGTATTTTATGATTAGTGCTTAATTGCTACAGGCAAACGGGGAAGCTGAACACTTCTTTAAGACCCATTGCAAGGCCACATTAATTTCTCACAAGGGGGAACAGAGCAAACAGTGGGCCCTCTTTGTCTTCCTTAGAGGTTTAGATTGGTCCCACATGCCACAATCTGATGACATGTGGGGGTCAATGAACAATCTACATCTAATAGGACAGCCAAGAATTCTACCATTTGTACAGGAGATCTTGTGCTAATGAGAGTTTGCCTTACTGGTAGCAAGTTTTGAAGTAGGCCAGTGCAAAGATAGTGCATCATATTTTCATATTTTAAGAAGTTCAGGAGTGAGGTGCAAGAAGAAAATGAGTGATTGTGGCTGTCTTCCAGGAGAGTATGAAACAACGTTTATTCAGTTATTCCTAACCATAAAGTCCAGAGCTTACGTACAAAAATACATTAAAACTCCATGTAGAGACTAAAATCACAATTTGTAAGAACACAGAAAGCACTAAAACTGTTAAAATATGTGAAAAGTAGCAGTTTATTTGATGGTAAAAATTGATTAAAGGAATATTACAAAACTCCAAATCATAGTTTCTTTCTAGTGTGTCCTGCACTGGTCAGTTCCCAAGATCCTAGGACTACCAACCAGTATTTTAAATCATGTGCATTTAGGGCTGAGCAAATCGTTCCCTAGCTTTTGAAACATATTGTCAGATGTTATACTGTAAAGAGGCGCGTTTGTGAGTCATTTAGTCATAGTCATAGTCAAAATCTTTATTCGGTTATTCATACAAAAACAACCATAAAAGCACAATTTAATAAAAACACAAGTAAAATCAGATATCTAAAAGCCACATATCCAGAGTTTACAATCCCGGTAATCAGATACAACATTAACAACAGTTCTAAGCAATTAACCCTCCATGCTATTTCTAAATTTTATGGCCAATTTTAAGAAGCCAATTACAGATAAAGTGCATTCATGAGTTAGCAGCTGTAAATAGCAAAGTGCAGGTCTAACTTGGTTAAAATTCCGTTTTTTAAGAAGAGGCTTAAGATAAAACCTCCGAGGTATATCATAAAAAGGACAAATAAATAAAAAGTGCACCAGATCCTGCGAAGACACGTTGTCGCAGCCGCAGTGTGGTAGCACTTGACCTCGGTGGCTGCATTTTGGGACGGCTAGCAATAGGTGGAAAAAGTCCAGACGGAACCTGGTTAACAAAAAACGATCAAAGCCCGACATCGGCCAGGACAAATAGGGTTCCATACTTGGTGTGGATTTCAGAACAACATAATTCCAGACACTGCATTTATTTAGTTCCACCTCCTCACGGTACAGATGTTGTGAGAGGGAAACATTTTTCCTCACATACTGTGAGTCATTTATGTTTATTGACCCTGGCTTGGCCTGTCCTTGCTTCAAAGTGACGTGTGCAAGTCCGCTCTTCGGAGAAGTTGGTTTACCAGATTTAAAAAGTTTACACCTCAACATACCAGAGTAATTGAGGCACCACCCAACTAGCCAAATACTGCTTATGCAGGTTTGAATGTTCAAATTTAGGAAGGTTGGCTTGAGGAGTGTCTTCTTTTAGACCATGACTGTTGGGCTCGTACACACGAGGTGACTGGTTGACTCCAAATTATGGCAGCATAAAGGTCAATTTAGATCTTGCTTACTGCCCTTCCTTGCTGGGAGCAAGTCTTTTGAAGTAAAAAAAACAAGAATATAAAGCATGAAACTCCATTTGAAGGAAGGATGAAAATGTGCAGTGACTTATGCTTGTGGCTTCATGTTATTACAATTCATCACTGGCCAGGCATACCGACGCTTTGCAAGTATGTTCTTATTATGTAAGGGTGACTCCTTATATCCCGATTTCTACTAATGCTTTCCTCAGAAAAAGACCCCACAATTTGGATTGCTTTTTCTCAATTTCTCAAGCCAACGTAGATTGTTCAAGGATACTCTCTCTAAAGCATGGAGTGTCCAGTACAGTTTCACAAAGGTGTGCATGTTTTGGAATTTCTGACTTTGAAGACAGAATTCCAGACACACCTGGGCTGGGGAGTATGCTTTCGGCAGACTGCACACTGCTTTGTAAGCCTTTGCTTGTAGCTGAGTTGAAATGGCTATCTCCTTACCGTGCAATATTTCCAGACCATACGTCAGTGATTGCAATTGATTGGGCTACCATCACAGCCAAGAGATGAAGGGCAACTCCATTTGATCGTGGAGGTGACCATCCTGACCCAGTCAGAACCGGTCGCTCCTCCCGCTCCTGGCCGTCCTCTACCTGTGCCAGACTGTGCCCTCGCCCTGCTTTGCCTCATGTGATATCCTGTACCTGTGGTGTCCTCTACCTGTGCCAGACTGTGCCCTCGCCCTGATTGCTCCGTGTGGTATCGTATTCGCAGATTGTAGTAGTACCTGTGCCAGACTGTGCCCCTCGCTCTGCTTTGATTACTGTGGTATCGCACTAGCCGCTTTGTTCAGTATCTGTGCTAGACTGTGCTAGACTGCGCCCCGATCTCGCCCTGCATTGTTGTTGTTGTTGTTTGGTGCCATTTTGTGCCCCAGCCCGGCTCTCCTCCCCGCTCCCTGCCGCTGCTCGCCCGCGGCCCCACCCCCGCTCCCTACAGTATCCACAGCCGATCCCCTCCCCACTCGCCACCCCGCTCCCGCCTCCCAGCTGCTCCTCCCTCCCACTGGAACTTAAGGACTGTCCGAAGCGGTGAAGAGCTGTGACCGGCCTGACACAGTCAGAACCGGTCGCTCCACCCGTTCCTGGCCGTCCTCTACCTGTGCCAGACTGTGCCCTCGCCCTGCTTTGCCTCGTGTGATATCCTGTACCTGCGGTGTCCTCTACTTGTGCCAGACTGTGCCCTCGCCCTGATTGCTCCGTGTGGTATCGTATTCGCAGATTGTAGTAGTACCTGTGCCAGACTGTGCCCCTCGCTCTGCTTTGATTACTGTGGTATCGCACTAGCCGCTTTGTTCAGTATCTGTGCTAGACTGTGCTAGACTGCGCCCCGATCTCGCCCTGCATTGTTGTTGTTGTTGTTTGGTGCCATTTTGTGCCCCAGCCCGGCTCTCCTCCCCGCTCCCTGCAGCTGCTCGCCCGCGGCCCCACCCCCGCTCCCTACAGTATCCACAGCCGATCCCCTCCCCACTCGCCACCCCGCTCCCGCCTCCCAGCTGCTCCTCCCTCCCACTGGCACTTAAGGACTGTCCGAAGCGGTGAAGAGCTGTGACCGGCCTGACACAGTCAGAACCGGTCGCTCCACCCGTTCCTGGCCGTCCTCTACCTGTGCCAGACTGTGCCCTCGCCCTGCTTTGCCTCGTGTGATATCCTGTACCTGCGGTGTCCTCTACTTGTGCCAGACTGTGCCCTCACCCTGATTGCTCCGTGTGGTATCGTATTCGCAGATTGTAGTAGTACCTGTGCCAGACTGTGCCCCTCGCTCTGCTTTGATTACTGTGGTATCGCACTAGCCGCTTTGTTCAGTATCTGTGCTAGACTGTGCTAGACTGCGCCCCGATCTCGCCCTGCATTGTTGTTGTTGTTGTTTGGTGCCATTTTGTGCCCCAGCCCGGCTCTCCTCCCCGCTCCCTGCCGCTGCTCGCCCGCGGCCCCACCCCGCTCCCTACAGTATCCACAGCCGATCCCCTCCCCACTCGCCACCCCGCTCCCGCCTCCCAGCTGCTCCTCCCTCCCACTGGAACTTAAGGACTGTCCAAAGCGGTGAAGAGCTGTGACAGTCCTGACCCAGTCAGAACCAGTCGCTCCACCCGCTCCTGGCCGTCCTCTACCTGTGCCAGACTGTGCCCTCGCCCTGCTTTGCCTCGTGTGATATCCTGTACCTGCGGTGTCCTCTACTTGTGCCAGACTGTACCCTCGCCCTGATTGCTCCGTGTGGTATCGTATTTGCAGATTGTAGTAGTACCTGTGCCAGACTGTGCCTCTCACTCTGCTTTGATTACTGTGGTATCGCACTTGCCGCTTTGTTCAGTATCTGTGCTAGACTGTGCTAGACTGCGCCCCGATCTCGCCCTGCATTGTTGTTGTTGTTGTTTGGTGCCATTTTGTGCCCCAGCCTGGCTCTCCTCCCCGCTCCCTGCCGCTGCTCGCCCGCGGCCCCACCCCCGCTCCCTACAGTATCCACAGCCGATCCCCTCCCCACTCACCACCCCGCTCCCGCCTCCCAGCTGCTCCTCCCTCCCACTGGAACTTAAGGACTGTCCAAAGCGATGAAGAGCTGTGACCGTCCTGACCCAGTCAGAACTGGTCGCTCCACCCGCTCCTGGCCGTCCTCTACCTGTGCCAGACTGTGCCCTCGCCCTGCTTTGCCTCGTGTGATATCCTGTACCTTTGGTGTCCTCTACCTGTGCCAGACTGTGCCCTCGCCCTGATTGCTCCGTGTGGTATCGTATTTGCAGATTGTAGTAGTACCTGTGCCAGACTGTGCCCCTCGCTCTGCTTTGATTACTGTGGTATCGCACTTGCCGCTTGGTTCAGTATCTGTGCTAGACTGTGCTAGACTGCGCCCCGATCTCGCCCTGCATTGTTGTTGTTGTTGTTTGGTGCCATTTTTTGCCCCAGCCCGGCTCTCCTCCCCGCTCCCTGCCGCTGCTCGCCCGCGGCCCCACCCCCGCTCCCTACAGTATCCACAGCCGATCCCCTCCCCACTCGCCACCCCGCTCCCGCCTCCCAGCTGCTCCTCCCTCCCTCCGCCCCCCTCCATCATCCATTCATGGCAGTGCAATTTACGCACAGCGTTCACGCGCAGCGGACGCGCCCTATGCGCGCCGAAGGTGCGCCAAAGGTAAGCCCGTCTACGCCCGTCCGCGTCTGGAACACGCCCAGCGCCCGACCCCCTGGCCCCCGCAAAAACCACTCCACCCACCTAACATACGACGCCACCACCCTCTCTGCTCTCAACACCAGCCGACTCCCCAACTGCCACAAAGCCGCCCCAGGACGCACCCATGGACCCTTCACCTGCCAATCCTGCAAGTTCTGCTGCATCAAGACCCAATCTACAACCACAAACGCCAAGAAGAGCTCAAATAACAACCACCTGAAGTGCATCCTGCTCAACACTCGCTCGGTCCACAGACACGCCATCGAACTATGGAACCTACTCAACACCACAACACCGGACGTCGCCTTTCTTACAGAAACCTGGATGAACGCCTCATCAGCGCCCGACATCGCCATAGCCATCCCGAACGGTTACAAGATCATCCGTAGGGACCGCATCAACCAAACAGGAGGAGGCATCGCCATCATCCACAAGAACACCATCCGCATCACGACCAGCTCCGACGACCCCTTCTCAGCCGCCGAACACCTTCACTTCCAGATACACACCGACCCCAAGACCACACTTAGAGGCACCCTCATCTACAGACCACCAGGACCCCGCATACAATTCTGCGAAGACATCACTGACTTTATCAGCCCACACGCCCTCCCCTCCGAGGACTACATTCTCCTAGGGGACCTCAACTTCCACTTGGAAAAGAACAACGATAGCAACACCACCACCCTTCTGGACAACCTCGCCAATCTCGGACTCAAACAACTGGTAAACACCCCCACCCACTACGCCGGACACACGCTCGACCCAATCTTCTTCTCCAGCAAACACATCTCCTTCAATCACGCATCAGGACTCCACTGGACGGACGACAGCTGCGTCCACTTCAACTTCAGAAAGACCACGACCCACCACCACACACAACAAGTCCCCTGCAGAAACTGGAACAAAATTACAACCGACCAGCTTACCACATCGCTCAACCAAAACCCTCCCGCCAGATCATCGGACCCAAATGAAGCAGCCATCAATCTCGCACAATGGATCACCCACTGCGCTGACGAATTGGCACCCTTGAAAAAACATCACAACAAGCCAGGAAGCAAAAAAGCCTCCTGGTTCAATGACGACCTCAAGAACTACAAAAAGAACTGCCGCACCCTGGAGAAAGCCTGGCAAGGAAACCCAACCACAGACAACATGACCGCCCTCAAGAACGCCACTCGCAAACACCACCAGCTGATCCGATCCACCAAGAAATCAGCATTCAAGGATCGACTCGACAACAATGCCCACAACAGCAAGGAACTCTTCAGCATCGTTAAAGAGCTTACCAACCCCAACACCGACACCAACAACATCACTCCCTCTCAAGACCTCTGCGACTCTCTAGCCTCGTTCTTCCACAGCAAGATCGCTGACATACACAACAGCTTCGGCGACCAGCCCACTCCCTTTACCACCGAACTGAAGCCCACCACCACCCTTTGCGCATGGAACCCGATCAGCACTGAAGATACCATCCGCTTGATGAACTCCATCCACTCCAGATCACCAACCGACCCATGCCCTCACCACATCTTTAACAAGGCCGACTCCATCATCGCACCCCAACTCCGGAATATCATCAACTGCTCCCTCAACACCGCTACCTTCCCAGAAAGCTGGAAACATGCCAAACTCAGTGCCCTCCTGAAGAAACCTACAGCAGACCCCACTGAACTTAAGAACTACCGCCCCATCTCGCTCCTCCCATTCCCTGCCAAAGTCATAGAGAAGACCGTCAATAGTCAACTCGCTGCCTTCCTCGAGTCTAACGGCTCCCTCGACCCCTTACATTCTGGCTTCCGAGCCAAACACAGCACCGTGACCGCCCTCATCGCAGCCACAGACGACATCCGAACACTACTCGACAATGGGGAAACAGCTGCCCTCATCCTCCTGGACCTCTCCGCAGCGTTTGACACAGTCTGTCATAGCACCCTTGTACAATGCTTTAGCAACGTCGGGATACAAGAAAAAGCATTGGATTGGATCATCTCGTTCCTTGCCGGAAGAACCCAGAGAGTCCGTCTCCCCCCCTTCAGTTCAAAGGCCACCGAAGTCATCTGTGGCGTACCACAAGGATCATCGCTCAGCCCCACCCTCTTCAACGTCTACATGAGCCCCCTCGCATCCATCGCACGCCAGCACAACCTCAACATCATCTCCTACGCTGATGACACACAGCTGATCCTCTCCCTCACCAAAGACCCAAACACCGCCAAAACCAACCTACACGAAGGAATGAAAGACGTAGCCGAATGGATGAGGAACAGCCGCTTAAAACTGAATTCTGACAAGACGGAAGTCCTCATCCTAGGATCATCCCCCTCTGCATGGGACGACTCATGGTGGCCACCGGCCTTAGGCAGCGCACCAAAACCAACGGACCATGCTCGCAACCTGGGATTCATTCTAGACTCCTCCCTCTCGATGACCAGACAAGTCAACGCCGTCTCATCATCATGCTTTAACACCATACGCATGCTCCGAAAGATCTTCCGATGGATCCCCACCGAAACAAGAAAGTCGGTCACCCATGCACTTGTCACAAGCCGACTGGACTACGGAAACACCCTCTACGCCGGAACCACAGCCAAATTACAGAAAAAACTCCAACGCATTCAGAACCCCTCCGCCCAACTCATCCTAGACATACCCCGTGACAATCACATATCCGGTCACCTGAGAGACCTTCACTGGCTCCCCGTCAACAAGAGAATAACGTTCCGCCTTCTCACCCACGCACACAAGGCCCTCTACGACCTAGGACCCAGATACCTCAACACGCGCCTGACCTTTTACACCCCCACCCGCCAACTACGTTCATCGAATCAAGCCCTCGCCGCTATTCCACGCATCCGAAGAACCACCATGGGAGGAAGATCATTCTCCTACTTAGCGGCCAAAATCTGGAATTCTCTCCCCACCCACCTCCGCCTTACACAGAACCACCTCTTCAGAAAACAACTCAAAACTTGGCTATTTGATAAGTAGCGATCCCCCCTCCCTCAAGCGCCTTGAGACCCTCTGGGTGAGTAGTGCGCTATACAAATGTTAACTTGACTTGACTTGATTTCTTTTTCAAGAACTTGAAAGTGAAGATTAAAGACTGGGATTGTGCTTGTACTGCGGTAATATGGTTAGTGACCAACTGTTGGTGCCCCAAAGGGATAATCCAGTACTTGGAAGAGTGGACAGACTCGTACCTCCTGTGTTAAACCACTTGTACTTGCAATCCACTTGACGGTCCTCTTTGGTTTTGCACAAGTTTAGCTCTAGCTATTGTTGCTCAATATAGCTTGATAAAATGTTGATCAATCTTTGCATGCCCATTCGTCCATGGATCAGGACAACTATGTCGTCTGCGTATTGCAGGCATAGTATTTTCTCATTTTCCATTATTGGTGGATGGCTAGCTACTTTTTCAGATAGCTATTCAGGTCGGCTATTTGTTGAACAAACCCAGAGCCAGAACACATCCCGGTTTCAATTAGTTTAGATGTTATTTTGAAGTCCCTCTACTGTTGTCTCCAAATTTTACCTGTGCCCAAGTGTCACTGTATAATGCTATGATTGCATTTAGGATTTTCCCTAACATGCCCCTTTTTTCCAGTTTAGCACAAAGCCAGTCCCTCAGCACTCAGTCAAATGGCAATTTGAGATCTATGAAACAGGCAAACAGCTGGGGTTTCCTCCTTATTGCGTTTTCCATCAAAATGGCCAATGTTGCTAGGTTTGTTGTTGTTGCCATACAGAGCCTGAAACCGGTTTGGGTTATCCACTGTCTCTCCTTCATCATCTGTTGTTGGTATTCTTTATTCAACCACCAGGCTCTTTTGGTGTCTATTTGCAAGGTTGACACTTCTTTTTGCAGGCTTTCAGGAGAGTGATTCCTAAAGTTTTCATCTCTTGCACACCAACATTGGCCAAATATGCAACCTCATCAGGGATGCCACAGGAGGCCTGTCTTGGGCTCGGGCTGTGTCATACTGCCCTTTGAAAGGGGCAGCGCATCTACTGTTGATATTGTTTGAGAAACACTCCTTCCACATGGCTGTTTTGTGGAGCCTCCACAAACACTAGCAAAGACGAGTTCGGAAAAGGAAGAGCAAGGCCCATTTGTAGACATATTTGCATGACACCAAAATGGGTTACTTTGATGTGAGGAAAAGCAAATAACTGAGTGTGGATGTCAGCCTGGTTGAGTTAGAAGAGAAGTGGAAACGCATCAGCTTTTCCAGGCGTGTCTTAAAAGCGATGGAACAAGTGGGTTGTGGCACTTTTCAGATTCATTTCTCTTGCCAGCATTACAGAGTAGTGACTGATCACCAATTAGTGATTTAAGTCTATGTATTATGTAGGAGAAAAATGTGCATTTATATTTACAAGAACCCAGGATGTCCTGTTTGCCAACTGACCTCCTCCTATAATTATGTGGATCTTTATCTATATAGTAAATGCTGGACTTTGTGTGCTGCTATAGACAATGGCACTGTTTATACTGCATTGTAATCTCTATTTTGGTATTTTCGTTTACTGTGGGTTTTCCGTACAGGCGCCATTCATGGTTTGCAGTGTGATGTGCTAGGTTAAAAACTTTTGAAGTTTGCCTGTAACATATCCTAAGGCGTGTGCTTGAAGCTCATAGGTTGAGTGGAGTTGAAATCCTCTGAGACTGTATCGCTGGTTTTGTTGCAAACAGCAGTATTTGTTTTGTCACTGAATATTTATATGCTTGATTATCCCATGGTGCGAGTTAGGAGTTATGTTTGATTTCTGCTGATGGCAATGGCATTCCCTGTATTTTGTCATAAATGCAGCACTGCACTGTTGAGCACTCACTGTTTGTGTGTTTTATCTTCTTCCCTTTGCTTCATTTGTATTCATGGAAGCTATCCTAATCCTTCACTTCCGGTACAAATAACGGAAGTTGTCTCAGCATCTGCCCTCTGTTGAAGTTGCTGCCAGCATGCTAAGGTAGTAAGCTTGCCTTCTTCACACAGGCTCTGCTATTGTTGTGGTCAAAGCACAGTCAGCACATGAGCAGAGGCCAGAGGGGCTTAGCATGAAGCTCAGCAGAAGTGTGGAAGTGTGCCACACCTTCAGGGCCCTCCTGATTCCAGACCACCCAGAAGACTCTGACAGACTTGGTATGGTGAGGAAAATTGGACAGTGTCCAGGACAATTATAACTAATAGAAAGAAGGGAAATCAAGGCGGACCCGGGAATGACCCGGGAATGATGTCTGAGAAGCTCAGATGGCACTTGTTGTACATGGAGATACCCCTGGCAGGACAGACAATATGGGTAGGGTTCCTATATATATACTCTGCCAAGAAGACTGCATGATAGTCAAATAAATTGCACTTTCTGAAGGTAAGCCACATGATAGCGACTAACAGGGGACATGTCTCCCCTGACATCTGGATTTCAGCCCGGCACACAAAGGGGGCAGAGTCAAAGGCTGGAAGCAAGATCATTGGACCATAGCAGACCTATTCAACAAAGTAACAATCACAGGAATGTAAACACATGTAAGTTATGGAGGAACAAGAGGAAATATTACTACTCGAAACATTGGATACAACACCTCCTGAACAAAGCAGCAGCGACCAACTTGGGTTTGATAAATTCATCACCATCCACTTGGTTAACAAAGGACTGAATTTGTATATTTATAGGTTGGTCAGCAGCGCACACGACCAATACTGAACAGTGAGGCTACCTGAACAAGTGGTAGTAATGCTAGATATGGAAATTTGCTAAGAGACATGGGCACATGAGTGGAGGAGAGTAATAACACACAATAAAACAGTGGCATACAATATCTTTGAAATAGAATTATGATGTGGTAGTACACTACACCAGATGAAATACACGGGGTGTACCCGGGAAGCACAATTACATGTTGGAGAGGATGTGAGCCCACATACACAACTGGTGGAATTGACTCAAGGTGTAAATATTAGGTGAAATAAGACCTGGCTGCCATAGGATATAAGGGGATTCCCAAATCCCAGAGACACAACTGTCAGTATTAGGAATTATGCCTAAGACAAGGGAAGCAGTGAATGGAGGAGTTGGAAACTACTAGATACCATGGGGCAAGACTGGGGAGAAGTAACATGCCCACCCAGGCATCAGGCTTTAAACCTGTTTGACACCTACGGCACACGCAAAGATGAAGGAGAAAGGACTGAGATAACGGGAGGGGTGAAAGGATTAGATGAGATGGAAGAGCATTAATTGATTTTATATGGAAAATATTTGCACAAGACATTCGATATCACTCAGGACAATGGAAAAGTGCGGAGTGGTGACTACTCTTGTGATTGTGAAGACGAAGTAAGAAATGAAATGTTGTTTCCACTGTACTCGTTACATTGACAAAAAAAAGTACAAATAAAAAAGATGTTGAATTATAAAGCATTCTACAAATATAATATTGCATTGTACTGTTTGAACTTGTGACAGGGGTGTGTCTAGCTGAGATTGTGATGTGTGTGTCTTGTGATATACACATCTCTTCAATTACTACGCTAGTAATTTCAATCAGGGTAGGAAATGAATAAGTCGCTCTTTAGTAAGGAGGCGTATAGGATGCTTTTGCTACTGAAAAAGTATGTGTGAGGACATTGTGCAGTTTTCTAGTAAAGTTCCCAGTTGGTGATTTTGTTCTTGATGGTGATTCTTGATTTGCATCATGGACTCATCTGATATATGGTAAATGTTGTTTTACAGTGAGGCCTGGTAATTGCCCAAGGTCTTTCTGCCCGAATTTCCTGATTGCGAAATATAGATGCCAATCGGACGATGCGTGCGATGAGCCCCAGAAGTGCTGCCGGGTCCTCTGTGACTACGCATGTGCTAATCCTGTGTAATAAGGTATAGTACTTGTAAAGGTTTGTCTATGAACAGAACACAAATTACAGCAGACAATGCTTGGATTCAGATGGTCCATTATCCGACCTTGAAAGGTCGTAGGTTTTGAGAAGAACATAAACATTGTACATGTATTGCTCAAATGCACACTTTATCATTCCAAACAAGTTGTCCGTGGTTGCCAGGTGTGGGGCTGTTCTTAGAAGGAATCAAAATGTGTATCTTGCTGTACCATGTCCACTGTGACTGGAAGACTTGCTCCTGGTGTGTGCATCTGCCCAATAGCTATGAAAGTATCAGTACTGCAGCAAAGAGCTGTTCTACACAAGGCAGGAATGTAGTAAATCTCCTTGAATTTTAAACTTTTGGACGGCCCAGTTTTTGACATTCACTGTGAGTTAGTCTCACAGTGTGGGACTACTAGACCAGTATTTTCGTACAGGTAGCCTTATGAATGATGCAGCACCTTTGAGTGCCTTGCTTCTAGAACATCCCAGAACACTTAAAAACCCCTACATGCAGGAGAGACGGATGAGAGTAAATTAGACCTAAGAGTTACAGTGTAGGAAGGAATGTTCAGCTGGAATGAGGAGCCACCTCATGCCACAGCAAGAATGGGCTGAAGGATTAGGATGTGTCTCTCCAGGGTTAGTGGTGCTGGCCCCTTTATGAACCCTTTGGAGGAATGGGCCTGCTCGGGACCCCAGAAGGTTGGCCTAAGACTTTTATGGAATAGTCCTGCAGCTGCCTAATCCCGATCAGTACATTTGCCACTGACTCAACTGACACACAGGCATCCTGAGAGACAACTAAAGCCTTGGGGCCTGGGGAGTACAGCAGAGAAGGTGTTGTGTTTGTTGCTTCTGACCAGGCTGTGTAAGATGCTCCCGCAAGCAGAAGAGAGCATCAGGATTCAGTCACAGGACCAGTCTTGTGCAAAGAGTCTGGAAATCCTCTAGAGACCAGAAGACCTGAAAAACAACCCGCTGGTAGTTAGAGCTGGGTACCTGGATTGAAAGGACCCAAGAATAGTCAGAATCAATACTTCGGGGAGAGAAATATCTGTATTTAAAGCACAGTCTCCCTGGGCGACCAAGCACAAAATGGAGCTTGTAGCACTATACATGAAAACTCAAGGAAGTGACATAAAAATCAGTCACACTCAGTGGAGTTCAATATACTATGGTGTCCTCCTACAACTCCACTCTACTAAAATGTAACCCACTCAGTGACACTCCACTGTACTCTAATCTATGACACGTTCCAAGACTATACGACACATCAGAACGCTTCACTGTATGACACACCATTCTGATACTTTACTCCACTGTATGCTACACCAGGCCACTCTACTCCATGTCATGCCACTCTACTCTGCAACATAACACTCCAATGTATTACAATTACCTCTACGTGACTCTACTCCACTCAATTTCACCCTACTCCACTATACAATACTTTACTCCATGCTACGCCACTGTTCCACATTCCACTATACACTGCTGTACTCTAAGGTACTCTCCTCCACTCTATGCAACTCAATCAATCAATAAATCAATTAATCAATCATGTCATACTTTTAAATCATTGCTTGTCACCCGAATCTGTATTCAGGCACCAGGTGAAGGCCTCAGTGGAAAAGTAAGATCTGGGGCACCTTCCAGCAGTCTGTCAGTGTGGGTGAGGTGCATAGGTGGAGAGGTAGTGTGTTCCAGACTTTTGCAGCGAGATCGGAGAAGGAGCGTCCTCCGGCAGATGCATTGAGATCTGTGTGAGGGCGAGGTGTGTGGAGAGGATGGCATGTTTTCCATTGTCGGGAAAGGTGGCAGTGATTAATGAGCTGTTGAGGTGGTAAGTTGGTGGGTGATCTTGTCTCGTCCAAGGTTGAAGAGTCAGTGGGGACAGGGGTCTGTGGGTGCCCCTGAGTGGATGAAGTTCATGAGGGTGGCTATGTTTGGTGTGCTTGGCTGTTTCAAAGTGGAGAGCGGGTGGTCAGCAGCGGTGGTCGAACGAGGGCTGAGGGGGTCAGAGGGTTTGGAATCATAGTTTTTATAGATGCTCGCTATCTTGTAGTGGAAGTGGCTGGCAAGGGCTGTGCAGAGTTTCTGTGAAGATGGGATGGAGTTTTCCTTGGCTGATGGGCAGGTGAACCCTCTGATGATGGTGAAGAGTTCCTTAGCATGGTTGGACCTGGTGTCAATCCAGTTGGTGAGCGCCTCCCTTATTGCAGTTTTGATCTGTTGATGTTAGTTGTTGAGGGCTGATTTGAAGGTGACTCTATAGGTATACGATATTAAGTCAGCTATAACATCCACTAGCAAACTGTATTAGAGCATGCACGACTAGCACTGGGGACTCGTAATTTGAGCAGGTGGGTGTCAGGAAGGCCACAGAGACACATACTCACAGATCTACATACAAACTCACTCACACTCATAGACACAAGCATGCTCCATTGCACCCACCATTGACAAGCACATATACAAGCACACACCCATTCAGAGCATGCACACACACATGCACCAAACATTAAACAAAAAATTAAAATTACCAGGCTGCAGCTGTGATTTCGGGATACAGGAGGGAAGCCTCAGTGGTTCTGGGATGGTTGGGAAATCTGCCTCCTCTCATTGGCTGACCTTGGGACAGGCAGTAAGAAGAGGGGGCATTCCCTTAGGGGTCACAGAGTGGGATGGAGTCAGTGACAGTTGCTGACCCCGCCCCAATCTTTGAGGAGGCATCACTAATGGGCACTTGGCCCTGGGCACTTCAAGGCTTATAAATGGGGCTATCAATAATGTGCCCCACATCATGAGAGGGAGGACCGCAACAAACATTGCCAGGCTGATAAGGTCACACCCACATGAATGTGACATCATCAACCTGGCAAAGTTCAGCTCAGACAGCTACGGATTTACTGCCAGTACAGTGTCTTGCTGTATGACCTGACATGAAGAGTAGCTGTCAGGCTTAGCAATAGTTTGGAAAAAGGTGGAGGGAAGGGGTCTCTCTGCCCTTAATACTGAGCCATGCCTGTTGACAAGCAAAGTTAAAACACCTATTTATATAAGACTACATTTTGGTTTCCAATTGAGACACCCACAGCCCGATATAAAGTTTGTTGGTCAGGGTACTCAATTGTAAATGCGACAGAATACCATGCCCAACAAACATTAAGTCAGCCACGACAGAATTGTGAGAGCAGTACCTCTGATACAGTTGGTTTCAGCAAAACTTTAAAGTAGTCTGTAAAAGTAAATTACATCCCATACTCCCTCATGTAGCTTTGGGGAGTTTAAGCCGGCTACCACCCAGTGTTTCATCAGAGCAGGCTTTCAATGCTTGTGTTAAATATAGGAATGTCTATTAGTCACTCAGCAGTGTCCAGCACTAGTATTCATTAGAATCAATCCATACCTTAACAATGCTTTGTATCAGATGAATAAACTACTGTTTGTGAATGAACAACAATCCTTTGCAGTCACATTATGGTTCCGTGTCTGAAACAGTACTGATTGGGTCCTTTCTGTTTGCACTATAAGTGGGTTGTGACCATGGCAAGGCTGTTTTCCTCCATGGTATATTGGTTTCAGCATTTTATGAGTGTTCAGTAATATTATAAGTTAGTAGTTCTATGGGTATTTATAGTGCAGAATCATATGTTCATAGTTTGAACTGCTTAGAAATGTCTCTTCCAAATCCTACAAATTCTTAACTTATTCACTGACCCCTGGTCAGGATATAACTATTCCTCTCCATCTTTCCCTGAGAGGTGACCAGTGTGTCCGCTCTTGTCACAACACCTCCCTTCAAACCATTGTGGTCTCTACATTATGATCATCTTTATACCTGGAATGGGAAAGCAATGAGCAGGAGAGATATAGTCAGGGAGAGGCATAACCATTGCTTGCCATCCCTAAAACACACACCTCAGTTCACTTACTGATACAGTTCTAGCACGCTCGACCCAGCAGAATAAGGAAAAGGACTAAACCTCAGCACAGTTCTAGCAAATAAGTAAGCTGCCGTGGACTTTTTGCTGTATGTCCACTTTGTGTTCTCTGCGATATGTCATTGCACAGGATGTTATTCATTCCTCTAGGTCATTTTAAAGAATATGTTAAATGACATAACGGAGGTAATAATGATTTTTCCATAAATAGTATACTTTTTATCAATAATATAGCACTGATTATCCTAAAATGTTGAAATTACTGTTTTTAGGATTTACCTGCACAGCGCTTGTGGTATGCTTGTGACATTTATTGTATTGATTATATATCTGAAAAGGGGCTTACATCCCGCCCTTACTTTTCATTGGTTGGTGGCTTGCCACTTACTTTTCTTCCATTTTTATTGGCTGTAGACTATTATTTCTTGTTGTTCCTCTCATGTGTTTCTCTTATCATTGTCCCAAATACTATTTTCACCGGATTTTGTTGAACTTCTTTGCGTGCATTAACGCTATTGTATCGCTTACAAACTGGCACATTCACAGGGACAGAGTCTGTTTTTTGGGCAATTTGCCCTCCTCACATTCCTTCGGCATATTTACTTTGAAAAAGAGCCTCTTCCCCAACGTTTTTGTATTTACCAACCCCCACACACGTACACTGTCATGCATTGCATGTTTTAACTTTTATGTCTGTCCAGTGACATAACATGCACATGCAATGCACAAACAGGTCAGGGGCGTCACCTGATAATGGGCACAGGAGCACCACCCTTAACGGTTTAAAAGCCTTTTTGGTGGAAATTGAAAAAAGCTATTCCCATCTACGTTTCCTTTAGAACTTATTTGGCTGCCTGACTGACCTCACACTGGTTGCTCACAGACGTCAGAGAGGCAGTTTACTCAAAGCACATGAATTAGTACACATGTCCCAGCAAAATAGTTTTAGTGATGCTGTGATTTTTTTATATGGAACAAGCATTTAAGCTCTATAGAGCACATTAGTCACATGACCCTTATGTCCCACAAGAAAATAAAATAAAAGATTTGGCGATTGTGAGGGTACAACCTTCCAGATCATACCTCTTTCTGATTATTATTCTGGTAGGCCCTATACTCTAGAATCTCCTGCCTTCTTTTAATTGTGTCAGCTTGTTTTTCAGATGTTCATTTGTTTCTGTTGAACCCTCAGTTGCATTAAGTTTTGTTTCCAGTTTGTTTTAGATACTAGTGTTTCATGCACTTTATCGAGCAGCTAACACGGTGGTCCATTTTTATTAACAAGCATGCCTTAGCCTCACATTCTGACCCTGTGTTTCAACACCCATTCATAATATTAGTGCATCAGAGTGGTTTTCAATGATGTATGTCTTTCTGTTTAACAGTTAATCGTGTTCATTTGTATTTCCACTTGCTAACAATACCAGTGTATCATGTACTTTAAGATACCGGTCTGCTTTTATTATGGAGCATATCTTTGCCTCACACTATGACCCTGCGTTTTATTATCTAATCACAATATTAGCTTATCATAGTTACTACAAGTGGCCAATGTGCCAGCCTCATATTATGACTCAGCAGTGCTTTGCCTCATTTTGCACATTTGCAAATCAGTAATCTTTACTGATTGTTCATGTTTTAATTACACATTCATATTGAGTGTTTTATATACAGGATCATTTTTAGGTTGCGCTGCTGACATGTCTTTACAAAACTTACATACCTTTCAGCTACTCTCAGACACTCCTCACCCTGCACACCTACCCACCATTTACTCTGCACAGTCTCCCTGACATTGTGCTGTCAGGTAGCTGCTGCTCACAGACCATGCACACAGTGCTAATGCTACACTTAGACACCATTAATCACCATGCATTGAGACATATAATCTCCCTGCATCCTGACTCTTATCAACCTTCATTCATTCACCACTCACCCTGCACTCACACCATTATCGCTGCAAAATTGTACAGAAATGCTCACTTCTGAATGTTTGTGTTTGCATGCCTTTCAAAGCATGCACAAGGGTGAATCTATGTGGTGCATTTACACAATAGTTTCTTCTGAATAAAGTGCATGCAAGTTTTGTACATACTCCTTTAACGGTTCCAAGTGCCCACAGGAAGTCTGCATACCTGCCAAGCAAATAAATGATAAACTGTACAAAAGTGAGTCACACTGGACTGAAGCAGGCAGGACCACTTCTGTTCTGGCCAGTCCTACAAATGCCTCTGACCACCCAAGAGAGAAAGAACACAATTTAACATCCACTTCTTCAACCACTCTTCACCCATGCAAAACCTATAGGCTTTGTCAATGGTGTTTCTTTACATATTGCAGATCACTTGAGCTGCTGTACAACATGGTTTACACCTTTTTAAAAAAGCGTTATGACACCTTTTACCTCATCTTCTGGTAATTTCTACAATTCACCCTTCCACCACTTAAATCACAACAGCACTAACATATGTTTCTCACATTTTTATTGGGAGAACGTTTTGAGCTGAATTTTATTTTAGTTCAATTCTTCGTCCTTAACCTTATCTCCTCTTGTTGACCTTACTGAATGCATAACTTTACTGTATATTGTACATTAAAGTCATAGACTTTGCAAAACTTTATTGATGGCTGTATATAATTCTTCTAATCTCCCTCTGTTTGTACGCCTTCACTCAATACTAGTTAACCACTTCACAGACAGTGTAGATATTTCATTAGAACGGATTATGATTTGCGTTCTTTTCGGCTGCATGTTTTTATTGTCAGCACACATTTCAAGCATTCTTGCTGCCTGCATATTTTTTTCTTTGTCCTCCGCACTATACATAATTTCCCCACTTTATATTACTACCAGTTACTATACAATATATTGCCTTTCTCAATAAATAAGCCATGGCAAATTTATGGAGTTTCTGGAACTTATATGGCATAACTACGCACCCTACACACTCGCCTCCGCAACGCAGGAATCCAAGGCAAAGCACTGGAATGGACCACCTCCTTCCTCCCCGGCAGAACATAAAGCGTCCGTCTCCCTCCCTACTGATCAGAAGCCTCAAAGATCATCTGCAGCGTACCCCAAGGATCTTCCCTCAGCCAGACACTGTTCAACATCTACATGGCCCTGCTTGCCCACGTCGCCAGACTGTACGGCCTCAACATCATCTTCTACGCCGACAACACACAGTTGATCCTCTCCCTCACCAAGGACCCTCTCACCGCCAAAATCAAACTACACAAAGGCATGAAAGCCATCGCCGAATGGATGAACAACAGCCGTCTGAAGCTGAACTCGGACAAGACGGAGGTCCTCATCCTCGGCTCCACCCTATCAGCCTGGGATGACTCCTGGTGGCCGACGATCCTGGGAGCAGCACCGACACCCACCGACCACGCACACAACCTGGGATTCATCCTTGATTCAACACTCTCCATGACCAAGCAGATCATCGCCATCTCATCCTCATGTTTCAACACCCTCCGCATGCTCAGAATGATCTACAGGTGGATCCCCACTGACACTAGAAGAACGGTCACCCAGGCCCTCATCAGCAGAAGACGGGACTACGGAAACACCCTCTACACGGGAGCCCTGGCCAAACTACTGAAACGTGTGCAACACATACAGAACGCCTCTGCACACCTGATCCTCGAGATCCCTCACCACAGCCACATCACACTTGAGAAACCTACACTGGCTTCCCGTCAACAAGAGGATCACCTTCAAGATCCTCACCCATACACACAAGGCACTTCACAACACAGGACCAGCATACCTCAACAAACAACTCACCTTCTACCCCCCGAACCGCCAGCGCCGCTCTGCCAAACTCGCCCTTGCCACCATCCGCCGCATCTGAAGAGCGACCACCAGCAGCAGATCAGTCTCCTACCTTGCCGCCAAGTCCTGGAACACCCTCCCTATCCTCCTACGGCAGACCATAGCCCTACTAACCTTCAGGAGGCTTCTCAACACCTAGCTGTTCGAGCAGTAGCAGCACCCCCCGCGCCTTGAGACCCTTACAGGTGAGTAGCGCGCTTTACAAAAGTCTTGATTGATTGATTGATTAACTGCTCCTCATGTCAAAACTCTGTATCAGAACTCTTTCTGATATTCTATCAGAAAAAAGAGCTCCTGATCTTCTCCTGTCATTATTCAATCAGTTTCTTCAGAGATTGTATCATTAAACAGCAAAACATCAGTCCCACAAGACCTATTATTTGTATATTTACCTCCAGGACTGCACAACAATACCCTTTCATACCTTCACCCTTCGCAGGAGTACATGGGTACAGCTCTCTTCTACTTCACACCTCAAGACCAAACTGAAACATTAAGAAAATCCCATATTGGAGTGATTATGGGGCAATCTTTTGCGTGATACCCTGCATAGCACCTACCTTTAATATTCCTGTGTCCCCTATGCTGTCCTTCATTTCTCCCTTCCAAATCCCGTGTATAACCCCATGCTACATGCAACTTTCGCTACTTTTTCCCTCAATGTTCATATGCCACAGCAGACTCTTCATTCTTTTCAGTTTGCTCCATTTCTAAAAGTTTCTGAAATTCGTACACCTAACCTGATATTCCCAAACACTCTTAATGGAATCATCGGTGTGTAAATAATGGACCCTGTTCAGAAAGAAGAAGTAAAAGTATGGGCAGAGATTGATCTCTCTGCTTGAAAAGATTCGACTTTTTATTCAATTCACAAACATTCCCTGCAGCACATCACCTATAGGCTCCTATGTCCTCTAAAGGGAATTCTACATTTCACATCATTCTGCATGTAGGAAAGCATCCCCTGTGCCATCACACATGTGTGCCTGTGAAGAAATCCTTGCACCAAATTTGGGGATGTTCCATCCCCCTTCCCATCACAGAAGGGGACTTAAAGTAGACTTTACTGGAATACATTTCTGACCACTTCCAAGGTGGGAAAAGGTCAGATGATAGTTTGAGACTGGTCACAAATGTACGTGTTTGTGGACAATTCTAAGCCTGTAACTAGGACTTCGGATGCCCTCTTTCATCTCTGAGTTTAATTAAGCAAATTACTTCATGCAAGCCCTAAATAATCTTCCACCAATAACCAACTGGTGCATGCTGTTCTGATTATACAAAGATTGAGTCTCTTTTCATATTCATTCCAACATATAACAAGTGGCTGTGCATGAAGAGTTTTACACTGGGACCCTACTGTGATTTGTGTTGTCAGTGCACATATAGCGTCTAACTCACTGTGTTCTTGTTTGTTTCAATGTTCCCTCATAGCGCCTGAATCCAGTCTCACATGAAGCTCCTGCTCTACTCCTGGCATCAGAAGGATTGTGACCCCTACCTCCTGCTCCACCTCTGCAACAAGAGTCTCCTTCCTTAGGTTGTAGCAATGGCTCTCCTGGGATACTGAGGCTGACTCTGCTTCACTCCCCGCTTGCACTGCTTCAAAGATTGACATTCTGTAGGGAAAATTATTAATTATGATTAATTTAATATCAAATATTATCCTTTGGTATACTGTTTCAAACATACAGCAAACCTTCAGTGATAAATATTGTTTTATGCAAACATTCACTTGTGTTGAAATGTCATACAATCCATACAATCATTATTATACGTTGTTATTTTTTAACATCAAGAAAGTTTGTCTTTCTAATGAATCCTCCATCTACTTCAGTTCCTTGTTTCCCTCTTACTTTTTTACCTAGTGTAGAAGCAAGGCCTTGGTGGAGGTGTTCACAATGTGATATATAGAAGGATGAATATTGCAATGCATCGAAAATAAAACTCTTATAAGATTACAATTTTTTGGGCTTTTGTTAATGAAATCCATTGCACTTTGAATCACAGTCAATGTCATCATCCTTTGATTAAGTAAAATACAATTTTTTATGAACTTAATGCACTGTAACACAGACAGACAGACAGACGCGAGTGAGCGCGAGTGAGACCAACAAAAGGAGCGAGCGCCATGGGGTCACCGCTGCCGCTCACCGCCTGCCTCCTGCTGCTGCATGGCGGGGCCCGGGCCGACCTCTCCGATCCGGTTTTGTTCACCAGCCCTTCAGAGCTCACTTTCGGCAGCAGTGCTGTTCTCTTCTGCAACGTCACATTGCTGCCATCGAACATCACCGGCCACAAATGGATGAAGGGTGACAAGATTCTCCGGGAGGATTACTCCAACAACATTAGCACCGCTTATAATTAACCCTGGGCGAAGCACTACGCTATGCTCGCGTAGTTTGCGAAGTTTGCGCAACTTTGCACTACGCGTGCTGCACGTAGCACAGTGCGAACATGCATAGCGCAGCGTAGCATAGTGCAGCGGTCAATTTTGCTTGCTTGCGGTCCTCAACGTCATGTTTGCGGCCGTGAGCATGCAAAATGACATCCCGGCGAGATTCTCAATGCGGGGAGGTCAGATTTCTCATTGCGAGTGGTCGCGCATGCTCGCAACCGCTCGCGATAAGAAACTACCAGTCCGCGTTGAGAAAGCTGCCGCTCGAGTAAAAATCTACTTGAGCAGCAGAAGACTACAACTCGCACTGTGCAAGATGCTGTTTTCAATGATTGCACAGTGCCAGATGCTTGTCCGCACTGTGCAATCATTGAAAACGCATCTTGCGCAGTGCGAACATGCTACTACGCAGTTCGCGTCGTGCTACATGAAGTTCGCGTAGTGCGAAGTGCACTTCGCGTAGCTTCACGTAGCACTACTTCGCGAACTACGCCCACCCTTACTTACAATGTGTCTCAAGTGAATTCAGACACTTCTGGTGTGTACACTTGCCACTTCAAGACGGACCCACCTGTGTCTGGAACCATCGAGGTTGCAGTTTCACCCCACATGGTTGCATACAAGCCAAGTGAGCATGGCAATGAAGGTGATGTCGGGGTCATGACCTGTAAGAGCAAATCTTACCCCCCAGTGGAGAACTGGAACTGGTACAAGGTGATGGACGGCGCCAACGAGCCTGTATTGAACGGCACCGGTGATCGCTATCACATCAAATCCAATGGCACAAAATCTGAACTGCGGATCAGTGCCCTCAGCATTGAGACCGACCCAGGCACCTACATCTACAACGGCACCAACCTGCTCGGCAGCGGAGGCGCCACCGTCTCCCTGCGGGTGCGCAGCTGCCTCGCTGCCCTCTGGCCCTTCCTGGGGATTGTGGCCGAGTTGCTGGTTCTGGTGACCATCATCTTCATCTATGAGAAGAGGCGAAAGCCAGACGAGGTTCCAGGTGAAGACGATGGGGGAGCAGCGCCTCTGAAGAGCGACTCTGGCACAAACCATCAGGACAATGTGCGGTAAAGAAACTCTAACTGAGCCATGAGGTGATTCAAGTCTGAAGAAAATCAAAAGGAAACGTCCCGTCGCTTTTAACATACCACCCGAAAAATCTGTTTGCTTTTTTAAATGACACTAACCTCCTTTTTAACAAACCGAATTGGTAGGCTTGTAATAGAAGCGCACAGGATGCCATCTGTGAATTCTGCTGCAGTTTTTAGCTGAAGGAAGGTTGTCTCGTCGCATCTTGCATGATTTGGTGAGGGGCTCCCCGTCGCAGAACTCATCCCACCCATATCCTCCTTGGATGCATGCGTCCCACTCTAGACAGTGGGGCCAAGTCCTTTGTCATTGTTTGTGTTGCATAATGATCTTCACAGCAGTCCTTGCCTCAGTCCTAGTGTCTGTGGCCCTTGGTCCACCCCAGCAGAGGATCTGACACCTGGCATGTGATGAAAGCTATGTCCAGTCTCCACCAGAAGTGTCAATCCCTCAGTCCTACTGTTTGTGTGTATGTGGCCCATGGTGCGCCTCAGGACAGAAGCTGACAAACTTTGAAGTGGGTGCCCGCCACCATCCAGAGGTGTCTTGGTGGAGAAGCAAATGTGTTTGTGTGTGTTCTGGTCAGTGAGATCCCTCTAAACTCTGCATCAGGCATCATGAAGATATGGGCTGAGTAATTCAGTAAGTGTTGCATTTGTCAGATAAGTATGAAGTCTCTACCTTAAAGGCTGTTTGTAGTCTTGCGCTTTCCTTTGCTTAAATGTCTTGTTCTGGCTAAAGACCACTTATCTGAAGTCGGGTATGCTATAATATTATAATTGTCTTTCTGCTGTTGATGTCCGCTTGGGCAAGGGATAGGCATAGCTAAGTTGCAGAAATTAAAGGTTTGGGGATATTGAGTGTGAAGCTGAGCTGATAAAGGTGGGTTGCGTGCTCTGTGTGTTTTTGCACGCATGTTTTTTGCACTATCTTTGGGTGTGAGCCATACCGTCTGTCCTTGTCTTGTAATTTACATACAAATATCACTGTTGCAGAGTGGCACAATAAAGATTTATGGATGTAAAAAAAAACAGAAGAGAAAGTTTGTCTTTCTAATGACTCCTCCATCTACTACAGTGTCTTGTTTCTCTCTGACTTTATTACTTAGTGTGGAAGCCATGCCTTGGTGAAGGTGTTCACAATGTGATATAAAAGGATGAATATTGCAATGCATCATAAATAAAGCTCTTAAAAGATTACAATTTGTTTGACTTTTGTTCATGAATTCCATTGCACTTTGAACCACAGTCAATGTCATCATCCTTTGATTAACTAAAATACTATATTTACATGTACTCTATGAACAATAATGTATAATATCCTTTGGTCCTTTGTAGTAAAGAATGTTCACTTACCAAAGCCTGTGCTGTTTAAACTAGCAGGCTCTATGAAAAAAAAACAGAATGTAATGTACTGAAGTTTGTGACACTGGGCAGCACAGCAAGTCTTTTTGCTGTGCTTCCCTGTGTCAAAATGAAAGAGCAGAAATATACTATTTCTATGATATATGGCCATCCCTGTCCTTTCAGCCAGCACCAGTGCATAATTTGATGCCTTGTGCCAGTGCAGGCCTCCTTGCACCATGGTGGAAACGTGACTGTGTTGTAGTCAGGATTGCTTTTATGTAGGAAGGGACATGTTTTCCTCAGTGTATGTCTGCTTCAGAATGCAGCACACATGAAAAAAGAAAAAACAAGGAGAAATGAAAACTTTTCTCCTCATTGCGCCTGTTCTGGGGAGGTGTAAGGTTTTGGCGCTGCCCAGGTTTATGTTGTTTTGTAAATCCTGGGCAGCATTAAAATCCATGAATGTTGTGTGGTAACATCCATCGCAATGCCCATGGAACACCTCCTTGATGCACAGTAAGGCAACACAGTACTTTGCACAGCCTTGCCTTACTCCATATCTATGAGGCTATGCAAATCCACACAGAGTGGCTTTGCGTCACCACATAGATGTGATTGATAGGCCTGTGCCACAGGAGCCTAAAAATAGTGACTCTCCATCAGCGCAGGCCGCTTGCAAATAACCCCCTTTGCATTAACAATTTGGGAGACTTTTGGCCAACAAGATGGCCGATTGGACGCCCAGAGGTAGTGCTCCTGGATGTTAATAAAGAACCCTAAATAATCCTCCTGTCCCAAGTGGAATACAATGCCTGGTAACCGGGTGTTGCAGTTTATGAAGCTCAGACACAGCTAATTGTTCCAGTTGGGCCCCAGGTGCTTCCTTCTGCAAAAAAACAAGTGAGGCGGTGAAGGGTCCGCACGGGTTAAGTTAGCCCCGAGTGCGATGGGGAGTGGGGGGGGGCACCCATAGGATACGGAGAGGAGTGGTGCCTGGAGATGTGGGAGCATATCAAAGGACAGAAGTCACTTTGCACGTGACCAGGGGAGTTCTGCCGGAATTGGCCAGGAAATAGCACTACCCCTCTAATGAGGGATCCTCTGCTGGAGTTACTGGGCCTACATTTTTGGATTGGACTGCTCTACACGGACGGCTGCCTGAAGTGACAGACCATCAGATGCAGCAACAAAGCACAGTCTCTGGATCCGCTGGGCCACATGACAGATCTAATTGGTGCCGGGCATTGCTGTAGCTGATTGAAGGATGGGGCGGCTTTGCAGGAGACCTAGAGAGCACTGTTGCTGTCGCTGTAACGGAGGTGTTGCCCCCTGCCATGGAGGCCTGGTGAGGTGACTGTAGGACTGTGCTCTTATCCTGGGCCTTGTGGTGCCGGGGGCTGTCTGGAGAGATGGGTGGTTGGCGACAGTGGTATAGCATGGTGCCTGGAGGTGCTGTGCCTGACCTAGTGGCCACTCAAAGCTGTTGCCTGGAGAGGTCCACAGGACTGATCTGACTAGGGGTCTGCATCGCCAGCCTGGGTCATTGTGCTGTGATCCAGGGTCAAGATTGCTGCTGGAGGCAGGCCCATTGGGGCTTCAATAAAAATAAATATAACCTCCCTATTTAAGAAATGCCCTCAGGAGTGGAAGGACCCTGGGGAGATTGTTGTTATTGACCAGATACCTTGGGCATAGTGGGGTGGCTCCCGCACACAAATAAGGAGGGATACCTCTACCCCATCAGACCACGAGGCAGTGGTGCCGTCATGGAGTGAAATCTGAGGGGCGCAGTGGAGGAGCTTGGGAAGTATCTTCCCTGTGTTGGGCTGCGAGGGTCCTGCCTCTTAAGCAATCGTGACTAATGAGGATGTGGTCCGCCCCTGTTTGGCCTACGATTGCAGAGCTACTGAAGGAACAGCAGCAGGACTCTTGTGGACAGTGTTGCATGTCTATTGGCGATGAAGTCTCTCCCATAACACCAGAGGCTGGAGGGACTACAGGCTGAGTGCTGTGAGGCCATCTGTTTGCTGGCAGGGTGCGAACCCTATGGCGGGTTAATCTTTGTCTCCAGTGGTGGCCCCCCTCTCTTGGAATTGCCGTTGATGGACATAGTCCAGGCACCAAAGACATAATGCTGCCTTCATTAATCTAGGTAGGTTGGAACAGTGTCTGTGATGCTAATATAAACTGTTTGTGAGCTGCCACTGTGTCTTCCATTGTTCCAGCAATGGATCAGTGTGTTGCTTTTACCTTTGTGGACACAGGATGGTTTGTGATAAGAAACCGCACTATTCCAGCAGGCACGATGGATCAGTAGGTGGCCGCTGGTGCAGAATGGGCCCATTGGGTGATGGATGCTGATGCTCTACAGACCTCCAGGGTCCTACTTGAGTTCAAATCCTGGCGGCTATCGAGACCTCCAGCGCAGGTACACAATATAAATCTCACAATATTAATTGTATTCATGCAGAAAAGTAACAGAACGCTCTGTTAAAACTAAACAACACAATGTTTCTGCACTGCAAGCAGAGATGAGGATACTAAAAGCCACTGTGTTTACTCTGAAAGCTTCACGCGAAGGTTGGAACTGTGTGCCGAAAATGCAGAAGGTAGATCCCGGATATGCAATCTGCACTTCATGGGGTTTCCTGAGAAGTTGGAGGGATCTAGTCCTGAATTGTTCCTATTAAGATTGATCCATAAACAAATTCCAGGCATTGGATTGTCCTCCATCTGTGCCCACAGATTGCTGGTGCACTCCCATCTCACTGGGGCCGCCAAAAAAGCCATCATAGCTAAGATACTGAATTACAGAGATCGGGATAGTATATTGCGGGCTGATCCTACCTTCGAAAATCACGTAATACGTATATTTTCAGACTGCAACAGGTCTGTGCAACAGCAAAAACAATAATTCACTGGGGTCAAGCAGAAGCTGTGAGCCATGGGACTGTTGTATATGCTCGTGTACATGGCCTTGTTCCCAGCTAAATTGAAAAGTTGTCCATTGAGGCCGCACGCATTTGTTTACATCCCTGGTACGGTGAGGGGCTGGTTGGAGGTATGTGGAGAGGACTGGATTGCGTTGGGATGATGGCCCAAAACAGCGTGAGGAACGGGGGACACCTGAAGAACACCGGCAAAAATCATGAGGTACAGAGGATGGAGGAGACACATGAGTCTGGGTCACATGTTGCGGTCTGAAGGGATGGTACTTTGGGCCTTGAACAGCAAAGACAAGAGCACACACAGGCCAGGGCCCTCATGAAATCAGAGCAAACAAAAACTTAATATAACAAAGACAACATGTTTTAATATGCAAAAGCCATGAAACAGACCAGTAATTTACATAGTTTATTCATCTAAGATATGAAAATATTTTTATATATGAGTCATTTTTTAAAAAAACAAGTCATAGTACATATGGTTATATAGTAAAATATACATAATTTGTGAGCACCCACATCAAGGAGCAAACAATAGATATATTCAATCTAATACAGCACAGAGAAACTAAACATATAATCAATAACAATAAAGCAATAATAAAAACAACACATATCAAGAAAATATACATCACAAAAAGTCACATAACAAACATCAGAGAACAAGGAAAAATTAAAAGAGATAAAAAATTGTTGCTCATTATGCTAAATATTCTAGTGTAATGAGTATTGTCAGACATGGACTGACGCGCAATTCGGAAGTTAACAATAGATGTGATCATCCTTAATCAGGATGCTGACTGTGCGGATTGATTCTGTGGCAAAACACCATCCAATTCAAGTTAAGATCAATAGAGGTGTGCATTAGGCAAGCGGCTCACAAACTTTACAACAACCCAAAAAAACAATAACCCTGGATTGCAGAGATTTCTAACTACCTGTTTTGAGTCACGCCCATAATTATATTGGCCACTCCTGACGGGAAACGACCTTTACAACGTGGTCGTTACAACGTGATACATTTACATTGCGGTCATTACAACGCATGTCCTTACAATGAATTGCGCTGGATGGCGCTCTACACAAAGGAATAGTATGATTTACTATTCCAACACCTTCCCTACAGTTGCACACACTGCAGTTGCAATAGTAAATCATACTATTCCTAAGTTCAGCGCCTCTAGCGCAAGTCGCGATGTAACATATCGTGATCTGAAAAATCGCGTTGTATTGTCACATATTTCGCATGACTGCGACTCTCTGCGATCCTTGTTTTGGGGAAGATGTGCATCATTTATAAAATAAAAGTATTAAAGATGTGTTTTGCACTTAATTTATCATGAGAAATAAATTAATAAATATGTTTCATGAAAAGAAAAAGAAAAGGAGGGCAGCTCTCGCCCATCTAGAATCAAACTGATTATGATAGCAAACTCATGGGAAATTGCATGTCTGGTTTCCGAGCAATCCTGAACAACCGTTGGAAAATGAAATGCACGTAAACATTTTCACACATCCATTGTGACCGACAAACTCCTTCAGCTACTCTGCTTGTTGAATATCTGATGTTTCAGTTACTCTGCTTGGAGATTATAGTCACCTATATCAGAAATTGGCTCAGCAACATGTTCTGGGGCAATGGAAAGTCAAAGTGAAATTTCATTATTGTCACCTATGTTCACATCTCCTCCCTACATCGTGAACAATTAAGAAACAGTGTCTTTTGGTCCGCATTTTGGCACCTGCTGGGCAGTATCAGAGTCGGACTCGTATTACAGGCTGCAGGTCTTAACCTCTCTGAGTGATGGAAGCCGAGGGGTGTGCTTGCTTGAAGTCAAAGGGCGTTTGCAGGAGGTTATCGGTCATATGATGTTTTCGTCCTGCAGCAGCTGTAGATAAGTCCACTGTGTTCCAGCTGCAACAAATACAAGAAAAAGCTCACAGATGACCAGCAGCACCTGTGAACACGTAGTGATGGCCAAACAAGGTAAACAATGAGTGAAGCCACTTGGGAGGGAACCAAGCACATAAAGGCAGGACAATTACAATGAATGCACCAATAACAAGCAAATATTTCAGAATGCCACAGGAAGTAACCAATGGCAACCGGTGGGTTTGCCCAGAGGCCGCAGAAGAGGATACAACAGATCGATTGAGGCTCGACCTAAAAAAGGAAGGGCTGATGATATTCCTTAATGCATTCTTCAACGGTAGGGGGATCTCCATTTGGCTGGCACCCGGTTGCCTGTTTCTACACCTGGGTCATTTGGCTTATGTGGAGGGGAGATATGAATTGGCATACGGTAAGCTAGTCGGTGTAGAATTGGGCCACCTAAATGTCTATCCCTCAAACGTGGACAACAGAGTTTTTTACGGCTGCAGAGACTGAACTCCTTCCTTATGTGGATATACTGATAATTTGTATGAGTGATTTTAAATGTGTTCTTGACAGTGTCTTGGATCACCATTCTCAATGTGAGGGCATGAAGCCTGCTATGTCAACTGGCCTTGCGGAGACTATGCACAGCTTACAATAGAGGGATATTTTGAGAGACCTACTTCTAGCGGGGATTGAGTACTCCCCCAACTACCATATCCATTTTAGACTAGATTGGTTTCTTATCACCATGGGGAGGTGCTGAAATTCAGGAATGCATCCTATCAGGTTTGGTTTCATCCTGATCATGCCCCCCACTACTTGAATGTGATATGAGTAGGAACCGCATGCTGATTCCGCTGTGGCGGCTCTGTCTGGAGTCGTTGGGAAACCTGAGTTTCAAGTTGGCATACAACAGGTCTTACAGGGCTTTTTGAATACTACAGAATACTAAGGTACAGAATGGCGTGCCGGTAAAGAGGTGATCAATGGGGAATGCCTGGGTAAACTTTACAGGTCAAAGAGGAAAATCGAAAAGGAGTTGGAGGGGGAGGCATGACTTCCTCATCTACAGTTAGGATTGAGGGGAGAAGAGGAAGATTTGGGGTTTACGTGAAAGAAATATGGGATAGACGGTTCTGACAAGTGCAGCGTAACTATCAACAGCGACTCCACAGGGAGTAAGACCATTCCGGTCGCATGTTGGACTGGTTGTTGTGCAAGAGAATCCCTTCTGTGATACTCTTCTTGACAATGATAGATGGATGGTTTGGGGATGGCCAATACACTTTTAACTGGGTTCTGAGAGATTATTTGGCTGAGGTTTACAGAGCCAATCTAAAAAGGTAACCCCCTAGTGAAGTACTTAGAGATCTAGATGCAGGGGGGAAGAAACACTAATAGGGAAGAAAGAATCACCTACGTGATCTGTATTTTTTCAACTAAGCTGTTGGTTCTGTTTCATTTATACTAAAATATTTACATATATACAGTTTTTCATAAGATAAAGTTTATTTTGTTCAAACTGTCTCTTAATCCATATAAGTTAATTGGAAAACAGCACACTTATTTATACAGTCTACAAACACAGTTCAACAAATCTTCCAATGTATTGTGACATACCTGTTGTATCAGAAATAATAATAAATGTTTTGTTGTTTCTATAGAAACAGAGTATCACCAATACAAAAATGAACCAGGACAATCTTCGGGGTTGCTAGCTTTCTGGTCGCAGCAATGCGCATGAAGGCCCGGAAGCTATCCCCGAGGTACTTGGAAGGATGACCCCATTATACTGAAGATTCTGTTAACGTTTTTTTAAAACTTTTCTCATCTTTATATTGTGATCGATTTGTATTTGTACCAACTTTTTAATTACTTGAATGCATTAGACACTGCTACTGGGCTTGACTTTTTAATGATTTTAACTATATGAACTTTGTGACATTTTTAAATTTGCATTGTCTTGTTGCTTTTATGATTTTAATTAATCGAATAAAGCTTGCTTTTGACTTTGACAATACAAAAATCAACCACCTCTATTCATAACCAAACCTCTCACTCAAACAAACATTCAGACTGTAACACTAACATACTAAGCATTAATACTAACGTCCAATCATACTACACATACATGAAAACACACCTCAGTAGAAGTACAGAATAAATTGTTATCCGCTGTGGTGTTGTGCACTGAGATCTACTTTCTAACAATAGGTCAACTCACGTTTCGATGTGGACATATGATACTACCTATCACCTTGTTCAGGACAACACAACAGTTTTATGGTACCATCCAGAGGATTTATATCTACTCTACATACCCTTTATAAGGTCTAAACTGAGTAGGATTCATATGTGTGATAGTATCATTATCCTTGAGGTTCAGATCAACTTGTCAGGATCCTAATTTGGATAAGGGATGCCCTATTAGTATATACATTTTAGTTCCTCTTTTACTTGCATAGAGGTCTGTACAGGTGTTGGCATTTGGGGTACATTGCCGCTGCACGTAGAAAAGTGGAAGAAATAGACCGGGCTTTCATGTGTTGCAGAACTATTGACAGTGACTCAAAAGTGAGGGAAACCATTCCGGTCGCATGTTGGCTTGGTGATTGTGCGAGAGAGCCCCCTGTAATACTCTGATTGACAATAATAGTTGGATGGGTTGTGGTAGGCCAATTCACTATTAACTGAGTACTGAGAGATTTTTTGGCTGAGGTTTACAGAGCACCCGCATGGGATGGGACATTGGACTTGGCTTAGTTCTTAAGAGGGATTTCTATCCCATATTTATTGGCATCTGATAGAGAGACTTGGAGGAGGATATTCAGCATGAGGTGTTGAAGGTTGATCTCCAGTATATATCAATAAGAAGGTCTCCTGGCCTGAATCACCTTCCAGTAGAGTTCTATCACTTGTACTCAACTGAACTCTTGCCCAAACATTTGGGAACAGTCCAGGAGACGGTGTATGTGAGAATCCTACCGGAACATATGAGGGAAGCCCTTATAACCATGCTGTTGAAACCATGTAAGGACTCTAACAACCCAAGTTCTCATAGACCACTTTCTACATAAATGAGAATATTAAGTTATTAGCGAAGGTTCTGTCTATGGTACTAAGGCAGGTGGTCCCGCGATTGGTGCACATTGAACAGTGTGGTTTCATGCCGGGTAGGGGAGCACACATGAACCTTGGAAGGCATTCACAGGCCATCAGAGGCATGGTGGTGATTTAGAAAAGGCCTTGGGCACCTTATCCTGGACTTACCTCTGGGAGGTGTTTAGGCGCATGGGACAGGATAAATGGTCTCAGAGGTTTCTGATATTGGGCGTGGCGCCCATCAGAGCTGCCCGTGGACACCTCGGTGAGTCACCTGCAGTATAACCTCAGTGATAAGGGGATGCATGAGGGCTACACAATGCATATAGTGTTGACGTACGCCAGCAACATGTTACTTTATGTGACAGACCCGACTTGCTCAGTGCTGATATTTTTACAATTTTCGGCCAATTTTGGAGGTGTGTCAGGTCTTCTTGTGAATAGTCAAAAAACAGTGCTGTGTTCCTTGGCTGCATTGGCCTTGTGCCCAAGACATGTCCTTCTGGTGCTGGATTTTCTCTGTGAGTCTAGAAATGTTAGATATTTAGGAATCCAGGTGACTCATGATAATACTCATTATGACCTGATATTGGGCCATGTCCTGGTGGACCTTACACGATCCATAGAAATTTGGAAGACTCTACCACTGTCAGTTATGGGCTCTGTGGCACTGAGCAAAATGCTTTTTCACCACAATGCTTTTATGTGATGCAAAACTCTTTTTACATGTACTCTTTTATGCTATTTAGGAAATTGGATGGCCTCCTACTGTCATTGGTCTGGGCAGGAACATGCAGACCAACTGGAGACCCTGGCGCAAGATCAGGATCAAGGTCAGTTGGTACTCCCTCACCTCCAGATGTACTACTTTGCGGGACTGATTCAATATGCCGCTTTGTGGTGTGAGGAGGAATCCAACTTGGAGAAACAGCTTCTGGAGGGATTGATGCTGATGGGGAGATAGCAGACCCCAGTTGGAACAACATTTATAGTCATACATGTGGCATTTATTTGGGAAAGGGCGGTGACATATGTGCTGAAGTGTGCACCCTTCGCTACTATGCTTCCACTTTGGTGGCTTAGGTCCTTTGTATGCCTAAAAGTCACTATGAATGTACAGCCCTGGATTGAAGGGAACTGCTGAACCGTGGGTGATTTGTATCTTATTGGCACCTTCATCACATTTTTGGAGGTGGGTGAACTGTTCGGATAGGCCTGGAACACTTCCTACAATACGCTGCCCAGTCGCATATGGCCTGGGTGGTGTATACCGGATATCCAGATGAGCCAATGGAATCCCAGACACTGGGGTCTGGATTACAACTTTTTTGCGGTGCAAGAGCAGGAGGCTGACCACTGGTGTGGCTCCAAACCATCAAGCCTCGCCACTGCCCGCCTACATGTTTTTTGTAGTCTGGCAGGCAGACGACGTGGCGATTCCAACAATGCCTCTTTCAAAGGCGGCAATGCCTTTGAATAAGGAACCACAATGGGAACGCCTCAGAAAGTTCCTGCATAGCACGGACTTTAAAGTCCAGGCCATGCAAGAACTGTTGTTCATGAACTAAGAGGGAGTATGTGTTATGCCCCTCAGTGTGCCTCCATAAACTTAAGAGGCACGGGGGGCTTGTAGGGCCCCCTTTGTTTACTCTCTGAAAGGGTTGAAATGGAGGAACAACCACCATGTCACTGTCGGCGAAGATAAAACTTGCAATATACTTGGCAAGACTGCAAAAGTCCCACCAAGCATATTGCAAACTCTGACCGCATTGTCATCTCCTGGGAAAGACAACTCTCTGGCGGAGTCAGCAGACCCAGGGAGGCCAGACTGCCCAACTCGTAATAGGGCGGTCGGACTCATAATAGAGGCCTAGGTGTCCAGTTGCAGCCAGGTTCACAGAAGGGGGTGGTTTCCATTCTGTATGCCGCCAGTAGATAGGTCAACTGATATAGTAAAGATGCATCATAACTGAGATGTGGATCTGGAGGCCCCTATGGCTGATGCAGAATGGTGTAGAGCAAGGACATTGGTGCATGAGACTGTAAGTAATGCAAGATTCAAACGTACACAATTTTATTATGTCCTTACAGCTTACTTAACACCTCAGTCGCATTTACCCTACTAGAGTGGTAGATTGTATGAGACGTGGGTTTTCCTGAGCTGAATGTACCCATGTTACATGGGACTGCAGATTGTTGAGGTTTATTGGGGGAGGCTAGTTCCAAGGTAAACAGGGTAACAAGGGTCTGATTGCCTCTCACCATTAAACACTGCCTATTGGGTCTCCTACCTCTCCCTAGGGAGGGACACAAGAAGGGTTATAAATTTGCACACTTAGCCCTAGTACTCGCCATGCACTGGATAGCTAATGATTGGGCTTGGTGGCAGCCCAAAAACACGAAAAATGGAGATCTCACCAATCGGAATGGGCCATTGCAGAGGTCATTCGTCTCTACAGTGTTCGTACAGATGAGAATACGGAGAGAGATCTTGATCTGACGATTAATGGCATGTGTGGATAACAGTGAGGAGTCAATGTACTCTAACTCAAGCTACGCCTGCTCTTTCATGGGATCTCAGCACTCCACTGCTTCCTCCAGATTGTGATTTGAGATGTGGGGGGCATGTGGATAATTTATGGCTTGCGGTGGCAAATATATACCTTGCTCAGACTGCAGGATTTGATCGAGGGTCCTGGGCTGGTGTGGGTTGCATTGGACCCTTTTTGCTCTTCTGTGTGGGCCTTTTATCTGGGCCACAAACTACATCCTCTCTCTCCCCCCGTGGTTGATGAATATCATGTGACTGTTTCTACTGATTCGGTGCCCCTTTTACCATTTCTTGTCCCTCTCCTATGCTGATTTGATTCCTTTTCTTAAAAACTGAAGATATTGCAATGCATACTTACATAAGATTATTGGAGAAATCTGCAGTCACCAGCTGATGTATTTGTGCTGTTGTGTATTGTCTACAAATTTTAAGAAAGACATACCAAAAACAACCAATTTTGGATAAAAAGAGCGAGTACAGTATTTTCAGACATTCTGTTGTAGTTCTATCTAGGACCCTAATTCAATATTCCTGATTTATGCCCTTATGTGGTTATAATAGATAATATCATTTAAAGGCATAAGAATCATATCCATATTTAGTCATAGCCCATGCAGTCCAAATTAAGCAAGGCTACTTCCCCAGGCTCCTAGAGAGTACAACAAGTTCTCTAAACAAACCAAGCTTCCAGCAACCTGGGAATTCCCCATGGATTTTGTTTTGATTTGTCGTAGAACTCCTGTGAGCACTGTAAGAACGGCCAGTTCTTAGTGACATCTTTATTGACGTCTTATGTCCATCCTTACGTCAAACCCGGCACCTTTCAGGTATAAATATACCAATGTTGCCTTAAGCAAACACACGGTGGTTTGGAGCAGAACGGCTATCTACTTGCCCGACAGCCCAGCTGATGCAGAGAGCCCACGGACGCCGCCCCTCCTTTTGACGCACTGAGAGAGACGCTGTCTTTTCTCCTGCGGAGAAATCCAGCTCCAGTGTTCTCAGCCGCCCTTGCGGGTTGCTGGGATATCGAGTCCTGAGAGAGAGATACCAGACCTCCTGCTTTCTATTACCCAGGTACGGAGCTGACTCAACCCTTAAAGAGAATTCTTGACTCAGATTCTTGGCAAAACCAACTTAACTTAAACTGCTACTTATTTACTCCTTCCCACGTATTAGGCTTAGGTGAGGTACACCGGGGTAGGCGTAGTTAGAAGCACCAGTTGAGTACGTTAGTCAATGTATATTTGTATGTATATATTTTATCCATTTTAAAGTATCATATGGCTAAGAAACCATATCAATGCTTTTACAGTATTATTTTATAATACTCCTTTTACTGTACGCACTTTACTTTATGCTGAGTATTGCAATTGTGGTAATTCATTTCTCTTGCATGAGAAAGAAGACTGCTCACACCAAATACTGACATTGGAAAAATGTCAAGTGAAGAACTTTTAGTTAAAATAAAAGAATTAACAAAGGCATATAGAGAATTAGTTCAATTGGCAATGGAGGACATAACATACCTCCAGAAATTGAAAGAAACTGATATAGCATAACAACCATTTGAATTTGCCAGAATCATAGAAAAATCCTATGAAGAACTAGGTAGAGATAGTTTGGGTGGGAAACCAGTAAAACCCCAACTACTTGAAAATCCTGAAAAAACATTTACTAAAAATAAACTAAACACTCCAAAAAAGAGTAGGGATGGAAATAAACAATCCACTCCCAAAGAAAAACGTTTCCAGTCCAGAGGAAGGTCTCCTCAACGTAGAGAAAGATCTCCTGACCGAGGTGAGAAGTCTCCCCAGAGGGAGCCCTCTGAGAAAAGATACAACCTTAGAGATAGGGATGAATTAAGAAAGCCTGATAGATATCAAGATATTGATACACGTCCCTCTCGATCTTTTCAGACTTCCTCACAGAAATCGGAAAGAAGAGGACGGTCAGAACACAAGGAAGAGCACGTCAAGTCCAAAGACAAGGAACCTGCTCATCAAAGTAAAAAGTTACAATTTCCAAGAAAGAAGGTAGCCAGTATTAAAATAATTAAACATGCCGAGGATACTGAGGACACAACTGAAAAACGGAGAGTGGGGCCAGACAATGCTAGACAGCGCAGCAGAAGTGACCATAGTTTGCAAGATCCTGATGAATCTTCTGGAGACAGTGGACACGAATGAATATATTCAGGTGGAAACTGCAGATACCAGAGTTAGCAAACCTCATAAAATATACGAGATAACATTGCGTATAGAGGGGGACAAGACTAGGAAAGTAAGGGGTCTCTTTTGGGATAACCTTTCAAAGGGCTATGACAGCCTTTTAGCTGAAAAAGACTGGCCACCAGAGTTTGTCAGGGAGTGCCCTCATGGCGAAGAAATGATTATGCCTGCCTTCTCAAATCATATTTCAATTCATAAAAAATCCTTATATGCAAGAAAATGGGCAGTAGCTCAAGCTCCTGCATTATATAAAAATCATGTAGGATGGGATGAGGACTCTCCTCCTCACAAAATCCAGTTGAAATGTCAATCCACTGCACAAAGGCAGTACCCAATTAAACAAGAAGCTAAAAAGCAAGTCAGGGAGATCAACTTGAATACCAGGGGGTGATTGAAACATGCACCTCACAAAAGAACAATCCTTTGTTTCCTGTCTCCAAGCCAGACGATTCATATTGTCTAGTTTTGGACTACAGACACCTTAACTCATGTTGCAAAACATTTGCAGTACAAAACTCACACAGTGCAGCACTAATGAATAACATCGTGCGCAAAAAATATAAAACGACATTAGACATCTCTAATGGATTCTTTTGTCAAAACATTTCACCTGAAAGCAGGTATTTGACCGCTTTCTCAATAATGGGGTCGCAAAAACACTTCTGTCAACTCCCACAGGGATTCAAGAATAGCCCAGGAATATTCTCAGCAAGGGTAACAGAGTTACTACAAATATATAATGATGAGGCATTATCCTATGTCGATGACATCTATCTCACAGATGATGACCTGGATACTCACTTGAAAAGAGTGAACACCATAATACTTGGGTTCGCAGCTGAGGGTTACAAATTCAACTTTAAAAAGTCACAAATTGCCCATCTAACTGTCCTATTTTTAGGATATGAATTATCAAGTGAAGGCAAAAGCCTAGCAGACAACTTCTTAGAGAAGTGTGCTGTACTCCAAGCACCTAAAACGCTGAAGAACTTACAATCAATACTAGGTTTCCTGAATTTCGGAAGAACATACATTCTAAACTATGCAGAGAGGGTTAAACCTCTCTATGAATTAATAAAACCTAATTTCAAAACAATCAATTGGACTCAAAAACATACAGAAATTTTAAGATCATTGCAAACAGACATGTTAGCTAAAACTAAATTGCAAACTCGCGAAAACATACGCAACCTTGTAATCCGAGTCATCCCAGGAAGATGCGGATTCACGTACCTGACCTCTAATGAGGGAGAAACTGTACCAATAGCTTATAAATCACACTTGTACACACAATCTGAAATGAAATTCAGTTGTACTGAAAAAATTCTAATAGCGGTTCAAACTGCTGTAGCAAAAGAAAGAGCCCAAGCCCAAGGCAGAAGAATAACTGTTTTTACAGCAGAATCAGCCCTTGAGGCATTAACAAGCCCACGCAATTTAAATGCTGTGGCATTAGATCCAAAATGGATACAATGGGAAAATTCTATTGCTGCAGAAGACGTGAAGTACTATTTTGACCCGAAAATGAAAAAATTAAAGAATCTAAAATATGAAGAAGAATATCCTCTACCAATCAAGATTCTGCCTCTGAAACATTACGCCTGTATAATATATACAGATGAATCAGCACAACCCGCAGTTGGGGGTAAGCAAGCTTACAGTGCTGCGTGCGCGGTTGTTAAATGCCAGTGGCACGAAGGAAAGTTGAGACCATTGGTAACTATGACTCAATTTGTAAAAGATAGTTCGGCTCAACGAACTGAACTACTAGCTTTAAAGATGGCGCTCGATATTGCGGATCGCGAATTCCCCACACTAATCGTGTGCGATTCGCAGTACTGCGTCAAATCTTACAAAAATGACTTGCAGAAATGGGTTCAAAACGATTACAAAGATGACACAGATGCCACAATAAAGCATAAAAAGCTTTGGGAACAGGTAGTTCTTTTACAGAAAGAACTACAAAAGACTCACGTGATACATACACTGAGTCATCAACGTGATGGCGTTCACTTTGCAGGGAATTCATTGACTCGCAGAGCCACAGCGGAAACTGCTCAACCGGCTTCCGTAGCCACAAAAAAACATTCAGATAAATACATAGACGGAGAAACAATGCAATCGGTAAAAACGTCTTTACAAGGCGACTCTGCAGCATTACCTGTGAACTATCCACTCAATTATACATACATAATCGATGCAAACTCCGTTCCTTTTGCTCGAATCCCTGGGGTGGGGGATAGAGTAATTCCAAACACGAACAGGAGAATCTTGTTAATAGCAGACGCACACATGGGGTTGGGTCTAATGCACCAAGAGATCTTGGAATCTCTGAAAGAATTACAATCAGAATACTGGTGGCCGTGATTTTCCTGCAAAACTACAAATTTGCAATGGGCTGTCCAAACTGCAACAGAGAACGCAGTCGCGAACCAACCGGAGTAATCCAGGACCCTTCTTTTAGAAAGCATAAGGCTATCTATACGCAGAAATCCAATAGGAGAAATGCGTCCCATTTATATTTAAGACTAGATTCACTTAAAATGTAGACACCAACGCTCGGCTGACACCTGAACTGTTATAAAAGATTTGCGAGTCTTTATCGGCACATACGCAATTGGCATGCTACATTCTGACCAGGGTCCTGCTTTTAGCTCTCGAGCTTATAAGGAGACCATGACCAGCATGGGCATTGCATTGCGGTACTCTTGTCCATTCCATCCTGAGGGAAATGCGGTAGTGGAAAGAAAAAAACGGGACATAAAGCAATCTATAACGGTGAGGGTATTAGGTTCGGGTGATGGGTGGGTCCAACATTTAACAAGTGTCCAACGTAGTCTTAATAATCTGGCAAAAAATTCTCTAAAAGGTCTCAGTCCGTACGAACTATTGTTCGGTACTAGAATGCACATTCAGGACCTTGATAGTCCGACTTCAGTGGTAGAAGAAAAATGCTTTGATATCAAAGACCGTTTGGCTGTTTTACAGGACTTAAACGAAACCTGAGCAACATAAAGTTAAAACAACAGCCAACAGCCACTGAAGAAAAACCACCTGTCCCAGCAAGACCTGTCTGGATTCCAAAGATTGGGGATCTGGTCAGAGAGAAGATCGCGGTAAAGAAGAAAATTTGGGCCTTCTTTCAGAAAAGAAGTACCTGTCTTAGCTGTCAGCGGAACAAGATCAGTTGTACTACCGCCCCTTGCTGGTAAAAAGGAGAACCAAGTTGTATCCATCGACCTGGTAAAACCACAATCATGTGGCAAATAATAGGTAGTAGGCCCAGTGGACTCCCAAGAAATAGCAGAGTACCAAAATTTGCTACAATACAAGAGGTTCAAACTGAGAGACTAATCACTTTTGATAAACCTGCAGTGAATAAAAAAGGACTATGCAATAATGCCATGGAACTTGTACCTCTTGAAACCCAAATTGCAACAGTTCGTCAAGAAACACCAGTCTACAACGATGTAGCCTCAGACTATGCTAATGAAACAAAGAAAAATCCAAAAGCAAATGAAAATTCGGAAGCAATTCCAACAATTGACAGAACTGCATCTGGCTTCTTCATCAATTTCGATGACTTTTCTGAAGATCCAAGCGAACCAGAAGAAACGCCAGCAACAAAAACTTTCAAAGACAAAGTAACTGAACTCTTTCATCAACTCAAAGAAACCTATCTGATTTCTCCATGGATTGAATTTTGGATTGTGTTAGGTGTACTTTTCCTCCTGCTTTGGCTCATCATGATTCTTTGTTTGGGAAAATTCATTGAAGGAAAATACAGTACAATGGACACAGCAAGTCAGAACATCAACTTGGTCCTAAAGCCTCACAAGTCATCTCACATCGAGAAAAGAGAACTATCATCAGTGAACGTCACAGCCAATCCAATACCCGGTGGGGTAGCATGGGACAGAACTGACTTTGACATTTTTGGCCTGATTGAGCTCTTGAAATATCCACATCAGTTCAAGATTTCATTAAGCGACTTTGTAACACCAAGTGCTTTCTCTGATGATTGGGACTTTGAAAATATTAACAATATGATGTAAGATTTAGTAATGTCAGCAAAATTTACAGAACATGATTACTTACAGGGTTCATCAAATTATGAAGAAATGTATTGCTATAATCACTTTGATCATCACTATTTGCATAAATCTGCACAGCCTAGAACTGTTTTTATCATTAGATTAATGGGGTGTTCACCCACAAAATCAAAAAAGGACCTGGGTATTTATGATATAATAACAGTGGTCCTTGACTATAGATTTAAATTGAAATCATCAGTAAACCAATTTACAATAAGTAATGCGAATCGATCTGCATTTATAAAGACTGAATCTATATGGGAGAAAAAATAACTTCTTATTAAGCTCTCTGTATGACCTACAGAGACAGTACCCAAGGTGAACAGCTATATTTACAAGGAAACGAACCAAACAATAAAAGTACAGTATCAATTTCAGATTTTATCAGCAAAAAAGCAAACAATCACATTTATTTACAGTACCAACAGGGACAGTGCTGTCACAGTTTGGCACAAAAAGGAGCAGACTATACGATTCTGAGCATTGAAAAACTCGGGAGATTACCATTGAAAATGTCAGAAAGAGCTGTCATTGAATGGATAATACACGGAAAAATCACAATTCCGATAATAACTTTCCAATTTAAATACTGCCAAGAATATATACCAGCGGGCCAGTATGAAAGGTTGGGAAAAGGGTACATCAAGTCAACATGGAAATTACCTTATACACACACATGTTACAGTGAAAAGAAAAAGAATGTATTTCTTAGTGGTAAAAATTGTAAAAGATCACTAAGTGGTACACTACTGTGTAAAGGTATTAACTTGCAGGGGGCCTGCGAAGGGTCTTCGAATAACCTTTCATGTCACATGCACGGCACTCCTGCAACACAGATAGATCCATTCTTTAGACAACTTTCTAACGGGAGTTATATTCTAATAAATGACCACAGCTGTTGTGGCATGGTGCCAGGAAAAGCCTATCTCGTAAGCGTGATTTCCATGGTCACTTGCTGTATGCAAGTATTGTATCCAAACAGCAAACCAGATATAGAGGCGGCAATATGGCCTTGTTTGAATATCTCTTCTATTCGAATTGATACTTTAAGCAGAATGAAGTCTATTCTTATACAGACAACTGTGCCTTCGACCTCGTCCAAAGAAACGTATGATCTGCAAGTCGCAAGGACAACGGCAGAGATACATACCCTTTTCGTAGAAATGCTAAGCCAAATCATAAACATGTCAGATACCAGTGGCATCGCACATGTATTGAAGACAATTTATTCGGGACTGTTAACACCCTTCGAAACAGTTCTGGGCATCTTCCCCAATTTTGTCCATTCTGTCTTTGGCGGCCTACCTCTACTTTTGGGACTAGTGGCAGGAATTTTATTTTTGATTCTTCTGTTCCGATATGGCAAGCCAAGTCTCAGACAAGACTCCAGCAACGATGGAAGAAACAATCCTAGTTATACGCTATCGGGACCGCATAACTAAAGTCCTCGGATTAGATCTGAATATGACCTGGTTTCTTTCATTCAGACCTATCTGGCAAAATTGCATCTTACCTGTGATTCGATGTATGCTATGCGGAGAAGAATGCGTGTTGGATATCTGTCTTGCACTACCATCAGCAGTACCAATGGATACAGATACCTTGGTAGGTCTGGTAACGACTCATGCATCCTGTTGTCCCCAGCGGCTACCTATTCTGATGACGGCATTCGTTGAGACTTCACCACTACGAGTATGTGGCAGTGGAGTAGAAGATGAGAGCAGCATCACCCAGGTACAACCTTCAGTGAGCATTGCTGATCCTGACATCGATGATAGCAATCATTCTCACGACTGCACTGTTGCAGCATTTTCAAACTTGGTCGAACTTTCACCTGATGTCGTAGACCAATATTTTGCGAGCCTGTCTGAAATGATGTTCTCCCCTGAACAGAGAGAATAAACTTTCTAAAAACAAACGAGCACACAGCGTTCCCTGAACTCTGAATTCGGCCTTCAGCTTTGATAAACAAAAGCTACTGAAAACATTCGGAACTATTTTTTTCCCCTGAAAGCGAAATTATTTTTTTTTCCACTTCCAAAATATTTACCTTTTTCAGGCACATGTACTCTGCTTAAAGTAGAACTATTTTTAGAGAACAGAGCTTCTATTTTAGGGACTCTAGAGACAATATTTTACCTCAGCCTCTAGCACATGTACAGCATTTGTATTATTATGTGATGGAATGGTCTCGACCTTCTCTTCTGTATTAAGGGCCATTTCATGTGTACATTTTCGCAATTTCATTCAGCTGATATATATATGCATTTTTAACTGAATGATACCACTGCTTGAAAAGCGTACAGTACCAATACTCATTTTCGTGTATTTACCATTACCATTTCAAATACGAATTATGTATTTTGGGGTGGGTTGGAAAACACATGCACATTTATATGTTTACTATTGCTTAGTTTTAAGTAATGAGGGACATTAGATCGTGGAGTGGGTGTTGTAGTTCTATCTAAGACCCTAATTCGATATTCCTGATTTATGCCCTTATGTGGTTATAATAGATAATATCCTTATAAAGGCATAAGAATCCTATCCATATTTAGTCATAGCCCATGCAGTCCAATTTAAGCAAGGCTACCTCCCCAGGCTCCTAGAGAGTACAACGAGTTCTCTAAACAAACCAAGCCTCCAGATACCTGGGAATTCCCCATGGCTTTTGTTTTGATTTGTCGTAGAACTCCTGTGAGCACTGTAAGAACGACCAGTTCTTAGTGACATCTTTATTGACGTCTTATGTCCATCCTTACGTCAAACCCGGCACCTTTCAGGTATAAATATACCAATGTTGCCTTAAGCAAACACACGGTGGTTTGGAGCAGAACGGCTATCTACTTGCCCGACAGCCCAGCTGATGCGGAGAGCCCACAGACGCCGCCCCTCCTTTTGACGCACTGAGAGAGACGCTGTCTTTTCTCCTGCCGAGAAATCCAGCTCCGGTGTTCTCAGCCGCCCTTGCGGGTTGCTGGGATATCGAGTCCTGAGAGAGAGATACCAGACCTCCTGCTTTCTATTACCCAGGTACGGAGCTGACTAAACCCTTAAAGAGAATTCTTGACTCAGATTCTTGGCAAAACCAACTTAACTTAAACTGCTACTTATTTACTCCTTCCCACGTATTAGGCTTAGGTGAGGTACACCGGGGTAGGCGTAGTTAGAAGCACCAGTTGCGTACAATAGTCAATGTATATTTGTATGTATATATTTTATCCATTTTAAAGTATCATATGGCTAAGAAACCATATCAATGCTTTTACAGTATTATTTTATAATACTCCTTTTACTGTACGCACTTTACTTTATGCTGAGTATTGCAATTGTGGCAATTCATTTCTCTTGCATGAGAAAGAAGACTGCTCAATAAATTACACCTTTTATTGAAAACGCCCGTCTCTCTATTCTCTGCACTCTGGTGAAACTATGTATGCACGATTGACTGAGTAAAATAGCTGTCTATTGTTTTCACACGACTCTAGAGATACACTCTTATTCCGAGGGAGCAAAGTTGTCATGTTATATGGTTGTCAGAAGCTAATCCCTTCTTGTCTATCCAGGGAAGTTAAACTCCTCCTTGTTTATTCGAGAAAGTTTCTAGTGACCTCTGAGCTAGCTGGCAAAACGAATTAAGTCTAATATAGTCAGTAGAGACCTAGTCGACCTCAGTCCTACGTCTACACTGCTGTTTATATTATTCCAATGAGCAGAGCCTATTGAGAATATAGGAACTACACTACAATTCAAGCATTCGGGCAGATGATGTGACTGCAGTTTTTGATTACCTTATCAAGAGGTTTCTTTCACACACTGCTTTCATCAGCAACATGGTTGTAGTTCATTCTTAGACAGTAGCAAAATTGAGACTGAACATGATGGACGAGGAAGACAATGGTCTGGCACAGTTAGCATGGCTCCCAGTATTGCTCTTTTAATACTACTAGCTGAAAGCATTGTTTGCTCTGTGTAGCACCAATCCTTTACAAATCTATCTTCTACATGGTGTAGCAGCAGTCTCCTGTCCACAAGGGAAAAGTCAGAAATGTAAACCATGTCAAATAAGCACTTAGCGAATGACTGAGGCAAACTCACCTGGTTTCAAGGGAAAAAGGGGAAAAATAGAAAAAATAAGATAAGGGGATTAAAAACCAGGAATTGCAAGTTAAAATCAAGAGAAGTGGATGGAGACCAAGGACAGTCATCCACATTCAAAGTGGTTTGATAAGACAAGTGACGAGCAATTGTATATACATGGTGAGAGCCAATGACGGTCATACATATTCAAATTGTTTAGGTAAGATAACTGATGACTAATCGCATTGCCACATGGTGATTTCTCTTTACCCTTCTTCCCATAGATCAGCAGGCATTAGTCTGAGGTATACATGTATATGTCCTGATGATGATCCCGGCTTGAAAGGGCTCGAAACTTTGTCGACTTTTTGACAGCTTGACACTGTCATATGAATTATCTAATTTATTTGCTATGGTGTTTGACTTCATATTTGCTTGACAATTGTTTACTCCTTTTCAAACATTTAGAAATGCCTGATCCCCCCTTTTTTGTTTCCTTTTAAATATCACAGTGTTTGCGTTCCACTTGATGGTCTTTTTGCAAATATAATATAATAAAGAATTCTGGTCCGGGCGGACAACTTAATATAGATCTCATTATATTGCTATACTGACCCTTTTTCCTAATCCTTTCTGTGAGGGACCACTGTTTGTATAAAATACACATACCCAAGGTCCCTGACCTATCAAATTGGGTTCCCTTATTTACATATAACACAACTTTTTTAAAGTGGCAATACTAAAGCAGTATGTTACATCCAACTTCACCAGTAAGGAGGGTTATCAGTACCATTCCAAAGATATAAAACATGGAACTACTAATCCTTTCTAATGAGAAATTACAACTTAAAAGCATATTAAGGAATATCCAATGTTAACCAATAAGCAGCAGACCTCACCGTAGTGAAAAACAAATTTAGCTGTTTGTCACTACCAGGACATTGCAAAATATAAAAGTACATGCCCTACCTTTTACTTACATAGCTGTCAGACGAAGCCTTCCTCGGAGTCTGGATGCGATGACAAAAGGGCCCACCTCTCGATACCTTCAACTCTGACTGTATTACTTACACAGAGCATTGAAGTGATCAAGCGGGGGGGAAAGGGAATTAGGAAGGGAACAGCTGGGAAGGAGAACTGCAAAGGAAAAGTTAACTACAAATAACAAACAATAACGCAATTTGCCTTTTGCGTGATAACGCCACTCAGTATGTGTCTATACATTCTTGCTCAATATTGACCACATTAATGAGGCTTTGTTTCACTTTGAGTGCATAGAATAATACGCTTTTTTGAATAATGCTTCCCAACACTTAACTCTAGTATCAGCAGATTCTTCTCACTAGATGGCTAACGTAGCATTAGACTTAAATTAACCAAGATTTCTATTGTAGTATAACATGCGCACACAATCCACTCAGTTTAGCATCAGATACATGTGGTTCATAAATTTGTTTCTGCTTTCTCAGGTTATTTGGATATAAACATTAGCAGTATAAAAGATCTGTGAAAACTTAAATAAACACTCTGGTCCACAAGCCAAAATACGCTTCAACAATCACAGCACTCTCTGGACTGATATGTGCTCAGGTAAAAAAAAGTATAAGCTGGTCAGGTCCTACCTGTAGAGTACGACCTACTCTACGCACGAAGCGATGTCTGCACTGAATGACTATAAAGGAAGCCCAGCGGAATGTCAGCCATTGTAGTAAGAGCCGACCTGGGGAATCTGACTGCTCCAGAATTAGCCTCCGTCTCTGATCGTGCAAAGACTCCTGCGAACAAGCTGGCGCTAGAGGACTCACCACCACTGCTTTCTAAGAGCCCCAAAGCCAATTGAAGATCAGAGCTCCAGGACTAACCTCCTTCTTCTCCTAGAACACCGAATAGTGAGCACAGGAGACTGGGCGCGGCCGGTGTCATCATCGTAGGCACGCCCATGCCAAATCTCACGCATCTAGCGTAAGATGCCATATCTCACGCATCTCGCGTGAGATGCCAAATCTCACGCATCCTGAGTGGGAAAAAGTTAGTAAAGAGAACAAACATACTAGGACACATGAACATGCACAAATGTACATAATGGAGACCACAGATTAAAATTCAACAAGGTGTGGTTTGCCTCTTTAAACATTTACGCCACCACAATCCTCCAGAGGCTACTCTATGGCTTTTACCACCTGAGGGTTGATCGCACAGGAACAGGCGTATGTGCTTACAGGATGGGGCGGGCCCTAGACCGCAAGCCGCGCTATTCCTGACAGTACTTCCCCCTCCCTGGAGCGGTCCAGGGCCCGGCTTCAGAGGGTTTCGTGAGTGGAAGCGTCGCAACAAGTGAGAGGCATGCACATTCTCAGCTGGCTCCCAAGAGTCATTCTCAGGTCCATATCCTTTCCAGGAAATCAGATACCATAACTTTGAACCTCTACGTTTGGAATCCAATATGTCTTGTATCTCATACTCCCAATTTCCTTGAACCAAAAGAGGTGCTGGCTTTCTGGACATGTGTCGTCTAGCAGGTTTTAAAAGGGAGGTATGAAATACCGGATGAATCCGCAAACCTTTGGGTAAGAGTAGTTTGTATGTTACTGGATTAATCTGTCGAACAATTGGATACGGGCCTATGAATTTTGGATGAAGACAAAGTTCTTTGTGGATAACCAAACATGATCCCCAGGAACATAATGGGGACCTGCTCGGTGATGTTTATCATATTGTTCTTTATATTTTTCCTTGGCTTGCAACAACCGGTCATGAATCTTTTGATGAACTTTTTTCATGAGATGAACTGTGTCCTGCACAGCTGGTGTGTCACACTCTATTTTGGGTGGAGTCAATGGAATAGTGTTTGGTACGTATCCTTACAGCCCTTCAAAAGGAGTAGAACCGGTGGATGAATGAGGTGATGCGTTATTGGCTATTTCTGCCATCCATAAAAGATCGAACCACGATCTTTTAGTGTCAGAGACATAGCACCATAGGTATTGCTTTAAAGTCTGATTTAAACGTTCAGTCTGGCCGTCCGTTTGTGGATGGTAACTAGTCGACATGGTTGAACCTATCTGTAAAGTTTGACACCATTGTTGCCAGAACATAGACGAAAATTGGGATCCACGATCTGACAAAAGGACGGATGGCAAACCATGCAAACGTACAATGTTTTGTAGAAATATCTGTGCTAATTGTCCTGCAGTTGGTAATCGTGTGCATGGAATGAAATTAGCATATTTCGTTAGGCTGTCTATTACTACTAAGATAACGGAGGGTTGGTTTACTAGTGCTAGTCCTGTGATAAAGTCTAAAGAAACATGATCCCATGGTTTGGTTGGTGTGGGTAGTTCTTGCAGTAAACTTTTTGGTTTACTATGCTCAGTTTTAAATCATACATATGTTTCACAATCTCGCGCCATTTTGAGAACGTCTTGTCTAAGCGTTGGCCACCAAAACAATTGTTGAATTTTCTCCATGGTTTTTCTAGGGCCTGGATGTCCTGACAAAGGAAGAGAGTGTAACCAATGAAAGACTGTCTCTTGTAATTTCTTGGTGGGTAAATACACTTGTTTTCCATGGAATGGTATTCCCTCTTTGATGGATCGAGTTGGATCTTTTTTTAGCCATTATGTCCATAACAAAGGAGGAAAATGTGTATGAATGTCATCCAAAAATTGTTCGGTTGTCAATACACAGAGCACTCTCTCAGGATCGATAACGGCTTGGGGTAGTCCTTCACTTTTGTGCAATGAGGAATCTTTTCTGGAAATTGCATTGGCTTTTTAATTGTCTTGCCCTGGGCGGTAAGTTACAATAAAATTATACTCAGCGAAGAACATCATCCAACGTAGTTGACGTGGAGTCAACATCCTTGCGGAACTCATGATTTGCATGGTTTCTATGGTCTGTGTAGACAGTCACTGTGAACCGTGCTCCTAAAAGATAATGTCGCCATTCTTTGAAAGTGTCATGTATGGCTAACAATTCTTTTTCTGCTATGGTGTAATTTTGTTCAGCTTGATTTAATTTTCGAGACATGTACGCCACAGGATGCAATTGACCGGTGTTCTGTTTTCGTTGAGATAAAATGGCACCAATTGCTACGTCTGAGGCATCTGCTTCAATAATGAACGGTTCATGTACATCCGGATGCATTAGAATGGGAGCAGCTGTAAAGGCGCTTTTTAAGCTATTGAATGCGTTATTAGCTTCTGGGGTTCAGTCAAGTTTTTCCTTTTTTCTTAACAGTCATGTGATTGGAGCAACAACTGCAGAGAATCGCTCTATGAAACGGCGATAAAAATTCGCAAACCCTAAAAAACATTGGACATCACAAACTGTTTTTGGAATCGGCCACTCTGCTACAGCTTGTATTTTTCTGTCAGTCATTTTCATGCCTGTTGGTGTGAGCAATACTCCCAAAAATTTTACTTCAAAGACATGAAAATAGCACTTTGATAATTTACAATACAGGTTATGATTTTGTAATGTTCTCAGTACCTTTTTCACGTTACCTTCATGACTAGCTATAGAATCAGAATAAATAAGTATATCGTCTATATAGACGATAACGAATAGGTCTAGGTACTCTCGCAACACGTCATTCAGGAAAAATCTGAAACGCAGCTGGCGCGTTACAGAGCCCACAGGGCATGATCATATATTCAAATAGACCGTATCTGGTTTTGAATGCGGTCTTCCATTCGTCCCCATTGCGGATGCGAAACAAATGGTACGCACCCCGAAGATCAAGTTTGGTGTAAATCACTGCGGTTTTTACCTGGTCCAGAAGAACAGGAATTAACGGAAGTGGATATTTATTCTTGACTGTGATTTTGTTCAGTGCTCTGTTGTCAATACAGGCCCGTAATTCCCCATTTGCTTTTGGTATAAAAAACAATGGAGAGGCTGCTGGTGATTTAGAAGGGCGAATAAAGCCATTCTCCAAGTATTGATCTAGGTATTGTCTTAAATGTTGGTTTTCCTTTTCAGACAATGCGTATATACGACAATTGGGTACACAGGAACCAGGTACAAGATCGATTTGACAATCATATGTCCGATGTGGAGGGAGGGTTGCTGCTTTGACTTCACTAAAGACTTCTTGGTATTGTTCATAAGCCTTTGGGAGTACTGTTTGTTTTTCCTCCGCTGTTACAATTTGACTCGATGTTGGTGTTACCACCTTCAAACATGAGGAGTGACAAAATTGGGAATGAAAAACCAGTTCTCTTTTTTGCCAATCAACGATAGGATTATGTAAACAAAGCCAAGGCATTTCTAAAATAAAGCCATATTGTGGAGCTTGAATGACATCAAACCGAACCTCCTCCTTATGCTTTTGTTCTTGTGCATCAATACAGACCATGAGTATTTTAGAGGTTTGCATGGTAACAGGGCCTCCAGATAATACCTTGCCGTCTACAGCTTGTACAATTTCTGGCGTCTCTTTTTTCTCACAAAGTATTTGCAATCGTTGTACTGTGTCTAAGTCCACAAAGTTTCCAGTTGCGCCTGAATCTATTAACACTTCCATCGGATGTGTTTCTGTAGTTAATTGTTTTTGTACTGCGAGTCGAAAATGGGCCTTGTAGTTAGACACGCATGAATTTATGGAAGGGAAAGCGATGGTTCCCAAGAGATCCCCTTCTAAACATCTTGAGCACAAGCGTTTCCCGAATGCAGCTCTGTTGTTGTTCCCGCTAACGTCTTATTGACATGCATAGGCCATGTCTTCCCTGGACCGGAATCAAGCATCCTAGGACCGGTGTCTGGCTATCAGCCGTCTTCAGCCAGTATATCTTGACTCAGCAGTTCGGGCTGGACTGTTCCCATGAGGCACAGGGTCAAGACTGATTTGCATATGGCCATGTCTGAACTGGGGTGGCTTACTCAGCAAAATAACGATGGATTCAACCCAGATCTGAGACTGGGGGTGAATGTTTTGCCATTGTGCAACTTTCCATCCATCATCTTGTGTGTTTTGCTGTTCACCCTATGTGGGAAGGGTGTGCCCAGACGTGGGTCCCGTTCTCACTAAGCCACTGGAGTCAAGCTATCCTGGCTGAAGACGGCCGATAGCCTAGGATGCTTGGCAGTTCGGGCTGCACTGTGCAACATTCCGTCCATCATCTTGTGTGTCTTACAGTCTAGCACTGCCATGTCACCTTGGCAAATGCACCCACTTGCCAGTCCCAACCCCTTCCCTTTTCTTGCATATTAGCCACCCCTAAGTGAGGCCCAAGGTGCAAACCCATGCCAACTAGAGACCCACGTTAATATAAGTAGCACTGAGAATTCTGAAATGTGACGCTAGTAGGTGTGTAGTATTTGAACTTTCATGGTTTTTGTTTGCCGTGTGGAGCATTGGGCATTTTAATACAAACAGAACCTCATTAATTAGAATCATCTGTGGTGTAAAAAATTAGACCTGTGGATTGAATTGATATATGACCACTTCTAGTGCTTTACATTACTTTTAGGGCCCGATTATGATGTCAGTTGGAAAGGCTCCGACAAGGCATTCGTTTTGTCCAAATCGCATCAGAACTCTAGTTTCTGACCGACTCAGAAACATTTCCGGCCAACCATTTACGATACAAGGTAATCGGTCGGTCATTCCGAATCAGTTTGGTTAGGCATTCAGAGAGTCCAAGTCAGTCAGAGCTAAATTGTAGAACTCTACGAGCCGTGTTTGCGACCAACCGGTTACGATGTTGGATTCTGACAGGCGTTCCAACTCGGACTCTCCATCACGGATCGGCTGTCGGAAACTAACTTTAAGGGCCAATAGCAGGCCTCCCAACACCTGGAGTCCGCCGAATGGGACCCGTGGGACCTCTCTTTCCACCCATGTATATTGTGGCAGGCACCATGGGGTACAAGCTTTTCTGCAAACACCCCTTTTTTTCAACGGGAGCCTGTGTTTTCATTTGGAAAACAGGATCCCATTGAAGTGAATGAGAGTATGACCGAACGCTGTTAGGAACCATTGTAATCGGTCGGTTGGACTCCCCAAATCCGATTCGGTCAGAAACCCTTCCGAGACCGAGTCGGTCAGAAGGCTTTCTGACCGACGTCATTATCACCCCTAAATGTTTTTTTATGTATATTTTTTTAATATAATCTGTACTTATTTATTTTTCTGTGATTTAAACTGTTAGTATTTTTATGGCATATTGCAGAATGAAGTTGATTGACTGACTGGCTTCTCCATCATTCCTTTAAGCATGACATGCGAACATGCTGTTTTGTATGAACACAGACTCCAGGTTTAAAATTGTGGCATAGGGAGCATTCACGAGTGGGGTGGACACATCGACCTGGTGAGAAACAGAATGCACCACATCAGCCAATCATTTGCAATACTCAAGCACTAACTCATCGGTGATAGTCACAACAGCAAATGCTGGAATAGAAAGTATTCTTCCCCATCAGAACTTCATGACAGGAGAGTCCTGTTCTCCTGCACAAGTGATTCAGATGCTAGTGAATATCAGGGGAAGGGTGTCAGGCTACTTGAGAGATGTAGAGGTGCATGCCTTGGACAGTTTTGATGTAATATTCCCATAGACCCCCTCTACTATTCCGGATGCTTCTGGTCTATAACTGCAATGGAATCTCTGGTCGATCCCTAATAAAGCCCAAAACAACTGTATTAATTCATTATTCAAGTGACTTCCTTGATCAGATTTAAGGTGAACTGGCATGCTCAATCGCGGAATAAGCCCCCTCAATAGTGGCTTGGCTACTGTCAGACTGTTACTTCTGCTTTTAGGGTAATCCTCCACCCGGCAAGAAAACTAAGAAAATAATAACACAGATGTATCTCAGCTGGTTACATGGGGATGACTTGAAGCTGATTGAAAAGCTTATCAGATGTGCTTAAATAACACATGGTCATCACATTCCTTTTGCCAACATTTTGCTTCTGGCATTGGCTCTCGATCATATTTCGGTAGTGAGTGTACCAATATTCCTTGATCATTCGTATCATACTGCCTCGCCTATGCATATGTCCCACCATGGCAGGTAACATAGAATCAGGCAAGATAGGCTTATCATCACTTGATGCTCAAATATCAGTAGCTTCCTTTGCACATTCTGCCATTTCCCACACTTCCTTTTCTATTGCAGGTGCTTCATGCTGTAATCCCCTTTATTCCTTGATAGTGTGCACTGTGTTCAGTAAAATGTTTGAACCTGTCTCTTCCTCATTGCATGCTTTACCAAAGTGGGATGTTTTGGTCTCAAGAGCACAATAGCGGGCGATTTCGATCACTTATTGATTCCTTCAAGTGATAACATGTCCTCCTCTCTTGTTCACCGCACATTTCACAACTGCGATGCTTCAGGGTAATTGTAGCACATTTAACAGAATCAGGATATACAATCTATGACTAATGGGCAAGCAGAATGAGGTCAAGAACCCTCTCTGGGAGCACAGCTGGCCACAGATGTGCACAGAACTGGCTGTCTGTGTAAATGGTAACTTTCAGTCCATTGAAGTTCCAACAGACTCTTTTAAAGGCAAGCAATTCAGCTGCTTGGGCCTTACATGGCACAAAAGAGATGCTTCTACAACACCACTTAAGGTACAGATGGAATAAGTTGCTCTTAAAACACCATGTCTGTCTCATAAACATGAGCCGTCAACAAACAAGATCTGATCTGATTCAGAAAGAGGCACATCCAGTTTCGCAACAAGTGAGAGGCATGCACATTCTCAGCTGGCTCCCAAGAGTGATTCTCAGGTCCATATCCTTTCCGGGAAATCAGATACCATAACTTTGAACCTCTACGTTTGGAATCCAATATGTCTTGTATCTCATACTCCCAATTTCCTTGAACCGAAAGAGGTGCTGGCTTTCTGGACATGTGTCGTCTAGCAGGTTTTAAAAGGGAGGTATGAAATACCGGATGAATCCGCAAACCTTTGGGTAAGAGTAGTTTGTATGTTACTGGATTAATCTGTCGAACAATTGGATACGGGCCTATGAATTTTGGATGAAGACAAAGTTCTTTGTGGATAACCAAACATGATCCCCAGGAACATAATGGGGACCTGCTCGGTGATGTTTATCATATTGTTCTTTATATTTTTCCTTGGCTTGCAACAACCGGTCATGAATCTTTTGATGAACTTTTTGCATGAGATGAACTGTGTCCTGCACAGCTGGTGTGTCACACTCTATTTTGGGTGGATTCAATGGAATAGTGTTTGGTACGTATCCATACAGCCCTTCAAATGGAGTAGAACCGGTGGATGAATGAGGTGATGCGTTATTGGCTATTTCTGCCATCCATAAAAGATCGAACCACGATCTTTTAGTGTCAGAGACATAGCACCATAGGTATTGCTTTAAAGTCTGATTTAAACGTTCAGTCTGGCCGTCCGTTTGTGGATGGTAACTAGTCGACATGGTTGAACCTATCTGTAAAGTTTGACACCATTGTTGCCAGAACATAGACGAAAATTGGTATCCACGATCTGACAAAAGGACGGATGGTAAACCATGCAAACGTACAATGTTTTGTAGAAATATCTGTGCGAATTGTCCTGCAGTTGGTAATCGTGTGCATGCAATGAAATGAGCATATTTCGTTAGGCTGTCTATTACTACTAAGATAACGGAGGGTTGGTTTACTAGTGCTAGTCCTGTGATAAAGTCTAAAGAAACATGATCCCATGGTTTGGTTGGTGTGGGTAGTTCTAGCAGTAAACTTTTTGGTTTACTATGCTCAGTTTTAAATCATACATATGTTTCACAATCTCGCGCCATTTTGAGAACGTCTTGTCTAAGCGTTGGCCACCAAAACAATTGTTGAATTTTCTCCATGGTTTTTCTAGGGCCTGGATGTTCTGACAAAGGAAGAGAGTGTAACCAATGAAAGACTGTCTCTTGTAATTTCTTGGTGGGTAAATACACTTGTTTTCCATGGAATGGTATTCCCTCTTTGATGGATCGAGTTGGATCTTTTTTTAGCCATTATGTCCATAACAAAGGAGGAAAATGTGTATGAATGTCATCCAAAAATTGTTCGGTTGTCAATACACAGAGCACTCTCTCAGGATCGATAACGGCTTGGGGAAGTCCTTCACTTTTGTGCAATGAGGAATCTTTTCTGGAAAGTGCATTGGCTTTTTTATTGTCTTGCCCTGGGCGGTAAGTTATACTCGGCGAAGAACATCATCCAACGTAGTTGACGTGGAGTCAACATCTTTGCGGAACTCATGATTTGCATGGTTTCTATGGTCTGTGTAGACAGTCACTGTGAACCGTGCTCCTAAAAGATAATGTCGCCATTCTTTGAAAGTGTCATGTATGGCTAACAATTCTTTTTCTGCTATGGTGTAATTTTGTTCAGCTTGATTTAATTTTCGAGACATGTACGCCACAGGATGCAATTGACCGGTGTTCTGTTTTCGTTGAGATAAACTGGCACCAGCTGCTACGTCTGAGACATCTGCTTCAATAATGAACGGTTCATGTACATCCAGATGCATTAGAGTGCATTTTTCAAAGTTCCATTTTACACACACACACATGCCCTTGGGGCATGTGTGTGTGCAAGATGTACTTGTAGGCAGATTTCAGGGTTGCAACAGGATGTCCTTTGGACACCCCTACACCCTTGAAATTGCATTCTCAATTTGTGATTCTCTAATGGAGAATCGCAAATTGAGAATGTCTTCCCATTCATTCCTATGGGCCTCTAGGCCCATAGGAATGAATGGGGAGGTATTCCTTAATTGCGATTCTCAATTAGAGAATCGCAATTAAGGAATTTTAAGAAATCCCTATTTTTTTAGCGATTTCTTGATGCATTGCAGTTTGCAATTCCTTAATTGTGATTCCTTATTTTTCGCAATTAAGGAATCGCAAAAAGCAATATTGATGCATGTGCCCCTAGAGAATATCTTCAGTTTTCTATTGAGGCTCTTGTTATCATATAGCACAGGATTTGCCACCCAGGAGACAGAGAGGGGAATTCTCACAGAGTGCATGCAGATGGAGCATGTGCACTGACCTTGCATAACTTGAGATGCAGACTAGCTAACTACCATGGACATAATATATGTTACCAAGGTAGGGATATATATTATGTACACTTTCTTGAGATGCAAACTTCATTGGTTAGTTTCATGTTTTATAATTACAGTCAATTTGCTTCATATTAGGTTACAATAGTTTGCAATGAATATTTCAAACTTCCATCGTGTTTTTCTTTGTTTATTGTGGATATGCATGTGTGAGAGAAAAAAGAAATTGGTTGATTCAATTCCTCGGATCACTGAGGAACTGCAGAGTTGTGTTCTAGAGGCTGCCAATTTAAATGTTACTCTGGGAAGGTTAGGAAGGCAGGTAAGGCACTCTGGGCTAGCTGGACTTGGGTGCGGACATACTGATGGGTAAGTGACTTAGCGCTCACATTCCGAGGTCCTGTGTTTCCTGGCACAGTTCTACACATACAGAATCCCTGCAACAGTAAATACATAAAAATAATATTAACATTGTGTTTTTTGTTCCATGCCAGACTCGTCACCGTCTCACAATATTTCACAATTAAAGCACTTTCAATATTAATTATTGAAAACATACTCACTGCTGTTACTCATCTATCTTAAACAGCTAATAGCTAATGACAAAGCCAATAGGCCTGGCTGGTTTTAGGAATATGTCGGTGGTTGTGGTATATATCTGGATGTCATAACAGAAGTCTCAAAAGGCATCAAAACACCGGTCTGGTGGCACACTATGCGAATCACAGAAATGTTGTTTATATGTTTAAGCCACTCTCTTAATTACACAGGCCACAACCCTTTTAGAGACCAACACCTCACGTTTTCTATTTTGCTAAAAAGTCTGCAATTATTGATGCCTATGACAACAGCTGCACATATCTGCCAAGTTTTCAGTCCCCTCATGTGTGACATTTTCATGTGTTCAATATGTTCATGTGTGACATTTGAATGCCTTATGTGTGACACTTTGAGTAACACAATATCACAGATGCAAAAAGGTATTTATAATGCAACAACCTACAGAAATGACACCATTTTGTGTGTAATAGTGTTCTTGAAACTGCTATGGTTATTAAGTGTTTTTGACCACAAGAAATAAGGCTATTTTGTAACTTTTCCTTGGGGTCCCCTCACGTGGATATTAAAGGTTCTATTACGATATCAGTCATAAAGCCTCCAAACTTAGGTCAGAGGCTTTATGACTGACATTGTCAGTTGCACATCCCATTGGCTGATTACAATACACCCTGTTGGAATTGAAACCGGCTGGTCATTCTGGCTGGCTTCCGACAGGCTAAAGAACCGGCCCGTAATCCATATGGACGGGGTTTTACGCCAGCCGAATTACGATGCACGGTTTCTGGCAAGCTTCCCATGCTGGGCTTTCAATCACAAGGAGGGTCTGCTTGCTGCCTCAGTAGTCTGTGCTTCTTCCTGCCAGGCGCCGGTCTGCTGTCCTCGTGTTTCTTTCATGCTGCTGATAATGTTAGCAGCATGAGAGAAGCCCCAGGATAGGTCGGAGCGGGGTGCCTTGATGCTCCATCAGGCCCTTGGATTCTGTGCCTGCTCTCCACTCAGCTGTCTAAGACAGCTAGGTGGAGAGGTTTAAAATGTACATGTTGGGCATTCAGCCAAGACAGCCAAAGTGACATGCGCATTTTAAACCTGAGTAGCCAGCAACACTGCTCTCTGCTGCCAGTCACCAGCTGTGGCCTCACCCAGCTGTTCCACTCTGCTCAGATGAGATCAAAAATGAAATGGTCAACTCAAGCCGGTGGACGGATCTGGTATATTCTAGTACCCCACCCCTCGCTACATGCTGTATTTGCATGGATCGCTTCTGGGTTGGACTGGGCCACGAGGAGAGGATGCGAGGAAGGTGGCTTCCATGACAGCAGGCAGGCTTTTATGCTTAAGAACCAGAAGAGGGAACTACCAGGTTTCTCGCTGCAGTGAGTGAGCTCCTTGCTACTTCTGCTCAGCGAGGTCTCTTGCCTGTTGTCGCTGGGTTGGATTCCATCTCATTCTGGTGGTAACCTAGCAGATAAGCTTTGACAATATGCTTGAGAACACAATGGAGCCCTCTTAGTTTTACTAATATTCTTCCCTAGCAAAAGATATTGAGGTAGACTATGTGGCAGCCACAATGTAGAGGATTCAGTTCTGCAACTGCAGCTTCATCCCTCATTCTACAGAAGGGCAAAAGGACGTTTAAGCTTCCTCTGCACAGCACAAGGAGAAAACATCCAGCAACATCCAATCAGTGACAATGTCTAAAGCAGCATCATCTATGGATTTAGTGATACAGATGGTATGTGATGGTGATGGCCTGGTCAATGCAATTCCATATATGGTAGGTAATCAGGTAAACAAGGCGCTGTAGATGCTGTGATGGGTGTTACTGCTGTACTTATCAACTATTTTCACAGTACATTATACAAGAGTGCAGTTACTCTGCCCAATGTGTGCAAGAATCCTGGGCCTATTAACACACACTGGTAGTAGTGAGGGGCTTGTCCTAAGGCTGTTATATAGTGATGATATAGACAGAGAGGATGTAGCCTTATGGCTAAAGCGGTCCACCTCGAAGATGGGGGACCTTGTTTGAGTCTTGGCAACGACGCTCACATCCTGTGATTCTGGGCAAATTACTTAGGGCCATATGCATGAAACTTACGTTTTGCGATTCTCAAATAGCGATATTTAGAGAATCGCTATTTGAGAATCGCAAAATGCAATGTATGTAGGATTTGCAAATAATTTTGCGAATCCTACATATTCCTTAATTGCGAATCGCAAATTGCAATTCGCAGTTAAGGTACACCTCCCCATTCATTCCTATTGGCCTAGAGGCCCATAGCATGAATGGGAAGACATTCTCAATTTGCAATTTGAGAAGATGTTTGTGATGAAACGTCATTCCCAGTGTGTATGTTTGTGCGGACTGATGTATGCTGGGAAATGTATAGGATCAAACACATACCTGCATCATCTACTGTTCTCTATTCCTTTTCACAATACTGTGATGCATAGCTACATGAACACTTACTGGCAAATTGAACATAATTCTCATGTGTAGGCCAATTTAGTCCACATTCCAACTTGCATGCGGTTGAATGTCTATAGCACAGTGGTCGGATATGCTAGTGCTCAAAATTCTATGTTGGATAGTGTTTGCAGCCAATGTACAGGGTACCATCTACCAGCACATCTCTGACAATTAAAAGTGATGAAAGTGCCTAACAAATGTATAAGTGCTTTCAATGTGGGACTCAGAGGTAAATTGTCTCGCATTTAATAGTCAAGATTGTGACATTCGTATCCTTCATACATCATGCTGAGCTTACCTGCTTTCCTGGTGAGCCATAGAGCTGGGCATATAGGCGAAGGGCCTCTCCAACAAGAGTCTCCACGCACCTGTTTGGCATGGCATGGTTGCTTTCAGAGGTGGCACATAGCAACTGATGGCGAGGAGGTGTTAATGGCAGCAGTGTCTGTAGGCATGTGAGGATGTTTTTAAAACTGCAGCGTACATCTACGGTGCATGCGCGGATGTGAACGTAGACACACACAGCCATTGGATGACCCCAATCACATTCCCCAACATTGGCCTATGGTAGAGACTGTTGTGCAGGTAACTGCCAACTCGCAGTCCTCGACAGTTGGCGGTAGAAGACTTATTCATACTATTTACGAGCTCAGGCATCTGCCAGGTCAGTGGTCGAGTGTAATGTGTTACAAATTGCATATTAGCACTTTCTGAGTGTCTATTTGTCAGTTTATAAAGCATGAACACCACACCATATGAATGGGACACTGATACTTTAAACACTCCAATCCCATTTCATATACTGTACAGAACTATATTTATGCATTGCATTGATCAGCACATATCTGCAATGAGATCAGCGACATGTGTAATGCGGTACCCGCTTATACATGTCTTTAACACCTCACTTTAGTGCTGTTTCCCTAGTTTTATATGATGTGCATAACCAAGTTACAGGGCTGTGATTGTGACTTTGTTAATCAAGGTTTAGTCCTTCTGGATGCTAAAAATGTCCTGACACATAGGGGTCGATTCCGATTCGGGAATAACTGTTCCGAATAGCCGTACGTAGCATTTTCCCCGTACCAATTGTACCCTGCAACGTCCCCCGTACGTACGATGGAGTACGATTCGTACCAGGAGCTGGACTCCATACGAATCGTACAGAGAACGTACAAATCTAATCCCCGTATGAATCTCCCTTGGAACCCGCTGTACGCGTTATCTATACGGTTCGCGGCTGGTTTTTCCGACCCAGCTAGTACGATTCGTGTCGGGTACGCACCATACAGCGCTTTTTCTACGGGAGCCGAAAACATCCGGAGAAGCAGAGTTCGCCTCGAAACAGGTATGGAACGCCCCCTGGGTACGGTCCGTACACCCCATGATCGCAGGGGTACGGTGCGTACCCCTGCGATCATGGGGTGTACGCACCGTACCCCGCGATCATGGGTTGTACGCACCGTACCCCATGTTCTCTGGGTGTACGGTGCGTACACCCTGCGATCGCAGGGTATGGTGCATACTCCCCATGATCGTAAGGGTACGCACCGTACCCCTGCGATCATGAGGTGTACGGACCGTACGGTGTGTATGTGATTGTATGCTTTTCCGTACGAATCACCCTTACCTGACGAGGATCGTAGGAATCGCGTCCTCATACCCTGGTCCGGATAATACTCGTCGGCTCATACGGCATGTTTACGATTCGTACGGAGAGGGCTCCAATACGAATCGTACGGACGTTTTTTTTCACCCGGATCGGAATCGACCCCATGATGTTGCCCTTACAGGTCAGCTACATGTACATTTGCAAACTGAGAGCACTAATAATGTTCCATGTACTTCTCACATAGGTACCCTGGGAGAGGGAGGAGACTGCATCCTCCACTTTCCGACCACTTCCTGACCTACACACTATGCAGGACTGGCACGTAATGTAGAAATGATGATTACATCAATAGACCATCCTGGATCTGAATCATCATTTGGAGCTGGACCTCTGACCTAAACTTAACAGTCAACACAGTATTACCCCACTTGTCAAAGTAATGTCAGTTTTGCATGTGTTTGGCCATTGGCTCATTTCAATTTACTGTAGTTACTTTAGGTGGAATGTGGCAACCGATGTTCAGTCTTGTCCTGACAGCATTGTTGAATCATGTGGGCAGCCACATCTAGTTGCCCAGGCATGAGGCTTTAGCCACATTGAAGGCAGATTTATATGGAATTGGCCTCATCCCACATCTTAGTGGATCCATTGATGGCTCCCGTATTACCTTAGTAGCACTACATGACAGACAGCAAGTCTATTGGAACAGGAAGAACTACCACTCTATCAACGTGCAAGTTGTCTGTTTAGCAGATCAGTATCTCTCCAACATCTGTACCCGGTTTCCAGGATCTGCACATGATCGGTTTGTCCTTCGGAACTGTAGCATACCACAGCTGATGCATGTAAGCTAAGTTATTGTCAGGATCCATCAAACTGTCCACTGCCTTCCGCAGTCCAGCAGTAGTGGGGGAACTAATCAGGGTGAACCACAAGGCGCTAGGTGCATTTCACTCACTTATATCCTACCTAGGAAAACTGCCTGTCAGGTGGGGTCTCCTAGCATGTTCTCAACGAATGTCAGACAAAATATCATAGGACAAAAAATCGAAATACTAAAATATCGGAGCAATAATATCGATGTCAGAAATATCATTAAAATATAGAAATAAAAAATATATATTGTTTTTTAATGAAAAAAAATGTAAAAACAAAAATAATATTTAAAAATGTAATAAACATAGTTAAAAATATTTTATAATTTTTAAAATTAATAAGTAATATACATAATTTAATAAAAACAATTACACATATACATATAATATATAATATAAATGCTTACTTAATAATCAGTTTTAATAATTACTTTAATAACTTATAAATAGTTAAAAATATTGCAAATTACAAATTCATCTATACACATAAAATATTAACATACATAAAAATTAAATCATTATGCGAAACAAGATAAAAAATCAAATTTACCTTTAATATTTTTATAATTAATTACATACTACATTAACTAAAACAATACAAAAAATATTAAGTAACAGAGGGAATAAAATACTATCCCAACTCCAAAAAAAAACAACAGTAAGGAAAATGTTGGATAGCGTAGGGGTAAACATGACTATTCCCAGTCCAAAGAGTGCAACAGTAGGGAAAGTGTTGGATAGCGTAGAGGTACAAATTACTATTCCCACTCCAGAGAGTGCAACAGTAGGGAAAGTGTTGGATAGCGTAGGGGTAAAAATTACTATTCCAACTCCAGAGAGTGCAACAGTAGGGAAAGTGTTGGATAGCGTAGGGGTAAAAATTACTATTCCCACTCCAGAGAGTGCAACAGTAGGAAAAGTGTTGGATAGCTTAGAGGTAAAAATTACTATTCCCACTCCAGAGAGTGCAACAGTAGGGAAAGTGTTTGATAGCGTAGAAGTTAAAAATAACATACTTATAAATAAATTAACATTTTAAAATATTAAAAAAAAATATTAAATAAATCTAAACTATTTACAAATACCAATAAATGATTATTAAAAACATAATTACCAATGAATAATTAAGTAACAATAAATTAATAATAACTACCAATTATTAATAACTAATACATATTCATTACCAATTATTAAACATTGAACAAAAAAGTCTTTATTATAACAAAAGCATATTAATTATTAAAAAGTAATTATCAATAAACTAATATTGAACAATTTTATAATTTGTTATACCAAAAATATTAATTATCAAACATGAATGACCAATTAATAATTACTTATTAATATATCAATTAGAAATGTCAATACATAATATTTAGTGATATTTATTTACCAATTAATGATTACACAACAATGCATTATTTTTCATAACCCAAATATTATACTTTTAAATAATTACAAATTAATAATTAATATCCAATACATAAATTATCAATACCCAATTATAAATGTAATAATTACTTAATTACATATCAATTACTTTACACACTATTCCCCTATAAAAGCACAACAAACTCCAATAATAAAATAATACACTTAATATAATTATCAATTAATTAAAATTAATTACCAATTAATAACAATTAATTACCAATTAACAACAATATAAGTTACAATACCAATGAATAAAAAGAAATTATTACTTAATTACATTTAAATTACTTCCCACCCTATTCCCCTATAAACCCAGAACCCGCTACGGAACATAATTATCAATACATCAATTAATTGAAATTAATTACCAATTAATAGAAATTAATTACCAATTAATAATTATTTAACAAAAATGTAATTAACAATACCAATTAATAAAAATAAATTATTACTTAATTACATTTAAATTACTTCCCACCCTATTCCCCTAATTCCTAAAAATTAATAATTAATTTAGTATAATAAATTACTTCCCACCCTATTCCCATATAAACCCACAACCCACTACAGTACTCAAATACTAAATTAACTTAAAATAACATTAAAAGAAAAATAACATATACATATTAATTACTTAGTAATATACATAAAAATCATATAAAAATTGACATTGACATTACTAACATCGATATTAGTAACATCGATATTACTTACGTAGATATAAAAAAACCGATATTACTTACCTTTGAAATTCTGTCATTTCAATATTTAAAAAATCGATATTACTTACCTACTATATTCTGTCCCTCGGATATTTTAACTTCGATATAATTGTAGGTAGATATTTAAATTTGGATATTTTTTATATTATTTTGATATTATTATTATATTGATATATTTTGATATTTAAATTTTGATATTTTGTCTGCCCACTGTTCTCAACACATGCCTCTTTCACTCCCTGTGTTCCCTGAGGAAGAAAAGCTAACTTGTATTTCTTTAATTCTCTGCTCTGGTATGTGGTGGTGTTTTTCTTATCTTTGTTTCCAAGGCCACGCCAGAGCTTGACTCAGCAATCTCCATGACTCAGCAGCATCCATGACTCAGCAACCTCCATGACTCAGCAGCCTCCATGACTCAACACACCTCCATGACCCAGCAACCTCCATGACTCAGCAACCTCCATGACTCAACAAGTCTCCATTACTCAGCAACCTCCATGACTCAGCAGTCTACATGACTCATCAGCTTGGCGAAAGGTATTTAACACTGAACCAAGCTCGTCTTCAGTGCTTCGCATTGAGTTTCCTGCTGAAGATCCTTCGGCGTGACATCTCTTCTCTGCAGGTGCTGGTCGGATGAGTCCTGTTCCATCCTTGCTGCTGCTCCTTGCAGAGATAAGTCTAAATCCTTTTTGGGCTACATTTGACTCTTGTGGTCAGTGGACTTTCTATTATTTTGACTCCCGGCTCACTTCTGGTTATCGAGGAAATATTGGGTAACTGTGCAGAAAACTCTTCACAGTCAGAAAAATTCCTGACTCTGCTTCCTATATAACACTTCCCTCTTGTTCCTGCTCAGCTTACTTTATGCTACTTTGCCTGGATTTTGGTCATTTCCTCCCTATAACATTTATATAATTCATGCATACTTTTTGCTGATAGAAGTGTATATTATTATTGCAGTGTTTATCATTACCCTGTTACATCTCTGTTTTTTCTCACTGAAAGAAGGACTTGGTAACGCTCTCAAGCCTTGATCATATTTCAGCTGAAGGATACAGTTCATGTCTTATCTCATTGAAATAAGAATGTATGGTGTGCTTATGTTTAATCTTCATTCGCACAATATTGTGTGAGTGTGTATTTATCGTTGGCGCAATATTGTGTGAGTGTATTTATTTTTGGCGCCATATGGTGTGAGTGCAGTTCTGATTTTTTTAAATCATTCTAAAAGACCTCTTTTAACGTGAACCAATGCAGACGTTAATGCATGATTTATGTAATTGATTATTTGTGTTCTTTTTTATGTCTTTTACTTGTGCTGCAGGGGCTGGTCTCCATACTCATTCCTAGTTTTAGAACAGATGTCCAAGATTGTTCTGTGACCCCTAGTTTGCTTCGCCACTGGCACAAACACACACCAGTTGTTTTTTTCTTTATGTAAGCTTTTTATTTTAACTATTCATTTTAGTTTATTGTTTGTTCCCGAACCCCCTTCCCGTGAGATTATTGGATGAGCACTGGTGTCTCTGGTTCAGTGTTCGTCAGACGGTTTCTGGGGATTGTTGGGGTCCAGCTGACTCTGCGTGTCCAGCAGAGAGAAGAAGGCATTCCAACGTTCATCTTCCAAGATTGGTTCCTGATAGTTATTCAAAAGAGTGATGTAAATATCTGAGTGTGTGATTAAATGGTGCCCTTCTATCTATCTCCCACCTAGGAGACTCAGCGTATCCCAACCAGCCATGGTTGTTTGCCCCGCTGAGGAATTCTACAGAGGTAGGGGAAGTCCACTTTAAGGAGGCTCATGGAAGAACAGGGAGGCCAGTGGAGTGGCTTTCAGGCTTGTGAAAACTAGATTCAGATGCCTGGACAGGATGGGTAAAGGTGACCTGTAAAGGTGAGTCAGATCATCGTGGCCTGCTGCATCCTCTACAATATTGCCATGCGATGGAACATTACATTTCAGAGGATGAAGGCCATCTAGCACTATCGGGTGGGGGCAGACAAATCCCAAGAGTAGATGAAGAGCAGATTTGCATGCGGATGTCATCCATAACTACTTCTCCTGATGGTAAATATAGTGTGAGATTTACAACTCCAGAACAAACTAGGTACTGTTGGGGTGATGTTCGGACAAAATGATTGTAGTTAGTTAGTCTGACCATGTAGTTTGTAGGTCAATTTGGTGATGGTATATGTTTTGGTAGTGGAAGTAATGGAGCCGATTTGACTGTTCCTTTGGGCAGGGAACTTCAGAAGATGACCTTGTGAAGTATTTCATATATATGTTTGCACAACTATTCTCTGTGTTGTCTGTTTAGATATCCTCCCCATGCTGTCTTCATTTGAACATTTAAGAGTTGTGACTTCAATAGGTATGTGTTGCTGTTCCTATGTACAGAGTGAACATGGATTGTTCCTGGGACTGTGTGTCATGGAGTTTGCGTGTACCAATCTGTAAAAAAAGACAGCTTGCACTGCGATAGTTTGCGAATAGCCTAGATTTTTTGGGACGTATGCATTGTGGTACATCGGTACTAAAGTAATGTATGTGCCATCATCTGACCCTAGAAATCATTGTATTGTGCCAAAATAATCAAATCCTGCCTTCACATGGTCTCATTTATCATTGTCTATGACCTGTATGTAGCTGTTGCTGTGTGTCTTCATTGTGGGATATTAGCGCTTTCAACACATAACTGACATGTATTTGTGTTATTCCACCTGATGGAAGTAGCACTGGATTGAGAAGACTCTGTGTTCAAGAACTGTAATACTGACATGTCTGTGAACAGAAATGATTGCTGTAGTAAAATATTTATGGGGTAACCTACGTATGCATGTCTGATGTTGTTATGCTATTTTGTTGTTGGCCATGGTGAGAGATATTGACAGATTTGTCTCCTCATACCATGTTGTGTATGTCTGTTAGTACAGATATACACATTGACTCTGAATGACTCTGAGTGATGCAGATATTGATGAGGTGTCAGACTTCATGTCTTACAATGAACCAACACATTTAATTCAAATGTATTAAGCCAGTTCATATGTATGTATGTCATTACGTGAACTGCTAGTAAACAAAGGTTAAACCACTATCTTTCTGACAATATATCCATGCTTCCAGTGGTTGCAACTGTTAAACTTGATAAACTGGACATGGTTGTTCTGTTACAAAGTAAAATGCATAACTGAGAACGAAAAACAATAAAAGTTTTGTTGTATTGTACAATTCATTTACAGTACAAACAAAAGTGAGGGACATAAATGTGATAGGTGGCTACCATGAGAGTACAACCTGAGGAATACTGTCATGGTGAATAAAAGCATTGGAGTAGATTCCATACTGTCTGTAGTCCAATGTCCGAGATACTTCTCACAACAGAATGGGAAAAGTGGAGAGGTATAATCAAGAACATGAATGTGTCTCACACACAGGAACCATATTAGGTATGAGATGGCTCTTGGCAGTGGTTCTGATCTGGCCAGACTACCCTTCTGAAGTCTTACAAGTGCATCCGCTCTTTCTGGGGGAGGGGGGATTGAAAGCTGCTGAGGCAAAGGTGCTTGCAGGTGAAAACCCCTCTGTCAGGGCCTTCTTTCCTGTGGCTGCTGCTGAGGTTGGTGATGGGAAAGTGTTTGGGCCACAGGCAGGGGTAGTTGAAATTGGGAAAGTCATGCAGAGTGTGCTGTTGATGTCCTGCAGCACCCCTACCAAGGAAGCCACCTGAGTAGAGAGGCCGGCCACCTCGGGGCAGACCCCAGCCACCCTAGTGTACATTCCTGCCACCTAGTTGCATAGGGCCTCTACCTCAGTTCTAAAGCCGGCCACCTCAACCCGGATTCCCGCAACCTCCTAGTGTGTTGACACATGCAGCTACTTCATTTCACTGACATGGATTTGGACCTGGCCCAAAACACCGTGAGAATCCTGGTAAATGCCCAGGACTTGTGTGATGGCAGCCTGGGCATCAGTATCAACAGTGAACTCACTCTTTGGCTCCACAATGGTGGCCCTCCCATGATGGCTAGCCCCACTGCCCCATGGACTGCATCCTCTGACTGGGTCCTGGCTCCTGACAGCCTGTGGTCGTGGTGACTGTCCGAGCAGCCAGAACTGGGGGACAGTAGATTGTACTGCCTGTGCTAGGTGCACTAGTTGTGGGGTCGGATGATGTGGTGGGAGGCGGGGACCCAGTGAGCCCAACTGTTGACGTCTGCCCAGGCTGACCAGATGGGCCAGGATGGTCATCGATGTCCAAAGCTTCAGGAAGACGGTCTTCAGTGAGGGCTAGTTCTTCATCCAGATCTTCAGAGGGGTGCTGGTGGCATTCCTGTGTCTGCTCTTCAGCAGTGTTGGGTTTACCTGTTGAGGAAAATATTGACAGTCAATGAGAGATTAGTTATGTGTACATCTAGGTTGTATGTGCCAAGAACATCGTGGAACTGGAAAGTGTGAAATCTTTTATTGTTTACTTCATTTAGCAATTTCATGAGGTCTTTAAGTCAGACAATGTATCGGATTTCCACATCTCATGGGATGTGTGGTTATCTGTGAACATAAGTTTATGCATTGTTGCATCATCAATAACCTACACCAACAGGGTATCATTCTGATGTGTATCATTCCAAAGGCCATAGATGTTGAAATGTAAGCAACAATCAGCTTGGATGCATGAGCGGCATAGTTATTCCTATTATGGGACTGTGAGCATGGGTTCACCTGACATTGGTAAGTGAGGTGTTATATCGTAACTCAGACCAACATCAGTCATAGTTTATGTGTATAGGACAACACCAACCAAAGCTGTCTTATATGTATTTGTGAATACAAATGTCTGTACATCACAGATTTAATGAGTAGTGATATATCATTAACAATATGGCTGCCAGGTGGGAATGGATGTAAAGGAGTGTAGCATGCTGTATGGAAGCTGTATGGAAGTGGAGAGACATAACCTCATGGTAACTGTAGTCAATTGAATGAGACTTTTTCAACGGCTGAAAAAAGGTAAGCTACTTGAATCATGATAGGTCAGTAGCAAGATAGCTGCAAGGTGAGATTGGGGGTAAACGAGTGTAGCATGTTGTATGGAAGTGGAGAGACAAGGCCTCATGGTAGCTGTAGTCACTTGAATGAGCCTTTAGCAAGATCTGACACAAGGTAAGCTACTTGAGTCGTGATAGGTCCAAAGAACGATGGCTGCCGGGTGAGAGTGGGTGTAAAGGAGTGTAGCATGGTATATTGAGTTGAAGAGACAAGGCCTCATTGTAGCTTTAGTCAATTGAATGAGATTTTAGCAACAGCTGACAAAGGGTAAGCTACTTGAGTAGTGATAGGTCGGTAGCAAAAAGACTATCAGGTGAGAATGGGGGTAAAAGACTTATGGTGTCATATGCACCAGTAGTCAATGAAGCCAACAAACAGACATCTCAGGCACTTTCTATGTGGCATGTTCAGGGAGTAGTTGTAATCGACATTTGCAAAGGCAGTGCTGATAGCAAAAAGGGCATTTTGTAATATTGTGGCAGTTTACAATGTGTAGTTCACCAGAGTCTCTTCCTCCATCTATTCCTTCCAAGCCCTCAGTGTGCAGGATGGCCAAGACCTTCTCCTCCCAGGGTAAGGGTTGGAATAGCATACTGGAAGGGCCACCCTCAGTCCTCTGTGCCTCTTGGTGGTAGCTGCCACATTTGCCACACACCTTGCTCTGGAGTTCATTCCACCTCTTCCTAATGTCATTCTGTGTGCACAGGGTGTGCCCAACAGCATTTACTCAGTTGACTATACTTTTTCATATTGCCACTTTCGTACTCTGATGAGTGTGCTTGACTTGGGCTCCAAACTGCTAGGGCTCTACTCTAATGATTTCGTCCACCATGACTCTTAATTTGTGTTCACTGAAGGTAGGTTTCGTAGGTCCCTTGGTGAAGAAAAAAACTGGAAAGCTGGTTTAACTGAATTATACAAACACAAGATGATGAGATAGGTTTTAAAAAATGGTAAATGGGTGGTGGAGAATGATAAGCGAAAGTTTTGAAAAAAATGTGTGTATACCTCAATTGACCGCCTATGCGAGAACCGCCACTGGCTGTGCACCACTGTGAGACCACCAGTGGCAATTTGCACTCGTAATATGCTCAGCGGTCATAACGCTATCCTGGTGGCATCCGCCCCCTCACTGCTGACAATTCACACTGCCGAGTCTGCTACAGGGCCGTTGATAGACCTTCATGCTGGTGGTGTGTGCCAGACTGCCCAATTCCTAATACGCAGCCAGCAGTCGTGTGGAATAGGAGGGCGCAGTTCCCTAGCAGTTGGACGCCAAACTCGCAATCAGGTCCAGAATTATTAACATGATGAATTGGATATGCCTCTGTCCATGTGGTAAGAGGGACGTGTCACTCTGTATTATGTCAATTGCAGGAGACGCAATGTTACTCAGAATAAATTAATGTGTATAAAGTAGTCATACCTTTAGAAACTACAGCTAAAACTTTTTCTAAATTCACTCTGTCAGCTTGCTGCTGTGAAACCTTTAACAATTCATTATATATTGTATACAAAAACATTTTTGAAATGGCTATCTAGGACCTAACAAAAAATCCTGTAAATCCATGTCATCAGAAAGGAGAGACAAGCGTACTGGGGTGAATGTACGACATTGTTCTGCATTCTGTCCATCGCCTGTTGTTTTTGCAATTGTCACCCAGATTGGGATGGGTATGCTCAGACGTGAGTCCTGTGCTCTCCATGCCACTGAAATCAAGCTATCCAGGCTGATGAGGGCTGAATGCCCGAATCCGGTCCTTGGATGCTTGTTTCCAGTCCAGGGAGGACCTGGCTTGGCAGTTCGGGCTGGACTGTTCCCATGGGGCACAGGGTCAAGACTGATTTGCATATGGCTGGGTTCAAACTGGAATGGCATGGTGAGCAAAAAACAATGGATTTAGGCCCAGATATCTGTACTGGGATGAATGTATGACATTGTTCCGCATTCTGTCCATCACCTGTTGTTTTTGCAATTGTCACTCCGAGTGGGACGGGTATGCTCAGACATGAGTCCTGTGCTCTCCGTGCCACTGGAATCAAGTTATCCAGGCTGATGAGGGCTGAAAGCCCGAAACCGGTCCTTGTATGCTTGTTTCCAGTCCAGAGAGGAACTGGCTTGGCAGTTCGATCTGGACTGTTCCCATGGGGCACAGGGTCAAGACTGATTTGCATATGGCTGGTTTCAAACTGGAATGGCATGATGAGCAAAAAAACTATGGATTTAGACCCAGATCTCTGTACTGGGGTGAATGTATGACATTGTTATGCATTTTGTCCATCACCTGTAGTTTTTGCAACTGTCACCCCGAGTGGGACGGGTATGCTCAGACGTGAGTCCTGTGATCTCCATCCATGCCACTGGAATCAACCTATCCAGGCTGATGAGGGCTGAAAGCCCGAAACCGGTCCTTGGATGCTTGTTTCCAGTCCAGGGTGGACCTGGCTTGGCAGTTCGGGCTGGGTTGTTCCCATGGGGCACAGGGTCAAGACTGATTTGCATATTGCTGGGTTCAAACTGGAATGGCATGGTGAGCAAAAAAACAATGGATTTAGGCCCAGATCTCTGTACTGGGGTGAATGTATGACATTGTTCTGCATTCTGTCCATCACCTGTTGTTTTTGCAATTGTCACTCCGAGTGGGACGGGTATGCTCAGACGTGAGTCCTGTGCTCTCCATGCCACTGGAATCAAGCTATCCAGGCTGATGAGGGCTGAAAACCCGAAACCGGTCCTTGCATGCTTGTTTCCAGTCCAGGGAGGAACTGGCTTGGCAGTTCGAGCTGGACTGTTCCCATGGGGCACAGAGTCAAGACTGATGTGCATATGGCTGGTTTCAAACTGGAATGGCATGATGAGCAAAAAAACTATGGATTTAGACCCAGATCTCTGTACTGGGGTGAATGTATGACATTGTTCTGCATTCTATCCATCACCTGTTGTTTTTGCAACTGTCACCCCGGGTGGGACGGGTATGCTCAGACGTGAGTCCCGTGCTCTCCATGCCACTGGAATTAAGCTATCCAGGCTGGTGAGGGCTGAAAGCCTGAAACCGGTCTTTGGATGCTTGTTTCCAGTCCAGGGAGGACCTGGCTTGGCAGTTCGGTATGGACTGTTCCCATGGGGCACAGGGTCAAGACTGATTTGCACATGGCTGGGTTCAAACTGGAATGGCATGGTGAGCAAAAAAACGATGGATTTAGGCCCAGATCTCTATACTTGGGTGAATGTATAACATTTCTGCATTCTGTCCATCACCTGTTGTTTTTGCAATTGTCACCCCGAGTGGGACGGGTATGCTCAGACGTGAGTCCTGTGTTCTCCATCCATGCCACTGGAATCAATCTATCCAGGCTGATGAGGACTGAAAGCCCGAAACCGGTCCTTGGATGCTTTTTTCCAGTCCAGGGAGGACCTGGCTTGGCAGTTCGGGCTGGACTGTTCCCATAGTGCACAGGGTCAAGACTGATTTGCATATAGCTGGGTTCAAACTGGAATGGCATGGTGAGCAAAAAAACTATTGATTTAGGCCCAGATCTCTGTACTGAGGTGAATGTATGACATTGCTCTGCATTCTGTCCATCACCTGTTGTTTTCGCAATTGTCCCTCCGAGTGGGATGGGTATGCTCAGATGTGAGTCCCGTGCTCTCCATGCCACTGGAATCAAGCTATCCAGGCTGTTGAGGGCTGATAGTCCGAAACCGGTCCCTGGATGCTTGTTTTCAGTCCAGGGAGGAACTGGCTTGGCAGTTCGAGCTGGACTGTTCCCCTGGGGCACAGGGTCAAGACTGATTTGCATATGGCTGGTTTATTTATTTTTTATTTTATTTTATTGAATTTATATTGCGCACAGCTACCCGCAATGGGTTTCCCGGCGCCAGGTACAGACTGGAGAGAGAAATCAGGTAACACTAAAAGGAATCACAAAGGATGAAAAAAGTTAAAACAAAAAAGTCTTCAACTTTTTTCGGAAGGGCAGAAGATTAGTTTCTGTTTTTAATGCCAATGGGAGGGCATTCCACATCTTTGGTCCAAGATATGCAAAAGAACTGCCTCCCATTTTTGCCAGTCGAATTCTGGGGATCAGGAAATCGCCATTATTTGAAGACCTTAAGGAACGGCCAGGTAAATAAGGCTGAGCGAGATTATGCAGATATGTAGGAGCAGAACCCTGACGGATCTTAAACAGAAGACACAGTGTTTTGAAGGTCACACGTTCAGAGATTCTCAGCCAGTGTAGATCACGTAAGGCTTGCGTTGCGGACGTTCTCCGTGGAACATTACGCAAGAGGCGAGCAGCTGAATTCTGTACCACTTGTAGTTTGTGGATTGTTGCTTTATTCGCTCCAAGATAAAGCACATTGCCATAGTCGATCCGTGACATCACAAGAGCCTGTACGACTGTTCTTCGGGTGGATTCGGGCAGCATCCATAAGATCTTCTGCAGCCAACGTAAGGTGTTAAAACAGACTGCAGCGACCTTAGTCACCTGCTGCCTCATCGAGAGTTTGTCGTCAAGTAAGATTCCGAGGTTACGAGCGACAGGCACGGGGGTAGGCAGAGGACCCATATCACATGGCCAATGGCTAGAGCCCCATAGATCTTTGTGCTTGCCTAATATAATAACCTGCGTTTTCTCGCCGTTTAGCTTTAGCAGATGGTCTTGCATCCAAGCTGCGACGCGAGATAGGCCAACTTTAAGGGCGGAAGCTTCCTGAACCCTGCTGCCAGAAAGAGAAAACACAATCTGCGTGTCGTCAGCATATGAGTATATGGACAGACCGGCATCCTCTACGATGGAAGCAAGAGGTCGGATGTAAATATTAAACAACAATGGGCTTAATATATACCCTTGAGGGACGCCGTAGGTTGAAGAATAAATCGCAGATTCAGCCTTGTTTGAGAAAACCTGAAAGGTGCGCTCATTCAAAAATGAGGCCACCCAGGCAAGCGCAGATCCAGTAACACCAAGGGAGCGGAGGGACTCCAAAAGGATGGAATGAGAAACGGTATCGAACGCCGCGCTTAAGTCAAGAAGAATAAGCGCGAAGGTCTCACCGCGATCGATACCGTGTCGGAGCCGCTCGGTCACCCCGAGGAGTGCGGATTCAGTTGAGTAATTAGCGCGAAAGCCTGATTGGGATGGATGGAGATATCCCACGTTTTCAACAAACTCGTTGAGCTGAGTGTTAACATGACGTTCCAATATTTTGGAGCACGCTGGCAGCAGGGATATAGGCCTAAAGTTGGCAAGGTTTGTGATGTCGGCACCAGATTTTTTAAGCAGAGGAACCACCATGGCGTGTTTCCAATCCTGTGCCACTTGAGATTCAATAAGAGAGATGTTTAATAGCCTCATTAGGAATCTCCGTGGTTCAAGGTCTAGTTGTTTTAGTATCTTCATAGGAACTGGGTCCCGAGGGGAGCCAGACCTGATACTATGTAAACAGGACAGGAAGGAGGCATCATCAAATGGTAACCAGTTGTCAATAAATACAGTGGGAGAGAGAAAGACACAGCGGGAAGAATCAGGTTGAGGTGACTCAGTTGGTCGTAAAGAGGAGGCCAGGGATTGATGGATTCCCTCAACCTTAGATACGAAAAAATCCGCAATGGCATTGCACTGTGTACCATTCAGCGCCGGCAAGGAAGGAATAGTATCTGCTCCAGTAAGTTTTTTTACCGTGGCAAAGAGGGTCCGAGGACAGTTTTGCGTTTGCGTAATAGTAGTGGCGATATAGGTGGCCTTAGCACGTTTGCAGTTTGCATGATAGATTTTTAACTCATCTTTATAGGTGACTTTGCAAACGGCAGAATATGAATTCCTCCACTTCCTCTCCAAGGCTTTGCATTTAGCACGTTGGATTTTCAACTCGTCGGAAAACCAAGGTGCAGGAGGACGTAGAGATCTATGCTTGCTACTCGCACGGGGAGCAAGATCAGTCACAGCGTCCGTCAGCCAACGGGAAATGGGAATGTTTAGATCCTGATCTGTACTGACAGAAGCCGGAATCGACTCCGTCAGACGCATGTTGAAAGCAACCATGTCAAGCCTATCCCAGCGGTAGGACGATTTGATTTCCTCCGCATGAGCATGGACCGAGAAAGAACCGGGAGGTAACATAAAATGTACCGCATAGTGATCAGACCAATGTAGTGGACCCGCCAATGAAGTGCAATCAAACGAAAGGGTCGAAATAATGGGGTCCAATAAATGGCCTGCGATGTGGGTAGCCCCTGAGTTACAAAGATTGAGATTAAACACCTCAAAGGTCTGATAAAAAAGTTTTGTTCTGGGGGTTATTTGCCTCTTCTAAATGGATGTTTAGGTCACCGAGGATAGTGAAGTTATTTGATTTCAATACTGTTACTGATAGGCAATCAACAAGTGAGGGAATCCATGAAGCTGCGTTCCCGGGCGGCCGATAAATTAGCAGACCGGAAAGTGTCAGTCGGGGGTTAACCCTTAGTTTAAATAATGCTGCCTCACTACCTGGAAGATGTACTTGTTCCAGTTTGCATTGATAGATGGACTTAAAAATGATTGCGATTCCGCCGCCTGCTTTGCCGGAAGGTCTGTCCTGATGCAGTACAACGTAATTGGGAGGAATAGCTGTAGCAATATCCGGACCCGAGCTGGCATGTAGCCATGTCTCGGTCAGGAACAATGCATCAGGAGATTCATCACAAATGAAATCATGGATGTTGAATTTATTCTTAGGAAGCGATCTACAATTGAGGCTCCAAAAATGGAGAGGAGCTAAGGCTGATGATGAAATACAACCCTTAGAAGGCTTCCTCTTTCCCCGGTGATGTTTTATATTTAATTGCGTCTTGGAAAGCTGCATTTTACCAGTAGAAAAACCACACCCAGTACATGTAAAATAGTGAGTGGGCAAAATACATAAAGTGCAGTTAATAAAAATGGAAGGACGCAGAGCGTGTAGTGCTAAGGAGGTGTAATGTAAACGGTCGTCCTGTTTAAACATACCTGGAGGCATGCTGACAGAGGCCGGCCCGTCCTGCCACCCGTACTCAGTGCGGACGAGCGCAGACGGGCAGGACTCTGGCACGACTCCGGCACAGCGCAGGCGTCACCACTGCGCGTCCCGCTGCGCGGGGGGGACGACTTTAAATAGGCACTCCCCGGAAGAAGGACGAGCGTAGGAAGGCTCCAAGATGGCGCCCGCCGATTTGAACTGGTGCCCAAAGCAAGATGGCGCTAAAAAACGAAGCCCCAAACCTCCCACGGACCCAGGACCCACCAAAACGGTGGTGAGGCTTCCTTTAAATGCAGTAAGTGGGGGGGGGGAAATAAAGACCAGCGAGGTCTATTTAAAACCAGGGGAAATATAAATAAAATAAACAGAGATACAAAATAGGGATTATTAAAATTTTCAAGCGCCAGCAGCAGCGCGCTATCAGCAATGTTACCTGTAAGGGAAAGCAGGCATCAGGGGTCCGCCTTAAATAGGCACTCCCCGGAAGAAGGACGAGCGTAGGAAGGCTCCAAGATGGCGCCCGCCGATTTGAACTGGTGCCCAAAGCAAGATGGCGCTAAAAAACGAAGCCCCAAACCTCCCACGGACCCAGGACCCACCAAAACGGTGGTGAGGCTTCCTTTAAATGCAGTAAGTGGGGGGGGGGAAATAAAGACCAGCGAGGTCTATTTAAAACCAGGGGAAATATAAATAAAATAAACAGAGATACAAAATAGGGATTATTAAAATTTTCAAGCGCCAGCAGCAGCGCGCTATCAGCAATGTTACCTGTAAGGGAAAGCAGGCATCAGGGGTCCGCCTTAAATAGGCACTCCCCGGAAGAAGGACGAGCGTAGGAAGGCTCCAAGATGGCGCCCGCCGATTTGAACTGGTGCCCAAAGCAAGATGGCGCTAAAAAACGAAGCCCCAAACCTCCCACGGACCCAGGACCCACCAAAACGGTGGTGAGGCTTCCTTTAAATGCAGTAAGTGGGGGGGGGAAATAAAGACCAGCGAGGTCTATTTAAAACCAGGGGAAATATAAATAAAATAAACAGAGATACAAAATAGGGATTATTAAAATTTTCAAGCGCCAGCAGCAGCGCGCTATCAGCAATCAAACTGGAATGGCATGACAAGCAAAAAAACGATTGGTTTAGGCCCAGATCTCTGTACTGGGGTGAATGTATGACATTGTTCTGCGTTCTGTCCATCACCTGTTGTTTTTGCAATTGTCACCCCGAGTGGGACTGGTATGCTCAGACGTGAGTCCCATGCTCTCCATGCCACTGGAATAAAGCTATCCTGGCTGATGAGGGCTGAAAGCCTGAAACCTGTCCTTGGATGCTTGTTTCCAATCCAGGGAGGACCTGGCTTGGTAGTTTGGGCTGGACTGTTTCCATGGGGCACAGGGTCAAGACTGATTTGCACATGGCTGGGTTCAAACTGGAATGGCATGGTGATCAAAAAAACGATGGATTTAGGCCCATATCTCTATACTTGGGTGAATGTATAACATTTCTGCATTCTGTCCATCACCTGTTGTTTTTGCAATTGTCACCCCGAGTGGGACGGGTATGCTCAGACGTGAGTCCTGTGTTCTCCATCCATGCCACTGGAATCAATCTGTCCAGGCTGATGAGGACTGAAAGCCCGAAACCGGTCCTTGGATGCTTTTTTCCAGTCCAGGGAGGACCTGGCTTGGCAGTTCGGGCTGGACTGTTCCCATAGTGCACAGGGTCAAGACTGATTTGCATCTGGCTGGGTTCAAACTGGAATGGCATGGTGAGCAAAAAAGACAATGGATTTAGGCCCAGATCTCTGTACTGGGGTGAATGTATGACATTGCTCTGCATTCTGTCCATCACCTGTTGTTTTCGCAATTGTCCCTCCGAGTGGGATGGGTATGCTCAGATGTGAGTCCCGTGCTCTCCATGCCACTGGAATCAAGCTATCCAGGCTGTTGAGGGCTGATAGTCCGAAACCGGTCCCTGGATGCTTGTTTTCAGTCTAGGGAGGAACTGGCTTGGCAGTTCGAGCTGGACTGTTCCCCTGGGGCACAGGGTCAAGACTGATCTGCATATGGCTGGTTTCAAACTGGAATGGCATGACAAGCAAAAAAACGATGGATTTAGGCCCAGATCTCTGTACTGGGGTGAATGTATGACATTGTTCTGCATTCTGTCCATTACCTGTTGTTTTTGCAACTGTCACCCCGAGTGGGACAGGTATGCTCAGACGTGAGTCCTATGCTCTCCATGCCACTGAAATCAAGCTATCCAGGCTGATGAGGGCTGAATGCCCAAATCCGGTCCTTGGATGCTTGTTTCCAGTCCAGGGAGGACCGGGCTTGGCAGTTCGGGCTGGACTGTTCCCATGGGGCACAGGGTCAAGACTGATTTGCATATGGCTGGGTTCAAACTGGAATGGCATGGTGAGCAAAAAAACAATGGATTTAGGCCCAGATATCTGTACTGGGATGAATGTATGACATTGTTCCGCATTCTGTCCATCACCTGTTGTTTTTGCAATTGTCACTCCGAGTGGGACGGGTATGCTCAGACATGAGTCCCGTGCTCTCCATGCCACTGGAATCAAGTTATCCAGGCTGATGAGGGCTGAAAGCCCGAAACCGGTCCTTGTATGCTTGTTTCCAGTCCAGAGAGGAACTGGCTTGGCAGTTCGAGCTGGACCGTTCCCATGGGGCACAGGGTCAAGACTGATTTGCATATGGCTGGTTTCAACCTGGAATGGCATGATGAGCAAAAAAACTATGGATTTAGACCCAGATCTCTGTACTGGGGTGAATGTATGACATTGTTATGCATTTTGTCCATCACCTGTAGTTTTTGCAACTGTCACCCCGAGTGGGACGGGTATGCTCAGACGTGAGTCCTGTGATCTCCATCCATGCCACAGGAATCAACCTATCCAGGCTGATGAGGGCTGAAAGCCCGAAACCGGTCCTTGGATGCTTGTTTCCAGTCCAGGGTGGATCTGGCTTGGCAGTTAGGGCTGGATTGTTCCCATGGGGCACAGGGTCAAGACTGATTTGCATATTGCTGGGTTCAAACTGGAATGGCATGGTGGATTTAAGCCCAGATCTCTGTACTGGGGTGAATGTATGACATTGTTCTGCATTCTGTCCATCACCTGTTGTTTTTGCAATTGTCACTCCGAGTGGGACGGGTATGCTCAGACGTGAGTCCCGTGCTCTCCATGCCACTGGAATCAAGCTATCCAGGCTGATGAGGGCTGAAAGCCCGAAACCTGTCCTTGTATGCTTGTTTCCAGTCCAGGGAGGACCTGGCTTGGCAGTTCGGTATGGACTATTCCCATGGGGCACAGGGTCAAGACTGATTTGCACATGGCTGGGTTCAAACTGGAATGGCATGGTGAGCAAAAAAACGATGGATTTAGGCCCAGATCTCTATACTTGGGTGAATGTGGCTCAGGGGTTAGAGGCAGCAGACCCGGAAGCTGAGATCGGTCCTGGACCAGGGTTCAATTCCCCGCCTCGGCGGGTCTTGGGCTAAAAATTCCACGGACTCGATAATTCTCGCTCCGGTGCCTCCTCGACTCACGGGTTCACACTCTGCGACTCTGGGCAATAGCTTGCTTAATCTCCACAACGGCCCCTCGCGGCGGGATGCCTGACTTTCACCTTGTGGATACCCTGCTATCTCACAGGGGAATACCAGGAAGGGTTCCCTAAGCAAGCGCCGGGACACCCACTGCGGGTAGCTGTGCGCTATATAAGCTCAACTACATTTACATTTACATTTACAATGTATAACATTTCTGCATTCTGTCCATCACCTGTTGTTTTTGCAATTGTCACCCCGAGTGGTACGGGTATGCTCAGACGTGAGTCCTGTGTTCTCCATCCATGCCACAGGAATCAACCTATCCAGGCTGATGAGGGCTGAAAGCCCGAAACCGGTCCTTGGATGCTTGTTTCCAGTCCAGGGTGGATCTGGCTTGGCAGTTTGGGCTGGACTGTTCCCATAGTGCACAGGGTCAAGACTGATTTGCATATGGCTGGGTTCAAACTGGAATGGCATGGTGAGCAAAAAAACAATGGATTTAGGCCCAGATCTCTGTACTGGGGTGAATGTATGACATTGCTCTGCATTCTGTCCATCACCTGTTGTTTTTGCAACTGTCACCCCGAGTGGGACGGGTATGCTCAGACGTGAGTCCCGTGCTCTCCATGCCACTGGAATTAAGCTATCCAGGCTGGTGAGGGCTGAAAGCCTGAAACCGGTCTTTGGATGCTTGTTTCCAGTCCAGGGAGGACCTGGCTTGGCAGTTCGGTATGGACTGTTCCCATGGGGCACAGGGTCAAGACTGATGTGCATATGGCTGGTTTCAAACTGGAATGGCATGATGAGCAAAAAAACTATGGATTTAGACCCAGATCTCTGTACTGGGGTGAATGTATGACTTTGTTCTGCATTCTGTCCATCACCTGTTGTTTTTGCAACTGTCACCCCGAGTGGGACGGGTATGCTCAGACGTTAGTCCTGTGCTCTCCATGCCACTGGAATCAACCTATCCAGGCTGATGAGGGCTGAACGCCCAAAACCGGTCCTTGGATGCTTGTTTCCAGTTCAGGGTGGACCTGGCTTGGCAGTTCGAGCTGGACTGTTCCCATGGGGCACAGAGTCAAGACTGATGTGCATATGGCTGGTTTCAAACTGGAATGGCATGATGAGCAAAAAACTATGGATTTAGACCCAGATCTCTGTACTGGGGTGAATGTATGACATTGTTCTGCATTCTATCCATCACCTGTTGTTTTTGCAACTGTCACCCCGAGTGGGACGGGTATGCTCAGACGTGAGTCCCGTGCTCTCCATGCCACTGAAATTAAGCTATCCAGGCTGGTGAGGGCTGAAAGCCTGAAACCGGTCTTTGGATGCTTGTTTCCAGTCCAGGGAGGACCTGGGTTGGCAGTTCGGTATGGACTGTTCCCATGGGGCACAGGGTCAAGACTGATTTGCACATGGCTGGGTTCAAACTGGAATGGCATGGTGAGCAAAAAAACGATGGATTTAGGCCCAGATCTCTATACTTGGGTGAATGTATAACATTTCTGCATTCTGTCCATCACCTGTTGTTTTTGCAATTGTCACCCCGAGTGGGACGGGTATGCTCAGACGTGAGTCCTGTGTTCTCCATCCATGCCACTGGAATCAATCTAGCCAGGCTGATGAGGACTGAAAGCCCGAAACCGGTCCTTGGATGCTTTTTTCCAGTCCAGGGAGGACCTGGCTTGGCAGTTCGGGCTGGACTGTTCCCATAGTGCACAGGGTCCAGACTGATTTGCATATGGCTGGGTTCAAACTGGAATGGCATGGTGAGCAAAAAAACAATGGATTTAGGCCCAGATCTCTGTACTGGGGTGAATGTATGACATTGCTCTGCAATCTGTCCATCACCTGTTGTTTTCGCAATTGTCCCTCCGAGTGGGATGGGTATGCTCAGACGTGAGTCCCGTGCTCTCCATGCCACTGGAATCAAGCTATCCAGGCTGATGAGGGCTGATAGTCCGAAACCGGTCCCTGGATGCTTGTTTTCAGTCCAGGGAGGAACTGGCTTGGCAGTTCGAGCTGGACTGTTCCCCTGGGGCACAGGGTCAAGACTGATTTGCATATGGCTGGTTTCAAACTGGAATGGCATGACAAGCAAAAAAACGATGGATTTAGGCCCAGATCTCTGTACTGGGGTGAATGTATGACATTGTTCTGCATTCTGTCCATTCCCTGTTGTTTTTGCAACTGTCACCCCGAGTGGGACGGGTATGCTCAGACGTGAGTCCTGTGCTCTCCATGCCACTGAAATCAAGCTATCCAGGCTGATGAAGGCTGTATGCCCAAATCCGGTCCTTGGATGCTTGTTTCCAGTCCAGAGAGGAACTGGCTTGGCAGTTCGGGCTGGAATGTTCCCATGGGGCACAGGGTAAAGACTGATTTGCATATGGCTGGGTTCAAACTGGAATGGCACGGTGAGCAAAAAAACAATGGATTTAGGTCCAGATATCTGTACTGGGATGAATGTATGACATTGTTCCGCATTCTGTCCATCACCTGTTGTTTTTGCAATTGTCACTCCGAGTGGGACTGGTATGCTCAGACATGAGTCCCGTGCTCTCCATGCCACTGGAATCAAGTTATCCAGGCTGATGAGGGCTGAAAGCCCGAAACCGGTCCTTGTATGCTTGTTTCCAGTCCAGAGATGAACTGGCTTGGCAGTTCGAGCTGGACTGTTCCCATGGGGCACAGGGTCAAGACTGATTTGCATATGGCTGGTTTCCAACTGGAATGGCATGATGAGCAAAAAAACTATGGATTTAGACCCAGATCTCTGTACTGGGGTGAATGTATGACATTGTTCTGCATTCTGTCCATCACCTGTTGTTTTTGCAACTGTCACCCCGAGTGGGACGGGTATGCTCAGACGTGAGTCCCGCGCTCTCCATGCCACTGAAATCAAGCTATCGAGGCTGTTGAGGGCTGATAGTCCGAAACCGGTCCCTGGATGCTTGTTTTCAGTCCAGGGAGGAACTGGCTTGGCAGTTCGAGCTGGACTGTTCCCCTGGGGCACAGGGTCAAGACTGATTTGCATATGGCTGGTTTCAAACTGGAATGGCATGACAAGCAAAAAAACGATTGGTTTAGGCCCAGATCTCTGTACTGGGGTGAATGTATGACATTGTTCTGCGTTCTGTCCATCACCTGTTGTTTTTGCAATTGTCACCCAGAGTGGGACTGGTATGCTCAGACGTGAGTCCCATGCTCTCCATGCCACTGGAATCAAGCTATCCTGGCTGATGAGGGCTGAAAGCCTGAAACCTGTCCTTGGATGCTTGTTTCCAATCCAGGGAGGACCTGGCTTGGTAGTTCGGGCTGGACTGTTTCCATGGGGCACAGGGTCAAGACTGATTTGCACATGGCTGGGTTCAAACTGGAATGGCATGGTGAGCAAAAAAACGATGGATTTAGGCCCAGATCTCTATACTTGGGTGAATGTATAACATTTCTGCATTCTGTCCATCACCTGTTGTTTTTGCAATTGTCACCCCGAGTGGGACGGGTATGCTCAGACGTGAGTCCTGTGTTCTCCATCCATGCCACTGGAATCAATCTGTCCAGGCTGATGAGGACTGAAAGCCCAAAACCGGTCCTTGGATGCTTTTTTCCAGTCCAGGGAGGACCTGGCTTGGCAGTTCGGGCTGGACTGTTCCCATAGTGCACAGGGTCAAGACTGATTTGCATCTGGCTGGGTTCAAACTGGAATGGCATGGTGAGCAAAAAAACAATGGATTTAGGCCCAGATCTCTGTACTGGGGTGAATGTATGACATTGCTCTGCATTCTGTCCATCACCTGTTGTTTTCGCAATTGTCCCTCCGAGTGGGATGGGTATGCTCAGATGTGAGTCCCGTGCTCTCCATGCCACTGGAATCAAGCTTTCCAGGCTGTTGAGGGCTGATAGTCCGAAACCGGTCCCTGGATGCTTGTTTTCAGTCTAGGGAGGAACTGGCTTGGCAGTTCGAGCTGGACTGTTCCCCTGGGGCACAGGGTCAAGACAGATTTGCATATGGCTGGTTTCAAACTGGAATGGCATGACAAGCAAAAAAACGATGGATTTAGGCCCAGATCTCTGTACTGGGGTGAATGTATGACATTGTTCTGCATTCTGTCCATTCCCTGTTGTTTTTGCAACTGTCACCCCGAGTGGGACGGGTATGCTCAGACGTGAGTCCTGTGCTTTCCATGCCACTGAAATCAAGCTATCCAGGCTGATGAAGGCTGATGCCCAAATCCGGTCCTTGGATGCTTGTTTCCAGTCCAGGGAGGACCTGGCTTGGCAGTTCGGGCTGGAATGTTCCCATGGGGCACAGGGTAAATACTGATTTGCATATGGCTGGGTTCAAACTGGAATGGCATGGTGAGCAAAAAAACAATGGATTTAGGACCAGATATCTGTACTGGGATGAATGTATGACATTGTTCCGCATTCTGTCCATGACCTGTTGTTTTTGCAATTGTCACTCAGAGTGGGACTGGTATGCTCAGACATGAGTCCCGTGCTCTCCATGCCACTGGAATCAAGTTATCCAGGCTGATGAGGGCTGAAAGCCCGAAACCGGTCCTTGTATGCTTGTTTCCAGTCCAGAGAGGAACTGGCTTGGCAGTTCGAGCTGGACTGTTCCCATGGGGCACAGGGTCAAGACTGATTTGCATATGGCTGGTTTCAAACTGGAATGGCATGATGAGCAAAAAAACAATGGATTTAGGCCCAGATCTCTGTACTGGGGTGAATGTATGACATTGCTCTGCATTCTGTCCATCACCTGTTGTTTTCGCAATTGTCCCTCCGAGTGGGATGGGTATGCTCAGACGTGAGTCCCGTGCTCTCCATGCCACTGGAATTAAGCTATCCAAGCTGATGAGGGCTGATAGTCCGAAACCGGTCCCTGGATGCTTGTTTTCAGTCCAGGGAGGAACTGGCTTGGCAGTTCGAGCTGGACTGTTCCCCTAGGGCACAGGGTCAAGACTGATTTGCATATGGCTGGTTTCAAACTGGAATGGCATGACAAGCAAAAAAACGATGGATTTAGGCCCAGATCTCTGTACTGGGGTGAATGTATGACATTGTTCTGCATTCTGTCCATTCCCCGCTGTTTTTGCAACTGTCACCCCGAGTGGGACGGGTATGCTCAGACGTGAGTCCTGTGCTCTCCATGCCACTGAAATCAAGCTATCCAGGCTGATGAAGGCTGAATGCCCAAATCCGGTCCTTGGATGCTTGTTTCCAGACCAGGGAGGACCTGGCTTGGCAGTTCGGGCTGGAATGTTCACATGGGGCACAGGGTAAAGACTGATTTGCATATGGCTGGGTTCAAACTGGAATGACATGGTGAGCAAAAAAACAATGGATTTAGGTCCAGATATCTGTACTGGGATGAATGTATGACATTGTTCCGCATTCTGTCCATCACCTGTTGTTTTTGCAATTGTCACTCCGAGTGGGACGGGTATGCTCAGACATGAGTCCCGTGCTCTCCATGCCACTGGAATCAAGTTATCCAGGCTGATGAGGGCTGAAAGCCCGAAACCGGTCCTTGTATGCTTGTTTCCAGTCCAGAGAGGAACTGGCTTGGCAGTTCGAGCTGGACTGTTCCCATGGGGCACAGGGTCAAGACTGATTTGCATATGGCTGGTTTCAAACTGGAATGGCATGATGAGCAAAAAAACTATGGATTTAGACCCAGATCTCTGTACTGGGGTGAATGTATGACATTGTTCTGCATTCTGTCCATCACCTGTTGTTTTTGCAACTGTCACCCCGAGTGGGACGGGTATCGTCAGACGTGAGTCCCGCGCTCTCCATGCCACTGAAATCAAGCTATCGAGGCTGATGAGGGCTGAAAGCCCAAAACCGGTCCTTGGGTGCTTGTTTCCAGTCTAGGGAGGCCCTGGCTTGGCAGTTCGGGCTGGACTGTTCCCATGGGGCACAGGGTCAAGACTGATTTGCATATGGCTGGGTTCAAACTTGAATGGCATGGTGAGCAAAAAAACAATGGATTTAGGCCCAGATCTCTGTACTGGGGTGAATGTATAACATTTCTGCATTCTGTCCATCACCTGTTGTTTTTGCAATTGTCACCCCGAGTGGGACGGGTATGCTGAGACGTTAGTCCTGTGCTCTCCATGCCACTGGAATCAATCTATCCAGGCTGATGAGGGCTGAAATCCCGAAACCAGTCCTTGGATGCTTGATTCCAGTCCATGGAGGACCTGGCTTGGCAGTTCGGGCTGGACTGTTCCCATGGGGCACAGGGTCAAGACTGATTTGCACATGGCTGGGTTCAAACTGGAATGGCATGGTGAGCAAAAAAACTATGGATTTAGACCCAGATCTCTGTACTGGGGTGAATGTATGACATTGTTCTGCATTCTGTCCATCACCTGTTGTTTTTGCAATTGTCACTCCGAGTGGGACGGGTATGCTCAGACGTGAGTCCCGTGCTCTCCATGCCACTGGAATCAAGCTATCCAGGCTGTTGAGGGCTGATAGTCCGAAACCGGTCCCTGGATGCTTGTTTTCAGTCCAGGGAGGAACTGGCTTGGCAGTTCGAGCTGGACTGTTCCCCTGGGGCACAGGGTCAAGACTGATTTGCATATGGCTGGTTTCAAACTGGAATGGCATGACAAGCAAAAAAACTATGGATTTAGACCCAGATCTCTGTACTGGGGTGAATGTATGACATTGTTCTGCATTCTGTCCATTACCTGTTGTTTTTGCAACTGTCAACCCGAGTGGGACGGGTATGCTCAGACATGAGTCCCGTGCTCTCCATGCCACTGGAATCAAGTTATCCAGGCTGATGAGGGCTGAAAGCCCGAAACCGGTCCTTGTATGCTTGTTTCCAGTCCAGAGAGGAACTGGCTTGGCAGTTCGAGCTGGACCGTTCCCATGGGGCACAGGGTCAAGAATGATTTGCATATGGCTGGTTTCAAACTGGAATGGCGTGATGAGCAAAAAAACTATGGATTTAGACCCAGATCTCTGTACTGAGGTGAATGTATGACATTGTTATGCATTTTGTCCATCACCTGTAGTTTTTGCAACTGTTACCCCGAGTGGGACGGGTATGCTCAGACGTGAGTCCTGTGATCTCCATCCATGCCACTGGAATCAACCTATCCAGGCTGATGAGGGCTGAAAGCCCGAAACCGGTCCTTGGATGCTTGTTTCCAGTCCAGGGTGGACCTGGCTTGGGAGTTCGGGCTGGATTGTTCCCATGGGGCACAGGGTCAAGACTGATTTGCATATTGCTGGGTTCAAACTGGAATGGCATGATGAGCAAAAAAACAATGGATTTAGGCCCAGATCTCTGTACTGGGGTGAATGTATGACATTGTTCCGCATTCTGTCCATCACCTGTTGTTTTTGCAATTGTCACTCCGAGTGGGACGGGTATGCTCAGACGTGAGTCCCGTGCTCTCCATGCCACTGGAATCAAGCTATCCAGGCGGATGAGGGCTGAAAGCCCGAAACCTGTCCTTGTATGCTTGTTTCCAGTCCAGGGAGGAACTGGCTAGGCAGTTCGAGCTGGACTGTTCCCCTGGGGCACAGGGTCAAGACAGATTTGCATATGGCTGGTTTCAAACTGGAATGGCATGACAAGCAAAAAAACGATGGATTTAGGCCCAGATCTCTGTACTGGGGTGAATGTATGACATTGTTCTGCATTCTGTCCATTCCCTGTTGTTTTTGCAACTGTCACCCCGAGTGGGACGGGTATGCTCAGACGTGAGTCCTGTGCTCTCCATGCCACTGAAATCAAGCTATCCAGGCTGATGAAGGCTGATGCCCAAATCCGGTCCTTGGATGCTTGTTTCCAGTCCAGGGAGGACCTGGCTTGGCAGTTCGGGCTGGAATGTTCCCATGGGGCACAGGGTAAATACTGATTTGCATATGGCTGGGTTCAAACTGGAATGGCATGGTGAGCAAAAAAACAATGGATTTAGGTCCAGATATCTGTACTGGGATGAATGTATGACATTGTTCCGCATTCTGTCCATCACCTGTTGTTTTTGCAATTGTCACTCCGAGTGGGACGGGTATGCTCAGACATGAGTCCCGTGCTCTCCATGCCACTGGAATCAAGTTATCCAGGCTGATGAGGGCTGAAAGCCCGAAACCGGTCCTTGTATGCTTGTTTCCAGTCCAGAGAGGAACTGGCTTGGCAGTTCGAGCTGGACTGTTCCCATGGGGCACAGGGTCAAGACTGATTTGCATATGGCTGGTTTCAAACTGGAATGGCATGATGAGCAAAAAAACTATGGATTTAGACCCAGATCTCTGTACTGGGGTGAATGTATGACATTGTTCTGCATTCTGTCCATCACCTGTTGTTTTTGCAACTGTCACCCCGAGTGGGACGGGTATCCTCAGACGTGAGTCCCGCGCTCTCCATGCCACTGAAATCAAGCTATCGAGGCTGATGAGGGCTGAAAGCCCAAAACCGGTCCTTGGGTGCTTGTTTCCAGTCTAGGGAGGCCCTGGCTTGGCAGTTCGGGCTGGACTGTTCCCATGGGGCACAGGGTCAAGACTGATTTGCATATGGCTGGGTTCAAACTTGAATGGCATGGTGAGCAAAAAAACAATGGATTTAGGCCCAGATCTCTGTACTGGGGTGAATGTATAACATTTCTGCATTCTGTCCATCACCTGTTGTTTTTGCAATTGTCACCCCGAGTGGGACGGGTATGCTGAGGCGTTAGTCCTGTGCTCTCCATGCCACTGGAATCAATCTATCCAGGCTGATGAGGGCTGAAATCTCGAAACCAGTCCTTGGATGCTTGATTCCAGTCCATGGAGGACCTGGCTTGGCAGTTCGGGCTGGACTGTTCCCATGGGGCACAGGGTCAAGACTGATTTGCACATGGCTGGGTTCAAACTGGAATGGCATGGTGAGCAAAAAAACTATGGATTTAGACCCAGATCTCTGTACTGGGGTGAATGTATGACATTGTTCTGCATTCTGTCCATCACCTGTTGTTTTTGCAATTGTCACTCCGAGTGGGACGGGTATGCTCAGACGTGAGTCCCGTGCTCTCCATGCCACTGGAATCAAGCTATCCAGGCTGATGAGGGCTGAAAGCCTGAAACCTGTCCTTGTATGCTTGTTTCCAGTCCAGGGAGGAACTGGCTTGGCAGTTCGAGCTGGACTGTTCCCATGGGGCACAGAGTCAAGACTGATGTGCATATGGCTGGTTTCAAACTGGAATGGCATGATGAGCAAAAAAACTATGGATTTAGACCCAGATCTCTGTACTGGGGTGAATGTATGACATTGTTCTGCATTCTGTCCATCACCTGTTGTTTTTGCAACTATCACCCCGAGTGGGACGGGTATGCTCAGATGTGAGTCCCGTGCTCTCCATGCCACTGGAATTAAGCTATCCAGGCTGGTGAGGGCTGAAAGCCTGAAACCGGTCTTTGGATGCTTGTTTCCAGTCCAGGGAGGACCTGGCTTGGCAGTTCGGTATGGACTGTTCCCATGGGGCACAGGGTCAAGACTGATTTGCACATGGCTGGGTTCAAACTGGAATGGCATGGTGAGCAAAAAAACGATGGATTTAGGCCCAGATCTCTGTACTGGGGTGAATGTATGACATTGCTCTGCATTCTGTCCATCACCTGTTGTTTTCGCAATTGTCCCTCCGAGTGGGATGGGTATGCTCAGATGTGAGTCCCGTGCTCTCCATGCCACTGGAATCAAGCTATCCAGGCTGTTGAGGGCTGATAGTCCGAAACCGGTCCCTGGATGCTTGTTTTCAGTCCAGGGAGGAACTGGCTTGGCAGTTCGAGCTGGACTGTTCCCCTGGGGCACAGGGTCAAGACTGATTTGCATATGGCTGGTTTCAAACTGGAATGGCATGACAAGCAAAAAAACGATGGATTTAGGCCCATATCTCTGTACTGGGGTGAATGTATGACATTGTTCTGCATTCTGTCCATTACCTGTTGTTTTTGCAACTGTCAACCCGAGTGGGACGGGTATGCTCAGACATGAGTCCCGTGCTCTCCATGCCACTGGAATCAAGTTATCCAGGCTGATGAGGGCTGAAAGCCCGAAACCGGTCCTTGTATGCTTGTTTCCAGTCCAGAGAGGAACTGGCTTGGCAGTTCGAGCTGGACCGTTCCCATGGGGCACAGGGTCAAGAATGATTTGCATATGGCTGGTTTCAAACTGGAATGGCGTGATGAGCAAAAAAACTATGGATTTAGACCCAGATCTCTGTACTGAGGTGAATGTATGACATTGTTATGCATTTTGTCCATCACCTGTAGTTTTTGCAACTGTTACCCCGAGTGGGACGGGTATGCTCAGACGTGAGTCCTGTGATCTCCATCCATGCCACTGGAATCAACCTATCCAGGCTGATGAGGGCTGAAAGCCCGAAACCGGTCCTTGGATGCTTGTTTCCAGTCCAGGGTGGACCTGGCTTGGGAGTTCGGGCTGGATTGTTCCCATGGGGCACAGGGTCAAGACTGATTTGCATATTGCTGGGTTCAAACTGGAATGGCATGATGAGCAAAAAAACTATGGATTTAGGCCCAGATCTCTGTACTGGGGTGAATGTATGACATTGTTCCGCATTCTGTCCATCACCTGTTGTTTTTGCAATTGTCACTCCGAGTGGGACGGGTATGCTCAGACGTGAGTCCCGTGCTCTCCATGCCACTGGAATCAAGCGATCCAGGCGGATGAGGGCTGAAAGCCCGAAACCTGTCCTTGTATGCTTGTTTCCAGTCCAGGGAGGAACTGGCTAGGCAGTTCGAGCTGGACTGTTCCCATGGGGCACAGAGTCAAGACTGATGTGCATATGGCTGGTTTCAAACTGGAATGGCATGATGAGCAAAAAAACTATGGATTTAGACCCAGATCTCTGTACTGGGGTGAATGTATGACATTGTTCTGCATTCTATCCATCACCTGTTGTTTTTGCAACTGTCACCCCGAGTGGGACGGGTATGCTCAGACGTGAGTCCCGTGCTCTCCATGCCACTGGAATTAAGCTATCCAGGCTGGTGAGGGCTGAAAGCCTGAAACCGGTCTTTGGATGCTTGTTTCCAGTCCAGGGAGGACCTGGCTTGGCAGTTCGGTATGGACTGTTCCCATGGGGCACAGGGTCAAGACTGATTTGCACATGGCTGGGTTCAAACTGGAATGGCATGGTGAGCAAAAAAACGTTGGATTTAGGCCCAGATCTCTATACTTGGGTGAATGTATAACATTTCTGCATTCTGTCTATCACCTGTTGTTTTTGCAATTGTCACCCCGAGTGGGACGGGTATGCTCAGACGTGAGTCCTGTGTTCTCCATCCATGCCACTGGAATCAATCTATCCAGGCTGATGAGGACTGAAAGCCCGAAACCGGTCCTTGGATGCTTTTTTCCAGTCCAGGGAGGACCTGGCTTGGCAGTTCGAGCTGGACTGTTCCCCTGGGGCACAGGGTCAAGACTGATTTGCATATGGCTGGTTTCAAACTGGAATGGCATGACAAGCAAAAAAACGATGGATTTAGGCCCAGATCTCTGTACTGGGGTGAATGTATGACATTGTTCTGCATTCTGTCCATTCCCTGTTGTTTTTGCAACTGTCACCCCGAGTGGGACGGGTATGCTCAGACGTGAGTCCTGTGCTCTCCATGCCACTGAAATCAAGCTATCCAGGCTGATGAGGGCTGAATGCCCAAATCCGGTCCTTGGATGCTTGTTTCCAGTCCAGGGAGGATCTGGCTTGGCAGTTCGGGCTGGAATGTTCCCATGGGGCACAGGGTAAAGACTGATTTGCATATGGCTGGGTTCAAACTGGAATGGCATGGTGAGCAAAAAAACAATGGATTTAGGCCCAGATATCTGTACTGGGATGAATGTATGACATTGTTCCGCATTCTGTCCATCACCTGTTGTTTTTGCAATTGTCACTCCGAGTGGGACGGGTATGCTCAGACATGAGTCCCGTGCTCTCCATGCCACTGGAATCAAGTTATCCAGGCTGATGAGGGCTGAAAGCCCGAAACCGGTCCTTGTGTGCTTGTTTCCAGTCCAGAGAGGAACTGGCTTGGCAGTTCGAACTGGCCTGTTCCCATGGGGCACAGGGTCAAGACTGATTTGCATATGGCTGGTTTCAAACTGGAATGGCATGATGAGCAAAAAAACTATGGATTTAGACCCAGATCTCTGTACTGGGGTGAATGTATGACATTGTTCTGCATTCTGTCCATCACCTGTTGTTTTTGCAACTGTCACCCCGAGTGGGACGGGTATGCTCAGACGTGAGTCCCGCGCTCTCCATGCCACTGAAATCAAGCTATCGAGGCTGATGAGGGCTGAAAGCCCAAAACCGGTTCTTGGGTGCTTGTTTCCAGTCTAGGGAGGCCCTGGCTTGGCGGTTCGGGCTGAACTGTTCCCATGGGGCACAGGGTCAAGACTGATTTGCATATGGCTGGGTTCAAACTGGAATGGCATGGTGAGGAAAAAAACAATGGATTTAGGCCCAGATCTCTGCACTTGGGTGAATGTATGACATTGTTCTGCCTTCTGTCGATCACCTGTTGTTTTTGCAACTGTCACCCCGAGTGGGACGGGTATGCTCAGACATGAGTCCCGTGCTCTCCATGCCACTGAAATCAAGCTATCCAGGCTGATGAGGGCTGAAAGCCCGAAACCGGTCCTTGGATGCGTGTTTCCAGTCCAGGGAGGACCTGGCTTGGCAGTTCGGGCTGGACTGTTCCCATGTGGCACAGGGTCAAGACTGATTTGCATACGGCTGGGTTCAAACTGGAATGGAATGGTGAGCAAAAAAACAATGGATTTAGGCCCAGATCTCTGTACTGGGGTGAATGTATAACATTTCTGCATTCTGTCCATCAACTGTTGTTTTTGCAACTGTCACCCCGAGTGGGACGGGTATGCTCAGACGTGAGTCCCGTGCTCTCCATGCCACTGGAATTAAGCTATCCAGGCTGGTGAGGGCTGAAAGCCTGAAACCGGACTTCGGATGCTTGTTTCCAGTCCAGGGAGGACCTGGCTTGGCAGTTCGGTATGGACTGTTCCCATGGGGCACAGGGTCAAGACTGATTTGCACATGGCTGGGTTCAAACTGGAATGGCATGGTGAGCAAAAAAACGATGGACTTAGGCCCAGATCTCTATACTTGGGTGAATGTATAACATTTCTGCATTCTGTCCATCACCTGTTGTTTTTGCAATTGTCACCCCGAGTGGGACGGGTATGCTCAGACGTGAGTCCTGTGTTCTCCATCCATGCCACTGGAATCAATCTATCCAGGCTGATGAGGACTGAAAGCCCGAAACCGGTCCTTGGATGCTTTTTTCCAGTCCAGGGAGGACCTGGCTTGGCAGTTCGAGCTGGACTGTTCCCCTGGGGCACAGGGTCAAGACTGATTTGCATATGGCTGGTTTCAAACTGGAATGGCATGACAAGCAAAAAAACAATGGATTTAGGCCCATATCTCTGTACTGGGGTGAATGTATGACATTGTTCTGCATTCTGTCCATTCCCTGTTGTTTTTGCAACTGTCACCCCGAGTGGGACGGGTATGCTCAGACGTGAGTCCTGTGTTCTCCATCCATGCCACTGGAATCAATCTAGCCAGGCTGATGAGGACTGAAAGCCCGAAACCGGTCCTTGGATGCTTTTTTCCAGTCCAGGGAGGACCTGGCTTGGCAGTTCGGGCTGGACTGTTCCCATAGTGCACAGGGTCCAGACTGATTTGCATATGGCTGGGTTCAAACTGGAATGGCATGGTGAGCAAAAAAACAATGGATTTAGGCCCAGATCTCTGTACTGGGGTGAATGTATGACATTGCTCTGCATTCTGTCCATCACCTGTTGTTTTCGCAATTGTCCCTCCGAGTGGGATGGGTATGCTCAGACGTGAGTCCCGTGCTCTCCATGCCACTGGAATCAAGCTATCCAGGCTGATGAGGGCTGATAGTCCGAAACCGGTCCCTGGATGCTTGTTTTCAGTCCAGGGAGGAACTGGCTTGGCAGTTCGAGCTGGACTGTTCCCCTGGGGCACAGGGTCAAGACTGATTTGCATATGGCTGGTTTCAAACTGGAATGGCATGACAAGCAAAAAAACGATGGATTTAGGCCCAGATCTCTGTACTGGGGTGAATGTATGACATTGTTCTGCATTCTGTCCATTCCCTGTTGTTTTTGCAACTGTCACCCCGAGTGGGACGGGTATGCTCAGACGTGAGTCCTGTGCTCTCCATGCCACTGAAATCAAGCTATCCAGGCTGATGAAGGCTGTATGCCCAAATCCGGTCCTTGGATGCTTGTTTCCAGTCCAGAGAGGAACTGGCTTGGCAGTTCGGGCTGGAATGTTCCCATGGGGCACAGGGTAAAGACTGATTTGCATATGGCTGGGTTCAAACTGGAATGGCACGGTGAGCAAAAAAACAATGGATTTAGGTCCAGATATCTGTACTGGGATGAATGTATGACATTGTTCCGCATTCTGTCCATCACCTGTTGTTTTTGCAATTGTCACTCCGAGTGGGACTGGTATGCTCAGACATGAGTCCCGTGCTCTCCATGCCACTGGAATCAAGTTATCCAGGCTGATGAGGGCTGAAAGCCCGAAACCGGTCCTTGTATGCTTGTTTCCAGTCCAGAGATGAACTGGCTTGGCAGTTCGAGCTGGACTGTTCCCATGGGGCACAGGGTCAAGACTGATTTGCATATGGCTGGTTTCAAACTGGAATGGCATGATGAGCAAAAAAACTATGGATTTAGACCCAGATCTCTGTACTGGGGTGAATGTATGACATTGTTCTGCATTCTGTCCATCACCTGTTGTTTTTGCAACTGTCACCCCGAGTGGGACGGGTATGCTCAGACGTGAGTCCCGCGCTCTCCATGCCACTGAAATCAAGCTATCGAGGCTGTTGAGGGCTGATAGTCCGAAACCGGTCCCTGGATGCTTGTTTTCAGTCCAGGGAGGAACTGGCTTGGCAGTTCGAGCTGGACTGTTCCCCTGGGGCACAGGGTCAAGACTGATTTGCATATGGCTGGTTTCAAACTGGAATGGCATGACAAGCAAAAAAACGATTGGTTTAGGCCCAGATCTCTGTACTGGGGTGAATGTATGACATTGTTCTGCGTTCTGTCCATCACCTGTTGTTTTTGCAATTGTCACCCAGAGTGGGACTGGTATGCTCAGACGTGAGTCCCATGCTCTCCATGCCACTGGAATCAAGCTATCCTGGCTGATGAGGGCTGAAAGCCTGAAACCTGTCCTTGGATGCTTGTTTCCAATCCAGGGAGGACCTGGCTTGGTAGTTCGGGCTGGACTGTTTCCATGGGGCACAGGGTCAAGACTGATTTGCACATGGCTGGGTTCAAACTGGAATGGCATGGTGAGCAAAAAAACGATGGATTTAGGCCCAGATCTCTATACTTGGGTGAATGTATAACATTTCTGCATTCTGTCCATCACCTGTTGTTTTTGCAATTGTCACCCCGAGTGGGACGGGTATGCTCAGACGTGAGTCCTGTGTTCTCCATCCATGCCACTGGAATCAATCTGTCCAGGCTGATGAGGACTGAAAGCCCAAAACCGGTCCTTGGATGCTTTTTTCCAGTCCAGGGAGGACCTGGCTTGGCAGTTCGGGCTGGACTGTTCCCATAGTGCACAGGGTCAAGACTGATTTGCATCTGGCTGGGTTCAAACTGGAATGGCATGGTGAGCAAAAAAACAATGGATTTAGGCCCAGATCTCTGTACTGGGGTGAATGTATGACATTGCTCTGCATTCTGTCCATCACCTGTTGTTTTCGCAATTGTCCCTCCGAGTGGGATGGGTATGCTCAGATGTGAGTCCCGTGCTCTCCATGCCACTGGAATCAAGCTTTCCAGGCTGTTGAGGGCTGATAGTCCGAAACCGGTCCCTGGATGCTTGTTTTCAGTCTAGGGAGGAACTGGCTTGGCAGTTCGAGCTGGACTGTTCCCCTGGGGCACAGGGTCAAGACAGATTTGCATATGGCTGGTTTCAAACTGGAATGGCATGACAAGCAAAAAAACGATGGATTTAGGCCCAGATCTCTGTACTGGGGTGAATGTATGACATTGTTCTGCATTCTGTCCATTCCCTGTTGTTTTTGCAACTGTCACCCCGAGTGGGACGGGTATGCTCAGACGTGAGTCCTGTGCTTTCCATGCCACTGAAATCAAGCTATCCAGGCTGATGAAGGCTGATGCCCAAATCCGGTCCTTGGATGCTTGTTTCCAGTCCAGGGAGGACCTGGCTTGGCAGTTCGGGCTGGAATGTTCCCATGGGGCACAGGGTAAATACTGATTTGCATATGGCTGGGTTCAAACTGGAATGGCATGGTGAGCAAAAAAACAATGGATTTAGGACCAGATATCTGTACTGGGATGAATGTATGACATTGTTCCGCATTCTGTCCATGACCTGTTGTTTTTGCAATTGTCACTCAGAGTGGGACTGGTATGCTCAGACATGAGTCCCGTGCTCTCCATGCCACTGGAATCAAGTTATCCAGGCTGATGAGGGCTGAAAGCCCGAAACCGGTCCTTGTATGCTTGTTTCCAGTCCAGAGAGGAACTGGCTTGGCAGTTCGAGCTGGACTGTTCCCATGGGGCACAGGGTCAAGACTGATTTGCATATGGCTGGTTTCAAACTGGAATGGCATGATGAGCAAAAAAACAATGGATTTAGGCCCAGATCTCTGTACTGGGGTGAATGTATGACATTGCTCTGCATTCTGTCCATCACCTGTTGTTTTCGCAATTGTCCCTCCGAGTGGGATGGGTATGCTCAGACGTGAGTCCCGTGCTCTCCATGCCACTGGAATTAAGCTATCCAAGCTGATGAGGGCTGATAGTCCGAAACCGGTCCCTGGATGCTTGTTTTCAGTCCAGGGAGGAACTGGCTTGGCAGTTCGAGCTGGACTGTTCCCCTAGGGCACAGGGTCAAGACTGATTTGCATATGGCTGGTTTCAAACTGGAATGGCATGACAAGCAAAAAAACGATGGATTTAGGCCCAGATCTCTGTACTGGGGTGAATGTATGACATTGTTCTGCATTCTGTCCATTCCCTGTTGTTTTTGCAACTGTCACCCCGAGTGGGACGGGTATGCTCAGACGTGAGTCCTGTGCTCTCCATGCCACTGAAATCAAGCTATCCAGGCTGATGAAGGCTGAATGCCCAAATCCGGTCCTTGGATGCTTGTTTCCAGACCAGGGAGGACCTGGCTTGGCAGTTCGGGCTGGAATGTTCCCATGGGGCACAGGGTAAAGACTGATTTGCATATGGCTGGGTTCAAACTGGAATGACATGGTGAGCAAAAAAACAATGGATTTAGGTCCAGATATCTGTACTGGGATGAATGTATGACATTGTTCCGCATTCTGTCCATCACCTGTTGTTTTTGCAATTGTCACTCCGAGTGGGACGGGTATGCTCAGACATGAGTCCCGTGCTCTCCATGCCACTGGAATCAAGTTATCCAGGCTGATGAGGGCTGAAAGCCCGAAACCGGTCCTTGTATGCTTGTTTCCAGTCCAGAGAGGAACTGGCTTGGCAGTTCGAGCTGGACTGTTCCCATGGGGCACAGGGTCAAGACTGATTTGCATATGGCTGGTTTCAAACTGGAATGGCATGATGAGCAAAAAAACTATGGATTTAGACCCAGATCTCTGTACTGAGGTGAATGTATGACATTGTTCTGCATTCTGTCCATCACCTGTTGTTTTTGCAACTGTCACCCCGAGTGGGACGGGTATCGTCAGACGTGAGTCCCGCGCTCTCCATGCCACTGAAATCAAGCTATCGAGGCTGATGAGGGCTGAAAGCCCAAAACCGGTCCTTGGGTGCTTGTTTCCAGTCTAGGGAGGCCCTGGCTTGGCAGTTCGGGCTGGACTGTTCCCATGGGGCACAGGGTCAAGACTGATTTGCATATGGCTGGGTTCAAACTTGAATGGCATGGTGAGCAAAAAAAACAATGGATTTAGGCCCAGATCTCTGTACTGGGGTGAATGTATAACATTTCTGCATTCTGTCCATCACCTGTTGTTTTTGCAATTGTCACCCCGAGTGGGACGGGTATGCTGAGACGTTAGTCCTGTGCTCTCCATGCCACTGGAATCAATCTATCCAGGCTGATGAGGGCTGAAATCCCGAAACCAGTCCTTGGATGCTTGATTCCAGTCCATGGAGGACCTGGCTTGGCAGTTCGGGCTGGACTGTTCCCATGGGGCACAGGGTCAAGACTGATTTGCACATGGCTGGGTTCAAACTGGAATGGCATGGTGAGCAAAAAAACTATGGATTTAGACCCAGATCTCTGTACTGGGGTGAATGTATGACATTGTTCTGCATTCTGTCCATCACCTGTTGTTTTTGCAATTGTCACTCCGAGTGGGACGGGTATGCTCAGACGTGAGTCCCGTGCTCTCCATGCCACTGGAATCAAGCTATCCAGGCTGTTGAGGGCTGATAGTCCGAAACCGGTCCCTGGATGCTTGTTTTCAGTCCAGGGAGGACTGGCTTGGCAGTTCGAGCTGGACTGTTCCCCTGGGGCACAGGGTCAAGACTGATTTGCATATGGCTGGTTTCAAACTGGAATGGCATGACAAGCAAAAAAACTATGGATTTAGACCCAGATCTCTGTACTGGGGTGAATGTATGACATTGTTCTGCATTCTGTCCATTACCTGTTGTTTTTGCAACTGTCAACCCGAGTGGGACGGGTATGCTCAGACATGAGTCCCGTGCTCTCCATGCCACTGGAATCAAGTTATCAAGGCTGATGAGGGCTGAAAGCCCGAAACCGGTCCTTGTATGCTTGTTTCCAGTCCAGAGAGGAACTGGCTTGGCAGTTCGAGCTGGACCGTTCCCATGGGGCACAGGGTCAAGAATGATTTGCATATGGCTGGTTTCAAACTGGAATGGCGTGATGAGCAAAAAAACTATGGATTTAGACCCAGATCTCTGTACTGAGGTGAATGTATGACATTGTTATGCATTTTGTCCATCACCTGTAGTTTTTGCAACTGTTACCCCGAGTGGGACGGGTATGCTCAGACGTGAGTCCTGTGATCTCCATCCATGCCACTGGAATCAACCTATCCAGGCTGATGAGGGCTGAAAGCCCGAAACCGGTCCTTGGATGCTTGTTTCCAGTCCAGGGTGGACCTGGCTTGGGAGTTCGGGCTGGATTGTTCCCATGGGGCACAGGGTCAAGACTGATTTGCATATTGCTGGGTTCAAACTGGAATGGCATGATGAGCAAAAAAACAATGGATTTAGGCCCAGATCTCTGTACTGGGGTGAATGTATGACATTGTTCCGCATTCTGTCCATCACCTGTTGTTTTTGCAATTGTCACTCCGAGTGGGACGGGTATGCTCAGACGTGAGTCCCGTGCTCTCCATGCCACTGGAATCAAGCTATCCAGGCGGATGAGGGCTGAAAGCCCGAAACCTGTCCTTGTATGCTTGTTTCCAGTCCAGGGAGGAACTGGCTAGGCAGTTCGAGCTGGACTGTTCCCCTGGGGCACAGGGTCAAGACAGATTTGCATATGGCTGGTTTCAAACTGGAATGGCATGACAAGCAAAAAAACGATGGATTTAGGCCCAGATCTCTGTACTGGGGTGAATGTATGACATTGTTCTGCATTCTGTCCATTCCCTGTTGTTTTTGCAACTGTCACCCCGAGTGGGACGGGTATGCTCAGACGTGAGTCCTGTGCTCTCCATGCCACTGAAATCAAGCTATCCAGGCTGATGAAGGCTGATGCCCAAATCCGGTCCTTGGATGCTTGTTTCCAGTCCAGGGAGGACCTGGCTTGGCAGTTCGGGCTGGAATGTTCCCATGGGGCACAGGGTAAATACTGATTTGCATATGGCTGGGTTCAAACTGGAATGGCATGGTGAGCAAAAAAACAATGGATTTAGGACCAGATATCTGTACTGGGATGAATGTATGACATTGTTCCGCATTCTGTCCATGACCTGTTGTTTTTGCAATTGTCACTCCGAGTGGGACTGGTATGCTCAGACATGAGTCCCGTGCTCTCCATGCCACTGGAATCAAGTCATCCAGGCTGATGAGGGCTGAAAGCCCGAAACCGGTCCTTGTATGCTTGTTTCCAGTCCAGAGAGGAACTGGCTTGGCAGTTCGAGCTGGACTGTTCCCATGGGGCACAGGGTCAAGACTGATTTGCATATGGCTGGTTTCAAACTGGAATGGCATGATGAGCAAAAAAACAATGGATTTAGGCCCAGATCTCTGTACTGGGGTGAATGTATGACATTGCTCTGCATTCTGTCCATCACCTGTTGTTTTCGCAATTGTCCCTCCGAGTGGGATGGGTATGCTCAGACGTGAGTCCCGTGCTCTCCATGCCACTGGAATCAAGCTATCCAAGCTGATGAGGGCTGATAGTCCGAAACCGGTCCCTGGATGCTTGTTTTCAGTCCAGGGAGGAACTGGCTTGGCAGTTCGAGCTGGACTGTTCCCCTGGGGCACAGGGTCAAGACTGATTTGCATATGGCTGGTTTCAAACTGGAATGGCATGACAAGCAAAAAAACGATGGATTTAGGCCCAGATCTCTGTACTGGGGTGAATGTATGACATTGTTCTGCATTCTGTCCATTCCCTGTTGTTTTTGCAACTGTCCCCCCGAGTGGGACGGGTATGCTCAGACGTGAGTCCTGTGCTCTCCATGCCACTGAAATCAAGCTATCCAGGCTGATGAAGGCTGAATGCCCAAATCCGGTCCTTGGATGCTTGTTTCCAGACCAGGGAGGACCTGGCTTGGCAGTTCGGGCTGGAATGTTCCCATGGGGCACAGGGTAAAGACTGATTTGCATATGGCTGGGTTCAAACTGGAATGACATGGTGAGCAAAAAAACAATGGATTTAGGTCCAGATATCTGTACTGGGATGAATGTATGACATTGTTCCGCATTCTGTCCATCACCTGTTGTTTTTGCAATTGTCACTCCGAGTGGGACGGGTATGCTCAGACATGAGTCCCGTGCTCTCCATGCCACTGGAATCAAGTTATCCAGGCTGATGAGGGCTGAAAGCCCGAAACCGGTCCTTGTATGCTTGTTTCCAGTCCAGAGAGGAACTGGCTTGGCAGTTCGAGCTGGACTGTTCCCATGGGGCACAGGGTCAAGACTGATTTGCATATGGCTGGTTTCAAACTGGAATGGCATGATGAGCAAAAAAACTATGGATTTAGACCCAGATCTCTGTACTGGGGTGAATGTATGACATTGTTCTGCATTCTGTCCATCACCTGTTGTTTTTGCAACTGTCACCCCGAGTGGGACGGGTATCCTCAGACGTGAGTCCCGCGCTCTCCATGCCACTGAAATCAAGCTATCGAGGCTGATGAGGGCTGAAAGCCCAAAACCGGTCCTTGGGTGCTTGTTTCCAGTCTAGGGAGGCCCTGGCTTGGCAGTTCGGGCTGGACTGTTCCCATGGGGCACAGGGTCAAGACTGATTTGCATATGGCTGGGTTCAAACTTGAATGGCATGGTGAGCAAAAAAACAATGGATTTAGGCCCAGATCTCTGTACTGGGGTGAATGTATAACATTTCTGCATTCTGTCCATCACCTGTTGTTTTTGCAATTGTCACCCCGAGTGGGACGGGTATGCTGAGACGTTAGTCCTGTGCTCTCCATGCCACTGGAATCAATCTATCCAGGCTGATGAGGGCTGAAATCCCGAAACCAGTCCTTGGATGCTTGATTCCAGTCCATGGAGGACCTGGCTTGGCAGTTCGGGCTGGACTGTTCCCATGGGGCACAGGGTCAAGACTGATTTGCACATGGCTGGGTTCAAACTGGAATGGCATGGTGAGCAAAAAAACTATGGATTTAGACCCAGATCTCTGTACTGGGGTGAATGTATGACATTGTTCTGCATTCTGTCCATCACCTGTTGTTTTTGCAATTGTCACTCCGAGTGGGACGGGTATGCTCAGACGTGAGTCCCGTGCTCTCCATGCCACTGGAATCAAGCTATCCAGGCTGATGAGGGCTGAAAGCCTGAAACCTGTCCTTGTATGCTTGTTTCCAGTCCAGGGAGGAACTGGCTTGGCAGTTCGAGCTGGACTGTTCCCATGGGGCACAGAGTCAAGACTGATGTGCATATGGCTGGTTTCAAACTGGAATGGCATGATGAGCAAAAAAACTATGGATTTAGACCCAGATCTCTGTACTGGGGTGAATGTATGACATTGTTCTGCATTCTGTCCATCACCTGTTGTTTTTGCAACTATCACCCCGAGTGGGACGGGTATGCTCAGATGTGAGTCCCGTGCTCTCCATGCCACTGGAATTAAGCTATCCAGGCTGGTGAGGGCTGAAAGCCTGAAACCGGTCTTTGGATGCTTGTTTCCAGTCCAGGGAGGACCTGGCTTGGCAGTTCGGTATGGACTGTTCCCATGGGGCACAGGGTCAAGACTGATTTGCACATGGCTGGGTTCAAACTGGAATGGCATGGTGAGCAAAAAAACGATGGATTTAGGCCCAGATCTCTGTACTGGGGTGAATGTATGACATTGCTCTGCATTCTGTCCATCACCTGTTGTTTTCGCAATTGTCCCTCCGAGTGGGATGGGTATGCTCAGATGTGAGTCCCGTGCTCTCCATGCCACTGGAATCAAGCTATCCAGGCTGTTGAGGGCTGATAGTCCGAAACCGGTCCCTGGATGCTTGTTTTCAGTCCAGGGAGGAACTGGCTTGGCAGTTCGAGCTGGACTGTTCCCCTGGGGCACAGGGTCAAGACTGATTTGCATATGGCTGGTTTCAAACTGGAATGGCATGACAAGCAAAAAAACGATGGATTTAGGCCCATATCTCTGTACTGGGGTGAATGTATGACATTGTTCTGCATTCTGTCCATTACCTGTTGTTTTTGCAACTGTCAACCCGAGTGGGACGGGTATGCTCAGACATGAGTCCCGTGCTCTCCATGCCACTGGAATCAAGTTATCCAGGCTGATGAGGGCTGAAAGCCCGAAACCGGTCCTTGTATGCTTGTTTCCAGTCCAGAGAGGAACTGGCTTGGCAGTTCGAGCTGGACCGTTCCCATGGGGCACAGGGTCAAGAATGATTTGCATATGGCTGGTTTCAAACTGGAATGGCGTGATGAGCAAAAAAACTATGGATTTAGACCCAGATCTCTGTACTGAGGTGAATGTATGACATTGTTATGCATTTTGTCCATCACCTGTAGTTTTTGCAACTGTTACCCCGAGTGGGACGGGTATGCTCAGACGTGAGTCCTGTGATCTCCATCCATGCCACTGGAATCAACCTATCCAGGCTGATGAGGGCTGAAAGCCCGAAACCGGTCCTTGGATGCTTGTTTCCAGTCCAGGGTGGACCTGGCTTGGGAGTTCGGGCTGGATTGTTCCCATGGGGCACAGGGTCAAGACTGATTTGCATATTGCTGGGTTCAAACTGGAATGGCATGATGAGCAAAAAAACAATGGATTTAGGCCCAGATCTCTGTACTGGGGTGAATGTATGACATTGTTCCGCATTCTGTCCATCACCTGTTGTTTTTGCAATTGTCACTCCGAGTGGGACGGGTATGCTCAGACGTGAGTCCCGTGCTCTCCATGCCACTGGAATCAAGCGATCCAGGCGGATGAGGGCTGAAAGCCCGAAACCTGTCCTTGTATGCTTGTTTCCAGTCCAGGGAGGAACTGGCTAGGCAGTTCGAGCTGGACTGTTCCCATGGGGCACAGAGTCAAGACTGATGTGCATATGGCTGGTTTCAAACTGGAATGGCATGATGAGCAAAAAAACTATGGATTTAGACCCAGATCTCTGTACTGGGGTGAATGTATGACATTGTTCTGCATTCTATCCATCACCTGTTGTTTTTGCAACTGTCACCCCGAGTGGGACGGGTATGCTCAGACGTGAGTCCCGTGCTCTCCATGCCACTGGAATTAAGCTATCCAGGCTGGTGAGGGCTGAAAGCCTGAAACCGGTCTTTGGATGCTTGTTTCCAGTCCAGGGAGGACCTGGCTTGGCAGTTCGGTATGGACTGTTCCCATGGGGCACAGGGTCAAGACTGATTTGCACATGGCTGGGTTCAAACTGGAATGGCATGGTGAGCAAAAAAACGTTGGATTTAGGCCCAGATCTCTATACTTGGGTGAATGTATAACATTTCTGCATTCTGTCTATCACCTGTTGTTTTTGCAATTGTCACCCCGAGTGGGACGGGTATGCTCAGACGTGAGTCCTGTGTTCTCCATCCATGCCACTGGAATCAATCTATCCAGGCTGATGAGGACTGAAAGCCCGAAACCGGTCCTTGGATGCTTTTTTCCAGTCCAGGGAGGACCTGGCTTGGCAGTTCGAGCTGGACTGTTCCCCTGGGGCACAGGGTCAAGACTGATTTGCATATGGCTGGTTTCAAACTGGAATGGCATGACAAGCAAAAAAACGATGGATTTAGGCCCAGATCTCTGTACTGGGGTGAATGTATGACATTGTTCTGCATTCTGTCCATTCCCTGTTGTTTTTGCAACTGTCACCCCGAGTGGGACGGGTATGCTCAGACGTGAGTCCTGTGCTCTCCATGCCACTGAAATCAAGCTATCCAGGCTGATGAGGGCTGAATGCCCAAATCCGGTCCTTGGATGCTTGTTTCCAGTCCAGGGAGGATCTGGCTTGGCAGTTCGGGCTGGAATGTTCCCATGGGGCACAGGGTAAAGACTGATTTGCATATGGCTGGGTTCAAACTGGAATGGCATGGTGAGCAAAAAAACAATGGATTTAGGCCCAGATATCTGTACTGGGATGAATGTATGACATTGTTCCGCATTCTGTCCATCACCTGTTGTTTTTGCAATTGTCACTCCGAGTGGGACGGGTATGCTCAGACATGAGTCCCGTGCTCTCCATGCCACTGGAATCAAGTTATCCAGGCTGATGAGGGCTGAAAGCCCGAAACCGGTCCTTGTGTGCTTGTTTCCAGTCCAGAGAGGAACTGGCTTGGCAGTTCGAACTGGCCTGTTCCCATGGGGCACAGGGTCAAGACTGATTTGCATATGGCTGGTTTCAAACTGGAATGGCATGATGAGCAAAAAAACTATGGATTTAGACCCAGATCTCTGTACTGGGGTGAATGTATGACATTGTTCTGCATTCTGTCCATCACCTGTTGTTTTTGCAACTGTCACCCCGAGTGGGACGGGTATGCTCAGACGTGAGTCCCGCGCTCTCCATGCCACTGAAATCAAGCTATCGAGGCTGATGAGGGCTGAAAGCCCAAAACCGGTTCTTGGGTGCTTGTTTCCAGTCTAGGGAGGCCCTGGCTTGGCGGTTCGGGCTGAACTGTTCCCATGGGGCACAGGGTCAAGACTGATTTGCATATGGCTGGGTTCAAACTGGAATGGCATGGTGAGGAAAAAAACAATGGATTTAGGCCCAGATCTCTGCACTTGGGTGAATGTATGACATTGTTCTGCCTTCTGTCGATCACCTGTTGTTTTTGCAACTGTCACCCCGAGTGGGACGGGTATGCTCAGACATGAGTCCCGTGCTCTCCATGCCACTGAAATCAAGCTATCCAGGCTGATGAGGGCTGAAAGCCCGAAACCGGTCCTTGGATGCGTGTTTCCAGTCCAGGGAGGACCTGGCTTGGCAGTTCGGGCTGGACTGTTCCCATGTGGCACAGGGTCAAGACTGATTTGCATACGGCTGGGTTCAAACTGGAATGGAATGGTGAGCAAAAAACAATGGATTTAGGCCCAGATCTCTGTACTGGGGTGAATGTATAACATTTCTGCATTCTGTCCATCAACTGTTGTTTTTGCAACTGTCACCCCGAGTGGGACGGGTATGCTCAGACGTGAGTCCCGTGCTCTCCATGCCACTGGAATTAAGCTATCCAGGCTGGTGAGGGCTGAAAGCCTGAAACCGGACTTCGGATGCTTGTTTCCAGTCCAGGGAGGACCTGGCTTGGCCGTTCGGTATGGACTGTTCCCATGGGGCACAGGGTCAAGACTGATTTGCACATGGCTGGGTTCAAACTGGAATGGCATGGTGAGCAAAAAAACGATGGACTTAGGCCCAGATCTCTATACTTGGGTGAATGTATAACATTTCTGCATTCTGTCCATCACCTGTTGTTTTTGCAATTGTCACCCCGAGTGGGACGGGTATGCTCAGACGTGAGTCCTGTGTTCTCCATCCATGCCACTGGAATCAATCTATCCAGGCTGATGAGGACTGAAAGCCCGAAACCGGTCCTTGGATGCTTTTTTCCAGTCCAGGGAGGACCTGGCTTGGCAGTTCGAGCTGGACTGTTCCCCTGGGGCACAGGGTCAAGACTGATTTGCATATGGCTGGTTTCAAACTGGAATGGCATGACAAGCAAAAAAACAATGGATTTAGGCCCATATCTCTGTACTGGGGTGAATGTATGACATTGTTCTGCATTCTGTCCATTCCCTGTTGTTTTTGCAACTGTCACCCCGAGTGGGACGGGTATGCTCAGACGTGAGTCCTGTGCTCTCCATGCCACTGAAATCAAGCTATCCAGGCTGATGAGGGCTGAATGCCCAAATCTGGTCCTTGGATGCTTGTTTCCAGACCAGGGAGGATCTGGCTTGGCAGTTCGGGCTGGAATGTTCCCATGGGGCACAGGGTAAAGACTGATTTGCATATGGCTGGGTTCAAACTGGAATGGCATGGTGAGCAAAAAAACAATGGATTTAGGCCGAGATATCTGTACTGGGATGAATGTATGACATTGTTCCGCATTCTGTCCATCACCTGTTGTTTTTGCAATTGTCACTCCGAGTGGGACGGGTATGCTCAGACATGAGTCCCGTGCTCTCCATGCCACTGGAATCAAGTTATCCAGGCTGATGAGGGCTGAAAGCCCGAAACCGGTCCTTGTATGCTTGTTTTCAGTCCAGAGAGGAACTGGCTTGGCAGTTCGAGCTGGACTGTTCCCATGGGGCACAGGGTCAAGACTGATTTGCATATGGCTGGTTTCAAACTGGAATGGCATGATGAGCAAAAAAACTATGGATTTAGACCCAGATCTCTGTTCTGGGGTGAATGTATGACATTGTTCTGCATTCTGTCCATCACCTGTTGTTTTTGCAACTGTCACCCCGAGTGGGACGGGTATGCTCAGACGTGAGTCCCGCGCTCTCCATGCCACTGAAATCAAGCTATCGAGGCAGATGAGGGCTGAAAGCCCAAAACCGGTTCTTGGGTGCTTGTTTCCAGTCTAGGGAGGCCCTGGCTTGGCAATTCGGGCTGAACTGTTCCCATGGGGCACAGGGTCAAGACTGATTTGCATATGGCTGGGTTCAAACTGGAATGGCATGGTGAGGAAAAAAACTATGGATTTAGGCCCAGATCTCTGTACTTGGGTGAATGTATGACATTGTTCTGCCTTCTGTCCATCACCTGTTGTTTTTGCAACTGTCACCCCGAGTGGGACGGGTATGCTGAGACGTGAGTCCCGTGCTCTCCATGCCACTGAAATCAAGCTATCCAGGCTGATGAGGGCTGAAAGCCCGAAACCAGTCCACCGATGCTTGTTTCCAGTCCATGGAGGACCTGGATTGGCAGTTCGGGCTGGACTGTTCCCATGGGGCACAGGGTCAAGACTGATTTGCATATGGCTGGGTTCAAACTGGAATGGCATGGTGAGCAAAAAAAAATGATGGATTTAGGCCCAGATATCTGTACTGGGATGAATGTATGACATTGTTCCGCATTCTGTCCATCACCTGTTGTTTTTGAAATTGTCACTCCGAGTGGTGAGGTTCTGTGAGAATTGTTACGGTGTTCCGGGCATGAACGAATATGGGCAAGTAAGGTATCTATGAACCGTAAATGACGTGTTCAGTAAGTGTACGCATTTTCACTACACTACCTGGCATGGTTCGCCTTATTTACGTGTTTCTACATCTGAACCCTTGGGTTCCATTTTAGAAACGGCATCCATTTTGTTTCTTGCCCTCACGTAGTCAGCGAACAGGCAACTGTCCGCATCGTGACCTTTTAGTTCCCAAGCTTTACGGAAGAAGCATATTCCGTTCATGCGTCTTTTATGACTAGGGGAAGGACACTGCTAAGGCAATTGCCTCCGCTCGAAGGTGATTCTGCCGTGCCGGTCTATTGTTTCAGCCTCGCACATGCTGGGATCAAACCCCCTTTTTAAGCTACGATTACGCATCCAATATTAACCTCGCGCTACCTCTTCCCTGCTGTCTGACTTCCTTGCAGCTGTTCTTCTCTTTTTCTTTAGCTTATTTACAACTCAAGTGGAATGTACCTAATGGTGGGAAGATGTGCTTTCACAGTTGGAACTGGTGATGTTAATGTAATTATGTTCCGGGGTTCTGAATACATGAAAGCGACCCTTTTGAAGTCTTTTTCGTGGGAACTGGGTTGTAACCTTTTGTTCACATGTTTGTGCAATGGTAAAATCTTGTATAAAAGAGAGCGACTCACATATGCAATTGAAGCAGACTCTCAGAACTACACGTTGTTGTACTTCTCGTGACTTTTGCCTCCCTGCAGTAATAAACTCTGATCTTTGACGCCGAAGGAAGTCTCCCGTGTCTCTGTCCTTAGTGCGCCAGAACAGGTATCCCACGAAGGTTTTAGGTGTTGTTCCCTGGCACCGCTGGGCCTTAAATAGTCCAGTCCTTCAGTTGGCGCCCAACGCGGGGCGACATCGGCGGTACCGGTCCAAAGCCTGATGATTGTGAGGAACTTCGTGTGAAATCTCCGAGGAAAAGGTGCACCCCGCTTCATCGATCCTGTTATCGAAACAAGTGGTCCGAAGATTTTTCCCGCGAAGATTCCCGCCTCCTGACGGCTGCGACGGACCGATGCGCTGACTGTCGACCTGTTTTCGACGCCTGGCGTAGACCTTTCGTACAGCGAGACGATAGACGGGCCTTCCTGGTGACGCCATTGAAGTCCTCAGTTAAGTATTTGTGGGTCGCTCCCAGTCCTTAGTTGTTGTTGAGCTTTTTGAAGCTTTGTTGTATGCATGGTTCCATTGCATTTGTGGTTCTTAGTTGTTGGTTCTTAGTTTTTATTTGACAATTGCAATTGCCAAAAACCGAGGGTTTTGTCTTTCACGAAGAATTAGTGCTTCGGTAACTCTTGAAGTTTGATACTAGGTTAGTGTGCACGATGCCTAGCCATAGTGGGTTTCTTAAAATGTTGCAACAAGGATTCCCGGTTGGAGGATTCGTGTCCGATACCTCCAATTGGAACTCCGATATATGAGCTCTATAGTCGACATGGTGTGGGCCCTATTATATATAACGAATATTGGATCAGTTACACGAAAAAAGATGGTGTCCTTAGTTGGCCACCACATGGAAGTCTCGACCTCACGGTCTTAGATAATTTAGAAGCTAAGTTGTTTAAAAGGAAAGCTAGGCCAGCTTTGTTTGATTCCTTTCGGTTGTGGCGTAAAGAGGCCAAGCAGAAAGAAATCAAACAGCTTAAAAGGGATCGAAGAGAAGGGTTCGTTCCGATAATGCAAGTTGTACAACAATGTCAGCGAGATAAAGAAGAGAAAGAAATAGAAGTTTCCACTAGACTACATCACATGAGGATAGACAAATGTTATCCGGTTTTACCAGCTAGTCTTGATAAGAAAGAAGAGGATTCAAAGGAGGATCCCCTGTTAGCGTATTTGATGAAATCGCCACCTCCTTATGCACAGGGTGCTACAGCCCCTGTAGTTCTTCCTGTAGTCCCGCCAGTAATTCCTCCTGTTGTCCCTCCTGTTGTTCCGGCGGCTGCTGGTCAGCCCGTTGTTAATCCTACGTTTGTCCCACCACCTGTTCCTATTCCTACTGCTCCTTTGCCTGTGCCTTCGCAAACTCCAGTCTCTGTTACCCCGACTATCTTGCCTGTTTCTGCTGTTCCTACGTTCACTTCTAATATTGTCGCTCCTGTTCTTTTTCCTTCTTCTCCTTCTGTTCGTACCCGTATTCCTAATACTGTTGCTACGCTCTATTCCCCACTATCCGGATCGATACTACCAACCAGTGATTCCAAAACTCCCCAGAGACGAAGTCAAATCCCTGGTGGAAGAGAGAGTGCAACGTTAGTGACAATGGCACATAGGTGGATAAGACATCCTGCTAACTACCCTCCACGCGTGGTCTTCGAGACGTTTTCTCAGTTTAATGAGCCTACACAGAGATTCGTGTTCGAAGAAATGTGTAACTTTTTGAGGGAACAATGGTATAATGACAATTTAGATAACGTACCGCCCGATATGATTGAACTTCAGGGTCAATTTTCGAATGGTATGATTGTAGGTGGAGATGTACGACGTGCCTTAGAGCGATTGTTAGCCCATAGGTCGACATTGCCTTCTCGAGTGTCGTTTGATGACGACTTTGAGAATTGGAAAGCGGCTCCTGGTCAGTATCCTATGAGAGAAGTTCCGCCAGTGTGGGTGCCAGGTGATCCTGGTGCTGCTCCCCCAGTTTTGCCACATTTCCAAAGAGTTTGGATACACCTCCCATGGAAGCGATCAGAAGTCTTGCAGGTCAAACAGTCCTTGCCTGATCCACGCAAGAATCCGGCGGGTTACTATAAAGAGTTGTCTCAATTGGTAGATGCTACTATTATGAACCTTGCCGACATCGACATGCTGTTCGGTAATGTAGTACCACAGCCGGTTTGGGCGAAAATTCGTCAGGAAAATCATGCGAATGAGTTAGGCGGTGATTGGGCTGCAATAATAGCGGCTGATGGCCGACAAGTTGGTGGGGCTAAGCCTGAGCAGGTAATTTCGGATCTGCCCCAGAGAATAATTACACTCATGAAAACGCTTATGCCGGCGATGAGGGTAAACTGGGATAAATTAGCAGCTTGTAAGCAAAAGAAGGACAAGAGTGTCTCCGATTTCTTTACTAGATTCGAAGAGGCATTTGTCGATCATAGTGGTCAGGATATGGGCACTGAGGGAGGCCAACGTTTATTTGTCGAGAAATTCGTATTAAATTTGTTGCCTGAACTATGCAACAAATTGAAAAATTCAGAAAGTGCCTGGGCTGTTTCCACTACTGCTCAAATATTAGCGAAGGCTCAATATTATGAAAATAGGGAGAAAGAAGAGAGCGATCGTGTAGATAAGAAAACGAAGGATCTCAAAACGAAGGTTTTGTTGCAGCAAGCGTATCCTCCGCGTTCAAATCACACTGATTTGCAACAGCAATATAGACCACAATCGCAATCCTCCAGAATGCAGTCACGTCCTGACTCCTCTGACTTCAGATCTATGCTTGGGTATAACCAGTGTGCATATTGTAGAAGAGAGGGACATATAAAATATGATTGCCCCGCTTTGCGTGACCGCCTTAATGGTGTATCGGCACGAGGGGGTCGTGGTGGTCCTCAACAAGCATCTCGAGGTAGAGGTCGCGGTACCTTCCAAAATCAGACTGAGGGCCCTAATACGTCCTCGGACGCGAATAATTATTTTGACCAGCGAAATGTAAGGTCCGATAAATCCGCGCAGTATTACGCGGACGACTATTACATTGAACAAGAGACTGTTGTAAATGACCGTTACTAGGACAGCCACCGACAGAGAGAGGGAGTAGTATCAGTTCCGGTTGATCAGAGTGGGCCTTACGTCGCAGTTGCTACATCTGGCGTAGTTGAGCCTTTTCTGTTAGACACTGGTGCGACGAAAAGTTCCATCATGCATTCGAAACTCCCTGGCGCACCTTTGTCTGGCTTAACAAATGTTTCCGTTGGATTCTCTGGCGCCCCGGTTAGCAATCCTGTCTCTAGCCCTTTGCCTCTTACGATTGGCCCTCGTGAGCTGGAGGCTCCATTGATTCTATCTACTGGTTGTGGTGAGAATCTCCTGGGCTTGGATTTGTTAAAACGGTTATATGCGACTTTGTATTGCTCTCCTGAAGGAGTGGAGCTTACATTAGGTCGGAGAGTAATCTCTCCTATGTACTTGTCGATCGATAAATTCCCACCGGAATTGAGCTCCCTTCCTGCGTCTCTATGGGCCACAGGTCCCAATGACGTGGGCCTCTTGGACATCCCACCTTATATAATCAAACTGAAACCAAATGTGCGAATGCCACGTATACCACAGTATCGTATCTCCACTGAGGGAGAACGGGCGCTATTAACGATTGTACACGACCTGATCAAAAAGGATGTCATTGAAGAAACTCGAGGAAATGTGTGTAATAGTCCTGTACTACCAATTCTAAAACGAACTGATCCATCTAAACCTCCTGTGTATCGTTTCATAATCGATTTGAGAGAAGTAAATAAAATAGTGATTCCACAGTTCCCCGTGGTCCCTGATATCACGACTTTGTTGACTCTGATTCCAGCTTCTGCCTCCTGGTTCACGGTGATCGACCTAAAGAATGCTTTCTTTAGTATCCCGATTGCTGAGGAAAGCAGAGACCTATTCGGATTCTCATTAGGTGGTCGCAGTTTTAGATTGAAACGCGCACCACAGGGCTATTGTGAGAGCCCGTCGATCTACAGTCAAGCCCTTAAAAGTCAACTTGATTTATTTGTACTACCGGCAGGCGCAGCCTTGATTCAGTACGTTGACGACCTGTTGGTAGCTGTGGATACCGAAGATATTTGTAGAACTGCTACAGTATCATTGTTGCGGCATTTATGTGACTTACATCACAAGGTGTCACCTTCGAAGCTGCAATATTGTTGCCAAGAAGTAACCTACTTAGGTCACTTATTATCAAAAGAAGGGAGAAGGTTGACCCCAGAGAGAATTGCAGCGATTACCCGAATGACTGTGCCAAAAACTCAGAGAGATGTACGTGCCTTTCTAGGTATTACGTCATACTGCAGACAATGGATCCCAAATTTTTCACTATTGGCGAAACCATTGTTAACTCTCACGTGCAAGGATGTTCCGGTTGTTGCGGCATTTATGTGACTTACATCACAAGGTGTCACCTTCGAAGATGCAATATTGTTGCCAAGAAGTAACTTACTTAGGTCACTTATTATCAAAAGAAGGGAGAAGGTTGACCCCAGAGAGAATTGCAGCGATTACCCGAATGACTGTGCCAAAAACTCAGAGAGATGTACGTGCCTTTCTAGGTATTACGTCAAACTGCAGACAATGGATCCCAAATTTTTCACTATTGGCGAAACCATTGTTAACTCTCACGTGCAAGGATGTTCCGACTCCTTTGCCCTGGACTGAAGAGTGTCAAAAAGGTTTTTCAGAATTACGTGATGCGTTGTGTTCGGCTCCTGTGTTAGGTACTCCTGATTACAGTAAGCCGTTTACACTGTACGTTCACGAGAGGGATGGTTGTGCGTTGAGTGTTCTGGCGCAACAATTTGGTGACAAACAGCGCCCATGCGCATATTTTTCTTCGACCTTAGACCCAGTAGCTAGAGCTTTGCCGAGTTGTTTAAGAGCAACAGCGGCAGCTGCGGCGTCCATTCGACAGTCCGCAGGTCTGGTCATGGATAATATGCTTACGGTGAAGGTCCCGCATGCAGTTGACACTCTCTTGAACCGAACGAAAACTCAACAATTGACGAGCGCAAGGTTGTCTGGGTATGAGCTGACGTTACTAGCTAGTCACATACGGATAAAACGGTGTAATGTGTTGAACCCAGCAACATTATTGCCGATCAACACGGAGTCAAGTGATGTAGCACCACATGACTGTTATCTGAGAACCGAAGAGGAAACAAAAGGTCGTATTGACCTAAAAGATACTCCATTGGTAGATCCCGATGGTACTTTGTATGTTGATGGTTCCTGTTTTAAGTTACCGAACGGTGATGTGACGACTGCGTATGCTGTGGTGATGTTGAGAACGGTTGTGGAATCTACAAGATTAAATCAGAACTCGGCTCAGGCAGCTGAGTTGATCGCCTTGACGAGAGCGTGTGTGTTGTCCAGAGGAAAGAGGGTGAATGTGTTCACAGACAGCCAGTATGCCTTTGGTGTGGCACATAGTTTTGGGCGATTGTGGAAAGAAAGAGGATTCTTAACGTCGCATGGCACAAAGATTCAGCATGGACAGCTTGTGAATGACCTTTTAGATGCACTCACATTGCCTAAACAGGTGGCCATAATTAAATGTAGTGTGCATCGAAAAGTGACAGATGATGTTGGTCGTGGTAATGCGTTTGCAGATGAGACTGCTAAGGAGACAGCTAAAGATCTGACAAATCGAATGTATGTTACAAGTTCAGTGAGATGGCTTGCGGAGACTAGTATGTGTGTAGACACAGTGGAGAGTGTGAAGGAAATACAGAATGAGGCCACTGAGATGGAGAAGAGTAAGTGGAAAGAAAGCACGGGAAAATTATACGAGGATGGATGTTGGGTTGATTTGTCAGAGAAACAGAGATGGATGTTACCAGATGCATATGTGCTTGCTGTTGTTACAATGGCCCATGGCACAGCACATATTAGCTCGAAGGGCATATGCAAGTTGTTGTCTCCTGTATGGAAGAATGAGGGGATTACTAAATGTGCAGAGAGAGTGGTTAAGAATTGCATGGTATGTTTGATGCATAATCCCGGTAAGGGCACCCCCACTCCACCTGGTCATTTTGCCCCTCCTACATGTCCTTTCGAAGTTATTCAGTTAGATTTCATCCACATGGAGAGATGCAACAATTTGAAGTATGTTTTAGTCGTGGTTTGTGCATTCTCCAGATGGGTTGAAGCTTACCCTCTTAAGGATAATACTGCCCTATCCACAGCTAAAATTCTGCTCAAAGAGTATTTCCCCAGGTATGGCATGCCTCGGATTGTATGGTCGGACAACGGAAGTGAGTTTGTGGGAAGCGTGATGAAGAGTGTGTGTCGTGGTTTAGGAATATCCCAGAAATTCCATAGTGCTAATCATCCTCAGTCAGCGGGTTTGGTGGAAGGATACAATGGCACCCTGAAACTAAAACTTGCTAAAATTCAGGCAACAACTGGTTTATCATGGCCTGACGCTTTGCCTCTAGCTCTCTTACCGACCAGGGCTACTGTACACTCTCGAGTAGGGCTTAGCCCATATGAGATTGTGTTTGGTCGCCCAGCAAACATTTGGGGGGTTCCGAGGCCTAAAGAATTGAACAGACTTGAATATCCAATGTTAATTGATTATCTATATGATCTGACTGCTAAATTGAGTTTGATTCATCAACAGGTCTTTGAGGCTCTGCCGTCACGAACAGAGGGTCCTGGTCATCGGCTCCGACCAGGGGACTGGGTCCTCACCCGAAATTTCGGACGAAAACGCCATCTTGAGCCGAGATTTGTTGGACCCTTCCAGGTGCTACTAGCAACGAGGACGGCGGTTCGACTGGAGGGACGGAAACACTGGGTGCATGCCACCCACACCAAGAAGGTTCCGCTTCCTCTGCCGGCAGACACATGGATACGTAAAGGCTTTTCCTCGTCTGAAACTGACGTTCCCCAGCGTTTTGTCCCATTTAGCGAAGCTCAGACCATAGGGAACACTTCAGTTTTATCTGACACCCCTGTTGATTCCTCTCAAACAATTTCCCTTCCTTCAACATTGGGGAATACAAGTACTGAACAATTGCCTGGACAATCGAACACTCTTTCGCCATCCAATCCACTGTTTGAAGATCAGACTCGACCCGGGAGAAGTCGATACTTTCTTCGACCGCGCGTTAAGGACAAATAAAAGAGTTCTGTTTTTTTTATTCCCTTTTTGAATTTACAGTACCCCTTACTGTTGTCATGAACATTGTGGACATTATATATTGTGTTTACCTTTTCTTTTCATGCAGCTAAGAGACTATTATTGAATTGATTCTAATTCATTTAACCTATCATCTGGGTTGGCCGTAGGGCCGTGCGGGTACTTCCTTCTGTTTAGCAGCTATCGACACTAGGTCGGTTTCTTTTGTCGATTTCTGGGAACTCCTGGGAGTTGGCAATCGCTACTCAGAACGAAGTGCGTCAAGAACGTCACGGACGGTTTTTAGAGGATAGACTTCTCGAAGCTGTCGGAAAGAGAGAAAATGTTGGCGCAAAGATCAAAAGTGTTTTGTACAAAATGTTTTCTATTTCAGATCTTTATGTTGTTCCTAACCATTTCAATGCTACTGGTGGGTGGAGTATATTTTGGGATTCAATTATTCTTACCTTCCATTTCACCTACTCCTCCTTCCTATAATCTGAATTTCGCTTCCACTGTTTCTCCACATTCCTTTCATCTCCTGCCCCAACATGAACAAGTCAGACGTGCAGAATTTAGAAACAATTCCTTTGTGCAACTTTTGCATCAGCACCAGTTGGTGGTAAATACAACAAACTGTTGGGTGTGTGGGCTAATGCCGCATACCATGGACAGGGGTATCCCATATTTGGTTCTTCTGTACAGCCCCCAAGGGTCAGCCCGGGCAGTCCAAACCATGTTCCGTAGTGCACTAGATTCTTACCCCCATCAAGAGCCACGCTCAGCAAACTTTGGTCTGGCCCGTATCACAAGTCTCTAATGATAGCTATTGCCGATCTAGATAGAGATATCTTCGATACGTCACTTATCCCAGAAGAAGAGGTGCAAACCTATAAGTACCTTAGTGAGGCTGAGTATAGTATATCAGTGGGTGATAGGCAGCTTAAAAGCTCATCTCCGATCTGGATTGTACCTCACCTAGGCCACCTTTGTCTACAAGGTCGTGGCCGAAATCCAAGAGCCCAGCTTGGGAAGAGTGCTTGTGTGGATACTTACGTTCTACCGATGCTCTCTTCCCCTGTCTTTCTGACTGCCAAGGGTACCTATTTTGTATGTTATGACCGAGCATACACGTGGTTACCTCATGACTTCTCAGGTACCTGCTACATTGCAAATCTCTTGCCCCCGACTTTCACTGTTGCTGCCGACTATCACAAAACGAGAGTTGTGAGAGGTGTCATTAGTAAAGAGGATACTTCCGGCCAAGAAGCAGGAGACTTCTTCAAGGGTTTTCTGCCGTTTTGGGGCCCTATGGTCAATAGCAGAAATCTGAGACAGTTAACTCGTGTAGTAGAGTCAACTGCTAACATAACTGCAAGCGCCCTTGGTAATCTGACAGCAGAGCTTCAAGCGGATAGGCTTATGACGTTACAGAACCGTATGGTTCTAGACGTCGTTCTAGCAGATAGAGGTGGTGTGTGTAAGGTCATCCATTCGAGCTGCTGCATATTCATACCTGATAACGCCCCAACGGTTTATCAAGCCATCTCCAAGTTGCATAAAATCTCGGAGTCCATACACGAGGACGAAGGAGATTGGACGCTTCTAGGATGGTTTTGGGGACTAATGTCGACTTGGGGTTGGAAGATTCTGATGATTATAGGGGTTGTTGTGACATTTCTGTTCACGTGTTGTCTGTGTGTACAGTGTGGTCCTGCCTTATGTGGCCTTTGCGCTACAACGTGTATAAGAAGGCCATCTGTTACCAAAGAGGCATTGATGGATAGAATTATGCTCCAACAACATCTGAATGATCTGATGAATATCGAGATCGACTCCGACTTCGACTAGTTCTTGCCTACATGAGGGCAAAAGGAGCGTCTGAGGTTCTGTGAGAATTGTTACGGTGTTCCGGGCATGAACGAATATGGGCAAGTAAGGTATCTATGAACCGTAAATGACGTGTTCAGTAAGTGTACGCATTTTCACTACACTACCTGGCATGGTTCGCCTTATTTACGTGTTTCTACATCTGAACCCTTGGGTTCCATTTTAGAAACGGCATCCATTTTGTTTCTTGCCCTCACGTAGTCAGCGAACAGGCAACTGTCCGCATCGTGACCTTTTAGTTCCCAAGCTTTACGGAAGAAGCATATTCCGTTCATGCGTCTTTTATGACTAGAGGAAGGACACTGCTAAGGCAATTGCCTCCGCTCGAAGGTGATTCTGCCGTGCCGGTCTATTGTTTCAGCCTCGCACATGCTGGGATCAAACCCCCTTTTTAAGCTACGATTACGCATCCAATATTAACCTCGCGCTACCTCTTCCCTGCTGTCTGACTTCCTTGCAGCTGTTCTTCTCTTTTTCTTTAGCTTATTTACAACTCAAGTGGAATGTACCTAATGGTGGGAAGATGTGCTTTCACAGTTGGAACTGGTGATGTTAATGTAATTATGTTCCGGGGTTCTGAATACATGAAAGCGACCCTTTTGAAGTCTTTTTCGTGGGAACTGGGTTGTAACCTTTTGTTCACATGTTTGTGCAATGGTAAAATCTTGTATAAAAGAGAGCGACTCACATATGCAATTGAAGCAGACTCTCAGAACTACACGTTGTTGTACTTCTCGTGACTTTTGCCTCCCTGCAGTAATAAACTCAGATCTTTGACGCCGAAGGAAGTCTCCCGTGTCTCTGTCCTTAGTGCGCCAGAACAGGTATCCCACGAAGGTTTTAGGTGTTGTTCCCTGGCACCGCTGGGCCTTAAATAGTCCAGTCCTTCAGTGGGACGGGTATGCTCAGACATGAGTCCCGTGCTCTCCATGCCACTGGAATCAAGTTATCCAGGCTGATGAGGGCTGAAAGCCCAAAACCGGTCCTTGTATGCTTGTTTCCAGTCCAGAGAGGAACTGGCTTGGCAGTTCGAGCTGGACTGTTCCCATGGGGCACAGGGTCAAGACTGATTTGCATATGGCTGGTTTCAAACTGGAATGGCATGATGAGCAAAAAAACTATGGATTTAGACCCGGATCTCTGTACTGGGGTGAATGTATGACATTGTTCTGCATTCTGTCCATCACCTGTTGTTTTTGCAACTGTCACCCCGAGTGGGACGGGTATGCTCAGACGTGAGTCCCGCACTCTCCATGCCACTGAAATCAAGCTATCGAGGCTGATGAGGGCTGAAAGCCCAAAACCGGTCCTTGGGTGCTTGTTTCCAGTCTAGGGAGGCCCTGGCTTGACAGTTCGGCTGGGCTGTTCCCATGGGGCACAGGGTCAAGACTGATTTGCATATGGCTGGGTTCAAACTGGAATGGCATGGTGAGGAAAAAAACAATGGATTTAGGCCCAGATCTCTGTACTTGGGTGAATGTATGACATTGTTCTGCCTTCTGTCCATCACCTGTTGTTTTTGCAACTGTCACCCCGAGTGGGACGGGTATGCTCAGACATGAGTCCCGTGCTCTCCATGCCACTAAAATCAAGCTATCCAGGCTGATGAGGGCTGAAAGTCCGAAACCGGTCCTTGGATGCTTGTTTCCAGTCCAGGGAGGACTTGGCTTGGCAGTTCGGGCTGGACTGTTCCCAAGCCCAGTCGACCCCAGACGAGCACCGGTGTCTCTGATCTGGGAGCTCCGGGCAGCTCACCCAGCCGACCCCAGACGGCTATTATGGCCCTCGGGTCGGGTGCCTCGACCACTTCACCCAGGCTACCACGGTTGAATTCTTTCCCCCTCCCTTCCTTTGAAGAATTCTGTAAGACTGCTTACTCGGTGTCATCGGGGTCTCCGCTTGATCCGCTGCCCCCCAAGTTTTGGAAGGCCTTTCATGAAGAACTGTTCCCGCCTCTGTTTTCGATCTGTCTCCAATCCTTGGAGTCGGCGTCGGTCCCAGAAAGCTGGAAGTTAGCAGTTGTGTCGCCTCTGCTAAAAAAGCCAACTTTGGATCCGGCTTGTCTCTCCAACTACAGGCCGATCTCCTTGCTTCCCTTTCCGATCAAGATCTTGGAAAAGTGGGTAACTCGCTCTCTCTCCGGCTTCCTGGAAAACATCGGGTGGTTCGACGAGGCCCAGTTTGGCTTCCGACCTGGACATGGGACGGAGACTGCACTGGTGACCGTGTTGGACAATCTGCGTTCGCGTGTCGACAGTGGTCGGGCAGCCTTTCTGGTGCTGCTCGACATGTCGGCCGCGTTCGACACGGTCTGCCATCGGACCCTGGTCCAGAGGTTGGAGGAGTGCGGGATCAGTGAGGGGGCTAGAGACTGGCTGCTTTCGTATCTTGAGGGCAGGCAACAGTTGGTTTCACTTCCGCCTTTCAGCTCGGAGCCAAGGAAAATAGGACAGGGGGTTCCACAGGGCTCGGCCATCAGCCCGATATTGTTCAACCTGTACCTCCGCCCTTTAGTCCAGCTAATAAAATCTTTTGGGGTCTCGGCATTTAATTATGCCGACGACACTCAGCTGGTGTTTTCCTTGGAAGGGAATAATGCGGTCTCGCTGAGCACCTTCCATCGCTGTATGGCAGCCACAGCGGACTGGCTACGAGCCAACTCCTTGCAATTCAACAGCTCGAAGACGGAGGTGCTCCACTGTTCTACTGACCGTATCCCGCGGGCTCTACCCACGGATTTTTGGCCGAGCACTTTTTCCGAACCAGTGCTGGCATCGGAGTCAGCACGTAATCTAGGGGTTATGTTTGGTCCTAATTTACAACTAGACCTACATGTCAACAAAACCACGGGAACATGTATGATGCTGATTCGCATGTTACGTAGAGTTTTGCCTCTTCTCCCTGCTCAGGCTAGGCCGGAAGTAGTCCGTGGGACTATATTAAGTCGGCTTGATTATTGCAATGGACTTCTCCTGGGGGCCCCAAAAAGCTTGATTGGGAAGCTTCAGAGGGTGCAGAATATAGCCGCTAAATTGGCCCTTTCTCGACCCAGGTCTAGCTCCTCCACTCTTGCGCTACGAGATCTGCATTGGATCCCGGTAGATCTACGGGTCCAGTTTAAAGCGGCATGCTTGGTGTTTAGAGCTGTACACCTTTTGGGCCCTATCCCGCTGCAAAATATGTTTGCATGGTATTCGGCCCCACGGCTTTTGCGGTCGTCATCGGCTCACCTTTTGGTGGTGCCTAGGTTTCAAAGAGTGAGGATGGGCGGCCGCTCTTTTAGGGTGGCTGCAGCTAAATTATGGAACTCCCTCCCGCTCACTCTTAGGAGTTACAAGGACTATCTTCCGTTCAGGAAGGCCTTAAAGACACACCTTTTTCCTAAGTAATGGTTGCGCGACTGCTCTAGTCTAGTGCGTGGTTCTCTGATCAAAGCGCCAGGATGCCCTCTGGGTGACAGGCTTGCGCTCTATAAGTATATATTAAATAAAGTGGCACAGGGTCAAGACTGATTTGCACATGGCTGGGTTCAAACTGGAATGGCATGGTGAGCAAAAAAACGATGGATTTAGGCCCAGATCTCTATACTTGGGTGAATGTATAACATTTCTGCATTCTGTCCATCACCTGTTGTTTTTGCAATTGTCACCCCGAGTGGGACGGGTATGCTCAGACGTGAGTCCTGTGTTCTCCATCTATGCCACTGGAATCAATCTATCCAGGCTGATGAGGACTGAAAGCCGGAAACCGGTCCTTGGATGCTTTTTTCCAGTCCAGGGAGGACCTGGCTTGGCAATTCGGGCTGGACTGTTCCCATAGTGCACAGGGTCAAGACTGATTTGCATATGGCTGGGTTCAAACTGGAATGGCATGGTGAGCAAAAAAACAATGGATTTAGGCCCAGATCTCTGTACTGGGGTGAATGTATGACATTGCTCTGCATTCTGTCCATCACCTGTTGTTTTCGCAATTGTCCCTCCGAGTGGGATGGGTATGCTCAGACGTGAGTCCCGTGCTCTCCATGCCACTGGAATCAAGCTATCCAGGCTGATGAGGGCTGATAATCCGAAACCGGTCCCTGGATGCTTGTTTTCAGTCCAGGGAGGAACTGGCTTGGCAGGTCGAGCTGGACTGTTCCCCTGGGGCACAGGGTTAAGACTGATTTGCATATGGCTGGTTTCAAACTGGAATGGCATGATAAGCAAAAAAACGATGGATTTAGGCCCAGATCTCTGTACTGGGGTGAATGTATGACATTGTTCTGCATTCTGTCCATTACCTGTTGTTTTTGCAACTGTCACCCCGAGTGGGACGGGTATGCTCAGACGTGAGTCCTGTGCTCTCCATGCCACTGAAATCAAGCTATCCAGGCTGATGAGGGCTGAATGCCCGAATCCGGTCCTTGGATGCTTGTTTCCAGTCCAGGGAGGACCTGGCTTGGCAATTCGGGCTGGACTGTTCCCATGGGGCACAGGATCAAGACTGATTTGCATATGGCTGGGTTCAAACTGGAATGGCACGGTGAGCAAAAAAACAATGGATTTAGGCCCAGATATCTGTACTGGGATGAATGTATGATATTGTTCCGCATTCTGTCCATCACCTGTTGTTTTTGCAATTGTCACTCCGAGTGGGACGGGTATGCTCAGACATGAGTCCCGTGCTCTCCATGCCACTGGAATCAAATTATCCAGGCTGATGAGGGCTGAAAGCCCGAAACAGGTCCTTGTATGCTTGTTTCCAGTCCAGAGAGGAACTGGCTTGGCAGTTCGAGCTGGACTGTTCCCATGGGGCACAGGGTCAAGACTGATTTGCATATGGCTGGTTTCAAACTGGAATGGCATGATGAGCAAAAAAACTATGGATTTAGACCCAGATCTCTGTACTGGGGTGAATGTATGACATTGTTCTGCATTCTGTCCATCACCTGTTGTTTTTGCAACTGTCACCCCGAGTGGGACGGGTATGCTCAGACATGAGTCCTGTGCTCTCCATGCAACTGAAATCAAGCTATCCAGGCTGATGAGGGCTGAAAGCCCGAATCCGGTCCTTGGATGCTTGTTTCCAGTCCAGGGAGGACCTGGCTTGGCAGTTCGGCTGGACTGTTCCCATGTGGCACAGGGTCAAGACTGATTTGCATACGGCTGGGTTCAAACTGGAATGGCATGGTGAGGAAAAAAACAATGGATTTAGGCCCAGATCTCTGTACTTGGGTGAATGTATGAAATTGTTCTGCCTTCTGTCCATCACCTGTTGTTTTTGCAACTGTCACCCCGAGTGGGACGGGTATGCTCAGACGTGAGTCCCGTGCTCTCCATGCCACTGAAATCAAGCTATCCAGGCTGATGAGGGCTGAAAGCCCGAAACCGGTCCTTGGATGCTTGTTTCCAGTCCAGGGAGGACCTGGCTTGGCAGTTTGGGCAGGACTGTTCCCATGTGGCACAGGGTCAAGACTGATTTGCATACGGCTGGGTTCAAACTGGAATGGCATAGTGAGCAAAAAAACAATGGATTTAGGCCCAGATCTCTGTACTGGGATGAATTTATAACATTTCTGCATTCTGTCCATCACCTGTTGTTTTTGCAATTGTCAGCCTGAGTGGGACGGGTATGCTGAGATGTAAGTCCCGTGCTCTCCATGCCACTGGAATCAATCTATCCAGGCTGATGAGGGCTGAAAGCCCGAAACCAGTCCTTGGTTGCTTGTTTCCAGTCCATGGAGGACCTGGCTTGGCTGTTCGGGCTGGACTGTTCCCATGGGGCACAGGGTCAAGACTGATTTGCATATGGCTGGTTTCAAACTGGAATGGCATGGTAAGCAAAAAAAAACGATGGATTTAGGCCCAGCTCTATGTACTGGGGTGAATGTATGACATTGTTCTGCATTCTGTCCATCACCTATTGTTTTTGCAATTGTCACCCCTAGAGGGACGGGTATGCTCAGACGTGAGTCCCGTGCTCTCCATGCCACTGGAATAAAGCTATCCAGGCTGGTGAGGGCTGAAAGCCTGAAACCGGTTTTTGGATGCTTGTTTCCAGTCCAGGGAGGACTTGGCTTGGCAGTTCCGGATGGACTGTTCCCATGGGGCACAGGGTCAAGACTGATTTGCACATGGCTGGGTTCAAACTGGAATGGCATGGTGAGCAAAAAAACGATGGATTTAGGCCCAGATCTCTATACTTGGGTGAATTTATAACATTTCTGCATTCTGTCCATCACCTGTTGTTTTTGCAATTGTCACCCCGAGTGGGACGGGTATGCTCAGACGTGAGTCCTGTGTTCTCCATCCATGCCACTGGAATCAATCTATCCAGGCTGATGAGGACTGAAAGCCGGAAACCGGTCCTTGGATGCTTTTTTCCAGTCCAGGGAGGACCTGGCTTGGCAATTCGGGCTGGACTGTTCCCATAGTGCACAGGGACAAGACTGATTTGCATATGGCTGGGTTCAAACTGGAATGGCATGGTGAGCAAAAAAACAATGGATTTAGGCCCAGATCTCTGTACTGGGGTGAATGTATGACATTGCTCTGCATTCTGTCAATCACCTGTTGTTTTCGCAATTGTCCCTCCGAGTGGGATGGGTATGCTCAGACGTGAGTCCCGTGCTCTCCATGCCACTGGAATCAAGCTATCCAGGCTGATGAGGGTTGATAGTCCGAAACAGGTCCCTGGATGCTTGTTTTCAGTCCAGGGAGGAACTGGCTTGGCAGTTCGAGCTGGACTGTTCCCCTGGGGCACAGGGTCAAGACTGATTTGCAAATGGCTGGTTTCAAACTTGAATGGCATGACAAGCAAAAAAAGGATGGATTTAGGCCCAGATCTCTGTACTGGGGTGAATGTATGACATTGTTCTGCATTCTGTCCATTACCTGTTGTTTTTGCAACTGTCACCCCGAGTGGGACGGGTATGCTCAGACGTGAGTCCTGTGCTCTCCATGCCACTGAAATCAAGCTATCCAGGCTGATGAGGGCTGAATGCCCGAATCCGGTCCTTGGATGCTTGTTTCCAGTCCAGGGAGGACCTGGCTTGGCAGTTCGGGCTGGACTGTTCCCATGGGGCACAGGGTCAAGACTGATTTGCATATGGCTGGGTTCAAACTGGAATGGCATGGTGAGCAAAAAAACAATGGATTTAAGCCCAGATATCTGTACTGGGATGAATGTATGACATTGTTCCGCATTCTGTCCATCACCTGTTGTTTTTGCAATTGTCACTCCGAGTGGGACGGGTATGCTCAGACATGAGTCCCGTGCTCTCCATGCCACTGGAATCAAGTTATCCAGGCTGATGAGGGCTGAAAGCCCGAAACCGGTCCTTGTATGCTTGTTTCCAGTCCAGAGAGGAACTGGCTTGGCAGTTCGAGCTGGACTGTTCCCATGGGGCACAGGGTCAAGACTGATTTGCATATGGCTGGTTTCAAACTGGAATGGCATGATGAGCAAAAAAACTATGGATTTAGACCCAGATCTCTGTACTGGGGTGAATGTATGACATTGTTCTGCATTCTGTCCATCACCTGTTGTTTTTGCAACTGTCACCCCGAGTGGGACGGGTATGCTCAGACGTGAGTCCCGTGCTCTCCATGCCACTGAAATCAAGCTATCCAGGCTGATGAGGGCTGAAAGCCCGAAACCGGTCCTTGGATGCTTGTTTCCAGTCCAGGGAGGACCTGGCTTGGCAGTTCGGGCTGGACTGTTCCCATGTGGCACAGGGTCAAGACTGATTTGCATACGGCTGGGTTCAAACTGGAATGGCATGGTGAGCAAAAAAACTATGGATTTAGGCCCAGATCTCTGTACTGGGGTGAATGTATAACATTTCTGCATTCTGTCCATCACCTGTTGTTTTTGCAATTATCACCCCGAGTGGGACGGGTATGCTGAGACGTGAGTCCCGTGCTCTCCATGCCACTGGAATCAATCTATCCAGGCTGATGAGGGCTGAAAGCCCGAAACCAGTCCTTGGATGCTTGTTTCCAGTCCATGGAGGACCTGGCTTGGCAGTTCGGGCTGGACTGTTCCCATGGGGCACAGGGTCAAGACTGATTTGCATATCGCTGGGTTCAAACTGAAATGGCATGGTGAGCAAAAAAAAACGATGGATTTAGGCCCAGCTCTATGTACTTGGGTGAATGTATGCCATTGTTCTGCATTCTGTCCATCACCTGTTGTTTTTGCAATTGTCACTCCGAGTGGGACGGGTATGCTCAGACGTGAGTCCAGTGCTCTCCATGCCACTGGAATCAAGCTATCAAGGCTGATGAGGGCTGAAAGCCCGAAACTGGTCCTTGTATGCTTGTTTTCAGTCCAGGGAGGAACTAGCTTGGCAGTTCGAGCTGGACTGTTCCCCTGGGGCACAGGGTCAAGACTGATTTGCATGTGGCTGGTTTCAAACTGGAATGGCATGACAAGCAAAAAAATGATGGATTGAGGCCCAGATCTCTGTACTGGGGTGAATGTATGACATTGTTCTGCATTCTGTCCATTACCTGTTGTTTTTGCAACTGTCACCCCGAGTGGGACGGGTATACTCAGACATGAGTCCTGTGCTCTCCATGCGACTGAAATCAAGCTATCCAGGCTGATGAGGGCTGAAAGCCCGAATCTTGTCCTTGGATGCTTGTTTCCAGTCCAGGGAGGACCTGGCTTGGCAGTTCGGGCTGGACTGTTCCCATGCGTCACAGGGTCAAGACTGATTTGCATTTGGCTGGGTTCAAACTGAAATGGCATGGTGAGCAAAAAAAAATGGATTTAGGCCCAGATATCTGTATTGGGGTGAATGTATGACATTGTTCCGCATTCTGTCCATCACCTGTTGTTTTTGCAATTGTCACTATGAGTGGGACGGGTATGCTCAGACGTGAGTCCCGTGCTCTCCATGCCACTGAAATCAAGCTATCGAGGCTGATGAGGGCTGAAAGCCCGAAACCGGTCCTTGGATGCTTGTTTCCTGTCTAGGGAGGCCCTGGCTTGGCAGTTCGGGCTGGACTGTTCCCATGGGGCACAGGGTCAAGACTGATTTGCATATGGTTGGGTTCAAACTGGAATGGCATGGTGAGGAAAAAAACAATGGATTTAGGCCCAGATCTCTGTACTTGGGTGAATGTATGACATTGTTCTGCCTTCTGTCCATCACCTGTTGTTTTTGCAACTGTCACCCCGAGTGGGACGGGTATGCTCAGACGTGAGTCCCGTGCTCTCCATGCCACTGAAATCAAGCTATCCAGGCTGATGAGGGCTGAAATCCCGAAACCGGTACTTGGATGCTTGTTTCCAGTCCAGGGAGGACCTGGCTTGGCAGTTCAGGCTGGACTGTTCCCATGTGTCACAGGGTCAAGACTGATTTGCATTCGGCTGGGTTCAAACTGGAATGGCATGGTGAGCAAAAAAACAATGGATTTAGGCCCAGATCTCTGCACAGGGGTGAATGTATAACATTTCTGCATTCTGTCCATCACCTGTTGTTTTTGCAATTGTCACCCCGAGTGGGACGGGTATACTGAGACGTAAGTGCCGTGCTCTCGATGCCACTGGAATCAATCTATCCAGGCTGATGAGGGCTGAAAGCCCGAAACCAGTCCTTGGATTCTTGTTTCCAGTCCATGGAGGACCTGGCTTGGCTGTTTGGGCTGGACTGTTCCCATGGGGCACAGGGTCAAGACTGATTTGTATATGGCTGGGTTCAAACTGGAATGGCATGGTGAGCAAAAAAAACGATGGATTTAGGCCCAGCTCTATGTACTGGGGTGAATGTATGACATTGTTCTGCATTCTGTCCATCACCTATTGTTTTTGCAATTGTCACCCCGAGAGGGACGGGTATGCTCAGACGTGAGTCTCGTGCTTTCCATGCCACTGGAATCAAGCTATCCAGGCTGATTAGGGCTGAAAGCGCGAAACCGGTCCTAGGATGCTTGTTTCTAGTCCAGGGAGGCCCTGGCTTGGCAGTTCGGAATGGACCGTTCCCATGGGGCACAGGGTCAAGACTGATTTGCATATGGCTGGGTTCAAACTGGAATGGCATGGTGAGCAAGAAAAATGATGGATTTAGGCCTAGATCTCTATACTGGGGTGAATGTATGACATTGTTCTGCATTTTGTCCATCACCTGTTGTTTGTGCAATTGTCACCCCGAGTGGGACTGGTATGCTCAGACGTGAGTCCTGTGCTCTCCATGCCACTGGAATCAAGCTATCCAGACTGATGAGAGCTGAAAGCCCGAAACCGGTCCTTGGATGCTTGTTTCCAGTCTATGGAGGACCTGGCTTGGCAGTTCTTGATGGACTGTTCCCATGGGGCACAGGGTCAAGACTGATTTGCATATGGCTGGGTTCAAACTGGAATGGCATGGTGAACCAAAAAAACGATGGATTTAGGCCCAGATCTCTGTACTGGGGTGAATGTATGACATTATTCCTCATTCTGTCCATCACCTGTTGTTTTTGCAATTGTCACACCGAGAGGGACGGGTATGCTCAGACGTGAGTCCCATGCTCTCTATGCCACTGGAATCAAGCTATCCAGGCTGATGAGGGCTGAAAGCCCGAAACCGGTCCTTGGATGCTTGTTTCCAGTCCAGGGAGGACCTGGCTTGGACTTTCGGGCAGGACTGTTCCCATTGGGTACAGTGTCAAAACTGATTTGCATATGGCTGGGTTCAAACTGGAATGACATGGTGAGCAAAAAAACGATGGATTTACGCCCAGATCTCTGTACTGGGGTGAATGTATGACATTGTTCTGCATTCTGTCCATCAACTATTGTTTTTGCATTTGTCACACCGAGTGGGACGCGTATGTTCAGACGTGCGTCCCATGCTCTCCACGCCACTGGAGTCAAGCTATCGTGGCTGAAGATGACTGATAGCCAGAAATCGGTCCTAGGATGCATGATTCCGGTCCAGGGAAGACATGGCTTGGCAGTTCGGGCTGGACTGTTCCCATGAGGCACAGCGTCAAGGCTGAGTTGCATATGGCCATGTCTGAACTGGGGTGGTGTGGTGAGCAAAAAAAGATGGATTTAGGCCCAGATCTCTGTACTGGGGTGAATGTATGACATTGTTCTGCATTCTGTTCTTCAACTGTTGTTTTTGCATTTGTCACCCTGAGTTTGACGGGTATGCTCAGACGTGAGTCCCGTGCTCTCCACGCCACTGAAGTCAAGCTATCCTTGCTGAAGACGGCTGATAGCCAGAAACTGGTCCTAGGATGCAGGATGCTTTATTCCGGTCCAGGGAAGACATGGCTTGGCAGTTTGGGCTGGACTGTTCCCATGAGGCACAGGGTCAAAGCTCATTTGCATATGGCCATGTCTGAACTGGGGTGGTGTGGTGAGCATAAAAACGATGGATTTAGGCCCAGATCTCTGTACTGGATTGAATGAATGACGTTCTGCATTCTGTCCATCAACTGTTGTTTTTGCATCTTTTAGCCCAGCAATTCTAAGCGTACTTACAGTAACATGTATTTCTTTCCATAGGAATCCATTATGTAGTTTTCAGCAGAAAAGTTTCGAAGTGTTGATTGTTGAAACGTACAAATATTCCTCTAAAATCAGCCGAACTACGAATTCCGATTTACTCACCTGTTATCAGGAGTGATCTCAGTGCTGTTTCTTTTAGCCCAGCACTGACCATGAAAAGTAATTCTAACCATACTTACCAGTAACTTGTATTTCCTTCCATAGGAATCCATTGTCTGGTTTTCACCAGAAAAGTTTCTAAGTGTCTATTTTCACAAACTACAAATATTCCTAAAAATCGCCTGTATGACTTAAACGTATTCTTTCAACTGTTTACAGGAGATGCACCAGTGCTGAATCCAGGATCCACCACTGAGTAAGAAAAAGTAACGATAACACTAGTTACCTGCTAAGTGAATTTCCTTCAATAGGGTAACATTGAGTGGTTTCACTTGGAGTTTTGGAACTTTAAAATATTCACCTAAAATCATCCGAACAACGAATTCCGATTTACTCACTTGTTATCAGGAGAGAACCCAGTGCGGCGTCTTTTAGCCCAGCACTGACCCTGAAAAGTAATTCTAAGCGTACTTACAGTAACAACTTGTATTTCCTTCCATAGGAATCCATTGAGATGTCATCAGTGATGTCACTGACCATGTCATGAATGATGTAATATGTGACATCATCACCAGTGGATTGCGGGCGTGAGAGAGACAGTTAGTACAACTAACTATAACGGAGGAATTTCAATGGTTTTGTATGAGTGAAATGTCCAGCTAACTATAACACCCCTGAAACCTATGGTTTTTTTCAATGAATTTCTAAGGTTTTTTTAAATGATAATTCCTAACTATAGCCTTCTTGAAACTTATGTTTTTTTCAGTGAATTTCAAATTTATTTTAATTGACAATTCCTAACTATAAGCTGCCTGAAACCTATGTTTTTTTCAGTGAATTTCAAAGGTTTTAAAAAAGATAATTTCTTAGTGCAATGTTGAACATTTCCCCATATTTTCAACAAGAAACCAAATCTGCAATGTTACCTATAAAAACAGGCAATAGTTCCACTTACCACTAACAAATTAACATCAACATTTAACTAGTGTAAGGATGTCGACTATGTACTGCATGAATTACGCCCAACTCACACCCATATTTAAAGTTCAATATGTGATAGAGGTTCTAGTTATACACTTCCGACACCAAAGAAAATAACAATACCCAACGCCACCACCACCACAACTACCCCCCCCAACCCCTCCCTCGCACTACCTCAGAGGCAGCGCAAAACAGGACAACGGACCTTTCCAAAATAATATATCCCCTCAACAGTACACTAGCTCAATCTACAGAGATGTGGCAACCAAGTATGTATAAGGGAAAGAGCTCGAACATCAACAATAATGTACACAACGCTAAGACTACCAGTGAAATACTATACACAATTCACTATACAAACCAAAAACTTTTCCGTGTGTATATATATATATATATATATATATATATATATATACCATTGATATGTGTAGTGTACTGAATAGTGAACGCAACCATATTATCTCAGACACTCGGGAATATTTCGGTCATGTAGCTGTGTTCACCCCCCCTTTGAAACAGAAGCTGAGTGGGCTAGTCCAACGTAAACAACATCAACGTAAGTCTATAAATAATTAGGCTACGCCTTGGGCGTGGTTTACTTCTGCAAAGAGAAGAGACTGCGCTGCAGCGAAGGTTCGCACCCTGCCACGTTGCTGCCGCCATGACCGCGTGCCTCCTCGATACAGGCCTATTGCGAACTCAGCGCCACCGCACCGCAGACTTATGTCTGTATCGACTACAGTCTTCAATCTACACTGGGGACAGCAGGGTTTACAACTTGAATTCAACTTCGGATCAAAATTTGTCGTCGGTATCTGTGCTGAGAACTGCCTTCAATCTACTCTGCGGTTAGTAGAATTGACAACTTGATACCAGTTGTGCATCAGCACTACAGAAAACATTTAAGTCAGTCTCGATTTATTTAAAGTAGAGACAATTGTACTATTTCCTCAGCTTTTGTTAAAGTTTGAACAGTAGGAAATTCAGCCTTCATTTATTTAATGCAGAGACAATTACCGACAGCATTCAACGTAGCCTTGATTTATGTAAGGCAGAGACAATTTTGTTAATGGATGCCACACAAAACATTCCTCAATGTCTGTACTAAGCACTGCCTTCAAATGTACACTGCGATCATCAGAGTTTACCACTTGATACCACAAGCGCATCAGCACTACAGACAACATTGAATTCATTCTCAATTTATTTAAGGCAGAGACAATTCTACTGTGTAATCAGATTTTCTTAATGTATGTGACAAAAAAGCATTTGTCGATATTTCTGTGGAATACTGCCATAAATGTACGCTGTGGACAGCAGGGTTCACAACTTGAATTCAGCTTTCCATCTACACTACGGACAGTAGGGAATTCAGCCTTGATTTATGTAATGCAGAGACAATTCTACTGTATGTGTTCTGATTTTTTTAACATAAGTCACAAAAATCATTCGTCGATATCTGTACTGACAACTGCCTTCGATCTACATTGTGAGGGCTCACGATTCAGGTTGAATGGTGATTGCACATGACACATTCTAATAGCCAAGAGACATTGTACCAGTGTAACCCGCCCAAACCACGAATCATCGCAGGGTGCGCACACGCTGAGTTCTTCATGTAGCACAAACTCACTGCACCACAAGCCATCTCCACGTGGCCTTGTTAAAGCAGAATTCACCAGGCAAAATACATTGCTCCCAGTGCAGCCTGCCCGGACCACGCATCATCGCAGGTTACGTACACGCTCAGTGCCAGAGGTACCAGTAATTCACTGCACCATAATTCATCACCACATGGCCGTATTCAGGCACAATTCAATAGAGAAAAGACATTAATACGAATACAGCTCCCCCTTTACCACTCATTATCGCAGGGTATGTACAAGCTCAGCGCCAAAGATACTACTAACTCACTGCACCATAAATCATAGCAAAGAAGAGTGAACAGTTTTATGTCAGTAATGAGGCATAGTATCACTTTTAAATAGAATTCATGCAGAATTCAATTGACAAAAGACATTGCTTCAATTACTGTGCCTCCCCCAACCACGCATCATCGCAGGGTACGTGCACGCTAAGCGCCAAAGGTACTACTAACTCAGTGCACCACAAATCATCGCCACGTGATCGTATTGAGTCAGATGTCTTATTTAGAAGAAAATATCTCATAGTTTTTAGAGATGTACTGCAATTTACTCCAGTGAAAGGACAAAGAATATTTATAAGAAAACTTGATTTTAAAGACTTTGCTACCATTGGGTCCTACTCGGAACACGCATCATCGCAGGCTCCACAGAACTTTGTTGCTTCAGTTGCCACTAACTCTGTGTACCACTTATCATCGCTGGCTGCACACACACTAAATTACCAATACTGTGAAGCTCTAATCAATGCCATGTGGTCGTGGGATCTTGCTAACCGCTGCCTCCTGCCTACACTGCGGTCATCAGAACTCACAATTAATTACACTATTGATTTATTATTTGCAGAGTACAATACCAAACTAAGTATACAATATCCCTTTATTATGCTTCCTTTAACAACTTCATTTATACCACTTATAGATTTAATTGAATAATAAATTTCACATTGCAAGTGCAAAGGTACACTTAATGATAGTCTATACTGTGGATAGCATAGGTCACAATTTGAACCTCACTTTTTCTTCTTTGGAAACCTGAATTTCTTTTTTGGAGACAAAAATGGCTACACCACTGGAAGAATCATCTGATTCTGATCATTTTGTTGCTGAAGAATTCATAACCATCGATGGTACTTTTTTTTCCCCCTCAAAGTACATACAGTCCAGTATGCAACAGTCAATGCTTTGAATGCAGCCCATTCACACCACGCATCATCGCAGGGTGAGCACACGCTAAACACCAGATGTAGCACTAACTCAGTACACCATAAATAATCACCACAAGGCTTTATTAAGGCAAAATTCTGTAGTTAAAAAAACATTATCCCGGGCGGGGGGTGCAGCACGGGTTGCACTGCGCACCTGCTTTTTGTCAACCTATTGTGGTGGGCTGGCGACGTCCGATCTCCTGTCCTACTATCAGGCCTCCCATCTGTTGATTCTGAATGAATGGTGGTATGGAGATAGAAGGAACCCAGCGTATGCTCTTGAGTGCTATCTTATGGGGACCGATACTCTGCACACTATATTGTATTCGGCGCAGTTGAGGAGGCGGTTGCTGCAGGCTACCCAGGTGGTCTTTCAGGGCTGGAGGCAGTCGCTGCGTCGTATGGGATGATGGGGTATGCTAACGGAGGAGACCCCCCCTATGGCATAATGGTCGTCTCCCTGCCCTGGCGTGATGTGATGTCTGGCACGGCCCTTAAATCGTTTCAGGATCTTAGCGAGGAATATGGCATGCCTCGAACCCAATTCTTCAAATATTTACAATTCCGCCATGCCATTGCATCTAGTCTGGAGGGACTTGACTCCTTCCCTGAATTTAGCACACTAGAGGCGAAGGTATTTATGGGGGACCTAGAGGATAAGAAAATATCCCGCATCTACTAGACTCTAGTTACACATTGTTCATCTTCCCTACACAAATTGAGGGAGTCCTGGGAAAGGGATGTCGGAACGTTGGAAGAGGAAGATTGGCGGGAGGCCCTTGAAGCCCCCCGAGATGCAGCTATTGCAATACGCCTGAGGCTCATCCAATTCAAATACCTCCACAGAGCTTATTACACTAGGGAGAGGCTGTGGCGGATGGGTCTGATTGCGTCTCCTGACTGTTTGAGGTGCGGTCGAGAGGTGGGCACCCTATTCCACACGGTATGGAGCTGTAGTGTCTTGGGTAGGTTCTGGAAGGGGGTGTGGGACTGTTTGTCTGAAGTGTTGGGATGGGAACTTCCACGTACCCCACAATTAGGTCTCTTGCATGTTCTAGAGGGGGTGGGAGGTAACATATTTAAAAGGCATCTGCTGCTATTGGGCCTTACCGTCGCCAAGAGAGATGCGGCCCAAGCTTGGAAGGATACCCGGGCACCTCCAATAGTGGTGTGGAAGAAGGGGCTGGATTTTTGTATGGAGTTGTAGCGTCCTATTTTTGAGGCCCGTGGCTGCCCTAGGAAACACTACAAAATATGGGCGGACTATAGGGGTCTGTGGTTGGATCCACCGGCAGAGCGTGCAGATTGTTCAGAAGTACAGGCCGGGGGCCGGAATTGAGGAACTGTGTACACTGTTTTACATGCGAAACTCGTTGTGAATGAGACGATATCGTGCGGTGGGCTAGGGAGGGATCAGGGGTGGGGGAGTTGGCGGTGGGGGGTGGGGAATAGGGGGGGAGAGGGAAGTCGAAAAGATGTATAGATTGCCAGTCATTTGCTGCTGTTGTTACGTTTGCAGTTTTCTCCTGAATGTGGAGGGCTGCACTTTGGGTGTGATCGATCAATAACTTTTGTTTTGAAAAAAAAAACATTATCCCCAGTGTGGCCTATCCGGACTACACATCATCGCAGGTTACATACACACCCACTCCCAAAGGTACTAATAACTCAGTGTACCATAATTCATTGCCACATGGCCGTATTCAGGTAGAATTTAACGGATTCTTCAGTCATTATTTATAAACTGCAGTACCAAACAAAGTAACGTCCCTCAAACCTACACAAAATCCCCACATTGCCTTACTAAGCCAGAATTCACAAGACAAAAAACATTACTATCAGTATGGCCTGCCAAACCACACATCATTGAAGGGTCCACAGAACCTTGTTGTTTCACGTACCACTAACTCAGTGAAAACCAAACTAAGTATAACCTCTATCAAACCCTACACAATATTCCTTTAGTATGCTTCCTTCAAATTTTGTTTTACATCACTTATAGATGTAGTTAAATAATAAAATCCACGCTGCATACATGTTCGATCTTCCACTTCAATCATGATTGCAGATGATGCACTCCACCCTAAGATCTACACTGCGGACAGCAGGGTTTACAACTTGAATTCATCTTTGCATCTACACTATAGACAGTATTTAATGCAGAGCCAATTGTGCTGTATGTGTTCAGATTTTGTTAAAATAAGTGAAAAAAAAAATGTGTTCTGTAACTGTACTGACTACTAGCTTCTATGTACATTGTGCAGAGTAGGGTTCACAACTTGAATTTACCTTTTCATCTACACTACAGTCAGCATTAAATCCAGGCTCGATTGATTTAAAGCAGATAAAAAAATAGTGCTGTTGCACTGCTAGTATGTGCAAGCACCTTCAATAGCTGCATCGTGTGAACTATGATAACAAAGAATGTAGAAGATTGCGCCAAAATGTACCTCCACCACCAGCAATACCAAGAACCCCTGGGGTATCACCTTCAACATCACCACCAGACATACGTCCCCAATTTGTGAAAGTTACAGTGCACTACGTGAAGAGGAATCATTTAATTTCTTATAGGGAGCAATCAGTACACCTAGTTTGCACAGCAATTGATAACCATCGATGCTAGTTTTTATTCCCCCTTTCATATAGTCCAGTATGCAACAGTGAATGATTTCAGTGCAGCCCGCTCAGACCACGCATCATCGCAGTGTGAGCACACGATAAACACCAGACATACCACTAACTCAGTACACTGCGAATAATTGCCACATGCCCTTGTTAAGGCAAAATTCAACAGTCAAACCACAATTTTACCAGTGCAGTCTGCATCATCGCAGGCTCCACACAAATTTTTAAAACTCCAGCACAGTAACTGTTCCGATTAGCAACATAGTGTGGTGAACTTCTAACCTTTGTGCTCATTTAAGTGTTCCATGAACCGTTACTATGGTAACAGGCAGAAAACCGTTTGGGGGTAGGGTTGAAAGGAACTGGCTGTACAGAAACCGTTATATTTGCCCAGGACACTCTACATTACAGAAAGGAAAGCAAAGTAAAACAGAACACTGTGTACCAGATTTACAACCCCCTTGCACCACTTTCGCATCGCTTTTTCCATCTTAAAAGTGATGCAATAGTAATGCAATGAACTTGTAAATCTGCCTCTATGCACATTGCGAGCAAAATAAGTACACAACTCATTCAATTCTTTATCGATCACAATTAGACAGTGTTACTTCACGATTCACAATGAACTTCAATAAACTTTAAATGGGAGACGAGAATGTCGACATTACAAAACTTAGTGGCATATTTACAAAGACAGAGTTACAATTGTTGTCGCTTTAACGCCTGCAAACTACAACAAAAATGCTTAAAATGGACTTCAAAATCCTTTGCTATCTTACCGGAAGATTTTTTCAACATTGCTGTTTCCTATACAAGACAGAGAGCCACCCCCCGGGGCTATAAAATAAATGGTTGTGGGGGGCTCCAAGGCCCCACCTGCAAAATTAGAAGTGTGGGGGCCTCAACGACCACCCTCAAGCCCCGGGAACCAATACTCCTAGGGATTTGTGTATTGTGTGAGGCAGACTGCGTGGCCCTCTGCCTGGACCCCTCAAGGGCCCTGGGAACTGCCGCGCCCCAGGGCCATTTCCTGCAGTGTCCCAGGGTGCCTACCCCCGGGACACTGCTGTTTGCTATGAGAAGGCGGGAGTCTTGCAGCTCCCGCCCTCCCATAGCAAAGTTAGTTTGCATTTTGAAAGACACAGCAGTGAAATCTGTTCTCACTTTCAAAATCCAAACCAGATTGGTTTTCCACATGCAAGTTAGCATCTCCCCATGTGGAAAACCAATGCCGGCTCCCGAAGGACGCAAGGAGCAGGCGGGACCATGGGGGCATAAAATGTCATAATTTTGGCCCCAGTATTTGGCCCCAGTATTTAGCCCCCCCCCGCTAAATTTATTTATTTCACGGCAGAGTGAGCGCACCGTACAGGCACCTGCCGGGTCTTTAAAAAAAAAAAAATTGTGGGCCCTGGTGGGCCTTCTGGGACCCCCTACGCAGGTCTAGAGGGTAAAATTATTTCAACCCTTCCCCCTTTCTACGTTTTGCACACATATTCCACTGACTTCCTCAGCCTTGCTTCTATAGAGGCACAAAATGGCTGCCAACAGTTCCTGCTTTTGAATGTTGACAACCACTTGACAGCCAATTAGCATTCAGCACGTGATCGGAAGGGTGCGCTTATGGTATGATGACAATGCGCACAGAATCCGCAGATCCACCACGCCCACAGATATATAAATGATTTTAATTGTAATTTTCTCAGGAACTTCTGAACAGATTGACACCATTGAAGCAAAACACACCAGTCTGAACTGAGGGCTACCTCTTTGCCAAATTTGGTGTAATTCCGTAAAGCAGTTCAAGCTGTAGCTGATGCTAAAGGTCCTATGGGAAATTGCATGGGGAAAATACCTACTGGCAGTTGTTAGTTATAATTAGGACCAGAGTTTCCATAGGACTTATCTTTGCACATTTGTTCTAAAAGTATACATTATTTGATTCAGCTTCTGTATTGGAAGTTTGAGAGTGATCTATCAAGGGTAGCTGAGAAAGATGGGGAGTCCCAAAATGCTTTTTTCCCATTTGATGTCTTTGGGGATTTTGCACTCTTTGACCATTACTGCATCCCAAATTGCTAAACGGAATTGCAGCAAATTAGGCAGAAAGACACATTTGGTTACGCAGATCACACTTTCACCTGTTTGATGTAAATTCATTTAGTAGGTTTAGAGATATTTATGAATAAAAAATATAGTTATCAAGCAACCCGGATAATTTACGGATCCTTCTGCTGAGGATCCGAAAGGGAAAGACCCCGATTGGCTAGCCACAGCTTAAAAGAAAAGTTCCAACTGCCATTTTGTTTCCTTGCATTGTCCCAGTGCGGTGAAAATAAACATAAAGAAGGGGTCACAATATAAATATCCTGATCCCAGGGAACATATATGGGGTCCATGACAACCCCTTATGACCCCAACATTGCTTTATTTGTTTTTCTCAATGAAACTTAACATCCACAGATCCTCCACAGATTTAGGGCCCTGTTGAATTTTTTTTTTTAAATTAGCTGAAGAAAAGGCAAAGGTTACAGAATCGTTACAGTTAGGCTAATATTTTACCCAGGACCACACAAAGGAGCAAAATGGAAAGAGAACCAACCTCACTTAGGTAGGTTAGGAAGGCCCTCACTCACCACCTGGTGATGACATGCTTCATCATTGGGCCCCAATAAAGAGGCAGAGTGCCTCTTTAGTGTGCTTCGACGCCAGATCTACTGCAGAGCAGGATTTGTCAGTTAAGGCGTGCAGTGAAAGTAAAATAAATGGTGGTGAAAGGTATATAAAAAATGTCTAAGTGTAGCCAAAAAATTATTTATTGTATGGTCACTTAGGGCATATATTTAAAATTATGTGTTGGAAAGTAGTCCACAATTAATTGGGTGGTTATTTCCAAGAGTTATCGTCAGTCAACATGTTTCTTCCTATGAAACGGTGTAAAGTTACCAGGCATTCATCAGGACTATAGGAGTGTTCTAGACCCTGGTGGTATGGACGCGCTAAGGCCCACCCTTACCTAGGGGCGTGAAAGTGAAAAAAAGGGTTACAAAAAGTGCAAAAAGGAAAAAAAAATATCTTCCTAGTAACTCCTGGTTTAGGAGGCTTCTAAACATTAGGTTTCTGCACCTGTAAAAGGACATGACGAAGACATACATATAGAACAAGACAAATAATTAACGGTTGGCCTTAATCATACTAGTAGGTCTGTGATGCTCCATACATGGTGGGTGGACAGTGCGCTGCGCCATAACTGTACGTTTAACACCACCTCTGTCCCCGGGATAATACGCACTAGTCACTGGGACGTGCACGGTGCTAAGAGTGAAATAAATTGTATGGTGAAAATAGGTATTTAAAAAGGAAAACAATTTCCTGATCGCGATCAATGAATCACATACTGTAAGGCGATCGCTAGATGCACAAAGGTAAAATGTCTCACTTTAAAGGTGTAGCGAGGGGACACCATGGGTCATGGGAGGGGGGTGGAAGCGTATTTGGCACACCCTTTGTAAAGGAGAAAAACAAGCAAAGAATCATGGGACGGAAAGCTAGGTCATGAGGGAGCCTCGGTCGCATCCCCCCCAGATAAAAAGCTGTATCTCGGACTGTATCGTACGAAAGTAACAAAGGGGAGGCATCACCGGAATCGTTTGAAAAACATATAGTATTTTGACAGCCGTAACCCTGTGCAGCAGCGATAATGGGTACGTTCTCCAGCGACGCAAAGCGGTTGTCACCTGAAGGGTAACTGCCGTGTAGTTGCGGGTGAGCGTAGAGTGAGTGGACGGCGTTAATGTGATACCAAGGTAGGGGATTTCACCCTGCACCCTCAAGCCCCCCATCCCCTGAAAGGCCTCTGCAGGGGTACCCTCATGGAGGCCCAGATGCAAAAGCATAGACTTCCCAACATTAACTTTGAATCCTGATACTCAACCAAATTCTTCAAGCTCCCTCAGGAAAGCAGGAACAGACCGCTGGGGGAGGTGAGCGTCGCCAGGATATCGTCGGCGTATAAGCTAACTGTATGTTGTTCCCCCCGAACAGAATTCCAGAAATCTGAGGGTTGTCCCGGATGCGCTGCTCTAGGGGTTCGACATACAACCCAAAGAGCAGAGGGGATAGGGGACACCCCTGCCTTAAACCCCATCAGATCTCAAAAGGTTTGGAGCACAATCCGCTGACCCGGATAGTCGCCCTAGGTCTATCATAACTACTCGCCACCCAGGCCTGGAAGCGCTCTCCCACCCCGAAGTGGGCTAATACAGTATCCAAGAACCCCCAATCCACACAATCGAAAGCTTTCTCACATCGATCGAAAGCAGAGAAGCGTCTCATCCTACATAATGGGCCTTGTCGATTAGATGCAGGATTCTTTTGGTATTGTCACTGCTTTGTCTGTTAGGGACAAAGCCGGACTGGTCAGGCTCGATTATACCCGGGAGGAGCGGGCTCTATCTCGCTGCTAAAACCCCTGTGAATAATTTCAGGTCTAAGTTCAGGAGGGAGATCGGCCTATATGCCGTGCATTGTGTAGGATCCTTCCCAGGCTTAGGAAGGACAACAACGTCAGCATCCAACATGTCCGCCGGGATCGAACCCGGCCCCCTAAAGGAATTGAACAAGCGGGTCAACACAGGCGCCAGAATTTAACAGAAGGTCTTGTAAAAGCCCACTGAGAACCCGTCGGGCCAGGAGATTTCTGCGGTTTGAGGTGTGCTATCGCGGAAATCACTTCGTCCACCCTGATGGGGGCATCCAGCGTCGCCGCCCCAGAAGCATTAAGAGCCGTAACTGCAGCTCGGCCAAGGTAGTCTACCCCTGCTCCGACTACAGTGGGGTCCAAGCTGTACAAAGAGGTTTAGAACGTCCAAAAGGCCTCCGCAATCTGTTCATCCCATTCAACCCTCATCCCGTCGGGGGTATGGACCGCCGCTACCTTGGAGCGCTCTGCCCGTGCCCGTAACTTGCTAGCAAGGAGCCTCCCGGTCTTGTCTACACCTATATATAATAGGAGTGCTTGAGCCGGAGGTCGATGTATTCCGCCCGGTGGAGGTCAAAACTCGCCAGCTGATCTCTGGCTGCTTTGAGTTGTCGCCACATATGCGGGGCCCCGGTCCTGCTGTGGACACGAGTTCCAACACCTTAGCTGCCAACTCCTCCCATTTTTCTTTACGCGCACGGTTGTCAACTACCGTAATTGCAATAAGCTCCTCTCACACTACTGCCTTCAGGGCGCCCCAAAGTGTTGACAACGGAGCGTCACCCTTGTCATTAGACTCTAAGTAATCAGTCAGGCATTTCTGCACCCGTCGGCAAACGTCCGGCCTTCTGTGAGTCACCGAGCGCCAGTCGATAGTCAGAGTAATCGCATCATGGTCCGACAGTGCCGCGGGGGTGATGTCTACAGATCTGACCAGGACGTGGAGCTTGGAGGACCCTATAAAGTAGTCCAGGCAAGCATAGGTATGGCGGACATGGGAGTAAAAGGAGTATTGTGTGCTATGGGGATGGGCAGCCCTCCAGATATCTACCAGTCCCCTATCTCGGAGCCAATTCACCCCATCCCTGGAAAGAGCCCCAGTGGCCCACTGTCTATGCCCCGACCTGTCCCTGTCCAGGTCCATGACTATGTTGAGGTCTCCCCCTAATAAGACCCGCCTGTCTTGATGTCGCAGTGTATCCGAGGGGGAGTCTACGAGAAATGGCTCCTGTCCAGAGTTAGGGGCATAAATGGAACCAATAACCGTGTAAGCATCACCAACCCAAAACCTGTGGACCAACAGCCTACCTTTCACCTCCGCCACCTTATCCCCCACCCTCCCCTGAAAGTGTCGGGCAAGACTCGCTTGTCCGGTCCGGATGAATAAAATTGCTGAGGAAAGGCTCTGGATCGCATTCTATGCCAATCGATAGGCAGTAAGTGTGTCTCCTGTAGTAGACAAATAGTTGGCCCCCGATTGTTCTAAGTACCTAAAAATTGCCTGCCTCTTAATTGGATTATTCAACCCCTTTACATTAAGTGATAAAACCTGTGTCATCAGACAGAATGAGGGTCAAGTGCTAGTGTAAAAGGTTGCCCGGCAGGGAAAGAAGCTGCAAGATGCACCCTCAGGGGACCCTTTGGTGCAAAGGATCCATGGTACTCAATGTCCAACACCTGCTCCCCTAGTGCACACCGGTTACACCCTCCCCCTGCTCTCCCAATACCAACACCGCCCCCCCTCCCTCCCCCTTGACCCCCCTGACCAATCCCTCCCTACTCCCTAACCCAAACAGAGCCACCCCACCCCAATACAACACCCCCACCCCCGCTCCCCCCTCCCTAACCCCAACAGAACTACCCCAACCCAGCATCATAGTCCAGCGCCTGACCTCTCCAGATGCCGGCAAACAGAACATAGACATAAAGAGGGGTCCACGCGGAGTCCAGGCATCCCCGCTCCCACCCTCCCCAGCTAAAGCACAGTGCCGTATATACCCCGTGAACTGTCACCACGTCACTCCACAGGTGAGGTATCATGCTTCACCGCCTCTAGGGCGGCTTCTCGCTCCTGGGTCGATGTGAGAGTGTCCAGTTTCATCGCAGTTTTTGGAGACCAGCCCTCCCTTGATGCCCGCTGTGTGGGAGCAGGAGAGGACTCGCGGCTCGGCCCCTCGATGCCCAACAGTTCGCAGGTTTCTTGAAGAGATCGCAACTGCTGCAGCTTGCCATTCCACTTGAAACTTATACGAAAGAGATGGCCCCAGGAGTAAGGCACCCCCTTGGCCTTTAAAAAGGACGTTGCCACCTTAAAAGCCTTCAGTTTTTGTAATGTTATAGAGGCAAGATCCTGGTAGAGAGCTACCGCGTGACCCCGATATTGAAGAGACTGTTTCTTCCTGGCTTCCCTCAGGATACGTTCTTTCAACACAAAGTCAGGTAGGAAAGCCAGAACATCCAGTGCCGGAGCTGGCGCTTTCCTTCCCAAGCCTACTCGGTGCACCCGGTCAATGCGAATGTCAAAATCTGCATCCTCGCCCAGAATGTCTCGAAAGAGGCCTTGTAAGTAGCCCACCATGTCCGACCCTTCTTTTCGCGATGGGACACCCCTGACGCGAATGTTGTTACGTCTGGACTTGTTTTCTAGGTCCTCCGTGTGGGCTTGAAGGTCCAGTTGCTGGTCCTTTAGGCGAATAATCTCCTGTTGTATGGATTCAATTTCCTCACTGGTAGAGTGTGCACTCTCTTCCACCGCTGCGACCCGTTCTCCCAGACCGTCAACGTCGCGGTGGATTTCCTTTACCTCCCCTGACACTTCTTGCTTCAAAGACCGAAAGTCATCAAGGAGGGTATTGAATAAGGTCTCAAGGAACTCCCTCGTAACGGGGGACTCCGTGGGCGACAAGACCTGCTGGGACCGAGCGTTCGTCGGAGGCGCACCGCCAGCATCGGCTGCCGAAGGTGATTTGCAGAGCATCTCCTTAAGTGATCTCTCCCCTTTCTTCTGTGTAGTTGCCATGGCGAACCAGAGGCGCGGGAGGCGGAAGGCCCACCGGTTTGTATTGCTGCAAGGGTGGTGCTCCAGGGTTCACGCCGTCGGCGCAAGTCAATATGTGGCCGGACACACTATGCCCGCGTTGTGGCCGATGGCCTTCCCCGCCAAACTCTGCGCTGCGAAAGACCTCCAAGCTAACGCGTGGTCACCACAGGGGTCAAAAGTGCCACTAGCACGCTCCGCCAACACGCATGCAACCTCCGCGCCGGGCCCCAAGCCCAGGAGCCCTGGCGCCTATGCTCAGTCCAGCCTACCGGTGCTATGCTTTGTGAGTGTCCTGCCGCCCCAGTGTCCATGGCCATCGGGCATAAGTGGTGCTGGTCCAGGGTGCAGCCCAAGCACAAGGTTCATTGCCCCCCCCGGGGCCGTAAAGCTGTCACTGCACACCCCCAGTTCCTTATGCCTGCGAACCTCTGCTTGGGACGGGATCACAGGGTGGGCTGGCCTAGGTGCCCCAGTATCAGCTCCCGCTCTGTCACCAGCAGGGCCCTCCGGCAGCCCCGCTCGTGTACACCAGGCTCCTCTCACCTCCACGACAGCCGCCCCCCTCCATCCTCAGTTCTCTGCCTGCTGCTGCCTCCAAAGTGTAGAGCCGGGCCCAGCGCCTAGTTGCTTCCAGGGGGCGGGACTGGGACTCCAACCAGGCCTGGGTGCACAGGCCCAAGCCCCGGTCCTCGAGTTTCGCAACCCTGGACGCGGGCCTCCTCACTGCCACCAGCCGCGCTCCGGGCCGCCACCACACCTCACTGCCGCCGCTCCAGGCTTCCATGCCTCCTCGATGGCCGTCGCAGTCTGCTCTCTACTTCCTGCTTGCTGCCGCCTCCTGGGTGAAGAGCCAGACCCGACGTCTATAGGCGTCCAGTGTTCACGTCTGGGCCACTAACCAGGCCCGGGTCTGTAGGCCCAGACCCAGAGCCTTGATTTTTGCGACCCCAGCTGCGGGCCTCATCCTTGCCGCCAGTCAGGCTCCGGGGTCACATCCGCACCTTGCCACAGCCGCTCAAATCAGCAGATGTCTTCCAGCCTCCAGTAATTGGCCGCGCCGGCTCACCTCCCTAATCTGGCCCACCTGGGGACCAGGCACTCCGTCACCGGCCCCCAGCTCAGGCCGCCGCCATTTCGCGGCCGTCAGCAATGATCCGCCACCTCCAAGCGCCCAGCGACCAGGGAGCCCCGGGAACGGCACCAGCTCTCACCCCCCTCTCCTGCGCAGCCCCCGGGCTCGGGTTGCTGCACAACCTGGGTGTTAGAGCGCAAAAGGGGCCAGAATAGTGCGCGCAGAGCGGGGAGCCTCAAGGATCTGCAACCTGCTAGCTCGCCATCTTGGCCACGACCCCATAGTTTTTTAACATAAGTTTAACTATACCTATAACTATAATTGATGAATTTTCATAGTTTTGTTGTAAAGCCATGCATGGTAAAGGCATATGTATAGTAAAGGCTTGCATGGTTAAGGAAATGTGTGGTAAATGCATTGTGTGGTAAAGGGCGTGTGGTAAATGCATGCGCTGTAATTACATAAACCCACAGATGTTCAGTCTCTGAAGTTCACTTTGCAGTTATCATTGCCCATTCACTGTCTCCTGTGGTGTGGAGGAAGGGTGCTGCAGTGTCCAGCTTTACTCACATCCGATGTTTGATACCTCTGCAGGACACAACTTTAAAGATAAAGCATTAGCACACTTACAAAGAAGACACCGTCTGCTGTTCAGGCAGCACATGTAGATCATAACGCAGGAGTGTTTATCCTTTGGTTGACCATGCTGGAATCCCCGGAATTTCAATGAAAGCATCGTTTAAAGGGGGCAGAGCTGGAAAGACGAAGAAAAATTGTGGAGGTGAAAGCAAAGGTGCTATAGTATGCAAGGCATAGGGACTTGAAATTGAAACAAACTTAAATGTAATCCTATGTAATGTGACAGAAAAATGTAACTTCTTTAAACCCTGTGGTGGCCATCAAGAAGCTACTCCAAGGGGTCTCAAAGTTAACAAAAATGAATGTGTGCAAAAACCCAACTAGATATGATCAGATTGTTCTATGAAATTACAGCATCTAAGGTGAGAAGTGAAAGAATCTTACTGAGGCTGGAATTGAGAATACAGCAGATCCATTGTGAAATTGTTTCTGAATTTGAAGAAAATAAATTGTACTTTACAAGAAGTACCAAAATAAAAAGGTTCTGAAAGGTAGTGGCATTTGATAGCGTACAAATCGGGTACAAAGTCTCCACAAACAGACGTAACTATACCTGGTATCATCTGGAGCGATTATGTGAGAGAACTATAGGCACCCTATACTGCTGAGAGTAGTTCACTCTGAAACTTGCATGTTTGATGATACCGGGCCCGAAGAATATGTTAATCACTCTAGTAAATCAAATGCCCAATGTTCTGATCATTATAAAACATAATAAATATTGGGGTAAACTATTCTTGCCTGGTTCAAAGAATCTTTTTTGTTGGTTTGTAGAAAGGAAGTATGTTGCTACCTCTATGTGACAAGCAGTGGCTAACACAGTAGAGGTCTAGCTTTGGCCGCTTGTCTGATGGTTCATTATTCAGTATTACAAACATATGAAACAAAAACAAAAGGAAAAACATGCCACCACTTAATTGTGATGACCATGTTCTTGTAACAAGCAGTCGAGTAAAAAAAATTGATAAAAACATATTATTGCATATGGCAATTTTATTTAAAAAATGGCATACAGTATGAGGATATTGCAAGCCATGGAGAAGTTCCATGGTCATACAGACAAATGAGACCAAAGGCAGAGTTCCTTAATAAGGTGATGGAGCTCTGAAGTGACTTTCAATATCCTTCTCATGTACAGCCGGGCGGTACTTTTCTAATGTTCAATACAGGGCCACACGATCACCTTTCCCATAAGCCACTTACATTTTGGTGTGTAGCTCTTTTATATGAAAGTGAAAGCATTTTTGCACATATGAAGAACCCTTCCATGTAATTACGGTAATAAAACGTGTTTTATTTCATTTATTTATTTAATCAGAATAGTGTTCATTGCGCTGCTGAATCTATTTATTTTACTGAGCCTAAAGCTCCAGTCCCAACTCATTGGAAGCTATAGAAAGTAAGCAGTTTTTATGTACATACTGTTTAACTTCTTGAATGATTTTGACAGAGGTTGCAAAAGCAGTGCCAGGGGTCGCAAGGAGAACGTCGATTCTTTGTGGTTGATGGCCCCTGGTGCAATAGTCCTGTGCTGTTCTGATCATAACTCAACTGTTCTGACTGTGTCAATATGTTCAATATGTTCTAGAACTGATGGAGCACACTGTCCAGCAACAGCACATAGCTCATAAATTTGTCAGCATTTATTTCACAATCAAATCCTTTGAGGCAGTTCCAAAGTCACATATTGTAGTCAAACATTTATTTTGTTTCTAACTAGGGGGGGGAGCAAAGGCACCCAGTTTGGCTGGGAGTGTGTATGATGGTGTAGCATGTGATAGGTATAGTTCTGACATGACCTTGGCTGGTGTACATTCTGTCTTTGCTAGCATTATCCTTCCCTCCTTTTCAACTCATATAATTCTATAAATCCCAGACACCTGTGAAGACGGGATTCAGAAATTGCTGCCCGGACCATCATGAAGACTGCAGGTGTCATCTTGCTCCTTGTTGCCCTCCTTGGGCTCTGGGAGTCAATTCCAGTGGTTGAAGGAGGTGAGTAGAAATGGATCAGGCCCTCAGCATCTGACTGCCCAATTCATCTGAGGGGTCGTTGCTGTGTCTCTTTCTGGAGAATCACTGCAGAAATACCTGAATAGTCGTGCATTGTGTGAGAGAGACACTACAGTGACTGTCAAGTCTGTAAATTGTTGGGAAGGGATGAGTTGGGAGAGTGAGTGTAAATTACAAATGGGTGTAAACTACATCTATTAAAGTGTTTTCCCTCGGGGTTTAAAGTTTCTATGGTTTCTATGGTTTCTTCTAAGAAGACTCTCTCACTCAAAGGTCATTGTATGTTGATTATTTGATAGGTCTCAGGGGGTCCTCTTCACGTTTTGCAGTGAGGAAAGGTGAGCCACTGCTTTCCTTTATGCCAATGATGTGTGAATTACTACTTAAAGATTCCTCCAGGATCAAGCTGAGCAGGGATTGGCTGAATCCTTTACTGTTTCAAAAGATTTGGCAACGCCAAAGTATTTCAGAATAAAACTAGAGAATTATCGACTGGAATTAACTGGCAACATCAATGTCAGTGATGACATTCTGGTACACTCCAAAACACTACACAAACATTACACTTGACCTAAGTGTGGTGTTTGAAAGACTAAGTGAATGTGGCTCACACTAAACTAAAAGAATTCCTGAAGTGGAACATCAATTTCTTTGTCTACTAGTGTTCAAAAGACAGAGTTGCCCATGATTTGGTGAAACTGGAAAACATCAAGTCAGAGAGCACCCCCACCCACCTAAGTATCTGAGGTTAACAGCATTCTTGGTCTGGTAGCAGTTTATGGAAGCTTCATCAGAAATGTTTCCTCCCTGATGGGACCTAACAAAGTCAAAAATTTCAGGGCCTGGAGTGAAACTCAGCAAGCAGCACGCAGCAAACATCGATGTTCTAAATCTCTGAAAAAAAATTATCGACTGCAAAAATATCAACTCCAATACATTAACAGGTAAGTACAAAAATATTGAAATTAAAAATATAAATGTAAAAAATATCAATCTAAAAATATATATATAATAATATATAGTAAATATATTAAATATGTAACACAATTAATTACATGTAATATACAGTTTAATTAAATATAACAAAGAAACTTAATTAAAAAAACATATACACGCAGACTCATACAAATGTATACATATACATATATTTACTTACAAATAATTTACTAACTGTCATCTTTATTAAATTTGTAAACTTTAAAATTATATTAAAAAAAGAATATATATTTATACCAATAATTTAAAAAAAAACGAACATTCTACAATAATTTAAAACATTAAACTATTAAAAAAGATTTAAACTTACATTTCCCAATACAATATGCACAACAGTAGTGAAAGTTTTGAATAGCGGAATCGTTACATTTACTATTTCAACTTCAGTGAGTGCAATAATAGGGAAAGTGTTGGATAGCAGAGGGATACAAATTACTATTCCCACTCCAGTGATAGCAACAGTAGGGAAAGTGTTGAATAGCAGAGGGGTAAAAATTACTATTCCCACTCCAAAGAATGCAACTGTATGGAAAATGTTGTGTTGCGGAGGGGTAAAAATTAGTATTCACACTCCAGTGAGTACAACAGAAGGAAAAGTATTGAATAGCAGAGGGGTACAATTTACTATTCCCACTGCATTAAGTGCAAAAGTAGGGTAAGTGTAGGATAGTGGAGTAATTCAATTTACTATTCCAACTCCAGTGAGTGCAACAGTAGGGAAAATTTGGGATAGCCGAGGGGTATAAATTACTATTCCAACTCCAGTGAATGGAACAGTAGGGAAAGGGTTGGATACAGGAGGGGTACAAATACTATTCCCACTCCAGCGAGTGCAACAGTAGGGAATGTGCTGGATAGCGGAGGGGCAAAAATTACGATTCCCATTCCAAAGAGTGCAACAGTATGGAAAATGTTATATTGCGGAGGAGTAAAATTCCCACTCCAGTGAGTGCAACAGTAGGGAATGTGCTGGATAGCGGAGTGGCAAAAATTACTATTCCCACTCCAAAGAGTCCAATAGTAGGGAAAGTGTTGAATAGCGGAGGGGTAAATATTTCTATTCCCACTCCAGTGAGTGCAAAAGTAGGGTAAGTGTTGGCTAGCAAAGTAAATATATTTACTATTCAACTCCAGTTAGTGCAACAGTAGGGAAAATATTGGATAGCGGAGGAGTAATACTTACTATTCCCACTCCAGTGAGTGCAACAGTAGGGAAAGTGTTTGATACCAGAGGTGTAAAAATTAGTTTTAGCAGGCCAGTGGGTGCAACAGTAAGGAAAGTGCTGGATAGTGGAGGTGTTATAATTACTATTTAAAGTGCTGGATAGCAGGGAGTTAAACATTATATTCCCACTCCAGTGATTGCAATATTAGGGAAAGTTATGGATTGTAGAGAAACGAAAATTATTAATAACACAAACAATTGAAAAAAAAACAGATTACAACATTTTAAAGATCATAAAATAAATAAAAAATATTGTACAAATAAAAAACAATATATTAAACATATAAAAACATAATATAATAATAATTTTACATATAACAAAAACCTACAAATAATATCTAAAATAAATTAAAAAATACATGTATAAATGATCATTATTTAAAAGTAGTAAATATTAACCAGTTCCATGCTGCCGTCGGCCGTTGGACGTCGCGCGAGCTACCTCCCTGGTGCTGCGCACGTCCAACGGCCGACGCGGCCTCTCCCACCCTTTAGAACACCAGCACTGCGGCGGAAAAACCGCCGCTGTTAAGGTGTTAAGTAAAACAAAATTATTTAAAAAATAAATGTATTTTGTTATTTCATACCCCATAACAATATACCAATAACAAAACACTTCAACATTTTTAATACATTTATTTCCAAATTTAAAAAAATCGTATTAATAAATAAAAAATAATAAACATTCATTGAGTACACATGCTTTAACTCTATAATATACACCACACACTTAAATAAACTATAAAATACTAAAACACAATTAAATATTATTCTTTTGTTTAAACTATTACTATTAACAACTATGAATGAATTAATTAAACATTTATTTAATACTCACCATTTACCTCTTTAAAAAGAGAAAAAACACACACAAAATTAAAAATAACACAAAATAAATATCAAATAATTACCATTAATTAACAACTATATAATAATTAATTAAACACAAAATACATACCACCCTTTACTCCTATAAACACCCCTGCACACACCTAAAATTAATTACACAATTACCATAATTAATTACTAATTATTTCATTACAATTATTTATTAACAACATATTGAGTCATCCATCATCATAAACTAAATCACTTCCCACCGTTCCCACCCTTTAAACCTATAAACACAACAACACACACCTAAAATCAGTTACACAATTACCATAATAAACTGCAAATTACCTAATTAAATTTAATTTACAACCATTTATGAATTAATTAATATTACATTATTTTACACATTTATCAGTATAACATCTCAATTAAAAAATAATATTAAATAAAAAATATTCAATAAATGTATTATAGTTACATTACTTCCCACCCTATTCCCCTATAAACCCACAACCTGCTACAGAAATAAAAATGCAAAATTCTAAGAAAAAAATATTAATAACTACTAAGAATAATAAATTAATTTCATATAATTAAATTACTTCCCACCCTGTTCCCCTATAAACTGACAACCCGCTACAGTGCTAAAAATGCAAAAATCAAACAAAAAACAATTAATAGATACTAAAAATTTAACACATATATTAAAAACAAATCTTATACAAAAACCATACATCACATACATGTAAAATGTATTAATAGACCTCTATATTTTTGCAAACGATATTTTACACTTCGATATTTTTGACATCGATATCTAAATTAGATCATCTTTCCCATGATAATTTGTATGTCTTAATTTCTGACCCACAATATTTTTAACTGTATATTTATGTAATTCGATATTTTTTATTCCATGTTCTGTCTCTTCACCGCTCTGTCAACTGAGATAACTCTCAAGAGCATTAACCCATCAAAGAATATAGAGTTATCAGTCAACAGAGGCTCATCAGGGTTGGGAGCAGAAATCTCTCAGGGGCAGTTGTAGGGAGCGTTTCCACCGGTAATCTGGGCAACCTGTGTCTCTACTCCGATTGAACACAGTTATACCAGCTTAAAAAGTAGGAGATTGTGATACCCTGGTGGTGTAATCACTTCCACCTGCATCTTAATGGACATTCTCATAGGGTCAACATACACCACAAGATACTAATTCTCCTGTCCTGTGGGTTATTCTCTTAACCACCTCCTCAAAATGTATTAATGTGCTGAAAGAATATTCTTTTTCTGTAATCAACTAAGTAGGACTCAGATCCCCATAGACTACTTGTTGAGACATCCTTGGTCAGTAAAATACCATGAGATGAAAGATGCTGCAGAAATGAAAGAATATTTCAGTTGAGTGTCTCGTAGTCCAATGTCGCTTAAAGACTTTCAAATCACTAACACAATGATTTTTTGCAGTTTGCCATCCATGAAACTGAAAAAGTAACTGGAGACTTCTGGTATCAGACAATATACCTGAAAGCCATAAGCACACTGCAGACTCAGTGGTTGCTATACAATGTAAAACATAAGCTATCAGTTTAGTTGGGGGCTGTCTTCTGTAAGGCATGCGCCGACTCATTCCTCAGGCCCTGATCCAGTGAATTGTGAGCAGCAAGAGAAAAGAGGAAAGTCTAGTTCCCCAGCTTAAACTAAATTGTGGAGAAATTTTGGGACTTTAGTCTTCATTACCAAGTGCCTAGTGTTCCCGATATGCCACACCCCGTCATTACTGAATAAATCCAACGTTATCCATTGGAGACAGCCCATGCACACTTTGAGACTCTTCTGGATGGTCATCATCATCTTGTGATCATTGGCTAAGTATCATGAGGGAGAGTTTGTGCGATCCATGGTAGCCGAAGAGCTGATTCAGAAAATGGGAGAAAATTAAGGCTAACCACAAGGGATGAATGAGCTAAGAACTGATAACTCACTAACATTTGAAAGACAAGATTTATCAAGGTACCTTGCCTCTTCAAAAAACAAGTGTTTTATGATTAGTGCTTAATTGCTACAGGCAAACGGGGAAGCTCACCACTTCTTTAAAACCCATTGCAAGGCCATATTAATTTCTCACAAGGGGGAACAGAGCAAACAGTGGGCCCTCTTTGTCTTCCTTAGAGGTTTAGATTGGTCCCACATGCCACAATTTGATGACATGTGGGGGTCAATGAACAATCTACATCTAGTAGGACGGCCAAGAATTCTACCATTTGTACAGGAGATCTAGTGCTAATGAGAGTTTGCCTTACTGGTAGCAAGTTTTGAAGTAGGCCAGTGCAAAGATAGTGCATCATATTTTCATATTTTAAGAAGTTCAGGAGTGAGGTGCAAGAAGAAAATTAGTGATTTTTTCTGTCTTCCAGGAGAGTATGAAACAACGTTTATTCAGTTATTCCTAACCATAAAGTCCAGAGCTTACGTACAAAAATACATTAAAACTCCATGTAGAGACTAAAATCACAATTTGTAAGAACACAGAAAGCCCTACAACTGTTAAAATATGTGAAAAGTAGCAGTTTATTTGATGGTAAAAATTGATTAAAGGAATATTACAAAACTCCAAATCATAGTTTCTTTCTAGTGTGTCCTGCACTGGTCAGTTCCCAAGATCCTAGGACTACCAACCAGTATTTTAAATTATGCGCATTTAGGGCTGAGCAAATCGTTCCCTAGCTTTTGAAACATATTGTCAGATGTTATAGTGTAAAGTGGCGGGTTTGCGAGTCATTTAGTCATAGTCATAGTCAAAATCTTTATTCGGTTATTCATACAAAAACAACCATAAAAGCACAATTTAATAAAAACACAAGTAAAATCAGATATCTAAAAGTCACATATCCAGAGTTTACAATCCCGTTAATCAGATACAACATTAATAACAGTTCTAAGCAATTAACCCTCCATGCTATTTCTAAATTTTATTGCCAATTTTAAGAAGCCAATTACAGATAAAGTGCATTCGAGAGTTAGCAGCTGTAAATAGCAAAGTGCAGGTCTAACTTGGTTAAAATTCAGTTTTTTAAGAGGAGGCTTAAGATAAAACCTCCGAGGTATATCATAAAAAGGACAAATAAATAAAAAGTGTACCAGATCCTGCGAAGACATGTTGTCGCAGCCGCAGGGTGGTACCACTTGACCTCGGTGGCTGCATTTTGGGACGGCTAGCAATAGGTGGAAAAAGTCCAGACGGAACCTGCTTAACAAAAAAAATCAAAGCCCGACATCGCCCAGGACAAATAGCGTTCCATAATTGGTGTGGATTTCAGAACAACATAATTCCAGACACTGCATTTATTTAGTTCCACCTCCTCACGGTACAGATGCTGTGAGAGGGAAACATTTTTCCTCACATACTGTGAGTCATTTATATTTATTGACCCTGGCTTGGCCTGTCCTTGCTTCAAAGTGAAGTGTGCAAGTCCGCTCTTCGGAGAAGTTGGTTTACCAGATTTAAAAAGTTTACACCTCAACATACCAGAGAAATTGAGGCACCACCCAACTAGCCAAATACTGCTTGCCTGCAGGTTTGAATGTTCAAATTTAGGAAGGTTGGCTTGAGGAGTGTCTTCTTTTAGACCATGACTGTTGGGCTCGTACACACGAGGTGACTGGTTGACTCCAAATTGTGGCAGCATAAATGTCAATTTAGATCTTGCTTCCTGCCCTTCCTTGCTGGGAGCAAGTCTTTTGAAGTAAAAAAAAAACAAGATTATAAAGCATGAAACTCCATTTGAAGGAAGGATGAAAATGTGCAGTGACTTATGCTTGTGGCTTCATGTTATTATAGCAATTCATCACTGGCCAGGCATACCGACGCTTTGCAAGTATGTTCTTATTATGTAAGGGCGACTTCTTTGATGAAGATTTGCTTATCCGGGCGAATGCTGTTTGTACCATCTTGCTATCACATGCTCCTTGTATCCCGATTTCTACTAATGCTTTCCTCAGAAAAAGACCCCACAATTTGGATTGCTTTTTCTCAATTTCTCAAGCCAACGTAGATTGTTCAAGGATACTCTCTCTAAAGCATGGAGTGTCCAGCACAGTTTCACAAAGGTGTGCATGTTTTGGAATTTCTGACTTTGAAGACAGAATTCCAGACACACCTGGGCTGGGGAGTATGCTTTCGGCAGACTGAACACTGCTTTGTAAGCCTTTGCTTGTAGCTCAGTTGAAATGGCTATCTCCTGCAAGATTTCCAGACCATACGCCAGTGATTGCAATTGATTGGGCTACCATCACAGCCAAGAGATGAAGGGCAACTCCATTTCTTTTCCAAGAACTTGAAAGTGAAGATTAAAGACTGGGATTGTGCTTGTACTGCGGTAATATGGTTAGTGACCAACTGTTGGTGCCCCAAAGGGATAATCCAGTACTTGGAAGAGTGGACAGACTCGTTCCCCCCTTGTTAAACCACTTGTACTTGCAATCCACTTGACGCTCTTCTTTGGTTTTGCACAAGTTTAGCTCTAGCTATTGTTGCTCAATATAGCTTGATAGAGTGTTGATCAATCTTTGCATGCCGATTGGTCCATGGATCAGGACAAATATGTCGTCTGCGTATTGCAGGCATAGTATTTTCTCATTTTCCATTATTGGTAGATGGCTAGCTACTTTTTCAGATAGCTATTCAGGTCGGCTATTTGTTGAACAAACCCAGAGCCAGAACACATCCCTGTTTCAATTAGTTTTGATGTTATTTTGAAGTCCCTCTACTGTTGTCTCCAAATTTTACCTGTGCGCAAGTGTCACTGTATAATGCTATGATTGCATTTAGGATTTTCCCTGGCATGCCCCTTTTTTCTAGTTTAGCACAAAGCAAGTCCCTCAGCACTCAGTCAAATGGCAATTTGAGATCTATGAAACAGGCAAACAGCTGGGTTTTCCTCCTTATTGCGTTTTCCATCAAAATGGCCAATGTTGCTAGGTTTGTTGTTGTTGCCATACAGAGCCTGAAACCGGTTTGGGTTATCCACTGTCTCTCCTTCATCATCTGTTGTTGGAATTATTTGTTCATATCAGTCAAACAGGGATGACAGGGGGAGGAAAGGCAATATAGGGCAGCCCCCCACTCAACAACTATGAAACAAAAAGCCCTAATCAGCCTGCATGGTTAAAGTCACAAAGCCCTGTAACTACTGGGGCCATATCTTTTATTGGCTCACCTAGGTAAAATTAATCAATGTTGTGTTACAGGTCAGACCATACCTTCAAACGTAAAAACCGTGTACAGCTACACCCACAAAGAAAATATGTGAGAAAGCAAGGAAAGTACCTCACGGACGTAACACCCAAGGGGGTTCCCGGTTTGATAATTACCGGTATACCCACTTCTCATCATCGGTTACTTTCCTTGCTGAGAGGATGAAGTATGTGCAAAAAGGATGTGCTCAAGAGAGAATCGATAGAGACAGATAAGGAGTGTACACATCCACAACCTTGTAGGAAAGAAAAAGGTGTTTAGAAAGAAATACCAAGTACCTACACCCAACAACCAACAAATATAAAACAAGTGAGGTTTGGCTGGCTGGGTAGATTTTATTCTGGTGCTGCCAAACTTCACTATTAAAAAATGGTTAGGTTAATACCATTGATTCATTGTAACTGGACCGACATGTTTCATTGCCTTGTCATTGGCAACTTCGTCAGGGTACGTAGTTGGGTCTCAATTCTCAATCCTCCGTATTTTAGTGAGGACCTGTACACAGACAAACATAAAATAGAGCACAGCAGTGGTCACTAGGTGCGTCAATAGAGGGAGGTCTATTCTGAGCCAAACTCAACCACCCAGTCAGTGCAGGTAGCTGCAAGGCGCTTTGTTTACCTTTTGCTCGACTGTGGTAATCGTACCATCGAGCATCAAAAGACAACGTGTCAAAGATCACGTGTCCGTCGTGGAAACTCCTAGAAGTGAGTAACCTATGTAGGGAGCAGATAAAAAACACAGTTGGTTCACCGTACTACAATCAGCCCTGAGTCAAGTATGTTATATGGGTGTGCTCCTGAAATAAATTCCAAATGTGAACCCCCTGCTTGTGTCACCGCTACAAGCTGCAAGTCAATGGAGTGTACAGCAATGACACAAGGTACAGTGGTGGGAAAACGTGGGAGCTTGGTGATGTTATATTGCCAGTACTCCATGGTCTTAGGTTTCTAAAGCGGCGGGTAGCTGCTTAGTAATCATTGCGTTGTCAAAAGTGATCAGTTACTACCCGTGCATAAGTGCCTCAAACTTCCCATCATGGTTCAGGAGGACACAGAGGCTTGCCTCCAACATGGATCATATAAATAAATGAACCCCCAGCCCATGCGGTGCATCAGTCAAGAGCCCCAGTAACACGGAAACATCCTACCGTTCTAGCGGGGTTTTGGATCGACTTAAAAATGCTCCCATTGCCAGCTACCAATTCTTTGTTCAACCACCAGCCTCTTTTGGTGTCTATTTGCAAGGTCGACACTTCTTTTTGTTGGCTTTCAGGAGAGTGATTCCTAAAGTTTTCATCACTTGCACACCAACGTTGGCCAAATATGCAACCTCATCAGGGATGTCACAGGAGGCATGTCTTGGGCTCCAGCTGTGTCATACTGTCCTTTAAAAGGGGTAGTGCATCTACTGTTGATATTCTTTGAGAAACACTCCTTCCACATGGCTGTTCTGTGGAGCCCCCACAAACACTAGCAAAGACGAATTCGGAAAAGGAAGAGCAAGGCACATTTGTAGACATATTTGCATGACATCAAAATGGACTACTTTGATGTGAGTAAAAGCAAATACCTGATTGTGGATGTCAGCCTGGTTGAGTTAGAAGAGAAGTGGAAAGGCATCAGCTTTGCCAGGCGTGTCTTAAAAGCGATGGAACAAGTGGGTTGTGGCACTTTTCAGATTCATGTCTCTTGCCAGCCTTACAGAGTGGTGACTGATCACCAATTAGTGATTTAAGTCTATGTATTATGTAGGAGAAAAATTTGCATTTATATTTACAAGAACCCAGGATGTCATGAATGCCAACTGACCTCCTCCTATAATTATGTGGATCTTTATCTATATATTAAATGCTGGACTTTGTATGCTGCTATAGACAATGGCACTGTTTATACTGCATTGTAATCTCTATTTCTATCTTTTAGTTTACTGTGTGTTTTCTGTACAGGAACTGTTCATGGTTTGCAGTGTGATGTGTTAGGTTAAGAACTTTTGAATTTTGCCTGTAACATATCCTAAGGCGTGTGCTCGAAGCTCATAGGTTGAGTGGAGCTGAAATCCTCTGAGCCTGTATCGCTGGTTTTGTTGCAAACAGCAGTACTTGTTTTGTCACTGAATATGTATATGCTTGATTATCCCTTGGTGCGAGTTCAGAGTTATGTTTGATTTCTGCTCGTGCCAATGGCATTCCCTGTGTTTTGTCATAAATGCAGGATTGCACTGTTGAGCCCTCACTGTTTGTGTGTTTTATCTTCTTATTCAAACACGAAAGAGGGGCGAGGGTCAGATCAGTTTAAACTCTACCACCCCAGACCCCCAAGAACCTCAAATATACGCACATGAGGGGTGTATAGAGTAACATAAATGAAATATACAAACAGAGAGGGCCCCAATAGGGCAAATCACTCTATTTGAGAAAACTGCCCTCACTCACATACCAAGGTATGTGACATGCTTCATCATCGGGCCTGCTTACAATATGCCCTGGTGTATCCCACACAGGGCGAAGCATGAGGGAGGGGGAAAAAAATTAATTTCTCTTAACACGACATATAGTCAGGACAAGTAGACATAGACAACACGTGAAAATTATGCAAACACCAAGTGATCACAACCAAAAAGTGCGACGAAAAGCGCAGTATGAGGAGTGATTAAAACTGATTAAAGGTGTCAACCAGAATGCAACCTTTATTAAACTTTTCTTGACACCCCTACCAGGATTAAAAAATGAAAGAGGATGGGAAAAAGCCTCAAAGAGATAATTAGGAACCTCAAGGCTTCCCTCCTACCACTGCCAGAGTCAACATGTTTCGACCACTCTGTATGCGCCTATAAGGTCACTCCGGTCTTCTTCAGGACCGTCTCATTCAGTGCCACACTGGGTTCCTCCGTACTTCGGATAATAGTACCCCAAGAGGGGGGTAGGTCTAATCGATCCGTACCTCTCCTGTATTATGTGTGAGGAGTGTCCCCTCAAATGCGGGAGAACATTCACTATAGCAGAAAGAGAAGATGGTGCAACCCCTTATTAGTATATACATACTCTTTCTTTCATTATCTTCATGTCACATCCATTATGTACCCTTTAGAGCTCATTGTCTAGTGTTGAGCCAGAGACCCCGATAACGTATTATACACGGAATCCTGCTCAACTTGTCACTTGTCCATGTATAACCAGATATATACAAGAAACAATTCCTTGCACTTATCCATGTCCCTGTAACAGCGTAATCACTTGTACCTAGTACCTAGCCCCACTCCATGTTCGGGGGACCATCTTTAAACTACAACCTACCACTCTTACTGTTTAGGTGCCCCCGCTCTAGGTGGTATATATTATATAGTTCACTTACCGAGTTTATATATATTACAAACTCCAACTGGTGTCCGGTCAGAAGGACGCCAAGGAGCACAATCTGAAAAATAAATGCGGGTGAAGATGTTACCTTTAAAAAACTCCACCTCTCGATGTGCACCTTCTGTTAGAGATGTCAAGGCTGCTGTTTAGCATTGCGGTGCCTACATCGGGTCTTTGCAATCACCTGCGCTGTAAGCGCTCACCCCCTAGAGCCCTCTCCTTACCGTTCCGTAGGCCCGTCCTGGCTTAATCACCCACAAACCGTGACACCGCGCAGATAATACGCGCCGTGTCTCTCTGTTCAATAAATGTCGGAAACCTGTTTGGGCATCCCACGTGACCGCGCCAATGACGTCGTCACGTTGTACGCTCTCCCTCCCACTCGTACTTGGTCCCATGGGAAATGTAGTTTACTCAAAGTGTACTGTTACGCGTTCAGAGTTCGAGACTCCTGTCGCGCTGTATAATTGGATAAAAAATTATATATTTCACATTTTACATATTCCTGTAGTAGACCCTGATCTGACAATGATAATTGGTAAAGGGTCCCGAACACAAACAGCTGTAGGAGCTTACTAATAACGCCGATCTGTGGAAGGGGAACACTCGCTCAGGGACCGGGCATACCCCAGGCATCATATCGGCCTATTGATTAGTGATGAGTGATACAACGAAGCTCCTGAATATGCTCTATCCGTAGGGGGTAATAATATCTAAAATACAGGTTGAATATCTGCCGTTTTAGCAGGGTGTACCCCCTATACAGTGCTTCACTGTTGACTCACTCACGTTTTTATTAACACCCCAGGGTCCTATATGTGGGTGTTCGGGTTAGTTGTCAGATAGACCGAAAAAACCACTCAGAATTATGGGGAGGACATGATACTGAGATAATCAAATGTCATGGAAGCCTCCATTTAACATTAGGGGCTAATCGTCATTCTCAACTCAATTTGTTAGGTGATGGAACTAGAACGCCTGATTTATTAGTGGCAATCTACTGTCTGCTCAGTGCCTGCCATGGGATGTCATCAATAAGTCCTACCAAATGACTTTTTAATCGATACACCCATCTTTGCTCCCGCCGGAGCATGAGATTTTGATCATCTGTTTGGTATCTACCTAGTTGGATTTTTTTTGATGACGGTCCACTCCAAGTCATCTATGCCATGTCCTTATTCCTGAAAGTGAGCTCTGAGTCGAGTGTTGGTCTTTCCACATCTTATTATACTGCGGTGTTCTGTAATTCTCATGTGCACTTTTCTACTTGTCATCCCCACGTACCTTCGTTGGCATGGGCATGTAATCAAGTATATCACTCCCTGGGAATTACAGTTGGTATGGGATCTCTGTTCCCAGGGAGTGCGAAGGCCAAGGCCAATGGTTTTAGAGTTGCGTGTGAGGTGACAGACGCTGCATGAGCCGCACCTAGTGTGACCAGTCAATCTTGGTAAACCAGGTAGTATGTTGGTTTCCCTCATTCCCCCAGATCCCTGGGTCTGGTATGTACCAGGAGATCCTTCAGGTTTTGACTGCGCCTAAATGAAAAAAGTGGTGTTTCAATGTTCATCCGCCCAGTATTAAGTATTTTTCAATTCTGCAGGACTAGGCGTTTAATATTGTGTGAAGCCGTATTAAAGGTTGACACAAATACTGGCTTTTTCATTTCAGATCTAACATTTTTTGTGTGTAGTAACTCACGATTGGCATTGAGGGCCCTTTTCTTAGCCTTTTTGATTACTTTTTGTGGATAACCCCGTTGTTGTAGTTTCACAGACAACACTTCTGATTCGGCCACAAAATCCTCCCTATCCGAACAATTACGACGGATACGGAAGAATTGTCCCACTGGTAAATTCTCCCGTAGGGAGCGAGGATGGAAGCTCCCAAAATCCAATAACGAATTCTTGTCCGTCGGTTTATGGAAGACCTTGGTCTTTAAGGTGCCATTAGAGGGTTCAATCACTAGGTCCAAAAATGGTAAATGGGTTTTAGAGACTGTCGAAGTGAAATGGAGGAACGGATTCTGGGCGTTGAGCCACTCCAAAATGTGGTCAACAGATGTTTTCTTGCCCCAAATAGAGTGATTTGCCCTCTCTGTTTTATCTTCTTCCCTTTGCTTCATTTGTATTTATGGAAGCTATCCTAATCCTTCACTTCCAGTACAAATACCGGAAGTTGTCTCAGCATCTGCCCTCTGTTGAAGTTGCTGCCAGCATGCTAAGGTAGTAAGCTTGCCTTCTGCACACAAGCTCTGATATTGTTGTGGTCAAAGCACAGGCAGCACATGAGCAGAGGCCAGAGGGGCTTAGCATGCAGCTCAGCAGAAGTGCGGAAGTGTGCCACACTTTCAGGGCCCTCCTGATTCCAGACCACCCAGAAGACTCTGACAGACTTGGTATGGTGAGGAAAATTGGACAGTCTCCAGGAAAATTATAACTAATAGAAAGAAGGGAAATCAAGGCGGACCCGGGAATGACCCGGGAATGATGTCTGAGAAGCTCAGATGGCACTTGTACATGGAGATACCCCTGGCAGGAAGGACCATATGGGCAGGGTTCCTATATATACTTTGCCAAGAAGACTGCATGATAGTCAAATAAATCGCACTTTCTGAAGGTAAGGCACATGATAGCGACTAACAGGGGACATGTCTCCCCTGACATCTGGATTTCAGCCCGGCACACGAAGGGGGCAGAGTCAAAGGCAGGAAGCAAGATCATTGGACCATAGCAGACCTATTCAACAAAGTAACAATCGCAGGAATGTAAACACATGTAAGTTATGGAGTAACAAGAGGAAATATTCCTTCTCGAAACATTGGATACAACACCTCCTGAACAACACAGCAGCGACCAACTTGGGTTTGATCAATTCATCACCATCCACTTGGTTAACAAAGGACTGACTTTTGTTGGTCAGGAGTGCACAAGACCATTACCAAATAGTGAGGCTACTCGACAAGTGGTAGCATTTCTAGATATGGAAAGAGGCATGGGAACATGAGTGGAGGAGAGTAATAACACACAATAAAACAGTGGCATATAGTATCTTTGAAATAGAATTATGATGTGGTAGTACACTACACCAGATAAAATACACAGGGTGTTCCCAGGAAGCACAATTACATGTTGGAGAGGATGTGAGCCCACATACACAACTGGTGGAATTGACCCAAGGTGTAAATATAGGTGAAATAAGACCTGGCCACCATATAATATAAGGGGATTCCCAAATCCAAGAGACACAACTGCCAGTATTAGGAATTATGCCTAAGACAAGGTAAGCAGTGAATTGAGGAGTTGGAAACTACTAGATACCACGGGAGGGGTGAAAGGATTAGATGGGATGGAAGAGCATTAATTGATTTTATATGGAAAATATTTGCACAAGACATTCGATATCACTCTGGACAATGGAAAAGTGAGGAGTGGTGACTACTCTCGTGATTGTGAAGATGAAGTAAGAAATGAAATGTTGATTCCACTGTACTCGTTACATTGACAACAAAAAGTACAAATAAAAAAGATGTTGAATTATAAAGCATTCTACAAATATAATATTGCATTGTACTGTTTGAACTGGTGACAGGGGTGTGTCTAGCTGAGATTGTGATGTGTGTGTCTTGTGATATACACATCTCTTCAATTACTACGCTAGTAATTTCAATCAGGGTAGTAAATGAATAAGTCGCTCTTTAGTAAGGAGGCCTATAGGATGCTTTGCTACTGAAAAAGTATGTGTGAGGACATTGTTCAGTTTTCTAGTAAAGTTCCCAGTTGGTGATTTTGTTCTTAATGGTGATTCTTGATTTGCATCATTGACTCATCTGATATGTGGTAAATGTTGTTTTACAGTGAGGCCTGGTAAGTGTCCAAGGTCTTTCTGCCCGAATTTCCTGATTGCGAATTATAAATGCCAATCGGACTATGTGTGCGAGGAACCCCAGAAGTGCTGCCGGGTCTTCTGTGACTACGCATGTGCTAATCCTGTGTAATAAGGTATAGTACTTGTAAAGGTTTGTCTATGAACAGAACACAAATTACAGCTTGTTATAGAATGTGTTGATGCGCACACCCTTGAGACCTGTTTGCAAGATGCAGACCATGCTTGGATTCGGATGGTCCAGTATTCGACCTTGAAAGGTCGTAGGTTTCGAGAAGAACATAAACATTGTACATGTATTGCTCAAATGCACACTTCATCGTTCCAAACGAGTTGTCAGTGGATGCCAGGTGTTGGGCTTTTCTTAGAAGGAATCAAGATGTGTATCTTGCTGTACCATGTCCACCGTGACTGGAAGACTTGCTCCTGGTGTGTGCATATGCCCAATAGCTATGAAAGTGTCAGTACTGCAGCAAAGAGCTGCACTATACAAGGCAGGAATTTAGTAAATCTCCTTGAATTTTAAACTTTTGGACTGCCCAGTTTTTGACATTCATTGTGAGTAAGTCTCACAGGGTGGGACTACCAGACCAGTATCTGCTTACAGGTAGCCTTATTAATGATACAGCACCTTTGAGTGCCTTGCTTCTAGAACTTCCCAGACCACTTAAAAACCCCTATATGCAGGAGAGATGGATGAGAGTAAATTTGACCTGAGAGCTACAGTGGAGGGAGGAATGCCCAGCTGGAATGAGGAGCCACCTCATGCCACAGAAAGAATGGGCTGAAGAATTAGGATGGGTCTCTCCATGGTCAGTGGTGCTGGCCCCTTTATGAACCCTGCGGAGCAGTTGGAGGAATGGGCCTGCTCGGGACCCCAGAAGGTTGGCCTAAGACTTTTATGGACTAGTCCTACAGCTACTTAATCCCTATCAGTACGTTTGCCACTCACTCCACTGACACACAGGCATCCTGAGAGACAACTAAAGCCTTGGGGCCAGGGGAGTACAGCAGAGAAGGTGTTGTGTTTGTTGCTTCTGACCAGGCTGTGTAAGATGCTCCCGCAAGCAGGAGAGAGGACCAGGGTTCAGTCACAGGACCAGTCTTGTGCAAAGAGTCTGGAAATCCTCTAGGCGCCAGAAGACCTGAAAAACAACCTGCTGGTAGTTAGAGCTGGGTACCTGGATTGAAAGGACCCAAGAATAGTCAGAATCAATACTTCGGGGAGAGTAATATCTGTATTTAAAGCACAGTCTCCCTGGGGGACCAAGCACAAAATGGAGCTTGTAACACTATACATAAAAACTGAAGGAAGTGACATAAAAATCAGTCACACTCAGTGGAGTTCAATATACTATGGTGTCCTACTACAACTCCACTCTACTAAAATGTAACCCACTCAGTGACACTCCACTGTACTCTAATCTATGACACTTTCCAAGACTATACGACACATCAGAACGCTTCACTGTATGACGTTATGTTAAATGTTATGTTAAATTTTTTTTATACCGCGCTCGGTCACCAAAACGGTTTCATGGCGCTCATGACACTTCATGACACACCATTCTGATACTTTACTGCACTGTATGCTACACCAGGCCACTCTACTCCATGTCATGCCACTCTTCTCTGCAACATAACACTCCAGTGTATTACAATTACCTCTACGTGACTCTACTCCACTCCATTTCACCCTGCTCCACTATACAATACTTTACTCCATGCTACGCCCCTGTTCCACATTCCACTATACACTGCTGTACTCTAAGGTACTCTCCTCCACTCTATGCAAGTCAATCAATCAATAAATCAATCAATCAATCATGTCATACTTTTAAATCGTTGCTTGTCACCCGAAAGTGTATTCAGGCACCAGGTGAAGGCCTCAGTGGAAAAGTAAGGTCTGGAGCACCTTCCTGAAGTCTGTCAGTGTGGGTGAGGTGCATAGGTGGAGGGGTAGTGTGTTCCAGACTTTTGCAGCGAGATCAGAAAAGGAGCGTCCTCCGGCATATGCATTGAGATCTGTGTGAGGGCGAGGTGTGTGGAGAGGATGGCATGTTTTCCATTGTCGGGAAAGGTGGCAGTGATTAATGAGCTGTTGAGGTGGTAAGTTGGTGGGTGATCTTGTCTCGTCCAAGGTTGAAGAGTCAGTGGGGTCAGGGGTCTGTCGGTGCCCCTGAGTGGATGAAGTTCATGTGGGTGGCTAAGTTTGGTGTGCTTGGCTGTTTCAAAGTGGAGAGCGGGTGGTCAGCAGCAGTGGTCGATCGAGGGCTGAGGGGGTCAGAGGGTTTGGAATCATAGTTTTTATAGATGCTCGCTATCTTGTAGTGGAAGTGGCTGGCACGGGCTGTGCAGAGTTTCTGTGAAGATGGGTTGGAGTTTTCCTTGGCTGATGGGCAGGTGAACCCTCTGATGATGGTGAAGAGTTCCTTAGCATGGTTGGACCTGGTGTCAATCCAGTTGGTGAGCGCCTCCCTTATTGCAGTTTTGATCTGTTGATGTTAGTTGTTGAGGGCTGATTTGAAGGTGACTCTATAGGTATACGATATTAAGTCAGCCATAACATCCACTAGCAAACTGTATTAGAGCATGCACGACCAGCACTGGGGACTGGTAATTTGAGCAGGTGGGTGTCAGGAAGGCCACAGAGACACATACTCACAGATCTACATACAAACTCACTGACACTCATAGACACAAGCATGCACAATTCACCAACCATTTACAAGCACATATACAAGCACACACCCATTCAGAGCATGCACACACACACGCACCAAACATTAAAAAAAATTAAAATTAGCAGGCTGCAGCTGTGATTTCGGGATACAGGAGGGAAGCCTCAGTGGTTCTGGGATGGTTGGGGAAACTGCCTCCTCTCATTTGCTGACCTTGGGACAGGCAGTAAGAAGAGGGGGCATTCCCTTAGTGGTCACAGTGTGGGATGGAGTCAGTGACAGTTGCTGACCCCACCCCAATCTCTGAGGAGGCATCACTAATGGGCACTTGACCCTGGGCTCCTCAAGGCTTATAAATGGGGCCATCAGTGACGTGCCCCACATCATGAGAGGGATGACCGCAAAGAACATTGCCAGGCTGATAAGGTCACACCCACATGAATGTGACATCTTCAACCTGGCAAAGTTCAGCTCAGACAGCTAGGGATTTACTGCCAGTACAGTGTCTTGCTGTATGACCCGGCATGAAGTGTAGCTGTCAGGATTAGCAATAGTTTGGAAAAAGGTGGAGGGAAGGGGTCTCTCTGCCCTTAATACTGAGCCATGCCTATTGACAATTGAGACACCCACAGCCCGATATAAAGTTTGTTGGTCAGGGTACTCAATTGTAAATGCGACAGGATACCATGCCCAACAAACATTCAGTCAGCCACGACAGAATTGTGAGAGCAGTACCTCTGATACAGTTGGTTTCAGCAAAACTTTAGAGTAGTCTGTAAAAGTAAATTACATCCCATACTCTCTCATGTAGCTTTGGAGAGTTTAAGCTGGCTATCTCCCAGTGTTTCATAAAAGCAGGCTTTGAATGCTTGTGTTGAATATAGGAATGTCTATTAGTCACTCAGCAGTGCCCGGCACTAGTATGCATTAGAATCAATCCATACCTTAACAATGCTTTCTATCAGATGAATAAACTACTGTTTGTGAATGAACAACAATCCTTTGCAGTCACATTATGGTTCCGTGTCTGAAACAGTATTGATTGGGTCCTTTCTGTTTGCACTATAAGTGGGTTGTGACCATGGCAAGGCTGTTTTCCTCCATGGTATATTGGTTACAGCATTGTATGAGTGCTCAGTAATAATATAAGTTAGTAGTTATATGGGTATTTATAGTGCAGAATCATATGTTTTTAGCATCCATAATGTGAACTGCTTAGAAATGTCTCTTCCAAATCCTACACATTTTTAACTTATTCACTGACCCCTGGACAGGATATAGCTATTCCTCTCCAGCTCTCCCTGAGAGGTGACCAGTGTGTCCTCTCTTGTCACAACACCTCCCTTCAAACCATTGTGGTCTCTACATTATGATCATCTTCATACTTGGAATGGGAAAGCAACGAGCAGGAGAGATATAGTCAGGGAGAGGCATAACCATTGCTTGCCATCCCTAAAACACACACCTCAGTTCACTTACTGATACAGTTCTAGCACGCTCGACCCAGCAGAATAAGGAAAAGGACTAAACCTCAGCACAGTTCTAGCAAATAAGTAAGCTGCCGTGGACTTTTTGCTGGATCTCCACTTTGTGTTCTCTGCGATATGTCCCTGCGTAGGATGTTATTCATTCCTCTAGGTCATTTTAAGGAATATGTGAAATGACATAACGGAGGTAATAATGAGTTTTCCATAAATAGTATACTTTTTATCAATAATATAGCACTGATTATCCTAAAATGTTGAAATTACTGTTTTTAGGATTTACCTGCACAGCGCTTGTGGTATGTTTGTGACATTTATTGTATTGACTATATATCTGAAAAGGGGCTTACATCCCGCCCTTACTTTTCTTTGGTTGGTTGGCTTGACACTTACTTATCTTCCATTTTTATTGGCAGTAGACTATTATTTCTTGTTGTTCCTCTCATGTGTTTCTCTTATCATTGTCCCAAGTACTATTTTCACCGGATTTTGTCGAACTTCTTTGCGTGCATTAACGCTATTGTATTGCGTACAAACTGGCACATTCACAGGGACAGAGTCTGTTTTTTGGGCAATTTGCCCTCCTCACATTCCTTCAGCATATTTACTTTGAAAAAGGGCCTCTTCCTCAACGTTTTTGTATGTTCCAACCCCCACACACGTACACTGTCATGCATTGCATGTTTTAACTTTTATGTCTGTCCAGTGACATAACATGCACATGCAATGCACAAACAGGTGAGGGACGGCACCTGATAATGGGCAGAGGAGCACCACCCTTACAGGTTTAAAAGCTATTTTGATAATTCAAAAAAAGCAATTCCCATCTACGTTTCCTTTATAACTTATTTGGCTGCCTGACTGACCTCACACTGGTTGCTCACAGACGTCAGAGAGGCAGTTTACTCAAAGCACATGAATTAGTACACATGTCCCAGCAAAATAGTTTTAGTGATGCTGTGATTTTTTTGTATGGAACAAGCAGTTAAGCTCTATGGAGCGCATTAGTCACATGACCCTCACGTCCCACAATACCAGAAAATAAAAAATGCCGCGATTGTGAGGGAACAACCTTCCAGATCATACCTCTTTCTGAATATTATTTTGGTAGGCCCTATACTCTAGAATCTCCTGCCTTCTTTTAATTGTGTCAACTTGTTTTTCAGATGTTCATTTGTTTCTGTTGAACCTTCAGTTGCATTAAGTTTTGTTTCCAGTTTGTTTTAGATACTAGTGTGTCATGCACTTTATAGAGCAGCTAATGTGGTGGTCCATTTTTATTAACAAGCATGCCTTTGCCTCACATTATGACCCTGTGTTTTAACACCCATTCATAATATTAGTGCATCAGTGTGGTTTTCAATTATGTCCATGTTTCTGTTTAACAGTTAATTCTGTTGATTTGTATTGCCACTTTGTTGACAATACCAGTGTGTCATGTACTTTAACATACTGGTCCACTTTTATTAAGGAGCATACCTTTGCCTCACATTATGACCCTGCGTTTTATTATCTAATCACAATATTAGCTTATCATAGTTACTACAAGTGGCCAATGTGCCAGCCTCATATTATGACTCAGCAGGGCTTTGCCTCATTTTGTACATTTGCAAATCAGTAATCTTTACTGATTGTTCATGTTTTAATTACACATTCATATTGAGTGTTTTATATACAGGATTATTTTTAGGTTGCGCTGCTGACATGTCTGTACAAAACTTACATACCTTTCAGCTACTCTCAGACACCGCTCACCCTGCACACCTACCCACCATTTGCTCTGCACAGTCTCCCTGACATTGTGCTGTCAGGTAGATGCTGCTCACAGACCATGCACACAGTGCTAATGCTGCACTTAGACACCATTAATCACCATGCATTGAGACATATAATCCCCCTGCATCCTGACTCTTATCAACCTTCATTCATGCACCAGTCACCCTGACCTCAGACCATTATCCCTGCAAAATTGTACAGAAATGCTCACTTCTGAATGTTTGTGTTTGCATGCCTTGCAAAACATGCACAAGGGTGAATCTATGTGGTGCATTTACACAATAGTTTCTTCTGAATAAAGTGCATGCAAGTTGTATACATACTCCTGTCACGGTTCCAAGTGCCCACAGGAGGTTTGCAAACCTGCCAAGCAAATAAATGATAAACTTTACAAAAGTGAGTCACACTGGACTGAAGCAGGCAGGACCACTTCTGTTCTGGCTAGTCCTACAAATGCCTCTGACCACCCAAGAGAGAAAGAACACAATTTAACATCCACTTCTTCAACCACTCTTCACCCATGCAAAACCTATAGGCTTTGTCAATGGTGTTTCTTTACATATTGCAGATCACTTGAGCTGCTGTACAACATGGTTTACACCTTTTAAAAAAAGCGTTATGACACCTTTTACCTCATCTTCTCGTAATTTCAACAATTCACCCTTCCACCACTTAAATCACAACAGCACTAAAATATGTTTGTCACATTTTTATTGGGAGAACGTTTTGAGCTGAATTTAATTTTAGTTCAATTCTTCGTCCTTAACCTTATCTCCTCTTGTTGTCCTTACTGAATGCATATCTTTACTGTATATTGTACATTAAAGTCATAGACTTTGCAAAACTTTATTGATGGCTGTATATAATTCTTCTAATCTCCCTCTGTTTGTACGCCTTCACTCAATACTAGTTAACCACTTCACAGACAGTGTAGATATTTCATTAGAATGGATTATGATTTGCGTTCTTTTCGGCTGCATGTTTTTATTGTCAGCACACATTTCAAGCATGCTTGCTGCCTGCATATTTTTTTCTTTGTCCTCTGCACTATACATAGTTTCCCCACTTTATATTACTACCAGTTACTATACAATATATTGCCTTTCTCAATAAATAAGCCATGGCAATTTTATGGAGTTTCTGGAACTTATATGGCATAACTACGCACCCTACACACTCGCCTCCACAACGCAGGAATCCAAGGCAAAGCACTGGAATGGACCACCTCCTTCCTCTCCGGCAGAACATAAAGCGTCCGTCTCCCTCCCTACTGATCAGAAGCCTCCAAGATCATCTGCAGCGTACCCCAAGGATCTTCCCTCAGCCAGACACTGTTCAACATCTACATGGCCCTGCTTGCCCACGTCGTCAGACTGCATGGCCTCAACATCATCTTCTACGTCGATGACACACAGTTCATCCTCTCCCTCACCAATGACCCTCTCACCGCCAAAATCAAACTACACGAAGGCATGAAAGCCATCACCAAATGGATGAACAACAGCCGTCTGAAGCTGAACTCGGACAAGACGGAGGTCCTCATCCTCGGCTCCACCCTATCAGCCTGGGATGACTCCTGGTGGCCAACGATCCTGGGAGCAGCACCGACACCCACGACCACGAACACAACCTGGGATTCATCCTTGATCCAACACTCTCCATGACCAAGCAAGTCAACGCCATCTCATCCTCATGTTTCAACAACCTCCGCATGCTCCGAACGATCTACAGGTGGATCCCCACTGACACTAGAAGAACGGTCACCCAGGCCCTCGTCAGCAGAAGACTGGACTACGGAAACGCCCTCTACAGGGAGCCCTGGCCAAAATACTGACACGTGCGCAACACATACAGAACGCCTCTGCACGCCTGATCCTCGAGATCCCTCACCACAGCCACATCACACCCCACTTGAGAAACCTACACTTTTCTTCCCGTCAACAAGAGGATCACCTTCAAGATCCTCACCCATACACACAAGGCACTTCACAACACAGGACCAGCATACCTCAAGAAACAACTCACCTTCTTCCTCCGTTTCTTGGACGGACTGCAACCGATTCAAAAGCTAATGGTGCTTCGTGGGATCAGCGTCCTTTCAGCATCGGAAAAGCTTCTGTGCTTGCCGCTTCAGGCATTCCTCGCGGCATCTGGAGAGAGCGGTATCAGCGGCCTCAGCTGGCTGTAATTGACCGACCGTGCAAGTGTGACGCCCCGAGGCAGTGACTGCCCAGGTCCCGTGTGCTGGAAAAACCTTGCTTACTATCCCGTCGCCTCTGGATTCCTTGTCGAGCGGCTGCATATTGTGCTCGGCTCGGCTTATTTGTCGAGTTAAATGAGCTAGAAACTTTGTTGCAACATCTTCCCAGCCCAGTATTCTACGGAATGCACCGAAGATCCTTGCCGAGGAGCCGAGTGTTTGTGGCGTCTTTCTGAAGCACCCTTGAAGCATTGAAGTATCAAAGGTAAAAGGGGCTCTAAAGAATCTAGTGAGCAGTGAACTTTTTTGCGCTGGGCTGTAACTAAGTTTCTTCTTGTATTTCATATAAGATTTGTAATCTGCAATAGTAAGAGACTTTGTTTGACGTCAGGATGGCGCCGAAGGGAAGGGGCAACACGAGGAACAAAGCTGGGGCAGCGACTGAGACGCCGGCTGGGACCTCAATGTGCGGGGAGGAGAGCACTCATTCTGACCCAAGTGGCAACGAAACTAGAACGAGAGGGGCATCCTGCAAGTCAACTATAGCTTGCGCTGAAAGCCGCTCAGCTAATCTGGCCAAAGGAGCAGGAGTGGGAGGTGAAAACATTAATGCCCAAAATGTGAAAATGCAGTCTGGACCAGTGGCTGGGTCAGTGGTTGATCCACAGCTACAAGCGCAAGGGGGGCAAGGTGCACTAGGAGCTCTACAGAGCCATTATAGAGACTCAGCAGTCCAACAGACTCAAGAGACACCTCTTAAACAAAAAACAGTTGCAGTCGCAGCGAGTTTTTGATAAAAAGCGGGGTACCAGGCCGAAAGAGAACTTGGAGCTGACTAATGAGCTTATCGGCAAAAATCATACTATGGGAGCTGGTAGTGAAGAGGGCTTTTCAGCGATAAAAAGGAATCCGGTCCAGACAGAAGCAATCACTTCTGCAATGGTTGTAGAAGATGCTATTTCCCAGTCTGGTTCAAATGTGGAGCTTTCTACTGTGGCATTGGATAAGGGGCTCCAATCCGAGACAGATGGAACATTTTACTCAATGTCGGACTTAACGACTCTGTCTGACAAGGATTATGAATTGGATAGCGCCAGCAATTTGGGGCACTGGCGGGACCTCCAGGACGATGAAGAAGGAGAAGACCCTGAACAGTCTCAGTCCCAAGATACGGTGAAGAGAATAAAGAATATTAGTGAAGGAGTACAGCGTGATCGAGCACAGCCCCTTGTGCAGATTAACTTGGACGAAGAGCTGGAAGAGGATTCAATTACGCTTGCCCTGATCTATAAGACTCTTATGACACATTGTAGCGAAACAAAAATGGAGGGGCATGGAACGCAAGGTCTGTAAGGAAATTACAGAATACCATACGGCGGTTAATAAAAACATGTGCCGAAGTAACATCACGTGTGGTGGAAGTAGAGGAGAGAGTATCCTCTGCAGAAGATACACTGGCGAAGCAACAAACTGCAGTAGAGTCCTTACAGAATTCAAAAGCTGAGGTGAACTGGAAGCTCACAGACTTAGAGAATAGATCACGCCGTAATAATTTACGTGTGTTAGGAATTGCAGAAACAAGAGAGGGGTCCGATCCTCGTAAGTTCGTTGTTCAGTTGTTCAAGGAGGTGTTCCCAGAATTGACTACATGGAATTGGGAAAAGGAAGTAATTCGTGCTCACAGGTTCCCGTTTGCGGTGCGACAGCGTGGGAGAGATAGACAGGGTGACCAAAACTCACCCCAAGGGCAATTTTGATCTGTTTAAATAACTATTTGTTGCGAGAAGCTCTTTATGACTTAGCAAGACCTGGCAAAAAACGAACTGGTATGGGGTGTGAGTTTTTTGTTCGTCCGGATTTCTGTCCGACAACTGTTAACGAACGATGGCAAATGCAGAAATGATTTGCTCCTTTTCAAGCAATAGGAGCCCAGGTCTTTCTGCTCAATCCCTCCAAACTAAAGGTAAATATTAATGGCCAAACAAGGTTTTTTACATCCGGCAGGATGGCGCAGGACTACTTATCAGATCTAACAAAAAAAGGTTAAAAGGCTAAAAAATGCTAAAAAATGTTTAAAAAAAAAAGAAATGGGCTTCTTAGTATAGAAGTTAGATAACGAGAACTTACAACCTGTTATTCGTTTCTAAGATATCAGGAATTTTGGGTGGTGGGTAGGGTTAATCACAATGTCTGTTGTTTGCTGAAATATCATTTAGTGTATCTCTCCTTACAATGGTATGTACTTCTCGATTTATGTTTATGATATAATTGGGTACTTCACTCGCTTGGTAAAAAAATATTTTTGGCCATGGGAGATATTGATGGCAGTCATAACTGCTTATAAGCATAGGGAGAATAGGAGAAACTGCTTTGTTATTATTTCTTTCCTTTCTTTTTTTCTCTTATGAAACCTTAATTGTTGGGTTTCTCTCTAGCTATGCAATCTATACTTTCTAGGGATTCTTGAATAAAAATTTGGTACCCAAAAGTGATTTAACACTGTTAAGAGGAGTTAGAAATTGTGTTCGATACGGGGGTAAGAGAGTGCAATATGTGTGTTGTGGGGAATTTGATGGGGTGGGGGAACGGTTGTTGCACCGCAACATCACTGAGGACAGTGTCCTTAAGCCTCTTTTTGGGTGGTGAGGGTGTGGGGGGAGGGGGGGTGCCATAGGGGGCGGTAAGGGGTGGGGGTGAGCCAGTGGGGTTGCTTTAAAAACAAAACATTTTGAGACATATTTTGCAGAATTGGCAGTACAGATTGGTCATATAATGGTAGGCAGGTACTATGGTATATCATATAGGCTGAGGAAAGCTTATCTATGTTTTATCTTTTTACGCTTTGATGGGGCAGGATAAACTTGTTATAGGTACTTGGAATATTTGTGGCCTTAACGATGCTAAAAAGCGGGCTCTTTTCTCTAAAATTGTCAATTCTGTGCGTGTAGATATACTTTGTATACAGGAGACACACATTCCATGGGGGAAGCGGGAGTGCTTAAGGCTGCCTGGGTTTGAGCTGCTAGTCTGTTCTAAACAGACATCTATGATCAGAGGGGTCGCTTTTTATTTAAAGAGTGGTGTTCGTATATGTAAAAGGACACTGGGGGATAGAATGGGTAGGTGGGCTATAGCGGAATTGCGCATAGGTGGTAAATTGCTAACAATTTGTAACGTATACGGTTCGAATTTAGATAACCCGGAAGTATTCAAATATTTAGATGTTGAATTGGCAACTTGGCCCAGTCCACTTCTTTTCTGTGGAGATATGAATATTAATATGTTAAGTGATCTTGATCTCGCCAGTGCTCACATTTATGTGGGGAGAAAAACAAAAGTCTTTAGAGCTCTTCAGGCTCTTCTTCAGGAGCATGGTCTTGTTGATTTATGGTTTCTCCATAACAAAACAGAGGATGGATTTACGTTCTATTCTATACCCCATAGGAAAAATGTTAGGTTAGACTATTTTTTTTGTCAAAACAAGTTGCAGCTGCCAGTGTTATCTTTTGTTTACCGCGGCTCCTCTCTGACCATAACCCATTGATCGCTGAATGTCCTTGGCCACAAATTAGGAAACCACCTAGAGACTGGACGTTTGAAAGGAAGCTGTTATTTGACGAGGGGTACTGTTCACATATTAAAAAATGGGTCGTCCAATTTCTGAATATCAATAGGGTCTCTGCCACAGGCCAAGTGGTTTGGGACACGATGAAAGCTAGACTAAGGGGCAAGACTAAAAGCTTCTCTTCCTATAGCTGGAATTTAGAGCAGATGCGCATCGGGGTTAAAGAGCTTAGGGATGCAGAAATTGAAATGACTTTAAATATTAAGGATGGGAATGATATAGTCTCCTGCCTTCAAAAAGTGGCGATCCTTAACGCTTGGCTGCTGGAGTCTTTCGGTTAGGATCTTGCGTCAAAGTACCTACAATATCGTACAGAGATGTTTGAGTTTGGGGAGAACTCGGGCAGGGTCCTGGCCAAGAGACTCCACCAGCAAAGTGTTCAGAGTCAGGTGGTAAAAATTAAAGATGAACGTGGAGTTATACATGATACCCAGGAAAAGGTTAATGAAGTTTTTCTGGACTTCTACTCCCTCTTATATCGAGAGGATATTTCTGGGCTTAATGTAGAGAGGGCCGCAGAGGACTTTTTAGCGGATCTTGCGACTGTCGTTATTTCTCCTGAACAGGCTGAATTCCTGGCCACCCCCATTCAATGGGAGGAGGTCGAAATCGCAGTAAAATCTTTGGCTAATGGCAAGGCTAGTGGCCCTGATGCAGTCCCATTAGAATTTTATAACGTGTTCTTAGCTGAAATTTGCCAGATCTTTCTTGAGGTATTAAGAGCAGCCCAGAGGGGTATAGTGCCAGAATCATGGCAAAATGCAACCATAGTTTTGTTTAAAAAAAAAGGGTAAACCTGAGTCATTGCCATCTTCATTCCGGCCGATTTCTTTAATTAATAGGGATTCCAAAATGTACTCAAAAATAATGGCCGTCCGACTTGTGCAGGTGATAACCCCTCTGGTCTCTGTGCATCAGCATGGATTCACACAGGGCCGGGATACAGCTGACCATGTTAGACGTTCCATTGCATTACTGGACTGGGCCCATGCTACTAATTCTCCCCTCGGGTTGATCCTGTTGGACGCCGAAAAGGCATTCGACAGGGTCTCCTGGGGGTTCATGTGGGCCGTCTTGAAGTGGAAGAGATTTCCAAAAGAATTCATACGGGCAATTTCTGCGATGTATATTTCTCCAAGAGCGCAACTTCGCATTTCCGGCAAGCGGACAGGCTCTTTCCCCATCACTAGGGGCACACGACAGGGGTGTCCATGTTCACCCCTGCTGTTTGCCCTGTATATTGACCCCTTCCTCTCCAAAATCGAGGCTAACCAGGGTATAATACCGATAAGAGCTGGTAATACGTCGTATAATCTGTTAGCGTATGCAGATGATATAGTTATTATAACATCAGACGTTTTATCTGCTTTTAGGGAACTTAAAGAATTAGCCGGGCACTTTGGGGCAGTATCGGGCTATAAGCTCAATGTTTCAAAGACCCAGGTGGTTCAGACTCCGGGTATGCCAATGTCAGATGCCCCAGTTGTTCCGGATGCCACGTATTTAGGTGTGTGTATAACCTCTGCAGTGGATACCATACCGGATTTAAATATCCTACCGGTTATAGATGATGTAAACTCTAAATTAGAACGGCTAGGTAACCTGCATCTATCTCTAAATGGACACTGTAGCGTCATCAAAATGTTAGTCCTTCCTAAGTTTTTATATTTATTTAGGACCATCCCTCTTTTGATTTCCCAAATAAGTTTGACAAAGGCAGATAGGGTCTGTCAAAGGTTTTTGTGGGGTTATAGGCGTTCACGTAGGGCAGCCAAATGGATGTGTCTTCCCCGTGATCGAGGGGGTTGGTCGGTTCCTAGTCATGTTATGTACTATTGGGCTGCAATTTTCCAAGCAATGGGCGTGTTGCTTTGTGGAGATAAAGCGAATGCACTAATATGTAATAGTCCAACTATTTTTGAGATCGGGTTGGGGTCCGCTGCAAAAGGTATTTTACTCGAGGTCCTCGCAGGGCCGGTCCTAGAACATCTGGGGCCCCGGGCGAAAGTCAAGATGTGAGGCCCCTCTAATTTGCATGTAACATCACAAGAAGTGACATCACAGAAAGTGACATGGCAGGACTATTGATCTTATTTGGCATCACTGAAGAGACCTAATGTGGATATCAGTAACATGGACAACAAGCATTTGCAATGCAATAGGTCTCGCATTTGCGAGAGTTTAAGCTATTGGCATTGTGAATGACAATGCCTGTTATTTATCTGTTTTGATAATTAACACATAAATAAGTCATTGTCATTTACAATGGCAATAGCTCAATCTCCTGTAAATGCGGGACCAATTTCATTTCAAAGAAGTGTCCGCAAATGTCACGGGCTGCTTGTAAAGTAAAAGCTTGCATGGTGAAGAATGCTGCAGAAAAGCATGTTGTGACTCCAGTAGGAGAAACTCATGAAAGAAAATAGTGCTTACAGATAAATATGAAGTAAAAGGGCCATCCCTCATGGGAGGTTACAAATGAAGACAAGGAGATACTAAGGAGGGACTAACCAGCCTATTAACGAATCCGAAGCCAGCCTTTACAAATGACAATGAAGCAAGCCAATGAAAAATATGGGTGCAGAGTGGGCGGAGCTTCAAGTCCATACTGCATTGCTTCAACTGGGTATGTCTGTGCCTTCCCTGAAGTGTGGGGTTGACAGAACACAGAAGCAAATCTGCACATAGCAAACACCTGGTCCGATGACTTCTAGAAGTTATTCAAGGTATCAATCAATTTCTGACAAAAAAATCATTATTACTAATGTGCTTGCATATTCATTTATTTGATGGCTTTTTTGACAGCATATGAATTGTCTCCCGCCATTGATTTACCCCAAACTTTAATATCTTAAATGGCTAATGTAATAGATAATGTGCTGCCTGGCTAAAAACTTATAAGGTCCCAAAGGCGAGACCTATTGGCTATGCCAATGCTTGTTTTTGTAGATGCCATATAGAGGAGATGCCTAATACCATGCACTGAAGAGGATGTGGCATAACAGCATCATCTCTGTACTTTGGTGCTGGGGAGCATAGTTCGAGTCTTGACGTTATGGTCGTAACTTCCAGTAGTTCTAACAGTCAAAAAATATTTCCTTTACAAATTGAACAGCTGCTTCTAAAAAGCGCTCCAATACTATCTGATGTATATCCCCTTTAGGGCATTGTTTTTATTTGTAACCATGTAAACATTTAAAAGCACAGGCACGGACTCGTGTTCACACAGACACACACATTTAGATACTAGTGCACAGCGGGTAAATGTGAATGCACGTTTCCATAGCGTGAATCACAGCATCGCCAAAGCAATAAATAATGAACCTGGGAAATGTGTTTAAAGGTTTGCTTTGCAGTAATGTTTCGTTTCCGTCCATGCCATGTTCACGAGATGTCCAGTAGCACAAACTCAAGAGGATACAGGATGTGGCATTACGGCCACATCTATCTACTTTGGTGGTTGGGAACAAGGTTCGAACCCAGTTACTACAAGAGAACCCGCTTTAAAGTCTTGTTCGCTGCATGTACTATTTGGCGGTTGATCAGGAGGAAATTAGTTATTCCAAATATAAATTTATATACGCCTTTTAAAGCCACTCGAATTTTCCCTAGCATCTTTCAGGATCATGTTATGCATAGATGGCAAAGCAAAGGTATTTATGGGTTGGGTGATATGGTCGAGGACGGAGTAGTCCTATCCTACAGCAATATTAGGGATAAATTTCAGTTATCTCCACATGATTTTTTTAAGTATTTACAGATCCAAAGCTTTATTCAAAAATACTTGAAGAAAACTCCTGCTATGCTGGAGAAAGTTCCATTTATTGAATTGATCAAGAAGAGAAGTAGAATAGGTATATTGTATCAATATTTAGTTTCAATACTTCCGGATGATCTGACAGCCCACAGCTTTAAGTGGGAAGCTAAATTAGGAAGGGCCGGTATCGATTTAACCCCAGTGTTAGAACTCGCCAGTCAGGTTATTGTGTCAGGCTCACTTAAGACTCAAAGCTATATGGCAATGCTAGATTTATATTACACACCTGCTAAGATAGCAAAATGGGGTGCCATAATGGGCAATGCCTGTGCACGATGTGGACTGCTGGCTGCGGATGCAATACATATGTTCTATTCTTGTCCATCCCTCTGGGGGTTTCTCGATGATATCGAGTGCTTTATCAATGTTACACTCAAGATCAGATGTATTATGACTCCGGCACTTGTGATTTTTGGGGTGGAGGTTGGTAACACACTAGTTGGCAGTAACACCTTAAATGAGTTAGCCCTCATATTTATTGCCATGTCGCAGGTCCGTCTATGCATAACTTCTCAGTGGCTTTCTCCGGAAGCTCCAACATTTGTGCAGTGGGGTGCAAGACTGTTAGCTATACATCGGCTAGAATTCTCAGTTTTTTCATGTAGAGGGGGGAGTTGGCGGCAACTGGCAACTAGGATTTGGGCGCCAGTGGCGGAATGGGTTGGATAAAGGAAAAGCAATATTCAACCGTACTATCATTAATTATTTTCTTCTGTCTCTGTTTTGCTTCCTCTAGTCTCAAATTGTTAGGAATGTTTTTTTTGCCTTGTTACTTGTCTAAATTTGTTTAACGACTTTTTATTTTATTCTGTATTAATAACTAATTCTGCTGTATAAGTATTGTTTATTGGCTGGTCTCAATAAAATACAATAAAAAAAAATGCTGTGTATAACCCCATGCTACATGCTGATTTCGCTACTTGTTCCCTCAATGTTCATATGCCACAGCAAACTCTTAATTCTTTTCAGTTTGCTCCATTTCTAAAAGTTTCTGAAATTCGTACACCTAACCTGATATTCCCAAACACTCTTAATGGAATCATCAGTGTGTAAATAATGGACCCTGTTCAGAAAGAAGATGTAAAAGTATGGGCAGAGATTCATCTCTCTGCTTGAATAGATTCGACTTTTTTTTCAATTCACAAACATTGCCTGCAGCACACCGGGAAGGCAACATCACCTATAGGCTCCTATGTCCTCTGAAGGGAATTCTAAATTTCACATCATTCTGCATGGGGGAAAGCATCCCCTGTGCCATCACACATGTGTGCCTGTGAAGAAATCCTTGCACCAAATTTGGGGATGTTCCATAACCCTTCCCATCAAAGAAGGGGATTTAAAGTGGACTTTACTGGAATACATTTGTGACTACTTCCAAGGTGGGAAAAGGTCAGATGATAGTTTGAGAATGGTCAGAAATGTACGTGTGTGTGGACATTTCTAAACTTGTAACTAGGACTTGGGATGCTCTCTTTCATCTCTGAGTTTAATTAGGCAAATTACTTAATGCAAGCCCTAAATAATCTTCCACCAATAACCAACTGTTGCATGCTGTTCTTATTATACAAAGATTGAGTCTCTTTTCATATTCATTCCAACATATAACAAGCGTCTGTGCATGAAGAGTTTTACACTGGGACCCTACTGTGATTTGTGTTGTCAGTGCACATATAGTGTCTAACTCACTGTGTTCTTCCATATTTCCTCATAGCAGCCTGAATCCAGTCCCACATGAAGCTCCTGCTCTACTCCTGGCATCAGAAGGATTGTGCTCCCTCCCTCCTGCTCCACCACTGCAACAAGAGTCTCCTTCCTTAGTTTGCAGCAATGGCGCTCTTGGGATATTGAGGCTGGCTCTGCTTCAATCCCCGCTTGCACTGCTTCATAGATTGACATTCTGTAGAGAAAATTATTAATTATGATTAATTTGATATCAAATATTATCCTTTGGTATACTGTTTCAAACATACAGCAAACCTTCAGTGATAAATATTGTTTTATGCAAACATTCACTTGTGTTGAAATGTCATAAAATCCATACAATCATTATTATACGTTGTTATTTTTTAACATCAAGAAAGTTTGTCTTTCTAATGAATCCTCCATCAACTTCAGTGTCTTGTTTCCCTCTTACTTTTTTACCTAGTGTAGAAGCCAGGCCTTGGTGGAGGTGTTCACAATGTGATATATAGAAGGATGAGTATTGCAATGCATCATAAATAAAGCTCTTATAAGATTACAATTTTGTTGGCTTTTGTTAATGAAATCCATTGCACTTTGAATCACAGTCAATGTCATCATCCTTTGATTAAGTAAAATATTATTTTTTTATGAACTCTATGCACTGTAACACAGACAGACAGAGAGACAGACAGACGCGAGAGAGACAGACAGAAGGACCGAGCGCCATGGGGTCACCGCTGCCGCTCACCGCCTGCCTCCTGCTGCTACTCGGCGGAGCCCGGGCCGACCTCTCCGATCCGGTTTTGTTCACCAGCCCTTCAGAGTTCACTTTCGGCAGCAGTGCTGTTCTCTTCTGCAACGTCACATTGCTGCCATTGAACATCACCCGCCACAAATGGATGAAGGGTGACAAGATTCTCCGGGAGGATGACTCCAACGACATTAGCACCGCTTACAATTAACCCTGGGCGAAGCACTACGCTACGCTCGCGTAGTTTGTGAAGTTGGCGCAACTTCGCACTATGCGAGCTGCACGTAGCACAGTGCGAACACAGCGTAGCGTAGTGGTCATTTTTTGCTTGCTGGCGGTCCTCAACGTCATGTTCGCGACTGCAAGCAAGCAAAATTACATCCCGGCGAGATTCTCAACGCGGGGAGGTCAGATTTCTCATTGCGAGTGGTCGCGCATGCTCGCAACCGCTCGCGATGAGAAACTACCAGTCCGCGTTGAGAAAGCTGCCGCTCGAGTAAAAATCTACTCGAGCAGCAGAAGACTACAGCTCGCACTGTGCAAGATGCCGTTTTCAATGATTGCACAGTGCCAGATGCTTGTCCGCACTGTGCAATCATTGAAAACGCATCTTGCGCAGTGCGAACATGCTACTACACAGTTCGCGTAGTGCTACGTGAAGTTCGCGTAGTGCGAAGTGCACTTCGCGTAGCTTCGAGTAGCGCTACTTCGCGAACTACGCCCACCCTTACTTACAATGTGTCTCAAGTAAATTCAGACACTTCTGGTGTGTACACTTGCCACTTCAAGACGGACCCACCTGTGTCTGGAACCATCGAGGTTGCAGTTTCACCCCACGTGGTTGCTTACAAGCCAAGTGAGCACGGCAATGAAGGTGATGTCGGGGTCATGACCTGTAAGAGCAAATCTTACCCCCCAGTGGAGAACTGGAACTGGTACAAGGTGATGGACGGCGCCAACGAGCCTGTATTGAACGGCATCGGTGATCGCTATCACATCAAATCCAATGGCACGAAATCAGAACTGCGGATCAGTGCCCTCAGCATGGAGACCGACCCAGGCACCTACATCGGCAACGGCACCAACCTGCTCAGCAGCGGAGGCGCCACCGTCTCCCTGCAGGTGCGCAGCCGCCTCGCTGCCCTCTGGCCCTTCCTGGGGGATGTGGCCGAGGTGCTGGTTCTGGTGACCATCATCTTCATCTATGAGAAGAGGAGAAAGCCAGACGAGGTTCCAGATGAAGACGATGGGGGAGCAGCAACTCTGGCACAAACCATCAGGACAATTGGCCACATGCATCAATGTTCCCGTTTGCGAATTCTTAATTGCGAAAATTAAGGAATCGCAATTAAGAATTCGCAAACGGCTATGCATTAAAGAGGCCCATAGGAATGAATGTGAAGGCAGTCTCATTTCGCGATTCGCAATTAAGGAATCGCAAAATGAGAATGCAATTTGAAGGGTGCAGGGGGGGTCCAAAGGACCCCCCCCCCGGCACCCCTGAAATGTACCTTAAAGTGCTTTTTTCACACACACATGCCCTTTGGGCATGTGTGAGTTTAAAATGAAACTTTAAAAAATGCACTTTTGTGCATTTTTGAAAGTTTTCGAAAATTACCATGAAGGTCATGGTAATGTACCACTTCCAATTTGCGATTTCGTAATTTAAAAAAAATCATGCATTGCATTTAAGAAATTGCAAAATTGCGATTTCTTAAATGCTATCGCAATTTACGAAATCGCAAATAAATTGCGATTTCTTAAATTGCGAAAAAGCCAAAACCTTAATGCATCCCAAAAAAGGGATTTGCATTCGCAAACGGCCGATTTTTGCGATTCGCACCGTTTGCGAATGCAAAAACCCTTGATGCATGTGGGCCAATGTGCGGCAAAGAAACTCTAACTGAGCGATGAGGTGATTCAAGTCTGAAGAAAATCAAAAGGAAACGTCCCGTCGCTTTTAACATACCACCCGAAAAATCTGTTTGCTTTTTTAAATGACACTAACCTCCTTTTTAACAAACCGAATTGGTAGGCTTGTAATAGAAGCGTGCATGATGCCATCCGTGAATTCTGCTGCAGTTTTTAGCTGAAGGAAGGTTGTCTCGTCACATCTTGCATGACTTGGTGAGGGGCTCCCCGTCGCAGAACTCATCCCACCCATATCCTCCTTGTATGCATGCGTCCCACTCTAGACAGTGGTGCCAAGTCATTTGTCGTTGTTTGTGTTGCATAGTGATGTTCACAGCAGTCCTTGCCTCAGTCCTAGTGTCTGTGACCCTTGGTCCACCCCAGCAGAGGATCTGACACCTGGCATGCGATGAAAGCTATGTCCAGTCTCCACCAGAAGTGTCAATCCCTCAGTCCTACTGTTTGTGTGTATGTGGCCCATGGTGTGCCTCAGGACAGAAGCTGACAAACTTTGAAGTGGGTGCCCGCCACCATCCAGAAGTGTCTTGGTGGAGAAGCAGATGAAGATATGGGCTGAGTAATTCAGTAAGTGTTGCATTTGTCAGATAAGTATGAAGTCTCTACCTTAAAGGCTGTTTGTAGTCTTGCGCTTTCCCTTGCTTAAATGTCTTGTTCTGGCTAAAGACCACTTATCTGGAGTCGGGTATGCTATAATATTATAATTGTCTTCCTGCTGTTGATGTTCGCTTGGGGAAGGGATAGGCATAGCTAAGTTGCAGAAATGAAAGGGATATTGAGTGTGAAGCTGAGCTGATAAAGGTGGGTTGCGTGCTCTGTGTGTTTTTGCACGCATGTTTTTTGCACTGTCTCTGGGTGAGAGCCATACCGTCTGTCCTTGTCTTGTAATTTACATACAAATATCACTGTTGCAGAGTGGCACAATAAAGATTTATGGATGTAAAAAAAAAAGAATGTTTGTCTTTCTAATGACTCCTCCATCTACTTCAGTGTCTTGTTTCCCTCTGACTTTATTACTTAGTGTGGAAGCCATGCCTTTGAGGAGGTGTTCACAATGTGATATAAAAGGATGAATATTGCAATGCATCATAAATAAAGCTCTTAAAAGATTACAATTTGTTTGACTTTTGTTCATGAAATCCATTGCACTTTGAATCACAGTCAATGTCATCATCCTTTGATTAACTAAAATACTATATTTACATGTACTCTATGAACTGTAATGTATAATATCCTTTGGTCCTTTGTAGTAAAGAATGTTCACTTACCAAAGCCTGTGCTGGTTAAACTAGCAGGCTCTATGAAAAGAAAACCAAGAATGTAATGTACTGAAGTTTGTGACACTGGGCAGCACAGCAAGTCTTTTTGCTCTGCTTCCCCGTGTCAAAATGAGCAGAAATATACTATTTCTATGATATATGGCCATCCCTGTCCTTTCAGCCAGCACTGGTGCCTAATTTGATGCCTAGTGCCAGTGCAGGCCTCCTTGCACCATGGCGGAAACGTGTATGTGTTGTAGGCAGGATTGCTTTTATGTAGGAAGGGACATGTTTTCCTCAGTGTATGTCTGCTCCAGAATGCAGCACACATGAACAAAGAAAAAACAAGGAGAAATGAAAACATTTCTCCTCATTGCGCCTGCTCTGGGTAGGTGTAAGGTTTTGGCGCTGCCCAGGTTTATGTTGTTTTGTAAATCCTGGGCAGCATTAAAATCCATGAATGTTGTGTGGTAACATCCATCGCAATGACCATGGAACACCTCCTTGATGCACAGTAAGGCAACACAGTACTTTGCACAGCCTTGCCTTACTCCATATCTATGAGGCTATGCAAATCCACACAGACTGGCTTTGCGTCACCACATAGATGTGATTGATAGGCCTGTGCAACAGGAGCCTAAAATTAGTGACTCTCCATCAGCGCAGGCCGCTTGCAAATAACCCCCTTTGCATTAACAATTTGGGAGACTTTTGGCCAATAAGATGGCCAATTGGACGCCCAGAGCTAGTGCTCCTGGATGTTAATAAAGAATCCTAAATAATCCTCCTGTCCCAAGTGGATTACAATGCCTGGTAACCGGGTGTTGCAGTGTATGAAGCCCAGACACAGCTAATTGTTCCAGGTGGACCCCAGGTGCTTCCTTCTGCAAAAAAAAAAGTGAGGCGGTGATGGGTCCGCAAGGGTTAAGTTAGCCCCGCTGCCTGAAGTGCGATGGGGAGTGGGGGGGGGGGCACCCATAGGAGACGGAGAGGAGTTGTGCCTGGAGATGTGGGAGCATATCAAAGGACAGAAGTCACTTTGCACGTGACCATTGGAGTTCTACCGGAATTGGCCAGGACATAGCACTACCACTCTAATGAGGGATCCTCTGTTGGAGTTACTGGGCCTACATTTTTGGATTGGACTGCTCTACACGGACGGCTGCCTGAAGTGACAGACCATCAGATGCAGCAACAAAGCACAGTCCCTGGACTTGCTGGGCCACATGACAGAGCTAATTGGTGCCGGGCATTGCTGTAGCTGATTGAAGGATGGGGTGGCTTTGCAGGAGACCTAGAGAGCACTGTTGCTGTCGCTGTAACGGAGGTGTTGCCCCCTGCCATGGAGGCCTGGTGAGGTGACTGTAGGACTGTGCTCTTATCCTGGGCTTTCTGGTGCCGGGGGCTGTCTGGAGAGATGGGTGGTTGGCGACAGTGGTATAGTGTAGTAAGCTGTCACTTTAATTCATGTCATGCTGTTATTTTACTCAAGACATCAATGACAACTTTCGAGTCACCATCATTGACTAACTTGAATTCTGGCCATTTTGACGCATAATCAATCATCACTAAAATAAACCTAGCACCACCACTGAGAGTCATATAGGGTCCCATCACATCAACTCCTACCTTTTGCCAAGGATGACCTGGACATTCCACCGGAATAAGTGGAGGAACACGGGCATGTGTTCGCGCTCAATAAATGTTATTAATAAATAAATAAATAAATAAACACAAGTTTTGAGAGATTTGTCTGAAGATTTGCAGATACTGCAATCTAAAACAAACTCATCGACCTCACCATCCATACCTGGCCACCAAAAGGTATCACGAATGCGACGTTTAGTAAATGAACACCCTAAATGTCCCTCATGTGCCCTGATTATAAAACCTTTTCTAAACACTTGTGGTGGAATTAATTTGTCATTGCGTAAAAGAATATCATCTTCCACAGACAACTCGTCTTCGATCTTAGAAAAAGGTTGAAGAGAAAGTGAAAAACTTTCTCTCTTGGCCACCCAGACCTAATAAAATTGCAAACTTCTTGAAGAACAGAGTCATTAGCAAAAGCTTGCATCCACTCCTCCTCAGAACAAAATTTAAGTTCAGGGATATCAACACTAGCAACAAGACAGTCCTCACAATCCTCATCAATAAGATCAGAAAAAGAAACATCGTCATCAAGTGAGTTTGGGCCAGGAAACCGTGAAAAGAAATCTGCCCTTCTGTTCTTGCCACCGGGGATATGCTTAACATCAAAATGATATTGTAACAACCTGCTCACCATGTGCATAATCCTGGGGGTAGAACACTTGGTTATAGTCCCACTCAAGATGTTTATAAGAGGCTTGTGATCCGTTTGCAATAAAAATCGCTTACCCCACACATAAGAACGAAACTTATCAATGGCCCATGCACACGCTAAAAGTTCTTTTTCTATGACCGAATATTGCAGTTCAGGAGCACGTAAAACTCTGGAAGCAAATCCAATTGTTCTTTCAACACCATTCTCTACCTGGGTCAAGGTGGCACCCAAACCCACCTGACTGGCATCAACCGTCAAACAACACAGTAAACTAGGATCAAAAGGCTTCAAGATAGAACTTGCACTCAGACTGTCTTTGACCCTCTTAAAAGCAGAAACACATTCCTCACACCATTCAAATTGAATTCCCTTCTTTAACAAATTGCTGATGGGGCGAACGATGGTGGCATAATGTGGTATGAATCTCGAATAGTATTCACAGAGACCCAAGAGAGATTTCACACATGTCTTATCTGTGGGAGTAGCAGCATTAGAAATGGCCTCTAATAGTCCTGGTCTTGGCTTGATTCCATCTTGGGTGAGAATATGCCCACTTCTGTACAACAAAATTTAAATATTTTCTAGTTTAAGAACAACTCCATGTTCTTGAAAAAGCCCCAAAACCTTATGCAAAATATCGTCATGTGAATAAGAATCTTTAGCAAAAATAAGCACATCGTCTTGGAAAACCAAAACTCCATCTACTCCACTGAGAATGTTAGACATTACACGCTGAAATACCGACGCAGCGGATGCCAAACCAAACGGCATACGTCGATATTGCAACGTTCCCAGTGGAGAGACAAAAGCTGTAAGATGACGCGACTCTGGGTGCAGCTCGATCTGGTGAAGGCACTGGCCAGATCAAGCTTAGTAAAAATCTTAGCACCCTTCTTAGAAGCAAAGAGATCTTGGATCTTAGGCAAAGGATGTGAATCGACCCAAATTTCTTTATTCACTGACCTTAAATCTACACACACACGAAGTTGGCCATCCCTTTTTCTGGCTACGACTAAAGGACTAAGCCAAAGAGATGACTATGTAGGCTTGATAACACCTTTTTCACAGAGCAGTCGTAATTCTTTGTCTAAATCTCTCCTTACACTATAGGGTACACCCCTTAGTTTATGTTTAACTGGCAAAGAACCATCTTTGACAATTATTTTGTGCTTAAATCCCTTTATTTTCCCAAGTTCCCCACCAAAAACTGATGGGAAAGCTTTTTGAAGAGACAAAACTTCATCAGCACAATCAACAACAAGAATTTGGTCTTTAGCACCAGGCCTCAAAATCATCTTAAATAAACCCTGATGGAACCAGCCCAAGATATCAAGACCCTTGGCAGCTACATACATTTTGCCCCTTATCTTCCTTCCTTTGAAGCATAACTCATCTTCAAAATAACCAAGAAGATCAATCTTCCGGCCTTCATAAGACACTGGCGCACGGTCAGGAGGAAGAAGAGGTTGTGTACCTTCCCAAGTTTCATCGAAAAGTCTTTGCGTTATCATAGTTACTTTTGCACCGGAGTTTACTAAAAGTTTTACAGATTTTGAACCAATTTTAAAATCGGCTATGGGATCCACACAATCATTAGGGTCTCCCACAACAACATCTTCAGTAACAACAGAAACAACTTCGGCATCAGAAGAAGAATCTGAATCAAGTACACAAACAGTGGGTTTTTTAAAACTCTTTTGTCCTTGCCCCTTTAATTTGAGGCAAACCTTAGCGAAATGTCCAACCCTCTTTGGAGCAGAGAAGGTTTTCTGGAAATTCTTGTTTCTGATAATGGAAAACAGTTTGTTTCTAATGTATTGGAAGATTTTTTGTCTACTTTTCGGGTCAAACATAGTAAGAGTTCCTTATATTATCCTAAAGGAAATGGTCTTGTGGAGAGGATGAATAGGGTGGTTGGTGATTGCGTGAGATGGGCAAAGGATAGGAATTGTGATGTTGTCAAAGCTCTTAGGAGCATGTTTTGGTTTTACAGAACCACTCCGCATTCCTCCACAAAGGTTTCCCCTTTTGAATTAATGAGGGGAAGGAAACCGAACACTTCTTTTCGTCCAGGTTGGATGTCAAAGTGGGTTAAAAATGAATCTGATGTGAAAAAGTTGATGTCTTTTGCAAAAGAAAGTGCAACTATTACTCAGGAAAAACAAAAATCAACCTTTGACATTAAGAAAGGGGCACAATTGTGCACCTTAAATGTTGGGGATTGTGTCAGAATTAAGAAATCCACTCATGTTAATAAAGGGGAGTGTAAATTTGGTCCTCCTGTCAAGGTTATCAAGATAAGTGGGAATGCTGTTAAAGTTGAAGGAGGGTTTTGGTGGAACTTGAGTAAAGTTGCTAAAGTTAATTGTTCTTGCCAGGAGCAACCTGGTAAGAGTATTTATCAGTCTACTTCTACTATTGTTCTTAGGAAGAGTTCTCGTTCTATTGTTAGACCTTTTAGATATATAGAATAAATAATGAATGTTGTGGATGTTTGGGGGTGGGTCCCATATTTGATTTGTATTATGAACTTTTAGGTTTTTTTTAAATTTTCTAGTTGTTTCTTTTCACGAGTTTTATTTCTCTTTTTGAATATTGAGAAAGGAAGGTAATGTAGTAAGCTGTCACTTTAATTCATGTCATGCTGTTATTGGAATGTATCTACTGGTGCTTAGTTACCTAAGAATGTCCTGTAAGCATTCTTGGGTTAATGTCTGTTAGAGCCAGTTGATTTCTATACTAGCTCTCTTTCCATGTAACTAAATAAATCTACACAAGACATTAATATTTGTATCCTGCAAATTACTACATATAGCATGGTGCCTGGAGGTGCTGTGCCTGACCTAGTGGCCACTCAAAGCTGTTGCCTGGAGAGGTCCACAGGACTGATCTGACTAGGGGTCTGCATCGCCAGCCTGGGTCGTTGTGCTGTGATCCAGGGTCAAGATTGCTGCTGGAGGCAGGCCCATTGGGGCTTCAATAAAAATAAATATAACCTCCCTATTTAAGAAATGCCCTCAGGAGTGTAAGGACCCTGGGGAGATTGTTGTTATTGACCAGATTCCTTAGGCATTGTGGGGTGGCTGCCACACACAAATAAGGAGGGATACCTCTACCCCATCAGACCACGAGGCAGTGGTGCGGTCATGGAGTGAAATCTGAGGGGCGCAGTGGAGGAGCTTGGGAAGTATCTTCCCTGTGTTGGGCTGCGAGGGCCCTGCCTCTTAAGCAATCGTGACTAATGAGGATGTGGTCCGCCCCTGTTTGGCCTACGATTGCAGAGCTACTGAAGGAACAGCAGCAGGACTCTTGTGGACAGTGTTGCATGTCTATTGGCGATGAGGTCTCTCCCATAACACCAGAGGCTGGAGGGACTACAGGCTGAGTGCTGTGAGGCCATCTGTTTGCTGGCAGGGTGCGAACCCTATGGCGGGTTAATCTTTGTCTCCAGTGGTGGCCCCCCTCTCTTGGAATTGCCGTTGATGGACATAGTCCAGGCACCGAAGACATAATGCTGCCTTCATTAATCTAGGTAGGTTGGAACAGTGTCTGTGATGCTAATATAAACTGTTTGTGAGCTGCCACTGTGTCTTTCATTGTTCCAGCAATGGATCACTGTGTTGCTTTTACCTTTGTGGACACAGGATGGTTTGTGATAAGAAACCGCACGTATTCCTGCAGGCACGATGGATCAGTAGGTGGCCGCTGGTGCAGAATGGGCCCATTGGGTGATGGGTGCTGATGCTCTACAGACCTCCAGGGTCCTACTGGAGTCCAAATCCTGGCGGCTATCGAGACCTCCAGCGCAGGTACACAATATAAATCTCACAATATTAATTTTATTCATGCAGAAAAGTAACAGAATGCTCTGTTAAAACTAAACACAATGTTTCTGCACTGCAAGCAGAGATGAGGATACTAAAAGCCACTGTGTTTACTCTGAAAGCTTCACGCTAAGGTTGGAACTGTGTGCCGAAAATACAGAAGGTAGATCCCGGATATGCAATCTGCACTTCATGGGGTTTCCTGAGAAGGTGGAGGGATCTAGTCCTGAATTGTTCCTATTAAGGTTGATCCATAAACAAATTCCAGGCATTGGATTGTCCTCCATTTGTGCCCTCAGATTGCTGGTGCACTCCCATCTCACTGGGGCCGCCAAAAAAGCCATCATAGCTAAGATACTGAATTACAGAGATCGGGATAGTATATTGCGGGCTGATCCTACCTTCGAAAATCACGTAATCCGTATATTTTCAGACTGCAACAGGTCTGTGCAACAGCAAAAACAATAATTCACTGGGGTCAAGCAGAAGCTGTGAGCCATGGGACTGTTGTATATGCTCGTGTACATGGCCTTGTTCCCAGCTAAATTGAAAAGTTGTCCATTGAGGCCGCACGCATTTGTTTACATCCCTGGTACGGTGAGGGGCTGGTTGGAGGTATGTGGAGAGGACTGGATTGCGTTGGGATGATGGCCCAAAACAGCGTGAGGAACGGGGGACACCTGAAGAACACCGGCAAAAATCATGAGGTACAGAGGATGGAGGAGACACATGAGTCTGGGTCACATGTTGCGGTCTGAAGGGATGGTACTTTGGGCCTTGAACAGCAAAGACAAGAGCACACACAGGCCAGGGCCCTCATGAAATCAGAGCAAACAAAAACTTAATATAACAAAGACAACATGTTTTAATATGCAAAAGCCATGAAACAGACCAGTAATTTACATAGTTTATTCATCTAAGATATGAAAATATTTTTATATATGAGTCATTTTTTAAAAAAACAAGTCATAGTACATATGGTTATATAGTAAAATATACATAATTTGTGAGCACCCACATCAAGGAGCAAACAATAGATATATTCAATCTAATACAGCACAGAGAAACTAAACATATAATCAATAACAATAAAGCAATATTAAAAACAACACATATCAAGAAAATATACATCACAAAAAGTCACATAACAAACATCAGAGAACAAGGAAAAATTAAAAGAGATAAAAAATTGTTGCTCATTATGCTAAATATTCTAGTGTAATGAGTATTGTCAGACATGGACTGACGCGCAATTCGGAAGTTAACAATAGATGTGATCATCCGTTATCAGGACGCTGACTGTGTGGATTGATTCTGTGGCAAAACACCATCCAATTCAAGTTAAGATCAATAGAGGTGTGCATTAGGCAAGCGGCTCACAAACTTTACAACAACCCAAAAAAACAATAACCCTGGATTGCAGAGATTTCTAACTACCTGTTTTGAGTCACGCCCATAATTATATTGGCCACTCCTGACGGGAAACGACCTTTACAACGTGGTCGTTACAACGTGATACATTTACATTGCGGTCATTACAACGCATGTCCTTACAATGAATTGCGCTGGATGGCGCTCTACACAAAGGAATAGTATGATTTACTATTCCAACACCTTCCCTACAGTTGCACACACTGCAGTTGCAATAGTAAATCATACTATTCCTAAGTTCAGCGCCTCTAGCGCAAGTCGCGATGTAACATATCGTGATCTGAAAAATCGCGTTGTATTGTCACATATTTCGCATGACTGCGACTCTCTGCGATCCTTGTTTTGGGGAAGATGTGCATCATTTATAAAATAAAAGTATTAAAGATGTGTTTTGCACTTAATTTATCATGAGAAATAAATTAATAAATATGTTTCATGAAAAGAAAAAGAAAAGGAGGGCAGCTCTCGCCCATCTAGAATCAAACTGATTATGATAGCAAACTCATGGGAAATTGCATGTCTGGTTTCCGAGCAATCCTGAACAACCGTTGGAAAATGAAATGCACGTAAACATTTTCACACATCCATTGTGACTGACAAACTCCTTCAGCTACTCTGCTTGTTGACTATCTGATGTTTCAGTTACTCTGCTTGGAGATTATAGTCACCTATATCAGAAATTGGCTCAGCAATATGTTCTGGGGCAATGGAAAGTCAAAGTGAAATTTCATTATTGTCAACTATGTTCACATCTCCTCCCTACATCGTGAACAATTAAGAAACAGTGTCTTTTGGTCCGCATTTTGGCACCTGCTGGGCAGTATCAGAGTCGGACTCGTATTACAGGCTGCAGGTCTTAACCTCTCTGAGTGATGGAAGCCGAGGGGTGTGCTTGCTTGAAGTCAAAGGGCGTTTGCAGGAGGTTATCGGTCATATGATGTTTTCGTCCTGCAGCAGCTGTAGATAAGTCCACTGTGTTCCAGCTGCAACAAATACAAGAAAAAGCTCACAGATGACCAGCAGCACCTGTGAACACGTAGTGATGGCCAAACAAGGTAAACAATGAGTGAAGCCACTTGGGAGGGAACCAAGCACATAAAGGCAGGACAATTACAATGAATGCACCAATAACAAGCAAATATTTCAGAATGCCACAGGAAGTAACCAATGGCAACCGGTGGGTTTGCCCAGAGGCCGCAGAAGAGGATACAACAGATCGATTGAGGCTCGACCTAAAAAAGGAAGGGCTGATGATATTCCTTAATGCATTCTTCAACGGTAGGGGGATCTCCATTTGGCTGGCACCTGGTTGCCTGTTTCTACACCTGGGTCATTTGGCTTATGTGGAGGGGAGATATGAATTGGCATACGGTAAGCTAGTCGGTGTAGAATTGGGCCACCTAAATGTCTATCCCTCAAACGTGGACAACAGAGTTTTTTACGGCTGCAGAGACTGAACTCCTTCCTTATGTGGATATACCGATAATTTGTATGAGTGATTTTAAATGTGTTCTTGACAGTGTCTTGGATCACCATTCTCAATGTGAGGGCATGAAGCCTGCTATGTCAACTGGCCTTGCGGAGACTATGCACAGCTTACAATAGAGGGATATTTTGAGAGACCTACTTCTAGCGGGGATTGAGTACTCCCCCAACTACCATATCCATTTTAGACTAGATTGGTTTCTTATCACCATGGGGAGGTGCTGAAATTCAGGAATGCATCCTATCAGGTTTGGTTTCATCCTGATCATGCCCCCCACTACTTGAATGTGATATGAGTAGGAACCGCATGCTGATTCCGCTGTGGCGGCTCTGTCCGGAGTCGTTGGGAAACCTGAGTTTCAAGTTGGCATACAACAGGTCTTACAGGGCTTTTTGTATACTACAGAATACTAAGGTACAGAATGGCGTGCCGGTAAAGAGGTGATCAATGGGGAATGCCTGGGTAAACTTTACAGGTCAAAGAGGAAAATCGAAAAGGAGTTGGAGGGGGAGGCATGACTTCCTCATCTACAGTTAGGATTGAGGGGAGAAGAGGAAGATTTGGGGTTTACGTGAAAGAAATATGGGATAGACGGTTCTGACAAGTGCAGCGTAACTATCAACAGCGACTCCACAGGGAGTAAGACCATTCCGGTCGCATGTTGGACTGGTTGTTGTGCAAGAGAATCCCTTCTGTGATACTCTTCTTGACAATGATAGATGGATGGTTTGGGGTTGGCCAATACACTTTTAACTGGGTTCTGAGAGATTATTTGGCTGAGGTTTACAGAGCCAATCTAAAAAGGTAACCCCCTAGTGAAGTACTTAGAGATCTAGATGCAGGGGGGAAGAAACACTAATAGGGAAGAAAGAATCACATACGTGATCTGTATTTTTTCAACTAAGCTGTTGGTTCTGTTTCATTTATAATAAAATATTTACATATATACAGTTTTTCATAAGATAAAGTTTATTTTGTTCAAACTGTCTCTTAATCCATATAAGTTCATTGGAAAACAGCACACTTATTTATACAGTCTACAAACACATTTCAACAAATCTTCCAATGTATTGTGACATACCTGTTGTATCAGAAATAATAATAAATGTTTTGTTGTTTCTATAGAAACAGAGTATCACCAATACAAAAATGAACCCGGACAATCTTCGGGGTTGCTAGCTTTCTGGTCGCAGCAATGCGCATGAAGGCCAGGAAGCTATCCCCGAGGTACTTGGAAGGATGACCCCATTATACTGAAGATTCTGTTAACGTTTTTTTAAAACTTTTCTCATCTTTATATTGTGATCGATTTGTATTTGTACCAACTTTTTAATTACTTGAATGCATTAGACACTGCTACTGGGCTTGACTTTTTAATGATTTTAACTATATGAACTTTGTGACATTTTTAAATTTGCATTGTCTTGTTGCTTTTATGATTTTAATTAATCGAATAAAGCTTGCTTTTGACTTTGACAATACAAAAATGAACCACCTCTATTCATAACCAAACCTCTCACTCAAACAAACATTCAGACTGTAACACTAACATACTAAGCATTAATACTAACGTCCAATCATACTACACATACATGAAAACACACCTCAGTAGAAGTACAGAATAAATTGTTATCCGCTGTGGTGTTGTGCACTGAGATCTACTTTCTAACAATAGGTCAACTCACGTTTCGATGTGGACATATGATACTACCTATCACCTTGTTCAGGACAACACAACAGTTTTATGGTACCATCCAGAGGATTTATATCTACTCTACATACCCTTTATAAGGTCTAAACTGAGTAGGATTCATATGTGTGATAGTATCATTATCCTTGAGGTTCAGATCAACTTGTCAGGATCCTAATTTGGATAAGGGATGCCCTATTAGTATATACATTTTAGTTCCTCTTTTACTTGCATAGAGGTCTGCACAGGTGTTGGCATTTGGGGTACATTGCCGCTGCACGTAGAAAAGTGGAAGAAATAGACCGGGCTTTCATGTGTTGCAGAACTATTGACAGTGACTCAAAAGTGAGGGAAACCATTCCGGTCGCATGTTGGCTTGGTGATTGTGCGAGAGAGCCCCCTGTAATACTCTGATTGACAATAATAGTTGGATGGGTTGTGGTAGGCCAATTCACTATTAACCGAGTACTGAGAGATTTTTTGGCTGAGGTTTACAGAGCACCCGCATGGGATGGGACATTGGACTTGGCTTAGTTCTTAAGAGGGATTTCTATCCCATATTTATTGGCATCTGATAGAGAGACTTGGAGGAGGATATTCAGCATGAGGTGTTGAAGGTTGATCTCCAGTATATATCAATAAGAAAGGTCTCCTGGCCTGAATCACCTTCCAGTAGAGTTCTATCACTTGTACTCAACTGAACTCTTGCCCAAACATTTGGGAACAGTCCAGGAGACGGTGTATGTGAGAATCCTACCGGAACATATGAGGGAAGCCCTTATAACCATGCTGTTGAAACCATGTAAGGACTCTAACAACCCAAGTTCTCATAGACCACTTTCTACATAAATGAGAATATTAAGTTATTAGCGAAGGTTCTGTCTATGCTACTAAGGCAGGTGGTCCCGCGATTGGTGCACATTGAACAGTGTGGTTTCATGCCGGGTAGGGGAGCACACATGAACCTTGGAAGGCATTCACAGGCCATCAGAGGCATGGTGGTGATTTAGAAAAGGCCTTGGGCACCTTATCCTGGACTTACCTCTGGGAGGTGTTTAGGCGCATGGGACAGGATAAATGGTCTCAGAGGTTTCTGATATTGGGCGTGGCGCCCATCAGAGCTGCCCGTGGACACCTCGGTGAGTCACCTGCAGTATAACCTCAGTGATAAGGGGATGCATGAGGGCTACACAATGCATATAGTGTTGACGTACGCCAGCAACATGTTACTTTATGTGACAGACCCGACTTGCTCAGTGCTGATATTTTTACAATTTTCGGCCAATTTTGGAGGTGTGTCAGGTCTTCTTGTGAATAGTCAAAAAACAGTGCTGTGTTCCTTGGCTGCATTGGCCTTGTGCCCAAGACATGTCCTTCTGGTGCTGGATTTTCTCTGTGAGTCTAGAAATGTTAGATATTTAGGAATCCAGGTGACTCATGATAATACTCATTATGACCTGATATTGGGCCATGTCCTGGTGGACCTTACACGATCCATAGAAATTTGGAAGACTCTACCACTGTCAGTTATGGGCTCTGTGGCACTGAGCAAAATGCTTTTTCACCACAATGCTTTTATGTGATGCAAAACTCTTTTTGCATGTACTCTTTTATGCTATTTAGGAAATTGGATGGCCTCCTACTGTCATTGGTCTGGGCAGGAACATGCAGACCAACTGGAGACCCTGGCGCAAGATCAGGATCAAGGTCAGTTGGTACTCCCTCACCTCCAGATGTACTACTTTGCGGGACTGATTCAATATGCCGCTTTGTGGTGTGAGGAGGAATCCAACTTGGAGAAACAGCTTCTGGAGGGATTGATGCTGATGGGGAGATAGCAGACCCCAGTTGGAACAACATTTATAGTCATACATGTGGCATTTATTTGGGAAAGGGCGGTGACATATGTGCTGAAGTGTGCACCCTTCGCTACTATGCTTCCACTTTGGTGGCTTAGGTCCTTTGTATGCCTAAAAGTCACTATGAATGTACAGCCCTGGATTGAAGGGAACTGCTGAACCGTGGGTGATTTGTATCTTATTGGCACCTTCATCACATTTTTGGAGGTGGGTGAACTGTTCGGATAGGCCTGGAACACTTCCTACAATACGCTGCCCAGTCGCATATGGCCTGGGTGGTGTATACCGGATATCCAGATGAGCCAATGGAATCCCAGACACTGGGGTCTGGATTACAACTTTTTTGCGGTGCAAGAGCAGGCGGCTGACCACTGGTGTGGCTCCAAACCATCAAGCCTCGCCACTGCCCGTCTACATGTTTTTTGTAGTCTGGCAGGCAGACGACGTGGCGATTCCAACAATGCCTCTTTCAAAGGCGGCAATGCCTTTGAATAAGGAATCACAATGGGAACGCCTCAGAAAGTTCCTGCATAGCACGGACTTTAAAGTCCAGGCCATGCAAGAACTGTTGTTCATGAACTAAGAGGGAGTATGTGTTATGCCCCTCAGTGTGCCTCCATAAACTTAAGAGGCACGGGGGGCTTGTAGGGCCCCCTTTGTTTACTCTCTGAAAGGGTTGAAATGGAGGAACAACCACCATGTCACTGTCGGCGAAGATAAAACTTGCAATATACTTGGCAAGACTGCAAAAGTCCCACCAAGCATATTGCAAACTCTGACCGCATTGTCATCTCCTGGGAAAGACAACTCTCTGGCGGAGTCAGCAGACCCAGGGAGGCCAGACTGCCCAACTCGTAATAGGGCGGTCGGACTCATAATAGAGGCCTAGGTGTCCAGTTGCAGCCAGGTTCACAGAAGGGGGTGGTTTCCATTCTGTATGCCGCCAGTAGATAGGTCAACTGATATAGTAAAGATGCATCATAACTGAGATGTGGATCTGGAGGCCCCTATGGCTGATGCAGAATGGTGTAGAGCAAGGACATTGGTGCATGAGACTGTAAGTAATGCAAGATTCAAACGTACACAATTTTATTATGTCCTTACAGCTTACTTAACACCTCAGTCGCATTTACCCTACTAGAGTGGTAGATTGTATGAGACGTGGGTTTTCCTGAGCTGAATGTACCCATGTTACATGGGACTGCAGATTGTTGAGGTTTATTGGGGGAGGCTAGTTCCAAGGTAAACAGGGTAACAAGGGTCTGATTGCCTCTCACCATTAAACACTGCCTATTGGGTCTCCTACCTCTCCCTAGGGAGGGACACAAGAAGGGTTATAAATTTGCACACTTAGCCCTAGTACTCGCCATGCACTGGATAGCTAATGATTGGGCTTGGTGGCTGCCCAAAAACACGAAAAATGGAGATCTCACCAATCGGAATGGGCCATTGCAGAGGTCATTCGTCTCTACAGTGTTCGTACAGATGAGAATACGGAGAGAGATCTTGATCTGACGATTAATGGCATGTGTGGATAACAGTGAGGAGTCAATGTACTCTAACTCAAGCTACGCCTGCTCTTTCATGGGATCTCAGCACTCCACTGCTTCCTCCAGATTGTGATTTGAGATGTGGGGGGCATGTGGATAATTTATGGCTTGCGGTGGCAAATATATACCTTGCTCAGACTGCAGGATTTGATCGAGGGTCCTGGGCTGGTGTGGGATGCATTGGACCCTTTTTGCTCTTCTGTGTGGGCCTTTTATCTGTGCCACAAACTGCATCCTCTCTCTCCCCCCGTGGTTGATGAATATCATGTGACTGTTTCTACTGATTCGGTGCCCCTTTTACCATTTCTTGTCCCTCTCCTATGCTGATTTGATTCCTTTTCTTAAAAACTGAAGATATTGCAATGCATACTTACATAAGATTATTGGAGAAATCTGCAGTCACCAGCTGATGTATTTGTGCTGTTGTGTATTGTCTACAAATTTTAAGAAAGACATACCAAAAACAACCAATTTTGGATAAAAAGAGCGAGTACAGTATTTTCAGACAGTCTGTTGTAGTTCTATCTAGGACCCTAATTCAATATTTCTGATTTATGCCCTTATGTGGTTATAATAGATAATATCATTTAAAGGCATAAGAATCATATCCATATTTAGTCATAGCCCATGCAGTCCAAATTAAGCAAGGCTACTTCCCCAGGCTCCTAGAGAGTACAACGAGTTCTCTAAACAAACCAAGCTTCCAGCAACCTGGGAATTCCCCATGGATTTTGTTTTGATTTGTCGTAGAACTCCTGTGAGCACTGTAAGAACGGCCAGTTCTTAGTGACATCTTTATTGACGTCTTATGTCCATCCTTACGTCAAACCCGGCACCTTTCAGGTATAAATATACCAATGTTGCCTTAAGCAAACACACGGTGGTTTGGAGCAGAACGGCTATCTACTTGCCCGACAGCCCAGCTGATGCAGAGAGCCCACGGACGCCGCCCCTCCTTTTGACGCACTGAGAGAGACGCTGTCTTTTCTCCTGCGGAGAAATCCAGCTCCGGTGTTCTCAGCCGCCCTTGCGGGTTGCTGGGATATCGAGTCCTGAGAGAGAGATACCAGACCTCCTGCTTTCTATTACCCAGGTACGGAGCTGACTCAACCCTTAAAGAGAATTCTTGACTCAGATTCTTGGCAAAACCAACTTAACTTAAACTGCTACTTATTTACTCCTTCCCACGTATTAGGCTTAGGTGAGGTACACCGGGGTAGGCGTAGTTAGAAGCACCAGTTGAGTACGTTAGTCAATGTATATTTGTATGTATATATTTTATCCATTTTAAAGTATCATATGGCTAAGAAACCATATCAATGCTTTTACAGTATTATTTTATAATACTCCTTTTACTGTACGCACTTTACTTTATGCTGAGTATTGCAATTGTGGTAATTCATTTCTCTTGCATGAGAAAGAAGACTGCTCAATAAATAACACCTTTTATTGAAAACGCCAGTCTCTCTATTCTCTGCACTCTGGGGAAACTAAGTATGCACGATTCACTGAGTAAAATAGCTGTCTATTGTTTTCACACGAATCTAGAGATACACTCTTATTCTGAGGGAGCAAAGTTGTCATGTTATATGGTTGTCAGAAGCTAATCCCTTCTTGTCTATCCAGGGAAGTTAAACTCCTCCTTGTTTATTTGAGAAAGTTTCTAGTGACCTCTGAGCTAGCTGGCAAAACTAATTACGTCTAATATAGTCAGTAGAGACCTAGTCGACCTCAGTCCTACGTCTACACTGCTGTTTATATTATTCCAATGCGCAGAGCCTATTGGGAATATAGGAACTACACTACATGGCGCCCAACGTTTGGTAAGGGGATAATCTAACGCAAGACACTAGAATAACTCAGTCGTGCTTTTTCACACAGAACCCTTTTTCCCGTAAATACTCCAAAAGACGTCTGGAGTGGGTAAAAGGTTAAAATCCGCCGGAACTTAGTAGGATGAGAATCCTATGTATAGTTTTTGGTTTAGTCAAAGTTGAAGGATACAGTGTTCCAAAATATTGTGCACCTAATCTTTGTTTCCCTTGAAACTTGATCTGCAACAAAAAGCTTTCTGTTAGTAAAAATGATGGAAAGTGAAGACAAAAGGGAGGCAGCTACAATAGCAGCTCGACTCCTAGCGGATGACACAAGTCTCCAAGAAAATGACCCGAATGCTATATTCATTCCGGTCAACATAAGAAAAACTATAACTATTAAACTTATAGAAAACGGACTGACATCGCGAGGTGGTACAGTCATATTCGTGGTAGAGGCCCATGAATATCGGCAGACAGAGGTATTCTATTCATGGATACATTTTCCAGCAGCAAAAGCTGTAACAAAAGAATTCCACTATTACAAAATAGAGGAACCTCCGGATGAATACACTCCTTTCGAGGAGATTGAAATCCCATTAAATTACCAAGAGCACCTGCTCTGGTTTAAAGGCGCCCTAAAACATCAAAATCACATCACCAGGCTCGGTCCACCAGGTAGACCAGGAGCAACGTGGTCGGTTCTAGCCAGCTACACACCAAATACTGACATTGGAAAAATGTCAAGTGAAGAACTTTTAGTTAAAATAAAAGAATTAACAAAGGCATATAGAGAATTAGTTCAATTGGCAATGGAGGACATAACATACCTCCAGAAATTGAAAGAAACTGATATAGCATAACAACCATTTGAATTTGCCAGAATCATAGAAAAATCCTATGAAGAACTAGGTAGAGATAGTTTGGGTGGGAAACCAGTAAAACCCCAACTACTTGAAAATCCTGAAAAAACATTTACTAAAAATAAACTAAACACTCCAAAAAAGAGTAGGGATGGAAATAAACAATCCACTCCCAAAGAAAAACGTTTCCAGTCCAGAGGAAGGTCTCCTCAACGTAGAGAAAGATCTCCTGACCGAGGTGAGAAGTCTCCCCAGAGGGAGCCCTCTGAGAAAAGATACAACCTTAGAGATAGGGATGAATTAAGAAAGCCTGATAGATATCGAGATATTGATACACGTCCCTCTCGATCTTTTCAGACTTCCTCACAGAAATCGGAAAGAAGAGGACGGTCAGAACACAAGGAAGAGCACGTCAAGTCCAAAGACAAGGAACCTGCTCATCAAAGTAAAAAGTTACAATTTCCAAGAAAGAAGGTAGCCAGTATTAAAATAATTAAACATGCCGAGGATACTGAGGACACAACTGAAAAACGGAGAGTGGGGCCAGACAATGCTAGACAGCGCAGCAGAAGTGACCATAGTTTGCAAGATCCTGATGAATCTTCTGGAGACAGTGGACACGAATGAATATATTCAGGTGGAAACTGCAGATACCAGAGTTAGCAAACCTCATAAAATATACGAGATAACATTGCGTATAGAGGGGGACAAGACTAGGAAAGTTAGGGGTCTCTTTTGGGATAACCTTTCAAAGGGCTATGACAGCCTTTTAGCTGAAAAAGACTGGCCACCAGAGTTTGTCAGGGAGTGCCCTCATGGCGAAGAAATGATTATGCCTGCCTTCTCAAATCATATTTCAATTCATAAAAAATCCTTATATGCAAGAAAATGGGCAGTAGCTCAAGCTCCTGCATTATATAAAAATCATGTAGGATGGGATGAGGACTCTCCTCCTCACAAAATCCAGTTAAAATGTCAATCCACTGCACAAAGGCAGTACCCAATTAAACAAGAAGCTAAAAAGCAAGTCAGGGAGATCAACTTGAATACCAGGGGGTGATTGAAACATGCACCTCACAAAAGAACAATCCTTTGTTTCCTGTCTCCAAGCCAGACGATTCATATTGTCTAGTTTTGGACTACAGACACCTTAACTCATGTTGCAAAACATTTGCAGTACAAAACTCACACAGTGCAGCACTAATGAATAACATCGTGCGCAAAAAATATAAAACGACATTAGACATCTCTAATGGATTCTTTTGTCAAAACATTTCACCTGAAAGCAGGTATTTGACCGCTTTCTCAATAATGGGGTCGCAAAAACACTTCTGTCAACTCCCACAGGGATTCAAGAATAGCCCAGGAATATTCTCAGCAAGGGTAACAGAGTTACTACAAATATATAATGATGAGGCATTATCCTATGTCGATGACATCTATCTCACAGATGATGACCTGGATACTCACTTGAAAAGAGTGAACACCATAATACTTGGGTTCGCAGCTGAGGGTTACAAATTCAACTTTAAAAAGTCACAAATTGCCCATCTAACTGTCCTATTTTTAGGATATGAATTATCAAGTGAAGGCAAAAGCCTAGCAGACAACTTCTTAGAGAAGTGTGCTGTACTCCAAGCACCTAAAACGCTGAAGAACTTACAATCAATACTAGGTTTCCTGAATTTCGGAAGAACATACATTCTAAACTATGCAGAGAGGGTTAAACCTCTCTATGAATTAATAAAACCTAATTTCAAAACAATCAATTGGACTCAAAAACATACAGAAATTTTAAGATCATTGCAAACAGACATGTTAGCTAAAACTAAATTGCAAACTCGCGAAAACATACGCAACCTTGTAATCCGAGTCATCCCAGGAAGATGCGGATTCACGTACCTGACCTCTAATGAGGGAGAAACTGTACCAATAGCTTATAAATCACACTTGTACACACAATCTGAAATGAAATTCAGTTGTACTGAAAAAATTCTAATAGCGGTTCAAACTGCTGTAGCAAAAGAAAGAGCCCAAGCCCAAGGCAGAAGAATAACTGTTTTTACAGCAGAATCAGCCCTTGAGGCATTAACAAGCCCACGCAATTTAAATGCTGTGGCATTAGATCCAAAATGGATACAATGGGAAAATTCTATTGCTGCAGAAGACGTGAAGTACTATTTTGACCCGAAAATGAAAAAATTAAAGAATCTAAAATATGAAGAAGAATATCCTCTACCAATCAAGATTCTGCCTCTGAAACATTACGCCTGTATAATATATACAGATAAATCAGCACAACCCGCAGTTGGGGGTAAGCAAGCTTACAGTGCTGTGTGCGCGGTTGTTAAATGCCAGTGGCACGAAGGAAAGTTGAGACCATTGGTAACTATGACTCAATTTGTAAAAGATAGTTCGGCTCAACGAACTGAACTACTAGCTTTAAAGATGGCGCTCGATATTGCGGATCGGGAATTCCCCACACTAATCGTGTGCGATTCGCAGTACTGCGTCAAATCTTACAAAAATGACTTGCAGAAATGGGTTCAAAACGATTACAAAGATGACACAGATGCCACAATAAACCATAAAAAGCTTTGGGAACAGGTAGTTCTTTTACAGAAAGAACTACAAAAGACTCACGTGATACATACACTGAGTCATCAACGTGATGGCGTTCACTTTGCAGGGAATTCATTGACTCGCAGAGCCACAGCGGAAACTGCTCAACCGGCTTCCGTAGCCACAAAAAAACATTCAGATAAATACATAGACGGAGAAACAATGCAATCGGTAAAAACGTCTTTACAAGGCGACTCTGCAGCATTACCTGTGAACTATCCACTCAATTATACATACATAATCGATGCAAACTCCGTTCCTTTTGCTCGAATCCCTGGGGTGGGGGATAGAGTAATTCCAAACACGAACAGGAGAATCTTGTTAATAGCAGACGCACACATGGGGTTGGGTCTAATGCACCAAGAGATCTTGGAATCTCTGAAAGAATTACAATCAGAATACTGGTGGCCGTGATTTTCCTGCAAAACTACAAATTTGCAATGGGCTGTCCAAACTGCAACAGAGAACGCAGTCGCGAACCAACCGGAGTAATCCAGGACCCTTCTTTTAGAAAGCATAAGGCTATCTATACGCAGAAATCCAATAGGAGAAATGCGTCCCATTTATATTTAAGACTAGATTCACTTAAAATGTAGACACCAACGCTCGGCTGACACCTGAACTGTTATAAAAGATTTGCGAGTCTTTATCGGCACATACGCAATTGGCATGCTACATTCTGACCAGGGTCCTGCTTTTAGCTCTCGAGCTTATAAGGAGACCATGACCAGCATGGGCATTGCATTGCGGTACTCTTGTCCATTCCATCCTGAGGGAAATGCGGTAGTGGAAAGAAAAAAACGGGACATAAAGCAATCTATAACGGTGAGGGTATTAGGTTCGGGTGATGGGTGGGTCCAACATTTAACAAGTGTCCAACGTAGTCTTAATAATCTGGCAAAAAATTCTCTAAAAGGTCTCAGTCCGTACGAACTATTGTTCGGTACTAGAATGCACATTCAGGACCTTGATAGTCCGACTTCAGTGGTAGAAGAAAAATGCTTTGATATCAAAGACCGTTTGGCTGTTTTACAGGACTTAAACGAAACCTGAGCAACATAAAGTTAAAACAACAGCCAACAGCCACTGAAGAAAAACCACCTGTCCCAGCAAGACCTGTCTGGATTCCAAAGATTGGGGATCTGGTCAGAGAGAAGATCGCGGTAAAGAAGAAAATTTGGGCCTTCTTTCAGAAAAGAAGTACCTGTCTTAGCTGTCAGCGGAACAAGATCAGTTGTACTACCGCCCCTTGCTGGTAAAAAGGAGAACCAAGTTGTATCCATCGACCTGGTAAAACCACAATCATGTGGCAAATAATAGGTAGTAGGCCCAGTGGACTCCCAAGAAATAGCAGAGTACCAAAATTTGCTACAATACAAGAGGTTCAAACTGAGAGACTAATCACTTTTGATAAACCTGCAGTGAATAAAAAAGGACTATGCAATAATGCCATGGAACTTGTACCTCTTGAAACCCAAATTGCAACAGTTCGTCAAGAAACACCAGTCTACAACGATGTAGCCTCAGACTATGCTAATGAAACAAAGAAAAATCCAAAAGCAAATGAAAATTCGGAAGCAATTCCAACAATTGACAGAACTGCATCTGGCTTCTTCATCAATTTCGATGACTTTTCTGAAGATCCAAGCGAACCAGAAGAAACGCCAGCAACAAAAACTTTCAAAGACAAAGTAACTGAACTCTTTCATCAACTCAAAGAAACCTATCTGATTTCTCCATGGATTGAATTTTGGATTGTGTTAGGTGTACTTTTCCTCATGCTTTGGCGCATCATGATTCTTTGTTTGGGAAAATTCATTGAAGGAAAATACAGTACAATGGACACAGCAAGTCAGAACATCAACTTGGTCCTAAAGCCTCACAAGTCATCTCACATCGAGAAAAGAGAACTATCATCAGTGAACGTCACAGCCAATCCAATACCCGGTGGGGTAGCATGGGACAGAACTGACTTTGACATTTTTGGCCTGATTGAGCTCTTGAAATATCCACATCAGTTCAAGGTTTCATTAAGCGACTTTGTAACACCAAGTGCTTTCTCTGATGATTGGGACTTTGAAAATATTAACAATATGATGTAAGATTTAGTAATGTCAGCAAAATTTACAGAACATGATTACTTACAGGGTTCATCAAATTATGAAGAAATGTATTGCTATAATCACTTTGATCATCACTATTTGCATAAATCTGCACAGCCTAGAACTGTTTTTAAATAGAACCAATGGGAACATTGTGCAACACCGCCTAGAAACAGCTCGAAAACATTTTATGAGAAATTCCCATACTTCTCAGGGTTTAACACAAGTGATGCAGAAACGTTTTATTTTAAAATGTTAAATAAGACAGGAATGAAAACGATGTTGACAAATACTAAATTGATTTATTCTGAATCATTTTATGAAAAAATGACTACGTTTGGTTTTGAATTCAGGAAAAACAACATTGAAACAAAAACCATCTGGGGTACAAAAGAATGGCAGGTGCAAGGTCTGGAAGCATTATTTAGAGCCTGCATGATCCCAGAACAAGTAATATTCTTGAATGACACCATTCAACAGACTACCTGTCTTGGCCTAACCAAGATTAAAGACTTAAACAAACCGTCTATTGCAAAGCCCATACCTGATAGTAATAGCACTACTGATATGGAGATAGACGTATCCCATATTTTATACCAAAACAGAACACATCTTGATTGGAAAAAATGGTTGATCTGGCCCACAGAAACAAATAACTGTCAAGATTGATTCCTGAACAAATTCCAGGGGTTAAAACTGAACAGGCCAGACCCAAGACACTCCCAGAGACAACATCCAGGGATAGTTACAACATACAGTGTAGGGAAACTATGCCTCGAATGGCTACAAAAATCCACACTGGCAGAAATTAAGCAACACTTGACTTTACTTAAAGACGGTGCTGACTTGCGTGATTTCATTCTGGGACCACGCAAACAGTGTCAAAAATGTTTCATAGCGGCCGGTATATACGCTGCGTACAACGAAGCTTGGAAAGTAGTGCAAATTGAAACAGCAGAAAAAATACGAGAAATTGATCATATTAATTTGGAAAAATCACTTTCTGTTGTGGACAATGGGTTAACGACTCTGTCCTCCAGAATATATTCACTGGACAGTATTGTATCATCTGCTATTGATATAATAGAGCAAGACTTACTAATGTTACAACATGGTCAGTCCCAAATACGTTCTATTGTACAGCTTGGCTGGATGTTGCAAAATCTGCGTTCTGGCTACATGCCATGGCGTTTAATCAACGTAACGTCATTATTTTCTATCTTTAACCTTACTGATAAACAAATCAGTTTGGCACAAAAAGGAGCAGACTATACGATTCTGAGCATTGAAAAACTCGGGAGATTACCATTGAAAATGTCAGAAAGAGCTGTCATTGAATGGATAATACACGGAAAAATCACAATTCCGATAATAACTTTCCAATTTAAATACTGCCAAGAATATATACCAGCGGGCCAGTATGAAAGGTTGGGAAAAGGGTACATCAAGTCAACATGGAAATTACCTTATACACACACATGTTACAGTGAAAAGAAAAAGAATGTATTTCTTAGTGGTAAAAATTGTAAAAGATCACTAAGTGGTACACTACTGTGTAAAGGTATTAACTTGCAGGGGGCCTGCGAAGGGTCTTCGAATAACCTTTCATGTCACCTGCACGGCACTCCTGCAACACAGATAGATCCATTCTTTAGACAACTTTCTAACGGGAGTTATATTCTAATAAATGACCACAGCTGTTGTGGCATGGTGCCAGGAAAAGCCTATCTCGTAAGCGTGATTTCCATGGTCACTTGCTGTATGCAAGTATTGTATCCAAACAGCAAACCAGATATAGAGGCGGCAATATGGCCTTGTTTGAATATCTCTTCTATTCGAATTGATACTTTAAGCAGAATGAAGTCTATTCTTATACAGACAACTGTGCCTTCGACCTCGTCCAAAGAAACGTATGATCTGCAAGTCGCAAGGACAACGGCAGAGATACATACCCTTTTCGTAGAAATGCTAAGCCAAATCATAAACATGTCAGATACCAGTGGCATCGCACATGTATTGAAGACAATTTATTCGGGACTGTTAACACCCTTCGAAACAGTTCTGGGCATCTTCCCCAATTTTGTCCATTCTGTCTTTGGCGGCCTACCTCTACTTTTGGGACTAGTGGCAGGAATTTTATTTTTGATTCTTCTGTTCCGATATGGCAAGCCAAGTCTCAGACAAGACTCCAGCAACGATGGAAGAAACGATCCTAGTTATACGCTATCGGGACCGCATAACTAAAGTCCTCGGATTAGATCTGAATATGACCTGGTTTCTTTCATTCAGACCTATCTGGCAAAATTGCATCTTACCTGTGATTCGATGTATGCTATGCGGAGAAGAATGCGTGTTGGATATCTGTCTTGCACTACCATCAGCAGTACCAATGGATACAGATACCTTGGTAGGTCTGGTAACGACTCATGCATCCTGTTGTCCCCAGCGGCTACCTATTCTGATGACGGCATTCGTTGAGACTTCACCACTACGAGTATGTGGCAGTGGAGTAGAAGATGAGAGCAGCATCACCCAGGTACAACCTTCAGTGAGCATTGCTGATCCTGACATCGATGATAGCAATCATTCTCACGACTGCACTGTTGCAGCATTTTCAAACTTGGTCGAACTTTCACCTGATGTCGTAGACCAATATTTTGCGAGCCTGTCTGAAATGATGTTCTCCCCTGAACAGAGAGAATAAACTTTCTAAAAACAAACGAGCACACAGCGTTCCCTGAACTCTGAATTCGGCCTTCAGCTTTGATAAACAAAAGCTACTGAAAACATTCGGAACTATTTTTTTCCCCTGAAAGCGAAATTATTTTTTTTTCCACTTCCAAAATATTTACCTTTTACAGGCACATGTACTCTGCTTAAAGTAGAACTATTTTTAGAGAACAGAGCTTCTATTTTAGGGACTCTAGAGACAATATTTTACCTCAGCCTCTAGCACATGTACAGCATTTGTATTATTATGTGATGGAATGGTCTCGACCTTCTCTTCTGTATTAAGGGCCATTTCATGTGTACATTTTCGCAATTTCATTCAGCTGATATATTTATGCATTTTTAACTGAATAATACCACTGCTTGAAAAGCGTACAGTACCAATACTCATTTTCGTGTATTTACCATTGCCATTTCAAATACGAATTATGTATTTTGGGGTGGGTTGGAAAACACATGCACATTTATATGTTTACTATTGCTTAGTTTTAAGTAATGAGGGACATTAGATCGTGGAGTGGGTGTTGTAGTTCTATCTAAGACCCTAATTCGATATTCCTGATTTATGCCCTTATGTGGTTATAATAGATAATATCCTTATAAAGGCATAAGAATCCTATCCATATTTAGTCATAGCCCATGCAGTCCAATTTAAGCAAGGCTACCTCCCCAGGCTCCTAGAGAGTACAACGAGTTCTCTAAACAAACCAAGCCTCCAATATACCTAGGAATTCCCCATGGCTTTTGTTTTGATTTGTCGTAGAACTCCTGTGAGCACTGTAAGAACGACCAGTTCTTAGTGACATCTTTATTGACGTCTTATGTCCATCCTTACGTCAAACCCGGCACCTTTCAGGTATAAATATACCAATGTTGCCTTAAGCAAACACACGGTGGTTTGGAGCAGAACGGCTATCTACTTGCCCGACAGCCCAGCTGATGCGGAGAGCCCACAGACGCCGCCCCTCCTTTTGACGCACTGAGAGAGACGCTGTCTTTTCTCCTGCCGAGAAATCCAGCTCCGGTGTTCTCAGCCGCCCTTGCGGGTTGCTGGGATATCGAGTCCTGAGAGAGAGATACCAGACCTCCTGCTTTCTATTACCCAGGTACGGAGCTGACTAAACCCTTAAAGAGAATTCTTGACTCAGATTCTTGGCAAAACCAACTTAACTTAAACTGCTACTTATTTACTCCTTCCCACGTATTAGGCTTAGGTGAGGTACACCGGGGTAGGCGTAGTTAGAAGCACCAGTTGCGTATGTTAGTCAATGTATATTTGTATGTATATATTTTATCCATTTTAAAGTATCATATGGCTAAGAAACCATATCAATGCTTTTACAGTATTATTTTATAATACTCCTTTTACTGTACGCACTTTACTTTATGCTGAGTATTGCAATTGTGGCAATTCATTTCTCTTGCATGAGAAAGAAGACTGCTCAATAAATTACACCTTTTATTGAAAACGCCCGTCTCTCTATTCTCTGCACTCTGGTGAAACTATGTATGCACGATTGACTGAGTAAAATAGCTGTCTATTGTTTTCACACGACTCTAGAGATACACTCTTATTCCGAGGGAGCAAAGTTGTCATGTTATATGGTTGTCAGAAGCTAATCCCTTCTTGTCTATCCAGGGAAGTTAAACTCCTCCTTGTTTATTCGAGAAAGTTTCTAGTGACCTCTGAGCTAGCTGGCAAAACGAATTTATAGTGACCTCTGAGCTAGCTGGCAAAACGAATTAAGTCTAATATAGTCAGTAGAGACCTAGTCGACCTCAGTCCTACGTCTACACTGCTGTTTATATTATTCCAATGAGCAGAGCCTATTGATAATATAGGAACTACACTACAATTCAAGCATTCGGGCAGATGATGTGACTGCAGTTTTTGATTACCTTATCAAGAGGTTTCTTTCACACACTGCTTTCATCAGCAACATGGTTGTAGTTCATTCTTAGACAGTAGCAAAATTGAGACTGAACATGATGGACGAGGAAGACAATGGTCTGGCACAGTTAGCATGGCTCCCAGTATTGCTCTTTTAATACTACTAGCTGAAAGCATTGTTTGCTCTGTGTAGCACCAATCCTTTACAAATCTATCTTCTACATGGTGTAGCAGCAGTCTCCTGTCCACAAGGGAAAAGTCAGAAATGTAAACCATGTCAAATAAGCACTTAGCGAATGACTGAGGCAAACTCACCTGGTTTCAAGGGAAAAAGGGGAAAAAAATAGAAAAAATAAGATAAGGGGATTAAAAACCAGGAATTGCAAGTTAAAATCAAGAGAAGTGGATGGAGACCAAGGACAGTCATCCACATTCAAAGTGGTTTGATAAGACAAGTGACGAGCAATTGTATATACATGGTGAGAGCCAATGACGGTCATACATATTCAAATTGTTTAGGTAAGATAACTGATGACTAATCGCATTGCCACATGGTGATTTCTCTTTACCCTTCTTCCCATAGATCAGCAGGCATTAGTCTGAGGTATACATGTATATGTCCTGATGATGATCCCGGCTTGAAAGGGCTCGAAACTTTGTCGACTTTTTGACAGCTTGACACTGTCATATGAATTATCTAATTTATTGTGCTATGGTGTTTGACTTCATATTTGCTTGACAATTGTTTACTCCTTTTCAAACATTTAGAAATGCCTGATCCCCCCTTTTTTGTTTCCTTTTAAATATCACAGTGTTTGCGTTCCACTTGATGGTCTTTTTGCAAATATAATATAATAAAGAATTCTGGTCCGGGCGGACAACTTAATATAGATCTCATTATATTGCTATACTGACCCTTTTTCCTAATCCTTTCTGTGAGGGACCACTGTTTGTATAAAATACACATACCCAAGGTCCCTGACCTATCAAATTGGGTTCCCTTATTTACATATAACACAACTTTTTTAAAGTGGCAATACTAAAGCAGTATGTTACATCCAACTTCACCAGTAAGGAGAGTTATCAGTACCATTCCAAAGATATAAAACATGGAACTACTAATCCTTTCTAATGAGAAATTACAACTTAAAAGCATATTAAGGAATATCCAATGTTAACCAATAAGCAGCAGACCTCACCGTAGTGAAAAACAAATTTAGCTGTTTGTCACTACCAGGACATTGCAAAATATAAAAGTACATGCCCTACCTTTTACTTACATAGCTGTCAGACGAAGCCTTCCTCGGAGTCTGGATGCGATGACAAAAGGGCCCACCTCTCGATACCTTCAACTCTGACTGTATTACTTACACAGAGCATTGAAGTGATCAAGCGGGGGGGAAAGGGAATTAGGAAGGGAACAGCTGGGAAGGAGAACTGCAAAGGAAAAGTTAACTACAAATAACAAACAATAACGCAATTTGCCTTTTGAGTGATAACGCCACTCAGTATGTGTCTATACATTCTTGCTCAATATTGACCACATTAATGAGGCTTTGATTCACTTTGAGTGCATAGAATAATACGCTTTTTTGAATAATGCTTCCCAACACTTAACTCTAGTATCAGCAGATTCTTCTCACTAGATGGCTAACGTAGCATTAGACTTAAATTAACCAAGATTTCTATTGTAGTATAACATGCGCACACAATCCACTCAGTTTAGCATCAGATACATGTGGTTCATAAATTTTTTTTCTGCTTTCTCAGGTTATTTGGATATAAACATTAGCAGTATAAAACATCTGTGAAAACTTAAATAAACACTCTGGTCCACAAGCCAAAATACGCTTCAACAATCACAGCACTCTCTGGACTGATATGTGCTCAGGTAAAAAAAAGTATAAGCTGGTCAGGTCCTACCTGTAGAGTACGACCTACTCTACGCACGAAGCGATGTCTGCACTGAATGACTATAAAGGAAACCCAGTGGAATGTCAGCCATTGTAGTAAGAGCCGACCTGGGGAATCTGACTGCTCCAGAATTAGCCTCCGTCTCTGATCGTGCAAAGACTCCTGCGAACAAGCTGGCGCTAGAGGACTCACCACCACTGCTTTCTAAGAGCCCCAAAGCCAATTGAAGATCAGAGCTCCAGGACTAACCTCCTTCTTCTCCTAGAACACCGAATAGTGAGCACAGGAGACTGGGCGCGGCCGGTGTCATCATCGTAGGCACGCCCATGCCAAATCTCACGCATCTAGCGTAAGATGCCATATCTCACGCATCTCGCGTGAGATGCCAAATCTCACGCATCCTGAGTGGGAAAAAGTTAGTAAAGAGAACAAACATACTAGGACACATGAACATGCACAAATGTACATAATGGAGACCACAGATTAAAATTCAACAAGGTGTGGTTTGCCTCTTTAAACATTTACGCCACCACAATCCTCCAGAGGCTACTCTATGGCTTTTACCACCTGAGGGTTGATCGCACAGGAACAGGCGTATGTGCTTACAGGATGGGGCGGGCCCTAGACCGCAAGCCGCGCTATTCCTGACAGTACTTCCCCCTCCCTGGAGCGGTCCAGGGCCCGGCTTAAGAGGGTTTCGTGAGTGGAAGCGTCGCAACAAGTGAGAGGCATGCACATTCTCAGCTGGCTCCCAAGAGTCATTCTCAGGTCCATATCCTTTCCAGGAAATCAGATACCATAACTTTGAACCTCTACGTTTGGAATCCAATATGTCTTGTATCTCATACTCCCAATTTCCTTGAACCAAAAGAGGTGCTGGCTTTCTGGACATGTGTCGTCTAGCAGGTTTTAAAAGGGAGGTATGAAATACCGGATGAATCCGCAAACCTTTGGGTAAGAGTAGTTTGTATGTTACTGGATTAATCTGTCGAACAATTGGATACGGGCCTATGAATTTTGGATGAAGACAAAGTTCTTTGTGGATAACCAAACATGATCCCCAGGAACATAATGGGGACCTGCTCGGTGATGTTTATCATATTGTTCTTTATATTTTTCCTTGGCTTGCAACAACCGGTCATGAATCTTTTGATGAACTTTTTTCATGAGATGAACTGTGTCCTGCACAGCTGGTGTGTCACACTCTATTTTGGGTGGAGTCAATGGAATAGTGTTTGGTACGTATCCTTACAGCCCTTCAAAAGGAGTAGAACCGGTGGATGAATGAGGTGATGCGTTATTGGCTATTTCTGCCATCCATAAAAGATCGAACCACGATCTTTTAGTGTCAGAGACATAGCACCATAGGTATTGCTTTAAAGTCTGATTTAAACGTTCAGTCTGGCCGTCCGTTTGTGGATGGTAACTAGTCGACATGGTTGAACCTATCTGTAAAGTTTGACACCATTGTTGCCAGAACATAGACGAAAATTGGGATCCACGATCTGACAAAAGGACGGATGGCAAACCATGCAAACGTACAATGTTTTGTAGAAATATCTGTGCGAATTGTCCTGCAGTTGGTAATCGTGTGCATGCAATGAAATGAGCATATTTCGTTAGGCTGTCTATTACTACTAAGATAACGGAGGGTTGGTTTACTAGTGCTAGTCCTGTGATAAAGTCTAAAGAAACATGATCCCATGGTTTGGTTGGTGTGGGTAGTTCTTGCAGTAAACTTTTTGGTTTACTATGCTCAGTTTTAAATCATACATATGTTTCACAATCTCGCGCCATTTTGAGAACGTCTTGTCTAAGCGTTGGCCACCAAAACAATTGTTGAATTTTCTCCATGGTTTTTCTAGGGCCTGGATGTCCTGACAAAGGAAGAGAGTGTAACCAATGAAAGACTGTCTCTTGTAATTTCTTGGTGGGTAAATACACTTGTTTTCCATGGAATGGTATTCCCTCTTTGATGGATCGAGTTGGATCTTTTTTTAGCCATTATGTCCATAACAAAGGAGGAAAATGTGTATGAATGTCATCCAAAAATTGTTCGGTTGTCAATACACAGAGCACTCTCTCAGGATCGATAACAGCTTGGGGTAGTCCTTCACTTTTGTGCAATGAGGAATCTTTTCTGGAAATTGCATTGGCTTTTTAATTGTCTTGCCCTGGGCGGTAAGTTACAATAAAATTATACTCAGCGAAGAACATCATCCAACGTAGTTGACGTGGAGTCAACATCCTTGCGGAACTCATGATTTGCATGGTTTCTATGGTCTGTGTAGACAGTCACTGTGAACCGTGCTCCTAAAAGATAATGTCGCCATTCTTTGAAAGTGTCATGTATGGCTAACAATTCTTTTTCTGCTATGGTGTAATTTTGTTCAGCTTGATTTAATTTTCGAGACATGTACGCCACAGGATGCAATTGACCGGTGTTCTGTTTTCGTTGAGATAAAATGGCACCAATTGCTACGTCTGAGGCATCTGCTTCAATAATGAACGGTTCATGTACATCCGGATGCATTAGAATGGGAGCAGCTGTAAAGGCGCTTTTTAAGCTATTGAATGCGTTATTAGCTTCTGGGGTTCAGTCAAGTTTTTCCTTTTTTCTTAACAGTCATGTGATTGGAGCAACAACTGCAGAGAATCGCTCTATGAAACGGCGATAAAAATTCGCAAACCCTAAAAAACATTGGACATCACAAACTGTTTTTGGAATCGGCCACTCTGCTACAGCTTGTATTTTTCTGTCAGTCATTTTCATGCCTGTTGGTGTGAGCAATACTCCCAAAAATTTTACTTCAAAGACATGAAAATAGCACTTTGATAATTTACAATACAGGTTATGATTTTGTAATGTTCTCAGTACCTTTTTCACGTGACCTTCATGACTAGCTATAGAATCAGAATAAATAAGTATATCGTCTATATAGACGATAACGAATAGGTCTAGGTACTCTCGCAACACGTCATTCTGGAAAAATCTGAAACGCAGCTGGCGCGTTACAGAGCCCACAGGGCATGATCATATATTCAAATAGACCGTATCTGGTTTTGAATGCGGTCTTCCATTCGTCCCCATTGCGGATGCGAAACAAATGGTACGCACCCCGAAGATCAAGTTTGGTGTAAATCACTGCGGTTTTTACCTGGTCCAGAAGAACAGGAATTAACGGAAGTGGATATTTATTCTTGACTGTGATTTTGTTCAGTGCTCTGTTGTCAATACAGGCCCGTAATTCCCCATTTGCTTTTGGTATAAAAAACAATGGAGAGGCTGCTGGTGATTTAGAAGGGCGAATAAAGCCATTCTCCAAGTATTGATCTAGGTATTGTCTTAAATGTTGGTTTTCCTTTTCAGACAATGCGTATATACGACAATTGGGTACACAGGAACCAGGTACAAGATCGATTTGACAATCATATGTCCGTTGTGGAGGGAGGGTTGCTGCTTTGACTTCACTAAAGACTTCTTGGTATTGTTCATAAGCCTTTGGGAGTACTGTTTGTTTTTCCTCCGCTGTTACAATTTGACTCGATGTTGGTGTTACCACCTTCAAACATGAGGAGTGACAAAATTGGGAATGAAAAACCAGTTCTCTTTTTTGCCAATCAACGATAGGATTATGTAAACAAAGCCAAGGCATTTCTAAAATAAAGCCATATTGTGGAGCTTGAATGACATCAAACCGAACCTCCTCCTTATGCTTTTGTTCTTGTGCATCAATACAGACCATGAGTATTTTAGAGGTTTGCATGGTAACAGGGCCTCCAGATAATACCTTGCCGTCTACAGCTTGTACAATTTCTGGCGTCTCTTTTTTCTCACAAAGTATTTGCAATCGTTGTACTGTGTCTAAGTCCACAAAGTTTCCAGTTGCGCCTGAATCTATTAACACTTCCATCGGATGTGTTTCTGTAGTTAATTGTTTTTGTACTGCGAGTCGAAAATGGGCCTTGTAGTTAGACACGCATGAATTTATGGAAGGGAAAGCGATGGTTCCCAAGAGATCCCCTTCTAAACATCTTGAGCACAAGCGTTTCCCGAATGCAGCTCTGTTGTTGTTCCCGCTAACGTCTTATTGACATGCATAGGCCATGTCTTCCCTGGACCGGAATCAAGCATCCTAGGACCGGTGTCTGGCTATCAGCCGTCTTCAGCCAGTATATCTTGACTCAGCAGTTCGGGCTGGACTGTTCCCATGAGGCACAGGGTCAAGACTGATTTGCATATGGCCATGTCTGAACTGGGGTGGCTTAGTGAGCAAAATAACGATGGATTCAACCCAGATCTGAGACTGGGGGTGAATGTTTTGCCATTGTGCAACTTTCCATCCATCATCTTGTGTGTTTTGCTGTTCACCCTATGTGGGAAGGGTGTGCCCAGACGTGGGTCCCGTTCTCACTAAGCCACTGGAGTCAAGCTATCCTGGCTGAAGACGGCCGATAGCCTAGGATGCTTGGCAGTTCGGGCTGCACTGTGCAACATTCCGTCCATCATCTTGTGTGTCTTACAGTCTAGCACTGCCATGTCACCTTGGCAAATGCACCCACTTGCCAGTCCCAACCCCTTCCCTTTTCTTGCATATTAGCCACCCCTAAGTGAGGCCCAAGGTGCAAACCCATGCCAACTAGAGACCCACGTTAATATAAGTAGCACTGAGAATTCTGAAATGTGACGCTAGTAGGTGTGTAGTATTTGAACTTTCATGGTTTTTGTTTGCCGTGTGGAGCATTGGGCATTTTAATACAAACAGAACCTCATTAATTAGAATCATCTGTGGTGTAAAAAATTAGACCTGTGGATTGAATTGATATATGACCACTTCTAGTGCTTTACATTACTTTTAGGGCCCGATTATGATATCAGTTGGAAAGGCTCCGACAAGGCATTCGTTTTGTCCAAATCGCATCAGAACTCTAGTTTCTGACCGACTCAGAAACATTTCCGGCCAACCATTTACGATACAAGGTAATCGGTCGGTCATTCCGAATCAGTTTGGTTAGGCATTCAGAGAGTCCAAGTCAGTCAGAGCTAAATTGTAGAACTCTACGAGCCGTGTTTGCGACCAACCGGTTACGATGTTGGATTCTGACAGGCGTTCCAACTCGGACTCTCCATCACGGATCGGCTGTCGGAAACTAACTTTAAGGGCCAATAGCAGGCCTCCCAACACCTGGAGTCCGCCGAATGGGACCCGTGGGACCTCTCTTTCCACCCATGTATATTGTGGCAGGCACCATGGGGTACAAGCTTTTCTGCAAACACCCCTTTTTTTCAACGGGAGCCTGTGTTTTCATTTGGAAAACAGGATCCCATTGAAGTGAATGAGAGTATGACCGAACGCTGTTAGGAACCATTGTAATCGGTCGGTTGGACTCCCCAAATCCGATTCGGTCAGAAACCCTTCCGAGACCGAGTCGGTCAGAAGGCTTTCTGACCGACGTCATTATCACCCCTAAATGTTTTTTTATGTATATTTTTTTAATATAATCTGTACTTATTTATTTTTCTGTGATTTAAACTGTTAGTATTTTTATGGCATATTGCAGAATGAAGTTGATTGACTGACTGGCTTCTCCATCATTCCTTTAAGCATGACATGCGAACATGCTGTTTTGTATGAACACAGACTCCAGGTTTAAAATTGTGGCATAGGGAGCATTCACGAGTGGGGTGGACACATCGACCTGGTGAGAAACAGAATGCACCACATCAGCCAATCATTTGCAATACTCAAGCACTAACTCATCGGTGATAGTCACAACAGCAAATGCTGGAATAGAAAGTATTCTTCCCCATCAGAACTTCATGACAGGAGAGTCCTGTTCTCCTGCACAAGTGATTCAGATGCTAGTGAATATCAGGGGAAGGGTGTCAGGCTACTTGAGAGATGTAGAGGTGCATGCCTTGGACAGTTTTGATGTAATATTCCCATAGACCCCCTCTACTATTCCGGATGCTTCTGGTCTATAACTGCAATGGAATCTCTGGTCGATCCCTAATAAAGCCCAAAACAACTGTATTAATTCATTATTCAAGTGACTTCCTTGATCAGATTTAAGGTGAACTGGCATGCTCAATCGCGGAATAAGCCCCCTCAATAGTGGCTTGGCTACTGTCAGACTGTTACTTCTGCTTTTAGGGTAATCCTCCACCCGGCAAGAAAACTAAGAAAATAATAACACAGATGTATCTCAGCTGGTTACATGGGGATGACTTGAAGCTGATTGAAAAGCTTATCAGATGTGCTTAAATAACACATGGTCATCACATTCCTTTTGCCAACATTTTGCTTCTGGCATTGGCTCTCGATCATATTTCGGTAGTGAGTGTACCAATATTCCTTGATCATTCGTATCATACTGCCTCGACTATGCATATGTCCCACCATGGCAGGTAACATAGAATCAGGCAAGATAGGCTTATCATCACTTGATGCTCAAATATCAGTAGCTTCCTTTGCACATTCTGCCATTTCCCACACTTCCTTTTCTATTGCAGGTGCTTCATGCTGTAATCCCCTTTATTCCTTGATAGTGTGCACTGTGTTCAGTAAAATGTTTGAACCTGTCTCTTCCTCATTGCATGCTTTACCAAAGTGGGATGTTTTGGTCTCAAGAGCACAATAGCGGGCGATTTCGATCACTTATTGATTCCTTCAAGTGATAACATGTCCTCCTCTCTTGTTCACCGCACATTTCACAACTGCGATGCTTCAGGGTAATTGTAGCACATTTAACAGAATCAGGATATACAATCTATGACTAATGGGCAAGCAAAATGAGGTCAAGAAACCTCTCTGGGAGCACAGCTGGCCACAGATGTGCACAGAACTGGCTGTCTGTGTAAATGGTAACTTTCAGTCCATTGAAGTTCCAACAGACTCTTTTAAAGGCAAGCAATTCAGCTGCTTGGGCCTTACATGGCACAAAAGAGATGCTTCTACAACACCACTTAAGGTACAGATGGAATAAGTTGCTCTTAAAACACCATGTCTGTCTCATAAACATGAGCCGTCAACAAACAAGATCTGATCTGATTCAGAAAGAGGCACATCCAGTTTCGCAACAAGTGAGAGGCATGCACATTCTCAGCTGGCTCCCAAGAGTGATTCTCAGGTCCATATCCTTTCCGGGAAATCAGATACCATAACTTTGAACCTCTACGTTTGGAATCCAATATGTCTTGTATCTCATACTCCCAATTTCCTTGAACCAAAAGAGGTGCTGGCTTTCTGGACATGTGTCGTCTAGCAGGTTTTAAAAGGGAGGTATGAAATACCGGATGAATCCGCAAACCTTTGGGTAAGAGTAGTTTGTATGTTACTGGATTAATCTGTCGAACAATTGGATACGGGCCTATGAATTTTGGATGAAGACAAAGTTCTTTGTGGATAACCAAACATGATCCCCAGGAACATAATGGGGACCTGCTCGGTGATGTTTATCATATTGTTCTTTATATTTTTCCTTGGCTTGCAACAACCGGTCATGAATCTTTTGATGAACTTTTTGCATGAGATGAACTGTGTCCTGCACAGCTGGTGTGTCACACTCTATTTTGGGTGGATTCAATGGAATAGTGTTTGGTACGTATCCATACAGCCCTTCAAATGGAGTAGAACCGGTGGATGAATGAGGTGATGCGTTATTGGCTATTTCTGCCATCCATAAAAGATCGAACCACGATCTTTTAGTGTCAGAGACATAGCACCATAGGTATTGCTTTAAAGTCTGATTTAAACGTTCAGTCTGGCCGTCCGTTTGTGGATGGTAACTAGTCGACATGGTTGAACCTATCTGTAAAGTTTGACACCATTGTTGCCAGAACATAGACGAAAATTGGGATCCACGATCTGACAAAAGGACGGATGGCAAACCATGCAAACGTACAATGTTTTGTAGAAATATCTGTGCGAATTGTCCTGCAGTTGGTAATCGTGTGCATGCAATGAAATGAGCATATTTCGTTAGGCTGTCTATTACTACTAAGATAACGGAGGGTTGGTTTACTAGTGCTAGTCCTGTGATAAAGTCTAAAGAAACATGATCCCATGGTTTGGTTGGTGTGGGTAGTTCTTGCAGTAAACTTTTTGGTTTACTATGCTCAGTTTTAAATCATACATATGTTTCACAATCTCGCGCCATTTTGAGAACGTCTTGTCTAAGCGTTGGCCACCAAAACAATTGTTGAATTTTCTCCATGGTTTTTCTAGGGCCTGGATGTTCTGACAAAGGAAGAGAGTGTAACCAATGAAAGACTGTCTCTTGTAATTTCTTGGTGGGTAAATACACTTGTTTTTCATGGAATGGTATTCCCTCTTTGATGGATCGAGTTGGATCTTTTTTTAGCCATTATGTCCATAACAAAGGAGGAAAATGTGTATGGATGTCATCCAAAAATTGTTCGGTTGTCAATACACAGAGCACTCTCTCAGGATCTATAACGGCTTGGGGAAGTCCTTCACTTTTGTGCAATGAGGAATCTTTTCTGGAAAGTGCATTGGCTTTTTTATTGTCTTGCCCTGAGCGGTAAGTTATACTCGGCGAAGAACATCATCCAACGTAGTTGACGTGGAGTCAACATCTTTGCGGAACTCATGATTTGCATGGTTTCTATGGTCTGTGTAGACAGTCACTGTGAACCGTGCTCCTAAAAGATAATGTCGCCATTCTTTGAAAGTGTCATGTATGGCTAACAATTCTTTTTCTGCTATGGTGTAATTTTGTTCAGCTTGATTTAATTTTCGAGACATGTACGCCACAGGATGCAATTGACCGGTGTTCTGTTTTCGTTGAGATAAACTGGCACCAGCTGCTACGTCTGAGACATCTGCTTCAATAATGAACGGTTCATGTACATCCAGATGCATTAGAATGGGAGCAGCTGTAAAGGCGCTTTTTAAGCTATTGAATGCGTTATTAGCTTCTGGGGTTCAGTCAAGTTTTTCCTTTTTTCTTAACAGTCATGTGATTGGAGCAACAACTGCAGAGAATCGCTCTATGAAACGGCGATAAAAATTCGCAAACCCTAAAAAACATTGGACATCACAAACTGTTTTTGGAATCGGCCACTCTGCTACAGCTTGTATTTTTCTGTCAGTCATTTTCATGCCTGTTGGTGTGAGCAATACTCCCAAAAATTTGACTTCAAAGACATGAAAATCGCACTTTGATAATTTACAATACAGGTTATGATTTTGTAATGTTCTCAGTACCTTTTTCACGTGACCTTCATGACTAGCTATAGAATCAGAATAAATAAGTATATCGTCTATGTAGACGATAACGAATAGGTCTAGGTACTCTCGCAACACGTCATTCAGGAAAAATCTGAAACGCAGCTGGCGCGTTACAGAGCCCACAGGGCATGATCATATATTCAAATAGACCGTATCTGGTTTTGAATGCGGTCTTCCATTCGTCCCCATTGCGGATGCGAAACAAATGGTACGCACCCCGAAGATCAAGTTTGATGTAAATCACTGCGGTTTTTACCTGGTCCAGAAGAACAGGAATTAACGGAAGTGGATATTTATTCTTGACTGTGATTTTGTTCAGTGCTCTATAGTCAATACAGGCCCGTAATTCCCCATTTGCTTTTGGTATAAAAAACAATGGAGAGGCTGCTGGTGATTTAGAAGGGCGAATAAAGCCATTCTCCAAGTATTGATCTAGGTATTGTCTTAAATGTTGGTTTTCCTTTTCAGACAATGCGTATATACGACAATTGGGTACACAGGAACCAGGTACAAGATCGATTTGACAATCATATGTCCGATGTGGAGGGAGGGTTGCTGCTTTGACTTCACTAAAGACTTCTTGGTATTGTTCATAAGCCTTTGGGAGTACTGTTTGTTTTTCCTCCGCTGTTGCAATTTGACTCGATGTTGGTGTTACCACCTTCAAACATGAGGAGTGACAAAATTGGGAATGAAAAACCAGTTCTCTTTTTTGCCAATCAACGATAGGATTATGTAAACAAAGCCAAGGCATTTCTAAAATAAAGCCATATTGTGGAGCTTGAATGACATCAAACCGAACATCCTCCTTATGCTTTTGTTCTTGTGCATCAATACAGACCATGAGTATTTTAGAGGTTTGCATGGTAACAGGGCCTCCAGATAATACCTTGCCGTCTACAGCTTGTACAATTTCTGGCGTCTCTTTTTTCTCACAAAGTATTTGCAATCGTTGTACTGTGTCTAAGTCCACAAAGTTTCCAATTGCGCCTGAATCTATTAACACTTCCATCTGATGTGTTTCTGTAGTTAATTGTTTTTGTACTGCGAGTCGAAAATGGGCCTTGTAGTTAGATACGCATGAATTTATGGAAGGGAAAGCGATGGTTCCCAAGAGATCCCCTTCTAAACATCTTGAGCACAAGCGTTTCTCGAATGCAGCTCTGTTGTTGTTCCCGCTAATGTCTTATTGACATGCATAGGCCATGTCTTCCCTGGACCGGAATCAAGCATCCTAGGACCGGTGTCTGGCTATCAGCCGTCTTCAGCCAGTATATCTTGACTCAGCAGTTCGGGCTGGACTGTTCCCATGAGGCACAGGGTCAAGACTGATTTGCATATGGCCATGTCTGAACTGGGGTGGCTTAGTGAGCAAAATAACGATGGATTCAACCCAGATCTGAGACTGGGGGTGAATGTTTTGCCATTGTGCAACATTCCATCCATCATCTTGTGTGTTTTGCTGTTCACCCTATGTGGGAAGGGTGTGCCCAAACGTGGGTCCCGTTCTCACTAAGCCACTGGAGTCAAGCTATCCTGGCTGAAGACGGCCGATAGCCTAGGATGCTTGATTCCGGTCCAGGGAAGACTTGGCTTGGCAGTTCGGGCTGGACTGTGCAACATTCCGTCCATCATCTTGTGTGTCTTACAGTCTAGCACTGCCATGTCACCTTGGCAAATGCACCCACTTGCCAGTCCCAACCCCTTCCCTTTTCTTGCATATTAGCCACCCCTAAGTGAGGCCCAAGGTGCAAACCCATGCCAACTAGAGACCCACGTTAATAACAGTAGCACTGAGAATTCTGAAATGTGACGCTAGTAGGTGTGTAGTATTTGAACTTTCATGGTTTTTGTTTGCCGTGTGGAGCATTGGGCATTTTAATACAAACAGAACCTCATTAATTAGAATCATCTGTGGTGTAAAAAATTAGACCTGTGGATTGAATTGATATATGACCACTTCTAATGCTTTACATTACTTTTAGGGCCCGATTATGATGTCAGTTGGAAAGGCTCCGACAAGGCATTCGTTTTGTCCAAATCGCATCAGAACTCTAGTTTCTGACCGACTCAGAAACATTTCCGGCCAACCATTTACGATACAAGTTAATCAGTCGGTCATTCCGAATCAGTTTGGTTAGGCATTCAGAGAGTCCAAGTCAGTCAGAGCTAAATTGTAGAACTCTACGAGCCGCGTTTGCGACCGACCGGTTACGATGTTGGATTCTGACAGGCGTTCCAATTCGGACTCTCCATCACGGATCGGCTGTCGGAAACTAACTTTGGGGGCCAATAGCAGGCGTCCCTACACCTGGAGTCCGCCGAATGGGACCCGTGGGACTTCTCTTTCCAACCATGTATATTGTGGCAGGCACCATGGGGTACAAGCTTTTCTGCAAACACCCCTTTTTTTCAACGGGAGCCTGTGTTTTCATTTGGAAAACAGGATCCCATTGAAGTGAATGAGAGTATGACCGAACGCTGTTAGGAACCATTGTAATCGGTCGGTTGGACTCCCCAAATCCGATTCGGTCAGAAACCCTTCCGAGACCGAGTCGGTCAGAAGGCTTTCTGACCGACGTCATTATCACCCCTAAATGTTTTTTTATGTATATTTTTTTAATATAATCTGTACTTATTTATTTTTCTGTGATTTAAACTGTTAGTATTTTTATGGCATATTGCAGAAGGAAGTTGATTGACTGACTGGCTTCTCCATCATTCCTTTAAGCATGACATGCGAACATGCTGTTTTGTATGAACACAGACTCCAGGTTTAAAATTGTGGCATAGGGAGCATTCACGAGTGGGGTGGACACATCGACCTGGTGAGAAACAGAATGCACCACATCAGCCAATCATTTGCAATACTCAAGCACTAACTCATCGGTGATAGTCACAACAGCAAATGCTGGAATAGAAAGTATTCTTCCCCATCAGAACTTCATGACAGGAGAGTCCTGTTCTCCTGCACAAGTGATTCAGATGCTAGTGAATATCAGGGGAAGGGTGCCAGGCTACTTGAGAGATGTAGAGGTGCATGCCTTGGACAGTTTTGATGTAATATTCCCATAGACCCCCTCTACTATTCCGGATGCTTCTGGTCTATAACTGCAATGGAATCTCTGGTCGATCCCTAATAAAGCCCAAAACAACTGTATTAATTCATTATTCAAGTGACTTCCTTGATCAGATTTAAGGTGAACTGGCATGCTCAATCGCGGAATGAGCCCCCTCAATAGTGGCTTGGCTACTGTCAGACTTTTACTTCTGCTTTTAGGGTAATCCTCCACCCGGCAAGAAAACTAAGAAAATAATAACACAGATGTATCTCAGCTGGTTACATGGGGATGACTTGAAGCTGATTGAAAAGCTTATCAGATGTGCTTAAATAACACATGGTCATCACATTCCTTTTGCCAACATTTTGCTTCTGGCATTGGCTCTCGATCATATTTCGGAAGTGAGTGTACCAATATTCCTTGATCATTCGTATCATACTGCCTCGCCTATGCATATGTCCCACCATGGCAGGTAACATAGAATCAGGCAAGATAGGCTTATCATCACTTGATGCTCAAATATCAGTAGCTTCCTTTGCACATTCTGCCATTTCCCACACTTCCTTTTCTATTGCAGGTGCTTCATGCTGTAATCCCGTTTATTCCTTGATAGTGTGCACTGTGTTCAGTAAAATGTTTGAACCTGTCTCTTCCTCATTGCATGCTTTACCAAAGTGGAATGTTTTGGTCTCAAGAGCACAATAGCGGGCGATTTCGATCACTTATTGATTCCTTCAAGTGATAACATGTCCTCCTCTCTTGTTCACCGCACATTTCACAACGGCGATGCTTCAGGGTAATTGTAGCACATTTAACAGAATAAGGATATACAATCTATGACTAATGGGCAAGCAGAATGAGGTCAAGAAACCTCTCTGGGAGCACAGCTGGCCACAGATGTGCACAGAACTGGCTGTCTGTGTAAATGGTAACTTTCAGTCCATTGAAGTTACAACAGACTCTTTTAAAGGCAAGCAATTCAGCTGCTTGGGCCTTACATGGCACAAAAGAGATGCTTCTACAACACCACTTAAGGTACAGATGGAATAAGTTGCTCTTAAAACACCATGTCTGTCTCATAAACATGAGCCGTCAACAAACAAGATCTGATCTGATTCAGAAAGAGGCACATCCAGTATGTCTCGGTTTTCTAAACAGGTTGGTCATGTCTACAGAGTTGTGGCCATACCTGTATTCATCACCTTCAATGGTTTCGGGGCATTCAGTAAGTTACAATGCTTCAAGGACTCTTTTTCTGCAGCTAGAATAATCCTCTTATAGTGGGTTAGGTGGCTGGTGCACTGGCTTTGAAAGCCTGCCTTTATTACTTTGTCCCCAAAGCACACTGAAGAGCTGTCTCTCACCATGTGCCTTGGATGAAGGGCACAGGGATAATTGCAGGTGAATAGCAATTAAATGATGTGGCACTGCTGCTGTGGCGGGGATCAACAGCGGTGTGTTGCACCACATCAGTGTCTGTGCTTGTTCACTTGGTACATGACTGATATATGTTAAGTCATCTTAATGAGACACTAGTGCTTCACTAAAGTCCAAAACAAACATACAGACAAAAAAATAATGTTGAAAGTTCCTTTCAGAGCCCACACTGGTTCTCCCCTTTGTTATCTCAAATTGAACATTGTAGACTGTTTTGTTTTGCACATGTTGCACATTACACGTTTAGTTTGTGCCATGATATTATTTTTGAAATACATTGTGCTAGTCTTCATTGAGCCTTTCTGGGATTCAGACTGCACAAACATGTACAAAGTTGAATAACATGGGGCCCTGTTTTTGCTATGGTCGGCAAAATCTTCCAATACCTAGACACAACACTAGGGGGCACATGCATCATTGTAAATTGCATTCACGAATGGTGCGAATCAAAAAATTCGGCCGTTTGCAAATGCAATTTCAACTTTTGGGATGCATCATCATTTTTGTACTTTTCGCAATTTAAGAAATCGCAAAATTGCGATTTCTTAAATTGCAAATGCATTTAAGGAATCTCAAATTGAGATTCCTTAACCCCTTCGACGCTCATGACGAGCTGGGCTCGTCATGAGGTAGCCTCCCAGCACGCTCATGACGAGCCCAGCTCGTCATGAATAATGGGTTTTTTAAAACATGAGCACAGGAGCGGAATTTCGCTAGCGCTCATGTGGTTAAATGCAATGCATCAAACTTAAAAAATTAGCGATTTCGCTAATAAGAGGAGCAAATTACCATGAAGTTGACCTTGATGGTAATTTGCGAAAACTTTGAAAAATGCACTAAAGTGCATTTTTCAAAGTTCCATTTTACACACACACACATGCCCTTGGGGCATGTGTGTGTGCAAGATGTACTTGTAGGCAGATTTCAGGGTTGCAACAGGATGTCCTTTGGACACCCCTACACCCTTGAAATTGCATTCTCAATTTGTGATTCTCTAATGGAGAATCGCAAATTGAGAATGTCTTCCCATTCATTCCTATGGGCCTCTAGGCCCATAGGAATGAATGGGGAGGTATTCCTTAATTGCGATTCTCAATTAGAGAATCGCAATTAAGGAATTTTAAGAAATCCCTATTTTTTTAGCGATTTCTTGATGCATTGCAGTTTGCAATTCCTTAATTGTGATTCCTTATTTTTCGCAATTAAGGAATCGCAAAAAGCAATATTGATGCATGTGCCCCTAGAGAATATCTTCAGTTTTCTATTGAGGCTCTTGTTATCATATAACACAGGATTTGCCACCCAGGAGACAGAGAGGGGAATTCTCACAGAGTGCATGCAGATGGAGCATGTGCACTGACCTTGCATAACTTGAGATGCAGACTAGCTAACTACCATGGACATAATATATGTTACCAAGGTAGGGATATATATTATGTACACTTTCTTGAGATGCAAACTTCATTGGTTAGTTTCATGTTTTATAATTACAGTCAATTTGCTTCATATTAGGTTACAATAGTTTGCAATGAATATTTCAAACTTCCATCGTGTTTTTCTTTGTTTATTGTGGATATGCAGGCGTGAGAGAAAAAAGAAATTGGTTGATTCAATTCCTCGGATCACTGAGGAACTGCAGAGTTGTGTTCTAGAGGCTGCCAATTTAAATGTTACTCTGGGAAGGTTAGGAAGGCAGGTAAGGCACTCTGGGCTAGCTGGACTTGGGTGCGGACATACTGATGGGTAAGTGACTTAGCGCTCACATTCTGAGGTCCTGTGTTTCCTGGCACAGTTCTACACATACAGAATCCCTGCAACAGTAAATACATAAAAATAATATTAACATTGTGTTTTTGTTCCATGCCAGACTCGTCACCGTCTCACAATATTTCACAATTAAAGCACTTTCAATATTAATTATTGAAAACATACTCACTGCTGTTACTCATCTATCTTAAACAGCTAATAGCTAATGACAAAGCCAATAGGCCTGGCTGGTTTTAGGAATATGTCGGTGGTTGTGGTATATATCTGGATGTCATAACAGAAGTCTCAAAAGGCATCAAAACACCGGTCTGGTGGCACACTATGCGAATCACAGAAATGTTGTTTATATGTTTAAGCCACTCTCTTAATTACACAGGCCACAACCCTTTTAGAGACCAACACCTCACGTTTTCTATTTTGCTTAAAAGTCTGCAATTATTGATGCCTATGACAACAGCTGCACATATCTGCCAAGTTTTCAGTCCCCTCATGTGTGACATTTTCATGTGTTCAATATGTTCATGTGTGACATTTGAATGCCTTATGTGTGACACTTTGAGTAACACAATATCACAGATGCAAAAAGGTATTTATAATGCAACAACCTACAGAAATGACACCATTTTGTGTGTAATAGTGTTCTTGAAACTGCTATGGTTATTAAGTGTTTTTGACCACAAGAAATAAGGCTATTTTGTAACTTTTCCTTGGGGTCCCCTCACGTGGATATTAAAGGTTCTATTACGATATCAGTCATAAAGCCTCCAAACTTAGGTCAGAGGCTTTATGACTGACATTGTCAGTTGCACATCCCATTGGCTGATTACAATACACCCTGTTGGAATTGAAACCGGCTGGTCATTCTGGCTGGCTTCCGACAGGCTAAAGAACCGGCCCGTAATCCATATGGACGGGGTTTTACGCCAGCCGAATTACGATGCACGGTTTCTGGCAAGCTTCCCATGCTGGGCTTTCAATCACAAGGAGGGTCTGCTTGCTGCCTCAGTAGTCTGTGCTTCTTCCTGCCAGGCGCCGGTCTGCTGTCCTCGTGTTTCTTTCATGCTGCTGATAATGTTAGCAGCATGAGAGAAGCCCCAGGATAGGTCGGAGCGGGGTGCCTTGATGCTCCATCAGGCCCTTGGATTCTGTGCCTGCTCTCCACTCAGCTGTCTAAGACAGCTAGGTGGAGAGGTTTAAAATGTACATGTTGGGCATTCAGCCAAGACAGCCAAAGTGACATGCGCATTTTAAACCTGAGTAGCCAGCAACACTGCTCTCTGCTGCCAGTCACCAGCTGTGGCCTCACCCAGCTGTTCCACTCTGCTCAGATGAGATCAAAAATGAAATGGTCAACTCAAGCCGGTGGACGGATCTGGTATATTCTAGTACCCCACCCCTCGCTACATGCTGTATTTGCATGGATCGCTTCTGGGTTGGACTGGGCCACGAGGAGAGGATGCGAGGAAGGTGGCTTCCATGACAGCAGGCAGGCTTTTATGCTTAAGAACCAGAAGAGGGAACTACCAGGTTTCTCGCTGCAGTGAGTGAGCTCCTTGCTACTTCTGCTCAGCGAGGTCTCTTGCCTGTTGTCGCTGGGTTGGATTCCATCTCATTCTGGTGGTAACCTAGCAGATAAGCTTTGACAATATGCTTGAGAACACAATGGAGCCCTCTTAGTTTTACTAATATTCTTCCCTAGCAAAAGATATTGAGGTAGACTATGTGGCAGCCACAATGTAGAGGATTCAGTTCTGCAACTGCAGCTTCATCCCTCATTCTACAGAAGGGCAAAAGGACGTTTAAGCTTCCTCTGCACAGCACAAGGAGAAAACATCCAGCAACATCCAATCAGTGACAATGTCTAAAGCAGCATCATCTATGGATTTAGTGATACAGATGGTATGTGATGGTGATGGCCTGGTCAATGCAATTCCATATATGGTAGGTAATCAGGTAAACAAGGCGCTGTAGATGCTGTGATGGGTGTTACTGCTGTACTTATCAACTATTTTCACAGTACATTATACAAGAGTGCAGTTACTCTGCCCAATGTGTGCAAGAATCCTGGGCCTATTAACACACACTGGTAGTAGTGAGGGGCTTGTCCTAAGGCTGTTATATAGTGATGATATAGACAGAGAGGATGTAGCCTTATGGCTAAAGCGGTCCACCTCGAAGATGGGGGACCTTGTTTGAGTCTTGGCAACGACGCTCACATCCTGTGATTCTGGGCAAATTACTTAGGGCCATATGCATGAAACTTAAATTTTGCGATTCTCAAATAGCGATATTTAGAGAATCGCTATTTGAGAATCGCAAAATGCAATGTATGTAGGATTTGCAAATAATTTTGCGAATCCTACATATTCCTTAATTGCGAATCGCAAATTGCAATTCGCAGTTAAGGTACACCTCCCCATTCATTCCTATAGGCCTAGAGGCCCATAGCATGAATGGGAAGACATTCTCAATTTGCAATTTGAGAAGATGTTTGTGATGAAACGTCATTCCCAGTGTGTATGTTTGTGCGGACTGATGTATGCTGGGAAATGTATAGGATCAAACACATACCTGCATCATCTACTGTTCTCTATTCCTTTTCACAATACTGTGATGCATAGCTACATGAACACTTACTGGCAAATTGAACATAATTCTCATGTGTAGGCCAATTTAGTCCACATTCCAACTTGCATGCGGTTGAATGTCTATAGCACAGTGGACGGATATGCTAGTGCTCAAAATTCTATGTTGGATAGTGTTTGCAGCCAATGTACAGGGTACCATCTACCAGCACATCTCTGACAATTAAAAGTGATGAAAGTGCCTAACAAATGTGTAAGTGCTTTCAATGTGGGACTCATAGGTAAATTGTCTCGCATTTAATAGTCAAGATTGTGACATTCGTATCCTTCATACATCATGCTGAGCTTACCTGCTTTCCTGGTGAGCCATAGAGCTGGGCATATAGGTGAAGGGCCTCTCCAACAAGAGTCTCCACGCACCTGTTTGGCATGGCATGGTTGCTTTCAGAGGTGGCACATAGCAACTGATGGCGAGGAGGTGTTAATGGCAGCAGTGTCTGTAGGCATGTGAGGATGTTTTTAAAACTGCAGCGTACATCTACGGTGCATGCGCGGATGTGAACGTAGACACACACAGCCATTGGATGACCCCAATCACATTCCCCAACATTGGCCTATGGTAGAGACTGTTGTGCAGGTAACTGCCAACTCGCAGTCCTCGACAGTTGGCGGTAGAAGACTTATTCATACTATTTACGAGCTCAGGCATCTGCCAGGTCAGTGGTCGAGTGTAATGTGTTACAAATTGCATATTAGCACTTTCTGAGTGTCTATTTGTCAGTTTATAAAGCATGAACACCACACCATATGAATGGGACACTGATACTTTAAACACTCCAATCCCATTTCATATACTGTACAGAACTATATTTATGCATTGCATTGATCAGCACATATCTGCAATGAGATCAGCGACATGTGTAATGCGGTACCCGCTTATACATGTCTGTAACACCTCACTTTAGTGCTGTTTCCCTAGTTTTATATGATGTGCATAACCAAGTTACAGGGCTGTGATTGTGACTTTGTTAATCAAGGTTTAGTCATTCTGGATGCTAAAAATGTCCTGACACATAGGGGTCGATTCCGATTCGGGAAAAACTGTTCCGAATAGCCGTACGTAGCATTTTCCCCGTACCAATTGTACCCTGCAACGTCCCCCGTACGTACGATGGAGTACGATTCGTACCAGGAGCTGGACTCCATACGAATCGTACAGAGAACGTACAAATCTAATCCCCGTACGAATCTCCCTTGGAACCCGCTGTACGCGTTATCTATACGGTTCGCGGCTGATTTTTCCGACCCAGCTAGTACGATTCGTGTCGGGTACGCACCATACCACGCTTTTTCTACGGGAGCCGAAAACATCCGGAGAAGCAGAGTTCCCCTTGAAACAGGTATGGAACGCCCCCTGGGTACGGTCCGTACACCCCATGATCGCAGGGGTACGGTGCGTACCCCTGCGATCATGGGGTGTACGCACCGTACCCCGCGATCATGGGTTGTACGCACCGTACCCCATGTTCTCTGGGTGTACGGTGCGTACACCCTGCGATCGCAGGGTATGGTGCATACTCCCAATGATCGTAAGGGTACGCACCGTACCCCTGCGATCATGAGGTGTACGGACCGTACGGTGTGTATGTGATTGTATGCTTTTCCGTACGAATCACCCTTACCTGACGAGGATCGTAGGAATCGCGTCCTCATACCCTGGTCCGGATAATACTCGTCGGCTCGTACGGCATGTTTACGAATCATACGGACGTTTTTTTTCACCCGGATCGGAATCGACCCCATGATGTTGCCCTTACAGGTCAGCTACATGTACATTTGCAAACTGAGAGCACTAATAATGTTCCATGTACTTCTCACATAGGTACCCTGGGAGAGGGAGGAGACTGCATCCTCCACTTTCCGACCACTTCCTGACCTACACACTATGCAGGACTGGCACGTAATGTAGAAATGATGATTACATCAATAGACCATCCTGGATCTGAATCATCATTTGGAGCTGGACCTCTGACCTAAACTTAACAGTTCACACAGTATCACCCCACTTGTCAAAGTAATGTCAGTTTTGCATGTGTTTGGCCATTGGCTCATTTCAATTTACTGTAGTTACTTTAGGTGGAATGTGGCAACCGATGTTCAGTCTTGTCCTGACAGCATTGTTGAATCATGTGGGCAGCCACATCTAGTTGCCCAGGCATGAGGCTTTAGCCACATTGAAGGCAGATTTATATGGAATTGGCCTCATCCCACATCTTAGTGGATCCATTGATGGCACCCGTATTACCTTAGTAGCACCACATGACAGACAGCAAGTCTATTGGAACAGGAAGAGCTACCACTCTATCAACGTGCAAGTTGTCTGTTTAGCAGATCAGTATCTCTCCAACATCTGTACACGGTTTCCAGGATCTGCACATGATCGGTTTGTCCTTCGGAACTGTAGCATACCACAGCTGATGCATGTAAGCTAAGTTATTGTCAGGATCCATCAAACTGTCCACTGCCTTCCGCAGTCCAGCAGTAGTGGGGGAACTAATCAGGGTGAACCACAAGGCGCTAGGTGCATTTCACTCACTTATATCCTACCTAGGAAAACTGCCTGTCAGGTGGGGTCTCTAGCATGTTCTCAACGAATGTCAGACAAAATATCATAGGACAAAAAATCGAAATACAAAAATATCGGAGCAATAATATCGATGTCAGAAATATCATTAAAATATATAAATAAAAAATATATATTGTTTTTTAATGAAAAAAAATGTAAAAACAAAAATAATATTTAAAAATGTAATAAACATAGTTAAAAATATTTTATAATTTTTAAAATTAATAAGTAATATACATAATTTAATAAAAAACAATTACACATATACATATAATATATAATATAAATGCTTACTCAATAATCAGTTTTAATAATTACTTTAATAACTTATAAATATTGTAAATTACAAATTCATCTATACACATAAAATATTAACATACATAAAAATTAAATCATTATGCGAAACAAGATAAAAAATCAAATTTACCTTTAATATTTTTTATAATTAATTACATACTACATTAACTAAAACAATACAAAACATATTAAGTAACAGAGGGAATAAAATACTATCCCAACTCCAAAAAAAACCAACAGTAAGGAAAATGTTGGATAGCGTAGGGGTAAACATGACTATTCCCAGTCCAAAGAGTGCAACAGTAGGGAAAGTGTTGGATAGCGTAGAGGTAAAAATTACTATTCCCACTCCAGAGAGTGCAACAGTAGGGAAAGTGTTGGATAGCGTAGGGGTAAAAATTACTATTCCAACTCCAGAGAGTGCAACAGTAGGGAAAGTGTTGGATAGCGTAGGGGTAAAAATTACTATTCCCACTCCAGAGAGTGCAACAGTAGGAAAAGTGTTGGATAGCTTAGAGGTAAAAATTACTATTCCCACTCCAGAGAGTGCAACAGTAGGGAAAGTCTTTGATAGCTTAGAAGTTAAAAATAACATACTTATAAATAAATTAACATTTTAAAATATTTAAAAAAAAATATTAAATAAATCTAAACTATTTACAAATACCAATAAATGATTATTAAAAACATAATTACCAATGAATAATTAAGTAACAATAAATTATTAACTACTACCAATTATTAATAACTAATACATATTCATTACCAATTATTAAACATTGAACAAAAAAGTCTTTATTATAACAAAAGCATATTAATTATTAAAAAGTAATTATCAATAAACTAATATTGAACAATTTTATAATTTGTTATACCAAAAATATTAATTATCAAACATGAATTACCAATTAATAATTACTTATTAATATATCAATTAGAAATGTCAATACATAATATTTAGTGATATTTATTTACCAATTAATGATTAAACAACAATGCATTATTTTTCATAACCCAAATATTATACTTTTAAATAATTACAAATTAATAATTAATATCCAATACATAAATTATCAATACCCAATTATAAATGTAATAATTACTTCATTACATATCAATTACTTTACACACTATTCACCTATAAAAGCACAACAACCTCCAATAATAAAATAATACACTTAATATAATTATCAATTAATTAAAATTAATTACCAATTAATAACAATTAATTACCAATTAACAACAATATAAGTAACAATACCAATGAATAAAAAGAAATTATTACTTAATTACATTTAAATTACTTCCCACCCTATTCCCCTATAAACCCAGAACCCGCTACGGAACATAATTATCAATACATCAATTAATTAAAATTAATTACCAATTAATACAAATTAATTACCAATTAATAATTATTTAACAAAAATGTAATTAACAATACCAATTAATAAAAATAAATTATTACTTAATTACATTTAAATTACTTCCCACCCTATTCCCCTAATTCCTAAAAATTAATAATTAATTTAGTATAATAAATTACTTCCCACCCTATTCCCATATAAACCCACAACCCACTACAGTACTCAAATACTAAATTAACTTAAAATAACATTAAAAGAAAAATAACATATACATATTAATTACTTAGTAATATACATAAAAATCATATAAAAATTGACATTGACATTACTAACATCGATATTAGTAACATCGATATTACTTACGTAGATATAAAAAAAAACAATATTACTTACCTTTGAAATTCTGTCATTTCAATATTAAAAAAATCGATATTACTTACCTACTATATTCTGTCCCTCGGATATTTTAACTTCGATATAATTGTAGGTAGATATTTAAATTTGGATATTTTTTATATTATTTTGATATTATTATTATATTGATATATTTTGATATTTAAATTTGGATATTTTGTCTGCCCACTGTTCTCAACACATGCCTCTTTCACTCCCTGTGTTCCATGAGGAAGAAAAGCTAACTTGTATTTCTTTAATTCTCTGCTCTGGTATGTGGTGGTGTTTTTCTTATCTTTGTTTCCAAGGCCGCGCCAGAGCTTGACTCAGCAATCTCCATGACTCAGCAGCCTCCATGACTCAGCAACCTCCATGACTCAGCAGCCTCCATGACTCAACACACCTCCATGACCCAGCAACCTCCATGACTCAGCAACCTCCATGACTCAACAAGTCTCCATTACTCAGCAACCTCCATGACTCAGCAGTCTACATGACTCATCAGCTTGGCGAAAGGTATTTAACACTGAACCAAGCTCGTCTTCAGTGCTTCGCATTGAGTTTCCTGCTGAAGATCCTTCGGCGTGACATCTCTTCTCTGCAGGTGCTGGTCGGATGAGTCCTGTTCCATCCTTGCTGCTGCTCCTTGCAGAGATAAGTCTAAATCCTTTTTGGGCTACATTTGACTCTTGTGGTCAGTGGACTTTCTATTATTTTGACTCCCGGCTCACTTCTGGTTATCGAGGAAATATTAGGTAACTGTGCAGGAAACTCTTCACAGTCAGAAAGTTCCTGACTCTGCTTCCTATATAACACTTCCCTCTTGTTCCTGCTCAGCTTACTTTATGCTACTTTGCCTGGATTTTGGTAATTTCCTCCCTATAACATTTATATAATTCATGCATACTTTTTGCTGATAGAAGTGTATATTATTATTGCAGTGTTTATCATTACCCTGTTACATCTTTTTTTTTCTCACTGAAAGAAGGACTTGGTAACGCTCTCAAGCCTTGAACATATTTCAGCTGAAGGATACAGTTCATGTCTTATCTCATTGAAATAAGAATGTATGGTGTGCTTATGTTTAATCTTCATTCGCACAATATTGTGTGAGTGTGTATTTATCGTTGGCGCAATATTGTGTGAGTGTATTTATTTTTGGCGCCATATGGTGTGAGTGCAGTTCAGATTTTTTTAAATCATTCTTAAAGACCTCTTTTAACGTGAACCAATGCAGACGTTAATGCATGATTTATGTAATTGATTATTTGTGTTCTTTTTTATGTCTTTTACTTGTGCTGCAGGGGCTGGTCTCCATACTCATTCCTAGTTTTAGAACAGATGTCCAAGATTGTTCTGTGACCCCTAGTTTGCTTCGCCACTGGCACAAACACACACCAGTTGTTTTTTTCTTTATGTTAGCTTTTTATTTTAACTATTCATTTTAGTTTATTGTTTGTTCCCGAACCCCCTTCCCGTGAGATTATTGGATGAGCACTGATGTCTCTGGTTCAGTGTTCGTCAGACGGTTTCTGGGGATTGTTGGGGTCCAGCTGACTCTGCGTGTCCAGCAGAGAGAAGAAGGCATTCCAACGTTCATCTTCCAAGATTGGTTCCTGATAGTTATTCAAAAGAGTGATGTAAATGATCTGAGTGTGTGATTAAATGGTGCCCTTCTATCTATCTCCCACCTAGGAGACTCAGCGTATCCCAACCAGTCATGGTTGTTTGCCCCGCTGAGGAATTCTACAGAGGTAGGGGAAGTCCACTTTAAGGAGGCTCATGGAAGAACAGGGAGGCCAGTGGAGTGGCTTTCAGGCTTGTGAAAACTAGATTCAGATGCCTGGACAGGATGGGTAAAGGTGACCTGTAAAGGTGAGTCAGATCATCGTGGCCTGCTGCATCCTCTACAATATTGCCATGCGATGGAACATTACATTTCAGAGGATGAAGGCCATCTAGCACTATCGGGTGGGGGCAGACAAATCCCAAGTGTAGATGAAGAGCAGATTTGCATGCGGATGTCATCCATAACTACTTCTCCTGATGGTAAATATATTGTGAGATTTACAACTCCAGAACAAACTAGGTACTGTTGGGGTGATGTTCGGACAAAATGATTGTAGTTAGTTAGTCTGACCATGTAGTTTGTAGGTCAATTTGGTGATGGTGTATGTTTTGGTAGTGGAAGTAATGGAGCCGATTTGACTGTTCCTTTGGGCAGGGAACTTCAGAAGATGACCTTGTGAAGTATTTCATATATATGTTTGCACAACTATTCTCTGTGTTGGTCTGTTTAGATATCCTCCCCATGCTGTCTTCATTTGAACATTTAAGAGTTGTGACTTCAATAGGTATGTGTTGCTGTTCCTATGTACAGAGTGAACATGGATTGTTCCTGGGACTGTGTGTCATGGAGTTTGCGTGTACCAATCTGTTAAAAAGACAGCTTGCACTGCGATAGTTTGCGAATAGCCTAGATTTTTTGGGACGTATGCATTGTGGTACATCGGTACTAAAGTAATGTATGTGCCATCATCTGACCCTAGAAATCATTGTATTGTGCCAAAATAATCAAATCCTGCCTTCACATGGTCTCATTTATCATTGTCTATGACCTGTATGTAGCTGTTGCTGTGTGTCTTCATTGTGGGATATTAGCGCTTTCAACACATAACTGACATGTATTTGTGTTATTCCACCTGATGGAAGTAGCACTGGATTGAGAAGACTCTGTGTTTAAGAACTGTAATACTGACATGTCTGTGAACAGAAATGATTGCTGTAGTAAAATATTTGTGGGGTAACCTACGTATGCATGTCTGATGTTGTTAAGCTATTTTGTTGTTGGCCATGGTGAGAGATATTGACAGATTTGTCTCCTCATACCATGTTGTGTATGTCTGTTAGTACAGATATACACATTGACTCTGAATTAACGAGTGATGCAGATATTGATGAGGTGTCAGACTTCATGTCTTACAATGAACCAACACATTTAATTCAAATGTATTAAGCCAGTTCATATGTATGTATGTCATTACGTGAACTGCTAGTAAACAAAGTTTAAACCACTATCTTTCTGACAATATATCCATGCTTCCAGTGGTTGCAACTGTTAAACTTGATAAACTGGACATGGTTGTTCTGTTACAAAGTAAAATGCATAACTGAGAACGAAAAACAATAAAAGTTTTGTTGTATTGTACAATTCATTTACAGTACAAACAAAAGTGAGGGACATAAATGTGATAGGTGGCTACCATGAGAGTACAACCTGAGAAATACTGTCATGGTGAATAAAACCATTGGAGTAGATTCCATACTGTCTGTAGTCCAATGTCAAAGATACTTCTCACAACAGAATGGAAAAAGTGGAGAGGTATAATCAAGAACATGAATGTGTCTCACACACAGGAACCATATTAGGTATGAGATGGCTCTCTGGCAGTGGTTCTGATCTGGCCAGACTACCCTACTGAAGTCTTACAAGTGCATCCGCTCTTTCTGGGGGAGGGGGGATTGAAAGCTGCTGAGGCAAAGGTGCTTGCATGTGAAAACCCCTCTGTCAGGGCCTTCTTTCCTGTGGCTGCTGCTGAGGTTGGTGATGGGAAAGTGTTTGGGCCACAGGCAGGGGTAGTTGAAATTGGGAAAGTCATGCAGAGTGTGCTGTTGATGTCCTGCAGCACCCCTACCAAGGAAGCCACCTGAGTAGAGAGGCCGGCCACCTCGGGGCAGACCCCAGCCACCCTAGTGTACATTCCTGCCACCTAGTTGCATAGGGCCTCTACCTCAGTTCTAAAGCCGGCCACCTCAACCCGGATTCCCGCAACCTCCTAGTGTGTTGACACATGCAGCTACTTCATTTCACTGACATGGATTTGGACCTGGCCCAAAACACCGTGAGAATCCTGGTAAATGCCCAGGACTTGTGTGATGGCAGCCTGGGCATCAGTATCAACAGTGAACTCACTCTTTGGCTCCACAATGGTGGCCCTCCCATGATGGCTAGCCCCACTGCCCCATGGACTGCATCCTCTGACTGGGTCCTGGCTCCTGACAGCCTGTGGTCGTGGTGACTGTCCGAGCAGCCAGAACTGGGGGACAGTAGATTGTACTGCCTGTGCTAGGTGCACTAGTTGTGGGGTCGGATGATGTGGTGGGAGGCGGGGACCCAGTGAGCCCAACTGTTGACGTCTGCCCAGGCTGACCAGATGGGCCAGGATGGTCATCGATGTCCAAAGCTTCAGGAAGACGGTCTTCAGTGAGGGCTAGTTCTTCATCCAGATCTTCAGAGGGGTGCTGGTGGCATTCCTGTGTCTGCTCTTCAGCAGTGTTGGGTTTACCTGTTGAGGAAAATATTGACAGTCAATGAGAGATTAGTTATGTGTACATCTAGGTTGTATGTGCCAAGAACATTGTGGAACTGTAAAGTGTGAAATCTTTTATTGTTTACTTCATTTAGCAATTTCATGAGGTCTTTAAGTCAGACAATGTATCGGATTTCCACATCTCATGGGATGTGTGGTTATCTGTGAACATAAGTTTATGCATTGTTGCATCATCGATAACCTACACCAACAGGGTATCATTCTGATGTGTATCATTCCAAAGGCCATAGATGTTGAAATGTAAGCAACAATCAGCTTGGATGCATGAGCGGCATAGTTATTCCTATTATGGGACTGTGAGCATGGGTTCACCTGACATTGGTAAGTGAGGTGTTATATCGTAACTCAGACCAACATCAGTCATAGTTTATGTGTATAGGACAACACCAACCAAAGCTGTCTTATATGTATTTGTGAATACAAATGTCTGTACATCACAGATTTAATGAGTAGTGATATATCATTAACAATATGGCTGCCAGGTGGGAATGGATGTAAAGGAGTGTAGCATGCTGTATGGAAGCTGTATGGAAGTGGAGAGACATGACCTCATGGTAACTGTAGTCAATTGAATGAGACTTTTTCAACGGCTGAAAAAAGGTAAGCTACTTGAATCATGATAGGTCAGTAGCAAGATAGCTGCAAGGTGAGATTGGGGGTAAACGAGTGTAGCATGTTGTATGGAAGTGGAGAGACAAGGCCTCATGGTAGCTGTAGTCACTTGAATGAGCCTTTAGCAAGATCTGACACAAGGTAAGCTACTTGAGTCGTGATAGGTCCAAAGAACGATGGCTGCCGGGTGAGAGTGGGTGTAAAGGAGTGTAGCATGGTATATTGAGTTGAAGAGACAAGGCCTCATTGTAGCTTTAGTCAATTGAATGAGATTTTAGCAACAGCTGACAAAGGGTAAGCTACTTGAGTAGTGATAGGTCGGTAGCAAAAAGACTATCAGGTGAGAATGGGGGTAAAAGACTTATGGTGTCATATGCACCAGTAGTCAATGAAGCCAACAAACAGACATCTCAGGCACTTTCTATGTGGCATGTTCAGGGAGTAGTTGTAATCGACATTTGCAAAGGCAGTGCTGATAGCAAAAAGGGCATTTTGTAATATTGTGGCAGTTTACAATGTGTAGTTCACCAGAGTCTCTTCCTCCATCTATTCCTTCCAAGCCCTCAGTGTGCAGGATGGCCAAGACCTTCTCCTCCCAGGGTAAGGGTTGTAATAGCATACTGGAAGGGCCACCCTCAGTCCTCTGTGCCTCTTGGTGGTAGCTGCCACATTTGCCACACACCTTGCTCTGGAGTTCATTCCACCTCTTCCTAATGTCATTCTGTGTGCACAGGGTGTGCCCAACAGCATTTACTCAGTTGACTATACTTTTTCATATTGCCACTTTCGTACTCTGATGAGTGTGCTTGACTTGGGCTCCAAACTGCTAGGGCTCTACTCTAATGATTTCGTTCACCATGACTCTTAATTTGTGTTCACTGAAGGTAGGTTTCGTAGGTCCCTTGGTGAAGAAAAAAACTGGAAAGCTGGTTTAACTGAATTATACAAACACAAGATGATGAGATAGGTTTTAAAAAATAGTAAATGGGTGGTGGAGAATGATAAGCGAAAGTTTTGAAAAAAATGTGTGTATACCTCAATTGACCGCCTATGCGAGAACCGCCACTGGCTGTGCACCACTGTGAGACCACCAGTGGCAATTTGCACTCGTAATATGCTCAGCGGTCATAACGCTATCCTGGTGGCATCCGCCCCCTCACTGCTGACAATTCACACTGCCGAGTCTGCTACAGGGCCGTTGATAGACCTTCATGCTGGTGGTGTGTGCCAGACTGCCCAATTCCTAATACGCAGCCAGCAGTCGTGTGGAATAGGAGGGCGCAGTTCCCTAGCAGTTGGACGCCAAACTCGCAATCAGGTCCAGAATTATTAACATGATGAATTGGATATGCCTCTGTCCATGTGGTAAGAGGGACGTGTCACTCTGTATTATGTCAATTGCAGGAGACGCAATGTTACTCAGAATAAATTAATGTGTATAAAGTAGTCATACCTCTAGAAACTACAGCTAAAACTTTTTCTAAATTCACTCTGTCAGCTTGCTGCTGTGAAACCTTTAACAATTCATTATATATTGTATACAAAAACATTTTTGAAATGGCTATCTAGGACCTAACAAAAAATCCTGTAAATCCATGTCATCAGAAAGGAGAGACAAGCGTACTGGGGTGAATGTACGACATTGTTCTGCATTCTGTCCATCGCCTGTTGTTTTTGCAATTGTCACCCAGATTGGGATGGGTATGCTCAGACGTGAGACCTGTGCTCTCCATGCCACTGAAATCAAGCTATCCAGGCTGATGAGGGCTGAATGCCCGAATCCGGTCCTTGGATGCTTGTTTCCAGTCCAGGGAGGACCTGGCTTGGCAGTTCGGGCTGGACTGTTCCCATGGGGCACAGGGTCAAGACTGATTTGCATATGGCTGGGTTCAAACTGGAATGGCATGGTGAGCAAAAAACAATGGATTTAGGCCCAGATTTCTGTACTGGGATGAATGTATGACATTGTTCCGCATTCTGTCCATCACCTGTTGTTTTTGCAATTGTCACTCCGAGTGGGACGGGTATGCTCAGACATGAGTCCTGTGCTCTCCGTGCCACTGGAATCAAGTTATCCAGGCTGATGAGGGCTGAAAGCCCGAAACCGGTCCTTGTATGCTTGTTTCCAGTCCAGAGAGGAACTGGCTTGGCAGTTCGAGCTGGACTGTTCCCATGGGGCACAGGGTCAAGACTGATTTGCATATGGCTGGTTTCAAACTGGAATGGCATGATGAGCAAAAAAACTATGGATTTAGACCCAGATCTCTGTACTGGGGTGAATGTATGACATTGTTATGCATTTTGTCCATCACCTGTAGTTTTTGCAACTGTCACCCCGAGTGGGACGGGTATGCTCAGACGTGAGTCCTGTGATCTCCATCCATGCCACTGGAATCAACCTATCCAGGCTGATGAGGGCTGAAAGCCCGAAACCGGTCCTTGGATGCTTGTTTCCAGTCCAGGGTGGACCTGGCTTGGCAGTTCGGGCTGGGTTGTTCCCATGGGGCACAGGGTCAAGACTGATTTGCATATTGCTGGGTTCAAACTGGAATGGCATGGTGAGCAAAAAAACAATGGATTTAGGCCCAGATCTCTGTACTGGGGTGAATGTATGACATTGTTCTGCATTCTGTCCATCACCTGTTGTTTTTGCAATAGTCACTCCGAGTGGGACGGGTATGCTCAGACGTGAGTCCTGTGCTCTCCATGCCACTGGAATCAAGCTATCCAGGCTGATGAGGGCTGAAAACCCGAAACCGGTCCTTGCATGCTTGTTTCCAGTCCAGGGAGGAACTGGCTTGGCAGTTCGAGCTGGACTGTTCCCATGGGGCACAGAGTCAAGACTGATGTGCATATGGCTGGTTTCAAACTGGAATGGCATGATGAGCAAAAAAACTATGGATTTAGACCCAGATCTCTGTACTGGGGTGAATGTATGACATTGTTCTGCATTCTATCCATCACCTGTTGTTTTTGCAACTGTCACCCCGGGTGGGACGGGTATGCTCAGACGTGAGTCCCGTGCTCTCCATGCCACTGGAATTAAGCTATCCAGGCTGGTGAGGGCTGAAAGCCTGAAACCGGTCTTTGGATGCTTGTTTCCAGTCCAGGGAGGACCTGGCTTGGCAGTTCGGTATGGACTGTTCCCATGGGGCACAGGGTCAAGACTGATTTGCACATGGCTGGGTTCAAACTGGAATGGCATGGTGAGCAAAAAAACGATGGATTTAGGCCCAGATCTCTATACTTGGGTGAATGTATAACATTTCTGCATTCTGTCCATCACCTGTTGTTTTTGCAATTGTCACCCCGAGTGGGACGGGTATGCTCAGACGTGAGTCCTGTGTTCTCCATCCATGCCACTGGAATCAATCTATCCAGGCTGATGAGGACTGAAAGCCCGAAACCGGTCCTTGGATGCTTTTTTCCAGTCCAGGGAGGACCTGGCTTGGCAGTTCGGGCTGGACTGTTCCCATAGTGCACAGGGTCAAGACTGATTTGCATATAGCTGGGTTCAAACTGGAATGGCATGGTGAGCAAAAAAACTATTGATTTAGGCCCAGATCTCTGTACTGAGGTGAATGTATGACATTGCTCTGCATTCTGTCCATCATCTGTTGTTTTCGCAATTGTCCCTCCGAGTGGGATGGGTATGCTCAGATGTGAGTCCCGTGCTCTCCATGCCACTGGAATCAAGCTATCCAGGCTGTTGAGGGCTGATAGTCCGAAACCGGTCCCTGGATGCTTGTTTTCAGTCCAGGGAGGAACTGGCTTGGCAGTTCGAGCTGGACTGTTCCCCTGGGGCACAGGGTCAAGACTGATTTGCATATGGCTGGTTTATTTATTTTTTATTTTATTTTATTGAATTTATATTGCGCACAGCTACCCGCAATGGGTTTCCCGGCGCCAGGGACAGACTGGAGAGAGAAATCAGGTAACACTAAAAGGAATCACAAAGGATGAAAAAAGTTAAAACAAAAAAGTCTTCAACTTTTTTCGGAAGGGCAGAAGATTAGTTTCTGTTTTTAATGCCAATGGGAGGGCATTCCACATCTTTGGTCCAAGATATGCAAAAGAACGGCCTCCCATTTTTGCCAGTCGAATTCTGGGGATCAGGAAATCGCCATTATTTGAAGACCTTAAGGAACGGCCAGGTAAATAAGGCTGAGCGAGATTATGCAGATATGTAGGAGCAGAACCCTGACGGATCTTAAACAGAAGACACAGTGTTTTGAAGGTCACACGTTCAGAGATTCTCAGCCAGTGTAGATCACGTAAGGCTTGCGTTGCGGACGTTCTCCGTGGAACATTACGAAGAGGCGAGCAGCTGAATTCTGTACCACTTGTAGTTTGTGGATTGTTGCTTTATCCGCTCCAAGATAAAGCACATTGCCATAGTCGATCCGTGACATCACAAGAGCCTGTACGACTGTTCTTCGGGTGGATTCGGGCAGCATCCACAAGATCTTCTGCAGCCAACGTAAGGTGTTAAAACAGACTGCAGCGACCTTAGTCACCTGCTGCCTCATCGAGAGTTTGTCGTCAAGTAAGATTCCGAGGTTACGAGCGACAGGCACGGGGGTAGGCAGAGGACCCATATCACATGGCCAATGGCTAGAGCCCCATAGATCTTTGTGCTTGCCTAATATAATAACCTCCGTTTTCTCGCCGTTTAGCTTTAGCAGATGGTCTTGCATCCAAGCTGCGACGCGAGATAGGCCAACTTTAAGGGCGGAAGCTTCCTGAACCCTGCTGCCAGAAAGAGAAAACACAATCTGCGTGTCATCAGCATATGAGTATATGGACAGACCGGCATCCTCTATGATGGAAGCAAGAGGTCGGATGTAAATATTAAACAACAATGGGCTTAATATATACCCTTGAGGGACGCCGTAGGTTGAAGAATAAATCGCAGATTCAGCCTTGTTTGAGAAAACCTGAAAGGTGCGCTCATTCAAAAATGAGGCCACCCAGGCAAGCGCAGATCCAGTAACACCAAGGGAGCGGAGGGACTCCAAAAGGATGGAATGAGAAACGGTATCGATCGCCGCGCTTAAGTCAAGAAGAATAAGCGCGAAGGTCTCACCGCGATCGATACCGTGTCGGAGCCGCTCGGTCACCCCGAGGAGTGCGGATTCAGTTGAGTAATTAGCGCGAAAGCCTGATTGGGATGGATGGAGATATCCCACGTTTTCAACAAACTCGTTGAGCTGAGTGTTAACATGACGTTCCAATATTTTGGAGCACGCTGGCAGCAGGGATATAGGCCTAAAGTTGGCAAGGTTTGTGATGTCGGCACCAGATTTTTTAAGCAGAGGAACCACCATGGCGTGTTTCCAATCCTGTGCCACTTGAGATCCAATAAGAGAGATGTTTTATAGCCTCATTAGGAATCTCCGTGGTTCAAGGGGTCTAGTTGTTTTAGTATCTTCATAGGAACTGGGTCCCGAGGGGAGCCAGACCTGATACTATGTAAACAGGACAGGAAGGAGGCATCATCAAATGGTAACCAGTTGTCAGTAAATACAGTGGGAGAGAGAAAGACACTGCGGGAAGAATCAGGTTGAGGTGACTCAGTTGGTCGTAAAGAGGAGGCCAGGGATTGATGGATTCCCTCAACCTTAGATACGAAAAAATCCGCAATGGCATTGCACTGTGTACCATTCAGAGCCGGCAAGGAAGGAATAGTATCTGCTCCAGTAAGTTTTTTTACCGTGGCAAAGAGGGTCCGAGGACAGTTTTGCGTTTGCGTAATAGTAGTGGCGATATAGGTGGCCTTAGCACGTTTGCAGTTTGCATGATAGATTTTTAACTCATCTTTATAGGTGACTTTGCAAACGGCAGAATATGAATTCCTCCACTTCCTCTCCAAGGCTTTGCATTTAGCACGTTGGATTTTCAACTCGTCGGAAAACCAAGGTGCAGGAGGACGTAGAGATCTATGCTTGCTACTCGCACGGGGAGCAAGATCAGTCACAGCGTCCGTCAGCCAACGGGAAATGGGAATGTTTAGATCCTGATCTGTACTGACAGAAGCCGGAATCGACTCCGTCGGACGCATGTTGAAAGCAACCATGTCAAGCCTATCCCAGCGGTAGGACGATTTGATTTCCTCCGCATGAGCATGGACCGAGAAAGAACCGGGAGGTAACATAAAATGTACCGCATAGTGATCAGACCAATGTAGTGGACGCGCCAATGAAGTGCAATCAAACGAAAGGGTCGAAATAATGGGGTCCAATAAATGGCCTGCGATGTGGGTAGCCCCTGAGTTACAAAGATTGAGATTAAACACCTCAAAGGTCTGATAAAAAAGTTTTGTTCTGGGGGTTATTTGCCTCTTCTAAATGGATGTTTAGGTCACCGAGGATAGTGAAGTTATTTGATTTCAATACTGTTACTGATAGGCAATCAACAAGTGAGGGAATCCATGAAGCTGCGTTCCCGGGCGGCCGATAAATTAGCAGACCGGAAAGTGTCAGTCGGGGGTTAACCCTTAGTTTAAATAATGCTGCCTCACTACCTGGAAGATGTACTTGTTCCAGTTTGCATTGATAGATGGACTTAAAAATGATTGCGATTCCGCCGCCTGCTTTGCCGGAAGGTCTGTCCTGATGCAGTACAACGTAATTGGGAGGAATAGCTGTAGCAATATCCGGACCCGAGCTGGCATGTAGCCATGTCTCGGTCAGGAACAATGCATCAGGAGATTCATCACAAATGAAATCATGGATGTTGAATTTATTCTTAGGAAGCGATCTACAATTGAGGCTCCAAAAATGGAGAGGAGCTAAGGCTGATGATGAAATACAACCCTTAGAAGGCTTCCTCTTTCCCCGGTGATGTTTTATATTTAATTGCGTCTTGGAAAGCTGCATTTTACCAGTAGAAAAACCACACCCAGTACATGTAAAATAGTGAGTGGGCAAAATACATAAAGTGCAGTTAATAAAAATGGAAGGATGCAGAGCGTGTAGTGCTAAGGAGGTGTAATGTAAACGGTCGTCCTGTTTAAACATACCTGGAGGCATGCTGACAGAGGCCGGCCCGTCCTGCCACCCGTACTCAGTGCGGACGAGCGCAGACGGGCAGGACTCTGGCACGACTCCGGCACAGCGCAGGCGTCACCACTGCGCGTCCCGCTGCGCGGGGGGGACGACTTTAAATAGGCACTCCCCGGAAGAAGGACGAGCGTAGGAAGGCTCCAAGATGGCGCCCGCCGATTTGAACTGGTGCCCAAAGCAAGATGGCGCTAAAAAACGAAGCCCCAAACCTCCCACGGACCCAGGACCCACCAAAACGGTGGTGAGGCTTCCTTTAAATGCAGTAAGTGGGGGGGGGAAATAAAGACCAGCGAGGTCTATTTAAAACCAGGGGAAATATAAATAAAATAAACAGAGATACAAAATAGGGATTATTAAAATTTTCAAGCGCCAGCAGCAGCGCGCTATCAGCAATGTTACCTGTAAGGGAAAGCAGGCATCAGGGGTCCGCCTTAAATAGGCACTCCCCGGAAGAAGGACGAGCGTAGGAAGGCTCCAAGATGGCGCCCGCCGATTTGAACTGGTGCCCAAAGCAAGATGGCGCTAAAAAACGAAGCCCCAAACCTCCCACGGACCCAGGACCCACCAAAACGGTGGTGAGGCTTCCTTTAAATGCAGTAAGTGGGGGGGGGGGAAATAAAGACCAGCGAGGTCTATTTAAAACCAGGGGAAATATAAATAAAATAAACAGAGATACAAAATAGGGATTATTAAAATTTTCAAGCGCCAGCAGCAGCGCGCTATCAGCAATGATACCTGTAAGGGAAAGCAGGCATCAGGGGTCCGCCTTAAATAGGCACTCCCCGGAAGAAGGACGAGCGTAGGAAGGCTCCAAGATGGCGCCCGCCGATTTGAACTGGTGCCCAAAGCAAGATGGCGCTAAAAAACGAAGCCCCAAACCTCCCACGGACCCAGGACCCACCAAAACGGTGGTGAGGCTTCCTTTAAATGCAGTAAGTGGGGGGGGAAATAAAGACCAGCGAGGTCTATTTAAAACCAGGGGAAATATAAATAAAATAAACAGAGATACAAAATAGGGATTATTAAAATTTTCAAGCGCCAGCAGCAGCGCGCTATCAGCAATCAAACTGGAATGGCATGACAAGCAAAAAAACGATTGGTTTAGGCCCAGATCTCTGTACTGGGGTGAATGTATGACATTGTTCTGTGTTCTGTCCATCACCTGTTGTTTTTGCAATTGTCACCCCGAGTGGGACTGGTATGCTCAGACGTGAGTCCCATGCTCTCCATGCCACTGGAATAAAGCTATCCTGGCTGATGAGGGCTGAAAGCCTGAAACCTGTCCTTGGATGCTTGTTTCCAATCCAGGGAGGACCTGGCTTGGTAGTTCGGGCTGGACTGTTTCCATGGGGCACAGGGTCAAGACTGATTTGCACATGGCTGGGTTCAAACTGGAATGGCATGGTGATCAAAAAAACGATGGATTTAGGCCCAGATCTCTATACTTGGGTGAATGTATAACATTTCTGCATTCTGTCCATCACCTGTTGTTTTTGCAATTGTCACCCCGAGTGGGACGGGTATGCTCAGACGTGAGTCCTGTGTTCTCCATCCATGCCACTGGAATCAATCTGTCCAGGCTGATGAGGACTGAAAGCCCGAAACCGGTCCTTGGATGCTTTTTTCCAGTCCAGGGAGGACCTGGCTTGGCAGTTCGGGCTGGACTGTTCCCATAGTGCACAGGGTCAAGACTGATTTGCATCTGGCTGGGTTCAAACTGGAATGGCATGGTGAGCAAAAAAGACAATGGATTTAGGCCCAGATCTCTGTACTGGGGTGAATGTATGACATTGCTCTGCATTCTGTCCATCACCTGTTGTTTTCGCAACTGTCCCTCCGAGTGGGATGGGTATGCTCAGATGTGAGTCCCGTGCTCTCCATGCCACTGGAATCAAGCTATCCAGGCTGTTGAGGGCTGATAGTCCGAAACCGGTCCCTGGATGCTTGTTTTCAGTCTAGGGAGGAACTGGCTTGGCAGTTCGAGCTGGACTGTTCCCCTGGGGCACAGGGTCAAGACTGATCTGCATATGGCTGGTTTCAAACTGGAATGGCATGACAAGCAAAAAACGATGGATTTAGGCCCAGATCTTTGTACTGGGGTGAATGTATGACATTGTTCTGCATTCTGTCCATTACCTGTTGTTTTTGCAATTGTCACTCCGAGTGGGACGGGTATGCTCAGACATGAGTCCCGTGCTCTCCATGCCACTTGAATCAAGTTATCCAGGCTGATGAGGGCTGAAAGCCCGAAACCGGTCCTTGTATGCTTGTTTCCAGTCCAGAGAGGAACTGGCTTGGCAGTTCGAGCTGGACCGTTCCCATGGGGCACAGGGTCAAGACTGATTTGCATATGGCTGGTTTCAACCTGGAATGGCATGATGAGCAAAAAAACTATGGATTTAGACCCAGATCTCTGTACTGGGGTGAATGTATGACATTGTTATGCATTTTGTCCATCACCTGTAGTTTTTGCAACTGTCACCCCGAGTGGGACGGGTATGCTCAGACGTGAGTCCTGTGATCTCCATCCATGCCACAGGAATCAACCTATCCAGGCTGATGAGGGCTGAAAGCCCTAAACCGGTCCTTGGATGCTTGTTTCCAGTCCAGGGTGGATCTGGCTTGGCAGTTCGGGCTGGATTGTTCCCATGGGGCACAGGGTCAAGACTGATTTGCATATTGCTGGGTTCAAACTGGAATGGCATGGTGAGCAAAAAAACAATGGATTTAAGCCCAGATCTCTGTACTGGGGTGAATGTATGACATTGTTCTGTATTCTGTCCATCACCTGTTGTTTTTGCAATTGTCACTCCGAGTGGGACGGGTATGCTCAGACGTGAGTCCCGTGCTCTCCATGCCACTGGAATCAAGCTATCCAGGCTGATGAGGGCTGAAAGCCCGAAACCTGTCCTTGTATGCTTGTTTCCAGTCCAGGGAGGACCTGGCTTGGCAGTTCGGTACGGACTGTTCCCATGGGGCACAGGGTCAAGACTGATTTGCACATGGCTGGGTTCAAACTGGAATGGCATGGTGAGCAAAAAAACGATGGATTTAGGCCCAGATCTCTATACTTGGGTGAATGTATAACATTTCTGCATTCTGTCCATCACCTGTTGTTTTTGCAATTGTCACCCCGAGTGGGACGGGTATGCTCAGACGTGAGTCCTGTGTTCTCCATCCATGCCACAGGAATCAACCTATCCAGGCTGATGAGGGCTGAAAGCCCGAAACCGGTCCTTGGATGCTTGTTTCCAGTCCAGGGTGGATCTGGCTTGGCAGTTCGGGCTGGACTGTTCCCATAGTGCACAGGGTCAAGACTGATTTGCATATGGCTGGGTTCAAACTGGAATGGCATGGTGAGCAAAAAAACAATGGATTTAGGCCCAGATCTCTGTACTGGGGTGAATGTATGACATTGCTCTGCATTCTGTCCATCACCTGTTGTTTTTGCAACTGTCACCCCGAGTGGGACGGGTATGCTCAGACGTGAGTCCCGTGCTCTCCATGCCACTGGAATTAAGCTATCCAGGCTGGTGAGGGCTGAAAGCCTGAAACCGGTCTTTGGATGCTTGTTTCCAGTCCAGGGAGGACCTGGCTCGGCAGTTCGGTATGGACTGTTCCCATGGGGCACAGGGTCAAGACTGATGTGCATATGGCTGGTTTCAAACTGGAATGGCATGATGAGCAAAAAAACTATGGATTTAGACCCAGATCTCTGTACTGGGGTGAATGTATGACATTGTTCTGCATTCTGTCCATCACCTGTTGTTTTTGCAACTGTCACCCCGAGTGGGACGGGTATGCTCAGACGTTAGTCCTGTGCTCTCCATGCCACTGGAATCAACCTATCCAGGCTGATGAGGGCTGAAAGCCCAAAACCGGTCCTTGGATGCTTGTTTCCAGTTCAGGGTGGACCTGGCTTGGCAGTTCGAGCTGGACTGTTCCCATGGGGCACAGAATCAAGACTGATGTGCATATGGCTGGTTTCAAACTGGAATGGCATGATGAGCAAAAAACTATGGATTTAGACCCAGATCTCTGTACTGGGGTGAATGTATGACATTGTTCTGCATTCTATCCATCACCTGTTGTTTTTGCAACTGTCACCCCGAGTGGGACGGGTATGCTCAGACGTGAGTCCCGTGCTCTCCATGCCACTGGAATTAAGCTATCCAGGCTGGTGAGGGCTGAAAGCCTGAAACCGGTCTTTGGATGCTTGTTTCCAGTCCAGGGAGGACCTGGGTTGGCAGTTCGGTATGGACTGTTCCCATGGGGCACAGGGTCAAGACTGATTTGCACATGGCTGGGTTCAAACTGGAATGGCATGGTGAGCAAAAAAACGATGGATTTAGGCCCAGATCTCTATACTTGGGTGAATGTATAACATTTCTGCATTCTGTCCATCACCTGTTGTTTTTGCAATTGTCACCCCGAGTGGGACGGGTATGCTCAGACGTGAGTCCTGTGTTCTCCATCCATGCCACTGGAATCAATCTAGCCAGGCTGATGAGGACTGAAAGCCCGAAACCGGTCCTTGGATGCTTTTTTCCAGTCCAGGGAGGACCTGGCTTGGCAGTTCGGGCTGGACTGTTCCCATAGTGCACAGGGTCCAGACTGATTTGCATATGGCTGGGTTCAAACTGGAATGGCATGGTGAGCAAAAAAACAATGGATTTAGGCCCAGATCTCTGTACTGGGGTGAATGTATGACATTGCTCTGCATGCTGTCCATCACCTGTTGTTTTCGCAATTGTCCCTCCGAGTGGGATGGGTATGCTCAGACGTGAGTCCCGTGCTCTCCATGCCACTGGAATCAAGCTATCCAGGCTGATGAGGGCTGATAGTCCGAAACCGGTCCCTGGATGCTTGTTTTCAGTCCAGGGAGGAACTGGCTTCGGCAGTTCGAGCTGGACTGTTCCCCTGGGGCACAGGGTCAAGACTGATTTGCATATGGCTGGTTTCAAACTGGAATGGCATGACAAGCAAAAAAACGATGGATTTAGGCCCAGATCTCTGTACTGGGGTGAATGTATGACATTGTTCTGCATTCTGTCCATTCCCTGTTGTTTTTGCAACTGTCACCCCGAGTGGGACGGGTATGCTCAGACGTGAGTCCTGTGCTCTCCATGCCACTGAAATCAAGCTATCCAGGCTGATGAAGGCTGTATGCCCAAATCCGGTCCTTGGATGCTTGTTTCCAGTCCAGGGAGGACCTGGCTTGGCAGTTCGGGCTGGAATGTTCCCATGGGGCACAGGGTAAAGACTGATTTGCATATGGCTGGGTTCAAACTGGAATGGCATGGTGAGCAAAAAAACAATGGATTTAGGTCCAGATATCTGTACTGGGATGAATGTATGACATTGTTCCGCATTCTGTCCATCACCTGTTGTTTTTGCAATTGTCACTCCGAGTGGGACTGGTATGCTCAGACATGAGTCCCGTGCTCTCCATGCCACTGGAATCAAGTTATCCAGGCTGATGAGGGCTGAAAGCCCGAAACCGGTCCTTGTATGCTTGTTTCCAGTCCAGAGAGGAACTGGCTTGGCAGTTCGAGCTGGACTGTTCCCATGGGGCACAGGGTCAAGACTGATTTGCATATGGCTGGTTTCAAACTGGAATGGCATGATGAGCAAAAAAACTATGGATTTAGACCCAGATCTCTGTACTGGGGTGAATGTATGACATTGTTCTGCATTCTGTCCATCACCTGTTGTTTTTGCAACTGTCACCCCGAGTGGGACGGGTATGCTCAGACGTGAGTCCCGCGCTCTCCATGCCACTGAAATCAAGCTATCGAGGCTGTTGAGGGCTGATAGTCCGAAACCGGTCCCTGGATGCTTGTTTTCAGTCCAGGGAGGAACTGGCTTGGCAGTTCGAGCTGGACTGTTCCCCTGGGGCACAGGGTCAAGACTGATTTGCATATGGCTGGTTTCAAACTGGAATGGCATGACAAGCAAAAAAACGATTGGTTTAGGCCCAGATCTCTGTACTGGGGTGAATGTATGACATTGTTCTGCGTTCTGTCCATCACCTGTTGTTTTTGCAATTGTCACCCCGAGTGGGACTGGTATGCTCAGACGTGAGTCCCATGCTCTCCATGCCACTGGAATCAAGCTCTCCTGGCTGATGAGGGCTGAAAGCCTGAAACCTGTCCTTGGATGCTTGTTTCCAATCCAGGGAGGACCTGGTTGGTAGTTCGGGCTGGACTGTTTCCATGGGGCACAGGGTCAAGACTGATTTGCACATGGCTGGGTTCAAACTGGAATGGCATGGTGAGCAAAAAAACGATGGATTTAGGCCCAGATCTCTATACTTGGGTGAATGTATAACATTTCTGCATTCTGTCCATCACCTGTTGTTTTTGCAATTGTCAACCCGAGTGGGACGGGTATGCTCAGACGTGAGTCCTGTGTTCTCCATCCATGCCACTGGAATCAATCTGTCCAGGCTGATGAGGACTGAAAGCCCACAACCGGTCCTTGGATGCTTTTTTCCAGTCCAGGGAGGACCTGGCTTGGCAGTTCGGGCTGGACTGTTCCCATAGTGCACAGGGTCAAGACTGATTTGCATCTGGCTGGGTTCAAACTGGAATGGCATGGTGAGCAAAAAAACAATGGATTTAGGCCCAGATCTCTGTACTGGGGTGAATGTATGACATTGCTCTGCATTCTGTCCATCACCTGTTGTTTTCGCAATTGTCCCTCCAAGTGGGATGGGTATGCTCAGATGTGAGTCCCGTGCTCTCCATGCCACTGGAATCAAGCTATCCAGGCTGTTGAGGGCTGATAGTCCGAAACCGGTCCCTGGATGCTTGTTTTCAGTCTAGGGAGGAACTGGCTTGGCAGTTCGAGCTGGACTGTTCCCCTGGGGCACAGGGTCAAGACAGATTTGCATATGGCTGGTTTCAAACTGGAATGGCATGACAAGCAAAAAAACGATGGATTTAGGCCCAGATCTCTGTACTGGGGTGAATGTATGACATTGTTCTGCATTCTGTCCATTCCCTGTTGTTTTTGCAACTGTCACCCCGAGTGGGACGGGTATGCTCAGACGTGAGTCCTGTGCTCTCCATGCCACTGAAATCAAGCTATCCAGGCTGATGAAGGCTGATGCCCAAATCCGGTCCTTGGATGCTTGTTTCCAGTCCAGGGAGGACCTGGCTTGGCAGTTCGGGCTGGAATGTTCCCATGGGGCACAGGGTAAATACTGATTTGCATATGGCTGGGTTCAAACTGGAATGGCATGGTGAGCAAAAAAACAATGGATTTAGGACCAGATATCTGTACTGGGATGAATGTATGACATTGTTCCGCATTCTGTCCATGACCTGTTGTTTTTGCAATTGTCACTCCGAGTGGGACTGGTATGCTCAGACATGAGTCCCGTGCTCTCCATGCCACTGGAATCAAGTTATCCAGGCTGATGAGGGCTGAAAGCCCGAAACCGGACCTTGTATGCTTGTTTCCAGTCCAGAGAGGAACTGGCTTGGCAGTTCGAGCTGGACTGTTCCCATGGGGCACAGGGTCAAGACTGATTTGCATATGGCTGGTTTCAAACTGGAATGGCATGATGAGCAAAAAAACAATGGATTTAGGCCCAGATCTCTGTACTGGCGTGAATGTATGACATTGCTCTGCATTCTGTCCATCACCTGTTGTTTTCGCAATTGTCCCTCCGAGTGGGATGGGTATGCTCAGACGTGAGTCCCGTGCTCTCCATGCCACTGGAATCAAGCTATCCAAGCTGATGAGGGCTGATAGTCCGAAACCGGTCCCTGGATGCTTGTTTTCAGTCCAGGGAGGAACTGGCTTGGCAGTTCGAGCTGGACTGTTCCCCTGGGGCACAGGGTCAAGACTGATTTGCATATGGCTGGTTTCAAACTGGAATGGCATGACAAGCAAAAAAACGATGGATTTAGGCCCAGATCTCTGTACTGGGGTGAATGTATGACATTGTTCTGCATTCTGTCCATTCCCTGTTGTTTTTGCAACTGTCACCCCGAGTGGGACGGGTATGCTCAGACGTGAGTCCTGTGCTCTCCATGCCACTGAAATCAAGCTATCCAGGCTGATGAAGGCTGAATGCCCAAATCCGGTCCTTGGATGCTTGTTTCCAGACCAGGGAGGACCTGGCTTGGCAGTTCGGGCTGGAATGTTCCCATGGGGCACAGGGTAAAGACTGATTTGCATATGGCTGGGTTTAAACTGGAATGACATGGTGAGCAAAAAAACAATGGATTTAGGTCCAGATATCTGTACTGGGATGAATGTATGACATTGTTCCGCATTCTGTCCATCACCTGTTGTTTTTGCAATTGTCACTCAAAGTGGGACGGGTATGCTCAGACATGAGTCCCGTGCTCTCCATGCCACTGGAATCAAGTTATCCAGGCTGATGAGGGCTGAAAGCCCGAAACCGGTCCTTGTATGCTTGTTTCCAGTCCAGAGAGGAACTGGCTTGGCAGTTCGAGCTGGACTGTTCCCATGGGGCACAGGGTCAAGACTGATTTGCATATGGCTGGTTTCAAACTGGAATGGCATGATGAGCAAAAAAACTATGGATTTAGACCCAGATCTCTGTACTGGGGTGAATGTATGACATTGTTCTGCATTCTGTCCATCACCTGTTGTTTTTGCAACTGTCACCCCGAGTGGGACGGGTATGCTCAGACGTGAGTCCCGCGCTCTCCATGCCACTGAAATCAAGCTATCGAGGCTGATGAGGGCTGAAAGCCCAAAACCGGTCCTTGGGTGCTTGTTTCCAGTCTAGGGAGGCCCTGGCTTGGCAGTTCGGGCTGGACTGTTCCCATGGGGCACAGGGTCAAGACTGATTTGCATATGGCTGGGTTCAAACTGGAATGGCATGGTGAGCAAAAAAACAATGGATTTAGGCCCAGATCTCTGTACTGGGGTGAATGTATAACATTTCTGCATTCTGTCCATCACCTGTTGTTTTTGCAATTGTCACCCCGAGTGGGACGGGTATGCTGAGACGTTAGTCCTGTGCTCTCCATGCCACTGGAATCAATCTATCCAGGCTGATGAGGGCTGAAAGCCCGAAACCAGTCCTTGGATGCTTGATTCCAGTCCATGGAGGACCTGGCTTGGCAGTTCGGGCTGGACTGTTCCCATGGGGCACAGGGTCAAGACTGATTTGCACATGGCTGGGTTCAAACTGGAATGGCATGGTGAGCAAAAAAACTATGGATTTAGACCCAGATCTCTGTACTGGGGTGAATGTATGACATTGTTCTGCATTCTGTCCATCACCTGTTGTTTTTGCAATTGTCACTCCGAGTGGGACGGGTATGCTCAGACGTGAGTCCCGTGCTCTCCATGCCACTGGAATCAAGCTATCCAGGCTGATGAGGGCTGAAAGCCTGAAACCTGTCCTTGTATGCTTGTTTCCAGTCCAGGGAGGAACTGGCTTGGCAGTTCGAGCTGGACTGTTCCCATGGGGCACAGAGTCAAGACTGATGTGCATATGGCTGGTTTCAAACTGGAATGGCATGATGAGCAAAAAAACTATGGATTTAGACCCAGATCTCTGTACTGGGGTGAATGTATGACATTGTTCTGCATTCTGTCCATCACCTGTTGTTTTTGCAACTATCACCCCGAGTGGGACGGGTATGCTCAGACGTGAGTCCCGTGCTCTCCATGCCACTGGAATTAAGCTATCCAGGCTGGTGAGGGCTGAAAGCCTGAAACCGGTCTTTGGATGCTTGTTTCCAGTCCAGGGAGGACCTGGCTTGGCAGTTCGGTATGGACTGTTCCCATGGGGCACAGGGTCAAGACTGATTTGCACATGGCTGGGTTCAAACTGGAATGGCATGGTGAGCAAAAAAACGATGGATTTAGGCCCAGATCTCTGTACTGGGGTGAATGTATGACATTGCTCTGCATTCTGTCCATCACCTGTTGTTTTCGCAATTGTCCCTCCGAGTGGGATGGGTATGCTCAGATGTGAGTCCCGTGCTCTCCATGCCACTGGAATCAAGCTATCCAGGCTGTTGAGGGCTGATAGTCCGAAACCGGTCCCTGGATGCTTGTTTTCAGTCCAGGGAGGAACTGGCTTGGCAGTTCGAGCTGGACTGTTCCCCTGGGGCACAGGGTCAAGACTGATTTGCATATGGCTGGTTTCAAACTGGAATGGCATGACAAGCAAAAAAACGATGGATTTAGGCCCAGATCTCTGTACTGGGGTGAATGTATGACATTGTTCTGCATTCTGTCCATTACCTGTTGTTTTTGCAACTGTCACCCCGAGTGGGACGGGTATGCTCAGACATGAGTCCCGTGCTCTCCATGCCACTGGAATCAAGTTATACAGGCTGATGAGGGCTGAAAGCCCGAAACCGGTCCTTGTATGCTTGTTTCCAGTCCAGAGAGGAACTGGCTTGGCAGTTCGAGCTGGACCGTTCCCATGGGGCACAGGGTCAAGACTGATTTGCATATGGCGTGTTTCAAACTGGAATGGCGTGATGAGCAAAAAAACTATGGATTTAGACCCAGATCTCTGTACTGAGGTGAATGTATGACATTGTTATGCATTTTGTCCATCACCTGTAGTTTTTGCAACTGTAACCCCGAGAGGGACGGGTATGCTCAGACGTGAGTCCTGTGATCTCCATCCATGCCACTGGAATCAACCTATCCAGGCTGATGAGGGCTGAAAGCCCGAAACCGGTCCTTGGATGCTTGTTTCCAGTCCAAGGTGGACCTGGCTTGGGAGTTCGGGCTGGATTGTTCCCATGGGGCACAGGGTCAAGACTGATTTGCATATTGCTGGGTTCAAACTGGAATGGCATGATGAGCAAAAAAACAATGGATTTAGGCCCAGATCTCTGTACTGGGGTGAATGTATGACATTGTTCCGCATTCTGTCCATCACCTGTTGTTTTTGCAATTGTCACTCCGAGTGGGACGGGTATGCTCAGACGTGAGTCCCGTGCTCTCCATGCCACTGGAATCAAGCTATCCAGGCTGGTGAGGGCTGAAAGCCTGAAACCGGTCTTTGGATGCTTGTTTCCAGTCCAGGGAGGACCTGGCTTGGCAGTTCGGTATGGACTGTTCCCATGGGGCACAGGGTCAAGACTGATTTGCACATGGCTGGGTTCAAACTGGAATGGCATGGTGAGCAAAAAAACGATGGATTTAGGCCCAGATCTCTATACTTGGGTGAATGTATAACATTTCTGCATTCTGTCCATCACCTGTTGTTTTTGCAATTGTCACCCCGAGTGGGACGGGTATGCTCAGACGTGAGTCCTGTGTTCTCCATCCATGCCACTGGAATCAATCTATCCAGGCTGATGAGGACTGAAAGCCCGAAACCGGTCCTTGGATGCTTTTTTCCAGTCCAGGGAGGACCTGGCTTGGCAGTTCGAGCTGGACTGTTCCCCTGGGGCACAGGGTCAAGACTGATTTGCATATGGCTGGTTTCAAACTGGAATGGCATGACAAGCAAAAAAACGATGGATTTAGGCCCAGATCTCTGTACTGGGGTGAATGTATGACATTGTTCTGCATTCTGTCCATTCCCTGTTGTTTTTGCAACTGTCACCCCGAGTGGGACGGGTATGCTCAGACGTGAGTCCTGTGCTCTCCATGCCACTGAAATCAAGCTATCCAGGCTGATGAGGGCTGAATGCCCAAATCCGGTCCTTGGATGCTTGTTTCCAGTCCAGGGAGGATCTGGCTTGGCAGTTCGGGCTGGAATGTTCCCATGGGGCACAGGGTAAAGACTGATTTGCATATGGCTGGGTTCAAACTGGAATGGCATGGTGAGCAAAAAAACAATGGATTTAGGCCCAGATATCTGTACTGGGATGAATGTATGACATTGTTCCGCATTCTGTCCATCACCTGTTGTTTTTGCAATTGTCACTCCGAGTGGGACGGGTATGCTCAGACATGAGTCCCGTGCTCTCCATGCCACTGGAATCAAGTTATCCAGGCTGGTGAGGGCTGAAAGCCCGAAACCGGTCCTTGTGTGCTTGTTTCCAGTCCAGAGAGGAACTGGCTTGGCAGTTCGAACTGGACTGTTCCCATGGGGCACAGGGTCAAGACTGATTTGCATATGGCTGGTTTCAAACTGGAATGGCATGATGAGCAAAAAAACTATGGATTTAGACCCAGATCTCTGTACTGGGGTGAATGTATGACATTGTTCTGCATTCTGTCCATCACCTGTTGTTTTTGCAACTGTCACCCCGAGTGGGACGGGTATGCTCAGACGTGAGTCCCGCGCTCTCCATGCCACTGAAATCAAGCTATCGAGGCTGATGAGGGCTGAAAGCCCAAAACCGGTCCTTGGGTGCTTGTTTCCAGTCTAGGGAGGCCCTGGCTTGGTGGTTCGGGCTGAACTGTTCCCATGGGGCACAGGGTCAAGACTGATTTGCATATGGCTGGGTTCAAACTGGAATGGCATGGTGAGGAAAAAAACAATGGATTTAGGCCCAGATCTCTGCACTTGGGTGAATGTATGACATTGTTCTGCCTTCTGTCCATCACCTGTTGTTTTTGCAACTGTCACCCCGAGTGGGACGGGTATGCTCAGACGTGAGTCCCGTGCTCTCCATGCCACTGAAATCAAGTTATCCAGGCTGATGAGGGCTGAAAGCCCGAAACCGGTCCTTGGATGCGTGTTTCCAGTCCAGGGAGGACCTGGCTTGGCAGTTCGGGCTGGACTGTTCCCATGTGGCACAGGGTCAAGACTGATTTGCATACGGCTGGGTTCAAACTGGAATGGAATGGTGAGCAAAAAAACAATGGATTTAGGCCCAGATCTCTGTACTGGGGTGAATGTATAACATTTCTGCATTCTGTCCATCAACTGTTATTTTTGCAACTGTCACCCCGAGTGGGACGGGTATGCTCAGACATGAGTCCCGTGCTCTCCATGCCACTGGAATTAAGCTATCCAGGCTGGTGAGGGCTGAAAGCCTGAAACCGGACTTCGGATGCTTGTTTCCAGTCCAGGGAGGACCTGGCTTGGCAGTTCGGTATGGACTGTTCCCATGGGGCACAGGGTCAAGACTGATTTGCACATGGCTGGGTTCAAACTGGAATGGCATGGTGAGCAAAAAAACGATGGACTTAGGCCCAGATCTCTATACTTGGGTGAATGTATAACATTTCTGCATTCTGTCCATCACCTGTTGTTTTTGCAATTGTCACCCCGAGTGGGACGGGTATGCTCAGACGTGAGTCCTGTGTTCTCCATCCATGCCACTGGAATCAATCTATCCAGGCTGATGAGGACTGAAAGCCCGAAACCGGTCCTTGGATGCTTTTTTCCAGTCCAGGGAGGACCTGGCTTGGCAGTTCGAGCTGGACTGTTCCCCTGGGGCACAGGGTCAAGACTGATTTGCATATGGCTGGTTTCAAACTGGAATGGCATGACAAGCAAAAAAACAATGGATTTAGGCCCATATCTCTGTACTGGGGTGAATGTATGACATTGTTCTGCATTCTGTCCATTCCCTGTTGTTTTTGCAACTGTCACCCCGAGTGGGACGGGTATGCTCAGACGTGAGTCCTGTGCTCTCCATGCCACTGAAATCAAGCTATCCAGGCTGATGAGGGCTGAATGCCCAAATCTGGTCCTTGGATGCTTGTTTCCAGACCAGGGAGGATCTGGCTTGGCAGTTCGGGCTGGAATGTTCCCATGGGGCACAGGGTAAAGACTGATTTGCATATGGCTGGGTTCAAACTGGAATGGCATGGTGAGCAAAAAAACAATGGATTTAGGCCCAGATATCTGTACTGGGATGAATGTATGACATTGTTCCGCATTCTGTCCATCACCTGTTGTTTTTGCAATTGTCACTCCGAGTGGGACGGGTATGCTCAGACATGAGTCCCGTGCTCTCCATGCCACTGGAATCAAGTTATCCAGGCTGATGAGGGCTGAAAGCCCGAAACCGGTCCTTGTATGCTTGTTTCCAGTCCAGAGAGGAACTGGCTTGGCAGTTCGAGCTGGACTGTTCCCATGGGGCACAGGGTCAAGACTGATTTGCATATGGCTGGTTTCAAACTGGAATGGCATGATGAGCAAAAAAACTATGGATTTAGACCCAGATCTCTGTACTGGGGTGAATGTATGACATTGTTCTGCATTCTGTCCATCACCTGTTGTTTTTGCAACTGTCACCCCGAGTGGGACGGGTATGCTCAGACATGAGTCCCGTGCTCTCCATGCCACTGGAATCAAGTTATCCAGGCTGGTGAGGGCTGAAAGCCCGAAACCGGTCCTTGTGTGCTTGTTTCCAGTCTAGGGAGGCCCTGGCTTGGTGGTTCGGGCTGAACTGTTCCCATGGGGCACAGGGTCAAGACTGATTTGCATATGGCTGGGTTCAAACTGGAATGGCATGGTGAGGAAAAAAACAATGGATTTAGGCCCAGATCTCTGCACTTGGGTGAATGTATGACATTGTTCTGCCTTCTGTCCATCACCTGTTGTTTTTGCAACTGTCACCCCGAGTGGGACGGGTATGCTCAGACGTGAGTCCCGTGCTCTCCATGCCACTGAAATCAAGTTATCCAGGCTGATGAGGGCTGAAAGCCCGAAACCGGTCCTTGGATGCGTGTTTCCAGTCCAGGGAGGACCTGGCTTGGCAGTTCGGGCTGGACTGTTCCCATGTGGCACAGGGTCAAGACTGATTTGCATACGGCTGGGTTCAAACTGGAATGGAATGGTGAGCAAAAAAACAATGGATTTAGGCCCAGATCTCTGTACTGGGGTGAATGTATAACATTTCTGCATTCTGTCCATCAACTGTTGTTTTTGCAACTGTCACCCCGAGTGGGACGGGTATGCTCAGACGTGTGTCCCGTGCTCTCCATGCCACTGGAATTAAGCTATCCAGGCTGGTGAGGGCTGAAAGCCTGAAACCGGACTTCGGATGCTTGTTTCCAGTCCAGGGAGGACCTGGCTTGGCAGTTCGGTATGGACTGTTCCCATGGGGCACAGGGTCAAGACTGATTTGCACATGGCTGGGTTCAAACTGGAATGGCATGGTGAGCAAAAAAACGATGGACTTAGGCCCAGATCTCTATACTTGGGTGAATGTATAACATTTCTGCATTCTGTCCATCACCTGTTGTTTTTGCAATTGTCACCCCGAGTGGGACGGGTATGCTCAGACGTGAGTCCTGTGTTCTCCATCCATGCCACTGGAATCAATCTATCCAGGCTGATGAGGACTGAAAGCCCGAAACCGGTCCTTGGATGCTTTTTTCCAGTCCAGGGAGGACCTGGCTTGGCAGTTCGAGCTGGACTGTTCCCCTGGGGCACAGGGTCAAGACTGATTTGCATATGGCTGGTTTCAAACTGGAATGGCATGACAAGCAAAAAAACAATGGATTTAGGCCCATATCTCTGTACTGGGGTGAATGTATGACATTGTTCTGCATTCTGTCCATTCCCTGTTGTTTTTGCAACTGTCACCCCGAGTGGGACGGGTATGCTCAGACGTGAGTCCTGTGCTCTCCATGCCACTGAAATCAAGCTATCCAGGCTGATGAGGGCTGAATGCCCAAATCTGGTCCTTGGATGCTTGTTTCCAGACCAGGGAGGATCTGGCTTGGCAGTTCGGGCTGGAATGTTCCCATGGGGCACAGGGTAAAGACTGATTTGCATATGGCTGGGTTCAAACTGGAATGGCATGGTGAGCAAAAAAACAATGGATTTAGGCCCAGATATCTGTACTGGGATGAATGTATGACATTGTTCCGCATTCTGTCCATCACCTGTTGTTTTTGCAATTGTCACTCCGAGTGGGACGGGTATGCTCAGACATGAGTCCCGTGCTCTCCATGCCACTGGAATCAAGTTATCCAGGCTGATGAGGGCTGAAAGCCCGAAACCGGTCCTTGTATGCTTGTTTCCAGTCCAGAGAGGAACTGGCTTGGCAGTTCGAGCTGGACTGTTCCCATGGGGCACAGGGTCAAGACTGATTTGCATATGGCTGGTTTCAAACTGGAATGGCATGATGAGCAAAAAAACTATGGATTTAGACCCAGATCTCTGTACTGGGGTGAATGTATGACATTGTTCTGCATTCTGTCCATCACCTGTTGTTTTTGCAACTGTCACCCCGAGTGGGACGGGTATGCTCAGACGTGAGTCCCGCGCTCTCCATGCCACTGAAATCAAGCTATCGAGGCTGATGAGGGCTGAAAGCCCAAAACCGGTTCTTGGGTGCTTGTTTCCAGTCTAGGGAGGCCCTGGCTTGGCAATTCGGGCTGAACTGTTCCCATGGGGCACAGGGTCAAGACTGATTTGCATATGGCTGGGTTCAAACTGGAATGGCATGGTGAGGAAAAAAACAATGGATTTAGGCCCAGATCTCTGTACTTGGGTGAATGTATGACATTGTTCTGCCTTCTGTCCATCACCTGTTGTTTTTGCAACTGTCACCCCGAGTGGCACGGGTATGCTGAGACGTGAGTCCCGTGCTCTCCATGCCACTGAAATCAAGCTATCCAGGCTGATGAGGGCTGAAAGCCCGAAACCGGTCCTTGGATGCTTGTTTCCAGTCCAGGGAGGACCTGGCTTGGCAGTTCGGGCTGGACTGTTCCCATGTGGCACAGGGTCAAGACTGATTTGCATACGGCTGGGTTCAAACTGGAATGGAATGGTGAGCAAAAAAACAATGGATTTAGGCCCAGATCTCTGTACTGGGGTGAATGTATAACATTTCTGCATTCTGTCCATCACCTGTTGTTTTTGCAATTGTCACCCCGAGTGGGACGGGTATGCTGAGACGTGAGTCCCGTGCTCTCCATGCCACTGGAATCAATCTATCCAGGCTGATGAGGACTGAAAGCCCGAAACCAGTCCACCGATGCTTGTTTCCAGTCCATGGAGGACCTGGCTTGGCAGTTCGGGCTGGACTGTTCCCATGGGGCACAGGGTCAAGACTGATTTGCATATGGCTGGGTTCAAACTGGAATGGCATGGTGAGCAAAAAAAAATGATGGATTTAGGCCCAGATATCTGTACTGGGATGAATGTATGACATTGTTCCGCATTCTGTCCATCACCTGTTGTTTTTGAAATTGTCACTCCGAGTGGTGAGGTTCTGTGAGAATTGTTACGGTGTTCCGGGCATGAACGAATATGGGCAAGTAAGGTATCTATGAACCGTAAATGACGTGTTCAGTAAGTGTACGCATTTTCACTACACTACCTGGCATGGTTCGCCTTATTTACGTGTTTCTACATCTGAACCCTTGGGTTCCATTTTAGAAACGGCATCCATTTTGTTTCTTGCCCTCACGTAGTCAGCGAACAGGCAACTGTCCGCATCGTGACCTTTTAGTTCCCAAGCTTTACGGAAGAAGCATATTCCGTTCATGCGTCTTTTATGACTAGGGGAAGGACACTGCTAAGGCAATTGCCTCCGCTCGAAGGTGATTCTGCCGTGCCGGTCTATTGTTTCAGCCTCGCACATGCTGGGATCAAACCCCCTTTTTAAGCTACGATTACGCATCCAATATTAACCTCGCGCTACCTCTTCCCTGCTGTCTGACTTCCTTGCAGCTGTTCTTCTCTTTTTCTTTAGCTTATTTACAACTCAAGTGGAATGTACCTAATGGTGGGAAGATGTGCTTTCACAGTTGGAACTGGTGATGTTAATGTAATTATGTTCCGGGGTTCTGAATACATGAAAGCGACCCTTTTGAAGTCTTTTTCGTGGGAACTGGGTTGTAACCTTTTGTTCACATGTTTGTGCAATGGTAAAATCTTGTATAAAAGAGAGCGACTCACATATGCAATTGAAGCAGACTCTCAGAACTACACGTTGTTGTACTTCTCGTGACTTTTGCCTCCCTGCAGTAATAAACTCTGATCTTTGACGCCGAAGGAAGTCTCCCGTGTCTCTGTCCTTAGTGCGCCAGAACAGGTATCCCACGAAGGTTTTAGGTGTTGTTCCCTGGCACCGCTGGGCCTTAAATAGTCCAGTCCTTCAGTTGGCGCCCAACGCAGGGCGACATCGGCGGTACCGGTCCAAAGCCTGATGATTGTGAGGAACTTCGTGTGAAATCTCCGAGGAAAAGGTGCACCCCGCTTCATCGATCCTGTTATCGAAACAAGTGGTCCGAAGATTTTTCCCGCGAAGATTCCCGCCTCCTGACGGCTGCGACGGACCGATGCGCTGACTGTCGACCTGTTTTCGACGCCTGGCGTAGACCTTTCGTACAGCGAGACGATAGACGGGCCTTCCTGGTGACGCCATTGAAGTCCTCAGTTAAGTATTTGTGGGTCGCTCCCAGTCCTTAGTTGTTGTTGAGCTTTTTGAAGCTTTGTTGTATGCATGGTTCCATTGCATTTGTGGTTCTTAGTTGTTGGTTCTTAGTTTTTATTTGACAATTGCAATTGCCAAAAACCGAGGGTTTTGTCTTTCACGAAGAATTAGTGCTTCGGTAACTCTTGAAGTTTGATACTAGGTTAGTGTGCACGATGCCTAGCCATAGTGGGTTTCTTAAAATGTTGCAACAAGGATTCCCGGTTGGAGGATTCGTGTCCGATACCTCCAGTTGGAACTCCGATATATGAGCTCTATAGTCGACATGGTGTGGGCCCTATTATATATAACGAATATTGGATCCGTTACACGAAAAAAGATGGTGTCCTTAGTTGGCCACCACATGGAAGTCTCGACCTCACGGTCTTAGATAATTTAGAAGCTAAGTTGTTTAAAAGGAAAGCTAGGCCAGCTATGTTTGATTCCTTTCGGTTGTGGCGTAAAGAGGCCAAGCAGAAAGAAATCAAACAGCTTAAAAGGGATCGAAGAGAAGGGTTCGTTCCGATAATGCAAGTTGTACAACAATGTCAGCGAGATAAAGAAGAGAAAGAAATAGAAGTTTCCACTAGACTACATCACATGAGGATAGACAAATGTTATCCGGTTTTACCAGCTAGTCTTGATAAGAAAGAAGAGGATTCAAAGGAGGATCCCCTGTTAGCGTATTTGATGAAATCGCCACCTCCTTATGCACAGGGTGCTACAGCCCCTGTAGTTCTTCCTGTAGTCCCGCCAGTAATTCCTCCTGTTGTCCCTCCTGTTGTTCCGGCGGCTGCTGGTCAGCCCATTGTTAATCCTACGTTTGTCCCACCACCTGTTCCTATTCCTACAGCTCCTTTGCCTGTGCCTTCGCAAACTCCAGTCTCTGTTACCCCGACTATCTTGCCTGTTTCTGCTGTTCCTACGTTCACTTCTAATATTGTCGCTCCTGTTCTTTTTCCTTCTTCTCCTTCTGTTCGTACCCGTATTCCTAATACTGTTGCTACGCTATATTCCCCACTATCCGGATCGATACTACCAACCAGTGCTTCCAAAACTCCCCAGAGACGAAGTCAAATCCCTGGTGGAAGAGAGAGTGCAACGTTAGTGACAATGGCACATAGGTGGATAAGACATCCTGCTAACTACCCTCCACGCGTGGTCTTCGAGACGTTTTCTCAGTTTAATGAGCCTACACAGAGATTCGTGTTCGAAGAAATGTGTAACTTTTTGAGGGAACAATGGTATAATGACAATTTAGATAACGTACCGCCCGATATGATTGAACTTCAGGGTCAATTTTCGAATGGTATGATTGTAGGTGGAGATGTACGACGTGCCTTAGAGCGATTGTTAGCCCATAGGTCGACATTGCCTTCTCGAGTGTCGTTTGATGACGACTTTGAGAATTGGAAAGCGGCTCCTGGTCAGTATCCTATGAGAGAAGTTCCGCCAGTGTGGGTGCCAGGTGATCCTGGTGCTGCTCCCCCAGTTTTGCCACATTTCCAAAGAGTTTGGATACACCTCCCATGGAAGCGATCAGAAGTCTTGCAGGTCAAACAGTCCTTGCCTGATCCACGCAAGAATCCGGCGGGTTACTATTAAGAGTTGTCTCAATTGGTAGATGCTACTATTATGAACCTTGCAGACATCGACATGCTGTTCGGTAATGTAGTACCACAGCCGGTTTGGGCGAAAATTCGTCAGGAAAATCATGCGAATGAGTTAGGCGGTGATTGGGCTGCAATAATAGCGGCTGATGGCCGACAAGTTGGTGGGGCTAAGCCTGAGCAGGTAATTTCGGATCTGCCCCAGAGAATAATTACACTCATGAAAACGCTTATGCCGGCGATGAGGGTAAACTGGGATAAATTAGCAGCTTGTAAGCAAAAGAAGGACGAGAGTGTCTCCGATTTCTTTACTAGATTCGAAGAGGCATTTGTCGATCATAGTGGTCAGGATATGGGCACTGAGGGAGGCCAACGTTTATTTGTCGAGAAATTCGTATTAAATTTGTTGCCTGAACTATGCAACAAATTGAAAAATTCAGAAAGTGCCTGGGCTGTTTCCACTACTGCTCAAATATTAGCGACGGCTCAATATTATGAAAATAGGGAGAAAGAAGAGAGCGATCGTGTAGATAAGAAAACGAAGGAGCTCAAAACGAAGGTTTTGTTGCAGCAAGCGTATCCTCCGCGTTCAAATCACACTGATTTGCAACAGCAATATAGACCACAATCGCAATCCTCCAGAATGCAGTCACGTTCTGACTCCTCTGACTTCAGATCTATGCTTGGGTATAACCAGTGTGCATATTGTAGAAGAGAGGGACATATAAAATATGATTGCCCCGCTTTGCGTGACCGCCTTAATGGTGTATCGGCACGAGGGGGTCGTGGTGGTCCTCAACAAGCATCTCGAGGTAGAGGTCGCGGTACCTTCCAAAATCAGACTGAGCGCCCTAATACGTCCTCGGACGCGAATAATTATTTTGACCAGCGAAATGTAAGGTCCGATAAATCAGCGCAGTATTACGTGGACGACTATTACATTGAACAAGAGACTGTTGTAAATGACCGTTACTAGGACAGCCACCGACAGAGAGAGGGAGTAGTATCAGTTCCGGTTGATCAGAGTGGGCCTTACGTCGCAGTTGCTACATCTGGCGTAGTTGAGCCTTTTCTGTTAGACACTGGTGCGACGAAAAGTTCCATCATGCATTCGAAACTCCCTGGCGCACCTTTGTCTGGCTTAACAAATGTTTCCGTTGGATTCTCTGGCGCCCCGGTTAGCAATCCTGTCTCTAGCCCTTTGCCCCTTACGATTGGCCCTCGTGAGCTGGAGGCTCCATTGATTCTATCTACTGGTTGTGGTGAGAATCTCCTGGGCTTGGATTTGTTAAAACGGTTATATGCGACTTTGTATTGCTCTCCTGAAGGAGTGGAGCTTACATTAGGTCGGAGAGTAATCTCTCCTATGTACTTGTCGATCGATAAATTCCCACTGGAATTGAGCTCCCTTCCTGCGTCTCTATGGGCCACAGGTCCCAATGACGTGGGCCTCTTGGACATCCCACCTTATATAATCAAACTGAAACCAAATGTGCGAATGCCACGTATACCACTGTATCGTATCTCCACTGAGGGAGAACGGGCGCTATTAACGATTGTACACGACCTGATCAAAAAGGATGTCATTGAAGAAACTCGAGGAAATGTGTGTAATAGTCCTGTACTACCAATTCTAAAACGAACTGATCCATCTAAACCTCCTGTGTATCGTTTCATAATCGATTTGAGAGAAGTAAATAAAATAGTGATTCCACAGTTCCCCGTGGTCCCTGATATCACGACTTTGTTGACTCTGATTCCAGCTTCTGCCTCCTGGTTCACGGTGATCGACCTAAAGAATGCTTTCTTTAGTGTCCCGATTGCTGAGGAAAGCAGAGACCTATTCGGATTCTCACTAGGTGGTCGCAGTTTTAGATTGAAACGCGCACCACAGGGCTATTGTGAGAGCCCGTCGATCTACAGTCAAGCCCTTAAAAGTCAACTTGATTTATTTGTACTACCGGCAGGCGCAGCCTTGATTCAGTACGTTGACGACCTGTTGGTAGCTGCGGATACCGAAGATATTTGTAGAACTGCTACAGTATCGTTGTTGCGGCATTTATGTGACTTACATCACAAGGTGTCACCTTCGAAGCTGCAATATTGTTGCCAAGAAGTAACCTACTTAGGTCACTTATTATCAAAAGAAGGGAGAAGGTTGACCCCAGAGAGAATTGCAGCGATTACCCGAATGACTGTGCCAAAAACTCAGAGAGATGTACGTGCCTTTCTAGGTATTACGTCATACTGCAGACAATGGATCCCAAATTTTTCACTATTGGCGAAACCATTGTTAACTCTCATGTGCAAGGATGTTCCGGTTGTTGCGGCATTTATGTGACTTACATCACAAGGTGTCACCTTCGAAGATGCAATATTGTTGCCAAGAAGTAACCTACTTAGGTCACTTATTATCAAAAGAAGGGAGAAGGTTGACCCCAGAGAGAATTGCAGCGATTACCCGAATGACTGTGCCAAAAACTCAGAGAGATGTACGTACCTTTCTAGGTATTACGTCATACTGCAGACAATGGATCCCAAATTTTTCACTATTGGTGAAACCATTGTTAACTCTCACGTGCAAGGATGTTCCGACTCCTTTGCCCTGGACTGAAGAGTGTCAAAAAGGTTTTTCAGAATTACGTGATGCGTTGTGTTCGGCTCCTGTGTTAGGTACTCCTGATTACAGTAAGCCGTTTACACTGTACGTTCACGAGAGGGATGGTTGTGCATTGAGTGTTCTGGCGCAACAATTTGGTGACAAACAGCGCCCATGCGCATATTTTTCTTCGACCTTAGACCCAGTAGCTAGAGCTTTGCCGAGTTGTTTAAGAGCAACAGCGGCAGCTGCGGCGTCCATTCGACAGTCCGCAGGTCTGGTCATGGATAGTATGCTTACGGTGATGGTCCCGCATGCAGTTGACACTCTCTTGAACCGAACGAAAACTCAACATTTGACGAGCGCAAGGTTGTCTGGGTATGAGCTGACGTTACTAGCTAGTCACATACGGATAAAACGGTGTAATGTGTTGAACCCAGCAACATTATTGCCGATCAACACGGAGTCAAGTGATGTAGCACCACATGACTGTTATCTGAGAACCGAAGAGGAAACAAAAGGTCGTATTGACCTAAAAGATACTCCATTGGTAGATCCAGATGGTACTTTGTATGTTGATGGTTCCTGTTTTAAGTTACCGAACGGTGATGTGACGACTGCGTATGCTGTGGTGACGTTGAGAACGGTTGTGGAATCTACAAGATTAAATCAGAACTCGGCTCAGGCAGCTGAGTTGATCGCCTTGACGAGAGCGTGTGTGTTGTCCAGAGGAAAGCGGGTGAATGTGTTCACAGACAGCCAGTATGCCTTTGGTGTGGCACATAGTTTTGGGCGATTGTGGAAAGAAAGAGGATTCTTAACGTCGCATGGCACAAAGATTCAGCATGGACAGCTTGTGAATGACCTTTTAGATGCACTCACATTGCCTAAACAGGTGGCCATAATTAAATGTAGTGTACATCGAAAAGTGACAGATGATGTTGGTCGTGGTAATGCGTTTGCAGATGAGACTGCTAAGGAGACAGCTAAAGATCTGACAAATCGAATGTATGTTACAAGTTCAGTGAGATGGCTTGCGGAGACTAGTATGTGTGTAGACACAGTGGAGAGTGTGAAGGAAATACAGAATGAGGCCACTGAGATGGAGAAGACTAAGTGGAAAGAAAGCACGGGAAAATTATACGAGGATGGATGTTGGGTTGATTTGTCAGAGAAACAGAGATGGATGTTACCGGATGCATATGTGCTTGCTGTTGTTACAATGGCCCATGGCACAGCACATATTAGCTCGAAGGGCATATGCAAGTTGTTGTCTCCTGTATGGAAGAATGAGGGGATTACTAAATGTGCAGAGAGAGTGGTTAAGAATTGCATGGTATGTTTGATGCATAATCCCGGTAAGGGCACCCCCACTCCACCTGGTCATTTTGCCCCTCCTACATGTCCTTTCGAAGTTATTCAGTTAGATTTCATCCACATGGAGAGATGCAACAATTTGAAGTATGTTTTAGTCGTGGTTTGTGCATTCTCCAGATGGATTGAAGCTTACCCTCTTAAGGATAATACTGCCCTATCCACAGCTAAAATTCTGCTCAAAGAGTATTTCCCCAGGTATGGCATGCCTCGGATTGTATGGTCGGACAACGGAAGTGAGTTTGTGGGAAGCGTGATGAAGAGTGTGTGTCGTGGTTTAGGAATATCCCAGAAATTCCATAGTGCTAATCATCCTCAGTCAGCGGGTTTGGTGGAAGGATACAATGGCACCCTGAAACTAAAACTTGCTAAAATTCAGGCAACAACTGGTTTATCATGGCCTGACGCTTTGCCTCTAGCTCTCTTACCGACCAGGGCTACTGTACACTCTCGAGTAGGGCTTAGCCCATATGAGATTGTGTTCGGTCGCCCAGCAAACATTTGGGGGGTTCCGAGGCCTAAAGAATTGAACAGACTTGAATATCCAATGTTAATTGATTATCTATATGATCTGACTGCTAAATTGAGTTTGATTCATCAACAGGTCTTTGAGGCTCTGCCGTCACGAACAGAGGGTCCTGGTCATCGGCTCCGACCAGGGGACTGGGTCCTCACCCGAAATTTCGGACGAAAACGCCATCTTGAGCCGAGATTTGTTGGACCCTTCCAGGTGCTACTAGCAACGAGGACGGCGGTTCGACTGGAGGGACGGAAACACTGGGTGCATGCCACCCACACCAAGAAGGTTCCGCTTCCTCTGCCGGCAAACACATGGATACGTAAAGGCTTTTCCTCGTCTGAAACTGACGTTCCCCAGCGTTTTGTCCCATTTAGCGAAGCTCAGACCATAGGGAACACTTCAGTTTTATCTGACACCCCTGTTGATTCCTCTCAAACAATTTCCCTTCCTTCAACATTGGGGAATACAAGTACTGAACAATTGCCTGGACAATCGAACACTCTTTCGCCATCCAATCCACTGTTTGAAGATCAGACTCGACCCGGGAGAAGTCGATACTTTCTTCGACCGCGCGTTAAGGACAAATAAAAGAGTTCTGTTTTTTTTATTCCCTTTTTGAATTTACAGTACCCCCTTACTGTTGTCATGAACATTGTGGACATTATATATTGTGTTTACCTTTTCTTTTCATGCAGCTAAGAGACTATTATTGAATTGATTCTAATTCATTTAACCTATCATCTGGGTTGGCCGTAGGGCCGTGCGGGTACTTCCTTCTGTTTAGCAGCTATCGACACTAGGTCGGTTTCTTTTGTCGATTTCTGGGAACTCCTGGGAGTTGGCAATCGCTACTCAGAACGAAGTGCGTCAAGAACGTCACGGACGGTTTTTAGAGGATGGACTTCTCGAAGCTGTCGGAAAGAGAGAAAATGTTGGCGCAAAGATCAAAAGTGTTTTGTACAAAATGTTTTCTATTTCAGATCTTTATGTTGTTCCTAACCATTTCAATGCTACTGGTGGGTGGAGTATATTTTGGGATTCAATTATTCTTACCTTCCATTTCACCTACTCCTCCTTCCTATAATCTGAATTTCGCTTCCACTGTTTCTCCACATTCCTTTCATCTCCTGCCCCAACATGAACAAGTCAGACGTGCAGAATTTAGAAACAATTCCTTTGTGCAACTTTTGCATCAGCACCAGTTGGTGGTAAATACAACAAACTGTTGGGTGTGTGGGCTAATGCCGCATACCATGGACAGGGGTATCCCATATTTGGTTCTTCCGTACAGCCCCCAAGGGTCAGCCCGGGCAGTCCAAACCATGTTCCGTAGTGCACTAGATTCTTACCCCCATCGAGAGCCACGCTCAGCAAACTTTGGTCTGGCCCGTATCACAAGTCTCTAATGATAGCTATTGCCGATCTAGATAGAGATATCTTCGATACGTCACTTATCCCAGAAGAAGAGGTGCAAACCTATAAGTACCTTAGTGAGGCTGAGTATAGTATATCAGTGGGTGATAGGCAGCTTAAAAGCTCATCTCCAATCTGGATTGTACCTCACCTAGGCCACTTTTGTCTACAAGGTCGTGGCCGAAATCCAAGAGCCCAGCTTGGGAAGAGTGCTTGTGTGGATACTTATGTTCTACCGATGCTCTCTTCCCCTGTCTTTCTGACTGCCAAGGGTACCTATTTTGTATGTTATGACCGAGCATACACGTGGTTACCTCATGACTTCTCAGGTACCTGCTACATTGCAAATCTCTTGCCCCCGACTTTCACTGTTGCTGCCGACTATCACAAAACAAGAGTTGTGAGAGGTGTCATTAGTAAAGAGGATACTTCCGGCCAAGAAGCAGGAGACTTCTTCAAGGGTTTTCTGCCGTTTTGGGGCCCTATGGTCAATAGCAGAAATCTGAGACAGTTAACTCGTGTAGTAGAGTCAACTGCTAACATAACTGCAAGCGCCCTTGGTAATCTGACAGCAGAGCTTCAAGCGGATAGGCTTATGACGTTACAGAACCGTATGGTTCTAGACGTCGTTCTAGCGGATAGAGGTGGTGTGTGTAAGGTCATCCATTCGAGCTGCTGCATATTCATACCTGATAACGCCCCAACGGTTTATCAAGCCATCTCCAAGTTGCATAAAATCTCGGAGTCCATACACGAGGACGAAGGAGATTGGACGCTTCTAGGATGGTTTTGGGGACTAATGTCGACTTGGGGTTGGAAGATTCTGATGATTATAGGGGTTGTTGTGACATTTCTGTTCACGTGTTGTCTGTGTGTACAGTGTGGTCCTGCCTTATGTGGCCTTTGCGCTACAACGTGTATAAGAAGGCCATCTGTTACCAAAGAGGCATTGATGGATAGAATTATGCTCCAACAACATCTGAATGATCTGATGAATATCGAGATCGACTCCGACTTCGACTAGTTCTTGCCTACATGAGGGCAAAAGGAGCGTCTGAGGTTCTGTGAGAATTGTTACGGTGTTCCGGGCATGAACGAATATGGGCAAGTAAGGTATCTATGAACCGTAAATGACGTGTTCAGTAAGTGTACGCATTTTCACTACACTACCTGGCATGGTTCGCCTTATTTACGTGTTTCTACATCTGAACCCTTGGGTTCCATTTTAGAAACGGCATCCATTTTGTTTCTTGCCCTCACGTAGTCAGCGAACAGGCAACTGTCCGCATCGTGACCTTTTAGTTCCCAAGCTTTACGGAAGAAGCATATTCCGTTCATGCGTCTTTTATGACTAGGGGAAGGACACTGCTAAGGCAATTGCCTCCGCTCGAAGGTGATTCTGCCGTGCCGGTCTATTGTTTCAGCCTCGCACATGCTGGGATCAAACCCCCTTTTTAAGCTACGATTACGCATCCAATATTAACCTCGCGCTACCTCTTCCCTGCTGTCTGACTTCCTTGCAGCTGTTCTTCTCTTTTTCTTTAGCTTATTTACAACTCAAGTGGAATGTACCTAATGGTGGGAAGATGTGCTTTCACAGTTGGAACTGGTGATGTTAATGTAATTATGTTCCGGGGTTCTGAATACATGAAAGCGACCCTTTTGAAGTCTTTTTCGTGGGAACTGGGTTGTAACCTTTTGTTCACATGTTTGTGCAATGGTAAAATCTTGTATAAAAGAGAGCGACTCACATATGCAATTGAAGCAGACTCTCAGAACTACACGTTGTTGTACTTCTCGTGACTTTTGCCTCCCTGCAGTAATAAACTCAGATCTTTGACGCCGAAGGAAGTCTCCCGTGTCTCTGTCCTTAGTGCGCCAGAACAGGTATCCCACGAAGGTTTTAGGTGTTGTTCCCTGGCACCGCTGGGCCTTAAATAGTCCAGTCCTTCAGTGGGACGGGTATGCTCAGACATGAGTCCCGTGCTCTCCATGCCACTGGAATCAAGTTATCCAGGCTGATGAGGGCTGAAAGCCCAAAACCGGTCCTTGTATGCTTGTTTCCAGTCCAGAGAGGAACTGGCTTGGCAGTTCGAGCTGGACTGTTCCCATGGGGCACAGGGTCAAGACTGATTTGCATATGGCTGGTTTCAAACTGGAATGGCATGGTGAGGAAAAAACCAATGGATTTAGGCCCAGATCTCTGTACTTGGGTGAATGTATGACATTGTTCTGCCTTCTGTCCATCACCTGTTGTTTTTGCAACTGTCACCCCGAGTGGGACGGGTATGCTCAGACATGAGTCCCGTGCTCTCCATGCCACTGAAATCAAGCTATCCAGGCTGATGAGGGCTGAAAGTCCGAAACCGGTCCTTGGATGCTTGTTTCCAGTCCAGGGAGGACTTGGCTTGGCAGTTCGGGCTGGACTGTTCCCAAGCCCAGTCGACCCCAGACGAGCACCGGTGTCTCTGATCTGGGAGCTCCGGGCAGCTCACCCAGCCGACCCCAGACGGCTATTATGGCCCTCGGGTCGGGTGCCTCGACCACTTCACCCAGGCTACCACGGTTGAATTCTTTCCCCCTCCCTTCCTTTGAAGAATTCTGTAAGACTGCTTACTCGGTGTCATCGGGGTCTCCGCTTGATCCGCTGCCCCCCAAGTTTTGGAAGGCCTTTCATGAAGAACTGTTCCCGCCTCTGTTTTCGATCTGTCTCCAATCCTTGGAGTCGGCGTCGGTCCCAGAAAGCTGGAAGTTAGCAGTTGTGTCGCCTCTGCTAAAAAATCCAACTTTGGATCCGGCTTGTCTCTCCAACTACAGGCCGATCTCCTTGCTTCCCTTTCCGATCAAGATCTTGGAAAAGTGGGTAACTCGCTCTCTCTCCGGCTTCCTGGAAAACATCGGGTGGTTCGACGAGGCCCAGTTTGGCTTCCGACCTGGACATGGGACGGAGACTGCACTGGTGACCGTGTTGGACAATCTGCGTTCGCGTGTCGACAGTGGTCGGGCAGCCTTTCTGGTGCTGCTCGACATGTCGGCCGCGTTCGACACGGTCTGCCATCGGACCCTGGTCCAGAGGTTGGAGGAGTGCGGGATCAGTGAGGGGGCTAGAGACTGGCTGCTTTCGTATCTTGAGGGCTGGCAACAGTTGGTTTCACTTCCGCCTTTCAGCTCGGAGCCAAGGAAAATAGGACAGGGGGTTCCACAGGGCTCGGCCATCAGCCCGATATTGTTCAACCTGTACCTCCGCCCTTTAGTCCAGCTAATAAAATCTTTTGGGGTCTCGGCATTTAATTATGCCGACGACACTCAGCTGGTGTTTTCCTTGGAAGGGAATAATGCAGTCTCGCTGAGCACCTTCCATCGCTGTATGGCAGCCACAGCGGACTGGCTACGAGCCAACTCCTTGCAATTCAACAGCTCGAAGACGGAGGTGCTCCACTGTTCTACTGACCGTATCCCGCGGGCTCTACCCACGGATTTTTGGCCGAGCACTTTTTCCGAACCAGTGCTGGCATCGGAGTCAGCACGTAATCTTGGGGTTATGTTTGGTCCTAATTTACAACTAGACCTACATGTCAACAAAACCACGGGAACATGTATGATGCTGATTCGCATGTTACGTAGAGTTTTGCCTCTTCTCCCTGCTCAGGCTAGGCCGGAAGTAGTCCGTGGGACTATATTAAGTCGGCTTGATTATTGCAATGGACTTCTCCTGGGGGCCCCAAAAAGCTTGATTGGGAAGCTTCAGAGGGTGCAGAATATAGCCGCTAAATTGGCCCTTTCTCGACCCAGGTCTAGCTCCTCCACTCTTGCGCTACGAGATCTGCATTGGCTCCCGGTAGATCTACGGGTCCAGTTTAAAGCGGCATGCTTGGTGTTTAGAGCTGTACACCTTTTGGGCCCTATCCCGGTGCAAAATATGTTTGCATGGTATTCGGCCCCACGGCTTTTGCGGTCGTCATCGGCTCACCTTTTGGTGGTGCCTAGGTTTCAAAGAGTGAGGATGGGCGGCCGCTCTTTTAGGGTGGCTGCAGCTAAATTATGGAACTCCCTCCCGCTCACTCTTAGGAGTTACAAGGACTATCTTCCGTTCAGGAAGGCCTTAAAGACACACCTTTTTCCTAAGTAATGGTTGCGCGACTGCTCTAGTCTAGTGCGTGGTTCTCTGATCAAAGCGCCAGGATGCCCTCTGGGTGACAGGCTTGCGCTCTATAAGTATATATTAAATAAAGTGGCACAGGGTCAAGACTGATTTGCACATGGCTGGGTTCAAACTGGAATGGCATGGTGAGCAAAAAAACGATGGATTTAGGCCCAGATCTCTATACTTGGGTGAATGTATAACATTTCTGCATTCTGTCCATCACCTGTTGTTTTTGCAATTGTCACCCCGAGTGGGACGGGTATGCTCAGACGTGAGTCCTGTGTTCTCCATCCATGCCACTGGAATCAATCTATCCAGGCTGATGAGGACTGAAAGCCGGAAACCGGTCCTTGGATGCTTTTTTCCAGTCCAGGGAGGACCTGGCTTGGCAATTCGGGCTGGACTGTTCCCATAGTGCACAGAGTCAAGACTGATTTGCATATGGCTGGGTTCAAACTGGAATGGCATGGTGAGCAAAAAAACAATGGATTTAGGCCCAGATCTCTGTACTGGGGTGAATGTATGACATTGCTCTGCATTCTGTCCATCACCTGTTGTTTTCGCAATTGTCCCTCCGAGTGGGATGGGTATGCTCAGACGTGAGTCCCGTGCTCTCCATGCCACTGGAATCAAGCTATCTATGTTGATGAGGGCTGATAATCCGAAACCGTTCCCTGGATGCTTGTTTTCAGTCCAGAGAGGAACTGGCTTGGCAGGTCGAGCTGGACTGTTCCCCTGGGGCACAGGGTTAAGACTGATTTGCATATGGCTGGTTTCAAACTGGAATGGCATGACAAGCAAAAAAACTATGGATTTAGGCCCAGATCTCTGTACTGGGGTGAATGTATGACATTGTTCTGCATTCTGTCCATTACCTGTTGTTTTTGCAACTGTCACCCCGAGTGGGACGGGTATGCTCAGACGTGAGTCCTGTGCTCTCCATGCCACTGAAATCAAGCTATCCAGGCTGATGAGGGCTGAATGCCCGAATCCGGTCCTTGGATGCTTGTTTCCAGTCCAGGGAGGACCTGGCTTGGCAATTCGGGCTGGACTGTTCCCATGGGGCACAGGATCAAGACTGATTTGCATATGGCTGGGTTCAAACTGGAATGGCACGGTGAGCAAAAAAACAATGGATTTAGGCCCAGATATCTGTACTGGGATGAATGTATGATATTGTTCCGCATTCTGTCCATCACCTGTTGTTTTTGCAATTGTCACTCCGAGTGGGACGGGTATGCTCAGACATGAGTCCCGTGCTCTCCATGCCACTGGAATCAAATTATCCAGGCTGATGAGGGCTGAAAGCCCGAAACAGGTCCTTGTATGCTTGTTTCCAGTCCAGAGAGGAACTGGCTTGGCAGTTCGAGCTGGACTGTTCCCATGGGGCACAGGGTCAAGACTGATTTGCATATGGCTGGTTTCAAACTGGAATGGCATGATGAGCAAAAAAACTATGGATTTAGACCCAGATCTCTGTACTGGGGTGAATGTATGACATTGTTCTGCATTCTGTCCATCACCTGTTGTTTTTGCAACTGTCACCCCGAGTGGGACGGGTATGCTCAGACATGAGTCCTGTGCTCTCCATGCAACTGAAATCAAGCTATCCAGGCTGATGAGGGCTGAAAGCCCGAATCCGGTCCTTGGATGCTTGTTTCCAGTCCAGGGAGGACCTGGCTTGGCAGTTCGGCTGGACTGTTCCCATGTGGCACAGGGTCAAGACTGATTTGCATACGGCTGGGTTCAAACTGGAATGGCATGGTGAGGAAAAAAACAATGGATTTAGGCCCAGATCTCTGTACTTGGGTGAATGTATGAAATTGTTCTGCCTTCTGTCCATCACCTGTTGTTTTTGCAACTGTCACCCCGAGTGGGACGGGTATGCTCAGACGTGAGTCCCGTGCTCTCCATGCCACTGAAATCAAGCTATCCAGGCTGATGAGGGCTGAAAGCCCGAAACCGGTCCTTGGATGCTTGTTTCCAGTCCAGGGAGGACCTGGCTTGGCAGTTTGGGCAGGACTGTTCCCATGTGGCACAGGGTCAAGACTGATTTGCATACGGCTGGGTTCAAACTGGAATGGCATGGTGAGCAAAAAAACAATGGATTTAGGCCCAGATCTCTGTACTGGGGTGAATTTATAACATTTCTGCATTCTGTCCATCACCTGTTGTTTTTGCAATTGTCAGCCTGAGTGGGACGGGTATGCTGAGACGTAAGTCCCGTGCTCTCCATGCCACTGGAATCAATCTATCCAGGCTGATGAGGGCTGAAAGCCCGAAACCAGTCCTTGGTTGCTTGTTTCCAGTCCATGGAGGACCTGGCTTGGCTGTTCGGGCTGGACTGTTCCCATGGGGCACAGGGTCAAGACTGATTTGCATATGGCTGGTTTCAAACTGGAATGGCATGGTAAGCAAAAAAAAACGATGGATTTAGGCCCAGCTCTATGTACTGGGGTGAATGTATGACATTGTTCTGCATTCTGTCCATCACCTATTGTTTTTGCAATTGTCACCCCTAGAGGGACGGGTATGCTCAGACGTGAGTCCCGTGCTCTCCATGCCACTGGAATAAAGCTATCCAGGCTGGTGAGGGCTGAAAGCCTGAAACCGGTCTTTGGATGCTTGTTTCCAGTCCAGGGAGGACTTGGCTTGGCAGTTCCGGATGGACTGTTCCCATGGGGCACAGGGTCAAGACTGATTTGCACATGGCTGGGTTCAAACTGGAATGGCATGGTGAGCAAAAAAACGATGGATTTAGGCCCAGATCTCTATACTTGGGTGAATGTATAACATTTCTGCATTCTGTCCATCACCTGTTGTTTTTGCAATTGTCACCCCGAGTGGGACGGGTATGCTCAGACGTGAGTCCTGTGTTCTCCATCCATGCCACTGGAATCAATCTATCCAGGCTGATGAGGACTGAAAGCCGGAAACCGGTCCTTGGATGCTTTTTTCCAGTCCAGGGAGGACCTGGCTTGGCAATTCGGGCTGGACTGTTCCCATAGTGCACAGGGACAAGACTGATTTGCATATGGCTGGGTTCAAACTGGAATGGCATGGTGAGCAAAAAAACAATGGATTTAGGCCCAGATCTCTGTACTGGGGTGAATGTATGACATTGCTCTGCATTCTGTCAATCACCTGTTGTTTTCGCAATTGTCCCTCCGAGTGGGATGGGTATGCTCAGACGTGAGTCCCGTGCTCTCCATGCCACTGGAATCAAGCTATCCAGGCTGATGAGGGCTGATAGTCCGAAACAGGTCCCTGGATGCTTGTTTTCAGTCCAGGGAGGAACTGGCTTGGCAGTTCGAGCTGGACTGTTCCCCTGGGGCACAGGGTCAAGACTGATTTGCAAATGGCTGGTTTCAAACTTGAATGGCATGACAAGCAAAAAAACGATGGATTTAGGCCCAGATCTCTGTACTGGGGTGAATGTATGACATTGTTCTGCATTCTGTCCATTACCTGTTGTTTTTGCAACTGTCACCCCGAGTGGGACGGGTATGCTCAGACGTGAGTCCTGTGCTCTCCATGCCACTGAAATCAAGCTATCCAGGCTGATGAGGGCTGAATGCCCGAATCCGGTCCTTGGATGCTTGTTTCCAGTCCAGGGAGGACCTGGCTTGGCAATTCGGGCTGGACTGTTCCCATGGGGCACAGGATCAAGACTGATTTGCATATGGCTGGGTTCAAACTGGAATGGCACGGTGAGCAAAAAAACAATGGATTTAGGCCCAGATATCTGTACTGGGATGAATGTATGATATTGTTCCGCATTCTGTCCATCACCTGTTGTTTTTGCAATTGTCACTCCGAGTGGGACGGGTATGCTCAGACATGAGTCCCGTGCTCTCCATGCCACTGGAATCAAGTTATCCAGGCTGATGAGGGCTGAAAGCCCGAAACCGGTCCTTGTATGCTTGTTTCCAGTCCAGAGAGGAACTGGCTTGGCAGTTCGAGCTGGACTGTTCCCATGGGGCACAGGGTGAAGACTGATTTGCATATGGCTGGTTTCATACTGGAATGGCATGATGAGCAAAAAAACTATGGATTTAGACCCAGATCTCTGTACTGGGGTGAATGTATGACATTGTTCTGCATTCTGTCCATCACCTGTTGTTTTTGCAACTGTCACCCCGAGTGGGACGGGTATGCTCAGACGTGAGTCCCGTGCTCTCCATGCCACTGAAATCAAGCTATCCAGGCTGATGAGGGCTGAAAGCCCGAAACCGGTCCTTGGATGCTTGTTTCCAGTCCAGGGAGGACCTGGCTTGGCAGTTCGGGCTGGACTGTTCCCATGTGGCACAGGGTCAAGACTGATTTGCATACGGCTGGGTTCAAACTGGAATGGCATGGTGAGCAAAAAAACTATGGATTTAGGCCCAGATCTCTGTACTGGGGTGAATGTATAACATTTCTGCATTCTGTCCATCACCTGTTGTTTTTGCAATTGTCACCCCGAGTGGGACGGGTATGCTGAGACGTGAGTCCCGTGCTCTCCATGCCACTGGAATCAATCTATCCAGGCTGATGAGGGCTGAAAGCCCGAAACCAGTCCTTGGATGCTTGTTTCCAGTCCATGGAGGACCTGGCTTGGCAGTTCGGGCTGGACTGTTCCCATGGGGCACAGGGTCAAGACTGATTTGCATATCGCTGGGTTCAAACTGGAATGGCATGGTGAGCAAAAAAAAACGATGGATTTAGGCCCAGCTCTATGTACTGGGGTGAATGTATGCCATTGTTCTGCATTCTGTCCATCACCTGTTGTTTTTGCAATTGTCACTCCGAGTGGGACGGGTATGCTCAGACGTGAGTCCAGTGCTCTCCATGCCACTGGAATCAAGCTATCAAGGCTGATGAGGGCTGAAAGCCCGAAACTGGTCCTTGTATGCTTGTTTCCAGTCCAGGGAGGAACTGGCTTGGCAGTTCGAGCTGGACTGTTCCCCTGGGGCACAGGGTCAAGACTGATTTGCATGTGGCTGGTTTCAAACTGGAATGGCATGACAAGCAAAAAAATGATGGATTGAGGCCCAGATCTCTGTACTGGGGTGAATGTATGACATTGTTCTGCATTCTGTCCATTACCTGTTGTTTTTGCAACTGTCACCCCGAGTGGGACGGGTATACTCAGACATGAGTCCTGTGCTCTCCATGCGACTGAAATCAAGCTATCCAGGCTGATGAGGGCTGAAAGCCCGAATCTTGTCCTTGGATGCTTGTTTCCAGTCCAGGGAGGACCTGGCTTGGCAGTTCGGGCTGGACTGTTCCCATGCGTCACAGGGTCAAGACTGATTTGCATTTGGCTGGGTTCAAACTGAAATGGCATGGTGAGCAAAAAAAAATGGATTTAGGCCCAGATATCTGTATTGGGGTGAATGTATGACATTGTTCCGCATTCTGTCCATCACCTGTTGTTTTTGCAATTGTCACTATGAGTGGGACGGGTATGCTCAGACGTGAGTCCCGTGCTCTCCATGCCACTGAAATCAAGCTATCGAGGCTGATGAGGGCTGAAAGCCCGAAACCGGTCCTTGGATGCTTGTTTCCTGTCTAGGGAGGCCCTGGCTTGGCAGTTCGGGCTGGACTGTTCCCATGGGGCACAGGGTCAAGACTGATTTGCATATGGTTGGGTTCAAACTGGAATGGCATGGTGAGGAAAAAAACAATGGATTTAGGCCCAGGTCTCTGTACTTGGGTGAATGTATGACATTGTTCTGCCTTCTGTCCATCACCTGTTGTTTTTGCAACTGTCACCCCGAGTGGGACGGGTATGCTCAGACGTGAGTCCCGTGCTCTCCATGCCACTGAAATCAAGCTATCCAGGCTGATGAGGGCTGAAATCCCGAAACCGGTACTTGGATGCTTGTTTCCAGTCCAGGGAGGACCTGGCTTGGCAGTTCAGGCTGGACTGTTCCCATGTGGCACAGGGTCAAGACTGATTTGCATTCGGCTGGGTTCAAACTGGAATGGCATGGTGAGCAAAAAAACAATGGATTTAGGCCCAGATCTCTGCACAGGGGTGAATGTATAACATTTCTGCATTCTGTCCATCACCTGTTGTTTTTGCAATTGTCACCCCGAGTGGGACGGGTATGCTGAGACGTAAGTGCCGTGCTCTCGATGCCACTGGAATCAATCTATCCAGGCTGATGAGGGCTGAAAGCCCGAAACCAGTCCTTGGATGCTTGTTTCCAGTCCATGGAGGACCTGGCTTGGCTGTTTGGGCTGGACTGTTCCCATGGGGCACAGGGTCAAGACTGATTTGTATATGGCTGGGTTCAAACTGGAATGGCATGGTGAGCAAAAAAAACGATGGATTTAGGCCCAGCTCTATGTACTGGGGTGAATGTATGACATTGTTCTGCATTCTGTCCATCACCTATTGTTTTTGCAATTGTCACCCCGAGAGGGACGGGTATGCTCAGACGTGAGTCTCGTGCTTTCCATGCCACTGGAATCAAGCTATCCAGGCTGATTAGGGCTGAAAGCGTGAAACAGGTCCTAGGATGCTTGTTTCTAGTCCAGGGAGGCCCTGGCTTGGCAGTTCGGAATGGACCGTTCCCATGGGGCACAGGGTCAAGACTGATTTGCATATGGCTGGGTTCAAACTGGAATGGCATGGTGAGCAAGAAAAATGATGGATTTAGGCCTAGATCTCTGTACTGGGGTGAATGTATGACATTGTTCTGCATTTTGTCCATCACCTGTTGTTTGTGCAATTGTCACCCCGAGTGGGACTGGTATGCTCAGACGTGAGTCCTGTGCTCTCCATGCCACTGGAATCAAGCTATCCAGACTGATGAGAGCTGAAAGCCCGAAACCGGTCCTTGGATGCTTGTTTCCAGTCTATGGAGGACCTGGCTTGGCAGTTCTTGATGGACTGTTCCCATGGGGCACAGGGTCAAGACTGATTTGCATATGGCTGGGTTCAAACTGGAATGGCATGGTGAACCAAAAAACGATGGATTTAGGCCCAGATCTCTGTACTGGGGTGAATGTATGACATTATTCCTCATTCTGTCCATCACCTGTTGTTTTTGCAATTGTCACACCGAGAGGGACGGGTATGCTCAGACGTGAGTCCCATGCTCTCCATGCCACTGGAATCTAGCTATCCAGGCTGATGAGGGCTGAAAGCCCGAAACCGGTCCTTGGATGCTTGTTTCCAGTCCAGGGAGGACCTGGCTTGGACTTTCGGGCAGGACTGTTCCCATTGGGTACAGTGTCAAAACTGATTTGCATATGGCTGGGTTCAAACTGGAATGACATGGTGAGCAAAAAAACAATGGATTTACGCCCAGATCTCTGTACTGGGGTGAATGTATGACATTGTTCTGCATTCTGTCCATCAACTATTGTTTTTGCATTTGTCACACCGAGTGGGACGCGTATGTTCAGACGTGCGTCCCATGCTCTCCACGCCACTGGAGTCAAGCTATCGTGGCTGAAGATGGCTGATAGCCAGAAATCGGTCCTAGGATGCATGATTCCGGTCCAGGGAAGACATGGCTTGGCAGTTCGGGCTGGACTGTTCCCATGAGGCACAGCGTCAAGGCTGAGTTGCATATGGCCATGTCTGAACTGGGGTGGTGTGGTGAGCAAAAAAAGATGGATTTAGGCCCAGATCTCTGTACTGGGGTGAATGTATGACATTGTTCTGCATTCTAGGCTGATATTTAAAAAACCTAGAAATGCCCATGCCTCTCCCCTGATGCAGGAGTTACACTGGCTGCCAGTTCGCCAGCGAATCATTTTCAAAGGAATGTGCATTGCTCACAAGGCTTTGTATGGAAAAGCCCCAAAATACCTGAAATCCCGACTATCCCCCTACATACCGGGTAGGACTTTGCGTTCGTCGGATGCTACTCTTCTGTCCCAGCCCCGCTTCAAATTGACCACGGTGGGGGGCCGTGCCTTCTCCAACACGATCCCAGCTTTATGGAACAAATTGGATCCAGAGCTCAGGAAGGAGAGCAATCTACTTTCCTTCAGAAAGAAACTTAAAACCGTACTATTTAAACAAGCCTGGAGCAGGTCTTAGGTGCATAGCTGGTTTCCAAGTGAATTTAACATCTATCATGTAAATCTGGTCAGACCGCGCTTAGAGACCCCTGTGGTTATAACGCGCCATACAAATTAAATAAATAAATAAAATAAATAAAATTCTGTTCTTCAACTGTTGTTTTTGCATTTGTCACCCTGAGTTTGACGGGTATGCTCAGACGTGAGTCCCGTGCTCTCCACGCCACTGAAGTCAAGCTATCCTTGCTGAAGACGGCTGATAGCCAGAAACTGGTCCTAGGATGCAGGATGCTTTATTCCGGTCCAGGGAAGACATGGCTTGGCAGTTTGGGCTGGACTGTTCCCATGAGGCACAGGGTCAAAGCTCATTTGCATATGGCCATGTCTGAACTGGGGTGGTGTGGTGAGCATAAAAACGATGGATTTAGGCCCAGATCTCTGTACTGGATTGAATGAATGACGTTCTGCATTCTGTCCATCAACTGTTGTTTTTGCATCTTTTAGCCCAGCAATTCTAAGCGTACTTACAGTAACATGTATTTCTTTCCATAGGAATCCATTATGTAGTTTTCAGCAGAAAAGTTTCGAAGTGTTGATTGTTGAAACGTACAAATATTCCTCTAAAATCAGCCGAACTACGAATTCCGATTTACTCACCTGTTATCAGGAGTGATCTCAGTGCTGTTTCTTTTAGCCCAGCACTGACCATGAAAAGTAATTCTAACCATACTTACCAGTAACTTGTATTTCCTTCCATAGGAATCCATTGTCTGGTTTTCACCAGAAAAGTTTCTAAGTGTCTATTTTCACAAACTACAAATATTCCTAAAAAACGCCTGTATGACTTAAACGTATTCTTTCAACTGTTTACAGGAGATGCACCAGTGCTGAATCCAGGATCCACCACTGAGTAAGAAAAAGTAACGATAACACTAGTTACCTGCTAAGTGAATTTCCTTCAATAGGGTAACATTGAGTGGTTTCACTTGGAGTTTTGGAACTTTAAAATATTCACCTAAAATCATCCGAACAACGAATTCCGATTTACTCACTTGTTATCAGGAGAGAACCCAGTGCGGCGTCTTTTAGCCCAGCACTGACCCTGAAAAGTAATTCTAAGCGTACTTACAGTAACAACTTGTATTTCCTTCCATAGGAATCCATTGAGATGTCATCAGTGATGTCACTGACCATGTCATGAATGATGTAATATGTGACATCATCACCAGTGGATTGCGGGCGTGAGAGAGACAGTTAGTACAACTAACTATAACGGAGGAATTTCAATGGTTTTGTATGAGTGAAATGTCCAGCTAACTATAACACCCCTGAAACCTATGGTTTTTTTCAATGAATTTCTAAGGTTTTTTTAAATGATAATTCCTAACTATAGCCTTCTTGAAACTTATGTTTTTTTCAGTGAATTTAAAATTTATTTTAATTGACAATTCCTAACTATAAGCTGCCTGAAACCTATGTTTTTTTCAGTGAATTTCAAAGGTTTTAAAAAAGATAATTTCTTAGTGCAATGTTGAACATTTCCCCATATTTTCAACAAGAAACCAAATCTGCAATGTTACCTATAAAAACAGGCAATAGTTCCACTTACCACTAACAAATTAACATCAACATTTAACTAGTGTAAGGATGTCGACTATGTACTGCATGAATTACGCCCAACTCACACCCATATTTAAAGTTCAATATGTGATAGAGGTTCTAGTTATACACTTCCGACACCAAAGAAAATAACAATACCCAACGCCACCACCACCACAACTACCCCCCCCAACCCCTCCCTCCCACTACCTCAGAGGCAGCGCAAAACAGGACAACGGACCTTTCCAAAATAATATATCCCCTCAACAGTACACTAGCTCAATCTACAGAGATGTGGCAACCAAGTATGTATAAGGGAAAGAGCTCGAACATCAACAATAATGTACACAACGCTAAGACTACCAGTGAAATACTATACACAATTCACTATACAAACCAAAAACTTTTCCGTGTGTATATATATATATATATATATATATATATATATATACCATTGATATGTGTAGTGTACTGAATAGTGAACGCAACCATATTATCTCAGACACTCGGGAATATTTCGGTCATGTAGCTGTGTTCACCCCCCCTTTGAAACAGAAGCTGAGTGGGCTAGTCCAACGTAAACAACATCAACGTAAGTCTATAAATAATTAGGCTACGCCTTGGGCGTGGTTTACTTCTGCAAAGAGAAGAGACTGCGCTGCAGCGAAGGTTCGCCCCTGCCACGTTGCTGCCGCCATGACCGCGTGCCTCCTCGATACAGGCCTATTGCGAACTCAGCGCCACAGCACCGCAGACTTATGTCTGTATCGACTACAGTCTTCAATCTACACTGGGGACAGCAGGGTTTACAACTTGAATTCAACTTCGGATCAAAATTTGTCGTCGGTATCTGTGCTGAGAACTGCCTTCAATCTACTCTGCGGTTAGTAGAATTGACAACTTGATACCAGTTGTGCATCAGCACTACAGAAAACATTTAAGTCAGTCTCGATTTATTTAAAGTAGAGACAATTGTACTATTTCCTCAGCTTTTGTTAAAGTTTGAACAGTAGGAAATTCAGCCTTCATTTATTTAATGCAGAGACAATTACCGACAGCATTCAACGTAGCCTTGATTTATGTAAGGCAGAGACAATTTTGTTAATGGATGCCACACAAAACATTCCTCAGTGTCTGTACTAAGCACTGCCTTCAAATGTACACTGCGATCATCAGAGTTTACCACTTGATACCACAAGCGCATCAGCACTACAGACAACATTGAATTCATTCTCGATTTATTTAAGGCAGAGACAATTCTACTGTGTAATCCGATTTTCTTAATGTATGTGACAAAAAAGCATTTGTCGATATTTCTGTGGAATACTGCCATAAATGTACGCTGTGGACAGCAGGGTTCACAACTTGAATTCAGCTTTCCATCTACACTACGGACAGTAGGGAATTCAGCCTTGATTTATGTAATGCAGAGACAATTCTACTGTATGTGTTCTGATTTTTTTAACATAAGTCACAAAAATCATTCGTCGATATCTGTACTGACAACTGCCTTCGATCTACATTGTGAGGGCTCACGATTCAGGTTGAATGGTGATTGCACATGACACATTCTAATAGCCAAGAGACATTGTACCAGTGTAACCCGCCCAAACCACGAATCATCGCAGGGTGCGCACACGCTGAGTTCTTCATGTAGCACAAACTCACTGCACCACAAGCCATCTCCACGTGGCCTTGTTAAAGCAGAATTCACCAGGCAAAATACATTGCTCCCAGTGCAGCCTGCCCGGACCACGCATCATCGCAGGTTACGTACACACTCAGTGCCAGAGGTACCAGTAATTCACTGCACCATAATTCATCACCACATGGCCGTATTCAGGCACAATTCAATAGAGAAAAGACATTAATACGAATACAGCTCCCCCTTTACCACTCATTATCGCAGGGTATGTACAAGCTCAGCGCCAAAGATACTACTAACTCACTGCACCATAAATCATAGCAAAGAAGAGTGAACAGTTTTATGTCAGTAATGAGGCATAGTATCACTTTTAAATAGAATTCATGCAGAATTCAATTGACAAAAGACATTGCTTCAATTACTGTGCCTCCCCCAACCACGCATCATCGCAGGGTACGTGCACGCTAAGCGCCAAAGGTACTACTAACTCAGTGCACCACAAATCATCGCCACGTGATCGTATTGAGTCAGATGTCTTATTTAGAAGAAAATATATCATAGTTTTTAGAGATGTACTGCAATTTACTCCAGTGAAAGGACAAAGAATATTTATAAGAAAACTTGATTTTAAAGACTTTGCTACCATTGGGTCCTACTCGGAACACGCATCATCGCAGGCTCCACAGAACTTTGTTGCTTCAGTTGCCACTAACTCTGTGTACCACTTATCATCGCTGGCTGCACACACACTAAATTACCAATACTGTGAAGCTCTAATCAATGCCATGTGGTCGTGGGATCTTGCTAACCGCTGCCTCCTGCCTACACTGCGGTCATCAGAACTCACAATTAATTACACTATTGATTTATTATTTGCAGAGTACAATACCAAACTAAGTATACAATATCCCTTTATTATGCTTCCTTTAACAACTTCATTTATACCACTTATAGATTTAATTGAATAATAAATTTCACATTGCAAGTGCAAAGGTACACTTAATGATAGTCTATACTGTGGATAGCATAGGTCACAATTTGAACCTCACTTTTTCTTCTTTGGAAACCTGAATTTCTTTTTTGGAGACAAAAATGGCTACACCACTGGAAGAATCATCTGATTCTGATCATTTTGTTGCTGAAGAATTCATAACCATCGATGGTACTTTTTTTTCCCCCTCAAAGTACATACAGTTCAGTATGCAACAGTCAATGCTTTGAATGCAGCCCATTCACACCACGCATCATCGCAGGGTGAGCACACGCTAAACACCAGATGTAGCACTAACTCAGTACACCATAAATAATCACCACAAGGCTTTATTAAGGCAAAATTCTGTAGTTAAAAAACATTATCCCGGGCGGGGGGTGCAGCACGGGTTGCACTGCGCACCTGCTTTTTGTCAACCTATTGTGGTGGGCTGGCGACGTCCGATCTCCTGTCCTACTATCAGGCCTCCCATCTGTTGATTCTGAATGAATGGTGGTATGGAGATAGAAGGAACCCAGCGTATGCTCTTGAGTGCTATCTTATGGGGACCGATACTCTGCACACTATATTGTATTCGGCGCAGTTGAGGAGGCGGTTGCTGCAGGCTACCCAGGTGGTCTTTCAGGGCTGGAGGCAGTTGCTGCGTCGTATGGGATGATGGGGTATGCTAATGGAGGAGACCCCCCCTATGGCATAATGGTCGTCTCCCTGCCCTGGCGTGATGTGATGTCTGGCACGGCCCTTAAATCGTTTCAGGATCTTAGCGAGGAATATGGCATGCCTCGAACCCAATTCTTCAAATATTTACAATTCCGCCATGCCATTGCATCTAGTCTGGAGGGACTTGACTCCTTCCCTGAATTTAGCACACTAGAGGCGAAGGTATTTATGGGGGACCTAGAGGATAAGAAAATATCCCGCATCTACTAGATTCTAGTTACACATTGTTCATCTTCCCTACACAAATTGAGGGAGTCCTGGGAAAGGGATGTCGGAACGTTGGAAGAGGAAGATTGGCGGGAGGCCCTTGAAGCCCCCCGAGATGCAGCTATTGCAATACGCCTGAGGCTCATCCAATTCAAATACCTCCACAGAGCTTATTACACTAGGGAGAGGCTGTGGCGGATGGGTCTGATTGCGTCTCCTGACTGTTTGAGGTGCGGTCGAGAGGTGGGCACCCTATTCCACACGGTATGGAGCTGTAGTGTCTTGGGTAGGTTCTGGAAGGGGGTGTGGGACTGTTTGTCTGAAGTGTTGGGATGGGAACTTCCACGTACCCCACAATTAGGTCTCTTGCATGTTCTAGAGGGGGTGGGAGGTAACATATTTAAAAGGCATCTGCTGCTATTGGGCCTTACCGTCCCCAAGAGAGATGTGGCCCAAGCTTGGAAGGAAACCCGGGCACCTCCAATAGTGGTGTGGAAGAAGGGGCTGGATTTTTGTATGGAGTTGTAGCGTCCTATTTTTGAGGCCCGTGGCTGCCCTAGGAAACACTACAAAATATGGGCGGACTATAGGGGTCTGTGGTTGGATCCACCGGCAGAGCGTGCAGATTGTTCAGAAGTACAGGCCGGGGGCCGGAATTGAGGAACTGTGTACACTGTTTTACATGCGAAACTCGTTGTGAATGAGACGATATCGTGCGGTGGGCTAGGGAGGGATCAGGGGTGGGGGAGTTGGCGGTGGGGGTGGGGAATAGGGGGGGAGAGGGAAGCCGAAAAGATGTATAGATTGCCAGTCATTTGCTGCTGTTGTTACGTTTGCAGTTTTCTCCTGATTGTGGAGGGCTGCACTTTGGGTGTGATCGATCAATAACTTTTGTTTTGAAAAAAAAAACATTATCCCCAGTGCGGCCTATCCGGACTACACATCATCGCAGGTTACATACACACCCACTCCCAAAGGTACTAATAACTCAGTGTACCATAATTCATTGCCACATGGCCGTATTCAGGTAGAATTTAACGGATTCTTCAGTCATTATTTATAAACTGCAGTACCAAACAAAGTAACGTCCCTCAAACCTACACAAAATCCCCACATTGCCTTACTAAGCCAGAATTCACAAGACAAAAAACATTACTATCAGTATGGCCTGCCAAACCACACATCATTGAAGGGTCCACAGAACCTTGTTGTTTCACGTACTACTAACTCAGTGAAAACCAAACTAAGTATAACCTCTATCAAACCCTACACAATATTCCTTTAGTATGCTTCCTTCAAATTTTGTTTTACATCACTTATAGATGTAGTTAAATAATAAAATCCACGCTGCATACATGTTCGATCTTCCACTTCAATCATGATTGCAGATGATGCACTCAACCCTAAGATCTACACTGCGGACAGCAGGGTTTACAACTTGAATTCATCTTTGCATCTACACTATAGACAGTATTTAATGCAGAGCCAATTGTGCTGTATGTGTTCAGATTTTGTTAAAATAAGTGAAAAAAAAACATTGTTCTGTAACTGTACTGACTACTAGCTTCTATGTACATTGTGCAGAGTAGGGTTCACAACTTGAATTTACCTTTTCATCTACACTACAGTCAGCATTAAATCCAGGCTCGATTGATTTAAAGCAGATAAAAAAATAGTGCTGTTGCACTGCTAGTATGTGCAAGCACCTTCAATAGCTGCATCGTGTGAACTATGATAACAAAGAATGTAGAAGATTGCGCCAAAATGTACCTCCACCACCAGCAATACCAAGAACCCCAGGGGTATCACCTTCAACATCACCACCAGACATACGTCCCCAATTTGTGAAAGTTACAGTGCACTACGTGAAGAGGAATCATTTAATTTCTTATAGGGAGCAATCAGTACACCTAGTTTGCACAGCAATTGATAACCATCGATGCTAGTTTTTATTCCCCCTTTCATATAGTCCAGTATGCAACAGTGAATGATTTCAGTGCAGCCCGCTCAGACCACGCATCATCGCAGTGTGAGCACACGATAAACACCAGACATACCACTAACTCAGTACACTGCAAATAATTGCCACATGCCCTTGTTAAGGCAAAATTCAACAGTCAAACCACAATTTTACCAGTGCAGTCTGCATCATCGCAGGCTCCACACAAATTTTTAAAACTCCAGCACAGTAACTGTTCCGATTAGCAACATAGTGTGGTGAACTTCTAACCTTTGTGCTCATTTAAGTGTTCCATGAACCGTTACTATGGTAACAGGCAGAAAACCGTTTGGGGGTAGGGTTGAAAGGTACTGGCTGTACAGAAACTGTTATATTTGCCCAGGACACTCTACATTACAGAAAGGAAAGCAAAGTAAAACAGAACACTGTGTACCAGATTTACAACCCCCTTGCACCACTTTCGCATCGCTTTTCCCATCTTAAAAGTGATGCAATAGTAATGCAATGAACTTGTAAATCTGCCTCTATGGACATTACGAGCAAAATAAGTACACAACTCATTCAATTCTTTATCGATCACAATTAGACAGTGTTACTTCACGATTCACAATGAACTTCAATAAACTTTAAATGGGAGACGAGAATGTCGACATTACAAAACTTAGTGGCATATTTACAAAGACAGAGTTACAATTGTTGTCGCTTTAACGCCTGCAAACTACAACAAAAATGCTTAAAATGGACTTCAAAATCCTTTGCTATCTTACCGGAAGATTTTTTCAACATTGCTGTTTCCTATACAAGACAGAGAGCCACCCCCCGGGGCTATAAAATAAATGGTTGTGGGGGGCTCCAAGGCCCCACCTGCAAAATTAGAAGTGTGGGGGCCTCAACGACCACCCTCAAGCCCCGGGAACCAATACTCCTAGGGATTTGTGTATTGTGTGAGGCAGACTGCGTGGCCCTCTGCCTGGACCCCTCAAGGGCCCTGGGAACTGCCGCGCCCCAGGGCCATTTCCTGCAGTGTCCCAGGGTGCCTACCCCCGGGACACTGCTGTTTGCTATGAGAAGGCGGGAGTCTTGCAGCTCCCGCCCTCCCATAGCAAAGTTAGTTTGCATTTTGAAAGACACAGCAGTGAAATCTGTTCTCACTTTCAAAATCCAAACCAGATTGGTTTTCCACATGCAAGTTAGCATCTCCCCATGTGGAAAACCAATGCCGGCTCCCGAAGGACGCAAGGAGCAGGCGGGACCATGGGGGCATAAAATGTCATAATTTTGGCCCCAGTATTTGGCCCCAGTATTTAGCCCCCCCCCCGCTAAATTTATTTATTTCACGGCAGAGTGAGCGCACCGTACAGGCACCTGCCGGGTCTTTTAAAAAAAAAAAATTGTGGGCCCTGGTGGGCCTTCTGGGACCCCCTACGCAGGTCTAGAGGGTAAAATTATTTCAACCCTTCCCCCTTTCTACGTTTTGCACACATATTCCACTGACTTCCTCAGCCTTGCTTCTATAGAGGCACAAAATGGCTGCCAACAGTTCCTGCTTTTGAATGTTGACAACCACTTGACAGCCAATTAGCATTCAGCACGTGATCGGAAGGGTGCGCTTATGGTATGATGACAATGCGCACAGAATCCGCAGATCCACCACGCCCACAGATATATAAATGATTTTAATTGTAATTTTCTCAGGAACTTCTGAACAGATTGACACCATTGAAGCAAAACACACCAGTCTGAACTGAGGGCTACCTCTTTGCCAAATTTGGTGTAATTCCGTAAAGCAGTTCAAGCTGTAGCTGATGCTAAAGGTCCTATGGGAAATTGCATGGGGAAAATACCTACTGGCAGTTGTTAGTTATAATTAGGACCAGAGTTTCCATAGGACTTATCTTTGCACATTTGTTCTAAAAGTATACATTATTTGATTCAGCTTCTGTATTGGAAGTTTGAGAGTGATCTATCAAGGGTAGCTGAGAAAGATGGGGAGTCCCAAAATGCTTTTTTCCCATTTGATGTCTTTGGGGATTTTGCACTCTTTGACCATTACTGCATCCCAAATTGCTAAACGGAATTGCAGCAAATTAGGCAGAAAGACACATTTGGTTACGCAGATTACACTTTCACCTGTTTGATGTAAATTCATTTAGTAGGTTTAGAGATATTTATGAATAAAAAATATAGTTATCAAGCAACCCGGATAATTTACGGATCCTTCTGCTGAGGATCCGGAAGGGAAAGACCCCGATTGGCTAGCCACAGCTTAAAAGAAAAGTTCCAACTGCCATTTTGTTTCCTTGCATTGTCCCAGTGCGGTGAAAATAAACATAAAGAAGGGGTCACAATATAGATATCCTGATCCCAGGGAACATATATGGGGTCCATGACAACCCCTTATGACCCCAACATTGCTTTATTTGTTTTTCTCAATGAAACTTAACATCCACAGATCCTCCACAGATTTAGGGCCCTGTTGAATTTTTTTTTTTAAATTAGCTGAAGAAAAGGCAAAGGTTACAGAATCGTTACAGTTAGGCTAATATTTTACCCAGGACCACACAAAGGAGCAAAATGGAAAGAGAACCGACCTCACTTAGATAGGTTAGGAAGGCCCTCACTCACCACCTGGTGATGACATGCTTCATCATTGGGCCCCAATAAAGAGGCAGAGTGCCTCTTTAGTGTGCTTCGACGCCAGATCTACTGCAGAGCAGGATTTGTCAGTTAAGGCGTGCAGTGAAAGTAAAATAAATGGTGGTGAAAGGTATATAAAAAATGTCTAAGTGTAGCCAAAAAATTATTTATTGTATGGTCACTTAGGGCATATATTTAAAATTATGTGTTGGAAAGTAGTCCACAATTAATTGGGTGGTTATTTCCAAGAGTTATCGTCAGTCAACATGTTTCTGCCTATGAAACGGTGTAAAGTTACCAGGCATTCATCAGGACTATAGGAGTGTTCTAGACCCTGGTGGTATGGACGCGCTAAGGCCCACCCTTACCTAGGGGCGTGAAAGTGAAAAAAAGGGTTACAAAAAGTGCAAAAAGGAAAAAAAAATATCTTCCTAGTAACTCCTGGTTTAGGAGGCTTCTAAACATTAGGTTTCTGCACCTGTAAAAGGACATGACGAAGACATACATATAGAACAAGACAAACAATTAACGGTTGGCCTTAATCATACTAGTAGGTCTGTGATGCTCCATACATGGTGGGTGGACAGTGCGCTGCGCCATAACTGTACGTTTAACACCACCTCTGTCCCCGGGATAATACGCACTAGTCACTGGGACGTGCACGGTGCTAAGAGTGAAATAAATTGTATGGTGAAAATGGGTATTTAAAAAGGAAAACAATTTCCTGATCGCGATCAATGAATCACATACTGTAAGGCGATCGCTAGATGCACAAAGGTAAAATGTCTCACTTTAAAGGTGTAGCGAGGGGACACCATGGGTCATGGGAGGGGGGTGGAAGCGTATTTGGCACACCCTTTGTAAAGGAGAAAAACAAGCAAAGAATCATGGGACGGAAAGCCAGGTCATGAGGGAGCCTCGGTCGCATCCCCCCCAGATAAAAAGCTGTATCTCGGACTGTATCGTACGAAAGTAACAAAGGGGAGGCATCACCGGAATCGTTTGAAAAACATATAGTATTTTGACAGCCGTAACCCTGTGCAGCAGCGATAATGGGTACGTTCTCCAGCGACGCAAAGCGGTTGTCACCTGAAGGGTAACTGCCGTGTAGTTGCGGGTGAGCGTAGAGTGAGTGGACGGCGTTAATGTGATACCAAGGTAGGGGATTTCACCCTGCACCCTCAAGCCCCCCATCCCCTGAAAGGCCTCTGCAGGGGTACCCTCATGGAGGCCCAGATGCAAAAGCATAGACTTCCCAACATTAACTTTGAATCCTGATACTCAACCAAATTCTTCAAGCTCCCTCAGGAAAGCAGGAACAGACCGCTGGGGGAGGTGAGCGTCGCCAGGATATCGTCGGCATATAAGCTAACTGTATGTTGTTCCCCCCAAACAGAATTCCAGAAATCTGAGGGTTGTCCCGGATGCGCTGCTCTAGGGGTTCGACATACAACCCAAAGAGCAGAGGGGATAGGGGACACCCCTGCCTTAAACCCCATCAGATCTCAAAAGGTTTGGAGCACAATCCGCTGACCCGGATAGTCGCCCTAGGTCTATCATAACTACTCGCCACCCAGGCCTGGAAGCGCTCTCCCACCCCGAAGTGGGCTAATACAGTATCCAAGAACCCCCAATCCACACAATCGAAAGCTTTCTCACATCGATCGAAAGCAGAGAAGCGTCTCATCCTACATAATGGGCCTTGTCGATTAGATGCAGGATTCTTTTGGTATTGTCACTGCTTTGTCTGTTAGGGACAAAGCCGGACTGGTCAGGCTCGATTATACCCGGGAGGAGCGGGCTCTATCTCGCTGCTAAAACCCCTGTGAATAATTTCAGGTCTAAGTTCAGGAGGGAGATCGGCCTATATGCCGTGCATTGTGTAGGATCCTTCCCAGGCTTAGGAAGGACAACAACGTCAGCATCCAACATGTCCGCCGGGATCGAACCCGGCCCCCTAAAGGAATTGAACAAGCGCCACAGGCGCCAGAATTTAACAGAAGGTCTTGTAAAAGCCCACTGAGAACCCGTCGGGCCAGGAGATTTCTGCGGTTTGAGGTGTGCTATCGCGGAAATCACTTCGTCCACCCTGATGGGGGCATCCAGCGTCGCCGCCCCAGAAGCATTAAGAGCCGTAACTGCAGCTCGGCCAAGGTAGTCTACCCCTGCTCCGACTACAGTGGGGTCCAAGCTGTACAAAGAGGTTTAGAACGTCCAAAAGGCCTCCGCAATCTGTTCATCCCATTCAACCCTCATCCCGTCGGGGGTATGGACCGCCGCTACCTTGGAGCGCTCTGCCCGTGCCCGTAACTTGCTAGCAAGGAGCCTCCCGGTCTTGTCTACACCTATATATAATAGGAGTGCTTGAGCCGGAGGTCGATGTATTCCGCCCGGTGGAGGTCAAAACTCGCCAGCTGATCTCTGGCTGCTTTGAGTTGTCGCCACATATGCGGGGCCCCGGTCCTGCTGTGGACACGAGTTCCAACACCTTAGCTGCCAACTCCTCCCATTTTTCTTTACGCGCACGGTTGTCAACTACCGGAATTGCAATAAGCTCCTCTCACACTACTGCCTTCAGGGCGCCCCAAAGTGTTGACAACGGAGCGTCACCCTTGTCATTAGACTCTAAGTAATCAGTCAGGCATTTCTGCACCCGTCGGCAAACGTCCGGCCTTCTGTGAGTCACCGAGCGCCAGTCGATAGTCAGAGTAATCGCATCATGGTCCGACAGTGCCGCGGGGGTGATGTCTACAGATCTGACCAGGACGTGGAGCTTGGAGGACCCTATAAAGTAGTCCAGGCAAGCATAGGTATGGCGGACATGGGAGTAAAAGGAGTATTGTGTGCTATGGGGATGGGCAGCCCTCCAGATATCTACCAGTCCCCTATCTCGGAGCCAATTCACCCCATCCCTGGAAAGAGCCCCAGTGGCCCACTGTCTATGCCCCGACCTGTCCCTGTCCAGGTCCATGACTATGTTGAGGTCTCCCCCTAATAAGACCCGCCTGTCTTGATGTCGCAGTGTATCCGAGGGGGAGTCTAAGAGAAATGGCTCCTGTCCAGAGTTAGGGGCATAAATGGAACCAATAACCGTGTAAGCATCACCAACCCAAAACCTGTGGACCAACAGCCTACCTTTCACCTCCGCCACCTTATCCCCCACCATCCCCTGAAAGTGTCGGGCAAGACTCGCTTGTCCGGTCCGGATGAATAAAATTGCTGAGGAAAGGCTCTGGATCGCATTCTATGCCAATCGATAGGCAGTAAGTGTGTCTCCTGTAGTAGACAAATAGTTGGCCCCCGATTGTTCTAAGTACCTAAAAATTGCCTGCCTCTTAATTGGATTATTCAACCCCTTTACATTAAGTGATAAAACCTGTGTCATCAGACAGAATGAGGGTCAAGTGCTAGTGTAAAAGGTTGCCCGGCAGGGAAAGAAGCTGCAAGATGCACCCTCAGGGGACCCTTTGGTGCAAAGGATCCATGGTACTCAATGTCCAACACCTGCTCCCCTAGTGCACACCGGTTACACCCTCCCCCTGCTCTCCCAATACCAACACCGCCCCCCCTCCCTCCCCCTTGACCCCCCTGACCAATCCCTCCCTCCTCCCTAACCCAAACAGAGCCACCCCACCCCAATACAACACCCCCACCCCCGCTCCCCCCTCCCTAACCCCAACAGAACTACCCCAACCCAGCATCATAGTCCAGCGCCTGACCTCTCCAGATGCCGGCAAACAGAACATAGACATAAAGAGGGGTCCACGCGGAGTCCAGGCATCCCCGCTCCCACCCTCCCCAGCTAAAGCACAGTGCCGTATACACCCCGTGAACTGTCACCACGTCACTCCACAGGTGAGGTATCATGCTTCACCGCCTCTAGGGCGGCTTCTCGCTCCTGGGTCGATGTGAGAGTGTCCAGTTTCATCGCAGTTTTTGGAGACCAGCCCTCCCTTGATGCCCGCTGTGTGGGAGCAGGAGAGGACTCGCGGCTCGGCCCCTCGATGCCCAACAGTTCGCAGGTTTCTTGAAGAGATCGCAACTGCTGCAGCTTGCCATTCCACTTGAAACTTATACGAAAGAGATGGCCCCAGGAGTAAGGCACCCCCTTGGCCTTTAAAAAGGACGTTGCCACCTTAAAAGCCTTCAGTTTTTGTAATGTTATAGAGGCAAGATCCTGGTAGAGAGCTACCGCGTGACCCCGATATTGAAGAGACTGTTTCTTCCTGGCTTCCCTCAGGATACGTTCTTTCAACACAAAGTCAGGTAGGAAAGCCAGAACATCCAGTGCCGGAGCTGGCGCTTTCCTTCCCAAGCCTACTCGGTGCACCCGGTCAATGCGAATGTCAAAATCTGCATCCTCGCCCAGAATGTCTCGAAAGAGGCCTTGTAAGTAGCCCACCATGTCCGACCCTTCTTTTCGCGATGGGACACCCCTGACGCGAATGTTGTTACGTCTGGACTTGTTTTCTAGGTCCTCCGTGTGGGCTTGAAGGTCCAGTTGCTGGTCCTTTAGGCGAATAATCTCCTGTTGTATGGATTCAATTTCCTCACTGGTAGAGTGTGCACTCTCTTCCACCGCTGCGACCCGTTCTCCCAGACCGTCAACGTCGCGGTGGATTTCCTTTACCTCCCCTGACACTTCTTGCTTCAAAGACCGAAAGTCATCAAGGAGGGTATTGAATAAGGTCTCAAGGAACTCCCTCGTAACGGGGGACTCCGTGGGCGACAAGACCTGCTGGGACCGAGCGTTCATCGGAGGCGCACCGCCAGCATCGGCTGCCGAAGGTGATTTGCAGAGCATCTCCTTAAGTGATCTCTCCCCTTTCTTCTGTGTAGTTGCCATGGTGAACCAGAGGCGCGGGAGGCGGAAGGCCCACCGGTTTGTATTGCTGCAAGGGTGGTGCTCCAGGGTTCACGCCGTCGGCGCAAGTCAATATGTGGCCGGACACACTATGCCCGCGTTGTGGCCGATGGCCTTCCCCGCCAAACTCTGCGCTGCGAAAGACCTCCAAGCTAATGCATGGTCACCACAGGGGTCAAAAGTGCCGCTAGCACGCTCCGCCAACACGCATGCAACCTCCGCGCCGGGCCCCAAGCCCAGGAGCCCTGGCGCCTATGCTCAGTCCAGCCTACCGGTGCTATGCTTTGTGAGTGTCCTGCCGCCCCAGTGTCCACGGCCATCGGGCATAAGTGGTGCTGGTCCAGGGTGCAGCCCAAGCACAAGGTTCATTGCCCCCCCCGGGGCCGTAAAGCTGTCACTGCACACCCCCAGTTCCTTATGCCTGCGAACCTCTGCTTGGGACGGGATCACAGGGTGGGCTGGCCTAGGTGCCCCAGTATCAGCTCCCGCTCTGTCACCAGCAGGGCCCTCCGGCAGCCCCGCTCGTGTACACCAGGCTCCTCTCACCTCCACGACAGCCGCCCCCCTCCATCCTCAGTTCTCTGCCTGCTGCTGCCTCCAAAGTGTAGAGCCGGGCCCAGCGCCTAGTTGCTTCCAGGGGGCGGGACTGGGACTCCAACCAGGCCTGGGTGCACAGGCCCAAGCCCCGGTCCTCGAGTTTCGCAACCCTGGACGCGGGCCTCCTCACTGCCACCAGCCGCGCTCCGGGCCGCCACCACACCTCACTGCCGCCGCTCCAGGCTTCCATGCCTCCTCGAGGGCCGTCGCAGTCTGCCCTATACTTCCTGCTTGCTGCCGCCTCCTGGGTGAAGAGCCAGACCCGACGTCTATAGGCGTCCAGTGTTCACGTCTGGGCCACTAACCAGGCCCGGGTCTGTAGGCCCAGACCCAGAGCCTTGATTTTTGCGACCCCAGCTGCGGGCCTCATCCTTGCCGCCAGTCAGGCTCCGGGGTCACATCCGCACCTTGCCACAGCCGCTCAAATCAGCAGATGTCTTCCAGCCTCCAGTAATTGGCCGCGCCGGCTCACCTCCCTAATCTGGCCCACCCGGGGACCAGGCACTCCGTCACCGGCCCCCAGCTCAGGCCGCCGCCATTTCGCGGCCGTCAGCAATGATCCGCCACCTCCAAGCGCCCAGCGACCAGGGAGCCCCGGGAACGGCACCAGCTCTCACCCCCCTCTCCTGCGCAGCCCCCGGGCTCGGGTTGCTGCACAACCTGGGTGTTAGAGCGCAAAAGGGGCCAGAATAGTGCGCGCAGAGCGGGGAGCCTCAAGGATCTGCAACCTGCTAGCTCGCCATCTTGGCCACGACCCCATAGTTTTTTAACATAAGTTTAACTATACCTATAACTATAATTGATGAATTTTCATAGTTTTGTTGTAAAGCCATGCATGGTAAAGGCATATGTATAGTAAAGGCTTGCATGGTTAAGGAAATGTGTGGTAAATGCATTGTGTGGTAAAGGGCGTGTGGTAAATGCATGCGCTGTAATTACATAAACCCACAGATGTTCAGTCTCTGAAGTTCACTTTGCAGTTATCATTGCCCATTCACTGTCTCCTGTGGTGTGGAGGAAGGGTGCTGCAGTGTCCAGCTTTACTCACATCCGATGTTTGATACCTCTGCAGGACACAACTTTAAAGATAAAGCATTAGCACACTTACAAAGAAGACACCGTCTGCTGTTCAGGCAGCACATGTAGATCATAACGCAGGAGTGTTTATCCTTTGGTTGACCATGCTGGAATCCCCGGAATTTCAATGAAAGCATCGTTTAAAGGGGGCAGAGCTGGAAAGACGAAGAAAAATTGTGGAGGTGAAAGCAAAGGTGCTATAGTATGCAAGGCATAGGGACTTGAAATTGAAACAAACTTAAATGTAATCCTATGTAATGTGACAGAAAAATGTAACTTCTTTAAACCCTGTGGTGGCCATCAAGAAGCTACTCCAAGGGGTCTCAAAGTTAACAAAAATGAATGTGTGCAAAAACCCAACTAGATATGATCAGATTGTTCTATGAAATTACAGCATCTAAGGTGAGAAGTGAAAGAATCTTACTGAGGCTGGAATTGAGAATACAGCAGATCCATTGTGAAATTGTTTCTGAATTTGAAGAAAATAAATTGTACTTTACAAGAAGTACCAAAATAAAAAGGTTCTGAAAGGTAGTGGCATTTGATAGCGTACAAATCGGGTACAAAGTCTCCACAAACAGACGTAACTATACCTGGTATCATCTGGAGCGATTATGTGAGAGAACTATAGGCACCCTATACTGCTGAGAGTAGTTCACTCTGAAACTTGCATGTTTGATGATACCGGGCCCGAAGAATATGTTAATCACTCTAGTAAATCAAATGCCCAATGTTCTGATCATTATAAAACATAATAAATATTGGGGTAAACTATTCTTGCCTGGTTCAAAGAATCTTTTTTGTTGGTTTGTAGAAAGGAAGTATGTTGCTACCTCTATGTGACAAGCAGTGGCTAACACAGTAGAGGTCTAGCTTTGGCCGCTTGTCTGATGGTTCATTATTCAGTATTACAAACATATGAAACAAAAACAAAAGGAAAAACATGCCACCACTTAATTGTGATGACCATGTTCTTGTAACAAGCAGTCGAGTAAAAAAAATTGATAAAAACATATTATTGCATATGGCAATTTTATTTAAAAAATGGCATACAGTATGAGGATATTGCAAGCCATGGAGAAGTTCCATGGTCATACAGACAAATGAGACCAAAGGCAGAGTTCCTTAATAAGGTGATGGAGCTCTGAAGTGACTTTCTATATCCTTCTCATGTACAGCCGGGCGGTACTTTTCTAATGTTCAATACAGGGCCACACGATCACCTTTCCCATAAGCCACTTACATTTTGGTGTGTAGCTCTTTTATATGAAAGTGAAAGCATTTTTGCACATATAAAGAACCCTTCCATGTAATTACGGTAATAAAACGTGTTTTATTTCATTTATTTATTTAATCAGAATAGTGTTCATTGCGCTGCTGAATCTATTTATTTTACTGAGCCTAAAGCTCCAGTCCCAACTCATTGGAAGCTATAGAAAATAAGCAGTTTTTATGTACATACTGTTTAACTTCTTGAATGATTTTGACAGAGGTTGCAAAAGCAGTGCCAGGGGTCGCAAGGAGAAAGTCGATTCTTTGTGGTTGATGGCCCCTGGTGCAATAGTCCTGTGCTGTTCTGATCATAACTCAACTGTTCTGACTGTGTCAATATGTTCAATATGTTCTAGAACTGATGGAGCACACTGACCAGCAACAGCACATAGCTCATAAACTTGTCAGCATTTATTTCACAATCAAATCCTTTGAGGCAGTTCCAAAGTCACATATTGTAGTCAAACATTTATTTTGTTTCTAACTAGGGGGGGGGAGCAAAGGCACCCAGTTTGGCTGGGAGTGTGTATGATGGTGTAGCATGTGATAGGTATAGTTCTGACATGCCCTTGGCTGGTGTACATTCTGTCTTTGGTAGCGTTATCCTTCCCTCCTTCTCAACTCATGTAATTCTATAAATCCCAGACACCCGTGAAGACGGGATTCAGAAATTGCTGCCCGGACCATCATGAAGACTGCAGGTGTCATCTTGCTCCTTGTTGCCCTCCTTGGGCTCTGGGAGTCAATTCCAGTGGTTGAAGGAGGTGAGTAGAAATGGATCAGGCCCTCAGCATCTGACTGCCCAATTCATCTGAGGGGTCGTTGCTGTGTCTCTTTCTGGAGAATCACTGCAGAAATACCTGAATAGTCGTGCATTGTGTGAGAGAGACACTACAGTGACTGTCAAGTCTGTAAATTGTTGGGAAGGGATGAGTTGGGAGAGTGAGTGTAAATTACAAATGGGTGTAAACTACATCTATTAAAGTGTTTTCCCTCAGGGGTTTAAAGTTTCTATGGTTTCTATGGTTTCTTCTAAGAAGACTCTCTCACTCAAAGGTCATTGTATGTTGATTATTTGATAGGTCTCAGGGGGTCCTCTTCACGTTTTGCAGTGAGGAAAGGTGAGCCACTGCTTTCCTTTATGCCAATGATGTGTGAATTACTACTTAAAGATTCCTCCAGGATCAAGCTAAGCAGGGATTGGCTGAATCCTTTACTGTTTCAAAAGATTTCACTTCGACACATCCAGCAACGCCAAAGTATTTCAGAATAAAACTAGAGAATTATCGACTGGAATTAACTGGCAACATCAATGTCAGTGATGACATTCTGGTACACTCCAAAACACTACACAAACATTACACTTGACCTAAGTGTGGTGTTTGAAAGACTAAGTGAATGTGGCTCACACTAAACTAAAAGAATTCCTGAAGTGGAACATCAATTTCTTTGTCTACTAGTGTTCAAAAGACAGAGTTGCCCATGATTTGGTGAAACTGGAAAACATCAAGTCAGAGAGCACCCCCACCCACCTAAGTATCTGAGGTTAACAGCATTCTTGGTCTGGTAGCAGTTTATGGAAGCTTCATCAGAAATGTTTCCTCCCTGATGGGACCTAACAAAGTCAAAAATTTCAGGGCCTGGAGTGAAACTCAGCAAGCAGCACGCAGCAAACATCGATGTTCTAAATCTCTGAAAAAAAATTATCGACTGCAAAAATATCAACTCCAATACATTAACAGGTAAGTACAAAAATATTGAAATTAAAAATATAAATGTAAAAAATATCAATCTAAAAATATATATATAATAATATATAGTAAATATATTAAATATGTAACACAATTAATTACATGTAATATACAGTTTAATTAAATATAACAAAGAAACTTAATTAAAAAAACATATACACGCAGACTCATACAAATGTATACATATACATATATTTACTTACAAATAATTTACTAACTGTCATCTTTATTAAATTTGTAAACTTTAAAATTATATTAAAAAAAGAATATATATTTATACCAATAATTTTAAAAAAACGAACATTCTACAATAATTTAAAACATTAAACTATTAAAAAAGATTTAAACTTACATTTCCCAATACAATATGCACAACAGTAGTGAAAGTTTTGAATAGCAGAATCGTTACATTTACTATTTCAACTTCAGTGAGTGCAATAATAGGGAAAGTGTTGGATAGCAGAGGGATACAAATTACTATTCCCACTCCAGTGATAGCAACAGTAGGGAAAGTGTTGAATAGCAGAGGGGTAAAAATTACTATTCCCACTCCAAAGAATGCAACTGTATGGAAAATGTTGTGTTGCGGAGGGGTAAAAATTAGTATTCACACTCCAGTGAGTACAACAGAAGGAAAAGTATTGAATAGCAGAGGGGTACAATTTACTATTCCCACTGCATTAAGTGCAAAAGTAGGGTAAGTGTAGGATAGTGGAGGTATTCAATTTACTATTCCAACTCCAGTGAGTGCAACAGTAGGGAAAATTTGGGATAGCCGAGGGGTATAAATTACTATTCCAACTCCAGTGAATGGAACAGTAGGGAAAGGGTTGGATACAGGATGGGTACAAATACTATTCCCACTCCAGCGAGTGCAACAGTAGGGAATGTGCTAGATAGCGGAGGGGCAAAAATTACGATTCCCATTCCAAAGAGTGCAACAGTATGGAAAATGTTATATTGCGGAGGAGTAAAATTCCCACTCCAGTGAGTGCAACAGTAGGGAATGTGCTGGATAGCGGAGTGGCAAAAATTACTATTCCCACTCCAAAGAGTCCAATAGTAGGGAAAGTGTTGAATAGCGGAGGGGTAAATATTTCTATTCCCACTCCAGTGAGTGCAAAAGTAGGGTAAGTGTTGGATAGCAAAGTAAATATATTTACTATTCAACTCCAGTTAGTGCAACAGTAGGGAAAATATTGGATAGCGGAGGAGTAAAACTTACTATTCCCACTCCAGTGAGTGCAACAGTAGGGAAAGTGTTTGATACCAGAGGTGTAAAAATTAGTTTTAGCAGGCCAGTGGGTGCAACAGTAAGGAAAGTGCTGGATAGTGGAGGTGTTATAATTACTATTTAAAGTGCTGGATAGCAGGGAGTTAAACATTATATTCCCACTCCAGTGATTGCAACATTAGGGAAAGTTATGGATTGTAGAGAAACGAAAATTATTAATAACACAAACAATTGAAAAAAAAACCAGATTACAACATTTTAAAGATCATAAAATAAATAAAAAATATTGTACAAATAAAAAACAATATATTAAACATATAAAAACATAATATAATAATAATTTTACATATAACAAAAACCTACAAATAATATCTAAAATAAATTAAAAAATACATGTATAAATGATCATTATTTAAAAGTAGTAAATATTAACCAGTTCCATGCTGCCGTCGGCCGTTGGACGTCGCGCGAGCTACCTCCCTGGTGCTGCGCACGTCCAACGGCCGACGCGGCCTCTCCCACCCTTTAGAACACCAGCACTGCGGCGGAAAAACCGCCGCGGTTAAGGTGTTAAGTAAAACAAAATTATTTCAAAAATAAATGTATTTTGTTATTTCATACCCCATAACAATATACCAATAACAAAACACTTCAACATTTTTAATACATTTATTTCCAAATTTAAAAAAATCGTATTAATAAATAAAAAATAATAAACATTCATTGAGTACACATGCTTTAACTCTATAATATACACCACACACTTAAATAAACTATAAAATACTAAAACACAATTAAATATTATTCTTTTGTTTAAACTATTACTATTAACAACTATGAATGAATTAATTAAACATTTATTTAATACTCACCATTTACCTCTTTAAAAAGTGAAAAAACACACACAAAATTAAAAATAACACAAAATAAATATCAAATATTTAACATTAATTAACAACTATATAATAATTATTTAAACACAAAATACATACCACCCTTTACTCCTATAAACACCCCTGCACACACCTAAAATTAATTACACAATTACCATAATTAATTACTAATTATTTCATTACAATTATTTATTAACAACATATTGAGTCATCCATCATCATAAACTAAATCACTTCCCACCGTTCCCACCCTTTAAACCTATAAACACAACAACACACACCTAAAATCAGTTACACAATTACCATAATAAACTGCAAATTACCTAATTAAATTTAATTTACAACCATTTATGAATTAATTAATATTACATTATTTTACACATTTATCAGTATAACATCTCAATTAAAAAATAATATTAAATAAAAAATATTCAATAAATGTATTATAGTTACATTACTTCCCACCCTATTCCCCTATAAACCCACAACCTGCTACAGAAATAAAAATGCAAAATTCTAAGAAAAAAATATTAATAACTACTAAGAATAATAAATTAATTTCATATAATTAAATTACTTCCCACCCTGTTCCCCTATAAACTGACAACCCGCTACAGTGCTAAAAATGCAAAAATCAAACAAAAAACAATTAATAGATACTAAAAATTTAACACATATATTAAAAACAAATCTTATACAAAAACCATACATCACATACATGTAAAATGTATTAATAGACCTCTATATTTTTGCAAACGATATTTTACACTTCGATATTTTTGACATCGATATCTAAATTAGATAATCTTTCCCATGATAATTTGTATGTCTTAATTTCTGACCCACAATATTTTTAACTGTATATTTATGTAATTCGATATTTTTTATTCCATGTTCTGTCTCTTCACCGCTCTGTCAACTGAGATAACTCTCAAGAGCATTAACCCATCAAAGAATATAGAGTTATCAGTCAACAGAGGCTCATCAGGGTTGGGAGCAGAAATCTCTCAGGGGCAGTTGTAGGGAGCGTTTCCACCGGTAATCTGGGCAACCTGTGTCTCTACTCCGATTGAACACAGTTATACCAGCTTAAAAAGTAGGAGATTGTGATACCCTGGTGGTGTAATCACTTCCACCTGCATCTTAATGGACATTCTCATAGGGTCAACATACACCACAAGATACTAATTCTCCTGTCCTGTGGGTTATTCTCTTAACCACCTCCTCAAAATGTATTAATGTGCTGAAAGAATATTCTTTTTCTGTAATCAACTAAGTAGGACTCAGATCCCCATAGACTACTTGTTGAGACATCCTTGGTCAGTAAAATACCATGAGATGAAAGATGCTGCAGAAATGAAAGAATATTTCAGTTGAGTGTCTCGTAGTCCAATGTCGCTTAAAGACTTTCAAATCACTAACACAATGATTTTTTGCAGTTTGCCATCCATGAAACTGAAAAAGTAACTGGAGACTTCTGGTATCAGACAATATACCTGAAAGCCATAAGCACACTGCAGACTCAGTGGTTGCTATACAATGTAAAACATAAGCTATCAGTTTAGTTGGGGGCTGTCTTCTGTAAGGCATGCGCCGACTCATTCCTCAGGCCCTGATCCAGTGAATTGTGAGCAGCAAGAGAAAAGAGGAAAGTCTAGTTCCCCAGCTTAAACTAAATTGTGGAGAAATTTTGGGACTTTAGTCTTCATTACCAAGTGCCTAGTGTTCCCGATATGCCACACCCCGTCATTACTGAATAAATCCAACGTTATCCATTGGAGACAGCCCATGCACACTTTGAGACTCTTCTGGATGGTCATCATCATCTTGTGATCATTGGCTAAGTATCATGAGGGAGAGTTTGTGCGATCCATGGTAGCCGAAGAGCTGATTCAGAAAATGGGAGAAAATTAAGGCTAACCACAAGGGATGAAAGATCTAAGAACTGATAACTCACTAACATTTGAAAGACAAGATTTATCAAGGTACCTTGCCTCTTCAAAAAACAAGTGTTTTATGATTAGTGCTTAATTGCTACAGGCAAACGGGGAAGCTCAACACTTCTTTAAAACCCATTGCAAGGCCATATTAATTTCTCACAAGGGGGAACAGAGCAAACAGTGGGCCCTCTTTGTCTTCCTTAGAGGTTTAGATTGGTCCCACATGCCACAATTTGATGACATGTGGGGGTCAATGAACAATCTACATCTAGTAGGACGGCCAAGAATTCTACCATTTGTACAGGAGATCTAGTGCTAATGAGAGTTTGCCTTACTGGTAGCAAGTTTTGAAGTAGGCCAGTGCAAAGATAGTGCATCATATTTTCATATTTTAAGAAGTTCAGGAGTGAGGTGCAAGAAGAAAATTAGTGATTTTGTCTGTCTTCCAGGAGAGTATGAAACAACGTTTATTCAGTTATTCCTAACCATAAAGTCCAGAGCTTACGTACAAAAATACATTAAAACTCCATGTAGAGACTAAAATCACAATTTGTAAGAACACAGAAAGCCCTACAACTGTTAAAATATGTGAAAAGTAGCAGTTTATTTGATGGTAAAAATTGATTATAGGAATATTACAAAACTCCAAATCATAGTTTCTTTCTAGTGTGTCCTGCACTGGTCAGTTCCCAAGATCCTAGGACTACCAACCAGTATTTTAAATTATGCGCATTTAGGGCTGAGCAAATCGTTCCTAGCTTTTGAAACATATTGTCAGATGTTATAGTGTAAAGTGGCGGGTTTGCGAGTCATTTAGTCATAGTCATAGTCAAAATCTTTATTCGGTTATTCATACAAAAACAACCATAAAAGCACAATTTAATAAAAACACAAGTAAAATCAGATATCTAAAAGTCACATATCCAGAGTTTACAATCCCGTTAATCAGATACAACATTAATAACAGTTCGAAGCAATTAACCCTCCATGCTATTTCTAAATTTTATTGCCAATTTTAAGAAGCCAATTACAGATAAAGTGCATTCGTGAGTTAGCAGCTGTAAATAGCAAAGTGCAGGTCTAACTTGGTTAAAATTCAGTTTTTTAAGAGGAGGCTTAAGATAAAACCTCCGAGGTATATCATAAAAAGGACAAATAAATAAAAAGTGTACCAGATCCTGCGAAGACATGTTGTCGCAGCCGCAGGGTGGTACCACTTGACCTCGGTGGCTGCATTTTGGGACGGCTAGCAATAGGTGGAAAAAGTCCAGACGGAACCTGCTTAACAAAAAACGATCAAAGCCCGACATCGGCCAGGACAAATAGTGTTCCATAATTGGTGTGGATTTCAGAACAACATAATTCCAGACACTGCATTTATTTAGTTCCACCTCCTCACGGTACAGATGCTGTGAGAGGGAAACATTTTTCCTCACATACTGTGAGTCATTTATATTTATTGACCCTGGCTTGGCCTGTCCTTGCTTCAAAGTGAAGTGTGCAAGTCCGCTCTTCGGAGAAGTTGGTTTACCAGATTTAAAAAGTTTACACCTCAACATACCAGAGAAATTGAGGCACCACCCAACTAGCCAAATACTGCTTGCCTGCAGGTTTGAATGTTCAAATTTAGGAAGGTTGGCTTGAGGAGTGTCTTCTTTTAGACCATGACTGTTGGGCTCGTACACACGAGGTGACTGGTTGACTCCAAATTGTGGCAGCATAAATGTCAATTTAGATCTTGCTTCCTGCCCTTCCTTGCTGGGAGCAAGTCTTTTGAAGTAAAAAAAAAACAAGATTATAAAGCATGAAACTCCATTTGAAGGAAGGATGAAAATGTGCAGTGACTTATGCTTGTGGCTTCATGTTATTATAGCAATTCATCACTGGCCAGGCATACCGACGCTTTGCAAGTATGTTCTTATTATGTAAGGGCGACTTCTTTGATGAAGATTTGCTTATCCGGGCGAATGCTGTTTGTACCATCTTGCTATCACATGCTCCTTGTATCCCGATTTCTACTAATGCTTTCCTCAGAAAAAGACCCCACAATTTGGATTGCTTTTTCTCAATTTCTCAAGCCAACGTAGATTGTTCAAGGATACTCTCTCTAAAGCATGGAGTGTCCAGCACAGTTTCACAAAGGTGTGCATGTTTTGGAATTTCTGACTTTGAAGACAGAATTCCAGACACACCTGGGCTGGGGAGTATGCTTTCGGCAGACTGAACACTGCTTTGTAAGCCTTTGCTTGTAGCTCAGTTGAAATGGCTATCTCCTGCAAGATTTCCAGACCGTACGCCAGTGATTGCAATTGATTGGGCTACCATCACAGCCAAGAGATGAAGGGCAACTCCATTTCTTTTTCAAGAACTTGAAAGTGAAGATTAAAGACTGGGATTGTGCTTGTACTGCAGTAATATGGTTAGTGACCAACTGTTGGTGCCCCAAAGGGATAATCCAGTACTTGGAAGAGTGGACAGACTCGTTCCCCCCTTGTTAAACCACTTGTACTTGCAATCCACTTGACGCTCTTCTTTGGTTTTGCACAAGTTTAGCTCTAGCTATTGTTGCTCAATATAGCTTGATAGAGTGTTGATCAATCTTTGCATGCCGATTGGTCCATGGATCAGGACAAATATGTCGTCTGCGTATTGCAGGCATAGTATTTTCTCATTTTCCATTATTGGTAGATGGCTAGCTACTTTTTCAGATAGCTATTCAGGTCGGCTATTTGTTGAACAAACCCAGAGCCAGAACACATCCCTGTTTCAATTAGTTTTGATGTTATTTTGAAGTCCCTCTACTGTTGTCTCCAAATGTTACCTGTGCCCAAGTGTCACTGTATAATGCTATGATTGCATTTAGGATCTTCCCTGGCATGCCCCTTTTTTCCAGTTTAGCACAAAGCAAGTCCCTCAGCACTCAGTCAAATGGCAATTTGAGATCTATGAAACAGGCAAACAGCTGGGTTTTCCTCCTTATTGCGTTTTCCATCAAAATGGCCAATGTTGCTAGGTTTGTTGTTGTTGCCATACAGAGCCTGAAACCGGTTTGGGTTATCCACTGTCTCTCCTTCATCATCTGTTGTTGGAATTATTTGTTCATATCAATCAAACAGGGATGACAGGGGGAGGAAAGGCAATATAGGGCAGCCCCCCACTCAACAACTATGAAACAAAAAGCCCTAATCAGCCTGCATGGTTAAAGTCACAAAGCCCTGTAACTACTGGGGCCATATCTTTTATTGGCTCACCTAGGTAAAATTAATCAATGTTGTGTTACAGGTCAGACCATACCTTCAAACGTAAAAACCGTGTACAGCTACACCCACAAAGAAAATATGTGAGAAAGCAAGGAAAGTACCTCACGGACGTAACACCCAAGGGGGTTCCCGGTTTGATAATTACCGGTATACCCACTTCTCATCATCGGTTACTTTCCTTGCTGAGAGGATGAAGTATGTGCAAAAAGGATGTGCTCAAGAGAGAATCGATAGAGACAGATAAGGAGTGTACACATCCACAACCTTGTAGGAAAGAAAAAGGTGTTTAGAAAGAAATACCAAGTACCTACACCCAACAACCAACAAATATAAAACAAGTGAGGTTTGGCTGGCTGGGTAGATTTTATTCTGGTGCTGCCAAACTTCACTATTAAAAAATGGTTAGGTTAATACCATTGATTCATTGTAACTGGACCGACATGTTTCATTGCCTTGTCATTGGCAACTTCGTCAGGGTACGTAGTTGGGTCTCAATTCTCAATCCTCCGTATTTTAGTGAGGACCTGTACACAGACAAACATAAAATAGAGCGCAGCAGTGGTCACTAGGTGCGTCAATAGAGGGAGGTCTATTCTGAGCCAAACTCAACCACCCAGTCAGTGCAGGTAGCTGCAAGGCGCTTTGTTTACCTTTTGCTCGACTGTGGTAATCGTACCATCGAGCATCAAAAGACAACGTGTCAAAGATCACGTGTCCGTCGTGGAAACTCCTAGAAGTGAGTAACCTATGTAGGGAGCAGATAAAAAACACAGTTGGTTCACCGTACTACAATCAGCCCTGAGTCAAGTATGTTATATGGGTGTGCTCCTGAAATAAATTCCAAATGTGAACCCCCTGCTTGTGTCACCGCTACAAGCTGCAAGTCAATGGAGTGTACAGCAATGACACAAGGTACAGTGGTGGGAAAACGTGGGAGCTTGGTGATGTTATATTGCCAGTACTCCATGGTCTTAGGTTTCTAAAGCGGCGGGTAGCTGCTTAGTAATCATTGCGTTGTCAAAAGTGATCAGTTACTACCCGTGCATAAGTGCCTCAAACTTCCCATCATGGTTCAGGAGGACACAGAGGCTTACCTCCAACATGGATCATATAAATAAATGAACCCCCAGCCCATGCGGTGCATCAGTCAAGAGCCCCAGTAACACGGAAACATCCTACCGTTCTAGCGGGGTTTTGGATCGACTTAAAAATGCTCCCATTGCCAGCTACCAATTCTTTGTTCAACCACCAGCCTCTTTTGGTGTCTATTTGCAAGGTCGACACTTCTTTTTGTTGGCTTTCAGGAGAGTGATTCCTAAAGTTTTCATCACTTGCACACCAACGTTGGCCAAATATGCAACCTCATCAGGGATGTCACAGGAGGCATGTCTTGGGCTCCAGCTGTGTCATACTGTCCTTTAAAAGGGGTAGTGCATCTACTGTTGATATTCTTTGAGAAACACTCCTTCCACATGGCTGTTCTGTGGAGCCCCCACAAACACTAGCAAAGACGAATTCGGAAAAGGAAGAGCAAGGCACATTTGTAGACATATTTGCATGACATCAAAATGGACTATTTTGATGTGAGTAAAAGCAAATACCTGATTGTGGATGTCAGCCTGGTTGAGTTAGAAGAGAAGTGGAAAGGCATCAGCTTTGCCAGGTGTGTCTTAAAAGCGATGGAACAAGTGGGTTGTGGCACTTTTCAGATTCATGTCTCTTGCCAGCCTTACAGAGTGGTGACTGATCACCAATTAGTGATTTAAGTCTATGTATTATGTAGGAGAAAAATTTGCATTTATATTTACAAGAACCCAGGATGTCATGAATGCCAACTGACCTCCTCCTATAATTATGTGGATCTTTATCTATATATTAAATGCTGGACTTTGTATGCTGCTATAGACAATGGCACTGTTTATACTGCATTGTAATCTATATTTCTATCTTTTAGTTTACTGTGTGTTTTCTGTACAGGAACTGTTCATGGTTTGCAGTGTGATGTGTTAGGTTAAGAACTTTTGAATTTTGCCTGTAACATATCCTAAGGCGTGTGCTCGAAGCTCATAGGTTGAGTGGAGTTGAAATCCTCTGAGCCTGTATCGCTGGTTTTGTTGCAAACAGCAGTACTTGTTTTGTCACTGAATATGTATATGCTTGATTATCCCTTGGTGCGAGTTCAGAGTTATGTTTGATTTCTGCTCGTGCCAATGGCATTCCCTGTGTTTTGTCATAAATGCAGGATTGCACTGTTGAGCCCTCACTGTTTGTGTGTTTTATCTTCTTATTCAAACACGAAAGAGGGGCGAGGGTCAGATCAGTTTAAACTCTACCACCCCAGACCCCCAAGAACCTCAAATATACGCACATGAGGGGTGTATAGAGTAACATAAATGAAATATACAAACAGAGAGGGCCCCAATAGGGCAAATCACTCTATTTGAGAAAACTGCCCTCACTCACATACCAAGGTATGTGACATGCTTCATCATCGGGCCTGCTTACAATATGCCCTGGTGTATCCCACACAGGGCGGAGCATGAGGGAGGGGGAAAAAAATTAATTTCTCTTAACACGACATATAGTCAGGACAAGTAGACATAGACAACACGTGAAAATTATGCAAACACCAAGTGATCACAACCAAAAAGTGCGACGAAAAGTGCAGTATGAGGAGTGATTAAAACTGATTAAAGGTGTCAACCAGAATGCAACCTTTATTAAACTTTTCTTGACACCCCTACCAGGATTAAAAAATGAAAGAGGATGGGAAAAAGCCTCAAAGAGATAATTAGGAACCTCAAGGCTTCCCTCCTACCACTGCCAGAGTCAACATGTTTCGACCACTCTGTATGCGCCTATAAGGTCACTCCGGTCTTCTTCAGGACCGTCTCATTCAGTGCCACACTGGGTTCCTCCGTACTTCGGATAATAGTACCCCAAGAGGGGGGTAGGTCTAATCGATCCGTACCTCTCCTGTATTATGTGTGAGGAGTGTCCCCTCAAATGCGGGAGAACATTCACTATAGCAGAAAGAGAAGATGGTGCAACCCCTTATTAGTATATACATACTCTTTCTTTCATTATCTTCATGTCACATCCATTATGTACCCTTTAGAGCTCATTGTCTAGTGTTGAGCCAGAGACCCCGATAACGTATTATACACGGAATCCTGCTCAACTTGTCACTTGTCCATGTATAACCAGATATATACAAGAAACAATTCCTTGCACTTATCCATGTCCCTGTAACAGCGTAATCACTCGTACCTAGTACCTAGCCCCACTCCATGTTCGGGGGACCATCTTTAAACTACAACCTACCACTCTTACTGTTTAGGTGCCCCCGCTCTAGGTGGTATATATTATATAGTTCACTTACCGAGTTTATATATATTACAAACTCCAACTGGTGTCCGGTGAGAAGGACGCCAAGGAGCACAATCTGAAAAATAAATGCGGGTGAAGATGTTACCTTTAAAAAACTCCACCTCTCGATGTGCACCTTCTGTTAGAGATGTCAAGGCTGCTGTTTAGCATTGCGGTGCCTACATCGGGTCTTTGCAATCACCTGCGCTGTAAGCGCTCACCCCCTAGAGCCCTCTCCTTACCGTTCCGTAGGCCCGTCCTGGCTTAATCACCCACAAACCGTGACACCGCGCAGATAATACGCGCCGTGTCTCTCTGTTCAATAAATGTCGGAAACCTGTTTGGGCATCCCACGTGACCGCGCCAATGACGTCGTCACGTTGTACGCTCTCCCTCCCACTCGTACTTGGTCCCATGGGAAATGTAGTTTACTCAAAGTGTACTGTTACGCGTTCAGAGTTCGAGACTCCTGTCGCGCTGTATAATTGGATAAAAAATTATATATTTCACATTTTACATATTCCTGTAGTAGACCCTGATCTGACAATGATAATTGGTAAAGGGTCCCGAACACAAACAGCTGTAGGAGCTTACTAATAACGCCGATCTGTGGAAGGGGAACACTCGCTCAGGGACCGGGCATACCCCAGGCATCATATCGGCCTATTGATTAGTGATGAGTGATACAACGAAGCTCCTGAATATGCTCTATCCGTAGGGGGTAATAATATCTAAAATACAGGTTGAATATCTGCCGTTTTAGCAGGGTGTACCCCCTATACAGTGCTTCACTGTTGACTCACTCACGTTTTTATTAACACCCCAGGGTCCTATATGTGGGTGTTCGGGTTAGTTGTCAGATAGACCGAAAAAACCACTCAGAATTATGGGGAGGACATGATACTGAGATAATCAAATGTCATGGAAGCCTCCATTTAACATTAGGGGCTAATCGTCATTCTCAACTCAATTTGTTAGGTGATGGAACTAGAACGCCTGATTTATTAGTGGCAATCTACTGTCTGCTCAGTGCCTGCCATGGGATGTCATCAATAAGTCCTACCAAATGACTTTTTAATCGATACACCCATCTTTGCTCCCGCCGGAGCATGAGATTTTGATCATCTGTTTGGTATCTACCTAGTTGGATTTTTTTTATGACGGTCCACTCCAAGTCATCTATGCCATGTCCTTATTCCTGAAAGTGAGCTCTGAGTCGAGTGTTGGTCTTTCCACATCTTATTATACTGCGGTGTTCTGTAATTCTCATGTGCACTTTTCTACTTGTCATCCCCACGTACCTTCGTTGGCATGGGCATGTAATCAAGTATATCACTCCCTGGGAATTACAGTTGGTATGGGATCTCTGTTCCCAGGGAGTGCGAAGGCCAAGGCCAATGGTTTTAGAGTTGCGTGTGAGGTGACAGACGCTGCATGAGCCGCACCTAGTGTGACCAGTCAATCTTGGTAAACCAGGTAGTATGTTGGTTTCCCTCATTCCCCCAGATCCCTGGGTCTGGTATGTACCAGGAGATCCTTCAGGTTTTGACTGCGCCTAAATGAAAAAAGTGGTGTTTCAATGTTCATCCGCCCAGTATTAAGTATTTTTCAATTCTGCAGGACTAGGCGTTTAATATTGTGTGAAGCCGTATTAAAGGTTGACACAAATACTGGCTTTTTCATTTCAGATCTAACATTTTTTGTGAGTAGTAACTCACGATTGGCATTGAGGGCCCTTTTCTTAGCCTTTTTGATTACTTTTTGTGGATAACCCCGTTGTTGTAGTTTCACAGACAACACTTCTGATTCGGCCACAAAATCCTCCCTATCCGAACAATTACGACGGATACGGAAGAATTGTCCCACTGGTAAATTCTCCCGTAGGGAGCGAGGATGGAAGCTCCCAAAATCCAATAACGAATTCTTGTCCGTCGGTTTATGGAAGACCTTGGTCTTTAAGGTGCCATTAGAGGGTTCAATCACTAGGTCCAAAAATGGTAAATGGGTTTTAGAGACTGTCGAAGTGAAATGGAGGAACGGATTCTGGGCGTTGAGCCACTCCAAAATGTGGTCAACAGATGTTTTCTTGCCCCAAATAGAGTGATTTGCCCTCTCTGTTTTATCTTCTTCCCTTTGCTTCATTTGTATTTATGGAAGCTATCCTAATCCTTCACTTCCAGTACAAATACCGGAAGTTGTCTCAGCATCTGCCCTCTGTTGAAGTTGCTGCCAGCATGCTAAGGTAGTAAGCTTGCCTTCTGCACACAAGCTCTGCTATTGTTGTGGTCAAAGCACAGGCAGCACATGAGCAGAGGCCAGAGGGGCTTAGCATGCAGCTCAGCAGAAGTGCGGAAGTGTGCCACACTTTCAGGGCCCTCCTGATTCCAGACCACCCAGAAGACTCTGACAGACTTGGTATGGTGAGGAAAATTGGACAGTCTCCAGGAAAATTATAACTAATAGAAAGAAGGGAAATCAAGGCGGACCCGGGAATGACCCGGGAATGATGTCTGAGAAGCTCAGATGGCACTTGTACATGGAGTTACCCCTGGCAGGAAGGACCATATGGGCAGGGTTCCTATATATACTTTGCCAAGAAGACTGCATGATAGTCAAATAAATCGCACTTTCTGAAGGTAAGGCACATGATAGCGACTAACAGGGGACATGTCTCCCCTGACATCTGGATTTCAGCCCGGCACACGAAGGGGGCAGAGTCAAAGGCAGGAAGCAAGATCATTGGACCATAGCAGACCTATTCAACAAAGTAACAATCGCAGGAATGTAAACACATGTAAGTTATGGAGTAACAAGAGGAAATATTCCTTCTCGAAACATTGGATACAACACCTCCTGAACAACACAGCAGCGACCAACTTGGGTTTGATCAATTCATCACCATCCACTTGGTTAACAAAGGACTGACTTTTGTTGGTCAGGAGTGCACAAGACCATTACCAAATAGTGAGGCTACTCGACAAGTGGTAGCATTTCTAGATATGGAAAGAGGCATGGGCACATGAGTGGAGGAGAGTAATAACACACAATAAAACAGTGGCATACAGTATCTTTGAAATAAAATTATGATGTGGTAGTACACTACACCAGATAAAATACACAGGGTGTTCCCAGGAAGCACAAATACATGTTGGAGAGGATGTGAGCCCACCTACACAACTGGTGGAATTGACCCAAGGTGTAAATATAGGTGAAATAAGACCTGGCCACCATATAATATAAGGGGATTCCCAAATCCAAGAGACACAACTGCCAGTATTAGGAATTATGCCTAAGACAAGGTAAGCAGTGAATTGAGGAGTTGGAAACTACTAGATACCACGGGAGGGGTGAAAGGATTAGATGGGATGGAAGAGCATTAATTGATTTTATATGGAAAATATTTGCACAAGACATTCGATATCACTCTGGACAATGGAAAAGTGAGGAGTGGTGACTACTCTCGTGATTGTGAAGATGAAGTAAGAAATGAAATGTTGATTCCACTGTACTCGTTACATTGACAACAAAAAGTACAAATAAAAAAGATGTTGAATTATAAAGCATTCTACAAATATAATATTGCATTGTACTGTTTGAACTGGTGACAGGGGTGTGTCTAGCTGAGAGTGTGATGTGTGTGTCTTGTGATATACACATCTCTTCAATTACTACGCTAGTAATTTCAATCAGGGTAGTAAATGAATAAGTCGCTCTTTAGTAAGGAGGCCTATAGGATGCTTTGCTACTGAAAAAGTATGTGTGAGGACATTGTTCAGTTTTCTAGTAAAGTTCCCAGTTGGTGATTTTGTTCTTAATGGTGATTCTTGATTTGCATCATTGACTCATCTGATATGTGGTAAATGTTGTTTTACAGTGAGGCCTGGTAAGTGTCCAAGGTCTTTCTGCCCGAATTTCCTGATTGCGAATTATAAATGCCAATCGGACTATGTGTGCGAGGAACCCCAGAAGTGCTGCCGGGTCTTCTGTGACTACGCATGTGCTAATCCTGTGTAATAAGGTATAGTACTTGTAAAGGTTTGTCTATGAACAGAACACAAATTACAGCTTGTTATAGAATGTGTTGATGCGCACACCCTTGAGACCTGTTTGCAAGATGCAGACCATGCTTGGATTCGGATGGTCCAGTATCCGACCTTGAAAGGTCGTAGGTTTCGAGAAGAACATAAACATTGTACATGTATTGCTCAAATGCACACTTCATCGTTCCAAACAAGTTGTCAGTGGATGCCAGGTGTTGGGCTTTTCTTAGAAGGAATCAAGATGTGTATCTTGCTGTACCATGTCCACCGTGACTGGAAGACTTGCTCCTGGTGTGTGCATATGCCCAATAGCTATGAAAGTGTCAGTACTGCAGCAAAGAGCTGCACTATACAAGGCAGGAATTTAGTAAATCTCCTTGAATTTTAAACTTTTGGACTGCCCAGTTTTTGACATTCATTGTGAGTAAGTCTCACAGGGTGGGACTACCAGACCAGTATCTGCTTACAGGTAGCCTTATTAATGATACAGCACCTTTGAGTGCCTTGCTTCTAGAACTTCCCAGACCACTTAAAAACCCCTATATGCAGGAGAGATGGATGAGAGTAAATTTGACCTGAGAGCTACAGTGGAGGGAGGAATGCCCAGCTGGAATGAGGAGCCACATCATGCCACAGAAAGAATGGGCTGAAGAATTAGGATGGGTCTCTCCATGGTCAGTGGTGCTGGCCCCTTTATGAACCCTGCGGAGCAGTTGGAGGAATGGGCCTGCTCGGGACCCCAGAAGGTTGGCCTAAGACTTTTATGGACTAGTCCTACAGCTACTTAATCCCTATCAGTACGTTTGCCACTCACTCCACTGACACACAGGCATCCTGAGAGACAACTAAAGCCTTGGGGCCAGGGGAGTACAGCAGAGAAGGTGTTGTGTTTGTTGCTTCTGACCAGGCTGTGTAAGATGCTCCCGCAAGCAGGAGAGAGGACCAGGGTTCAGTCACAGGACCAGTCTTGTGCAAAGAGTCTGGAAATCCTCTAGGCGCCAGAAGACCTGAAAAACAACCTGCTGGTAGTTAGAGCTGGGTACCTGGATTGAAAGGACCCAAGAATAGTCAGAATCAATACTTCGGGGAGAGTAATATCTGTATTTAAAGCACAGTCTCCCTGGGGGACCAAGCACAAAATGGAGCTTGTAACACTATACATGAAAACTGAAGGAAGTGACATAAAAATCAGTCACACTCAGTGGAGTTCAATATACTATGGTGTCCTACTACAACTCCACTCTACTAAAATGTAACCCACTCAGTGACACTCCACTGTACTCTAATCTATGACACTTTCCAAGACTATACGACACATCAGAACGCTTCACTGTATGACGTTATGTTAAATGTTATGTTAAATTTTTTTTATACCGCGCTCGGTCACCAAAACGGTTTCATGGCGCTCATGACACTTCATGACACACCATTCTGATACTTTACTGCACTGTATGCTACACCAGGCCACTCTACTCCATGTCATGCCACTCTTCTCTGCAACATAACACTCCAGTGTATTACAATTACCTCTACGTGACTCTACTCCACTCCATTTCACCCTGCTCCACTATACAATACTTTACTCCATGCTACGCCCCTGTTCCACATTCCACTATACACTGCTGTACTCTAAGGTACTCTCCTCCACTCTATGCAAGTCAATCAATCAATAAATCAATCAATCAATCATGTCATACTTTTAAATCGTTGCTTGTCACCCGAAAGTGTATTCAGGCACCAGGTGAAGGCCTCAGTGGAAAAGTAAGGTCTGGAGCACCTTCCTGAAGTCTGTCAGTGTGGGTGAGGTGCATAGGTGGAGGGGTAGTGTGTTCCAGACTTTTGCAGCGAGATCAGAAAAGGAGCGTCCTCCGGCATATGCATTGAGATCTGTGTGAGGGTGAGGTGTGTGGAGAGGATGGCATGTTTTCCATTGTCGGGAAAGGTGGCAGTGATTAATGAGCTGTTGAGGTGGTAAGTTGGTGGGTGATCTTGTCTCGTCCAAGGTTGAAGAGTCAGTGGGGTCAGGGGTCTGTCGGTGCCCCTGAGTGGATGAAGTTCATGTGGGTGGCTAAGTTTGGTGTGCTTGGCTGTTTCAAAGTGGAGAGCGGGTGGTCAGCAGCAGTGGTCGATCGAGGGCTGAGGGGGTCAGAGGGTTTGGAATCATAGTTTTTATAGATGCTCGCTATCTTGTAGTGGAAGTGGCTGGCACGGGCTGTGCAGAGTTTCTGTGAAGATGGGTTGGAGTTTTCCTTGGCTGATGGGCAGGTGAACCCTCTGATGATGGTGAAGAGTTCCTTAGCATGGTTGGACCTGGTGTCAATCCAGTTGGTGAGCGCCTCCCTTATTGCAGTTTTGATCTGTTGATGTTAGTTGTTGAGGGCTGATTTGAAGGTGACTCTATAGGTATACGATATTAAGTCAGCCATAACATCCACTAGCAAACTGTATTAGAGCATGCACGACCAGCACTGGGGACCGGTAATTTGAGCAGGTGGGTGTCAGGAAGGCCACAGAGACACATACTCACAGATCTACATACAAACTCACTGACACTCATAGACACAAGCATGCACAATTCACCAACCATTTACAAGCACATATACAAGCACACACCCATTCAGAGCATGCACACACACACGCACCAAACATTAAAAAAAATTAAAATTAGCAGGCTGCAGCTGTGATTTCGGGATACAGGAGGGAAGCCTCAGTGGTTCTGGGATGGTTGGGGAAACTGCCTCCTCTCATTGGCTGACCTTGGGACAGGCAGTAAGAAGAGGGGGCATTCCCTTAGTGGTCACAGTGTGGGATGGAGTCAGTGACAGTTGCTGACCCCACCCCAATCTCTGAGGAGGCATCACTAATGGGCACTTGACCCTGGGCTCCTCAAGGCTTATAAATGGGGCCATCAGTGACGTGCCCCACATCATGAGAGGGATGACCGCAAAGAACATTGCCAGGCTGATAAGGTCACACCCACATGAATGTGACATCTTCAACCTGGCAAAGTTCAGCTCAGACAGCTAGGGATTTACTGCCAGTACAGTGTCTTGCTGTATGACCCGGCATGAAGTGTAGCTGTCAGGATTAGCAATAGTTTGGAAAAAGGTGGAGGGAAGGGGTCTCTCTGCCCTTAATACTGAGCCATGCCTATTGACAATTGAGACACCCACAGCCCGATATAAAGTTTGTTGGTCAGGGTACTCAATTGTAAATGCGACAGGATACCATGCCCAACAAACATTCAGTCAGCCACGACAGAATTGTGAGAGCAGTACCTCTGATACAGTTGGTTTCAGCAAAACTTTAGAGTAGTCTGTAAAAGTAAATTACATCCCATACTCTCTCATGTAGCTTTGGAGAGTTTAAGCTGGCTATCCCCCAGTGTTTCATAAAAGCAGGCTTTGAATGCTTGTGTTGAATATAGGAATGTCTATTAGTCACTCAGCAGTGCCCGGCACTAGTATGCATTAGAATCAATCCATACCTTAACAATGCTTTCTATCAGATGAATAAACTACTGTTTGTGAATGAACAACAATCCTTTGCAGTCACATTATGGTTCCGTGTCTGAAACAGTATTGATTGGGTCCTTTCTGTTTGCACTATAAGTGGGTTGTGACCATGGCAAGGCTGTTTTCCTCCATGGTATATTGGTTACAGCATTGTATGAGTGCTCAGTAATAATATAAGTTAGTAGTTATATGGGTATTTATAGTGCAGAATCATATGTTTTTAGCATCCATAATGTGAACTGCTTAGAAATGTCTCTTCCAAATCCTACACATTTTTAACTTATTCACTGACCCCTGGACAGGATATAGCTATTCCTCTCCAGCTCTCCCTGAGAGGTGACCAGTGTGTCCTCTCTTGTCACAACACCTCCCTTCAAACCATTGTGGTCTCTACATTATGATCATCTTCATACTTGGAATGGGAAAGCAACGAGCAGGAGAGATATAGTCAGGGAGAGGCATAACCATTGCTTGCCATCCCTAAAACACACACCTCAGTTCACTTACTGATACAGTTCTAGCACGCTCGACCCAGCAGAATAAGGAAAAGGACTAAACCTCAGCACAGTTCTAGCAAATAAGTAAGCTGCCGTGGACTTTTTGCTGGATCTCCACTTTGTGTTCTCTGCGATATGTCCCTGCGTAGGATGTTATTCATTCCTCTAGGTCATTTTAAGGAATATGTGAAATGACATAACGGAGGTAATAATGAGTTTTCCATAAATAGTATACTTTTTATCAATAATATAGCACTGATTATCCTAAAATGTTGAAATTACTGTTTTTAGGATTTACCTGCACAGCGCTTGTGGTATGTTTGTGACATTTATTGTATTGACTATATATCTGAAAAGGGGCTGTCATCCCGCCCTTACTTTTCATTGGTTGGTGGGCTTGCCACTTACTTATCTTCCATTTTTATTGGCAGTAGACTATTATTTCTTGTTGTTCCTCTCATGTGTTTCTCTTATCATTGTCCCAAGTACTATTTTCACCGGATTTTGTCGAACTTCTTTGCGTGCATTAACGCTATTGTATTGCGTACAAACTGGCACATTCACAGGGACAGAGTCTGTTTTTTGGGCAATTTGCCCTCCTCACATTCCTTCAGCATATTTACTTTGAAAAAGGGCCTCTTCCTCAACGTTTTTGTATGTTCCAACCCCCACACACGTACACTGTCATGCATTGCATGTTTTAACTTTTATGTCTGTCCAGTGACATAACATGCACATGCAATGCACAAACAGGTGAGGGACGGCACCTGATAATGGGCAGAGGAGCACCACCCTTACAGGTTTAAAAGCTATTTTGATAATTCAAATAAAGCAATTCCCATCTACGTTTCCTTTATAACTTATTTGGCTGCCTGACTGACCTCACACTGGTTGCTCACAGACGTCAGAGAGGCAGTTTACTCAAAGCACATGAATTAGTACACATGTCCCAGCAAAATAGTTTTAGTGATGCTGTGATTTTTTTGTATGGAACAAGCAGTTAAGCTCTATGGAGCGCATTAGTCACATGACCCTCACGTCCCACAATACCAGAAAATAAAAAATGCCGCGATTGTGAGGGAACAACCTTCCAGATCATACCTCTTTCTGATTATTATTTTGGTAGGCCCTATACTCTAGAATCTCCTGCCTTCTTTTAATTGTGTCAACTTGTTTTTCAGATGTTCATTTGTTTCTGTTGAACCTTCAGTTGCATTAAGTTTTGTTTCCAGTTTGTTTTAGATACTAGTGTGTCATGCACTTTATAGAGCAGCTAATGTGGTGGTCCATTTTTATTAACAAGCATGCCTTTGCCTCACATTATGACCCTGTGTTTTAACACCCATTCATAATATTAGTGCATCAGTGTGGTTTTCAATTATGTCCATGTTTCTGTTTAACAGTTAATTCTGTTGATTTGTATTGCCACTTTGTTGACAATACCAGTGTGTCATGTACTTTAACATACTGGTCCACTTTTATTAAGGAGCATATCTTTGCCTCACATTATGACCCTGCGTTTTATTATCTAATCACAATATTAGCTTATCATAGTTACTACAAGTGGCCAATGTGCCAGCCTCATATTATGACTCAGCAGGGCTTTGCCTCATTTTGCACATTTGCAAATCAGTAATCTTTACTGATTGTTCATGTTTTAATTACACATTCATATTGAGTGTTTTATATACAGGATTATTTTTAGGTTGCGCTGCTGACATGTCTGTACAAAACTTACATACCTTTCAGCTACTCTCAGACACCGCTCACCCTGCACACCTACCCACCATTTGCTCTGCACAGTCTCCCTGACATTGTGCTGTCAGGTAGATGCTGCTCACAGACCATGCGCACAGTGCTAATGCTGCACTTAGACACCATTAATCACCATGCATTGAGACATATAATCCCCCTGCATCCTGACTCTTATCAACCTTCATTCATGCACCAGTCACCCTGACCTCAGACCATTATCCCTGCAAAATTGTACAGAAATGCTCACTTCTGAATGTTTGTGTTTGCATGCCTTGCAAAACATGCACAAGGGTGAATCTATGTGGTGCATTTACACAATAGTTTCTTCTGAATAATGTGCATGCAAGTTGTATACATACTCCTGTCACGGTTCCAAGTGCCCACAGGAGGTTTGCAAACCTGCCAAGCAAATAAATGATAAACTTTACAAAAGTGAGTCACACTGGACTGAAGCAGGCAGGACCACTTCTGTTCTGGCTAGTCCTACAAATGCCTCTGACCACCCAAGAGAGAAAGAACACAATTTAACATCTACTTCTTCAACCACTCTTCACCCATGCAAAACCTATAGGCTTTGTCAATGGTGTTTCTTTACATATTGCAGATCACTTGAGCTGCTGTACAACATGGTTTACACCTTTTAAAAAAAGCGTTATGACACCTTTTACCTCATCTTCTCGTAATTTCAACAATTCACCCTTCCACCACTTAAATCACAACAGCACTAAAATATGTTTGTCACATTTTTATTGGGAGAACGTTTTGAGCTGAATTTAATTTTAGTTCAATTCTTCGTCCTTAACCTTATCTCCTCTTGTTGTCCTTACTGAATGCATATCTTTACTGTATATTGTACATTAAAGTCATAGACTTTGCAAAACTTTATTGATGGCTGTATATAATTCTTCTAATCTCCCTCTGTTTGTACGCCTTCACTCAATACTAGTTAACCACTTCACAGACAGTGTAGATATTTCATTAGAACGGATTATGATTTGCGTTCTTTTCGGCTGCATGTTTTTATTGTCAGCACACATTTCAAGCATGCTTGCTGCCTGCATATTTTTTTCTTTGTCCTCTGCACTATACATAGTTTCCCCACTTTATATTACTACCAGTTACTATACAATATATTGCCTTTCTCAATAAATAAGCCATGGCAATTTTATGCAGTTTCTGGAACTTATATGGCATAACTACGCACCCTACACACTCGCCTCCACAATGCAGGAATCCAAGGCAAAGCACTGGAATGGACCACCTCCTTCCTCTCCGGCAGAACATAAAGCGTCCGTCTCCCTCCCTACTGATCAGAAGCCTCCAAGATCATCTGCAGCGTACCCCAAGGATCTTCCCTCAGCCAGACACTGTTCAACATCTACATGGCCCTGCTTGCCCACGTCGTCAGACTGCATGGCCTCAACATCATCTTCTACGTCGATGACACACAGTTCATCCTCTCCCTCACCAATGACCCTCTCACCGCCAAAATCAAACTACACGAAGGCATGAAAGCCATCACCAAATGGATGAACAACAGCCGTCTGAAGCTGAACTCGGACAAGACGGAGGTCCTCATCCTCGGCTCCACCCTATCAGCCTGGGATGACTCCTGGTGGCCAACGATCCTGGGAGCAGCACCGACACCCACGACCATGAACACAACCTGGGATTCATCCTTGATCCAACACTCTCCATGACCAAGCAAGTCAACGCCATCTCATCCTCATGTTTCAACAACCTCCGCATGCTCCGAACGATCTACAGGTGGATCCCCACTGACACTAGAAGAACGGTCACCCAGGCCCTCATCAGCAGAAGACTGGACTACGGAAACGCCCTCTACAGGGAGCCCTGGCCAAAATACTGACACGTGCGCAACACATACAGAACGCCTCTGCACGCCTGATCCTCGAGATCCCTCACCACAGCCACATCACACCCCACTTGAGAAACCTACACTTTTCTTCCCGTCAACAAGAGGATCACCTTCAAGATCCTCACCCATACACACAAGGCACTTCACAACACAGGACCAGCATACCTCAAGAAACAACTCACCTTCTTCCTCCGTTTCTTGGACGGACTGCAACCGATTCAAAAGCTAATGGTGCTTCGTGGGATCAGCGTCCTTTCAGCATCGGAAAAGCTTCTGTGCTTGCCGCTTCAGGCATTCCTCGCGGCATCTGGAGAGAGCGGTATCAGCGGCCTCAGCTGGCTGTAATTGACCGACCGTGCAAGTGTGACGCCCCGAGGCAGTGACTGCCCAGGTCCCGTGTGCTGGAAAAACCTTGCTTACTATCCCGTCGCCTCTGGATTCCTTGTCGAGCGGCTGCATATTGTGCTCGGCTCGGCTTATTTGTCGAGTTAAATGAGCTAGAAACTTTGTTGCAACATCTTCCCAGCCCAGTATTCTACGGAATGCACCGAAGATCCTTGCCGAGGAGCCGAGTGTTTGTGGCGTCTTTCTGAAGCACCCTTGAAGCATTGAAGTATCAAAGGTAAAAGGGGCTCTAAAGAATCTAGTGAGCAGTGAACTTTTTTGCGCTGGGCTGTAACTAAGTTTCTTCTTGTATTTCATATAAGATTTGTAATCTGCAATAGTAAGAGACTTTGTTTGACGTCAGGATGGCGCCGAAGGGAAGGGGCAACGCGAGGAACAAAGCTGGGGCAGCGACTGAGACGCCGGCTGGGACCTCAATGTGCGGGGAGGAGAGCACTCATTCTGACCCAAGTGGCAACGAAACTAGAACGAGAGGGGCATCCTGCAAGTCAACTATAGCTTGCGCTGAAAGCCGCTCAGCTAATCTGGCCAAAGGAGCAGGAGTGGGAGGTGAAAACATTAATGCCCAAAATGTGAAAATGCAGTCTGGACCAGTGGCTGGGTCAGTGGTTGATCCACAGCTACAAGCGCAAGGGGGGCAAGGTGCACTAGGAGCTCTACAGAGCCATTATAGAGACTCAGCAGTCCAACAGACTCAAGAGACACCTCTTAAACAAAAAACAGTTGCAGTCGCAGCGAGTTTTTGATAAAAAGCGGGGTACCAGGCCGAAAGAGAACTTGGAGCTGACTAATGAGCTTATCGGCAAAAATCATACTATGGGAGCTGGTAGTGAAGAGGGCTTTTCAGCGATAAAAAGGAATCCGGTCCAGACAGAAGCACACACTTTTGCAATGGTTGTAGAAGATGCTATTTCCCAGTCTGGTTCAAATGTGGAGCTTTCTACTGTGGCATTGGATAAGGGGCTCCAATCCGAGACAGATGGAACATTTTACTCAATGTCGGACTTAACGACTCTGTCTGACAAGGATTATGAATTGGATAGCGCCAGCAATTTGGGGCACTGGCGGGACCTCCAGGACGATGAAGAAGGAGAAGACCCTGAACAGTCTCAGTCCCAAGATACGGTGAAGAGAATAAAGAATATTAGTGAAGGAGTACAGCGTGATCGAATACAGCCCCTTGTGCAGATTAACTTGGACGAAGAGCTGGAAGAGGATTCAATTACGCTTGCCCTGATCTATAAGACTCTTATGACACATCGTAGCGAAACAAAAATGGAGGGGCATGGAACGCAAGGTCTGTAAGGAAATTACAGAATACCATACGGCGGTTAATAAAAACATGTGCCGAAGTAACATCACGTGTGGTGGAAGTAGAGGAGAGAGTATCCTCTGCAGAAGATACACTGGCGAAGCAACAAACTGCAGTAGAGTCCTTACAGAATTCAAAAGCTGAGGTGAACTGGAAGCTCACAGACTTAGAGAATAGATCACGCCGTAATAATTTACGTGTGTTAGGAATTGCAGAAACAAGAGAGGGGTCCGATCCTCGTAAGTTCGTTGTTCAGTTGTTCAAGGAGGTGTTCCCAGAATTGACTACATGGAATTGGGAAAAGGAAGTAATTCGTGCTCACAGGTTCCCGTTTGCGGTGCGACAGCGTGGGAGAGATAGACAGGGTGACCAAAACTCACCCCAAGGGCAATTTTGATCTGTTTAAATAACTATTTGTTGCGAGAAGCTCTTTATGACTTAGCAAGACCTGGCAAAAAACGAACTGGTATGGGGTGTGAGTTTTTTGTTCGTCCGGATTTCTGTCCGACAACTGTTAACGAACGATGGCAAATGCAGAAATGATTTGCTCCTTTTCAAGCAATAGGAGCCCAGGTCTTTCTGCTCAATCCCTCCAAACTAAAGGTAAATATTAATGGCCAAACGAGGTTTTTTACATCCGGCAGGATGGCGCAGGACTACTTATCAGATCTAACAAAAAAAGGTTAAAAGGCTAAAAAATGCTAAAAAATGTTTAAAAAAAAAAGAAATGGGCTTCTTAGTATAGAAGTTAGATAACGAGAACTTACAACCTGTTATTCGTTTCTAAGATATCAGGAATTTTGGGTGGTGGGTAGGGTTAATCACAATGTCTGTTGTTTGCTGAAATATCATTTAGTGTATCTCTCCTTACAATGGTATGTACTTCTCGATTTATGTTTATGATATAATTGGGTACTTCACTCGCTTGGTAAAAAAATATTTTTGGCCATGGGAGATATTGATGGCAGTCATAACTGCTTATAACCATAGGGAGAATAGGAGAAACTGCTTTGTTATTATTTCTTTCCTTTCTTTTTTTCTCTTATGAAACCTTAATTGTTGGGTTTCTCTCTAGCTATGCAATCTATACTTTCTAGGGATTCTTGAGTAAAAATTTGGTACCCAAAAGTGATTTAACACTGTTAAGAGGAGTTAGAAATTGTGTTCGATACGGGGGTAAGAGAGTGCAATATGTGTGTTGTGGGGAATTTGATGGGGTGGGGGAACGGTTGTTGCACCGCAACATCACTGAGGACAGTGTCCTTAAGCCTCTTTTTGGGTGGTGAGGGTGTGGGGGGAGGGGGGGTGCCGTAGGGGGCGGTAAGGGGTGGGGGTGAGCCAGTGGGGTTGCTTTAAAAACAAAACATTTTGAGACATATTTTGCAGAATTGGCAGTACAGATTGGTCATATAATGGTAGGCAGGTACTATGGTATATCATATAGGCTGAGGAAAGCTTATCTATGTTTTATCTTTTTACGCTTTGATGGGGCAGGATAAACTTGTTATAGGTACTTGGAATATTTGTGGCCTTAACGATGCTAAAAAGCGGGCTCTTTTCTCTAAAATTGTCAATTCTGTGCGTGTAGATATACTTTGTATACAGGAGACACACATTCCATGGGGGAAGCGGGAGTGCTTAAGGCTGCCTGGGTTTGAGCTGCTAGTCTGTTCTAAACAGACATCTATGATCAGAGGGGTCGCTTTTTATTTAAAGAGTGGTGTTCGTATATGTAAAAGGACACTGGGGGATAGAATGGGTAGGTGGGCTATAGCGGAATTGCGCATAGGTGGTAAATTGCTAACAATTTGTAACGTATACGGTTCGAATTTAGATAACCCGGAAGTATTCAAATATTTAGATGTTGAATTGGCAACTTGGCCCAGTCCACTTCTTTTCTGTGGAGATATGAATATTAATATGTTAAGTGATCTTGATCTCGCCAGTGCTCACATTTATGTGGGGAGAAAAACAAAAGTCTTTAGAGCTCTTCAGGCTCTTCTTCAGGAGCATGGTCTTGTTGATTTATGGTTTCTCCATAACAAAACAGAGGATGGATTTACGTTCTATTCTATACCCCATAGGAAAAATGTTAGGTTAGACAATTTTTTTTGTCAAAACAAGTTGCAGCTGCCAGTGTTATCTTTTGTTTACCGCGGCTCCTCTCTGACCATAACCCATTGATCGCTGAATGTCCTTGGCCACAAATTAGGAAACCACCTAGAGACTGGACGTTTGAAAGGAAGCTGTTATTTGACGAGGGGTACTGTTCACATATTAAAAAATGGGTCGTCCAATTTCTGAATATCAATAGGGTCTCTGCCACAGGCCAAGTGGTTTGGGACACGATGAAAGCTAGACTAAGGGGCAAGACTAAAAGCTTCTCTTCCTATAGCTGGAATTTAGAGCAGATGCGCATCGGGGTTAAAGAGCTTAGGGATGCAGAAATTGAAATGACTTTAAATATTAAGGATGGGAATGATATAGTCTCCTGCCTTCAAAAAGTGGCGATCCTTAAGGCTTGGCTGCTGGAGTCTTTCGGTTAGGATCTTGCGTCAAAGTACCTACAATATCGTACAGAGATGTTTGAGTTTGGGGAGAACTCGGGCAGGGTCCTGGCCAAGAGACTCCACCAGCAAAGTGTTCAGAGTCAGGTGGTAAAAATTAAAGATGAACGTGGAGTTATACATGATACCCAGGAAAAGGTTAATGAAGTTTTTCTGGACTTCTACTCCCTCTTATATCGAGAGGATATTTCTGGGCTTAATGTAGAGAGGGCCGCAGAGGACTTTTTAGCGGATCTTGCGACTGTCGTTATTTCTCCTGAACAGGCTGAATTCCTGGCCACCCCCATTCAATGGGAGGAGGTCGAAATCGCAGTAAAATCTTTGGCTAATGGCAAGGCTAGTGGCCCTGATGCAGTCCCATTAGAATTTTATAACGTGTTCTTAGCTGAAATTTGCCAGATCTTTCTTGAGGTATTAAGAGCAGCCCAGAGGGGTATAGGGCCAGAATCATGGCAAAATGCAACCATAGTTTTGTTTAAAAAAAAAGGGTAAACCTGAGTCATTGCCATCTTCATTCCGGCCGATTTCTTTAATTAATAGGGATTCCAAAATGTACTCAAAAATAATGGCCGTCCGACTTGTGCAGGTGATAACCCCTCTGGTCTCTGTGCATCAGCATGGATTCACACAGGGCCGGGATACAGCTGACCATGTTAGACGTTCCATTGCATTACTGGACTGGGCCCATGCTACTAATTCTCCCCTCGGGTTGATCCTGTTGGACGCCGAAAAGGCGTTCGACAGGGTCTCCTGGGGGTTCATGTGGGCCGTCTTGAAGTGGAAGAGATTTCCAAAAGAATTCATACGGGCAATTTCTGCGATGTATATTTCTCCAAGAGCGCAACTTCGCATTTCCGGCAAGCGGACAGGCTCTTTCCCCATCACTAGGGGCACACAACAGGGGTGTCCCTGTTCACCCCTGCTGTTTGCCCTGTATATTGACCCCTTCCTCTCCAAAATCGAGGCTAACCAGGGTATAATACCGATAAGAGCTGGTAATACGTCGTATAATCTGTTAGCGTATGCAGATGATATAGTTATTATAACATCAGACGTTTTATCTGCTTTTAGGGAACTTAAAGAATTAGCCGGGCACTTTGGGGCAGTATCGGGCTATAAGCTCAATGTTTCAAAGACCCAGGTGGTTCAGACTCCGGGTATGCCAATGTCAGATGCCCCAGTTGTTCCGGATGCCACGTATTTAGGTGTGTGTATAACCTCTGCAGTGGATACCATACCGGATTTAAATATCCTACCGGTTATAGATGATGTAAACTCTAAATTAGAACGGCTAGGTAACCTGCATCTATCTCTAAATGGACACTGTAGCGTCATCAAAATGTTAGTCCTTCCTAAGTTTTTATATTTATTTAGGACCATCCCTCTTTTGATTTTCCAAATAAGTTTGACAAAGGCAGATAGGGTCTGTCAAAGGTTTTTGTGGGGTTATAGGCGTTCACGTAGGGCAGCCAAATGGATGTGTCTTCCCCGTGATCGAGGGGGTTGGTCGGTTCCTAGTCATGTTATGTACTATTGGGCTGCAATTTTCCAAGCAATGGGCGTGTTGCTTTGTGGAGATAAAGCGAATGCACTAATATGTAATAGTCCAACTATTTTTGAGATCGGGTTGGGGTCCGCTGCAAAAGGTATTTTACTCGAGGTCCTCGCAGGGCCGGTCCTAGAACATCTGGGGCCCCGGGTGAAAGTCAAGATGTGAGGCCCCTCTAATTTGCATGTAACATCACAAGAAGTGACATCACAGAAAGTGACATGGCAGGACTATTGATCTTATTTGGCATCACTGAAGAGACCTAATGTGGATATCAGTAACATGGACAACAAGCATTTGCAATGCAATAGGTCTCGCATTTGCGAGAGTTTAAGCTATTGGCATTGTGAATGACAATGCCTGTTATTTATCTGTTTTGATAATTAACACATAAATAAGTCATTGTCATTTACAATGGCAATAGCTCAATCTCCTGTAAATGCGGGACCAATTTCATTTCAAAGAAGTGTCCGCAAATGTCACGGGCTGCTTGTAAAGTAAAAGCTTGCATGGTGAAGAATGCTGCAGAAAAGCATGTTGAGACTCCAGTAGGAGAAACTCATTAAAGAAAATAGTGCTTACAGATAAATATGAAGTAAAAGGGCCATCCCTCATGGGAGGTTACAAATGAAGACAAGGAGATACTAAGGAGGGACTAACCAGCCTATTAACGAATCCGAAGCCAGCCTTTACAAATGACAATGAAGCAAGCCAATGAAAAATATGGGTGCAGAGTGGGCGGAGCTTCAAGTCCATACTGCATTGCTTCAACTGGGTATGTCTGTGCCTTCCCTGAAGTGTGGGGTTGACAGAACACAGAAGCAAATCTGCACATAGCAAACACCTGGTCCGATGACTTCTAGAAGTTATTCAAGGTATCAATCAATTTCTGACAAAAAAAACATTATTACTAATGTGCTTGCATATTCATTTATTTGATGGCTTTTTTGACAGCACATGAATTGTCTCCCGCCATTGATTTACCCCAAACTTTAATATCTTAAATGGCTAATGTAATAGATAATGTGCTGCCTGGCTAAAAACTTATAAGGTCCCAAAGGCGAGACCTATTGGCTATGCCAATGCTTGTTTTTGTAGATGCCATATAGAGGAGATGCCTAATACCATGCACTGAAGAGGATGTGGCATAACAGCATCATCTCTGTACTTTGGTGCTGGGGAGCATAGTTCGAGTCTTGACGTTATGGTCGTAACTTCCAGTAGTTCTAACAGTCAAAAAATATTTCCTTTACAAATTGAACAGCTGCTTCTAAAAAGCGCTCCAATACTATCTGATGTATATCCCCTTTAGGGCATTGTTTTTATTTGTAACCATGTAAACATTTATAAGCACAGGCACGGACTCGTGTTCACACAGACACACACATTTAGATACTAGTGCACAGCGGGTAAATGTGAATGCACGTTTCCATAGCGTGAATCACAGCATCGCCAAAGCAATAAATAATGAACCTGGGAAATGTGTTTAAAGGTTTGCTTTGCAGTAATGTTTCGTTTCCGTCCACGCCATGTTCACGAGATGTCCAGTAGCACAAACTCAAGAGGATACAGGATGTGGCATTACGGCCACATCTATCTACTTTGGTGGTTGGGAACAAGGTTCGAACCCAGTTACTACAAGAGAACCCGCTTTAAAGTCTTGTTCGCTGCATGTACTATTTGGCGGTTGATCAGGAGGAAATTAGTTATTCCAAATATAAATTTATATACGCCTTTTAAAGCCACTCGAATTTTCCCTAGCATCTTTCAGGATCATGTTATGCATAGATGGCAAAGCAAAGGTATTTATGGGTTGGGTGATATGGTCGAGGACGGAGTAGTCCTATCCTACAGCGATATTAGGGATAAATTTCAGTTATCTCCACGTGATTTTTTTAAGTATTTACAGATCCAAAGCTTTATTCAAAAATACTTGAAGAAAACTCCTGCTATGCTGGAGAAAGTTCCATTTATTGAATTGATCAAGAAGAGAAGTAGAATAGGTATATTGTATCAATATTTAGTTTCAACACTTCCGGATGATCTGACAGCCCAAAGCTTTAAGTGGGAAGCTAAATTAGGAAGGGCCGGTATCGATTTAACCCCAGTGTTAGAACTCGCCAGTCAGGTTATTGTGTTAGGCTCACTTAAGACTCAAAGCTATATGGCAATGCTAGATTTATATTACACACCTGCTAAGATAGCAAAATGGGGTGCCATAATGGGCAATGCCTGTGCACGATGTGGACTGCTGGCTGCGGATGCAATACATATGTTCTATTCTTGTCCATCCCTCTGGGGGTTTCTCGATGATATCGAGTGCTTTATCAATGTTACACTCAAGATCAGATGTATTATGACTCCGGCACTTGTGATTTTTGGGGTGGAGGTTGGTAACACACTAGTTGGCAGTAACACCTTAAATGAGTTAGCCCTCATATTTATTGCCATGTCGCAGGTCCGTCTATGCATAACTTCTCAGTGGCTTTCTCCGGAAGCTCCAACATTTGTGCAGTGGGGTGCAAGACTGTTAGCTATACATCGGCTAGAATTCTCAGTTTTTTCATGTAGAGGGGGGAGTTGGCGGCAACTGGCAACTAGGATTTGGGCGCCAGTGGCGGAATGGGTTGGATAAAGGAAAAGCAATATTCAACCGTACTATCATTAATTATTTTCTTCTGTCTCTGTTTTGCTTCCTCTAGTCTCAAATTGTTAGGAATGTTTTTTTTGCCTTGTTACTTGTCTAAATTTGTTTAACGACTTTTTATTTTATTCTGTATTAATAACTAATTCTGCTGTATAAGTATTGTTTATTGTCTGGTCTCAATAAAATACAATAAAAAAAAATGCTGTGTATAACCCCATGCTACATGCTGATTTCGCTACTTGTTCCCTCAATGTTCATATGCCACAGCAAACTCTTAATTCTTTTCAGTTTGCTCCATTTCTAAAAGTTTCTGAAATTCGTACACCTAACCTGATATTCCCAAACACTCTTAATGGAATCATCAGTGTGTAAATAATGGACCCTGTTCAGAAAGAAGATGTAAAAGTATGGGCAGAGATTCATCTCTCTGCTTGAATAGATTCAACTTTTTTTTCAATTCACAAACATTGCCTGCAGCACACCGGGAAGGCAACATCACCTATAGGCTCCTATGTCCTCTGAAGGGAATTCTAAATTTCACATCATTCTGCATGGGGGAAAGCATCCCCTGTGCCATCACACATGTGTGCCTGTGAAGAAATCCTTGCACCAAATTTGGGGATGTTCCATAACCCTTCCCATCACAGAAGGGGATTTAAAGTAGACTTTACTGGAATACATTTCTGACCACTTCCAAGGTGGGAAAAGGTCAGATGATAGTTTGAGAATGGTCAGAAATGTACGTGAGTGTGGACATTTCTAAACTTGTAACTAGGACTTGGGATGCCCTCTTTCATCTCTGAGTTTAATTAGGCAAATTACTTAATACAGCCCTAAATAATCTTCCACCAATAACCAACTGTTGCAGGCTGTTCTTATTATACAAAGATTGAGTCTCTTTTCATATTCATTCCAACATATAACAAGTGGCTGTGCATGAAGAGTTTTACGCTGGGACCCTACTGTGATTTGTCTGGTCAGTGCACATATGGTGTCTAACTCACTGTGCTCTTGTTTGTTTCAATATTCCCTCATAGCGCCTGAATCCTGTCTCACATGAAGCTCCTGCTCTACTCCTGGCATCAGAAGGATTGTGGTCCCCAGCCTCCTGCTGCTCCACCTCTGAAACAAGAGTCTCCTTCCTTAGTTTGTAGCAATGGCTCTCTTGGGATATTGAGGCCGGCTCTGTTTTACTCTCCGCTTGCATTGCTTCATAGATTGACATTCTGTAGGGAAAATTATTAATTATGATTAATTTAATATCAAATATTATCCTTTGGTATACTGTTTCAAACATACAGCACACCTTCAGTGATAAATATTGTTTTATGCAAACATTCACTTGTGTTGAAATGTCATACAATCCATACAATCATTATTATACGTTGTTATTTTTTAACATCAAGAAACTTTGTATTTCTAATGAATCCTCCATCTACTTCAGTGCCTTGTTTCCCTCTTACTTTTTTACCTAGTGTAGAAGCAAGGCCTTGGTGGAGGTGTTCACAATGTGATATATAGAAGGATGAATATTGCAATGCATCGAAAATAAAGCTCTTATAAGATTACAATTTTTTTGGCTTTTGTTAATGAAATCCATTGCACTTTGAATCACAGTCAATGTCATCATCCTTTGATTAAGTAAAATACTATTTTGTATGAACTCTATGCACTGTAACACAGACAGACAGACAGACGCGAGAGAGACCGACAAAAGGAGCGAGCGCCATGGGGTCACCGCTGTCGCTCACCGCCTGCCTCCTGCTGCTGCTCAGCGGGGCCTGGGCCGACCTCTCCCATCCGGTTTTGTTCACCAGCCCTTCAGAGCTCACTTTCGGCAACAGTGCTGTTCTCTTCTGCAACATCACGTTGCTGCCATCAAAAATCACCGGCCACAAATGGATGAAGGGTGACAAGATTCTCCGGGAGGATGACTCCAACGACATTAGCACCGCTTACAATTAACCCTGGGCGAAGCACAACGCTACGCTCGCGTAGTTTGCGAAGTTTGCGCAACTTCGCACTACGCGCGCTGCACGTAGCACAGTGCGAACACGTGTAGCGCAGCGTAGCGTAGTGCAGCGGTCAATTTTGCTTGCTCACGGTCCTCAACGTCATATTCGCGGCCGCGAGCAAGCAAAATGACATCCCGGCGGGATTCTCAATGTGGGGTGGTCAGATTTCTCATTGCGAGTGGTCGCGCATGCTCGCTACTGCTCGCAATGAGAAACTACCAGTCCGCGTTGAGAAAGCTGGCGCTCGAGTAAAAATCTACTCGAGCAGCAGAAGACTACAGCTCGCACTGTGCAAGATGCCGTTTTCAATGATTGCACAGTGCCAGATGCTTGTCCGCACTGTGCAATCATTGAAAATGCATCTTGCGCAGTGCAAACATGCTAATACGCAGTTCGCGTAGTGCTACGTGAAGTTTGCGTAGTGCGAAGTGCACTTCGCATAGCTTCACGTAGCGCTACTTCGTGAACTACGCCCACCCTTACTTACAATGTGTCTCAAGTGAATTCAGACACTTCTGGTGTGTACACTTGCCACTTCAAGACGGACCTACCTGTGTGTGGAACCATCGAAGTTGCAGAAGGTGATGTCGGGGTCATGACCTGTAAGAGCAAATCTTACCCCCCAGTGGAGAACTGGAACTGGTACAAGGTGATGGACGGTGCCAACGAGCCTGTATTGAACGGCACCGGTGATCGCTATCACATCAAATCCAATGGCACGAAATCAGAACTGCGGATCAATGCCCTCAGCATGGAGACCGACCCAGGCACCTCAACCTGCAACGGCACCAACCTGCTCGGCAGCAAAGGCGCCACCGTCTCCCTGCGGGTGCGCAGCCGCCTCGCTGCCCTCTGGCCATTCCTGGGGATTGTGGCCGAGGTGCTGGTTCTGGTGACCATCATCTTCATCTATGAGAAGAGGCGAAAGCCAGACGAGGTTCCAGGTGACGACGATGGGGGAGCAGCGCCTCTGAAGAGCCACTCTGGCACAAACCATCAGGACAATGTGCGGCAAAGAAACTCCAACTGAGCGATAAGTTGATTCAAGTCTGAAGAAAATCAAAAGGAAACGTCCCATCGCTTTTAACATACCACCCGAATAATCTGTTTGCTTTTTTAAATGACACTAACCTCCTTTTTAACAAACCGAATTGGTAGGCTTGTAATAGAAGCGCACAAGATGCCATCCGTGAATTCTGCTGCAGTTTTTAGCTGAGGTTGTCTCGTCACATCTTGCATGATTTGGTGAGGGGCTCCCCGTCGCAGAACTCATCCCACCCATATCCTCCTTGTATGCATGCGTCCCACTCTAGACAGTGGGGCCAAGTCATTTGTCGTTGTTTGTGTTGCATAGTGATGTTCACAGCAGTCCTTGCCTCAGTCCTAGTGTCTGTGGCCTTTCGTCCGCCCCAGCAGAGGATCTGACACCTGGCATGCGATGAAATCTATGTCCAGTCTCCACCAGAAGTGTCAATCCCTCAGTCCTACTGTTTGTGTGTATGTGGCCCATGGTGCGCCTCAGGACAGAAGCTGACAAACTTTGAAGTGGGTGCCCGCCACCATCCAGAAGTGTCTTGGTGCAGAAGCAGATGTCTTTGTGTGTGTTCTGGTCAGTGAGATCCCTCTAAAGTCTGCATCAGGCATAATGAAGATATGGGCTGAGTAATTTAGTAAGTGTTGCATTTGTCAGATAAGTATGAAGTCTCTACCTTAAAGGCTGTTTGTAGTCTTGCGCTTTCCCTTGCTTAAATGTCTTGTTCTGGCTAAAGACCACTTATCTGAAGTCGGGTATGCTATAATATTATAATTGTCTTTCTGCTGTTGATGTCCGCTTGGGCAAGGGATAGGCATAGCTAAGTTGCAGAAATAAAAGGTTTGTGGATATTGAGTGTGAAGCTGAGCTGATAAAGGTGGGTTGCGTGCTCGCTCTGTGTCTGGGTGAGAGCCATACCGTCTGTCCGTGTCTTGTAATTTACATACAAATATCACTGTTGCAGAGTGGCACAATACATATTTATGGATTCATGGATGTAGAAAAAAAAAAGAAAGTTTGTCTTTCTATTGACTCCTCCATCTATTACAGTGTCTTGTTTCTCTCTGACTTTATTACTTAGTGTGGAAGCCATGCCTTTGAGGAGGTGTTCACAATGTGATATAAAAGGATGAATATTGCAATGCATCATAAATAAAGCTCTTAAAAGATTACAATTTGTTTGACTGTTGTTCATGAAATCCTTTGCACGTTGAATCACAGTCAATGTCATCATCCTTTGATTAACTAAAATACTATATTCACATGAATTCTATGCACTGTAATGTATAATAACCTTTGGTCCTTTGTAGTAAAGAATGTTCACTTACCAAAGCCTGTGCTGTTAAAACTAGCAGGCTCTAAAATAAACAGAATGTAATGTACTGAAGTTTGTGGCACCGAGCAGCACATCAAGTCTTTTTGCTGTGCTTCCCTGTGTCAAAATGAAAGAGCAGAAATATACTATTTCTATGATATATGGCCATCCCTGTCCTTTCAGCCAGGACCAGTGCATAATTTGGTGCCTAGTGCCAGTGCAGGCCTCCTTGCACGATGGTGGAAACGTGTCTTCGTTGTAGTCAGGATTGCTTTTATGTAAGCAGGGACATGTTTTCCTCAGTGTATTTCTGCTTCATGAACAAAGAAAGAACAATGAGAAATTAAAACTTTTCTCCTCGTTGCGCCTGCTCTGGGGAGGTGTAAGGTTTTGGCGCTGCCCAGGTTTATGTTGTTTTGTAAATCCTGGGCAGCATTAAAATCCATGAATGTTGTGTGGTAACACCCATCTCAATGCCCATGGAACACCTCCTTGATGCACAGTAAGGCAACACAGTACTTTGCACAGCCTTGCCTTACTCCATATCTATGAGGCTATGCAAATCCACACAGACTGGCTTTGCGTCACCACATAGATGTGATTGATGGGCCTGTGCCACAGGAGCCTAAAAATAGTGACTCTCCGTCAGCGCAGGCCGCTTGCAAATAACCCCCTTTGCATGAACAATTTGGGAGGCTTTTGGCCAACAAGATGGCCGATTGGACGCCCAGAGCTAGTGCTCCTGGATGTTAATAAAGAATCCTAAATAATCCTCCTGTCCCAAGTGGATTACAATGCCTGGTAACCGGGTGTTGCCGTTTATGAAGCCCTAACACAGCTGATTGTTCCAGTTGGACCCCAGGTGCTTCCTTCTGCAAAAAAACAAGTGAGGCAGTGACAGGCCTGCAAGGGTTGAGTTAGCCTCGCTGCCTGAAAGGCTCTGGGGAGAGGGGGGGGGCACCCATAGGAGACAGAGAGGAGTGGTGCCTGGAGATGTGGGAACAGATCAAAGGACAGAAGTCACTTTGCACATGACCAGGGGAGATCTACCGGAATTGGCCAGGACAGAGCACTACCCCTCTAATGAGGGATCCTGTGCTGGAGTTACTGGGCCTACATTTTTGGATTGGACTGCTCTACACGGACGGCTGCCTGAAGTGACAGACCATCAAATGCAGCAACAAAGCACAGTCCCTGGGCCCGCTGGTTGGTGCCGAGCATTGCTGTAGCTGATTGAAGGATGGGGTGGCTTTGCAGGAGACCTAGAGAGCACTGTTGCTGTCGTTGTAATGGAGGTGTTTCCCCCGTGCCATGGAGGCCTGGTGAGGTGAGTGTAGGACTGTGCTCTTATCCTGGGCCTTGTGGTGCCAGGGGTGTCTGGAGAGATGGGTGGTTGGCGACAGTGGTATAGCATGGTGCCTGGAGTTGCTGTGCCTGACCAATGGTCACTCAAGCTGTTGCCTGGAGAGGTCCACAGGACTGATCTGACTAGGGGTCTGCATCACCAGCCTGGGTCGTTGTGCTGTGATCCAGGGTCAAGATGGCTGCTGGAGGCAGGCCCATTGGGGTTTCAATACAAATAAATATAACCTCCCTATTTAAGAAATGCCCACAGGAGTGGCTGGACCCTGGGAAGATTGTCATTATTGACCAGATTCCTTAGGCATTGTGGGGTGGCTGCCACACACAAATAAGGAGGGGTTGCTATGGTACCTCGACCCCATCAGACCACGAGGCAGTGGTGCGGTCTCGGAGTGAAATCTGAGGGGCGTGATGAATGAGGATGTGGTCTGCCCCTGTTTGGCCTACGATTGCGGAGCTACTGGAGGTACTGCAGCAGGACTCTTGTGGACAGTGTTGCATGCCTATTGGCGATGAGGTCTCTCCCATAACACCAGAGGCTGGAGGGACTACAGGCCGAGTGCCGTGAGGCCTTCTGTTTGCTGGCAGGGTGCGAACCCTATGGCGGGTTAATCTTTGTCTCCAGTGGTGGCCCCCCTCTCTTGGAATTGCCGTTGATGGACATAGTACAGGCACCAAAAACATAATGCTGCCTTCATTAATCTAGGTAGGTTGGCACAGTGTCTGTGATGCTAATATAAACTGTTTGTGAGCTGCCACTGTGTCTTCCATTGTTCCAGCAATGGATCACTGTGTTGCTTTTACCTTTGTGGACTCAGGATGGTTTGTAATAAGAAACCGCACGTATTTCAGCAGGCACGATGGATCAGAAGGTGGCCGCTGGTGCAGAATGGGCCCATTGGGTGATGGGTGCTGATGCTCTACAGACCTCCAGGGTCCTACTGGAGTCCAAATCCTGGTGGCTATCGAGACCTCCAGCGCAGGTACACAATATAAATCTCACAATATTAATTTTATTCATGCAGAAAAGTAACAGAATGCTCTGTTAAAACTAAACACAATGTTTCTGCACTGCAAGCAGAGATGAGGATACTAAAAGCCACTGTGTTTACTCTGAAAGCTTCACGCGAAGTTGGAACTGTGTGCCGAAAATGCAGAAGGTAGATCCCGGATACGCAATCTGCACTTCATGGGGTTTCCTGAGAAGGTGGAGGGATCTAGTCCTGAATTGTTCCTATTAAGGTTGGTCCATAAACAAATTCCAGGCATTGGATTGTCCTCCATTTGTGCCCACAGATTGCTGGTGCACTGCCATCTCACTGGGGCCGCCAAAAAAGCCATCATAGCCAAGATACTGAATTACAGAGATCGGGTTAGTATATTGCGGGCTGATCCTACCTTCGAAAATCACGTAATACGTATATTTTCAGACTGCAACAGGTCTGTGCAACAGCAAAAACAATAATTGACTGGAGTCAAGCAGAAGCTGTGAGCCATGGGACTGTTGTATATGCTCGTGTACATGGCCATGTTCCCAGCTAAATTGAAAAGTTGTCCATGGAGGCCGCACGCATTTGTTTACATCCCTGGTACAGTGAGGGGCTGGTTGGAGGTATGTGGAGATGACTGGATTGCGTTGGGATGATGGCCCAAAACAGTGTGAGGAACGGGGGACACCTGAAGAACACCGGCAAAAATCATGAGGTACAGAGGATGGAGGAGACACCTGAGTCTGGGTCACATGTTGCGGTCTGAAGGGATGGTACTTTGGGCCTTGAACAGCAAAGACAAGAGCAGACACAGGCCAGGGCCCTCATGAAATCAGAGCAAACAAAAACTTAATATAACAAAGACAATATGTTTTAATATGCAAAAGCCATGAAACAGGCCAGTAATTTACATAGTTTATTCATCTAAGATATGAAAATATTTGTATATATGAGTCCTTTTTTAAAAAAACAAGTCATAGTACATATGGTTATATAGTAAAATATACATAATTTGTGAGCACCCACATCAAGGAGCAAACAGTAGATATATTCAATCTAATACAGCACAGAGAAACTAAACATATAATCAATAACAATACAGTGATAATAAAAACAACATATATCAAGAAAATATACATCACAAAAAGTCACATAACAAACATCAGAGAACAAGGAAAAATTAAAAGAGATAAAAAATTGTTGCTCATTAAGCTAAATATTTTAGTGTAATGAGTATTGTCAGACATGGCCTGATGCGCATTTCGGAAGTTAACAATAGATGTGATCATCCTTAATCAGGATGCTGACTGTGCGGATTGATTCTGTGGCAAAACACCATCCAATTCAAGTTAAGATCAATAGAGGTGTGCACTAGGCAGGCGGCTCACAATCTTTAAAACAACCGAAAAAAACAATAACCCTGGATTGCAGAGATTTCTAACTACCTGTTTTGAGTCACGCTCATAATTATATTGGCCACTCCTGACGGGAAACGACCTTTACAACGTGGTCGTTACAACGTGATACATTTACATTGCGGTCATTACAACGCATGTCGTTACAATGAATTGCGCTGGATGGCACTCTACACAAAGGAATAGTATGATTTACTATTCCAACACCTTCCCTGCTGTTGCACACACTGCAGTTGCAATAGTAAATCATACTATTCCTAAGTTCAGCACCTCTAGCACAAGTCGCGATGTAACATATCGTGATCTAAAAAATTGCGTTGTATTTTCACATATTTCTCATGACTGCGACTCTCTGCGATCCTTGTTTTGGGGAAGATGTGCATCATTTATAAAATAAAAGTATTAAAGATGTGTTTTGCACTTAATTTATCATGAAAAATAAATTAATAAATATGTTTCATGAGAGGAAAAAGAAAAGGAGGGCAGCTCTCGCCCATCTAGAATCAAACTGATTATGATAGCAAACTCATGGGAAATTGCATGTCTGGTTTCCGAGCAATCCTGAACAACCGTAGGAAAATGAAATGCACGTAAACATTTTCACACATCCATTGTGACCGACAAACTCCTTCAGCTACTCTGCTTGTTGAATATCTGATGTTTCAGTTACTCTGCTTGGAGATTATAGTCACCTATATCAGAAATTGCCTCAGCAATATGTTCTGGGGCAATGGAAAGTCAAAGTGAAATTTCATTATTGTCACCTATGTTCACATCTCCTCCCTACATCGTGAACAATTAAGAAACAGTGTCTTTTGGTCCGCATTTTGGCACCTGCTGGGCAGTATCAGAGTCTGACTCGTATTACAGGCTGCAGGTCTTAACCTCTCTGAGCCATGGAAGCCGAGACGTGTGCTTGCTTGAAGTCAAAGAGCGTTTGCAGGAGGTTATCGGTCATGTGATGTTTTCGTCCTGCAGCAGCTGTAGATAAGTCCACTGTGTTCCAGCTGCAACAAATACAAGAAAAAGCTCACAGATGACCAGGAGCACCTGTGAACATGTAGTGATGGCCAAACAAGGTAAACAATGAGTGAAGCCCCTTGGGAGGGAACCAAGCACATAAAGGCAGGACAATTACAATGAATGCACCAATAACAAGCAAATATTTTGGAATGCCACAGGAAGTAACCAATGGCAACCGGTGGGTTTGCCCAGAGCCCGCAGAAGACAATACAACAGATCGATTGAGGCTCGACCTAAAAAAGGAAGGGCTGATGATATTCCTTAATGCATTCTTCAACGGTAGGGGATCTCCATTTGGCTGGCACCTGGTTGCCTGTTCCTACACCTGGGTCATTTGGCTTATGTGGAGGGGAGATATGTATTGGCATATGGTAAGCTAGACGGGGTAGAATTGGGCCACGTAAATGTCTATGCCTCGAACGTGAACAACAGAGTTTTTTACGGCTGCGGAGATGGAACTCCTTCCTTATGTGGATATGCCGATAATTTGTATGAGTGATTTTAAATGTTGTTGGACCCGGCCTCGTGGCGTGGTCCTACCCCTCCCGCATGGCGGGCCCTGGACGACATCGGCCCTCCATCGACCCGCTGTCGCCCCTCCGGACACCACCCTCAACGAACTCTCGACGAGAGCCTCCCTTGGCAAACCCCGGCTCTCCCCCTCGGGAACCCGGCGAACCCGACTCGCCCCAACTCTGCAGGTCCGGTCACCACCCCGGGCCACCCTCTCAGGCCCGACTCCATCTTGGGCCCATCACGTCCCGAGCACGTGGCCTCGGCCCGACCCCGGCCGCGGCTCCAGCGAAGCCCCGACATCTTTGCACCAAGATCAACCCAGGTGGTAAAGTGGCCACTTGACGGATCCACCCCCCTGCTGGGTGTCTGGACACCTTCATCCCGGCCCCTCTGACCCCCAGGCGCGAGGGTCCGGACATCAAAGGACTCCAGTCCTATATCTGGGCCAGCCCTGGATCAGGAAATCAGTTGTATCTGGGAGTCGAAGCCCTGTTGACCTCGTCACGGCTGATCCTGATAAGAACTCTGGAAACTGGAATCTGGAACCTCTGAGCCCTGTTGACGCTGTTGCGGCTCTACCAAGCTGAACCATCCGCCGAGCCCTGCTGACGCTGTCGCGGCTCTACCAAGCTGAACCATCCGCCAAGCCCTGCTGACGCTGTTGCGGCTCTACCAAGCTGAACCCTCCGCCGAGCCCTGCTGACGCTGTCGCGGCTCTACCAAGCTGAAACCATCCGCCGAGCCCTGCTGACGCTGTCGCGGCTCTACCAAGCTGAACCATCCGCCGAGCCCTGCTGACGCTGTCGTGGCTCTACCAAGCTGAACCACCCGCCGAGCCCTGCTAACGCTGTCGCGGATCCCGGCACCCCCCAGCTCGAGGATTGAGAGCTGTGCGCAGGGTTTCCTACTACCAGCTGGTACCAAGACTGTCCCGCTACTCCCTTACCCCGGACATTGAGACTTTGTTGGGATCCCCCGATCCCCCTGTACATATTGCTGCAGAACCTTGCCTTTATTCCTGAAATAAAGACTCTTAAACCTACTCTTGTGTGGTGTCTCTCTGTGGTGGTGTGATTGCCCGGCTGTTACGATCATAGGAGAGGAGCCTCGCCAAGGAGGCCTCTCGACGGCGCTTGGCCAATTCCATACGGAAAGGTGGGTTTCGGGGCGGCAGTCAGACATCTTCTGTCTCATTCTGGAATCGCCTTTCTAACAAATGTGTTCTTGACAGTGTCTTGGATCACCATTCTCAATGTGAGGGCATGAAGCCTGCTATGTCAACTGGCCTTGCGGAGACTATGCACAGCTTACAATAGAGGGATATTTTGAGAGACCTACTTCCAGCGGGGATTGAGTACTTCCCCAACTACTATATCCATTTTAGACTAGATTGGTTTCTTATCACCATGGGGAGGTGCTGAAATTCAGGAATGCATCCTATCAGGTTTGGTTTCATCCTGATCATGCCCCCCACTACTTGAATGTGATATGAGTAGGAACCGCATGCTGATTCCGCTGTGGCGGCTCTGTCCGGAGTCGTTGGGAAACCTGAGTTTCAAGTTGGCATACAACAGGTCGTACACGGCTTTTTGAATACTACAGAATACTGGGGTACAGAAATGGCGTGCCGGTAAAAAGGTGATCAATGGGTAATGCCTGGGTAAACTTTACAGGTCAAAGAGGAAAATTGAAAAGGAGTTGGAGGGGGAGGCATGACTTCCTCATCTACAGTTAGGATTGAGGGGAGAAGAGGAAGATTTGGGGTTCACGTGAAAGAAATATGGGATAGGCGGTTCTGACAAGTGCAGCGTAACTATCAACAGCGACTCCACAGGGAGTAAGACCATTCCGGTCGCATGTTGGACTGGTTGTTGTGCAAGAGAATCCCCTATGTGATACTCTTCTTGACAATGATAGATGGAGGGATTTGGTGTTGGCCAATTCACTTTTAACTGGGTTCTGAGAGATTATTTGGCTGAGGTTTACAGAGCCAATCTAAAAAGGTAACCCCCTAGTGAAGTACTTCGAGATCTAGGTGCAGGGGGGAAGAAACAATAGGGAAGAAAGAATCACCTACTTGATCTGTATTTTTTCAACTAAGCTAATTTATGCTGTTGGTTCTGTTTCATTTATAATAAAATATTTACATATATACAGTTTTTCATAAGATCACGTTTATTTTGTTCAAACTGTCTCTTAATCCATATAAGTTAATTGGAAAACAGCACACTTATTTATACAGTCTACAAATAAATTTCAACAATTCCTCCAATGTATTGTGACATACCTGTTGTATCAGAAATAATAATACATGTTTTGTTGTTTCTATAGAAACAGAGTTTCACCAATACAAAAATGAACCACCTCTCTTCATAACCAAACCTCTCACTCAAACAAACATTCAGACTGTAACACTAACATACTAAGCATTAATACTAACGTCCCATCATACTACACATACATGAAAACACACCTCAGCAGAAGTACAGAATAAATTGTTATCCACTGTGGTGTTGTGCACTGAGATCTACTTTCTAAGAATAGGTCAACGCACGTTTTGATGTGGACATATGATACTACCTATCACCTTGTTCAGGACAACACAACAGTTTTATGGTACCATCCAGAGGATGTATATCTACTCTACATACCCTTTATAAGGTCTAAACTGAGTAGGAATCATATGTGTGATAGTGTCATTATCCTTGAGGTTCAGATCAACTTGTCAGGCTCCTAATTTAGATAAGGGATGCCCTATTAGTATATGCATTTTAGTTCCTATTTTACTTGCATAGAGGTCTGCACAGGTGTTGGCATTTGGGGTACATTGTCGCTGCACGTAGAAAAGTGGAAGAAATAGACCGGACTTTCATGTGTTGCAGAACTATTGACAGTGACTCAAAAGTGAGGGAAACCATTCCGGTCGCATGTTGGCTTGGTGATTGTGCGAGAGAGCCCCCTGTAATACTCTGATTGACAATAATAGTTGGATGGGTTGTGGTAGGCCAATTCACTATTAACCGAGAACTGAGAGATTTTTTGGCTGAGTTTTACAGAGCACCCGCATGGGATGAGACATTGGACTTGGCTTAGTTCTTAAGAGTGATTTCTATCCCATATTTATTGGCATCTGATAGAGAGGACTTGGAGGAGGATATTCAGCATGAGGAGTTGAAGGTTGATCTCCAGTATATATCAATAAGAAGGTCTCCTGGCCTGAATCACCTTCCAGTAGAGTTCTATCACTTGTACTCAACTGAACTCTTGCCCAAACATTTGGGAACAGTCCAGGAGACGGTGTATGTGAGAATCCTACCGGAACATATGAGGGAAGCCCTTATAACCATGCTGTTGAAACCATGTAAGGACTCTAACAACCCAAGTTCTCATAGACCACTTTCTACATAAATGTGGATATTAAGTTATTAGCAAAGGTTCTGTCTATGCTACTAAGGCAGGTGGTCCCACGATTGGTGCACATCGATCAGTGTGGTTTCATGCCGGGTAGGGGAGCACACATGAACCTTGGAAGGCATTCACAGGCCATCAGAGGCATGGTGGTGATTTAGAAAAGGCCTTGGGCACCTTATCCTGGACTTACCTCTGGGAGGTGTTTAGGCGCATGGGACAGGATAAATTGTCTCAGAGGTTTCTGATATTGGGCGTGGCACCCATCAGAGCTGCCCGTGGACACCTCGGTGAGTCACCTGCAGTATAACCTCAGTGATAAGGGGATGCGTGTGGGCTACACAATGCATATAGTGTTGACGTACGCCAGCAACATGTTACTTTATGTGACAGACCCGACTTGCTCAGTCCTGATATTTTTACAATTTTTGGCCAATTTTGGAGGTGTGTCAGGTCTTCTTGTGAATAGTCAAAAAAAAGTGCTGTGTTCCTTGGCTGCATTGGCCTTGTGCCCAAGACATGTCCTTCTGGTGCTGGATTTTCTCTGTGAGTCTAGAAATATTAGATATTTAGGAATCCAGGTGACTCATGATAATACTCATTATGACCTGATATTGGGCCATGTCCTGGTGGACCTTACACTATCCATAGAAATTTGGAAGACTCTACCACTGTCAGTTATGGGCTCTGTGGCACTGAGCAAAATGTTTTTTCACCACAATGCTTATATGTGATGCAAAACTCTTTTTGCTTGTACTCTTTTATGCTATTTAGAAAATTGCATGGCCTCCTACTGTCATTGGTCTGGGCAGGAACATGCAGACCAACTGGAGACCCTGGCGCAAGATCAGGATCAGGGTCAGTTGGTACTCCCTCACCTCCAGATGTACTACTTTGCGGGACTGATTCAATATGCCGCTTTGTGGTGTGAGGAGGAATCCAACTTGGAGAAACAGCTTCTGGAGAGATTGGTGCTGATGAGGAGATAGCAGACCCCAGTTGGAACAACATTTATAGTCATACATGTGGCATTTATTTGGGAGAGGGCAGTGACATATGTGCTGAAGTGTGCACCGTTCGCTACTATGCTTCCACTTTGGTGGCTTAGGTCCTTTGAATGCCTAAAAGTCACTATGAATGTACAGCCCTGGATTGAAGGGAACTGCTGAACCGTGGGTGATTTTTATCTTATTGGCACCTTCATCACATTTTTGGAGGTGGGTGAACTGTTCGGATAGGCCAGGAACACTTCTTACAATACGCTGCCCAGTCGCATATGGCCTGGGTGGTGTATACCGGATATCCAGATGAGCCAATGGAATCCCAGACACAAGGGTCTGGATTACAACTTTTTTGCGGTGCAAGGCAGGCGGCTGACCACTGGTGTGCCTCCAAACCATCAAGCCTCGCCACTGCCCGCCTACACGTTTTTTGTAGTCTGGCAGGCAGACGACGTGGCGATTCCAACAATGCCTATTTCAAAGGCGCTAATGCCTTTAAATAAGGCACCACAATGGGAACGCCTCTGAAAGTTCCTGCATAGCACGGACTTTAAAGTCCATGCCATGCAAGAACTGTTGTGCATGAACTAAGGGGGGTATATGTTATGCCCCTCAGTGTGCCTCCATAAACTTAAGAGGCACGTGGGGCTTGTAGGGCCCCCTTTGTTTACTCTCTGAAAGGGTTGACATGGAGGAACATCCACCATGTCACTGTCGGCGAAGGTAAAACTTGCAATATACTTGGCAAGACTGCAAAAGTCCCACCAAGCATATTGCAAACTCTGACCGCATTGCCATCTCCTGGGAACGGCGACTCTCTGGCGGAGTCAGCAGACCCAGGGAGGCCAGGCTGCCCAACTCGTAATAGGGCGGTCGGACTCATAATAGAGGCCTAGGTGTCCAGTTGGAGCCAGGTTCACAGAATGGGATGGTTTCCATTCTGTATGCGGCCATGAAAGTAGATAGGTCAACTGATATAGTAAAGATGTATCATAACTGGGATGTGGATCTGGAGGCCCCTATGGCTGATGCAGAATGGTGTAGAGCAAGGACATTGGTGCATGAGACTGTAAGTAATGCAAGATTCAAACGTACACAATTTTATTATGTCCTTACAGCTTACTTAACACCTCAGTCGCATTTACCCTACTAGAGTGGTAGATTGTATGAGACGTGGGTTTTCCTGAGCTGAATGTACCCATGTTACATGGGACTGTAGACTGTTGAGGTTTATTGGGGGGAGGCTAGTTCCAAGGTAAACAGGGTAACAAGGGTCTGATTGCCTCTCACCATTAAACACTGCCTATTGGGTCTCCTACCTCTCCCTAGGGAGGGACACAAGAAGGGTTATAAATTTGCACACTTAGCCCTAGTACTCGCCATGCACTGGATAGCTAATCATTGGGCTTGGTGGCAGCCCAAAAACACGAAAAATGGAGATCTCACCTATCGGAATGGGCCATTGCAGAGGCCATTCGTCTCTACAGTGTCCGTACAGATGAGAATACGGAGAGAGATCTTGATCTGACGATTAATCGCATGGGTGGATAACAGTGAGGAGTCAATGTACTCTAACTCAAGCTACGCCTGCTCTTTCATGGGATCTCAGCACTCCACTGCTTCCTCCAGATTGTGATTTGAGATGTGGGGGGAATGTGGATAATTTATGCTTTGCGGTGGCAAATATATACCTTGCTCAGATTGCAGGATTTGATCGAGGGTCCTGGGCTGGTTTGGGTTGCATTGGACCCTTTTTGCTCTTCTGTGTGGGCCTTTTATCTGGGCCACAAACTGCATCCTCTCTCTCCCCCCATGGTTGACTGCATCCTCTCTCTTCCCCCGTGGTTGATGAATATCATGTGACTGTTTCTACTGATTCGGTGCCCCTTTTACCATTTCTTGTCCCTCTCCTATGCTGATTTGATTTCTTTTCTTGAAAACTGAAGATATTGCAATGCATACTTACATAAGATTATTGGAGAAATCTGCAGTCACCAGCTGATGTATTTGTGCTGTTGTGTATTGTCCAAAAATTTAAAGAAAGACATACCAAAAACAACCAATTTTGGATAAAAAGAGCTAGTACAGTATTTTCAGACATTCTGTTGTAGTTCTATCTAGGACCCTAATTCGATATTCCTGATTTATGCCCTTATGCGGTTATAATAGATAATATCCTTATAAAGGCATAAGAATCATATCAATATTTAGTCATAGCCCATGCAGTCCAAATTAAGCAAGGCTACCTCCCCAGGCTCCTAGAGAGTACAACGAGTTTTCTAAACAAACCAAGCCTCCAGCAACCTGGGAATTCCCCATGGCTTTTGTTTTGATTTGTCCTAGAACTCCTGTGAGCACTGTAAGAACGGCCAGTTCTTAGTGACATCTTTATTGACATCTTATGTCCACCCTTACGTCAAACCCGGCACCTTTCAGGTATAAATATACCAACGTTGCCTTAAGCAAACACACGGTGGTTTGGAGCAGAACGGCTATCTACTTGCCCGAGAGCCCAGCTGATGCGGAGAGCCCACGGACGCTGCCCCTCCTTTTGACGCACTGAGAGAGACGCTGTCTTTTCTCCTGGTGAGAAATCCAGCTCCGGTGTTCTCAGCCGCCCTTGCGGGTTGCTGGGATATCGAGTCCTGAGAGAGAGATACCAGACCTCCTGCTTTCTATTACGCAGGTACGGAGCTGACTAAACCCTTACAGAGAATTCTTGAGTCAGATTCTTGGCAAAACAAACTTAACTTAAACTGCTACTCACTTACTCCCTCCCACGTATTAGGCTTAGGTCAGGTACACCGGGGTAGGCGTATTTAGAAGCACCAGTTGAGTACGATTAGTCAATGTATATTTGTATGTATATATTTTATCCATTTTAAAGTATCATATGGCTAAGAAACCATATCAATGCTTTTACAGTATTATTTTATAATACTCCTTTTACTGTACGCACTTTACTTTATGCTGAGTATTGCAATTGTGGCAATTCATTTCTCTTGCATGAGAAAGAAGACTGCTCAATAAATAATACCTTTTATTGAAAACGCCCGTCTCTCTATTCTCTGCACTCTGGTGAAACTAAGTATGCATGATTGACTGAGTAAAACAGCTGTCTATTGTTTTCACACGACTCTAGAGATACACTCTTATTCTGAGGGAGCAAAGTTGTCATGTTATATGGTTGTCAGAAGCTAATCCCTTCTTGTCTATCCAGGGAAGTTAAACTCCTCCTTGTTTATTCGAGAAAGTTTCTAGTGACCTCTGAGCTAGCTGGCAAAACTAATTAAGTCTAATATAGTCAGTAGAGACCTAGTCAACCTCAGTCCTACGTCTACACTGCTGTTTATATTATTCCAATGCGCAGAGCCTATTGGGAATATAGGAACTACACTACAATTCAAGCATTCAGGTAGATGATGTGACTGCAGTTTTAGATTACCTTATCAAGCGGTTTCTTTCACACACTGCTTTCATCAGCAACATGGTTGTAGTTAATTCGTAGACAGTAGCAAAATTGAGACTGAACATGATGGACGAGGATGACAATGGTCTGGCACAGTTAGCATGGCTCCCAGTATTGCTCTCTTAATACTACTAGCTGAAAGCATTGTTTGCTCTGTGTAGCACCAATCCTTTACAAATCTATCTTCTACATGGCGTAGCAGCAGTCTCCTGTCCACAAGGGAAAGGTCAGAAATGTAAACCATGTCAAATAAGCACTTGGCGAATGACTGAGGCAAACTCACCTGGTTTCAACGGAAAAAGGGGAAAAAATAGAAAAAATAAGATAAGGGGATTAAAAACCAGGAATTGCAAGTTAAAATCAAGAGATGTGGATGGAGACCAAGGACAGTCATCCACATTCGAAGTGGTTTGATAAGACAAGTGACGAGCAATTGTATATACATGGTGAGAGCCAATGACTGTCATACATATTCTAATTGTTTAGGTAAGATAACTGATGACTAATCGCATTGCCGCATGGTGATTTCTCTTTCCCCTTCTTCCCATAGATCAGCAGGCATTAGTCTGAGGTATACATGTCTATGTCCTGATGATGATCCCGGCTTGAAAGGGCTCGAAACTTTGTCGACTTTTTGACATCTTGACACTGTCATATGAATTATCTAATTTATTGTGCTATGGTGTTTGACTTCATATTTGCTTGACAATTGTTTACTCCTTTTCAAACATTTAGAAATGCCTGATCCCCCCTTTTTTGTTTCCTTTTAAATATCACAGTGTTTGCGTTCCACTTGATGGTCTTTTTGCAAATATAATATAAGAAAGAATTCTGGTCCGGGCGGACAACTTAATATAGATCTCATTATATTGCTATACTGACCCTTTTTCCTAATCCTTTGTGTGAGGGACCGCTGTTTGTATAAAATACACATACCCAAGGTCCCTGACCTATCAAATTGGGTTCCCTTATTTACATATTACACAACTTTTTTAAAGTGGCAATACTAAAGCAGTATGTTACATCCAACTTCACCAGCAAGGAGGGTTATCAGTACCATTCCAAAGATATAAAACATGGGACTACCAATCCTTTCTAATGAGGAATTACAACTTAAAAGCATATTAAGGAATACCCAATGTAAACCAATAAGCAGCAGACCTCACCGTAGTGAAAAACAAATTTAGCTGTTTGTCACTACCAGGACATTGCAAAATATAAAAGTACATGCCCTACCTTTTACTTACATAGCTGTCAGACGAAGCCTTCCTCGGAGTCTGGATGCAATGACAAAAGGGCCCACCTCTCGATACCTTCAACTCTGACTGTATTACTTACACAGAGCATTGAAGTGATCAAGCGGTGGGGGGAAAGGGAATTAGGAAGGGAACAGCTGGGAAGGAGAACTGCAAAGGAAAAGTTAACTACAAATAACAAACAATAATGCAATTTGCCTTTTGCGTGATAACGCCACTCAGAATGTCTCTATACATTCTTGCTCAATATTGACCACATTAATGAGGCTTTGTTTCACTTTGAGTGCATAGAATAATACATTTTTTTTAATAATGCTGCCCAACACTTAACTCAAGTAACAGCAGATTCTTCTCACTAGATGGCTAACATAGCATTATACTTAAATTAACCAAGATTTCTATTGTAGTATAACATGCGCACAAAATCCACTCAGTTTAGCATCAGATACATGTGGTTCATAAATTGGTTTTTGCTTTCTCAGGTTATTTGGATATAAACATTAGCAGTATAAAACATCTGTGAAAACTTAAATAAACACTCTGGTCCACAAGCCAAAATACGCTTTAACAATCACAGCACTCTCTGGACTGATATGTGCTCAGGTAAACGAAAGTATAAGCTGGTCAGGTCCTACCAGGAGAGTATGACCTACTCTACGCACGAAGCGATGTCTGCACTGAATGACTATAAAGGAAGCCCAGCGGAATGTCAGCCATTGTAGTAAGAGCCGACCTGGGGAATCTGACTGCTCCAGAATTAGCCTCCGTCTCTGATCGTGCAAAGACTCCTGCGAACAAGCTGGCGCTAGAGGACTCACCACCACTGCTTTCTAAGAGCCCCAAAGCCAATTGAAGATCAGAGCTCCAGGACTAACCTCCTTCTTCTCCTAGAACACCGAATAGTGAGCACGGGAGACTGGGCACGGCCGGTGTCATCATCGTAGGCACGCCCATGCCAAATCTCACGCATCTCGCGTGAGATGCCAAATCTCACGCATCTCGCGTGAGATGCCATATCTCACGCATTTCACATGAGATGCCAAATCTCACGCATCCTGAGTGGGAAAAAGTTAGTAAAGAGAACAAACATACTAGGACACATGAACATGCACAAAAAAGGATATGTACATAATGGAGACCACAGATTAAAATTCAACAAGGTGTGGTTTGCCTCTTTAAACATTTACGCGACCACAATCCTCCAGAGGCTACTCTATGGCTTTTACCACATAAGGGTTGATCGCACAGGAACAGGAGTATGTGCCTACAGGATGGAGCCGGCCCTGGACCGCAAGCCGCCCTATTGCCCTCCCTGGAGCGGTCTAGGGCCCGGCTTAAGAGGGTTTGGTGAGTGGAAGCGTCGCAACAAGTGGGAGGCATGCATATTCTCAGCTGTCTCCCAAGAGTCATTCTCAGGTCCATATCCTTTCCAGGAAATCAGATACCATAACTTTGAACCTCTACGTTTGGAATCCAATATGTCTTGTATCTCATACTCCCAATTTCCTTGAACCAAAAGAGGTGCTGGCTTTCTGGACATGTGTCGTCCAGCAGGTTTTGAAAGGGAGGTATGAAATACCGGATTAATCCGCAAACCTTTGGGTAAGAGTAGTTTGTATGTTACTGGATTAATCTGTCGAACAATTGGATACGGGCCTATAAATTTTGGATGAAGACAAAGTTCTTTGTGGATAACCAAACATGATCCCCAGGAACATAATGGGGACCTGCTCGGTGATGTTTATCATATTGTTCTTTATATTTTTCCTTGGCTTACAACAACCGTTCATGAATCTATTGATGAACTTTTTGCATGAGACGAACTGTGTCCTGCACAGCTGGTGTGTCACACTCTATTTTGGGTGGAGTCAATGGAATAGTGTTTGGTACGTATCCATACAGCCCTTCAAATGGAGTAGAACCGGTGGATTAATGAGGGGATGCGTTATAGGCTATTTCTGCCATCCATAATAAAAGATCGAACCACGATCTTTTAGTGTCAGAGACATAGCACCGTAGGTATTGCTTTAAAGTCTGATTTAAACGTTCAGTCTGGCCGTCCGTTTGTGGATGGTAACTAGTCGACATGGTTGAACCTATCTGTAAAGTTTGACACCATTGTTGCCAGAACTTAGACGATGTAGTGTAGTTCCTATATTCCCAATAGGCTCTGCCCATTGGAATAATATATTCAGCAGTGTAGACGTAGGACTGAGGTTATCTAGGTCTCTACTGACTATATTAGACTTAAGGTTTGCCAGCTAGCTCAGAGGTCACTAGAAACTTTCCCGAATAAACGAGGAGGAGTTTAACCTCCCTGGATAGACAAGAAGGGATTAGCTTCTGACAACCATAAAACATGACAACTTTGCTCTCCCTGAATAAGAGAGTATCTCTAGAGTCGTGTGAAAACAATAGACAGCTATTTCACTCAGACAAATGTGCGTACTTAGTTTCACCATAATGCAGAGAAAAGAGAGACGGGCGTTTTCAATAAAAGGTGTTATTTATTGAGCAGTCTTCTTCCTCATACAAGAGAAATGAATTGCCACAATTGTAATGCTCATGGTAAAGTAAAAGGAGGATTATAAAATAATACTGTAAAAGCATTGATATGGTTTCTTAGCCATATGATACTTTAAAATAGATAAAATATATACATACATATATACATTGACTAATCGTACTCAACTGGTGCCTTTAAATACGCCTACCCCGGTGTACCTGACCTAAGCCTAATACGTGGGAGGGAGTATGTAAGTAGCAGTTTAAGTTAAGTTTGTTTTGCCAATAATCTGACTCAAGAATTCTCTGTAAGGGTTTAGTCAGTTCCGTACCTGGGTAATAGAAAGCAGGAGGTCTGGTATCTCTCTCTCAGGACTCGATATCCCAGCAACCCGCAAGGGTAGGCTGGAAACGCCGGAGCTGGATTTATCGGCAGGAGAAAAGACAGCGTCTTTCTCAGCGCGTCAAAGAGGAGGGGCAGCGTCCGTGGGCTCTCGCATCAGCTGGGCTTTCGGGCAAGTAGATAGCTGCTCTGCTCCAGATTCACCACCGTGTGTTTGCTTAAGGCAACGTTGGTATATTTATACCTGAAAGGTGCCTGGGTTTGACGTAAGGTTGGACATAAGACGTCAATAAAGATGTCACTAAGAACTGGCCGTTCTTACAGTGCTTTACATGAGTTCTAGAACGAAATCAAAACAAAAGCAAGGGGGATTTCCCAGGTTGCTGGAGGCTTGGTTTTGTTTAGAGAACTCGGTGTGCTTTACTAGGGGGCCGGAGAAGTAGCCCTGCTAAATGTGACAGCATGTGCTACGACTGAATTATGGATATGATTATTATGCCGTTGTATGGATATTATTGATTATAGCCGGACAAGGGCATAAAATAGGAATATCGATTCAGGTTTCCTAGATAAAACACTACACCCACTCCACGAATTAATGTCCATCATGACTAAAACTTAAGCAATAGTAAACATAAAAGGTGCATGTGTATACCAACCCACCCCAAAATACATTTTTGCATTTGAAATGGTGTATCCGAAATACATGAAAATGATTATAGGTACTGTACGCTTTTCAAGCAGTGTAATCATTCACTAAAAAGGATGCATATATATATCGGCATGAATGATTTGCGAACTTTACACATGAAATGGCTCTTAGTACAGAAAAAAGGGTTGAGACCATTCCATCACATATAAATACAGTTGCTGTAAATGTGCTAGAGGCGGACGTGATATACTGTCTTTAGAGTTCCTAAAATAGAAGCTCTGTTCTCTAAGAATAGTTCTACTTCAAGCAGAGTACATGTGCCAGAAAAAGGTAAATATTTTGGAATCGGGAAAAAAAATAATTTCGCTTTCAGGGGAGAGAGAAAAAATATAGTTCCAAATATGTTCAGTAGCTTTTGTTTATCAAAGCCAAAGGCCGAATTCAGAGTTCAGGGAACGCTGTGTACTAGTTTGCTTAAAAGTTATTCTTTTTGTTCGGGGGAAAACATCATTTCAGACAGACTTTCAACAAAGTGGTTTACCGCTTCAGGTGAAAGTTCGACCAAGTTGGATAATGCCGCAACTGTGCAGTCGTGAGCATGATTGCTATCATCGATGACACAATCAGCGTGCTCACAGAAGGTCGTACATGGGTGATGTTGCTCTCATCTCGTACTTCACTACCCTTTAATCGCAGTGGTGAAGTCTCAACGAATGCCGTCATCAGGATTGGTAACCGCTGGGGACAATACGATGCATGAGCCGTTACAGGACTTAGCAAAGTATCTGTATCCAATGGTACTGCTGATTGTAGTGTAAGACAGACGTCCAACACGCATTCTTCTCCGCATAGCATACATCGAAGCACAGGTAAGATGCAATTCTGCCAGATGGGTCTGAATGAAAGAAACCAGGTCATATTCAGATCTCTTAGCCGGGCTAATCCAAGGACTTTAGTTATGCGGTCCCGATAGCGTATAGCTAGGATCGTTTCTTCCATTGTTGCTGGAGTCTTGTCTGCATTTTGGCTTGCCATAACAAAGCAGTAGTATCAAAAATAAAATGCCTGCTACGAGTCCCAACAGGAGCGGTAGGCCGCCAAAGACAGAATGGACAAAATTAGGAAAAATGTCCAGAACATTTGTGAAGTGGGTTAACAGATACCGAAAAAATTGTCCTAAATATATGTGGGATACCGCTAGTATCGGACACATTTAGGATTTGGCTTAACATTTCTGCGAAATGTAGGGGGCAATTAGCTTATAAAAGGCTATGTATCTCTGCCGTTGTCCTTGCGACTTGCAGATCATACGTTTCTTTTGATTACGTCAAGGGCACAGTTGTCTGCAAAAGGACAGACTTCATTCTGCTTAAAGTATCAATTCGAATAGAAGAGATATTCAAAAATGGCCAAATGTTTTCCTCCCTGTCTGGAGTGCTGTTTGGAAACAATACTTGCATACAGCAAGTGACCATGGAACTAACGCTAACTAGATAAGCTTTTCCTGGCACCATGCCACAACATCTGCGGTCCACTATTAGAATATAGCTCCCGTTAGAAACCCGTCTAAAGAATGGCTCTATTCGAGTTGCAGGTGTGCCATGCTGGTGACATGAAAGGTTATTTGAAGTCCCCTCACAGGCCCCATGCAAGTTAATACCTTGACACAGAAGGATACCACTTAGTGATCTTTTACAATTATTACCACTAAGAAATACATTCTGTTCCTTTTCACTATAACATGTGTGTGTGTAAGGTAATTTCCATGATGACTTAATGTACCCTTTACCCAACCTTTCATACTGGCCTGCTGGTATATATTCTTGACAGAATTTAAATTTGAAAGTTGTTATCGGAATAGTTATTATTCCGTGTATTATCCATTCAATGACAGGTCGTTCTGACATTGTCAATGGTAATCTCTCAAGTTTTTCAATGCTCAGAATTGTATACTCTGCGCCTTTCTGTGCCAAGCTGATTTGTGTATCAGTAAGGTTAAAGATAGAGAATAATGACGTTGTGTTGATTAAACGCCAAGGCACGTAGCCTGAACGCAGATTTTGTAACGTCCAGCCAAGCTGTACAATAGAACGTAATTGGGACTGACCATGTTGTAACATTAGCAAGTCCTGCTCTATTATATCTATAGCAGATGATACAATACTGTCCAGTGAATATATTCTGGAAGACAGAGTCATTAACCCATTGTCCACAACAGAAAGTGATTTTTCCCAATGAATACGGTCAATTTCCCATATTTTTTCTGCTGTTTCAATTTGCATTATTTTCCAAGCTTCGTTGTAAGCTGCATATATACCGGCCGCTATGAAACGTTTTTGACGCTGTTTGCGTGGTCCCATTATGAAATCACGCAAGTCAGCACCATCTTTAAGTAAAGTCAAGTGTTGCTTAATTTCTGCCAGTGTGGATTTCTGTAGCCATTCGAGGCAGAGTTTTCCTACACTGTATGTTGTAACTATCCCTGGATGTTGTCTCTGGGAGTATCTAGGGTCTGGCCTGGTCGATTTGAATCCCTGTAATTTGTTCAGGAATCTGTCTTGACAGTTATTTGTGTCTGTGGGCCAGATCAACCATTTTTTCCAGTCAGGATGTGTTCTGTTTTGGTTAAAAATATGGGATACGTCTATCTCAACATCTGTAGTGCTATTACTGTCAGGTGTTGGCTTTGGAATAGACGGTTTGTTCAAGTCTTTAATTTTGGCTAGGCCAAGACAGGTTGTCTGTTGAATGGTATCATTCAAGAATATAATTTGTTCTGGGATCATGCAGGCTCTGAATAATGATTCTATACCTTGGACCTGCCAATCTTTGGTACCCCAGATGGTTTTTGTTTCAATATTGTTTTTCCAAAAATCAAAACCAAATGTATTCATTTTTTCATAAAATGCTTCTGAATAGATTAATGTAGTGTTTGTCAGCATTGTTTTCATTCCTGTCTTATTTAACTTTTTGAAATAAAAGGCTTCTGCTTCACTTGTGTTAAACCCTGAGAAGTACGGGAATTTCTCATAAAATGGTTTTGAACTGCCTTTTGGTGGAGTTGCACAATGTTGATTATAGCTTAAAACATTTCTCGGTTGAGCAGATTTATGCAAGTAGTGATGTGCATAGTGGTTGTAGCAGTACAATTCTTCATAATTAGATGAACCCTGCAAGTAATCATGTTCTGTAAATTTTGCTGACATTACTAAATCTGACATCATATCATTAATACTTTCAAAGTCCCAATCATCATAAAATGTGCTCGGTTTTACAAAGTCACTCAATGAAATCTTAAACTGGTGTGGATACTTCAAGAGCTCGACCGGGCCAAAAATATCGTAATCTGTTTTGTCCCAAGGTACCCCACCGGGTATTGGATTGGCTGTGACATTCACGGATGATAGTTCTCTTTTCTCGATGTAAGATGACTTGTGTGGCTTTAGGACCAAGTTGATGTTCTGACTTGCTGTGTCCATTGTACTATATTTTCCCTCAATGAATTTTCCCAAACAAAGAACCATGATGAGCCAAAGCAGGAGGAAAAGTACACCTAACACAATCCAAAATTCAATCCATGGAGAAATCAGATAGGTTTCTTTGAGTTGATGAAAGAGTTCTGTTACTTTGTTTTTAAAAGATTTAGTTGTTGGCTGTTCTTCAGGCTCGCTTGGATCCTCAGAAAAGTCATCGAAATTGATGAAGTAGCCAGATGCAGTTCTGTCAATTGTTGGAATCGCTTCCGGATTTTTATTTGCTTTTGGAATTTTCTTTGTTTCATTAGTATAGTCTGTGGCTACATCGTTGTAGACAGGCGTTTCTTGATGAACTGTTTCAATTTGGGCTTCAAGAGGCACAAGTTCCATGGCATTACTGCATAGTCCTTTTTTAATCACTGCAGGTTTATCAAATGTGATTAGTCTCTCAGTTTGAACCTCTTGGATTGTAGCAAGATTTGGTCTTCTGCTATTTCTTGGGAGTCCACTGGGCCTACTACTTATTATCGGCCACATGATTGTGGTTTTACCAGGTCGATTAATACAACTCGGTTCTCCTTTTTACCAGCAAGGGGCGGTAGTACAACTGATCTTGTTCCGTTGACAGCTAAGACAGGTACTGCTTTTCTGTAAGAAGGCCCAAATTCCTTCTTCACTGCGATCTTCTCTCTGACCAGATCCCCAATCTTTGGAATCCAGACAGGCCTTGCTGGGACAGGTGGTTTCTCTTCAGTGGCTGTTGGCTGCTGTTTTAGCTTTACGTTGCTCAGGTCTTTTCTTGTTTCATTTAAGTCCTGTAAAATAGCCAAACGATCTTTAAAATCAAAGCATTTTTCTTCTACCACTGAAGTCTGACTATCTAAGTCCTAAATATGCATTCTAGTCCCGAACAATAGTTCATACAGACTGAAACCTTTTAGAGAATTTCTTGTCAGATTGTTAAGACTACGTTGGACACTTGTTAAATGTTGGACCCACCCAGTACCCGTACCTAATACCCTCACCGTTATAGATTGCTTTATGTCTCGGTTTTTTCTTTCCACAATCCCGTTTCCCTCAGGATGGAAGGGACAAGAGTACCACAATGCAATGCCCATGCATGGCCTCCTTATAAGCTCGAGAGCTAAAAGCAGGACCATGGTCAGAATGTAGCATGCCAATTGCGTATGTGCCGATATAGACTCGCAAATCTTTTATAACAGTTCTGGCGTCAGCAGAGCGCTGGAGTCTACATTTTAAGTGAATCTAGTCTTAAATAATATACATAGGGACGCATGTTTCCTGTTTAATCATGCGTATAGATCGCCTTATGCTTTCTACTAGGTGTTCTGGCACTACTTCGGTCGGTTCGCCATTGCGATCTCTGTTGCAGTTTTGACAGCTCATTACAAATTTGTAATGTTGCAGGCTCATTCCCGGCCACCAGTATTCTGATTTTAATTCTGTCAGAGATTCCTTGATCCTTCGGTGCCCTAGACCTTCACCCATGTGTGCGTCTGCTATAAGCAAGACTCTCCTGTTCGTGTTTGGAATCACTCTATCCCCCACTCCAGGGATTCGAGCAAAAGGAACGGAGTTTTCATCGATTATGTATGTATAATTGAGTGGATAGTTCACGGGTAATGCTGCACAGTCGCCTTTTGAGGACGTTTTTACCGCCAGCATGGTTTCCCCGTCTATGTATTTTTCTGAACCCTTTTTTGTGGCTATGGAAGCCGGATTAGTTGCTTCCGCTGTGGCTGTCTCAGCCAATGAATTCCCTGCAGCGTGAATGCTATCACGCTGATGACTCAGTGTATGTATCACGTGAGTCTTTTGTAGTTCTTTCTTTACAAGAACTACTTGTTCCCAAAGCGATTTTTGCTTAATTGTGGCAACTGTGTCATATTTGTAACCGTTTTCAACCCATTTCTGCAAGTCTTCATTATATGATTTGACGCAGGAATGCGAATCGCACACTATTAGTGTCGGGAATTCAAGATCGGTAATGTCGTGCGCCATATTTAAAGCTATTAATTCAGTCTGTTGTCCTGAATTGTCTCTTACAGATTGTGACATTGTTACCAGTGGTCTCAATTTACCTCCGCGCCACCGGCATTTGACAACTTCGCACGTAGCGTTATAAGCTTGTTTTCCCCAAACTGAGGGTTCTGCATAACTGTTTGTGTATATTACACAGGCGTACTGTTGTAGGAGCAGAATGTCGTTAGGCAGAGGATATTCTTTTTCATATGTTAGATATTTCAATTTTTTCATTTCCGGGTCAAAATAGTATTTCACTTTTTCTGTAGTAAGAGAATTTTCCCATTGTATCCATTTTGGATCTAATGCCACGGTAGTTAAATTACATGGGCTTGTTAATGCCTCGAAGGCTGATTCTGCTGTTAAAACAGTAATCCGTCTGCTTTGGGCCTGGGCTCTTTCTTTTGCTACAGCTGTTTGAACCGCATTTACAGCATTTTTCGCAAGACTGAATGTTTTTTCAGCTTGTGAGTACAAGTGTGATTTGTATGCTATTGGTACCTTTTCTCCCTCATTAGAGGTCAGGTACGTGAATCCGCATCTTCCTGGGATAACTCGGATTACAAGGTTGCGTGTGTTATCGCGAGTTTGCAATTTTGTTTTTGCTAACATGTCTGTTTGCAATGATCTCAAAATTTCTGTGTGTTTTTGAGTGCAATTGATTGGTTTAAAATCTGGTTTTATTAATTCATAGAGAGGTTTAACCCTCTCTGCATAATTTAGAATGTATTTTCTTCCGAAATTCAGGAAACCTAGTATTGATTGTAAGTTCCTCAGCGTTTTTGGTGCTTGGAGTACAGCACACTTCTCTAAGAAATGGTCTGCTAGGCTTTTGCCTTTACTTGATAATTCATATCCTAAAAACAGGACAGTTAGAAGGGCAATTTGTGACTTTTTAAAGTTGAATTTGTAACCTTCTGCTGCGCACCCAAGTATTATGGTGTTCACTCTTTTCAAGTGAGTATCCAAGCCATCATCTGTTAGATAGATGTCATCGACATAAGATAATGCCTCATCATCATACATTTGTAGTAACTCTGCTACTCTTGCTGAGAATAATCCTGGGCTATTCTTGAACCCCTGTTGGAGTCGACAGACATTTTCCTGAGAGCCCATTATTGAGAAAGCGGTCAAATACCTGCTTTCAGGTGCAATGTTTTGACAAAAGAATCCATTAGAGATGTCTAATGTTGTTTTGTATTTTTTGCGCACGATGTTATCCATTAGTGCTGCACTGTGTGAGTTTTGTACTGCAAATGTCTTGCAACATGAGTTAAGGTGTCTGCAGTCCAAAACTAGACGATATGAATCGTCTGGCTTGGAGACAGGAAACAAAGGATTGTTCATTTGCGAGGTGCATGTTTCAATCACCCCCTGGTATTCAAGTTGATCTAAGATCTCCCTGACCTGTTTTTTAGCTTCTTGCTTAATTGGGTACTGCCTTTGTGCAGTTGGTTGACATTTTAATTGGATTTTGTGAGGAGGAGAGTCCTCATCCCATCCTACATGATTTTTATATAATGCAGGAGCTTGGGTTACTGCCCACTTTCTTGCAAGTGTATATTTTTATGAATTGGAATGTGATTTGAGAAGGCAGGCATAATCATTTCTTCGCCATGAGGGCACTCCCTGACAAACTCTGGTGGCCAGTCCTTTTCAGCTAAAAGGATGTCATAGCCTTTGGAAAGGTTATCCCAAAATAGACCCCTTACTTTTCTAGTCTTATCTCCCTCTATACGTAGTGTTATCTCGTATATTTTATGAGGTTTGCTAACTCTGCTGTCTGCAGTTTTCACTTGAATGTATTCATTCGTGTCCACTGTCTCCAGATGATTCATCAGGATCTTGCGAGCTATGGTCACTTCTGCTGCGCTGTCTAGCACTGTCTGGTCCCACTCTCCGTTTTTCAGCTGTGTCCTCAGTATCCTCGACATGTTTGACTATTTTAATGCTGGCTACCTTCTTTCTTGGAAATTGTAATTGTTTACTTTGATGAGCAGGTTCTTTGTCTTTGGACTTGACGTGCTCTTCCCTTTGTTATGACCGTCCTCTTCTTTCCGATTTCTGCGAGGAAGTCTGAAAAGATCGAGATGGACGTGTATCAATATCTTGATATCTATCAGGTTTTTTAGATTATCCCTATTTCTAAGGTTGTATCTTTTCTCAGAGGGCTCCCTCTGGGGAGACTTGAGTCCTTGGTCCGGAGATCTTCTCTCCGCCGAGGAGACTTTCCTCTGGACTGGAATCTTTTTTCTTTGGGAGTGGATTGTTTATTTCCATCCCAGCTCTTTTTTGGAGTGTTTAAATTATTTTTAATAAATATTTTTTCAGGATTTTCAGTTAGTTGGGCTTTTACTGGTTTCCCACCCAAACTATCTCTTCCCAAGTCTTCATAGGATTTTTCTATGATTCTGGCAAGTTCAAATGGCTGTTCTGCTATATCTGTTTCTTTCAATTTCTGGTGGATCTCTACAGATGCTGCTTCCCCTTTTATGTTGGCTAATAATATAGCCGTGACCTGCTTGAAGTCTTTTAGTAATTTCATACCCAGAGTTAAAGCAGGTTCTGGACTGTATTCGTTTTGAATATGTCTGAGCACATCGGGTATTACCGCCATGGACGGAACACCATGTGTTTTTCTGTAAATGGAAGCAAAGACTGTGCCCCAAGTGTCACAGTCCTCCACATGTAGTGCGATCCCCATTGGAAGACAGATAGTCAGAATTCTGTGTTTCTCAGTAGGGGTAGTATCCGGAAATACCGCCTCTATTTGAGTGATTTTTTGTGCTAACCAGAATGTTCCCGTTTTATTGGTACTTTATCCAGACATGATTGTATATTCTGTGGTGTAATTTTGTTTGTGTTCCCCTGATGAGGGGTAAGCTGTGGAATGTTAATAGCTGGTTGGACTGTTGTAGTCCGCATTACATATTGGACTTATTGTCTATGAATTTTATTCAGTTGTTTTAGCTGTGCTAAAAGTTCTGGTATTGACATTTTTTCAATGTCTGGATGTGGTGTGTAGCTGGCTAGAACCGGCCACGTTGCTCCTGGTCTACCTAGTGGACCGAGCCTGGTGATGTGATTATTATGTTTTAGGGCGCCTTTAAACCAGAGCAGGTGCTCTTGGTATTTTAATGGGATTTCCACCTCCTCGAAAGGAGTGTATTCATCCGGAGGTTCCTCTATTTTGTAATAGTGGAATTCGTGTGTGACAGCGTTTGCTGCTGGAAAGTTTATCCATGAATAGAATACCTCTGTCTGCCGATATTCATGTGCCTCAATTACGAATACGACTATACAACCTCTCGATGTTAGTCCATTCTCTATAAGTTTAAGAGTTATAGTTTTTCTTATGTTGACCGAAATGAGTATAGCATTCGGGCCGGTCTGTAGGAGACTAGTGTCATCCTCTAGAAGTCGAGCTGCTATTCTAGCTGCCTCCGTTTCTTCTTCACTTTCCGTCATTTTACTGGCAGAAAGGTTTTTGTTGCAGATCAGGTTTCAAAGAAACAAAGATTAGGTGCACAATATTTTTGGAACACTGTATCCTTCAATGTTGACTAAACCAGAAACTATACATAGAAATCTCTTCCTACTAAGTTCCGGCGGATTTTTACCTTTTACCCACTCCAGACGTCTTTTGGAGTATTTACGGTAAAAAGGGTCTGTGTGAAAAAGCACGACTGAGTTACTCTAATGTCTTGCGTTAGATTTATCGCCTTACCAAACGTTGGGCGCCATGTAGTGTAGTTCCTATATTCCCAATAGGCTCTGCGCATTGGAATAATATATTCAGCAGTGTAGACGTAGGACTGAGGTTATCTAGGTCTCTATTGACTATATTAGACTTAAGGTTTGCCTGCTAGCTCAGAGGTCACTAGAAACTTTCTCAAATAAACGAGGAGGAGTTTAACCTCCCTGGATAGACAAGAAGGGATTAGCTTCTGACAACCATAAAACATGACAACTTTGCGCTCCCTGAATAAGAGTGTATCTCTAGAGTTGTGTGAAAACAATAGACAGCTATTTCCGCAGTCAAATGTGCGTACTTAGTTTCACCAGAATGCAGAGAAAAGAGAGACGGGTGTTTTCAATAAAAGGTGTTATTTATTGAGCAGTCTTCTTCCTCATACAAGAGAAATGAATTGCCACGATTGTAATGCTCATGGTAAAGTAAAGTGCATACAGTAAAAGGAGGATTATAAAATAATACTGTAAAAGCATTGATATGGTTTCTTAGCCATATGATACTTTAAAATAGATAAAATATATACATACATTTACACATTGACTAATCGTACTCAACTGGTGCTTCTAAATACGCCTACCCCGGTGTACCTGACCTAAGCCTAATACGTGGGAGGGAGTAAGTGAGTAGCAGTTTAAGTTAAGTTTGTTTTGCCAAGAATCTGACTCAAGAATTCTCTGTAAGGGTTTAGTCAGTTCCGTACCTGGGTAATAGAAAGCAGAAGGTCTGGTATCTCTCTCTCAGGACTCGATATCCCAGCAACCCGCAAGGGTAGGCTGGAAACGCCGGAGCTGGATTTCTCAGCAGGAGAAAAGACAGCGTCTTTCTCAGCGTGTCAAAGAGGAGGGACAGCGTCCGGGGGCTCTTGCATCAGCTGGGCTTTCGGGCAAGTAGATAGCTGCTCTGCTCCAGATTCACCACCGTGTGTTTGCTTAAGGCAACGTTGGTATATTTATAACTGAAAGGTGCCTGGGTTTGATGTAAGGTTGGACATAAGACGTCAATAAAGATGTCACTAAGAACTGGCTGTTCTTACAGTGCTTTACAGAAGTTCTAGGACGAAATCAAAACAAAAGCAAGGGGGATTACGCAGGTTGCTGGAGGCTTGGTTTTGTTTAGAGAACTCGGTGTGCTTTACTAGGGGGCTGGAGAAGTAGCGCTGCTTAATGTGACGGCATGTGCTACGACTGAATTATGGATATGATTATTATGCCGTTGTATGGATATTATTGATTATAGCCGGACAAGGGCATAAAATAGGAATATCGATTCAGGTTTCCTAGATAAAACACGACAGGATCCACGATCTGACAAAAGGACGGAATGCAAACCATGCAAACGTACAATGTTTTGTAGAAATATCTGTGCTAATTGTCCTGCAGTTGGTAATCGTTTGCATGCAATGAAATGAGCATATTTTGTTAGGCTGTCTATTACTACTAAGATAACGGAGTGTTGGTTTACTAGTGCTAGTCCTGTGATAAAGTCTAAAGAAACATGATCCCATGGTTTGGTTGGTGTGGGTAGTTCTTGCAGTAAACCCTTTGGTTTACTATGCTCAGTTTTAAATCGTACACATGTTTCACAATCTTGCGCCATTTTGAGAACGTCTTGTCTAAGCGTTGGCCACCAAAACAATTGTTGAATTTTCTCAATGGTTTTTCTAGGGCCTGGATGTCCTGACAAAGGAAGAGCGTGTAACCAATGAAAGACTGTCTCTTGTAATTTCTTGGTGGGTAAATACACTTGTTTTCCATGGAATGGTATTCCCTCTTTGATGGATCGAGTTGGATCTTTTTTTAGCCATTATGTCCATAACAAAGGAGGAAAATGTGTATGAATATCATCCAAAAATTGTTCGGTTGTCAATACACAGAGCACTCTCTCAGGATCAATAACGGCTTGGGGAAGTCCTACACTTTTGTGCAATGAGGAATCTTTTCTGGAAAGTGCATCGGCTTTTTTATTGTCTTGCCCTGGGCGGTAAGTTACAATAAAATTATACTTGGCGAAGAACATCATCCAACGTAGTTGACGTGGAGTCAACATCCTTGCGGAACTCATGAATTGCAAGTTTCTTTATTCTGTGTAGACAGTCACTGTGAACCGTGTTCCTAAAAGATAATGTCGCCATTCTTTGAAAGCGTCATGTATGGCTAACAGTTCTTTTTCTGCTATGGTGTAATTTTGTTCAGCTTGATTTAATTTTCGAGACATGTACGCCACAGGATGCAATTGACCGGTGTTCTGTTTTCGTTGAGATAAAATGGCACCAATTGCTACGTCTGAGGCGTCTGCTTCAATAATGAACGGTTCATGTACATCCGGATGCATTACAATGGGAGCTGCTGTAAAGGCACTTTTTAAGCTATTGTATGCGTTATTAGCTTCTGGGGTCCAGTCTAAGCATGGGCGCAAAATCCGTTCCGCTCGCGGATTTTGCGGATTTTCGGCAAATTCGCGATCCGCGAATTCCCGCGAATTTGCCAAAAATCCGCAAATCCGCGAGCGGAACGGATCTGGGGGGCAAAAGTTCAAGCTTCAAGCTTGTAACTATTTTAGAACGGAGCCGGCAAGCTGCCAGCACCATTCTAAAATAGTTACTAAGTTAGTTTCAACAGGAAGCACTAATAGATAAAATGCAGGTGCTCGAGCACCTGCTTTATTTTATCTATTAGTGCTTCCTGATGAAGCTAACTTAGTAACTATTTTAGAATGGCGCTGGCAGCTTGCCGGCGCCATTCTAAAATAAAACAGGAGTGGGGCAGAGGGCAGAAGGTCACAGAGTGGGGCAGAGGGCAGAAGGGCACAGCAACGAGGGGGACAGAGGGCAGAATGGCACAAAAATGAGTGGGGCAAGGGGCACAAGGGCACAACAACGATTGGGGCAGAGGCTAGAATGGCACAAAAACGAGTGGGGCAAGGGGCACAAGGGCACAACAACGAGTGGGGCAGAGGGCAGAATGGCACAAAAATGAGTGGGGCAAGGGGCACAAGGGCACAACAACGATAGGGGCAGAGGGCAGAATGGCATAAAAACGAGTGAGGCAAGGGGCATGAGGGCACAACAACGAGTGGGGCAGAGGGCAGAATGGCACAAAAACGAGTGGGGCAAGGGGCACAAGGGCACGACAATGAGTGGGGCAGAGGGCAGAATGGCACAAAAACGAGTGGGGCAAGGGGCACAAGGGCACAACAACGAGTGGGGCAGAGGGCAGAATGGCACAAAAACGAGTGGGGCAGAGGGCAGAATGGCACAAAAACGAGTGGGGCAAGGGGCACAAGGGCACAACAACGAGTGGGGCAGAGGGCAGAAGGTCACAGAGTGGGGCAGAGGGCAGAAGGGCACCGCAACCAGTGGGGCAGAAGGGCAGAAGGGCACAACAACGAGTGGGGCAGAGGGCAGAAGGGCACAACAACGAGTGGGGCAGAGGGAAGAATGGCACAAAAATGAGTGGGGCAAGGGGCACAAGGGCAAAACAACGAGTGGGGCAGAGGGCAGAATGGCACAAAAACGAGTGGGGCAAGGGGCACAAGGGCACAACAACGAGTGGGGCAGAGGGCAGAATGGCACAAAAACGAGTGGGGCAAGGGGCATAAGGGCACAACAACGAGTGGGGCAGAGGGCAGAATGGCACAAAAACGAGTGGGGCAAGGGGCACAAGGGCACAACAACGAGTGGGGCAGAGGGCAGAATGGCACAAAAACGAGTGGGGCAAGGGGCACAAGGGCACAACAACGAGTGGGGCAGAGGGCAGAATGGCACAAAAACGAGTGGGGCAAGGGGCACAAGGGCACAACAACGAGTGGGGCAGAGGGCAGAATGGCACAAAAACGAGTGGGGCAGAGGGCAGAAGGGCAAAAAAATGAGTGGGGCAGAGGGCAGAAGGGCACAAAAAAAACGAGAGGGAGGCAGTGATGAACCAGAGGGCGCATCGTGGTCTCGCACGAAAAAAACCCCGCAAACATGCAAAGCACCCCACGAACTCGCCAAGAGCCCCGCGAACACGCAAAAATAAAAAAATCCACAAATTCGCGAATTTTGCGGATCGCGAATTCGCAAATCCGCAAATTCGCGGATAGCGAATTCACAAAATTCGCCCATGCTTAGTCCAGTCAAATTTTTCCTTTTTTCTTAACAGTCGTGTGATTGGAGCAACAACTGCAGAGAATCGCTCTATGAAACGGCGATACAAATTCGCAAACCCTAAAAAACATTGGACACCACGAACTGTTTTTGGAATCGGCCACTCTGCTACAGCTTGTATTTTTCTGTCAGTCATTTTCATGTCTGTTGGTGTGAGCAATACTCCCAAAAATTTGATTTCAAAGACATGAAAATCGCACTTTGATAATTTACAATACAGGTTATGACTTTGTAATGTTCTCAGTACCTTTTTCATGTGACCTTCATGACTAGCTATAGAATCAGAATAAATAAGTATATCGTCTATATAGACGATAACCAATAGGTCTAGGTACTCTCGCAACACGTCATTCAGGAAAAATCTGAAACGCAGCTGGCGCGTTGCAGAGCCCAAAGGGCATGACCATATATTCAAATAGACCTTATCTGGTTTTGAATGCGGTCTTCCATTCGTCCCCATTGCGGATGCGAACCAAATGGTACGCACCCCGAAGATCAAGTTTGGTGTAAATCACTGCGGTTTTTACCTGGTCCAGAAGAACAGGAATTAACGGAAGTGGATATTTATTCTTGACTGTGATTTTGTTCAGTGCTCTATAGTCAATACAGGCCCGTAATTCCCCATTTGCTTTTGGTATAAAAAACAATGGAGAGGCTGCTGGTGATTTGGAAGGGCGAATAAAGCCATTCTCCAAGTATTGATCGAGGTATTGTCTTAAATGTTGGTTTTCCTTTTCAGACAATGCGGGTGCACAGGAACCAGGTACAAGATCGATTTGACAATCATATGTCCGATGTGGAGGGAGGGTTGCTGCTTTGACTTCACCAAAGACTTCTTGGTATTGTTCATAAGCCTTTGGGAGTACTGTTTGTTTTTCCTCCGCTGTTGCAATTTGACTCGATGTTGGTGTTACCACCTTCAAACATGAGGAGTGACAAAATTGGGGATGAAAAAACAGTTCTCTTTTTTGCCAATCAACGATAGGATTATGTAAACAAAGCCAAGGCCTCCAGATAATACCTTGCCGTCTACAGCTTGTACAATTTCTGGTGTCTCTTTTTTCTCACAAAGTATTTGCAATCGTTGTACTGTGTCTAAGTCCACAAAGTTCCCAGTTGCGCCTGAATCTATTAACACTTCCATCTGATGTGTTTCTGTAGTTAATTGTTTTTGTACTGCGAGTCGAAAATGGGCCTTGTAGTTAGATACGCATTAATTTATGGAAGGGAAAGCGATGGTTCCCAAGAGATCCCCTTCTAAACATCTTGGGCACAAGCGTTTCCCGAATGCAGCTCTGTTGTTGTTCCTGCTAACGTCTTATTGACATGCATAGGCTTTCCTTTAGGTTTTAAAGAACAGTCTTTGACAAAATGTCCCTTTTTCCCACAATAAAGACATTGACCATTTTTACGCCTACTGTCTTTTTTGTTTTTTGGACAATGGTTGTCTAAGAGTCCCAATTTCCATCAGTTCGACTGTTGCTTCTGAATTACTGAATTGCGCTCTGGGTTTGTTGTCAACCTTCCAACCAGGTCTATCATTCTTTTTTTTGTCCGTTCTTCTTTCGGACAGTCTATGGTCCAGACGCAAAGTTAGATTGATTAGCTCCGAACCAGAAACTCGTTGAGGATCAATTTGCGCTAGAACATCTTTAAGATCGTCCTTTAAACCTTGATAAAAGAGAGCAGCTCTCTTTTCTTCTGGCCAAGAGGTTTCAGCAATCAACCTATTGAAGTGTGACAAATAAGTAATAAGGTCTCTATTTCCTTGTCGTAATTGTAACAATTCACGGTCTGCAGATAAAGTCACTGTTCGTCTATCAAATATTTTCTCAAATTCTTCAACAAAACGCCGCCAGTTGTAAAACAAAGTACTGTCTTGTCGAACCAACGGGACTGCCCAATTAGCGGCATCCCCTGACAGATAAGAAATCAAAAAGGCAATCCTAGATTGGGGATCAGGAAAAAAAGCTGGTCTACAAGTAAAATGTAGTTCTATTTGGGTTCAAAATATCTGCACTTTAGAGGGGTCTCCAGAAAAGAGTTCAGGGGGGCCAAAGGGATCTGAGGTGGAATAGTCACAGCAATATTGGTTGGAGGCTTAGATTCTCCACTCTGTACTTGTTGAGGAAGGGGAGTGTTGTAGTGTGTTTATCTAGGTACCTATATTGATACTCCTATTTCTGACCCATGTCCGGTTATTAATTCACTAATGTCCATACACCGGCACAGAAACCCGTCTTCAGATTAGGTCATAGCACATGCTGTCACATTAAGCAAGCACTATCCCTTCAGCCCCCTAGAGAAGCACACCGAGTTCTCAAAACAAATCAAACCTCCAACAGACCTGGGAAATCCCCCGCAGCTATTGTTTTGATTTTGCTCGAGAACTCCTGCAAAGAATGTAAGAACGACCAGTCCTTATGACATTCTTGCTGACGTCTTATGTCCATCCTTACGTCAAACACGGCACCTTTCAGGTATAAATATACCGACGCTGCCCTAAGCTAAGACACGGTGGTGACGAGCTTGGAGCAGCGCTACTTGCCGGAGAGCCCAGCTGATGCAGAAAGCCCACGGACGCTGCCCCTCCCTTTTGACGCGCTGAGAGAGACGCTGCCTTTTCTCCTGCAGAGAAATCCAGCCTCTGGCGTTTCCAGCCGCCCTCGCGGGTAACTGGGATATCGAGTCCTGAGACAGAGATACCAACCCTCCAGCCTTCTAAATCCCAGGTACTGAACTGACTAACCCCTTACAGAGAATTCTTGAGTCAGATTCTTGGCAAAACAAACTTAACTTAAACTGCTACTTACTTACTCCCTCCCAAGTATTAGGCTTAGGTCAGGTACACCGGGGTAGGCGTAGTTAGAAGCACCAGTTGAGTACGATTAGTCAATGTATATATGTATGTATATCTTTTATCCATTTTAAGTATCATATGGCTAAGAAACCATATAAATGCTTTTACAGTATTATTTTATAATTCTGTTTTTACTGTATGCACTTTACTTAACTATAAGTATTGCAATAATAGCGATTCATTTCTCTTGTATGAGAAAAGAGACTGATCAATAAATAACATCTTTTTATTGAAACACGCCCATCTCTTATTTCTCTACAAACTGGTGAAACTAAGAATGCACGTACTGACTGAGTAAAATAGTTGTCTTTTGTTTTCACACGACTCTAGAGATATACTCTTGATTAGGGGAGAGCAAAGTTGTCATGTTCTATGGTTGTCAGAAACTAAATCCCTTCTTGTCTATCCAGGGAGGTTAAACTCCTCCTTGCCTATTCGAGAAAGTTTCTAGTGAACTCTGAGCTAGCTGGCACACATAACTTTAAGTCTAACATAGTCAGTAGAAGACCTAGTTAACCACAGTCCTACGTCTATACTATTGAAGATATTATTCCAATGCGCAGAGCCTATCGGGATAATAGGAACTACACTACATGGCGCTCAACGGTTTGGATAGGCGATAAATCTAACGCAAGACATTAGAGTAACTCAGTCGTGCTTTTTCACACAGACACTTTTTTCCATAAAACTCCAAAGACGTCTGGAGTGGGTGAAAGGTTAAATCAGCCAAACTTAGTAGGAGGAGACTCCTATGTATCGTTTTTGGTTTATTCAACGTTGAAGGATACAGTGTTCCAAAATATTGTGCATCTAATCTTTGTTTCCGTGGAAACCTGATCTGCAACAAAAACCCTTCTTGACAGTAAAATGTCAGAAACTGAAGAAGATAGGGAGGCAGCTAGAATAGCAGCTCAACTCCTAGAGGAAGACACAAGTCTCCTACAGCAAGACCCGGGTGCAATACTCATCCCGGTCAGCATAAGAAAAACTATAACTTTAAAACTTATAGAAAATGGACTAACACCGAGAGGTGGTACAGTCATATTCGTAATTGAGGCACACGAATATCGGCAGACAGAGGTATTCTATTCATGGATAAATTTTCCAGCAGCAAACGCTGTAACAAAGGAGTTCCATTATTACAAGATAGAGGAACCTCCGGATGAGTACACCCCTTTCGAGGAGGTGGAAATACCACTCAAATACCAAGAGCACCTGCTCTGGTTTAAAGGCGCCCTAAAACATAATGATCACATCACCAGGCTCGGTCCACTAAGTAGACCAGGAGCAACGTGGCCGGTTCTAGCCGGATACACACCACATCCAGACATTGAAAAAATGTCAATACCAGAACTTGTAACACAGTTAAAACAACTGATTAAAATACATAGACAACTAGTCCAATATGTAATGCGGACTTCAACAATCCAACCAGCTATAAAAATTCCACAGCTGACCCCTCATCAGGGGAACACAAATAAAATCACACCACAGAACATACAGTCCTGTCTAGGTAAAGTACCGATTAAACGGGAACAAATTCCATTCTGGTTAGCACAGAAAATCACTCAAATAGAGGCGGTATTTCCAGATACCACCCCTGTGGAGAAACACAGAATTCTGACTATCTGTCTCCCAATGGGGATCGCACCACATGTGGAGGACTGTGACACTTGGGGTACAGTCTTTGCTTCCATTTACACAAAAACACATGGTGTTCCGTCCATGGCGGTAATACCGGAGGTGCTAAACCAGATTCAAAATGAATACGGTCCAGAACCTGCTTTAACTCTGGGTATGAAATTACTGAAAGACTTCAAGCTGGTCTCGGCAATATTACTAGCAAACATAAAAGGGGAAGCAGCAAATGTGGCGATCCGCCAAAGATTGAAGGAAACAGATATAGCAGACCAACCATTTGAACTTGCCAGAATCATAGAAAAATCCTATGAAGAACTAGGAAGAGATAGTTTGGGTGGGAAACCAGTGAAACCCCAACTAATAGAAAATCCTGAAAAAGTATTTATTAAAAATAATCTAAACACTTCAAAAAAGAACTGGGATGGAAATAAACAATCCACTCCCAAAGAAAAAAGATTCCAGTCCAGAGGAAGGTCTCCTCGGCGGAGAGAAAGGTCTCCGGACCAAGGAAACAAGTCTCCCCAGAGGGAGCCCTCTGAGAAAAAATACAACCTTAGAAATAGGGATAATTTGAAGAAACCTGATAGATATCAAGATATTGATACACGTCCCTCTCGATCTTTTCAGACTTCCTCGCAGAAATCGGAAAGAAGAGGACGGTCAGAACACAGGGAAGAGCACGTCAAGTCCAAAGACAAAGAACCTGCTCATCAAAGTAAAAAGTTACAATTTCCAAAGAAGAAGGTAGCCAGCATTAAAATAATCAAACATGCCGAGGATCCTGAAGACTCAGCTGAAAAACGGAGAGTGGGCTCAAACAATGTTAGACAGCGCAGCAGAAGTGAGCATAGCTCGCAAGATCCTGATGAATCATCTGGAGACAGTGGACACGAATGAATACATTCAAGTGGAAACTGCAGATACCAGAGTTAGCAAACCTCATAAAATATATGAAATAACATTACGTATAGAGGGAGATAAGACTAGGAAAATAAGGGGTCTATTTTGGGATAATCTCTCCAAGGGCTATGACATCCTTCTAGCTGAAAAAGACTGGCCACCAGAGTTTGTCAGGGAGTGCCCTCATGGCGAAGAAATGATTATGCCTGCCTTCTCAAATCATATTCCAATTCATAAAAAATATACACTTGCAAGAAAGTGGGCAGTAGCCCAGGCTCCTGAACTATATAAAAATCATGTGGGATGGGATGAGGACTCTCCTCCTCACAAAATCCAGTTAAAATCTCAACCGACTGCACAAAGGCAGTACCCAATTAAGCAAGAAGCTAAAAAACAGGTCAGGGAGATCTTAGATCAACTTGAATACCAGGGGGTGATTGAAACATGCACCTCACAAATGAACAATCCTTTGTTTCCTGTCTCCAAACCAGATGATTCGTATCGTCTAGTTTTGGACTACAGACACCTTAACTCATGCTGCAAAACATTTGCAGTACAAAACTCACACAGTGCAGCACTAATGAATAGCATAGTGCGCAAAAAATACAAAACAACATTAGACATCTCTAATGGATTCTTTTGTCAAAATATAGCACCTGAAAGCAGATATTTGACCGCTTTCTCAATAAATGGCTCGCAGGGAAATTTCTGTCGTTTGCCCCAAGGGTTCAAGAACAGCCCAGGATTATTCTCAGCAAGGGTAACAGAGTTACTACAAATATATGATGATGAGGCATTATCTTATGTCGACGACATCTATCTAACAGACGATGACTTGGATACTCACTTGAAAAGAGTGAACACCATAATACTTGGGTTCGCAGCAGAGGGTTACAAATTCAACTTCAAGAAGTCAAGAATTGCCCATCTGACTGTCCTATTTTTAGGATATGAATTATCAAGTGAAGGCAAAAACCTGGCTAAAGATTTCCTAGAGAAATGTGCTGTAATCCAAGCACCTAGAACACTAAAAAACTTACAATCAATTCTAGGTTTCCTAAATTTCGGAATAACTTACATTATAAATTATGCAGAGAGGGTTAAACCTCTCTATGATCTAATAAAACCAGATTTTAAAAGAGTCAACTGGACTCAAAAACACACAGAAATTTTGAGATCTTTACAAACAGACATGTTAGTTAAAACAAAACTGCAAACACGCGATAACACACGCAACCTTGTGATTCGAGTCATCCCAGGAAGATGCGGATTCACATACCTAACCTCAAATGAGGGAGAAAAGGTACCAATAGCATACAAAACACATTTGTACACAGAAGCTGAAAAAACATTCAGCATTAAGGAAAAAATTGTTCACGCGGTTCAAACAGCTGTAGCAAGAGAAAGATACCAAGCTGACGGCAGACAGATTACAGTCAGAACAGCAGAATCAGCATTTGAGGCATTAACAACCCCATGTAATTTACCTACTATGGCACTAAATCCAAGATGGATACAATGGGAAGATTCTCTTGCTACAGACAGAGTGAAATACTATTTTGATCCAGAGTTGACAAAATTAAAAAATCTAGAATATGAAAGAGAATATCCTCTGCCAATCGACATTCTGCCCATACGACAGTACGCCTGTGTAATACATACAGACGGACATGCTCAGCCCTCAGTTTGGGGAGAACAAGCTTATAACGCCACATGCGAGATTACAAAAGACGTGTGGCGCGGAGGTAAATTAAGACCTCTGTTTTCAAAAACACACTCAGTGGAAAATAATTCAGAACAACAAACTGAAATAATAGCGTTAAAAATGGCACTAGATAATGCGGATCGCGAATTCCCGACACTAATAGTGTGCGATTCATATTACTGCGTCAAATCATACAATAACGACTTGCAGAAATGGGTTGAAAACGGGTACAAAGATGACACAGGTGCAACAATAAAGCAAAAATCGCTTTGGGGAACAAATAGTTCTTTTAAAGAAAGAACTACCAAAGACTCAGGTGATACACTCACTGAGTCATCAGCGTGATGGCGTTCACGTTGTAGGGAATTCATTGGCTGAGACAGCCACAGCGGAACCAACTAAATCGGCTTCCGTAGCTACAAAAAAGCGTTCAGTAAAATACATTGACGGGGAAACAATGCTGGCGGTAAAAACGTCATCAACAGGAGACTGCTCAGCGCTACCCCTCATGTATCCACTCAATTATACATACATAATCGATGCAAACTCCGTTCCTTTTGCTCGAATCCCTGGAGTGGGGGATAGAGGGATTCCAAACATGGACAGGAGAGGCTTGTTAATAGCAGACGCACATATGGGTGAGGGTCTTAGACACCTTAAACTTAAGGATTCTCTAGAAGAATTACAATCAACATATTGGTGGCCAGGGATGAGGCTGCAACATCACATATTTGCAAAAAATTGTCAAGACTGCAACAGAGATCGCAGTGGTGAACGAAACGGTGTATTCCCATGGCTTTTCGCTAAATAAAAGATTAGGCTATCGACATAAAATACCCAGTATGAATAATGCGTCATATTAACATGTAGAGACTATTTTCACTTATAATGTAGACCACAGCTCTCGGCTGACGTCTGAACTGTTATACAAAGATTTGCGAGTCTATAATGGCATATACGCAATTGGCATGCTACATTCTGACCAGGGTCCTGCTTTTAGCTCTCGAGCTTATAAGGCGGACATGGCCGGCATGGGCATAGCATTGCGGTACTCTTGTCACCTCCTTCCTGAGGGAAACGGGATGGTGTAAAGAAAAAACCAGGGCATAGAGCAATCTATAACAGCAAAGGTATTAGGTTCGGGAGCTGGGTGGGTCAAACATTTAATAAGTGTCCAACGTAGTCTTAATAATCTGCCAAGAAATTCTCTGAGAGGTCTCAGTCCGTACGAACTATTGTTTGGAACTAGAATGTTAATCCAGGACCTTGATAGTCAAACTTCAGTGGTTAAAGAAAAATGCTTTGATATCAAAGATCGTTTGGCTATTTTACAGGACTTAAACGAAACAAGAAAAGACCTGAGCAACATAAAGTTGAAGCAGCACCCAATAACCACTGAAGAGAAACCACCTGTCCCAGCAAGGCCTGTCTGGATTCCAAAAATCGGGGATCTGGTCAGAGAAAAGATCGCGGTAAAGAAGGAATTTGGGCCTTCTTACAGAAAAGCAGTTCCTGTCTTGTCTATCAACGGGACATGATCAGTAGTACTACCGCCCCTTGCTGGTAAAAAGGAGAACCGAGTTGTATCCATCGACCTGGTTAAACCACAATCATGTGGCCGATAACAAGTAGTAGGCCAAGTGGACTCCCAAGAAGTAGCAGAACACCAAAGTTTGCTACAAACACAGAGGTTCAAACTGAAAGACTAATCACAATTGATAAACCTACAGTAAAACAACAAGGACTATGCAACAAAGCCATGGAACTTAAACCTCTTGAAATCCAAATTAAAATATTAAATCAAGAAACACCAGTCTATAATGATGTAACCACAGACTATGCTAATGAAACAAAGAAAATTCCAAAAACGAAAAGGAATCCAGAAGCAATTGGAACAATTGACAGAACACCATCAGGCTACTTCATCAACTTCGATGATTTTTCTGAAGATCTGAGTGAACCAGAAGAACAGCGGACAACAAAAACTTTTAAAGATAAAGCAAAGGAACTCTTTCATCAACTAAAAGAAACCTATCTGATTTCTCCATGGATTGAACTTTGGGTGGCACTAGGAGTATTCATCCTTATACTTTGGCTCATCATGGTACTATGCTTGGGACAATTCATTGAGGGAAAATATACTACAATGGACACAGCAAGTCAGAACATCAACTTGGTCCTGAAACCACACAAGTCTTCACACATCGAGAAAAGAGATCTTTCTTCAGTAAACTTCACAGCCAATCCTATACCCGGTGGGGTAGCATGGGACAAAACTGATTACGAAATATATGGTCCGGTTGAGCTCCTGCAGTATCCTCATCAATTCAAGATTTCATTAAGTGACTTTGTAAAACCAAGCACATTTGCTGATGATTGGGACTTTGAAAGTATTAATGATATGATGTCTGATCTAGTAATGTCAGCTAAATTTACAGAACATGATTATTTGCAAGGTTCATCTAATTATGATCAAATGTTTTGTTACAACCATTATGGTAACCATTATCTGCATAAATCTACTCAACCTAGAAATGTTTTAAAATTTAACCAATGGGAAAATTGTGCAACTCCACCAAAAGGCAGTTCAAAGACATATTTTGATAAATATTCATACTTTTCAGGGTTCAACACAAGTAATGCAGAATCATTTTATTTCAAATTGTTAAATAAGACAGGAGTGAAAACCATGCTTACAAACACAAAATTGATATATTCAGACTCATTTTTTGAAAAAATGAATACATTCGGTTTTGATTTCTGGAACAATAACATTGAAACAAAAACGATCTGGGGCACAAAAGATTGGCAAGTGCAAGGTATAGAATCATTATTTAGAGCCTGCATGATCCCAAAACAAATTATATTTTTGAATGATACAATTCAACAGACATCCTGTCTTGGCTTAGCCAAGATTAAAGACTTAAACAAACCGTCTATTCCAAAACCAACAACCGACAGTAATAGCACTACAGATGTTGAGATAGACGTATCACATATTTTAAACCAAAACAGAACACATCCTGATTGGAAGAAATGGTTGATCTGGCCCACAGACACAAATAACTGTCAAGACAGATTCCTGAACAAAATACAGGGGTTCACATTGAGCAGGCCAGACCCAAGATTGATTACTTGTTTACCCCTGAGGTGGAAAGCCGGGGGCATTTCCTCTTCCTCTGTGCATTTTTAGCGGATACTACTGCAGTGTGAGTGCGATGTGATGTGAGCATTTACATTTCTGTATGCTTGTGATTTACAACTAGCGTACAGACGCTACTTCGATTGACATTTTTTATATATTGTAGATATTTTAACCGGAGCATTTTTAAATCTGAAACAGACCTCTCTGCCTGTCCGGACGAGATTGCTTCGTCCCAGGGGTCCCGACCTTGCTCTCTCTCCCCCGGCGCAGCCGAGCACAGCGCTCTCGCCGGCCGGGAGAACGCGGAAACGCCATCTTGGGGGGAGGCAGGGTAGCGCTCCAGCTCCTGGACGCCTCCCGCCCTCCCTCACTATTTAAGGCTTGCCGCCCTTTCATACTACAGATTACTTGTTTACCCCTGAGGCGGAAAGCCGGGGGCATTTCCTCTTCCTCTGTGCATTTTTAGCGGATACTACTGCAGTGTGAGTGCGATGTGATGTGAGCATTTACATTTCTGTTACTTGTGATTTACAACTAGCGTACAGACGCTACTTCGATTGACATTTTTTATATATTGTAGATATTTTAACCGGAGCATTTTTAAATCTGAAACAGACCTCTCTGCCTGTCCGGACGAGATTGCTTCGTCCCAGGGGTCCCGACCTTGCTCTCTCTCCCCCGGCGCAGCCGAGCACAGCGCTCTCGCCGGCCGGGAGAACGCGGAAACGCCATCTTGGGGGGAGGCAGGGTAGCGCTCCAGCTCCTGGACGCCTCCCACCCTCCTCCCACCGCTAGATGGACTTGGATAAAAGGAAGGGCTCATCTCGCCCGCGCAGCGGGCGGGCTCAGCGGGCGCGCCGATGGCGTGCCAAAGGCGCGCCTAAGGCAAGCCCGTCTGCGCCCGTCCGCGCCGGGCCCGCGCATAGCGCCAGAACCCCTGCATCTTGCACCCCAACAATCTCCTGGACCTCCGATCAACTCTTACACATACGCCAAGGCTTGTGCTACCCCGCAACTTGTTGCAATCCACATAGCCTGGAAACTATTGCATATTCCTGCTCACAATGTAACTTCACTATCCCTGCTGCTACTAAACTGTCTCATCTGCCCATGAGTGCTCACCGCCAGCCCCCGGTCACTCTAAAAGCAGCCTTAGTTAATTGCACATCTCTTCCTGCTCACGCCTCTGATATTTGGCTATCGCTCGACACTCATAAATGGGACTTACTATTTCTCACAGAAACGTGGATCAAAGATTCGTCCAAACCGGACATTAACTTGGCCACTCCCCCTGGTTACCGTCTTTTAGGCATTAATCGAGAAAACTCCAAACCCGGGGGGGGACTCGCGGTAATCGCGAAATCCCACCTTACACTGAACATCACAAAAATTCCCAATCTGGGCCTTATTGAAGCCATGCACTTTACGATCATGGACTCTGCAAGTATCATTTTCTCTGGTATTCTGGTCTACAATCCCCCTGCAGCCACTGCATCTTCTCTCATTGCTCTGACGCACTCTATTGCGGACTTTTCACTTAAGCACTCCCATTTTACAGTGCTGGGAGACTTTAATCTCCATATCGATAATCCGTCTTGTGCACAAGCATCCTCTCTTTTGGAAACTTTACAAGGATTTACCTTGTCCCAATTAGTTAAAGGCCCCACTCACATAGCAGGCCACACACTTGATCTTATTTTCTCTAATCATCCTGGTATCTTTGCCCTTTCCCCCCTCCCCCTGACTTGGTCAGATCATTTCCTGCTTCCCTTTACTATCACTATTCCATCCCCTCCTCCCCTTTCTTCCCTCAACAGAGACAGTGGTCGCAAATGGACCAAAGTCACCTGTGAGTCCATAGATCCCCGTTTTCAGTTTCAATTTAATCAGTTGGAAGACCTTGACAAAGAAACGGCAAGATATAACTCGACCCTTATTTCCACTCTGGATTCCATTGCCCCCCTTGTCCCGTTGACTTCCTCCAGATCTCGCCCCTCTGCCCCCTGGTTTTCCCCCTTGCTTCGTGAGGAAAAGAGTAAGTGCAAACAGATGGAGCGCAAATGGAGACAAAACTATGACCCTTTGGCCAAACTGACCTATAAATCTGCCCTAAACAAATTCCAAAAACTTAAACGTTCCTCGATGAGAGCTTATTTTTCAAATCTCATTCAACAGGCGCAGAATTCCTCCAAAACTCTTTTCACCATCGTGAAGGATTTTGTGAATCCTCCTGCCACGAAAACCCAATGCGTTCCTACTCAAGACTTGTGCAACGGACTTTCTGACTTTTTTCAGAATAAAATCATTAAACTTTCTTCCACCTTTGGCAGCGCCCCACCTAACCACCATTCTGATGTTCCATATTCCTCTCACTGCTCTTTCAACTCTTTTAGTGAGTTAACCCATGACCTAGCGCTGTCGCTGTTGTATAAAGTTAAGTCTGGTTCACCTTTAGACCCTGTCCCCGCTAAAGTAATGGGCAACCTTGCCCCTGTTTTAATCAATCCTCTCCTCTCCATCTGGAACTCCTCCTTGACCTGCGGTCAATTTCCCTCAGTGTGGAAACAGGCTAGGCTACTTCCCATTTTGAAAAAACCCGATGCTGACCCTTTACAATTTTGTAATTACCGACCAATATCGCTCCTGCCTAAACCTGCCAAGGTACTGGAGAAAGTGGTCCAGAAACAACTGGCTCAGTATCTTGAAACAAATCAGCTGCTGCACGATTCTCAGTCCGGTTTTAGAACTGGCTACAGCACCGAGACGGCGCTGTTGGAAGTGTCCGAGATTATCAGGGAATCAGTGGATAGGGGCGAGGAGGCCATGTTGGTTCTCCTCGACCTATCCGCTGCATTTGACACTGTATCCCACAACATACTTACAGCCCGTCTACAACAGCCGGGGATCGGTGGTACAGTCCTGGCCTGGATTAAATCTTTTCTGTCCAGACGGTCTCAGAGGATTCTAATGCATCCTTTTGAATTGGAGGATAAACCCCTCATGTGCGGTGTGCCTCAGGGCTCCGCCTTAAGCCCATTATTGTTTAATGCTTACTTGTCCCCGCTAGCCAAGGAAGTAGAGTCTTGGGGGGTCAGGGTGGTCTCATATGCTGATGATACTCAGCTTGTTTTTTCATTCAGAGACCATTCTGACTCCCTCTTTACCAACTTCAGAAACTGCCTTGGCAATATCTGCGCTTGGATGTCTGCCAATCACCTTGCCCTAAACACTGACAAAACTGAGGTTCTTTTCTTTAGCCAGAAATCGACACCCCCTGCAACCCTATGGTGGCCTACAGTCCTGAACCCGCCACCCATACCAGTAGAGTCCGCCCGCAACCTTGGCTTTATATTTGACAACTCCTTGTCCTGTAAAACCCAGGTCAATAAAGTGGCAGGGGCCTGTTTTAATAAGCTGCGTATGATTAGGAAGATTTTTCCCTTCCTCCCCCAAACATCCCGCAAAACGGTTGTCCAGGCATTTGTCACAGCACATCTTGATTATGCCAATAGTTTATATGCTGGTGCCCCCCAATATCTTATTGACCGTTTACAAATCATTCAGAACGCTGCAGCAAGGCTCATTGGAAATATCCCTGCTCGCAATTCGGTTAGAGCATATCGGGATGAGCTACACTGGCTTCCCATAGCCCGACGCATTGAGTTTAAAACACTGATCCTTGCTTTCAGGGCTATTCATGGAATTGGCCCGGCCTATCTGAGCAAACGACTCAAGATATCATCTTCTGTAAGACATCTGAGATCTAACAGTCTTCGTCTACTGAACGTCCCCAGATTCAGACTTACCCGATGTGGCGGTAGAACTTTTACCGTCACGGCTGCCAAGCTCTGGAACAGCCTACCTCTTGACCTTAGGTTTATTGAATCTGAGCCAGTCTTCCGACGCAAACTAAAAACCTGGCTATTTTCTAAATGCTAATTAAAGCTTCTGTATCCCTTCATTTCTCCTCTCAGATGGATTTGAACTAGGCAACCCTCTTTGGTGATATTCATGTAATCCTAGCACCGGGACACCTCCGTTGGAGGTAGCCGTGCGCTCTACAAGCTTCTAAATAAATAAATAAAATACATAAGATACTCCCAGAGACAACATCCAGGGATTGTAACTACTTACAGTGTGGGGAAACTCTGCCTTCAATGGCTACATACATCCACGCTGTCAGAAATTAAGCAACACTTAACTTTACTTAAAGAAGGTGCTGACTTGCGTGATTTCATCATGGGACCACGCAAACAGCGTCTAAAACGTTTCATAGCGGCCTCTATATATGCAGCTTACAACGAAGCTTGGAAAGTAACTCAAATTGAGACAGCAGAAAAAATACGGGAAATTGACCGTGTTAATTTGGAAAAATCACTTTCTGTTGTAGACAATGGGTTAATGACTCTGTCTTCCAGAATATATTCACTGGACAGTATTGTATCTTCGGCAATCGATATAATAGAACAAGACTTACTGATGTTGCAACACGGTCAGTCTCAATTACGTTCTATTGTACAGCTTGGCTGGACGTTACAAAATCTGCGTTCAGGCTATGTGCCTTGGCGTTTAATCAACACAACGTCACTATTTAATATCTTTAACCTTACTGATAAACAAATCAGTTTGGCACAAAAGGGTGCTGACTATACAATTCTGAGCATTGAAAAACTTGAGAGATTACCATTGACAATGTCAGAACGACCTGTCATTGAGTGGATAATACATGGGATAATAAATATTCCGATAACAACTTTCCAGTTTCAATACTGCCAAAAATATATACAGGCAGGCCAGTATGAAAGGTTGGGTAAAGGATACATTAAGTCCACATGGAACTTGCCCTATACACACACATGTGTCAGTAATAACGGACAGAGTGTATTTCTTAGTGGTAATAATTGTGAAAGATCGCTAAGTGGAATACTTCTGTGTCAGGGTATTAGTTTACATGGGGCCTGTGAAGGGACTTCAAATAACCTTTCATGTCACCAGTTAGGCACACCTGCAACACAAATAGAACCATTCTTTAGAAGACTTTCGAACGGGAGTTACATTCTAATTGTAGATCACAGATGTTGTGGTTTCCTGCCAGGAAAACCTTATCTCGTAAGCGTGACTTCCAGGGTCATGTGCTGTGAAAGAGTATTGTTTCCGAATGATGCTCCAGACAGGGAGGGAAGGTTATGGCCCAGTTTAAAAATCTCTTCTATTCGAATTGATACTTTAAGCAGAATGAAGACTGTGCTCCTACAGACGCCAAACCAGTTGACGTCATCAAACGAAACGTATGATCTTCAAGTTGCAAGGACAACGGCAGAGATTCATTCAATGTTATCAACAAATTGCCCCCTACACTTCGCAGAAATGCTGAACGAAATCTTAAATATTTCTGATACAAGTGGTATCGCGAGTGTATTTAAGACAGTTTTTTCAGGCGCTTTAACCCCATTCAAAGCGATCCTGGGTATTTTTCCAAATTTCGTCCATTCCATCTTTGGCGGTCTTCCACTTCTGTTGGGACTCGTAGCAGGCATTTTTTTCTTGCTACTATTGCTTCGTTATGGCAAGCCATGTCACAGACAAGACTCCAGCTACAATGGAAGAAACGATCCTAGCTATCCGCTACCGGGACCGCATAACTAAAGTCCTTTGCTTAGCCCGGCTACGAGATCTGAATATGACCTGGTTTCTTTCATTCAGACCCATCTGGCAGAATTGTGTTATGCCTGTATTAAGATGCATGCTATGCGGCGAAGAATGCGTGTTGGACACCTGTCTTACACTACAATCAGATGTACCATTGGATGCAGATACTTTGTTGGGTCCAGTAAAGGCTCATGCATTGTGCTGTCCCCAGCGGCTACCTATCCTGATGACGGCATTCGTGGAAACTTCACCACTACGATTGAAGGGTAGTGAAGTACAAGAAGAAGGCAGCATCGACCAGGTACGACCTTCTGTAAGCAGTTCTGATCAAACCATCAGTGAAAGCAATCATGCGCATGACTGCATGGTAGCGACATTTTCGAACCTAGTCGAACTTTCATCAGAAGCTGTAGACTGTTTTTTCGAGAATCTGTCTGAAATGATGTTTTCACCGGAACAGAGAGAATGATTTTAAACAAACTTGCACACGGCGTTCCCTGAACTCTGAATTTGGCCTTCAGTCTTTTGAAAACAAAGTGACTGTGAACTATTTTTTCTCTTCTCCCCTGAATAGCGAAGACTTTTTCCAATTCCAAAATATTTACCTTTTTGGCACTTATCTTCTGCTTAAAGTTAAACTATTCTTAGAGAACAGAACTTCTATTCTTAGAAATACTAGAGACATTACATTACCTCAACCTCTAGTTTATATGCAATTAATTGTGTTTATATGTGATGAGATGGTCTCGCAATCTTTCTTTTGTATCAAGAGCCATTTCATGTGTAATTTCGCAAATCATTCATGCCGATATAAAATGTGCATCTCCTTATTAAATGATTATACTGCTTGAATGCATACAGTACCTATACTCATTTCGTGCATTTCGCATACACCATTTTTCAAATACGAAAATGTTTTTGGGGTGGTTCGGTATACACATGCACTGTTAGTTATGTTTACTATTGCTTAGGTTAGTAAATATGTACATAAATTCGTGGAGTGGGTGTAGTGTGTTTATCTAGGTACCTATATTGATACTCCTATTTCTGACCCTTGTCCGGTTATTAATTCACTAATGTCCATACACCGGCACAGAAACCCGTCTTCAGATTAGGTCATAGCACATGCTGTCACATTAAGCAAGCACTATCCCTTCAGCCCCCTAGAGAAGCACACCGAGTTCTCAAAACAAATCAAACCTCCAACAGACCTGGGAAATCCCCCGCAGCTATTGTTTTGATTTCGCTCGAGAACTCCTGCAAAGAATGTAAGAACGACCAGTCCTTATGAAATTCTTGCTGATGTCTTATGTCCATCCTTACGTCAAACACGGCACCTTTCAGGTATAAATAAACCTACGCTGCCCTAAGCTAAGACACGGTGGTGACGAGCTTGGAGCAGCGCTACTTGCCGGAGAGCCCAGATGATGCAGAAAGCCCACGGACGCTGCCCCTCCCTTTTGACGCGCTGAGAGAGACGCTGCCTTTTCTCCTGCCGAGAAATCCAGCCTCCGGCGTTTCCAGCCGCCCTTGCGGGTAACTGGGATATCGAGTCCTGAGACAGAGATACCAACCCTCCAGGCTTCTAAATCCCAGGTACTGAACTGACTAACCCCTTACAGAGAATTCTTGAGTCAGATTCTTGGCAAAACAAACTTAACTTAAACTGCTACTTACTTACTCCCTCCCAAGTATTAGACTTAGGTCAGGTACACCGGGGTAGGCGTAGTTAGAAGCACCAGTTGAGTACGATTAGTCAATGTATATATGTATGTATATCTTTTATCCATTTTAAGTATCATATGGCTAAGAAACCATATAAATGCTTTTACAGTATTATTTTATAATTCTGTTTTTACTGTATGCACTTTACTTAACTATAAGTATTGCAATAATAGCGATTCATTTCTCTTGTATGAGAAAAGAGACTGATCAATAAATAACATCTTTTTATTGAAACACGCCCATCTCTTATTTCTCTACAAACTGGTGAAACTAAGAATGCACGTACTGACTGAGTAAAATAGTTGTCTTTTGTTTTCACACGACTCTAGAGATATACTCTTGATTAGGGGAGAGCAAAGTTGTCATGTTCTATGGTTGTCAGAAACTAAATCCCTTCTTGTCTATCCAGGGAGGTTAAACTCCTCCTTGCCTATTCGAGAAAGTTTCTAGTGAACTCTGAGCTAGCTGGCACACATAACTTTAAGTCTAATATCGTCAGTAGAAGACCTAGTTAACCACAGTCCTACGTCTATACTATTGAAGATATTATTCCAATGCGCAGAGCCTATTGGGATAATAGGAACTACACTACAGTGTTTAGCCGTTGAAAACGATCTACCTTGTCAGAAAGAATTGCTGTAGCATTCCTAGCTTCTGTTAAATCAGTTTGCATTTGAACTATCACTTTCATTAAATCGTCCAAGGTAGCCATTCTATCAACACACCCAGACCGGGAGGAAAAACATTTGTGGGCTCGCTATTCTGTCAGACGAAGCCTTCCTCGGAGTCTGGATGCGATGACAAAGGGGCCCACCTCTCGATACCTTCAACTCTGACTGTATTACTTACACAGAGTATTGAAGTGATCAAGCGGGGGGAAAGGGAATTAGGAAGGGAACAGCTGGGAAGGAGAACTGCAAAGGAAAAGTTAACTTTTCCTTCGTGCAAGCCGTGAGGGCAACGGCTGAGACCTAGCGCCGCAGACGCCATGAGGGGAACGGCACTTGGCGGACTACAACTCCCGGCAGGCCCTGGGGCGGCGGCGGACGTTCCTCATGCCAGCAGCCAGCCCGGAGGCGCTACAAGAAGTGTGAGCGCCTAGAGCTCCTGGGGCATTCTGTTTTCCTTCGTGCAAGCCGTGAGGGCAACGGCTGAGACCTAGCGCCGCAGACGCCATGAGGGGAAAGGCACTTGGCGGACTACAACTCCCGGCAGGCCCTGGGGTGGCGGCGGACGTTCCTCACGCCAGCAGCGAGCCCGGAGGCGCTACAAGAAGTCGGAGCGCCTATAGCTCCTGGGGCATTCTGTTTTCCTTTGTGCAAGCCGTGAGGGCAACGGCTGAGACCTAGTGCCGCAGACACCGTTTGGGGAACGGCACTTGGCGGACTACAACTCCCGGCAGGCCCTGGGGCGGCAGCGGACGTTCCTCACGCCAGCAGCACGCCCGGAGGCGCTACAAGAAGTCGGAACGCCTCTTGCATCGCGAGTCGCGAGCGGGAGCATCGCGGGAGAAGCCCGGGACAAGGGCAGGACAGTCCGGGACAGATAGGGGCAGGGCTTGGCCATGGTCCTTGGCTCTGGAACAAGCTGAGGTACCCTTAAACTAACTTGTTCTTGTTCTGCTACCGGTACTCGAGCCTGTAATTGTCATTTCCCTGCTGTTTTTAGCCGGTATGTTCCCTGGACTGTATTTGAACTGATTTATTTTATTTCATTTTCATTTTAACTGTGTGTTGGAACTTATACCTTGTTCCTGACTAAGGCTTTCGGAATTGTAATATTCTTTGTGTAGTATTTTGAGAGTGTTAATTATGTCCAAATGGAACAGTGTAAACACTCGCCCCGCCCTAGCTACCCTTGACAATTATCTTGTTAAGGTCGTAGATAAAATTAATAAAGATCGCCGACTTTCATTGGGGCGGGGGAGCCCCTCTGTTACCCTTTCTGACCCACCCCAGTCACCCATATCCTTGTCTACTTCTTTAATCGAAGTAAGCTCTAATCTGGAGTTCCCTGTGGCTACCCCTATGGAACTTGAGCCTAATGTGGCTATGCCCGAGTCTCCTCTTGATATAACAGCTTCTGACTCTCCGGCTCCAAGAGCCCAGAGGGTATTAAGATCTGGGAGGAATATCGGCAGGATAAATACACAAAAACGGGGGGGAAGCACAGTAAGAAAAGACCAGAGCCATTATCTAACAGCGCTTCAAGCGATTTAGAAGCTGTTGTTAACAATCCCCAGGTTAAACTGGCCCCGGAACAGTTAGAGCTCTTGATCAGCATTATCGATGCACAGATGGATAACATTTTGAAACCGTTAATGGATAAACTTGATGCAGTCTCGGGGGAGGTAACAAGGTTGGGAGGCCTTCTTCTGAGTTTACACGCAGGGTCTAATGTTATCTCAGAAACCAGTACTAGGGATAATGGTCCTGTGATAGAGATACCAATGATTCTCAATGAGGGACCTTGTCCTGTTAACATAGCTATATCTAACCCTGTGCCAACGGTGTGTCTAAAGACCCCTATTGCTACAGTTTCTGCGGATAAGCCAGGGCCAGTAAAAGAGAAGTCAAGGCGACACGGCTATCCACAACCCGACTTACCACCTGACTGTGCCCCCTATGTGGCAGTCTTGACCAATGTTCCACCAGTTAGGGAGTCAGGATTACTTGGCAATTCGGAAACCCAAGAATCCCTGAAGAATAAAACCGTGGGTTGGCTCAACCGAGAGTGTGGTTTCCCTGTAGCTTTGTCTGACCAGATCTTAACTACTACAAGAACCAACTGGATAGGGAAATCACAAAAATATATTAGTGGCGATTGTGTAATAGTTAATTTTAAAAATCCCCACATAGCCACTACCTCTCTGATTAGAGCTACCTCCCGCCCACCAAATGATCAGGAGATAACATTAAGGCCTTTGGGGTTTTTCTATAGACATTTATTTGCTCAGCCAATTAACGATTTTGGGGGAAGAAGAGGTAGTGCCTCCAGTATGTCTAGGGGTTTTGAGTTAGCAACATCGAACCGCTACCAACCACTGAGTGATTTAAACTCCAATGATTAACTGAATTTTGACCAGCCTCCTTCTCAACCTGTTGTAAATAGTTTATCCCATGGTGGAGAATTAGTAGTTGTGGGAAATGATTTGGGGTCTACTACTATTGTAGGTAAGCAAAATGTTAATCGCATGATTCACATTGCCTTGGATGATTCTGATGGGCATATCAAGGGTTTACCTACAGTAGATAGGTTAAGTTCAACTTATATAGATCCCAATGGTGTACAGGACAATCATTGTATTAATCCAACTATTATTACTGTAGATACTATGCATACACCTACCGGGCTTTCAAGCTGTTTTATCGCCAGTTGGAATGTTGTGGGTCTAAAGTCTAAGGAGGATTGTCTGGGGTGGATGGAATTTGTTGACCTCTTTGATATTATTTGCCTCCAGGAAACCTGGTGTAAAAACTTTTCCGGTTATAATGGTTTTGTGTCTTACCAGCTGCCTGCTACGGTGTCAACCTCTGGTAGAGCCAAGGGCGGGCTTTTGATATTGATTTCTGTCAACATACCTATAATCGTTAAAAAATATGTTATCGTGGGGGCTCACTCTCAAATTTTATGGTTGTCACAGGAGGAGGGAAGAAACATTCTTTTAATTAATTTTTATAATAACATTTTTGATGGTACCAGGCCTCTTGTGGTTAATGTACTAGAGAGTGCTCTGGTTGACATTATAGATGGATCAAATGTTACTTTCGAATTTATTTTGGATGGGGATTTTAACATTTCAGTTTGCCCCCTTTCCGTCCACAGTATATGTGGGGTTACTAACCGTGTTGGGGATGCAGATCGCCACTTTCCCCATAACTTGTACGGTGAATCCTTGAATAATTTATTGGCAGTAATTGATATGGAAATATTGGAGAACATGAGGAATGATTTAGATGAATGTATCCCCACTTTTGTAGGTAGGGGGGCAAATACTGTCATTGATTTTATATGTATGTCTTCTAACCTTGTCCCTTGGAGTCTGGCCCCTAAGGTCGTGGATATAATGCTTAGCGACCATAACTGTTTAACCATTGAGGCCCCACTCTGGAAAGAAAAACCTGTACCTGATTTAGGTGTTATCGTTAACATTGAACCCCATAGACCTAATGGTACCAGGTTAAGATGGAAGGGGGATAAGGCTGAAATCACGTCAGATTTTATTATAAGTAGTTGCCTTTCATAAATCACTGTGATCCTTGAGCAAGTTAATGTCACTGTTGAACTGATCGGATATTTTATTAAAATTAATACCATCATTGACAATAAGTTTACTAAAAAAGCTGGCCCTAAGCCCGACCAATCAAGGGGATGGTTTGACCATGCTTGCACTATTGCATTAAAAGAGCTTAAAGAGGCTCTGGCAGTCAAACCCAGAGATAGGAATCAGGTGTCCCAGCTTAGAATTAACTACAAGATAATTTTAAAGCGAAGAAAGAAAGAGCTTCAGCTTGAGGCATGGGAGGCGGCAGAGTTAAAAAAATTGCACACTATTTTGGGCCACTGTTAATTGCCCGTTTCTCAAAGATGAGAAGGTTCCAGAATTAACTTCCATGATTAGTATGGAATCATGGATTGCCCATTTCTCTATTGTCTTTGATTCAGATAAAGCCTTGGGTAATTGTATGGATGGGTGGCCCATTGTCCCTCTGGACATTACTATTATAGAGGTACTGGAAAGCCTTACAGCTAGTAAAGGGGGAAAGGCTCAGGGACCTGATGGGGTCCCCATTGATTTCTATAAAACAGCCCCGGTTGAATGGGGCCCACTGCTGGTTAAAGTTTTCAATGCAGCAGTATGTTATGGGATACCCGCGACCTGGGAGGAATCAATTATTATCCCCATATATAAGAAAGGTGACCGGGGACGCGAAAAATTATCGTCCAATCTCTTTGTTGGATTCCTCGGTGAAAATTATGAGCCGGGTACTTCTAGTTAGATTGGAAGAATGGGCTGAAACTAACGGGATCTTAGCTAACTGCCAGTTCGGGTTTAGGAAAGGAAGTGGAACAATTGAGCAGTGCTTAAATCTCGAACTCCTGATCGGAAAATATACCCAGGCAAAGAAGGGCTCTATTTATCTCTGTTTCGCAGATTTGAGTAGTGCCTTTGACATGGTGGACCACGCTATTCTCTGGAGAAAACTGATCGAAATGGGGGCACCTGAGGGTATCATTTTCTTTTTGGCCCGCCTTTATGCCAAACTACGTACCAGCGTTAGATATGGCAGAAACGGGGAGTGTTCCACCAAATTTAATATCAGGAGGGGTATAAGGCAGGGGTGTGTTTTAGCCCCTTTGCTTTTTACACTCTTCATAAATGAAGTAGACTCGGTTTTACAGACAGTAGCGGCAGATGTCCCGAGAGTTTATGATTTTAATGTTCCTGTATTACTCTATGCGGACGATGCCGTGCTGCTGGCAAGGACTCCAACGTTTGATGGACAGGTTTTCGCAATTTATTAAGGATAGAAAACTTGTGATTAATAAAAGCAAAACCTATATCATGGAGTGTGGGCCTGGTCCAAGTAAGCCTCAGTCTTATCATATAGAAGGTCAAAGGGTCAAAAAAGTTGATAACTTTTGCTGTCTCTGTTTTACTTTTTCTAAGAATTGCAGTTGGACCAGCGAGCATAAGAACGTTAAGATGAAGATGCTAAGGAGTGCCAATGGGGTGTTCACTTTTGCCACTAAAATAGGGAACAAACAGATTAAAGACATGCTTAAGATCTTTCATTCCAGATGTCTTGCGGTTGCCCTTCATGGGGCCGGGGTTTGGGGTCAGGCCCCTGCTGGGAACCTTCAGGTGGAGGAGAACGCCTTCTTAAAAAGATTATTGTGTCTGCCTAAATCTACTTCTAATGATTTAGTTCATAGAGAACTCGGAATCCAATACTTAAGTGATTTAATTCTTCTGAGACCTCTATTGTTGTGGCGCTCCATATGGCGGAAAGAGGAGACATCGCTAACTAGAGATATTATTAATGACTGTCTCACTATGGATCACCATTTAAAGATTCCCTGGAACAAATATATTATTGACAACTTCCAGGAATCCTACGGTCTTAATATTCTTACTGACCGATATGGCGCTGTAGACTTTTCTAAGTCTGATATGAAGAATATTTTTTTGAATTGTAAGTCAGTGAGGAGGACCTGCAAGGAAGGCAAGTTATCTACCTCTGTCTTCTACAATAGTATGAATGAAATTGGGGGCTATCAACAATATCTGACCCAAGTGACCAGAGCTTCCCATCTGTTTGTTTTAACTAGGTTAAGGATGGGGATTGTGCATAATTTAGTTGCTTTCCCTTCCGTGAACAAGCACCCCGTTGGCCCCTGTTTGTGTGACAATATCTCTGCACAAAGCACTATGCACTTTCTTCTGCTATGTCAATTGTATGGGAACTATCGTAAAACCCTTTTAAAACCGATCTTCGTCAAGTTTGGTGTAAGGACAGTCCATGATTCTATGAAATTGCTTTTTAACCTGCACCATCCTGACGTTTGTTTTTTTACTGCTACCTTTTTGCTGAAAGCAATTGGCATTAGGAAAAGTATGAGTTTTTAAATATTTATTCTGTATACTATGTTCTATTTTTAACAATGACTGTTAAATGCCTATGTAAATGGTACTGTAACTGTGACCTGTTTTTACCATTGTGTGTGCTTTTATGGATATTCTTTTATGTTCCGAATAAAGCCTTATGAAATGAAATGAACTACAAATAACAAACAATAAAGCAATTTGCCTTTTGCGTGATAACGCCACTCAGAATGTGTCTATACATTCTTGCTCAATATTGACCACATTAATGAGGCTTTGTTTCACTTTGAGTGCATAGAATAATACGCTTTTTTGATTAATGCTGGACAACACTTAACTCTAGTATCAGCAGATTCTTCTCACTAGATGGCTAACTTAGCATTAGACTTAAACTAACCAAGATTTCTATTGTAGTATAACATGCGCACAAAATCCACTCAGTTTAGCATCAGATACATGTGGTTCATAAATTGGTTTCTGCTTTCTCAGGTTATTTGGATATAAACATTAGCACTATAAAACATCTGTGAAAACTTAAATAAACACTCTGGTCCACAAGCCAAAATACGCTATAACAATCACAGCACTCTCTGGACTGATATGTGCTCAGGTAAACAAAAGTATAAGCTGGTCAGGTCCTACCTGTAAAGTACGACCTACTCTACGCACAAAGCGATGTCTGCACTGAATGACTATAAAGGAAGCCCAGCGGAATGTCAGCCATTGTAGTAAGAGCCGACCTGGGGAATGTGACTGCTCCAGAATTAGCCTCCGTCTCTGATCGTGCAAAGACTCCTGCGAACAAGCTGGCGCTAGAGGACTCACCACCACTGCTTTCTAAGAGCCCCAAAGACAATTGAAGATCAGAGCTCCAGGACTAACCTCCTTCTTCTCCTAGAACACCGAATAGTGAGCACGGGAGACTGGGCGCGGCCGGTGTCGTCATCGTAGGCACGCCATTGCCAAATCTCACGCATCTCGCGTGAGATGCCAAATCTCACGCATCCTGAGTGGGAAAAAGTTAGTAAAGAGAACAAACATACTAGGACACATGAACATGCACAAAAAAGGATATGTACATAATGGAGACCACAGATTAAAATTCAACAAGGTGTGGTTTACCTCTTTAAACATTTACGCCACCACAATCTTCCAGAGGCTACTCTATGGCTTTTACCACATAAGGGTTGATAGCACAGGAACAGGCGTATGTGCCTACAGGATGGGGCGGGTCCTAGATCGCAAGCCGCCCTAGTCCTGACAATAGCATCCTACCCTTAGGGCTACTGAGGGCCTACTTTATGAGTGACTTTTGTGTAATAAAGGGGGAGTCCAAGGCTTGGCAAGACATTGTAAATGCCAAGTCAAAGTGGCAGTAAGCTGCACACACAGACACTGCAATAGCAGGCCTAAGACAGGTTTGAAACGCTACTTATGTGGGTGGCACAATCCGTGCTGGGGGCCCACTAGTAGCATTTAGATTGCAGGCCCTGGGTATATGGTAGGCCATGTTACAAGGGATTTATAAGTAAACTAAATAAGCCAATCATTTATACACCAATAGGGCCATGTTTAGGGTAGAATCACATGCACTTTAGCAATAGTTAGAATTGGTAAAGTCAACAAAAGGAAGCATCAAAAAGAGGAGGCGAAAGGTTAAACATTTGGGGAAAGACCACCCTAATGATGTCAAGTATAAAAATATCACTATATGTGCCAATAGGTGGGGAGAAAATGTCCCTTAGAATCCCCCTTTTGCAAATATGCCATGGACCATCTATTACCACAAAAGCCTGTGTAAACATACATCAGCAAATATCTCCACCAGAAGAGGCAGTGTACATTACTGAAGATCAAGTGATGGAAATAATGCTCCTGCTCCAATGTAAGTATGGGCGAATTTTGCGGATTCGCAATCCGCGAAATTGCGTATTTACGGATTCGCAATCCGCAAAATTTGCGAACTCTCACGAATTTTGCGGATATTTTTTTTTTGTGTTCGCAAGTGTTTCTGCCGTTTCGCGAGGGTTTTTTACCAGTTCGCAAACGCGAACTTACTTGTCGGGTAGCAACGGTCGCGACCATGTTGTTTCTACGTCTGGTTCATCACAGCACCCTCTTTTTCACCACTGCCACCCTCTGTTTCACCACTGCCACCCTCTGGCTCACCCATGCCACCCTCTGTTTCATCACTGTAGATTATGGGGGGGAAAGCACACCTGCCCTGCCTCAACTGAAATGAATGAATTAGGGGCTGATTGATTAATGTGTCACTGAATTTGAACTTCCAGTCTGGCACCTGCTTCCTTATCTGTAATTGCTTTCTGTTGCAGTGTAATTTTTTTTAACAGCACCTTTGTGGCATACTTGTAACTATTCTCTGAGCCTCCTGTGAGGGTCAGAGCAGGATCATAGAATAGTTGCAAGTAGGCAACTGAACTCTGGAGGGGCCCCTCTGGAAGCACTAGAGGGAATGGTTACTAATGATAAGATTGAACTTTTGCACCTGCTGAGTGCTTTCAGTTATGCAAAAATCGTGTTTCTGCAATTTCGCGCGATGCGCGGGGCACGAATTTGGGCGAGATCGATTTCAGAAGCCGCAAATTTGTGCGAATATACGATTTGTTTTTTTTGCGGCGTGTTAGTTTGCGTGATTTTTTGCATTTTCGCAAGCCGCTTGTAGCGCTACGTTTGCGAAGTTACCCTAGCGGTCGTACATGGGCGCGGCCATCTTGTTTGCGTGACGTAATTCCGTTTCCGGGCGCTATGTGTAATCTCAAAAAGTGTGTGGCTCGCTAGTACATGTTCGCGTGCGATCGCGGGGGAAATCTCGCGTGAACTTACCCACGCGGTCGTGAACGGGCGCGGCCATCTTGTTTTTCATTCATTACTATGGTTCTGGGCATGCTTTCTGTATACTCTTTCAATCTCTGCCATCCTTTGCTTGGTTGAAGTTTTTTTTTAACTATTTTACTTATTATCTATCCCTCTATTTTTCTAGCTCTATATTTTTGTGTTTTCTGCTACTTTTAGTTAATTTTAAACTACTTTTTTAAACTCTTTTCTTTTCTTCTTCCCTATTCTATTTTTTATTTATTATTTACCTTCCTTTCTGCCCAGACCATGGTAAAGGGAGCCAGGAAGCAGCCGTGCGGGCGTTTGAGGGGGGAGCAAGTTATAGCCCGGGAGATTTTTAGCGCGGAGGAGGTGGCCGCACTAGTGTTTTATGTCCAGCGCCGCCTCCCCAGGACCATCATGGGAGGCGGCAAGATCGCTAGCGGCTACAGGCTCTGGGAGCCCCGGAAGCGGTGGGAGAAGGTGTCATGTTTCAACACTCTGGGGTCCGGCGCACCTACAACCAGGCCACCCACCGTTGGACGGATCTCCTGGACCGGGAACGCGACTTGCTGGATGTGCTCGGCATCGAGATCCCCGGGCTTGGTGAGTAGTAGTAGCTATTTCTAGCTATTTCATCACTACTCTGTTTTCTCCCGCTCTGTGTGTTATTATATTGCAAATTTTTGTTGTTTACCAAGAGCAATAATGCTGCCGATTACATTGTAGGTAAATTATATTTCAAAATCTTCTGTGCATTTCAGGTGCACTGCTCTCCTTCTCAGTAGCGTTGCTACTATGCTTATTTGTTTTCGATTTTCTGTTCATTTCATTGGCCTGAGAAATTATGTATGAGTGTAGTGTAAAGAACTGCGTAATGCTAGACACTAAGTGTCAGATTTTCAATTACCGGCGCATCCCTGCAAAGTAGCAGAGATGCGCCAGTAATTGTGCGCCACACCACCACCACCCATGGTGCGCCGTATTTACAATGCGGCGCACCATGGGCCCAAAACATCACCGAAGCGTTACGCATCTGTGCCGTAAAGGCGGCGCATTGCTGGAGTTGCGTCGCAACGATGGCGCAGCTCCAGCAATGCTCTGGAGTGCCCTATCTCCCCAATGCTGCGTGAAGCCGTACATCTGCTTCAAGCAGGCGCAGGGTTTGAGTCACGCATCATTGACCTAAAAGTGACTGATTGAAATCTTGTAGATTTCCCTCAGCCACTTTTAGGATGCGTTCCTGCGCAGGAACGCCCTCCCTTGCGCCGGAACTCCCCCTGATGACGCAGGGCTTTACAATGTGATGCATCTCCCATATGCGTCACGTTGTTAATATACACCGCACCATGGCGCCGCTTTTGTTCTGCCACTGCATCACAAATGTCACGCAACAATGGAGCAAAAGAGCCGCAAGGGGCTTGTTAATCTGCCCCTACAGACTCAAATCCAGTCCTTCCTTTGTACACTTGGCAATAAGAAGAAATAGTGGTGGTGGATTGATAGTTTGAGTATTTTAATGACTGGTTAATGTAGTAGGAAACTTTTTAGTGTTGTCGCTGATCTGCAGTCACGATGGAGTTTGTCTGTCACTTTGCGTGCTGCGGACTGCTGCCTGCCAGTCCTAGGCAAACCTTTTTAGTAGTTTGTTTAGTGAGTTACATAACTTTCCAAGTCGACGGTCCGCAAATCAAGCAATACTAATATCGTAGTAGACCACATGAGATAGGTCAATATATCCCGTGGAATAGTTGTCTATTTGCTATTTCGCCAAAATATTTTGTTATTGCTCTTTTGAAATGTTTGATTTGGTTGCCAACAATCATCCATGTTTTCGGGTCTTTCTTTCTTTCATGTTGTACATCAGCTCCCCCCAGGAGCAAGAGGACAGAGGAGGAGGGGTTATCGGCTGCTGCTGCTGTTCAAGGCAAGGATCGGTCAGGCAAGGGCTCCTTTGCTGGCCCCGGTAAGTTTTAATTTTAATATAGAGTACCTATTTTTTCCTAGCGTTCCTCATTCGATTTTTTCTAAATGGTCTTTGATCTTCTTGTAGACTGTATCTAAATTCTTATCCTGCCTCTACTATGACTCCCTGTGGTATTACTAGATTATTCTTTTTAGTCTGTCTCTGTAGCTAACTAAGATTGCACAGTTGGCAAAAGGTGTTAAACGAAACTCCCATTCTAGTCAGCAATAGCTCTATGCACTGAGTGCAGTCCTCTGGGATTGTCCATAATGTCTTTTCAAGTCTTCTAAATTTTTATGCTTTGACAATTACCAACAATAAAAAGGTGAATGACCACCAAGAAAGAATAAGATACTACTTTACTTTTGGTTTGGATAGGAGGACAATCCATACTACTACTGTTGCAGGGACAAATCTGCACAAACAGAACTATGGACACTAAATAGTGCATTGTTTATCAATTATAATAGGCGCAGGTAGACTTTCCACATACCTCAGTGATATCAGACTTTGAAGAACCCCCAATCTCCTTACTGACTAGATAGTGTGGCAGAGTCATTTAGCTCCCGAATTCATCGATGATTGATCCCCAATGATGATCATCCACGCAGGACAAGAGTACGGAGTCAGAGTCCAGAAGTGTCAGAGGCACGGACTCATGCTTGGAAATTGCAAAACCTTTTGCTCATTCACTCTTGAACAAAAACCACAGAGTCTATTTAAGTTTTAAAGCTTTATTAAAAGTAAAAATATTTATTAAAATCAAGCTTGTCATAAAACATAAACGGTTGATTAAAAATGGGAAAGTGCGTAGTGATTTATTTCACACATTTATTGTGGGCGAGCCAAGCCCTCACCTGGTTTGAACTTTAATTTTTCTTTTTGGTGCTGAATCGTTGGTCACTCCATCCTAGTGATGATGATTTGTTCTTAGAAGTGAAGCTTCTGTCTGTTATGAGAAAAATGGTGCGTGTTAAAAAAGAAGCATTCATCAGTTGTGCCAAAAAGTGCAGGAAGACAACACCCTTCCCTGGAAAAAGGGACATTTTTACTTTAGAGTAGACAGTCACAAATTATTAGATTGGTTTCTGTATTCACATTTCTTATTTCCTAGACAAAATACTAGTGAGTGGTGTATGTCTATGACATCTAACATTCTTAAGTGTACTTTGTAGGTGGAACATCTGGTGCTGGGCCCAGCGCGGAAGTGGAGGAGGACAGTTCTGGTGAGGAGGCAGTGCAAGTGCCGGACGAAACTGCTGTGCGGGTTGCCACGGTAGTGGCGGGCAGTGGTAAGCTCTTATATTCCTTACTTATTGAGATTGCAGACTGCATAGTGTGCTCTCTGCATGGGTATAGTATATATGTTCTACAGTTAAGTTACTATACTGTTAAGCAGACTTTCAAATTTAGAACAAAGTTTTTTATCAACCAGGTATTAGCCTCCTCTAAATTTACTTCAACACAGCGGTGATTTTTTTTTCGAGAATCCAAATCTGATCTGAGAGGAACTTGATGGATGGGATGAACGAAAAGCGAAAGAAGGGTGTAAGTAAGTGTGGAAGGAGGAGCAAGTTAAAAGTAATGATGACTGACAAAGAAGAATGATACGTGTTTGATTGGTGCCTGAGGTGGCTGGGAAGGAATATGATGCATGGCTGGGTGAAGGATGAAGCAAGGATGGGTGGAAGGAGAACAGCCTGGGTGGGTGAAACAGAAACTGTATGTGTGCGCAATATATGCTTTGGTTGAAATTCAAATGCAAGTCAAGCACGGATGTATGGCTTGCGGTTTCCCAAATAAAATGAAAAGGTTGTTTTCCCGTGAGAAAATGTAAGGTTTATCCAGATGAGAGACATGAAGAAGAATGATTGACATATAGTTTGAATGGATGGATGCCTGGATCATGGTACTATCTGACTTTTAGATAGCATATGTGTATCTAGAGAGAGTAGATGGTCACTGGATGAACTAAGTGTTACTTTGAAGAGCATGTAACACCGCACCCGCACGTCCGTCCCTGTGTAGGAAAGGCAAGGAAAAGAAGTTGTAATTTTGTCTGAATACTACCATGAATAGTAGCAGTAGTTTGTATTGCAAGCACAGCATATATCCGGCTATTACGATGGCCACTCACTACCTCTGTTAATAAGTTTAGTAGAACTCGGTCCTTCATGTGTGGATGTATCACTGTTCACTTAATAAAAATCAAAGCACCTAAAGTCATCCCATATGTAAGCAAATACATAGCATGTGTAGTGATAGATAATCAGATTATTTATCTTCTTCATTTACCTTTTCTAGTATTCATTGGCACTGTAGGGTGAAAGTTAAATTAATTAAGCAGTAGCCCTTGTAACAGAGTATTCTCAGTGCCACCCGTAATAGAAAAGTACGAGCATCACCACCTGCATATACTGGACTGGTACAGTAACGTAAGTCTGTCTCACTCATCATGGCGGGCGTCTGTTTTTCTCGGGTGTAAGTTGACTGCGCTGGCATTATGCCGGCTTGCAGAAGTTAACGTACCGATTTTGCTAAACAATAGAGAAGAAGAAGAATAAGACTGGTGTACTGTCATAGTCGACTCTAATGGAGTGAGTCCATACTGCTCGTAGAATTGATTCCTTAAACTCCCACTAATGTTAGAGCAAGGATGAAGAAGTGGGAGGTTAGATAGATACTGGCCACAATAGTTATGTACTGCGCTTGCAAGTTGCTAGTTCTACTGTGACACAACTTTCTGCTGAATCATTTTGTGTTAATCTTAAAGAGCATTGGTTACAGACTATGTCTTTCTTTCTTCACGTAGATGCTCCAAAATGGCGCAGTACACGCAAACATGGAGAACGACAACTCTTCAAACGCTGAATGACGGTAAGTGAACGCTGCGCGCCGCAAAATTGTATAGTATTCTATTTGGCAAGTGCGACCAAGCAAAAAAATCCGCTTCGCGGATTGCGAATTCGCCGAAAATCCGCAAAATCCGCGAGCGGAACGGATTTTACGCCCACATCACTTATCCAGTGCTCGCTAACCCTCATTTATCCAATCTGCATTGCCACTAGTACGATCAACTGAGCCCAGCTCACAAAATGGCAATTGGCATCCATACAATCCTTCAAACCTGGATCCTTTCCCTAATGTACCATCACTCCCTTTAAAAGGGTGCTACCATTCACTGCTACCAAACCTGCAAGGAGGAACTATATACAAGAAAAGGGTCCCTAGACTAGCACCTTTTCAGAGGGAGACAACACACTCCCTAATGAATAGGATCTCCCACTAAATCTGACACAAACACAAGTGCCTCTCACTTGTGCACTCAGATGTGATTTTTGCCCAGCTCCTATCTAATAATAACTTGTGTTGCCATGACAACAATAAACCGATGATAAAAAGTCAGGCCTTTGTGGATGGACTCTTAGCAATGGAAGCCTACTCCATTCCTCCCCTTGCCTCCTCAGTCCAGTTCAAAACTGCCACAGATTTGCAAACTTTACCATAGATTTTTCCCAAAACCAAAATATGCAAAATTTTGTGCGCATTGATAGGGCATGCTGAGCACATGGATTCTAGTGCGAGATTCTCCAGGAACAATTCAAAATCACCAACACAGGGCCAGGAAGCAGGGTCTTATGTTCAGTAGATGGTATCCATGGACCTGTAAAACTTACTTCCCTGGACCATCACAAAAGCATTGGCATTAAAGGTCAACAGGGGAACAGGAGCGAGGGTAGGCTCACAACAAGTTGCCGCCACCCAGCCGAGTGGAGCAACATCGTGCTCCATTGCACCCCGGTCAGGCTGTATTCTCTGTCTCTCGGGTCACCAAAGGGCCCAGTACAGGACTACTAGGGTTCCAAGGCAGGCTACCTTCCCCTAATTCGGAACCTGCCTTTATTAGTGCACCACACTTAGAATAGGTCCTGAAGAAGTGCCCCCTGATTCCTTTAGGAACACCTAGGCATGAAACATGTCGACCTCACATTAGCTATTGTCCATCGGGAACATTATATCCCAATAGGACATCCACCTCTTTTTTATCTAGGTAGGCACTACCATGAACATTAAAGTTTTGTACAGGACTGTGCCTTACCTATTTTAAAACCACCACCTCAGTGCACACACAATTTCCTTGCCCCCACACCCGCACGCACCCTACGGCTTCCTTAAAAAGATCTCCGATAAAGAGCCCCGGAAACGGTGAGCCCGTCGAGCATTGCAGCGCCGGCCCAACGAGGAGCAAGGCCCAATGATGAAGCATGACACCTCTCGGGGTGTGTAAGGGCAACATGACAAAAGACTTGTCTTTCCCAACCCCTTCCCTGCCTTAGGAACTGCACTCTCCTTGCTCTTCATGGTCTATTGGGGCCACGTGTGCAGGACCTGCTTAAAGAATTGGCTCCCGGTCCCCACATCTCTCTTTTCTAAGGTCATATACCTTCTCCGATGAAAAAAAAGTATTGATTGTGTATTGACCGTAACAACATATGAAATCTTGCTAACTCAAGTATTCCAGCAACGGGCAGTCAATTTGTAGGACCAGTGTCCAACCGTCCCAAAGCTAATCAGGAGGCCACTCTGAGTGTCCCCCCGAAAGCTGCTAAAGCTCCGTGGAATATTCTTTAATGGAATCTCGCTGGGTTAAAGACAAATCATATGGATCCAGATTGGGGAATTTATATTGATGAGTACAACATATGTGTTTTTCAGAAAACATGGCATGGAGAACCTTTTTTAATATGTGGCTATTCAAGTTTTTTCTGCCCTGCTTTAGCTTAAGATAGAGGATTTCCTACAGGGGGCTTACTAATTTGGATGAGAAACTTGTTGAACTGAAAACTTACTTTACTACGTGGGTCACACCTGATCTCTTTGGACTCCAGCTGTGCAAAGATAACACTTGTTTTTACCTTGTTAACATGTATAATAGGCCCTTGGGAACAAATAAGGAATCCCCTACTCCTACACTTCTGAATGACCAGCTCAGTTCTCTGCCCCATGAAGTTTTTACAATAGTGGCCGGAAATTTTAATGTGACAATGGAACCACTGCATAATTGTGTTTCGTCCATATCTGATCATGAGGGCACCTTTTGGCATATCCCAGGAGTAGGCATCTCCCAAGCAAAGAAATGCTCACCCTTGTCCCTACAGTTGTTGAGCATCCCATTGAGATCTGGGTTAAGGGCTTGCAATGGGAGGTCTCTGTCAAGAAGGATCTATGACTTTCACACTCTCAAACAGTACAAGTGGGATTGAGTATATATTTTGATTCTTGCATCTCTGGACTCACATGGGTTCTATCACTGTAATAACAAGAGGGAACAGTGACCAAAATGTCTTGAAACTGGAACTTATTGTGCTATTTGAATTCTATTCAGAAGCAAGAAAACCTAGTCTTCTGGGGAATGTAGTCCTCTCTAGTAACAAAAATGCCCTAAAATGGGGGAATGTGCAGGCACACACTGAAATCTTCAAACATGTGTATGCAAATAGGATACATTTTTGAGATATGAGCTTTCAAGTAAAGGAAAAAGGCTGTCAGCTAACTTTTTTTAAAAAGTGTGGGCTGCTCAAGCCTCCGAAATCACTGAAAAATCTACAATCCATATTAAGATTCTTAAATTTTGGCATAACATACGTTTTGGATTGCGCAGAAAAATGTAACCCTTTCTACGACTTAATAAGACCTGATTTTTCAGTTAGGCATTGGACACAGGAACATTGATATATTCTTTGTTCCCTCCAAGCTGACATAATAGCATCAAAACAGTTGCAGACTCGAGTAAATGACCGCAACCTGGTGATACGGGTCATCCCAGGTTACAGGATATACCTACATCACTTTCAATAAAGGTGAGACAGTCCCAATTGCATACAAACCACACCTGTACACAAACTCAGAAATGAGTTTTGCTTCAACTGAAAAAGTTTTTACAGCAGTACAGACCGCTGTGGGAAGAGAACGAGCACTGGCTCAGGGAAAACAAATAATTGTCATAACTCCAGTACCAACTTTAGAAGCTGTTACAAAGGCTAGCATTCCTAAAGCTGAAGCCTTACAACTAAAGTGGATACAATGGGCTAATTCTCTCACTACCACAGATGTAGAATATAGATATGACTCTGCAATTAAAACACAAGAATTTCTGCAATAGAAACAAGAATAACTTCTCCCAAATGAAATATTCCCTCTAGATCTGCATGAATAAATGTATATACACTAAAGGATATGCTCCGCCGGACATAGAGAGTAAATAGCAATAGAGCACCACATGTGCAATTGTGATGAGTCATATGCAGGAAGGCAAGTTACATCCTAGCAGTATGAAGACACAGTCTCTAAGAGACTGCACGGCACAGCTAACAGAACTAAAATCACTGTTACTGGCACTAATAAATACTGATTGAGAATTCCTCACACTGATCGTGTGCAATTCGTTTTATTGTGTCCAGTCATTCAATGAGTATCGTCACTACTGGGGTCAGAGTTTTTCTAAAGACTCAAAAGATTGCACAATCAAGCATAACATGCTATGGGAACAGGTAGCTGAGTTTGAAAAACAAACTACCAAAAGCTCTCATGATACACATGCTGAGTCATCAACGTGATGGCTTTCACGTTGAAGGGAATTCATTGGCTGATGAAGCTGCAAAGGGGGCAGTACGAACTGCTGCCATAGAAGCAAACCGAAACAAGAATAGACAGATAATGGCAGCTGTCATTGCTTCACGCAAAAACAATACAGACTTACTGAAAGATGTTCCACTCAATTACTCATACAAGTTAGATGCAAATAACATTCTGTATACTCAAGAGTGGGGGATAGAGTAATACCAAACATGGATCGCAGATTAGGTTTAATTCTAGCTCACACATGGGTCTATGTTCTGCACATGCAGAGATTACTGCAATGTTTCTTTATTGAAACAGCGCTATTGGTGGCCAGAGTTAACTTAACAGAAAAAATATGTTGTCCTAAATTGCGACATCTGTCAGCAGATGAAGGGTTCCACCATAACACGGGCCCCGGGCCCCGGGAATCAGTCCTCCTAGACGGGCCTCATAGGAGAGGGTCTGAGGAAATTACATTGGCTCCCTATATTAGCCAGAGTCACCTTTAAGGCCTTGTGTTTCGCTCACAGGATCTTAAATAAGAAAGGTTCTGGCTTTTTGCACCCCCTTCTTGCCACCTATAGACCTGCACGTTGCCTAAGGTCCTTGGGTACAGCAAAGTTGAGTGTGTCTAAGGTTCGGAAGGTATGGGCGGGGGGAAGTTCCTTTGGCTTCCTTGCGGCAAAAGCCTGGAATGACCTCCCTTTTGACCTAAGGATGTGCCCGTCAGAGACTGTGTTTCGGAAAAAACTAAAGACGTGGCTATTCTGATCTCCCCCTGTTGGCTGGAAATATGCCCTATGTAGCTGTTCCATAGGGGGCTCTGGCTGCGGGGTGGGTGGGTGGTTTCCGGCCCAGCTGCTGGGTACTAATCTGGTGTGCTAGCACAGGGACACTCCGTTGGAGTAACCAGGCGCTCTATAAGCTGTATAATAATAATAATAACATGTCCAGCACAGACACCATTGCTGATATCAGACAGACCATTTGCTTGTGTTTATTTGGACCACTGCAGCCCCCAACAATTGGATGGGGCTTACAAGTACATATTGGTGGCAGTGGATTTATGCTCTAGATTCCTTTGGGTTTGGCCTCAGCACTCGGCTGACTCTCAAACTGTTGTAAAAGATTTGAGAATCTTCATAGGGACATATGCAGTTGCCACATTACATTCTGACTGTGGGCCCACATTAAGCTCTAGGGCTTACAAGGAAGCCATGAGAGGTTTGGGTGGTTTGGGTGTAGCATTCCGGTATTCCTCTCCATACTATCCCAAGGGAAATTTGGTCTTGCAGAGGAAAAAACAAGACTTATATCAATCTTTAACAGCAAAAGTGTTTGGTTCAATCACTTATATGGGTCCAAAGAGCCCTTAACAATATGCCAAGAAGTTCCCTAAGAGGTGTCACTCCTTACGAAGTCCTATTTGGGATGAGAATGTGGGTTCCTGATCTTGATTGTGAAAGCACAGTGGCGGATGAGAAACCATTTGACATCAATAAACATTTGGTTGTTTTACAGGATCTCAATGAATTCTGGATCTTCCTATTACAGAGTCTGCAACCTGTCTGAGGCTTTTTGACCGCTAGAGAGCAGCAGCGTGCGAGAGAAACGCGCAAGCCACAGAGTGCGGACACCAGCCACGAGGGTAGGGGAGATAGCGGCGGCGGTCTGTTTGGCGTCCTGAGGTTTCCCGAAGTCGTCTGAAGTCACGGGCTGGGAGCTGTAGTAGGGCACAGCGGCTGGCTGCACAGGCGGTGTGGGCGCTGCAGGCACCTTGCCACTGCCGCCGCCGCCGGAGTTGCTGCAGAGCTTGTGGAGAGGGCGGAGGTCGGAACGGAGTGCCTGGCTGGAATGGAGTGCATGGCAATCGGCTCTTGCTCCCGCCCCTGCTCCCGCCTCTCCCGCCTCTCTACGGAGAGTTACAGCCCCAGTTACTGCCCCAGGAGTTACAGCCCCAGTTACAGCCCCAGGTGCTCGGTCAACCACGCTCTGCTCCGGGCTCACCGGTCTCTCCTGGTGTACCGCGAAGCTGACTATTGGTGACGGCTGGACTGGAGGACTCAGCAAACAAGCTCTGGAAGACCTGTTGACCCTCCCAAAACTGCCTTCCCAGCAGTTGATCGGCGCTCTAGGAACTCCTAGAGCGGTGCAGCATTTGGACTTGGACCTGTGGCCTGGCGGTGGAGGAGGAGGAGCGGCGACGCAGGCACAGTGGACAGTGGGGTGGTGAGAGGTGAGCTGTTATACCCCTTTTTTCTCACCCCATTAACGCCCCTTTAATGCCCAACGAGAGCAATTTGAGTCAGCAGTCGTATCAAAACTCCTGGGCAGTATTGTCAGCGCACGTGCCCGAGGACTCATCGCTGTCTCTGCCGCATCACCGCCGCATCACCGCTGCACCACTGCCCCTTGTGCGTTATTTCATCTGTATGCTCGCCCGCATGCTCAACAAGGCTTCATGCAATGGTTGAACTGTCACAGCACCCACAATCCCTACATAACCATCAGACATTAAATAAACAGGCAGTCCTATCAGCCAACCGCAGCAGCGAACAACTGTGTCACTGACGCAGCTGATGCAGCTGCGTCATCTTTCGTCCAGCCTAGTGAGGAGCAGCGACCGGCACTGAGCGACTCTGAACCCATCCTCTTGCCTCTCTCCCCTGCCAGTACAACCCTTGAACAAGCCCCTCGGTGTACCAGTCAGCGTAGCTAAGCGCACTCTTTAACCCTACTTAATTTCAGCATGAGGTCAGGCAAAAAAAGGGTTCACATCGAGAACAAGTCAAAGAGCAAGGCAAAAGTCAAAGCCAAGCAGAATGCTGTAGCAGCTGTAGCAACTGCTAATATAAAGGACAATGCACCTGGAGTCAGTAGCAGCTGGGATCTTCCCCTAGGAGAAAGCGACGCGGCTTGTGATCAAGTTCTACGGGACGTGAATCCTCGCTCCAACCTTCGGCAGCCAAAAATCACATCAAAATTCTACTTTCTGAAAGACCCACTCTCCACCATCTTCTTGTCCAGTGGGAAAATCCTGGGTCTCCAGAATTTATTACTTCCACTATCTCCCTGCGAAGCGCAAAACGACCAACCCCTGGGCCATGGAAGTGGTATTACGAACAGCTCTTCAACAGCAGGCAGCCAACCGGCATCGCGCTCTTCTGCGGAGGGAAAACTATGTTCCACAGGTACAGGTAATCTCACAGACAGAACCATCTGCAGCCCACCAGGCCCACGGTTGGACGACAGTAGGGTTACGTCTGACCCACAGTTACCTTCATCTCCCATGTGTATCAACTCCCGTCCGCCACCAATTACCTTACCTGCACTAGGCACCAGTCAGAACTCAAACAATGTCTCGTACAATCTTACGATTTGCAGCGGTAAGGACCACTCCCACTCCCAACGGCAAGAAGCCCTAAGCAGCGATAACCCACATAATCCAAACAACTCTCTTATCACCGACAAAAGCTTTCTAGACCAATTGGTCCATTCGGACAGCTCAATACCTCATTTAATGCCAAAGGATGGCACTGGGAACGATCAGATCTCTGAAGACCACCTACTAGGGGACAGGGGTAACACCACAACCCCTGGGAGCGACGGGCCCACCAATCTAACCTATCTGGGCTCTCAGGAGTGGGCCGAACTAGTTGCCTTATATACTCCGACAACATTGACAAACCCATCTTCGCTCACTGAGGTACCAATCAAAAAAAACAGCGAACAAAAAGGGGTCACGAATGTGAGGGCGTCCTCACGGACCTAACCACCTTACCGAATTCCTCTCTGTCGTCAACCCCCAACAAAAGGACAACCCAAAAAAGCCCTCTACCAATGACGCAAGCATCAGACACGGCAAACATGTGGGACATTTTTCTAAACACCGTCCAACGAACCGTAGACACTCTTCATTTTCAATCTGGCAAAATGGACTTGCAGCTGACCCTACTTGACACTCTGGCTGTTTTTGTTGGGCCAATAGATGAGAAACTTGGCCAACTCAATTCGTTAATCACCAGAGCCCAGCAAGAGGCAAAGCTAGTGTGCAGCTGTGGGCCTATTATCGACAAACTGTCAGCCCTTCCCGAAATAGTATCATCTCTTATTGAACGGTTGCCAAAAGGGCAACATGCACGGCACGAGCACACCAATTCCAGTGATACAGTCTTCTCTGGACAATCAAACAGAGTGCCTACAGCAGCCAGCTCTGCCGATAAGGGGGTATTGACACCGCCATCAGCTGACCAGGTGTTATCAGAGGGCCACCCGATAACAACTACCACTCCTCCCCTAAAGAATAACACTCTGCCCTTGAACGCGAAAGGGCGGCGGCAGCAAAGGAGGAAAGGCCGCAACAAACTGACCACTACAAGCATGCCAGAAGTGTATCCGCTTTTTAAGCCAGGGAGAAAGCAGGAGAAGCTAGCCCACGGCTCGACATCAAGACCAGACACCAGCGGAAAACCTACCTCTACGGGGCCTCGATCCTCCGTAAATGGACCACACGCAGCAGCCCCCACTGGGGTTCTTTCACAGGAGGAGGGGTCGGCCCCGCCTGGCACCGTCAATGACAAACAATGCACGTCGGAAAACCGCTGCCCAAAAAATGAAAAAGTCAACAGCCCCAGCAAACCACCTTCAACATCTGAAACTAGGGGGGCACAGTCTAAGCATAGCTCGGACATGGCATAAGTAGGACCCATCAGCACCTACCGGGAAGGACCGCGTGCTCAAGAACTCAGGTCAACGGCACTCCCGTGCCCCCAAACTCAGCTATACTCCACCACAGCGAGCGCCCCTACAGCTCCAGCTGCTCCCGTTTTTAAGAATTTTCCCTTCGGGGGTACTCGCCCAGGAAACTCATCCCAGCCGGACAATAGCGTCTTAGGGTCCCAAACTCAGCTATACTCCACCATAGCGAGTGCCCCTACAGCTCCAGCTACTCCCGTTTTTAAGAATTTTCCCTTCGGGGGTACTCGCCCAGGAAACTCATCCCAGCCGGACAATAGCGTCTTAGGGTCCCAAATTCATCACCACCTGCCAACCGCTCAGGTGACTGATCCAAGCAAGACACCCACCATTGTTCTCTTTACCCCAGAGTACGATTCAAAAGGCTCCTTTGATATTCTGAACAGAGGCAACCTCTTACGATTACTCAAGACAATACCGGCATTAAATAACATATCCTCAGCCGACATTCTCTCCATAGAATTTGTAGAATCTGTCAGACCACATGGTAATGAAGCGACTAAAGCTACATGGATTTCATCCGAAATTGCTAGCAAAATCCTAGAAGAGCAAAATCTCCTTAAAAAATGGGGGATCAAATCTGCACTATATCACAATATCGGATACCCGCTGCCCCTGCTTGAGAGACCTGAAGAGGGAATACCTATAACAACTTCGAAAACAAGGTCGGTGCTGAGAGGCGCTTTGGGCCGATCTCCAACAACCTGCCAGGCGTCAGGGTTTAAAAACAGTTCATTGACGGCAAATCCCCACAGCACGGTAGAAGACCGACTTTTCAGAATATGCAATACATCATATAACCGCCAATGACAAGGACACTCAACGGAGTTAGGCCTGTGCCCAGCTACACCACGTTTGGAGTTATGTTCGTGGAACTTAAACGGCCTTAACAATAAAGCAGCGGATACCGACTTCTTAAACTACGTGAAATCATTTGACATCATCCTCTTCCAGGAGACATGGCTGGAGGAGCCGATTTACTTAGAGGGCTATACCTGCCATCATTCCCCAGCCATAAGGAGAAGCAAGTTCGGTCGGATGGCAGGTGACCTAGCAACTTACACAAAAATCTCAACTGTTGGTAATGTACAGGCGCTCACTTCCAATTCTCCATCCATAAATACTGTTGAGATGGTATTAAATCTTGGGTGAAACAAGAAAGAGGATCAGCTGATTAACACCTATATTAACCCAAAAAAGAAATCACAAGAGGCAAAGCGTTTAACGGACCATCTACATCATGTCTTGACAACGCAAACCTCACCCTACTTAATTGTTTCCGGTGACTTCAACCAATGTATTTTAGGGTCATCCTTGAACAGTGACACCAAGGCCCATTCTTACCACTGGAACATCCCAAATCAAACTTGGAGCAGCCAAAGTAAAACCGCCAAGTCGGCAAAGGACCTGTTGGAAGACTTGGAACATATGGGCTTGAGGGTCCTAAACGGAAGATTTCCTGAAGACTCCCCGCCCATGGCCACGTTCAACTCAGGCAACGTAACCTCGACAATTGACTATACGCTCGTCTCTCTTCCTCTTTTTCACAACATCTTAGGCTTTAACTTAGGAGACAAGGGAGACAGTGATCATCGCCCTCAGGAAGTCTCTCTTGCGCCCTCCCAGACCCAATACTTTTAAACCCAACTGGTCCACATGCTAGCCACACCATAGACTTTAAACGGATCAAAACCTCAGCCGCTAACACGCCGGAGGTATTACAAGCTGCAAAACACCAACTAATCAGCTTAAACTACCCCTCAGGCAATCCAGTAGCAGGCTGGGAACAATTTACGGCTGATTTTGCAAATCAATACTCATCTATTGTACGGCACAGTTCATCTGCCGGCTGTGGTGTCCTAAGGAAGATCTCAAGCTCCCAGAAATCAGCCCTAAAAACTTACAAAAAAGAGATCAACAGTCTGTTAAGAATGCTGAGAAAAAGCCGGGGGGACAAGGCCCTTCTTGTAAAACTTGAGCAGGTTCGGACGGACCTAAAAAAACTGACATGGTCAGTCAAAAGATCCAATGAAGAGGACCTCTGGGTAAAACTTCATCACGACTTGAAGGGTAACAACATCGCCCAGTTTTGGTCTACAATAAACAAAATAATAAATCCAAAAAAATGCGGAATAACGTCCCACATTACCAAATCTTCTTGGGAATCCTTCTTAGACTCGCACTTTAACCAGCAGGTCGCCACTGAAAGCAAGCCCCAGGAAGACCCAGAGGGCCACACGCTACAAACAACAACAACTTGGTTAGAATTCGAACCTAGAGTCTCAGCGACTCTGCTTAAACTTATTGCGAAGGGAAGGAAGGCTGGTGCAGCAGGGCCAAATGGGATTCCTCCGGCACTGTTCGAACTTGAGCCAGAATACTGGGCAGAAACGCTCACCCCTCTTTACACGTCTGTGAGCCGACTTAGGACTCTTCCTGCCTCATGGAGGGGTTCAATCCTCCTGGATATTGAGGCTAAATATTTTGCGGGACTCCTACTGACCCACCTGTGCGATTGGGCAACACACCACAATATAATTCCTTCGAGCCAAACTGGTTTCAGCAAGGAAACGGGAACAACGACAAACTTGCTGGCAATTTTGCAACTCATCGACAAAGCAAGGGTGACCAAACAGGCTCCCCACCTTTGCTTTGTCGACTTCAAGGCGGCGTTCGATAATGTCAACCGGGGCTACCTCTGGAGAAAATTGGCCTCCTGGGGGATCCCCGATCCCCTGTTGCACCTTCTGATCAAACTGCATACCAACACGTGGGTCCAGGTTAAGCTTGACAATGGTACACACCTTTCCAGGCGCATTCCGACACCAACGGCCTAAAGCAAGGGTGCGTCTTAGCATCAACCCTTTTCAACTTATTTACAGCCGATTTACCACCTGCCCTAGAAACCTGCAACGCACATGCTCCATGCCTGGGGGGCAAAGCGCTGCCTAGTATATCCTACACAGATGACGTGGTCCTGGTCAGTCACACCAAAGTAGGTCTCCAAAACCTCATCAATGCACTGCACGGATACGCCAAAGCGAACCTGTTAGAAATAAACATTGACAAGACCAAAGTTCTGTCCATAAATGGGAACAAAAAGCGGCATACTTGGTTCCTTGGAACAAAGGTTGTCGCAAACTGTTCAGAATATAAATACCTCTGAATATTGTTCGACAAAGGAGGTCGCTTTTCGAACCAACTAGAGACAATCAAGAGGAAAGGGATGCTGATAGCTACCACGCTCAAACAGCTAAAGTCTAATCTGAATGGTCCCACTCTTCTCCCACTGCTCCGTGTGGCACAGGTTAAGCTAGAGTCATCTATTACATACGGCAGTTAGGTTCTAAAAGGCATAGATGCGAAACTGCTGGACACAAGCATTGGAAAGGCCTACCGACTTCTCTTCAACCTGCCAACCTACACCTCACAAGCCCAGATCCGGTTAGAGTTTGGACTGACCTCCCAAAAGCTTGCTAGAAGAGGCTCATACATTAAGTGCTGGCAGAAAATAAAGAACTCGCCAGAAAACTCACTTAGCCATCTGCTATGGCTAGACCTAAGCAGCTCTCTTCAACTGCCGGCGAAAACTTTCCTAGAGGAATCCCTGACAGGTCTAAAAGAACTATGGGAAACTCCTTTACAGCATGTGCAATTCAAGCGTGTTGTCAACAAGAGCATAAAAAGACAATCGCACTTGGAAGATAAAGCGACCTTTTCACAAAGGCGACACGCATGGATGACTTTGTCCACTTACAAATCCCCTGGGTTACAAGCGTACTTTGGTCTGGGGTATGGCAGGAAATCAAAAGAAGCCTTCTTAAAACATAGGCTAGGAATTTTACCCTCTATTCCGCATCTGCAACCATGGCTGAGAAGGGACTGTGGGACAAAATGCAGGCTGTGCGGGGCAGAATATGAAGACTTAGAACACCTACTATGCATCTGCCCAAGGCTGAAAGAGGAAAGAGTAGCCCTGTTAAAAACTGCCTTCAATGAACAAAAAATCCGCACACGTAGACAAGCGGTTCTTGCTTGTTTCTACCCAGCCCTTCCCCCATTAAACGGGAAGTTGGTCAAATTCCTGAAATGTTTGGAATTGAAACTAAAAAATCTGGAAGTTGGCACCAGACCGGACTAGTTGAAAACTGGCCAAGACACCACACTACGACCACACACCCACACTAAATTGTTTTTATCAAAGGTTTTTTGTTTTAAAACATAATATATTTTTTCTTACAGTTTTTTATCGGAAGGTATGAGTGATCAATGTACTTTTGTAATGGTTTTAATTAACCTAAAACAATAACAACATTACTTACTTACTGAATTCTGGGCACTACAAAGTAATGTGCAAGTAAAACACACCCCTACTGGGGAATTCAAATCAGTCATGGCAAGACCTGCCTGGGTCCCAAAAGTCGGGAATTTGGTCAGAGAAAATATTGTGGACAAAAAAGAATATGGGCTATCAAAAAACAGTACTTCTTTCACCTCTTGCCTGCCAAAAAGAAAAGACATTCATCTCCATTGATCTGATCAAACCACACTATTTGGCCGATACTGAATAGTAGGCCTTGTGGGCTTCTGGTTAGCCGGCACTCTCTTCTCGCTACCATACAGGAAGTTCAGACAGAAAGACTCATAACATTTGAAAAGGCACCAATACCACATAATGGAATTCCAAACAATGAAATGGAACTTGTTCCTCTGGAAAGAGAACATCAAAACACAAATGAAAAACAAATATCAATTTGGCCTACGGCCGATGTCCATATAAATATTTCTCTACACGAGACGTCTGCCAGTTCAACAAAACCTGCTGAGCTACCAAAGATAGATCGAAATGCTTCTGGCTACTTCATCAATTTTGATACTTTCTTTCTTGATCCCAGTGAGCCTGAGACAATGCCAGCTCCAGTTTCCCATTAGCAATAAATGTGTTATTTCTACACTTTTCTGAAAAATACCCACCTAGTATCACATTGGCTACAACTCTGGATAATAACAGGAATATTGTTTATTCTATTCTGTATTGGCCTAGTAACTGTTTTATGCTTACTCATGAATGGAAATTATCTCCCAGAATGCTCTGGAGTTTCCAAAGTGAACTTGGTCCTAAAACATCATACGTCATCACATCGTGAACAGGGCGACCTGTACTTCGTGAACATTACAGCTGCTCCCATTCCTGATGGTATAGTTTGGGACAAGGTTGATTATGATGTATTTGGTCCCACTAAACTTTTCAAAATATCACCTTTATTTAAAATTTCTTTAAACTATATCATTACCTCCAGTACATTTCCAAGCAATGAAATATTAGAAGATACATTAGACTATGACACTATCTACTTTTACTATCATTATGGTCATCACTTTTTACACAAATCCAGTATCCCATGCAATGTTTTTACATACCACGTTTGGGAACATTGCCCACTATCACCATAACGTAGTTCAAAAACGTTTACACAGAAATGTTCATATTGTTCAGGGTTTAACACGTGTGACCCAACCTTATATTACTATAAGGTTGCAACTACAACTGCACAGAAAAATATGCTAACTAACACCAAACAGATGTATTCTGCATCCTTTATCACTCAAGTGTCTGAAGAGGGTTTTGACTTATAGATGGACACTATAGACATAAAAACGGTATTAGTTCAAAGGAATGGCAGGTTCAGGGAACAGAGGCTGTATTTTGAGCTTGCATCATCCCACAGCAAATCATCTTTTTGAATGACACAGTGCAAGAGAGTTCCTGTCTTGGACTAGCCAAGAACAAGGATTGGAACACGCCTCAGGTTCCAACACCTTCATACACCAATTTTACATCACGTAGAGGGGATACCATAGATGACATCATAAAGTACAATACTTCGGACCCCAATTGGAAGGGATGGTTAGTTTGGCCCACAGACACAAACAGGTGTCAATCAAAATTCAACTTGAACCGAAGGGTTTAATATCCACAGGCCAGACCATCGCTATGTACAAAGAAACCATCCGGGGGGCGGTGACAACATACAGTGCTGGGAAGTTATGCCTTGATTGGCTAATAACCTCAACACTGTCCCAGGAAAAACAACACTTATCCTTACTCACAGATGAGGTGGATTTAAGGGATTTTTTATTAGGTCCCTGAAAGCCACGTCAGAAATGTTTCTTATCTGCTGTCTATCATGAAATATGGAAAATCTCTCAACAAGAAGCTGCAGAGAGACTCCATGAATTATATAGGATTAACCTAGAGAAAACATTAGCTGTAGTCGACAATAGAATGACTACATTCACATCCAGTATTTATTCACTGGACAACATTGTATCTTCTGCTATAGATATACTATAATAGGACTGGTCCATACTACAACACAGACAATCTCAAATATGTTCTATTATTTTATTAAGTTGGATGCTACAATGATTGTGAGCTGGTTATGTGCCTTGGTGATTTATCAACAGTACATCTTTGTTCTCTGCATACAATCTAACTAAAAAACAGATCACAAAGGCACAAAGGGGAGCTAAAAATACAATGCTGCGTATTGAAAAACTTGACCAATTACCTTTTGCTGTAGTAGAATCGCCATCCACAGACTAGTTAATCCATGGCATTATAACATTACAAGTCACAACTTTCCAGTTTCAGTGTTGCCTAGAACAACAACAGGCAAGCAGATATGAAGCAATGGGTAGGGAATTCATCAAGGTATCTTGGTTATTGCCATACTGATTTCAATGTAGAAGTGGGGACATGGAAGTGCTTCTAAGCGGTACTAACTGCAAGAACGCTTTAAGTAGATCTCTCATATGCCAGGATATCGTGCTTCACGGGGCTTGTAATGGTCCAGTTGCTAATTTATCCTATCACTTGACAGAGTCCCCGGCTGCCGGTGTTCAGGTTACTTTCAAATAGGAGTTCCTTGCTGCTGAATGATCAAGGTTGTTGTGCGATGCTCCCAGGCATCGCATATCTTGTCACTGCAAGCTTCAGGGTTACTTGTTGTAGGCAATTATAGTTTCCAACGACCCACACAGTCAAGGAGGTTTCATTATGGCCTTAATTGAATGTTTCCTTTATACAGTTTGATACTCTGAGCAGAATGCAAGCCATGCTTTTACAGAAAACCATGCCCTTAACCTCAACCCAAGAGACCTTTGATCTTCAGGTCGCAAGGTCCTCAGCTGAGATACAGATACTTGTACGAACAAACTGCCCTTTCTATTTAACAGAAATTGTACAAAGTATCTTTAACAAGTCTGATATGACGGGTATAGTACACTTATTTAAGACCATAGATTCTGGATTGTTAAGCATCTTTCAGACATTCTTCGAAGTTATGCCCAACTTCATACACTCCTTGTCTGGAAGCATTTTTTGTAGGAGTTTCGCTGATCCCGTTTCTAATAACAGGAATCCTGATTGTAATTTTTCTGCTATGCAATGGACGTCCCAGTCACCAAGGAGATGGAAAAAACGCTCTTGGAGTGCCAATACCGTGATCGCAGGGTACACCATCTGGCCACACCTTGCCGACAGGAACTAAGCAAGTCTTGGTTCATATAATTTCGACCAGTCTGGATTGACTGTTTTCTGCCTGTCCTCCAATGCCTATTCTGCGGACAAGAAAGCATGTTGGATCTGTCTAACATTTCTACTGGTTGCGCCACAAGACATGGATGCTTTATTAGGCCTGTTAAAAGCCCATGTATTGCTGCGTCCTCAGCATATTCCCAAGTTGATATCGACATTCTTATAGCCACCATAGGATGTTAAGCTCCTGTTGGAAGGGAGACCGGCTCCTTTACCGTCACACAAGTCATGGATACTATACAGGGTTCCCCAGATTCAGCTGTTAGCATTGCGGAAGATCATCTGTGCTCGATTGACCTGATCTGTGTGGTGTTGCAAGGATCGTCATCTGCGTTGGCAAGCAACAGTGATGTTGTGTCTCCCAGACAGGACACATAAATATTTGCCTCATCGTGTGCTGGGAAAAATCTGGCCTTTTTCAAAACAACCAACATCTGGAATCCTAAACAATAGACTCTTTTTCAGTACTTTATGGCTTTCTGGTGCTCATAGTTGTTCAGATCTTATATACAACCATATTTTAAGAGACATCTAAAGCATATACTTGGATTTTACTGTTTTTAAGCATTTTTGCTTATTAAGTTATCTGCGTGTTTAAGAAGTACATGACATGTAGTATGTTTTCATGTGTCATGCAGTCCGATGAGGAGTGGGTGTTATGTTTCATACAGATGTCCGATATGGGCTCAGGTAGCAACCAGACCTTTCACCTATATTCCCTGATAATACACTACGTAACAAATCTCAGTACTGACCTTTTACCTGCCTAAATGACGTGGGGTTTCCTCTGAAATCTAGCCTCATTCATCATGCATGAGGATTCTAGGAATCCCAGCATGTTTACCATCTCCAGCATAATAATTATGTATAAGGGACATTCTTTCCCTCATCCTAGTCTGACATGAGCGCGCGCAGCCATTGATAGAACGCAGCTCGGCCCGCCTTGCATGACTACCTGACCAAAGACCTGTCCTGCTTGACTACTAAGCAGGCAGTTCCATCTTTGCCTTAAAGTGCCGTGAGCATATTTTACGCGTTTGCACAATACACTTTGTTGCTACCTTTTAAACTTTTATTTGTAGTTTTTAAATTTAATTTAACCCCCTCAAAGGCTCACTCTGCTCCTACCTTTATCAGCAGCATATACCTCGCCTGGGTGATATGCCGACACTCCAGTCCACCACGGAGTTACCCCGATTGATGTGGAGGGTGCCGGCGTCTTTGACCCTCATTCCTGGCAGCTAGGATGTGCTGGGGGCGGAGCCGCTGGGTAGCGCTCTAGCTCCCTCCAAGCCATAAAGCTGACCTGCCTTTCTCCCCGTGCTGTGAACGAGTGCAGCCGGTGAGAGAACGCTGCTCGGCCCGCCTCGTCTCACCTTTATTGAAAGTGATGTAGGTATATCCTGCTTGACTACTAAGCAGGCAGTTCCATCTTTGCCTTAATGAGCTGTGAGCATATTTTACGCGTTCGCACAATACACTTTGTTGCTAGCTTTTAAAAAAATGTATTTGTACTTTTTACATTTAATTTAACCCCCTCTATTGCTCACTCTGCTCCTACCTTTATCAGCAGCATATACCTCGCCTGGGTCATACGCCGACACCCCGGTCCACCGCAGGGTTTCCCCGATTGATGTGAAGGGTGCTGGTGCCTCTGACCCTCATTCTTCGCAGCTCGGAGGTGCTGCGGGCGGAGCCGCTGGGTAGCACTCTAGCTCTCCCCGTGCCATAATGCTGACATGCCTTTCCTCACGCGCAGCTGACGCGCGCAGCGGACGCGCGCAGCGGACGTGCACCAAAGGCAAGCCCGTCTGCACCTGTCCGCAGCCGACCGGGGCAAGTGGCAAGTAACTATGCCCATTTCATCTCTCATATGGCTACTGAACTGACACATCTCCATGATAATTGGCCTCTTAGCTCCGGCACCCAAGCCCATTTGTATTCGTTAGGAGTCTTTAACCCAAGAACCGCTTTCCCTGAACTTCTTGTCCTTCCCTCTGTAAATAACCTCTCCCCCAACCCTGCCAATCCACCAGGTCCCATACCCCCCAGCCCCTGGGCAAAACTAATAGCGCCCTGGTAGTCAGCTACTTAACCACCCGCTCACTGGTAAAACATCAACTAGAGATATTCCAGCTACTTGACTGAGACAAACCTGACATACTTCTTGTAGCAGAAACTTGGCTTACTACGGAGTCAGTACCAGATATTCACACAGCAGTGCCCTCAGGCTACTACATCCTCCAAGCCAACAGGCCCTCGAGGAAGCCGGGAGGTGGGGTTGCTGCTATAATTCATCATTCACTTAGGTTTACTGCCTTAAATATCACTGGCATACCCTCAGTTCACAGCCTCATTTTAAAATTTGAATCCTCCCAGTCCCCTTTTTTCTGCGCCCTTGTTTACCGCCCCCCTCAATACATTCCCTGTTTTCCCTTACTGTTTGGTGAAATGCTGTCCCAATTGGTCATCAACAACTCCAAAATCCTGATTATTGGTGACTTTAACTATTGGCCCACGGATGCTAAGGAGAGCAACAGCTCTTCAGATTTTACAGACCTCTTATCTGGTATGAACTGCACTCAGCATATACAGTCCACTACACACATTAAGGGACATGTCCTAGACCAAGTTTGGACCTCCAACCTGGAAATCACCCAACCCCTAATCTCTCTGTGCCCTTGGTCAGACCACCACATTATTATATTCTCACTGGGCCGCGTCCCCCACATAAAACAGGCCCTCAAAGGGAACCATATGGCAAAAAACTGGAGCCGGGCCAACCTCATCGAGTTCTGTACCTTACTTAACGCCTCGTCTCCTATCGAACAGCACTCCCTAGATAGTCAGGCTACCAGCATTAAGCATTGGCTTGAATCAGCCAGCAACATCGTCGCACCTTTTAGGAGAACCAAACTTAAGCGTCCCCATGATGGCCAGCGCTGGTTCTCGGACAAACTAAAAAATAAGAAACTGACACTCAGGCAGGCTGAGCGTAGCTGGTGACGCGACTACGCCCAGGGAAAAAAGTTTTGTTTATCACGCTGTTAAAAGACTACAAAAAATCAATTCTCCAGGCCAAAACTACATATTTCTCCCAGAAAAACACCAATTCTGCTACTAAGACTAAAGACATATTCTCCATTGTTGAGGAGCTGTCACACTCGGACTGAGCAACAGTTAAGCCCCTCTCTTCTCAAACACTCTGTGACTCCCTTAACCTATACTTCACGGAGAAGAAGATTGCCACAATCAAAAGCAGCATTCCTTCCCCCACACCCTCTACTACTTCTGTTACCACTTTAAAAAAAACAGGTGGTGGACCAAATACCCCTGATAGCTAGGGATGAGGTTATCGCTCTATTAAAAAAGGTTGGATCAGGCTCCCCCACAGATTGCTGCCCATCCCACATCTTACAAGAAGTCTTTGCCACCTGCCCTAATACCCCACTTGCACTCCTCAACAACTCTCTCAGACTAGGCTCTGTCCCCGACTCCTTTAAGATAGCCGTAGTTGTCCCCGTCCTGAAAAAAACCCTTCTCTGATGAGTCATTTTCGCACCATCTCTCTGCTCCCTTACCTCAGCAAGCTGCTTGAAGCTCATGTCACCAATTTCCTGAGCTCTTTCATTGAACATTCGCAGTTCCTTGACTCCCAACAAGCAGGATTTATTCCACCAGCACACTCTACCGAGCTAGTCATTCTCTCAGTCATGGATGAACTGAGGACGGGGGGCAGACCATAACATCAGTCAGGCCTTGGTGCTCCTGGATTTGTCGGCCGCCTTTGACACGGTCTACCATAACATCTTGATCGGCCGTGTCGGCGACGCTGGCGTCCAGGGGTCAACTCTAAGGTGGAATTCCTCCTTCCTCAGTAACCGACACCAGGCCGTCCGCCTTTCCAACTTCTCTGCTGAGAAAGTTAGGCTGACCTGTGGTGTCCCCCAGGGATCCTCCCTCTCTCCCCTTCTTTTTAACCTGTACCTGACTCCCCTAATCCGGTCCTTGCGCGAAATTAAGGTCGCTGCTTTTAACTACGCAGAAGACATCCAGCTGGAGTTTGACATTGACTCTTCTGACTACTCAGTCAACAACTTCCAGTCCACTATGTGCCTTATTAGCGATTGGATGGTGGCCAATCAATTAAAACTCAATCCCGATAAGACTGAGCTGATCCTGACTGGAGGCCATTCTAACCCATGGAACTCTAACTTCTGGCCCCCCCTCCTAGGCACTCCTCCCTGTCCTGGAGAATCTGCAAAAAGCCTGGGGGTTATAATCTGCAAAGACCTATCCATGAAGCCACAGATTAGCGCAGTGGTGTCATTTTGCTTTTTCCACCTTCGCAGAATTCGAAAGATCTCTAGATTCTTAACCACGGAGGCCCAAACCCTTGCTCTTCTGGGTCTGGTCATCTCCTGCATTGACTATGCCAACTCACTTTACGTTGGCATCCCTGCCTACCAGCTCCGTCATCTGCAACTGGTACAAAACCAGACCGCAAGGCTCATCTTTCACCAACCTAGACACCACTATGTTCGTCCCCTGTTGAAGAGCCGGTCCTGGCTCCCGGTGGCCAAACGCTGCAAATTCAAATTAGGCTGCATCACCTTTAAAGCATTGGCCGGTCTTGGTCCAGCTTTCATTTCCTGTCTGACCCACCGTTTCTCGCGATCTTCGCTCCTCCCATTTGGCCTTGCTTACCATCCCCACTTTCAAACGTAAGAAACACGGTGGTCTTAGATTCTCTTTCCTTGCCCCCCACTTCTGGAACTCACTCCCCCTGGAATTTAGATTAACTACATCTTATACTCACTTCAGATCCCTTCTGAAAACCCTGCTGTTTTGTCAGGCCTACGAGTAACGCAATGCCCATCTTTCACTCTTCTGCTGCCCCCCGTTCACAGTGCCATGAAACCGCCTGGTGAAAGTGCGCTCAATAAATAATTTTAACATAACATAACATAACATAACATGACACAGCAAGGTATATCCCCTGGAGTACCACATTGGGTATATAAACACCATATCTTTGCTGAGGCAAGAGAGGAGAAAACGACTTCCATGCTGACATACTGACTAGAGACGTTGAGGTTCCTGCACGCAGACACTGCAGCTCGTAGTGGTCTGAAATCCCTTGCCGGGCATCAAACTCGAGACCAAGACGTGGTCCCAAATTTCTCTCTCTTCAGGTAATGGGGTTAATTTATCGTAGAGGGATTCTTGACTCTATACCTACACACATGCTAGGTACACTTAGATACATTTAGTTAGGGTCGCATCTTAGGAGTACGCATTATTACTGTCATGTATTTTGATATTTGCCTGTATTCATTGGTCTAACAGTATGGTAGGAATCTACCATCCTTTTACTCTATTGGTGCATAGGATAATTTATATCTGTTTCTGTCTCATGGTTGTTTCAGCACACCTATTTTACATTAGAATGATGCCTGTTGAATAAATGCTTATTGAAAACGTCCCCACTGATTATTCTGTGTATCTCTCAGAGACACCGTGAGCATGAGTGACTGAGCGAAAGTATCCATGATTCCTGATGGGAAAGAGTTGTCATGTTCGATAGTTGCCAAGAACTATTCTCTCCTTAGTATGTAGGGTTTCTAGTGCCACTGTATGCTAGTATACACACAAACATACCTGATGGGGGTGTCTGGAATCAGTCTAGACACCAATCCTACAGTCTATGTTGTCTAAGCGCGCAGTTCCTATATTGGTTTATAGGATTTACACAACACTTTCTGATTGTTTGACTTGTTTGCTACCCACGTATCTCTCAGTTATAGTCTAAATTCCAAACACTGTACATAAAGCAGGATGAGGAAACAATGTGAAAATCACTTCTTGATATGTTTTTTCACATATGATATTGGGCTGGTGTATGTGCATGCACATGAAACTTTAAGCCACGGTCTGATACATCTATACAAGTACAAACAAAGACACCTATGAACACAAGTGCGAATGACATACCCTGTGCACCAACAACTGTGCAAAATCACAGAAAATGGAAGCTGTCCATGAATGGACATTGAACAAACAAACGTTACAATGATTTTGTGAAGTACAGAGAAAGCATAATTTCTCTTTCCATTAAATGAATGTAGAATTTATGGTCCTAAAATATCATACTCTTATTTCACATAAAAGACACATCTGAACCTGTGAATCAGTAAGCATTGCAGTCCAACAGAGTGAATTAGGTATGTGAGGGACTTACCTGCTCGTCTGGGTAGCCACAGATTTGGCCATAATGGGGGAGGACCTCTTTCACAAGGGTTTCCAGCTCCTCTGCATAGAAGGCTGGGGCCCTCATGTCTTTAGAACGAGACATGATGGCTCACAGATATGGCAAACAGCAACTGAAGTAGAAGAGGTGCAGATCGCTGCTGAGTATCTCATAGCAACAGGATATATAATAAGACTAACATTACTCCCACAACAAATGAGGACAACTGATTTTTAGATGCTTCTTAGTAGCCTATGTAAAATAAACACCAACTATGACTTCATTATTTTTCACTTTGAAAGAAGCTTCATTCATCACTTGATGAGACTATGAAAGGACTCAAACGAGTTTCTAATAGCCAATAGGGAGCTGTCTCAGCACCTGCATTTTAGTGCTTGCTGGGCTAAGTACTGGCATGACCCTGCCCAATTAAATACCTGACTACAAGCATGTAACATCATGTCTACATACGGTGCACACCTAGTTCATAGGAAAAGCAGTTCACAAACTGCTATATAAAACCTTCCTTCTGATGACCCCAACAGTTCCGCTGTGGGTAGGACCACAGTGAAGATGGATGTAACTGTGTGAATAGAAATTGACATGGCACCCGACTATCTGCTCGTTAGAATCAGAGTATGTGCCCAAAGATGCCCAATCAAATACACACATGTGGAGCCCAGATAAGTGAGGTCTGGGGAAGCAATGTTGAAAGTATGCGAAAACGTTGAAGGAGTGTAAAACTGAGACTTCTTGTAATGATTCTGTTCATGACGATTGTTGTTGGTGCCATAACTAGTGTCACACCAGACACTGGGATTTAGGTCAAGATATGTGTACGTCACACATATTTTAACATTTGTAGAAGGTAACCTTGAGTGCACCTTCCATTCCCAGTAGTCAAACAATTTGTAAATAGGAACTGTCAATATTATACACAGTACAAAAAACTACTTTTCAAAACATGATGTCACTCACACCACCATTTTGGTTCCTTTTCAGACAGAGGTCTGTGGCCACACCCAAAGTTTCACATGCTGCTACATCCCCATGTGCACAGTAGCTGTGGCTCACTATTCACATGGCAGCATGTCAAGGCTTTACCATCAGATATGCAAGAAATGGAGGGCCAGATGTGCGAACCTTGTAAATTGCTCCTCACAATTTGCGCTCGATTGTGTGTCGCAAAATTGCGAGGCGCCATTTACAATGTACCACAGTGTCAGAGACAAAGATTGTGATTCCCAATGGGGTCGCAAAAAGCGAGGCTCATGAATATTAATGACCCATTTGTAATTTGCGACCCCAATGGGAATGGCTGCCCCTCCCAGGGATGGTGGCCTGCTGGGCTCAGCAGACCACCATGTCTGGGACTGCTTTTCAATAAAGCAGTTATTTTTTTTTAAATGCAGCTTGTTTTCCTTAAAGGAAAATGGGATGCATTTAAAAAATAAAATTAAACATTTTAGTTTCATTTTTTAAGTGCTGGCAGCGGTCCCTTGGACCACTGCCTGCCCTTAAAAAATATTTTCCCCTGCTTTTGCGCCTGCATTACCACCCTCTTGAAGAGGGTGGTAATTTGTGAGTGTTTTGCAACCGCAATTGCGGTTGCAAAACATTCATAAATGGCTTTGGGGTTGCTATTAGGAAGGTAACAACCCTTCCTAATAGTGACACGCAATTCCTAAAATGGAAGTCGCAAATAAATTGTGACTCGCTATTTAGGAATTGTACATGGCCCTGTACATTTTGCATGAGCAAGCAGGCCACAAACCCGTTTGCGCATGCAAAATAGGGTTGTACATCTGGCCCGCAAATGTGTATGTTTAGTTGGGTCCAAATTGTATATTAACACTTGCTGAGTGTCTATTTGACAGTTTATAAAGCACAAACACCACACCATATTAATGGGACCCTGATACTTTAAAGGCTCCTATCCCATTCCCAGTACAGTCTGACTCCCAGAGGGGAAGCCCGGGCCATCTCACCACGTGGGTGGTAGTCGGACAGTGTCGTCTTCCTACCGCCTCTCCTGCACTTGCATGCGGGGGATCGTTTTCAAAAAGTTGCCTGTGAGCGGTGGGTCACTCGGCTCGCGTGACGATAAAGAAGCCAACTAGCTGCGAGAATTATTGTGAATTGCAGGATACATTGATCATCAACACTTCAAACGCACCTTATGGCCCTGGGTTTCTCATGCGGCTACGCCTCTCTGAGGGTCGCTCGATCGTCAACCGCCCCCAGGCTTCCCCAGGACACAGCTGGGGCTCCTGCAGGGTTAGCTCCACTTCCTTTCATTCCCCCACAAGGTCAGACCCCCTGAGCACCCGTGGCAGGGTTCCTTACCGGGTCCTGCTGCGGAGGTACACCGCCTGCGACCTAGTCCTGGGTGCCCACCTCGAGAGGGAGGGGGTTCCGGCGACCGGTCTGGCCCGGGCTAGACCCGGGCCACCTGGCTGCATTCCACGCATGTCTGTCTGTGGTGTCCCACCAGCTGCCCACGTGCACAAGCCTCGGGTGTCCACCTCCATCGCCGGCTTCCTGGGGAGGGCGAAACACCTCCAGACCTGACGCAGCAACCTGCAGAATTTAAGCATATTACTAAACGGATGAAAAGAAACTAACCAGTATTCCCGCAGTCATGGTGAGTGACAAGGGAAGAGCCCAGTGCCGAATCCCCACCCTGTGGCGGGTGCGGGAAATGTGGCATACAGAAAACCGATGCCAAGTCTTCGCTCAAGGGGCCAAAGTCCCTCTGATCGAGGCTCCCCCAGCGGACGGTGATAGGCTGGTAGCGGCCCCCGGAGTGCCACGATCAAGTCTTCTCTGAGTAGGGTTGCTTGGGAATGCAGCCTAAAGCAGTTGGTGAACTTCATCTAAGACTAGATATGGGCCTGAGACCAATAGCCAACAAGTAACATAAGGGAAAGTTTAAAAGAACTTAGAAGAGAGAGTTCAAGAGGGCGTGAAACCACAGAGAGGTAAATGGGTGGGGTCCGTGCAGTCTGCCCGGAGGATTCAACACGGCAGGAAGGTCGGCGGCCTGGGAGTTCCAGATCCCTTTTGCAGGACCGGTGCCTGGACGCAATTCCTCCATGGCGGTGCGCCCAAACTGGCTCCGGGTTGCCGGGTGGCCCTCTGCTCTGGCAGAGGGTGTTACAGTCCCCCTGGCAGTAGCTTTGCCATTTCTGTGGGGCCGAGGGAGATTCTACCAACTCCGTGCCCTCCCCTGGGCACCCGCTCCTGGCTGCCCCTCGGGGGGGCTGGGGCAATAAAGTGGGGATGGGGCCCCCTTCTCCCGGCATGACTGTCAATTGGGGCCGTCTGTACGCAGTACACCCCGACTGCATTGTGCCGACAGGTGGGAAGGCCCCTGCTGGGCGCCAGGGGTCTGACGCCATGTCGGTTACCCACCCAACCGATCTTGAAACTCGGACCAGGAAGTCTAACACATGCGAGAGTAGGAGGTCTAAGGGGAATGGATGAACGAGATTCCTATTGTCCCTTCCTACTATCTAGCAAAACCACAGTCACAGGAATGGGCTTAGCAGAATCAGTGGGGAAAGAAGTGCCTGTTGAGCTTGACTCTAGTCTAGCACTGTGAAGAGACATGAAAGGTGTAGGATAAGTGGGAGACCCTCAGGCTTCTGGTGAAATACTACTACTCTTATACTTTTTTCACTTACCCGGTGAGGTGGGGGCAAGATACCTGTGAGGCTCGCGCTTCTGGCTCCAAGCACCCGGTGCCCACCATGTATGACCCACTTTGGGGATAGTGATAGGTGGGGAGTTTGACTGGGGCGGTACACCTTTCAAATGATGATGCAGGTGTCCTAAGGCGAGCTCAGGGAGGACAGAAACCTCCTGCGGAGCAGAACAGCAAAAGCTCACATGATATTAATTTTCAGTATAGATACAGACCGTGAAAGCGGGGCCTCATGATTCTTCTGACAAGCAGGAGGTGTCAGAAAAGTTACCACGGGAATAATGGGCCAAGCGCTCATAGCGACGTCGCTTTTTGATTCTTCGATGCCGGCTCTTCCTATCATTGTGAAGCAGAATTCACCAAGCATTGGATGGCTCACCCATTAATAGGAGCATGTTAGCTTGGTTTAGATCGTCGTGAAACAGGTTATTTTGACCTTACTGATGATGTGTTGTTGCAATAGTAATCCTGCTCAGTATGAGAGGAACCGCAGGGACATTTGGTGTATGTGGTTGGCTGAGGAGCCAATGGGGTGAAGTTAGCATCTGTGGGATTATGACTGGACGCCTCTAAGTCATAATCCCCCCTAAACCGTAAGAATACTGCAGTGCCTTGAAGCCTTGGTTAGCCTGGGGGAGCTGGCCTCTTTTGGGGGGCCGGTGCGTAGAGCCGCTCACTTGGGGACCAGAGCGCGGATGGAAGGGGGCTGCCTTCATTGCCCTTAGTGCACCGCATGTGCGTGGGGCACCTGATGCTCAATCATTCATAGTCAACCTGTTTCTGGGTCAGGGTTTCGTAAGTAGCAGAGCAGCTACCTCCCTGCGAACTATTGAAAGTCATGCTCTGAACCAATATTTAGTTTTTCCTTGTGTGAGGCGCCCACGGATACCCTCCTCCACCATACCCAGGGGTGGGTCCCTCTGCCACTGGGATCACGGGAGGGATGTGCAGGTGTGACGTGGGCCTGCGGTAGGCTGCCTCAATCACATGCCATCCGGCACAGGGGCCTCCCCCTCCTGTCCCTGCCCCACCAGGGTGCAGGGATGGGGGCCACCATCCCTTGCTTGTCAGCTGGGTTACCAGATCACCTGGGCCAGCTGGGGCCCTCCTTTTCCCACTGCTCCAACGCAAGTCAAGCAGGTAGCTGAGCAGCCCTGGGTAAGAAGCCACCCAAGCAGTAGCCTCGGAGTGCCTGGCCACCCTCGCCATCGTTAGAGTGCAAGGGCGACTGGGTCCATTTGTCCCAGGCCATCTGGGCACTGGGATTTTCTGGGCCATCTGGTCACCTGGCATGGCGACCAGATGGCCCTGCAGGCTGGGTGACCAAATGGCCCTGCGGGCTGAGCAACCAGATGGCCCTGTGGGCCAGGTGACCAGATTGCCCTTTATGGATGGGTGACCACATGGCCAGTCTGCCAGCCGACCGTGATAACTCTAACTTTTGTCCTTTTGGCAGCAGACCAGCCCTGCGTGAAAGGGAGCCAAGCCAGAGATGGGGCCCCAGGAGAGCTTGAAGAAGCCCTGAGCAGGGGATGCCTGGGCCCAGTCTGGGATGGCAGAAATTTGCGGATGCCCCGTGCCACCCAGGGGGGTCCACCGGGCCTTCAGAGGATCTCCCTGGGCCTGGCTAAGGTTTGGAAGCAGGGCCCGGAACTTGAGCTCCATCTGGTTGGCTCCGGATAGCAGGAGCTGCCTGTCCTGCAAGCCAGTCAACGGTCTGTGCGCTGGGCAAGGAGGTCCTCCAGGCCCAGGAAGGATCTTCCCGGCCTGGCTAGTGTTCGGGAGCTGGCACCATGCCCTGGGCTTGAACTCTCTCCAGTGGACCCTGGGTATGAGAGCTTACGTCCTGCAAGCCAGCTGAGGGTCTGATCTCTGGGTATGGAGGTTCTTCCTGGCCTGGCTAGGGTTCGGAAGCAGGGCCCAGGCTCGGGGCTTGAGCTTGTCCGGCATGCCCTGGGTTGTTGAAGCCCCCATCCTGCAAGCCAACTGAGGGTGTGGGCGCTGGGGATGGAGGTCCACCGGGCCCCCGGGAGGCTCTAGCCAGCATGTCTAGGGTTCGGAAGGAGGGACAAGGCCCGGGGCTTGAGCTCCATCCGGCGGGACACGGGGTGCGGAATCCCCCCATCCTGCAAGCCAGCTGAGGGTCCGGTCGTGGAGGATGGGGGTCCACTGGGGTCCGGGAAGGCTCTCCCCGGCCTGGCTAGGGTTCAAAGGTTGAGACCGGTTCTGGGGGCTTAAGCACTGTCCAGCGGGCCCCCTTGTCCTGCAAGGCATCCAAGGGTTCAGGAGCTGGGGACGGGGGTCCATCAGCACCAGGGCAGGGTCACCCGACCTGGCTGGGTTCAAAAGCAGGAACGGGGCCAGGGGTGGCTGGCTTTCTCCCTTCCGCTGGTGGAGAGGAGTTCTCTGCCCAAATCTACTCATGAGTTCATTCCACCTCTTTCTTGTGTCATTCTGGGTGCACAAGGTGTGCCCAACAGCATTCACTCTGTTGACTATACTCTTCCACATTGACACTTTCGTGCTGTGAGGAGTATGCTTGAGCTCCAAAACATTAGGGCTCTACTCAAATGATTTTGTCCACCATGAATCTTAATTTGGATTCAGGGAAGGCAGGTTTCTTAGGTCCCTTGGTGAAGGAAAGAAATGGGAAGCCGGTTTAACTAAAATATACAAACACAGGATGATGAGATAGGTTAAAAAAAATGGTAAATGGGTGGTGAAGAATGATAAGTGAAAATATTGAAAACATGTATATGTGGTAAACAGTGATGTACTCGGTGTATATGTGCCTGTTCTGATTTGAATAGCAGAGTTGGGGTGTGTTTTATATAGTGTAAATTGAAGGTGTGCCCACTTGTCACACAACTTCAGGTGTGTGGTATTTGAATCCATCCAATGGTTTGTGTTGAAAGTAGTAACTTCTTTTGGTTCTCGTACCTCGGCAATTGACCGCCTATGCGTGACCTGCCACTGGCTGTGCACCACTGTGAGACCAGCAGTTACAATTTGCACTCGTAATATGCTCAGCGGTCGGAAAGCTACCCTGGTGGCATCCGCCAACTCACCAGTGACAATTTACACTGCCCGAGTCCGCTGCAGGACCGTTGATAGGATCTTCATGCTGGTGGTGTGTTTCAGACTGCCCAACTTCTAATATGCAGATAGCAGTGATGTGGGATAGGCGGGCACAGTTCCCTGGCAGTCAGACCGTCAGACTTGTAATCTGGTCCAGAATTTGTGAAGTCCAGCTTACTAACATGATGAATCTGAGCTGACTCAGTCCATGTGGTAAGAGGGACATGTCACTCTGTATTATGTAAATTGCACAATTCGTTATGAGGTTTTGGAATTCTTGGATTATGTACTAGAAGTTTCTGCAACTCGGTCTGCCACGATTCGTTACCTTCTCGTTGTCAGTATTCAATCAAATGCTGACAACGAGAAGGTAATGAATGCCAAAACCTCGTAACGAATTGTGCAGAGGGCCTTGATTTGAAGGAACAAATTGACTGACTAGGCTCCTTTACCCTCGAAGTGGGAGATCGAATCTCCATTTGGGCCCAAGCACACTAGCGACAAGAATTCTTAACAAGTCAAGCCTGGGTGTGCCCTCTCTAGGTCCCCAGAGGTGACATCACTCCTTTCCAACCCCCCAGTCCTGATGAAGACCCGCAAACCGGGCATTAATAGGGTCGAAACGTCGATGGCTCAAGCCATTGGACCAACTGAGAGTATTCCATAAAACTAGCCAACAGAAGTGGCACAAAGGAATAACTGTAATTTATTACCGCATTGGCCAACATCCTGTTCTCTCCTCTTCACTTGTACATAAAGTCACTAATTCTATGTCACTGTTGCACAATATGTCATTGCACACCTAGTATCACAATCACCTCAATTTGATGCGCCATTCTGTGAATACACTTGAATTGTTATTTATTGAGACGGGGTATTTATGAATGCAACTAAATTCATAAAATAATTTGTTTATACCCTTATACCCTATTTTGGTTTGGATTTGCATCTCTGTTTTGTTCATAGTGATTGAGACTATAACTCAAGGAATTACTGAAGGAATTGTGGTTTTTCTGAAGCATTCAAGTGTTTACCCGACAGAACCACTGTTTACATAACATAGTACTGCCCAGGTTCTGAGGGATACTGGGTTTACCCATAGTAACTTACTTCTTTGACTGGAGAGGCCGTGTCCTTCAAAAGGGAGTGTGAGGTTGCTCTGCATAGGGATCTAAAGGTGTTCCTGCATAGACTTGTTGGCTGCCTCAAATTTGTCTGAGCAAAGTAATGTTTCCTGCAGAAGAGTCGGTAGAGATTTGGTCATCTGTCTTGATAGTATCAATCTTATATCTTGAATGGCATAAAAGAGGCAATATACGAGGTCGTTAAGACATATCCTGAGGTGACACGCTCAGTAGGGACGCAATTGAAGAAGCCACCAATATATGTAACATTAGCCAAGTTTAATGGGCCCATTCTGACAGAAGGATGTTCCAGGAGGCATGATGTGACCCACTGAAACTAGTCTTAGGAGGTGTTATCTTTGGCATAACCAAATACAATGTCCTTGCCTTGCAGTGAAGTGACGGGTCATTTACAATCAAGCTCTGTCAGGTAGTTTGTCAGGTCAACCCACCATTGCTTGGTACATATTTGTCATATCAAGAGGGAAGTTTTTGGCTGACCGAGCCAAACAGAGGTGATTCTAAGACAGTTCTGTCCTCTCCACAGTTGTGGTTAGTATTCAGGAAGAAATTGCTCAAATGGGTGAGTTAATACAACTGCATTCTAGTTGCTTCTGATGCCTTCTGCTCGTTTTTGTTTAGGTACAACAATGCAATAGTCGATGAACCTGGATTCTTGCTTGCGTCAAGACTGTTATCCTGAAAAATAAGGTAATCACTTGGTGCTGATCTATTGCAGAGGGTGATAAGTAGCTATTTTAAAAGTCTCATCAAAGTCTCCCCCAGAAGCACTCCCTTGGCCTGGTGATATAATGACTGTACTTTAGAAACGTTCAGGCAAGTCATGTGCTATGAAATAAGAAATGAGACTTCCCAATACAACAGACATACTTTTACTATTCAAGGGGCAATATCATCACTTGAGAAATGCAAATCCATCAAGAATTCCTACAAGATTTGCTTTTCTGACCAATATTCTTCTACCCATAGAAAGTTCTTTCACTTTCTACTTTTTTTCATCAATTTTCTAACTACAATTACCCTTCTATTTGGTCCAGTTTTGGAAAGTAACTATTTGAAACCTATGGATTTTGAAGCATACAACACTGGCAGAGTCCAGGTCTCACATACATTTCCATGTTTTGTGTCAGTTTCTCAAAGTGTCTTGCGAGTGCTACTTCAATTTGTTGAACTGTTCTATGGCCAAAATATTCTCCACCAGATTTTCCAATTGGAGTAACACTGCAGCATCTCTCAGTGTTTGCTAGTCAGCTGCCCACACAGCAGAAGGGCTCTCACTCAGAAAAAAGACAATGGATATTAACTCTGGACCACAGCCATGCCCTATTTTCTTGTTAAGGGTCTGTGGGCCGGTGCAAAAAGCGTGAGGTATGCATTTACAAGACTACCATTTACTGAAGCTACTTAAGCACCTGTGCCATCTGGTGCTAGGATACTTTAACGATCAACTTTTGTGCTGCTGTCAGCTCTCACACCAGCTCTAGGTCTTGAATGAACAAGTCCTTCCTTGCTGCAATTATGTAAACATAAGACAAAATTCAGTCCTGACACTGTTCAGCTACCTTTGCAAAAAGTGAAACAAAATAATTTTAAGTCACCTTTAAGTGACAGAATCCCTGGGGAAAACAAAACTTCTAGAGAGAAAACCAAATACAATCTTAGCACAGCCACCTTCATTTCAAGATTATCTTAAAAGCCTATAGTGTCAAACATACTTTACTATATGTGTTATATATGTTTTTCACTTTTTTTAAAAACATGCAGTAGTTGCGGTTACAAACATTATAGCAAATTTCGGTGTCTAGGCAAACAGTGGAAATAAAATTAAAAAAAGAACTAAGTTCAAATACACAAGTTTTATGCTAGAAAAAACCCTTTAGTTTAACATACACTACAATGAACGTGAAACTTACTCCATCGGCGCAGGACGCGGGACGCCTGGAGATTGACGAGGGACTTCTATAGACCGATTTTTACTTGGCGGGTGATGTTTGTTTGGATAAACGATGGGAGACTTACAAATCTCATTCTTGGGTAACGTGATACTAACCTCACTGACGCGGGACACGGGACGCCAGGGGACTGATGTGGTACTCTTGTGGATAAACCTTCATTTGGCAGGTGACCTTTTTTGATACATGACAAAGATTTACTGGGTTACGTCTACCTACGTTCTTGGAATACATTGCTTTGGGGAAGAAACATAACCTAGAAATAGTAAAATTTGAGTCTATTAGCCACAATTGACATAGTGACAGGGATCTGGGCGAATGTTATCCACACAACTTTTGTATTGAAGACAGCCTTGAAAATGTCGCAAATCACAACAAAACACGTGTCGGCTGTACCATTGCTGCAACAACTAGGCAATAGGGGTGAAGATTTACATGCTGAACAAAGTGCTATGTGTTTTCTTATTTTGTATATTAAATAACTTTCTTGACTGTTTATAGTCAAATATATACTTATCCTGGTTGTGCTCTGTCATTGTTTTTGTAATATGGTTTATATATAGAGGATTCTGTATATGATAACTAGCACTGTGGGTGGCACAGAGGTGCTGGCTGTTATTGAGTATCCACTGCCATCATACACTACAATATGTCTAAATATGTGTTTTTCACTTAATAAAAAATATGCTGTTGTCATGAATAGCGAAGTCAACGTGACCTCTGGTGTCGTCACAAAAAAAAAATACCATGCAAAAGTGGCTTTCTTATAAAATAAAATGGAAAAGGGAAGTTTAAACATCACATCAGTAAACTCAGATTGTCAATCATTCTATACAATACATGTATATATGTGTTTTACACTTTTAAAAAAATGCCGGGTCTTCATGATGTATCTGCAGCAACTGAAACGATGTTTCAAAGAATAAAAAACCTTAAAAATATAGTTATTAATACACTAAAACAAATGAGAAGGAGAAGGACGGATAATGTTGTTCCTTATACATCTCTTTTGTATAATATGCAAATATAAAAAACATCTGAATACCCTTACAAATTCACTGATAAAGCAATAGTTACAGGGCTGTTATAGTTATCAAACAGAATTTAAAAAACTTTAGATATTCACTGGAAAAAACAAAGATTACACGGACGTTATAGTTAGGAAGTAGAATAAAAAAACATGGAAATTCACTAAAAGAAGCAAAGGTTACAGGAACGTCATAGTAAAGCTCACAATTCACTCATACAAAACCAGAGAAATTCAGCAGTTATAGTTACCTGAGCTAACTACCTCTTAAACCTCGCAATGCACTGCTTATGACCTCAGACATTTAATATCACTTATGACATGGTCAGTGGCATCACAGATGATATCACTAATGACCTCAAATTACATCTCTCATGACAAAACAGAGGATATCATCAACAGAATAACTCCCACTCACACCTATATAAAACATCTCATATATATATATATATACACAGACCTACACACAACCTCTCAAAACTCATTCAGAAACCCATACAAGTACTCAAACAGCCACTCACTCATCCATAGAACTACTCACCCTCTCACTCACTCATACAGCCACTCACACAACCACACACTTACCCATACATCCTCTTAACCCAGCCCCTTACTCATCTATACATGCATTCACACACTCACTCACACAGCCATAGAACCACTTACATACCCATTCACACATCTATACAAGCATTATCAGATTTGCATACTCACCTATACAGGCATTCACATAGACAGTCACTCTCCAATACAGCCGTTCACACACCACCTTACTCAACCAATCACCAATTCAAACAGCCACCCACTCACTCATAAAGCCACTCACACATGTAGTCACTCACTCACCCATACAGCCACTTACACACAGTCACTCACTCATATTATTAGTCAGGTATCCACTCACTCGACCATACAGTCACTCACTCACACACCGACTCACCCACCCATTCGGTCATTCACCCATACAGCCACTGACACACTAACTCACTCATCAATACAGCCACTTACATAATATATGTTAGCAGTAGTATCACTCATCAGGTAACCATAAGTGGTGAATTTCTCTTATTTTGTATGAGTGACATGCAAGCCTAACTATAATGTACCTTTAACTTTTGTTATTTTATGTGAAACTATATTCATATAAATATTGTTATTAAAAAGCTGATTTTGATTTGCCAATAAGTTTGGTGTAGTTTGACAAATGTTCACGACATTTCCAAAACTAATATGCTACTCACTTCAGCTGCTGTGTTGAAAGTTTTGGGGTGATCCATCAAGCGTGGGCTGAGAAAAAGGGGGGTCCCTTAATGTTTTTTCTCCATGTTAATTTGTATAGCAAACTTCAGACACAGCTACAGCCCGAACTGCTGAATGGAATGACGCCACATTTTGCAAAGAGGTAGCTCTTTGTTCAGAAAGCACTCTTTTTGTTGAATGGTGGAAATCCGTTCAGTAGATCCTGATAAATTGAAAGATTTCTCAGATATTGCGGCCTCTGAGGTTCCGTGAACACTTCCAATCTCGTGCCTGAGATCTGATTGGCTGCCAACACTTCAAACCAAGTGTTGCCAGCCAACTAGTGACTCAGTTCAATTGAGTTACAAGAAAAAGCATTAAAAAAGAAAAGGGGGCATGGTAGTAACCCCCACCCCCTGGTCTTTTTGGGGAATCACACAAGGACCCCTGTAAGGTTCAAAAAGTATTATTAATTAATTATTGGGCAGGATTTGCGGAGGATCCACGAATCCCACTGACAATTTGAAAAAAACAAAGCTCAGAATCCCGTGCTTTGTTTAATTAGGCCCCGGATGGGCAAGGACCCAGTGGCAATTTGATTTGATAATGCAGGGGCTGAAGGGGCCCCATCAGCCCAGGGGACCATCACCTCCCCGTGGCTATATACATATTAAAATGTCTGGGGGATCCAACCCTCCCAGGCAGCTCGGGGAACTGCCACCTCCCCTGGGCTAATGTACTGAAGTACGTGGGTAACACAGCCTACCTGCAGCCCCAGGCCAGCCATCTCCCTGGGGCACAAATGAAGTCCATTGTGGACCACCAGCCCCGGCGACCAACCCCTCTCTGGGGCTGCAGTTTAGATGGGATTAGGGCCCCCCTCCAGGAGCCCTTAATGGCTCCGACCCAGGGTTGGCTCCAGCGATGTCCCAGGGTGCCCAACCTAGGGAAATTGCAGTTTGCTATGGCTTGGGGGAAGCACTTTCAAACTCTGTTCTGCTTCATGGAAGCAAGAGCATGAAAAATGCTCTTGCTTCCTAGAAGCAGAGCAGAATTGCTTTTGGGAAGAGAAATCTGCATGTTAGCAACTCCCTCTGCCCAAAAGCAATGCTGGCTCCTGCAGGGAATGGGGTCCCCGGGGCAACATCAACCTGGGGAGGAGGGACGTATTATTTAAAACAATACTTGAAGGCCTGGTCCCGGGAGATGGGGTCCCCGTGGCAAAAATTAGCCCAGAGAAGAAGGGGGCATTAACCAATATATATATATATTTTCACATGTAGTAGAAGTTGCTACCCAAACATGGCGCTCAGCGCGGCCCCCCCAGTGTAACATCACGGTTGAGCTGCGGATCTACCTTAAATAAATAAATTAATGTTTTATAATTAAAGAGGTACTGTAACAGTCGTGAAGTCATTTATAGAGTTACTGAGAGTGAAGTATATAATCATATTCATATTGTCTGAGTTAGAAAGCATTTTAAAATATATAAATTAAAAAAGAAATTTAAAACATTTAAATGTGTTTCTGTTCATTGAATTCTTGCTTTTGTTTTGTGGATTCATGATGGATTTGTGAATCCAGCAAATGTTTATGAAGAGCATATTTGTTAAAAATATATACTTTTCACTGTTGGGTTATAGGAAGAGTCTACTACGAGTCTTTGTGTTCATTCCACGTTTGTTGCAGCTACATGTAAGTGTGGATGCACAGCTTGAGGTTGTTGAGAAACACCCTGTTCCCTTCATCTGTCAAGTGAAGTACAGAAACAATGTACAAGTCATACATCTCAAAACATAGGTTGTTGTAGATACAGCCCACGCTATGGTTTCTTTTCAGTACTGTACCAGGTGTATAAGCAATATGTTTTTAAAATCTATTTTTGTTAAGTAGTAGACTTTATATAAGTGAAAGAAAATATTACTACTGCACTTTTGTTATCTTTATACAACCCATTTGGTTGTTTTTCTCCCACTGTTCAATGATGATATCATGTTCGAATCACCATGTATGGTGAAGTTATATGAAATCTGAGAACAGTAAAAAAGGGAAAACTATGCTGCTATATAATTATAATACAATTTTTTAAATGTAATACTAATGTTTGTTTTCATAACATGCTCACAATTTCTTTTTCTTTTTCTTCTCAATAGCAGTCCCAGAAATCTTTCTTAGGCAGATGTCGTGGAAGCACTTCAACGCACAGTTCCATTCCTTGCTGCTCTGTATAATAATAAGAAAATAATCCATGCAGCTTCCTCTACATATATTTACTGAGGATACAATGGGAAACAGCCATAGTCTAGCACTTATAGGTTGCTTTAAATGTGTTATTTCATCTCTACAAGACACTAAAACACTCATTGAGGTGTCTAGAAGGATGCTAATACTAATAAGAGTGGCATGCGAGGAGACACTATTTCATTTTAGGTCATGTCTGGCACTGTGAGTTTTATCTCTCTAATGAAACAGGAGAAAAATGGAAAGTTTAAAACATAATATGGACTAGTTTAACCTGTAAACTAGTCCATATATTTCTTATCAAAGATACACTGGAAGTGGCCTGTATATAATGATGTCTTCTTCAAACTGAACAGCAACTGAACAGCAAAACACACAAGATGATGGACGGAATGTTGCACAATGGCAAAACATTCACCCCCAGGCACAGATCTGGATTTAATCCAACGTTATTTTGCTCTCCAAGCCACCCCAGGTCAAACATGGCCATATGCAAATCTTTATTGGCCCTGTGCCTCATGGGATCAGTCCAGCCCGAACTGCCAAGCCATGTCTTCCCTGGACCGGAATCAAGCATCCTAGGACTGGTTTCTGGCTATCAGCCATCTTTAGCCAGGATAGCTTGACTCCAGTGGAGTAGTGAACACGGAACCTTTCCCACTTAGGGTGAACAGCAAAACACACAAGGTGAAGGACGGAATGTTGCACAATGGCAAAACATTCACCCCCAGTAACAGATCTGGGTTTAATCCATCGTTATTTTACTCACCAAGCCACCCCAGTTCAAACTTGGCCATATGCAAATCAGTCTTGACCCTGTGCCTCATGGTCTTCCCTGGACTGGAATCAAGCATCCTAGGACAGGTTTCTGGCTATCAGCCGTCTTCAGCCAGGATAGCTTGACTCCAGTGGCGTAGTGAAAGCATATACTTTAAAGCTTCAAGGTGTGACTGCTACCATTTCTCATGTCTGTTTTTACTCCTACATATACTCTGATGTGTGCCCAGCACCTTATGACCTTACCTTAAAAACTATACAGTTTCTCATTAGCTGTAGACAAATATTGTCCAAATTACTTCAGCATTCCATCCCACAATCACAGATCTCTTAGCTATACAGGCCTTAAAGTAGGACTTGAACACACAGTTTCATATCTGCGGGCTCTCTATAATAAACAGAAAGTGAAACATGCACCTTCTTCTAAACACATTTAGAGAGCCTACTGTTGTATGGCATTTTAGGATCCAAGCAAAAATTCCCGATTCAAGCCCTTATATAGGTACAATTCACATTGCCCTAATATAGGCATAGAAATCATACTCATTTTAGACATAGCCCATGCAGTCCAAATACAGGCATGACTACTTCCACCCGTACCAAAACGTCACAACCATTTCTTGGAAAATCAGCTTAAGCAGTCAGGTACCTCCCCTTGCTTGAATATTCATTTGTCCAAGAACTCATGGACTTTACAAAGAAGTACTATTCCCTTGGCGTTCTTTACTGACGTTATTTTGCCCGACTTTACGTCAAACTAGGCACCTTCAAGGTATAAATATGCCTTCACTTGCTCTAGCAAGACACTGTGGTTCGGAGCAGCTCGACTATCTACTTGCCCGACGCATTTCACTGCATCAAGTGCCGAAGGAAGCCGACCCTCCAGCTGACGCACTGATCGAGAAGCTGTCCTTTCTCTCGCTGAGAATCCAGCTCCAGTATTTCCAAGCTCCACTTTCGGGGTGTTGGGAAATCGGGTCCCAAGACAGTGATACGAGAACTCCTTCATTCTAAACTAAGGTATGGAGCTGATTAGACCCTAAGAGAAATCTTGGATAGATTCTTGGCAAAGAAAACCAAACCTATGCTACACAAATACTTACTCCCTCCTGCGTACTAGACTTAGGTTAGGTACATTGGGGTAGGCGTATTTTAGATAGCACTAGTTGAGTATTTTAGACTGTGTATGTATGTATGTACTTTCATATGGCTTAGAAACCATACAATGCTTTTACAGTATTATTTTATAATTCTATTCTTGCTGTACGCATTATAATTTGCAGCCTGCATTACGATTGTGGCAGTTCACTTTACTTGCATGAGAAAGAAGACTGTTCAATAAATCCTTTTATTGAAAACGCCCATCTCTCTATTTCTCTGCACCTCTGTTGAAACGAAGCATGCACGATTGACTGGGGTAAAATATTTATCTATTGATTCCACGACTCTGAAGATATGTTTATTCTTTGGGAAACAAACTTGTCATGTTCATGCGGTTGTCAGAAACGAATCCCTTCTTGTGTATTCGAGAAAGTTTCTAGTGACCTATGAGCTAACTGGCACTCACTATTAAGTTTAGTTTTTTCTATAGAGACCTAGCCGACATCAGTCCTATGTCTAAACTATAGGATATACTATTCCAATGCGCAGAGCCTATTGGGAATATAGGAACTACACTACAATACGGTCTCAAACAAAGGAATCTAGGGCCAGATGTAGGTAGCCCAATACCGGTCGGTAACGGCCGTAATTCGGTAATTTCGGCCGTTACCGACCGGTATTTAGGGTTTGAGATGTAGGAGGCAGGTTTAAGGATTCGGTAATTTACCGAACGGTAATTTAAATACCGATTCGGTAAATTACCAAATCCTTAATGTAGGGAGTTCTCAAGTGAGTGCATTTTTCATTTAAGGATTTGTTATTTACCACCAACTACAAGTTGGTGGTAAATTCGGAATACCTTTCAAAAAGCAAATATTTGCTTTTTTAAAAGTGCCTTGTGGCAGACATACATGCCCATAGGGCATGTATGTGTGCCACATGTGCACCCATGCACTATTCAGGGGGGCAACAGGGTGTCAATGTGACACCCTGTCACCCTTGAAAATGTTCCCCCTATTACCGATTCGGTATTTACCGAATCGGTAATTGTGAATGGCTTCCCATTCATTCCTATGGGCCTCCAGGCCCATGGGAATGAATGGGAATTACCGAATTGATAAATACCGATTCTTAAATACCGAATATTACCGATTCGGTAATATTTACCGAATTTTTATATACATACCATTTACCGATTCTGAAATACCGAATCGGTAAAATTCGGTATTTTAGAATCGGTAAATTTAGGTTACCTACATATGTCCCTAGTGCCTATAGCCTACTTTATATGTGTCAAGTAACCATTAATACACACTGACACACTTATTGAGAACTCTGGAAGCATGCTGACACTAATAAGAATGACATGGCAGGAGTTGCACTTTCATTTTGGGTTATGTCTGCCACTGGCAGCTCCGACTCACTAATTAAACTTATCGACAAATTGTACATGTGAAAAATGATCTCAAGTCTATTAACCACTATCATAGTCCATTTAACCGTCTGAAAAGTTAGATTGCATGGAGACTGCACATAATGATATGAGTGCTAGAAACTGAAAACATATTCTTTTATATTTGACTGTCTGGTTGCTACCACCTCTCAAATATATTGTACTACTACATGTAGTATCAGACATGTGGTGTTCCTACTGATTGTAGTTGGAAATTCAATGGTTTATGAAACCCCAGAGCAAATATTGGCAGAGCTATTTCATCTTTCAGTCCAAGAATCATACATCTCCTCTCTAAGCAAGCTTGTGAAAGCACTTAGGGCCAGATGTAGGTAGGGTTTTACCGGTCGGTAACGGCCGAATTCGGCCGTTACCAACCGGTATTTGGCATTTGATATGTAGGGGCAGGTAAACAGGGAAAATCGGTAATTTTACCGATTCGGTAAATATACCGGTCGGTAAATTTACCGACCGGTATATTTACAGAATCGGTAAAATTGATATGTAGGTGGGACTCTTCTGAGTCCCACAAGGCCTACAAAATCGGTATTTTACCATCAAATTGTATTTGAAGTTAAAATACCGATTCAGGTGTGCATGCACATGTGTGCATGCACACCTGTGCCATATGACAGGCAGACCTGCCCTTAGGGCAGGTATGCCTGCCATATGGCCCCTGAACCTTTTGTGGGGGTGCTAGAGGGTGTCAAAGTGACACCCCCTGCACCCTTGTCAAAATCGGTATTTACCGAATCGGTAAATACCGACCGGTAATGCCCCATTCATTCCTATGGGCTTCAAAGCCCATAGGAATGAATGGAGCATTACCGGTCGGTATTTACCGAATCGGTAAATACCGATTCTTAACGATTCGGTAAATGGAACATCTGGATGTTCCTACATACCCCCACTTCTTATTTACCGATTCTTAATTACCGAATCGGTAAAATTCGGTAATTAAGAATCGGTAAATAAGTTTTACCTACATCTGGCCCTTAGTCACAAATCTTCATATCCCACTACCTTATATATTAAGCAGAACGTCATACATGTAGCTTTTTCTAAAAACATTTACTGAGTATGCTCTGTGAAAAAGAGTTAGTTTACTGCCTAGAGACTACCTTTCATGTGATACCTCACCCCTAAAACACATTGACACACTCTTTGGGTTCTCAAGAGAGATACTGACAGTAATAGCAGTGTCTAAGATGTCTTATTTTTCATTTTGAGTTAGGCCTGACACTCTCTGCTCTCTGTCACTTATCAGTCGTCGACAAATCTGAGGTTTAAAACATGTTCCCAAGTCTACCAGTAGTTTATATAATTTGAGAAAGGTACAGTGTAAATAGGTTATAATTATATATCGTATAAAGTGGGGATTTAGCACTCTTTGAAAAAGACTACAGCCCTAATTGCTAAACGGAATTGCACCAAATTTGGCAGACAGCTAGATTTGGTTACACAGATCACGCTTTCACTTATTTGATGTATATTCACTAAGTAGCTTTAGAGATACTAAGGATTAAAAACATATATATATATATATATATATATATATATATAGCAACCCCGAAAATTCACGGATCCACCTGCGGAGGATCTGGAGGGGAAAGAAAGGCCTGAATGGCTGGCCACAGCTTCAAAGTAAAGTTGCAGCTATCATTTCTTTTTCCTCGCATCATCCCAGTGTGCGGAAAGAAGACACAAAGAAAGGGTCACAATATAGATATCCTGCTCCCAGAGGTTATTTAGGGGGTCCCTAACAACCCATCATGACTCCAACATTGCTTTTTTTGTTTTTCTGTATTAACCTTTAGATCCTCAGGCCCTTCAACTATTTAGGACCCAATTGGAAAAACATATAGAAATTCACTGAAGAAAGGCAAAGATTCAGCGTCATTATAGTTAAGCTAATATTTTACCCAATCAACCCATAGAAAATCAGCAGTTATACTTATAGTTAAACTTATCTGAAGAAACTATAACTCATGCCATGAAGTGACTTAAAACAATAGAACTTAAGGCATAGTTTTTTAACATACGTCTAACTATAAGTATAGCTATAACTAATGAATTTTAATAGTTTAATGTAAAGGCAAGCATGGTAAAGGCAAATGTATGGTAAAGACTTGCTTGGTAAAGGAAATGTGTGGTAAAGGCATTGCATGGGAAATGACGTGTGGTAAAGGCACGTATGGTAAATGCATGCGTTGCACTGACATACACTCACAGATGTTCAGTCTCTGAAGTTCACTCTGCAGTTATCATTGCCCATTCACTGTCTCATGTGGTGTGGAAGAAAGGTGCTGCAGTGTCCAGCTTTGCTCATATCTGACATTTGATAACTCTGCAGGACACAGCTCTGAAAATAAGGCATGAGCACACTGATGAAGAGGACACTGGCTGCTGCTCTGAGGCAGCACATGTAAATCATAATGCAGGAGTATTTCTCCTTTGCTTGTGCAGGCTGGAATCCTCAGAATTTAAATGAAAGCACCTTTTGAGGTTGCAGAGCTGGAAAGAGGAAAAAGATGGGCTCTGTGAAGGCAAGAGCAAAGGGTGGGGTCTTGAAATAGAAACAGAATTAAATGTAATCCTATGTAGTGTGACAGAAAAATGAAACATCTTTAAACCCTGTGGCCATCAAGAAGCTAGTCCAAGGGTCCTCAAAGTTAAAAAAAATGAACATGTGCAAAATCCCAGCTGAATAAGAAGATCAGATTGTAGTATGAAATTACAGCATTTAAGGTGAAAAGTGAAACAATCTTACTGATGCTGGAATTGAGAATACAGCAGATGCATGGTGAAATTGTTTCAGAATTTAAAGGAAATATATTGTACTTTACATGAAGTACCAAGGTTCTGAAAGGTATTGGTATTTGATATCGTGCAATTTGGGAACTAAGTCTCCACAAACAGACATAAATATACCTGGTATAATCTTGTGCGATTATGTGAAAGAACTAAATGCACCCTATACTGCTGATAGTAGTTCACTCTGAAACTTGAATGTTTCATGATACTGGATTGTAAAAATATGTAAATCGCTCTAGTAAATCAAATGCCCAATGTTGTGATAAGTTTTCCATGATAATTTTAATACATAATATTCAAGAGTAGGTGAAAATTCTTCTTGCCTGGTTCAACTAATGTTTTTAGTTATGTTATGCATGCCTGATGGTTCATTATTTAGTATTGCAAACATATGACACAAAAACAAAAGGAAAAACATTCCACCACTTAGGGGGCGATTCCGATTTCGGTCGGAAGGGCTCTGAACGATGGTCGGAGCCCTTCCGACCGAACCGGAATGTGTGGGCCGGATTCCTTTCCGACCGAGCCATTCTGATGGGCTCGGTCGAAAAGGAATCCGACTTGGATTTCCGGATTGCGGACGACAGAGCCTGTCTGCAGTCGAGAAATCCCTCAGTACTCCCCCGGTCGCCTCTTTATGACCCAGGGAGTACAATGGCAGCTTTTCACTGCCTTTTCGTGCCGGTGTATCCTCCACGAAAAGGCATTTGGAAACCGTCTCTCGGGGCCCCCAGCAGGGCCCCCATGGGTGTGAGGCTGCTGGATGGTGGCTTGGGGGTACCTATGGTGCCCCTCAGTTGATCGCTGCACCCAGTGTCAGGCAGCTTGGTGTGCCGGCCACAGGGTACAGGGATGGACAGCACCCCTGCTTTCAACAATGCAGGCTTGCATTCCACTCGGAATGCATTCCTGTATTGGTAATTATACGAAAGCGAACGAACCCTGTGCTGTAACCGACGACAGCAAGTCGGTCGATTACAGCTCCTGGCCGATGTCGGACGGACTCATGTCCGTCCGACATCAGAACTGACCGCTCAATTGTGATGACCATATTCTTGTAATAAGCAGTCCAGCAAAAAATTAAAAAAAAATACATATTATGGCATATGCCATTATTTTTTAAAATGCTGTACAGTATAAGCATTTTATAAGCCATTGAAATGTTACATGATCATACAGAAAAATAAGATCAAAGGCAGAGTTCTTTAATATGGTGATGGAATTCTGAAGTGAGGTTCTATATACTCATCATGTACAACAGGGGGATACTTTTCTACTGTGCAATACAGGGCCACACAATTACCTTTCCCACAAGCCACATAAATCCTTGGTGTGGACCTGTTTTATATGAAAGTGAATGCATTTTTGAGCATATGAAGAACCTTTCTATGTAAGTACAACAATGAAACATGGCAACGTCTTTAAAAATGTTTTTTATTCCTTTAATTTATTTAATCACAGGAGTGATCATTGCGCTGCTGTATTTATTCATTTTACAGAACATAAAGTTCCAGTGCCATCTCCATTGGAAGCTATAGACAGTAAACAGTTTTTATCTACATACTGTTTAACTTCTTGAACCATTTTGCTAGAGGTTGCAAAAGCAGTTCCAGGGATCGAAAGCAAGTCAGTGCTTTGTGGTTGATGGTCCCTGGTGCAATAGTCCTCTGCTGTTCTGATCATCAATCAACTCAACAGTTCCGACTGCCTCAATATGTTCAATGTGTTCTCTTACAGAGGAGGTCTGGAACTGATGGAGCACTCTGTCCAGCAACAGCACAGAGCACATACATTTGTCAGTATTTCTGTCAAATCCTTTGAGGCAGCTCCAAAGTCACATACTGTAGTCAAACATTTATTTTGTCTCTAACCATGGGGGAAAGAATGAAGGAGCCCTGTTTGGCTGGGAGTGTGTATGACGCTGTAGCATGTGGTAGGTATTGTTCTGAACCGCCCTTGGCTGTTGTCCAGTCTGTCTTTGCTAGCGTCATCCTTCCTTCCTTCTCAACACATGTTATCCTATAAATCCCAGACACTGGTAAGCACAGGATTCAGAAACTGCTACCCAAACCATAATGAAGCCTGCAAGTGTCATCTTGCTCCTTGTCATCCTCCTTGGGCTCCGGGACATGCTTCCAGTGGTTGATGGTGAGTAGTCAGGGATGAGGTTCTCAGGATCAATTCATTTCTGGGGAATACCTGCAGAACAACCTGAATAGTCTTGCATTGTGTGAGAGACACACTACAGTGACAGATAAGTCTGTATGAAATTGATTTAGGCAAAGTGTGTATTTGTTTATTGTTAGGAAGAGTTTGAGTTGAAAGAGTGAGTGTAAGTTGCAAGTGGGTATAAGCTACATTCATTAAATTGTTTTCCCTCAGGGGCTGTAAAATGTCTATGATACTGGAGGAAGACTCTCTCACTCAAAGGTCTTTGTATGTTGATTAGTTGCCAGGTCTCAGGTCTCAGGGGGCCCTCTTCACATGTTGTGGTGGGAAAAGTAGAGACATTGCTTTCCTTTATGCCAACGATATGGCTTTGTCCTACATTTTGACTTTGGAGGCTCTAGACTCTTCCAAATCTAGGGTGTCACATATAGAGGCAGCCCTCAATAAAACTGTAAGTGCCAAAGCTGTAAACCAAATCACCAACACTGCAACAAGCCCTAAACAAGCCCTAAACCCACTCCTGCATCAAAAATAGAAGACCTAAGGGCATTGTTGTGTCACTTTCCCTCCTATGAGCGAAATTCTCACTCAAGAGAAGAAGTGTTCAGCATGAACCAAATGTAATTATTTTGCAAAAGTATGTCACTTGTCCTACTGCACCATAGCTTCTTCAATAAAAGCAGTAAACATTGTTTCATCTGTATCCTTGACCTTAGAAATAAAGACATGAATGACAATCAAGAGAATGATGGAGCAGTAAGTGTTTTCCACACCACGAAATAAGGAAAAAAAACAGTTAACCTTAATCCTGAAGTCATGTACCTATAGTTAAAAAGATAATAATAGCTTTTATTGATACTGTTGCATCAATAAATGTTATAGCAAAGGATTAACGTTAGTTCCCTCAAACCTCTAACCAAACGAAAGCCTACTAAAGTCAAGATGTAGGCTTGCAGCAACATTTTTTTTTATCTATGTGGTATCTTTACAACCAACCTGACTCACAGGTAGTCTGTAGTGACAACAATGTATCACTCAAAAGTATCAGGTACCTTGATAAGCTGGCAAACAGCAGTTTAATAAGAATCACATAGAGCATCCAAGCAAATGATTTAGACAGCCCATTTACAGAAGTCGATAATCTATTCAAAGGCATAGTAAGCATAGAAGACCAAACTGTAGGGTTACCTATTTACCAGCCCATCCAACCAATGACAATGAACCAGTGATGATGACTAGGATTTCACTTAACGTCCAAAGTAGAAACTAAACATATGAAACCTGGAAAACTGATATCATAGAATGTGTTCATTTGCCCACCCTGGGGATTTCACCAATCGCCTTTGCAAAACAAAATGTATACCTCTCCACGCTAGTTTGATGATGTGTGCAAAGGTGTAGATATCTACCTACCGAATGCCTCAATCATTAGGGAATACTGTCTCACTTCAGCTATCTATGACCTGCTATCCATAGTAAATGGTTCTTGTCATACAATTATATAATTGTGAGAACGTAGTGCTGGAAGGCCTTGTTAATAAATCCATAAGGGATACTTTTGAGAAGCCGGTGGCTCTGACTGTTTTTTTTAAAAGAAAGTCTCCTAATTGCAAACATTTGAAAAAAAACAATGCCCCAAACTAAATTTTTCCCAGATCATTTCAAACAATGCTATATAATCCTCTGCCAACATATCCTCTATCCTAAAGAAGTCGGCTTTTCCCTACTTTGCCAGGCAGTTATCCTGCAGAGCATTTGGCAGTTGATCATAATGAACTAGTGGTGTGAATCTGCTAAATCGTATTATTCCTAAATTTTTTCCGGACGCCGGCCCAGTTTCAAAATGCGGTGATCAGGGTCTTGATCCATGTCCTTTTGAAATTACATGGTTCATAGTTCTTTAAGGGGCATCCATTAGCTCGTTGTCCAATCAACATCTCGTAAGTTGATGGGATAAAACTGGAGCCATATTCTTCTCCGGGCCTGGTGCCAAACAGAGGCCAAACTTATTGCAGAGATGAGGATAGGTAATATATTTTATAATTGGGGATCGCGAGCCTGCCTCTGCCCTAGGAAGGGATAAAAATACATTAAATCGTCTAGTTCTGCCATATGACCAGATGAATCGAGCCACCTCTCTCTCAATTAACCTAAACCTTTTCTGTATTGCCAGAGGAATCGTGTGAAAAATAGATAGTAATTTTGGTAACATCATCATTTTGTTCAGATTGCATCTTCCTATGATAGACAACTTTAAATGATCCCATCGTTGTAGATCGTTATTTAAATTTCCTCTTATAGGAGCCAAATTTATGTCAACAATATCATCTATCTTTGTTGTGATGTGTATTCCTAATTAAACTGCAGCCTCAACAATCCTGCTATCAGTGGAAATGATACATTTATTTGTCAACATTTTAGTTTTCATTTTGTTCAGAGCGAATCCTGAGTATATTCCAAAATTTTCGGCAATGGTTTCTACCACCAGCATTGCTCTACCAAGGTTGGCCGTTATTATTGCTACATCGTCGGCATAGGCCAATACTTTCGTATCGTAGCCATGTAGGTTTATTGGTGCTATATCTGGGGATGCCTCCAATTTCCTAAGAAAGGGGTCTATGTATAACCCAAACAACAAAGGAGATAGGGGACACCCTTGTCTGGTTCCCCTACAGATTTAAAAATTCCCAGACTTTCTGCCCATAACCTGCAGTCGCGCTGTAGGATTACAGTACAGAATCTATACTGATCTGATAAAGGAAGTCCCGAGACCATTCATTTCCAAGACCCTCCAAAGATACCCCCATGAAACCATGTCAAAAGCCTTTGCATTGAGAAAGGCCATCCCATAGGTTTCGTGAGAGCCACAGTAGCATCAAAAAGTGAAATGACTCACCTCACATGGTCAGCCATCCCTCTCCCTTGAATGAATCTATGCTGCCATACTGAAACTAAATGATGCATTACCCTTTTCAATCGAGTGGAGAGGCTCTCCGAGTAAAGCTTAGTATCGCTATTTAAGAGTGTTATAGGCCTATAGAACCTAGATTCATGGGATATTTACCTTTCTTTTAAAAAATAACAATATTTTCAGTGCCCCTCGTACCAGGTGGTGCCACCCTCTCCCTTACCTCTTTAAATAATCCAAGTAATTCCTGGGTAACTTCCTTGGCAAAAGTTTTGTAGGATTCTAATGGGACACAGTCAGTCCCTGTAGCCTTTCCCAATGGAAGAGCTTGCAAAGCTACAAGAAGTTCCTCCAGAGAAAATTCTGATCCCAAGAGAAGGCTCTCCTCCTTAGGAATCCTTATCCGAGGAGCAAACTCATCCCAGTTCTCTCGATTATAAGAGTCCCCTCCAGGTAGTACCGTATATAGCCCCCTATAGAACCCCCTAAATGCCTCCCTGATATCTGCGGTATCAGAGACTATATCTCCTTCCTTATTCATAACCTGCTTGAAATGTCCTGCACCAATTTGTTGCCTAGCCCTATCAGCTAGCAGTTGGCCGACATTCTCGATATATTCGTAACACTGTTGTCTTTTTGCAATAAATGTACCTGCTGTCTTCTCAACATTGAAATCATTTAACAAGGCCTTAGTGATAGCTATTAAATTCATAACTAAAGTAATATCGCTTCCGTTATTCACAATATGAATAAATTCTGTTTCAAGAAGGGCAAGTTTTTGATAGAACTCTTTAATCTGAGCTGCTCTTTTTTTCTGTTTAGTCAAACTATATTGAAGCATTTATCCTCTTAATGATGCTTTAAAAGCATCCCAAATCATTCCAGGAGGGGCACTATTTTTATTATCGCAAAAAAAATCTGCTTTCCATCCCTTCATATGCTCGATATACTCTTGATCTGTAAAGAGTGCTCTCTCAAAGGACCACTTCCTATGCTCCTTTCTAAGCCCGACCAGCAAAACTTCCAAAACAAGGGGATTGTGATCTGGCATCACCCTGGGAAAAAGCTCCACCCGAGCCTACTGACGTAGGGATGGTGAAATTAAAAAATGATCAAGTCAAACCGAACATGAGGTGCAGAATAATAAGTATAGCCTGGCACCTGAGCCCTCAAACTAATCCATACATCCATCAGGCTGATATCCTTGGAAAATTTTTCATTGCCTTAGATGACTTAAGTTTCTGACCTTTGCTAAATACCCCATCCCTCTATGTGTCTATCCTAGAACCATTAATATTTAAATCCCCACACACTATATACGGAGAAGGCCGTGATGGTAGCTCAATAGCCAGAAAATTCAATAGCTCAGGATCATCAAGAACTGGAACATATACGGTGCATAACGTGAACTTTCCTGTCCCGCTGCTATAGTTCATAATTATCCATCTACCGTTCATGTCTACAGCCTTTCTCCCAAGCATGAAGGCCCCAACTTAGTCGTAACATCTTGTATTGTATTGGCAAGAACTTTTAAGCCTAAAGTATTAAACAAATTACTATCATTACCAAATATGTTTGTAAAAATTTAAGATCCTCACTAATCCTCCTTCTTTTACCTCTGTCATTTAAACCACAGATATTTTTAGAGGCTATACGAATCTTAGCCATAATGATACTGTGACATCTTGTCCGAGCAAATATCCTTCCTCTTAGAGTTGTCTGTATAACAATGCTTCTGATTGACTATCAATTTTAATAAATCACAAAATTCTAATAAACACAACATTTTATGAGGCTGCATGTTGCATGCTGACTTTCCACCAAGTGACCTTTCTACAACCCCCCCTTTTCCCCTCCCTCTCCCCTTAACCCTCCCCCTATCCTTGAAAGCATCCAGACCACCCAGGTCTGTGTGATGGAGATAGCGAGAGACGACAGAGCACCTCACCTCGCCTCCTCACCTCCCTATGCACAAATCGTAATTATGGAGGTAGACCTCCAGATCCCTCTTTTTATATAGGGCCCCATAACATGACAGACGATGTGTATAGGCATGGGCAGAATTGAAACGACAGGCTTGGGGTCCGGAAATAACATTATATGAAGTCACTGGAGATGGGTAACTCTATAATATGTTCTGCATACTTGCGGACACAACATTTTAAACCCCTATTTGATCCATATATTATTCCTGCAAAAATAGCAAAGTGGGGAAGAGGGTAAGGGAGACAATGCTTCAGGTGTAAAACTTATGGCGTGGACTTGGTTCATATATTGCTACATGCATATTAATAGACCTATTGGGTGATAAATAGCGGGCTTCTTGCAGCATATATTGAAAGAAGATGTTCTGCTCTCACCCCAGCGGATGCTTCTAGGAGTAAATGAACAAATTTGGAAAACTGGAGAGGAGCTTATGAATATAGCAATGGCAGAGTTTAAACTTTGCGTAGCATCAGCCTGGCTAGATCCCTCTCCGCCAACTTTCCATCAGTGGAAAGGTTGCTTCTTACATATATTTAATCTTGAAAAAACGCTATATGATCAGAGAGGCAGGAAAAGTAGGATCAAAGTTAAAATAATCCGGAGGCCACTATCGATATGGATTGGCCAACTTGCTCCGACACAATGAATACCTAGGTTTATGTTTAATTTGGATTCTTTAATACTTTAATAATTCTTTATTATTTAATACTGTCAAACTGTTTGAATTTTGAGTATAAAGCAGTATGCACTATAATCTTTGTATTTTTGAAGATTCCGTGGTTATTCTGATAGTATCCTGCTCCCTTTTTTGTGCTTGAATATAGAGAGAAATTAAGCAAGTGTTTATAGGAAATGTTTGAATCGACAATGATTGATGAAGAAGAAATATGGTATTTCTAAACTGCAATGATTTTTCTGCTATTGTTTTTCTATAATGTTATACTTTAACTGGTGTTTTTCTTGCTGCAGTTGCATCTAATCTATGGTTTGTTAAAATGGAAAAAAAGAATTAAAAAAAAAAGAAAATGGGTCCTTATGGCTTCCTAAAGTCAATTGAAATGCTGGTTGTCACCAGCTCCTTCTGGTTCCATGATCAAGACATCACCATTTCCCCTACCCATTGTGGCCTTTACTTTTTCAAAAGATTCCACTTCAGTCCATCAAGCAAACCCAAAGTATTTAAGAACACAATGAGAGAATTATCGATTGGACTTAACAGGCAACATCAATGTCAGTGATGACATTCTGGTACACTCCAAAACACTGCAAGAAAATTAAACTTGACCTAAGTGTGGTGTTTGAGAGACTGAGGGCAAGATGTACGACCATTGTTTGTGGTCGCAAAGGGGATTTCAGCCCCTTTGCAACCTGAAAATCGGTAAGTCCAATGTACCAACCCTGTTTTACGAATCACTAATCAATTAGCGACTCGCAAGATAGGGTTAGCGACTCGCTATTAGAAAGGGGAATGTCTAGGGAGTACCTTCCTAATAGCGACTCCCAAACCTATATATAAATGTTTTGCAACCACAATTGCGGTCGCAAAACACTCACAGTTTACCACCTTTCTCAGAAGAGTGATAGGGCACTCGTAAACAGGAAGCTTGGCTTCCTAGGTATTTTAGCAGTTTATGGAAGCTTCATCAAGAATTTCTCCTCCCTGATGGGACCTAACAAAGTCAACAGCTTCGGGGCCTGGAGTGAAACTCAGCAAGCAGCATTCTAAACCGCAAAGGATGAGGGTGCTCTGTCAGCTGAGATAACTCTCAAGGGGTTTAACCCATCAAAGGATACAGAGTTATCAGTCAACAGCGGTTCATCAGGTTTGGGAGCAGTACTCTCTCGAGGCAGTTGTATGGAGCATATCCACCAGTAATCTTTGGAGTATGTGTCTTTACTCTAATTAAACACAGTTATTCCCGTTTGAAAAATAGGTGTAATCACTTCCACCTGCATCTTAATGGACATTCTTTTAGTGTCAACATTCACCACAAAAATACTAATTCTCCTGTCCTGTGGGTTATTCTCTAAACCACCACCTCAAAGTTGATTCTTGTGTTACAAGAATATTCTTTTTCTGTAATCAACTAACTAGGACTCAGAACTCCATAGACTACTTGTTGAGATATCCTTGGCCAGTAACATTACATGAGAAGAAAGATGCTGCAGAAATGAAAGAGTATTTCAGATGAGTGTCTTGTAGGCCAATGTCACTTAAAGAATTCCAAGTCAGAAACACAATGATTTTTGGGAATTTGCCATCCATGCAACTGAAAAAGGAACTGGAGACTTGTAGTACCTGACCTATATACCTGAAAGCCAGAAGCACACTGCAAACTCACTAGTTGCTATACAATGTAAGACATAAGCTAGCAGTTTTGTTGGTGGCTGGCATGCACCCACTCATTCCCTGATCCAGTGAGTTGTGAGAAGCAAAAGAAAAGAGGAAAGTCTGGCTTCCCAGCTAAGACTGAATTGTGGCGAACACAGTGGGACGTTTGTCGTCATTGCCAAGTGTCTTGTGTTCCCAATTTGCCATGTCCCATTACTGAATAAATCCCACTGTATCCATGGCGATATCCAATGCAGACTTTAAGACTCTTCAGGATGGTCATCATCGTCTTGTGGTCATTGGCTAAGTATCATGAGGTAGATGTTGTGCAATCCATATTAGCAGAAGAGCTGATTCAAAAGAATGGGAGAATATCAAGCCTAGCCACAAGGGATGAAAAAGCTAAAAACTGAAAAAGGGCTCACATTTGAAAGGCAAGATTTATCAAGGTACCTTGCCTCTTCATAAATCAAGTATTTCATGATAATTGCTTGATGGCCACAGGCAAATGTGGAAGTTAAACACTTCTTTAAGACTCATTGCAAGGCCATATACATTTCTCACATTGTGGAACAGAGCAAACAGTGGGCCCTCTTTGTCTTTGTCTTCCTTAGATGAATAGATTGGTCCCACGTACCACAATCAGGTAACATGTGGGGTCAATGAACACTCTACTTCTAAAAGCACGGCTAAGAATTCTACAATTCGCACAGAAGATCTAGTGTTTGCCTTACTGGTAGCAAGTTTTGAAGTAGGCCAGTACAAAGATATCAAAATAAAATGTATACAAATACAGCTGAGAAAAGTACACAGAAAATAACACATAGTGCATCATATTTCAAGAAGTTCAAGAGTAAGGTGCAAGAGGAAAATAAGTGTTCAAAACATGCTGTGATCTGAATACATTTTGGCTGTCCTCCAGGAGATTATGAAAAACAGATAATCAAACAATAGGATTCTATCAAAGGGTGTCTTAATTTATATTTTATTTTCAATATGCAATGTGGAATAAATTCGGTGTGTGTAGCTGGTCTTTGTGGATGACAGAGACAAGCACTATGTGTTTTTAAAATACCCCTCACACACTATGATTCCCATAGTGTCATGCTTCATCATTGGGGTCTCTCCGTCCCTCTACGGGGCGGGGCGTGCTACGACCCACGAACTACGTGGGAGCACTTTTTATTTTGAAAATAAACTATGTGTGGTGTGACAAATGTGTGAGTGGTAAGGGTTGTAGGGATTTAAGTGCAAGATATGAAAAATTAAAACATTTCCTGGCTAGTAGAAAAATGATTTATTCGCTTCTCTAGCTGGAAATATTAAAAAGGGGTTGTGGTAGGGCTATATAGTGTGCCCTACTTGGTCGACATGTTTCGTAAGCAATCCCCCACTGCTTTACTCATCAGGACCTCTATTAATCCCTACTGTACTCAGGAGCCGTTCATGGTTTGCAGTGTGATGTGCTAGGTTAAAAACTTTTGAAGTTTGCCTGTAACATATCCTAAGACGTGTGCTCGAAGCTCATAGGTTGAGTGGAGTTGAAATCCTCTGAACCTGTATCGCTGGTTTTGTTGCAAACAGCAGTATTTGTTTTGTCACTGAATATTTATATGCTTGATTATCCCTTGGTGCGAGTTAGGAGTTATGTTTGATTTCTGCTGATGGCAATGGCATTCCCTGTATTTTGTCATAAATGCAGCACTGCACTGTTGAGCACTCACTGTTTGTGTGTTTAATCTTCTTCCCTTTGCTTCATTTGTATTTATGGAAGATATCCTAATCCTCCACTTCCGGTACAAATACCAGGAGTTGTCTCAGCATCTGCCCTCTGTTGAAGTTGCTACCAGCCTGCTAAGGTAGTAAGCTTGCCTTCTGCACACAAGCTCTGCTATTGTTGTGGTCAAAGCACAGTCAGCACATGTGCTGAGGTCAGGGGGGCTTAGCATGAAGCTCAGCAGAAGTGCAGAAGTGTTGCACACCTTCAGGGCCTCCTAATTCCAGACCACCCGGAAGACCACCCGGAAGACTCTGACAGACTTGGTATGGTGAGGAAAATTGTACAGTGTCCAGGAAAATTATAACTAATAGAAAGAAGGGAAATCAAGGCGGACCCGGGAATGACCCAGGAATGATGTCTGAAAAGCTCAGATGGCACTTGTCGTACATGGAGATACCCCTAGCAGGAAGGACCATATGGGCAGGGTGCATATACGTATGATAGTCAAATGAACAGCACATTCGGGGAGTAAGTTACATGATAGCGACTAACAGGGGACATGTCTCCCCTGACATCTGTATTTCAGCCTGGCACACAAAGGGGGCAGAGTCAAAGGCTGGAAGCAAGATCATAGGACCATAGCAGACCTATTCAGCAAAGTAACAATCACAGGAATGTAAACAAATGTATGCTATGGAGGAACAAGAGGAAATATTACTACAGGAAACATTGGATACAACACCTCCTGAACAAAGCAGCAGTGACCAACCTGGGTTTCATAAATTCATCACCATCCACTTGGTTAACAAAGGACTGAATTTTGATATTTACCTGTTAGTCAGCAGCACACAAGACCATTACCAAACAGTTAGGCTACCTGGACAAGTGCTAGCAATTCTAGATATGGAAATTTGCTAAGAGACATGGGCACATGAGTGGAGGAGAGTTATAACTCGCAATAAGACAGTGGCTTACAGTATCTTCGAAATAAAATCATGATACGGCAGTACAATACACCAGATAAAATACACAGGGTGTTCCTGGGAAGCCCAAGTCCATGTTGGAGAGGACGAGAACCTACATACACAACTGGTGGAATTGACCATAGGTGTAAATATAGGTGAAATAAGACCTGGCCGCCATAGGATATAAGGGGATTCCTAAATTCAAGAGACGCAACTGCCAGTATTGGGAATTATGCCTAAAACAAGGGAAGCAGTGAATGGAGGAGTTGGAAACTACTAGATACCATGGGGCAAGACTGGGGAGAAGTAACATGCCCACCCAGGCATCAGGCTTTACACCTGTTTGACACCTACGGCACACACAAAGATGAAGGAGAAAGGACTAAGATAAGGGGAGGGGTGGGAAGGATTAGATTAGATGGAAGAACATTAATTTATTTTATATGGAAAATATTTGCACAAGACATTCAATATCACTCGGGATAAAGGAAAAGTGAGGAGTGGTGACTACTCTCATGATTGTAAAGATGAAGTAAGAAATGAAATGTTGATTCCACTGTACTTGTTACATTGGCTACAAAAAGTACAAATAAAAAAGTGTTGAATTATAAGGCATTCCACAAATATAATATTGCATTGCACTCTTTGAACTTGTGACAGGGGTTTTTTCGAGCTGAGACTGAGACACATGTATGTTGTGATATACACATCTCTTCAATTACTACGCTAGTAATTTCAATTAGTGTAGGAAATGAATGTTTCTCTTTTGGAAGGAGGTGTATAGGATGTTTTGCTACTAAAAAGGTATGTGTGAGGACATTGGGCAGTTTTCTAGTGAAGTTCCCATTTGGTGATTTTGTTCTTGGTGGTGATTCTTGATTTGCGTCATCGACTCATCTGATATGTGGTAAATGTTGTTTTACTTACAGCAGCGAAGCCTGGTAAGTGCCCAAAGTCTCCCTGCTCGTTGTCCTCTCCTACTTCCTGGCGCTGCAAATCGGACGAAGCGTGCACTGGATCCCAGAAGTGCTGCTATATCAAATGTGGCTTTAAATGTACTGAAGCTGTGAACAAGGTAGAGTACTAGTAAAGGTTTGTCTATGAACAGAACAAAAATTACAGCTTGTTATAGAATGTGTTGATGTGCACACCCTTGAGACCTGTTTGCAAGATGCAGACCATGCTTGGATTCGGATGGTCCAGTATCCGACCTTTAAACGTTCCAAGTTGTAACAACAATGTATTCGTAATTTTAGCCCTGTCGTAGGTTCTGGGAAAAACATAAACATTGTACATGTATTGCTCAAATGCACACTTTATCATTCCAAACAAGTTGTCCGTGGTTGCCAGGTGTGGGGCTGTTCTTAGAGGGAATCAAAATGCGTATCTTGCTGTACCATGTCCACTGTGACTGGAAGGCTTGCTCCTGGTGTGTGCATCTGCCCAATAGCTGTGAAAGTATCAATACTGCAGCAAAGAGCTGTTCTACACAAGGCAGGTGTGTAGTAAATCTCCCTGAATTTTTCACTTTTGGACTTCCCAGTTTTTGACATTTACTGTGAGTAAGTCTCACAGTGTGGAGCTACCAGACCAGTGTCTGGGTACAGGTAGCCTGATGAATGATTTATTTATTTATTTATTTGTATGTATTTATTTTAACAGTTTTATATAGCGCTGGCAGGACCCAAGGGTATCAGAGCGCTTTACAGAAAAAAGATAACAATGAATATATTAAACAGCTCAAACATAAAGGAAAGGCAGGTGATGAGAACAAAAAGTAAAGAAACAATAGATATAAATCAAAGGTATAGGCAATAACATCAAGAACCAGTCAGGGCATTGGATGAAAGAGTAAGTGAGAGTAAATTGGACCTGAGAGCTACAGTGGAGGAAGGAATGCCCAGCTGAAATAAGGAGCCACCTGATGCCACAGCAAGAATGGGCTGAAGGATTAGGATGGGTCTCTCCATGGTCAGTGGTGCTGACCCCTTTATGAACCCCACAGAGCAGTTGGAGAGCCTGCTGGGGGACCCTGGAAGTTTGTCCTGAGCCTTTTATGGACTAGTCCTGCAGCTGCTTAATCCCTATAAGTACGATTGCCACTGACTCCACTGACACACAGGCATCCTGAGAGACAACTAAAGCCTTGGTGCCTGGGGAGTTCAGCAGAGAGGGTGTTGTGTTTGTTGCTTCTGACCAGGCTGTGTAAGATGCTCCCGCAAGCAGGAGAGAGCACCATGGGTTAGTCAGAGGACTGGTCTTGTGCAAATGGTCTGTAAATCCTTTAGAGGCCATAGGCCCGGAAAAATAACCTGCTGGTGGTTAGAGCTGGCTACCAGGATTGAAAGGACCCATGAAAAGTCAGAATCGACCCTTCGGGGAGAGAAATATCGGCATTTAAAGCTCAGTCTCCCTGGGCGACCAAGCACAAAATGGAGCTTGTAAAACTATACATGAAAACTCAAGGAAGTGACATAAAAAATCAGTCATACTCAGTGGAGATCTGCCAGCAGTGGACTATGTTAAGTCACACGGCTCACACTGATTTTAAGTGCCGGGAGTTCATCCCTTGCTGCAAGCGTGAAAGGCACTCCACTGTATACCACTACTGTAGTAAAGTAGGATCTTCTGTCAAGGTTACCCCCACTTTTGTTGGTGTCATACTGCTTTTTTGACTCATCTGACTGAGTTCCTGCTAACCAGGACCTCAGTTTCTATGCTGCTCCCCATAATTGGCTATGGTAAGTATCTCGGTACATTCCCAATTGGCTACTGACGTACCCTTAGATGATATTGCAATGTGTTAGTGAGTGTGTGTAATAATCAACTGTTTTTATAAGTACACTGTGTGGTTCTTTTTCACTTGACCTACACTATATGATTACGTATTGGTAAAAAAAGCTGCTTTGCACTCCTTCTGATATAAACGTGAAGGCTGCTCTCCACAGCTACCACACAGAGAGCTTTCTATGATTGTCTAAGACCAATAAAATCACCATAAGGGTTGTCTGGATTAGTGTAAGGTGCTACACTTACATAAGTGAGCACCATATATTATAGCGAGGATTCTGTCAATGAGGGTCACATTGAATACGGAGGTGTGAGATTGGTTTTCAGTGTGAGGTAAGCGGGAGCTGAGTTACACAGTCAAACAACAGGGTTTAGTTAATTTCCAGAGTTAATGTGTGTTTTTAATTACAGATTATCACTCCGTTTTCCTGAGTGAGTACCAGCATGATTAGGTATTTTGGTCACACTAGGGTGAGGTGAAGGAAACTTTTTCTTTCTTTTGTTCTAGTAATGTACATTCTTTCTCCTTAGTCACAATACACCATATTTGACATGGGCATGAGACATTAAGGTTAACTAAGGTGACGCTTTGTTTCTTGAGGAAGTTTATTCAATATTGTTTGTTGTAACAATGATGACTAAAATAGATGTATATTGTTTATTTTCAGGCCCCTGAGGAAGAGCCCACTGGGGCTCGAAATGCATCGGGCATCGATTTGGTAATTATTTGTGAATTTATGAAAATGTTTTTCAAAAGATTATATTATTTTGTTAAATATGTTGATTGAATGAATACATTTGTCTAAAAGATTGATGATATCAGAAAACCAATGTGTAGAGGTTCAATTTAATTTTGTATTTACAATTGTTGGTGACAAGAATCAATCAAAAATGTTGACAACATAGAAATATATATAGTTGTGAAAACAGTGTTGTTCTAGTCTAGAACCACACCAGCTACAGTGCACAGAGGTCGAGGGGGACCCCCACTTGTGATAGGTGCTAAACAGTAAGGCACGGTTGAGGACAAACGTGCGACCTCCGTAGCACACTTTGTAAAGTCAAAATTAACGAGTAAAAAAGAGTTAAATTGAGGAGTGCTTCTCCACTCAGAGCAGATTCATGGAGGGAGACAAACCACGAAAAGTGAAAGCACTCTTTTGGGAGCGACTTTCGAGGGGTTATGACATACTTCTAGCTGAAAAAGACTGGACACCACAATTTGTCAGGGAGTGCCCACATGATGAAGACATCATTATGCCAGCCTTCTCTAACCATGTTCCAGTACATTTAAAATATACTTATGCTAGGAAATAGGCAGTTTCCCAAGCTTCTACATTATACACAAATCATGTAGGATGGGATGAGGATTCCCCTCACCATAAGATCCAGTTGAAAAATCAACCAACTGCACAAAGGCAGTATCCAGTTAAGCAAGAAGCTAAAAAACAGGTCAGTGAGATAGTAGATCAACTTGAATACCAAGGGGTGATTGAAACATGCACCTGCTCAATGAACACTCCTTTGTTTCCTGTCTCGAAACCACACAATACGTATCATCTTGTTTTGGATTACAGACATCTAAACTCTTGTTGCAAAACATTTGCAGTGCAAAATGCACACTGTACAGCATTAATGATTAACATTGTGTGTAAAAAATACAAAACCACGGGGCGTGGCCAAGGCGGCGATCATGGCGGTCGCACTCTAAGAGAGCTCCGTCCCGCCGGCGCATTATCCTGTCAACCATCCTGCATTGCCCTGACCCACTACCGCCCTGGTGTGGTACCTGGCCGCCAACGACGCAGAGGAGGCTCCGGCGGTGGTTCGGGGTCCTTAGCGGCGTCTCTGCCGAAGATCCGTGTCTTGGGCCTGGAGGGCCTGTGCCGCTCAGGAAAGCCGGGACCTTGCGCTGGCCTGCGCCTGACCGGAAGTGAGCTGCTGCGGCGTGCAGCGGGACGGAGTTTGCAGGGGCCCTCTCCTGGAAGCGGATGGACCCGGAGCTACGCAGGGACCCGCCAGCGGCCGCTGCGGAGGGGCCCCAGTGATTTCCTGAAGCCGTCCTGCCCTCGGGGGCCGGGTAAGCTGCCGGCTCGGGCGGGAGAAACTGCGGGGGGAGCGGAATCTTCCTCGACTGGGCCTGCTCTCACTCGGCGGCCTAATCGGACCGCGAGAGCCAGGCGATCCGAGTGTGGGAAAGGGCTCGACACGCTTCCACCTTCGGCCCTCATCGACCAGAACCCCCACCACTCTGCCCCCTTCCCCCCCAGTGGGGACCCGGATACCGGAGTGAGACTCTTGGGTCCTACCGGCGAAAATGCCAGACAGAGACCAGACGGACACGGCTGGCCTGGAAGCTAGCGCCTCGGCCCCCTGGCTACGGATCCGTGGCACTGGACACTCTATCCTGCACAAAGGCGCTATTCTTGTGACTGGTGGGCGCTGCTGTGACCATACTCTCCTGCGTGGCCAGTTGGTTCTTCGGTGCATCCTACAAAAGACGTGTGGTTGCGGCTGGGGTCCCGCACCCGGGGTGGGACAGGGGTTCCTCCGACGCCCCACGGCCTGCTTGGACTACGCTCCTGTGCCAGTGGCTCACCATGACGAGGGGGGGCAATAGCGGCACCACTTCAAAACAAGGCACTATAGACAAATTCACGGGGCCGAGTGGCGGAGCCGGGGCCGCAGGAGGCTCTCAGGGACCGGGCCCGGACAACGCGGCCCTCATGGCTGCAATCACGCAGTCCAGGGACATGTTAGACGCAAAAATTGGGGCCGTCGGTGCGGATGTTACCCTGCTTCGGCAAGACCTGCGCAATGCAGTGGCCCGCATCACCAAGACCGAAACCAGGATCACCGAGGTAGAAGATGATGTGGTAATCCTTAAAAAGAAGGTGGCTACCATGGAGGGCATACAGAAGGGCCTCGCACTGAGGGTTGAAGACGCAGAGGGTCGGGCCCGGAGGAACAATCTACGCTTTGTGGGATTTCCGGAGGATTGCGAGAAGGGCGACATGGCGGACTTCCTAACCCGTTGGTTGGAAGGGTGGCTCCCCCCCGGATTCCCTGTCGCGCTGCTTTGTAGTTGAGAGGGCGCACCGCGCGCTGCTTCCGAAGCCACCCGAGAGTGCCCATCCTAGGCCCGTGATCGCCAAACTGCTCAACTATCACGACCGGGATGTTATCTTGCGACAGGCACGGGCGAAGGAGCCCCTGATGTATGACAATCAAAGGATCCTTATCTTTCCTGACTATACTAAGTTGGTGCAGCAACAAAGGCAATCCTTCATTGCGGCAAAGGCGCACCTACGAGAACTGAAGATTCAGTATGCCCTGCTGTACCCAGCACGCCTTCAAGTGGTCTTCCAATCCCGGACACAGTTCTTTAACTCACCTGAGGAGGTCTTTGCTTGTACAGATGAAACAGTTCGCATTAGGGTGAATTCTCCTCCAGGTAGAGACTCGGACTCTTCATCAACAGGCGGACCTTCGAGAACTCCCCGGAGGTCGCGCAGCAGAAGCAACTGGCGTTCGCGCCCCCAGAAGAGTCGACCTTCCAGCACTGGAGAGGCCGGGCGGCAGAGGAGGTGGATAATCCGACATCGGCGTCTTGAGGCCCTGCGCTATGCCGTACATCCTGGCCTTGGGGCTCGGGACACATCCTACTCGACCGTGGCTACACCGGAAGAGAAGTTCTTGCTTGCGACTTTCCATTTCACTGTATGCTCCGTGTAGTATGTATACATGGGGGTTGTGGGTTGGGGCATGCCTGTAGGAGGGCGGACATACCCCCGGGGCTGTTAGGTCAGTTGGGTAAGGGGTAGGTAGAATTTGAGAGGGTAGTTGGTGGGGATCCATTGGGGTAGTAGGTACCTGGCCTCCCGTTGGGGGCTGGGGTTACCCTATTCCGCGACAGGTACTTCCATGTTGGTGAGGTATGGGGTGGGGGGTGGATGGGTAGTTGCGGGTTTCGGTGGGGGTGTTGGAGGGATGGGGGTGCAGTGGGGGGGAGCGGGGGGGTGTAGGGACGGAGGGGGATGGTGGGGAAGTTGGGGTATCTTGTTTTATAACAGTGTCTATTTGTGTCCGCTTAATTTCCTATGTGTGCGTGCAATCACTGACACCCAGGGCCTTGCTGTACTTGCCCCCTGATGGCGGGTGACACTCGTGACACAGTACCCCCGCCGGCTTCCCTGCGAGTCGTGAGCTGGAATGTACGGGGGATGCTAGATAAAATCAAGAGGGGTGCGGTCCTGCGGCTGGGAAAGAGAGAAAAGGCGGATGTATTACTCCTACAGGAGACGCACCTCCTTGGGTCCAAGACTCTTAGCTTACAGCGCTATGAGTATCGGCAGGTGTATCATGCTGGATTTGTGTGGGGGTCTCGGGGGGTTGCGATCCTTGTCCACCATAGGGTGTCCTATTCCCACGAAACACAATGGGCGGACGGCCATGGCAGGTATGTCTTCATCAAGGGGAAGGTGGGGAGTGAATCTGTGGTCTTCGGATGTGTGTATGCCCCACCTCCACTGCAGGCAGCCCTAGTTGAGAAACTGTTTGATGTGTGGGCTGTGATCCCGAATGTGTTGGCAATAGTAGGGGGTGACTGGAATGACGTGATGAATGGGAGCATGGATCGCCACAGACCAGGAGGGGCCCCCTGGCTGATACCTCGACTAGATTGGAAAGCATGGTGCAGGGGATGGGCTGGATTGATGCTTGGAGATATCAACATGTGCATAGCCGTGAATATACTTATGTTTTAGCAGTCCATGGGTCGTTCTCTAGACTCGACTACTTGTTCGTCCCCCAGAATTGGATAGAAAGGGTGGCCTCCACTTCCATTCTCCCACGCGGTCTGTCCGATCACTCTCCGGTCTTGTTGGACCTCCGCCTAGACAGGAGACGGCAGCCTTTTAGATGGCGCCTCTCCACCTGGCACTTGCAGCAAGTAGATTATCAGTCACATATGAGGACCGCCATAGCCCACTACTGGGACGAAAATGACAAGCCGGACACTGACGCAGTGACCCTCTGGGAGGCCTTGAAACCTGTTCTCCGTGGGGTGGATATTGCATGGTGCGCCGCGGCCCGAGTGGCCCGAAGGGAGGCTATCACTGACGCGGCACTTAGGGTCCGAGATCTAGAGGTAAATTGTACGACTGGGGGTGATGCCACTGCCGTTGGGCAACTGCTACTTCAGCAGCAATCATACACCTCCTTGCTGATGGATGAGGCTCGCCAACTCTGGTTGGCTACACAAAGTAGGATCTACCAGTTGGGAGACAAATCCAGCGCCATGCTATATAGGCTATGCCAGTCTACATTCCAGACACACTCATTGCCAGGCCTATGTGATGAGGCGGGTGAAGCGGTGACGGCCCCACCAGCTATCGCGGCCAGCTTCGCACGCTACTACGAGACTCAATATACTCCTCGGGAGTCTATCCGGGCGGAGGACGTGGACAAATTCCTGGCGGATCTCCCGCCAAGGGCGCTGTCGGATACAGGACGTGCCAAGCTTGACCCTCCATTGTCGGCCGAGGAGCTGGGCACAGCGCTGGGAGAGCTGAACACCTACAAGGCCCCGGGGCCCAATGGCTTTCCCTGTGAGTTCCTGAAGATGTTTCACCTCCAGCTGGGAATCTATTATGAATGAGCGTTGGAGGCGGCATGGGACAGTGGGCGCCTTCCGGCAGACTGGCGACATGCCGAAATAGTGGTGTTTCTTTAAACCTGGGAAGTCCCCTAAATACCATGAATCTTACAGGCCGATCTCACTCCTGAATGTAGAGGCGAAGCTGCTGGCAAAGGCCTTGGCTAATCGTCTGCTCCCGTATATAGCGGATCTGGTTCACCCAGACCAGGCCGGTTTCATGCCAGGTAGGGTGACACGCCACAATATCAGGCGTGCTCAGGTGGTAGTGGAGGCGGCTCGAGCAGCCCGGCTCCCGACGGCGCTTCTATTGGCGGACATAGACAGGGCGTTCGACTCCCTGAGTTGGGTTTACCTACGTGCCCTTCTGTCTCGCCTAAACCTGGGGCCCGATTTCTTTTTTACGTACATTTGCTATACACCGACTTTACGGCCTCCGTGAGAGTAGCGGGAGCGGTGTCCAACCCCTTCCCTATAGGCCGGGGCACCCGCCAGCGTTGCCCCCTCTCGCCCTACCTATTCGCCCTGGCGATGGAGCCACTTGCGGCATGGGTGCGAATGGACGCTCAGCTGCGAGGTGTGGAGTGGGTGGCGGGACCCTCTGACAGGATAGCGCTGTATGCCGACGACGTCCTATTCTTTCTTACGGACTTAAATAGGTCGGGCCGAGGGTCCTGAAAATTATGCGTATCTTTGGTGAGGTGTCGGGCCTCTGCCTGAACCTGCGGAAGTCTACGCTATGGACGCTGGGAGATCGCGGGGGTCTGGGGCCCTGGGCGGATGTCTTGCAGGAGGCTACTGGAGGCATTAAATCCTTGGGGATATTCCTGACGGACGTCCCCGGGGTTTCGTCGGCTCGCAATGTGCTGCCTGTGTGGGATTGTGTGCGCTCGGACATGACGACGTGGTCCAGAATGCCCCTGAATGTGTACGGCCGCTCGGACATATTTAAGATGGTGGCTCTCCCGCGCTTACTGTACCAGCTACAGAACCATCCGTACCCCATTCCACTGCAATGGTTTCGTAGAGTGAACTCGGCGCTGAGCCAGTTCCTTTGGGCGGGTGGGGTAGTGAGAGTCGCACTTCGCACATGTTTTCTCTCCACTTACTGCGGGGGGCTGGCCACGTCGGATATCCTGTCCTATTACCAAGCGTCCCACCTGTTGGTGCTGAACGAATGGTGGTATGGGGATCGTAGCGATCCAGCCTATGCCCTTGAGATGTTTCTGATGGACCCGGCAACGCTGCACACCATCTTGTACTCAGCGGCGGCGCGGAAGAGGCTTCCGGAGGTCACTCAGGTGATCTTTCGGGTGTGGCGCGGTGCACTGCATCGCATGGGATGGTGGAACAAATTGACGAGGGAGACTCCCCTCTGGCACAACGGGCGACTGCCGGCGCTGGCATCCTTGAAAGGTTTCAGCGGCTGGGATGCACTAGGTATATCCGCCCTGGGACACGTAATGACAGGCACGGCTTTTAAGACGTTCCAGGCCCTGCGAGAGGAATATGATATGCCCCCAACACAGTTCTTCCGCTATCTACAGCTCCGACACATCCTGTCTCCCTCCCTGGTCGGTCTAGATTCCCTGCCCGAATTCAGCCCGCTGGAGGCTAAGGTCTTCATGGGTGAGCTAAACACGAAGAAAATCTCCAGTATATACCAAACGTTAACCACGCATTGCTCCTCTTCTCTGGATACTCTGAGATCTGCTTGGGAGAGGGACATAGGAGACCTGGAAGAAGAGGACAGGAGGAAAGCCTTGGAGGCCCCGAGGGGGGCGGCAATAGCGGTCCGCCTGCGCTTTATCCAGTTTAAATACTTGCATAGAGCATACTAGACTCGAGACAGGTTGTGGAGGGCGGGCCTGATAGCCTCCCCTGATTGCTTACGGTGGGGCCGTGCGATTGGAACCTTTGTACATACGGTGTGGGCGTGCGATAAGCTGGTGAGATTTTGGACTGGTGTCTGGGACTGCCTGTGTGAAGTGTTGGGATGGGACCTCCCCCGCTCCCCGCAGCTGGGCCTTTTGCACGTTATGGAACAAGTGGGAGGTAACATTTACAAGCGCCATTTGCTGCTATTGGGCCTAACAGTGGCCAAACGTGATATCGCCCGAGCCTGGAAAGACACAAGGGCCCCCTTGCTAGGGGTATGGAAGAGGGGATTAGACTTCTGTATGGGGCTGGAGCGTCCAGTGTTTGCTGCCAGGGGCTGCCCTCAAAAGCACTTCAAAATTTGGAAGAGGTGGGCGGAATATAGAGGGTTGTGGCTGGAACCGCCAGCGGGTCATGATGTTGATGATGGACACTCGCTTATGGACCTGGGGTGAACGGATCCACGCACGGACTTTGCTATTAAACTGTTTTAGCTATTGGACTACACTGACACTGTGAGGGGTTAGTGGTGGGATCCGGGAGGGAGACTACTGGGATGGGGGTTGGAGGGATGGGAGTTCAAGGGTATATGTTACTATTGAAAATTGCTTGTGCTGCCTGTGGATGATGCTTATCTTTTGCACGCTACGTCTCTGGTGTTCAGAGAGTGGCGCCGTTGTTGCAATTCTTCAACACCCCGAAATGAAAATAATAAAAAAAAATTGGAAAAAAAAAAATACAAAACCACATTAGATATTTCTAACGGTTTCTTCTGTCAAAACATTGCACCTGAAAGCAGGTGTTTGACCGCTTTCTCAATAATGGGGACACAGTGTCACTTCTGTCGGATTCAAGAATAGTCAAGGGTTACTCTCAGCAAGAGTAACAGAGTAACTACAAACTTATGATGACAACGCATTGTCATATGTCGATGACATCTATCTGACAGACGATGACTTGGACAGGCACTTGAACAGGGTGAACACCATAATACTGGTCTTCACCTCTGCAGGGTACAAATTCAATTTTAAGAAATCAAGAATTGCCCATCTCAAAGTCCTTTTCCTAGGATATGACTTATCAAGTGAAGGCAAAAGTCTGGCAGCAAACTTTTTAGAAAAGTGTGCGCTGCTCCAACCTCCAAGAATATTGAAAAACTTTAAGTCAATTCTAGGTTTCCTGGATTTCGGAAGAACTTACATTCTAAACTACGCAGAAAGGGTTAAACTTCTCTACGAAATATTCAAACCTGATTTTAAAACAGTAAATTGGACACAAAAACACACAAAAATTTTGTGTTCACTCCAAACAGACATGTTAGCAACAAAACACAACTTAGTGATCTGAATCCTTCCAGGAGAATGCGTATTCAGGTACTTAACTTTTAACGTAGGTGAAAAAGTACCAATAGCTTACAAATCACACTTGTACACACAAGAAGAAATGAAATTGACATCTACAGAAAAAATTCTGACAGCTGTTCAAACCGCTGTAGCAAAAGAGGGAGCCCTTGAACAGGGAAAACGAATAACGGTCGTGACACCAGTACCCACCTTAGAGGCAGTGACAAAAGCGAGCATTCTAAATGCTAAATCTTTACATCCTAGATGATTACAATGGGTTAATTTTCTTGCTGCAACTGATGTTGAATACGTTTTTAATCCTTATTTGAAAACACAAGCATTTCTACAATATGAACAAGAATGTCCTCTGCCTACTGAAATTCTCCCTCTTGACCAGTATGAATGTATAATTTACACTGACGGATCTGCTCAATTCGCTACGGAGGGTAAGCAAGCTTATAGTGCGGCATGGGTGATCGTTAAAGGTCGTAGGCGCGATGGAAAATTCCGACCTATGGTCACAAAAACGCAATCTCTCGGAGTTTGTACAACTCAGCGGGTTGAACTACAAGCATTCAAAATGGCACTTGAAAAACGGATTTCGAATTCCCCACACTCATAGTGTGCGATTCTTTCTATTGTGTTCTATCCTACAATGAATATTTACAGAACTGGATTCAAAATCGTTTCAAAGACGCAAAAGGTGGAACAAGTAGTTCAATTAAGATAAGGACTACAAATCACTCACATGATACACACGCTGAGTCAACAACATGATGGCGTTAACGTGGAAGGGAATTCATTGGCTGATGAAGCCGCAAAGGCAGCTGTGCAAATGGCTTCCGTAGTTGCAATCACTCGTTCAAAAACGAAAATAGACAGTTAAATAATGCTGGCTGACAATGCTACAAGCAAAGGCAGCGGGGCAGCGTTACCTAACAGGTTTTCACTCAAATACTCATATATAATTGATGCGAATGGCGTTACGTTTGCTGAAATCCCTGGAGTGGGGGATAGAGTGATTCCAAACATGGAACGTAGGATGACTTTGATTTACGAAGCACATCTGGGAGAGGGTCTGATATATCAGGGGATCTCAATAATAGAGTTAAAAGAGACGTACTGGTGGGCAGGGATGAATGCTCAAATTCACATCTTCATAAATGACTGTATAGCATGCAATAGAGATTGCAGTACAGAACGCCACCAGACACCTGACTACAAAGTAGCCAGCCCAGTTCAGACACCATTGTTAGACAGCATTAGACTATCTATGTGCAAATGTCCCTGTGGACATATGCACTCCCACAAATACTAGATCAGAGGTTAGATGTGGCCTCAGCGCTCGGCTGACGCTTGAAGTGTTATAAAAGATTTGCAAGTCTTTATCGGCACATACGCAATTGGCACGCTACATTCTGACCAGGGTCCTGCGTTTCGCTCTGGAGCTTACTAAGAAGCCATGGCCAATTTGGGCGTTGCATTGTGGTTATTCGAGTCCATTCCATCCTGAGGGGAATTTGGTTGTGAAGAGAAAAAACTGGGACATAAAGCAATCAATAACAGCTAGGGTATTATGTTCGGGTGACAGGTGGGTCAAACATTAATTAAGTATCCAACATAGTCTTAATAACTTGCCAAGAAGTTCTCTAGGGGGTATCACTTCATATGAGGTCCTTTTTGGGACACGAATGTTTGTCCTGACCTTAATTGTCAGACATCAGTGGTGGAACGAAAGACATTTGATATCAAAGATCGTTTGGCTGTTTTACAGGAAATAAATGAACTAATAACGAAGCAAAGCAACGTGTTCCTGAAGCCAACCACCACTGGGGAAAAATCAACCGTCCCAGCAAAGCCTGTCTGGATCCCAAAGCTTGGTGATCAAGGACAAGAAGGAATTTGGTCATTCTTACAGTCAACCAGTACATGTTTTAGCAATCCACGGATCAAGAACAGTTTTACTGCCGCCCCTTGCTGGTAAAAAGGAGAACAGGTTTGCGTCCATCCACCTGATCAAACCAAATTATGTGGGCGATACTAAGCAGTAGGCCAAGTGGACTCCGCCAATGTAGCAGACGCACACCTCTGGCTACAATCCAAGAGGTTCAAACTGAGAGACTCATCAACTTTGAAGAATCTGCAGTGCGATAAGAAGGACTATGCAACAAAGCTATGGAACGTGTACTGCTTGAGATCAAAATAACAGTTTGTCAAGAAATACCTGTCTACACCGAAGTAACAAGTGATCAAGTGGTTCCAGTGATTTCAACAAATCCTGATGCAATCCCAACAATTGACAGAACTGCCTCTGGCTATTTCATTAAATTTGATACGTTTTCTGAGGATCCCAGCAAACCTGAAATAACACCAGCAAAAATAACTTTCAAAGAACAAGCAACTGACTTTTTTCATCACCTGAAAAAGTCTTATCTTGTTTTACCATGGATTTAACTATGGATTGTGTTGGGTATATTTTTTCTTCTACTTTGGTTGACTCTGGCCATAACTCTGGGTATGCTGATAAATGGAAGATATGTAAAAATGGACACAGCAAGTAAGAGCATCAACTTACTCCTCAAGCCACACAAATCATCCCATTGTGAACAAAGAGACTTGTCATCAGTGAACATCACAGCCGTTCCTATACCTGAAGGTATAGCTTGGGACAAAACAGAATATGAAATTTTTGGCCCTTCGGAGCTGTTGAAGATTCCACACTTATTCAAGATTTTATTAAGTGAGTTTGTTTCATCAAGTACCTTTTCTGATGATTGGGACTTCAAGACTGTTAATAATATGATCTCTGATGTAGAGAGGTCAGCTGTGTTCACAATTCAGGAATATTTAGAAGGTTCATCAGACTATGAACAAATGTATTGCTATAACCATTTTGGTCATCATTTCTTGCACAAATTTGCAAATCCCAGAAATGTATTAATGTATAGCCAATGGGAACATTGTCCTTTGCCACCAAAGGGTAGCTCAACATTTTTTGCTATGAAATTTCCCTACTTTGCTGTGTTCAATGTATCCAATGCGGAATCGGTTTACTTTAAAAATGTAAAGAAAACAGGAATGAAAAGTATGTTGCCTAATACGAAACAGATTTATTCTTCAGCCTTGTATGCCCAGCTGTCTAGACTATGTTTTGACCTTTGGAAAGACAACATTGAGACAAATACTGTCTGGGGTGCAGGGCGTAGAAGCTTTGTCTAGAGTATGCATCATCCCTGAGCAAATTATGTTTTTGAATGACACTGTCCAACAGATGTCTTGCCTTGGGTTAGCCAAAATCAAAGACCTGAACAATCCATCCATACCTACACCCACACCTGATAGTTATAGCACTTCAGATGGGGAAGGTTGTTGTACATACTATTTTGCATCACAACAGAATACATCCAGATTGGAATAAATGGTTGATCTGGCCCACAGACACAAACAACTGTCAAGATAGGTTCCTGAACAAAACACAGGGTTTCACATTCAATAGGCCAGATTCCAGATATGTTCAACAACAGCATCCTGGAATAGTAACAACATACAGTGTAGGGAAACGCTGCCTTTATTGGCAACTGAAATCTACACTTAAGGATGTAAGGCAACACTTATCTTTACTTAAAGATGGCGCAGATCTTAGGGAATTCTTGCTAGGACCAAGAAAACCATGTCAAAAACTTTTTTATATATGCCGGTACATATGCTGCTTATAATGAAAGACTGCAGAAAGAATATGAGAAAATGATCGTGTTAATTTACAGAAATCTCTCTCTGTAGTTAACAATGGGTTAACGACTCTGTCGTCCAGGATATATTCATTGGACAGAAATAGTATCCTCTGCCATAGACATCATGGAACAGGACTTGGCCATGCTGCAACATGGTCAGTCGCAACTACGTTCTATCATGCTATTAGGATGGACGTTACAAAACATTCAGGCTATGTGCCTTGCCGTTTAATCAATACTACGTCACTGTTTTCAGAATTTAATCTCACCCATAAACAGATCAAATTGACACAAAGGGGGGGAGACTATATGGTTCTGAGCATTGAAAAACTAGAAAGATTGCCGTTCACAGTAGCAGAGAAACCAGCTACAATTTTCCATTTTCAGTATTGCCTAAAATACATACAAGCAGGCACATATGAAAGGTTAGGTAGAGAATACATCAAGACATATTGGGAATTACCATACACACACAGATGTTGGAGTGGGGGCGTGAATTGTTTTTAGCGGTTCAAACTGTAAAAACGCACTAAGCTGTTCTCTCCTTTGTCAGGGTATTCATTTACACGGGGCCTGCGATGGTTCCTCTAACAACTTATCCTGTCACCTGCAAGGTTCACCAGCTTCAGTGATTGATCCAATTTTTGGACAGCTTTCAAATGGAAGTTACCTCATGTTCAACGATCACAGCTTCTGTGGCAAGTTGCCAGGCATACCATATCTAGTAACTGTGTCAGCCAGGGTCACTTGCTGTATGCAAGTATTGTTTCCAAAAAACAAGACAACCAAGGAGTTGCCAATTTGGCCTTCACCGAACATCTCTTCTATACAAATTGATACTCTAAGCAGAATGAAATCCATTCTTTTGCAAAAAACTGTGCCACTGACCTCAGCCAAAGAGACCTATGATCTACAAGTCGCAAGGACTTCTGCCAAGATACATGCCCTATTAAATACAAACTGCCCTATACATTTGTCAGAAATGTTAAGTTGTATCTTAAATGTATTCAAGACCGTATTTTCCGGACTGTAAGCACCTTTTTCAGTAGTCCTAGGAATCATTCAAACTTCAGGCACTCTGTGTTTGGCAGACTTCATCTACTTTTGGGACTCGTTGCAGGGATACTGTTTTTGCACCTACTGCTACGATATCGCAAGCCAAATCACCAGCGACACCCAGTTCTCCATGGAGACAACTCTACTGGTGATGAAGTGTCGTGAGCGCATCGTTCAAATTCTGTGGTTACCTCGTCTACGAGAATTAAATACCACATGGTTTTTGTCATTCAGACCAATTTGGCAAGATTGCATCTTACTTGTTCTACTCTGCCTGCTATGTGGAGAAGAATGCTTGTTAGACACATGTCGCTCACTCCTATCAGTCATGCCAATGGATGTTGATACTTTGCTTGAACCGGTAACGGCCCATGCTTTGTGTTGTCCCCAGCGGCTACCAATTCTGAAGACGGCATTCATTGAGATCTCACAGACGCAAAATGCTACTGCTGAGGTACGAGAAACAACAGGTGCACAGGTACCATCTGATTCGATCTGCTAATGCGACAAATGCTGACATCTATGAGCGGTTGATCTTCTAAATGAGGTAATCCTACTTTCTCTTACAATGGTAGATGATTTTTTGTCTACAGAAATAGAAGATATTTTGTTTTCTCCAAGCCCTATCACAGTCTTTTGAATTTGGCACACAGTGTTCTGAGAGACTTTGAATTTGACCTTCATTTTTTCAAAACAATGAACTAACTTTGGAACTCTTTTCCTATGATTAATTTTTTTTCCAAATTTGTATTTTTCATGTTTTGGCACAAGTAATCTGCTTATAGTTGAACTATTCATAAAGAACAGAATTCTTTGAATACTTTCAGAGACAAGATATGACATTTGTCCATAAAACAAACAGTTTTATGTATTCTGACATGAAATGGTTTCAGCCTTTTTTCTTCTGTATTTACGAGCCATTTCATAAATGTATATTTTCATTATTCATTCAGTTGTCATTCAAATGTGAACATATATGCTTCGAATGAAACATCGCTTTAATGTGTACAACACCAATGCTTTAGTTTGGATACATAATTACAATGTATTTTTAACATACTTTTAGCTCTTCTTTTAGTATAGATATGATTTAGATATGTTTAACACGTTTAGAACTTAGTAACGTCGTACATAAGAAAGTGGAGTGGGTGTTGTGTACCGATTTAAATTCCAAAGAAATTTCCCAATTCATTTCCCTTATATAGGTACAATTCACATTGCCCTAATATAGGCATAGAAATACAGTCCTTATTTAGGCATAGCCCATGCTACCCAAATACAGGCATGGGTACTTCCATCCATTTATCTACGTCACAGTGAGTTCTAGGAAAAAAACAGGCTCTTAAGCCGTTAGGGAATTCCCCTTGCTTGGATGTTAATTTCTCCAAGAACTCATTTATTATTCATGAACATCTATTCCTTAGGGGTTCATTCATGACATTCATATGCCCAACTTTTACTTCAATGCTGGCATTCCTAAACACCTTCAAGGTATACATATACCTTCACTTGCTATGGCAAAGCATGGTGTGGTTCGGTACAGTTTGACTACCTACTTGCAGGACGCAGCTCGCCACAGCAAGTCCTGAAGAAATTAAACTCTCTAGCTAACGCACTGACTAGAAGCTGTCATCCTCCTGCCGAGAATCTAGCTCCAGAGTTTCTGACTCCCCTTGTGGGGTGTTGGGAGATCAAGTCCAGGGAAAGAGATACCAACCTCTCTCATTCTAAGATACGGAGCTGATTAGAACCTAGAGAATCCTTTGGCAATTCTTGGCAAAACTAAACTAAAGCTAAACACAGCACCTACTTCTTCCCTCGCACTAGACCTAGGTTAGGTACACTGAGGTAGGCCAATTTTAGAAGCACCAGTTGAGTATTTTAGCCTGTGTTATTTATGTATGTATTTTTATATATGTCATAGCAACAGACAATGCTAATACAGTTTTGCATGAGAAATAAGACTGTTCAATAAACCCTTTCATTGAAAATGCCCGTCCCACTATTTCTCTGCAACTCTGTAGCAATGAAGCATGCACGAATGACTGAGTGAAATAGTTATCTATTGTTTCCACGACTCTAAAGATATCGTTTCAATTCTAGGGGAAACAAAGTTGTCATGTTTATGCAGTTGTCAGAAACGAATCCCTTCTTGTTTATTCGAGAAAGTTTCTAGTGACCTCTGAGTTAGCTGACACGCACACAATTATGTTTAATATACTCGATAGAGACATACTGATCTCAGTCCTGTGTCAAATCTATAGCGTATTTTATTACAATGCGCAGAGCCTATTGGGAATATTAGAACTACACTACATCAGATGAATAAACAACTTTTTGTAAATTAACAACAATCCTTTGAATGTCACATTATGGTTGTATGTTCGAACCAGTACTGATTGGGTCATTTCTGTTTGCACTATAGGAGGGTGGTGGCAATAGTAAGGCGGTATTCCTCCGCAGTATATTGTTTAAAGCCTTTGTATGAGTTGTGGTATATAAATAAATAATACCGGATCTAGGTTTGACTGGACATAGCAATAACAGATAGCTCAATAAATAAGAGTCAAGATTCGAGGTAGTAGGAGTTTGCAGGTTTAATACAGCATAAGGACAGGAACAGGACAACCTGCACGGGAACAGGATGGCAGCGCTGCCTGGGACAGGATCAAGGAAAAGGAAAAGAATAACTTTTAATAACAATGCACAAGCATATATACTAAAACAGTTGCATTACAATACATATGATAGGCGGAGCAGTGGGTGTGGTCAATAGCAGTCACGAAAGATAAGGGTGAAAGTGGGTGTAACAGGAGGCGTATACATGGACATGTAAACGTAACAGAATATGTCATAAATGGGGCGGAAACATGGAGGGGGTTACCTAAGGAGCCGGGACCTCTAACCTAATGGTGCGCGCAAACTGACAATGACGTGTTACTAGGAGAAGCTGGGGGCTATGAACTCTGCGCTAGGAGTAGAGACTGAAGTCTGGAGAGTCAGGGCGACATGTACCTAAACCCTATCTAGTATCTAATGTTTAGAGAACATGTTGATATAAACTAAGAGTCAGGAAGGGAGAGGCTAACAGACTCTAAGACTGGAGCATGCATTATTCTACATGTAGTGCGTGTTGAGGAATATTAAATGACCATTAATACAGTATTTCTCTTACATGGAGACGTAAAGGCTAGACGATGACGGAAACTATTGATGCGATTCAGTAGCTTAGGAATGCAGAGAAGGAGGGCTGGACTGATAACTAGAATCATAACATACTCTTGGCAGACTCGTAGGCAGAGCCAGGCCGAGCCGGGCACTGTGAGGCAGGAAGTAAGTGAAGGGTCGAGGATACAGGTGGGGGCTGTATCGCTCCTCAGCGAGGGTTCAGGAGACAGGAGCTGAATCTGGTGTCCGGGCCCTTTTGAGGCCTAGAAACGGGGACTTTTCAATTAAATAACGTGCACACTGAGAAACGTGGCAACGTAACTTTACATAGGCCTGATATTCGTAGTATTCACGAGAACTGGGAACTGGCATACTAGAGATGGACACAACTGTAATCGCGTCTTTAATCGAACATGGGGGATACATATACATATTAATCATGCACACATAGCATAAGATGGGGGACACGTAGGGACACAGAACATGGCAAAATTTACTTTTCCACATTCCCTCCTTGTCACTACGTTTCCATCAGGAAACATCAATATTCATGATACCATCTATCATTTCATACAGTATCATTTGCTCGTCTCGAATTGTCTTGGAACTGGATTTAGAACGGGACTTGGGGCTAGGAATACAAGAGGTAGCACAAATGCCGCAAATCGCAGGGCCACATTGTAAACAGAGGCAGCAACTGAATATGATCGCTACTGCAATACCTAGAAATGACAATACTTTCCATCCCCAGGCGGAAATTATATTCCAGAACCAACCGGACCATGTCCAGGTGCCTGGATTTTGGTGTAACATATGGGCAATATTATGGAGTCTGGTAATAGCTGAATAAACAGACGGTGCGTTATTAGGAATGAAAATGCAGCAACTAGATCCGATGACTCTACATGCCCCGCCCCTATCGGCCAGTATGACGTCAAGGACGAGACGATTCTGGAGCACGACAATTCTCATAAAGGATTGCTCTTCGGTTAAGTTACCTAGAGCAGAAGTAGTCTCAATCACTACTGCTTCAAGGGTTCTCGTTAATCTACGTATCAGTTTACTATTTACGACAGTACCTAAATAGGGGAAGACACCTTTATTGATATCTATGTATTGTTCTAGAGCAGTTTCAGTATAATCGACAATCGGGAGGTCTCTCTTGTGTCTAGTATGTACTAGGTGGGAATTCCTATGATAGTCAGGTGGGGCTAGAAAAACTGGTGGCAGTAGGAAGGCAATGTAACAGGTTCCCTCCCAATCGAGGGGCAGACGAACATATGCGGTCTGACCACAAACAAAATAAGAATGACGTGAAGCTTTGAAAATAGATTTCCTACTGTCACTATACTTGACAATAGTAGTACAATCACTATGGCCTACATGTACGGAACCAGTATTTCGGACGCATAATTCACCTTTGACTGGTAATACTGACATAGAGGGTAAGTCTGGAGTAGTATCAGACTGAACATTCAGGACCATAAAATTCGAAGAATAATTACCCAAATTGTAAACTTCATTTTCTAGATCTAACCCTGTTCTGTGGGGAAGACCTTGCTTGTCTGGGAAACATGTACTGTTAAGAAAAGACATATTTGTTGGGGATGACGTTAACGTGGACCATGCTCCACATGAACCGTTATGTGAAAATGGATAAGGAAAGAGTGGCAGAACTCCCTTCGGTGTCTGGAAAGGGGGGAGTCGACCACACACCCAACAATTAGTGGCATTGCTGGTCTGGTGTGAATAATGTAACATGCGGATAAAGGAATTATTACGCATAGCAAGACGATATGAGAGTTCATGAGGAGGTAGATCACTAAACGTGTGCTCTACTGTAGCATTAGCAGACTTATTTACATGAGAAACTGGAAAATATAAATAAAATGCATAACTTGTGCAGGTAATCATAAGGCTGAGATATAGCAGAAAACATAAAATAATAGTGCAACTTTTAGAGTTCTCACTAACTCTCTCTCTGTGGGGGTCTATTATATACATGTCAGAAACCGGTCTAACCGTTTCACCTAGGGGAGGACTTAGACAATCAAACTGGCTGACTTATTTTACTTTGTTCTGGTGCTGGATGAGGAACAGTTTTCTTGTAGTCTAGACGTGAATGTCGGTCGGAAAGTCTAGTTCTACCTACATACGCTATTCTGGCGGGATTCTCGTCCTCTACCTCTTCAGTAGAAGAGTCATTTTCTTTCTCGTTTACTTGTGCTGCTTTACGTTTCTCGTGTAACCTTATTATTTCTTTACGAATTTTCTTGTACATACTCTCTATACTACTGATGGTTCTGTGCTTACCCTCGGCTATATTATCACTCCACCTTGTCAGGATTCTCATTTCGGCCGGATCTTTAGTCGGAGAATCTTGTTCTCTTATTAAACAATTAATCAGAAACTTTAATAACATGAGCTGGATCTCAGCTTTCCTTTGAGACATGGCTTCGCCAATACTTTCTGGATCATCCCCTGTACGGATGAAACGATATATTCTGTCTAGATCTTCTTTCATATTCGGTAGGGTATCCAAATACCCGGTCACCCGTCTTACACGGATGGAATATATAACTGTACTATCATCACCTGCAACTGGATCATAGCGGCATTCAGTAAGGGCTCGTCGGATTTCTGCAACGGACTTGTATTTGGGCGTACGCTGTAACGCACATTCATGTAACTCGACCAACGTTACACGTTGGTGTGGCGGCGGGGTACCAGGAGGACCTCCTCCTGCGGCCCCTAAACTAGAATCGTCGACTGATACTCTTCGTACTGGCGCGGCGGGAAATTGTAATGTGGGCTGGACCGGGGGTACCGTAGCAGGTACTCCGGTGACTGGAGGAGCAGGATTTACATTATTTACAGGAGCTGGCGGAACAGGATTTGCATATTCTGGGACTGTGTCGTCCAAATAGGACGAAATAAAAATATCAGCTGCGGTCGGTTTGTGATGTAGCTTGATCGGAACTAAGGGTGGCGGAAAATTACTGGATGCCTCCGGGGTTGCTTTTGCAAGCCCTCGGCAAGAAGAGGGTACATACCCTTAATAAGGGCATTCCTCTGTCTGTCTGACTGTTCGGGTTTAACTCGTTCACCTATCTCGATTAGTTCCCTTTCTTGGGCTCGTTCTAAGGATTCTCTACTTAGTTCTGACTTTCTGATTTTTTTTTCGGTTCTTTTATGAGATTCTTTGCGCCATAACTCGATGGCATCTTTCTGTGACTGTCTGGCTTTCTTTTTCCATAATGCTTCTTCTACTCGCATGATGCACTCGGCATCCCACGTACCTGATGCGGGCCATCTATACTTTTCTTCTAACTCTTTGGTGTACTCCACCCATAAATCTAGATATAATATGGCACTTATGCCATGCTTCTGATACATAAAGTGACCTGGACTGTCCCTAGGCGGGACAGGAACTGCTTCTTCTAACAGACCTTTTCTAGTTTTCAACTGACGTAGTTTGGAAAATAGCGGCATGACTGAACTGTAATCTAGACACAATACAATACACAATGAACACGATAACTACACCACTTTCGTACCACGACATTAAAAATACATGAAGAACATTTAAAATAACAGTTCGAACAGAATACTACCTGGAATACTGAAAACAGAATACATGAATCTTCTCGAGAACAGAACTGACTAGAACAGAAACTAGATGCACTGCTAAAACAGTACGAAACTTACCGGTCTCATAAAGAGACACGTCAGGACCCGCATCCACCGAAGTGGACACTTCGTTTTGGGATCTGTGTACCACCAAACCCCACGGACCAGAGTCAATTAGATTGACCCTGTCTAGATACTACCCCAGCAACGGTACTCACCGGGCAGCAAGAACGGAAGGCCTCGGACTGGACTGAACTGCTTCGACGCCGGACGGACGAACTTCGGACTTCAGTTACGGGTGGGCCTCCGGATACCTCGGACCTTGGACTCTCGGCTTGGGCTCTGGTCGGGACTCGCCGCGTTCCTCCACCGCCTCGTCTGGATGCTGGACCGCCACCTAAGGGATCGATATACTAGTGTAAAACCCAAGAGGTGGTAATAGAGAACTAAAATGAAGACGCATAGAGGCACTGTGGATAATGCGTCTTACATCTGTTGAACGGGGTCTTAATATGGACCCCGAATTACAGTATTTCCTAGGAGACTAGGGGCTAGGCTTTCTTTAGAGACAAGGGGACAGGATTTTGGAAACAGACAGGAGGTGCATGAAATTGTAAATGAATATGATAAGATGGAGCACAAAAGCGCCGGGACACTCCTTTGGAGTAGCCGTTGCGCTATACAAGACCCATATATAACATAACATAACCTCCGTCTCCTCCGTGGGCCTGAGGGATACTTGAAGCAGAAATATCTGCACGTGCACGGTATGGTTCCGTCACGGCTGCAGAGGGTCAGGGGGCCGGCGTGGCTTCACCGGCGCGTGGGGAAAGGGCAAGTCCCTATTCGGGCGCCATTATGTGGTATATAAATAAATAATACCGGATCTAGGTTTGACTGGACATAGCAATAACAGATAGCTCAATAAATAAGAGTCAAGATTCGAGGTAGTAGGAGTTTGCAGGTTTAATACAGCATAAGGACAGGAACAGGACAACCTGCACGGGAACAGGATGGCAGCGCTGCCTGGGACAGGATCAAGGAAAAGGAAAAGGATAACTTTTAATAACAATGCACAAGCATATATACTAAAACAGTTGCATTACAATACATATGATAGGCGGAGCAGTGGGTGTGGTCAATAGCAGTCGCGAAAGATAAGGGTGAAAGTGGGTGTAACAGGAGGCGTATACATGGACATGTAAACGTAACAGAATATGTCATAAATGGGCCGGAAACATGGAGGGGGCTACCTAAGGAGCCGGGACCTCTAACCTAATGGTGCGCGCAAACTGACAATGACGTGTTACTAGGAGAAGCTGGGGGCTATGAACTCTGCGCTAGGAGTAGAGACTGAAGTCTGGAGAGTCAGGGTGACATGTACCTAAACCCTATCTAGTATCTAATGTTTAGAGAACATGTTGATATAAACTAAGAGTCAGGAGGGGAGAGGCTAACAGACTCTAAGACTGGAGCATGCATTATTCTACATGTAGTGCGTGTTGAGGAATATTAAATGACCATTAATACAGTATTTCTCTTACATGGAGACGTAAAGGCTAGACGATGACGGAAACTATTGATGCGATTCAGTAGCTTAGGAATGCAGAGAAGGAGGGCTGGACTGATAACTAGAATCATAACATACTCTTGGCAGACTCGTAGGCAGAGCCAGGCCGAGCCGGGCACTGTGAGGCAGGAAGTAAGTGAAGGGTCGAGGATACAGGTGGGGGCTGTATCGCTCCTCAGCGAGGGTTCAGGAGACAGGAGCTGAATCTGGTGTCCGGGCCCTTTTGAGGCCTAGAAACGGGGACTTTTCAATGAAATAACGTGCACACTGAGAAACGTGGCAACGTAACTTTACATAGGCCTGATATTCGTAGTATTCACGAGAACTGGGAACTGGCATACTAGAGATTGACACAACTGTAATCGCGTCTTTAATCGAACATGGGGGATACATATACATATTAATCATGCACACATAGCATAAGATGGGGGACACGTAGGGACACAGAACATGGCAAAATTTACTTTTCCACAGAGTGCTCAGTAATAATATAAGTTAGTAGTTATATAGGTATTTATATTGCAGAATAATATGTTTTTTGCATCCATAATTTGAACTGCTTAGAAATACCTTGGCCACATCCTACATATTCTTAACTTATTCACTGACCCCTGGACAAGATAAAGCTATTCCTCTCCAGCTCTTCCTGAGAGGTGACCCGCGTGTCCTCTCTTGTCACAACACTTCCCCTCAAACCACTGCGCTCTCTACACTATGATCATCTTCATACCTGGAAGTGGAAAGCAAAGAGCAAGAGAGATATAATCAGGGAGAGGCATAACCAATGCTTACCATCGCTCCTGCATCCTTAAACACACACCTATATTCACTTACAGCTAAGGTTCCCGCAAGCTCGACCCAGCAGAATAAAAAAAAGGACCAAACCTCAGCACAAGCAAGGAAATGAAACTGAGACAAAGCAAGCGTGGAGTGCAATGTATTGCGCACTATTACATGAGATGATTGGTTCCTTGAAAACAATGGTCAACAGCACCTCTTCATTGGCGCAGTTGCCATCATTGTCCTCTTCATGAAAATCAGCGTCCAATAATGCTTAAATGCTGGTTGGTACAGCTGCTCCGGCTGCCTCTTTTGAAAGAGTGTCAACTAACCTACCATTGCCACCCAAAATCATCCTGCATGTGTAACTTCGCCTGGACCTAATGTGAAACCAGCAATAGGTCTTAGTATTTCTGGAGGGCACGTTTGCATTCACTTGAAAAGCTTTAAAGGTCTCCTTTCTGATGTAGTTTCAAGTATCCTGGGCCCTTACTAGAGCATTCATTGGATTCAAAATAAGGTGTGTAGGGCCTGATGCAAAAGAAGGTCTGGACCTCTGAGTTTCCATTTTAAAAGAACACTCATTCCTTCAATAGATATCACTTCCCTCTTAGAAAAAAAGGAAAAGTAAATCCTTTAAAACTACAGCTTTTTATGTCCTTTTTTACTGTGACTAGTGATAGGAAGTAACCTTGTTCTGTTTTGATTTAGATACCCGTACATAGGTTTCCTGAATCATGGCCTTATATAGGCACAACTCTCATTAGCCCTTACTTAGGCATAAAATTCCAGTCCTTATTTAGGCATTGTAGGAGAGTAGGGTCTGCTTCCTATGGTCACCCCCACTGTTTGCTGTGATTCTCTAGTTTTTTCACTTTAGTGTGGCTGTGGGCCTTCCAATCAGACCCACACCCCAGCTGTTCTCTCTCTAAATTGATACCATGTACTTTTAGGTCCATACCAGATTGGTTACTGGGTCACCCTTGTGAGCCCCTGTATAGTGCACCATGGGTACCCAGGGCATAGGTGCATCCTAGGCCTACCAGGGGCTGCAGCATGTATTGTGCCACCCTTGGTTTGCCTTCCAAACTACCACCACAGGTCTGTTCACACAGTCTGGGTAAGGTGGTGTAATCACCCCTTACTTAGATATAGTATACCTATATCTACCTTTACAAATAGACACATATACACCTATAAGCCACTCCTATGGTAGGCCTCGACAATCCTGGAGGCAGAGTGCTTGGTTTTATGTGAGAGGGTGCCCTAGCATGAGCTGAGCTCCTCTGCAGCTTTCGGAACCATCTCCTTATAGCTGCTCTATGATATAGCCATACCATATACTCTTAAGTGCATTATGATCCTCGCGGTTAATGCTAACTTTGGTTTGGCTTTATCAAAACATGTTGTGTAAGGTGTCAAACACTTTGGAATACTACCCCCCACCACCAATTCTGGTGGCAGGGGTAGCATTCCACCCTTCTAGAGGGAAAAGACATGCAGTTACTGGTTTACCCGGTTAAAGTTAAACAGAGCCTCAACATCACAAAATTGATGCTGCTGCCACAGACACGAGTCTGACCTCCTGTTGCTGGATGAAACTCCGGCAGGGGAGGTCCGGACAATAAGTTTCCTGTCCAGGGAGGTGCTGGCACCTCCCCAGACAGGGGTTTTGTGTATTGGGGCAGGGAGGGCTGCATTCAGTGAATGCATCTAAATACTGCCTGGGGCACACAAGGTGCTCCATGCATAGCCCAGTTCCAACCGGTTGCTGGGGCACACAGCCCCAGGTCTGGCATGAAACTGGACAAAGGGAAAGGGGTGTAACCACTCCTTCTCAGGTCCACTCATAGGAGGGACCTAGTCAGGTAATCCAGCCCCCATTCTTAGTATAAGTATAGGAGCTGTGTCCCCAGGACTTTAGATTATCCTGGACGAAACTTTGAAAGACCTATCTTGGACCTTCGACATTCCATTCTGACTGGAAGATGGAACACATCTCCCTTGTGGTCAAGGAGTAACCACCCTGTGCAAACAGGCACCAACAGCAACTTTGCCGGTCTGCAGTTTCAAGGCTCCCATTGGAACTCAAAGACTCTGCAACACAAGAACTGGACTTCCAGACTTCTCTGACCCGACCCACATCCACAGCAAAGCTGAGACACATGGCAGACACGAGAGACATGGGACCGGACATCTTGGACATCCTGCATTTTGCTACCTGCACTCCTTTCCTGAAGCCTCAGTAAGTTGTGCATTGGGGTACGAGAAGCTCCTGCCCCACTGGGTCCCGTGGGCCTCGCTTTTGGTTTTGAGCTGATTGCGTCTTCCCAGTTCCTTGCCCGTTGGCTTGTGAGCCCTCTGAAGCACTTCCTTTGAATTTAACTTGCTTTCCTGGTTGCTCCAGGCTTTCTCCAGCTTTCCTGACCTTGCTGGTCTGCAACAGAGCCAATCACAACATCCTGCATAGGTTGCGGTTGCCAAGGCTTGTTGTATCCAATCTGAATACCGACACTGCAGTCATCTAGATCCATCGTGGGACAGCTTGAATCCAGCGCCTGGTCACCGTCGATGCCTCCTGGACCTCATGGCTGAAGAGACAAACTCATCTTCTGCACCTTCAAGCACCTGACATCGCCTGGTTCCTTCCTGGTACCTTCCTAGTCACTGGCTAGTGACCCAGACTCTGTCCCCTTTGCTTTCAGGTTCTTCACATCTCCGAACCACCCTTGGATCCACCTGGACACTTTTTTTCTGGTCGCCTGCAGCACTTCTTTGCAGCTATCCATTGAAAACGACGACGAAACCCGACGCGAAAAGACACCTGTGACCCGGCTTCCCTGGGTGTGCTAACATGAGTACTCCAGTGCTCCCGTGGGTCTTGACTCTCGAAGTGTCCTAGTTTAAAAGGGTTCCATTCTAGTCCATCCAGAAGTGCCCTTAAATTTTAACTTTTACGATCTCCATAGAAAGTCAATGGTCCCCCGCGCCTGTGTTTAGACACTGCACGCGGATCCGTGGGCCTCCTACTACCTAACCTTTGGTTCATTAGTGTAGCCCCAACGATTCCACAGGCCCCAGGCCTGCTTTTTAACTCTCACATGGTACTTATATCATTTTCTTAGTATATGTTTTGTGAGGCCCCTAGGGCATAACCTATACTGTGCAACTTATCGTATATTAACTGTGTGACTTGTATTGTATTTTTACCTCTGACCTCATAAAGATTGCAGAGGGGTTGTGTTTAGATTAAATACATATATATTTGATATATACCTTGTGTGGTGTCCTTTCATTTGGTACTCAAAGGATTATATATGGTAAAACAACTTGCTTAACTCGCCTACTGAAGTCTTAGCATGAAGACTGCTTGTTCATGCTACCACTAGGATAGCTTTCTATAAGGTTGACTTGATAACCACCATCAATAAGGGTCGATTAGACTGGTGCAAGGTGCCCACTTGAACTAGTGGACCTCATATACCAGGCTAACTTCCCACAGGCATTGCCCAAGCAACCCAAATGCAGGCATGATCCCCTACATCCGTCCATCCCACGTCACAATGAGTTCTTGAAAAACCAGACTCTTGAGCCTTTAGGACTTACCCTGCTTGGATTATTGATTTCTTCAAGAACTCATTTATTATGCATGAAAAAATATTCCTTAGGCGTTCATTCATGACACTCCGCTGCCCGACTTTTACGTCAAAGCTAGCATTCCGAAACACCTTCAAGGTATAAATATGGATGTATGATTTTACCACTCATACTTTTACAACGCATACCTTTACAATGCATTTTTTTAAATGCATACTACCTTTACAACGCATACCATTACAACGCATACCATTACATTGCTTGTATGGTAAGTATTGGATGGTGTAGGGGTAAAAATTACTATTCTAACTCCTGAGGGGTGCAACAGTAGGGTAAGTGTTGGATAGTGTAGGGGTAAACATTACTATTCTAACTCCAAGGGGTGCAACAGTAGGGTAAGTGTTGGATAGTGTAGGGGTAAAAATTACTATTCTAACTCCAGGGGGTGCAACAGTAGGGTAAGAGTTGGATAGTGTAAGGGTACTATGCGCTGTGATGGTATGCTTTGTAATGGTATGCGTTGTAATGACTGCGTTGTAATGATATGCATTGAAGTGTCATGCGTTGTAATGGTTGCGTTGTAATGGCGTGCGATATAATGGATGTTGCGTTGTAAGAGATTTGTTGTAATGGTAGTGCGTTGTAAAAGTTGCGCTGTAAAGGTTGTTTCCCATAAATATACTTGCACTTACCCTGGCAAACCACGGCTCGGCTACGCAGCTCGATATGGCTCACCACGGCAAGTTCTGAAGAAATTTGAGTCCCCGCCTGACGCACTGACGAGACGATGTCATGCTTCTCGCAGAGAATCCAGCTCCAGTGTTTCTGACTCCCTTTGCTGGGTGTTAGAGACCGAGACCCGGAAAGAGATTCCAGCTCTCTCAATCTAAGGTATGGAGCAGACCAGAACCTAGAGGGACTCTTGGCAATACTAACTACAGCTAAACTAGACTATAGAAAACAGCACCTACTTCTTACCTCGTACTACACTTAAGTTAGGCACACTGGGGTAGAACTAGCTAGAAGCAATAGATGAGTATTCACATTTTAGCCTGTGTTATTTATGTATGTATTTTTGAATATATGTCATAGCTACAAACTAAGCTACTGCAGTATTATTTTATCTTACTGATAACGCTGTACATTTTCTATTTCTCATTCTGTCTTACGATTGTAGCAGTTCATATCTCTTGCACGAGAAATAAGACTGTTCATTAAACCCTTTTTATTGAAACGCCCGTCTATCTATTTCTGTGTAACTCTGTAGAAACGAAGCATGCAAGATTGACTAGGTGAATCTTTTGTCTATCTATTGTTTCCACAATTCCGAGAACTGTTCCGATTCTAAGGGAGACAAAGTAGCCATGTTTATGCAGTTGTCAGAAACGTATCCCTTCTTGTTCATTCAATAAGATTCTAGTGACCTCTGATTTAGCTGGCACACACAAGTAATTAAGCTTAATGCACTTGATAGATGCATACTGACCACAGTTCTATGCCACAACTATAGTGTATGTTATTCCAATGCGCAGAGCCTATAAGGGAAATAGGAACTACACTACAACCTCTTGGATGGCAGTGTAGGGTCACGAGGGCTACAATCTTTTGGTGCATCGGGCACTTTCCAGGCCTAATTGTTTTGCGTCAAGGGCCATCCTGCAAATATGTTCCCCATCAGGTGGGCTACAGACCCTAGCAGGTCTCATCGTATTTCACCTTCCACATTCCCACATTCTAAGTGGATTTAAGCTAGCACTGGTCTTTATTGGTGAGAAGCCGCCCTGCCAAGCAATCCCATTACATGTTACAAGATAATATTAGAATTGCTATAAGGACTCTGATGCAAAAACCCAAGTGTCTGTTCTAGCAAATAAGTAAGCTGCTGTGGACTTACCTCTTTTTCGCTGGATCTCCATTTTGTGTTCTGTGCGATGTGTCCTTGCACAGCATGTTATTCATTCCTTTAATTCCACTATTTAAGGAATATTTAAATGACATAACAGAGGTAATAATGAAGTTCCATAAATAGTATACTTTTTATCAATAATATAGCACTGAATATGCTACAATGTTGTAATTACTGTTTTTAGGTTTTACCTGCACAGCGCTTATGCTATGCTTGTGAAATCTATTGTATTTAATATATATCTTAAAAGGGGCTTACATCCTGCCCTTCCTTTTCTTTGGTTGGTGGGCTTGCCACTTACCTTTCTTCCATATCTATTGGCTGTAGACTATTATTTCTTGTTGTTCCTCTCATGTGTTTCTCTTATCATTGTCCCAAGTACTATTTTCACCTGCTTTTGTCAAACTGCTTTGCGTGCTTGAACCCTATTGTAACGCTTGCATACTGATATATTCACAGGGACATAGTGCGTTTTTTGGGCGATTTGCCCTCCTCACATTCCTTCAGCATAATTACTTGCAAAAAGGGCCTCTTCCTCAACATTGCTGCTTTCACCAGCCCCCACACATGCACGTTGTCATACAGTGCATGTTTTAACTTTTATGTCTGTCCAGTGACATAACATGCACATGCAATGCACAAACAGGTCAGGGGCGGCACCTGATAATGGGCAGAGGAGCACCACCCTTAACGGTTTAAAAGCTATTTTGATGGTAATTGAAAAAAGCAATTACAATCCACGTTTCCATTAGATCTAATTTGGCTTCCTGGCTGACCTCACACTGGTTGCTCACGACGTCAGAGAGGCATTTTACTCGAAGCACATGCATTAGAACGCATGTCCCAGCCAAATGGTTTTAGCAATGCTGTAATTTTTTTATATGGAACGAGCAGTTAAGCTCTATAGAGCGCATTAGTCACATGACCCTCACGTTTCACAATACCAGAAGATAGATAAATACGGCGATTGTGAGGCTACAACCTACCAGATCTTACCTCTTGCTGATTATTATGCCTGTGGGTCTATACCCTAAGATCTCCTGCATTCTTTAAAATGTTTCAGCTTAGTTTTCAGATATTCATTTGTTTCTGTTTAACCTTCAGTTACATTACGTTTTGTTTCCAGTTTGTTCCAGATACTAGTGTATCATGCACTTTATGGAGCAGCTAACATGGTGGTCTAGTTTTATTAACAAGCATGCGTTTGCCTCCTATTATGACCCTGTGTTTCAATACCCATTCATAATATTAGCGCATCCGTGTGGTTTTCAATTATGTATGTGTTTCTGTTTAACAGTTAATCGTGTTAATTTTTATTTCCACTTTTTGACAATACCAGCGTATCATGTACTTTAACATACAGATCTGCTTTTATTCAGGGGCATATCTTTGCCTAACATTATGACCCTGCGTTTTAATATCTAATCACTATATTAGCAAATCAGACTTACTACAAATGGCCAGTGTGCCAGCTTCATATTGGAGTCAAGCTATCCTTGGCTGATGATGGCTGATAGCCAGAAACCGGTCCTAGGATGCTTGATTCCAGACCAGGGAAGACATGGCTTGGCAGTTCAGGCTGGACTGTTCCCATGAGGAACAGGGTCAAGACTGATTTGCATATGGTCATGTCTGAACTGGGGTGGCGTGGTGAGCAAAATAACGATGGATTAAACCCATACCTGTGACTGGGGGTGAATGTTTTGCCAATGTGCAACATTTCGTCCATCATCTTGTGTGTTTTGCTGTTCGCCTTATGTGGGAAAGTTATGCACAGACGTGGGTCCCATGCTCACTACGCCATTGGAGTCAAGCTATCCTGGCTGATGACGGCTGATAGCCAGAAACCGGTCCTAGGATGCTTGATTCCAGTCCAGGGAAGACATGGCTTGGCAGTTCGGGCTGGACTGTTCCCATGAGGCACAGGTTCAAGACTGATTTGCATATGGTCATGTCTGAAATGGGGTGGCGTGGTGAGCAAAATAACGATGGTTTATACCCAGATCTGTGACTGGGGGTGAATGTTTTTCCAATGTGCAACATTCCGTCCATCATCTTGTATTTTTTGCTGTTCACCCTATATGGGAATGGTATGCCCAGACGTGGGTCCTGTGCTCACTACGCCACTGGAGTCAAGCTATCCTGGCTGATGACGGCTGATAGCCAGAAACCGGTCCTAGGATGCTTGATTCCAGACCAGGGAAGACATGGCTTGGCAGTTGGGGCTGGACTGTTCCCATGAGGCACAGGGTCAAGACTGATTTGCATATGGTCATGTCTGAACTGGAGTGGTCTGGTGAGCAAAATAACAATGGATTAAACCCAGATCTGTGACTGGGGGTGAATGTTTTGCCATTGTGCAACATTCCGTCCATCATCTTGTGTGTTTTGCTGTTTGCCCTATGTGGGAAGGGTATGCTCAGACGTGTGTCCTGTGCTCACTACGCCACTGGAGTCAAGCTATCCTTGCTGATGATGGCTGATAGGCACTAACCGGTCCTAGGATGCTTGATTCAGGTCCAGGTAAGACATGGCTTGGCAGTTCAGGCTGGACTGTTCCCATGAGGCACAGGGTCAAGACTGATTTGCATATGGTCATGTCTGAACAGTGGTGGCGTGGTGAGCAAAATAATGATGGTTTAAACCCAGATCTGTGACTGGGGGTGAATGCTCAGCCAATGTGCAACATTCCGTCCATCATCTTGTGTGTTTTGCTGTTCGCCCTATGTGGGAAGGGTGTGCCCAGACGTTGGTCCTGCGCTCACTACGCTACTGGAGTCAAGCTATCCTGGCTGATGACGGCTGATAGCCAGAAACCGGTCCCAGGAAGCTTGATTCATGTCCAGGGAAGACATGGCTTGCCAGTTTGGGCTGGACTGTTCCCATGAGGCACAGGGTTAAGACTGATTTGCATATGGTCATGTCTGAACACTGGTGGCGTGGTGAGAAAAATAACGATGGATTAAACCCAGATCTGTGACTGGGGGTGAATGTTTTTCCAATGTGCAACATTCCGTCCATCATGTAAATGTAAATGTAAATGTATACTTGTAAAGTGCACTGTTACTCCATCTCGGAGTAGCCTGGCACTGTATACCGCTGGGGAACCCGTCCTGGCTTTCCCTGTGAGATGAACCCTCCTGGGCACCCCCAAGGTGAAGCCAGGCATCCCCGGCGCTGATGGGGCCATTGTGAAGATTAAGCAAGCTAATGCCCAGAGTTGCAGAATGGGACCCATGGTTAGCTTAGGCACCTAGGTGAGAATTATCGAGTCCGCGGACATTAACCCAAGACCCTGCCGCGACAGGAATTGAGCCCTGGTCCCGGGCCGACCTCTGCTTCAGGGTCTGCTGCTTCTAACCAGTGAGCCACACTTCTCCACTGCATCATCTTGTGTGTTTTTCATATTATGACACAGCAGGGCTTTGACTAATTTTGCACGTTTGCGATTCAGTATTATTTAGTGATTGTCATGTTTTGATTACACATTCATGAGTGCCGCTCACAGTGGTGACAGTCTCTGCCTTGCCTTATCGTGCCTGATTTTGGAGGACGTTGGTGGGACAATCTTTGTAGAGCCGCTCAGGGGTGTCAGCCTTGCTGGTTGTTTGGAGAGCTTCCAGAGGGACTGCGAGGACCAGCAGGCCATACTACCTACAGCTGCAGCCTCTTCCTTCAGTGTCCACGCCCCCTGCCCGGACCCGTTATTAATTTTTCGCGGCCCCCACTCCGCGGGACAATCTTTGTAGAGCCGCTCAGGGGTGTCAGCCTTGCTGGTTGTTTGGAGAGCTTCCAGAGGGACTGCGAGGACCAGCAGGCCATACTACCCACAGCTGCAGCCTCTTCCCTCAGTGTCCACGCCCCCTGCCCGGACCCGTTATTAACTTTTCGCGGCCCCCACTCCGCGGGTGCCGCTCACAGTGGTGAAAGTCTCTGCCTTGCCTTATCGTGCCTGATTTTGGAGGACGTCGGTGGGACAATCTTTGTACTTTTCGCGGCCCCCGCTTCGCGGGAGCCGCTCAGGGGTGTCATCCTTGCCAGTTGTTTGGAGAGCTTCCAGAGGGACTGCGAGGACCAGGAGGCCATACTACCCGCAGCTGCAGCCTCTTCCCTCAGTGTCCGCGCCCCCTGCCTGCCAGGTTATTATTGACCTCATTCGCCTGTGACGCGGGACGTGCCGGGCAAAGCCCAGGCAAAGGGCGGGCCATCTGAGGCCGTCCGAGGACGTTTGAGGCCGGGCTGGGCCGCCCCCCTTAATCCTGGGTTTGCGTTGAGTTTTTATGATCATATTTATGCTATTACTTCTCTTATACTATTGTATTTCTTTTTGTGCCAAAGCTTTTGTTAATCTGTCATTATGGCAGCACAATCTGGGAAGGGTAGAAATGTAACTCTCTCATCTACGGGCCGGAAGGTTACTGGAACCATGCATCAATTTATCAAACGGGCTACAGTAATACTAGAAAAAGAAATAGCCCTTACTGAGAAACTCCTGTCCCTAGATCTTATAACGGGGAAGCGCTTGTCTCTAGGTCCAATCGGGTCAGCAGTTTTCCCCGAACCACCAAGATGATTAGACCCTTCAGCTGTACATGTCTCTAGTTCTAGTTCCATGCTGGTTGTATCTGTTAACGTAGCGGCCTGTTCTATTTTAAACTCATCAACAATCAGTACGGCTTCTAGCGGCTCAATTCATAAAGTCTCCAATTCCCCCTCGCCACTTAGACCCCCCCAAAAAGCTCAAAACCTGGGATCATCAGAAAGCAAAAATCACCCAATTAATACAAAATCCAGCAAAAGAAAAAGAGGGGGTGGTCCCCAGAAGGGTGGCGCAGCCAAAATCCCTAAGAAAATTAATAAAATCCCGGCTTCTTATGCTGTAGTTCAGCCCCCCAGCCCGTCCCCGGCCCCTGCAGACCATATTCAATCATCTCCAAATTGTAGTGTAAATGATGGGTTTTTTGGGCAAAATGGAAATTCAAGTTAAATCCCTGATGTTACCCTTATTGGAGAGAACGAGAATGATTCATTCCTAATTAGATCAGTTGGAGAAGTTATTTATAGCAAATTCCAGTACGCTGGATAAACTAGTAAAAGGTATGGAAAACTCAAAGGGCCTAGACATTGTTCCACAAGTTTTGGGGAATGGTAGTGGTACAAGGGTGGCTCAACCAGTTACTATTGACAAGTACAACATTCAGTCTGGACCAATCTGTGTGGAGAAGCACCCTATAGGCATGCACCCCATAGATATTATCAGGGTTAGGGGCTCGGAGTCAGGCGTGGTGCCCAGAACGCAGCCAGCAACATGTGTTCCAGATACAGGTAGTCAGTTAAACAGGCATTCCTCACTGGGGAAGGAGGTTATTAAACAGCGACTCCCATGTGTAAATCTTCCCCCAGAGTACACACCCTACACGATCATACTGGTTGAAGTTCCAGCAATTGGGGAGGAGAAATCAGAATCACACTGGGAGCTGAAAAATAAAGTCATTCATTGGCTTAACAAGAACTGAACCTTACCCCCCTCTTCCAATACTGAGATTTTAAGTGTCAGAAGGGCGAGCTGGGTGGGACACAGCCCAAAGGACCTAGAAGGTGATTGTGTCATTGTGAATTTTAGGGACCCTGGGTGGTTGATTTTTCTCGTAGAGAACCAAGGTTTGGGAGAGTGGGAGACGTTCAATCATTGGGTCTAAACTATTTTTATCCCCGTATAAATCGTGGTCCACACTATCCCCTACATAATTTCAGTAGGGGTAGACCCTATGGTGATAACCCCTTGGATCGGGTGGTGCAACCCCTCCGTTTGACAAATCGGTTTGAGCCTTTTACAGGTTTAGAGGGGGTGGATTGACCCATGATTTCCTCTGGTGGTAATATTGTGCCCAAGCAATCTGGAAGGGAACCCTTGGGGGTAGGTATATTGGAGGTTGGAGTTGGTGTTGATAGTGATTCAGCGCCTTGTCGATCTATAGGGGTGGACAGGGTGGGCCGGGAGGCCGGCCATGGCGTGAGATGGTCTTCCCCAGGCTCCTCAGTTAGAGAGCCCCCAGTTAGAGAACTTCCGATAGAGGGTGGGTGGTCAACAGGGTCTAACCTGAGGGTGATAGTATAAACACAGTCAACCACCCAGGACACTTCGCTCAAAATATTTTTGTGGAATATTGCAGGGCTGAAAAGCAAACTATTCATAGGAGAGTGGGTCGACTTTGTTGAGGACCAGGACATCCTAATATTCCAAGAAAGTTAGGCCCCTACCATCTGGGGTATCTCAATTTTTATAAACCCGCCACCAGGGGCAAAAAGGGTAGAGCATTAGGTGGTTTAATCATTTGGGTGAGGCAGTCACTTAGTTATAGGCCCACAGAAGTAATGGTGGATAACCCAGATATCCTTGGAATAAAGCTCACCAGGCCTAACTATATGGAGATTTTTATTGTTAATATCTACACCCGAGGCCTCCCTGGAGGGCGGAGTCCTGGGATTATTAATGAGTTAGATCTTTTTCTTAACTTTATTGGGAGGGATACGTTTGTAGTTGTGGCTGGGGACCTCAACTGTACCTTTGAACACCTATAATGAGAGGGAGATGACATCTATGCAGCAGAAGAAGCAGATCTTCTCGGGGTTTCACCGATTCGCCATTCCACCCCTTAAATCACAACAGCACTAAAACATGTTGCTCACATTTTTTGTGGAGAATGTTTTGGGCTGCATTTCATTTTAGTTCAATCCTCCACCCTTCACTATATCTCCTCATGTTGACCTTACTGAATGCATATATTTACTGTATATTGTACATTAAAGTCATAGACTTCGCAAAACTTTATTGATGGCTGTATATGATTCTTCTAATCGCCCTCTGTTTGTAAGCCTTCACTCTATATTACTTAACAACTTCACGGAAGGTGTAGATATTTCATTAAGACTGAATAAAATTTGTGTCATTTCGGCTGCATGTTTTTGATAGTCTGACACTTTTGATTGAATCCCCTCATGTCAGCAAACATTTCAAGCATGCTTGCTGCCTGCATATGTTTTTCTTTGTCCTCTGCACTTTCCAGAATCTCTCCACTTTATATTATACCAGTTACTGTACAATATATTGCCATTCTCAGTAAATAAGTCATGACAATTTTACAGAGTTTCAGTAACTTATATTGCATAACTGCTCACTATGCTAAAACGTACATGAAAAAAAGTATCATTAATCACCTAGGCAAAACCTATTGCATATACCAGTGCTTGTTCTTAGAGAGTTCTTAGAGAGTAGTAGATTCCTTGAGCGAATCCATTAAAGGAATAAAGGGAGCTAATTTGATATCGCCTTTGCCAACATGTATTCATCGTTTAACAATCCTTACGGTTGGCAGCATTATGTAAATGCAACATAAGTGAGTTTTTTTTATTCTTTCCATGCTCTGTATCAGACCTCTTCCTAATATTTTATCAGAAAAAGAGGTGCTGTCATCGACAACTGTGCCACCACGTTTGCCTCATTGTATTTCATTCCTTTGCACACTGCCTTACACAGAATTAATTACTAGATTTGTATTGCTCAAATTTCTCAAATAAAATTCAGCTTTTTGCTGATGATTCACACTTTAAGTGAGTCTCATAAGGCATTTCAATTTTTCTTTCCTAATCTGGCACAATTTGACATTCCTAGACACTCTTCTTCACCACAGCGCTCCATAGGTTTCTTCTCGCCTTGTCTCATTCACTGTCCTTCTGTCCTGTCAATAATCGCAATGTATTGATTACTGTTTCACCTTTCTCCCAAACATCTTCCTCTCTAATGTAAATCTTCCATAAATTCACCCCTTTCTCACTTCCCTTGGAGAGAAGCCCCCAGACCAGACTTTTGTTTTCTCCCATCTTCATTTGCCCTCATGCCTCCCGATAGGTTTGACTCCAAGTGACTCTCAGTGCTGCATCAGTGTTTCCAGTGGAGTCTTCTCTGATCACCTCCTCTCTCTATACAAGCGGTCTTTATTTTTGTGATTGAATTCAGAGACATCCATGGTCAGGCCCTGCTACGGCACCTGTCATTAGGCAACCTCTTGCATGATCCCCTGTATAGCAACTATCTTTAGAGTCCCTTGTGTTCCCTATACTGTCCTTCAATTCCCCCTTCCAAATGCAATGTATAACCCCATGCTAAGTGCTGCTTTCACTACTTTGTCCCTCAATGTTCATATGCCACAACAGACTCTTACTTCTTTTCATTTTGCACCATTTGTAAACTTTCATGTAAGTCTTACACCTAATGTGATATTCCCAAACACTCTTCATGGAATCACTGGTCTGTAAATAATGGACCCTATTCAGAAAAAAGACGTAAAAGAATGGGTAGAGATTGATCTTTCTGCTTGAATATATTAGACTTGTTGTTCAATTCACAAACATTACATGCACCACACTAGGAAAGCTGTGCCCAGAATGTCAGGCAACATCACTTATAGGCTTCTATGTCCTCAGAAAGGAATTCTCCATTTTATAACATTCTGCATACAGGGTAAGTGTCCGCTGTTCCATCACACACTTTTGCCTGTGAAGAAATCCCATCCCCTTCACCTGCACCAAGTTTGAGGATGATCCATCCCCCTTCCCATCACAGATTGGGACTTAAATTAGACTTTACTGGAATACATTTCTGACCACTTCCAAGGTGGGAATAGGTCAGATGATAGTCAGAATGATCACAAATGTACCTGTTTGTGGATGTTTCTAAACTTGTAACGAGGACTTGAGTTGCCCTCTTTCACCTCTAAGTTTAATTAGGCAAATTACTTAATACAGCCCTAAATAATCTTTCACCAATAACAAACTGTTGCATGCTGTTCTTATTATACAAAGATTGAGTCTCTTTTCATGAAGCCTGCCTCCAGTGTTTTGTTCATCCCAACACGTGTCTGTGTATGAAGAGCTTTACACTGGGACCCTACTGAGATTTGTATTGTCAGTGCACATATAGTGTCTAACTCACTGTGTTCTTCAATATTTCCTCATAGCAGCCTGAATCCAGTGTCCCATGAAGCTCCTGCTTTTCTCTTGGCATCAGAAGGATTGTGGACCCTCCCTCCTGCTCCACCACTGCAACAAGAGTCTCCTTCCTTAGTTTGTAGCAATGGCTCTCTTGGGATATTGAGGCTGGCTCTGTTTTACTCTCCGCTTGCACTGCTGCATACATTGACATTCTGTAGGGATAATGATTAATTTAATATCAAATATTAATCATTGGTTCACTGTATCAAACATATAGCAAACCATCAGTGACAATTATTGTCTTATGCAAACATTCACTTGTGTTGAAATGTCATAAAATATTATACATTGTTATTCTTTAACATCAGGAACGTTTTTCTTTCTAGTGACTCCTCCATCTACTACAGTGTCTTTTTTCTCTCTAAATGTATTACTTAGTGTCGAAGCCATGCCTTCGTGGTGGTTTTCACAATGTGATATAAAAGGATGAATATTGTAATGCATCATAAATAAAGTTCTTAAAAGATTACAACTCGTTTGGATTTATTTCATGAAATCCATTGCACTTTGAATCACAGTCAATTTCATCATCCTTTGATTAAGTAAAATACTATGTTTACATGTACTGTATGCACTGTAATGTATAATAACCTTGGGCCATTTGTTGTTAAGATTTTTCACTTCCCAAAGCCTGCGCTGTGTTAACTAGCAGGCTCTATGAATAGAAAGCCCAGATTGTAATGTACTAAAGGTTTTGGCACTAGGCAGCACAGCAAGTATCTTTGCTGTGCTTCCCTGTGTCAAAATGAAAGAGCAGAAATGCACTGTTTCTATGATATATGGCCATTCCTGTGCCTTTAAGCCATAACTGGTGCATAATTTGGTGCCAGCGCCAATGCAGGCATCCTTGCACCATAGTGGAAACGTATCTGTGTTGTTGTCAGGATTGCTTTTGTGTAGGAAAGGACACCTTCCTGCGCAAAAACAATCCATGGAGGTGTTTTCCTCATTCTATTTGTGCTGCAGAATGCTGTTGCCTGGAGAGGCCCACCAGACTGATCTAACTGGGGGCCTGCATCACCAGCCTTGGTCGTTGTGCTGTGATCCATGGGCAAGATTGCTGCTTGCGGCAGGATCAATTGGGGCTTCAATAGAAATAAATATAACTTCCCTATTTAAGAAATGCCCACAGGAGTGGATGGACCCTGGGAAGATTGTTGTTATTGACCCAGGGCATTGATGGGTGGATGCCGCACACAATTACGTAGGGGCTGCTGTGGTGCCTCTACCCCCTTGGACAATGAGGCAGTGATGCGGTCGCGGAGTGAAATCTGAGGGGCGCAACGGAGGAGCTTGGGGAGTAACTTCCCCGTGTTTTGCGCAGTGAGGGCCCTCCCTCTTGAGGAATGCGTGACAAATGCGGATGTGGTCTGCACCTGTTTGGACTACTAAAAGCCACTGTGTTGACTCTGAAAGCCTACACACGGAGATTGGAACTGCATGCCGAAGATGCAGAAGGTAGATCCCAGAAATGCAATCTGCACTTCATGGGGTTTCCTGAGGAGGTGGAGGGATCCAGTCCTGAGTTGTTCCTAGAAAAGTGGATCCATGAACAGCTTCCATACATTGGCTTGTCCTCCATTGTTCTTGCTGGTGCACTCCCCTCGCACTGTGGCCACCCCTTAAGCCATCATAGCCAAGATACTGAATTACAGACATCAGGACGCTATATTGCGGGGTGATCCCACCTTCAAAAATCACATAATACATGAAATGAAATGAAATACCAGCATTTGTAAAGCGCACAGCTACCTCCGAAGTGGTGTCCCAGAGCTGGGGTCCGCCGGGGAGATTAAGCGAGCTATTGCCCAGAGTCACATGGTGCCTGGCTAACCTGCCGCCGGCACCAGGGGATCGAAAAGTAAACCCCGTGGTCCGAAGTCAGGCACCATGGCCGCTGCGCCACACCTCTTCCATATATATTTTCTGACTACACCAGGTCTGTGCAACATTCACTGGGGTCAAGCAGAAGCTACGGGCCATGGGACTGCAGTATTTGCTTTTATATATGGTCTTGTTCCCAGCTAAATTGAGAGTTGTCCATGGAGGTCGCACACATATTTTTACATCCCTGGTGCTGTGTGGGACTGGTTGGATGTACGTGGAGATGAGTGGATTGCGTGGGATGATGGCACGAAACAGTGGGAGGAACGGGGAACACCCGAAGAACCCTGGCAAAAATCAGGAGGCACAGAGGATGGAGGAGACACCTGAGTCTGGGTCATGTGTGGTGGTCTGTAGGGATGGAAATTTGAACATTAAATAGCAAAGACAAGAGCACTAACAGGCCAGCGCCCTGATGATTTCAGTGCACACAAACAAAAACGTCTCCAAAAAACTTGTTATATAACAAAGACAATATGTTCTAATATGCCATGAATCAGACCAGTAATTTATATAGTTTATTCATCTTAGATACAAAAATATGTTTATATGAGCCCTTTTAAAAAAAAAAACAAGTGTCATAGCACATATGGTTATATAGTAAAATATACATGATTCGTGAGCACCCACATCAAGGAGCAAACAGTGCATATATTAAACTTAATACAGTACAGAGACACTTAACATATAACCAATAACAATACAGTGATAATAAAAACAACATACACCAAGAAACTATATATCACAAAAAGTCACATACAAACATCAGAGAACAAGGCAAATCAAAAAAGATAAACACTGTTGCTCATTATGCTAATTATTCTAGTGTAATTATTGTCAGAAATGCGCTGACGGGTGTTTCGGAAGTTAACAATAGATGTGATCAACCTTCATCAGGACGCTGACTGTGCAGATTGATTCTGTGGCAGAACGCCATCCAATGCAAGTTAAGATCAATAGAACTGTGCACCAGGCAGGGGGCTCACAATCTTCACCACTACCGCACAAAACCAATAGACCTGGATTTCAGAGATTTCTAACTACCTGTTTTATGTCATGTTCATTACTATATTGGCCACTCCTGACGGGAAATGACCTTTACAATGCAGTCGTTAAGCCGGGAGTCATTTACATCGCGGTCAATACAATGCAAGTCGTTGCAACGACTTGTGCTGGATGGCGCTCCACACAAAGGAATAGTATAATTTACTATTCCAACACCTTCCCTACTGCTACACACACTGGAGTTGAAATAGTAAATCATAGAATTCCTAGAGCCCAGCGCCTCTATCGCAAGTCGATTTAATGACTTGCGTTGTAATAACCGCAATGTAATGTACCAAGTTCTAAAAGATTGCGTAGTAGTGTCACTTATCCCTCCTGACTGTGACTCTCTGTGATTCTTGTTTTGGGGAACTAAGGATGTGTTTTGCAATTACATTTCTATGAAAAATAAATACATAAATATGTTTCATGAAAGGAAAAAGAAAAGGAAGGCAGCACTCGCCCATCTAGAATCAAACTGATGACAATAGCAATATTTTGTGAAATTGCATGTCTGGTTTCCGAGCAAATCTGAACAACCGTAGGAAAATGAAATGTGCGTAAAACTTTTCACACATCAGGTGTGACCGACAAACTGCTTCATCTACTCTGCTTATTGACTATATGATGTTTCAGCTGCTCTGCCTGGCATTTATATTCACCTATATCAGTAATTGTCTAAGCAATATGTTCTGGGGCAATGGAAAAATCAAAGCAAAAGTTCATTAATGTCACCTATTTTCAAGACTCCTCCCTACATCGTGAACAATTATGAAACAGTGTCTTTCGGTCTGCATTTTGGCTCATACTGGGCAGTATCAGAGTCTGTCTTGTATTACAGGCTGCAGGTCTTAACCTCTCTGAGTCATGGACGCCGAGAGTTGTGCTTGCTTGAAGTCAAAGGGCGTACGCAGGAGGTTATGGGTCACATGATGTTTTCGTCCTGCAGCAGCTGTAGATAAGTCCACTGTGTTCCAGCTTCAACAAATACAAGAAAAAGCTCACTGATTATCAGGAGCACCCATGAATGCGTAGTGATGGCCAAACTAGGTAAACAATGAGTGAAGCCACTTGGGAGGGAACCAAGCACATAAAGGCAGGATTATTACAATGAATGCACCAATAACAAGCAAATATTTTGGACTGCCACAGGAAGTAGCCAATGGCAATCGGTGGGTTTGCCCAGAGCCCGGAGAAGAGGATACAACAGATTGATTGAGGCTTGACCAAAAAAAGGAGGGGCTGATGATATTCCTTAATGCATTCTTCAACGCTAGGGGATCTCCATTTGGCTGGCATCCGGTTGCCTGTTACTACAACTGGGTCATTTGGCTTATGTCGAGGGGAGATATGTACTGGTATAAGCTCCCTGTCCAAGCTTGCTTTTACCTGCCGTGTCAGACTTCTGAGGATACCAGAGGGATTCTGCTGCCGTGTTTGACTTTGTGGAAACCAGAGGGTTTTGCTGGAACTGCTGTATCTGTTCACGGCTCCAGGTCCGCGGGTGCCGTTCACGGGGCTTGGTTTTGGAATCTACATACACCGAGGGACTGCGAGGACCAGCAGGCTATTTCAGCCTCACCTGCAGCCTCTTCCCTCAGTGGTCACTCCCCTGCCTGCCTCCTTATTACTTTTCACGGCCCCCGCTCCGCGGGAGCCGCTCACTGTCCAAGCTTGCTTTTACCTGCCGTGTCGGACTTCTGAGGATACCAGAGGGATTCTGCTGCCGTGTTTGACTTTGTGGAAACCAGAGGGTTTTGATGGAACTGCTGAATCTGTTCACGGCTCCCGCTCCGCAGGTGCCGTTCACGGGGCTTGGTTTTGGATTCTACATACACCGAGAGACTGCGAGGACCAGCAGGCTATTCCAGCCACACCTGCAGCCTCTTCCCTCGGTGGTCACGCCCCTGCCTGCCTCCTTATTAGTTTTCGCGGCCCCCGCTCCGCGGGAACCGCTCACTGTCCAAGCTTGCTTTTACCTGCCATGTCGGACTTCTGAGGATACCAGAGGGATTCTGCTGCCGTGTTTGACTTTGTGGAAACCAGAGGGTTTTGCTGGAACTGCTGAATCTGTTCACGGCTCCCGCTCCGCGGGTGCCGTTCACGGGGCTTGGTTTTGGAATCTACATACCCCGAGGGACTGCGAGGACCAGCAGGCTATTCCAGCCACACCTGCAGCCTCTTCCCTCGGTGGTCACGCCCCCCGGTTGGAACACTAAAAATCGCCTCAATTTTCCCGCGACGCTGGACGCGCACGGGACCTGCCGGGCTAAGCCCGGGCAAAGGGCGGGCCATCTGTGGCCATCCCGGGCCAGAGGAGGCCAGGCCGGGCTATCCCCCTAAAATTTTGCTACCAAGGGTTGTGGCCTAGCTTATTTGTGCTACCATTAATTTGTATTCCTCATGTGACGTTTGTGTGTGGAGAGCAACGGTTTATTGTCTCCTTTACGCAACTACTTGGTGAGCGTGTACTTTTCTCTTGCATATATTCCCTGTTATTCCAGTTAGTCTATTTGTGCCTTGAGACAGAATCCTTACAATGTCTAATATTGGGAAGGGGAAAAAAGTGCTATTACAAACACTGGTGGGTCCATTACTAGAACCATGGATGAGTTTATTACTAGGGCTGCTGTTGCGTTGGATCGAGAGATAGCCCTCACTGAGAAACGGTTGTCTACCGATCCCTTCCATCTTAAACGCTCCTCGCTAGGCACCATTAGGGATACAGCCAGCCCTGTGCAGAATCTTGTCTCTCTAACCTCGCCAGGTAATCCGGGGGTAACTGGTCGGGGTGAGGGGGACTCTAATTGATCAGGTGCTTGCACCTCGGTGGCACTTTCTATCATGAGTTCCCTATCGGAGGTTAGCCCCCCAAAAAAATTAATTAATACACAAATTCCACTTACTAAACGGGGGAAAAGGAAGCGTGGGGGGGTCCACAAAAGGGCAGATGTCCTAAAGTTACAAAAACATCAAATAGTAAAGGGCCTTTCGCCCCTCTCCTCAAGCCTAGTTCAGATAAAACGACAACCATTCACGACGGCCTTGGGGAGCATCCCCCTGACTTGTCTTCACGTCTGTCCTTCCTTGCACAGCTTCCTGACAATATTTTTGATATAGATAGAGCACTTGATGAAATCGCTGAAGCTCCCCTTGTTTGAAAGAATCAAGTTAGTACTTGAAAAACTGGGGGAACTGGAAAATACTGTTTTCGGTGTTTTCCAAGGCTCCTCAAAGTTGTTTATTGGTTCCTAACTGCTTGGATAAGGGAGGATCTGAGTTAGTTTCGGGAGGTACTATCACACCATGCCCTATCACCATTCCTCACATTGCCCCCCCCCATCCAAAATGAAGAGGTTGGAAGATGTAAGGAGAGGCCAATTATGATAAGCCCCCCATCTGTACAGGTGTGTTTGGGCGGGAAGGGGTTGGAAAAAACTATAGTGGAGGGCAAGGTTCCCTCTCCAGATAAGACGGACCTGGGGTCCAAAGGAAGAATGAAAAAGCATCCTTGTATTGACCTTCCACCTGATTCAGCGCTTTACACTGTAATCTTGTCAGGGGTACCTGAGATCTCACAGGACAAAATGGAGAGTCATAGGGAGCTGAAAAATAAAGTTATTTTTTGGCTTAGTAACTTCAGACCCCTCCCCGCCCATATTAATGGTGAAATTTTGTTTGTTAGGAGGGTAAGCTGGTTGGGTGGCAGACTAAAGGATCGGGAAGGGGATTGCATAATTGTAAACTTTAGGGACCCTAGGGCAGTAAAGTTTGTTTGCAATGAGGGGGATTTCAGTAGGGAGGGTATGATTAATACGCACCATCTAAGTTATTTCTGTCCTCGTTCAAGCTCTGGAATCCCCTGATTTCATGTAACTGGTCCGATATGCTCCCAAGACATCCTAGGTCTGCATGTAGGGAACATTGTCACCTTCCACGGGCCCACTATCCTGATCCCCACTTTAAGTATCCAACTGCTACCTTTAATCATTTCGCTCCCCTGTCTACTCTGGAGGAAAATGACTGACTTAAGGATGGTAAAGCTGTGACTATGTACGCCTCTACGGGGAGTCCGTCGCAAACCATAGGGGACGTAGGATGTAGCTTAAGATCAACGTCTAATGAGGTTTTCCTTTCCCCATCTACTCACCCTAATAATAATAATACTGTTATGGCGAGTGTAGTTTTAAACTCTAGTGGAAGTTGTTTGGGGGGGTTAGTTAGCCCCGTCCTCCCCCCGATAAATGCTAAATTCACAACAAAGTTTTCTTCTTGGAACATAGCAGGCCTGGAAGCTAAATTGGGCCTACCCGATTGGTCCAATTTTATTGAAGAATCTGATATATGGTCCTTCCAGGAAACATGGGCTCTGGCCCCCTTATACCGCCTAGGCTATTTAAATTACTCTCAACCAGCAACTAAGGGTACTAGGGGTAGACCGGTGGGTACGCCAATGTGAGGGTATCACCGTAGGGGAGATTCCGATTAATTGTATGGATATCTTGGCAATTAAGATTAGTTCCACAAAGTGCCTTAATATAATTATCATCAATGTATATTCAAGGGGGATTGCAGGGGGGAGATGTCCGCATACCATTTACCTATTAGAGGAATTTCTCAGCTCCTTATCAAATACTGATAACAGGATCATGATGGGGGACTTTAATACCTGTTTTGAGCCCCTTGGTAGGGATGATGGGAAGCTCTCTGAGGTTGAAGATTCTACGTGGGGGATCCCACAGTTGGAGCTTCCTCCAGTTAAAAAATGGACGCAAGCGGCCAGGTACATGAAGGGGTTGTGCTTAGACAAGGGTTTGCGGGCGGCCAATGGTAGAACCAAGTCTGACAGGCTAGGGGCAATGACCTTTGATAATGGCAGATCGAAGTCACGTATAGACTATATTTTGGTTAACTTGGGGTTGTGGTCAACTATAGAGGATAAGATGGTAACATTTAGATTAGAGAGCGATTATAACCCTCTAGTTTTGTCCTTGACTGACTCCAGTTTTATTGACTCTCCCATGGCTGAAGTTCCTGTAGTTCAGGGCAAAATCTTATTAGCCAATGATGAACGCAGAGTGTGATGGCCAAAAACCCGTCTGAATGAGGACTTATTGTTTTCTATTATGCACTTGCTAATTTGTACTGTGGATAATCTTAAAAACTTTAAGTCCAGGAGGAGCTAAATGATAACATCACCGGTATACATAATGTCTTATTTTCTGAGCTCAAAACCTTCTTTGTCAAAAGTATTCCACACAACTCCAAAAGTAAAGAACTGAGATCTAGTACATGGTATGACAAAGGCTGTAGGCAAGCACAACGAGCTTTGCTCATAGCTATTAAATTCAGAATACCAGCTGCCATCCGCAACTGTTGGGCTTTACACAAAACTGCCCAGCTGTATGCTAAGAGACGCTGGGATGAGGACCGTTGGAGAGGGCTTCTCCTGGCTTGCAACGGGCACAATATGACAGAGTTCTGGCATCTTCTGAAATGGGGTAACCATTCCACGGATAATGTTCCTTCATCCTTCGTGGAACCGCAGCAGTGGGTTTCTTATTACGAAAATCAATTTAAACTTAGGTTTAGGCCAATTGTTGCAATTCCGCTGTCTTTGCAGGACGATCCACTGATTTTTACTTCTAGTGAAGTGAAAGCTGTTTTAATTAACATCCCAAATAGCAAAGCTCCAGGGCCCGACTGTATACCAGCAGACCTTATTAAACATGAACAAGATGTCTGGGATCCCTATTTGACCATGCTGGCAAATGCCCTTGCAAGTGGAGCAACGGTTCCTGATTCTTAGCTAGGGGCTGAGTTTTTGCCTATATATAAGAAGGGCGATCGCTCTGCCCCGGCCTATAATCGCCCAATCAGCCTTATCAATGCGATACAAAAGATTGTGGCCCGTTTACTTCTGGGACGTATCCAGGGCTGGATGGCTGACTCTGAGATATTAACTCCACTACAGGCAGGCTTTCGTCCCTATATCAGCACACTAGACCAAGCATTCAGGGTTATGCTCCTGTATTGGAAAGAGGTCTTGCTTGGGGGAGGCAAGCTTTATGCGGCCTTTGTAGACCTGCGGTCCACATTCGACTTAGTCACAAGAACTAAGTAGTGGGAAGTTCTATTGGGGTTAGGTATGCTGAAAGCAATGGTGGCACTTCTTATCAGTTTACACAAGTGTGCATATGCCAAAGTCCGGTGGGGGAAACCTGGGGAGGATACTGATAGGTTTGAGGTCTCTAAAAGAGTAAGGCAGGGGTGTGTGTTGGCCCCTACCTTGTTCTCTTTATTTATCAATGGGGTTACCTATTACTTTTCCAATTGCCCGACCGATGCACCCACTCTTGCGGGCCAGAAAGTCCCTCTTCTCATGTTCGCGGACGATACGCTCTTAATATCAAAGACGCGACAAGGGCTTCAGTTTGCATTGTCTCGCTTTGAGCTATTCTGCCGTGATCATGAGTTGGAAGTCAACGTAGGGAAAATGAAGTTTCTGGTCCTACGTTCTACTAAACCTGTCAAAGCTAAGGTTACTATGGGTGGGGTTACTCTTGATCAGACTGCTGTGTTCACATACTTAGGGGTTACCTTCTGTGAAAACATGAGTTGGAAACCACAGAGAGATCTTTTATCCCTCAAGCATGCCCAACTAGGCGGCGCCTTGTTGAGGGAACACAGAAATTCCCTAACTAAACCTCTGGCACCATTGATGAAAATGTATGGTTCCAAGATTTTACCGGCCATTATGTATGGAGCCCAATTATGGGTTTCAGTGATATAATTCAACTTAGAGTAGCACAGAATAAATTCCTACGGTCTGCAATTGGGCTACCGCAATCCTCACCTCGTATCCCCTTCTTATATGATCTAGGCTGCAACCCTGTTGAGGATATGGTACGGTTTAGACCACTGGCGTTTTGGCAACGTATGTGGTCGACACCGGAACTGTCCATGTATGCTAGGGCTCTTGCAGAAGTAAAAAATCTAACCGGTTCATCTAGGATATCTTGGCTGAGTGAAATTAAGGTTTCCTTGTTTGATATGGGGTTAGGGTCCCTCTGGGATGACCCGCCTCCGCTGTTTTCCCGTCCAAGAAACTTTTCAAGGAACTGTATTGGAGCAGGTTCCAAGAAAAGAGATATTTATCAGCTCTGGGTAGGACTAAGACAGCATTGTTTCTGGATATTAAGGACGTTCCGGTCTATGAGGTTTATTGGGACATCATCACAAAGCCATTAGATCGCAAATTATACCATCAGTTAAGGGTGGGCCCGCTCCCGCTCCGAGGGCTAACGAGCTCTTGGATCCCACCTACTACTGACAAATGTCCGGTTTGTACAGATATGGTGGAAACTGTAGTTCACGTCCTCTTCTGCTGTCCCTTGTATTCATTGCCTAGAAGAGTTTGGTTGGCACCGGTGTGCCGTTCTATGGGGACCAGATCAGCCCAAACTGCTTGTAGAATCTTGAGATCTGATACCACGGGGAGTATTGCTATAGGGGTATCTAAATTTATTAGGTGGGCTTGGTCTCTTCGGCTTCGGTATCTGAGGTCGTAACTCATTGTGTCTACACTGTGTCACTATGTTAGTCTGAAGGTTGTGTATCTTTACTACTCCCAAAGTATTCTTCTTTTTAGTGTATATATGAATTGTAACAGTCGAGTGTCTTTGTACTTATATTTAATACTTTTTTAACAGGTTCTTAGAATGCATTGGATTTATGTATTTTATGGTGATATTTTAACGATGATATGTTTTATATGCTGTCTTTTATGATGCAAATTGAAATAAAGACTTTTTGACTGACTGGTATATGGTAAGCTAGACGGGGTAGAATTGGGCCACCTAAATGTCTATGCCTCAAACGTGGATAACAGAGTTTTTTACGTCTGCGGAGACTGAACTCCTTCCTTATGTGTATATGCCGATAATTTGTATGAGTGATTTTAAATGTGTTCTTGAAAGTGTCTTGGATCACCATTCTCAATGTGAGGGCATGAAGCCTGCTATGTTGACTGGCCTTGCGGAGACTATGCACAGCTTACAATAGAGGGCTATTTTCAGAGACCTACTTCCAGCGGGGATTGAATACTCCCCCAACTACCATGTCCATTTTATACTAGATTGGTTTCTTATCACCATGGGGAGGTGCTGAAATTCAGGTTTGGTTTCATCCTGATCATACCCCCAACTACTTGAATGTGATATGAGTAGGGACCGCATGCTGATTCCGCTGTGGCGACTCTGTCCGGAGTCGTTGGGAAACCCTGAGTTTCAAGTTGGCATACAACAGGTCTTTCAGGGCTTTTTGAATTCTTCGGAGGGCTGGGGTACTAAATTGCATGCCGGTAAAGTGGTGATCAATGGGGAAAGCCTGGGTAAACTTTACACGACAAAGAGGAAGCTCGAGAAGGAGTTGTGTGAGGGGGAGGCCTGACTTCCTCCTCTACTGTGAGGATTGAGGGGAGAAGAGGAAGATTTGGGGTACACGTGAAAGAAATATGGGATAGACAGTTCGGACAAGTGCAGCGTAACTATCAACAGCGACTCCACAGGGAGTAAGACCGTTCCTGTTGCATGTTGGACTGGTTGTTGTGCAAGAGAATCCCCTCTGTGATACTCTTCTTGACAATGATAGATGGACGGTTTGTGGTTGGCCAATTCACTTTTAACTGGGTTCTTAGAGATTATTTGGCTGAGTTTTACAGAGCCAAATCTAAAAAGGTAACCCCCTAGTGAAGTACTTAGAGATCAAGGTGCAGGGGGGAAGAAACACTAATAGGGAAGAAAGAATCACCTACTTGATCTGTATTTTTTCAACTAAGCTAATTTATGCTGTTAGTTCTGTTTCATATATAATAAAATATTTACATATATACAGTTTTTCATAAGATCACGTTTATTTTGTTCAAACTGTCTCTTAATCCATATAAGTTAATTGGAAAACAGCACACTTATTTATACAGTCTACAAATACATTTCAACAATTCTTCCAATGTATTGTGACATACCTGTTGTATCAGGAATAATAATACACGATTACAAAAATGAACCACCTCTCTTCATAACCAAACCTCTCACTCAAACAAACATTCAGACTGTAACACTAACATACTAAGCATTAATACTAACGTCCCATCATACTACACATACATGAAAACACACCTCAGCAGAAGTACAGAATACATTGTTATCCACTGTGGTGTTGTGCACTGAGATCTACTTTCTAACAATAGGTCAACGCACGTTTCGATGTGGACATATGATACTACCTATCACCTTCTTCAGGACAACACCACATTTTTATGGTAGCATCCAGAGGGTGTATATCTACTCTACATACCCTTTATAAGGTACAAACTGAGTAGGAATCATATGTGTGATAGTGTCATTATCCTTGAGGTTCAGATCAACTTGTCAGGCTCCTAATTTGGATAAGGGATGCCCTATTAGTATATACATTTTAGTTCCTCTTTCACCTGCATAGAGGTCTGCACAGGTGTTGGCATTTGGGGTACATTGCCGCTGCACGTAGAAAAGTGGAAGAAATAGACCGGGCTTTCATGTGTTGCAGAACTATTGACAGTGACTCAACAATGAGGGAAACCATTCCGGTCGCATGTTGGCTTGGTGATTGTGCGAGAGAGCCCCCTGTAATACTCAATAATAGTTGGATGGGTTGTGGTAGGCCAATTCGCTATTACCTGAGTACTGAGAGATTTTTTGACTGAGGTTTACAGAGCACCCGCATGGGATGAGACATTGGACATAGCTTAGTTCTTAAGAGGGATTTCTATCCCATATTTATTGGCATCTGATAGAGAGGACTTGGAGGAGGATATTCAGCTTGAGGAGTTGAAGGTTGATCTCCAGTATATATCAATAAGAAGGTCTCCTGGCCTGAATCACCTTCCAGTAGAGTTCTATCAGATGTACTCAACTGAACTCTTGCCCAAACATTTGGGAACAGTCCAGGAGGCGGTGTATGTGAGAATCCTACCTGAACATATGAGGGAAGCCCTTATAATCATGCTGTTGAAACCATGTAAGGACTCTAGCAACCCAAGTTCTCATAGACCACTTTCTACATAAATGTGGATATTAAGTTATTAGCGAAGATTCTGTCTATGCTACTAAGGCAGGTGGTCCCACGATTGGTGCACACTGATCAGTGTGGTTTCATGCCGGGTAGGGGAGCACACATGAACCTTGGAAGGCTTTCATAGGCCATCAGAGGCATGGTGGTGATTTAGAAAAGGCCTTTGGCACCTTATCCTGGACTTACCTCTGGGAGGTGTTTAGGCGCATGGGGTTTGATCCGCGTATATGGCATGGATGCGCTTGTTATACTAGGCGTCAATGGAACGAATGAGGACAGGGCAAATGGTCTCAGAGGTTTCTGATATTGAGCGTGGCACCCATCAGAGCTGCCCGTGGAGACCTCGGTGAGTCACCTGCAGTATAACATCAGTGATAAGGGGATGCGGGTGGGCTACACAATGCATATAGTGTCGACGTACGCCAACAACATGTTACTTTATGTGACAGAGCCGACTTGCTCAGTCCTGATATTTTTTCAATTTTTGGCCAATTTTGGAGGTGTGTCAAAAAACAGTGCTGTGTTCCTTGGCTGCATTGGCCTTGTGCCCAAGACATGTCCTTCCGGTGCTGGATTTTCTCTGGGAGTCTAGAAATGTTAAATATTTAGGAATCCAGGCGACTCATGATAATACTCATTATGACCTGATATTGGGCCATGTCCTGGTGGACCTTACACGATCCATAGAATTTTGGAAGACTCTACCGCTGTCAGTTATGGGAACTGAGCAAAATGTTTTTTCACCACAATGCTTATATGTGATGCAAAACTCTTTTTGCATGTACTCTTCTATGCTATTTAGGAAATTGGATGGCCTCCTACTGTCATTGGTCTGAGCAGGAACATGCAGATCAACTGGAGACCCTGGCGCAAGATCAGGGTAAGTTGGTACTCCCTCACCTCCAGGTGTACTACTTTGCGGGACTGATTCAATATGTCGCTTTGTGGTGTGAGGAGGAATCCAACTCAAAGAAACAGCTTCTGGAGAGATTGGTGCTGATGGGGAGATAGCAGACCCCAAATGGCACAACATTTATAGTCATACATGTGGCATTTATTTGGGAGAGGACGGTGACATATGTGCTGAAGTGTGCACCGTACGCTACTATGCTTCCACTTTGGTGGCTTAGGCCCTTTTTATGCCTAAAAGTCACTATGAATGTACAGCCCTGGATTGAAGGGAACTGCTGAACCGTGGGTTATTTATATCTTATTGGTACCTTCATCACATTTTTGGAGGTGGGTGAACTGTTCGGATAGGCCCGGAACACTTCTTACAATATGCTGCCCAGTCGCATATGGCCTGGGTGGTGTATACCGGATATCCAGATGAGCCAATGGAATCCCAGACACTAGGGTCCGGATTACGACTTTTTTGCAGTGCAAGGGCAGGCGGATGACCACTGATGTGCCTCCAAACCATCAAGCCTCGCCACTGCCCGCCTACATGTTTTTTGTAGTCTGGCAGGCAGACGACATGGCGATTCCAAGACAATGCCTCTTTCAAAGGCGGCAGTGCCTTTGAATAAGGAACCATAATGGGACGCCTCAGAAAGTTCCTGCATAGCATGGACTTTAAAGTCCATGCCATGAAAAAAATTTTGTGCATGAACTAAGGAGGGGGTACATGTTATGCCCCCCAGTGTGCCTCCATAAACTTAAGAGGCACGTGGGGCTTCTAGGGCCCCCTTTGTTTACTCTCTGAAAGTGTTGACATGGAGGAACAACCACCATGTCACTGTCGGCGAAGATAAAACTTGCAATATACTTGGCTAGACTGCAAAAGTCCCACCAAGCATATTGCAAACTCCGACCGCATCGCCACCTCCGGGGAACGGCAGCTCTCTGGCGGAGTCAGCAGACCCAGGGAGGCATAACTGCCCAACTCGTAATAGGGGCCTAGGTGTCCTGTTGGAGCCAGGTTCACAGAAGGGGCTGGGTTCCATTCTGTATGCGGCCAAGAAAGTACATAGGTTAAATGATATAGTAAAGTTGCATCATAACTGGGATGTGGATCTGGAGGCCCCTATTGCTGATGCAGAATGGTGTAGAGCAAGGACATTGGTGCATGAGACTGTAAGTAATGCAAGATTCAAACGTACACAATGTTATTATGTCCTTACAGCTTACTTAACACCTCAGCGCCTCAGTCGCATTTACCCTACTAGAGTGGTAGATTGTGTGAGACGTGGATTTTCCTGAGCTGAATTTACCCATGTTACATGGAACTGTAGACTGTTGAGGTTTATTGGCGGGAGGCTAGTTCCAAGGTAAACAGGATAACAGGGGTCTGATTGGCTCTCACCATTAAACACTGCCTATTGGGTCTCCTACCTCTCCCTAGAGAGGGACACAAGATGGGTTATAAATTTGCACACTTAGCCCTAGTACTTGCCATGCACTGGATAGCTAATCATTGGGCTTGGTGGCAGCCAAAAAACACGAAAAATGGAGATCTCACCAATTGGAATGGGCCAATGCAGAGGCCGTTCGTCTCTACAGTTTCCATACAGATATTGATCTGATGATTAATCGCATGAGGGGATAACAGTGAGGAGTCAATGTACTCTAACTCAAGCTATGCCTTCTCTTTCATGGGATCTCAGCACTCCACTGCTTCCTCCAGATTGTGATTTGAGATGTGGGGGGCATGTGGATAATTTATGCCTTGCGGTGGCAAATATATACCTTGCTCAGACTGCAGGATTTGATCGAGGGTCCCGGGTTGGTGTGGGTTGCATTGGACCCTTTTTACTCTCCTCTGTGGGCCTTTTATCTGGACCACAAACTGCATCCTCTCTCTCCTCCCGTGGTTGATGAATATCATGTGACTGTTTTTACTGATTCGGTGCCCCTTTTACCATTTCTTGTCCCTCTCCTATGCTGATTTGATTCCTTTTCTTGAAAACTGAAGATATTGCAACGCATACTTACATAAGATTATTGGAGAAATCTGGAATCACCAGCCGATGTCTTTGTGCTGTTGTGTATTGTCTAAATATTTTAAGAAAGACATACCAAAAACAACCAATTTTGGATAAAAAAGCGAGTACAGTATTTTCTGACATTTAAGCATTCGTGCAGATGATGTGACTGCAGTTTTAGATTACCTTATCAAGCGGTTTCTTTCACACACTGCTTTCATCAGCAACATGGTTGTAGTTCATTCTTAGATCGCAGCAAAATTGAGACTGAACGTGATGGACAAGGATGACAATGGTCTGGCACAGTTAGCATGGCTCCCAGTATTGCTCTTTTAATACTACTAGCTGAAAGCATTGTTTGCTCTGTGTAGCACCAATCCTTTACAAATCTATCTTCTACATGGTGTAGCAGCAGTCTCCTGACCACAAGGGAAAAGTCAGAAATATAAACCATGACACTTAGCGAATGACTGAGGCAAACTCACCTGGTTTCAAGGGAAAAAGGGGAAAAAATAGAAAAAATAAGATAAGGGGATTAAAAACCAGGAATTGCAAGTTAAAATCAAGAGCTGTGGATGGAGACGAAGGACAGTCATCCACTTACGAAGTGGTTTGATAAGACAAGTGACGAGCAATTGTATATACATGGTGAGAGCCAATGACGGTCATACATATTCAAATTGTTAAGGTAAGATAACTGACGACTAATCGCATTGCCACATGGTGATTTCTCTTTCCCCTTCTTCCCTTAGATCAACAGGCATTAGTCTCAGGTATACATGTCTATGTCCTGATGATGATCCTGGCTTGAAAGGGATCGAAACTTTGTCGACTTTTTGACATCTTGACACTGTCATATGAATTATCTAATTTATTGTGCTACGGTGTTTGACTTCATATTTGCTTGACAATTGTTTACTGCTTTTCAAACATTTAGAAATGCCTGATCCCCCCTTTTTTGTTTCCTTTTAAATATCACAGTGTTTACGTTCCACTTGATGGTCTTTTTGCAAGAATAATATAATAAAGAAGTCTGGTCTGGCCGGACAACTTAATATAGATCTCATTATATTGCTATACTGAGCCTTTTTCCTAATCCTTTCTGTAAGGGACCACTGTTTGTATAAAATACACATACCCAAGGTCCCTGACCTATCAAATTGGGTTCCCTTGTTTACATATAACACAACTTTTTAAAAGTGGCAATACTAAAGCAGTATGTTACATCAAACTTCACCAGTAAGGAGGGTTATCAGTACCATTCCACAGATATAAAACATGGAACTACTAAACCTTTCTAATGAGGAATTACAACTTAAAGGCATATTAAGGAATACCCAATGTTAACCAATAAGCAGCAGACCTCACCGTAGTGAAATACAAATTTAGCTGTTTGTCACTACCAGGACATTGCAAAACATAAAAGTACATGCCCTACCTTTTACTTACATAGCACCCTACCTTTAGGGCTACTGAGGGCCTATTTTATGAGTGACATTTGTGTAATAAAGGGGGAGTCCAAGGCTTGGCAAGATGTTTTAAATGCCAAGTCAAAGTGGCAGTAAACTGCTCAAACAGACACTGCAATAGCAGGCCTAAGACAGGTTTGAAACGCTACTTATGTGGGTGGCACACTCAGTGCTGGGGGCCCACTAGTAGCATTTAGATTGCAGGCCCTGGATATATGGTAGGCCACATTACAAGGGATTTACAAGTAAACTAAATATGCCAATCATTTATACACCAATAGGGCCATGTTTAGGGTAGAATCACATGCACTTTTGCAATAGTTGAAATTGGTAAAGTGCACAGAGTCCTAGGGTCAACAAAAGGAATCATCAAAAAGAGGAGGCGAAAGGTTAAACATTTGGGGGAAGACCACCCTAATGATGTCAAGTATAAAAATGTCACTATATGTGCCAATAGGCGGGGAGACAATGTCCCTTAGAATCCCCCTTTTGCAAATATGCCACAGACCATCTATTACCACAAAAGCCTGTGTAAGCATATATCAGCAAATATCTCCACCAGAAGATGCAGTGTACATTACTGAAGATCAAGTGATGGAAATAATGCCCCTGCTCCAATGTCCATCACTTATCCAGTTCTCTGTAACCCTCATTTATCCAATCTGCATTGCCACTAGTACGATCAGCTGAGCCCAGTTCACAAAATAGCAATTGGCATCCATACAATCCTTCAAACCCGGATCCTTTCCCTAATGTACCATCACTCCCTTTAAAAGGGTGTTACCATACACTGCTACCAAACATGCAAGAAGGAACTATATACAAGAAAAGATGCCCTAGACTAGCACCTTTTCAGAGGGAGACAACACACTCCCTAATGAATAGGATCCCCCACTAAATCTGACACAAACATAAGTGCCTCTCACTTGTGCAATCAGATGTGATTTTTGCCCAGCTCATATCTATTAATAACTTGTGTTGCCATGACAACAATAAACTGATCATAAAAAGTCAGGCCTTTGTGGGTGGACTCTTAGCAATGGAAGCCTACTCCATTCCTCCCCATGGCTCCTCAGTCCAGTTTAAAACTGCCAAAGATTTGCAAACTTTACCATAGATTATTCCAAAAACCAAAATAGGCAAAATTGTGTGCGCATTGATAGGGCTTGCTGAGCACATGGATTCTAGTGCGAGATTCTCCAGGAACAATTAAAAATCACCTCCACAGGGCCAGGAAGCAGGGTTTTATGTTTAGTAGATGGTATCCATGGACCTGTAAAACTTACTTCGGTGGACCATCACAAAAGCATTGGCAACAAAGGTCAACAGGGGAACAGGAACGAGGGTAGGCTCACAGCAAGTTGCCGCCACCCAGCCGAGTGGAGCAACACCGTGCTCCATCGCACCCCCGTCAGGCTGTAGTCTCTGTCTCTCAGGTCACCAAAGTGCCCAGTACAGGACTACTAGTGCTCCAAGGCAGGCTACCTTCCCCTAATTCGGAACCTGCCTTTATTAGTGCACCACACTTAGAATAGGTCCTGAAGAAGTGCCACCTGATTCCTTTAGGAACACCTCGGCACGAAACATGACGCCCTCTCATTAGCGATTGTCCATCGAGAACATTATATCCCAATAGGACATCCACCTCTTTTTTATCTAGGCAAGCACTACCATGAACATTAAAGTTTTATACAGGACTGTGCCTTACCTATTTTAAAACCACCACCTCAGTGCACACAGAATTTCCTTGCCCCCACACCCCCCCGCACGCACCCTACAGCTTCCTTAAAAAGATCTCCGATAAAGAGCCCTGGAAACGGTGAGCCAGTCGAGCATTGCAGCGCCGGCCAGAGGAGGAGCAAGGCCCAATGATGAAGCATGACACCTCTCGGGGTGTGTGAGGGCAACATAACAAAAGACTTGTCTTTCCCATCCCCTTCCCTGCCTTAGGAACTGCACTCTCCTTGCTCTTCATGCTCTAATGGGGCCACATGTGCAGGACCTGCTTAAAGAATTAGCTCCCAGTCCCCAAATCTCTCTTTTCTACCAAAGGTCATATACCTTCTCTGATGAAAGAAAAGTATTGATTGTGTATTGACCGTAACAGCATCTGAAATCTTGCTAACTCAAGTATTCCAGCAACGGGCAGTTAATTTGTAGGACCAGCGTCCAACCGTCCCAAAGCTAATCAGGAGGCCCCTCTGAGCGTCCCCCCGAAAGCTGCTAAAGCTCCGTGGAATATTCTTTCATGGAATCTAGCTGGGTTAAAGACAAAACATATGGATCCAGATTGGGGACTTTATATTGATGAGTACAACATATGTGTTTTTCAGAAAACATGGCGTCGAGAACCTTTTTTAATATGTGGCTATTCAAGTTCTTTCTGCCCTGCTTTAGCTCAAGATAGAGGATTTCCTACAGGGGGCTTACTAATTTGGTTGAGAAACTCGTTGAACTGAAAACTTACTTTACTACATAGGTCCACACCTGATCTCTTTGGACTCCAGCTGTGCAAAGATAATACTTTTTTTTACTTTGTTAACGTGTATAATAGGCCCTTGGGAGCAAATGAGGAATCCCCTACTCCTACCCTTCTGAATGACCAGCTCAGTTCTCTGCCCCATGAAGCTTTTACAATAGTGGCCGGAAATTTTAATGTGACAATGGAACCAGTGCATAATTGTGTTTCGTCCATATCTGATCAGGAGGACACCTTTTGGCATATCCCAGGAGTAGGCATCTCCCAAGCAAAGAAATTCTCACAGTTGTCCCTACAGTTGTTGAGCATCCCATTGAGATCTGGGTTAAGGGCTTGCAATAGGAGGTCTCTATCAGGAAGGATCTACGACTTTCACACTCTCAAACAGTACAAGTGGGATTGGCTATATATTTTGATTCTTGCATCTCTGGACTCACATGGGTTCTATGACTGTAATAACAAGAGGGAACAGTGACCAAAATGCTTTGAAACTGGAACTTATTGTGCTTTTTGAATTCTATTCAGAAGCAATAAAACCTAGTCTTCTGGGGAATGTAGTCCTCTCTAGTAACAAAAATGCCCTAAAATGGGGGCATGTGCAGGCACACACTGAAATCTTCAAACATGTGTATGCAAATAGGATACATTTTTGAGATATGAGCTTTCAAGTAAAGGAAAAAGCCTGGCAGCTAACTTTTTAAAGAAGTGTGGGCTGCTCTAGCCTCCTAAATTGCTGAAAAATTTACAATCCATATTAGGATTCTTACATGTTGGCATAACATACGTTTTGGATTGCGCAGAAAAATGTAACCCTTTCTACGACTTAATAAGACCTGATTTTTCAGTTAGGCATTGGACACAGGAACACTGAGATATTCTGTGTTCCCTCCAAGCTGACATAATAGCATCAAAACAGTTGCAGACTCGAGTAAATGACCGCAACCTGGTGAAACGGGTCATCCCAGGTTACAGGATATACCTATATCACTTTCAATAAAGGTGAGACAGTCCAATTTGCATACAAATCATACCTGCCCACAAACTCAGAAATGTGTTTTGCTTCAACAGAAAAAGTTTTTACAGCAGTACAGACCGCTGTGGGAAGAGAACGAGCACTGGCTCAGGGGAAACAAATAATTGTCATAACTCCAGTACCAGCTTTAGAAGCTGTTACAAAGGCTAGCATTCCTAAAGCTAAAGCCTTACAACTAAGGTGGATACAATGGGCTAATTCTCTCACTACCACAGAGGTAGAATACAGATATGACTCTGCAATTAAAACACAAGAATTTCTGCAATACAAGCAAGAATAACTTCTCCCAAATGAAATAATCCCTCTAGATCTGCATGAATACATGTATATACACTAAAGGATATGCTCCGCTGGCCATAGGGCGTAAATAGCAATAGAGCACCACATGTGCAATTGTGATGGGTCGTATGCAGGAAGGCAAGTTACATCCTAGCAGTATGAAGACACAGTGTCTAAGATACTGCAGGGCACAGCTAGCAGAACTAAAATCACTGTTACTGACACTAATAAATACTGATCGAGAATTCCTCACACTGATCGTGTGCAATTCTTTTTATTTTGTCCAGTCATTCAATGAGTATCGTCACTACTGGGGTCAGAATTTGTCTAAAGACTCAAAAGGTTGCACAATCAAGCATAACATGCTATGGGAACAGGTAGCTGAGTTTGAAAAACAAACTACCAAAAGCTCACATGATAAACATGCTGAGTCATCAACGTGATGGCTTTCACGTTGAAGGGAATTCATTGGCTGATGAAGCTGCAAAGGGGGCAGTACAAACTGCTGCAGTAGATGAAAACCGAAATGAGAATAGACAGATAACGGCAGCTGTCATTGCTTCACCCAAAAACAGCACAGCCTTACTGAAAGATTTTCCACTCAATTACTCATACAAGTTAGATGCAAATAACATTCTGTATACTCAAGAGTGGGGGATAGAGTAATACCAAACTTGGATCGCAGATTAGGTTTAATTCTAGCTCACACATGGGTCTAGGTTCTGCACATGCAGAGATTACTGCAATGTTTCTTTATTGAAACAGCGCTATTGGTGGCCAGAGTTAATTTAACAGAAAAAATATTTTGTCCTAAATTGCGACATTTGTCAGCAGATGAAGGGTTCCACCATAACACGGGCCCCGAGCCTCAGTCCTCTAGACGGGCCTCGGTAGGAGAGGCTCTGAGTAAATTACATTGGCTCCCTATATAGGCCAGAGTCACCTTTAAGGCCTTGTGTTTCGCTCACAGGATCTTCAATGTTATGGTATGTTTATATAGCGCATGGCTACCCCAGCAACGAGGCGTCCCAGCGCTTGCAGACATGCCCAATTACAAAACGACTGGAGTGGGGCGGCAGAGTATCAACTCACAGAAGAAACCCTAAATAGAGGAAAACAACCAGGTTTTAATGAGTTTTCGAAAGTGTAGATGGTTGGTAGTAGAACGCACACTTAAAGGGATAGAGTTCCAGAGTTTTGGGTCCAGGTACCTAAATGATCGGCCTCCGGCTCTGCACCTCCGGATCTTGTTGGTACAGGCGAGAGAAAGGTCCGCAGAGCGGAGAGCACGCGACGGAACATAGATGGAACAAATTCCATGCAAGATTTGGGGGCCTAGACAATGCAGCATTCTATGAATAACACACAGGGTTTTAAATTGAATGCGTTGTTTAACGGGCAGCCAGTGTAGCCCACGCAGAACCTGGGAGGTGTTGTGGAAAAGTAAATTTTGTCATGTTCTGTGTCCCTACGTGTCATCCATCATATGTTATGTGTGCATGATTAAATATGCATATGTACTCCCCATGTCTGATTAATGACGCAATTACAGTTGTGTCCACCTCTAGTATGCCAGTTTCCAGTCCTCGTGAATAATACGAATATCAGGCCTATGTAAAGCTACGTTGCCACGTTTCTCAGTGTGCACGTTATTCTATTATAAAGTCCCCGTTTCTAGGCCTCAAAAGGGCCTGGACACTAGATTCAGCTCCTGTCTCCTGAAGCCTCGCTGAGGAGGGATACAGCCCCCACCTGTATCCTCGACCCTTCACTTACTTCCTGCCTCGCAGTGCCCGGCCCAGCCTGGCTCAGTCTCTGAGTCTGCCAAGAATATGTTATGATTCCAGTTATCAGTTCAGTCCTCCTTCCCTGCATTCCTAAAACTACTGAATCGCATCAATAGTTTCCGTCATTGTCTAGCCTTCACGTCTCCACGTTAGAGAAATACTGCATTTAATGGTCATTTAATATTCTTCAACACGCACTACATGTAGAATAATGCATGCTCCAGTCTTAGAGTCTGTTAGCCTTTCCCCTCCTGACTTCTAGTTTATATCAACATGTTCTCTAAACATCAGATACTAGATACTGTTTAGGTACATGTCGCCCTGACTCTCCAGACTTCAGTCTCTGCTCCTAGCACAGAGTTCATAGCCCCCAGCTTCTCCTAGTGATACGTCATTGCTAGTTTGCGCGCACCATTAGGTTAGAGGTCCCGGCTCCTCAGGTAGCCCCCTCCATGGTTTCCGCCCCATTCATGACATATTCTGTTACGTTTGCATCACATGTCTATGTATACGCCCAGTTACACCTACTTTCGCCCTTATCTTTCGCGACTGCTACGCGTCACACCTTCTGCTCCACCCACTGCTACGCCTACTGCAATGTAATGCTATGTGTTTGCGTTATGTATATATGCTCATGTATTGTTATTAAAAGTCAGCGCGCTCATCCCAGACCGAGCCCCAGCAGCTGCTGGACCCTGCCATTCTATTCCTATGCAGGTTGTCCTGTTCCTGTCCTTATGCTGTATTAAACCTGCAAAACTCCTACTACCTCGAATCTTGACTCTTATTTATTGAGCTATCTGTTATGATATATGTCTAGTCAAAAAGAGAGGTATTATTTATTTATTTACCACATAATGGCGCCCGAATAGGGACTTGCCCTTTCCCCATGCGTCGGTGAAGCCACGCCGACCCCCTGACCCTCTGCAGTCGTGACGGAACTCTTCTGCGCAGTGGCAGATATTTCTGCTCAAGTATCCCTCAGGCCCACGGAGGAGACGGAGGAGGCGGTCCAGCATCCAGACGAGACGGTGGAGGAACGCGGCGAGTCCCGACCAGAGCCCAAGCCAAGAGTCCAAGGTCCGAGGTATCCGGAGGTCCACCCGTAACTGAAGTCCGAAGTCCGAAGTTCGTCGTCCGTCGTCGTAGCAGTCCAGTCCAGTCTGAGGCCTTCCGTTCTTGCTGCCCGGTGAGTACCGTTACTGGGGTAGTATCTAGACAGGGTCAATTTAAGTGACTCTGGTCTGTGGGTTGGTGGTACACAAGTCCCACAAACGAAGTGTCCATTTCGGTGGATGCGGGTCCTGACGTGTCTCTTTATGAGACCGGTAAGTTTCGTACTGTTTCAGCAGTGCATCTAGTTTCTGTTCTAGTCAGTTTCTGTTCTCGAGAAAATTTATGTGTTCTGTTCTCAATATTTCCAGGTAGTATTCTGTTCGAACTGTTATTTTAAATGTTTTTCATGTATTTTAATGTCGTGGTATGAATGGGGAATAAGTATCGTGTTCATTGTGTATTGTATTGTGTCTAGATTACAGTTCAGTCATGCCCATATTTTCCAAGTTACGTCAGTTAAAAACTAGAAAGGGTCTGCTGGAAGCAGCAGTTCCCGTCCCGCTCAGGGACAGTCCAGGTCACTTTATGTATCAGAAACATGGCATAAGTGCCATATTGTATCTAGACTTATGGGTGGAGTATACCAAACAGTTAGAAGAAAAGTATAGATGGCCCGTATCGGGTACATGGGATGCCGAATGCATCATGCGAGTAGAAGAAGCATTATGGAAAAAGAAAGCCAGACAGTCACAGAAAGATGCCATCGAGTTATGGCGTAAAGAAGCTCATAAAAGAACTGAAAAAGAAATCAGAAAGTCAGAATTAAGTAGAGAATCCTTAGAGCGAGCCCAAGAAAAAGAATTAATCGAGATAGGTGAACAAGTCAAAGCCGAACAGTCAGACAGACAGAGGCATGCCCTTATTAAGGGTATGTATCCTCTTCTTGCCGAGGGCTTGCCAAAAGCGACCCCGGAGGCATCCAGTAATTTCCCGCCACCACTAGTTCCGACCAAGCTACGTCACAAACCGACCGCAGCTGATATTTTTATTTCGTCCTATCTGGACGACACAGTCCCTGAATATGCAGATCCTGTTCGCGCTCCGCCAGTCCCTGTAAATCAGGCACATCCTGCTCCTCCAGACACCGGGGCACCCCATGCAGTACCTGCTACGGTACCCCCGGTCCAGCCAGCATTTCAATTTCCCGCTCCACCACGAAGAATATCAGTCGACGATTCTAGTCTAGGGGCCGCAGGAGGAGGTCCTCCTCAAACCCCGCCGCCACGCAAGCGTTTATCAGCACTCGAATTACATGCTCAAGCATCACAGCGTACTCCCAAGAGTAATAAGTCTGTTGCAGAAATCAGGCAAGCCCTTGGCGAATGTGCCTATGACCCAGTCCCAGGCGAGAATAATATGGTTTTATATTCAGTACGCGTAAGGAGGGTGACCGAGTATCTAGTCACCCTACCTAATATGAAAGAAGATCTAGACAGAATATATCGTTTCATCCGTACAGGGGATGATCCAGAAGGTATTAGTGATGCCATGTCTCAAAGGAAAGCTGAGATCCAGCGTATGATATTAAAGTTTTTAATTAACTGTCTAATAAGAGAACAAGATTACCCGTCTAAAGATCAGGCCGAAATGAAAACCCTGACAAAGTGGAGTGATAATATAGCCGAGGGTAAGCACAATACCATTAGTGCCATGGAGAGTATGTACAAGAAAATCCGTAGAGAAATAATAAAGATACACGAACAACGTAAAGCAGCACAAGTAAGCGAGAAAGAAAGTAACTCTGATACTGAAGAGGTAGAGGACGAGAATCCCGCCAGAATAGCGTATGTAGGAAAATCTAGATTTCCAGATCGCCATTTACGCCTAGAACACAAGTCAATTTTCCATCATTCAGCACCAGAACAAGGTTCCCTAGAACAAGTATTCCAAGCTACCGATCACATTCTGAAATCACGAATCGGTTACAGTGAGTTAAGTACCATGCATGAACAAGAACTAGCCCGATCAGCAGTCCGATGGATTACTGATTCTACCACTTTTCCAGACGAAATAGTGGCACAAATGTTTCTGAAATTGCCCCCAGCCGAGCAGCGACTGGTGGGTATGTATATGATCCAGCACCTCATTACATTGTATGAGGGTCAACATTGTGATCCAGGTCCGTTACACGATATCCTGAACGAGTTACTCCAGTATAGATGGAGAGGTCTAGGTACCGATTTAATTAGTGTCATTCTAGAACAGCGCCACAAATATAGAACGTTTCTGAACCCGCATTTTGTTCATGTCTCACCCCCAGAAAGTAAACCATTTTACATGGAAAGACAGAACCCGTTACGAGAAGTGCATCCAGTTAAGACAGAGGACGGTGAAATGCAACGAGTGTTTGTTTACACCCCGATTACAAAGATGGAACTCCTCGAGATGAAGAAATTAATTCCCTGTCATGACAAAGATCCGGCAGGGTTCCATAGAGAATTAAAAGACATGCTCCGTATGGGAGAATACACTTACCCAGATATCATTAAAATGTTAAAGGTCCTGTTGCCCGCAGGGGTGTATGAAAAGCTAAAGGAAAAAGAATGGGAGGTGGGAGAGAAAAAGATAGATTGGGCAGTTCTAGAAGCTGAAGATAAGTCACGTGTACCAGGTACCGGTCTAGGAGAGAAATGTAAAGAATTACCAGAATTATTGATTCAAGTTTTACCCAGATTATTAACAACGAAAAAGGAAGACTGGGATGCAATCTCAGCCTGTAAACAGAAACAAGAAGAAGACATTAGTGATTTTTATTCTAGGTTTGAAAAATGCTTTAGCATCAATAGTGGCCTCAAGACAAGTAGCGAGTCATACCCTCACCTTTTTGTTACTAAATTAGTCGAGAATTCAAGCCCACAAGTTAAAAATCGAGTTCTGAAAGTCGAGAGTACCTGGCAAGCTAATACCCCGTCCCAGATGTTGCAAATGCTTCAATACCACCAGAACAGAATCAGAGAAGAACAAGAACACGAGAGAAAACGTATGAAAGACACGAAAATGAAAGTACTAGTTGCACAATCTGTTCCTCAAGACAGTCAGAAGAGGGGTCCGAATCAAGCCAGTCATCCTGCAGCTCCCGTTAAAGGGAATTGCAATTATTGTAAACAGCCAGGTCATTTTATAAATGAGTGTGCAGTTCTGAAACACAACATAGCTACTGGTAAGACTAAAGAAAGACCACGTCCGCCTAGACAAGAACAAGTTTCACAGACTCCTCAGCCACAGAATGCACAACAGACAGTTACAGCACCGCAGCCTATTGCTGCAACACAGCATGTTACATCGCAGATGTACCAGTATGCACAGTCTGAGTATCCAGAGTACCAGCAGTATTCATGAAACAGCCTAGAGAGGGAGGTAGGCTTGCCTCTCATCGAGATACCTGTAGATCAAGAAGGTCCCTATGTTCACAGTCAAGTATTAGGGAAAGACAGAAAGTTTTTGATTGATACAGGGGCAAGTAGGACCACAATTAGTCACGCCGAAGTTCCAGGGGCTCCGCTCTCAGGCTCAAGAAATGTTTCCCTTGGATTTTCAGGAAAACCTATCGTAAATGAGATTTCAAAGCCAGTTACTCTAGAAGTAGGTCCATTGTCCCGCACTACTGATCTGTTACTTACTAAGTCATGTCCAGAAAATCTATTAGGCATTAAAACACTGAAAGAGTTAGGTGCAGTCATATGCTGTTCCCCAGAGGGAATACGATTGTTCCTACGTGACTTTAAGGGTCACTATGTATTACGAGATTTTGATTCAAGACTGTCTAATGTTCCACAGCATTTATGGGCGCAAGGTCCAACTGATGTAGGTTATATGCAAATCACACCCTATCGTGTGACTCTCAAGCCAGGTGTAGTGTTACCACGAATCAGACAGTACAGATTGCCACCCGAGGCTGTAGCAGCCTTATCCAAAATTATTGACGAGCTCATCGCTCAAGGAGTGGTTGTAGAAACTGACTCCAATGTATGTAATTCTCCGATCATTCCAGTCATGAAACGTACTGATCCAAATGCACCCCCAGTATATCGATTAGTGATTGACCTACGAGAACTTAATAAATGTATTGTTCCTCAGTACCCAGTTGTCCCAGATATTTCTTCCCTGTTAACAGCCATTGATTCCGAAGCCACGTTCTTTACTGTAATCGACCTCAAGAACGCGTTTTTCAGTGTCCCTATTCATCCAGACAGCCAGTTCCTTTTCGGATTCTGTTTAAATGGAAGGAGCTATATGTTTACACGCGCTCCTCAAGGTTTCACAGAAAGTCCTAGTATTTACAGTCAAGCACTTAAGAGACAACTTGATAATGTTCACATGCCAACTGACACTGCCCTGCTCCAGTATGTCGATGATCTACTGATCACAGCCCGTTCTGAACGTGATTTCGAGCGAGCGTCACTAACGGTTTTGTATTTCCTAGCCGAGATGGGGCACAAGGTATCCCCTTCTAAGCTTCAATTCTGTGTCCAGCAAGTGGTCTACTTAGGACACTTACTGTCCAAGAGGGGTAGGCAGTTGACATCAGACCGTATCCAGTTAATAGCGAATCTTCCTCAGCCCAAGACCCAGAAGGAGGTACGTGCTTTTATCGGCCTTACTTCTTATTGCAGACAATGGATTCCCCAGTATGCATTTCTAGCCAAGCCACTGATACAGTTAACGACACAGGAGGCAGCCGTATCGACTGTCCTCCCTTGGACATCTGAACATACACTTAGTTTCAATGAGTTAAAGAAAGCCCTATGCCAAGCTCCAGTTCTAGCTACACCGAACTACAGTAAGCCTTTTACACTTTTCGTTACTGAACGCGAAGGTACAGCATTATCTGTTCTCACACAAGATCAAGCAGGACAATACAAGCCCTGTGCTTATTTTTCGAGCACATTAGATCCTGTAGCCCAGGCTCTGCCTGCGTGCCTCAAGTCAGTTGCAGCCACAGCCCTAGCTATCAGACAAAGTGATTCCATAGTCTTAGGACATACCTTGACAGTACAAGTCCCACACTCCGTGGAAGTTCTTCTGAACCGAACACAGACTCAGCACTTGACAATTGCACGTTTAACAGGTTATGAATTGACACTGTTCCAGCCACACATAGAAATCAGACGCTGCAACATTTTAAATCCTGCTACATTGTTACCATCAGTTAATTCAAATCCAGCCACACATGATTGCGTGGAAGTAGTTAACATTACGACAAAGCCAAGACAAGATCTGACAGATATTCCGTTATCAGATCCCGACCTGACACTTTATGTGGATGGTTCATGTATGAGAACAAGTACAGGAGAACTAGTCGCCGCGTATGCAGTGACTACTGACACTGAAGTTATTGAGACACACCGTATTGACACTCTGTCCGCTCAAGCAGCAGAGCTAGTTGCTCTGACACAAGCCTGCATACACGCCAAGAACCTGAAAGTTAATGTTTACACAGATTCACGCTACGCATTTGGAGTTGTACACGACTTCGGAGTGCTCTGGCAGGAGAGAGGTTTCATGACTTCTCATGGAACCAAGATTCAGCATGGTCTCCTTATTCAAGCTCTGTTAGATGCCATACACTTACCGACATCTATCGCTATCATGAAGTACAAAGCACATACGAAGGTCACTGACATTATTTCTCAAGGTAACGATCTAGCAGATCGCACAGCCAAGCTTACAGCACAGACTCCAGACATTCCAGTTAACATGACACATACTCCAGATCCGACTACATGCATGACAGTTAAGGACCCTACTCAAGATGTCATAGATATCCAGTTACATGCTACTCCCGATGAAATCAAGAAATGGTCCGAACAAGGAGGGGTCCAGACAGATCAAGGATGGTTAACGAAGGGTAGAGCCACATGGTTTCTCCCCGACTCTATGGTTCAAGTCATTATTAATACCGCACATAGTCCAGCACATTTAGGAGAAAAAGCTATGTTAGATAGTATCCAGAACATTTGGTTTAACAAGCATTTACGAGCTGCAGCTAAGCAGAAAGTCCGTACCTGTATGATATGTTGTCAGTTCAATCCAGGTAAAAGTGTCCCGGTGGAACAAGGTGGTTTCCAGCCCCCTGACCACCCTTTTGAAGTCCTCCAGATGGATTATATTCAGATGGAGCGATGTCGAGGTTTCAAGTATGTCCTTGTAGTTGTATGCGCTTTGTCCAGGTGGACAGAAGCATATCCAGTCCCAGATTACACAGCCGCGACCACTGCCAAGCAGTTGGTTCGTGAGTTCTTCCCCCGTTATGGACTCCCTAGAGTCATATATTCTGACAACGGCCAGCCATTCTCATCCGAACTCATGAAGCATGTTTCCCTTTTGCTAGGGTACCAGTGGAAGTTCCATTGTGTACGCCATCCTGAAGCAGCCGGTCTCGTTGAGAGACATAACCAGACTCTGAAAATCCGTATTGCAAAAGTGTGTAAAGAGAAGGGTGTGGACTGGCTAGTAGCTCTACCAGTCGCTTTATTTTATATGCGCATGGTCGCACATTCCAGATCAGGTCTGTCCCCGTACGAGGTCGTATTCGGCCGCCCCCCTAACATGTGGGGTACTCCTAGACCCCGAAGTATTACCGATGTTTCAAGTAATATGCTGACAGATTACCTAGCTTCCTTGATGTCTGCCCTCAACTCATGTCGTTCACAGGTTGCCGCCGCATTTCCAGACAATACCGAGGTGGCACCGCATGAAATCGTCCCAGGATCCATGGTGATGGTCCGCAACTTTGACAGATCAAGTCCGCTGGAGCCTCGTTGGAAAGAGCCCCGACAGGTCCTCCTCACCACCCGTACAGCCGTGAAGTTGGAAGGACGCAAGGGCTGGGTGCACCTTTCTCATGTTAAACTTTTTAATGGACTGAAACCCGTCTTAAAGAACATTTCCCAGGATTTGAAGGATTGCCAAGGCATTGTTCTCAAGGACTGTCCCGCAAAAGACATTGCTACAACCCCTCCCCTGTTAGAGAAAACTCCGCAGCAGGAGTATAAACAGAAATTAAGGTCTAGTAAAATGAGTCAGTCAGTTTGATTGTCTAAGTCCTCCCCTAGGTGAAACGGTTAGACTGTTTCTGACATGTATAGAATAGACCCCCATAGTGAGAGAGTTAGTCAAAACTCAATCCGATGTATCGTTTTTCTATGTTTCATATTGTTTTCCAGCCTTATGATTTCCTGCACCAGTTATGCATTTTACCTATGTTTCCCAGTTTCACATGTAAATAAGTCTGCTAATGCTACAGTAGAGCACACGTTTAGTGATCTGCCCCCTCATGAACTGTCCTACCGCCTCGCTATGCGTAATAACTCATTTATCCATATGTTACATTACTCACACCAGTCCAGCAATGCCACTAATTGTTGGGTGTGTGGTCGACTCCCCCCTTTCCAGACACCGAAGGGAGTTCTGCCACTTTTTCCTTATCCATTTTCACATAATGGTTCGTGTGGAGCATGGTCCACGTTAACGTCATCCTCAACAGATATGTCTTTTCTTAACAGTACATGTTTCCCAGACAAGCAAGGTCTCCCTCACCGAACAGGTTTAGATCTAGAAAATGAAGTGTATAATTTAGGTAATTATTCGTCGAATTTCATGGTCCTGAATGTTCAGTCTGATACTACTCCAGACTTACCTGCTATTTCAGTACTACCAGTCAAAGGCGAATTATGTGTCCGAAATAATGGTTCCGTACATGTAGGACATAGTGAATGTACTACTATTGTCAAGTATAGTGACAGTGGGAAATCTATCTTTAAAGCTTCACGTCATTCCTATTTTATTTGTGGTCAAACTGCATATGTTCGTCTGCCCCTCGATTGGGAGGGAACCTGTTACATTGCCTTCCTACTGCCACCTGTTTTCCTAGCCCCACCTGATTATCATAGAAACACACATCTAGTACACATTAGACATAGAAGGGAGTCCCCAATTGTCGATTATACTGAAACTGCTCTAGAACAGTATACAGATTTCAATAAAGGTTTCTTCTTCTTTATAGGCCCTGTCCAGAATAGTAAGTTAATCCGTAGATTAACAAGAACCCTTGAAGCTGTAGTAAATGAGACTGCCTCTGCTCTAGGTAACTTAACCGAAGAGCAATCTGCTATGAGATTTGTCGTTTTGCAAAATCGTCTCGTCCTTGACGTCATACTGGCCGATAGGGGCGGGGCCTGTAGAGTCATCGGATCTAGTTGCTGCATTTTCATTCCAAATAACGCGCCGTCTGTTTATTCAGCTATAACCAGACTCCATAAAATTGCCCATCTGTTACACCAAGATCCAGGCACCTGGACATGGTCCGGTTGGTTCTGGAATATAATTTCCGCCTGGGGATGGAAAATATTGTCCTTTCTAGGTATTGCAGTAGCGATTATATTCAGCTGCTGCCTCTGTATACAATGTGGCCCTGCGATTTGCGGCATTTGTGCTACCTCTTGTATTCCTAGTCCCAAGCCCCGTTCTAAATCCCGTTCCAAGAGGATTCGAGATGAGCAAATGATACTGTATGAAATGATAGATGGTATCATGAATATTGATGTTTCCTGATGGAAACGTAGTGACAAGGAGGGAATGTGGAAAAGTAAATTTTGTCATGTTCTGTGTCCCTACGTGTCATCCATCATATGTTATGTGTGCATGATTAAATATGCATATGTACTCCCCATGTCTGATTAATGACGCAATTACAGTTGTGTCCACCTCTAGTATGCCAGTTTCCAGTCCTCGTGAATAATACGAATATCAGGCCTATGTAAAGCTACGTTGCCACGTTTCTCAGTGTGCACGTTATTCTATTATAAAGTCCCCGTTTCTAGGCCTCAAAAGGGCCTGGACACTAGATTCAGCTCCTGTCTCCTGAAGCCTCGCTGAGGAGGGATACAGCCCCCACCTGTATCCTCGACCCTTCACTTACTTCCTGCCTCGCAGTGCCCGGCCCAGCCTGGCTCAGTCTCTGAGTCTGCCAAGAATATGTTATGATTCCAGTTATCAGTTCAGTCCTCCTTCCCTGCATTCCTAAAACTACTGAATCGCATCAATAGTTTCCGTCATTGTCTAGCCTTCACGTCTCCACGTTAGAGAAATACTGCATTTAATGGTCATTTAATATTCTTCAACACGCACTACATGTAGAATAATGCATGCTCCAGTCTTAGAGTCTGTTAGCCTTTCCCCTCCTGACTTCTAGTTTATATCAACATGTTCTCTAAACATCAGATACTAGATACTGTTTAGGTACATGTCGCCCTGACTCTCCAGACTTCAGTCTCTGCTCCTAGCACAGAGTTCATAGCCCCCAGCTTCTCCTAGTGATACGTCATTGCTAGTTTGCGCGCACCATTAGGTTAGAGGTCCCGGCTCCTCAGGTAGCCCCCTCCATGGTTTCCGCCCCATTCATGACATAATCTGTTACGTTTGCATCACATGTCTATGTATACGCCCAGTTACACCTACTTTCGCCCTTATCTTTCGCGACTGCTACGCGTCACACCTTCTGCTCCACCCACTGCTACGCCTACTGCAATGTAATGCTATGTGTTTGCGTTATGTATATATGCTCATGTATTGTTATTAAAAGTCAGCGCGCTCATCCCAGACCAAGCCCCAGCAGCTGCTGGGCCCTGCCATTCTATTCCTATGCAGGTTGTCCTGTTCCTGTCCTTATGCTGTATTAAACCTGCAAAACTCCTACTACCTCGAATCTTGACTCTTATTTATTGACCTATCTGTTATGATATATGTCTAGTCAAAAAGAGAGGTATTATTTATTTATTTACCACAGTGTGACAGCGTTTCGGCAAACCGAACAGAATACGGGCTGCAGCGTTCTGAGCCCTTTGCAGTCTATTAACGACTGTCAAGTTGCATCCAAGCATAAGAACATTGCAATAGTCTAGATGGGATAAGACCATAGCTTGGACAATTGTCTGTCGGATGGAGGGTTCGAAAAAACCGAGAATGGGTTTTAGAGAGCGTAGGCGTCCATATCAGGTACCAGCTACTCTTTTCGCATGAGACTCAAGGCTAAGTGAGTTGTCTAAAATCACGCCCAGATTTTTAACTTCCCTCTTGGGCGTGGGAGGTGGGCCCAATGTACGGGGCCACCACCGCTCATCCCACTTCTGGGTGTCAGGGCCAATAAGGAGGACTTCAGTTTTTGATGAATTCAACTGAAGGCAGTTCTCTGTTAGCCAGCTGGAAATGGCCAGGATGTCTTCTTGAAATTTGGCTTGATCCCCCACGGTGTCGTTGGAAAAGGTGAAAATTAGTTGCGTATCGTCCGCATAGGAAATTAGTTTGTTGTTACGTTCCCTGGCCTACATGGCCAAGGGGCGGACATACACATTAAACAACGTGGGGCTGAGGGCAGAGCCCTGTGGGACACCGCAGCCTAATGGAAAACTGATGGATGAGTACGGGGGAGCATGAACCTGGAAGGAACGGTCAGATAGAAATGACACAAACCAATCCAGAGCTCCATCTCTGACACCTATCTCCCACAGTCTCCTAAGCAGGATCCCATGGGAGACCGTGTCGAACGCCGCACTCAAGTCCAGCAGCACCACAGCTGATTTGCTGCCCATGTCCTGTGCCACCCTTAGATGTTCCGTAACGGCCAATAAGGCCGACTCCGTGCTATGTTTGGCACGGAATCCATTCTGAGAGTCTTCCAAGATCCCATTAGTCTCTAAAAAACCAGTCAAGATGGAATTTACATGTGCCTCCGCCACTTTAGCCAAGTACGGAGGCAGGGAGATAGGTCGGAAACTTTCTGGCTTGGAAGGGTCCAGGGTGGGTTTTTTTTAACAAGGGGACCACCTTGGCATGTTTCCAATATTTGGGGATAGTAGCTGACTGCAGAGACTTATTAATCAACTCCCGCCCTTCCATCATGATGGAATCCTGAAACAATCTAAACATCTCTGGTTTGACAGGATCTTCCGGGGACCCAGACTTGATTTTTAAGGCCAGGAGTTCCATATCTGTCTGGGAGATGAGTGGAAAAGTTAGGAGGGAGTATGGAAGGTCTGGTGTGTCTGTGATAGATCTATAAGTCATAGAAGAGCCACCAGAGTTGAATGTAATTTAGATCCCTTGGACTTTGTTGATAAAAAAGCGAGCAAGCTCTTCGCATTGCAAGTCAGATACTATGATGTTATTACTCCCCTCAGGTGTCTTAGTCATCTCCTTCACTAGTGCGAAGATAGTTTTAGCGCGATTAGTGCTGGCATTGATCAAATCAGTGTAGTAACTAGCCTTGGTCTTTTTTATAAACCTATGATAGCCTTTGGTGGCGATTCTAAAGTTGGTTTTGGCTACAGGGTCGTAGGATCGCCTCCAGGTGCGCTCAAGTACCTTACACTGCTTTTTTTTAATTGTGAGCGCCTCACAGTACCATGGGTGGGACTGTTCACGTTTGGGTCTTGACATTTTCTTAGGTATATAATGATCCAGGGACTCATTAATCCACTCTCTATAGGCTAAATCAGCCTCCTCCAAGTTGCCAGACCAGTCTGGACGGGAGTTTATTAGTCAAGCCTCAAACAAAGCACCATCAAGTTTGTGCCATGGGCGTCTCCAGAGAGAAGGAGGAAGCTTTTCCCTAAAGCTAGCTGGGATCTTAATGGAGATCTGCACCAGGAAATGATCCGTCCAGATGTCGTAATTTAGCAGCGATTAGATTAAGCATTAGCAGAAGACATCCTGTATTTAGAGACTATCTTGTCTTTTTATGGAATCCATTTTGTATTTGGCAGCCATTTTAGATGGCCATGTGCTCACCATGTACTCAGTCCTATCTTGCTGTTCTCTGCTCGGTATATTTAGCCTCTTCCTTCTACTTTGCACATGCTCAGTTGTGCTTGCAGCTGCTAATATTCTGTAACTGTCAGGATGTGCTTGCTAGCATTGGCAAAACTGTTAGCTCCTCCTACTTGTCGACTGTGCATTTTCTGTATGACCATCTATGTGTGTAACTCTTCTTATGTGCACTTGTACCGCCCTTTTTTAGCCCCTGTGAGGGTATATAAGAGATACTGTGGCCTTCAGTCCTCAGACCATCTCATACAGAGTGCTGCGGCTTCTGTGTGACATGGCCTCACTTGTTGTAATTTAATAAATATGTTTCTCTTGATTACAGATTCTGTGCCAATTTTTTCATGCTGCTTTAAAGGATCAGGTGTTAGTGCAAACCCCTGAGATGGGATTTTTGATTTCCCTCATTTGGCGCGCCAACTTGGGGCTCATCAGAGCGGTGACTATCTGAAGGAGCGGTCAGGAGACAGAAGTTTACTGAGGAAGACAAGGCAGGATTCTACTAAAGGAGGTACCACTTCTGGGGGTTCTTAGTCTCTGTAGCCCAGTCTACTTCTGATCTTACTGATTTTTGATCCTCCACATGATGGCACCCCTGACTGAGAACATTTCTGGCGTGAATATTTTAAAAGAAAAGACTGTTAGGTCATTCAAAACTTGGCAGATAGAACCTGGACGCTCGTGCTTGGTAAGAACCATTGTATGGTAATTACTGTGAGCTTATGGTAGCCAGTGACTCGCAAGGCAGTTTTAGGATACGCTTGCTGTGGCTTATGGATATGGATATGGATATGTATGGATGATCGATCATATTTATGATATGGATTATGTGATATATGCGTTGCAACACATGTAGGCAGGTAATGTGGAGATGTTTCTCCATTTATGGTTATGAGCGGCGCAATGATTAAGTGCCATTTTAGATTATGATAATGCATATTTTGCATTATGTTTGTTTGCATGCCTGTTCCAAACTCACATGTAAAATGTGTAGTTTTATGAGAGGTACCATAGTGAGATATGAATTGAATTAGCCGGCTTCCCCTAGAGGGAAAACTTAAAATAGGTTTTAGGTATGAAAACATATTTCTTCCTTGGTGAAATTTTTCCCCAGAGAATTTAAATATGCCCATAATACACATGAGGATCCTTTGTTCTGTGCAATTTTATGTATGAAGATATGCAGAGCGGTTTTTGGTGTTCTGCCAGCCTGAATTAGTGAATTGAAAGTATTTCTACTTCAGTTTTTAGAATACTGTTGAGAATAGGGTTTCTCCTTGTAAATATGACTTACAACTGGTATTTACATAGGTGGTTTGGATGCAGTCTGCGGCCTGTGTTTTGTTTCTGGCTTTAGTGTTGACCCATGGTTTAAAAGGTGTGTTTAAATGTCTAGCTGGTTTGTGGGTTTTTTCCATTCATGTAACTTTTGCTTGTACATTGCGTCGTCGCTATTTACGAAACATGGCTAAAGCGCGCTGTATTGTGTGTCTTTTCTGTTTTACCCCTTTCTGTTTATGTATGAACTGAGCTCATATGTATTTTTGTGGTTATTTTTGATGTTTTCAGTCTGTTAAACATAATGTTAGATTAATTAATATTAGGGTAAAAATTCGATAGAAATTCAGGAATGACCTATGTGATGTGCTAAACATAACTATATGTTTCTCCTTAAAGTTATAGGGTGAGGAATAGCGCACATGTACAATTGTTAAATGTTTAAGGGATAAACTTAAAATTCTTATTCACTAGGAATATTAAAGGCCTACAGCAGAAAAATGAAATTGTGTGTTTTTGTAGACAACACACTCATAGCGTGTTTACTTAATATACATTGCATTAAGATGCTTCCAGGCACAACAGTTTAGCTGGAGTGAGTTTTTCTGAACTTAAAATGTGTATTCTTAAACACGCATTTCAAAGCTGGGAATGTCTGTTTTTAGTAAGGCTGCCTCCAGGAAATTTAACACTGGGTAGGGCTGCCGTCAAGGGCACAGCTGTTATTTTCGCAGGCCATGTTTATTTAGCCAGGATTTCTTCCTTAGTTAAACGTGCAACTTTGCATTTCAGAGTGTTATTTTGGAAGCAAGGTTTACAAAAATAAGGTTAATTATTTGTGTCACAGACAGACATTTAAATTGCGGTTTCCTTCTCTTTTAGCATTTTTTTGGTCAGTACATGTCTGGCTCTGTTGCTAAAATCATTGTCCTTTTCAAACAAAAGTGGCGCGAAGTTGTCGTATATTTAAAATTGAGCTTATATACTTAGGCTTGTGAATAGTTGCTCTAAAAACATAAGCAAGGGGCAGATTTAGAATAGGGATGCAGCTTGGTTTTAAATATAGGATTATTACAAAAACGAAATATGGAGAGTAATTTTTTTAATTATGACATAAAAAAAAATTATTTTTGAAAAAAATAAGGGCTTTTTAAAATCGTTTTTTGATATTCATAAAGCTTAATACTCATACGGTGACCTCCTAGCATTATAATTTAATTTAAGTTGTGCAGTACTGCATAATGAGGACATTTATGTATGGGACCTTCACTTGGCGCAGGCGTAAGAAGTCATTTTTTTTTCTACAGATTTACATGAGATATGTCTAAGTCCGATTTCTGCAATCTCTAAAGAACATTTTGAGGATGATTAATATGTAATACAAGTATAGGTTATTTATTTTTAAGTACCTCAAATTGCAAAGTCGATATTGGGTTAAATAGACCATTTTAAAAGGCTTTCTTGCCATTTAAACTAGTTTTATAATGCCTTAGGCTTCAGTGAATGCATACATTCAAGTATAATACAAATGTGCACGTTTGCTTTTTCATAGCTTAGTGAGTTAATGTGCCCAGCGCAGAGGCTTATGTTTAATATCAGGGTTGAAAGTTTTGATTTCAGCGGGGCCTACTGAGCCATTTATTTATTTAAGGTTGATACAATATTGCATGGGATAGTGACACACATTTATTATGAAGCTGGTATGGTGTGTTATGTTCCATGAATTATTCACAGTAAATGTGTTAATGCTCTGAGAATAAATAAATTGTAGTTCTCTAAAAGAAGTAATATATTTAAAATGTCTTTTTTAAATAGGGTTGATTATTGCACAGACTTGCAGAGACTTATTGTCTTTGTCAGTTTCACAGGGGGGTTACAAGAAAGCTTGGTGCTCCAGCCAGATTTTGACCTTTAAGTCAGTGTGGTGGGGGCTTAGGAGTATGTGACAACAAATGGTGAAATGATTGCTTGGAAAAGCGTCACGCAAAGGAGCCATTCACGTCGACATTTGAAGAGTGCATTCCTGACACGGCTTTTTATAAACAGCAGGGCCTAAACTGGGGGGTTGGTGTAAGGGACACGCAGAGGCTGTGAAAGAGTTTTTGCTTAAGATATTTTGTACAGTTACAAAAACTGGGTGGTTCTACTTGAGATTTTGCGTGATATGTGAAGTATTGGCTGTATGATGAAACAAAGATGTGTTTTTATGACTTCTTTGAAATGAATTATTTGTGCATTTTCATGTTTTTTTGCATTTCTTCCATGAATTTTCCCTGCTTTTCCTGTGTGTCTGACGCGACACAGTAAGTTATATTTGACAAGCTGATCTTCACTGACTGCTTGATCTGCTGTCAAAAGGGTGAGGATGGATTAAAAGAAGGTGTTATTTAGGTGTAAGTCTGACAAAATTAAAATGGGCCCGAATGTTTTTTTTTTTAATGTTATCGGAATGTTTATTGTGCAGAAAGTGCATGAAATGGTGTTGCATGCTATTGTGTTTTTTCTGTGCTTAGGTATACAGCAAAGTATATCTGATGGCTTGGCATGAAATGTCCTATATTATGTATGTTTGTGATCCATGTTGGTGCTTTTGTAAGTTTTGCTGTGTTGTGAAGGGATGACATGACTATGTATATCCTTTGAGCAACAGTGGTTAAAACTTGTTAAGTGGTAAAACTTGCTGATACTAAATTATGATATATGATATTGTTATATTGTGAGCAAGAACAGACAGCACTTCACCAAGTGCATGCCTATGTGGTTATAATATATACAGCAAAGTGTGTCACCTTTACTCACGTTACTGCTCTTTTCCCTTAAGGAAAAGGCAGCCTCACATTTATATTTCCTTGATTGGACCTAAGGAAGCAATTATAGATCTGTGACTCTTATGCAAGGTGACCTAATTTCTATATAGTATTAGTTAAATGATGTTCTGTCTTAAAAGGAAACCAGGTTTCATTTTCCCCGAGAAAGGAAGGAATGGGATCACTAGCTGAGATTACCGTAGATGGTGTAGTGGCCAGCGGTAGAGTTATAATATGTGTACTATTTTTGACTTTTTTGTATCACCCATGCTCTTGGCATTATGTCACAAACTTGATTGTCACCCAAGTCATTTTTTGTCCTTCCTATAGATTTTTCTTTTGCTGCTTCTCCCCTGATTGATGTCACATTGTGCCTAGTTTTTGGGGATTTTAGCTGTGTTCTAGTCCTATTTTCTTTTTCGTTTTTCTTTCACCATTTAGAGGTTTACATTTCCAGACTACAGTGATGTATCAGGTTCCTCTATAATATGTGTAATTCCCTTTTGTATGACCAAACTGGTTTTCAAAATTTCTTTAGGCCTACTCTGATGTTTTCTAGTCTGACTGTTAGGGTAGTGATAGATTATAGTAAGATCAGTTGTCCACCTCAATAGGAGATACTTTCACGAGTATTTAGTATGACAAATTCAAATGCCTATTCTAATTTGGTTTTCAGTTCTTTTTTCCTGCTGCCTTAATTTTTGGTGGGATCAGATGTGTCCTAATCATGGAAATACCAGGACTCTAGTTCTTGTCTGTTGTTTCTACATTGCTATTAGCTTTTGTATTGTATAGTCCACCTGACGCACAATTAGTCTACATGTCCCTGATAATCTGTATTATGTGATTTCTCTTTTTGAGGTGTTCTAGATAAGGAATTTAGGAACACCTAGACTTAATCATTGAGGAAAGTGTGTTTACCCCCTTAGACAATGTCACTATGTGTAAAAACATCCACTCAAACAGAATTTGTATGTAGCTGTTTTCCTTTAGATGGTAGAGGGTATGCTCTCACATGGAACCCCAATTGAAGAGGCTAGAGGTGCTGTTTTACCTACTACCTTTTGTCTTTGTACTCTATGACAATGACAGTATTTTGTTTTAGATCACTATAGTCCCATGGTGTATGGCCACTCCTTTGAAGATTGCAGGCCACCTGCTTGCAAATCCCCTGCAATGAATTGTTTTTTGTATACTTGCCAATAGGTCCAGCCTGTGTTTTTCTTTACTCTCACATAGATAGATGGAAGTGGTTCTTGGGTGCCTTGCTAATATATGGGGCATCCCAAGACTAGGAAGTATTTTCTAACACTCTGTTGATAGACTGTTTCTGTGCCTTGTCTAAAGACAATTTGTTCTGTCCACCAATAGATATTTGCTGCTGTACAAACCACTACCAGAGGGGCCCGGACATCAGATTCAGCCTGGGGAGTCAGCGTCAGCACCAGTGCAGCTTGAAACCAAAGTGAAGGTAACCAGCACAGGCATTGCTGGCAACTAGGACCTCAGTGAAGGCGGAAGCCCTGTGATTAAGTGTGTACCCCTGCCACTGTTTTGAGCGAAAGACGGGGTCACAAATCAGAAAGGAGAAATCGTGGATCATGCCCAGCTGAGAGTCACAGACCGACCAGAATGGCAAGGAGGTTTTGCTTGAGGTGACCCCTTCTGAAACAAGGGTTGCTTCAGAGATCCTAGAATGAGGCCTCTGATTTCTGGTCCTAAAGTGAATACAAGTTTGCACCTTTGTTTGTTGGTCAAGTGATACCTGGGTACACTGGATGCAAATGTGTAGCCCCAACGAATGAGCAGTGCGCCAGCAGAGCAATATAGGAGATAGGGAAGGACTTGAGATTAGGGTTCAAGTGCTGTGTCTCTGGTGCCTGTTAGATTGAAGTGAAGAAAAGTGGTGCACTGTTTGAGACACTGGACAGGATCGCAAAGAGCATTTGCCTGTTGGGTGACTGCCCTATCCTGAAAGAAGAGACTTTTTTTCCTTGAAACTGGACTGTGATTCTTGAGTTGCGAGTTGTGCAGCTCCACCGTGGAAACAACAAAGAGCCTGCCTGTGAGGCTCAAACGGACACAGGGAGAAGACTCCCCCTCTGGTTGGTTGTACAACGGCTTCAATTTCCCCAAGGACTTCCTCTTTTTGTTAATAATGTATCCCTTTTAGTTGTCCCATTTTTGAAGAGCAGTCCTTTGCAGCTCTTGGTCCTAATTCCTATGGCCCTGTGTGGTCCTCCTGGTCCCAGATATGCTTGATGTTCTAGCCCTCATAAAAGGAAAATGTAACAGTCAATTGGAAAATGTTTTTATTAGATATGAGCTGTTAGCTATTCTGAAATTTAAAATGAATAGTCACTGAAATGCATAGGAGCCCTGAAAATGTCTACTAGATGATTTTAGGATTTGCTTTAGCTTAGGCCAAGAAAAATGATAATTCTGTAGTGGCCATTGCTTTCTCCTACTGTCTGTATGTTTATTATGATCCAATGCCCGTTTTTCTTGGATTCCTGCTGATACCCTTAGTGAAATGTTTAGACTGGAAAATGCTCCCCTAGCAATGAATTAGGATATTGATAAATTGTGAAATTGAATGTACAAATATTTTCTATGTTCTTACTGGATCATGGGAATGTCTTCAGCTAATGCTGAAAGGGTCGTCTGTCGTAATTTAGCAGCGATTAGATTAAGCATTAGCAGAAGACATCCTGTATTTAGAGACTATCTTGTCTTTTTATGGAATCCATTTTGTATTTGGCAGCCATTTTAGATGGCCATGTGCTCACCATGTACTCAGTCCTATCTTGCTGTTCTCTGCTCGGTATATTTAGCCTCTTCCTTCTACTTTGCACATGCTCAGTTGTGCTTGCAGCTGCTAATATTCTGTAACTGTCAGGATGTGCTTGCTAGCATTGGCAAAACTGTTAGCTCCTCCTACTTGTCGACTGTGCATTTTCTGTATGACCATCTATGTGTGTAACTCTTCTTATGTGCACTTGTACCGCCCTTTTTTAGCCCCTGTGAGGGTATATAAGAGATACTGTGGCCTTCAGTCCTCAGACCATCTCATACAGAGTGCTGCGGCTTCTGTGTGACATGACCTCACTTGTTGTAATTTAATAAATATGTTTCTCTTGATTACAGATTCTGTGCCAATTTTTTCATGCTGCTTTAAAGGATCAGGTGTTAGTGCAAACCCCTGAGATGGGATTTTTGATTTCCCTCACAGATAAGAGGAATGGGAGTAGAGACTAAAGTTCCCTGGATGTTTGAGAAAACCGGGTCCAGTAGGTGGCCTGCCAAATGGGAAGGCCCTTCAACCAGCTGACATAGTTGGCAGGCTTCCAGGAAGTTGAGATCCCCCAGTATGCTGAAGTTAGCTGACTGCAAAATAAGTGCGGAGACATTTAACACCAATGACTCCTGGAAAGCACTCGCTGGCCCAGGGGGGCGATAAATCAGAAGCCCAGTGAGAGTGAAAATATCTGAGACCCTTAACTTAAAAAGAGCGCTTTCACAGTTGGCTATATTTGCGGGGGAAAGAGTGCAGGAATAGATGGTTTTAAAAATCACCGCCAATCCCCCTCCCCTTCCTTTAGATCTATTCTGAGTATGAATGAGATAGTCTGGGGGAAGGGCTAAAGCCGCGATAGCCAGTGAGTCATTAGTTAGCTACGTTTCCGTTAAAACTAACAGATCAGGAGAACAGTCCATAAGAAGCTCAAGAATGTCCTCGTGGTGTTTAACAAGGGACCTACAATTAAGGCTTAGTATCTGTAGGCTCGCGGTAGTTTTTCCCTGGAGTAGAGACAACCTCCGTGGCCTTGAAGCCGCAATAGTCACACCGCAGATAGTATGAGCCTGGGTGCCAAGAATGGGCCACACAGGACGATTGACATTGGAGAGCAAGTAGCTCCTCACGGGAGAACTGGGCCATGCCGGCAGACTGACCGACCAGGGGTCCTGGCCACTGGCGACGGACCAGCGCGGACGGGCGCAGACGGTCTCGCCTTTGGCGACCCGCCGCGCGGGAAAATGCCAAGGTCCCTAAGTAGGCACCAGCCCCGCCTCTGGCGATGGAAACACCCTCAGGGGGCGGGCCCAGGTCGTGAACGCCCTCCACTACAAACGGCACTTGCCGCGGTGGAACGAGGCGCCAACCGAAATGTCAACAGGTAGGGAACAGAAGTTTAAATGCTGGATGTTACATTTGTTTTAAAAGCACAAGTTTAAAACTGGATTTGACAGGCAACACACAGCACACTTCACCGGCAGCACCTCAGCGCCTAGCAATCAAGCGCGTCCGCTGCGCGGGAAAATGCTGAGGTCCCTAAGTAGGCACCAGCCCCGCCTCTGGCGATGGAAACACCCTAAGGGCTTCTGGCTCTGGCTTTTTGCACCCCCTTCTAACCGCCTATAGACCTGCACGTTGCGGAAGGTCCTTGGGTACAGCAAAGTTGAGTGTGTCTAAAGTTCGGAAGGTACGGGCGGGGGGAAGTTCCTTCGGCTTCCATGCAGCAAAAGCCTGGAATTACCTCCCTGTTGACCTAAGGATGTGCCCGTCGGAGACTGTTTTTCAGAAAAAACTAAAGACGTGGCTATTCTGATCTCCCCATGTTGGCCGGAAACAGGGCCTATGTAGCTGTTCCAAAGGGGGCTCTGGCTGCAGGGTGGGTGGGTGGGTTCTGGACCTGCTGCTGGGTACTAATCTGGTGTGCTAGCACAGGGACACTCCGTTGGAGTAACCAGGCGCTCTATAAGCTGTATAATAATAATAATAATAATAACACGTCCAGCACAGACACCATTACTGATATCAGACAGACCATTTGCTTGTGTTTATTTGGACCACTGCAGCCCCCAACAATTGGATGGGGCTTACAAGTACATCTTGGTGGCAGTGGATTCACTCTCTAGAATTCTTTGGGTTTGGCCTCAGCACTCAGCTGACACTCAAACTGTTGTAAAAGATTTGCAAATCTTCATAGGGACATATGCAGTTGCCACATTACATTCTGACTGTGGGCCCACATTAAGCTCTAGGGCTTACAAGGAAGCCATGAGAGGTTTGGGTGGTTTGGGTGTAGCATTCCGGTACTCCTCTCCATACTATCCCAAGGGAAATTTGGTCTTGGAGAGGAAAAACCAAGACTTAAATCAATCTTTAACAGCAAGAGTGTTTGGTTCGGGTATCAGTTGGGCCAATCACTTATATGGGTCCAAAGAGCCCTTAACAATATGCCAAGAAGTTCCCTAGGAGGTGTCACTCTTACGAAGTCCTATTTGGGATGAGAATGTGGGTTCCTGATCTTGATTGTGGCGGATGAGAAACCATTTGACATCAATAAACATTTGGTTGTTTTACAGGATCTCAATGAATTCTGGGCACTACAAAGTAATGTGCAAGTAAAAACAACACCACGGGGGAACTCAAATCAGTCATGGCAAGACTTGCCTAGGTCCCAAAAGTCCAGAATTTGGTCAGAGAAATGATTGTGGACAAAAAAGAATATGGGCTTTCAAAAAACAGTACTTCTTTCACCTCTTGCCTGCCAAAAAGAAACAACATTCATCTCCATTGATCTGATCAAACCACACTATTTGGAGGATACTGAATAGTAGGCCTTGTAGGCTTCTGGTTAGCCGGCACTCTCTTCTCGCTACCATACAGGAAGTTCAGACAGAAAGACTCATAACATTTAAAGAATCACCAATACCACATAATGGAATTTCAAACAATGAAATGGAACTTGTTCCTCTGGAAAGAGAACATCAAGACACAAATTAAAGACAAACATCAATTTGGCCTACGGCCGATGTCCATATAAATATTCCTCTACAAGAGACGTCTGCCAGTTCAACAAAACCTGCTGAGCTACCAAAGATAGATCGAACTGCTTCTGACTACTTCATCAATTTTGATACTTTCTTTCTTGATTCCAGTGAACCTGAGACAATACCAGCTTCAGTTTCCCATAAGCAATAAATGTGTTATTTCTACACTTTTCTGAAAAATACCCACCTAGTATCAAATTGGCTACAACTCTGGATAATAACAGGAATATTGTTTATTCTATTCTGAATTGGCCTAGTAACTTTTATGCTTACTCATGAATGGAAACTATCTCCCAGAATGCTCCGCAGTTTCCCAAGTGAACTTGGTCCTGAAACATCATATTTATTTATTTTATTTATTATGCAATTTGTATCGCGCAAACTAAACCCGAAGGTGTCAAGGCGCCTATCAAAAAGGATCAGAATTACGAAGCACCATTACAGGTATGCACGTACAAAGAGATGTGTCTTTAAGGCAGATCTAAAAGCTTGAAGAGTGGGAAGAGACCTTACTTCAAGAGGGAGCGCATTCCACCATTTGGGAGCCAGATTGGAGAAGGCTTTCCCCCCCCCATCTGGCCTTCCGAATACGAGGAACAGAAAGAAGAAATCTGCTGGAGGAACGGAGATTCCTGCCAGGATTATAGAGTGACAGAATAGATCTAATACCCGTGAGGCTTGTTTTAGCTAAAGCCTTGTAGACCATACACAAGATCTTAAACAAGATACGGTCCACAACGGGAAGCCAGTGAAGCTGCTTCCGGGCAGAAGTGGCAGAGGCATGTCGGGGTAGATCGAGAACAAACCTAGCTGCTGCATTCTGGACCACCTGCAAGCGCTGCAGCTGACTTTTATTCAGTCCTGCATACAGCGCATTGCAGTAGTCCAGACGAGAGCCCAGTAATGCCACGGCAAGTTGCTTTCTTGCCTGCAAAGAGAGGTAGTGCCTGATTTTCCTAAGTATATGGATAATACCCCAGCAGGTCGATACAGTCCTGTTGACCTGTTGGCACATACTAAGGGTAGGATCAATCATGACCCCTAGATTTTTAGCCGAAGATCTAAAATTGGCGGCAGTCGACGAAACTGACTGGGAGAGAGAGACGAGGATCTGGGTGTCATCCGCATAAGAGACTACCTCCATCCCAAAAGATCTAATAAGTCTGGCAAGGGGGGTCACATAGATGTTAAAAAGGGTAGGACTAAGCGCTGACCCTTGGGGGACCCGGCATTGCACAGACAGGGATAGAAACTGACCCAGCATCACTCTTTGCTCTCTATGATCAAGAAAAGAGGAGAGGAGCCCCAGGGCTGCCCCCCGAACCGGGATCTCCCTCAGTCGAGATGTTAATACCGAGGGAGAAAGGGTATCGAAGGCAGCCGTAAGGTCCAAAAGGATCAGGAGGGAGGTCTGACCCTCATCAACCCGCGTGCGGATATTATCAAGCACTGTGGTGAGGGCAGACTCGGTGCTATGACCCCTCCTGAATCCATGCTGGGATAGATCCAGACAGCCCGAGCTCTCCACGAAGGCAGCCAGAAGTTGATTTAAATGGGCTTCTAACATCTTCGCGGGAGCCGGTAGCAGTGAGATGGGGCGAAAATGTTTTAATACCCCAGGGTCAAGAGAAGGCTTCTTGAGCAGTGGTTTAACCACAGCCTTTTTCCACTGCTGAGGAAAAATGCCCTCCTTCATCGCCCTATTCATGATGTCAACCAGAGGGGGAAGGATTCTCTACACTGCTTGAGGATCTTTAGTGGGCAGATGTCCAGCGGAGAGCCAGATTTGGTTTTGTTAAGAAGGATCTCAAGATCCTGGCAAGAGAGAGGAGGAAAGGATTCCAGACCCATGAGCTGAGGTAATTCAACAGAATCAGAGCCCAGGACAGTGGGCACCGGAGGCTCAGCAGTAGAGGATCTTTGTGACTCCAAAGCAAGATAAATGTCCGTTATTTTGGACTGAAAGAAGGCGGCTATCTTGTTGCAAAGCTCCTGAGATGCAACAACAGGATCTGGGATCTGGAGAGAAGTAAGATATTCGACAATCCTGAATAGCTCTCTAGGAGATGGGAGTGAGGATGTGAGGACCGTAAAGTATTCTTGCTTGGTCTTAATCACTTCCAACTTGTATCTTTTTAACAGGATCTTGTGGGCTTCTCTATCCTTTAGGTCCCAGCTAGTATGCCATAGGCGCTCCTGTCTCCTTACCTCTTGTCTAAGGAGTCTGAGTTGTTCTGAGAACCAGGGAGCTGAAGGTCTTTACCTGGCTGAATAGTAGGACCTAGCCGGAGCCAGTTCATCTAAAGCCTCCAAGATGGTTTTTGTATAATGCGAGACCGCTAAGGGAACGTCCGACCCCTGAGTAGTGGACAGACTAGACGTCCACGAATAGAAGGAGTTTTCCCTGATATTTTTATAGTTCCTTCGTACTTCCGTTGTACTCGGGACCTTTCTAATAATGTCCTGGGCCGGATAGGTCAGATTAAAAGGAACGGCCAAGTGGTCCGACCATGATAAATGGAAAGGGCCGGTTACAGTCAACCTCTGGTCGTTAGAAAAAATCATACACTCAATCAATCAATCATAGCATTTGTATAGCGCGCTACTCACCCGGAGGGGTCTCAAGGCACTGGGGGGGGGGGGGTCTGCTACTGCTCGAAGAGCCAGGTCTTGAGTTGCTTCCTGAAGGATAGATGGTCCTGGGTCAGCCGGAGGTGGATGGGGAGGGAGTTCCATGTCTTGGCTGCCAGGTAGGAGAAGGACCTTCCTCCGGTGGTGGCTCTGCGGATGCGTGGAACGGCGGCGAGGGCAAGGCTGGTGGATCGAAGCTGGCGGGTGGGAGTGTAGAAGGTCAGGCGGTTGTTGAGGTACCTGGGGCCCAGGTCGTGGAGAGCCTTGTGTGCGTGGGTGAGGAGTCTGAACGTAATCCTCTTGCTGACGGGGAGCCAGTGCAGGTCTCTCAAGTGTCCGGAGATGTGGCTGTGACGGGGGATGTCCAGGATGAGTCGTACGGAGGCGTTCTCGATGCGTTGGAGTCTTTTCTGAAGTTTGGCTGTGGTTCCGGCATAGAGGGTGTTTCCGTAGTCCAGTCGGCTGGTGACCGTCTTCCTCGTTTCCACTGGAAGAACTTTCGGAGCATACGCAGGGTGTTGAAGCAAGACGACGAGACGATGTTGACTTGTCTGGTCATCGAGAGGGAGGAGTCCAGGATGAAGTCCAGGTTGCGTGCGTGGTCCGTTGGCTTGGAAGCGGTGCCCAGGGCAGGGGGCCACCAGGAGTCGTCCCAGGCGGAGGGCGATGATCCCAGGATGAGGACTTCCTTCTTGTCTGAGTTCAGTTTCAGGCGGCTGTTCTTCATCCACTCGGCGACGTCTTTCATCCCTTCGGGTAGGCTGGTTCTGGCGGTGGCGGGGTCATTGGTGAGGGAGAGGATCAGCTGGGTGTCGTCGGCGTAGGAGATGATGTTGAGGTTGTGTTGGCGTGCGATGGCTGCGAGGGGGCTCATGTAGACATTGAAGAGGGTGGGGCTGAGTGATGATCCTTGTGGTACGCCGCAGATGACTTCGGTGGCCTCGGATCTGAACGGGGGGAGGCGGACCGTCTGGTTTCTTCCAGTGAGGAACGAGATGATCCACTCCAGTGCCTTCTCTTGGATTCCGATGTTGTTGAGGCGCTGCACTAGGGTGCGGTGGCAGACCGTGTCGAACGTTGCGGAGAGGTCCAGGAGGATGAGGGCCGCTGTTTCCCCGTTGTTGAGCAGGGATCTGATGTCGTCTGTGGCTGCGATGAGGGCGGTCTCGGTGCTCTGAATGGCTCGGAAGCCGGACTGTGAGTGGTCAAGGGATCCGTTCGTCTCGAGGAAGGCGGCAAGCTGTCTGTTGACGGTCTTCTCGATGACCTTGGCAGGAAAAGGGAGGAGCGAGATGGGACGGTAGTTCTTGAGGTCGGTGGGGTCCGCTGTAGGTTTCTTCAGGAGGGCGCTGAGCTCGGCGTGCTTCCAGCTCTCCGGGAAGGTGGTGGTGTTGAAGGAGGAGTTGATGATGTCCCGGAGTTGGGGTGCGTTGATAGAGTCGGCTTTGTTGAAGATGTGGTGTGGGCAGGGGTCGGGTGGTGATCCGGAGTGGATGGTGTTCATCATGCGGGTGGTGTCTTCGGTGCTGACCGGGGTCCAGGCGCGGAGGGTGGTGGTGGGGGGCGTTGGCTCGGTGGTTGGGTGAGTGGTCTGTGCGCCGAAGCTGTTGTGTATTTCGGAGTTCTTGCTGTGAAAGAATGAGGCAAGTGAGTCGCAGAGGTCTTGCGAGGGAGTGATATTGTTGTTTCCAGCGCTGGGGTTGGAGAGCTCTTTGACGATGCTGAAGAGTTCCTTGCTGTTTTGGGTGTTGTTGTCCAGTCGATCCTTGAATGCTGTCTTCTTGGTGATGCGGATCAGCTGGTGGTGTTTGCGGGTGGCGTGCTTGAGGGCAGTCATGTTGTCTGTGGTCTGGTTGTTGCTCCAGGCTTTCTTGAGGGTACGGCAGTTCTTCTTGGAGTTCTTGAGTTCGTCGGTGAACCAGGAGGCTTTCTTGCTGCCGGGTCTGCTGGGAGGGGTCTTCAGTGGTGCGAGGTTGTCAGCGCAGCTGGTGATCCACTATGTGAGGTTGCTGGCTGCTTCGTTTGGGTCCGTTGTGCTGGCGGGAGGGTTCTGGCTGAGGGAGGTGGTGAGCTGGTCGGCGGTGATCTTGTTCCAGCTCCTGCGAGGAACCTGTTGCGGGTGGTGGTGGGTCATAGTTCTTCTGAAGCTGAAGTGGACGCAGCTGTGGTCCGTCCAATGAAGTCCGGTGGAGTGGCTGAAGGAGATGTGCTTGCTGGAGGAGAAGACGGGGTCAAGCGTGTGGCCAGCATAGTGGATGGGGGTGTTCACCCTTTGCTTTAGTCCGAGGTTGGCGAGGTTGTCCAGCAGGGTGGTGGTGTTGGTATCGTTGTTGTTCTCCAGGTAGAATTTGAAGTCCCCTAGGAGGATGTAGTCAGCGGAGGGGAGGGTTTGCGGGCTGATGCAGTCTGCGATGTCTTCGCTGAATTGTGTGCGTGGTCTCGGGGGTCTGTAGATGAGGGTGCCTCTGAGGGACGTTTTGGGGTCAGTGAGTATCTGGAAGTGGAGGTGTTTGGCGGCGGTGAGGGTGTCGTCAGAGTTGGTCGTGATGTGGATGGTGTTCTTGTGTATGATGGTGATGCCTCCTCCAGTCTGGTTGATGCGGTCCTTCCGGGTGATCTTGTATCCGTCCGGGATGGCGATATCGGTGGCTGAGGAGGCGTTCATCCAGGTTTCCGTGAGGAAGGCGACGTCTGGTGAAGTTGTGTCGAGGAGGTTCCAGAGTTCCACGGCGTGTCTGTGGATGGAGCGGATGTTGAGCAGGATGCACTTGAGGTGGTTGTTGCTGGTTCTCGGCTTGGCAGGTGTGGTGCATGTTCGGAGGCAGGTGAATTGGCAGGCTTTGCAGGTGAAGGGTCCGTGGGTGGGTTTCGGGGTGGCTCGGTAGCAGGCGGGGTTCCGGCCCGCGTTGAGTGCGTTGAGGGCTGCGGCGTCGTAGGTCCGTCGGGTGGTCTTGCATCGGCAGGGACCAGGGGTCCTGGCGCTGGGCGCGGTCCAGGCGCGAACGGGCTTGCCTTTGGCACGCCTTCGGCGCACAATCGGCGCGCCCACTGCGCGTGCCCGCTGCACGTGGCCGCTGCGCGTATGCGTGGGCGTTATAAGTAAGGAGCCAGGAGGGAGGAGCAGCTAGGTGGCGGGAGCGGGGCGGCGAATGGGCTGGAGGGGGGTGGGGCCGCAGGGAGGCAGCAGCGGGAAAGTAGGTGGCGGGAAAGTAGGCGGTGGGAAAGTAGGCGGCTCAGCGGCTGCCGGGGCGTCCGGCAGCTGGAGAGGCAGAAGCGAGGCAGGAGCGGCAAAGATCCAGGCAGGTAGCAGCGGTGTGAGGGGGCGACCTCGCCTGGTTACAGGCTCAGCGGTCGCTGCCTGCACCTCTACGCGGTCCCCTTAAGTAAGGAGCCGAGAGGGAGGAGCAGCTGGGTGGCTGGAGCGGTGCGGCGAATGGGCTGGAGGGTGGCGGGGCCGCAGGGAGGCAGCGGCGGGAAAGTAGGCGGCGGGAAAGTAGGCGGCGGGAAAGTAGGCGGCGGGAAAGTAGGCGGTTCAGCGGCGGCTGGGGCGTCCGGCGGCTGGAGCGGCAGAAGCGAGGCAGGAGCGGCAAAAATCCAGGCAGGTAGCAGCGGTGTGTGGGGGCGACCTCGCCTGGTTACAGGCTCAGCAGTCGCTCCCTGCACCTCTACGCGGTCCCCTTCAGTAAGGAGCCGGGAGGAAGGAGCAGCTGGGTGGCGGGACCAGGGTGGCGAATGGGCTGGAGGGGGCCGGGCCGCAGGGAGGCAGCGGCGGGAAAGTAGGCGGCGGGAAAGTAGGCGGCTCAGCGGCAGCTGGGGCATCCGGCGGCTGGAGCGGCAGAAGCGAGGCAGGAGCAGCAAAGATCCAGGCAGGTAGCAGCGGTGTGTGGGGGCGACCTTGCCTGGTTACAGGCTCAGCGGTCGCTCCCTGCACTTCTACGCGGTCCCCTTAAGTAAGGAGCCGGGAGGGAGGAGCAGCTGGGTGGCGGGAGCGGGGCGGCGAATAGGCTGGAGTGGGGCGGGCCGCAGGGAGGCAGCTGGGGCATCCGGCGGCTGGAGCGGCAGAAGCGAGGCAGGAGCGGCAAAGATCCAGGCAGGTAGCAGCGGTGTGTGGGGGTGACCTCGCCTGGGTACAGGCTCAGCGGTCGCTCCCTGCACCTCTACGCGGTCCCCTTAAGTAAGGAGCCGGGAGGGAGGAGCAGCTGGGTGGCGGGAGTGGGGCGGCGAATGGGCTGGAGGGGGGCGGGGCCGCAAGGAGGCATCGGCGGCTAAGTAGGCGGCGGGAAAGTAGGCGGCTCAGCGGCAGCTAGGGCGTCCGGCGGCTGGAGCGGCAGAAGATCCAGTCATGTAGCAGCGGTGTGTGGGGGCTACCTCACCTGGTTACATACGTCATCACATCGTGAACAGGGCGACCTGTACTTTATGATCATTACAGCTGCTCCAATTCCTGATGGTATAGTTTGGGACAAGGTTGATTATGATGTATTTGGTCCCACTGAACTTTTGAAAATACCACCTATATTTAAAATTTCTCTAAACTATATCATTACCTCCAGTTCATTTCCAAACATTGAAATATTGCAAGATACATCAGTCTATGACACTATCTACTTTTACAATCATTATGGTCATCACTTTTTACACAAATCCAGTATCCCATGCAATGTTTTTTCATACCACCTATGGGAACATTGCCCAATACCGCCAAAACGTAGTTCAAAAACGTTTGCACAGGAAATTTGTTGATGATGGCACGAAATGTACACACACAACTTGGACAGTTGGCACTAACGACACAGTATATTTGCGCACCTGGCATACACCTCAGGAAAAACTATGCAGGACGTACAACGGATTTAAGGGTTTTAAACTACACACGCTGTCTCGAAATAGGACTCAAAACACAGACTCACGGTCGACACGCTTGCCAGGACCCCCCTGTCCATAATATCGTGGAACGTAAATGGGTTGTGACATAAGATCAAGAGGGGACTGGTATTCCAATATTTAAAACGGAAAGGCCCTATTGTGGCTTTACTCCAAGAGACACATTTAATGGGAACGGCCTGCAAAGCACTTGACCGCTGGGGATTCAAAATGATTGCTCATGCGGAGTTCACATCGAGGTCCCGAGGGGTCGGTATACTGATACATAAGAACTCCCAGTTGGTAGTTAAAAAGACTTGGACTGATGACCAGGGATGCTTCGCTGCAATGTCCTGCCAATGACAACATGGTCTCAGTATACATCCCCCCGACGCTTCACAGGGCAGCCTTTCAGGACCTAGGGAAACTCCTACTTGACCTTCCTGAGGGGGAACTGATCATAGGCAGGGATCTTAATATAGTAGCAGATGCTACCATAGACCGCACACCACCTAGGGAGGCAAACAGCTCTAGTCAGGCCCTGAGGGAATTTATAGACGCAATGGGACTAGTTGAAATTTGGCGACTGAAACACCCCACAGAACACCAGTACACCTTTCACTCAGCGGCTCATAACAGTCTCTCCCGCATAGATAATATCCTGACTCTAGCGATAACCCCGGAACGGGTGAGTGAGATTGTACACTTACCAAGAGGCATTTCTGATCACTCACCTGTGCAACTCATATACACTAATCAGCTCCCCGGAAGGCAGATACTTTACCCGCTTTATCCGGGATACCTAAAGAACCATAAGATCGCTAAGGCCCTTGTCAGATCTACTACACAATACTTCACGGAAAACACACAATCCGTAGATTCGCCGTGCATTTTATGGGAAGCGTACAAATCAGTAATTAGGGGACCATTACCAGCCACAGACGAGAAAATAGGGAACATCTCGATACCCTAGAAGAAGCAACACAGAGGGCGGAGATGGCGCATGCCGCAAACCCCACTGATATCACAGTACAAGACCTGACGTTAGTGTCCCAAGAATTTAGAACTTATGCGTGGGAAATGGCCAAAACGCGACACGCTGATGCCCTGCATAGAATATATGAACTGGGGGATAAGACGGGGAAAATGCTAGCATGGTTGGAGAAGAGGGAGAAGGCGATTAGCTGGATCGCACAGTTGACTTTAGAGGATGACACAGTAACGACTGAGCCCCAACATATAGTAGAGGAGCTTGCAACATATTACGAAAAGGTATATACACCGCACGCCACAGCCACAGTTGAGGAAAATATGCAATTCGACACACGCTATAGTAATGCCAACACTGCCAATTGACGACATGCACGAATTGGAAGCAGATTTCACGGCCGAGGAACTGCGAACAGCGCAGAATGCACTTCACACGGGGAAGGCAATGAGACCTAATGGTCTGCCAGTAGAACTGTACAAAAAGGTGGCAGACACTATCACGCCACATTTACTTAATATGTACAATGAATCTCTAGAGCAGGGCATGCTACCCAGAGACCAGAGGCTGGCTACGATATTGGCGATTCACAAACCCGGTAAACCTGTGACGGCAACTTCCTCCTACCGTCCGATATCCCTAATAAACGCAGAGGCCAAATTGTTAGCTAAAGCACTGGCACTCCGACTGCAGCCCCATCTTCAGTTGCTGGTTCATCCAGACCAATCGGGCTTCATGCCTGGTCGCAACACCTCCCTTAACCTACACCCCTGCATGGCGTACTGGCCCGGACGCCTATGGTCCGGGAAGATGTGGCCATCCTCTCATTAGATGCCACGATGGCGCTTGACCATGTGGAATGGCCGTTCCTATTCGCAATGCTCCGCAAGATGGGATTCGGCCCAAAATTCTGTGCTTGGATTAAATTACTATATACGGCACCACAAGCACACGTGGTCGCGAATGGCCGCATATCCAGAGAATTCACACTGGGGAGGAGGACGAAGCAAGGCTGCCCCCTGTCTCCACTCCTCTTTGCCTTAGTACTAGAACCACTTGCGGCATGGATACGGCAGGCTCCTACCGTCCGCTGGATAAAATGGGAGGCAAATTGGGAGGACGGATATCGCTCTACGCGAATGACGTATTAATATATGTAACGTCCCCGACAGAGTCACTGAACGCCCTACTTAGCATCCTCACAGAGTGCGAAACAATGTTAGGATACACTATTGGACAAAATCCCTCCTCTATGTCTTACATGGCCCTATACCCAGACTTCCTCACGGCTGCGAACTTCAAATCGCGACCAGAGGATTTAAATACCTCGGATTATATGTCAGCCCTCAAGACCCTATATTTATGGAGGAAAATCTGATGAGATCCCTGACGAGACTCAAAGCAGATGTTGAACACTGGAGATCCCTCCCGTTGACGATGCTGGGAAGAACGGCACTATTTAAAATGTTGGCACTCCCTAGATTCCTCTATGCGCTAAACAATACCCCATTTCAGGTTCCTCCCTCCTACTTTAAAGCAATTGAAGCGGAAGTCTCCTCACTGCTCTGGGACGGTACGCCAGCCCGCATAGCGCAACACAAACTAACATGTAGCTGGTATGACGGGGGAATTGCCCTCCCAAACGTTAAATTTTATTATTGGGCCTCCTAACTAATGGTAATAAATCAATGGATTCATGTCCCGCAAGATGTACCAGCATTTAGACTTGACAGAAATCTGCTACCCGCAGACCGTCTAATGAGGGCCCTCTACAACAAGAGGCGACACAAGCTCACAGGTCAAAATGTGGCACACTGCACAGAGGGCGCAGGGTTGGGAAGGAGTACTGACACTAGCCACCCCCATATGGGAGACGCGTCACCTGGGAACCCTGGCGAACTCAAAAGGATTTAGGCAGTGGGACCTCATAGGTATCTCCAAAATCGGTGATCTTTGGGTGAGGGGAGAGATCCTTACCTTTGCAAACCTAAAAGAAAAATACGGGATGGCAGACACTGAATTCTATCGTTATGGTCAAATTAAACATGCACTTCAGAGTGCGATCCCTCTAGGCAGTGTAGTAGCAGAATCTTCCCCCTTAGAAGACTGACTGCTCACGGACTACATGGACAAAAAAGCCACGTCACAGACCTACCGTAAACTGATTAATAATCAACCTGACCTCATGGTAGCACTGCGGGGGAAATGGCAAACAGACCTAGGAGACTTAGAGGACTCAGATTGGATGGATGCACTGGCTTCGGCCCGTGAGGCCGCAATTCCATCTAGATTAAAACTCGTACAACTCAAAGTAATACATCGCATCTATTACCCCCGCACCACCTTGCATAAACTCGGACACACACCCGATTTGCTCTGCCTCAGAGGCTGCGGACAAGTTGGACATTTTATCATATACTATGGGACTGCCCAAACATTCAGGCCTACTGGGAAAGGGTAATACATGATAACTCGGAGGGGGGAGAGGTAGAGGTCCAGCAAGACCCCAGATGCCGTCTATTAAATATTTGGCAACCTACTAACTTAAACCGGGCACTGCAGAACTGGGCTATACTTGGACTAATGATTGCTAAGTGCAACATTTCAAGGAACTGGGGCTCCGGGGTGCTACCCACAAGGCAGCAATGGGAAAATTACATGGACATCGCCAGGGTGGCAGAAAGAGCAGTGTACACACACCGAGGATGTCCCAAAAAATGGTCTAGAGTATGGGGAAAGTGGAATTAATTCCGAGGAAATATTTGTGAACCTCCGCAAACGACATCTACCCTGGAAGATAGTCCATAACTATAAAGCGTGATAGGCGGACTGGGTGATGGATGGGGCTGGGTGGTGTGGACACAGGGGGACACTGGGAGAATACGTGTCATCTGTTGTAATGTAATGTGTTACCTAAAGGACGAGACGAAACTGTTGTGTATGCAATACACTGTAAGGTGTACCAATTACTTACAGATGGAGAGGATTATTGTTTAGTGAAGAGCAAACGTGTATGACAATGGAATAACATGCATTACTTGGAGGTCAAGAAAAAACTGTCATGTATGCAATGCACTGTAAGATGTACCAATTACTTGTAGGTGGAGATGATTATTGTTTATTGCTGTTCAAACTTACATGACGATGAAATAACAATCAAAAGTAAAAAAAAAAAACGTTTGCACAGAAATGTTCATATTGTTGAGGGTTTAACACTTGTGACCCAACCTTATATTACTATAAAGTTGAAACTACAACTGCACCGAAAAATATGCTAACTAACACCAAACAGATGTATTCTGCATCCTTTATCACTCAAGTGTCTGAAGAGGGTTTTGACTTATAGAAGGACACTATAGGCATAAAAACGGTCTTGGTTCAAAGGAATGGCAGGTTCAGGGAACAGAGGCTCTATTTTGAGCTTGCCTTATCCCACAGCAAATCATCTTTTTGAATGACACAGTGCAACAGAGTTCCTGTCTTGGACTAGCCAAGAACAAGGATTGGAAAACGCCTCTGGTTCCAACACCTTCACACACCAATTTTACATCACGTAGAAGGGATACAATAGATGACACCATAAAGCCCAATACTTCGGACCCCAATTGGAAGGGATGGTTAATTTGGCCCACAGACACAAACAGGTGTCAATCAAAATTCAACTTGAACCGAAGGGTTTAATATCCATAGGCCACACCATCGCTATGTACAAAGAAACCATCCGGGGGGTGGTGATAACATACAGTGCTGGGAAGTTATGCATTGATTGGCTAGTAACCTCAACACTGTCCCAGGAAAAACAACACTTTTCCTTACTCACAGATGAGGTGGATTTAAGGGATTTTTTATTAGGTCCCTGAAAGCCACGTCAGATATGTTTCTTATCTGCTGTCTATCATGAAATATGGAAAATCTCTCAACAAGAAGCTGCAGAGAGACTCCATGAGTTATATAGGATTAACCTAGAGAAAACATTAGCTGTAGTCGACAATAGTATGACTACATTCACATCCAGGATTTATTCACTGGACAACATTGTATCTTCTGCTATAGATATACTATAACAGGACTAGTCCATACTCTAACACAGACAATCTCAAATATGTTCTATTATTTTATTAAGCTGGATACTACAATGATTGCGAGCTGGTTATGTGCCTTAGTGATTTATCAACAGTACGTCTTTGTTCTCTGCATAGAATCTAACTACAAAACAGATAACAAAGGCACAAAGGGGAGCTAAATATACAATGCTGCATATTGAAAAACGTGACCAATTACCTTTTGCTGTAGTTGAATCGCCATCCACAGACTAGTTAATCCATGGCATTATAACATTACCGGTCACAACTTTCCAGTTTCAGTATTGCCTAGAACAACAACAGGCAAGGTATCTTGGGTATTGCCATACTGGCACGCTTTTCCTGGTCTCCTCTATCACGGGTAAGAACTACCATCGCCTCCGTCTCATTGCCGTAGTTATGAGACCCATGTCTGCATGTCCGTAACACTAAGCAGACTCTCTTGTTTCCTTACCCTAGGATGACGATTCCCCCTAAATAATTTATGTACACCGAGTCTCTACCGGTCGGTGTCAGCGACATACCGTCGCTTCTGGTAAGGATTACTCCTGTTCTTCCCTTTCTCAACCAACGTGATTATTACCCATTAGTTTACACTGCCTTCTTTACTGTAGGTACCCTGTCTACCTACCCTCCGCCTGGCAATTACCCTTTGCGAAGGCTAAGGGGTAAGCGTTCATGTCTCTCACCAGCATGTTTGCGCATGATACGATTGTTTCACCCTTCTTGATAAACGGTGACCCTTGATAGGCACGCCACTAATCGCTCCGTTTCACTAAATTCCTCACTAAAACTCTTCACAACGCTTTACAATCCATGGCAATTCGTATGCGGTTGAGGTTATGGTTATGTCCAGCGAGCGTCTCACTATTGTTTTTTAACGAATTTGCGGTTCTGCACAATGCCTCACTATTGGTTTTTTAACAAATTCGCGGTTCTGCACTATGTCAACGGCGAGCTACCAACACTTTTCGTGTACCTCACTCTCACCAGTTAACCTTTCTCCCGTTCATCTGATTGTCACTTTCACAGTTCCTATATGGTTTCACTATTATTGTCAGACCTTCTGATACAACTCCTGTATTTTTCCACTTTTCTCCCTTTAGGCTATTGTGGCTCTTACTAGTTAGGCGTGAACAATAAAGAATTTGCTAGCCCCCACGAAAATAGTTAGATAAGGAATTTTTAAGAAAAGCACAAACAAAGTAATTCTTCTGCTCGTGCAGGTATTTTATTTAAACCTGTTTCAATTTTTTATCAAATTTGTTTTTTCATGGAAGAGAAAGGTACTTATGAACCACATTTATACATATTTACAACAATTAACCGACAAACATATATACAAATATAAACAATTATTGCACAATCTTCTTTTACAAAAGCTACGTATTCACAAATATTAATTCTTTGTGAAGTATTTCTCACTTGTGATTACCAGAAAATGAAAACAAGAAAAAGCAACCCGATTATTGCAAGGGGAAGATCAAAAACAATTAGTAATGTGATCAGAAATGAATTCCTGTTCCCTTTCTTTAAGTGCCGACACGTTTCGAATCTGAAGATGAATAACAGATTCTCTTCAGGGCGCTTTCATTGGGGGTAATCTTAATCTATGGGCAACGCGGTCCCGCGGGTCCAATGTATGTAACGAAGCTTATGACTCCTTGGGTCCTTTTGCTGTAACTGTGGACCTCTATTGGTGTCGGAAACGTGGAGGTTTATTTTTTTCGAATTTCTGAGTTTTGTTGGAGATGTCCTCCGTACTCGCACTGGGATTTCACACTCCTGCGCTGTTTTCTTTTGCTGCACAGAGAGTTATTATTCTTCGCGGGCCTCGTGTATTTATGCTGTGTTGATATCACCGGTTAGGACCGTGATCCAGCATACTTCGCGGTACAGTCAGCAGCGTTTTAATTCGCTCTGTACATCTTCCACTCAGTATGGATTCCTATCGTTGTAAACCATCAACACTATTATTGTCAGACCTTCTGATACAACTCCTGTATTTTTCCCCTTTTCTCCCTTTAGGCTATTGTGGCTCTTAGTAGTTAGGCAACACTTTGTCCTGATGATGATCCCTTTGATTTTCACTTTAAGTAAAATGCTCGTAATGGTGTGAACTGAATTTCTGTTATTGTTCTACTTACAGAAATCCGTAGCTTCTGCCTAATAACCTTGTTTTGTTTCTTGACTTATTCCTCCCTATGCCAAATTGTAAGCAGTTGGGTGCAGGCTTGTGCCTCGCTTCAATGAATTGTTGAAGGTATTCTGTGTGCTTTTATTTGTGATAATTAAATATTCTTGGACCTCTGTCCGGCTGGACAAGTCAGAATTTAATATAGTTTCCATTGGGTCTATATTTATTTTTGTCCGTATATTATCTACGCATGGGACCACTGTTGTTAAAAAATATATGTTCCCCGAGGTCCTGTGCTGACTCGTATGGGTGCCCTTGTTGTTTTTTATACGTGAGATGCTCCCAGGCATCGCATATCTTGTCACTGCAAGCTTCAGGGTTACTTGTGGTAGGCAATTATTGTTTCCAACGACCCACACAGTCAAGGAGGTTTCATTATGGCCTTATTTGAATGTTTCCTTTATACAGTTTGATACTCTGAGCAGAATGCAAGCCATGCTTTTACAGAAAACCATGCCCTTAACCTCAACCCAAGAGACCTTTGATCTTCAGGTAGCAAGGTCCTCAGCTGAGATACAGGTACTTGTACGAACAAACTGCCGAAGGAGGCCGGGCTGGGCCACCCCATTAACATCTCCTGCTGATAATGGGTAAGCGCAAGAAAGCCACAAATATGGAGGAGGGTGGGAAGAACGCTAAGGTCCCAAGACACTCTAACTCAATCCTGACTTACCTAACAACAGTGGTTGGAGAATTGACAAAGGAAATTGCCAATGCTGATCTAGAATTGGGTTTATCAGCCACTCCCTCACCAAACACCATTCCATCCACCCCCCAGGACCTGGGTGATATTACACCTAATGGCAACCCCCCGGTACCATTAGACCCCGTTGTGTCAATCGTCAATCCTTCTTCCATATGCCCAACAGCCAAGGAACCTACCCCCACCTCGCCAGTCAGACAGCCTGTATTAAGGCAGCAGACAATTACCCAACCAACTAGGAGACTGTTGGATAACAACGCTGTTAGTGCAAGTCCATCAAATTTGCTAAATGACTTTTTGGGGGACAAATTAGAGGACCTTTTTGTTGCCAGGATTGAACCACTTCTTGTCCGGATCGCGAAAGACATTGTGGACACATTAAACACTTGCCTAGAAGGATTACTTAGGAAATGTGCAATGATTGATAGACTTGTTAATAACCCCCCACCTCATATGGTTCCACATGACAGTGCGATGTGTCCTGAGGGCGAGGGTCAGAGGAAGGTGACTGAGAGGGGGGACTTGGTACAGGCACCATGTGCGGCATCGCCACTTGAGAGCAGCGTAGGGGTTACCAATACAATACTCCCAGCCAAGGGCGCACCGCCTCTAACCCTGGAGGGGCAGTCATGCCCGCAGCACCAGTCTTGCACTCCTGATCTTGTGAGAGCATCCTATAGTAAATACAAACTTAATTTGCCACCCGAAGCGTCCCCCTTAGTAGCTGTCTTTATCGGGGTTCCCCATTAAGGGAGGGGGAGGTTGAATCTTCCATGGATCTTATGGCTAAAACTAATAAGTGGTGTTCGCACAAATGTTGTTGCGAAAACATTGCAGATGAGATTATTTTTGCAAGAAGGGTGGGTTGGATCGGTAAACAACAGAAATCAACCCAAGGAGATTGTGTGGTTATTAATTTTAGCAGGGCTAACCTAGCTGATAGACTTTTCTGGGATGGCTCTGATATATCCTTAATGGACCAAATAAGACCTGTCCTGCTGGGTTTTTTCTACCCTCCACCTGTGCGCACCTCGCAACTCAGATGCTCTGGGAACAGCAGGTTGGGAGGGCGCCCACCTCTAGGAGAACGATTCAAAAAGGGGGTGGTGATGGACAGAGTATCTGAGTTAATCAGAACACTCCTACCCAGTCAACAGATCAGGGCTTGATCCATCACCGTTTTTTAGCTCACTGCACCATCCCAGTTCAGAACCTGGCTATATGCAAATTAGTCTGTCCCTGGCCCAGTGCATCATGGGAACAGGGCAGACCAAACTACCAAGCCAATTCTTTACTGGAAAGGAAACAAGCTTCCGGGGAACGGTTTCTGGCATTACAGCCGTCTTCGGCCCGGCTTGCTTGAATCCTGATGGTGCAGTGAGCAAGGGACTCACATCTGAGCATACCCTTCCACGCTTGTGGTGGCCAAAACGATTCAAAAAGGGGGTGGTGATGGACAGAGTATCTGAGTTAATCAGAACACTCCTACCCAGTCAACAGATCAGGGCTTGATCCATCACCGTTTTTTAGCTCACTGCACCATCCCAGTTCAGAACCTGGCTATATGCAAATTAGTCTGTCCCTGGCCCAGTGCATCATGGGAACAGGGCAGACCAAACTACCAAGCCAACTCTTTACTGGAAAGGAAACAAGCTTCCGGGGACCGGTTTCTGGCATAGGAGAAGGCGGGATTAATACTCACACATTTCCACAACCCCCAAGGTGCCCAACTACCCCATCAACCTGCCAACCCCGTGACCACCAGAACGCCCGGGAGGGTCCGGTGCTGGTCACCATAAACCGTTTTGCCCCCTGTCAGGTCTGGAGGACATAGACAGACTAGCAGCCAACTCCACCGGCGCGACAGGGGAGGTAGGGAATCCAATGAATGGTGAAGCTGGGGCATGCAAGCTACTAAGCTGGAACGTGGCAGGAATTAACTCCAAACGCGACGACAAGGAGTGGATTAGTTTTGTCTCTGGGCACAAGGTTATTGCCTTACAGGAAACATGGGACACTTCTGTTAATTTCTGGCTGGATGGGTTTACCAGCTTTGCCAAAGCGGCTACCCCTAGATGTGCTGGTAGAGCTAAGGGAGGTCTTCTTATTTTATTTTCCCTAGAACTTAAGGGATATTTAAGACAGATTAACACTGTCTCTCCCAACATCCTTATTGTTGAAAGGGAAATCTGCCCCACCAGGAGGACTTTATATATTAATTTTTATAATTACTGGAACAGGGACAATAGCGACAAGAACATTGCCAGATTAGATGCTGTTTTAATGTCAGTCAGTCAGAATACTCACTTCGACTCAGAGTACATACTACTGGGAGATTTTAATATCCATCCTTGTAAGCTAGTGTGTGGTTCAAATAACAAAAAAGGGGGAGAATGTCCCGAGGGACCCCACTTCGAGCATACTACCCCAGGTGAGGAGCTAGAAGACTTTCCGGCTAATTTCAACCTTTATGAACCGGAGGGGGGTCCAAGAATAGCCACCATTACGGGTACCGACCCCGGATCAGTAATTGATTATATTTTTGTAACACCAGGCATCCTAAACAGGGTCATTACCTATCGTACAGTGCCCTCCCATTACAGTGACCACAATCCTGTTTGACTCGAGGTAGCTTGGGGAGATTACATGGGGCCAATCCCGGGGCCAGCTAGATTAGAGCATACCTTGCGCACATCCGACCAGGGTAGAAGACTTAAATGGGCCAAGGTGGTTCCAGAGAACTTTTATGCTGAAGTTTTCCCGAAAATTGAGGCCCAGGTGGCGGTGTGCCAAAATCCAAATGCTCAGGACTGCGAAATTATAGGGGCCTTTGAGACCATATGTGGGCAGGTCTCACAGGATCTTTTGGCAAAACCCAGGAAGGGAGTGTCTAATAAGCAGCGCTGGTTTGACGCTTCCTGCTCGAAAGCACATAAGTCCCTAATGACAGCCTTGAAGAAAACACCAAGGATAAGGGATGATATTGTAACGTTGAGGAAGAACTACAAGCTAGCCATCAAGACCAGACAAGATAATATCAAATGTGAAGCCTGGGAGAGTCTCCTTTCCGTGGCCGTCCTGAAGGATAGCAGGCAATTTTGGGAAGTAATCAAACAGCCATTCTTCCCTGATCAAACTAACGAGGTCATGGACTGTGTCATCCCGGATGACAAATGGCTAGATAACTTTAAAAAGGTGTATGGGGACATTGAAACGGCTGGTCAAGTATGCCCCCTGGTGGCCCAGGACGCCGCTCCCATCTATTTTTTCAGATCAGAAGTGGAGAAAGCTATCTTGGCCACTACTAAGCACAAGGCTCCGGGACCTGACGGGGTGCCGGCTAACTTTTTCATACATTCTCCCAAGTTATGGGCGGGGGTCTTGGCCAATGTCTTTACCACCTGGTCTATTTCCACCATCGCCCCTATTTTCAAGAAGGGCCAGCGGGGCAATCCCGGGTGCTATAGGCCCATATCCCTCTTGGACTCTGCAGTAAAGATCTTGGGCAGAGTCCTTCTGACCAAACTGAGGGATAACGTAGAGTGTTGTGGAGGGCTGGCCGACATTCAGTACGGGTTTAGAGAGAAGAAAGGAACGGTTGATCAATGCTCTAACTTACACCTGTTGATCTCAAAATATACGTTGGCCAAGGAGGGGTCCCTGTTTTTAGCATTCATGGACCTCTCCTCGGCCTTCGATTTGGTGAACAGGTCTAAGTTATGGACGACCCTCCTGAAGATGGGGATAGATGAGGCACTGGTCAAGTTCATGGCGTCTCTTCACCAAGAGCTTTTTGCTGCTGTGCGGGTCACCAATGAGGGAAGGTGTACGTCCCGTTTTAAGTTCATGCGGGGGGGTCAGACAGGGCTGCATACTGTCCCCGTTGCTTTTTACCATCTACATTAATGGATTGGGCGCCTACCTGGAGGAGGTCGAGGGTGATGTTCCGCGTGCAGGAGCAGTTAAGATCCCCGCGCTGCTGTACGCGGACGACGCGGTGCTGATAGCCCGCACTGGCGTCTGCCTGCAACGTCTCCTGGATGCTTTTGGCACATTCATGGACCAGCTGGACTTAAAAATAAATACAAACAAGTCCCATACTATGGTCGTGGGGCACCAAAGTAGCAAGAGGAAAACTAAAATCTTTGAATTTAGGGGGCGAGGTTGTCTCCAGAGTCTCCACGTTCCCATATCTGGGGGTTCTTTTTGACCAGAGAGGATCTTGGGGACCTCAGGTTAGGACAAAGAGGTTGGCGGTGATTAGATCATCAGCAGCCCTCATGGGTTTTGTGGGCAGGTTGGGCGCTAGGCCTATGGAAGCCCTTCTGAAGATTTATAAAAGTAAATCGGTTGCTTTGGCTTCATATGGTTCACCCCTTTGGGGTTATGTAAACTTGGAACCAATTCAGAAGGCGGAAAATAGATTTATACAGACGTTTTCCATACACATGGAGGTGGGCTTAGATTTCCTCACTGACGGGCTGAACATGGCACCCCTGATAATATAATAATAATAATAATGTGATTTATAGAGCGCGAACAGCTACCTCACAAGGAGGTGTCCCGGCGCTGTAGGAATGTAGCACAGAGGTCCAGGGGCAGGAGGGGGAGACCTATCGAGGCTGGGAAAAGAGCCACGTTTTTAGCAGCTTCTTAAAGCAGGATTCAGCAGGGGCCTGCTGGATTGCTTGCGGTAGGGAGTTCCATAGCGCAGAAACATTTGCTGAAAAGGTGCGACCACCAAGGCGTGCCTTTTTTGCTCGTGGTACAGCCAGCAGGATACGGTCATTCGACCGTAGTGCACGATGTTGTGTATACCTAGGGAGGCGTTTTCTTAGGTAAGGAGGGCAGGAACCATGCAAAGATCTGAACGCGAGTGTCAGGGCTTTGAATTTTATCCGGTTGGCGACAGGGAGCCAATGCAGGGTTCGAAGATGCGGAGAGACCGACTGTTTGAATGGAATTTGCAGTAACAGCCTCGCAGCCGCATTTTGAACCACCTGCAGTTTATGGATTAAGAATTTAGGGAGGCCCAGGTAGAGACCATTGGCGTAGTCCAGCCGTGAAGTGACAGTTGCATGGACTACCATCTTTATGCAACTCTCGGGAAGGAGTTTGAGAAACTTGCGAAGGTTTCTCAATTTACTTAGGCAGCAGCCGGCCACTTGCTGGATATGGGCAGAGAAAGACATCTTATCATCCCATCTCACTCCAAGATTTTTGGCCGAGTGACTGGGCAAGGGTGAGGGGCCCATTTCCACCGGCCACCATAGCTCTGGGGTGGGGACAGGACCTTTACCAAAGAAGATGACCTCGGTTTTGTTGGCGTTTAATTTTAATTTGTTGGTATTCATCCAGTGTGCAATGTCCTGGAGACAGCCTTTAAAATTTGCAAAAGATTCCTGAGTCATTACCGTGTAGGGGAATACCAACTGGGTGTCGTCGGCATATGAAATTGCCTTAACACCCCAGTTGGCAATGAGCGTGAAGAGGGGGGCCAGGTAGATATTAAATAAGAGAGGGCTGAGGGCCGAGCCCTGCGGGACTCCACAATTGAGGATTTTTGGTGTGGAAGAAATTGTCCCGAGTGCCACCTTCTGCGTTCTCTGGGATAGATAGGAATTAATCCAGCTCAGCGCGTGGTCTTGAATGCCTGTCTCTGCCAGTCGACTGAGTAATCTGGCATGGTCCACCGTGTCGAAGGCGGCCGATAGATCCAGGAGTACCAGCATAGCTGAGCTTCCTGCATCCAACGACCACCTCACTGACTCGGCTACCTCTAAGAGCGCGGTTTCAGTGCTGAAACCGGGCCGGAACCCAGACTGAGTTTCATGGAGGATGTTGCTGGTTTCCACAAATTTACTCAGTTGGCGTTGTATTATTTTCTCCAGCATTTTTCCCGGTGCGGCCAGGAGGGATATAGGGCGGAGGTTCGTCAGATCATCTGGATCCCCATTAGGTTTTTTTTTTAGGGGGAGGAGCGTGGCATGCTTCCAAGCGTCCGGGAAGGTTCCTGATGTAATGGAAGAGTTCCAGATCTTTTGGAGTATAGGCGCTACAGAGTCCGCTATGGTGCTCCACAGTTTAGCCGGACAGGGGTCATCGGGTGAGCCGGATTTACAGCGGTTGAGCTCTTGCCTCACCTCGTCCAGAGGGACATGCGTGAACTGTGTGAGGATTTCTTTTGGCTCGCCATTGTACGCTGTGTCTTGTTTCTCAGTGTCTATCGCTGGGCCAAAAGACTCATATACTTTCTTGATTTTGTGGTCGAAGTAATCTGAGATTTGCTCACAAAGTAATGGTGTAGGGATAACCTCTCTTTCAATACATTGAGGTTTGAGGAAGGACTGTACAACTTTGAACACTTGCTTGCTGGATTGTTCTGCCTGCCTAATCGAGTCCGCATAGAAGTGTTTTTTATTATTCCTAATGGCTTTCTGGAATTTTTTCAGAGCTTCCCTATATGTAGCTTTTTCTTCTGGACCATAATTTTCTCTCCAGAGTCTTTCCAGTTTCTTACAGGCCGCTTTCTCCTCTCTAAGTTCCTGCGAAAACCAGGGTGCTGAGGGAGATTCTCTTTTAGAAAGAGCACGAGAGGCCGGGGCAATAGAGGATACCATTCTTCCTATCCATTCGTTAAGCAGCACTGCGTCCTTATTAGGATTATCTGTCAGGAGGGGAGAGGTGCGTGACAGAGCCGATAGCATAGCCTCGGGGGTCAGTTTATTCCATTGCCTTTTCATAAAATAGCGCTTACTAGACACCTTGAGCTCGCTTTGGATGTTCAGAGTAAATGTAATGAGTGAATGATCTGACCATATCAGAGGGAGAGGTTTTTCAGGTCGCACATCATTAATGTTAGTAAAGATGAGATCGATCGTATGGCCCCCAGTATGTGTGGGGCCCTCATTGATCAGTCTGAGACCGGCCGCATCTAGCGTTGTTCGGAGTGTCTCTGCTAAGACACAATCTACTTTATCCATATGGATATTAAAATCACCCACCACTAAAAAAAGGGGATGGAGAAGTGAACTCTGGACTATTGTATCTAATAGGGAAGCGAGGATGGAATCTGCGCTGGCCGGGGGGCGATAAATCACTAGCCCTGCTAGTGAGAGCTGAGGACTAATTTGAAAGCAGAAGTGAAGACCTTCCATACCTTGAATCGTCATGGCAGTCGAGGATGTTAGTGCTAGGTGCTCTTTAAAAATGATCGCTACACCACCGCCTCTTTTTGTCCCGGGACGGTTGGCGAGGCATATTTTGAATCCCTGAGGGATAGCCAGAGCGGTCGAGGACAAACTGTCCTCTTTAATCCATGTTTCAGTTAGAAACAGGATATCCCAGTTCTGCTCTTCTAATAAGATCCAGATCTCATCAGTGTGCTTGACAAGGGATCTACAGTTAAGTAGGCCCGCTTTGATGTAGGTGTGCGGGGGGGTTTTAGGGCATGGCTGTAATGCGGGGGCGGCGCTGACTATTGTTAACCCACAGTTGCTGCAAGTTTGGGCGGGGTCAGGAGTTGCTGGGTCTATAGAATGGGGGCAACAGTTGGATGGTAAGTTGAGTCCCTTTAAATCCTCCCTGGACCAAACTATCTGTCCTCCAGATGTAGCGTTTTTAGCAGTATGTCTGGCCCCGGCCGCAGTCTGGTCGCGGACGGGCGCAGACGGGCTTGCCTTAGGCGCGCCTTCGGCGCGCAAACGGCGCTCCCGCTGCGCTCGTCCGCTGCGCTTCCGTTGGCAGCACATGATATGGGCAGGGGAGGGCGTGGCCTCCAAAGTGGGCGTGGCCTGTGCGTCGCCGAAGGCGAGCTGGGGGGGTCGTTGCAGCTGTCTCGTGGGACGCTGTTCGTGCTGGGTTTTAGGTGGTGAAGCAACAGGCTTCAATTACAGTGTATACAAATAAAATCAGTCAATTTCCACAAGTTTTAAAAATTAGCGTGTCTCCCGGCGTCTGCCTGCGGAGCTCTGATGCTTCAGGGAGCAGCGCTCGGCGCGCGCGCTTTTGAATGATGTCCCAGAGGGGGCGTGGCCTCCAAAGTGGGCGTGGCCTGTGCGTCGCCGAAGGCGAGCTGGGGGGGTCGTTGCAGCTGTCTCGTGGGACGCTGTTCGTGCTGGGTTTTAGGTGGCTAAAGACCTGGCTCAATGAAGAACTGCCCCTCAACCACAAGATCATGGCTGATGTCTTGTCTTTGGACCAATTTAAAAGGGTGCCTTGGTTGGCCTATCTGATGAAGGCGTTCTCAGACTTGGGATGACCAAAACTCTTCACATCCCCCCGGGACATCAAGACCCAGGATATTGACCTGATTAAGAAGCAATTCATGGGTAGGGCAAGAGCAAGTCGTGAGGAACTAGTGAAACCGGCAGTGAGGAGATATTATCTGCTTGTAAATTCATTTGCTCTAGCACCTTATCTTGGTTTAGTTACAATCCCATTTCATAGGTTTCTCTTGACTAAGTTTAGGTTTAATTTGTTACATTTTTATTTGGGCAATTTTTAAAACGTGGGAAAAACCTGATTTAGCCCCTCCCTGTTGTTGTGATCACTTTTCTACCCAAGATACCATGCACTTTGTTATGTTTTGTTTTTGTGGGTTTTATTTAGAGCCAAGGAAAAAATATCTGTTAAGACCATAGATTCTGGACTATTAAGCATCTTTCAGACAATCTTCGAAGTTATTCCCAACTTCATACACTCCTTGTCTGGAAGCTTTTTTGGAGGAGTTTCGCTGATCCCGTTTCTAATAACAGGAATCCTGATTGTAGTTTTTCTGCTATGCAAAGGACGTCCCAGTCACCAAGGAGATGGAAAAAACGCTCTTGGAGTGCCAATACCATGATCGCAAGGTACACGATCTGGCCACACCTCGCCGTCAGGAACTAAGCAAGTCTTGGTTCATATCATTTCGACCAGTCTGGATTGACTGTTTCCTGCCTGTCCTCCGATGCCTATTCTGCGGACAAGATTGCATGTTGGACCTCTGTCTAATATTTCTACCGGTTGCGCCACAAGACATGGATGCTTTATTAGGCCTGTTAAAGGCCCATGTATTGCTGTGTCCTCAGCATATTCCCAGGTTGATATCGACATTCTTAGAGCAACCACAGGATGTTAAGCTCCTGTTGGAAGGGAGACCGGCTCCTCTACCGTCACACAAGTCATGAATACTATACAGGGTTCCCCAGAATCAGCTGTTGGCATTGCAGAAGATCATCTGTGCTCGATTGACCTGATCTGTGAGGTGTTGCAAGGATCGTCATCTGCGTTGGCAAGCAACAGTGATGTTGTGTCTCCCAGACAGGACACATAAATATTTGCCTCATCGTGTGCTGGGAGAAATCTGGCCTTTTTCAAAACAACCAACATCTGGAATCCTAAACAATAGACTCTTTTTCAGTACTTTATGGCTTTCAGGTGCTCATAGTTGTTCAGATCATATATACAACCATATTTTAAGAGACATCTGAAGCATATACTAGAATTTTACAGTTTTTAAGCATTTTCGCTTATTAAGTTATCTGCGTGTTTTAGAAGTACATGTAGTATGTTTTCATGTGTCATGCAGTCGGATGAGGAGTGGGTGTTATGTTTCATACAGATGTCCGATATGGGCTCAGGTAGCAACCAGACCTTTCACCTATATTCCCCTGATAATACACTACGTAACAAATCTCAGTACTGACCTTTTAACTGCCTAAATGACATGGGGTTTCCTCTGAAATCTAGCCTCATTCATTATGCATGAGGATTCTAGAAATCCCAGCATGTTTACCATCTCCTGCATAATAATTATGTATAAGGGACATTCTTTCCCTCATCCTAGTCTGACATGAACGCGCGCAGCCAGTGACAAAACGCTGGTCGGCCCGCCTTACATGACTACCTGACCAAAGACCTGTCCTGCTTGAATACTAAGCAGGCGGTTCCATCTTCGGCTTAAAGTGCCGTGAGCATATTTTAAGCGTTTGCACAATACACTTTGTTGCTAGCTTTTAAACTTTTATTTGTACTTTTTAAATTTAATTTAACCCCCTCAATTGCTCACTCTGCTCCTACCTATATCAGCAGCATATACCTCGCCTGGGTCATACGCCGACACCCCGGTCCACCACGGGGTTTCCCCGATTGATGTGGAGGGTGCCGGCGCCTCTGACCCTCATTCCTGGCAGCTGGGTGGTGCTGGGGGTGGAGCTGCCGGGTAGCCCTCTAGCTCTCTCCACGCCATAAAGCTTACCTACCTTTTTCCCGCGCTGTGAACGCACGCAGCCGGTGACAGAACGCTGCTCGGCCCGACTTATATGACTACCTGACCAAAGACCTGTCCTGCTTGACTTCTAAGCAGGCAGTTCCATCTTTGCCTTAACGCACTGTGAGCATATTTTACGCGTTCGCACAATACACTTTGTTGCTAGCTTTTAAACTTTTATTTGTACTTTTTACATTTAATTTAACCCCATCTATTGCTCACTCTGCTCCTACCTATATCAGCAGCATGTACCTCGCCTCGGTCATACGCCCACACCCCTGTCCACCACGGGGTTTCCCCGATTGATGTGGAGGGTGCCGGCGCCTCTGACCCTCTATCCTGGCAGCTGGGAGGTGCTGTGGGCGGAGCCGCTGGGTAGCGCTCTAGCTCTCCCCGCGCCATAAAGCTGACCTGCCTTTCTCCCCGCGCTGTGAACGCACGCAGCCGGTGAAAGAACGCTGCTCGGCCCGCCTTGCATGACTTCCTGACCAAAGACCTGCCCTGCTTGACTACTAAGCAGGCAGTTTCATCTTCGCCTTAATGCGCTGTGAGCATATTTTACGCATTCGCACAATACACTTTGTTGCTAGCTTTTAAACTTTTATTTCTATTTTTTAAATTTAATTTAACCCCCGCTATTGAACACTCTGCTCCTACCTTTATCAGCAGCATATACCTCGCCTGGGTCATACGCCGACACCCCGGTCCACCGCGGGGTTTCCCTGATTGATGTGGAGGGTGCCGGCGCCTCTGACCCTCATTCCTGGCAGCTGGGAGGTGCTTGGGGCGGAGCCGCTGGGTAGCGCTCTACCTCTCCCCGCGCCATAATGCTCACATGCCTTTCCTCACGTGCAGCGGATGCGCACAGCGGGCGTGCCGCCGGCACGCCGAAGGCACGTCAAAGGCAAGCCCGTCTGCGCCTGTCCGCGGCCGACCGGGGCAAGGGGCAAGTAACTATGCCCATTTCATCTCTCATACGGCTACTGAACTGACACATCTCCATGATAATTGGCCTCTTAGCTCCGGCACCAAGCCCATTTGTATTCGTTAGGAGTCTTTAACCGAAGGACTGCTTTCCCTGAACTTCTTGTCCTTCCCTCTATAAATAACCTCTTCCCCAACCCTGCCGATCCACCAGGTCCTATACCCCACCCGTCCCGGGGCAAAACTAATAGCACCCTGGTAGTCAGCTACTTAACCACCCGCTCACTGGTAAAACATCAACTAGAAATATGCCAGCTACTTGACTCAGACAAACCTGACATACTTCTTGTAACGGAAACTTGGCTTACTACGGAGTCAGTACCGGATATTCTCGCGGCAGTGCCCTCAGGCTACTACATCCTCCAAGCCAACAGGCGCTCAGGGAAGCCGGGAGGTGGGGTTGCTGCTATAATTCATCATTCACTTAGGTTTACTGCCTTAAATATCACTGGCATACCCTCAGTTGACAGCCTCATTTTAAAATTCGAATCCTCCCAATCCCCTTTTATCTGCGCCCTTGTTTACCGCCCCCCTCAATACATGCCCTGTTTTCCTTTACTGTTTGGTGAAATGCTGTCCCAATTGGTCATCAACAACTCCAAAATCCTGATTATTGGTGACTTTAACTATTGACCCACGGATGCTAAGGAGAGCAACAGCTCTTCAGATTTTACAGACCTCCTATCCGGTATGAACTGCACTCAGCATATACAGTCCGCTACACACATTAAGGGACATGTCCTAGACCAAGTTTGGACCTCTTACCTGGAAATCACCCAACCCCTAATCTCTCTGTGCCCTTGGTCAGACCACCACATTATTACATTCTCACTGGCCTGCATCCCCCACAAAAAAAGGCCCTCACAGGGCACCATATGGCAAGAAACTGGAGCCGGGCCAACCTCCACGAGTTCCGTACCTTACTTAACGCCTCGTCTCCTATCGAACAGCACTCCCTAGATAGTCAGGCTACCAGCATAAAGCATTGGCTTGAATCAGCCAGCAACATCGTCGCACCTTTTTTGGAGAACCAAACTTAAGCGTCCACATGATGCCCAGCGCTGGTTCTCGGACAAACTAAAAAAGAGCAAACTGACACTCAGGCAGGTTGAGCGTAGCTGGAGACGAGACTACGCCCCGGGGAAAAGAGTTTTGTTTATCACGCTGTTAAAAGACTACAACAAATCAATTCTCCAGGCCAAAACTACATATTTCTCCCAGAAAATCACCAATTCTGCTACTAAGACCAAAGACATATTCTCCATAGTTGAGGAGCTGTCACACCCGGACAGAGTAACAGTTAAGCCCCTCCCTTCTCAAACACTCTGTGACTTTCTTAACCTATACTTCACGGAGAAGATTGCCACAATCAAAAGCAGCATTCCTTCCCCCACACCCTCTACTACCTCTGTTACCACTTTTAAAAAAAACCAGGTGGTGGATCAAATACCCCTGATATCTAGGGATGAGTTTATCGCTCTATTAAAAAAGGTTGGATCAGGATCTGCCCATCCCACATCTTACAAGAAGTCTTTGCCACCTGCCCTAACCCCCCACTTGCACTCCTCAACAACTCTCTCAGACTAGGCTCTGTCCCCGACTCCTTTAAGATAGCCGAAGTTGTCCCCATCCTGAAAAAACCCAATGCCTCCCCTTCTCTGATGAGTAATCTTCGCCCCATTTCGCTGCTCCCTTACCTCAGCAAGCTGCTTGAAGCTCATGTCACCAATTTCCTCAGCTCTTTCATTGAACATTCGCAGTTCCTTGACTCCCAACAAGCAGGATTTAGGCCAGCACACTCTACCGAGCTAGTCATTCTCTCAGTCATAGATGAACTGAGGAAGTGGGCAGACCATAACATCAGTCAGGCCTCGGTGCTCCTGGATTTGTCGTCCACCTTTGACAAATCCGCCGTGTCGGCGACGCTGGCATCCAGGGGTCAGCTCTAAGGTGGATTTCCTCCTTCCTCAGTAACCGACACCAGGCCGTCCGCCTTTCCAACTTCTCTGCTGAGAAAGTTAGGCTGACCTCTGGTGTCCCCCAGGGATCCTCCCTCTCTCCCCTTCTTTTTAACCTGTACCTGACTCCCCTAATCCGGTCGTTGCGTGAAAGTAAGGTCGCTGCTTTTAACTACGCAGACGACATCCAGCTGGTGTTTGACATTGACTCTTCTGACTACTCAGTCAACAACTTCCAGTCCACTATGTGCCTTATTAGCGATTGGATGGTCGCTAATCATTTAAAACTCAACCCGATAAGACTGAGCAGATCCTGACTGGAGGCCCTTCTAGCCCATGGAACTCTAACTTCTGCCCCCCCCCCCCCTCCTAGGCACTCCTCCCTGTCCTGGAGAATCTGCAAAAAGCCTGGGGGTTATAATCTGCAAAGACCTATCCATGAAGCCACAGATTAGCGCAGTGGTGTCATCTTGCTTTTTCCACCTTCGCAGAATTCAAAAGATCTCTAGATTCTTAACCACGGAGTCCCAAACCCTTGCTCTTCTGGCCCTGGTTATCTCCCGCATTGACTATGCCAACTCACTTTACGTTGGCATCCCTGCCTACCAGCTCCATCGTCTGCAACTGGTACAAAACCAGGCCGCTAGGCTCACCTTTCACCAACCTAGACACCACTATGTTCGTCCACTGTTGAAGAGCAGTCACTGGCTCCCGGTGGTCAAACGCTGCGAATTCAAATTAGGCTGCATCACCTTCAAAGCATTGGCTGGTCTTGGTCCAGCTTTCATTTCCTCTCTGATCCACTGCTATCTCCCTCCTCGCGATCTTCGCTCCTCCCATTTGGCCTTGCTTACCACCCCCACCTTCAAACGTAAGAAACACGGTGGGCTTAGATTCTCTTTCCTTGCCCCCCCACTTCTGGAACTCACTCCCCCTGGAATTTAGATTAACTACACCTTATACCCACTTCAGATCCCTTCTGAAAACCCTGCTGTTTTGTCAGGCCTACGAGTAACGCAATGCCCACCTTTCACTCTTCTGCTGCCCCCCGTTCACAGTGCCATGAAACCGCCTGGTGAAAGTGCGCTCTATAAACAATTTTAACATAACTTAACATAACATGACACAGCAAGGTATATCCCCTGTGGGGTACCACATTGGGTATATAAACACCATATCTTTGCTGAGGCAAGAGAGGAGAAAACGACTTCCATGCTGACACACTGACTAGGGACGCTGAGGTTTCTGCACGCAGACACTGCAGCTCGTAGTGGTCTGAAATCCCTTGCAGGGCGTCAAACTGGAGACCAAGACGTGGTCCCACATTTCTCTCTCTTCAGGTAATGGGGTTGACTTTATCGTAGAGGGATTCTTGACTCTATACCTAGACACATGCTAGGTACACTTATATACATTTACTTAGGGTCGCATCTTAGGAGTACGCATTATTACTGTCATGTATTTTGATATTTGCCTGTATTAATTGGTCTAACAGTATGGTAGGAATCTACCATCCTTTTACTCTATTGGTGCATAGGATAATTTATATCTGTTTCTGTCTCATAGCTGTTTCAGCACACCAATTTTACATTAGAATGATGCCTGTTCAATAAATGCTTATTGAAAAACCTCCCCACTGATTATTCTGTGTATCTCTCAGAGACACCGTGAGCATGAGTGACTGAGCAAAAGTATCCATGATTCCTGATGGGGAAGAGTTGTCATGTTCGATAGTTGCCAAGAACTATTCTCTCCTTAGTATGTGGGGTTTCTAGTGCCACTGTATGCTAGCTGGTATACACACAAACATACCCGATGGGGGTGTCTGGAATCAGTCTAGACACCAATCCTACAGTCTATGTTGTCAAAACGTGCAGATCCTATATTGGTTTATAGGATCTACACAACACTTTCTGATTGTTTGACTTGTTTGCTACCCACGTATCTCTCAGTTATAGATTGTTGTCTAAATTCCAAACACTGTACATGAAGCAGGATGAGGAAACAATGTGAAAATCACTGCTTGATATGTTTTTTCACATATGATATTGGGCTGGTGTATATGCATGCACATGAAACTTTAAGCCGCCGTTTGATACATCTATACCAGTACAAACAAGGACACCTATAAACACAAGAGTGAATGACATACCCTATGCACCATCAACTTTGCAAAATCACAGAAAAATGGAAGCTGTCCATGAATGGACATTGAACAAACAAACGTTACAATGATTTTGTGAAGTATAGAGAAAGCATAATTTCTCTATCCATTACATGAATATAGAATTTATGGTCCTAAAATATCATACTCTTATTTCACATAAAAGACACATCTGAACCTGTGAATCAGTAAGCATTGCAGTCCAACGGAGTGAATTAGGTATGTGAGGGACTTACCTGCTCGTCCGATTAGCCACAGGGTTGGCCATAATGGGGGAGGACCTCTTTCACAAGGGTTTCCAGCTCCTCTGCATAGAAGGCTAGGGCCCTCATGTCTTTAGAACGAGACATGATGGCTCACACATATGGCAAACAGCAACTGAAGTAGAAGAGGTGCAGATCGCTGCTGAGTATCTCATAGCAACATGATATATGATACGTCTAACATGACTCCCACAACAAATAAGAACAACTGATTTTTAGATGCTTCTTAGTAGCCAATGTAAAATAAACACCAACTATGGCTTCATTAATATTTACTTTAAAAGAAGCTTCATTCATCACTTGATGAGACTATGAAAGGACTCAAACGAGTTTCTAATAGCCAATAGGGAGCTGTCTCAGCACCTGCATTTTAGTGCTTGCTGGGATAAGTACCGGCATGACCCTGCCCAATTAAATGCCTGACTACAAGCATGTAACATCATGTCTACATACGGTGTACACCTAGTTCATAGGAAAAGCAGTTCACAAACTGCTATATAAAACCTTCCTTCTGATATCCCTAACAGTTCTGCCGTGTGTAGGACCAGGGTGAAGATGGATGTAACTGTGTGAATAGAAATTGACATGGCACCCGACTGTCTGGTTGTTAAAATCAGAGTATGTGCCCAGAATTCCACAATCAAATACACACATGTGGAGTCAAAATAAGTGAGGTCTGGGGAAGCAATGTTGAAAGTATGCAAAAACGTTGAAGAAGTGTACAACTGATACTTCTTGTAATGACTGTGTTCATGACGATTGTTGTTGGTGTCATAACTAGTGTCACACCAGACACTGGGATTTATGTCAAGATATGTGTATGTCACACATATTTTAACATTTGTAGAAGGTAACCTCCACTGCACCTTCCATTCCCAGTAGTCAAACAATTTGTAAATTCGAACTGTCAATATTATACAAAGTACAAAAAACTACTTTCCAAGACATGATGTCACTCACACCACCATTTGGCTTCCTTTTCAGACAGAGGTCTGTGGCCACACCCAAAGTTTCACATGCTGCTACATCCCCATGTGCACAGTAGGTGTGGCTCACCATTCACATGGGAACATGTCAAGGCTTTACTATCAGATAGGAATGGAGGGCCAGATGTGCGAACCTTGTAAATTGTGCCTCGCAATTTGCGCTCAATTGTGTGTCGCAAAATTGCGAGCCGCCATTTACAATGTACCACAGTGTCAGAGACACTGATTGTGATTCCCAATGGGGTCGCAAAAATCGAGGCTCATGAATATTAATGACCCACTCGCAATTTGCGACCCCATTGGGAATGGCTGTCCCTCCTAGTGATGGTGGCCTGCTGGGCCCAGCAGACCACCATGTCTGGGACTGCTTTTCAATAAAGCATTTTTTTTTTAAATGCAGATTGTTTTCCTTTAAGGAAAATGGGATGCATTTAAAAAATAAAATGAAACGTTTTAGTTTCATTTTTTAAGCACTGGCAGCGGTCCCTTGGACCACTGCCTGCCCCTAAAAAATCTTTTCCCCTGCTTTTGGGCCTGCATTACCACCCTCTTGAAGAGGGTGGTAATTTGTGAGTGTTTTGCAACCTCAATTGCGGTTGCAAAACATTCATAAATGGCTTTGGGGTTGCTATTAGGAAGGTAACAACCCTTCCTAATAGCGACTCGCAATTCCTAAAATGCAAGTCGCAAATAAATTGCGACTCGCTATTTAGGAATTGTACATCGCCCTGTGACATTTTGCATGAGCAAGCGGGCCACAAACCCGTTTGCGCATGCAAAATAGGGTTGTACATCTGGCACGCAAATGTGTATGTTTAGTTGGGTCCAAATTGCATATTAACACTTGCTGAGTGTCTATTTGACAGTTTATAAAGCACAAACACCACACCATATTAATGAGACCCTGATACTTTAAACGCTCCTATCCCATTTCATGTATTGTACAAAACTATATTCATGCATTGCATTAATCAGCAAATATCTGCATAGGATCAGCATTATGTGTAATGCGATACCCGCTTATACATGTCTGTAATGCCTCACTTTAATGCTGTTTCCCCACTTTTATATGGTGTTGTGCATAACCAAGTTAAAGACCTGACATTGTGATTTTGTAAATCTTCAGTCATTAACTCACAGATTTAATCCTTCTGGTTGCTAAAAATGTCCTGACACGTGACTTTGCCCTTACAAGTCAGTTACTTGCACATGTGGAGTAGTGTGGCTCAATGGTTAGAGCGGCAGACCCTGATGCAGAGGTCTGGCCCGGGACCAGGGTTCAATTCCTGCCTTGGCTGGTCTCGGCGGATCTTGGGCTCATAATTCCTCGGACCTGATTTCTTGCCTCTGTGCCTACTCTAAGCATGGGTCCCACGCTGCAACTCTGGGCAATAGCTTGCTTAGTCTCCACAACGGCCCCCTACAGTGCTAGGGATGCCTGGTTGCACCCTGGGGATGCCCAGGAGTGGACATTTCAGGGGGAAAACCAGGAAGGGTTCCCTAGCGGTATGAGTACAGCGCCAGGACACTCAGGAGTATCAGTGCGCTTTACAAGTACGGTTACATTTGCAAACTGAGAGCAGTAATAATGTTGCAAGTACTTCTCACATAGGTACCCTGGGCGAGAGAGGGGAGTGTATCCTGCACTGTTCCGCCTATTTCCTGACCTGCAGGATTGGCACGTTAACCAGAAATTCTGATTAAATCAATAGACTATCCTGGACCTGACCGATCATTGGAGCCGGACCTCCTACCATTACTTAACAGTCCACTAGGTATCACCCACTTGTTAAAGTAATGTCAGTTTTGCATTTTTTGGGCCACTGACTCATTTCAATTCACTGTTGTTATTTGTTACTCCCCGAACCAAGGGAGGTTTCCAGGAGATCGGGCACGTTTACTTCTTGGGTCCCCTCGGCCACTCGGTGCAAACAGATTACAAGAAAGGGGGATCATTTTCCTTCAGATTACTAGGTAGAGGATCATTCAGACATTCATGAGGTCTGGCGAATCTGAGACAGGGGAAGGTAGGACCCGGGTCCGCCCTCCGGGGCCTACAGGGGACCGAGTCCGCGCCTGCCTCTCAGCTCCTTCCTGATGGGCATTTCCTCCAAGCCTTCTCTCCTGGAAGCAGGCAGGGACATGAAGTCGCCATCCACCGTGCAGGGTGGCCTGCCAGGGGATGCCCCAATCGTATTCCGATCGATTGGGTACATTCGGTCCATTTAGGGATGGACTGCTTGGCCTGCCTCGGCTGTTGTTTCAAGCAAGGAGCTTCCACCTTGCATGGACCGTCCGACTCGAGGGTCTGCCACCTGGCAGGAGGCCCTTCATCCTACCCAGCAGAGCGAAGGCCATGTGCCCCCGGCAGTCATGCCCCCCAGTGGTCTGACCCGAGTGGAAGGGGTTGGGTGGCGTCAGCCCTCCGACGCTGGTGCGCGGCAGGTCCATAGGTCCCACATGCCCCACCGTCACTTCTCTCCACCCAACACATTCCCGGTACAGTCTGACTCCCAGAGGGGAAGTCCAAGCCATCTCACCGCGTGGGTGGTAGTCGGACAGTGTCGTCTTCCTCCGGCCTCTCCTGCACCTGCAGGTGGGGGATCGTTTTCAAAAAGTTGCGGTAGCTCACTCGGCTCGCGTGTCGATAAAGAAGGCAGGTAGCTGAGAGAATTAGTGTGAATTAAAGGATACATTGATCATCAACACTTCAAACGCACCTTGTGGCCTTGGGTTTCTCACGGGGCTACGCCTGTCTGAGGGTCCCTCGATCGTCAACTGCGCCGGGGCTTCCCTGGGACACAGCTGGGCCACTGCAGGGTTAGCTCCACTTCCTTTAATTCCCCCACAAGGTCAGACTCCTGAGCACCCGTAGCAGGGTCCCTTACTGGGTCCTGCTGCGGAGGTACACCGCCTGCGACCTAGTCCTGGGTACCCGCCTCGAGAAGGAGGGGGGTCCGGCAACCGGTCTGCCCCGGGCCAGACCCGGGGCACCTGGATGCATGCCACGCATGTCTGTCTGTGATGACCCATCAGCTGCCTACGTGCACATGCCTCGGGTGTCCACCTCCATAGCCGGCTTCCCAGGGAGGGTGAAACCCCTCCAGACCTGACGCAGCAACCTGCAGAATTTAAGCATATTACTAAGCGGAGGAAAAGAAACTAACCAGGATTCCCGCAGTCACGGTGAGTGACAAGGGAAGAGCCCAGTGCAGAATCCCCACCCTGTGGCGGGTGCACGAAATGTGGCATACAGAAGACCGATTCCAAGGCTTTGCTCAAGGGGCCAAAGTACCTCTGATCGAGGCTCCCCCTGCGGATGGTGTTAAGCTGGTAGCAGCCCCCGGCGTGCCACGATCGAGTCTTCTCTGAGTAGGGTTGCTTGGAATGCAGCCTAAGGCGGGTGGTGAACTTTATCTAAGACTAATTATGGGCCTGAGACTTATAGCCAACAAGTAACATAAGGGAAAGTTGAAAAGAACTTAGAAGAGAGAATTCAAGAGGGCGTGAAACCACCGAGAGGTAAAAGGGTGGGGTCCATGCAGTCTGCCCGGAGGATTCAACACGGCAGGAAGGTCGGTGGCCTGGGAGTTCCAGATCCCTTTCGCGGGACCGGTGCCTGGAAGCAATTCCACCACGGCGGTGTGCCCAAACTGGCTCCGGGTTGGCTGGGGTGTTACAGTCCCCCTGGTAGTAGCTTTGCCATTGCTGTAGGGCCGAGGGAGATTCTACCAACTCCGTGCCCTCCACTGGGCACCTGCTCCTGGCTGCCCCTCGGGGGGTGCTGGGGCAATAAAGGGGGTATGGGGCCCCCTGCTCCCGGCATGACTGTCACTTGGGGCCGACTGTACGCAGTGCACCGCGACTGCATTGTGCCGCAAGATGGGGGGGCCCCTGCTGGGTGCCAGGGGTCTGACGCCATGTCGGTTACCCACCCAACCTATCTTGAAACACGGACCAGGTAGTCTAACACGTGCGAGAGACGGAGGTCCGAGTGAAACCCTGTGGTGCAATGAAGGGGAATGGATGAACGAGATTCCCATTGTCCCTTCCTACTATCTAGCAAAACCACAGCCACAGGAACGGGCTTAGCAGAATCAGTGGGGAAAGAAGTGCCTGTTGGGCGGGACTCTAGTCTAGCTCTGTGAAGAGACATGAAAGGTGTAGGATAAGTGGGAGTCCCTTAGGCCTCCGGTGAAATACCACTACTCTTATAATTTTTTCCCTTACCCGGTGAGGTGGGGGGCAAGACACATGTGAGACTCGCGCTTCTGGCTCCAAGCACCCGGTGCCCACCATGTGTGACCCACTTTGGGGATAGTGATAGGTGGGGAGTTTGACTGGGGTGGTACACCTTTCAAAAGATGATGCAGGTTTCCTAAGGCGAGCTCAGGGAGGACAGAAACCTCCTGCGGAGCAGAACAGCAAAAGCTCACATGATATTGATTTTCAGTATAGATACAGACCGTGAAAGCGGGGCCTCATGATCCTTCTGACAAGCAGGAGGTGTCAGAAAAGTTACCACGGGAATAATGGGCCAAGCGCTCATAGCGACGTCGCTTTTCGATTCTTCGATGTCGGTTCTTCCTATCATTGTGAAGCAGAATTCACCAAGCATTGGATTGCTTACCCACTAATAGGAGCATGTGAGCTTTGTTTAGACCGTCGTGAAACAGGTTATTTTGACCTTACTGATGATGTGTTGTTGCAATTGTAATCCTGCTCAGTATGAGAGGAACAGCAGGAACATTTGGTGTATTTGGTTGGCTGAGGAGCCAATGGGGTGAAGCTAGCATTTTTGGGAATATGACTGAACGCCTCTAAGTCATAATCCCCCCTAAACCGTAACAATACTGCAGTGCCTTGGAGCCTCGGTTAGCCTGGGGAGATGGAGTAACAGTGCGCTTTACAAGTATACATTTAGATGCCCAGAAGGGCCTAGCTAGTAGAATGCACCTGCTTCTCTAGTATAACTGTCAGGCTATTTTTGCTGCTGTATGGAGAAGTAACTCTCCTCCCACTTTGTTGAGCAAGTAGATCTTGTATGCCCAACTTAGTCATTTTGCATGCTTACATGAGCCAGGACTGCCCCTTGCATTTATGCTTACTATGTATCACTAAAGCATATATAAAGCCCCAGTTTTCTGTACTCTTTAGACTGCCTCATTCAGTTGCTAAGGCTTCTGTGTGACGTAGTCTCAACTCATTTGAGTTTAATAAAAATGATCTTTTATATTTCAGCTTCTGTGCCAATTTCTTATTTGTTGGTTTAAAAGGGCTAAGTATCAGTGAGACCCCTGAGAAGGATTTTGATTACTTCAGTTGATTTTGATTACTTCACACCTGGTGCTAAATCATTCATAGTCAACCTGTTTCTGGGTCAGGGTTTCGTAAGTAGCAGAGCAGCTACCTCCCTGCAAACTATTGAAAGTCATGCTCTGAACCAATATTTACTTTTTCCTTGTGTGAGGCGCCCGTGGATACCCTCCTCTACCATACCCAGGGGTGGGCCCCTCTGCCACTGGGATGGCGGGAGGGATGTGCAGGTATGACGTGGGCCTGCAGTAGGCTGCCTTCACCACATGCCATCCGGCACAGGGTGAAGGGATGGGGGCCACCATCCCTTGCTTGTCAGCTGATTGACCAGATGACCTGGGCCAGCTGGGGCCCTCCCTTTCCCACTGCTCCAACGCAAGTCAAGCAGGGAGGTGAGCAGCCCTGGTTAAGCAGCCACCCAAGCAGTGGCCTCGGATGCCTGGCCACCCTCGCCATCGTTGGAGTGCAAGGGCGACTGGCTCCATTTCTCCCAGGCCATCTGGGCACTGGGATGTTCTGTGCCATCTGGTCACCTGGCATGGCGACCAGATGGCCCTGGAGGCTGGGTGACCAAATGGCCCTGCGGGCTGAGCAAGCAGATGGCCCTGCAGGCTGGGTGACCAGATTGCCCTGCAGGCTGGGTGACCACATGGCCAGCCTGCCGGCCGACCGGGCTAACTCTAACTTTTGTCCTTCCCCAGGGTTCTGTAAGCCCCCACTATGTGGGGGTAATAGGCAGGAAAAATGTAGCTCCCCGGGCAGGCTGGTGGGAAGAGGACATGGCCTGGGCTTAACCCTCATTGGTTCGTTCCCACCAAGCTCCAGGGAAGGCACACCCACCCGAGTCAGTGCCCTGATGCCCAAGGGTCTGGGTGTGGGGGGTGACAGTCAGTAGCCAGGGTAGGGTGTGACGAGGAGCAGCAGGAGACAAGCCCTGCGTGAAAGGGGGCCAAGCCAGAGCTGAAGCCCCAGGAGAGCTTGGAGAATCCCTGAGCAGGGGATGCCTGGGCCCAGTCTGGGATGGCAGAAATGTGCGGATGCCCCGTGCCACCCAGGGGGGTCCACCGGGACCTTCACAGTATCTCCATGGGCCTGGCTAAGGTTTGGAAGTAGGGCCCGGGGCTTGAGCTCCATCTGGTGGGCTCCGGATAGCAGGAGCTGCCCGTCATGCAAGCCAGTCAAGGGTATGTGCGCTGGGCAAGGGGGTCCACCAGGGCCCAGGAAGGATCTTCCTGGCCTGGCTAGGGTTCGGAAGATGGGACCAGGCCCTGGGCTTGAGCTCTGTCCAGCGGACCCCAGGGCAAGGGAGCTCCCGTCCTGCAAGCCAGCTGAGGGTCTGATCGCTGGGTATTGGGTCCACAGGGGCCCACTTCCTGTCCTGGCTAGGGTTTATAAGCAGGGACCAGGCTAGGGGCTTGAGCTTGTCCGTCAGGCCCTGGGTTGTGGAAGCCCTCATCCTGCAAGCCAAGTGAGGGTGTGGGCGCTGGGGATGGAGGTCCACCGCGTCCCAGAGAGGCTCTACCCAGCAAGTCTAAGGTTCTGAAGCAGGGACCAGGCCCGGGGCTTGAGCTCCATCCGGCGGGACATGGGGTGCGGAATCCCCCCATCCTGCAAGTCAGCTGAGGGTCTGATCGTGGAGGATGGGGTTCCACTAGGGTCCGGGATAGGCTCTCCCCGGCCTGGCTAGTGTTAAAAAGTTGAACCGGTCCTGGGGCTTGAGCACTATCCAGCCGGCCCCGGGGTGCGGGAGCCACCTGGTCCTGCAAGGCATCCAAGGGTTCAGGAGCTGGGGACGGGGGTCCATCGGCACCAGGGCAGGCTCACCCGACCTGGCTGGGATCAAAAGCAGTAACGGGCCAGGGGTGGCTGGCTTTCTCCCTTCCGATGGCGGAGAGGAGTTCTCTGCCCAACCCTACTGACCGTCCGGACCTGCTCCAAAGCGGTCACTCCCCACGCTTCCTAAATCCAGATCCCCTATCGTGCTGCTCCTCCGCACTGAAACCTAACGCCTTGAGCTGAATCGCATTGCCCGGAGTTCGAGTACCGCGACTGGTATCGTAGCCTGCATTGCAATTACACTTTAAGCGCAATCACCAGGACATAGCGCATAGAAACGGAACGCCGCATTTTTAACATTTCAATTAATTAGCGCGACTTCGCTGTAACACTCTGCCAGCCGGCCTATACATTGACTGCATTTTACTGATTTCTGTTGGCTGTGCCCCTGTTCCGCTTTCTGTTGTAGTCCACCATCTTGTTGTTGTTATTTCCCATGGCCCGCCTCTCCTCCCCGCTACCGCCTCCCAGCTGACCCTCCCACGCTCCGCCCCCTCCACCATCCATTTAAGACAGATTGACCTACGCGCAGCGTCCACGCGCTGCGGTCGCGCCGAAGGTGTGCCAAAGGTAAGCCCGTCTACGCCCGTCTGCGCCTGGACCGCGCCCAGCGCCATACCCCCTGGCCCCCGCAAACCGCACTCCGACCGCATTAAGTATGACGCAGCCACCCTCCTAGCCCTTAACACCGGACGCATACCCCAATGCTACGATGCTGCCCCGGGACGCACACACGGGCCTTTCACCTGCCACTCCTGCAAATATACCAGCTTCAAGACCCTTACCACATCCACTAACCCCAAACACAGCTCCGACTCTAACCACCTGAAGTGCATCCTGCTGAATACCCGCTGGGTCCACAGACACGCCACCGAACTCTGGGATCTACTCGACACCATGTCACCAGACGTCGCCTTCCTCACTGAAACATGGATGAATGCATCATCTACACCCGACATCGCCATAGCCATCCCGGACAGTTACAAGATCATCCGAAAAGACCGCTCCATTCAGACTGGAGGAGGCATCGCCATCGTCCATAAGAACACCATCAAAATCACGACGAGCTCTGACGATAACGTCATCACCGCCGAACACCTCCACTTCCAGATCCACACGGACCCCAGAACCACACTCAGAGGCACCCTCCTCTACTGGCCCCCAGGAACACGTAAACAATTCACCGAGGACATCACTGACTTCATCAATCCTCATGCCCTCGCCTCCGAGAACTACATTCTACTAGGAGACCTCAACTTCCACCTAGAAAAGAAAAACGACAGCAACACCACCACCCTTCTGGACAACCTGGCCAATCTCGGACTCAAACAACTTGTTGACACCCCCACCCATGTAGCCGGGCATACGCTAGACCCAATCTTCACTTCCAGCAAACACATCTCCTTCGATCGCACCACGGCTCTCCACTGGACGGACCACAGTTGTGTTCACTTCAGCTACAAAACAACCTCGACCCACAACCCCCCACAACCTATTCCCCGGAGAAAATTGAATAAAATCTCCACCGACCAACTCCTCACATCGCTCAACCAAAAACCACCCGCCCTCTCATCGGACCCAAACCAAGCTGCCATCAAATTCAAACAATGGATCACTCACAGCGCGGACGAATTAGCACCCTTAAAAAACAATCACACCAAACAAGACTGCAAAAAGGCCCCCTGGTTCAACGATGACCTTAAGAAATCCAAGAAACTATGCCGTACTCTCGAGAAAACATGGAGAAAAAACCCAACCGCCGAAAACATGACCACCCTCAAGACAGCCACCCGCAAACACCACCAGCTGATTCGATCCACCAAGAAATCAGCACTCAAGAATCGACTCGACAACAATGCCCATAACAGCAAGGAACTATTCAACATCGTCAAAGAATTTACCAACCCCACCGCAGCCTCAAACGACATCACTCCCTCCCAAGACCTCTGCGATTCGTTATCCTCCTTCTTCTACAACAAAATTGCCGACATACATAACAGCTTCGAAAACAATTCGAACGAACAATCCCCCCCACCCCCCTCAGAAAATAAACCGCCCTCTAACACTCTCAGCGCCTGGAACCCAATCTCCACCAAAAACACCATCCGCCTAATGAACTCCATCCACTCTGGCTCGCCAACCGACCCATGTTCCCACCACATCTTCAACAAAGCAGACTCCATCATCGCACCCCATCTCCGTGATGTTATCAACTGCTCCTTCAACTCTGCTACCTTCCCAGAAAGCTGGAAACATGCTGAAGTCAGCGCCCTCCTGAAGAAACCCACAGCAGACCCCTCTGAACTCAAAAACTACCGCCCAATATCCTTCCTCCCTTTCCCAGCAAAAGTCATCAAGAAAGCCGTCAATAGCCAACTCGCCGCCTTCCTCGAATCCAACAACTCCCTCGATCCCTCACAGAACGGCTTTCGAGCCAGACACAGCACCGAAACCGCCCTCATCGCAGCCACAGACGATATCCGAACACTACTGGACAACGGAGAAACAGTGGCCCTCATTCTACTTGACCTCTCCGCCGCCTTCGACACAGTCTGTCATAGCACCCTCATACAATGCCTCAACAACATCGGAATACAAGGAAAAGCACTGGACTGGATCATCTTGTTCCTCGCCGGAAGAACCCAGAGAGTAAGACTTCCGCCATTCAAATCAGAGGCTACCGAGGTCATTTGCGGTGTACCACAAGGATCATCACTCAGTCCCACCCTCTTCAACGTTTACATGAGTCCACTCGCATCCATCGCGCGTCATCACAACCTTAACATCATCTCCTACGCTGACGACACCCAGCTGATCCTTTCCCTCACCAAAGACCCCAACACCGCCGAAACCAACCTCCACGAAGGCATGAAAGAAGTAGCCGAATGGATGAAAAACAGCCGCCTAAAACTTAACTCAGACAAAACGGAGGTGCTCATCCTAGGATCATCCCCATCTGCCTGGGACGACTCGTGGTGGCCTTCAGCTCTGGGATCAGCACCCACACCCACAGATCACGCACGCAACCTGGGCTTCATCCTAGATTCCTCACTCTCGATGACCAGACAAGTCAACGCCGTCTCATCCTCCTGCTTCAACGTACTTCGTATGCTCAAAAACATCTTCCGTTGGATCCCCTCCGAGACAAGAAAGACTGTCACCCACGCACTAGTCACGAGTAGACTGGACTACGGAAACACCCTCTACGCCGGAATTACAGCCAAATTACAGAAAAAACTCCAACGCATCCAAAACGCATCAGCGAGACTCATCTTGGACATCCCTCGCCAAAATCACATTACCGGCCACCTGAAAGACCTCCACTGGCTCCCCGTTAACAAGAGAATAACATTCCGTCTCCTCACCCATACACACAAGGCCCTCTACAAACTAGGGCCCGAATGCCTCAACTCTCGACAATCCTTCTACACACCCACCCGCCAACTAAGATCCTCCAATCAAGGCCTCGCCCCAGTTCCGCGTATCCAAAGATCCACCATGGGAGGCAGATCCTTCTCCTACTTGGCTGCCAAGACCTGGAACTCACTTCCCACCCACCTCCGCCTTACACAGAACCACATCTCCTTCAGAAAGGAACTTAAAACCTGGCTATTCGATAAATAGTGAACCCATCCCCAAGCGCCTTGAGACCCTCTGGGTGAGTAGTGCGCTATATAAATCCTTGAACTTGAACTTGAACTACTCATGAGTTCATTCCACCTCTTATGTCATTCTGTGTGAACAAGGTGTGCCCAACAGCATTCACTCTGTTGACTATCTCTCTTACACATTTGCCACTTTTGTGCTGTGAGGAGTATGCTGTACTTGAGCTCCAAAACATTAGGGCTCTACTCTAATGATTTTGTCCACCATGAATCTTAATTTGGATTCAGGGAAGGCAGGTTTCTTAGGTCCCTTGGTGAAGGAAAAAAATGGGAAGCCGGTTTAACTGAAATATATAAACACAGGATGATGAGATAGGTTAAAAAATTGGTAAATGGGTGATGAAGAATGATAAGTGAAAATATTGAAAAAATGTATATGTGGTAAACAGTGATGTACTCGGTGTATATGTGCCTGATCTGATTTGAATAGCAAAGGACTCTGGTCAGGGTTGGGGTGTGTTTTATATAGTGTGAATTGAAGGTGTGCCCACTTGTCACAAAACTTCAGGTGTGTGGTATTTGAATCCATCCAATGGTTTGTGTTAAAAGTAGTAATTTCTTTTGGTTCTAGTACCTCGGCAATTGACCGCCTATGGGTGACCTGCCACTGGCTGTGCACCACTGTGAGACCACCAGTAGCAATTTGCACTCGTAATATGCTCAGCGGTCGGAAAGCTATCCTGGTGTCATCCGCCAATTTACCAGTGACAATTTACACTGCCCGAGTTCGCTGCAGGACCGTTGATAGGATCTTCATGCTGGTGGTGTGTTTCAGACTGCCCAACTTCTAATATGCAGTTAGCAGTGGTGTGGAATAGGCGGGCACAGTTCCCTGGCAGTCATACCGTCAAACTCGTAATCTGGTCCAGAATTTGTAAAGTCCAGCTTAATAACATGATGAATCAGAGCTGCCTCAGTCCATGTGGTAAGAGGGACATGTCACTCTGTATTATGTAAATTGCACAATTCGTTACGAGGTTTTGGCATTCTTGGATTATGTACTAGAAGTTCCTGCAACTCGGTCTGCCACGATTCGTTACCTTCTTGTTGTCAGTATTCAATCAAATGCTGCCAACGGGAAGGTAACGAATGCCAACACCTCATAATGAATTGTGCAGAGGGCATTGATTTGAAGGAACAAATTGACTGACTAGGCTCCTTTACCCTCGAAGTGGGAGATCGAATCTCCATATGGGCCAAAGCACACTACCGACAAGAATTCTTCACAAGTCAAGCATGGGTGCGCCCTCTCTGGGTCCCCAGAGGTGACATCACTCCTTTCCCACCCACCAGTCCTGATGAAGACCCGCATTGACCCACAAACCGGGCATTAATAGGGTCGAAACGTCGACGGCTCAAGCCATTGGACCAACAGAGAGGATTCCATAAAACTAGCCAACAGAAGTGGCACAAAGGAATAACTGCAATTTAATACCGCATTGACCAACATCCTGTTCTCCCCTCTTCACTTGTACATAAAGGCACTAATTCTATGTCACTGTTGCACAATATGTCATTGCACACCTAGTATCACAATCACCTCAATTTAATGCGCCATTCTGTGAATACACTTGAATTGTTATTTATTGAGACGGGGTATTTATGAATGCAACTAAATTCATAAAATAATTTGTTTATACCCTATTTTGGATCGGATTTGCATCTCTGTTTTGTTCAGAGTGATTGAGACTGGTAAACAGCGTTTTTAAAACGCAACTTTTACCACGCAACTTTTACAACGCAATTCGTTACAACGAATTGCGCTGGGGGGTGCTGTAGGATAGGTAATAGTTTAATTTACTATCCAACACCTACCCTACTATCCACGGGGACTGGAGTTGGAATAGTAAATTAAACTATTCACTATCCAGCGCCCCCCAACGCAAGTCGTTGTAACGACTTGCGTTGTAAAACCTGCGTTGTAAAGGCATGCGTGGAAAAAGCATGCGTTGTAACGACATACATCCGTTGAGACTATAACTCAAGGAATTACTGAAGGAATTTTGGTTTTTCTGAAGCAATATTGTAATTGTAAATTGATACTTGTATAGCGCACTACTCACCCGCAAGGGTCTCAAGGCGCTTGTACGAATAACGCTGTGGAACCCATCCTGGCTTTCCCTGTGAGGTGTCCACTCCTGGACACCCCCAAGGCGGAGGCCAGGCATCCTTAGCGTTGTGGGGGCCATTGTGGAGATTAAGCAAACTATTGCCCAGAGTTGCAGAGTGGGACTCCATGATTGGAATAGGCACCGAGGCGAGAATTATCAGGTCCGTGGAATTTTTGAGCCCAAGACCCGCCGAAGCGGGGAATTGAACCCTGGTCCCGGGCTAGACCTCTGCATCAGGGTCTGCCGCTCTAACTATTGAGCCACACTTCTCCACAAGGAACCAAGTGTTGACCCGACAGAACAACTGTTTACATAACATAGTACTGCCCAGGTTCTGAGGTTCTGAGGGATACTGGGTTACCCCATACTAACTTACTTCTTTGACTGGAGAGGCCATGTCCTTCAAAAGGGAGTGTGAGGTTGCCGTGCATGGGGAGCTAACGGTGTTCCTGCATGTACTTGTTGGCTTCCTCAGGTTCGGCTGAGCAAAGTAATGTTTCCTGCAGAAGAGTCAGTAGAGATTTGGTCATCTGTCTTGATAGTATCAATCTTATATCTTGAATGGCATAAAAGAGGCAATATACGAGGTGGTTAAGACATATCCTGAGGCGACACGCTAAGTAGGGATGCAATTGAAGAAGCAACCAATATATGTAACATTAGCCAAGTTTGATGGGCCCATTCTAACAGAAATATGTTCCAGGAGGCATGATGTGACCCACTGAAACTAGTCTTAGGAGGTGTTATCTTTGGCATAACCAAACACAATGTCCTTGCCTCGGATTGCAGTGAAGTGACGGGTCATTTACAATCAAGCTCTGTCAGGTAGTTTGTCAGGTCAACCCACCATTGCTTGGTACATATTTGTCATATCAAGAGGGAACTTTTTGGCTGACCGAGCCAAGCAGAGGTGATTCTAAAACAGTTCTGTCCTCTCCACAGTAGTGGTTAGTATTCAGGAAGAAATTGCTCAAATGGGTGAATTAATACAACTGCATTCTAGTTGCTTCTGATGCCTTCTGCTCGTTTTTGTTTGGGTACAACGATGCAATAGTCGATGAACCTGGATTCTTGCTTGCGTCAAGACTGTTATCCTTAAAAATAAGGTAATTACTTGGTGCTGATCCATTGCAGAGGGTGATAAGTAGCTATTTTAAAAGTCTCATCGAAGTCTCCCCCAGAAGCACTCCCTTGGCCTGGTGATATAATGACTGTACTTTTGAAACGTTCAGGCAGGTCATGTGCTATGAAATGGGCAATGAGACTTTCTAATACAACAGACATACTTTTACTATTCAAGGGGCAATATCATCTCTTGAGAAATGCAAATCCATCAAGAAGGAGGCAATTTGCTTTTCTGACCAATATTCTTCTTCCCATAGAATGTTCTTTCACTTTCTACTTGTTTTCATCAATTTTCTAACTACACTTACCCTTCTATTTGGTCCAGTTTTGGAAAGTAACTATTTGAAACCTATGGATTTTGAAGCATACACCACTGGCAGAGTCCAGGTCTCACATACATTTCCATGTTTTGTGTCAGTTTCTCAAAGTATCCGGGGAGTCCTACTTCAATTTGTTGAACTGTTCTATGGCCAAAATATTCTCCAGCAGATTTTCCAATTGGAGTAACACTGCAGCTTCTCTCAGTGTTTGCTAGTCAGCTGCCCACACAGCAGAAGGGCTCTCACTCAGAAAAAAGACAATGGATATTAACCCCGGACCACAGCCATGCCCTATTTTCATGTTAAGGGTCTGTGGGCCGGTGCGAAAAGCGTGAGGTATGCATTTACAAGACTACCATTTACTGAAGCTACTTAAGCACCTGTGCCATCTGGTGCTAGGATACTTTAACGATCAACTTTTGTGCTGCTGTCAGCTCTCACACCAGCTCTAGGTCTTGAATGAACAAGTCCTTCCTTGCTGCAATTATGTAAACATAAGACAAAATTCAGTCCTGACACTGTTCAGCTACCTTTGCAAAAAGTGAAACAAAATAATTTTAAGTCACCTTTAAGTGACAGAATCCCTGGGGAAAACAAAACTTCTAGAGAAAAAAACAAATACAATCTTAGCACAGCCACCTTCATTTCAAGATTATCTTAAAAGCCTATAGTGTCAAACATACTTTACTATATGTGTTATATATGTTTTTCACTTTTTTTTTAAAAACATGCAGTAGTTGCGGTTACAAACATTATTGCAAATTTCGGTGTCTAGGCAAACAGTGGAAATAAAATTAAATAAAGAACTAAATTCAAATACGCAAGTTTTATGCTAGAAAAAACCCTTTAGTTTAACATACACTACAATGAACGTGAAACTTACTCCATCAGCACAGGACGCGGGACGCCGGGAGTTTGACGAGGGACTTCTATAGACCGATTTTTACTTGGCGGCTGACGTTTGTTTGGATATACGAAGGGAGACTTACAAATCTCATTCTTGGGTAACGTGATACTAACCTCACTGACGCGGGACACGGGACGCCGGGTGACTGATGTGGTACTCTTGTGGATAAACCTTCATTCGGCAGGTGACCTTTTTTAATACATGACGAAAGATTTACTGGGTTACGTCTACCTACGTTCTTTGAATACATTCCTTTTCGGAAGAAACATAACCTAGAAATCGTAAAATTTGAGCCTATTAGCCACAATTGACATCGTGACAGGGATCTGGGCGAATGTTATCCACATAACTTTTGATTCTCGACTTCCGAACATAGGAGGATTACGATTTTACAAGAAATTCCTTCATTCAGATATTGAAGACACCCTTGAAAAAGTCGCAAATCACAACATTGGCTGTACCATTGCTGCAACAACTAGGCAATAGGGGTGAAGATTTACATGATGAACAAAGTGCTATATGTTTTCTTATTTTGTTTATTAAATAACTTTCTTGACTGTTTATAGTCAAACATATACTTATCTTGGTTGTGCTCTGTCATTGTTTTTGTAATATTGTTAATATATAGAGGATTCTGATAACTAGCACTGTGGGTGGCACGGTGTAGTGGCATGTAGCATGCCTAAAATAGATTATATTCATTTGACTGTTTTGCAAACAAAACAGAGGTGCTGGCTGTTATTGAGTATCCACTGCCATCATACACTACAATATGTCTACATATGTGTTTTTCGCTTTATAAAAATATGCGGTTGTCATGAATAGCGAAGTCAATGTTACCTCTGGTGTCGCCACAAAAGGAAAAAATACCATGCAAAAGTGGCTTTCTTATAAAATAAAATGGAAAAGGGAAGTTTAAACCACATCTGAAAACCCAGATTGTCAATCATTCTATACAATACATGTATATATGTGTTTTACACTATTTAAAAAATGCCCGGTCTTCATGATGTTTCTGCAGCAACTGAAACGCTGTGTCAAAGAATAAAAAACTAAGTATGGGCGTAAAATTCGCTCCGCTCCCGGAATTTGCGGATTTTCTGCAATTTCGCGATCCGCGAATCTCGCAAAATTGCAGAAAAATCCGCGAAATCGCGCGGAACGAATTTTGCAAAACTGAAAGCACTTAGCAGGTGCAAAAGTTCAAGCTAATTTGCAGCCATTCCCTGTAGTGCTTCCTGAGGTCCCCCTCCAGAGTTAAGTTGCCTACTTGCAACTATTCTCTGACCCTGCTCTGACCCTCAAAGCTGGGTCAGAGAATAGTTACAAGTATGGCACAATGCTCCTGTAAAAAATAATTAAACTGCAACAGGAAGCACTTACAGCTAAGGAAGCAGGGGCCAGACTTGAAGCTCAAATTCAGTGACACATTAACTAGCCCCAAATTAATTGATCTCAGTTGAGGCTGGGCAGGTGTACTTTCCCCCTATAATCTACAGTGGTGAACTAGAGGGTGCTGTTATGAACCAGAGGGTGGCAGTGCTGAACCAGAGGGTGACAGGGGTGAACCAGAGGGTGGCAGTGGTGAACCAGAGGGTGCTGTGATGAACCAGAGGGTGGCAGTGCTAAACCAGAGGGTGGCAGTGATGAACCAGAGGGTGGCAGGGGTGAACCAGAGGGTGGCAGTGGTGAACCAGAGGGTGCTGTGATGAAACAGAGGGTGGCAGTGCTGAACCAGAGAGTGGCAGTGGTGAACCAGAGGGTGGCAGTAGTGAACCAGAGGGTGACAGTGCTGAACCAGAGGGTGGCAGGGGTGAACCAGAGGGTGACAGTGGTGAACCAGAAGGTGACAGTGATGAACCAGAGGGTGATGTGATGAACCAGAGGGTGGCAGTTGTGAACCAGAGAGTGGCTGTGATTAACCAGAGGGTGGCCGTTGTGAACCAGAGGGTGACGGTGATGAACCAGAGGGTGACAGTGATGAACCAGAGGGTGGCAGTGGTGAACCAGAGGGTGCTGTGATTAACCAGAGGGTGCTGTGATGAACCAGAGGGTGGCAGTGATGAACCAGGGGTGGTAGTGATGAACCGGAGGGTGCTGTGATGAACCAGAGGGTGGCAGTGTTGAACCAGAGGGTGACAGTGATGAACCCGAGGGTGGCAGGGGTGAACCAGAGGGTGGCAGTGGTGAACCAGAGGGTGCTGTGATGAACCAGAGGGTGGCAGTGCTGAACCAGAGAGTGGCAGTGGCGCACCAGAGGGTGGCAGTGGTGAACCAGAGGGTGACAGTGCTGAACCATAGGGTGGCAGGGGGGAACCAGAGGGTGGCAGTGGTGAACCAGAAGGTGACAGTGATGAACAAGAGGGTGACAGTGGTGAACCTGAGGGTGACTAAGATGAACCAGAGGGTGGCAGTGGTGAACCAGAGGGTGACAGTGCTGAACCAGAGGGTGGCAGTGGTGAACCAGAGAGTGCTGTGATTAACCAGAGGGTGCTGTGATTAACCAGAGGGTGCTGTGATGAATCAGAGGGTGGCAGTGAAAAACCAGGGGGTTGCAGTGATGAACCAGAGGGTGCTGTGATGAACCAGAGGGTGGCAGTGCTGAACCAGAGGGTGGCAGTGATGAACCAGAGAGTGGCAGGGGTGAACCAGAGGGTGGCAGTGGTGAACCAGAAGGTGCTGTGATGAACCAGAGGGTGGCAGTGCTGAACCAGAGAGTGGCAGTGGTGAACCAGAGGGTGGCAGTGGTGAACCAGAGGGTGGCAGTGGTGAACCAGAGGGTGACAGTGCTGAACCAGAGGGTGGCAGGGGGGAACCAGAGGGTGGCAGTGGTAAACCAGAGGGTGACAGTGATGAACTAGCGGGTGACAGTGGTGAACCAGAGGGTGACAGTGATGAACCAGAGGGTGGCAGTGGTGAACCAGAGGGTGACAGTGGTGAACCAGAGGGTGGCAGTGGTGAACCAGAGGGTGGCAGTGGTGAAACAGAGGGTGCTGTGATGAACCAGAGGGTGCTGTGATGAACCAGAGGGTGGCAGTGGTGAACCAGAGGGTGCTGTGATTAAACAGAGGGTGCTGTGATGAACCAGAGGGTGGCAGTGATGAACCAGGGGGTGGTAGTGATGAACCAGAGGGTGGCAGTGGTGAACCAGAGGGTGGCAGTGGTGAACCAGAAGGTGGCAGTGGTGAACCAGAGGGTGGCAGTGGTGAAACAGAGGGTGCTGTGATGAACCAGAGGGTGCTGTGATGAACCAGAGGGTGGCAGTGGTGAACTAGAGGGTGCTGTGATGAACCAGAGGGTGCTGTGATGAACCAGAGGGTGGCAGTGGTGAACCAGAGAGTGGCAGTGATGAACCAGAGGGTGGCATTGGTGAACCAGAGGGTGACAGTGATGAACCAGAGGGTGACAGTGATGAACCAGAGGGTGGCAGTGGTGAACCAGAGGGTGCTGTGATTAACCAGAGGGTGCTGTGATGAACCAGAGGGTGGCAGTGGTGAACCAGAGGGTGGCAGTAGTGAACCAGAGGGTGACAGTGCTGAACCAGAGGGTGGCAGGGGTGAACCAGAGGGTGGCAGTGGTGAACCAGAAGGTGACAGTGATGAACCAGAGGGTGATGTGATGAACCAGAGGGTGGCAGTTGTGAACCAGAGAGTGGCTGTGATTAACCAGAGGGTGGCCGTTGTGAACCAGAGGGTGACGGTGATGAACCAGAGGGTGACAGTGATGAACCAGAGGGTGGCAGTGGTGAACCAGAGGGTGCTGTGATTAACCAGAGGGTGCTGTGATGAACCAGAGGGTGGCAGTGATGAACCAGGGGTGGTAGTGATGAACGGGAGGGTGCTGTGATGAACCAGAGGGTGGCAGTGTTGAACCAGAGGGTGACAGTGATGAACCCGAGGGTGGCAGGGGTGAACCAGAGGGTGGCAGTGGTGAACCAGAGGGTGCTGTGATGAACCAGAGGGTGGCAGTGCTGAACCAGAGAGTGGCAGTGGCGCACCAGAGGGTGGCAGTGGTGAACCAGAGGGTGACAGTGCTGAACCATAGGGTGGCAGGGGGGAACCAGAGGGTGGCAGTGGTGAACCAGAAGGTGACAGTGATGAACAAGAGGGTGACAGTGGTGAACCTGAGGGTGACTAAGATGAACCAGAGGGTGGCAGTGGTGAACCAGAGGGTGACAGTGCTGAACCAGAGGGTGGCAGTGGTGAACCAGAGAGTGCTGTGATTAACCAGAGGGTGCTGTGATTAACCAGAGGGTGCTGTGATGAATCAGAGGGTGGCAGTGAAAAACCAGGGGGTTGCAGTGATGAACCAGAGGGTGATGTGATGAACCAGAGGGTGGCAGTGCTGAACCAGAGGGTGGCAGTGATGAACCAGAGAGTGGCAGGGGTGAACCAGAGGGTGGCAGTGGTGAACCAGAAGGTGCTGTGATGAACCAGAGGGTGGCAGTGCTGAACCAGAGAGTGGCAGTGGTGAACCAGAGGGTGGCAGTGGTGAACCAGAGGGTGGCAGTGGTGAACCAGAGGGTGACAGTGCTGAACCAGAGGGTGGCAGGGGTGAACCAGAGGGTGGCAGTGGTAAACCAGAGGGTGACAGTGATGAACTAGCGGGTGACAGTGGTGAACCAGAGGGTGACAGTGATGAACCAGAGGGTGGCAGTGGTGAACCAGGGGGTGACAGTGGTGAACCAGAGGGTGGCAGTGGTGAACCAGAGGGTGGCAGTGGTGAAACAGAGGGTGCTGTGATGAACCAGAGGGTGCTGTGATGAACCAGAGGGTGGCAGTGGTGAACCAGAGGGTGCTGTGATTAAACAGAGGGTGCTGTGATGAACCAGAGGGTGGCAGTGATGAACCAGGGGGTGGTAGTGATGAACCAGAGGGTGGCAGTGGTGAACCAGAGGGTGGCAGTGGTGAACCAGAAGGTGGCAGTGGTGAACCAGAGGGTGGCAGTGGTGAAACAGAGGGTGCTGTGATGAACCAGAGGGTGCTGTGATGAACCAGAGGGTGGCAGTGGTGAACTAGAGGGTGCTGTGATGAACCAGAGGGTGCTGTGATGAACCAGAGGGTGGCAGTGGTGAACCAGAGAGTGGCAGTGATGAACCAGAGGGTGGCAGTGGTGAACCAGAGGGTGACAGTGATGAACCAGAGGGTGACAGTGATGAACCAGAGGGTGGCAGTGGTGAACCAGAGGGTGCTGTGATTAACCAGAGGGTGCTGTGATGAACCAGAGGGTGGTAGTGATGAACCAGGGGTGGCAGTGATGAACCAGAGGGTGGCAGTGGTGAACCAGAGGGTGGCAGTGGTGAACCAGAGCGTGGCAGTCGTGAACCAGAAGGTGGCAGTGGTGAAACAGAGGGTGACAGTGATGAAACAGAGGGTGACAGTGATGAACCAGAGGGTGGCAGTGGTGAACCAGAGGGTGCTGTGATGAACCAGAGGGTGGCAGTAATGAACCAGAGGGTGGCATTGATGAACCAGAGGGTGGCAGTGGTGAACCAGAGGGTGGCAGTGATGAACCAGAGGGTGGCAGTGATGAACCAGAGGGTGGGACTGATGAACCGGAGGGTGGCCGCAATGAACCACAGGGTCGCAAACAGGCTGGGCACGTGGAAACAACATGGTCGCGACTGTTGCGACCACACAAGTAAGCTCCCTTTCCCGAACTTGTAAAAAACCCTCGCGAACTGGCAAAAACCCTCACGAACTGGCAAATTTCGCCCATGCTTATAAAAAACCTTAAAAATATAGTTATTAATACACTAAAACAAATGAGAAGGAGAAGGACGGATAATGTTTCAAATCAAGTTGTTCCTTATTCATCTCTTGTGTATAATATGCAAATATAGAAAAAATCTGAAGACCCTTACAAATTCACCCATAAAGCAATAGTTACAGGGTTGTTATAGTTATCAAACAGAATTTTAAAAACTTTAGATATTCACTGGAAAAAACAAAGATTACACGGACGTTATAGTTAGGAAGTTAATTTAAAAAAACATGGACATTCACTGAAAGAAACAAAGGTTACAGGAACGTCATAGTAAAGCTCACATTTCATTCATACACAACCAGAGAAATTCAGCAGTTATAGTTACCTGAGCTAACTATCTCTTAGACCCCCGCAATGCACTGCTTATGACCTCACACATTTTATATCACTTATGACATGGTCAGTGACATTACAGATGATATCACTCACAGACCTCAAATTACTTCTTTCATGACAAAACTAGGGATATCATCAACAAAATAACTCCCACTCACAGCTCTATAAAACATCTCATATATAATAATAATAATCCGGAACTTGTACAGCGCCTGGTTACACTAACCATTGTGTCCCCGCGCTAGTCATTGGCCCCAGCATCCCACAGTTACAGGCTCCACAAGCCCACTCAGTGGAACTAGTCCCTAGTAAATAGATACGTTTTTAATTCTTTACGGAAAACCACCTCAGAGGTTTCCACTCGAAGCAAAAGGGGTAGGGTATTCCACTGACGGGCAGCCAAAAAATGGAAGGATCTTCCTCTCATTCTGGCCCTTCTGATTTTGGGAATCTGCATCATGCCAGCTCCCTGCGAACGCAGCAGCCGAGTAGGGGTGTATGATGTAAGCAAATTGCGTGGGAAGCAAGGGCCTTTCCCCGGCACAATCCTATGGCTGACGCAAAGAGCTTTAAACAGGATACGCTCCATAATGGGCAACCAGTGAAGCGATTCCAGGGCTTTTTTTGAGGCGGATCTCTTGGGTAGCATCAACACCAAGCGGGCGGCAGCATTCTGAATACGCTGTAGTCTCTGAAGACACTTCACATTAGCTCCCAAATAGAGGACATTCCCATAGTCTAGCCTGGAGGTAAGCAAGGCATGGACCAGGGCATTCCTAGCTGTCACCGGGATCAGATCAAGTGTCTTTCTCAGACTACGCAGAATGCCAAAGCAGGTTCCGGCCACGCGTTTGGTGTGATAATCATAGGAGAGTTTAGAATCAATCCAGATTCCGAGATTTTTAACTTGTTCCTTGGGTACAGGTAGAGGACCCAATGATTGGGGCCACCAGGCCGATGTCCAGACAGACGGAGACTTGCCCACAATCAACACCTCCATTTTGTCGCCGTTCAGTCTGAGACAGTTATCAGCCATCCATCCCACCAGGTCTTGGAGACAGGACGCAAACTTACTGGCTGCATGCTCAGCTGGCTGTGTCAAAGCTACAACCAGCTGCGTATCATCTGCACACGTCACCATTTCCACTCCATATTGCTTAGTTATTAGCGCCACAGGCGCCACATAAAGATTGAAAAGGGTAGGGCTCAGGCTGGAACCCTGTGGAACGACCTTGATTCAGGTTAAAAGCCTTAGACCTGTAGGGCCCTTGCTCAACACAAAAATTGCCCTTGTGGAGAAAAGAGTCCAGCCAGTCCCATGCCTTCCCTACCACTCCACCCTTCCTCAGACACTGCAGCAAGGTGTGATGCGCCACACTGAGATAAAGAAGAATCAGTGGCGCGGTCTGACCCTCATCCACATGTCTCCGCAAGGCCTCTGTGGAGAAGAGCAAGGCAGACTCCGTAGAGTGACAGTCGCGAAAACCCGCCTGAGAAGAATGAAAGAGCATATGAGCTTCAATATGAGCTGTAATTTGCTGATTAACCTTTAGGCTATTTTAGCAAAGTAGGGAAGGAGTGATATGGGCCGCAAATTGCTCAGTTGGTCCATACTAATCTGTGGCTTTTTCTTAAGTGGAAGAACCACTGCTTTTTTCCAGGTTATCGGCACCTTGCCAGATCCAAATGACAGCTCTAGCAGGTGATGAATATAAGGGGCTAACGCCTCAATATTTCCTCTCCGGATTTTAGCCTCACTACCGGAACAAGCCCTAGCCTCCTTTGGGAAGGTAGCATAAATATCCTTCACTTTATTGGAGAAAAATTCAGCTATCTGATTACAGGATTCAGCAGAGCCAGCCTCCGGATCCCCAAAAGAGGCCATTGAGGATAACTCTTTGTATATCACGAACAGTTCCTTAACGGAACAGTCCGCCTCGCCAATCCGCTCAGTGTAGTAGGCAGAGCGGATTTCCCTTATCAAGGCATGGTACCTCCTAAGGCTAGATTTATATGCCTTCTCAGGGGCTGGCAGGTAACCATTTCTCCAGTTTCTTTCAAGACGCTTACATACAGTCTTAGCCTATCTTAATTCAGCATTAAACTATGCGGCGGATTTAGTTCGCCGCATGGGACTCGTGCTGGACCAAGGATCCGTCTTTTCCAGAGCAAGCTGGATACGATGGTCCAGGGCTTCACAAGCACCATCAATCACTGAACCTAATCCTTCTGGAGGCCCACCCTGCGCCAGGGTGGAGTAGAAGTTTTCTGGGGAGAACTCAGAACATTTTCTCTGCCTTTTATTAGTACCTCCCGATTTCCCCGAGGTATTTCCCGTGGTATAGTTAATTTGGAAAGGTACCAGAAAATGGTCCGCCCAAACCATCGGCAAAGGAGGATCAATTTTAGGGGCTTCCCAGGTACAGAAGATAGGGTCCAGAAGATGTCCTAAACGGTGTGTGGGAAGCTCAGATTTTAATACTAATTGCAGAGTTAATAAATCCTGTCGAAGCTCTTGGGCCAGAGCATTAGAGGCATTCTCGAAGTGTAGATTAAGATGCCCTAACAGAATGAATTTCTCATATCGCATAGCGAGGGCCAATAAGTTATGTATGAGGCTCGCAGAAAATTGAGTGCTGCCACCCGGCGTTCTGTAAACTAGAAGACCCTTAATTATATAGTTATTCGACACTGTCAGATATAGTCACTGGCTCCAAAGTATATTTAATATTGCCCTTATGGATCACAGCGATCCCTCCCCCCCTCCCGCAAGGTCTATCCAACCTGCAAATCCCATATCCAGGGGGCAGAGCATCCAATATTTTAGGGGTCAAATCCTCATCCAGCCAAGTTTCCGTTATAAACAGAATATCCAAATGACTATCAACCAGAAGGTCTCGTGTTTCCACACTATGCTTCTTAAGAGACCTACTATTGATAAGAGCACATCTGAGCGCCTTGTCAATCCCTCCTGTCCGTACAAGAGGATTAGTAGATAACCCACAGTGTCTACAATCCTTAGTGCAGCCTCCCCCATTAGGGTCCATACTATGTCTACATTTAACCATCATGCCAGTGGGGAGAGCCCACAGCTCCTGCCGTGAGTAGGTAAGGCCTACCCGAACTCCTCCAGGGGTCCTGGCTCCGAGCCCCGTCCGGCCGCGGACAGGCACAGACGGTCTTGCAGTTGGCGCGCCTTCGGCGTGCCAGTGGCGAGCCCGCTGTGCGTGTCCGCTGCGCGGTCGCTGGGCCATGTGGAATTTAAGCAGGATTCTCCCCTGCAACTAGAACTCTAACCCTCAAAATCGGAAGTGCCTGACTCTACCTACCACGCCCTCCGCGCAATGGTACTAGCTACCGCGTCGGACCAGGGCGGGTAGGACAGGTCACCGAGATCAGGCGTACGTTCCTTCCAGGTAAGGCTAAAGCGCCCAGTAAGAGCGTGTGCAGCGGCAAGTATTCCCCTTCAACTGTCAGAGTGTCCCCTTCACGTCTAAAACATAAAGAGCACAATCACTAAAATTGCATCCAAGTAAAAGCAATGTAAAGTGGGATCACCTTGGGACAACAAACGAGTTCAGGAGGAAGCTGCCACCAACCCCCTTTGCTCGCAGCGCCGCCGCCGGTCCAAGCGAAATTTAAGCAGAATTGTCCCCTGCACCTAGAACGCTAACCCTCAAAACCGGAAGTACCTGACTCTACCTACCAAGCCCTCCGCGCAACGGTACTAGCTACCGCGTCTGAACAGGGCGAGTGGGACAGGTCACCGAGATCAGACGTACGTTCCTTCCAGGTAAGGCTAAAGCGCCCAGTAAGCGCGTGTGCAGCGGCAAGTATTCCCCTTCAACTGTCAGAGTGTCCCCTTCACGTCTAAAACATAAAGTGCCCAATCACTAAAATTGCATCCGAGTAAAAGCAATGTAAAGTGGGATCACCTTGGGCCAACAAACGAGTTCAGGAGGAAGCTGCCACCAACCCCCTTTTCTTATACATACACATACCCACACACAACCACTCAAAACTCATTCAAACACCCATACAAGTACTCAAACAGCCACTCACTCATCCATAGAACTACTCACCCTCTCACTCACTCAAACTGCTACTCGCATAACCACTCAGTCAGCCATACAGTTACTCATACAAGCAGTCAATTACCCATACAGCCACTCACACAACCACACACTTACCCATACATCCTCTTAACCCAGCCACTTACTCACCTATACAAGCATTCACACACTCACTCACACAGCCATAGAACCACTTACATACCCATTCACACATCTATTCAAGCATAATCATATCTGCAAACTCACCTATACAGGCATTCACATAGACAGTCACTCTCCAATACAGCCATTCACACACCAACTTACTCAACCAATCACCAATTCAAACAGCCAGTCACTCACTTATAAAGCCACTCACACATGTAGTCACTCACTCACCCATACAGCCACTTACACACAGTCACTCACTCATATTATTAGTCAGGTATCCACTCACTCGACCATACAGTCACTCACTCACACACTGACTCACCCACCCATATGGTCATTCGCCCATACAGCCACTGACACACTAACTCACTCATCAATACAGCCACTCACACAGCCACTTACATAATATATGTTAGCAGTAGTATCACTCATCAGGTAACCATAAGTGCTGAATTTCTCTTATTTTGTATGAGTGACATACAAGCCTAACTATAATGTACCTCTAACTTTTGTTATTTTATCTGAAACTAGATTCATATAAATATTGTTAATAAAAAGCTGATTTTGATTTGCCAATAAGTTTGGCGTAGTTTGACAAATGTTCACGACATTTCCAAAACTGATACGCTACTCACTTCAGCTGCTGTGTTGAAAGTTTTGGGGTGATCCATCAAGAGTGGGCTGAGAAAAAATGGGGGTCCCTTAATGTTTTTTCTCCATGTTAATTTCTATAGCAAACTTCAGACACAGCTACAGCCCAAACTGCTGAATGGAATGATACCACATTTTGCAGAAAGGTAGCTCTTTGTTCAGAAAGCACTATTTTTGTTGAATGGTGGAAATCCGTTCAGTAGATCCTGATAAATTGAAAGATTTCTCAGATATTGCGGCCTCTGAGGTTCCGTGAACACTTCCAATCTCGTGCCTGAGATCTGATTGGCTGCCAACACTTCAAACCAAGTGTTGCCAGCCAACTAGTGACTCAGTTCATTCGAGTTACAAGAGAAAGCATTAAAAAAGAAAAGGGGGCATGGTAGTAACCCCCACCCCCTGGTCTTTTTGGGGGATCACACAAGGACCCCCATAAGGTTAAAAAAGTATTATTAAATAATGATTAGGCAGGATTCGCGGTGGATCCACGAATCCCACTGAAAATTTGAAAAAAACAAAGCTCAGAATCCCATGCTTTGTTTAATTAGGCCCCGGACGGGCGAGGACCCAGTGGCAATTTGATTTGATAATGCAGGGAGTGAAAGGGCCACCTCAGCCCAGGAGACCATCACCTCCCCGTGGCTATATACATATTAAAATGTGTGGGGGCTCCAGCCCTCCCAGGCAGTTCGGGGAACTGCCACCTCCCCATGGCTAATATACTGAAGTACGTGGGCAACACAGCCTACCTGCAGCCCCAGGGACAGCCATCTCCCTGGGGCACAAATGAAGTCCATTGTGGACCACCAGCCCCGGCGACCAACCCCTCTCTGGGGCTGCAGTGTAGATGGGTTTAGGGCCCCCCTCCAGGAGCCCTTAATAGCTCCCACCCAGGGCTGGCTCCAGCAATGTCCCAGGGTGCCCAACTCCAGGGAAATTGCAGTTTGCTATGGCTTGGCGGAAGCACTGTACCCGCCAAGCCTTTTCAAACTCTGTTCTGCTTCATGGAAGCAAGTGCATGAAAAATGCTCTTGCTTCCTAGACTAATACCAGAAAATTGGGATGGCTCTAATCAGTAAGGCTGAGCACAACATAACCTCATAACAACAACAATCGCCAATACTGATGGTTATTCAAAAAATTTAATTATTCAAAAATGTAGACTATATACACATCTGAAAGCTCATTAGTCGCTTTTATTTCCATTTTTCAATTGTCATATACACAAAATATTTTTTAGTGCATAGTCAAAAACACACAACCTCAACAAACAAATTACATAAAATTGATTTGGGGGACAAGGAAAATCACAAATGTTAAAACACTCAATCAAGCATGCAACCCTCATTCCACATAGTTACTATATTCAAACACCAAATTCCATGCACACAACAACGATAGGAATGAACCTGTGGGGGAGCACACGGTCTGCCAAACTAGTCTAAACAATATTTCCTATATAATAATAATAGATATCTTGTCAATATCCAAAATCCAACCACTAATTCTCTTTTAAATTTACATAGTGTAGTAAAGACCAGTATTTTCACAAAGAAGGAAAGAGAAAGTTATATTTGGCAGCACCGACAGTCTACGCGTTTCGAATCCGAGTAGTCATTGGGATTCTCATCAGGACCATAGGGATCTGAAAAATTAAAAGGAATACAATTGGGATCCAGTACTTCAAAGGGAATAATAGAGAACCAAGTGGCTACCACTATTCTCTAACACCAGCTTACCAATCTGGAGTACACCCAGAGGAGGAGTCTTTTGTGTTTTCAAACCCCCAACGAGTTCTGTGAATGCGAGGGGAAAGGCAACAAAAGAAAAGAGAGAAAAAGAAAGAAAAATTGTATATGGTACAGTTCGTCAATATAAAACATTCCTCAGTAAACTAGCTCAAAGTCTTACCTCAAACCACCTTGGTGAATTTGTGATGACCACGTAGATTTAAAATTAGCTGGGTCACCATCTAGTAAACAAAACATAACATCACCGCAAGGTTTTTAGATCGGGTACTTCAATCCATCCCCTAACATACCAGTCCCATGTTTGAAAAATCGGGCCATAACAACGCTTACCTCCTTTCGCCCACCGGCGAGGAGTTCTAAAGGTAAGCCATCTGAAGCATTTGATTCAAATGCGAGTCACGGTCTCTAATGAAAAGGAACAATCAACAAAAGCGCACACTGTTACCGCCTCGCCCTGTTTAAACATACACCATCACCTTCGTATTAGAGCCCAGGATGTCTCCTTACCAGGTAAAATGAATTACAGGCTCGAAACCGGAGCTCGTATCCGCGTTAGCTGCAATCAAACCAGGAAGCCGGGGCGCCCAGAAATGACGTGATGTTCGCCGCAATGACCTGGATGGGTTATGTAGTACCGGTTCTGTATTAGCACGCCTGCGCCCTGGAGACCTTCTTCGAATGACGTCTTGATCGATTGTTTAGACTAGTTTGGCTACCCCACAGGTTCATTCTTATCGTTGTGGTGTGTATGGAATTTGGTGTTTGAATGTAGTAAGTATGTGGAATGAGGGTTGCATGTTTGATTGAGTGTTTTAACATTTGTGATTTTCTTTGTCCCCCAAATCAATTTTATGTAATTTGTTTGTTGAGGTTGTGTGTTTTTGACTATGCACTAAAAAATATTTTGTGTATATGACAATTGAAAAATTGAAATAAAAGCGACTAATGAACTGGCTTCCTAGAAGCAGAGCAGAATTGCTTTTGGGAAGAGGAATCTGCATGTTAGCAACTCCCTCTGCCCAAAAGCAATGTTGGCTCCTGCAGGGAGTGGGAAGCCAGCAGGGACCGCGGGGGCTTTGAGACTCTCCTTGCAGTTCTGAACAAGATGTCATGCCCTGGGGAATGGGGTACCCGGGGCACCATCAACCTGCGGAGGAGGGACGTATTATTAAAAACTATACTTGAAGGCCTGGTCCCGGGGGATGGGGGTCTAAATTAGCACAGAGAAGGGGGGCATTAACCAATATATATATGTATATATATTCACTGAAAAAACCATAGGTTTCACACCAGTTATAGTTAGCTGGAAGTTTTACTCGCATAAAACCATTGAAATTCCCACGTTATAGTTAGTTGGACTCACTATAACTTGCACGTGCAATGCACTGCTGATGACGTCACATATTACATCACTCATGACATGGTCAGTGACATCACTCATGACATCACTGATGACACCATCCAGTGAGTGTGTGTCTTTCTGAAAAATAAATATTAGTGAGTAATGTTTAAATATTTAAATATGTGTATTAATGTTTCACTTTGTGTATAAGTGGCTACATGGCTTGGTGAGTAGCTACATGTGTAGGTATATGGGTTATTAGATGTTTTTCTTAGTATCAGTATGAGTGTCTGTATGGTTTGGTGGGGGTGTTACTTAGCACATAGATGCATGAATGACTGACTCTCTGTTTGTATGTGTTTTGAATACAGCATATGTGCAGGGCTGTATGGGTGGATGAGTGTGTATATGTGTATGTTAGTGAGTAAATGACTGTCTCACTAGTGTCTTTATCAGTAACTACATATGTTTTAATCTAGTATATGTGAATATTGATGTATATAAGTGAGTATATGTGAGAGTAAGAGATTGTAAGAGTTCCTGTTTAAATAAGTATGTGTTTCTATAAGTGATTGTTTAAGAGAATAAATATGTGTAAATTTCCTTAGAAGTAAAATGATAGTGTGTGTATAGCTCTATATGCAAATAAATGGATGTTCAATAGTTTATTTGCATGTGTGAGTATGTGTGTGAGTAACTTTTGGATGACTGTTGGTGTGTAACAGGATGTATAGGTGTATCACTACATATGATGAGTGAGTATATGTATGAGTGAGTATATAGAACTGTTGGTGAATGAGTGGATGTGTATATAGATGGTGGAATTACTGAATTGGTTGTTGTAACTGTTATGGGTATCTCAATTTTTTTGAAAATTTTAGTTTCTATTTTTGAATATGTGTTTCAAAGGTTACATTACAGTGAAAGTAGGTCTGTCACTCTGTCACAAGGATGGTGTCATCAGTGATGTCATGAGTGATGTCACTGACCATGTCATGAGTGATGTAATATGTGACGTCATCAGCAGTGCATTGCACGCGCAAGTTATAGTGAGTCCAACTAACTATAACGTGGGAATTTCAATGGTTTTATGCGAGTAAAACTTCCAGCTAACTATAACTGGTGTGAAACCTATGTTTTTTTCAGTGAATTTAATAGGTTTTTTAAATGCTAATTCCTAACTATAACTGGTGTAAAACCTATGGTTTTTTTCAGTGAATTTCAATGGTTTTTTAATAGCAAATCTCTATAGGTATAAAAAGTAAAAAATGTTATAACGAATTTTATATTGTATAATTATGTACATTTTTTATATTTTTTTGCCCCGGGGCGCTCCCGGGGCGCGTACTGGTGAACGCACGGGTGAGCTCAATGTTACGGCGCGCCCCGGGGCGCGCACCTGGGAGCGTCCCGTTAGCGCTATTCCCACGAATGAAAACAACATCGTGATTTATCGCGTAGCCGCGTGATGCGTCATATGACGCACTGCGTAAGCGCACCCGGAAGCACGCAAGCGCATACAATCGCGCAACGTCCTGAAGCGCTTACGCTACGCACCCCCGGGCGCGCCCCGGGGCGCGTAGCGTACGCGCGTCGGGTCATGTGATCTGAAAATAACACTTTTCATTGGTGCAGATCAGTTTTGGTTTCCAAATGATTAAAGCCCGGATCATGTGACTTGAAAATAACACTTTTCATTGGTCCAGAACAGTTTTGTTTTCCGAATGATGAAAGACCCCACCTTTTTTCCTTATTCTGACTTTGTCCTTTGACTGAGGAAGACCTGTTTGAACAACTTAGAGAAATATTTTGTACTTTAAAATGGCTACAGTAGCAGCAGCAGCTGGAGCATCTGCACCACCACCACAACCACCACCACCAAGACGACCACCACAACAATACATTGGTGGTCAAGAAGAGGAGGAGGAGGAAGAGGAAGAGGAGCAGGGGAGAAGATGGCTGCAAGAAGACAATACCCCATACCAGCCAAGGCCACACATTGTATGGGAGTTTTTTTCTATCCCAGAGGGCAAGAAAAAAGTCAATGCGGCCAAGGTGACTTGCCTAATCTGTGGAATGGAACTTTCTAGGGGGAACCCTAACAAGAAATATTCTTTTGGTAATAATACCATGATTAGACACATGATGCGCAAGCATCCGAACAACTATTCTAATGCAGAGATGAGGGAACTGGCCAGAAGCCTCCCCCAATCTTCATGGACCACCTCCAAAAGAAAGCAACCCACTCAATCGGGACCAGAGACAACGGAGACGATGCCTTGCATTCAACCACGATTTGCGGATTTCCGAATTACATGTATATATTGTGGTAAGCTCATCTCCTATGGTGAAAAGAACGTAAAGCTCGTCGTCCTTGCTGGTGACAACGACAATTGCCCCAAAAAACCCTAATTTTTTCCGTTTTTAGTTTTTTGCTCCAGTTGAGCCATTTTCAATTTGCTTTTTTTTGTTTCTCCCCATAAAAAATACTAAAAAAATATAAAACTGTTCAGAAAAGCAAAAAAAAGTACAAAATGTTCAAAAAAACATTAAAAAAAATATAAAACAACAAAAAGAAGAAAAAAACAGTTCTTTTTAGAACTACCTCTAATTTATAAAAATAAACATATATTTTTAAAGAATCTCTGTCAATTTTTTTTCCTCAGGGTACGCGCACCGGGGCGCGCACCAAAAAAAATAAAAAAAAATAATGAAGGAGTTGGCATGAGGTAAGAACACAAAGAGAGTAATGTTAAGAGAAAGAGAGCTAGAGGGAGAAACACAGAGGGATTGTTTATTACATAGTAAAAAACAGAGAAGATGTAATAGGGTGAAAGTGAGAAAAGTAAAATGAATAAGGGAGCGAAAGAAGGGAAGAGAAAGGAAGAAGACTAAAGTAGAGGTACTGGTAGAATGTGAGTGGATGTTGAAAGTAAAAGGAAGGACAGTAAAGAATGGGCAATGAGGGGTAGTGACGGAACTGGAATAAATGAACAACAGTGAGGGAGGGTGAGAAAAGAGCAGTGCGTGTAAGTAAAGAGGGGTGAAAGAGGGTGGATAAAAGTGAATAAGGGTAAGACATGGGGAGTGACAAAGAGAAAGGACAGAGAGAGTAAAGGAAACAGTGCCTGAATGGGTCTGAGTGAAACAGAAAAAAAGGTAAGTAATGCAGTGTGTGTGACTTATAGGGAGTCACTGGGTGTAGGTCGGGGTGTGGGTGTGTAAGGTGTGTCTGTGGGTGTGGGTGTGTGGGGTGTTTCGGTGTGGGTGGAGGTGAGGGTGTGTGAGATATGTGTGAGGGGTGTGTGGGTGTGGGGGGTATGTGTGTGGGATGTATGTTTGTGTATGGAATGTGTGTGTGTGTGTGAGGAGTGTGTGTGGGGGGGGTGTGTATGAGGTATGTGTGTGGTGTGTGTGTGGGCTGTATGTCAGAGGTGTGTGTATGTGTTGGGAGGGGGATGAGGTGTGTGTGTAGGTGTGAAGTAAATAATTAAGAAAAAGAGGGAGGGAGCAAAGGAAGGGAACAGAGGGTAAGTGAACTAAAGAATGGGGACTGAAAGAAGTTGAATGTGAGAGGGGAAATAGGGAAAGGTGAGTAAACATGGAGAATAAGAATCAGTGAATGAAGCAGAGTAAGGAAACAGGAGTGAGGTTGCTTGAGAAATTATTAGTGAGGTTAAAACAAAGGGTGATGACAAACTAAATTTTTTTAGTCACACTTACCATATAATAAATGTAACTTTTATTACATTTTTTACTACACTTTGTATCTGTGAAAGAGAGAAGAAAAAATAAGTTATAATTAGTAAAATATCTATTTTAAAATAAAAGATACAAATGAAGAGGTTAAAAATCATAACAGTGAGAAAAAGAAATAGAAGGAGAGCAAATTACTAAGAGTAAGGCATATAGATTCACTGACAGAGAGGAAGAGAAGAAGTGAGAAATGAACTGAAGGTAAGAAAGATACTAAAAGAATGTGAGTTAGCAAAACTAAATCAGGAAACATGAGTAAGTAAAAAGATAATGACTGAGAGGGAAAGGAGTCTAATTAAGGATGAATTTAGAAGAATGAAGAATGGAAGATAACTGAGAGTAAGTGAAGAACAGTCATAGAGTGAAGGGATGAAGGGAGAGAGGATAATATAGAAGGATTGAGTGAAAAGGAGTGAGGAAGTTAGTAGACAGACAGACTAAGAGAAAAACTGAGTGGAGTACAATGAGTGAGGAAAGGAAATGAGTAAGGGAGCAAAAAAAGGAAAGTGAGGAGAAGAGGACTAAAACAGTGGTACTGAGAGAAAATGATTCGGTGATAAAAGTAAAGAGAAGGACACTGAAAGATAGGAATTGAGGGATAGTAATGGAACCAGAGTAAAAGAAATGGGATGAAGAACGATGAGAGAGGAGCAGTGAAGTTGTTGTAAGAGAAATGATAGAAGGTAGATAAACACAACTGAACATAACACAAGGAGAGTGAGGGACTGAGGACATAGAGGTAGTGAATGGAAAATAGACAGAAGAGGTCAAAAGAAAGGAGCAAACAAAGATAAGCGAGGGAGAGTCGGTGATTTATAGTGATAAGAGTGCGACAATACTGCTGAGTGAGTAAAGAGGAATTACTAAAGGAGCAAAGGAGTAAAATACGGAAAAGGGAAGTAAAGCAGAGAGACTGAAAGCTGAAAAGTTATGCAAGGGAGAGAGGGGATGCAGACAGTTGAAATAAGAATGAGGGGTTGTGAAAGAGGTGAAGTAAAGGAACAGGGGTTACAGTTGTATGTGCTGCTGAACAGAGGGGTCATTTCATTGATGGAGACCTGTGTGTGCAAAACGAAATTCGTTTTGCTATTTTTATTACAAAGTGCACGCAGGTCCCCATCAACGAAATGAGCTCACACCAAGCAGAAATCCTCCCCCTGCTCGGCAGCACACACAACTGCCCGGTAGCCAGTCCGGCCCTGGGAACAGGGGTTACAGAGAGTGAGATAAAGACATTGTAAGTGACTAAAAAGAGCTGAAACAGGATGGAAAAAGGAAAGTAAGTGTCAGAGAATGGGAATACAATTTAATTTACACAATCCAAAGTATAAAATAACTTCTACAACATGTTACATAGTTTATTTTTGCTGTTCTCAGAATATATTGAATTTCACTTAAAACAGTGACTTCAAATTATTCATCATATGACTGCGGGAAAAAAAAACACAATCTAAAAGATTGTGTTTTAAAAAAAAACTTAGATACTGACAAATGAAAATGTACACTAATATTTGATTCACTTACTTTTCCTTTAGGCCAAATAGTATATCATGAAGGTCCTTTTCTCGTAGGAAAGTACTCTGCTGTTCACTAAAAAATCCATTTCATCGACTTTCTAGAAGAAAATCTCCAAGAACATCTGAAATATTTTCAATATTTTCTTATACTCCTTTTTTTCAGTCATGACTCTTTACTCATTTCTTTACTTTTCCTTTTGGCCAAATAGGGTCAGATGTATGAGTATATTTTCAAATTAATTCTAAGAAACTCTGAAATTACCGTTTTTCCGACGTTCTGAAAGAAAGGCTCATACAACATTTTCACAATATTTAAGTATTTGTCAAACCATCATTTTGTATAATACTGATATCACTTACTATGAGATCCACTTACAGTACCTATATGACAAGTCAATTTTTTATATTACCTGGATCACTTTTACTCAGAATATATTTTTAAACTGCAAAATAACCTTTATTAACTGGTCCCGTCTTCATAGGCCAATTACCTTTACTTAAATTTTGGTTCTAAAAACACTAGGTATGAATTTTTTAAGTCAAAAGGCAAACGTTGTTTGAAAGTCAAATGAGTGTCATTACACTGGGTCCAACCTTTACGACTTTTTAAATAGCATGTGTAATGCCCTGATGTTGTTGAAGGACCTTCATGATAAATAATTGCTACAGTTGCAAACGTTCTTCCTGAAATTGATAACTGAGAAGCCACAACATTTCTAATAGAAGTTGACAATTTACTTCCATCAGGTCTACATCGTTGGAACATTAAAATCACATATTTGCCATAAGTTTGTAAAAATAATGTGGACAGCATTGCAGACTTACATTGGGTACACACCATATTGTGATCAGCTGCTTTAACTAGATTATTAAAAGGCACTGATTTGCAGTCTGGTAAAGTCAAATATATAAATCTTTCAGTGTCTATTCTAGTACTACTTGATAAACTACAGTTGTCGCAGTCATGCTGCCATTGATAAGAAAGGCTAAAAAGATGTTTTATATCTACACCTTCATCTTCCAAAACATCAAACATATACATTAACAATTCCTGACAATCCTGCTGAATAATCTGTGAAAATTGATTTTGACCAGAACATATGTCTAGAAGATTTCTAATTTCTGAAACACTTTCTATTTTTGCTCTATCACTGCTACATTTCTCAAACACGGAATTCAATAAACAGCAGAATGTTTGATCCCGATTTTCAACAATCTATTCTTGTAAATTTTGAAGAAAAAAAACAACATTAAGCACTACATTAGCATAGCAGTTGACACCAGAACTGTTTTCAAACTGAAATCCAACAACATCTTCAACAGAATCCTTTTTCTTTCTGCTTACAATTACAGTTTCATCTACTTTTTGTCTTTTTGCTACTACCTCACTGCAATTATTCTCGTTTCTTCTTTTTCGGCCTACCACACGTTTTTCAAACAGAGGATATTGAGGCAAATGTGGAGCATACTCTCTTCTTAACCTATTGTATTCTTTAACACAGTCTAGATCAGCACAAATCTTTGTTTCATCACACTCAATCAAGTACAATCCTGATAAAGTTCTGACTCGTGATAATGCCACATATGCCATACCCTCTTTAAACACAGAACTTCCAATGTTCACCAAAGCACTATCTACACTTAAACCTTGAGATTTATGAATTGTCACCGCATATGCCAAACAAACAGGAAACTGTTTTCGGCGAACATATAAGTCTTTCACAAGCAAAAACCTAGCTGAACAATGACAAATTTGTTCTATTTCGTCAATGCCATCAAATTTAATTTTTAAAATTTCAATTCCATCTCTATTTTTGTAATTCACAAAACCAAGAACATGACCCATTGCTCCATTTACCAGACCTCTTTCAACATTTAAATTCCTTCTCAAAATAATACGACAATTTAAACACACATTCAGAGTCTTTTCAAAACCAGCAGTTTTAGATATAGTCTTCTCTAATGAATCCAATTTTGATTTCAAATTTTCAGACAAAATAATTGTTGCTCCCATATGCTCTATTTTATCTATAGCTTCCAGTTTCACAATCTCTTCATTTTCTAACTTTAACATTTTGTTGTTGAACATGGAACATTCTTTCAGAGTAGGCATCAAACATATGCCAGATTTCTTCTCGTTAATTTTCTTAAAAATATTCTCTGGAAGAATGTTTTCATTTGGGTACAAATTTGAAATTAATCGTCCATGTAAAGCTTCTTTTCCATGCTGACTTATTTTTCCGATTCTTACATCTTGTAGAATATTTTTATAATCTTCATCCTTTGCTTGCCGCATATTTTGGTGTAGTTCTGCATATTTGAAATTTAACCATATATTAACGTTTCTAATGCTTCCTAGGTACTTCCTGGTATCTTCATGCGTGACCATTTTAAACACTGGTTGTCCTTTCACTGGAGTCAACTGCAGTAGATCTCCAAAAACAATAATGTGTTTTCCTTCGACTAACACATCATACTCTGTTCTAAGAATTTCTTGCATTCTCAAATGCACAAAAGCAAGCATTAGATTTGTGACCATGCTTACTTCATCAATGATAAGAAGTTTCATTTTCTTCAGGACTCTGGAAACTTCGGAACACGCATCTCCAGATAGCTTGTGGTATTGCAATTTGTTATCATGCTCCACTGGCAGCATCAGTAAACGATGTAATGTAATCCCTTTAATATTACATGCTGCCAGCCCAGTTGGAGCGGTAACAACACAAGACAGCGGTGATTCAGTCCTTTTCTGCAGATAAGTTGCAATTGCTTTAATCAGAAAACTTTTTCCAGTTCCCGCTTCTCCACTCACGTACAGTTGGACAGGCTTAAATGATGTACATGAGCACTCTTTCTTCTCATGACTGAATCCATGTTCAACCTGTTCTGTGACTTTGTCATATATCTGTTTCTGCTCAAGGTTTAATTGTTTCACCAAATCTTCTAAATTAATTACATCCTCTTGAGCTTGCTCCATAGCACTTTCCACCTCATCCATGGCAGTGGCAGCTTCATTTTGGATGATTGGTCCTCCTAGTGGATCTTGACTCAATGAAGCAGAACTCTGACTGTCTTGAGAACTGTCTCTCGCAATCTCTGCAGCAATTGTTGATTCTTGCTCTATTTCTTCATTCAACATATGCGGATCATTTGGAAAAACAGGACATTCTATGGTATCCTTCATTGCATTAAAGGAGTCTTCATAACAGAGAAAATCTCAAAGAAGTTCCTCTTCTTCACGCCATGGTTTAAAGAGTTGCAAAAGAGCCAAATAATAAAATTCTCTTTTATCTGGATAATCACAACTCAATTTTCGATGATTAATCAAATGACCTTTTTTCTGTTTCACTAGACATCCTTCACATCCAATGACAGCATATATTCCATTATTGATATCTTCTCTGATGTTCCTCTTATGAATATATCTTTGCAGAACTTCATAGAGACAAGCGTTCTCAAGGTGAGGACTTCTATTTGGATAGTATGTATCCAACATGTTTTTCTTCAAAATATCTGTACTTTCTGGTTCTTTCCCTGCCAAATACTCTATCTCTTGTACAGATTTCAAAACTCGATTTCGTGTTGCAGCAAGACCTAGACTCACCCAAACGATGGTTCTAGATTTGGCATGGAGACTTGCTGATGACAATCAATCAGAACATTCATACGCTCCAATTTCTCGATGCAACAACATCTTCAGACTGTAACTGTATAATTTCTTGCTTAGGCTCTTTTCATGTGAAATGTCCTCCCACATTTCCTTCAGTTCTGTCTTTTCTTTTTTTGTGATGTAAGACGTCACATATCGAGCCACAGCAATAGAGTTGTCAGCAACGAATTGAATATCCATGTTAGCATTCCACATGGACAAAATCACTGGGTTGTAGTCGTTGATGTACTTGAACTCTTCGTCTCTTTTTAAATTGTATGTATTCTTTGGTGATTTCCTCGTCACAGTATGTCGCAGAGAAGACATCAAATTATTAACTCTTCCTTTAGAAATCACTGGTCGTGGAAAGCCGAAACGAGATTTTGTGTAGAACTTGTCCTTGTTTCTGAATTTTTGACGACAGTACTTTCCACAACGATGGGATTGAAAGCGTAAAACTTGTTGCCTTAAACTGTTTTCTTCCGTAGTTTTCGGAACAGCACATGTTGAATACTCTTCAATGAAGCTCATCACTGTCTCATCTGAATCTGTTCCAAATTTGGGTGCATCTTTAATCCATAACAACATATGTATGTGAGGAGCACCTCTCGCTTGATACTCCTTTCTCCAAAAGAAATCCAAAACCTCTCCCAGGGGAAGATTTTTTTTGTTGGTAATAAAGACATCATAGCTTCAAATCTATGATTGAAATATCTGCATACATTCACTGGATCCAAAGAACACAGTTCTCCAGGTGTTTTGAATTCTATAGTTTGTATATTTACATTTGCCTCTTGTAGAAATTGAAGTAAGTCGTCCCATGCATACTCGGCACAGCTAAGAGTGAGGAACCATGTAGGAGTTCCTAAGTTTCTTAGCATACATTTCAATTCCCCATGACGACGGTACCAATACTCGTTTGTACCACACTGACATGCCATGAGATTGATTAGATGAGATTCTAAAATATTATCTTGCAGATTCACTTTCTCCATAAAGTCCCTCGCCGAAACATTTTGCAGATGTGCTCCACTTTTCAGTATATGGTTTACTGCATAAGAAAGACCAGACAAGTCACTTTCATACAGTAGATGAAACAAATAGGGAATGCATTGACGAAATCTTGGATCTTCAGCATATAATCTTACAGTTCGATATTCTGATGCTGGAATTTGAAGTGGTCGATCGTCATATCGTCCACCTCGACCTGTTGGAAATAGCTGTGGAAAACAACGAGCTTCCAAACCTTCTTCCCATACACTAATGGGACTTCCTTTTGCTGCTTTCATTTGAAACAATTCAATTGCATTCCCCATTACTTCTTTGGAATGCAAAGGATGAACAGTATAATGTTCATATATTTCTTCACTTTTACAAACATCAACTTTTTCAATTTGCCCGCCTGAACAATCACTGTCTTCATCTGCAGCTGTTTCCTCTGCTGCAATACATACATCTTTGTAATACTCATTGTTTTTGACTAAATACAACGTTGCCTTTTTGACTTTCCTAACATCCACTAAATCTTGCCAGATTTTTTTACTCTTTGTCGGAACCCCATTAACTAAAATAACCAGAGGTTCCTCTTCTACTTTTTCTATCCAATTGTATAATTTCTTTTTTTGAAATCTAGAGGCAAATATACAACTCTTCCCTTTAATCCTCTCTGCAAATCGGTAGGAGGCAATTTCCCTATCTTAGGCTCCATGTGAACAATTGCCTGAAAAGGATGAACACATTGAATCAAAATACACTCATATGTATTTAAATCCATCAATTCACGGGGAATGTCTACCAACTCCAGATTATTATGAACAGCTCTAGCAGGCATTCTGTTTTGATTTAATTTATCATAACAAAATTTACAAATACGCTGATCAGAACTCAAATCAAAACAATTCTCCACCCACAAATAAGTAGCAAAATTCTTCCACTCATAATTATTCATCTTTTCACTTTTTACGTATAAATCAACTAATCTAGTTTGATGCTTATAATGACTTCGTCGACAACACACACAAGTAAAATTCGGCCTTTCACTTGATTTCACCTTAAACCTGGTAATTTCCTGCTCAAACTTTTCTATATTTGAAATCTGTACATTGGCTTCCACATTACCTTGAATTGCTGTGTCAATTTCTACACTGTCCTCTTTGTCACCAAAATAACAAATCTCAATTTCTTCACAAAGCTGCTTCACATCTAATTCAGTTCCATGCTCACAGGGAGTAATAGTAGAGGCAGGATAAGAATTTGGATACAGTCTACAAGAAGATCAAAGACGATTTAGAAAAAATTGAATGAGGAACGCTAGGAAAAAATAGGTACTCTATATTAAAATTAAAACTTACCGGGGCCAGCAAAGAAGCCCTCGCCTGACCAATCCTGGCCTTGAACAGCAGCAGCAGCCGATAACCCCTCCTCCTCGGTCCTCTTGCCCCTGGGGGGAGCTGATGTACAACATAAAAGAAAGAAAGACCCGAAAACATGGATGATTGTTGTCAACCAAATCAAACATTTCAAAAGAACAATAACAAAATATTTTGGCGAAATAGCAAATAGACAACTATTCCACAGGATATATTGACCTATCTCATGTGGTCTACTACGATGTTAGTATTGCTTGATTTGCGGACCGACGACTTGTAAAGTTATGTAACTCAATAAACAAACTACTAAAAAGGTTCACCTAGGACTGACAGGCAGCAGTCCGCAGCACGCGAAGTGACAGACAAACTCCATCGTGATTGCAGATCAGCGACAACACTAAAAAGTTTCCTACTACATTAACCAGTCATTAAAATACTCAAACTATCAATCCACCACCACTATTTCTTCTTATTGCCAGGTGTACAAAGGAAGGACTGCACTTGAGTCTGTAGGGGCAGATTTACAAGCCCCTTGCGGCTCTTTTGCTCCATTGTTGTGTGACTTTTGTGACGCAGCGGCAGAACAAAAGAGGCGCCATGGTGCAGCGTATATTAACAACGTGACGCGTATGTGAGATGTATCACGTTGTAAAGCCCTGCGCCATCAGGGGGCGTTCCGGCGCAAGGGAGGGCGTTCCTGCGCAGGAACGCATCCTAAAAGTGGCTGAGGGAAATCTACAAGATTTCAATCAGTCACTTTTAGGACAATGATGCGTCACTCAAACTCTGCGCCTGCTTGAAGCAGACATACGGCTTCACACAGGATTGGGGAGATAGGGCACCCCAGAGCACTGCTGGAGCTGCGCCACCGTTGCGACGCAACTCCAGCAATGCGCCGCCTTTACGGCACAGATGCGTAACGCTTCGGTGACGTTTTGGGCCCATGGTGCGCCACATTGTAAATACGGTGCACCATGGGTGGTGGTGGCGTGGCGCACAATTACTGGCGCATCCCTGCTACTTTGCAGGGATGCGCCGGTAATTGAAAATCTGACCCTTAGTGTCTAGCATTACGCAGTTCTTTAAACTACACTCATACATAATTTCTCAGGCCAATGAAATGAACACAAAATTGAAAACAAATAAGCATAGTAGCAACGCTACTGAGAAGGAGAGCAGTGCACCTGAAATGCACAGAAGATTTTGAAATATAATTTACCTACAATGTAATCGGCAGCATTATTGCTATTGGTAAAAAAGAATAATTTGCAATATAATAACACACAGAGCAGGAGAAAACAGAGTAGTGATGAAATAGCTAGCTACTACTTCTCACCAAGCCCGGGGATCTCGATGCCGAGCAGGTCGAGCAAGTCGCGTTCCCGGTCCAGGAGATCCGTCCAACGGTGGGTGGCCTGGTTGTAGGTGCGCCGGACCCGAGAGTGTTGAAACATGGCCCGGCACACCTTCTCCCACCGCTTCCGGCGCTCCCGGAGCCCGTAGCCGCTAGCGATCTTGCCACCTGCCATGATGGTCCTGGGGAGGCGGCGCTGGACATAAAACACTAGTGCGGCCACCTCCTCCGCGCTAAAGATCTCCCATGGCATCACTAGCTCCCCCCTCAAACACCCGCACGGGAGCCGGGCACGGGGTGCGGGACCCTTTCCCTTCTCGGGCTGCTTCCCGGCTCCCTTTACTATGGTCTGGGCAGAAAGGAAGGTAAATAATAAATAAGAAATAGAATAGGGAAGAAGAAAAGAAAAGAGTTTACAAAAGTAGTTTAAAATTAACCAAAAGTAGCAGAAAACACAAAAATATAGAGCTAGAAAAATAGAGGGATAGATAATAAGTGAAATAGATAAAAAAAAACTTCAAACAAGCAAAGGATGGCATAGATTGACAGAGGATACAGAAATAGCAATGAATGAAAAACAAGATGGCCGCGCCCGTTCACGACCGCGTGGGTAAGTTCGCGCGAGATTTCCCTCGCGATCACACGCGAACTTGTACAAGCGAGCCGCACACTTTGCGAGATTCCACATAGCGCCCAGAAACAGAAATACGTCACGCAAACAAGATGGCCGAGCCCATGTACGACCGCTAGGGTAACTTCGCAATGTTGCGCTACAAGCGGCTTGCGAAAACGCAAAAAATCACGCGAACTAACACGCCGCAAAAAAAGACAAATCGTATATTCGCACGAATTTGTGGCTTCCGAAATCGATCTCGCCCGAATTCGCGCCCAGCGAATCGCGTGAAATTGCAGAAAAACGATTTTTGCAAAACTGAAAGCATCAGCAGGTGCAAAAGTTCAATCTTATCATTAGTAACCATTCCTTCTAGTGCTTCCTGAGGGGCCCCTCCAGAGTTCAGTTGGCTACTTGCAACTATTCTATGACCCTGCTCTGACCCTCACAGCAGGCTCAGAGAATAGCTACAAGTATGCCACAAAGGTCCTGTTAAAAAAAATTACACTGCAACAGAAAGCAATTACAGAGAAGGAAGCAGGTGCCAGACTGGAAGTTCAAATTCAGTGACACATTAATCAATCAGCCCCTAATTCATTGATGTCAGTTGAGGCAGGGCAGGTGTGCTTTTCCCCCCATAATCTACAGTGATGAAACAGAGGGTGGCATGGGTGAGCCAGAGGGTGGCAGTGGTGAAACAGAGGGTGCTGTGATGAACCAGACATAGAAACAACATGGTCGCGACCGTTGCTACCCGACAAGTAAGTTCGCGTTTGCGAACTGGTAAAAAACCCTCGCGAAATGGCAGAAACACTTGCGAACACAAAAAAATCCGCAAAATTCGCGAGAGTTCGTGAATTTTGTGGATTGCGAATCTGTAAATACGCAATTTCGCGGATTGCGAATCCGCAGAATTCGCCCATACTTAGTAGACATTCCTTCTGAATTGATGGATTTAAATACCTATGAGTCTATTCTGATTCAATGTGTGCATCCTTTTCAGGCTATTGTTTGCATGGAACCTAAGACAGGGAAATTGCCTCCTTCAGATTTACAGAGAGGATTAGAGGGAAGAGTTGTTTATTTGCCTCTAGATGTTAAGAAAAATATTGATACAATTGGTGTAGAAAAAGTGGAAGAGGAACGTCTTGTTATTCTAGTTAATGGTGTTCCGACAAAGAGTAAGAAAATCTGGCAAGAATTAGTGGATGTTAGGAAAGTCAAAAAGGCAACGTTGTATTTGGTAAAAAACAATCACTACTACAAAAATGTAAATGTTGGAGAAGAGGAAACAACTGTAGAAGAGGACAGTGATTTCTCAGCTGGGCAAATTGAAAAAGTTGATGTCTCTAGAAGTGAAGAAATGTATGAACATTATAGTGTTCATCCTTTGCATTCCAAAGAAGTAATGGGGAATGCTATTGACTTGTTTCAAATGAAAGAAGCAAAAGGAATTCCCATTAGTGTACGGGAAGAAAGTTTGGAAGCTCGTTGTTTTCCTCAGTTATTTACAACAGATGAAGGTGGACGATATGACGACCGACCTGTTCAAATTCCTGCATCTGAATACCGGATTTTAAGACTATATGCAGAAGATCCAAGGTTTCGTCAATGCATTCCATATTTGTTTCATCTACTGTTTGAGAGTGACTTGTCTGGACTTTCTTATGCAGTGAACCATATACTGAAAAATGGAGTACATCTGCAAAATGTTTCGGCAAGGGACTTTATGGATAAAGTCAAACTGCAAGACAGTATTTTGGAATCTCACAAACAAAAAAAATCCTCCGCTTGGAGAGGTTTTGGATTTCTTTTGGAGAAAGGAGTATCAAGCAAGAGGGGCTCCTCACATACATATGTTGCTATGGATCAAAGATGCACCCAAATTTGGAACAGATTCGGATGACACAGTGATGAGTTTCATTGAACAGTATTCTACATGTGCTGTTCCGAAATGTACAGAAGAAAACAATTTAAGACATCAAGTTTTACGCTTTCAAACCCATCGTTGTGGAAAATACTGTCGTCGTTTTGGATTTCGTCAACCAGTAATATCTAAAGGAAGAGTGAACAATTTTATGTCTTCTCTGCGACATACTGTGACAAGAAAATCACCCAAAAATACATAAAACTTAAGAAGAAATGAAGAGTCCAAATACATAAATGTCTACAACCCAGTCATTTTGTCCATGTGGAATGCTAACATGGATATTCAATATGTTGCTGACAACTCTATTGCTGTGGCTCGATATGTGACGTCTTACATCACAAAATCAGAAAAGACTGAACTGAAGGAAATGTGGAAGGAAATTTCACATGAAAAGAGTCTAGGTAAGAAATTGTACAGTTACAGTCTGAAGATGTTGTCGCATCGAGACATTGGAGCATATGAATGTTCTGATCGGTTATCATCAGCAAGTCTATATGCCAAATCTAGAACAATCAATTGGGTGAGTCTAGGTCTTGCTGCAACACGAAACCGAGTTTTGAAATCTGTACAAGAAATTGAGTATTTGGCAGAGAAAGAACCAAACAGTACAGATATTTTGAAGAAAAACATGTTGGATACATACTATGCAAATAGAAGTAGTCATCTTGAGAACGTTTGTCTCTATGAATTTCTGCAAAGCTATACTTTTAAGAGGAACATCACAGAAGATATCAATAAAGGAGTATATGCTGTAATTGGATGTGAAGGATGTCTGGTGAAACAAAGAAAAGGCCATTTGATTAATCATCGAAAATTGAGTTGTGAATCTCCTGACAAGGGGGAATTTTACAATTTAGCTCTTTTGCAACTCTTTAAGCCATGGCGTACAAAAGAGGAACTACTTGGAGATTTTCTCAGTTATGAAGATTCTTTCAATGCAACCAAGGATACCATAGAATGTCCTGTTTTTTCAAATTATCTGCAAATGTTGAACGAGGAAATACAGCAAGAAGCAACAATTGCAGCAGAGATTGCTAGAGACAGTTCTCAAGACAGTCAGAGTTCTGCTTCAGAGTCAGTATCCACTAGGAGGACCAATTATCCAAAATGAAGCTGCCACTGCCATGGATGAAGTGGAAAGAGCCATGGAACAAGCTCAGGAGGATGTAGTTAACTTAGAAGATTTGGAAAAATAACTAAACGTTGAGCAGAAACAAATATATGACGAAGTCTCAGAACAGATTGAGCATGGTTAACCGCGTTTAAGTACATCTTAAACGAGTGCTCATGTACGTCTTTTATGCCTGTCCGACTGTACGTGAGTGGAGAAGCAGGAACTGGAAAATGTTTTCTGATTAAAACAATTGCAACTTATCTGCAGAAAAGAACTGAGTCTTCGTTATCTTGTGTTGTTACCGCTCCAACTGGGTTGGCAGCTCATAACATTAAAGGGATTACTTTACATCGTTTATTGATGCTGCCAGTAGAGCATGATAATAAATTACAATACCACAAGCTATCTGGAGAAGCTTGTTGTGAAGTTTCCAGAGTCCTGAGAAAATGAAACTTCTTATCATTGATGAGGTAAGCATGGTATCAAATGTAATGCTTGCTTTTGTGCATTTAAGAATGCAAGAAATTCTTAAAACAGAGTATGATGTGTTATTTGGAGGCAAACACATCATTGTTTTTGGAGATCTACTGCAGCTAACTCCAGTGAAAGGACAACCAGTGTTTAAAATGCTTACACATGAAGATACCAGGAAGTGCCTAGGAAGCATTGGAAATGTTAATATATGGTTAAATTTCAAATATGCAGAACTGCTTCAAAATATGCGACAGGCAAAGGATGAAGATTATAAAAATATTCTACAAGCTGTAAGAATTGGAAAAGTAAGTGAGCATGGCAAAGAAGCTTTACATGGACGATTAATTTCAAATTTGTTTCTAAACGAAAATATTCTCCCAGAGAATATTTTTAAGAAAATTGCTGAAAACAAATCTGTGATTTGCTTGATTCCAACTCTGCAAGAACGTTCAATCTTCAACACGAAATGTTAAAGTTAGAAAATCAAGAGATTGTGAAACTGGAAGCTATTGATAAAATAGAGCATGAAGGAGCAACTATTATTTTGTCAGAAAAGTTGAAATCAAAATTGGATTCTTTAGAGAAGACAATATCTAAAACTGCTGGTTTGGAAAAGACTCTGTATGCATGTTTAAATTGTTATATAATTATACAATGGAATTTACATGTGGAAAGAGGTTTAGGAAATGGAGCAATGGGTCATGTTGTTGATTTTGTGAATTACCGAAATAGAGATGGAATTGAATTTTTAAAAATTAAATTTGATGGAATTGAAGAAGTACAACAATTCAGTCGTTGTTCTGCTCGATTTTTGCTTGTGAAAGATTTATATGTCCGCCGAAAACAGTTTCCTGTTTCTTTGGCATATGCGGTGACTATTCATAAATCTCAAGGTTTAAGTGTAGATAGTGCTTTGGTGAATATTGGAAGTTCTGTGTTCAAGGAGGGTATGGCATATGTTGCTTTCTCTCAAGTCAGAACTTTATCTGGATTGTACTTGATTGATTTTGATGAGACAAAGATTAGTCCAGATCTAAATTATGTAAAAGAATATAATAGGTTAAGAAGAGAGTATTCTCCAAATTTACCTCAATATCCTCTATTTGAAAAGCATGTGGTAGGCCGAAAAAGAAGAAATGAGAAAAATTGTAGTGAAGTTGTAGCAAAAGGAAAAAAGTAGATGAACCAGTAATTGTAAGCAGAAAGAAAAAGGATTCAGTTAAAGATGTTGTTGGATTTCAGTTTGAAAACAGTTCTGGTGTCAACTGCTATGCTAATGTAGTGATTAATGTTGTTTTTCTTCTCCAAACTTTACAAGAACAGATTGTTGAAAATCGGGTTCAATGATTTTGATGTTTGTTGAATTCTGTGTTTGAGAAATGTAGCAGTGATAGAACAAAAATAGAAAGTGTTTCTGAAATTCGAAATGTTTTAGACATATGTTCTGGTCTAAATACATTTTCACAGAATATTCAGCAAGATTGTCAGGAATTTCTAATGTATATTCTTGTTGTATTGCAAGATGAAGGTATAGATGTAGAAAATCTTTTTGGCCTTTCTTATAAATGGCAGCATAACTGCGACAATTGTTCCTTTTCAAGTACTACTACAATAGACACTGAAAGATTTATATATTTGACTTTACCAGACTGCAAATCAGTGTCTTTTAATAATCTAGTTAGAGAAGCAAATCAAAACATGGTCTGTACTTAACGTAAATCTGCAATGCTATCAACATTATTTATACAAACATATGGACAGTATGTCATTTTAATGTTCCAACGATGTAGACCTGATGGAACTAAATTGACAACTTTAATTAAAAATGTTGTGGCTTCTCAATTATCAATTTCAGGAAGAACCTTTGTAACTGCAGCAATTATTTCCCATGATAGTCCTTCGACAACATCAGGACATTACACAGCTTATTTAAAATGTCAAAAAGGCTGGACTAATTGTAATGATACTCAATTGACTTTCAAACAACGTTTGCCTTTTGACTTACGAAATTCTTACCTAGTGTTTTTACAACCGAAAATTTAGGAAAGGTAATTGACCTATGAAGATTGGAGCAGTTAATAACACTTAGTCTGCTGTTCAAAATTACTTTGTGAGTGAGAGTGATCAAGATAATACAAAACTTGTAGTTGTCATAGAGGTAGTGGAAGTGTATCACATAGTGAGTGATATCAGTATTATAGGAAATGTTGATCATGAGTGAGCCACAGGTGGAAATATAACTATTGTAACATGATCAAAAAGATGTTGGAGCTTTTCATTCAGAATGTTGGGTACATGGAAGTTTAAGAGTACTATTGAGTAATTTCTAAAGAAAAGGACTTTCCATATACTATCTGGCCTCGTGGAAAAGTAAGTGATCAAAAATGAGTTAAGATATGTTTTTTCTAAGTTTTACATTATTTATTGAAACGTTGGTTGGGTTTTTTAAACACAATCTTTTTGATTGGGTTTTTTTTTGCCCGCTGTCATATGATGCGTAGTATTGAACTCACTGTTTTTAGTGAAATTCAATATATTCTGAGAACAGCAAAAATAAACCATATAACATGTTGTACAAGTTGTTTTGTATTTTGTATTGTGAAATATATATTATACTCCCCTTGTCTCATGCTCACTCACCTTTATCCACCCTCTATCACCCCTCTTTACTCACCCTCACTGCCCTTCTCTCACCCTCCTTCACCCTGTTCTCTTGTGGTAAATAAATAAATAATACCCTATTTTTGACTAGACTTATAGCATAACAGATAGCTCAATAAATAAGAGTCAAGATTCGAGGTAGTAGGAGTTTCTGCAGGTTTATTACAGCATAAGGACAGGATCAGGACAACCTGCATAGAACAGAGGTGACAGGGCCCAGCAGGACAACTGGGGCCCAGCAGGGGAAAAGAGGCCCAGCAGCTGCTGGGGCTAGGTCTGGGATGAGCGCGCTAACATTCAATAACAAAACACAGGCATATATACATAGCGCGAACACATAGCATTACATTGCAGTAGGCGTAGCAGTGGGTGGAGCAGAAAGGCATGACGCGTAGCAGTCGCGAAAGATAACAGTAAAAAGAGGTGTAACTGGGAGTATACATAGACATGTGGTGCAAACGTAACAGAATATGTCATGAATGGGCGGAAACATAGGAGGGGGCTACCTAAGGAGCCGGGACCTCTAACCTAATGGTGCGCGAAAACTGGCAATGACGTGTTACTAGGAGAAGCTGGGGGCTATGAACTCTGTGTTAGGAGCAGAGACTAAAGTCTGGAGGGTCGGAGCGACATGTACCTAAACCCTATCTGGTATCTAATGTTTAGGGAACATGTTGATATAAACTAGAAGTCATGAGGGGAAAAGCTAACTTGATTCTAAGACTGGACCATGCATTATTCTACATGTAGTGCGTGATGAAGAATACTAAATGACTATTAAATACAGTATTTCTCTAACATGGAGACGAGAAGGCTAGACAATGACGGGAACTATTGATGCAGTTCAGTAGCTTAGGAATGCAGAAGGAGGACTGAACTGATAGCTGGAACTATAACATACTTTTGGCAGACTCAGAGGCAGAACCAAGCTGCACCGGGCACTGCGAGGCAGGAAGTAAGTGAAGGGTCGAGGATACAGGTGGGGGCTGTATCGCTCCTCAGCGAGGCTTTCAGGAGACAGGAGCTGAATCCAGGGTCCGGGCCCTTTTGAGGCCTGGAAACGGGGACTTTATAATGGAATAACGTGCACACTGAGAAATGTGGCAACATTACTTTACATAGGCCTGATATTCGTAGTATTCACGAGGACTGGAAACTGACATACCAGAGGTGGACACAACTGTAATTGCGTCTTTAATCGGACATGGGGAATAACATATGCATATTGGTCATGCACACATAACATATGATGGATGAGGCGTAGGGACACAGAACATGGCAAAAGTTACTTTTCCACACTCTTACTCCTCTTCCATCACTACCCCTCATTCCCCACTCCTTCACTCCCCTTCCCCTCTCTCCCGTCCACCACTTTCCAGCTCTCAGTCCCTCTGTTTCACTCCCCTTCCCCTTCTTTCCTTCCTTTGCTCTCTCAGTAATTCCCCTTCCCTCACTCACCTTACTCCACTTCACTCAATCCTTCTCTCTCTCTCTGTCCTCTCACATCCTCACTCCCCTTCCCTCACTCCCTCTCTCTTACCCTCACTCCCTCCATCCCCTCACTTTGTCACTCCCCCTTACCTCCCCCTTCCCTCATTTACCTTTATATGCTCCTTCACTTAGTCCCCTTCTCTTACTCCTTCCTTCACTACCTCTATGTCCTCACTCCCTCACTCACCTTGTCTTACACTCAGCAACACTCCCTCATTTACCTTTATATGCTCCCTCACTTAGTCCCCTTCTCTTACTCCTTCCTTCACTACCTCTATGTCCTCCCTCCCTCACTCCCCTTGTCTTATGCTCACTCACCTTTATCACCCTCTATCACCCCTCTTTCCTCAACCTCACTGCCATTCTCTAAACCTCCCTTACTCCACTTCCCTCACTTATCCTCATTCCCCATCCTTAACTCCCCTTCCCCTCACTCTCCTCCCACATTCACCTTTTCCCAGTCCCTCTGCTTCACTCCCCTTCCCTTTCTTTCCTTCCTTTGCTCCCTCAGTCATTCCCCTTCCCTCACTCACCTTACTCCACTTTACTCACTCCTTCTCTCACTCCCTCTGCCCTCTCACTTCCACACTCCTCTTCCCTCACTCCCTCTCTGTTACCCTCACTCTCTCACGCTCCTTCACTCACCCTCACTCACCTTCCATCCCTCATTGTCGTGAACGCACCCTCACTCACTCCCCCTTCCCTCTCACTCACTCCCCTTTCCTCATTTAGTTTTGCTAACTCACATTCCTTTAGTATCTTACTCACCTTCAGTTCATTTCTTTCTCCCTCTCTTCCTCTCTGTCACTGAATCGATCCACCTCATTATCCTCTTAGTAATTTGCTCTCCCTCTATTTCTTTTTCCCTCTCTCTGTCCTTTACCATTCCTTTGTTTCCCTTTCTGTGTCCTTCACTCCTACTTTATCTCTTTAGTACCCTTTTATGACTTGTAATCTCCTGCCTTGTCTCTTGTATTTTGAAATATATATTATAAAAATTATACCTTATATTTTTTTTCCTCTTCCACAGATATTACATTTAGTAAAAATATGTCATTAAGTTTACATTACTTATAAGGTAAGTTTGACAAACAAAATTTAGTTTCTCATCACTCTTTTCCTTAACCTCACTACTCTTCTCTCACCCTCCCTCATCCCCGTTCCCTTACTCCGCTTCCCTCACTTATTCTCATTCCCCATGTTTACTCCCCTTTCGCTCACTCCCCTCCCACACTCACCTTCTTTCAGTCCCCTGCTTTACTTCCCTTCCCCTCTCTTCCCTTCCTTCGCTCCTTCACTCATTCCCCTTCCCTCACTCACCTTACTCCACTTCACTCACTCCTTCTCTCACTCCCTCTGTCCTCTCACTTCCTCACTCCCCTTCCCTCACTCTCTCTGTCTTAGCCTCACTCTCTCCGTTCTCTCACTCTCTCACTCCTCTTCTGTCATGCTCAGTCCCTATTACTCACCCACACTCCCTCACTTACCTTTCTTTGCTCCCTTAATCAGTCCCTTTCTCTCACTCCTTCCTTCACTCCCTCTATCCCATCACTCCATCACTCCCCTTGTTTTACCCTCACTCACTTTTATCTACCATCTTTCACCCCTCTTTACTCATGCTCACTGCCCTTCTCTCACCCTCCCTCACCCCCGTTCCCTTACTCCGGTTCCCTCACTACCCCTCATTCCCCATCCTTCACTCCCCTTCCCTTTACTTTCATCCCCCACTCACCTTCTCTCAGTACCTATGCTTCACTCCTCTTCCCCTCTATTCCCTTCCTTCGCTCCCTCACTCATTCCTCTTCCCTCACTCACCTTAGTCCACTTCACTCACTCCTTCTCTCACTCCCTCTGTCCTCTCACACCCTCACTGTCCTTCCCTCACTCCCTCTCTCTTAGCCTCACTCCCTCCATCCCCTCACTCTCTCTGTCCCCTTCCCTCATGCTTACTCCCTTTAACTCTCCCACAGTCCCTCACTTACCTTTCTTTGCTTCCTCACTCAGTCCCCTTCTCTCACTCTTTCCTTCATTCCCTCTATCTCCTCACTCCCTCACTCCCAGTGTCTCACGCTCACTTGCCTTTATCCACCCTCTATCACCACTCTTTCCTCAACCTCACTGCTCTTCTCCTACCGTCACTCATCCCCGTTCCCTTACTCCACTTCACTCACTTATCCTCATTCCCCATGTTCACTCCCCTTCCTCTCACTCCCCTCCCACACTCACCTTCTTTCAATCCCCCTGCTTCACTTCCATTCCCCTCTCTTCCCTTCCTTCGCTCCCTCATTCATTTTCTTTTCCTCTCTCACCGTACTCCACTTCACTCACTCCTTCTCTCACTCCCTCTGTCCTCTCACTTCCTCAATCCTCTTCCCTCACTCCCTCTATATTACCCTCACTCCCTCCATCCCCTCACTCTGTGACTCCCCCTTCACTCACCCTCACTCACCTTCCATCCCTCACGGTCATCAACTCACCCTCACTCACTCCCCTTCTGTCATTTTTTTCCTCAGTCACTTTCTACCCTTCATTCAGTCATTTTATCTATTCATTTATGCAGTGCACATTCATTGAAAAAAGAATGACACAATATATAAGGAATATAGCTCTTTCTGTTCCCTTACTCCACTTCACTCACTTATCCTCATTCCCCATGTTCACTCCCCTTCCTCTCACTCCCCTCCCACACTCACCTTCTTTCAATCCCCCTGCTTCACTTCCCTTCCCCTCTCTTCCCTTCCTTTGCTCCCTCATTCATTTTCTTTTCCTCTCTCACCGTACTCCACTTCACTCACTCCTTCTCTCACTCCCTCTGTCCTCTCACTTCCTCAATCCTCTTCCCTCACTCCCTCTATATTACCCTCACTCCCTCCATCCCCTCACTCTGTGACTCCCCCTTCACTCACCCTCACTCACCTTCCATCCCTCACGGTCATCAACTCACCCTCACTCACTCCCCTTCTGTCATTTTTTTCCTCAGTCACTTTCTACCCTTCATTCAGTCATTTTATCTATTCATTTATGCAGTGCACATTCATTGAAAAAAGAATGACACAATATATAAGGAATATAGCTCTTTCTGGAGAATTGGAGGTAGTTCTAAAAATAACTTTTTTTCTTCTTTTTTCGATTTTATATTTTTTGTATACTTTTTCAGAACGATTTTATACTTTTTTTGTTTTTTGGGGGGGAGAAAAACAAAACCAGGGAATCCAAAACTGCTCAACAGGAGCAAAAAAAAGGGAAAAAATTAGTGGTGGGTGGATCAGAGGTGTTCCACCTTCCTGCGAGCAATCAGCTCAATGCTCTGCTCCCCATAGCAGAGCAGTTTGTCGCAGTCCTTGCAGACGATCTTCAAGTCTCTGAAGAACGGCTGGTTATTAGGAATCAAGTGAGCTCCTACTCTCCCAGAGGGTGTTGCTTCTCCGGTGGAGGTGCTGCTGCCATCTTGTGGGGGATTGCGTGCCAGGTCCCTGACACTCTCCCTCGCAAAGTTATTGGGGTGCCTCCTCTCGACATGACTGATTAAGGTGGCGTTGCCAAAGCTGTACTTTTTTGTTGGGTCACCACGTGACCAGGTGGTGCCACAGATTTTGCAGCACACCTTTGCCGCATTCACCTTTTACTCACCTTCTGGAAAGGTAAAAAATTTCCAGATAAAATGTTCTTTGATTTTTCGCTGAGGAGGCTTCTCAGGCAAAAACCTTCATCAGAGTCACTGGAGGTTGACTGTCTTCCAGACATTCTTCAGAAAAAGACAAGATGCTGCAGAGGAACCAGGAAACAGCTCTTGCTCTCTCCAAGTTCAAAGTGGTAGTGAGGGAAATGGGTGGGGGCTTTCACTATTTGGAAAAAAAGCTGTTATGAACCAATGAAAAGTGTTGTTTTAAGGCTTGACGGGCTTACGCTACGCGCTCGGGAGCGCTTCCGGGTGCGCTAACGCGGCACGTACATAGGCGCTTACGGAGGCGCTTCCGGGGGCACTTACACGGCGCGTATGAATGACGTTTTACTTGATTTTCGGAAATGTGTTTAGAGTCAAAATACGTTTTTTAAAAATCAAAAATACTACTTTTATGAGTATGTTACTGAATGTCTTGCATTATTATTTACTTTAAATACATATTTATAATTTTTTTCGCTCACGGGAATAGCGCTCACGCTACGTGTACGGATGCGTTTACAGGTGCGCGCACCCTGAGCGCTCCGGGGTTAAAAAATAAAAAAATAAAAACACAGGAAAAATACATTGAAAAAGTAATGTTACAAAAATATACAATATTTAAATAATTTAAAAAAATTATAATAATTAATAGATATAAAAAATAGCTATTAAAAAAACGTAATAATTCACTTTAAAAACCATAAGTTTCAAACTCGTTATAGTTAGGAATTAGCTTTTAAAAACCTTTGAAATTCACTGAAAAAAACATAGGTTTAACACTCGTTATAGTTAGGAATTAGCATTTCAAAAACCTTTGAAATTCACTGAAAAAACCATAGGTTTCACACCATTTATAGTTAGCTGAACATTTTACTCATACAAAACCATTGAAATTCCCACGTTATAGTTAGTTGGACTCACTATAATTCGCGCTCCCGCAATCCACTGCTGATGATGTAACATATTACATCATTCATGACATGATCAGTGACATCACTGATGACATCACTGATGACATCATCCAGTGACTGTGTGTTTCTGTAAAGTTTAAATATGTTTTACATATTGAAGAATGAGTGGATGTATAAGTGTCTGGATGAAGGATTTAGTAGGTGCGTGACTGCCTGTATGAGTGAGTGACTAAATGTTTCTTACTGAATGCATGGGTTAGTGACTAAACTGTCTGAATGTGTGCATCAGTATGTCTGTTGTTGTGTAAGCTGCTGCATGTGTTGATCAGTAGCTATATGAGTGGCTATATAGGTTGTTGATTGGTTGCCCAAGTACTTGTATGTGAGACTGAGTGGGTGTGCGGGTGTCTGGGAGGTGTGTGACTCTGTGCATAGATGTGTGAGCAGTTGATTCACTAGGTGTATGGGTTCAAGAGTGCATGTGGAAACAGCTGTATGGGCGGTTGACTGTGTGCATTGGTGTGTTGGTAAGTGAATGTATATCTCAGTGCTACATGTCCAAGTAAGTACATATGTAAAACACAGTGCATGTGAGTGTTGGTATATATAAATGACTATACATGAGAGCCAGTGATTGTGCAAGTGGCTGTATGGATCAATGTATACTTGTATCAGTGATTGTATAAGAGAGTAAGTATGTGTTAGTATATGTTTGAATAAGTAAGGTGTTGTGTGTATAACTGTATAGACGAGAAAATTGGAGTGTGATTGATTCTTCGTATGACTGACTAGGTGTGTGAGTAACTCCATGGATGAGTGGCAGTGTGTGAGTGTCTATATAGGTGTATGAGTGCATATGATAGTGTTGTATTGATGAGTGACTGTATGTATGAGTGATTTTATGGGTAAATGAACAGATGTGTGTGTAGACCTAGGAATCAGAGAGTGCGTATGTAGTAACTGGTATTGGTGTGTCAATGGTTTCAAGAAAGGTAGCTTGTATTTAACACTGGTTGTATCAAAGGTTAGATTAGAGTGTGAGGAGGTGCCTCGTATTATCACATAAATGATATCATCAGTGATGTCATCAGTGATGTCACTTGAGATGTCATCAGTGATGTCATCAGTGATGTCATTTGAGATGTCATCAGTGATGTCATCAGTGATGTCACTGACCATGTCATGAATGATGTAATATGTGACATCATCAGCAGTGGATTGCGGGTGCGCGAGTTATAGTGAGTCCAACTAACTATAACGTGGGAATTTCAATGGTTTTCTGTGAGTAAAATGTTCAGCTAACTATAACTGGTGTGAAACCCATAGGTTTCACACCAGTTATAGTTAGGAATTAGCATTTAAAAAAACCTATTAAATTCACTGAAAAAACCATAGGTTTCACACTAGTTATAGTTAGCTGGAAGTTTTACTCGCATAAAACCATTGAAATTCCCACGTTATAGTTAGTTGGACTCACTATAACTTGCGCGTGCAATGCACTGCTGATGACGTCACATATTACATCACTCATGACATGGTCAGTGACATCACTCATGACATCACTGATGACATCTCAAATGACATCACTGATGACAACATCCTTCTCAACCTGAATTATTCATGGTGCAACTCGCTAGCCTGCATGGTGTGCACTTCTTAATTAATTAATCAATCAATCACAGCATTTGTATAGCACGCTACTCACCCGGGAGGGTCTCAAGGCGCTGGGGGAGGGGTAAGTTACTGCTGGAAAAGCCAGGTCTTGAGCTACTTCCTGAAGGAGAGATGGTCCTGGGTTTGCCGTGGGTGGGGAGGGAGTTACAAGTCTTGGCTGAGGGGACTCAGATGAGGGGAATAGAATATTCCTCCTGAATTAAAGACTCTACATTGGAACCTACTTATAGGTACCTAAATCAGCCACAGAACCCAAAAGCTCTTTTCAGAGCTACCCTACCTCTAATCACTCCAAATGATTATCTTTTTCTAACTTTTTTCACTATTTTTCACCAAAGTACGCTCCCTGGTACGCTCCCCGGTGCGCGTACCGGGTGCTCCCCCGCGAAAATTTAAATTTTTTTTATTTCTTTTTTTTACCGTGCCCCCTTATATCCATTCCCAACGTTGTTTGTCCTCCATTTTCTGTCTCAAATCTACCGAAACACAAAATGGAGAACTCCCGTTGCGCTGCCGGGAAGCGCTCCCAGAAAATGTTAAAAGGTAATTTACATAAAAACCACTGGAGACTCTTTCACCAAATATACAATAGCTCATACTGCATACCAATCCCTACCATTTTCCCAAATTTGATGGAATTCCATTGAGCCATTTAGCCTGTAGATCTCTTTAAATATCCTGAGGTAAATTACTTCACAAAAACACATCTGAAGTGTTAGAATTGACAACCAATTAAAATGTTACTTTTATTTTCTACTTTTTTTTCCTGACATTTGATTGGTTATGTACATGAATATATATAAAGAAAGAGAGGAAAACAGCCATTTTGACTACTACTTCATGGTGTACATTTCAAAAGGATTTTCACTAATAACTTCAACTTCTTTTTCAAAGGTAAGTTGTTATTTTGAAAACTGAAGTATATTGTGCACTTAAAGTTAATATGGAAAACGTTTTCTGATAGTTATATACTATCCCTCTGTAATAGTTATAGATATAGATAGACTTCTCTGTTATACCTATGGATGGATTTAGGCTTGTCTTGTATAATTATAAATGTACTTAGATTTCATCACATTGTCAGAGAGCGTACCTGTAATCCTTTGAATCCGTGGGAGCAGGTGGCCAGTGGGTTCTTGCTAGAGGATATTTCCCAGCTCCCCTACACCCCTGCACCCAGAGGACTCTGAGCCCAGGAATGAAAGGGAAAGGGGAAGTGGATAACACACCGAGAGACTACCACACAAAGGTCTTCGGTTACTTCTACTTCAGGAAAGGCATCTCCTGTAAAAGTAAGCAAAACATTAATACAGTTCCCCACTACACTCGAGCACTACCTCCTTGCTCTCTCTCTCCCATAAATCTAATCTAGTACCTGAATGTGTGTGGGCAATTGCCTCTCTCTATTATTGAGTTTGTAGTTTTAGAAATCCAGATGAAAGGAAATAAATTCTGGTTGAGTTCGTCAGACAGTTCTGGTAATTTCAACAATTGCTGTCATATTACGGTGGTATAACTATGTATAATTAATATGCATATCAATATATACAACACTATACTTGTTGTCTTCTTGGCTCCAGAAGGATGAAGAACAATAGTTGCTTGCACCACTCCTCAGAGAGACTTTAGTTCATAGACCTTATAGCTTAGAGTACAGCAGGCTGACAGACACTGGATAGTTCATGAGTCTATGCTGTCACCCTAGTGCCTCAAGAGATACACCGATTCACTATAGTTCTGTGCGCCAGGAAGGAGTCCCGCGCTGAAGGCTGGATACAGGATTCAGATTAGGAATACAGCGCAGAATCAAATTCTTACCTCCCTCCAAATAAGTACTGTTCCAAAAGAAGAAACGTCCTACCAGGACCTTGTGGCGAGAAAAATCTGCGTCTCTGCAGAAGCGGAATATCTGGAACGGGAGGGGAGGGAAGCGCTCATTAAACAAGCGCCCGGATTTCTGAGAAAATAGGAAATACTAAACTGACTGTGAGCTGACTGAAAACTAAAACTCAGAAAGACGCGCTCTCACGAATGCGTCCATACCGCTGGAATACGACCGTTGAAGTGCGCTGAGGAAAAGGCACGAGCGCACAAAATGGCCGCAACGGAAGACTAGAACGCTAAAGACCATCGTCCGTGGCACCATCAGGAAGGGTATTTCTGTATCTTGATTGCGCAACCATCTGCCTCCACAAGCAAGCAGAGAGCAAATGGTTGTTACCAGATTTGACCTGACAACGAAATCTTGGGGCAGAAACCTTCACCCCCCACTGGGACCTGACAGTACCCCCCACTAAAGCCCCCTCTCTAGGCTTTTGAGGATGAGTCTTGTGAAACTCAGCTACCAACCGCGGGGCGTGAACATTCTTGCTTGGTTCCCATGAACGATCTTCAGGACCGAAACCCTTCCAATCGACCAGGTAGAACAAAGTGTTTTTTCTCAGTTTGGAGTCCAAAATTCTCTTGACCTCAAACTCCTCAGCAGATTCCATTTGGATAGAAGCAGGAGGATGGGAACATCGAAAATTTGGGGGGTTTCGCTTGATCAAAGAAACATGGAAGGTAGGATGAATCTTCATTGACTTAGGCAGGGCCAACCTAACACTGACTGGATTGACCATGTTCACAACTGGATAAGGACCCACAAATCGAGGCTGAAACTTCCTGTTCCCCTTCAACCGCATATGTCGAGTGGAAACCCAAACCAAATCTCCTGCCTCAAATTCTAGACTCTCCCTACGTTTCTTGTCTGCTTGCTTCTTATAGCTCTGTTTTGCCTTAGCTAAATTCTCTGATGCTGACTGAAAGGCCTTATGTAAATCTTGGATTACATCTTCTGCTGCTGGAACCTCTACCTCAACTCTACCCACTAACATGTTTGGATGTCTACCGGAATTAAGGAAGAATGGGGAGTAACCGGTGGCTGAATGGACTGAATTATTGTAAGCAAACTCCGCCGTACTTAATAGAGAGGGCCACTCTCCCTCTTGATCCATCAAATACAAACGAAGATACTGTTCCAAATCCTGGTTCACCCTCTCTGTCTGTCCGTCCGTCTCAGGATGGAAACTGGTGGACAAACGAGAATCCACACCCAAACCTTTCAAAAAAGATCTCCAAAATCGGGAAACAAACTGTGGACCCCGATCAGAAATCACTATCTTAGGAATTCCATGCAGACGCACAATATGTTGAACAAACAAATCTGCCAGTTGGGAAGCTGTTGGAAGACCTTTTAGGGGAACAAAGTGACTCATTTTAGTGAACAGGTCAACGACCACCCAGATTACAGAATAACCATGACTAGAAGGTAATTCCACAATAAAATCCATAGAAATGGTATGCCAGGGAGAAGGTGCTATGGGCAGGGGCCTAAGTAAACCTTGAGGTGGCTGTCTAGAACTTTTCCCCTTAATACACAGTTCACAAGTGGCGATGTGCTGCCTAACCTGTGCCTCCATGCCTGGCCAAAAATAACTCCTCTTCACCAGTTCCAGCGTTTTGACTGCTCCCTTATGACCGGCCAATGGATGGTCATGAAACTGTTGGATGATTAATAACTGCAAGTTTTCAACTGGAATAAACAGTTTTCCTTGAAAGTAGGGTTTCCCATCCTTAAGTTCTCTTTCTGGACCTTCTGAAATCCAATTGGCGAATTCTTTTTCTTGGAAGGCCTCTCGCACTTGCTTTTCCAATTCATCTTCCGCAATAACAGCAACAATCTTATTCTGTGGAATGATAAAGCCTTCCTCTCGCTTGTCGGTGACATCTCCCAGGCTTAGACGAGAAAGGGCATCTGCCTTTCCATTGGCTGATCCCGGCTTGTATGTTAGCACAAAGTCAAAGTCTGCGAAAAACAGGGACCATCTCAACTGACGAGGGGAGAGGGTTCTGACAGACTTTAAAAATTGCAAATTGCGGTGATCAGTGAACACAGTAATGACATGTTGTGCTCCAAGCAGGTAATGTCTCCAAATCTTAAAAGCTTCTTTGACTGCCAAAAGTTCTTTGTCAGAAATGGGGTAATTTATTTCAGCAGGTGAAAGCTTCCGAGAGTGATAGGCCACTGGATGTAATTGCCCCGTTAGTTTCTGACGCTGAGATAAAATTCCCCCAATAGCAAAATTAGAAGCATCAGCTTCCACATAAAAGGGTTCCTTCAAGTCGGGGTGTTGCAAAATGGGTGCTGATACAAAGGCTTCCTTTAGCTGTTGAAAGGCCTCTTCAGGTTCTTTTCCCCAAACGAAACGCTCATTCTTCTTTAAAAGTCGAGTAATTGGGCTAACCTTCTCGGAGAAGTTCTGAATGAAACGCCGATAAAAATTGGCGAAGCCCAAAAAACTTTGTATCTCTTTGATAGAGCGAGGAGCAGGCCAGGCCCTAATTGCTTCCAATTTTGAATTATCCATGTTGACACCTTCGGGAGAAAGAATGAAACCCAAAAATTCCACCTTTGCAGAATGAAAAACACATTTCTCCAGTTTCACATACAGCTGATTTTTCAATAGACGTTCTAAGATGACACGAACATGTTTTACATGTTCTTCAAGATTGTTTGAAAAAATGAGGATGTCATCTATATAGACCACTGCAAAGCGATCCAAAAACTCTCTCAAAAGATCGTTTACAAAATGCTGGAAGGCTGCAGGAGCGTTGCATAATCCAAAGGGCATGACTTGATACTCGAACAGACCCAAACGAGTGCGAAACGCCGTCTTCCATTCCTCACCTTCCGCCATTCGTACCAAATGGTACGCTCCTCTTAAATCCAATTTGGTGTAGATTCTGGCACTCTTTACTTGATCCAGAAGCTCCGAAATGAGAGGCAATGGATAGCGGTTCTTTTTGGTGACCAAATTCAAAGCACGATAGTCAATGCAGGTCCTCAACGTTCCATCCTTCTTAGGAATGAAAAAGAGGGGGGAAGAAACTGGCGACTGAGAGGGTCGAATAAAACCGTTCTCCAAATTTTGTTCAATATACTCCTTTAAATGTTGATTCTCAGGTTCTGATAATGCGTAGATGCGACTACATGGTAGAGTTGCTCCAGGCTCCAACTCAATACGGCAATCATATTCCCGATGAGGAGGTAATTTCTTAGCTTCCTTTTCGTTGAAGACCTCCTTCAAATCGAGATATACCTCCGGGATCTCTGGAGTTTCCACCACACAAACCATTGGCAAATAATTGGCTAAATTTGACGACATTGTAGTCAGCGAAGTCTCCACTGGAGCATGAAAACAATGCTCCGTACAAAATTCAGAAGTCATCTCTACAGTGCGTTTGGCCCAATCGATTCTTGGATTGTGCTCAGTGAGCCAGGGCAGCCCCAAAATCATTTGAAACTGAGGAGCGTCAATGAGGTTGAAGCTGACCAAACTTCGATGTTCCTCAGGACCTACGACTGTAATGACCTCGGTATCAAACACGATAGGGCCGGATGATAACTCGGTGCCATCCACAGCTCGCACAGGTTCTGGCTTTAGTTTCTTCTCAAACTGGATTCCCACCTGTTTCGCAAATTGTAAATCACAAAAATTCCCAGTGGCACCGGAATCCAACATTACCGACACTTTTTCCTTCCGACTTTTTCCAAACCAAATTGTACATGACAAGATCAAATGTGGTGCCACCGCTTGCCATTCGTTTGCAAGTAGCTGAGTCTTGGGAGTTGTCTCAGGGGCTGCTCCCACCAGTGCAACTCCGTCTACTGGTGGAGCTTGTCTTTTACCCATGAATTGGTCTTTGGTTTCTTCGTGCATTCTTTGACAAAATGACCTGACTGACCACAGTACATGCACAATTTTCCGAGGCGTCTTTTTTCTCTCTCCTCAGGAGACAACGGGCCACGAACCGCCCCAATCTGCATGGGTTCTTCCATGGTTGGAACTTCACTATTCTTTGTGGATTCAGAACGAACTCGATCAAAACGCGGTGGAAAAGGTTTTACATCCCTTCGCTTCTCACTCCGACGTTCAGCTTGCCTTTGATCAATTTGGAGGACCAAGTCGATTAATTCAGAGACATCTGTAGGTCTTCTTGGAATTTGAGACAGCCCATCCTTTAGCTCATCCCTTAAACCTCTGTAAAATATTGCCGCTCTCTTTTCGGCAGGCCAACTAGTTTCCACAATTAACTTATTGTATTGTGCCAAATACGCCACCAATTCTCTGTTTCCCTGCTTCAGATCCAATAGTTCATTATCTGTAGTCTGTGAAATAGTTCGACGATCAAAAATTCGAAGAAACTCTGCCTTGAAATCTTCAAATTTATATAACACCGGATCATTAGAGGAGACCAATGGCAATGACCAAGCAGCAGCATCTCCACTAAGATAGGACAGCACAAACGCCACTTTTGACTGATCTTCTTTAAATAAAATGGGCTTACAGAGGAAATGTAAGGAACACTGGGTCAAAAAGATTTGAGCCTTATGTGGATCCCCTTGAAATCTTTCTGGAGGGGCCAAGGGAATGGTTGGGGACATGGCATGGACAACCTGTCTGGTTAATGCAGAAGATGACGAAGAGGTTGGAGCAAAGGTTGGAGACTTTAACCCTCCAAAGTTAGGACTGGGACTCACTGAAAGCTCTTCTACTCGCTGCCTAAGATAGTGAGCCTCCCGATTGGACTTCCTAACCTCTTCCTGAGTTTCACTAAGCTGCTTTTGCAAATCCTGAAGGATGGTTGCCAAAGCCTTCAAATCTAAACCCTCTGCCATTCTGCCCAGACGGAAAGAAATGTTTTGAGGCACTTCAATCTGTCAGAGAGCGTACCTGTAATCCTTTGAATCCGTGGGAGCAGGTGGCCAGTGGGTTCTTGCTAGAGGATATTTCCCAGCTCCCCTACACCCCTGCACCCAGAGGACTCTGAGCCCAGGAATGAAAGGGAAAGGGGAAGTGGATAACACACAGAGAGACTACCACACAAAGGTCTTCGGTTACTTCTACTTCAGGAAAGGCATCTCCTGTAAAAGTAAGCAAAACATTAATACAGTTCCCCACTACACTCGAGCACTACCTCCTTGCTCTCTCTCTCCCATAAATCTAATCTAGTACCTGAATGTGTGTGGGCAATTGCCTCTCTCTATTATTGAGTTTGTAGTTTTAGAAATCCAGATGAAAGGAAATAAATTCTGGTTGAGTTCGTCAGACAGTTCTGGTAATTTCAACAATTGCTGTCATATTACGGTGGTATAACTATGTATAATTAATATGCATATCAATATATACAACACTATACTTGTTGTCTTCTTGGCTCCAGAAGGATGAAGAACAATAGTTGCTTGCACCACTCCTCAGAGAGACTTTAGTTCATAGACCTTATAGCTTAGAGTACAGCAGGCTGACAGACACTGGATAGTTCATGAGTCTATGCTGTCACCCTAGTGCCTCAAGAGATACACCGATTCACTATAGTTCTGTGCGCCAGGAAGGAGTCCCGCGCTGAAGGCTGGATACAGGATTCAGATTAGGAATACAGCGCAGAATCAAATTCTTACCTCCCTCCAAATAAGTACTGTTCCAAAAGAAGAAACGTCCTACCAGGACCTTGTGGCGAGAAAAAATCTGCGTCTCTGCAGAAGCGGAATATCTGGAACGGGAGGGGAGGGAAGCGCTCATTAAACAAGCGCCCGGATTTCTGAGAAAATAGGAAATACTAAACTGACTGTGAGCTGACTGAAAACTAAAACTCAGAAAGACGCGCTCTCACGAATGCGTCCATACCGCTGGAATACGACCGTTGAAGTGCGCTGAGGAAAAGGCACGAGCGCACAAAATGGCCGCAACGGAAGACTAGAACGCTAAAGACCATCGTCCGTGGCACCATCAGGAAGGGTATTTCTGTATCTTGATTGCGCAACCATCTGCCTCCACAAGCAAGCAGAGAGCAAATGGTTGTTACCAGATTTGACCTGACAACGAAATCTTGGGGCAGAAACCTTCACCCCCCACTGGGACCTGACACACATACACTTATTTATATTTCTACTTCCAGTCTGATATCATACAGTGCCCAAAGATAAATTCACTGTTAAAAACTACCTATCTAAACTTAAACTCAACAGTGCCCTATCTCTACTGATATATATTTTTTTTATGCAAATTTCAGCCAAAATGGAAGGAGAACAAAAAGTTTCATTTGAAATTGTCCTTGCAAACAGCAATGAAGAAAACATTGAACCAAATGACATTGAATTCATGGACGAATCACGAGAACATGAACTTCTACAATGTGTAGAATCTGTGGATTTCCTCCTTCAAAATGAGGACATTTCAGACACTCAAATGTTGCAAGTTATGTTCACTCAAAATAAGGACATTTGGGACACTCAAATGTTGGAAGTTATGTTCACTCAAAATAAGGACATTTTGGACACTCAAATGTTGGAAGTTATGTTCACTCAAAATGACGACATTTCGGACAGTCAAATGTTAGACGTTATATTTATTATGGAAAACGAATCTCAAAAATAAATTTATATTTTATAAATCAAAAATTGTTTGAGACATTATTCATTTTTATATGTAATTCCTAAACTAGTACCAAATTGATTATAATGTAAAGTCAGACTTATAGTATACTGTGCAACTTTTTTGTGTTACATAGTAATTTTACTCATAGATACTTCCTTTCTCCCACTATATTATCTCCAATTTGTATTTGACATTCCTTTTTCATCACCTGCCTCCCGCACGGTGCGCTCCCCGGTGCGCTTACCGGGGCGCGGCTATAGATATTTTTTTAAACCCAAATAAATTACTCAAAATCCTCTAGAGCACATATCTTGAGACATACCAAAGGCACATCGGTCTATCAGTCCCTACAATTTTGCCAAGTTTGGTGAAAATCCATTCAGCTGTTGGGACCCCACTTTTATCTCGGCCCCCGCTTGACTAATCCCCCCCAAACTTTCAGTGAAGGACCGGAGCGCCGCGAGGCAAAGTTGCTGAAGAATTCAGGCTGATTCCTCAACCCTTCGCCAAAGTTATTCCCAATAGAATGTTGCAATTTCCCTATCGAAATCAATCCAAACTATAACTACCTATACTGGCGACCGCCAGTAGGTATTGTTACTTTAAAAAAAAAAAATATATTTGACTCTGGGGCGCTCCCGGGGAGCGTACCGGGGAACGCACGGGTAACCGCAATATTACGACGCGTCTCAGGGTGCGTACCACGGAGCGTCCCGGGAGCGCTATTCCCGCGAACGAAAACAACATCGTGACGTATCGCATAGACGCGTGATGCGTCATATGACGCACAACGTAATCGCAACCGAAAGCACGCGATCGCATACGATCGCGGAACGTCCGGACGCGCTTACGCTACGCACCCACGGGCGAGACTACGGGCGCGCCCCATGGTGCGTAGCGTAACCACGTCGGGTCATGTGACCTGAAAATAACACTTTCTATTGGTGCAGAACAGTTTTAGTTTCCAAATGAGTATAGCCTGTAACTCCCATTCTAGTCAGCAATGGCTCTATGCACTGAGTGCAGTCCTGTGGGATTGTCCATAATGTCTTTTCAAGTCTTCTAAATGTTTATGCTTTGACAATTACCAACAATAAAAAGGTGAATGACCACCAAGAAAGAATAAGATACTACTTTACTTATGGTTTTGATAGGAGAACAATCCATACTACTACTGTTGCAGGGACAAATCTGAACAAACAGAACTATGGACACTAACTAGTGCATTGTTTATCAATTATAATAGGCGCAGGTAGACTTTCCACATACCTCAGTGATATCAGACTTTGAAGGTCCCCCAATCTCCTTACTGACTAGATAGTGTGGCGGAGTCATTTAGCTCCCGAATTCATCGATGATTGATCCCCAATGATTATTATCCAACACAGGACAAGAGTACGGAGTCAGAGTCCAGAGGTGTCAGAGGCACGGACTCATGCTTGGAAATTGCAAAACCTTTTGCTCATTCACTCTTGACCAAAAACCACAGAGTCTATTTAAGTTATAAAGCTTTATTAAAAGTAAAAATATTTATTAAAATCAAGCTTATCATAAAACATAAACGGTTGGTTAAAAATGGGAAAGTGCTTAGTCATTTATTTCACACATTTATTGTGGGCGTGCCAAGCCCTCACCTGGTTTGAACTTTAATTTTTCTTTTTGGTGCTGAATCGTTGGTCACTCCGTCCTAGTGATGATGATTTGTTCTTAGAAGTGAAGCTTCTGTCTGTTATGAGAAAAATGGTGCGTGTTAAAAAGCAAGCATTCATCAGTTGTGCCAAAAAAGGCAGCAAGACAACACCCTTCCCTGGAAAAAGGGACATTTTTACTTTAGAGTAGACAGTCACAAATTATTAGATTGTTTTCTGTATTCATATTTCTTCATTCCTAGACAAAATACCAGTGAGTGGTGTATGTCTATGACATCTAACATTCTTAAATGTACTTTGTAGGTGAAACATCTGGTGCTGGGCCCAGCGCGGAGGTGGAGGAGGACACTTCTGGGGAGGAGGTGGTGCAAGTGCCGGACGAAACTGCTGTGCGGGTTGCCACGGTAGTGGCGGGCAGTGGTAAGTGTAGGAGAGTAGGGTCTGCTATCCTATGGTCACCCCAAATATTTGCTTTTTGCTTCGCTGGTTTATGACTTAATGTGGCTGTGGGCCTGCCAATAAGACCCACAGCCTGCTGTTCTCTCTCTAAATTGTTACCCATGTACTTTAGGTGCATAACGAAATTGGAACTGGTTCACCTTATTGGCCCCTGTAACAGTGTACCCAGGTACCCAGGGCATAGGTGCTTCCAAGGCCTACCAGGGGCTGCAGCATGTATTGTGCCACCCCTGGCCTGGCCTCCATATTTGACACAACTTGCTGAACACTCAGCTGGGGTAAGTAGGTGTAACCACCCCTTACTTAGGTGTAGTATGCCTATACCTAAACCTAAAATGGACACATATGTTCCTATCAGTCACTCCTATGGAAGGCCTCCTCAATCCTGGAGGCAGAGTGCTTGGAAATATGTGAGATGGTGCTCCGGCATGAGCTGAGCCTGTCTGCAGCTTTCGGAACCATGTCCTTTAGCTGTTCCATGATATTGCCATACCATATACTCTTAAGTGCATTATAATCCTCGCGGTTAAATGCTATCTTGGGTTTGGCTTTATCAAAACATGTCGAGTAAGGTGTCATACGAATTGGAATACTACCCCCTCGCCAGTTCTGGCGACGGGGGTAGCATTCCACCCTTCTAGAGGGACACGACATGTACCTAACCTGAACCCCGGTTAAAGTTAAACAGAGCCTCAGCATCACAAAATGAATGCTGCCACCACAGACACAAGTCTGACCTCCTGCTGCTGGGAGTCCTTCCAGCGAGGGCAGCTTAGACAAAGGGTTTCCTGCCTTGGGAGGTGCTAGCACCACCCCAGACAGGATTTTGTGTATTGGGTAGGACAGGGCTGAATAGAATCAGACATGCCTGGGGCACACAAGGTGTCCCTGTGCATAGGCCAGTTCAAACCGGTGCTAGGGCTTTCCAGCCCCAGTCCTGGCGTGAAACTGGACAAAGGAAAGGGGGTGTAACCACCCCCCTTCCTGGTTCCACCCAGAGGAGGGACCTAGTAGGTGATCCGGCCCCCCCAGATTCGAATAAGAGTGGGAGCTGTGTCCTGAGACTTCAGATCATCCTGAATCAACTTGAAATACAGAAGAAGACTGGACTTCGACATTCTGCTGCTCAGAAGACGGAAGAGAATCTCCCTTGTGGCCAAGGAGTGACCACCCTGTGAACACAGGCACCAACCAGCAACTCAACATCTGCTTTGCCGCCGCCTCCCGCCGGAGCCCGAGCCCAGAGCCTGACAAGACCCAGACTCCCAGACTTCTCACAGCCCGATCCACAGTCCCTGCAAAGAAGTTACCCGTGGAGGCACCGAGAGACGTGGGACCGGACCTCTTGGAAGACCCCCGAAACGCTGACTGCGCAGCATCAGAGGTACCCTCGACGCTGTGCTTTGGGGTTTGAGAAGCCCAAACCTCGAGCAGCCCTTGCACCGAAGATCAGCCCCCCAGCATCTCCACGATCTGTGTGGGGCCCTTTTGCATTGTGCCACTCGACGCGCCTTCCCATCCACTTGCCACGCGGCTAGTGGCCATCTTGGCGACAAAACCTTCAACTTTCACTGCAGGTCTGGTTGCTCCAGACTTGCCCTCGCTCCTGTAAAAAGGAGCACCTACTCTGACCTTGCTGGTCCGAGTAACAAGCCTTTTTCGATTCCTGCGTGGCTTGCATTAGCCAAGGTCTGTTTGCTTCAATCAAGTTGCTGACACCGCCAACAGCGAGAAGCCTGCGTGGGACAGCTCGTGACCGACTCCTGGACGTCTTCGACCCCTCGTGTCCACGTGGCTGCAGAGAGAAGCTACACCTCGTTGCCTGTTTGCACCCGACATCGCCTGGTTCCAATCTGGTTCCACGGTAGTCACTGGCTAGTGACTTTGAACATTGTCCCCTCTGCTTTCAGGTCTTCACCTCTTCAGATCCACCCTTGGATCCACCGGAACTCTCCACATCGAGCCGCCTGCAGCATCTTCAGCTCCAAGCACCATCGACCTGCATGACGAAACCCGACACTACTTCGACCCTATGCACCCGCTTCCTGTGGGTGAGGTAACTCAGCTCCGCCGGTGTTCCCACACTGGTACACACCTCTAGTGTCTGTGTCTGAAGTTTCATCCTTCTAGGTCACTCGGAAGGTTCCTTTCTAACTAACTTTGTACTTTTTACGTACCATAGACTTTGCATTGGTGAGTGCGTGCACTTTAAACACTGCACCCGAGTCCCGCGGGCCTTTCCCGACTTCTTCACTGTTAGTCCCGAACAGCTCCAGCGATGCCCCAGGCCCTAGGCCTTTTTCCTGTCCAAGTGGCATCTCTTATACCACTTTCTTAGTATATGGTTTAGGTGGCCCCTAGGGCTCATCCATAATTGTGCAACTTTTGTGTATTTTAACTGTGTTTTGTTTTAACGCATTTGCTTCTGTGCTCATAAAGAGTATCAGGGATATTTGTAGTAATAAATCTATATATATTTTCAATATATATCGGTGTGGTGTCCTTTCACTTGGTATTCAAGGGATTGTGTATGGTAAAACAGCTTGCTTCACATGCCTTTACAGAGTTTAGCCTAAGACTGCTTAGTCCATGCTACCCCTAGGATAGCTTGTCTATAAGGTTGACTTTACAACCTGCACCATAAGGGTTGCTTGGCATGGTACAAGGTGATCACTAGAACTAGTGAGCATCATATACCAGGCCAACTTCTCACATTGGTGAGCAGCGGATTGGGATTTGAGCTTGCTGTTGTTTTACCATTACAATCTTTGAAAATATCATTTGAAAGATCACACAGGTACCTGATAGGTACACTAAAACAAGACTAGATATACTTAAGTTCTACTGAACTTAGTTGTTGTAGAGGATAGGGAGTAGCACACCCTGACTACAACTACTAGATAGGTTTTGTAGGAAAACACCAGTGTAGGTAGATTGCAACACATCCACCACACTAGAGCAATGTCTGGAGCAGAGGGATCCACTGGACCCATCTCTGTTGAGAGTGACCATCCAAGGGCACCATCCAAATTTGCTAACTTTCCATTTAAGGAACTGAGGCAACTGTGTTCCATGAGAGGAATCAAAACAGGTCCTTCTCCTACAGCAGGACACCTCAGAGAGCTGTTAGACCAGTCTGAAGCTCTAAGGAACTCCAAACCAGGCCCCTCAGGGACTGGAGATGGAGGATCTCCCACTGAAGATGATAACCCTGATGCCCCTGCCCCTGTCATCCAGATAGATGAGGAAAACCAGACCACTGGGAATACTCAGCCTGAGGAAGAAGAAGAGGGGGAGGAGGTAGAAGAAAGTGATTCTGATGATGATAGAGATAGCCAGGTGTTAGTCAGCAGGCTTAACCAGGCTAACCTAAGCTTATTTGGGACTGAAGGTGGGTCCAACCCATTCACACCCCCAAATGGACTTAACCAGGAGCATAGGAGGAGGAGGAATCACTCAGGTGAGTCCAATACTTCCCATGTTTCTAAAGGTTCTCATGGCAACTCCAGAAGGGAGTTGACTAGCCCTCAGAGAAGGGAACATGAGGCCTAAATGAGAGAGGCTGAACTTAGGATCCAGAGACAAGAATTAGAAGTTGCCCTGGCCAAAGAGAAACTTGCTAGAGCAAGGCAGCCTAGAGAGAGTGGATTAGATTCCACTGGTGGCAGCACTATCCCTAAGGATAAAGACAGGTCCTATGACAACAGAAACCTGAGTAAGATTGTGCCCCCCTACAAAGTTTGGGATGATATCCACAAGTGGATGACTGCACTTGAGAGAGCTTGCAAAGTACAGCAGGTCCCTCAGGAGCAGTGGGCAGCAATCTTGTGGCTCTCCTTTGAAGGTTGAGGCCGAGACAGACTCCTCACAGTTAGTGATGGGGATTCTAGAAACTACCTGGTCCTGAAGAGTGCTCTGATTGATGGGTTAGGCTTAACCACTGAACAGTACAGGTTAATGTTCAGAGATACCCAGAAGACACAGACTCAGGACTGGTCTGAATTTGTTGAATGTGCCACTAAGGCTCTGGAGGGCTGGTTGCTGGGAAGTAAGGTTACAGACTATGAAGGATTGTACAATTTGCTTATGAGAGAACAGATTTTAAATAACTGTCAGAACCAGCAGTTGCATCAACATTTGGTTGACTCAGATCTAACCTCTCCCCAAGAATTGAGAAAGAGGGCAGACAAATGGGTTAGAACCAGAGTTAAGCAAAAGAACCAGAACCAGAACCAGAACCAGGGTGGTGACCAAAAGAAAACAGACCAGAAGGGTGGGGAGCAGAAAGCTAAAGACCAGAAGTCTTCAACAGGGCCCCAAACTAATACTGAGGGTGGGTCCCAAACTTCCAAGAAGAAGAAGAAAGAAGGTCAAAGAAAACCCTGGTGTAGCTTTTGCAAAAACACCACTCACTGGACAAGTGATTGTAAAAAGGGTGGAGCCCCCAACACTGCAGCCCCTAAGGCACCTGCACCCACTAGTACAGTTAGCAGTGTTGGTCCACAGACTAGGGGGGTAGTGGGTATCACCTTGGGAACTGATGGAGATTCTGACCTAGTCAGAATCCCCACACAGGCTGTTCTGATTTGTGATGGGGAGATTGATTTTTCCCCTACTGTCAGTCCCAATAATTTGGGCAAGTACAGACAGACACCTTTAATTAATGAAAAAGTGGCTCAAGCATACAGGGACACATGTGCCGGTGTCACTATGGTGACGCCTAGCTTTGTGGACCCTGGACAATACATACCAGGTGATAATTACCTGTGACCAATGCCAGCAATGTCACTACTACACATAGTGTGGCAATTGTTAACTTTTCCTGGGGAGGGGTAACTGGCCTAAAAAGAGTTGTGGTTAGTGCTGATCTCCCAGTAGAATGTTTGTTGGGCAATGACCTGGAGAGCTCTCTATGGTCAGAAGTTGAGTACAGGACTCATGCAGAGATGTTAGGGATATCATCACATGTCCTTGCTGTGACCAGGTCACAGGCCAAAAAGTGCCTCTCTGAACCTCAGGTCTTGGATCCTGGAACAATGGACCAAGTACCTTCCAAGACAAGGAACAGGAGGGTAAAGGCTGTGCCTTCCCAAATGCCTACAAGTGAGGATCAGCCTTCACAGGAAGATGATTCTGAGACCCCTGAAGGAACTGTCCCCATAGAGCTTGAACCTGATCAGGTTGAGTTTCTGGGGACAGGGGGACCTTTTAGGGCAGACTTGGGGCAGGCTCAGTTATCCTGTCCTTCTCTTGAACCCCTCAGACAGCAGGCTGCTGCTGAGGCTGCTGGGAATGCTCAAGGTACCCATAAGGTTTATTGGGATAATGGGCTCCTTTATTCAGAGGGTAGAGACCCCAAGCCTGGTACAACCAGGAGGTTGGTCATACCTCTGCAATTTAGGGGCTTCCTTCTTACCTTGGCACACGATATTCCTTTAGCAGGACACCTAGGCCAGAACAAAACATGGGACAGACTTGTCTGTCACTTTCACTGGCCTCACATGTCAGAAGATACAAAGGAGTTTTGTCGCTCCTGTGTAACCTGCCAAGCAAGTGGCAAAGCCGGTGGTTCCACAAAGGTCCCCCTTATACCATTACCTGTGGTGGGGGTGCCCTTTGAAAGAGTGGGGATTGACATTGTTGGACCAATGGATCCCCCTACAGCATCTGGGCACAGATTCATACTGGTGGTGGTGGACCATGCCACCAGGTACCCAGAGGCAATTCCACTTAGGACCACAACAGCTCCTGTTGTGGCCAGGGCCTTACTTGGAGTTTTCTCCAGAGTGGGGTTTCCTAAGGAGGTAGTATCCGATAGAGGTGCCAACTTCATGTCAGGATACTTGACAGCTATGTGGAAGGAATGTGGTGTCAACTATAAGTTCACCACTCCCTATCATCCACAATGCAATGGGCTTGTTGAGAGATTCAACAAGACCCTAAAGGGCATGATCAAAGGATTACCTGAGAAGCTCAGGCGAAGATGGGATATCCTTCTGCCCTGCCTTCTGTTTGCTTACAGAGAGGTCCCACAAAAAGGTGTTGGCTTCAGCCCCTTTGAATTGTTGTTTGGACATCCTGTAAGAGGACCCCTATGTCTGGTGAGGGAAGGATGGGAGTTACCTCTCAAAAAGCCCAAGCAAGACATAGTGGACTATGTACTTGGTCTCCGCTCCAGGATGGCTGAGTATATGGAGAAGGCATCCAAAAACCCTGAGGCTAGCCAGGCCTTACAGAAGGCCTGGCATGACCAAAAGGCTGTCCTGACTGAGTACCAGCCTGGACAGAAGGTATGGGTGTTGGAGCCAGTGGCCCCAGCAGCACTCCAAGACAGATGGTCTGGACCCCATACAATCATTGAGAAAAAGGGAGAGGTTACCTACTTGGTGGACCTAGGAACTCCCAGGAGCCCCCACAGGGTGCTCCATGTTAACAGGCTGAAAGCATATGTTGACAGGGCAGACATGGGCTTGCTCATGGCTACAGATGAGGGGCAGGAGGAAGAGAATGACCCTCTCCCAGACCTGCTGACTCAGAACCCTGAGGATGGCTCAGTTGATGGTGTGGCCTTAGATGGCAGCCTCACTGAACATCAGCAACATGACTGTAGACAGGTTTTGCAGTCATATCGACATATGTTCTCCCTGACACCCAGTCAGACTAACTGGTGTACCCATGTGGTGGACACTGGTAATAGTCTTCCTGTAAAGAACAAAATTTACAGGCAGCCTGACCATGTCAGAGACTGTATCAAGGCTGAGGTGCAAAAGATGCTGGAGTTAGGTGTCATTGAGCCTTCAGAGAGCCCCTGGGCTAGCCCAGTGGTTCTGGTCCCCAAACCTCACACCAAAGATGGAAAGAGAGAGATGAGGTTCTGTGTGGATTACAGAGGACTCAATGCTGTCACCAGGACAGATGCACACCCAATTCCAAGGGCAGATGAGCTCATAGACAAATTGGCTTCTGCCAAGTATTTGAGCACATTTGACTTGACAGCTGGCTACTGGCAAATCAGGTTAGCTGAGGAGTCTAAAGCCAAGACAGCATTTTCTACCCCCAGTGGGCATTACCAGTTTGTGGTGATGCCCTTTGGTTTGAAAAATGCACCTGCCACCTTCCAAAGGTTGGTGAATCAAGTCCTTACTGGGTTGGATGACTTTTGTGCAGCATATCTGGATGATATTGCTGTCTTTAGCTCCACCTGGGAGGATCACCTGGTCCACCTGAAGGAAGTGCTAGAGGCTCTGCAAAAGGCAGGCCTCACTATCAAGGCAACCAAGTGCCAGATAGGGCAGAGTAAGGTTGTGTACTTGGGCCACCTTGTGGGTGGAGGCCAAGTTCAACCACTGGAGAGTAAGATTCAGACCATAAAGGACTGGACTCCTCCAACTACCCAGACTCAGGTCAGAGCTTTCTTGGGCCTGACTGGGTACTACAGGAAGTTTGTTAAGAACTATGGGTCCATTGTGACTCCTCTTAATGATCTGACATCCAAGAAGATGCCCAAAAAGGTTCAGTGGACAGAATACTGTCAAAAGGCATTTGAGACCTGAAGAAGGCCATGTGCTCTGCACCTATCCTGAAGAGTCCTGACTACTCAAGAGAGTTTATTGTCCAAACAGATGCTTCTGAGTTGGGAGTGGGAGCTGTGCTTTCAAAACTTAATGTAGATGGTCAAGACCAGCCCATTGCTTTCATTAGCAGAAGGCTGACCCCCAGAGAGAAACGTTGGTCAGCCATTGAGAGGGAGGCCTTTGCTGTGGTGTGGGCCCTGAAGAAGTTGAGACCATATTTGTTTGGCACTCACTTCAAGATTCAGACCGACCATAAGCCCCTCTTATGGCTTAATCAGATGAAGGGTGAAAACCCCAAACTGCTCAGGTGGTCCATTTCCCTACAGGGGATGGACTTTACAGTGGAGCACCGCCCAGAGACTGACCATGGTAATGCAGATGGTCTCTCCAGGTACTTCCACTTAGAACATGAAGACACAACTGGTCAAGGTTAGTCTAATGTCCCTGCGTTTGGGGGGGGGGTTGTGTAGGAGAGTAGGGTCTGCTATCCTATGGTCACCCCAAATTTTTGCTTTTTGCTTCACTGGTTTATGACTTAATGTGGCTGTGGGCCTGCTAATCAGACCCACAGCCTGCTGTTCTCTCTCTAAATTGTTACCCATGTACTTTAGGTGCATAACGAAATTGGAACTGGTTCACCTTATTGGCCCCTGTAACAGTGTACCCAGGTACCCAGGGCATAGGTGCTTCCAAGGCCTACCAGGGGCTGCAGCATGTATTGTGCCACCCCTGGCCTGGCCTCCATATTTGACACAACTGGCTGATCACTCAGCTGGGGTAAGTCGGTGTAACCACCCCTTACTTAGGTGTAGTATGCCTATACCTAAACCTAAAATGGACACATATGTTCCTATCAGTCACTCCCATGGAAGGCCTCCTCAATCCTGGAGGCAGAGTGCTTGGAAATATGTGAGATGGTGCTCCGGCATGAGCTGAGCCTGTCTGCAGCTTTCGGAACCATGTCCTTTAGCTGTTCCATGATATTGCCATACCATATACTCTTAAGTGCATTATAATCCTCGCGGTTAAATGCTATCTTGGGTTTGGCTTTATCAAAACATGTCGAGTAAGGTGTCATACGAATTGGAATACTACCCCCTCGCCAGTTCTGGCGACGGGGGTAGCATTCCACCCTTGTAGAGGGACACGACATGTACCTAACCTGAACCCCGGTTAAAGTTAAACAGAGCCTCAGCATCACAAAATGGATGCTGCCACCACAGACACAAGTCTGACCTCCTGCTGCTGGGAGTCCTTCCAGCGAGGGCAGCTTGGACAAAGGGTTTCCTGCCTTGGGAGGTGCTAGCACCACCCCAGACAGGATTTTGTGTATTGGGTAGGACAGGGCTGAATAGAATCAGACATGCCTGGGGCACACAAGGTGTCCCTGTGCATAGGCCAGTTCAAACCGGTGCTGGGGCTTTCCAGCCCCAGTCCTGGCGCGAAACTGGACAAAGGAAAGGGGGTGTAACCACCCCCCTTCCTGGTTCCACCCAGAGGAGGGACCTAGTAGGTGATCCGGCCCCCACAGATTCGAATAAGAGTGGGAGCTGTGTCCTGAGACTTCAGATCATCCTGAATCAACTTGAAATACAGAAGAAGACTGGACTTCAACATTCTGCTGCTCAGAAGACGGAAGAGAATCTCCCTTGTGGCCAAGGAGTGACCACCCTGTGAACACAGGCACCAACCAGCAACTCGACGTCTGCTTTGCCGCCGCCTCCCGCCGGAGCCCGAGCCCAGAGCCTGACAAGACCCAGACTCCCAGACTTCTCACAGCCCGATCCACAGTCCCTGCAAAGAAGTTACCCGTGGAGGTACCGAGAGACGTGGGACCGGACCTCTTGGAAGACCCCCGAAACGCTGACTGCGCAGCATCAGAGGTACCCTCGATACTGTGCTTTGGATTTTGAGAAGCCCCAACCTCGAGCAGCCCTTGCACCAAGGATCAGCCCCCCAGCATCTCCACGATCTGCGTGGGGCCCTTTTGCATTGTGCCACTCGACGCGCCTTCGCGTCCACTTGCCATCGGCTAGTGGCCATCTTGGCGATGAAACCTTCAACTTTCACTGCAGGTCTGGTTGCTCCAGACTTGCCCTCGCTCCTGTAAAAAGGAGCACCTACTCTGACCTTGCTGGTCCGAGTAACAAGCCTTTTTTGATTCCTGCATGGCTTGCATTAGCCAAGGCCTGTTTGATTCAATCAAGTTGCCGACACCGCCATCAGTGAGAAGCCTGCGTGGGACAGCTCGTGACCGACTCCTGGACATCTTCGACCCCTCGTGTCCACGTGGCTGCAGAGAGAAGCTACACCTCGATGCCTGTTTGCACCCGACATCGCCTGGTTCCAATCTGGTTCCACGGTAGTCACTGGCTAGTGACTTTGAACATTGTCCCCTCTGCTTTCAGGTCTTCACCTCTTCAGATCCACCCTTGGATCCACCGGAACTCTTCACATCGAGCCACCTGCAGCATCTTCAGCACCAAGCACCATCGACCTGCGTGACGAAACCCGACACTACTTCGACCCTATGCACCCGCTTCCTGTGGGTGAGGTAACTCAGCTCCGCCAGTGTTCCCACACTGGTACACACCTCTAGTGTCTGTGTCTGAAGTTTCATCCTTCTAGGTCACTCGGAAGGTTCCTTTCTAACTAACTTTGTACTTTTTACGCACCATAGACTTTGCATTGGTGAGTGCGTGCACTTTAAACACTGCACCCGAGTCCCGCGGGCCTTTCCCGACTTCTTCACTGTTAGTCCCGAACAACTCCAGCGATTCCCCAGGCCCTAGGCCTATTTCCTGTCCAAGTGGCATCTCTTATACCACTTTCTTAGTATATGGTTTAGGTGGCCCCTAGGGCTCATCCATAATTGTGCAACTTTTGTCTATTTTAACTGTGTTTTGTTTTAACGCATTTGCTTCTGTGCTCATAAAGAGTATCAGGGATATTTGTAGTAATAAATCTATATATATTTTTAATATATATCGGTGTGGTGTCCTTTCATTTGGTATTCAAGGGATTGTGTATGGTAAAACAGCTTGCTTCACATGCCTTTACAGAGTTTAGCCTAAGACTGCTTAGTCCATGCTACCCCTAGGATAGCTTGTCTATAAGGTTGACTTTACAACCTGCACCATAAGTGTTGCTTGGCATGGTACAAGGTGATCACTAGAACTAGTGAGCATCATATACCAGGCCAACTTCTCACAGTAAGCTCTTCTATTCCTTACTTATTGAGATTGCAGACTGCATAGTGTGCTCTCTGCACGGGTGTAGTATATATGTTCTACAGTTAAGTTACTATACTGTTAAGCAGACTTTCAAATTTAGAACAAAGTTTTTATCAACCAGGTAGTAGCCTCCTCTAAATTTACTTCAACTCAGCGGTGAATTTTTTTTCGCGAATCCAAATCAGATCTGAGATGAACTTGATGGATGGGATGAACGAAAAGCGAAAGAAGGGTGTAAGTAAGTGTGGAAGGATGAGCAAGTTAAAAGTATTGATGACTGACAAAGAAGAATGATACGTGTTTGATTTGTGCCCGAGGTGGCTGGGAAGAAATATGATGCATGGCTGGGTGAAGGATGAAGCAAGGATGGGTGGAAGGAGAACAGCCTGGGTGGGTGAAACAGAAACTGTATGTGTGCGCAATATATGCTTTGGTTGAAATTGAAATGCAAGTCAAGCACGGATGTATGGCTTGCGGTTTCCCAAATAAAATGAAAAAGGTTGTTTTCCCGTGAGAAAACGTAAGGTTTGTCCAGCTGAGAGACATGAAGAAGAATGATTGACATATAGTTTGAATGGATGGATGCCTGGATCATGGTACTATCTGACTCTTAGATAGCACATAAAATTGTAAATTGATACTTGTATATCGCACTACTCACCCGCAAGGGTCTCAAGGCGCTTGTACGAATACCGCTGTGGAACCCATCCTGGCTTTCCCTGTGAGTTGTCCACTCCTGGGCACCCCCAAGGTGGAGGCCAGGCATCCTTAGCGTTGTGGGGGCGTTGTGGAGATTAAGCAAGCTATTGCCCAGAGTTGCAGAGTGGGACTCCATGATTGCAATAGGCACCAAGGCGAGAATTATCAGGTCCTTGGAATTTTTATCCCAAGACCCGCCGAGGCGGGGAATTGAACCCTGGTCCCGGGCTAGACCTCTGCATCAGGGTCTGCCGCTCTAACCATTGAGCCACACTTCTCTGTGTATCTAGAGAGAGTAGACGGTCACTGGATGAACTAAGTGTTACTTTGAAGAGCATGTAACACCGCACCCGCATGTCCGTCCCAGTGTAGGAAAGGCAAGGAAAAGAAGTTGTAATTTTGTCCGAATACTACCATGAATAGTAGCAGTAGTTTGTATTGCAAGCACAGCATATATCCGGCTATTACGATGGCCAATCACTACCTCTGTTAATAAGTTTAGTAGAACTCGGTCATTCATGTATGGATGTATCACTGTTCACTCAATAAAAAGCAAAGCACCTAAAGTCATCCCATATGTAAGCAAATACATACCATGTGCAGTGATAGATAATCAGATTATTTATCTTCTTCATTTTCCTTTTCTAGTATTCATTGGCACTGTAGGGTGAAAGTTAAATTAATTAAGCAGTAGCCCTTGTAACAGAGTATTCTCAGTGCCACCCGTAATAGAAAAGTAAGAGCATCACCACCTGCATGTACTAGACTGGTACAGTAACGCAAGTCTGTCTCACTCATCATGGTGGGCGTCTGTTTTTCTCGGGTGCAAGTTGACTGCGCTGGCATTATGCCGGCTTGCAGAACTTAACGTACCAATTTTGCTAAACAAGAGAGAAGAAGCAGAATAAGACTGGTGTACTGTCATAGTCGACTCTAATGGAGTGAGTCCATAGTGCTCGTAGAATTGATTCCTTAAACTCCCACTAATGTTAGAGCAAGGATGAAGAAGTGGGAGGTTAGATAGATACTGGCCACAATAGTTATGTACTGCGCTTGCAAGTTGCTACTTCTACTGTGACACAACTTTCTGCTGAATCATTATGTGTTAATCTTAAAGAGCATTGGTTACAGACTATGTCTTTCTTTCTTCATATAGATGCTCCTTCCAAACCAACACGGAAGGAGCTGGCTACAAGGGCCCGGCAACGGAGGCTGGAGGCCACTGCCGCCGAATATCGGCAGCTGGTGGCCCAGGAGGAGGGGGACACGCAGAGTACGTCGACAACATCCACGGCAACACCTGCATCCTCCTCCGCGCTCCCTGGGTTAGCCAGTCAGCGCAGCAGGTCTCCAACGGTACGGAGCCGGGGTACCGCAGCCACCCGCCACCGCCGAGCAGCAAAGAAATCAGCTGCCCCCCACAGCTGGTGCAAGGCACGCGTGCACTGCCTTTCACTGAGCGTGTCCTACCTCGAGCAGGAGCTCCTCAACACCAAAACCCTGCTCGAGACCCTCCGCAAGGAGCATGACGACCTGGCCCGAAAAGTCAACAACAGCCAGCAGTAGGAAGAGACTGTCCCTTGCCCCTTTTTTAAAGACTTCTGGCGGGTGGGAATTGGGAGTTGGGTTTTCTACTTTTTTGGACTTAGTTTTCACAGACATTCGTTGGGGTTTGGGAGGGGGGGTGGGTTGGGTCTTGTGGGAGATTATTTATGTTAGGGATATATAAATATACTTTAAACTTTATCTTAGCATACGTGTTTTTTACTGCTTTTTAGGCTGGTGGGTGGGGGTTTAACAGTAAGTTTATTTTCCTGAAACCTAAGTGGCATCTTGATTCAAGTTGTGTAAGTACTAGTAATTGCCCAAATGTTTTCAAAACTAAGTGCCTCTCACAGAGTAAGTGAATTCAATAGTCCTAGGACCGTTAGTCTCTCGTCTCTCCTAATACTCCATTATACTACCTCCCCCCAAACGCTTATCTTACCTGTAATTTGTGTTTGGAAATAGGGCTAGGCACAGGGCTGGCTGCACGGGAAATGGCGATTAAGGTTGGCAATCCTGGGCGGATGAAATGTCATCATTGCGGTGGTACTTGTGGTGTTACACAGTGGCAGTTGCAGCATCTGAAACAAAAGAAAATGAAACCTTGGTTGTCCTTACCGTAGCATTAGAACGGTACGATAGAGAATATAGCAGGTGACAGTACACTAGAACAGTGCCACAATGTAGCCGAACAAATGGTAAAGTATTGAAAGTATAACTAGTACTTGCGTTGAATTTCTTTGACATTGGCTACTACTACAAGAAATAGTACTGAAGGTGAAGGACACAGCAGCGTAATAAATTGCCATGTCTAGGAGGAGGATGTTCGTGATGACCAATCAAGTTGATGGCGCACATGAAAATCTGCTTTCATTTGCCAATAGTGACTCAGTGTCAAGCTGAGTAAGCCTATATTCTCGGATTCCTTCACCAGCCTGTTGCCATGATAAGTGTGTGGAATTATTGCTGTCATTTAGTCACACATCAATCAAAACCACACAGCCCGGAGGAAGAGGGTTAGGGTTTGGAAAATGGATGAGAATGGGGTTTTTTGGGAAAGTTTTGTTGAGAGAAGAAAAAAAAAGCACAGCATGGACAAACAATAATTGAAGATAAACAAATCTTTGGGTACAAAGCTATCTGTAGGAAGGTGGATACCTGACTATGGTCACCCCAAATCTTTTGCCTTGTGTTTAGCTGGTTTTCGACTTAGTTGGCCTGGGACCCTGCTAATCAGGGCCCCAGGCTATCTGCTCTCTCTTTAAATGGACTCCATGTACTATAGGTACATAACCAATTTGATACTGGACACCTTGTCAGCCCCTATCCAGTGCACTATAGGTGCCAAGGGCATAGGTGCATCCAAGGCCTACCAGGGGCTGCAGCATATCTTTTGCCACCCCTGGCTGGTACTTAAATCGACACAACTGGCTGTTCCCACAGCTGGGGCAAGGTGGTGTACTCACCCCTTGCTTAGATGTAGTATACCTATGTCTAAACCTATATCTGGACACATATATACCTATCAGTCGCTCCAATGGCAGGACTTTACAGTCCTGGAGGCAGGGTGCTTGGTTTTATGTGAGATGGTGCTCTAGCATGAGCTGAGCCTGACTGCAGTGTTGGGACCAATTCCTTAATGCTGTTCCAGTGATACTGCCATACCATATACTCTTAAGTGCATTATAATCCTTACGGTTATTGCAACTCTGGTTTGGCTTTATCAAAACATGTCGTGTTTGGCGTCATACACATTGGAATACTTTCCCCTTGCCATTCCTGGTAATGGGGATAGCATCCCACCCTTCTAGAGGGTGCAGGCATGTTACTTTACTAAAACGCGGTTAATCCTAACCAGAGCCCCAGCATCACAAAATGGACGCTGCTGCCACTGACACATGTCTGGCCTCCTGCTGCTGACCAAAACTCTTTACAACAAGGGGTGGTGATGGACAGAGTCTCTGAATTAAGCAGAGTACTCTCACCCAGTCAAGAGATCAGGGCTAGATCCAACACCGTTTTTTAGCTCATTGCACCATCCCAGTTTCAGAACCCGGCTGTATGCAAATTAGTCTGTCCCTGGCCCAGTGCATCATGGGAACAGGGCAGACCAGACTACAAAAGCCAATTCTTACACTGGGAAGGAAACAAGCTTCCGGGGACCGGTTTCTGGCATTTCAGCCGTCTTCGGCCCGGCTTGCTTGAATCCTGATGGTGCAATGAGCAAGGGACTCACATCTGAGTATACCCTTCCACGCTTAGGCCACCAAAACTCGGCAGAGGACGCCTGGACAAAGGGTTTCCTGTCACAGGGAGGTGTCACACGACCCCAAACAGGAGATAGTGGATTGTAGCAGGGAGGGTTGAAAGAAACTAGACACTGCCTGGGGCGCACAAGGTGTCCCTGGGCAGATTCCAGTCAAACCGATTCTGGGGCCATCCTGCCCCTGTCCTGGCAAGAAACTGGACAAAGGGAAAGGGGTGTAACCACCCCCTTCCCAGGTCCCACCCATAGGAGGAACCTAGCAGGTAGTCCAGCCCCCAGATTTGGAATGTAGGTGGGAGCAGTGCCAATGCACATCAGATTATCCTGACTGAAACTTATGAAACGAAACTCTGGACCCTTCGACATCCCACTCCTCGTGGAAGAATGAAGAATCTCCCTTGTGGTCAAGGAGTGACCACCCTGTGCAAACAGGCACCATCCAGCACCTCAACGTTTGCTTTGTTGCAGTTCCTGCCAGAACTCGAGCAACAGAAATCGACAAGACTCAGTGTGCCTGCCTTCTAACAGCCCGATCCACAGTCCCTGCACAGCTGAGACCCGTGGAGGCGACCTGAAGCGTGGGAGCAGCCATCTTGGAGAAACAACTAAGCGCTGACCGTGCAGCATCCGAGGCCCCCTCAAAGCTGTGCATTGGAGTCTAAGAAGCTCCGGCCCTGGGCAGCTTGTGCACCGAAGCTCACTCCTCCACACTTGACGAGTGCTGCGTGGCGCCCTTTTGCATCTTTCTGCTTGACGCGTTGGTCCGGTCACTTGCCTGTTGGCTAGTGGCCCCAGTAACGACGAAACCTTGAATTTACACAGCTAGTCTGGTTGCTCTAGACTGGCACTTGCTCCCCTGAAAAGAAGAACCCGCTCAGACCTTGCTGGTCCGAGTGTTAAGCCATCTTTGATTCCTGCGTGGGTTGCATTTGCTAAGGCCTGTTGACTCCGATCTTGAAGCCGACACCGCCGACAGCGAGAGCCTTTGCGGGACAGCTTGTGGTTCACTCCAGGACATCCTCGGTGCCCCAGAGACCACGTGGCAGTGGAGAGAAGCTATACAACATTGACTTGATTGCACCCGACATTGCCTGGTTCCTTCCTGGTTCCTTCATGGTCACTGGCGAGTGACCCAGACTCTGTCCCCTCTGCTTTCAGGTACGCTACAACTTCGATCCACCCTTGGATCGCACCGGACACTTCTCTTCTGGATGCCTGCAGCACCTTCATCTCCAGGCACCCTAGATGTTCGTGACGAAACACGACACACCTTTGCACCTGTGCACCCGTTTCCTGTGGGTGAGGTAACTCTTGAACGCCGGTGCTCCTGTAGTGTTTTACACCTCTAGTGTCTAAGTCTAACGTTTTGTCCTTCTAGGCCAGTCGGAAGACTCTTAAAACTGTAACTCGATAACTTTTTACGCACCATTGACTTTGCATTGGTGCATGCTTGTTCTTTCTGCACTGCACCCGAATTCCACGGGCTACTCCCGCCCTAACTGCTGTTAGTGCATCGTAGTCAAAGCGATTCCCAAGTCCCTAGGCCTTACCCCAGATCGATTAGTGATTGTTATACCACTTTATTGATATATGGTTTGAGTGGCCACCGGCCTCATCCAAACCGTGCAACTTGTCTATGTTTAACTGTGCTTTTATTTAAACGCTTGTGCTTCATTGCTCATAAAGAGTAATGGGGATTATTCTAAGAATAAATACATATATCTTGATAATATATAACTTGTGTGGTGTCCTTTCATTTGATATTACAGGATTGTATATGGTAAAACAGCTCGCTTTACTCGCCCTTTGAAGTTAAGCCTTTAAGGCTGCTTAGTCCATGCTACCCCTTGGATAGCTTGTCTATAAGGTTGACTTACAACCACCACCATAAGGGATTGTTTGGACTGATATAAGGTGCCCCCAGAACTGGAGACATCATACATCAGGCCAACTTCTCACACTATCCATAAATCTTTTAAGTGACATAAAGGAAGTGCATGCACTACTGCATGCATGGTTACTGAAAAGTAAGTAGTACTTTCGACAACCGTGAATGAAAGAATGCGACAGTACAGGGCTGCAGTAATAATTATGCGTTTTCACTTACCTATCTTTGCACTCAGAGAAATACTTCTTACATTAAATTAGGTTTAAACAATAGCAGAAGTAAAACCTATAGAATGGCTGTAGGGATGAATTTAGAAGCAGAGAATGAGATCAAAGAAATGCAGAGTCACACTCATAGAAGTTCACAGCAATAACATTACTTAAAAGATATTTAGAAAAGAACGGATACTGTATCTGTATGTTTTTGTAGTTGTCCTGTTGAATTTGGTAAGTTGCATGCATCCAACCATTCCTCTTATTAGCGGGACTCCTCCATTTCATCTGACGCTCCGTCCATCAATGTTGGTGACCAGAAGACATCCTGTCCACTGCCTGCCTGGCGGATGCTGAATTGCAGCTCGCTAATGTGAAGCCTGACTTCATCCTTTTTTTCCCATTGCACAGGCTGGAACCCGGCCTGTAATTATTGATGGCAAAACAGGAAGTGATATTAGAACACCACTAACAAATAAATATAAGGTATGTACGCTGTGTAGTGCAAAAAGTCACACTTTGAGTTTCCTATTAGACAGCACAATATTTTTGAAAGTGCCTACTCTGTCTGAGTCTCCTTTTGAAGGATAAATAAGTATGGGCGAATTAATTTAGCTGATCTTTCCCCTCAAGCTAGGTGTACTGTAAACTGTGTTTTAGAACAAAATTAGACCTTCCCAGCAGGGCTCCCAGACCCTTACTAAACCCAGTCGCAAAAATGTAGAAGACCCCCAATCAGATCTCCAAAAACGAGGCCTAGTAGAAAATGGTGACAAAACGTACTTTGAAAGTAAAGTAGGCCCAAATCCCCCCTTACCCACCATGGATTGTATTCAAACCACTTGCAAGCAAGCAAAAGTATACGTACCCAGCATTGCTTCAAGACTCGCAAACCCCCCCACAACCACCAGGAACCCCAACAAACAGCCCCCCGAAAACGGTAGAGTGAGCGAAATCTCAGAAAATGCAAAAACTTTTTCCCCAGGGATTGTCTCCAAAACACTTTCTTTCGGGTATTAGACCTTTCCAGCAATAGCCCCAGAACTGTCAACCTGGGCGAAAACAAGTTTAAACCCCCCAACAAGCCAAAAGGAAAAACCCGGGAAAAGCCACACTTAAAAAACTTTGGTCCTACCTGGAATTCAGTCCAAATGCGCTCTGCAGCTAGGCCCTAACTCCCCTTTTCCACCATGGATTTCCTGAAAAACAAATACAATCAACATTAAACTGTGCCAGCAGTGCTCCCAGACCCCAAAACCCACCCACAACAACCTAAAAGCCCGCCAAACAGCACCCCAAAGACAGGCAAGTTATCAAAAGAGCAAAATCTTTTTCTGCTCCGATTTTGTCCAAACCACTTTTATCCGGTATTAGACCTTCCCAGCAATGGCCCCAGACCCGTCAACTCACCCGCAAAGAAGTAGAACACCCCCACAATTGCAGAGTCTTTCTTCATTGGGCGTAATCCAGCCATCTGCTTTGAGGGAAATAGGAGTCTGGAGGAGGAGGAGGATAGAGGAGCATGTTCTTGTGAACTTGTGAACCTGAGGAATGCATACTGCGGCACCTTCAAATCAATAAGCAAATAAGTGAAGACAGTTCTGCTGATGGGCTTGTTTTTGTGATTAGGTGATTAAAGTTTTTTTATATAGATTTTGCAAAACAAAGAAAGACAGACACACAGGAATAAAAGTGAATAAGGACGAAAAAGAAAGTTAGTGATTCATTGACTCATTTTCAGGGCTCGGTGTCAGGGAAGAAGAGCTCGTCCTAAAACTCTGCTAATTCAGACGGGAGTAGGTCAGTTAACAGGGAAGAACTTCCCTCATCTAAGTTGGTGTCCTCCTCGTCTTCTTCCGGTGTGCATTCTCGTAATTTGTAATTTGGTGGTATGAAATGCTGATTCATCTTGATCATTGTTAACCTCTCCACATTTTTGGGCGAGAGGCGGGTCCTTTTGGAAGTTACAATGCCACCAGTGGCAGTGAAAACACGTTCAGAAGACACGCTTGCGAGTGGGCAAGACAAGTAATTTATAGCCAGGTTGGTGATCTCTGGCCACACATCTGTTTTCCCATGCCAATACGCCAATGGGTCATGAGAAAGATGGACCTCTGTTGAGTCATTCAAATAGGCCTGCACCATCGACTCAAGGTTCTCCAGGGTTCCTCCACTTTGCTTACTTTTTTCTGGGACCATTTCAGAAGCAAACCCAAGGTGAGTTAGCCAATCCTCTTCTTCACACAATATTACTGTTGTGCCTGGTGCAGATGATACGGTTGCTGGTGTCGTTACCGGCTGAGAGGGAAAATCACTCACTTCTGCAACAGCCACAAATGCAGTTGTGGATTTTTTTGACTGCGGACGGCCTACTGATGCTGATGTACTGCCTTTTCCTTCAATTTCCTGCCGTTCTCTTTCAAACTGAGTGGCTGACACAGCTAGCCAATGTTTGTACTTTGTAACATCTGCGTCATCAAAAGGAAAGAATACTCTGCCTGCCACTGCCTTTTTGTACCGTGGATCCAGAATAGTGGCATAAATGTAATGCTGTTCTGTGTTGATCATTTCAAGATGATCATCGCCAAGTAGGCGGTGTAATAACTTCTCCGCCAACTCAAACGCTTCTTCCTTTCCATCTTTTTCAAACTTAGAACATACCGCCTTCAGTCGGTGCTCTAGCATGCTCAACAATGGGATAGCTTTTCCCAAATTACAGTCCTCCCTGCTGACTGCACGCGTGAAGACCTCAAAAGGACGAAGCATGTCTGTCAGGCTTTTAACTAGGTCCCATTGCTCCACCTGTATCCTCATGCCTATCATAGGTGTACCTAGTTTAAAGAAATACTGATCGACTACCGCATACTCCTCATACAGACGCTCAAGCATGTAGAAGGTTGAGTTCCAACGTGTTGCCACCTCTTGGATAAGTGCTTTCACTGGCAATTTACGTTCATGTTGCAGGCACCTCAGCTGCTTCCGTGCCTTAAAAGAATGGTTGAAATGTGTGCACATTCTTCGGCAGGTGGTCAGTAACTCGGAGACTGGACTTTCTTCACTCAAGAATTTTTTAACAACCAGGTTTATACAGTGCGCCAGACATGGCACTCTGAAATAGTTACCCATATCCATGGCCTTAATTACATTGGCGCCATTATCTGTGGAAACATAACCAATCATGCGTTTTCTTGGGGACAGCCATTCAAAGACCTTTGTGTTAAACTCATGCAAATTTTTTTCTCCTGTATGACTTTTCTCCAAGGCAAACATGGCTATTGTTGCATGTTTCCAAGCAGCTTTATAAACTTTGTCCGAGTCAACACCTGCGTTTATCTTTGCTTTAACCCCTGAAAAAGAGACCCAGTGTGCAGTGATGCACATGTAATCAGTGGCTGCGCAACTGGTCCACATGTCTGTTGTCAGATGTATAGTGTGAACAGCACTCTTCTGCAAAGCTGCTCCAATCACCTCCAGCACATCTTCCTGTAGTGCTGGAACCGCAACTCTAGCAAAATAGAACCGGCTAGGAACCTTCCATTTAGGGCAGAGTGTTGCCAGCATTTCAAGAAAACCCACCCCTTCCACAAAAGAAAAAGGGTGAAGGTCCAGCGCTAGCATTTTAGCCAGCTTAGTGTTATACAGATGCGCCATTGGGTGGTTGCGTTCATATGACGCTTCTTAAAACAACATGCTTCTGATAGTGGGCTGGACCATTTTAGGGGATGATGATGACTTCTGCGACTCAGTTACGCTCAGTGATGATGAACTTTTTCGCATTGGTGTCTCACTCTCTCCCACACTCTTAGTGTGGCTCATATATCTTGCAGGGGGTGTGCTGCTGACAGGGGTACTGGAAGTAACTGAAGAAATGTTTGACGCTTCTTCCTCCTCGTCATCAGCAGATGAAACATCAACGGATACAATTTGTTGAGGTGCAATTCGGGCATCCTTGATCTCCCTTAGGTGCGCATGCCATTTGACAGTGTGCTGTCTCTCAAGATGACCTCTCTGGCCTCCGGTACCATAGTTGGTACCAAGCTTACCACGACTAACTCGAACCTTACAAATGGTACAAATGGCTATGTTTTCCCTTGTTGGGCTAACACTAAAGAAGTCCCAAACTGCGGACTTCAAATGTCTGTGGGGGGCGGAGGAGGCCATACTGGGAATGCTGCTAATGCCAGATGAACTGGAGGATGTGTGTTGCCGAAATTTAGTACGTTGTGCACTTACAGCACCACTAATTGAGGAAATGGAGGTCGAGGTGGATGGAGGTCCCTTCTGGCGAGAAAATATGGAAGCTGTAGGTGGTGGTGTACTAGTTAACTGCATTCTTGGTGGTCCCATTCCCAAGTCGCCATCATCATCATCACGCTCAGCAGCATTTCGGGCTAGGGTTAAAATGTCTATGTGCTGTATGCCCGCTGAGGCTGGAGTGACGTCTATGATGACTGCAGCGTCGTCGTGAGAGTCTTCATCAGCAGGAGTATACACCACTTCTTGTTCAGGGTCATCACACTCCATAACTCTGAGACTTTCGGGGACCTTCCTTTTACGCTTAGCTACCTTTGTCAGATCATGGTGTGCCTCACTCTCAGACGGCCGTGGTGGTTCCTAAGTTTCATCCATATCATCAGAAGGAAGGGGGCTTGAAGAAGAAATTGACACCATCCTTGATATTTTCCTTGCTGGGGATCTGGAAGACAATGAATCATCAGGAGGAGTGGCTTCCTCATGTGATACCTCGGCTTGAATGTCGATTTCCTGATGTGCCCCTACTTCGGGAGGAACAACTATTGTGGGCACTTGTGCCGCTCCATGCACCTCTGGTTGCTCCTCTCCTTGCGCCGCCTCTCCTTCCACATGTACTTGGGCTTGTACTTGCACATGTGGTTGTTGTTGCGGCTGTGGTTGTTGAACACTCGTCAGATGAGTTACAACAACCTGTGTTGATTGAGGGATGTTGCTACTTTCTTGCGATGAGCCAACATCACTGGTCGATGGTGATTGAACAACTATACTGGCTGCCTCTGCAGCACTCGAGGGCTTGGACCTAAGTTGGTGTGGTGGTGGTGGTGGCACTGAGCCCAATGGAGCGGAGGTGCTGCTCCCAGCTTGGTCCCCAGCAGACCCAGCTGCTGCTGCAGGCGTACTTTTTTTTCCCCCACAAATGCGGCGGTCGGCACACCAGTCTCCTTGGTAAGTGGCGCCACTTGCTTCTTCTGCTCCTTACTGGCAACTTTCTTGCTAGAGGAGGTACGGGCAACTTTTTTTGGGGCCATCTTCTTCAGATGTCAGAACAGCAGGCCGCAGTTGCACAAGTTGCAGAGTTGTCTGTGGCCACACGTGACGTTGTGCTGCACACACCGCAGCAGGACTTCTTCCTGGCACTGATGAGGAACGATGAGGCTGATGATTCGTCTTTCTGCACCTTAAAGCAAATGAAGCCAGAGGAACATCAGTTAAATAAATGTTGCATATGTAGCGCTTCAATTAATAGTTTGCAAGTAAGCATTTTTATTATACCCACCCCCCAAAATGGAAAGACCAATAAAATGCACCACTGACAGAGTACCCCTGGGCATAATGGATGAAGGCTGGCACACTGGGTGCAGGCCTATGACACAACAAAGCACACTGCCTGGCTTCAAAATTGCCCCTAGACCCCCACCCACATGGCCAGGCCCTGCCTGGACCAGGCCTCAAAATGGCCCCCACACACATGGCCATGCCCCATCAACACCCCAAAAAATCAAAAAACACACAAAAATCACCACAATCCAATGCCATCCATGCCCTCCATGATCTTTACATTCAAGACACCCCACAGAAAGACTAGGCCCATGCACCACTGAGTACCCCTGGGCAAAAGGCCCCAACAACAGCCAAAAAATCAAAAACACACAAAAATCACCACAATCCAATGCCATCCATGCCCTCCATGATGTTTACATTCAAGACACCCCACAGAAAGACTAGGCCAATGCACCACTGGGTACCCCTGGGCATAATGAATGAAAGCAAGGCACGTTGGATGCAGGCCTATGGCACAAAGCACACTGCCTGGATTCAAAATGGCCCATTCACCCCCACCACATGGCCCTGGACCAGGCCTCAAAATGGAACCCGCCCTCATGGCCATGCCCCATCAACACCACAAAAAATCGAAAAACACACAAAAATCACCACAATCCAATGCCATCCATGCCCTCCATGATCTTTACTTTCAAGACACCCCACAGAAAGACTAGGCCCATGCACCACTGAGTACCCCTGGGCAAAAGGCCCCAACAACAGCCAAAAAATCGAAAAACACACGTTAATCACCTCAATCCAATGCCATCCATGCCCTCCATGATCTTTACATTCAAGACACCCCACAGAAAGACTAGGCCCATGCACCACTGAGTACCCCTGGGCAAAAGGCCCCTACAACAGCCATAAAATCGAAAAACACACAAAAATCACCTCAATCCAATGCCATCCATGCCCTCCATGATGTTTAAATTAAAGAGACCCCACAGAAAGACTAGGTCCATACACCCCTGGGTACCCCTGGGCATAATAGATGAAAGCAAGGCACATTGGATGCAGGCCTATGGCACAAAGCACACTGCCTGGATTCAAAATGGCCCCTTCATCCCCACCACATGGCCCTGGACCAGGCCTCAAAATGGTCCCCACCCACATGGCCATGCCCCATCAACACCCCAAAAAATAAAAAAACACACAAAAATCACCACAATCCAATGCCATCCATGCCCTCCATGATGTTTACATTAAAGAGACCACACAGAAAAACTAGGCCCATGCACCACTGAGTGAGTACCCCTGGGCAAAAGGCCCCAACAACACCCCAAAAAATCGAAAAACACACAAAAATCACCACAATCCAATGCCATCCATGCCCTAAATGATGTTGAGATTCAACAAAACAGTTGCATCATGCACCCATAACTAACCCTGGTCCTACTGGATACTGTGGCTACCCACAATATATTTTATTTAATGTTCTGAAAAAGTTCCAAAATTGTAGTTGCAGCAACTGTAATGCCCCAAACAAACTTACTTGTGAAATTTCTAATCCAAAAGTGATCCAAAGAAAGTCAAAAAGGCCTCAAATCCAAATATCCAGCATCATCCACAAAAAGTAAACCTTCCAGGTCAAAATCCAAATCAAAGTGATCAGCACATGAAGAAAGCACTGGGAGAGCCTGCTGGACAGGAACAGGAAGTTGAAGACTGTGGGGCACTTCCGTCCTCCCCCCCAAAAAAAAACCTGACTCATTTCCAAAATACATTTCCAATATACACCATTCCTTTTTTTGCCAGCATTACATAGAAACATGAGACACAATGCAAAAAGAAACAGTACCCTATAAGCTAAGAGATGCAAACTGTGAGCAGACACAGGTGATATCATAGAAAAATGTGAAAATATAATTCCTTATTTCACACAGACACTCAGTGTGATCCTTGTCAAAAATGTTAAAGCCATACATTTTACCAAAAAACATTTAGCATAGTAAATCATTTTAGACACAGAGCACAGCCAATTTAAATGACCACTACATTACAAGGCAGAAACCTGACTCATTTCCAAAATACATTTCTAATATGCACCATTACATTTTTTACCAGCATTACAAAAAAACATGACACGCAATGCAAGAATAAATAAGCCCAATATGCTTCTTAATCTTCCCCATACTGCATACAGCACTCTATCTATATTAAATGAATCATTACTCACCTTTAACAATGCTTTTGAAGATTTAGAACAGTGTCAGCCACACACACCAGATTTTCTTAAGCAGAATCTCTGAAATGCACCTCAGACACTGCAACCACAAATGGCACTGATTCCCTGTAATTCTTCACACATATGCCTGGACTTAACCAATCAAAATTCTTCCCACACTATTTCAAAACCAAACTAACATTTTAATTGGTTCTACATTTCAACACTTTCAAACTCACATAATATTCACCCATCCCCCAGTGCTCATTCAGCCTGTTACCATGGTAACTCCCACTTAACTGAGCACACAGGTGAAAAGTTCATGAAACTATGGTGCAAATGAACCCAGCAAGGGTGTTTGACTTCTCAATATAGCAGCTTTTCCTGTGCAATGCTTCTTTCAATGACTTTTTCCCAACCATTAGAATTACTTCTTTCAAAAAACAGAAGCATGCACCCTAATTTTCAGTGGAGAATTTTAAGAAACCACCAATCATTTCTTCTTTTTCAAGTGCACTGAATCTCAACCACTTTTTTTTTCATAACTCCTACTTTCAAACTGCCATTTCATTTCCACAACTCATCGGAATACAACCACACCTACCTTCAAGATGCCTAAAGTCTGGATTGTGGGTCATAGCTTTGTTCACTGGAGTGAAAAGTATGCAGCAAACAGAGGAATTCCCAACCTTGATTCACCAAATGTGGATATTATATGGATTGGCCAGAGAGGATTGAGATGTCACCAATTGATACCATTGGTAAAATCCTTTATGCATCTACCACACCCTGACCTCATAATTGTGCACTTTGGTGGCAATGACCTGGGCACTTTGACTGGGGTAGGTCTGGAAATGCTTTTAAAGGACACCTTTGGGCAATTGATGTCACTTTTTCCAAAAACTGCCTTGGTATATTCTAATATATGCCAAAGGCAAAAATGGAACTGGTCCAACAATTTTGTCCACAGATTGAGAAAGCAAGGAAACAGGTGAATAAATCTGTTTCTGCTTTCCTCAGATACTATGGTATGGGTTCTATATACCACAACAACTTGCGTTACAACATGCAAGGCATCTATAGGAGAGACGGTGTACATTTTACAGATGAGGGGAATAGAGTCTTCCTCTTGAATTTTAGACTCTGCATCGGTACCTACTTGTAGGTACAAAAAACACCCATATAATACAACAGCTCTTTTCAGAGCTACCCTACATCTAAGCATTCTAAATTATTTTTTAGTCTAATTTTTTTCACTGTTTTTCCCCATGGTGCGCTCAGGGTACGCGTACCTGTAAACGCCCATGTAAGCGCACCCTAAGCTTACTCCGTGAAATAAAAAAAAAATAATAATAATAGTGTTTTTGCCCTTCAGGGTCCTCCTAGGCCCCCCTGAGAAAACCCAGGAGGTCAGGGGGTCTCTACCCTGCCCCCTTTTATAGTATTCCCCTTTTGTTTTTTCACCTCTTGTGTCTCGATTCTACCGAGACACAAGATGGCGGACTTTCCGGACTGTTTGGAATGTTGAGAGACACACGAGAGCCAATCAGCTTTCCGCTCGCCATCTTTCGAGGGAAACATGGCCATTTTGTGATAGTACTGTCTGAGGTACATTTGTGAGGAATTTTTGGTGTTCAATTTCTGGTGCGAGATTTACAGAGTACTAACTCTTCTACTGCTTTCTAAAAGGTGAGTTGTTAATTTGTAAGGGGAAGTATGTTGTATACTTTAAGTTAATTGGAAAAATGTTTTCTGTTAGTTATTTACTGTCCCTCTGTTATAGTTATGGATTGAGTTAGGCTTCATCACATGCAGTGCTTTATATTTCTAGTCCCAGCCTGATACTATACACTGCCCAAAGATAACTTCACTGTTAAAAACTCAGAAGTACCTGTCTCAACTTGACCCCTATAGTGCCCTAAGTATTTGAAAAAATGTGTGCATATTAATTTTAAAGAACTAAATACTTGATAAAGCTATTTTTATATTATGTATTACTAAAAACGATAAATTAATGTGATTATTTTTTTCTGCAATTTACAGCAAGAAATTTCAAAATAAAATGGATCACAATGAAGAGACCGTTGAAATTTCTTTTGACTTTTCCACTACTTTTATTGAGATTTTAAATGTCCTGGTTATTGACAGCACCAGTAATGAAGAATTTTCTGTTGGAAGAGATGTCATGAGGGATTTTTTTGATCAGTCTCTGGACGGCGAATTTCTCGAATGTTTGGAGACAATAGAGTTCCAGGAATCATCTTTGCAGACTTTGATGAGGAGATTCCAGATGATGTGATTGATGAGGAAATTCCTGATGATGACATGTTACTAGTTCTTTTAAATAATGAAAATTCAGAAGAATAAATTTATATTTAGAAATTAAAAATTGTTTGAGACATTATTCATTTTTATTTGTAATTTATGAGGTAGTAGCGAAGTGATTGTAGTATAAAGTGAGACTTATAGTATAGAGTGCAACATTTTTGTGTTACATAGTAAGTTTACTCATAGTTACTTCCCTTCTCCCACTATATTTTCTCCAATGTGTATTTGACATCTCTTCTTCATCTCCTGCCTCCTTTCTCTCACTGTCTGTCTCTGATGCACCCTATCGCCTCCATTTTGTGTAGTTTCAGAAGAGAGTGAAATGTATTAGTTGAGAACGTGAAAAGGGGGCAGAGTAGAGTGCCCCTGACCCCCTAGGCCTTCTCAGGGGGTCCCTAAAGGATCTGTTTCTGCTTTCCTGAGAGACTATGGTATGGGTTCCATATACCACAATAACTTGCGTTACAACATGCAAGATATCTACAGAGGAGATGGTGTACATTTCTCAGATGAGGAGAACAGAGTCTTTCTCTTGAATTTTAGACTCTGCATCGGTACCTACCTGTAGGTACTTAAATCGTCCACATAACACAACAGCTCTTTTTAGAGCTACCCTACCTCTAAGCATTCCAAATTCTTATTTTACATTATTTTTTTTCACTGTTTTTCCCTGTGGTACGCTCAGGGTACGCGTACCTGGAAGCGTACATGGGAACGCACCCAGTGCTTACCCCGCAAAATCTTTTTTACAAAAAAATTAGTTTTTTTGCCCTTCAGGGTCCTTCTAATCCCCCCTCAGAAAACCTAGGGGGTCGGGGGTGTCTACCCTGCCCCCTTTTAATCATTTTCCCTTTTTTTTCACCTCTTGTGTCTCGATTCTACCGAAACACAAGATGGCGGACTCTCTGGACTGTTTGGAATGTTGACAGACACCCAAGAGCCAATCAGCTTTCCGCTTGCGCACTTCCGTGGCGCGCCGGGTGCGCTTACCGGTACGCGTACCCTGAGCGCTCGAAGTGCGCATATAGATATATACATTTTTTTTAAGTTAATTTTCGTAAAAACCACTGGAGCAATTTTCACCAAATATAGAAAAAGCAATTCTGCGTACCAGTCCCTACAATTTTGCAAAGTTTAGTGTAATTCCATTCAGCGGTTCGGGCTGTAGCCGTGTCTGAACGTCCTATGGAAATTAACATAGGGAAAACACGTTTTGGGACCCCTCTTTTTTCTTGGCCCCCGCATGACGAATCCCCCCGAAACTTCCAGGGAAGGAGCGGAGCGGAGCTGGCCTAAATTTTGGAAAGTTACACACAAATTCCCCAACCGGCGCCAAAGTTATTCCCAATAGAATGTTGCGGCTTTCCTATGGAAACTAGGTCCTAACTATAACTACCTACTGGCGAGCGCCAGTAGGTTATATATATATATATATATTCCCTCGCACTCTGCCTTGTCGCAGGGGGAGCTCATTTGCGCTGGTGCCATCACCGGGATCGAGGCCGTCTCCCGCTTACATCCAACACGAAAGTTTCAAAGTATTGATGGCACTCCACTCAGAAATAGTTTTTCAAGTTATTTTAATGATAACAACTGAGATCGCCTACGCGTTTCGAACATAAGCGTTCTTGATCACGGCATAATTTTAGACAGTCAGTCCTTCTTTTCTTTCACATTATATACACATGTATGCAGCTGTGCATTATGGGACTTGTAGTGTAGTTTTTTTCCCCATGTGTGCGTTTGAGCAATTTAATTCATTGGTCAATTCGCGCATTAACATTTGTATTATTAAAGTACACTTGTTCCTTTAGGATATAGGTTCTTGAGCTTAGTGCCCTTTGTATACTTTTATGTTTACAAGTGTATCTTGGCAGACAAACAATTCTGAGTGCTTCTCCCTTTACCTGTGTGGCCTCGCGGTGAAATGCTTCCTGCGCGCTGATATCATTACTTCGCGCACTATTGTCTGATGTGCCTTTGTGTGTTTAATCAGGGTTTATATTGGCTTTAAGCATCTGGATGTATAAGCGCATGCAGATGTGGTTGGAAGCATTTAAGGTTCACGGGCTGAGTGCCCTGGTCACCGCAATTACTGGCCGCAGGTATACGGGAGAGATATGCTATATGTTTGTCATAGGGTGCATAAATGTACAGTTTTAGCATGCAGTATTTTTCAGCAGTCATAGTTTGCAATAGTGTCAATATTTACAAATGTACATGTAATTCAGCGTCTCCATTCAGTCCTCGTGGTTGCATAGTTTTAAATCTCATGATGAGTCTCGACTCGAGTCGTCTCAGATTCAGTTTCCTGTCCCCACCACGTTCATTTTGCGGTGCCACCGCGAGGCCAGAGTATGTCATGTGTTGCCATGTTTTTCCAGGGTGGGTAGCCATGTGCTTTGCCATGGCGTACGAAAAGTCTTTGTTTTGGATCGCTCGAGTATGCTCCAGGATTCGCTTTTTCAATGGACACGTGGTACTCCCTATATAGTCCTTACCGCATTTACATTGTAATATGTATACCACAAAGGATGTTTCACATGTTATCACATCTCTTATTTCAAAGTTTTTCCCAGATGGATCACAAATGTTTTTTAGATTTTTGCCAATCTGACATGCTTTGCATACTAAGCATCTGGTAAATCCTCTTTTTTTGATTTCTAACCAGGATGGTTTTTTCCGAATTTCAAAGTGGCTGTGTACAAGGTGATCCGATAAATTCGGTGCTCTTTTGTAGCTCACTAGCGGACTCTCTCCTATGTCTCTGCCAATGTCACCATCCTTTCTTAGAACATGCCAGTATTTGGTTAGTATTTTTTGTATTTTGTGACTCTCCTCTGTGTATCTCATTATTAGTCTTGGTTGATCTTCCAGCGTTGTTTCTTCCATTAGGGATGGTTGTTCATCTGTAATTATTGTTTCCGGTTGATTTCCTTTCCTTTTCTTTGGTAATGACCTTTTCATCTTTTTTCCTGATATAAGCATTTCATCCCTATGCATTTCCCTGGCTGCGTTTTCTCCTCTGACAATATCCTTCATTTTGTATCCCCTCTGCATGAAACGAGTTTTTGTCTCCTTAAACTTTTGTTCCATTTCATTTTCTTCGGAGCAATTCCTTTTCATGCGGAGCAGCTCTCCATATGGTATGCTCCTTTTTAAGCTCTCAGGGTGGAAACTCTGTCCGTGGAGAATGCTATTCGTGGCAGTTTTCTTACGATGTACAGTTGTCTCCAGTTTATTATTCCTCACATACACTTTCGTGTCCAAGAATTCTATCTCATTGGAGCTTAAGTTGAAGGTGAATTTGAGGCCAACTTTGTTGTTGTTTAAAGCCTCGAAGAATACAAGAAATTCCTGCTTTGTTCCCCTCCATAGCAGGAACAGATCGTCAATAAAACGCAGCCACAACGCTACGTTGGCCATATGTTGGTCGTTTTCTTCTCCCCAAGCCACGCATCTCTCCCACCACCCCATCATGAGATTCGCGTAGCTTGGGGAAAAGGAAACTCCCATGGCTGTCCCGCAGCGCTGCGCGTACACCTTTTTATTAAATAGGAATACGTTATTGTATAGGCATAGTCTTATCATTTCTATTAGCATTTTTGAATGCTCATATTGGCCAATTGGAAGTTGTTGAAGGAAATATTTGATTGCTTGGAGGCCAATTTCATGGTCAATTGAGGTATATAACGAGATTACGTCAATCGTTATGAGTAGATAGTTAGGTTGCCAGTCAGTGTTTGAGATAATTCGCAAGAAATCCCCAGTGTCCTTTATGTACGAAGTGAGTGTGGGAACGATCGGTGCTATGAAGTTGTCCACATAAATTGAGATGTTTTCATACAAGCTCCCACAACTCGATATTATTGGTCTCCCCGGTGGTTTGTTGAGTGTCTTGTGCACTTTCGGGAGAAAGTATATGGTCGGTGTTCTGGGGTTATCTATCATTAAGAATTTCCTCTCTTGTTCAGAGATCAGGCCTTCTTTTTTCCATTTCTCCAATTTGTTCCTTAAATCCAATGTTAACTCTTTTGTAGGGTTTTTCGCAAGTTCTGTGTATTTGGTGGTGTCCTCCAATTGTCTCATCGCCTCCTTCACATAATCTTCTTTTTCTAGGATGACGATGTTACCTCCTTTATCGGCGGGCTTTATTTCGATGGTAGTGTTTGACTTCAATGTTTCTATCGCCGATCTTTCTTCCTTGCTTAGATTTTCACTCTTGTTGTTGGAGACATTGGTCATTTTTTCTAATTCTCCCAATACCAGGACCTGAAAAATGTCTATTTTATTTCCTGGATATAGGGTTGGGCAAAACTTGGATTTGGCCTTGAACACTGTTTTGGGTCTTTTGTTGGTGTCTATTTCCATTTCCGCCAGTATTTGTGTGTCACCCAGTTGTGTGCTTGATGTCTCATTGGCTAAGTCATGAGCAACCCGCAATTGCGGTATTTCCACCATTTTGAATAAGGTGTTGCTTGTCTTGTTAAGTTTGTCTTTTTCCTCTTGTTCTTGTAGTGTTGAGTCTGGTTTTGGATATTTCTTAAAGTGTTTTTTCAATTTTAGTTTCCGTACGTATTTGTACAGTTCAATTTTCGTATCTGTCATGTCTTGGTGGATTTCTGGACAAAATGACAGTCCTTTGTTAAGGAGATTCCTTTCATTCTTCGTCAGAGTGTACCTGGATAGATTGATCACCAAATCAGGGGTCCTTGTATGTTTTTTCGTTGTTTTTATTTTTTTGTTGTTATTGTTCTGTTCCTCAGGTTGTATCCACCGCTTGTGTTTCCTGCTTCTCCTTGTTTTCCGGTTGGATTTTTTGATGCCTGAAATGATCCCCTGCCTCTTGCTCTGGTGCGATTGTATCCCCCTCTTTGCGGTCTTCCTTTTGACCTTTGCTGCTCCTTGTGGAGTAGCTGAAGTTCGTCTAAAAAACTCAGCTGTTGGCCGCCTACTTGTCGTTGTTCCCCATCGCTTACTTCTGATTCTTCCTCACTTGCTGATTTTTCTTCATTCCCAGCTGGGGTGCGCTTCCACTGTTTCTTGTAGGAGTCATATTTCTTCGCAAATGTCAGGATTGTTCCGTAGAGATAATCATCCTCATCTCTCCTGAACTTTCTTTGTTTTCTATTCTGGATCTCTTCTTCATGTTTGTCCAGGTTGGTTTCCATTTCCATTCTCATTTTCTTCACATTCTCGGGATTTTCATTTAATTCGGAAATGGCTTTTTCAATTTCACCGATTGCCACATGTAATTCGTCTACCTCAATTCGGGCATGTTTTATTATTATCAGTAGCATATTTCTGGAGCAGGCCATGTTGTTCCTGCCCCACTCTTCCAGCATTTCAGGTGTGGTGTCGGGATGATTAGGTAACACGAAGATTCTCAGCCCTCTAGGGACCATGTCGCATTCAACATATTTTTCCAAAGCAATGATTTCCCATGAACGAGAAATTTCCTTGCGTTGCAATTTCTCTAATTTGGCAAACAATTGCTTTATATTCGAGGTGGTTGTCGATGTATGTTTGTTGCTTTCATCCCTTCTTTTCGTGCCTGGAGCTGTCTTTTTAAATATATCCTCTGCTTTTGAGGCCCGTTTGGCGCTTCTTTCCTCCATTATTATTGCAAATTAAACTGCTGCTGTGACTGTTATGCTTGTATCCTTGGATTTCCCTTAGCAGTTCAGATGTTCGATTCAATTATTAGTTAGAAGACCCGACTGTCTGTTTTGAGGCGCCAGTAGCTGATATTGTCTCAATTACTGCGCCCGGAGTTTTATCCCTCCTAAGTCTCAGTTGTTTTTAGATCTCTGAGTGAGGTGTGTTGTTTACGGAATTATTGTTCCAAACACTTTTTCCAGTACAGCTGCTAGTAGCCTTTGTACTTTTTTCACCTCGCTTGCAACGCCCAAGAAACTGTTCACCCGCTCCCGATTCTCCTTACCTGGGAGACTCCCGGCCGTGTTCGTGTCCTCCGACCCTGCACGTCGGCGCTCAACCAGTCAGGCAGCGGGAAGGTTTGTTTCCGTGTTTTCAGGTAATCGCTCTCCTTTGGTTGCGTGCGTTTTCCTTTCTTGTCACTGCTTCAGTTTTGCACGTTTTTCACCAAAGCACCGGGTTGCTTCTAACCCGATTGTTTGAATGGAGATGCGGTGTGGGCGTCGGGTTCTCCCCTGTAAATTAGATTCCCTCGCACTCTGCCTCGTCGCAGGGGGAGCTCATTTGCGCTGGTGCCATCACCGGGATCGAGGCCGTCTCCCGCTTACATCCAACACGAAAGTTTCAAAGTATTGATGGCACTCCACTCAGAAATTGTTTTTCAAGTTATTTTAATGATAACAACTGAGATCGCCTACGCGTTTCGAACATAAGCGTTCTTGATCACGGCATAATTTTAGACAGTCAGTCCTTCTTTTCTTTCACATTATATACACATGTATGCAGCTGTGCATTATGGGACTTGTAGTGTAGTTTTTTTCCCCATGTGTGCGTTTGAGCAATTTAATTCATTGGTCAATTCGCGCATTAACATTTGTATTATTAAAGTACACTTGTTCCTTTAGGATATAGGTTCTTGAGCTTAGTGCCCTTTGTATACTTTTATGTTTACAAGTGTATCTTGGCAGACAAACAATTCTGAGTGCTTCTCCCTTTACCTGTGTGGCCTCGCGGTGAAATGCTTCCTGCGCGCTGATATCATTACTTCGCGCACTATTGTCTGATGTGCCTTTGTGTGTTTAATCAGGGTTTATATTGGCTTTAAGCATCTGGATGTATAAGCGCATGCAGATGTGGTTGGAAGCATTTAAGGTTCACGGGCTGAGTGCCCTGGTCACCGCAATTACTGGCCGCAGGTATACGGGAGAGATATGCTATATGTTTGTCATAGGGTGCATAAATGTACAGTTTTAGCATGCAGTATTTTTCAGCAGTCATAGTTTGCAATAGTGTCAATATTTACAAATGTACATGTAATTCAGCGTCTCCATTCAGTCCTCGTGGTTGCATAGTTTTAAATCTCATGATGAGTCTCGACTCGAGTCGTCTCAGATTCAGTTTCCTGTCCCCACCACGTTCATTTTGCGGTGCCACCGCGAGGCCAGAGTATGTCATGTGTTGCCATGTTTTTCCAGGGTGGGTAGCCATGTGCTTTGCCATGGCGTACGAAAAGTCTTTGTTTTGGATCGCTCGAGTATGCTCCAGGATTCGCTTTTTCAATGGACACGTGGTACTCCCTATATAGTCCTTACCGCATTTACATTGTAATATGTATACCACAAAGGATGTTTCACATGTTATCACATCTCTTATTTCAAAGTTTTTCCCAGATGGATCACAAATGTTTTTTAGATTTTTGCCAATCTGACATGCTTTGCATACTAAGCATCTGGTAAATCCTCTTTTTTTGATTTCTAACCAGGATGGTTTTTTCCGAATTTCAAAGTGGCTATGTACAAGGTGATCCGATAAATTCGGTGCTCTTTTGTAGCTCACTAGCGGACTCTCTCCTATGTCTCTGCCAATGTCACCATCCTTTCTTAGAACATGCCAGTATTTGGTTAGTATTTTTTGTATTTTGTGACTCTCCTTTGTGTATCTCATTATTAGTCTTGGTTGATCTTCCAGCGTTGTTTCTTCCATTAGGGATGGTTGTTCATCTGTAATTATTGTTTCCGGTTGATTTCCTTTCCTTTTCTTTGGTAATGACCTTTTCATCTTTTTTCCTGATATAAGCATTTCATCCCTATGCATTTCCCTGGCTGCGTTTTCTCCTCTGACAATATCCTTCATTTTGTATCCCCTCTGCATGAAACGAGTTTTTGTCTCCTTAAACTTTTGTTCCATTTCATTTTCTTCGGAGCAATTCCTTTTCATGCGGAGCAGCTCTCCATATGGTATGCTCCTTTTTAAGCTCTCAGGGTGGAAACTCTGTCCGTGGAGAATGCTATTCTTGGCAGTTTTCTTACGATGTACAGTTGTCTCCAGTTTATTATTCCTCACATACACTTTCGTGTCCAAGAATTCTATCTCATTGGAGCTTAAGTTGAAGGTGAATTTGAGGCCAACTTTGTTGTTGTTTAAAGCCTCGAAGAATACAAGAAATTCCTGCTTTGTTCCCCTCCATAGCAGGAACAGATCGTCAATAAAACGCAGCCACAACGCTACGTTGGCCATATGTTGGTCGTTTTCTTCTCCCCAAGCCACGCATCTCTCCCACCACCCCATCATGGGGAAAAAAACTACACTACAAGTCCCATAATGCACAGCTGCATACATGTGTATATAATGTGAAAGAAAAGAAGGACTGACTGTCTAAAATTATGCCGTGATCAAGAACGCTTATGTTCGAAACGCGTAGGCGATCTCAGTTGTTATCATTAAAATAACTTGAAAAACAATTTCTGAGTGGAGTGCCATCAATACTTTGAAACTTTCGTGTTGGATATATATATATATATATATATATATATATATTTTCTTTTTACATGTAGTAGAAGTCGCTACCCAATCATGGCGCTCAGTGCGGCCCCATCACGGTTGAGCTGCGAATCTACCTTAAATAAATAAATTAATGTTATATAAGTACAGAGGTACTCTTACAGTCGTGAAGTCATTTATAGAGTTACTGAGAGTGAAGCATATATCATATAATCATATTCATATTGTCTGAGTTAGAAAGCATTTTAAAATATATAAACTAATAAAAAAGAAATTTAAAAAATTGAAATGTGTTTCTGTTCATTGAATTCTTGCTTTTGTTTTGCGGATTCATGATGGATTTGTGAATCCAGCAAATGTTTATGAATAGTATATTTGTTAAACATATATACTTTTCACTGTTGGGTTATAGAACGAGTCTACTAGGAGTCTTTGTGTTCATTAAAAGTTTGTTGCAGCTACTTGTAAGTGTGGATGCACAGCTTGAGGTTGTTGAGAAACACCTGTTCCCTTCATCTGTGAAGTGAAGTACAGAAACAATGTACAAGTCATACATCTCAAAACATATGTTGTTGTTGTAGATACAGCCCACGCTGTGGTCTCTGTGGTATGTAGAAACAGGTTTATTAACATGCTTCCTGGTATTGTCAATCTGTGGGCAGAACTGATGTGATCACTTCCATTTCTGTCTTTGGTACACATATACAGTGTGAGGGAAAAGTAACATTACAAGCGTGCCTAGGTCTTTGCCACCACAGTGCACAATCATGAGGTGAGGGGGTTAGAAAGTCAAAAAGGTTTTAACCAAAGGCAGCAATTGGTGCCACTTTAATACTCTCTGCGCAGACCATTTTGCAAATCGAGGTCTTTGCGAATTCCTCTGTGTTCAGCATACCTTGTGCCCCAGAAAATATAGCTGTGCCCTACAATCCATACTGTAAGCATTCTGAAGGGATGTGTGCCAGGTACCAAAAGATGTCTGTAGCTGAGTAAGTCACTTGGTATAATGAGAGGTATCTAAAATGGATGACAAAATGTTGTTTAACAAAAAGCAAGTCATTGGCTGTTCACAAGCTTACCTAAAAATAGGTTGCATGTTACTTTGGAAAACAGGTCTCTTTCTGAATGGTTATGGAGAAAAGTTTGAAAAGTTTGAAAGGTACAGCAGACTGTACTTTGCAAAGGTCAACCACACCTGTTATTTGGATTTGGAACGCTGCATTTAAAAATATGTTGAACTTCTGACCTACTGGTACAGTTGGATGGTGCAGAAACTGTTACTGTGGTAACTAAGCTGAATCAGTGTGGGAGAAGGGTTTAAAGTAAACTGTGGATTTAACGTATATTTTATATGCTTGTCAATTAAGTTTCCCCAAATCAGTAGTGTTAAACCTGGCACAATAGGCGTGTGTCTCCCTTCCAATTTTTTCACTGTTGCCTCCTATGTGTTGCTATGTTTTTGCTGGTCTAGATGCTTTGGGCACTGTGCCACTGCTATTCAGTGCCACTGTGCAAGTGCTCCCTATTGTAAATTGTTGTAATGGATTAGTGACTCCATGATTGGCTTATTTGATTTACTTGTCAGACCCTAGTACAGTGCACTATGTGTGCCCAGGGCCTGTAAATCAAATACTGCTGCTGGGCTTGCAGCACTGGTTGTGCCAAGCACAGAAGCAGCTTGTAAAGTGTGTCTTAGGCCTGCCATTGCAGAGCCTGTGTGCAGTCCAGTACTGCCATGTTGACTTGGTAAGTGCACTCACTTACCAGTCCCTAACCATTCCCTTTTCTGCATGTTAGCTACTCCTAAGGTAGGCCCAACGGCAGGGTGTATTGTATGTGAAAGGTAGGACATGCCCTGATGTGTGAGGCATGTCCTGATAGTGCATTTTCATGTTTTCACTATTGGAAGGCTACCTGTCCCCATAGGCCAGAATGGACAGTTTGATTACAACAACTTATAATCCTAACTGACCCAGGGAACATGGTAGAAAAACAAATCTATTATGCATAAACTCAGAATGCTAAAATACATCTTTTTAGTAAAGTTGGTTTTGTCATTCTGTGTTTGAAAATACCACTTTTAGAAAGTAGGTATTTTCCTATCTAACCATCCAGCCTGCCTCTGCTAGGTTGTGTATTGCATGTCTGGTTTGTGAGTTACAGGGGCTGTGGTGGTTTCAGGAGTCAGGGCGAATCAGCACTAGGCTGACTAGACATATCTGCATTGGAGGTGGTGGGAAAAGTAGCACCTGAGCCTGCATAGGGCTGTGCCTGCCTTCCACAAACCTGGATCCACCTCCCCTGGTGCGTCTTATGACCCTGGCCCACACTGACACAGGAAGAAGTTGTGCATCTGCAAAGTGCACCCAGAACTGGTTTGGACTAGGTACATACACTATCTGCCTTCAGAGACAAAGGATTTGTGAGTATACAAAGGGGGACCCAGACCCCAGAACTTTAGATCACTTCTGGGAATCAAGATACACCTTTGCCAATGAGAAGAACCAAGGAAGCTGAAGGAGGAGACTGTCCCTGTGCTGTGCTGTTGAGGTTGGCCTGCAGTGGTTATGTTATTGCCAAGGAAAGGAGAAAAGGAACTTTGTGTGTAGTTTTACTATCTTGAGGAAGATCTCCAAGTTCTTGAAGCTGAACTTGTCTCCTGTCTCAAGGACACAAAGACTTCACCACCAGCTCCCCCTGAATTTACTTGCTGGGAATTCTAATTGCAGAGAGGTGCCTACTGTTTGGGCCCTCTGAGAACACTGTGTGTCGCTGGGAGCTGGAAGCGCAACGCAATGAGAAGCGTGTTGCTGCTGCAGCACTTGCCATCGCATCGTCGAAGAAGCATGTCGCTGCCACAGCTGTTCACTATAGGATCAACAATGAAGCGTGTCGTATCACCGGAGAAGCGTGTCACCACAGTGCGCTGCACCGCCGTTGGGCTTGCATGCATCGCATCCAATGTTGTCGCATCACATTGAGGTGCCATCTTGTCGCATTGTCAATGGGCCGCAATATGAAATGACACATCAACTCCCCACACAGTAAGGAAGCAAGCCTTAACTTCCCTGTGCAGCAATAAGGAAGCATCACATCCACTCCTCTGAGTGTAAGGAACGGTGTATCACCTTTCCTGCGACCCTTTTGCTTGTTTTGCGTGACGCATCTAAGGTACTTTGAGAGTAAAGTGTTGCATTTACCATCTACATTGAACTAAGTTATTTCTACCATTTTAAAGTCTATTTTTGATTACAGTATTGTTTATTTTTGCCATTTGGTCTTTTGTTAGGTCTAGTAAAGATGACTTATTTTTCTAAACTGGTGTGGTGTCCATTTGTAGTGTTTCACTGAATTACTGTAGGGTTTTTGAACTCTCATATAGGATAGTGACTTCCTATCGACGCTACACTGGGGCGCTGTGGTGGAGTCGCAACTTTCAGTGAATTACAGAAGCAGATTGGGCTTTAAGGAGAGAGTGATAAAGCGTTAATAAGAGTATTGAATAGAAAGTGAGTTTAGATTTTGAAAAAATGAAGGGAATATTTTGATTAGATACATACATTCATTTCTGTGGAAAATGAGAGGGAACATTTGGCATTACTGTTTTTTCCGTATTGGAAGTGGTGCATCACATTTAGAATTTCTGATATTTTCATCTTGTACAACAGGATTTCAGAGGTAAGTTACAAATGTGTGAGGCATATTATGTATGGTGTAGGAGTGGTTCAGTGATTCTAATTAATTTTTTTTACTTTGAGATGCTGTATTTCTAAAAGTTGGGAAGCATTAGAAAAATGTGAGGTTTAAAACATGTTACCAAATGTAGGAACCTGTATTGTACTCTATACATTATTATACTGAAATGAAGATTTCAAATATATACTGATACTTGTGCTTGAAAGTAGAAGCATTTTCTGTGAAATTTTAATGCTGAACTGGTAACAAGTGTCAGATTTATTTGTAGTTTCCTGTGTTATTTAACACATGTGATGCATATTCGGTCTGTCATACCCCTACAGAAAGATTGTAAAAGGTACATTAGGATTGCATTTCGCAATCAATCAATCAATCAATCATAGCATTTGTAGAGCGTGCCACTTACCCGTGAGGGTCTCAAGGCGCTGGGGGTAGGGAATGCTTCTACTGCTCGAAGAGCCAGGTCTTGAGGAGTCATCTGAAGAACAGCAGGTCTTGGGTCGGCCGTAGCTGGATGGGAAGGGATTTCCAGGTCTTGGCTGCGAGGTGGGAGAACGATCTGCCACAGAAGGGTCGCTCTTCGGATGCGGGGGACTGTGGCCAGGGCGAGGATGGTGGAGCAGAGCTGGCAGGTGGGGGTGTAGAAGCTGAGTTGGCTGTTGAGGTACGACGGTCCGGTGTTGTGGAGTGCCTTGTATGCGTGGGTGAGGAGCTTGAAGGTTATACTCTTGTACAGGGTTTTGGTGGTGTGGGGGTCCTTGATGAGGGAGAGGATCAGCTGGCTGACTGTAGGAGATGATGTTGAGGTCGTGAAGTCAGGCGACCTGGATGAGTGGTGCCATGTAGATGTTTAACAGCGTTGGGTTGAGGGATGAGCCCTGGGGTACGCCGCAGATGATCTCGGTGGCTTTGGAGTGGAAGGGGGGGAAGCGGATGCTCTGTGTTCTGCCAGAGCGGAAGGAGGTGGTTCAGTCCAGAGCATTCTCTTGGATCCCAGCGTCGTGGAGGCATGTTCGTAGTGTGTGGTGGCAGACCATGTCAAAGGCGGCTGACCATCCAGGAGGATAAGGGCCACGGTTTCTTTGTTATCAGTTAGGTAGACAAGGTTTATGAAACAAGTTTAATCTCTGACTGCTCTGTATAGTAGGAAAAAAATCCATGAAGTTTCTTTTAAAAACATATTTGGACAGTATAAGGTGTGAAATAGAGGTAGTGTTGTGTATATATACTGTCCTTTGCATGTGTTACCTCACCCCTAAAAGGTATTGAGACAATTATATGTGTGTGTAGAATCATGGTAACATTAATATGACTCCTCTGAGGAGAGACGCTTTTTCATTCTATGAGCCAAGCCTGCATAATGAAATTAGTTGAAAACACATGTTTATATCTGAGTGCCCTGTGTATTAAGCAGAAAGTGATTCATGCAGGTTGTTCTACAAATATTTAGACAGCATGTGATGTGAAAAAGGAGTAGTCTAGTACTTGAAGGCTTTTTTGCATATTTTATTTTGCTTCTAGAAAAGCACTGACACAGTCACTGAGGTCTCTAGAAACATGCTGACTTTCACAAGAGTGGCATTACAGGAGTCAGTGTTACATTTGACTTAGGCCTGGTTTTACGAGTGGTTTAAAGCATGTTTCACATACATCAAAGTCCATCTAGAACATGAGCAGAGGGGAAAAATGGATTTCAGCTCTTGGGATCCACGCCTGGGGGCTTCTCTGGTTCTCTGTGTCCCAGGCTTCTTCTTACAGCGTTAGGCAAGCGTTGACCCAGAAAGTAAAACAAAGAAAAGAGGGCTTAGGCTACTGTTTATCTCTCATGCCAGAAAATAGGCGAAGGGGAAAGCGTGCACCGCCACCAGAGCCCTAATGCTTGTGGCGTGTCTAGTGTACAGAGAACAATTGTGGTCATTCACTGGTGCCACTTAAAGTGTGCCCACAGCCCCTTAACTTACCCAGAGCATGCGCCCGGCACTTGCCTGCTCCCATGACCCTCCTGGGCCGTGGTGATGGGAGACCCAGCCTCCTCGCCGTTGGGACGAACAGTGGTCCCGTGGGCAATGCTCCTTGAGCGGTCATACTCTTCTCCATCTTCCACCCGACTGGTAGGCAGGTCCTACGTTGTTCCTCCTCTGCTAGCGAGGCTGACTTCTTCCTCCTCGCGGTTCGCGTTCCTCGTTCTCCGCTCTTCCTCTTCTTGGGGTCGCGTGGCATCCTCTCCTCCCTAACTCCAGTCCAACACACCTGTCGCCTCTTTCGCCTGCCACCAGTCCTTTTCAATAGCCACGTCCATCCGGCTTTGCACATCAACTAGACCGCTGACCGCACTTCCGGGTTCCTCGGCGGAGGTGGCCATGTTGGGTTGGTCATTGCCGTCTGAGGGTTGCAAACCATCACACTGCCTTCCCCCCACAGAATGGATGGTCGGGCCATTCAAGGACAGTAAATGGAGAGATATTCCACATTCGTCTGGAGTTTTCCTGGTACGTGTATGGCTTCAAAGGTAAAGGGCTGTAAGGCAAGAAACCATTGTAAAACCTTGGGGTTAGAGTCTTTATGAAGTGACAGTCACGTACCAGGAGCATGGTCGGTCAATAAAAGTAAGGAACGTCCTGAAAGATAATATTGTAGGGCTTCCATAGCCCACTTGAGGGAAAGGCATTCTTTTTCAATCATAGCGTATCTAGCTTCTCTGGGATATAGCTTACTTCTAAGGTACAGGATGGGGCGTAAATCTCCAGAGTCATCTGGTTGGGATAGTATGGCCCCAAGGCCTCTTCCTGTGGCATCGGTTTGGAGGACAAAGATCTTCTTAAAGTCAGGACAGGTAAGGACAAGGGAGGTACACAGAGATCTCTTTAGCCTTTGGAAGCTTTCTTCTTGGGGAACCAACCAATGGAGGTATTTTCCTGTGTGTGTGTTTTTGTAAGCAGATCAGTGAGGGGACTGTCAATTTCAGACAAATTTGGTATGAACCTACTATAATAGGCAACCAACCAGAGGAAGGACCGGATATCCTTCCTACAGGACGGTCAGGGTATTATTGAGATGGCCTCTATTTTGTTGATTTGTGGTTTTATGCACCCTTCCCTGATATCGTATCCTAAATACTCTATATGTTCAGTTCCGAAGGTAGTTTTTGGGGGATTTAGAGTAAGACCTGCTTGTTCTAACATTTTTTTTTTTTTTAAAACCTTTATTTGAAAAAAGGAATATAGTTACAGCCCCATGGCCACCAAGGCCGGTCAGTTATACGGACGAATAATAACAAAGCAGTACACAGCTCATCAGCCGACAACCCGAGGGTCCGGCAGCGTATAAGCTCGATATTCTCCGGAGCTCATGGCGGGCGGGGATAAATAAAAGGTTTCATATTTTACTATACATACACAACAAAAAGAAAACACAAAAAAGAATTTGAGGCAAAACCAAGCAATATAAGGACTGTTACACGCAATAGAGGGGGGTCAAATGAGCGGCAAGCATATAGAAATCATGGAAAAGGGGGGTGGGGATCGAGAGTGAGCAAAACATTACACATAACAGGAAGGCAAAATACCGAAACGTACAGTCAAGGAGAACGTGGAACATCAAGGGACTCAACAAAGGGAGGGTCACATATCTCTCCACGGTACGAATTCCACTGACCCCATATCCTTCCCCACTTCTTGGGTCTACCACGGGAGATGTACACAATTTTTTCTTTAAACATGCACCAGTCCATGTTTTCTTCCCAGGTCGAGACCAGTGGTGCCCTTGGAGATCCCCACAATTGAGCGATATCTCTCTATGCTATCATGTTGCCCAGCGTGACCCATTGAGTCTGAGCAACCGTACAGTCATTCGGTTCCCAGATATTCAGCAAACAGCGTCTGGCCTCGGGGAGGAGCCCAACACCAGTGACCTCACCCATCACCGCATGCACTCGATTCCAGAAAATCACTACCTCCGGGCATTCCCATATAATGTGGAGAAAAGTAGCAAGCATACCACAACCACGCCGACATGACCCATCCTCAGAATAGCCCATATGCACCAACCGTGGACCCGTGACATAGATACGATGCAGAATCTTCAGCTGCACCAGTCGGAGACGCGCCGGGATCGCGACTTCTTTAGGGGAGGATATTGCAGCCTGTCAGTCCTCGTCGTCTATCTCCAGACCATCACCAGTCCATGCATCCCTTAGCTGTAGAAGAAGGTCCGAACGGGCATTAATACGTTTTTTATATATGAGGGAGATAGTGCTGTCAGGGACATGCCCATCCAGCACTCTATCCTCCAGAGGAGAATACTCAGGGATCGTATTACCGGCGGGGAAGACCGAGTCAGAAGCGTGGCGGACCTGAAGATATCGGAAATACTCCCTATCACTCAGCTTATACTCCCGTTTCAGCTCGTCAAACGATTTGACTCTGTCAGTGGCCCAAAGATCACCCACTTTGCCGATACCAATAAGGTCCCATCTATCGAAACCCTTCGAGGACCACAGGCCACCCAGTCTCTCAGCTGCATACAGGGGAGTTGCTTTAGTCAGTTTATTCGTCCAGCCCGTGGCCGATGTTGCACTATCCCACACACATACCGCCACCGCAGTGGGGCCCGTCAGATTCCTCCTGGCGGTCCTGGAATAGAGCGCTCTATTATAATCGCCCCCCCGGCAATTGCCACCTGTCCATCTCATAAGCGGGATTCGGAACGGGACCATACATGGCATGATTGATAGCACTCAACTGAGACACCCAATAATAGCGTTTGACATCAGGCAAAGCTATACCGCCATCATACCAGGGCAAAGTCAGTTTCGCCAATGCTATGCGAGGCCGTCCGCCCCAAATCAATTTTCTCTGGAGGCCCTCGATTTCACGAAAATAGCCGGCCGGAACCAGATCAAGCGTGTTTTGGATGGCGTAGAGGAACCGGGGAAGAGACATCATTTTAAACAAGGCCGCTCTTCCCAAAGGGGACAGAGGCAGTCCACAGCACGCCGCCACATCCGACCGAAGTCGGGCAAGCGGAGGAAGTAAATTCCACTCATAGCGTACTTTGGGGTCCATCGAAACGTAAATCCCCAAGTACTTGAAGCCAACTTCGGAGACAGGTATAGGGCAAACGCAGGGCAAGGAGGGCTGTCCACCTGTAAGTGGGTAAATACAGGATTTAGCCCAGTTGATGACCAAACCAGAGTTCTTCCCAAAAGAATTCAGGACGTCAAACAGAACACCCAATAACTTACTGGGAGAAGTAAGGTACAACAGTATGTCGTCGGCATAGAGCGACACCCGATCCTCGTATGCCCCGGAGCGAGGGCTCCCAACGGAGCCATGCGGCAAGGGGTTCAAGAGCAAGTGCAAAAAGGAGAGGCGACAGAGGGCAACCCTGCCTCGTGCCACGCCCAAGGACAAAAGGATCCGAGGCCCTCCCGTTGACCACCACCTGAGCCAGTGGTTGCTCATACAAAAGTCTAACCCACCCGACAAACTTAGGACCAAAGCCAAACTTGGCGAGGGCAGCCCACAGATAAGGCCATTCCACCGTGTCGAAGGCCATCGAGGCGTCAAGGGAGACCAAGATGGCCGGCTCCTCAAGAGACCCCACCCGTGCCAGGACACCATGAAGACGTCGAAGATTGAGTGCGGTATTGCGGTGGTGGATAAACCCGGACTGATCAGGGTGTACCAAGTCACCGATCACCGTAACCAGCCGGCTCGCCAAGATCTTAGCAAGGACCTTGGGTTCCACATTCAAAAGCGAGATCGGCCGATATGACGAACAGTGGTCTCGAGGTTTGCCATCCTTGTGGATAACCACAATGGATGCCAGTCTCTGATCCTGTGGAAGAATCCCGAGATCTCGCGATGCCAAAAACGCCAGACGAAGATATGGCGCCATTTTGTCTGGGCTCAGCTTATACAGCTCAACCGGTATACCGTTCGGGCCCGAAGCCTTACCCGAACGAAGCGCACGGATAGCGAGCGCTACTTCATCGGTGGAAAAATCCGCCTCCATAAGCTCCTGGTCAGAGTCCGACAGTCTAGGCAGTGCTATATCGCGGGGCAACAGGTGTGAGTCCTCCCCAGGTCTGTCCGAGACCGGCGCGTAAACCTTCTAAAAGTGCTGGGCAAAGACCTCCACTATCTCGACCGGGTCCACCACTCGCACACCATCCACCCTCTCAATAACAGGCACCACCCGATTCAATCTTTCCCGTTTATCAAGCCAAGCAATCAATTTACCCGCCTTGTCACCCACATCATACAGACGCCCCTGTTGCTCACGATTCATTGTCATCGCCGCATCAGTCACCAGAGCTCTGTATTCAGACTGTTTAAGCGCCAAGGAGTGCAAGCCATCAGGCGTAGTTCCAGACTCCATCTGCTCCTCCAACTCAGTAATATTGTTTTCCAGTTGCACCACTTCCATAGTTCTGCGCCTCTTCTCGCTAGCAATCAAAGAGAGAGTCTGACCACGGATGACAGTTTTATAAGCCTCCCACAATGAAACAGGGGAGGATACTGACCCCTCATTCTCAGCAAAGTAGTAATCCATGTGTTTAACCACCTCCGCACCAATGTAGGGGTTACGAAGATGCCACGGATTAATCAGAGCAACCCGACCCCCGGACTCTAGCTGCACGTCAAGAGTGAGCCAGAGTGGGGAGTGATCTGAGATCCCCCTAGCTAAATGCCTAATTTCCCTCACAGAGACCATCTGCACCGCTGGTAAAAGGATGTAATCAAGCCTCGAGAGACTACCATGAGCTCCCGAGTGAAAGGTGTATTGGAGCTGTCCAGGGTGAAGTTGCCTCCAACAGTCAGCTAATCCCAATGTGTCTAGAAAATTCCCCAACCACAACTGCGACGTGAGGAGGGTCCTACGAGGGCTACGATCCTCCTCCCCACTGACGACCGAATTAAAATCGCCACCCACTACCAACAAGCCATCGGGGAGCCCGAGGACCACCCCGCCCAAATCAGAAAACGTGGTGGACTGTAGACCAGGGGGAACATACACAAACAAAATGGAGATCGTCTTCCCCTCCCATCGACCCACAACAGCGGCATAGCGACCCCTATCGTCCAGCACCCTGTCATCTATTTCGAGGGGGAGGGAATTTCTAACCAGGATGCCCGCCCCCCTCGATCCAGTAGTGAATCCAGAGTGTGCCACCAAACGGTAGCCTCGTCTATTCAGCGCGTGGCACGTATTACCTACAAGATGTGTTTCCTGTAGCAGAACGATATCCGGGGAGTGTCGCTTCAAATATTGCAACACTATCCCCCGTTTAATCCTATCCCCGAGACCATTAACGTTCCAGCTCAGCACTCTCAGCCCCTTACCCCCATCCCAGAAATGAAAAAAACAGCCCCCCACCACGAAACAGGCAGAAAGGATAGAATACCAACCAAAGCGTAGCCTCGAAACAAACAAACAAGAAAAGACCCCCCCACACCCCCCCGAAGAACCCTCAACACACAACCCCCCACCCTGCACCCCTGCGGTAGACCAAAAAGCCACCCCAACTTGCAGTGTGCCTGTCGCCCCATTAAACTACCCTACAAGAAGAGAGAGAGAAATGTCCCCTGAGGAGGAAGAGTCCCGAATCCCCCCACCCCAGGATATCTACAACGTACAAACATTACTATCACAGAGCCACTGCAAAGCGTCCAAAAATTGGCTCGTCGGCACAGACTCACTACTCCTGTTCTTCCAAGCCGCCCTCAGCCCCCCTCGAATTCTCCGGGCTGGTGTGTTGCGTCGGCAGGTTGTCCAGCCAGTCACTGGCCACCTCGGGTCGATCGAAAAAGAACGCACGTTCATTATGTTCAATTCTCAGGCGGGTCGGAAAAAGCATGGCGTATTTCAGTCCCATGTCCCTGAGACGTCTTTTCACCCCCGTAAAGCCCATACTTTGCTTCTGTACCGCCTGCGTAAAGTCCGGATAGAAGGTAATCAACACATTTTCAAACTTGGTGGGGCCATTAACACGAGAGGCCTGAAGGGTAGCGTCTCTGTCCCGGAAATTAAAAATCCTGGCTATTATGGGCCTCAGAACGGCACCAAGCTTGGGCTTCCCACCCGGTATCCTGTGGGCATGCTCGACAGCAAAAAGATTACTGAGGCCCTTTGGTGCCAAGTGGTTCCGGATAAGGTCTTCCACCAAAAGGTCCGTAGGCACATCTGTAGAATCCTCCGGGACACCTAAGATGCGAACGTTATTGCGCCTGGCCCGGCTCTCGAAATCGTCCAGTCTACGGGCGGACGAGTCTCTCGCCGTTCGGAGATTACGGACCTCAGTCTGGAGATCCGAGACATCCGTAGTCAGGCTTGCCGTCTTGATGTCCAGGGACTTGACCCGCTCATTGGTTTTCCCCAAATCCGTCCTGATGAGATTGACCTCAATCGCCACCGTGTCCAACTTGGTAGCTAGTGTTTCATACTGTTGGCCCATCGCGGTCTGGATACTGGCAATGGCGCCCATGACATCCTTTAAAGTCGGCTCGTCAGTCGCAGGCGTATCGTCACCAGTCTCCCCAAGGGCCTTGTTCGCTCCACCTGGGGATCCCTTCGGGCGAGTAAAGCGATCTATAGTCTGAGCTTGGGTAGCCCCTCCACGATTCGGGCCTCTGGTGTGGCGCCTCTCAGAGTCCGCCCTGCCCGCCATAATAGGCGACGAGCTCCGACAGGACCTTAGGGATCTGGCCAAAATAATGCCCTCTATGGCAAACCTATAAAGTCAAAAGGGCGAGGATCGACGGCCAAAGTAGGATTGACGACCAGACCAGGGCAGCAGTATAAATCAGCAACGAGGTGGCGTCAACAATAACCAAAATCGAAACCGAAAGTACCACAGGGGCAGCGGAAGTATCTCTCCAGCCGTTGTTGTTCGATTGCCACCTGGGTACCTCGGGAACTCAAACCCCCGGTTGGCCTACGCTATAGGCCTCAGATTACGGGGTGCAGCAAGTCCCGTTCCCGGCGGCCAAATCGAGTTGCAGAAAGAGTTTTTAGTATCAGCAGGGCATCAGCAAGAAATACCCGTCGTACAAATCAGGATTTGCTTCAGGATAGATGAGGGTGGCGGAAGGGGTCTCGGGGAACCCTGTGCTCACGCGTCCATCTTGGATCCGCGCGTAGCTCCTCTGTTCTAACATGTTTAAGACCGCTTCTAGATGCAGTAGGTTGGTGCCCATATCGGGACTATACGCAACAATGTCATCTAGATAAGCAACAGCAAACCTTTGGTGCTGTGCTAATATGGCATCCATCAATCGCTGAAAAGTAGCAGGAGCCCCATGGAGGCCAAAGGGCAGAACTTTAAATTGGTACAGGCCTGATGGTTTCGAAAAGGCTGTTGTCTCCTTGGCTGCCGAGGTGAAAGGGATTTGCCAATAGCCTTTTGTTAAATCTATGGTAGACATCACTCTGGCTTCTCCTAATTGTTCAATTAATTTGTCCACTCTTGGCATAGGGTAGGCATCAAATTTGACACAGAATTCACCTGGCGGAAATCTATGAAAATATGCCACAGCAATAGAGTTGTCAGCCACATATTGAATATCCATGTTAGCATTCCACATGGACAAAATGTCTGGGTTGTAGTCATTTATGAATTTGGATTCCTCATTTCTTCTTAGGTTGTATGTATTTTTGGGTGATTTTCTTGTCACCGTATGTCGCAAAGAAGACATACAATTGTTGACTCTTCCTTTCAATGTTACTGGACGTGGAAATGCAAAACAACATTTTGTGTAGAACTTGTCCTTGGATTTGTATTTTCGACGACAGTATTTCCCTCAACGATGACTTTGAAAGCATAAAACTTGGTGTCCTAAATTGTTTTCTTCTGTACTTTTCGGAACAGCACATGTAGAATACTGCTCAATGAAACTCATCACTTTCTCATCTGAATCTGTTCCAAATTTAGGTGCATCTTTAATCCATAGCAGCATATGTAAATGAGGAGCACCTCTTGCTTGATACTCCTTTCTCCAAAAGAAATCCAACACCTCTCCAAGCGGAGGATTTCTTTTGTTTGTAATAAAAGACATCATAGCTTCAAACCTTTGATTGAAATACCTGCATACATTAACTGGATCCAAAGAGCACAGTTCTCCAGGTGTCTTGTATTCTATATTTTGAATGTTTTTATTTGCCTCTCGTAGAAATTCAAGTAAGTCTTCCCAAGCATACTCAGCACAGCTAAGAGTGAGGAACCATGTAGGAGTTCCTAAGTTTCTTAGCATACATTTCAATTCTCAATGACGACGGTACCAATACCACGCTGACATGCCATGAGATTAATTAGCTGAGATTCCAAAACACTGTCTTGCAGTTTGACTTTATCCATAAAATCCCTTGCAGAAACATTTTGTAGATGTGCTCCACTTTTCAGTATATGGTTTACTGCATAAGAAAGTCCAGACAAGTCACTCTCAAACAGTAGATGGAACAAATATGGAATGCATTGACGAAACCTTGGATCTTCTGCATATAATCTTGAAGTCCGGTATTCGGATGCAGGAATTTAAACAGGTCGGTCGTCATATCGTCCACCTTCACCTGTTGGAAATAACTGTGGAAAACAACGAGCTTCTAAACTTTCTTCCCATACACTAATGGGACTACCTTCGGCTTTTTTCATCTGAAACAAGGCAATAGCATTCCCCATTACTTCTTTGGAATGCAATGGATGAACACTATAATGTTCGTAAATTTCTTCACTTCTAGAGACATCAACTTTTTCTATTTGTCCAGCAGAGACATCAGTGTTGTCTTGTGCAGTTGTTTCCTCAACTCCCACATACACATTTCTATAGTACTGATTATTTTTTACCAAATACAATGTTGCCTTCTTGACTTTCCTAACATCCACTAATTCTTGCCAGATTTTCTTACTTTTTGTCGGAACACCATTAACTAGAATAACCAGAGGTTCCTCTTCTACTTTTTCAACACCAATTGTATCAATATTCTTCTTAAAATCTAGAGGCAAATAAACAACTCTTCCCTTTAATCCTCTCTGTAAATCTGAAGGAGGAAATTTCCCTGTCTTAGGCTCCATGCGAACAATAGCCTGAAAAGGATGCACACATTTAATCAGAATAGACTCATAGGTATTTAAATCCATCAATTCAGAAGGAATGTCTACCAACTCCATATTATTATGAACAGCTCTAGCAGGCATTCATTCTGTTTTCATCTAATTTATTATAGCAATATGTACAAATACGTTGATCAGAGCCCAGATCAAGACAATTTTCAACCAACAAATAAGTTGCAAAATCCTTCCACTCATTATTATTTGTCTTTTCGCTTTTTACATATAAATCAACTAATCTAGTCTGATGCTTATAATGAGTCCGTCGACAACAAACACAAGAAAAATGAGGCCTTTCACTTGAATTGACCTTAAACTTTATAATTTTATTTTCAAAAGTTTCTGTACTTAAAATCTCTACATTCTCTTCTACATTACCTTCTATTACTGTATCAATTTCTGCACTAACCTCTTTTTCACCAAAGTAACAAAACTCAATTTCATCACAAATGTTTTTGACATCTAATTCAGTTCCATGCAAAAGAGCACTGTTTAACTGTTTTAGTTTAAGTGCTGGACTTTTTGCATAGTACAACCTTCTCACTAATTTCCTCACTTTATTATGATGCACTGCTAACATCCTAAAATGGTGAAAAACACTCTGACATACTTTTCTTGAAGGACAAGCCAGTGAATGCCCTTGCAAACCTGTTTTTTCTCTCACTCTGCAAGGATCTAACTCTTGTAAAATTTTCATTTTTTGTTTCACACTTTTTTTTAGTATATGTCCGTAAGAAATTGCGAAACAAATCAATTGATTCCTGTCGGACACTACAAATACTACTACAATTCCATGTATATACTGGAGCCTTAGGACATCTCCCTAAAACTTCATCAGCTAACACCTCTTCTGTATTTCTAGGCACAATCTCTTCTTTTTCAACGTACAACCGTCCTTCACCTCATATGCTCGACCACTGGTGTCAACTGCATGCACCAAATCATTATCTTGAAAGTAACTTTCTTCATTAAAAAATGGCTCTAAACTTGAACTATGCTTCCATTCTCCAGAAAAAACATCACAGAAATTAGTTTGATTAATTACTCTCCTCCACTTACATTTTGATTTGAACACATTGATTATCTTATCAAGTGTACGAATTGTATTCATTACTAAACAAAACAATTTATTTTTCACTTTAAATGCTTCATCCACAATCTTAACTATATATTTTTTTCTTGTATAAAGCTGTCTTTTTTTTATACCTTTTTACACTTTTTAATACATTTGATACTATTCTGTTGTAAAACATTCGTCTACGTATTTCAGAAAACTGCTTGCTTCTTTGTTTGGTATGCAAAATGTCATGTCCTTGTACAGATCTAACATTTTTAGAAGGACATCCTGTTTTCTTCGAAATTACAGGTATTTCATTGTTCTTTCTTAAAAAAAAACAATTTCTTGTCATTTCAATTTTTAGTTTGCTTACCAGGAGCATTTTTCTTTTTCTCTGAAGATTTTATTTTGGTTGGTTGTTAATTTTCTTTTCCCTTAGTCCTTAATTTTCTTTTATGATTTTTTTCTCTTATTTATTTAGAAGCCATCTTTTACTTTGTTTGTATAGATGATTATAATCTTTAGTAAAGAAAAAAATAACATATTATAGACCACTACAAACATATTACACATCAATTACAATAAGTAAACAATATAAACACTAGTATACAACAAAAGGCTCATTTACATTACATGTGCTTTCTTTTCTGTCAAAAACGATTAACTAATTAATTTTTATATCTTGTTTATATATAGGTGGTCTGTTTTTGGCCTGTACATACTTTGAAATAATATGAGCAGAGACACACATACTGCTTGCTAGGAAAGAGATGGTAGATTACATGTAATATGGTGGACATGTGCCTAACATCACACCAAATGTATTGCATTTTCAATGCTTGTTTACTTTGGCTCCATCAAGAAGGCATTCAGATGTGTCACACATTTGCCATAAAATCTATATGTTAGCACTCAAGTTGCTCATTATCTCAAGCTTCAGTCACAGAGTGATCTTAGGCATATTATTATGCTGTCTTCAAAACACATACAAAGAGAGAGTCAGTCATTCATGCATCTATGTGCTAAGTAATACCCCCACTAAACCATACAAACACTCATACTGATACCAAGAAAAACATCTAATAACCCATATGCATACACATGTACCTACTCACCAACCCATGCAGCCACTTATACAGAAAGTGAAACAATAATACATATATTTAAATGTTTAAACATTACTCACTAATATTTATTTTTCAGAAAGACACACATTCACTGGATGGTGTCATCAGTGATGTCATGAGTGATGTCACTGACCATGTCATGAGTGAAGTAATATGTGATGTCATCAGCAGTGCATTGCACGCGCAAGTTATAGTGAGTCCAACTAACTATAACGTGGGAATTTCAATGGTTTTATGCGAGTAAAATTTCCAGCTAACTATAACTGGTGTGAAACCTATGGTTTTTTCAGTGAATTTAATAGTTTTTTTTAATGCTAATTCCTAACTATAACTGATGTGAAACCTATGGTTTTTTCAGTGAATTTCAATGGTTTTTTAATAGCAAATCTCTATAGGTATGAAAAGTAATATTTTTTATAACGAATTTTATATTGTATAAATATGTAATTTTTATTTTTATTTTATTTAATTTTATTTTTTTATATTTTTTGCCCGAAGCGCTCCCGGGGCGCGTACCGGTGAATGCACGGGTAAGCGCAATGTTACGGTGCGCCCCGGGGCGCGTACCGGGGAGCGTCCCGTTAGCCCTATTCCCGAGAACGAAAACAACATCGTGACGTTTCGCAGAGTCGCGTGATGCGTCATATAACGCACTGCGTAAGTGCACCTGGAAGCATGCGATCGCATACGATTGTGCAATGTCTCGACGCGCTTACGCCACGCGCCCCGGGGCGCGTAGCGTAAGCGCGTCGGGTCATGTGATCTGAAAATAACACTTTTCATAGGTGCAAATCAGTTTTGGTCTCCAAATGATTAAAGCCTCGATCATGTGACTTGAAAATAACACTTTTCATTGGTTCAGAACAGTTTTGTTTTCCAAATACTGAAAGCCCCACCTTTTTTCCTTATTCTGACTTTGTCCTTTGACTGAGGAAGACCTGTTTGGAGTTCTATCTGTACTCTTTACTTGTATAACATGGCTACAGTAGCAGCAACAGCTGGAGCATCTGCCCCACCACCACCACCACCACCATCTAAAAGACCACCAGAAGATTACATTGGTGGTGAAGAGGAAGAGGAGGAGGATGATGAAGAGGAGGCACAGACAAGGGAGTTCCTGCCTGAAGATAAACAGCCCTATAAACCGAAAGTACACTTTATATGGGAGTTCTATAAAATTCCAAGGGGTTTTAAGAAAGTAAACGCTGCAAAGGTGACTTGTTTAATTGTGCTGAACTGTCTAGGGGGAACCCTAACAAAAAGTATTCCTTCGGGAATCATACAATGATTCGCCACATGATGCGTTGGCATCCAAACAATTATTCTAATGCAGAGTTAAGGGACCTCTGCAGTAAGCTACCCCCATCAACGTCTAGACGCTCAACATCAAAACAACCCACTCCATCGGGTCCGGGGGCAAGAGACACATTGGCTACTATTCAACCTAAGTTTGCCGATTACAAAATAGTGTGCAAATATTGTAACAAAACACTTTGCTATGGTGAGCAAAGCATCGAACTTATCATGGTTGCTGGTGATAACCATAAGTGCCCAAAAAAAACCTACATTTTCCTGATTTTTTTTATGCTCCAGTTGAGCCATTTACAATTCCCTGTTTTTTGTTTCTCCCCATAAAAAATACAAAAAAAATATAAAAGTGTTCAGAAAAGCCAAAAAAAGTACAAAATATTCATAAAAACATAAAAAATATAAAACAACAAAAAGAAGAAAAAAACAGTTCTTTTTAGAACTACCTTTACTTTATAAAAATAAACCTATATTTTTAAAGAATCTGTGTCAATCTTTTTTCTGCAGAGTACGCGTACCGGTACGTGCACCGGGGCGCGCACCGGGGAGCGCACCAAAAAAAAAGAAAAAAAAAATAATGAAGAAGTTAGCATGAGGGAAGAACACAAAGAGAGTAATGTTAAGAGAAAGAGAGCTAGAGGGAGAAACACAGAGGGATTGTTTATCAAATAGTAAAAATCAGAAAAGGTGTAATAGGGTGAAAGTGAGAAAAGGAAAATGAATAAGGAAGCGAAAGAAGGGAAGAGAGAGGAAGAAGACTAATGTAGACATAGTGAGAGAATGTGAATGGGTGTTGAAAGACAAAGAAAGAACAGTAAAAAATGGGGAATGAAGAGTAGTGACGGATCCAGGATAAATGAACAACGGTGAGAGAGGGTAAGGAAAGAGCATTGAGTATAAGTAAAGAGGGGTGAAAGAGGGTGAAAAATTGAATTAGGATAACACATGGGGAGTGATAAAAAGAAAGGACAGAGACAGTAAAGGAAAGACTCTCAGAATGGGTCTGAGTGACACAGCAAAGAAAGGTAAGTAATGCAGTATGTGTGACTATTAGGGAGTCAGTGGGTGTGTGTGTGTGTGTGTGAGAGTAGTGTATGTGGGGGAGGTGTGTGTATGTATGAGGTGTGTGGGGGGTGTGTATGTGGGGTGTATGTCAGAGGTGTGTGTATGTGTTGGGGGATAAGGTATGTATGTAGGAGGGAAGTAAATAATTAAGAAAAACAGAATGAGTGAAGAAGCAAAGGAAGGGAACAGAGGGTAAGTGAAATAAAGAATAGGGACTGAAAGAAGTTGAATATGAGAGGGGAAATAGGGAAAGGGGAGTAAACATGGAGAATAAGAATAAGTGAGGGAAGCAGAGTAAAGAAACAGGAGTGAGGTTGGTTGAGAAAATATTAGTGAGCTTAAAGCAAAGGGTGATGACAAACTACATTTTTGTAGTGACACTTACCATATAATAAATGTAACTGTAATTACATTTTTTTACTACACTTTGTATCTGTGAAAGAGAGAAGAAAAAATAAGTTATATTTAGTAAAATATGTATTTTAAATTAAAAGATACAAATGAAGAGGTTAAAAATCATAACAGTGTATTTAGAAATAAAGTAAGAGTGAAGGACATAGAAAGGGAAATAAAGTAAAGTAGAATGAAAAAAAGAGAGAAAAAGAAATAGAAGCAGAGCAAATTACTAAGAGTAAGGCATATAGATTCACTAACAGAGAGGAAGAGAAGAACAGAGAAATTAACTGAAGGTAAGAAAGATACTAAAACAATGTGAGTTAGTAAAACTAAGTCAAGAAACAGTAGTAAGTAAAAAGATAATGACATGAGGAATAGAAGATAACTGAGAGTAAGTGAAGAGCAGTCATAGAGTGAAGGGATGAAGAGAGAGATAATAATATACAATGATTGAGGGAAATGGAGTGAGGAAGTTAGTAAAGAGACACACTAAGAGAAATACTGAGTGAGGTGGAGTACAATGAGTGAGCAAAGGAAATGAGTAAGGGAGCAAAAAAAGAAAACAGAGGAGAAAACGACTAAAACAGTGGTAATGAGAGAAACTAATTTGGTGATGAAAGTAAAGGGAAGGACATTGAAAGAAAGGAAATGAGGGGTAGTAATGGAACCGGACTAAAAGAAATAGGTTGCAGAACGATGAGAGAGGAGCAGTGAAGTTGTTGTAAGAGAAATGATAGAAGGTAGATAAACACAAGTGAACATAACACAAGGAGAGTGAGGGACTGAGTACATAGAGGTAGTGAATGGAAAATAGAGAGACGAGGTCAAAAGAAAGGAGGAAACAAAGATAAACGAGGGAGAGTGGATGATTTATAGTGATAGAGTGCGACAATACTGGTGAGTGAGTAAAGAGGAATTACTAAAAGAGCAAAGGAGGAAAACACGGAAAAGGAAAGTAAAGCAGACAGACTGAAAGCTGAATAGTTATGCAAGGGAGAGAGGGGATGCAGACAGTTGAAATGAGAATGAGGGGTTGTGAAAGAAGTGGAGAAAAACAACAGGGTTGAAAGAGAGTGAAAGAAAGACATTATAAGTGAGTAAAAAGAGCTGAAAGAGGGTGGAAAAAGAAAAGTGAGTGTGAGACAATGGGAATATAATTTAAATTACAGAATACAAACTATAGATTAACTTGTACAACATGTTACATAGTTTATTTTTGCTGTTCTCAGAATATATTGAATTTCACTTAAAAAAGTGAGTTCAAACTACTCATCATATTACAGCGGGGAAAAAAAACACAATCAAAAAGATTGTGTTTTTAAAAAAAACATCTAAAGTTATAAATAACAAACGTACACTAATCTTTGATTTACTTACTTTTCCTTTAGGCCAAATAGTATATCATGAAGTTCCTTTTCGTTGGAAAATACTCTGCTGTTCTATAAAAATTCAATTTCATCGACTTTCTAGAAGACAACCTTGAAGACATCTGAAATATTTTCATTATTTTCATATACTCCTTCTTTTCAGTCATAACTCTTTGCTCATTCCTTCACCATTCCTTAAGGCCAAATAGTGTCAGATGTATCATTATATTTTTAAATGAATTAAAACAAACTCTAAATTTACCGTTTTTCCGACGTTCTGAAAAAAAGGCTCAAACAACATTTTCATAATATTTAAATTTACCTAATTCCATCTGTGACTTACTCATGTTCATCATTTCCAATAATACTAATATCACTTCCTATAAGATCCACTTACAGTACCTATATGACAAATCAATTATTTATATTATCTTGATCACTTTTACTCTGAATATAATTTTAAATAGCAAACTAACCTTTATTAACTGCTCCCGTCTTCATACGCCAATTACCTTTACTTCAATTTCGGTTCTAAAAACACTAGATATGAATTTTTTAAGTCAAAAGGCAAACGTTGTTTAAAAGTCAAATGAGTATCGTTACAAAGGGTCCAACCTTTGCAACTTTTTAAATAGCATGTGTAATGCCCTGATGTTGTTGAAGGACCGTCATGATAAATAATAGCTACAGTTCCAAATGTTCTTCCTGAAATGGATAACTGAGAAGCCACAACATTTTTAATAGAAGTTGTCAATTTTGTTCCATCAGGTCTACACCGTTGGAACATTAAAATGACATAGTGACCGTAACTTTGTAGAAATAATGTGGACAGCATTGCAGACTTACATTGGGTACACACCATATTGTGATCAGCTGTTTTAACTAGATTATTGAAAGACACTGATTTGCAGTCTGGTAAAGTCAAATATATAAATCTTTCAGTGTCTATTCTTGTAGTAGTTGATGAAGTACAGTTATCACAGTCATGTTGCCATTGATAAGAAAGGCTAAAAAGATTTTTTATATCTACTCCTTCATCTTGCAATACATCAAACATATACATTAAAAATTCCTGACAATCCTGCTGAATTATCTGTGAAAATTGATTTTGACCAGAACATATGTCTATAAGATTTCTAATTTCTGAAACACTTTCTATTTTTGCTCTATCACTGCTACATTTCTCTAACACAGAATTCAATAAACAGCACAATGTTTCATCCCAATTTTCAACAATCTGTTTTTGTAAATTTTGAAGAAATAAAACAACATTAACTACTACATTAGCATAGCAGTTGACACCAGAACTGTTTTCAAACTGAAATCCAACAACATCTTCAACAGAATCCTTTTTCTTTCTCTTTACAATTACACTTTTATCTACTTTTTGCCTTTTTGCTAGTACCCCACTGCAATTAATCTCATTTCTTCTTTTTCGGCCTACCACACGTTTTTCAAACAGAGGATATTGAGGCAAATGTGGAGCATACTCTCTTCTTAACCTATTGTATTCTTTAACACAATCTAGATCAGCAGAAATATTTGTTTCATCACACTCAATCAAGTACAATCCTGATAAAGTTCTGACTCGTGATAATGCCACATATGCCATACCCTCTTTAAACACAGAACTTCCAATGTTCACCAAAGCACTATCTACACTTTAACCTTGAGATTTATGAATTGTCACTGCATATGCCAAACAAACAGGAAACTGTTTTCGGCGAACATATAAGTCTGTCATCAAGCAAAAATCTAGCTGAACAACGACAAATTTGTTCTATTTCGTCAATGCCGTCAAGTTTAATTTTTAAAATTTCAATTCCATCTCTATTTTTGTAATTCACAAAACCAACAACATGACCCATTGCTCCATTTACCAGACCTCTTTCAACATTTAAATTCCTTCTCAAAATGATACGACAATTTAAACACACATTCAGAGTCTTTTCAAAACCAGCAGTTTTAGATATAGTCTTCTCTAAACTGTTTTCTTCTGTAGTTTTCGGAAGAGCACATGTTGAATACTCTTCAATGAAGCTCATCACTGTCTCATCCGAATCTGTTCCAAATTTGGGTGCATCTTTAATCCACAACAACATATGTATGTGAGGAGCACCTCTCGATTGATACTCCTTTCTCCAAAAGAAATCCAAAACCTCTCCAAGGGGAGGATTCTTTTTGTTGGTAATAAAAGACATCATAGCTTCAAATCTATGATTGAAATATCTGCATACATTCACTGGATCCAAAGAACACAGTTCTCCAGCTGTTTTGAATTCTATATTTTGTATATTTGCATTTGCCTCGCGTAGAAATTCAAGTAAGTCGTCCCATGCATACTCGGCACAGCTAAGAGTGAGGAACCATGTAGGAGTTCCTAAGTTTCTTAGCATACATTTCAATTCCCCATGACGACGGTACCAATACTCGTTTGTACCACGCTGACATGCCATGAGATTGATTAAATGAGATTCCAAAATATTATCTTGCAGATTCACTTTCTCCATAAAGTCCCTCGCCGAAACGTTTTGCAGATGTGCTCCACTTTTCAGTATATGGTTTACTGCATAAGAAAGCCCAGACAAGTCACTTTCATACAGTAAATGAAACAAATAGGGAATGCATTGACGAAACCTTGGATCTTCAGCATATAATCTTACAGTTCGATATTCAGATGCAGGAATTTGAAGTGGTCGATCGTCATATCGTCCACCTCGACCTGTTGGAAATAGCTGGGGAAAACAACGAGCTTCCAAACTTTCCTCCCATACACTAATGGGACTTCCTTTTGCTGCTTTCATTTGAAACAATTCAATTGCATTCCCCATTACTTCTTTGGAATGCAAAGGATGAATAGTATAATGTTCATATATTTCTTCACTTCTAGACACATCAACTTTTTCAATTTGGCCGCCTGAACAATCACTGTCTTCATCTGCAGCTGTCTCCTCTGCTGCAACACATACATCTTTGTAATACTCATTGTTTTTGACTAAATACAACGTTGCCTTTTTGACTTTCCTAACATCCACTAAATCTTGCCAGATTTTCTTACTCTTTGTCGGAACCCCATTAACTAGAACAACTAAAGGTTCCTCTTCTACTTTTTCTATACCAATTGAATCAATATTTTTTTTCAAATCTAGAGGCAAATAAACAACTCTTCCCTTTAATCCTCTCTGCAAATCTGTAGGAAGCAATTTCCCTATCTTAGGCTCTATGCGAACAATTGCCTGAAAAGGATGGACACATTGAATCAAAATAGACTCATATGTATTTAAATCCATCAATTCACGGGGAATGTCTACCAACTCAAGAGCTCTGGCAGGCATTCTGTTTTGATTTAATTTATCATAACAATATTTACAAATACGCTGATCACAACTCAAATCAAAACAATTCTCCACCCACAAATAAGTTGCAAAATCCTTCCACTCATAATTATTCATCTTTTCACTTTTTACGTATAAATCAACTAATCTAGTTTGATGTTTATAATGACTTCGTCGACAACACACACAAGTAAAATTCGGCCTTTCACTTGATTTCACCTTAAACCTGGTAATTTCCTGCTCAAACTTTTCTGTACTTGAAATCTGTACATTCTCTTCCACATTACCTTGAATTGCTGTGTCAATTTCTACACTGTCCTCTTTTTCACCAAAATAACAAATCTCAATTTCTTCACAAATCTTCTTCACATCTAATTCAGTTCCATGCAAAAGAGCACTGTTTAATTGTTTAAGCTTAAGTGCTGGACTTTTTGCATAATACAACATTCTCACTAATTTCCTCATTTTGGTATGATGCACTGCTAACATCCTAAAATGATGAAAAACACTCTGACAGACTTTTCTAGAAAGCCAAGCCAGTGAATGCCCTAGCAAACCTGTGTTTTCTCTCACTCTGCAAGGATCTAAGTCTTGCAACAACTTTCTGCTTTAGACTTTTCTTACTATATGTACGTAAGAAATTACAAAACAAATCAATTGATTCCTGTCGCACACTACAAATACGACTACACTTCCAAGTGTACACTGGACCCTTAGTACGTCTCCCTAAAACTTCATCAGTTAACACCTCTTCTGGTTCTCTAGGCACAAGTTTCACTTTTTCAATCGGACAACCGTCTTTCACTTCATACGGTCGACCACTGGTGTCAACTGCATGCACTAAATCATTCTCCTGAAAGTAACTCTCCTCATTAAAAAATGGCTCACAACTTGAACTGTGCATCCATTCTCCTGAAAAAACTTTATAAAAATTAGTCTGATTAATTACTCTTTTCCATCTACTGTTTGATTTAAAAACATCAATTGTCTTGTTAAGTGTCCTAATTCTATTGATTATTAAAATTAATATTTTTTTTTTAACTTCAAAAGCCTGTTCAACAATCTTCTCTACATTTTTCTTTTTCTTATAAAAAGCAGCTCTCTGTTTGCCTTACCTAATGTTTTTTATCAAATTTAAAACCACCCTATTGCGAAACATTCGTTTACGAATGTCTCTAAAATGTTTCTGCCTTCTATTCCGATACATATTATTCTCTCCTGCTCCAGTGTTAACATTTTTGAGGGCCTCTCCTTCCTTTTCAAAATTACTCTCTCCTTCTCTTTTTCTACATGCTGTCCAACATTTATTTTTGTTCTACATACGTTCCGTAAAAAAGACTTAGTTATCTTACCAGGAACTTCTTTCCTGTTTTTTGAAGTCTTTGTTGTGGAGGACTGCTGTAATTCCGATGCTGTTTTTGTTTTAAACCGTATTTCAAATTTTCTTGATCTTTGCCTTGAGGGCATCTTTCCTTACTCTTGAAATCTTGTTTTCAATCTGTGTTAAACAAAAAAATAGCACATTATAGACCACTATTATCAAACAACAAAGCAATGACAAAAAGCAAACAATCTATTCAGGGTTACAGATCAACTGAGGATTCTCAAGGGGTGCAGAAGAGGTGAGACATGAATTGAAGAGTGTAGTGGAAAAGAGGTATATCCACAGGTACAAAGAAAGTGAGACCTGTGTCTATGAGTGCAGTAAGAGATAAGCTTCATGAAGTCTAGTCCACTGCACTCTTACACACAGGCTTTACCACTTATGTTCTCCAGGAAAGGCCTCTCTCCCACTACAGTCGTGAACACAGGCCTCACCTTGTCTGTCCCTCTGGACATGCCTCACCTCATCTACACAATCTACTTCCTAATGTAAGGTAACACAGGTGAAATTTTTATGAAAGGATGACATATATGTATTTAATCATGCAGACACTATGTAAAAGACATTAATTTGCCCCAAAAATGTTTCAGTAGTGTAATGAGAAGCTTATACATATAACCTTTTCTCTGTTTTTCAAATGTTATTCTAAAAAAAGATTATGAGGCCTAAGCAGGAGTGCAGAAGTAATGAAGCCTGTCCAGTGAAGCACAAAAGATGAGGCTTGTGTCCAAGAGTGCAGTGGACAGGACTAAACTGGAGTAGTGTGCAAAAAAAGATGAACCTCATTTATAAAGCCCTGCATCAGTTTTCCACTGCTGATGCGTCACTTTTTCTGACACATCAGCGTCATAAAACATATGCCTTGTTGCGCCATATTTAAAAAGTGACGCATGTAGGTAGATGCGTCACTTTTTCAACCTTTGCGCCACATTATACCTCTGTCAGGTGTAATGTACACAGAAGGGTTATTTCTCCGCAGAAAGCCTCGTAATAGTGACGCAGTGAAATCAATGAGATTTCACTGCGTCACTTTTAGGACACTGTTACGTCAAAATCTTGCGCCTGCCTCACAGCACACATAAGACTGAGGAAAACGCTTTCACATGGAGCTTTCCCCATGTGAAAGGATGCATTGCTGGAGTACAAGCATTCCATTTTAATACTGAAAACTCACTATTTTACAAAATACATTTCCTCTCTCTTGCAATCAATCCTATCGCTTGTCCAAGGGTGTAAATAACATGAGGCTTGTCTAAACATGCCAATTAGTTGAAGTCTATTCAGGGTTGCAGATGAGGTAAGGATTGTCTAGGGGTGCACAAGAGGTATGGCCTCTATTGAAGAGTGTAGTAAAAGAGAGATCTGTCCACGGCTGCAAAGACCTTGACACCTGTTTCTAAGAGTGCAGTGGGGGATAGGCTTCATGAAGCCTAGTCCACTGCACTCTTAGACACAGTTCTCACCACCTAAGCTCTCCAAGAAAAACCTCTCTCCCACTACAGTCTTGAACACAGGCCTCACCTCCTCTGTCCCTCTGGACATTCCTCACCTCATCTGCACAATCTACTTCCTAATCTGAGGTAACACAGGTGACATGATTGTGAAAAGGTCAAATTTTCTTATGTAATATTCACACACTATTTATTCTTTCTCAAAAATGTAGAAGACATTAATTTGCCCCAACAATGTTTCAGTAGTGTAATGAAAAGCTTATACATATAACCTTTTCTCTGTTTTTCAAATGTTATTCTAAAAAAAGATTATGAGGCCTAAGCAACAATGCAGATGTAATGAAGCCTGTCCAGGGAAGCATAAAAGATGAGGCTTGTGTCCAAGAGTGCAGTGGACAGGATTAAACTGGAGTAGTGTGCAAAAAAAAGATGAACCTCATTTATAAAACCCTGCATCAGTTTTCCACTGCTGATGTGTCACTTTTTGTGATAGGATGAATTACTGGAGTACAAGCATTCCATTTCAATACTGAAAACTCACTATTTTACAAAATATATTTCCTCTCTCTTGCAAACAATCCTACCGCATGTCCAAGGGTGTAAATAACATGAGGCTTGTCTGAGCATACCAATTAGTTGAAGTCTATTCAGGGTTACATATAAGGTAAGGATTGTCTAGGGGTGCACAAGAGGTATGGCCTCTATTGAAGAGTGTAGTAGAAGAGAGATCTGTCCACAGGTGCAAATAATTTGAGACCTGTGTCTAAGAGTGCAGTGGGGGATAGGCTTCATGAAGCCTACTCCACTGCACTCTTAGACACAGGTCTCACCACCTACACTCTCCAAGGAAAGCCTCTCTCCCACTACAGTCTTGAACACAGGCCTCACCTCCTCTGTCCCTCTGGACATTCCTCACCTCATCTGCACAATCTACTTCCTAATCTGAGGTAACACAGGTGACATGATTGTGAAAAGGTCAAATATTTTATGTAATCATTCACACACTATTTATTCTTTCTCAAAAATGTAGAAGACATTAATTTGCCCCAAAAATGTTTCAGTAGTGTAATGAAAAGCTTATACATATAACCTTTTCTCTGTTTTTCAAATGTTATTCTAAAAAAAGATTATGAGGCCTAAGCAGCAGTGCAGATGTAATGAAGCCTGTCCAGGGAAGCATAAAAGATGAGGCTTGTGTCCAAGAGTGCAGTGGGCAGGATTAAACTGGAGTAGTGTGCAAAAAAAAGATGAACCTCATTTATAAAACCCTGCATCAGTTTTCCACTGCTGATGCGTCACTTTTTGTGATAGGATGAATTACTGGAGTACAAGCATTCTATTTCAATACTGAAAACTCACTATTTTACAAAATATATGTCCTCTCTCTTGCAAACAATCCTACCGCATGTCCAAGGGTGTAAATAACATGAGGCTTGTCTAAGCATACCAATTAGTTGAAGTCTATTCAGGGTTACATATAAGGTAAGGATTGTCTAGGGGTGCACAAGAGGTATGGCCTCTATTGAAGAGTGTAGTAGAAGAGAGATCTGTCCACAGGTGCAAATAATTTGAGACCTGTGTCTATGAGTGCAGTGGGGGATAGGCTTCATGAAGCCTACTCCACTGCACTCTTAGACACAGGTCTCACCACCTACACTCTCCAAGGAAAGCCTCTCTCCCACTACAGTCTTGAACACAGGCCTCACCTCCTCTGTCCCTCTGGACATTCCTCACCTCATCTGCACAATCTACTTCCACTTTTTGTGACGTATCGGCGGCATAAAACATGTGCCTTGTTGCGCCATATTTAAAAAGTGACGCATGTAGGTAGATGTGTCACTTTTTAAACCTCTGCGCCACATTATACCTCTGTCAGGTGTTATGTACACAGAGGGGGCATTCCCCGCAAAAAGCCTCGTAATAGTGACGCAGTGAAATCTTTGAGATTTCACTGCTTCACTTTTAGGACACTGTTACGTCAAAATCTTGCACCTGCCTAACAGCAGCCATAAGACTGAGGCAAACACTTTCACATGGGGCTTTCCCCATGTGAAAGTATGCATTGCAGGAGTTGCGTCATTTTTGTGACACACTCCAACAATTCGTCACTTTTGCGCTTACAGATACATCACAAATACTGACTTTTCTGTAAGTCCTAGAAACATGATGCGTCATACATTAAATATAATGCATCATTGGTGTCACAAGGAGTGCACAGTGAAAAGTGATGCATCGCTGTTTTCATAAATAAAGCTCTCAGTGTGCTTCCTAATGTGAGGTAACACAGGTGACATGATTATGAAACCTTCAAATTATTTTACTTAATCATGCACTCATTTTTTATTTTTTCTCAAAAATGTAAAAGCTATCAATTTGCCCCAAAATCGATTTTTCAATAACATTTTAGAAATACAGTGCAAGTCCTATGTACAATCATTCCATTTCAGTACTGAAAAGTCACTATTTTACAAAATACATTTCCTATCTCTTGCATACATTCCTACCAAGCATTACCCAAAAAATTAAACAAACCAACAGCAAAGAAACTCAATCTGCTTCCATTTTAGGAACATAACACAGATCCTATGTACAAGCATTCATTTTCACTACTGAAAGCCATTAATTTGCCCTAAAATCGTTTTTTATTTAATATTTTATGAACAGAGGACAGATCCTATTTATATGCATTCATTTTCACTACCCATTGTTTTGCACTAAAATCATTTTTAAATTAACATTTAAAAACACTGCACAGATCCTATATACAAGCATTCATTTTCACTACTCAAACCCATTGATTTGCACTAAAATCGTTTTTCAATTACCATTTTAGGAACACAACACAAGTCCTATGTACAAGCATTCATTTTCACTACTGAAACCCATTCATTTACCCTAAAATTGATTTTAAAAATAACATTTTAGATACAGAGTGCAAGTCCTATGTACAACCATTCAACTTCACTACTGAAACATCACTATTTCACAAAATACAAATCCTCTATTTTACAAATATAGAAACCATGCATTTTCAAAAAGCATCACACAAACCAACAGCAAAGAAAATCAATGTGCTTCTTAATCTGAACTCTCTATCTAAATGAATCATAACTCACCTTTACAAATGCTTTGGGAGATTCAGAACAGTGTCAGATACACACACCAATATTTCTTTAGCAGAGCAAAAGGTATGTTCTCCAGGCACTGCAGCCATTAATGGCACAGAAAACCTCTAATTGTACACACATACTCCTCATGGTAACCAATCAAAACTCTTCCCTCTCTATTTTCAAATCAACACCCTTCCCCCCCCCTCAGCCCTTTCTACCTGTTACCATAGCAACTCCCTCCTCACTGAGCTCCCAGGGTTAAAAGTTTATTCTACAATGTTGCAAATCAAATGAGCAAGGATGTTTGACCTCTCAATACACAAGCTTATCCACTGCAATCTTTCTTTAAATGACTTTTTTTAACCATTCAAATTACTTCTTACACACAACAGAACCATGCACCCTAACTTTCAGTTTTCAACTATCTGAATCCACCAATCATTGCTTGGAGCACTGAAACTCGACAGTTTTTTTTTGCAAACTCCTACTGTTCCAACTGCCATTTCATTCCTACACTTCATCTGACTGCACCAGAACCTCCTCTCACCATGTACTCTGTCTGGATTATTGGACATAGCTACATTCACTGGGCTCAAAGGTATGCAGCTATCAGAAATTTTAACAACCTTGATTTACCAAATGTGCACATAAAATGGACTGGCCAAAGAGGATTGAGATGTCATCAATTGATACCATTGGTGAAAACCTTTTACCATCTGCCGCACCCTGACCTCATAATTTTGCACTGTGGTGGAAATGACCTAGGCACTTTGACTGGGGTAGGTCTGGAGATGGTTTTAAAGGACACCTTTGGGCAATTGATGACACTTTTTCCACAAACTGCCTTGGTATATTCCAATATATGCCAAATGCAGAAATGGAACTGGTCCAACCAATTTTGTCCACAATTTGAGAAAGCACGGAAACATGTGAATAAATCTGTTTCTGCTTACATGAGAGACTATGGAATGGGTTCAATATACAACAACAACTTGCGTTACAACATGCAAGATATCTACAGAGGAGATGGTGTGCAATTTTCAGATGAGGGGAATAGAATATTCCTCCTGAATTTAAGACTGTGCATTGGTACCTACTTGTAGGTACCTAAATCAGCCACAGAACCCAAAAGCCCTTTTCTGATCACTCCAAAAGATTATCTTTTTCTAACTTTTTTCACTGTTTTTCACTAAAGTACGCTCCCCGGTACGCTCCCCGGTGCGCATACCGGGCGCTCCCCCCGCGGAAAATAATTTTTTTTTTTCGCTTATATGGGCCTCCTAAGACCCCCTCAGAAAACCTAGAGGGTCAGGGAGTGCCCCCCTTATACCCATTCCCAAAGTTGTTTGTCCTCCATTTTCTGTCTCAAATCTACCGAAACACAAAATGGAGGACTCCCGTTGCGCTTACCGGTACGCGTACCGGGGCGCTCACCGGGAAGCGCTCCCAAAATTTTTTACAAGTTAATTTACATAAAAACCACTGGAGACACTTTCACCAAATATAGAATAGGCCATACTACATACCAGTCCCAACCATTTTCCCAAATTTGGTGGAATTCCATTGAACCATTTAGCCTGTAGCCCTCTCTAAATATCCTGAGGTGAATTACTTGACAAAATGTCACTGACCATGTCATCAATGTTGTAATATGTGACATCATCAGCAGTGGATTGCGGGTGCGCGAAATATGGTTAGTACAACTAACTATATAGGAGCAATTTCAATGGTTTTGTATGAGTGAAATGTCCAGCTAACTATAACACCCCTAAAACGTATAGTTTTTTGAGTGAATTTTAAAGGTTTTTTAAATGCTAATTCCTAACTATATAAGGCCTGAAACCTATGGTTTTTTCAGTGAATTTCAAAGGATTTTTAAATGCTAATTCCTAACTATATAAGGCCTGAAACCTATGGTTTTTTCAGTGAATTTGCAAGGCTTTTAAATGCTAATTCCTAACTATATAAGGCCTGAAACCTATGTTTTTTTCAGTGAATTTCAAAGGTTTTTTTTAATGCTAATTCCTAACTATATAAGACCTGAAAGCCCACCATGAATCTCCAGTATGTGCCAGGGGACTGCATTGCAGAGAGGTGTAATGAAGCCATGCCCCTTTTTATACCTCTCTGCAATGCAGCCCCCGTGCATGTTTGAAGAGGGGGAACTAATTCCCCTTGCCTACTGGGGGCCCCTGGGGGCCAACTAGCCCACCTGGAACATCCAGTATGCGCCAGGGGGCTGCATTGCAGAGGTGTAATGAGGCTATGCCCCTTGTTACACCGCTCTGCAATGCAGCCCCCTGGCATGTTTGCAGAGGGGGAACTAATTCCCCTTGCATACTGGGGGTCCCTGGGGGCCAACTAGCCCACCAGGAGCCTCCAGTATGCGCCAGGGGGATGCATTGCAGAGAGGTGTAATGAGGCCACACCCTTTGTTACACCTCTCTGCAAGGCAGCCCCCGTGCATGTTTGAAGAGGGGGAACTAATTCCCCTTGCATACTGGGGGCCCCTGGGGGCGAACTAGCCCACCTGGAACCTCCAGTATGTGCCAGGGGGCTGCATTGCACAGAGGTGTAATGAGACTATGCCCCTTTTTACACCTCTCTGCAACGCAGGCCACTGGCACGTTTGCAGAGGTGGGACTAATTCTCCTTGCATACTGGGGGTCCCTGGGTCATATCTTCCCAAACGCAGATATTCCGAACGATTGAAAATGACTTTTCTTGAGAAACATTTGGATTTGGATTATCATGTCCTATACTATGGAATTTTTGAAAGACTGACTTTGAGGATGCTATAAATTACTCAAATCTGCCCGAATTGTGTGGGTAAAATTGATACCTAGTCACTTTGAATAAGAATGTACTTACGTCTCGTCTAACATTTGGAAGAAATATCTAGTTATATGACAACAGGATACTGACATAACTTGAAGGAAATAAGAACGCCCTGAAGAAGTTCTGTTGTACAGAACGAAACGCGTCGGCTGGATGTGGTACATAAACTTAAGAAAAATAAAAGCATTTGAATATACACCAAGATTGAGCGCTTCAATAAGGACTCTAAGTGATATGATTTGATTGGACTTATTGTGCAAGTGGTGCTGTGCCAAACTTTGGAATATTCTCCAGTACTCTCTACTACTTACTCTCTACTAATCCACTACTCTCTAATACTCACTCTCTACTACTCAGTCTCTACTACTCTACTCCTCTCTACTACTCTCTCTCTACTACTCGCTCCCTACTACTCATTATCTACTACTCTCTACTACTCACGCTCTACTACTCTCTACTCTCTACTACGCATTCTCTACTACTCTCTCTCTACTACTCACTCTTTACTACTCTCTCTCTACTACACTCTACTACTCACTCTCTACTACTCACTGTACTACTCACTCTCTACTACTCTCTACTACTCACTTTCTACTACTCTCTCTACTACTCTCTACTACTCACTCTACTACTCACTCTCTACTACTCTCTACTATTCTCTCTCTCTGCTACTCACTCTCTACTACTCTCTACTACTCATTCTCTACTACTCACTCTCTACTACTCACTCTTTACTACTCTCTACTACTCACTCTCTACTGCTCTCTACTACTCACTATCTACTACTCTCTACAACTCACTCTCTACTATCTACTCTCTACTACTCACTCTCTACTACTCTCTACTACTCACTCTCTACTACTCTCTCTCTACTACTCACTCTACTACTCACTCTCTACTACTCTCTACTACTCACTCTCTACTACTCTCTCTCTACTACTCTCTACTACTCACTCTACTACTCACTCTCTACTACTCTCTACTATTCTCTCTCTCTGCTACTCAATTTTTACTACTCTCTACTACTCACTCTCTACTACTCACTCTCTACTACTCTCTACTACTCACTCTTTACTACTTTCTACTACTCACTCTCTACTGCTCTCTACTACTCACTCTACTACTTACTCTCTACTACTCTCTCCTACTCACCCTCTACTCTCTATTACTCACTCTCTACTCTCTACCTCTCTCTACTTCTCTCTCTACTAGTCTCTACCTCTCTACCTCTACACCTCTACCTCTCTCTACACGCACACATATACACATATATAAATGAATATATATGCATATGCATTTATATATATGTATGTGTATATATATATATTCACTGAAAAAACCATAGGTTATAGACCATATATAGTTAGGAATTAGCATTTACAAAACCTTATTTTACTCACACAAAACCATTGAAATTCGCATATATAGTTAGTTGCAATAACTATATATCCCGCACCCGCAATCCACTGCTGATCATGTCACATATTACATCATTCATGACATGGTCAGTGACATCACTGATGACATCACTGATGACATCTCAAATGACATCACTGATGACATCACTGATGACATCTCAAATGACATCACCGATGACATCACCGATGACATCTCAAATGACATCACTGATGACATCACTGATGACATCTCAAATGACATCGCTGATGACATCACTGATGACATCTCAAATGACATCACTGATGACATCACTGATGACATCTCATTTGACATTACTGATCACATCACTGATGACATCATTTATGTGATAATACGATGAACCTCTTCGGACTCTAATATAACCTTAGATACACTCAGTGTAAACAGACACTCACAGACTGTCACTCATCCATGGAGTTACTCACACACATAGTCAGTCATGCAAAGAATCAATCACACCTCCATTTCCTCAACTATACAGTTATACACACCTTACTTATTCAAACATATACTAACACATATTTACTCTCTTATACAATCCCTGATACAAGTTCACAATGATCCATACAGCCACTCACACATTCACTGGCTCTTATGCACAGTTATTTATATATGTCAACTCTCACATGTACTGTGTTTTACATATGTACTTACTTTGACATGTAGCACTGAGATATCCATTCACTCACCAATACACTCATGCACACAGTCAACCGCCCATACAGCTGTTTCCACATGCACTTTTGAACCCATACATCTAGTGAATCAGCTGCTCACACATCTATGCACAGAGTCATACACCTCCCAGCCACTCACACACACACTCAGTCTCCCATACAAATACTTGGGCAACCAATCAATAACCCATATAGTTACTCATATAGCTACTGATCAACACATGCAGCAGTTTACAGAACAACAGACATAATGATGCACAAATTAAGACAGTTTAGTCACTAACCCATGCACTCAGTGAGACACATTTAATCACTCACTCATACAGTCAGTCATGCACCTACTAAATCCTTCATCCAGACACTTATACATCCACTCATTCTTCAATATGACATATTTTAACTTTACAGAAACATACAGTCACTGGATGTTGTCATCAGTGATGTCATCAGTGATGTCATTTGAGATGTCATCAGTGATGTCATCAGTGATGTCACTGACCATGTCATGAATGATGTAATATGTGACATGATCAGCAGTGGATTGCGGGTGCGCGATATATAGTTAGTGCAACTAACTATATATGCGAATTTCAATGGTTTTGTGTGAGTAAAATAAGTTTTTGTAATGCTAATTCCTAACTATATATGGTCTATAACCTAGGGTTTTTTCAGTGAATTTTCAAGGTTTTGTAAATGCTCATTCCTAACTATATATGGTCTATAACCTATGTTTTTTCAGTGAATTTCAATGTTTTTTAATAGCAAATATCAAAAGCTGTAAAATGTATTCTTCTTTTAAAGGAAAAATATATTTTATATGTATTTAATATAATTTTTTTATGCATATACATTTTTTGAGGGAATGAATTTATCAACTATCATGCTGAAGAAGAGTGTGGGGAAAAAAAACCAAAGAGGAGGACTAAGAGGAAAGAACAATCAGTTCCAAAATACAATTGCTTTAAAGCATGAAGTGCTTTTCCACACATTTACATTTAAATAACCCATATTAGAACATACAAAATATCTACAGAGGAGACGGTGTACATTGAATTTTAGACTCTTCATCGGTACCTACATGTTGGTACTTACATCACCCACACAACACAACAGCTCTATTCAGAGCTACCCTACCTCAAAGCACTCTAAAATATTATTTTAATATTTCCCTTGGTTTTCCCCTTGTTACGCTTTCTGGAACGCTACCCAGTGCGCGGATCGGGCGCTAACCGTGCGAAAATTTGAAAAAAAAAGGTTGTTTTTTTTACATATATGGGCCTCCTCAGCCACCCTCAGAAAACCTAGGGGGTCAGGATATGTCTCCCGTGCCCCCTTATACCCATTCCCAACATTGTTTATCCTCCATCTTGTGACTAAATTCGTCCAAAACACAAGATGGCGGACTCCCGTTACGCGTACCGGGTAGCGCTTCCACCGCGAAAAATCGAAAAAAAATGTATTTTATTTTTTTGCCCCGCGGGGCCCTTTAATAGCCCCCACATCAATCCTAGGGGGTCCGGAGGGGTCTATCTTGCCCCCTTTCATTCATTTCCCCCTTCGTTTATTTCCACCTCTTGTCTCTCGATCCTACCGAGAGACAAGATGGCGGCCACTCCGGACTGTTTAGAATGTTGACAGTCACAGGAGAGCCAATCCGCTTCTCCTCGCGAAGTTCCGTTACGCGTCTGGTACGCGAACCGGGGCGCTGTCACAGATATATATATTTTTTTGAACGTTAATTTCTCAAAATCCACTGGAGCACATATCTTGAGACCTAGCAAAGGCACATCGGGCAAACAGTCTCTACAATTTTGCCAAGTTTCATAGAAATCCATTCAGCCGTTCGAGCTAAAAGTGAGTCCAACCGCCCTATGGAAAACTCAATGTTAAAAACACGTTTTGGGACCCCCCTTTTTTCTCAGCCCCCGCTTGACGAAACCCCCCAATCTTTCAGGGGACGCTCAGAAACAAAATGTGCAATTGTCCTGAAAATTTCAGCCAATTCCGTCCATCAACGCCAAAGTTATTCAACATAGAATTTTCAGAAATCCCTATTCAAAAAAATCCTAACTATATATACCTACTGGCGGTCGCGATTTTTGAAAATTCTATGTCTAATAACTTTGACGTTTGTGGACGGAATTGGCTGAAATTTTCAGGAAAATGGAACAATTTGTTTCTGAGCAGCCCCTAAAAATTTGGGGGGGTTCGTCAAGGGGGGCCGAGAAAAAAGGGGGGTCCCAAAACGCGTTTTTCCCATGTTAATTTCCATAGGGCGGTTGGCCTCACTTTTAGCCCGAACGGCTGAATGGATTTGCACGAAACTTGGCAAAATTGTAGGGACTGGTAGCCCGATGTGCCTTTGCTAGGTCTCAATATATGAGCTCCAGTGGATTTTGAGAAATTAACGTTCAAAAAAAGATATATATCTGTAACAGCGCTCCGGGCAGCGCTCCGCTTCGCGTACTTTTCGCGTTACGGAGCTTTGCGAAGCGAAGCTGATTGGTTCTCCGGCGTCTGTAAACATTCCAAACAGTCCGTAGCGGCCGCCATCTTGTCTCTCGGTAGGATCGAGAGACAAGAGGAGGCCAAAGCGAAGGGGCAAATGACCATAAGGGGGCATAGTAGATCCTCCCTGACCCCCTAGATTTGATGTGGAGGTTTTAAAAGGGCCCGCGGGGCAAAAAAAAAAAAAAATCGAACGGCTGAATGGATTTCCATGAAACTTGGCAAAATTGTAGGGACCGGTAGCCCGATGTGCCTTTGCTGGGTCTCAATATATGTGCTGCAGTGGATTTTGAGAAATTAACGTTCAAAAAAAGATATATATCTGTGACAGCGTCCCGGGTAGCGCTCCGTTTCGCGTACTTTTCGCGTTATGGAGCTTTGCGAAGCGAAGCTGATTGGCTCTCCGGTGTCTGTAAACATTCCAAACAGTACGGAGCGGCCGCCATCTTGTCTCTCGGTAGGATCGAGAGACAAGAGGAGGCCAAAGCGAAGGGGCAAATGACCATAAGGGGGCATAGTAGATCCTCCCTGACCCCCTAGGTTTGATGTGGAGGTTTTAAAAGGGCCCGCGGGGCAAAAAAAAATAAAAAATCGAACGGCTGAATGGATTTCCATGAAACTTGGCAAAATTGTAGGGACCGGTAGCCCGATGTGCCTTTGCTGGGTCTCAATATATGTGCTGCAGTGGATTTTGAGAAATTAACGTTCAAAAAAAGATATATATCTGTGACAGCGTCCCGGGTAGCGCTCCGTTTCGCGTACTTTTCGCGTTATGGAGCTTTGCGAAGCGAAGCTGATTGGCTCTCCGGTGTCTGTAAACATTCCAAACAGTACGGAGCGGCCGCCATCTTGTCTCTCGGTAGGATCGAGAGACAAGAGGAGGCCAAAGCGAAGGGGCAAATGACCATAAGGGGGCATAGTAGATCCTCCCTGACCCCCTAGGTTTGATGTGGAGGCTTTAAAAGGGCTCCGCGGGGGTGCGCCCTGTTCGCGTAACGGGAAGCGGACTGGGGAGCGTACTACAAGGAAACAAGAATGATTGACTTTTAACTTATTGTATGTTTATAGACTTTTTTTTTTCTTTTTTTTCTGCTGAGTGACGTCTCGGCCTATGTCCACGGGATGCAGTCCCTACCATCTCGGCGTTTAAGCCCAGGGGGACCGGTAGTGTGGGAGAGATAACGTCTGTTAACGTTCGATTCGAAGGAAATCAGGAAGTGTTGATAAACATTGTCTGCGCCATCTTGCCTTTTTTCAAATGCCACACTTTTGTCGTGCACGGCAGCCATTTTAGATACCTTGACCAGACCCACTCTCTGCACGCTGTCGATCCTTAGCATGGCTCCCCACCCTCGCAAGCATCTCCCCCAGGCACTGGTCACCTCCGCTCTCTGTCTTATGCATGGGCAATAAACCTCCCCCCATCTGCGCTGCTCTTCCCTGAGAATCACACCCTGTGCCCGCCCGACACCTCCCTTTCGCCCTATTCACTACCGCACCCTCTGACACTCCTCTTCCTCTGTGTCCGATTGTCCAGGCCGGTCCCAGGCTATCAGGTAGCCAGCAGATGTAGTTTATGGCCCCAGCTGTAAAGAATCCCCCCTCTTCAAAGGAGTTACAGTAGATCAAGGCCCCCACCCGATGAGATCCGTCACACCACACGCGTTCCTACTATCTGAAAACCATCCTGTATTGTGATTGGGGAGGGGACCGAGCCTGAAGCGGAAGATTACAGGGATGCCTCTTTGTACATCAAAGTTTTTACAATTATGTGTCACATTAAAAATATATAGCACTCCAACAAAGTAGTAGGATTATAAAACTTTAATACCTTATAAATATATACAACGCAACAAAAACAGTAAATACATTTAAACATTTTTTTAAAAAAAGAAGCAACAATGGTCAGTAGCTGTGTTTTGTGCGAATAGTCCCAAGGCAGCACAACGTGCTGAGTTCTGGACGGCACCCAGGTGATGTTACCTGGGTGCCGCACTGGTTTTTGGTATCCTCCGAAAAACGGCGTGGGGCGTCCCGGGGGGTGCGGGGGGAGGCCTCGTCAGTAGCGGTCTGTTGTGCGAATAGTCCCAAGGCAGCAGAACGCGCTGAGATGTGGATGGCACCCAGGTGATGTCCAGTAAGTTGCCGCACTGGTTTTGGTATCCTACAATGCTGCTCCGAATTACGGCGTGGGGCGCCCCGGGGGGGGGGGATGAGGCGGCGTGAACGGGCCTCCCCAGGTGGAGGCTCGTCTGCTGTAGTGGGGCGCCCCTTTACCGTTTCAGTTGCCATTCCGTGGGGCGTCCCGGGGGGTGCGGGGGGAGGCCTCGTCAGTAGCGGTCTGTTGTGCGAATAGTCCCAAGGCAGCAGAACGCGCTGAGATGTGGATGGCACCCAGGTGATGTCCAGTAAGTTTGCCGCACTGGTTTTGGTATCCTACAATGCTGCTCCGAATAACGGCGTGGGGTGCCCCGGGGGGGGGGTGAGGCGGCGTGAACGGGCCTCCCCAGGTGGAGGCTCGTCTGCTGTAGTGGGGCGCCCCTTTACCGTTTCAGTTGCCATTCCGCCCGCTTTTGGTACACTGTGCCAAAATCCGCCATTCAGCTGAGTTGCGCCCACTCTTGCGGTGCAGCGATAGGCGGCTGCCACAGGACTCTCAAAATGGCGGCAGGCTCTTTCCTTTTTGGGCCTGGTCCACTGAAATGGCCCTGGGACACTTTGGAACTCGGACGCTTGTCTACTAGGTCTTGGACCCCATTCTCGAAAGCGTCCCCTCAGCCTTGAAGATTCTACAAAAGTCATGGGGGCCACCGACTCCTGCAGGCTTCCGGTGGGGAGCGGCTGCCATGATTGCTCGCGGAATGACCATGACGGAGCCACGAGATGGTGGTGCTTTCATGCTGACGCCAGCTTCAGTCTGAAACATCCAGAAACAAGGTGGGGCTTTCATCGTTTGGGAAAAAAAAAAGTTTTAATCTAATGAAAAGTGTATTTTTAGGTCATATGATCAAGCCTTCCATCATTAGGAAACCAAAAGTAAAATGAACCAATGAAAAGTTTTATAAACAAGTCAAATGACCTGTTATGCGGCATAGGGCTATAAAAAGCGTAGAAAATCCGTTGGCACGTGAGGCGGCGACAGTAGCGGACCGATGTGCGAATAGGCCGAAGGCAGCACAACGCGCCAAGATCCGGATGGCACCGAGGTGGTGTCCAGCAAGTTGCTGCACTGGTGTGGCCATCCTACAATGCTGCGCCGAAAGTCGGCGTGGGGCGCCCCGTTGGCCTCTGAGTTCGTGTCAGTCAGTGGGGGCTGTTTGAGGATCTGACTGCATTGGAAAGCAATGTGATGCTGTGCGTCGCCCCCAAGATAAGGCGGCGTCAGTAGCGGACCGATGTGCGAATAGGCCGAAGGCAGCACAACGCGCCAAGATCCGGATGGCACCGAGGTGGTGTCCAGCAAGTTGCCGCACTGGTGTGGCCATCCTACAATGCTGCGCGGAAAGTCGGCGTGGGGCGCCCGGTTGGCCTGTGAGTTCGCGTCAGTCAGTGGGGGCTGTTTGAGGATCTGACTGCATTGGAAAGCAATGTGATGCTGTGCGTCGCCCCCAAGATGAGGCGGCGTCAGTAGCGGACCGATGTGCGAATAGGCCGAAGGCAGCACAACGCGCCAAGATCCGGATGGCACCGAGGTGGTGTCCAGCAAGTTGCCGCACTGGTGTGGCCATCCTACAATGCTGCGCCGAAAGTCGGCGTGGGGCGCCCCGTTGGCCTGTGAGTTTGCGTCAGTCAGTGGGGGCTGTTTGAGGATCTGACTGCATTGGAAAGCAATGTGATGCTGTGCGTCGCCCCCAAGATGAGGCGGCGTCAGTAGCGGACCGATGTGCGAATAGGCCGAAGGCAGCACAACGCGCCAAGATCCGGATGGCACCGAGGTGGTGTCCAGCAAGTTGCCACACTGGTGTGGCCATCCTACAATGCTGCGCCGAAAGTCGGCGTGGGGCGCCCCGTTGGCCTGTGAGGTGGCGTCAGTAGCGGACCGATGTGTGAATAGGCCGGAACCAGCACAAGGCGCCAAGATCCGGATGGCACTGAGGTGGTGTCATAGTTGAGAGTTCTGAGAAGCGGGGGGGAGGCGGCGCAAACGAGTCTCTTTCTCCATGTGGAGACACTTCATCTGCAGTGGGGCGCCGAGATCAGGATGGCACCGAGGTGGTGTCTAGCAAGTTGCCGCACTGGTGTGTGTTGAAAAGATGAAAGATCCTCAGCAAGTCTATGTTACTTCAATGGAGCGCCGTCTAGCTGAGTTTAGCCCGCTCTTGCTGCTACAGCGACAGGCGGCTGCAACAGGACTCTCAAAATGGCGGCCTGTTCTTTGGATTTGGGCCTGGTCCACTAAAATGGCCCTGGGACACCTTAGAACTCGGACGCTCGATTTTTTTTTCCTTTCCTCTACATGCAAAAAAGGTAAATGCCCGGTACGTTACCTGCCTCATCTGCCACGATGTACTCTCCAGAGGAACCGAAAAAAAATATAGTGATGGTAATTGTGGCAAATAAATTTCATGTGGACAGATGAGTGTTACTCTAATAAATACAGCATATGAACATCATCATAGTCGATGGTTGGTGGAGACATTTTGACTATATCCTGGACCTGCCCGTCCTCGCCCAAAATGGCGCCGGAATAAATGGGACTCGTAACTCCTTGTTGTGTACTGGTTGCACAACCTTGATATCACGAGATACGTATGGAGTTTTGAAGCACATGGCGGGCGGGGACGAGAATTGATTGAATATTTCGACATCCCTATTGATATTAAGTTCTGATGTGTTATTGATTACTGTACTATTGAAAGTTCGAATTAACGTCACCCATGGTACTTGCCCGCAAATGTATATCTAGATAATTTTATTGTAACTGGCCCTGTCGTTTTTTAATTATAAAATGTACGTCCACCGATTCTGCAACTGTTAGACACCTTAGTTCTTGCAACCTAATGGCCCGCCCGTTACGTTCCTCTACAGTGTAAATGTCTCCTCATCATATACGATTACAGTTTGCTCCGTGGCCGGCCCACGTGGTTATAGGCCCGTATTTGTATACTGACATTTTCACAATGAAGGTTTTTAAAAGAAAACATGGTAGTAGTATTTACATTGGTAAAGTTTTTAATAATAGTCACTGTTTTCGAATCAGTAAAAGGCAAGTGAAATAAAGCAGTCCAATTACATGAAGGGTAAAAGGTATAATACGCAGGTACGCAGTAAAGATAAATGGTCAAGGGCTGTTGTGTTTTCTACTCCTGCAACATAAAGTGATCGATAAGAATCTGATATTCAGGCGTATCGGCGACTAAGACAGCAGGCCGAGCCTCTTTTGCTCAACGGCTCCGTCATGGGACGAAGAAACGCCCTTTTTCTCGAAAAAGGAATATATTTTACTTGCAGGACAATTGTAAATTTTCCGGGAAAGTACTTTAGCCTGGAACATTATAACATATATGTTTAAGAAAAAATAATGTTCGAAAGTAATAAAAAGTGTAATTTTTAGGTCATATGACCAAGCCTTTCATCATTAGAATAAGAAAAGTAAAATGAACCAGTGAAAAGTTTTATTAACAAGTCACATGACCTGTTATGCTTACGTTACGCGCTGCGCGCCGCGCCCCGGATCGCTTCCGGGAAGCTGCGCTTCGCGCACCGGAGCACTTCCGGATGCGCTAACGCGGCGCGTCATATGACGCATTACGCGACAACGCAGGTCCAGAATATAGTCAAAATGTCTCCACCAACCAGCGGTTGGAACACAACCCCTTTCAGCAGGCTAAATAGTTCTGTTAAATGACAACAGAAGGGACAGGCAACAAGAACCATCAGTCAAAGAGGGGAGGGCAAGTTCTTCTCTACCGGGTCACGTTGGGGCGCTACCGGAACTGATCGAATTGGTAGTCTACAGTGTTTCTGGATGTTTCAGACTGAAGCTGGCGTCAGCATGAGAGCACCACCATCTCGTAGCTCCGTCGTGGCCATTCCACGAGCAATCATGGCAGCCGCTCCCCACCAGAAGCCTGCGGGAGTCGGGGGCCCCCAAGACTTTTGTAGAATCTTCAAGGCTGAGGGGACGCTTTCGAGAATGGAGCCCAAGCTCTAGCAGACAAGCGTCCGAGTTCCAAGGTGTCGCAGGGCCATTTTAGTGGATCACGCCCAAATCTGAAGAGCCGGCCGCCATTTTGAGAGTCCTGTGGCAGCCGCCTATCGCTGCACCGCAAGAGCGGGAGCAACTCAAGTACATGGTGAGCGAGACGCTCTAGTCGAAAGAGCGGGCGGTAAACAGCTGAATAGCGGAAGAGGCACAGTGTAGCAAAAGCGGGCGGAATGGCAACTGAAACGGTAAAGGGGCGCCCCACTACAGCGTGTCTTTAGGTGAAACGGATTGTGGGACAAGGTCAAGAATGGAAGAGTCACCAAAAGGCAAAAAATTCCGCTTGACCCCGGGAGCCGGCCACCTATGTCGGGGGCGATCTCAGGCCACACCAGGGCAACACGACTTGGGGAGGGGGCCGGAGCCAAGCGCCCCCTCCGAGTCCGCGCCATCACACCGTCCCTCGGGGGCCTCCGTCAAGCGGTTCAGGGTGGCACCGCATCACATTGTTTTCAAATGCAGTCACGTCCTCAAACAGCCCCCACTTACATTGAGAATAGTGAAGCTGAAGCAAGTGCAAATAGGCTTCAGACAGTGTTACAAGCACTCCTCAAAACTTTGAACTATCAGAGTGCATGAGTTTCATGCTCGATCGATTGAGCTAGCCGGATCGGGCAACAAAAAGTATAAAATAGTTATGTAAATAGTTATTTAATAAAATGTTTTACCCTGTTACTTTGCTGGTGTGTTGTATATATTTGTAATATTTGCATAGAGTTTATCGTTATTTTGGGCGGGGTGGGTGGTGGAGCCGAGCTGTCTTGCAGCCATCATGGTGTGGAGTTCAGTTCATCTCACTAGTTTCGTATTTCTCATGAGGGGTTGTTCCTAATGTTTCTATTTTAGCGAGGTCAAAAAGAGATCCCATTAGTGGCCTACTGATTTTGCTCGATTCCTTTTGTTTTTTTACACGATTTTTCGCTATCTGCAAAGACTAAACAGAGTATTGCGACTCTGTGCTTGTTTGTAAATAGAGAATGAACCAAAGAGAACCAATTCTAAAACAGTAAATGCTTGGATAACAATCAATCAAATGGAGAGAGAAGCAGGCACGATGGATTACAACGGGGGCAAAGGCCTGCGTTAACTACCCTTCACTATCTGCAAAGAGAGAGTACTCCTAATAGAAATGAGGGGGGGGGCAGCATTCAAAGCAGATCAGTGTGCATAAACACGAAAATGTTTTTACTTACCACGTACTTGACATTCGACAGCTTATGATATTTGCTATTAAAAAACCATTGAAATTCACTGAAAAAACCATAGGTTAGAGACCATATATAGTTAGGAATTAGCATTTAAAAAACCTTGAAAATTCACTGAAAAAACCATAGGTTATAGACCATATATAGTTAGGAATTAGCATTTAAAAAACCTTATTTTACTCACACAAAACCATTGAAATTCCATATATAGTTAGTTGCACTAACTATATATCGCGCACCCGCAATCCACTGCTGATGATGTCACATATTACATCATTCATGACATGGTCAGTGACATCACTGATGACATCACTGATGACATCTCAAATGACATCACTGATGACATCACTGATGACATCTCATTTGACATTACTGATCACATCACTGATGACATCATTCATGTGATGATACGATGAACCTCTTCAGACTCTAATATAACCTTAGATACACTCAGTGTAAACAGACATTCACAGACTGTCACTCATCCATGGAGTTACTCACACACCTAGTCAGTCTTGCAAAGAATCAATCACACCTCCATTTCCTCAACTATATAGTTATACACACCTTACTTATTAAAACATATACTAACACATATTTACTCTGTTATACAATCCCTGATACAAGTTCACAATGATCCATACAGCCACTCACACATTCACTGGCTCTTATGCACAGTTATTTATATATGTCAACTCTCACATGTACTGTGTTTTACATATGTACTTACTATGACATGTAGCATTGAGATATCCATTCACTCATCAATACACTCATGCACACAGTCAACCGCCCATACAGCTGTTTCCACATGCACTTTTGAACCCATACATCTAGTGAATCAACTGCTCACACATCTATGCACAGAGTCATACACCTCCCAGACACCCACACACACACTCAGTCTCCCATACAAATACTTGGGCAACCAATCAATAACCCATAGAGTTAGTCATATAGCTAATGATCAACACATGCATCAGATTACAGAACAACAGACACAATGATGCACAATTTAAAACAGTTTAGTCACTAATCCATGCACTCAGTGAGACACATTTAATCACTCACTTATACAGTCAGTCATGCACCTACTAAATCCTTCATCCAGACACTTATACATCCACTCATTCTTCAATATGTAAGACATATTTTAACTTTACAGAAACATACAGTCACTGGATGTTGTCATCAGTGATGTCATTTGAGATGTCATCAGTGATGTCATCAGTGATGTCACTGACCATGTCATGAATGATGTAATATGTGACATCATCAGCAGTGGATTGCGGGTGCGCGATATATAGTTAGTGCAACTAACTATATATGGAATTTCAATGGTTTTGTGTGAGTAAAATAAGGTTTTTTAAATGCTAATTCCTAACTATATATGGTCTATAACCTATGGTTTTTTCAGTGAATTTTTAAGGTTTTTTAAATGCTAATTCCTAACTATATATGGTCTCTAACCTATGGTTTTTTCAGTGAATTACTATATAGTTAGGATTTTTTCTCTATGGGATTTTTGAAAATTCTATGTCTAATAACTTTGGCGTTTGTGGACGGAATTGGGTGACATTTTCAGGAAAATGGAACATTTTGTTTCTGAGCAGCCACTGAAAATTTGGGGGGGGGGTTGTCAAGGGGGGGCTGAGAAAAAAGGGGGGTCCCAAAACGTGTTTTTCCCATGTTAATTTCCATAGGGCGGTTGGCCTCACTTTTAGCCCGAACGGCTGAATGGATTTGCACGAAACTTGGCAAAATTGTAGGGACTGGTAGCCCGATGTGCCTTTGCTAGGTCTCAATATATGTGATCCAGTGGATTTTGAGAAATTAAAGTTAAAAAAAAGATATATTTCTGTAAGCGCGTTCCGGGTAGCGCTCCGGTTCGCGTACTTGACGCGTAACGGAACTTCGCGTAGCGAAGCTGATTGGCTCTCCGGTGTCTGTCAACATTCTAAAGAGTCCGGAGCGGCCGCCATCTTGTCTCTCGGTTGGATTGAGAGACAAGAGGAGGCCAAAACAAAGGGGGAAATTACCATAAGGGGGCATAGTAGATCCTCCCTGACCCCCTAGGTTTGATGTGGAGGCTTTAAAAGGGCCCCGCGGGGCAAAAAAAAATAATTGTTTTTGGTTTTTTTGCGTGGGGAGCGCCCGGTTCGCGAACCGGGAAGCGGTCCGGGGAGCGTACTATAAGGAAAAAAGAATGATAGACTTTTCAAATATTGTATGTTAATTGATTGTTTGTTTTGTTGATTTTTTTTATTTCTTTATTTTTTAAGCAATTATTTATTATTGTGATTGTGTTTCAAAATTTAATAAAATGTCTAATATTTCACTGTCTGAAATGTCGTTATTTTCATTGAACATAGCTTGTAATGTTTGAGTGTGTACAATGTCCTCATTTTCAAGGAGGACATCTACTGATTGCACACATTGCAGTAGTTCTTGGTCCCAAGTTTCATCCATAAATTCAATGTCATTTGGATCAATGATTTCTTAGTTGGTCTCTGCAAGGACAATTTCAAATGAAACTTTCTGTTCGCCTTCCATTTTGCCTGAAATTTGCATAAAAAAAATATATATTAGTAGAGATAGGGCACTGTTGGGATTAATTTTAGATAGGCAGTTTTTAACAGTGAATTTATCTTTGGGCAGTGTATAGTATCAGAGTGGAAGTAGGAATATAAAAAAGTGTATGTGATTTAACGTAAGTAAATTCATAATTATACAAGAGAAGCCTAACTCCATCCATAACTATAACAGAGAAGTCTGTCTAAATCTATAACTACTACAGAGGGATAGTATATAACTATCAGAAAAAGTTTACCATATTAACTTAAAGTGCACAATATACTTCAGTTTTTAAAATAACAACTTACCTTTAAAAAGAAGTTGAAGTTATTAGTGAAAATCGTATTGAAATGTACACCAGGAAGTAGTAGTCAAAATGGCTGTGTTTCCTTCTCTTCCTTTATATATATTCAGGTACATAACCAATCAAATGTCAGGTAAAAAAAAATAGAAAATGAAAGTAACATTTTAATTGGTTGTCAATTCCAACACTTCAGATGTGTTTTGTGAAGTAATTTACCTCAGGGTATTTAGAGAGGTCTACAGGCTAAATGGCTAAATGGAATTCCAACCAAATTTGTGAAAATGGTAGGGATTGGTATGTAGTATGAGCAAATCTATATTTGGTGAAAGTGTCTCCAGGGTTTCTTCTGTAAATTACTTTCCCACCTTTTTTAATGGAGCGCTTCCCGGTGAGCGCCCCGGTACGCGAACCTGCAGCGTTACGGGAGTCCACCATTTTGTGTTTCGGTCAAATTAAAATACAAGATGGAGGGCAAATAATGTTCAGAATGGGTAGAAGGGGGCACGGTAGACGTATCTTGACCCCCTAGGTTTTCTGAGGGTGGCTGAGGAGGCCCATATGTGCGGCAAAAAAACATTTTTTTAAAAAATTTTGCGCGGTTAGCTTCCGGTTCGCGTACCGGGTAGCGCTCCGGGGAGCGTACTTTGTTGAAAATTTGTGAAAAAAGTTAGAGTAAAATAATAATTGTGAGTGATCAGATGTAGGGTAGCTCTGAGAAGAGCTTTTGGGTTTATGGTACATTTAGGTACTTATAAGTAGGTACCAATGCACAGTTTTAAATTCAAAATGAAAACTCTGTTGCCCTCATCTGAGAAGTGAACTCCATCTCCTCTGTAGATATCTTGCATGTAGTAACGCAAGTTATTGTTGTACATGGAGCCCATTCCATGGTCTCTCATGTAAGCTGAAACAGATTTGTTTACATGCTTCCTCGACTTCTCAATTTGTGGACAAAATTGGTTCGACCACCTCCATTTCTGTCTTTGGCATATATTTGAATATACCAAGGCAGTTTGAGGAAAAAGTGCCATCAATTGCTCAAAGGTGTCTTTTAAAAGCATTTCCAGACCTACACCAGTCAAAGTGCCCAAGTCATTACCTCCACAGTGCAAAATTAACAGGTCAGGTTTAGGCAAATGCATAAAGGTTTTCACCAATGGTATCAATTGGTGACATTTTAATCCTCTGTGGCCAAACCACTTAATTTCCACATCTTGTAAATTGAGGTTAGGTAAATTTCTGTTCTCAGCATACCTTTGAGCCCAGTAGATGTAACTATGTCCAACAATCCAGACAGAAAACATGGTGAGAGAAGGTTCTGCTGCAGTCAGATGAAGTGTGGCAATGAAATGGCAGTTGGAAAAATAAGAGTTTAAAATGAAAAAAACTGTGGAGTTTCTGTGTTAAGGAAGCAGTAGCAGTGATTGGTGGATTTTGATTGCTGAAAACAGAAAGTTAGGGTGCATGGATGTGTTCTTTGAAAGATGTAATTTGAATGGTCAAGAAAAAATCATTTCATGAAAGATTGCACTGGATACGCAGGTGCACTGAGAGTTCAGAGTTCAATTGAAACATTGTTGTGTGAACTTGCAAACATCAGAGGTCTTTCAGGAGGTGGTTGCTATGCAAAAAAGGCAGAAAGGCCAGAGGGGGGAAGGGTGTTGATTTGAAAAAAGTGAGGGAAGAGTTTTGATTGGGTGACATGAGAGATATGTGTGATGAGGTACAGCATTTCTGTGCTTTTCATAGCTGCAGACTCTGGAGTGCATACCTTTTGCTCTGCTAAAGACAATTTGGTGTGTTTCTGAGACTGTTTTGAAACTCATAAAGTATTTGCTAAGGTGAGAAAAGATTTGTTTAATTTAGATAGAGAATAGTATGGTTTAGGGAGAAAATTATGAAGAAAGTTGTGTATTTAAAATGTTGCTTTGTGTCAAGTGTTTTACAAATAGATTTTGTTTCTTTGTGTTACATAGCCATGTTAAAAGTGATGCAAAAAAAGTGCAAGGGTCTTACAAAAATGCTTTCATGTGTCTTAGGGTATTTTAACTCACTTCCCCATGAATGTATGAATATAAATGCTTTACAAGATGTGTTTAAAAACGTTTTTTGAAATCAATTAGGTTTCTTGATATGTACTGCTAGAGCTTCATAGGTTGCTTGGGGCATATTTTCAAGGCTTTTGACTTCCTTTGATGTAATTTTTCCCATTTTAATTTAAGACCTTTCCCTGTGGTGCAAGGTCCTTGTAAATATGCCCCCATCTGTGCTTGGCAAATTTAGATTTTAATTCTTTGACTAACATAACCATGTTAAAAGTGACCCAAAAATGTTGCAAGGGCCTTAAAAAAAACGCTTTCATGTGTCTTAGGCCATTTTAAGTCATTTCCCCTTGAATGTAGGTATCTAATTGATTTAGTTGATGTGTTTAAAAACGATTTATTAAAACAATTAGGTTTCTTGAAATGTACTGCTAGAGCTTCATAGGTTGCTTGGGGCATATTTATAAGGCCTTTGAGTCTCTCTGATGTTATTTTTCCCATTTTAATTTAAGACCTTTCCCTGTGGTGCAAGGTCCTTGTAAATACACCCCCATGTGTGCTTGGCAAATTTTGATTTTGATTATTTGAGTTACATAGCCATGTTCCATACAGTTCTAACCTTCTGCGTAGTCTTTGATATGCTAGACTCCATCTGCACTATGAGATACCTAAGCAAAGGAAACACAGGTGATGTGATTGTGAAATGAGGAAAAGAAACTGCACATTTTTCAATTACATCACCTGTGTTTCCTAAGTTTACGAATGACATTGTGCAGATGAGGTTTAGGTCTGTCCACGGACACAGAAGAGGTCTTGCCTTTGTTCAAGAGTGAAGTGGACATGACTTACTTCATTGGTAGGCCTTCACATATATTATCTCGTCTGTACTCTTCAACAAGTGTAAATCTCATCTGCAACCCTGAGTAGGCCTCACCTCAAACAAACCTCTGGATAGGCCACACCTTAATGTCATCCTGAATCAATCATTTAACATGTTAGGGACAGATTTATGATAGGTGTATGACTCTTTTGCGTCACTGTGCGTCACTTTTGTGACACAGCGGCGGTGCAAAAGATTTGCTATGTGGCGACATATTTAAAAATTGATGCATCTAGGCAGATGTGTCATGCTGTAAAGTCCCGTGCCACATGAAACCGATGCAGCAGTGATGCAAAACATGCACCATGTTGCAAGACAGGCCTCATTTCATCTCCAACAAGATTAGAAGCTGAATCTTCTGTAAATGTCAAAATTGTTGTATACACTGTTCAACTTCTGTGTACTCTTTGATATGCTAGAGTCCATCTGCACTATGAGATACCTAAGCAAAGGAAACACAGGTGATGTGATTGTGAAATGAGGAAAAGAAACTCCACATTTTTCAATTACATCACCTGTGTTTCCTAAGTTTACGAATGACATTGTGCAGATGAGGTTTAGGTCTGTCCACGGACACAGAAGAGGTCTGGCCTTTGTTCAAGAGTGAAGTGGACATGACTTACTTCATTGGTAGGCCTTCACATATATTATCTCCTCTGTACTCTTCAACAAGTGTAAATCTCATCTGCAACCCTGAGTAGGCCTCACCTCAAACAAACCTCTGGATAGGCCACACCTTAATGTCATCCTGAATCAATCATTTAACATGTTAGGGACAGATTTATGATAGGTGTATGACTCTTTTGCGTCACTGTGCGTCACTTTTGTGACACAGCGGCGGTGCAAAAGATTTGCTATGTGGCGACATATTTAAAAATTGATGCATCTAGGCAGATGTGTCATGCTGTAAAGTCCCGTGCCACATGAAACCGATGCAGCAGTGATGCAAAACATGCACCATGTTGCAAGACAGGCCTCATTTCATCTCCAACAAGATTAGAAGCTGAATCTTCTGTAAATGTCAAAATTGTTGTATACACTGTTCAACTTCTGTGTACTCTTTGATATGCTAGAGTCCATCTGCACTATGAGATACCTAAGCAAAGGAAACACAGGTGATGTGATTGTGAAATGAGGAAAAGAAACTCCACATTTTTCAATTACATCACCTGTGTTTCCTAAGTTTACGAATGACATTGTGCAGATGAGGTTTAGGTCTGTCCACGGACACAGAAGAGGTCTGGCCTTTGTTCAAGAGTGAAGTGGACATGACTTACTTCATTGGTAGGCCTTCACATATATTATCTCCTCTGTACTCTTCAACAAGTGTAAATCTCATCTGCAACCCTGAGTAGGCCTCACCTCAAACAAACCTCTGGATAGGCCACACCTTAATGTCATCCTGAATCAATCATTTAACATGTTAGGGACAGATTTATGATAGGTGTATGACTCTTTTGCGTAACCCTGGGCGTAGTTCGCGGAGCCGCACTCCGCGGAGCTACGCGAAGACGCAGTTGCACTCCGCGACCTTCGCGTAGCTCCGCGGACATGCGTAGTAGCTTGCTAGACCCGTTCGCGCGCCGTTTTTTGTCTTCGGGAGCGCGGTGCGCGTGTTCGGGGCGCTGCCTGCATGCTCGAGATAGCTAGCGCGCTAAGTTACTCAAGAGGTTTGTCCCGCCCGCTTGCGTTCCCTTATTTCCAAAGTGCGTGATCGCGTCAAATATCGCGCGAACTTACCCCCGGCGCACGCGATAATGTTATTCAGCGCGCGAGAACTACGCTACGCACCGGATCGCGGAGTAATCGACAGCTTCGCGTTCTCCGTAGAACGCGGAGTTGCCAAAACTCCGCAAGCTCCGCGAACGGAGCGTAGTTCTTCGCCCAGGGTTACTTTTGCGTCACTGTGCGTCACTTTTGTGACGCAGCGGCGGTGCAAAAGATTTGCCATGTGGCGACATATTTAAAAATTGATGCATCTAGGCAGATGTGTCATGCTGTAAAGTCCCGTGCCACACGAAACCGATGCAGCAGTGATGCAAAACATGCACCATGTTGCAAGACAGGCCTCATTTCATCTCCAACAAGATTAGAAGCTGAATCTTCTGTAAATGTCAAAATTGTTGTATACACTGTTCAACTTCTGTGTACTCTTTGATATGCTAGAGTCCATCTGCACTATGAGATACCTAAGCAAAGGAAACACAGGTGATGTGATTGTGAAATGAGGAAAAGAAACTCCACATTTTTCAATTACATCACTAGTGTTTCCTAAGTTTACGAATGACATTGTGCAGATGAGGTTTAGGTCTGTCCACGGACACAGAAGAGGTCTGGCCTTTGTTCAAGAGTGAAGTGGACATGACTTACTTCATTGGTAGGCCTTCACATATATTATCTCCTCTGTACTCTTCAACAAGTGTAAATCTCATCTGCAACCCTGAGTAGGCCTCACCTCAAACAAACCTCTGGATAGGCCACACCTTAATGTCATCCTGAATCAATCATTTAACATGTTAGGGACAGATTTATGATAGGTGTATGACTCTTTTGCGTCACTGTGCGTCACTTTTGTGACGCAGCGGCGGTGCAAAAGATTTGCTATGTGGCGACATATTTAAAAATTGATGCATCTAGGCAGATGTGTCATGCTGTAAAGTCCCGTGCCACATGAAACCGATGCAGCAGTGATGCAAAAGATGCACCATGTTGCAAGACAGGCCTCATTTCATCTCCAACAAGATAAGAAGCTGAATCTTCTGTAAATGTCAAAATTGTTGTATACACTGCTCAACTTATGTGTACTCTTTGATATGCTAGAGTCCATCTGCACTATGAGATACCAAAGCAAAGGAAACACAGGTGATGTGATTGTGAAATGAGGAAAAGAAACTCCACATTTTTAAATTACATCTCCTGTGTTTCCTAAGTTTACGAATGACATTGTGCAGATGAGGTTTAGGTCTGTCCACGGACATAGAAGAGGTCTGGCATTTGTTCAAGAGTGAAGTGGATATGACTTACTTCATTGGTAGGCCTTCACATGTATTATCTCCTCTGTACTCTTCAACAAGTGTAAATCTCATCTGCAACCCTGAGTAGGCCTCACCTCAAACAAACCTCTGGATAGGCCACACCTTATCGTCATCTTGAATCAATCATTTAAAATGTTAGGGACAGATTTATGATAGGTGTGTGACTCTTTTGCACCGCTGTGCGTCACTTTTGTGACGCAGCGGTGGTGCAAAAGATTTCCTATGTGGTGACATATTTACAACTTGATGCATCTAGGCAGATGTGTTATGCTGTAAAGTCCTGTGCCACAGGAAACTTGCGTCAGGTTTCATATAGGTGTTTTGTTGCAGGGTGGGCATTCATTTGCATGAAAGCCCTGTAAAACTAACACAGTGAAATTTAGAAGATTTCACTGAGTCAGATTTATAGCATTGCTGAATCAAATCCTTACGCCTGTTTGAAACAGGCATAAGGAGTGAAGCACCATGCAATGTGTGGCTTCCTCCTGTGCATTGCAGTAGACATGTCGTGTTTACGACGTGATTCGTGCAATGTGCTGCTTTTGCGGCACAGATGCATGACGCATCTGTGCTGTTTTTACTCAATGGTGCTCCACATTGTAAATGCGGCACACCATGGGTGGCAGAGCAGCGGTGCACGTTAACTGGTGCATCCCTGGGGATGTGCCAGTTAACATTAATTTGCTCTTTTACATTTAAGTATGTGCAGGGGACACAGAGTCGGTGAGGCTTATCCAAGGTTATGAAGAGATGAGTCCTGTTTACTGAAAACTTGGACATAGGACTCACCTCCTCAGCATCGCTGGACATGGCTAAATAATAGCTGCAAAATGTTACTCTTGTTAAACAATTTTACTATTATAGTCTCTGAGATTTGTGCCTTACTCTGCAACATCTCATTGTTGTTCTCTTTTTTTAAAGATAACGACAACATCAAGTATGAGTGATAATGAGCAATCAGTTGATCTTGATCTTATCGTTGAACTTGTGATTGAAACGTCAGTGGAAGTGGATCCCTTAGATGATTTAAATCCTGAGGATGATGAAGACTATGATGAGGATGCTGATTTGTCAGAATTGTATGACATAGGGTGGGAAGCTGACCTGCTTGAGCCTATGGAACTATAAACATTTATTTTTAAAATTTAGAAGAAATGAAAAGTAAAAATGTAAACCGTTTCATTTAAAATTAAACACACCTTCACAAACAGGTTATGTGTAGTGTCTTCAATAAAATATTAAAATATGCTCATAAAATTAGTTCAGATTCACATATAAAACAACACAGGTAAAATGTGGAAGCATTCAATTTCTTTGCTACTATTTGTGATTTCTAAATTTGCCAATGCACTAAAAATTGTTCTATGTAAAAATAACAAGTAGTGTGTTAAGTTTTTGATGACTGTTATTGATTTACTGTTTGGTAATAGTGGTTCATAACATGTCGTATTATATTTTACCACAGATTCAACTGCAGATCATTTCAAAATTTCAGAATGCCAACTAAGGATAGAATCAGAAAGGCTACAAAACGTCAAAGACAGCAGGTCCATCAGTTACTGCAGCAGTCCTCTACAATAAAAAATCGTCAAGTCACCAAGAAAGCACCGGGTAAGACCACGAGAACATTCATAAGAAACATTTGTAGAAAAAAAAGTAGTACTACAGAAAATGTTGTTGTACAGAAAAAGAGAAGCAATTTAAACGGAAAGGAAAGGCCAATCAAAAATGTTACTGCTAGAGCAAGAGATAATTCTGTGCATGATAGTAGAAGGAAACAACAGTTTAGAGACATTCGTAAACGAATGTTCCGCAACAGGATAATTGGCAATTTGTTAAAAAATATTAAGAAAGGTCAACAGAAAGTGGTTTTTTATAAGAGAAAAAAAAAAGTTGAGAAAATTATTGATCAGGCATTTGAAATTAAACAAAAGTTATTTATTTTGATAATCAATAGAATTAGGAAGCTAAACAAGGCAATTTATGATCTCAAAAGAAATAGTAGATGGAAGAGAATAGTTAATCGTAGTAATTTTTGTGAAGTTTTTTCCGGAGAATGGATGCATAGTTCAAGTTGTGAGGCATTTTTCAATGAGGAGAGTTATTTCCAGGATAATGATTTGGTGCATGCAGTTGACACCAGCGGTCGAGCTTATGAGGTGAAAGATGGTTGTCCAGTTGAAAAAGAAAAAATTGTGACAACAGAGGCAGAGGAGGTGTTAGGTAATGAGGTTTTAGGAAGACGTCCTAAGGGACCTGTGTACACCTGGAAGTGTAGTAGTATTTGCAGTGTGCGACAGGATTCCATCAATTTGCTTTGTGATTTTGTATGGACATTTAATAAGAAAAGTTTGAAGCAGAAAATGAAGTTGTTGCAAGAATTAGATCCTTGCAGAGTGAGAGAAGTGACAGGTTTGCATGGTCATTCACTGGCTTGTCTTTCCAGGAGAGTATGCCAGAGTGTTTTTCATCATTTCAGGATGCTAGCAGTGCATCATAATAAAGTGAGGAAATTAGTTAGAATGTTGTATTATGCTAAGAGTCCAGCAGTTATGCTTAAACAATTATGCGCTGCTCTTTTGCATGGTTCTGAAATAGATGTGAAGAATATGTGTGAAGAAATTGAGTTTTGTTACTTTGGAAGTAAAGAGGAGAATGTTGAAATTGACCCAGAAGAAGAGGGTAATGTGGAAGATAGTGTACAGGTTTCCAGTACAGATAATTTTCAGAAGGAAATTGTCACGTTTCAGGTGAAATCAAGTGAGAGGCCTAATTTCACTTGTGTGTGTTGTAGACGCACTTATTATAAGAATCAGACTAAGTTAGTGGATTTATATGCAAAAAGTGAAAGGGAAAATAATAGTGAATGGAAGGATTTCGCTACATACTTGATGGTAGAAAATTGTTTTGATTTGGGATCGGATCAACGTGTGTGTACTTATTGTTGTAACAAATTAAATCAAAACCAGATGCCTGCTAGAGCGGTTCAGAATAATCTGGAATTGGTTGAGATTCCTTCTGAATTGAAGGATTTAAATACTTATGAATCTATTTTGATTCAAAGTATCCATCCCTTTCAGGCTATTGTAAGAATGGAGCCAAAGACAGGGAAATTGCCTCCATCAGATTTACAGAGAGGATTAAAGGGAAGAGTTGTTTATTTGCCTCTAGATTTGAAGAAAAACATTAACACAATTGGAGTAGAAAAAGTGGAGGAGGAACCTCTGGTTATCTTAGTTAATGGGGTTCCGACAAAGAATAAGAAAATATGGCAAGATTAAGTGGATGTTAGGAAAGTCAAAAAGGCAACATTGTATTTGAAAAAAAATAATAAGTACTATAAGAATGTATATGTTGCAGAAGAGTAAGTAAGTGAGGAAGAGGATAGCGATTTGTGTGCTGGTCAAATTGAGAAAGTAGAACCCTCTAAAAGTGGAGAAATATATGAACATTATAGTGTTCATCCTTTGCATTCCAAGGAAGTCATGGGGAATGCTATTGAGTTGTTTCAAATGAAACAAGCCAAAGGGAGTCCCATTAGTGTCTGGGAGGAAAGTTTGGAAGCTCGGTGTTTCCCACAGCTATTTCCAACAGGTCAAGGAGGAAGATATGATGAGCGACCTCATCAAATTCCTGCTTCTGAATACCGGACTTTACGATTGTATGCAGAAGATGCTAGGTTTCGACAATGCATTCCCTATTTGTTTCATCTCCTGTTTGAAAGCGATCTGTCTGGACTGTCATATGCAGTGAACCACATCTTGAAAAGTGGTATACAGATGCAAAACATCTCGGCAAGTGACTTTATGGATAAAGTCAATGTCCAAGACAGTATTTTGGATTGTCACCTGATTAATCTCATGGCGTGTCAGCGTGGTACTAATGAGTACTGGTACCGTCGTCATGGTGATTTAAAATGTATGCTGAGGAACTTAGGAACTCCCACATGGTTCCTCACTCTGAGCTGTGCCGAGTATGCCTGGGAAGACTTACTTGAATTTCTACGAGAGGCAAATGGAAACATCGAAAACATCGAATTCAAGACACCCGGAGAACTGTGCTCTTTGGATCCAGTCAATGTATGCAGGTACTTCAATCATAGATTTGAAGCTATGATGTCTTTCATCATGAATAAGAAGAATCCACCTCTTGGAGAGGTGTTGGATTTCTTCTGGAGAAAGGAGTACCAAGCAAGAGGTGCTCCTCATATACATATGCTGCTGTGGATCAAGGATGCACCTAAATTTGGAACAGATCCAGAAGACTTAGTGATGAGTTTCATAGAACAGTATTCTACATGTGCTGTTCCAAACGCAAAGGAGGACAAAAGCCTAAGAGAACAAGTTCTACGCTTCCAAAGCCATCGTTGCGGAAAGTACTGTCGTCGTAAATTCAGAAACAAGGACAAGTTCTACACCAAATGTCGTTTCGCCTTTCCACGACCGGTGATTTCTAAAGGAAGAGTGAACAGTTTGATGTCTTCGCTGCGACATAATGTGATGAAGAAATCACCTAAAAACACATACAATTTGAAAAGGAACGAAGAGTCCAAGTATATCAACGACTACAACCCAGTGATTTTGTCCATGTGGAATGCTAACATGGATATACAGTTCGTGGCTGATAACTGTATGGCTGTGGCTCGGTATGTGACATCTTACATCACCAAAAAACAAAAGACAGAATTGAAGGATATGTGGGAGGACATTTCCCATGAAAAGAGCCTCAGTAAGAAGTTGTACAGTTTCAGTCTGAAGATGTTGTCACATCGAGAAATCGGAGCTTACGAATGTTCTGACCGGTTGTCTTCAGCAAGTCTCTATGCCAAATCCAGGAGTATCGTTTGGGCGAGTCTTGGTCTTGCTGCAACGCGTAATCGAGTTCTGAAACCTGTGCGGGAAATTGAGTATTTGGCGGAAAAGGAGCCAAACAGTACCGATATTTTGAAGACCAACATGTTGGATACATATTATCCAAATCGAAGCAGTCACCTCGAGAATGTTTGTCTGTATGAGGTTCTACAAAATTACATATTCAAGAGAAACATCAAAGAAGATATTGATAAAGGAGTGTATGCTGTGATTGGAAGTGAGGGATGTCTGGTCAAGCAAAGAAAATGCCACTTGGTAAACCATCGAAAATTGAGTGGCGAATCGCCTGAAAAAAAGGAGTTTTTCTATTTAGCACTTTTGCTACTTTTTAAGCCTTGGCGTGCAGAAGAGGAACTGCTTGGAGATTTCCTCTGTTACGAAGACTCTTTCACTGCTGCCAAGGAGACCATAGAATGTCCTGCTTTTCCCAAATATCTTGAAATGTTGAATGCGGAAATCGAGCAGGAAGCAACGATTGCAGCCGAGATTGCCAGAGACAGTTCTCAGGACAGTCAGAGTTCTGTTTCATTGAGTCAGGATCCACTAGGAGGACCTGTTATCGAAAATGAAGCTGCCACTGCCATGAATGAAGTGGAAAGAGCCATGGCACATGCTCAGGAGGATGTGGTCAACTTAGAGGACTTGGAAAGACAACTCAACGTTGAGCAGAGGAAAATATATGACGAAGTTACCAAGCAAATTGATCATGGATTAAGTCATGAGAAGAAAGAGTGCTCATGTACGTCGTTGAAGCCTGTCCGACTGCACATGAGTGGAGAAGCGGGAACTGGAAAAAGTTTCCTCATTAAAGCAATTTCATGTTATTTGCAGGAAAGGACTGAGTCATCGCTGTCTTGTGTTGTCACCGCTCCAACTGGACTGGCAGCACATAACATTAAAGGTATTACTTTGCATCGTCTATTGATACTGCCAGTGGAGCATGATAACAAATTACAATACCACAAGTTATCTGGAGATGCTTGTTGTGAAGTTTCAAGAGTCTTGAGGAAAATGAAACTTCTTATCATTGACGAAGTAAGCATGGTTTCCAATGTCATGCTTGCCTTTGTGCATTTGAGAATGCAAGAAGTTTTTAAAACAGAGGATGATGTGTTATTTGGTGGCAAACACATCATTGTTTTCGGAGATCTTCTGCAGCTGACACCAGTGAAAGGACAACCTGTGTTCAAAATGCTCACGCATGAAGATACCAGGAAGTGCCTAGGGAGCATTGGCAACGTCAATATATGGTTAAACTTCAATTATGCTGAACTGCATGAAAATATGCGTCAGGCAAAGGATGAAGATTACAAGAATATTCTACAAGATGTTAGAATTGGAAAAGTGACCGAGCATGGGAAAGAAGCTTTACATGCACGATTACTGTCAAATATATATCCAGAACAAGACGTTGTGCCTGAGAATATTTTTTCAGAAAATGACTGAGAAGAAATCTGGAATATGTTTGATGCCAACTCTTGCAGAATGTGCCATCTTCAACAACAAAATGTTGCATTTAGAAAACCAAGAGATTGTGAAACTGGAAGCTATTGACAGAGTAGAGCATATGGGATCAACAATTATGTTGTCTGAGAATTTGAAAACAAAATTGGATTCATTAGAGAAGACTATATCTAAAACTGCAGGTTTTGAAAAGACTCTGAATGTGTGCTTAAATTGCCGTATAATTTTAAGAAGGAATTTACATGTTGAAAGAGGTCTGGTAAATTGATCAATGGGTAATGTTGTTGATTTTGTGAAATACAGAAATAGAGATGGAATTGAATTTTTAAAAATTAAATTTGATGGCATTGAGGAAGTACAGCTAATTGGTCGTTGTTCTGCTAGATTTTTGCTTGTAAAAGACTTATATGTTCGCCGTAAGCAGTTTCCTGTTTGCTTGGCATATGCGGTGACAATCCATAAATCACAAGGTTTAAGTGTAGACAGTGCATTGGTGAATATTGGCAGTTCTGTGTTCAAGGAGGGTATGGCATATGTGGCATTGTCACGAGTTAGAACTTTATCGGGATTGTACTTGATTGAGTGTGATGTCACAAACATTTGTGCGGATCTAGATTGTGTTAAGGAATACAATAGGTTAAGAAGAGAGTATGCGCCACATTTGCCTCAATATCCTTTGTTTGAGAAACGTGTGGTAGGCCGGAAACGAAGAAATGTGACCAATAGTAGGGAGGTTGTAGCAAAAAGACGAAAAGTCGATGAACCTGAAATTATAAGCAGAAAGAAAAAGGATTCTGTTGAAGATGTTGTTGGTTTTCAATTTGAAAACAGTTCTGGCATCAACTGCTATGCTAATGTAGTGGTTAATGTTTTGTTTTCTCTAGAAAATGTAAAAGGAGAGATTGTGGTCAATTCGGATCACAGATTTTGCAGTTTGTTAACTTTGCCAGACAGTAAATCAGTGTCCTTTAATAAGCTAGTAAAAGCAGCTGATCACAACATGGAGTGTAGCCAATGTAAATCTGAAATGATGTCAACATTATTTATACAAACATATGGCCAGTATGTCATTTTAATGTTCCAACGATGTAGGCCTGATGGAACAAAATTGACAACTTTAATTAAAAATTTTGTAGCTTCGCAGTTGTCAATATCAGGAAGGACTTTTGTAACTGCAGCAATTATATATCATGACGGTCCTTCAATAACATCAGGACATTACACAGCTTATTTAAAGTCTAGAAACGGCTGGTCATTCTGCAACGATTCTGTTTTAACTTTCAAAAAAAAATTGCCGTATGACCTTAAAAATTCTTACCTGGTGTTTTTAAAACCAAAATTTTAGGGAAAGAATCTCGGGATGTGCTCTGAGGAATTTCAAGAGGTTCTAATGGCCTTGAGGATAAGTGTAGTACAGAGACATAAGTTATTTTTGAGTATTAAATAGTTCCTGGAAAAAAAGAAGATTTTCTTACAGAAAGTGGTGGGCACAGATTAGTTGAAGGACAACAGAGTATTTCCCAAAGCAAACGGTCCTCTTACCAGAACACTTGACGTCATGGAAAAATAACTGCACTTTGAATGAGTTCAGAAAAACTGTTTCTTTTTATAAGCTAATTCAAGCAGCCAATCAAAACATGGAGTAGAGGGAATGTAAGTCTGCAATGCTGTCTAGATTATTGGTCCAAACTTTTGATTATAATGTCATTTTAAAAATCCAACTATATAAACCTGATGAAAGTAAGTCTTCAATTTTAATTACAAATGTTGTGGCTACACAGTCGTTGATTTTAGGAAGAACATTTGTAACTGCAGCTATTATATGGCATGATGGTCATTTGACAAGATCCGCAGGTTATTGAAAATGTAAAAAAATTTGCTGTTTCGGAAATTAGTGCCATTTGACTAGGATACAATATTGCCTTTTTACTTAAAAATATTCTTACTTTCTGTTTTCAGAAAAGAGAATTTAGGGTAGGTAACTGGCGTATAATGATTCTAGGGGTTGATATAATTTTATCTACTGTTTTATATTGCTTTGTGATTAAAAGTGATGTAGAGAATTAAATAATTGTAGTAATCATAGAGGTAGTGTAAGTCTGCTTCATAGTAAGCAGTATCAGTGTCATAGGAAATGTAGAACATGAGTGAGCAAGAAGGGTAAGATATTACTAGTCTAGGATTGTGAAAGTGATCTTGAACGTTTTCTTTCTGAAAGTTGCGGAAATAGAAAATGACGGGATTTGCTTACAAGAATTCCAAGAGTTATAAATGGCTCTTACATGATTTGGCCTTGTGGAAACGTGTGGTAGAGAGCGAGAAGTCATTTATTGTATGTAACATATTTCTCAAAACGATGGAGGTTTTCTTTCAGAAAGTGGCGGGCTGAAAATAAAAACAGCACAACCGAGTGTAAGCTGTTCATAGGACATCCTTCGACGTCATGGAAAGTAAGTTACTTTTGAGGAGTTCTGATTTCTGATTGGTTATGTTATATGGGTTTTTTAAACACAATCATTTTGATTGTGTTTTTTTTCCCCGCTGTTATATGATGAATACCTTCAAGTCACTGTTTTTAGTGAAATTTGATACATTCTGAGAACAGCAAAAATAAACCATTTAACATGTATAATTAATTCTGCACTGTTTGTATTTATGATGTACATTTAGAACTGTGTAGGAGGTATGGAGAAGGTGAGGCTTTTGTAAGTGTCAAAGATAGATTGCATACAGTGCTCACATTCTACGTAGTCTTTCATATGATAGACTACATTTCCACAATGAGATACCTAAGAAAAGGAAACACAGGTGATGTGATTGTGGAATGAGCAAAAAAAATTGCACGTTTTTCTATTATATTACCTGTGTTTCCTAACATTACACATCACATTGTGTAGATGAGGTTTAGGCCTGTTCCACGAGACAGAGGAGGTCTGACATTTGTTCAAGAGTGCAGTGGGCATGACTCACTTCGTTAGTAGGCCTGCACATGTATTATCTCCTCTATACTCTTCCACAAGCCTAAATTTCATCTGCAACCCTGAGTAGGACTTACCTGAAACAAATCTGTGGATAGGTTACACCTTATCAGCATCTAGAAACAATCATTTAAAATGTTAAGGGCAGTTTTATGAAGGCTGTGTGCCTCTTTTACGCCGCTGTTCCGTCACTTTTGTGTAAAAGATGCACCATGTTGTAAGACACGCCTCAGTTCTTTTCCAGCAAGATACCGTCAGTTTAAAATGTATATAATTAGGACTGTGTAGGGGGTATGGAGAAGCTGAGGCTTCAGTAAGTGTCAAAGTTGTTGCATGCAGTGCGTACTCTTTCATATGCTGGACTACATCTGCACAATGAGATACCTAACCAAAGGAAACACAAGTGATGTGTGTAAGGATTGCAGGCTGGTTCCACAGGAGCGTCAGGAATCCGAAGAGTAATCCGCAGCCTTCCCCTACGGTCTTCCGACTCTATCAAGCACTAGAGTACGAGAGACACGCCAGGGGAAAACAGGGAGACAAAACAAGGAAAGATGGGGGAAGACAATGATGATTGATGGTACACTCCAGTAGTGAATACGATGGTGTCTCTACGTAAGGAACCGGAACAAACAGGTAGGCTGTAATAACAAGAGGAAATCAACAATTCTAGATCCAATCCAGTAACTAGAATATACCAATGCACAAAATACAACCATATCACATACCCCAGGTTCTTAGTATGTAGCAGAGGTAACATGTGAAGGTGAAGACAAAGGCACAGCGTCTGGAGCTATAACAGGAATGACACAATAGAATGTTGAGCACCTGCATGTGATATGGTGTTAGGTACAATAACGGCCCATATAACTCCTCTCTTACATCAATTATAATGAACCAGTATACGAAGACACTTTCACCCAACACTTCTGGAGATATCTTACACAGTGTATCACCATCTAGAAGAACCAAAGCAGGACATATAAGTCATACATATGTAGATATAATACTTAGTAAAAGATTGGTAGCGCATGTGCGCTCTTACCGCGATTCTTGGTAGTGTGGAATATGCACCCACCCTGATCCACGCAAGAGTGCCACCAAATATCAAGTAAGGAGGGATTCAGTAGTATCTCAGCGAATATGGCTGAAATGAACTGGAATATGGGGGTAATAGGGACTACGTGGAAATAGGATAGGAATAGGTAAAATGATGAGGGAGCAACTAACTAACTAGCTCAGAAAAGAAAATAATAATTGGGGAATTTACTGACACCGGACAGCGGAGCTAAGCCCGGCCGCCGGGTGCAGTACACAAGTAGCAGAGAATTAATAGGGAAAACAATCCCCACCGGATGGCGGAGCAAAGCCCGGCCGCCGGGTGGAGAATGCAGCCTGAGGACGCGTTGAGAAGAACCCTCTGAAATGTATCCCACCGGGCGGCGGAGCAAGACCCGGCCGCCGGGTGGAAACACAATCAATAGAATGACAAGGAAGAAATACTCCGGCGCTGAGTACAGGCTCTTCCTCAATCACCGGTGAATGCTGTGCCCGGCCGGATGGCGGAGCTAAGCCCGGCCGCCGGGCGAGGCACACGGAAAGGGGAAGAGGGAGATAGGCGTCTCAAGGTACGCCGAAGGCAGCTGAAGACTGCCAAACAATGCAGCGTAGGCGTCTCCCGAGTTAGGAGAAGGCAGGGGACGCAATACGCTAACTGGCAACGGAACAAGGATGTGAAACAGGAACTGCTGAGTCAGGCAACAAGGAGTAGACGGAACTGGAAACTAGGGAAGCTTGACGCGAGAACGTGAAGCGTCGTTCCCTGTTTCCTGGTTCTTTAAATAGCATGTGTCTTAAAGGGACAGCGTAGGGGAGTCCCGAGGCATGACAGTACACTCCCCCCATGATGCTCCCCACCAGGTTTGGGCTTGTCAGGATATCTGCGATGGAATTCTCTCACTAATCGGGGAGCATGTATATTGTCCACAGGCTCCCACGTGCGTTCCTCAACACCATACCCTTTCCAATGTATCAGGTATTGCAATGTGCCTCTAACTCTCCGGGAATCCACAATGGCCCCAACCTCGTACTCCTCTGAATCCTGCAAAAGCACAGGAGCAGGCCTCACCGGAATCCTAGTCCCTGGTTCAACCGGTTTGAGTAGTGACACATGGAAGACCGGATGGATCTTAAAGGAGGGAGGCAGGATGACCTTGATGGCGACAGGATTGATCACCCTCTCCACCTTGTAGGGTCCTATGTATTTGGGGCTAAACTTGCGTGGACCCCCCAAAGTGATGTACTTAGTGGAGAGCCAGACCTCATCTCCTGGTGTATAAATGGGTTCTAGTCTCCTGTGTAGGTTTGCCCCTTCGGTGTATCGCACCTTTGCCATTTCTAGATTCTCTAGAGCTCTCTTCTGTACTTCGTGTAGGTGTTCAACCCTGTCAGAGGCAGCTGGGGTAGGACAATCGGTGGGGACACCGGCGGGCAACAACCTGGGGTGATAGCCATAGGAACAATAGAAAGGAGAGGTCTTGGTGGAGGAGTGTGAGCTTTGGTTGTAAGAGATTTCAGCTAACCAGACTAACTCATCCCATTCATCCAAGCTTTGTAACGTTTGATTCCGGATATACTGCTCGAAACACTGGTTAACCCTTTCTGTTTGCCCGTCAGACTGGGGATGGTGACTGGAAGACAGACGGACATCAATATGGAGAAGGGAACATAAACTTCTCCAGAATCGTGACACAAATTGCGCCCCTCTATCTGACACTAGAGCAGAAGGGAAACCATGTAGTCGGACTATGTGCTGCATGAAAATGGATGCCAACTCTACAGCGGTGGGTAAACCCTTTAAGGGCACAAAATGAGCCATTTTAGTGAATAAGTCTACTACCACTAGCAGCGTGTTGTTCTTCAGTCTTGTGAGTGGTAGTTCAACTATAAAATCAAATGACACAGTATGCCATGGACCTGCAGGTGAAGGTAAAGGCATAAGAAGGCCCACTGGATTGAGACGTGACACCTTGGTCTGAGCACACACACAACATGTCTTCACGTAGTGTTCGATGTCTTTCAACATATTAGGCCACCAGAACCGTTCACGCACAGCTTCTATTGTTCTCTTGACGCCGGGATGGCCTGCTACTGGATGGGAATGATACCACCGTAGGACCTGTTCCTGTAGTTCTCTCGACGGCAACACCACTCCCCCTTGTACCTGTACCAGTCCCCTTCGCAGCGACATTTCTTGTGGCCCTACCACCTGCATCATGTCTGCCGCAACTTGACTAGTTCTGACCAAGGTTAGGAATTCATCCTCGTTCTGTACTAGTCCTATGATGTTAGCTCTGGGGATGATGTTGACTTGCTCAATGGGGTCTGAGGGGATATCAAAACCCAATCGTGACAAAGCATCCGCCTTACCGTTCTTTCTTCCTGGTCTATATTGAACGGTGAAGTCAAATTCGCTAAAATATTGGGACCATCGTAACTGTCTCATGGATAGGGCCTTAGCTGATTTGAGGTACTGGAGGTTTCTGTGATCTGTATACACAACAGCAGGATATCTAGCCCCCAAGAGGTACTGCCTCCACTCCTCAAACGCCTTCTTAATGGCTAATAGTTCTTTATCCCCTACCGCATAATTGTACTCAGCAGGAGTGAACTTATGCGAGAAGAAAGCGACCGGATGGGACTCTCCAGTCACCGCATCCGCTTGGGACAGCACACCACCTACGGCCACTTGGGAGGCATCTACTTCCACCACAAAAGGCAATGCAGGGTCTGGATAACGCAGGACAGGAGCACTAGTGAACGCCTTCTTCAGAAGTTGAAAGGACCTATCTACTTCACCAGACCACACAAAGGGGACGCCTTTACGCAATAGTGAAGTGACCGGCGATATCAAGGTGGAGAAATCCCGAATAAACCGTCGATAAAAGTTTGCTAGGCCCAGAAAGCTTTGAATTTCCTTCACCGAACGAGGAGCCGGCCAAGCCAACACAGCCTCTACCTTGGAAGTATCCATACTAAGACCTCTAGGGGATACGACATATCCCAAAAATGGTACTTCTTTGGTGTGAAAGGTGCACTTTTCCAGCTTGCAATACAAATGGTTGTCAAGCAGTCGTTCCAATACATTACGGACATGTTGTTTGTGTTCAGTCAGGGTATCGGAAAAAATCAATAAATCATCTATGTAAGCAATCACATAGATCTCAAGCATGTCTTTTAATACCTCGTTGATAAAAAATTGAAACGCCGCAGGGGCATTACATAGCCCGAAGGGCATCACGAGATATTCAAAAAGCCCATACTTGGTGCAAAAGGCAGTTTTCCATTCGTCACCCTCCTTGACACGCACAAGATGGTAGGCCCCACGCAAGTCTAGCTTGGTGAAAAACTGGGCACTGCGTATTCTGTCAAGGAGGGAGGCGATGAGAGGCAGGGGGTAACGATTTTTTATGGTAACATCGTTCAACTTTCTATAATCAATACAGCATCGCAAACCCCCTTCTCGTTTTGGTATAAAAAATAAAGAAGAAGAAGCCGGCGACCGAGACTGTCTAATAAACCCTTTCTGAAGCATGGTATCCAGATAGTCCCTTAAATAAACGTTCTCCTTTTCGGTAAGGGCATATACTCTACTGCAAGGGATTCTAGCTCCTGCCTCCAACTCTATACGGCAGTCATATACTCTGTGTGGGGGAAGAACCTCAGCTTCCTTGGCATCAAAGACTGCCTGTAGATCTTGGTAGCAGGGTGGTAAAGACGTACTGGACTCTTGGCTGTTGCAGTTTATACTTAAGTCTTCTACAGCTGCCCCCACTAAGGATGATGGCACGACAGAAGGAAAGGTAACCTTAGATGTTTCCCAATCAATAACCGGATTCTGAGCTCTCAACCATGGGATACCCAGCAATACTGGAAATTGTGGTGAACTTATTAAATCAAACACCACTTCCTCCTGATGGTCGGAATCTATAGTCATGCGAAGAGGACGGGTACAGTGAGTTACGGGGCCAGAAATAAGAGAACTGCCGTCGATAGTTGTAACAGTACTGGGAGTCTCCTTTGTCATACAGGCTATCAGGTTTTCTCTTGCCCACACTTGATCCATATAATTTCCAGAAGCCCCGGAATCGATCATAACTAACACATGTAAACCCAGCGCCCCCTGAGTCATATGTACTGAAATATATAAATGGTTCGTGGGAGTGGCGTTAACATCAGAAGAAGAGACCGTAAGACCAGATCTACCTGGGTTCCTTGTCTCACACGAACCCAGGCTTGCTAGTTTCCCTGTAATTTAGTTTGTGGGGACTTGGGTTTCACAGGGCATTCCCGCAAAAAATGACCGGCTTTACCACAATAAAGACACAATCTAAGTGCTCTTCTCCTCTGTCTCTCTTCTGTAGTCAAAGGACCTCTAACAACACCTATCTGCATAGGTTCACTGTCATCACTAGGTTTCTCAGGAGTGGTCTTCTTCTCCTTTGTGCCTGTGTAACGGTAATCATATTTCCCTCTCTCTTTCTTTCTTTCCTTGCAGCGATGATCTATCTTAACGACTAAATCGATTAAAGCAGGACAGGAGGTGGGAAGGTCCACTATCTGAGAGAGAGCGTCTTTCAAATCTTCCCGTAAACCCCTATAAAACACAGTACACTGTTTGGATTCAGGCCAGTCAGATTCAACCACTAAGCTGCGGAATTTGGTTATATAAGCTACCAAGTCTTGGGTGCCCTGTTTAAGGTCTAACAATTCAGTATCAGCTGAATGAGTATATGTATGCCTATCGAACAATTTGCGAAATTCTCGCCTGAAGGCCGAGTAGCTGTGTAATAAAGGATCATCCCTGTCTACCAATGGAATTGCCCAGTCGGCCGCTGACCCACTAAGATACGATATCACAAATGCCACTTTGGCCTGATCTGAGGGAAAACATGCTGCTTTACAAGAAAAGTGCAACTGACACTGACTAAGGAAAGCAGCGCATCGGGCTGCATCTCCTGCAAATCTCTCAGGGGGTGCCAGCGGAATCACAGAGGGAGTAGTTACTTGTACTACTGGTGTACCCCCACCTGAAGCCCCCGAGGGCTGCTGTCTTTGGAAGGCATCCATCCTAGCCATTAGAGTTTGCGTTTCTACCTGGAGATTACCTAACATTCCAGCTAGGTCTGCCAGGGTCACTGCTTCGAGATCCATGACGCTCGGGCAGAACGTACCACTTGGGCTTCACGTTCTGTAAGGATTGCAGGCTGGTTCCACAGGAGCGTCAGGAATCCGAAGAGTAATCCGCAGCCTTCCCCTACGGTCTTCCGACTCTATCAAGCACTAGAGTACGAGAGACACGCCAGGGGAAAACAGGGAGACAAAACAAGGAAAGATGGGGGAAGACAATGATGATTGATGGTACACTCCAGTAGTGAATACGATGGTGTCTCTACGTAAGGAACCGGAACAAACAGGTAGGCTGTAATAACAAGAGGAAATCAACAATTCTAGATCCAATCCAGTAACTAGAATATACCAATGCACAAAATACAACCATATCACATACCCCAGGTTCTTAGTATGTAGCAGAGGTAACATGTGAAGGTGAAGACAAAGGCACAGCGTCTGGAGCTATAACAGGAATGACACAATAGAATGTTGAGCACCTGCATGTGATATGGTGTTAGGTACAATAACGGCCCATATAACTCCTCTCTTACATCAATTATAATGAACCAGTATACGAAGACACTTTCACCCAACACTTCTGGAGATATCTTACACAGTGTATCACCATCTAGAAGAACCAAAGCAGGACATATAAGTCATACATATGTAGATATAATACTTAGTAAAAGATTGGTAGCGCATGTGCGCTCTTACCGCGATTCTTGGTAGTGTGGAATATGCACCCACCCTGATCCACGCAAGAGTGCCACCAAATATCAAGTAAGGAGGGATTCAGTAGTATCTCAGCGAATATGGCTGAAATGAACTGGAATATGGGGGTAATAGGGACTACGTGGAAATAGGATAGGAATAGGTAAAATGATGAGGGAGCAACTAACTAACTAGCTCAGAAAAGAAAATAATAATTGGGGAATTTACTGACACCGGACAGCGGAGCTAAGCCCGGCCGCCGGGTGCAGTACACAAGTAGCAGAGAATTAATAGGGAAAACAATCCCCACCGGATGGCGGAGCAAAGCCCGGCCGCCGGGTGGAGAATGCAGCCTGAGGACGCGTTGAGAAGAACCCTCTGAAATGTATCCCACCGGGCGGCGGAGCAAGACCCGGCCGCCGGGTGGAAACACAATCAATAGAATGACAAGGAAGAAATACTCCGGCGCTGAGTACAGGCTCTTCCTCAATCACCGGTGAATGCTGTGCCCGGCCGGATGGCGGAGCTAAGCCCGGCCGCCGGGCGAGGCACACGGAAAGGGGAAGAGGGAGATAGGCGTCTCAAGGTACGCCGAAGGCAGCTGAAGACTGCCAAACAATGCAGCGTAGGCGTCTCCCGAGTTAGGAGAAGGCAGGGGACGCAATACGCTAACTGGCAACGGAACAAGGATGTGAAACAGGAACTGCTGAGTCAGGCAACAAGGAGTAGACGGAACTGGAAACTAGGGAAGCTTGACGCGAGAACGTGAAGCGTCGTTCCCTGTTTCCTGGTTCTTTAAATAGCATGTGTCTTAAAGGGACAGCGTAGGGGAGTCCCGAGGCATGACAATGTGATTGTGAAATGAGCAAAAGAAATTGCACATTTTTCAAATACATTACCTGTGTTTCGTAACATTACGAATCAAATTGTGCAGATGAAGTTTAGGCCTGTCCAGGGAAACAGAGGAAGTCTGAACTTTATTGGTTGGCCTGCACATGTATTATCTCCTCTGTACTCTTCAACAAGGCTAAATTTGATCTGCAACCCTGAGTAGGCCTCACCTGAAACAAACATCTGGATAGGACACACCTTATTGCCATTCTGAAACAATCATTTAAAATGTTAGGAACAGTTTTATGATGATTGTGCACCTCTTTTGCGCTGCCATTGCGTCACTTTTGTGAGACAACAGCAGTGCAAAAGATGCACCATGTTCCAAGATAGGCCTCACTTCATCTGCATCAAGATACTGTTAGTTTAAAATGTATATCTTTAGGACTGTGTAGGGGGCCAAAGTTGTTGAAAAACTGTTTGTCCTTCAATCTTTTCCCTTGTCTTTTCTAATTTTTAAATACATGTTTTAATATTTTTCAAATGTTTGTTCTCTCTTTCACAGATTGAAAGTATAAAAATAACAAGTGACTAAGTTAACGACAATTATAAGGTAAATGTTTTGTACTCTTTTCATTACATTTCTATCACATTTAACTACTATTAGTTCCACTGCTTCATTTCTTTAACCCTCACTTTCCTGCCTTTGCTACTTCCCTCATTCCTTTCTCTATTACTTACTTACTCTACTCCTTCCACTCCTTTTCTCAGTCCCTCTCTTCTCATAGTTCCTCACTCTTGTTCACTCACTCCGTCTCTATTACTCTTAGTGTCTTTGACTGATCACTCTTTCACTACTTGTTCATTATGCTTTCTCTGTGTAGTTGAAGCACACTAAGGGGCATATTATGAACACAGCCAATAAAATTATTGCTGTTTTTATCGGCAGAAAACTGCTGCAAAAGCGGTTTTAGCGGCAGTTTTCTGCCGCAAAAGCGGCTTTAGCGACACATTTCTGCCGATAAAAGCTGCAAAACTTTTATTGCCTATGTTGATAATATGGCCTTTTGTTATTTACATTTCTTTGCTGTTTCAATTATTCTTTTTCTGTTACTTCTTCTTTTCTGCTTTCTGTTTTTTCTCTCTGTTATTCCACATGTTTTAATCTTATTTTGAACATTCACTCACATTCTCTAAGAAACTCTTCTTTGTTATTCTTCTACTCTCCTTTTTTTCTTTCACTTCCTTATCTATTTTGTTTTTCACAATTATATACTCTTCCATCTTTTCTTCGGTAAATAAATCTATTAAACAGTATCTCTGGTTTAGTCCCTATAGCTTTTAACATTACTCTCTGTTTACTTCCCTTATACTTACTCTTCTTTTTTTTTTTTGGTTCGCTCCCGGTTCGCGTACCGGCGAGCGAACCGGGAAGCGAACCAAAAGAAATAGAGCTTGCCAGAGTGCTAAACATTCTAGCAATTTTTTTTATAAAGGGGAGGTCGTTCTGAAAATAACTTTTTTTTTAATGTTTTTGTTGTTTTATATTTTTTTTTAATTTTTCTGAACATTTTTTGTTTTTTTTGTATTTTTTGAACAATTTTATGTTTTTTTTGGTTTTTTTGGAGGGGAAACAACAAAAAACAGGCATTGGAAAGGGCTCAACAGGAGCAAAAAAAATTTTTTTTTTTTGGGGCGTTTAGAGCACTTGTGGTTTTCAAATGCTCTGTTTATTAAGTTAATGCTCATATTGGCACATGAGAGTAAGGTACCGCAATATAAACAGACAATCTTCATGTGGACAAAGTTGTCCTGAATATTTGGCACTGTTTCTCGTGCCTCTGGCCCCGACAGAGATACCTGTGCCGATGTCCTGGCCACAGGAGTTGGTGGGTTGTCCTGAAGGTCCCGTATCTCTGCCCGGCTGTAATTTAGTGGATGCCACCTCTGCATGTGACGGTGCATAGTATAGTTGCCGAAACTATACTTCTTATCTGTGCCTCTAGAGAAGTCCTCTTTGCATATGAGGCACGTCACATACCGAGCATTAACTTTTTTCTGTCCTTCAGGAAAAGAAAAAAACTGCCAAATGAAACTATTTTTATGATGAGATACCCGGGGCTCCTCTTGTAAAAACTGTGTTGTCTGTATTTCCTCTTCCTCTTCTTGATCCTCTTCCTCCTCTGTGTTGGGAATGAACTGTGGAGGTGGTCCTCTCTTCCTTGATGGTGGTGGTGGTGGTGGTGGGGGTGCACCAGCTGCAGCTACTAGTGAAGCCATTATCCACTGAGCAAAATAGGTCTTCCTTTCACAAAGTTGAAAGTCAGAGTGAGAAAAAAGGTGGGGGCTTTCATCATTTGGGAAAAAAAATAGTTCTAAACCAATGAAAAGTGTTATTTTTAGGTCACCTGACCTAGCCTTACATCATTAGGAAACCAAAAGTGAAATGAACCAATGAAAAGTTTTATTAACAAGTCACATGACCTTTTACGCTTAAGTTACGTGCTGCGGAACGCGCCCCGGATCGCTTCCGGGGAGCTGCGCTTCGCACCTCGGTTCGCGCTCCGGAGCACTTCCGGGTGCGCTAACGCGGCGTGTCATAAGACGCATTACGCGGCAACGCGATACGTCGCGCTTTCGCGACGCGCCCCGGATCGCTTCCGGGGAGCTGCGCTTCGCATCTCAGTTCGCGTACCGGAGCACTTCCGGGTGCGCTAACGCTGCGCGTCATAAGACGCATTACGCGACAACGTGATACGTCGCGCTTCCGCGACGCGTCACGATGTTGATTTCTAACGCGGCAGTTGCGCAAACGGAACGTTTACCTGTTCGCAGACCGGGTCGCGGCATCAAATTGAGCTAACGGGAAGCTTCCCGGTTCGCGAACCGAGAGCGAACAAAAAAAATAATAATAAAAAAAATTATTAATAAACATATAAAATATATTTTTTGATTTAAAGAAGAATACATTTTACAGCTATAGATATTAGCTTTTAAAAAACCAATGAAATTCACTGAAAAAACCATAGGTTATAGACCATATATAGTTAGGAATTAGCATTTACAAAACCTTGAAAATTCACTGAAAAAACCATAGGTTATAGACCATATATAGTTAGGAATTAGCATTTAAAAAACCTTTTTTTACTCACACAAAACCATTGAAATTCCATATATAGTTAGTTGTACTAACTATATATCGCGCACCCGCAATCCACTGCTGATCATGTCACATATTACATCATTCATGACATGGTCAGTGACATCACTGATGACATCACTGATGACATCTCAAATGATCAGCAGTGGATTGCGGGTGCACGATATATAGTTAGTACAACTAACTATATATGGAATTTCAATGGTTTTGTGTGAGTAAAAAAAGGTTTTTTAAATGCTAATTCCTAACTATATATGGTCTATAACCTATGGTTTTTTCAGTGAATTTTCAAGGTTTTGTAAATGCTAATTCCTAACTATATATGGTCTATAACCTATGGTTTTTTCAGTGAATATATATATATATATATATAACATTTCTATGGCAAAATGAAACCCCTCATTTTGTTCCTTTTCAAATTAAATGTATTAAGTGTTACCACTTTATTCCAATCAAGATGACTTCAGGTGTGCCATACTTTTGTCATAAGTAAGACTGTTAGCGTTCTAGTTGTTCTTTAGAACACTCTGGGACATTCTGTCATTGGGCTATAGTTGGGCTACATCTGGCTGATATTTGGGCTACATTTGGGCTCTTTTGTCTCTGGTGGCCATCTTGGGAGACTGCATATCAGAATTTTTTTAATGAAATATAAGAGGATTTGAGAAGTCACTCAAAATGTGCCCTAATTTTTCTTTCTTCAGCACTAATTATAATTTCTATGGCAAAATGAACCCCCTCATTTTGTTCCTTTGCAAATTAAATGTTTTAAGTGTTAACACTTTATTCCAATCAAGATGACTTCAGGTGTGCCATACTTTTGTCATAAGTAAGACTGTTAGCGCTCTAGTTGTTCTTTAGAACACTCTGGGACATTCTGTCACTGGGCTATAGTTGGGCTACATCTGGCTGATATTTGGGCTACATTTGTTTTTTTTTGTCTCTGGTGGCCATCTTTGGGCTACATTGGGCTACATTGGGCTACATTTGGGCTCTAACATATATATAGCCCAATGTAGCCCAATATATATTTTTCAAAGTTAATTTTCGTAAAAACCACTGGAGCATACATCTTGAGACATAGCAAAGGCACATCGGGCTACCAGTCCGTACAATTTTGCCAAGTTTTGTGGAAATTGATTCAGCCGTTCGAGCTAAAAGTGAGTCCAACCGCCCTATAGAAAACTCAATGTTAAAAACACGTTTTGGGACCCCCCTTTTTTCTCGCCCCCCGCTTGACGAAACCCCCCCAAACTTTCAGGGGACGCTCAGAAACAAAATGTGCCATTTTCCTGACAATTTCAGCGAATTCCGTCCATCAACGCCAAAGTTATTCAACATAGAATTTTCAGAAATCCCTATTCAAAAAAATCCTAACTATATATACCTACTGGCGACCGCCAGTAGGTAATACATACATATATAATCTGCATATCTATATAAATACAAATATAAATGATTGCATACATATACATATATGCATACATATGCATGTTATTTACATGAAAGTTACACTAGTAAAAGCAAAGCTAAAAAGCCACCTCTTTACAAACAGAATGGCTTTAACTTAAACGAGGGCGAGATCTATTGCATTTTCAATGCTTGTTTACTTTGGTTCCATCAAGAAGGCATTCAGATGTGTCACACATTTGCCATAAATTCTGAATGTTAGCACTCTAGTCGCTCATTATATCACTGTAGTAAAGCTACTGCTCACCAGGGAAGTCTGCTGCTGGTGTTCAAAGTGCATGTTTCAGTCTGCATGTCAGAATTCTCTTAATGAAATAGAAGAGGATTTGAGAAGTCACTCAAAATGTGCCCTCATTTTTCTTTCTGAAGCACTAATCATACTTTCTATGGCAAAATGAGCCCCCTCATTTTGTTCCTTTTTAAATTAAATGTTTTCAGACTTACCACTTCATTCCAATCAAGATGGCTTCTGGTGTGCCATACTTTTGTCATAAGTAAGACTGTTAACGCTCTAGTTGTTCTTTAGAACACTCTGGGACATTCTGTCATTGGGCTATACTTCGGCTACATCTGGGTGATATTTGGGCTACATTTGGGCTCTTTTGTCTCTGGTGGCCATCTTGGGAGACTGCATGTCAGAATTTTTTAATGAAATAGAAGAGGATTTGAGAAGTCACTCAAAATGTGCCCTCATTTTTCTTTCTGAAGCACTAATCATACTTTCTATGGCAAAATGAGCCCCCTCATTTTGTTCCTTTTTAAATTAAATGTTTTCAGACTTACCACTTCATTCCAATCAAGATGGCTTCTGGTGTGCCATACTTTTGTCATAAGTAAGACTGTTAACGCTCTAGTTGTTCTTTAGAACACTCTGGGACATTCTGTCATTGGGCTATACTTCGGCTACATCTGGGTGATATTTGGGCTACATTTGGGCTCTTTTGTCTCTGGTGGCCATCTTGGGAGACTGCATGTCAGAATTTTTTAATGAAATAGAAGAGGATTTGAGAAGTCACTCAAAATGTGCCCTCATTTTTCTTTCTGCAGCACTAATCATACTTTCTATGGCAAAATATACCCCCACATTTTGTTCCTTTTTAAATTAAATGTTTTAAGAGCTACCTCTTTATTCCAATCAAGATGGCTTCAGGTGTGCCATACCTTTGTAATAAGTAGGACTGTTAGCGCTCTAGTTGTTCTTTAGAACACTCTGGGACATTCTGTCATTGGGCTATACTTGGGCTACATCTGGGTGATATTTGGGCTACATTTGGGCTCTTTGGTCTCTGGTGGCGATCTTGGGAGACTGCATGTCAGATTTTTTTTCATGAAATAGAAGAGGATTTGAGAAGTCACTCGAAATGTGCCCTAATTTTTCTTTCTGCAGCACTAATCATACTTTCTATGGCAAAATGAGCCCCCTCATTTTGTTCCTTTTTAAATTAAATGTTTTCAGACTTACCACTTCATTCCAATCAAGATGGCTTCTGGTGTGCCATACTTTTGTCATAAGTAAGACTGTTAACGCTCTAGTTGTTCTTTAGAACACTCTGGGACATTCTGTCATTGGGCTATACTTCGGCTACATCTGGGTGATATTTGGGCTACATTTGGGCTCTTTTGTCTCTGGTGGCCATCTTGGGAGACTGCATGTCAGAATTTTTTAATGAAATAGAAGAGGATTTGAGAAGTCACTCAAAATGTGCCCTCATTTTTCTTTATGCAGCACTAATCATACTTTCTATGGCAAAATATACCCCCACATTTTGTTCCTTTTTAAATTAAATGTTTTAAGAGCTACCTCTTTATTCCAATCAAGATGGCTTCAGGTGTGCCATACCTTTGTAATAAGTAGGACTGTTAGCGCTCTAGTTGTTCATTAGAACACTCTGGGACATTCTGTCATTGAACTATACTTGGACTACATCTGGGTGATATTTGGGCTATATTTGGGTTCTTTTGTCTCTGGTGGCCATCTTGGGAGACTGCCTGTCAGAATTTTTTAATGAAATAGAAGAGGATTTGAGAAGTCACTCAAAATATGCCCTAATTTTTCTTTCTGTAGCACTAATCATACTTTCTATGGCAAAATGAACCCCCTCATGTTGTTCCTTTTTAAATTAAATGTTTTCAGACTTACCACTTCATTCCAATCAAGATGGCTTCTGGTGTGCCATACTTTTGTCATAAGTAACACTGTTAGCGCTCTAGTTGTTCTTTAGAACACTCTGGGACATTCTGTCATTGGGCTATACTTGGGCTACATCTGGGTGATATTTGGGCTACATTTGGGCTCTTTGGTCTCTGGTGGCGATCTTGGGAGACTGCATGTCAGATTTTTTTTCATGAAATAGAAGAGGATTTGAGAAGTCACTCGAAATGTGCCCTAATTTTTCTTTCTGCAGCACTAATCATACTTTCTATGGCAAAATGAGCCCCCTCATTTTGTTCCTTTTTAAATTAAATGTTTTCAGACTTACCACTTCATTCCAATCAAGATGGCTTCTGGTGTGCCATACTTTTGTCATAAGTAAGACTGTTAACGCTCTAGTTGTTCTTTAGAACACTCTGGGACATTCTGTCATTGGGCTATACTTCGGCTACATCTGGGTGATATTTGGGCTACATTTGGGCTCTTTTGTCTCTGGTGGCCATCTTGGGAGACTGCATGTCAGAATTTTTTAATGAAATAGAAGAGGATTTGAGAAGTCACTCAAAATGTGCCCTCATTTTTCTTTCTGAAGCACTAATCATACTTTCTATGGCAAAATGAGCCCCCTCATTTTGTTCCTTTTTAAATTAAATGTTTTCAGACTTACCACTTCATTCCAATCAAGATGGCTTCTGGTGTGCCATACTTTTGTCATAAGTAAGACTGTTAACGCTCTAGTTGTTCTTTAGAACACTCTGGGACATTCTGTCATTGGGCTATACTTCGGCTACATCTGGGTGATATTTGGGCTACATTTGGGCTGTTTTGTCTCTGGTGGCCATCTTGGGAGACTGCATGTCAGAATTTTTTAATGAAATAGAAGAGGATTTGAGAAGTCACTCAAAATGTGCCCTCATTTTTCTTTCTGCAGCACTAATCATACTTTCTATGGCAAAATATACCCCCACATTTTGTTCCTTTTTAAATTAAATGTTTTAAGAGCTACCTCTATATTCCAATCAAGATGGCTTCAGGTGTGCCATACCTTTGTAATAAGTAGGACTGTTAGCGCTCTAGTTGTTCATTAGAACACTCTGGGACATTCTGTCATTGAACTATACTTGGGCTACATCTGGGTGATATTTGGGCTATATTTGGGTTCTTTTGTCTCTGGTGGCCATCTTGGGAGACTGCCTGTCAGAATTTTTTATTGAAATAGAAGAGGATTTGAGAAGTCACTCAAAATATGCCCTAATTTTTCTTTCTGTAGCACTAATCATACTTTCTATGGCAAAATATACCCCCTCATTTTCTTCCTTTTTAAATTAAATGTTTTAAGAGTTACCACTTTATTCCAATCAAGATGGCTTCAGGTGTGCCATACCTTTGTAATAAGTAGGACTGTTAGCGCTCTAGTTGTTCTTTAGAACACTCTGGGACATTCTGTCATTGGGCTATACTTGGGCTACATCTGGGTGATATTTGGGCTACATTTGGGCTCTTTTGTCTCTGGTGGCCATCTTGGGAGACTGCATGTCAGAATTTTTTAATGAAATAGAAGAGGATTTGAGAAGTCACTCAAAATGTGCCCTAATTTTTCTTTCTGCAGCACTAATCATACTTTCTATGGCAAAATGAACCCCCTCATGTTGTTCCTTTTTAAATTAAATGTTTTCAGACTTACCACTTCATTCCAATCAAGATGGCTTCTGGTGTGCCATACTTTTGTCATAAGTAACACTGTTAGCGCTCTAGTTGTTCTTTAGAACACTCTGGGACATTCTGTCATTGGGCTATACTTGGGCTACATCTGGGTGATATTTGGGCTACATTTGGGCTCTTTGGTCTCTGGTGGCGATCTTGGGAGACTGCATGTCAGATTTTTTTTCATGAAATAGAAGAGGATTTGAGAAGTCACTCGAAATGTGCCCTAATTTTTCTTTCTGCAGCACTAATCATACTTTCTATGGCAAAATTAACCCCCTCATTTTGTTCCTTTTTAAATTCAATGTTTTCAGACTTACCACTTCAGTCCAATCAAGATGGCTTCTGGTGTGCCATACTTTTCTCATAAGTAAGACTGTTAGCGCTCTAGTTGTTCTTTAGAACACTCTGGGACATTCTGTCATTGGGCTACATCTGGGTGATATTTGGGCTACATTTGGGCTCTTTGGTCTCTGGTGGTGATCTTGGGAGACTGCATGTCAGAATTTTTTTAATGAAATAGAAGAGGATTTAAGAAGTCACTCAAAATGTGCCCTAATTTTTCTTTCTGAAGCACTAATAGAATGTTGCGGATTTCCTATGGTAGCTAGGTCCTAACTATATGTACCTACTGGCTATCGCCAGTAGGTAATATATATATATAGCAACCCAGAAAATTCATAGATCCACCTGGGGAGGATCTTAAGGGGAAAGAAAGGCCTGAATGGCTGGCCACAGCTTCAAAGTAAAGTTGCAGCTATCATTTCTTTTTCCTCGCATCATCCCAGTGTGCGGAAAAAAGACACAAATAAGGGGTCACAATATAGATATCCTGCTCCCAGAGGTTATTTAGGGGGTCCCTAATGACCCATCATGATACCAACATTGGATTTTTTGTTTTTTTGTATTAACCTTTAGATCCACGGGCCCTCCAACTATTTAGGACCCAATTGGAAAAACATATAGAAATTCACTGAAGAAAGGCAAAGATTCAGAGTCATTATAGTTAAGCTAATAGTTTACCCATACAACCCATAGAAAATCAGCAGTTAGTTATATTTATAGTTAAACTTATCTGAAGAAACTATAATTCATGCCATTAAGTGACTTAACGCAACTGGACTTAAGGCAATGAGTCATAGTTTTTTAACATACGTCCAACTATAAGTATAGCTATAACTAATGAATTTAAATAGTTTAATGTAAAGGCAAGCATGGTAAAGGCAAATGTATGGTAAAGACTTGTGTGGTAAAGGAAATGTGTGGTAAAGGCATTGCATGGGAAAGGAAGTGTGGTAAAGGCATTTGCGGTAAATGCATGTGTTGCACTGACATACACTCACAGATGTTCAGTCTCTGAAGTTCACTCTGCAGTCATCATTGCCCATTCACTGTCTCATGTGGTGTGGAAGAAATGTGCTGCAGTGTCCAGCTTTGCTCATATCTGACATTTGATAACCCTGCAGGACACTCTGAAAATAAGTCTTTAGCACACTGACGAAGAAGACACTGTCTGCTGTTCTGAGGCAGCACATGTAAATCATAATGCAGGAGTGTTTATCCTTTGGTTGAGCAGGCTGGAATCCCCAGAATTTAAATGAAAACATCTTTTGAGGGTGCAGAGCTGGGAAGAGGACAAAAGATGTGATCTGTGATGGCAAGAGCAAAGGGTGGGGTCTTGAAATAGAAACAAAATTAAATGTAATCCTATGTAGTGTGACAGAAATACGTAACTTCTTAAAACCTTGTGGTGGCCATCAAGAAGCTAGTCTAAGGGTCCTCAAAGTTAACAAAAATGAATATGTGCAAAATCCCAGCTGAATAAGAAGATCAGATTGTAGTATGAAATTACAGCATCTAAGGTGAAAAGTGAAAGAATCTAACTGAGGCTGGAATTGAGAATACAGCAGATGCATGGCAAAATTGATTCAGAATTTAAAGGAAATATATTGTACTTTACATGAAGTACCAAAATGAAAATGTTCTGAAAGGTATTGGTATTTGATATTGTGCAATTTGGGAACAAAGTCTCCACAAACAGACGTAAATATACCTGGTATAATCTTGTGCGAGTATGTGAAAGAACTAAATGCACCCTATACTGCTGATAGTAGTTTACTCTGAAACTTGAATGTTTCATGATACTGGATTGGAGAAATATGTAAATCGCTCTAGTAAATCAAATGCCCAATGTTGTGATAAGTTTTCTATGATCATTTTAAAACATAATATTAAAGAGTAGGGGAAAATTCTTCTTGCCTGGTTCAAAGAATGTTTTTTGTGGATATGCAGAAAGGAAGTATGTTGCTACCTCAATGTAACAAGTAGTTGCTAACCCAATAGAGGTCTAGCTTTGGCCGCATGCCTGATGGTTCATTATTTAATATTGCAAACATATGACACAAAAACAAAAGGAAAAATATTCCACCACTTAGGGGGCGATTCCGATTTCGGTCGGAAGGGCTCCGAACGATGTTCGGAGCCCTTTCCACCAAACCGGAATGTGCGGGCCGGATTCCTTTCCGACTGAGCCATTCTGATGGGCTCGGTCGGAAAGGAATCCGACTTGGATTTCCGGATTGCGGACGACAGTCTCGGAGAGCCTGTCCGGAAATCCTTCAGTACTCCCCCGCTCGCCTATTTACGACCGAGGGAGTAGATGGCAGCTTTTCACTGCCTTTTCGTGCCAGTGTGTCCAGCATGAAAAGGCATTTGGAAGCTGTGTCTGGGGACCCCCAGCAGGGCCCCCATGGGTGTGAGGCTGCCAGATGGCAGCCTGGGGGCACCTTTGGTGCCCCTCAGTTGATCGCTGCACCCGGTGTCAGGCACCTTGGTGTGCCGGTCACAGGGTGCAGGGATGAACTGCACCCCTGCTTTCCACTCAGAATGCATGCCTGTATTGGTAAGTATACAAATGCAAACAAACCCTGTTCAGTTGCATCGTACTAGCAGGGCTGTAACCGACGACAGCAGGTCGGTCGGTCCGTCCGACATCGGAATTGGCCGCTCAATTGTGATGACCATATTCTTGTAATAAGCAGTCCTACAAATAATAAATAAATACATATTATGGCATATGCCATTATTTTTTAAAACGCCGTACAGTATGAGGATATTGTAAACCATTGAAAAGTTACATGATCATACAGAAAAATAAGATCAGAGTTCCTTAATATGGTGATGGAACTCTGAAGTGAGGTCCTATATCCTCATCTTGTACAACAGGGGGATACTTTTCTACTGTGCAATACAGGGCCACACAATTACCTTTCCCACAAGCCACATAAATCCTTGGTGTGGAGCTGTTTTATATGAAAGTGAATGCATTTTTGAGCATATGAAGAACCTTTCTATGTAATTACAACAATGAAACATGGCAACGTCTTTACAAATGTGTTTTATTTTTTTAATTTATTTAATCACAGGAGTGATCATTGCGCTGCTGTATTTATTTATTTAACAGAAAATTTAATTCCAGTGCCATCTCCATTGGAAGCTATAGAAAGTAAACAGTTTTTATCTACATACTGTTTAACTTCTTGAACCATTTCGCTAGAGGTTGCAAAAGCAGTTCCAAGGGTCGAAAGCAAGTCAGTGCTTTGTGGTTGATGGTCTCTGGTGCAATAGTCCTCTGCTGTTCTGATCATCAATCAACTCAACAGTCCCAACTGCCTCAATATGTTCAAAATGTTCTCTTACAGAGGAGTTCTGGAACTGAAGGAGCACTTTGTCCAGCAACAGCACAGAGCACATACATTTGTCAGTATTTCTTTCAAATCCTCTGAGGCAGCTCTAAAGTCACATACTGTAGTCAAACATTTATTTTCTCTCTAACCAAGGGGAAAAGAATGAAGGAACCCAGTTTGGCTGGGAGTGTGTATGACGCTGTAGCATGTGGTAGGTATTGTTCTGAATGGCCCTTGGCTGTTGTCCAGTCTGTATTTGCTAGCGTCATCCTTCCCTCCTTCTCAACCCGTTATCCTATAAATCCCAGACACTGGTAAGCACAGGATTCAGAAACTGCTACCCAAACCATAATGAAGACTGTAAGTGTCATCTTGCTCCTTGCCACCCTCCTTGGGCTCTGGGAGTCACTTCCTGTGGTTGAAGGTGAGTAGTCAGGGTTCAGGTTCTCAGGATCAATTCATTTTTGGGGAATCCCTGCAGAAAAACCTGAATAGTCTTGTATTGTGTGAGAGACACACTACAGTGACAGATAAGTCCGTATGAAATTGATTTAGGCAAAGTGTGCGTTTTTTATTGTTAGGAAGGGTTTGAGATAAAAGGGTGAGTGTGAGCTGCAAGTGGGTGTAAACAACATTCATTAAATAGTTTTCCCTCAGGTTGGGTAAAATGTTTGATGATGTTCGCAAAGGTGTAGATATCTCACTTCAGCTATCTATGACCTGCTATCCATAGTAAATGGGTCTTGTCATACAATTATATAATTGTGAGATCGTAGTGCTGGAAGGCCTTGTTAATAAATCCATAGGAGATACTTTTGAGAAGCCGGCGGCTCTGCCTGCTTTTTTTAAAAGAAAGTCTCCTAATTGCAAACATTTGAAGAAATCCTAATGACCAAAACTAAATCTTTTCCAGATAATTTCAAACAATGCTATATAATCCCCTGCCAACATATCCTCTATCCTAAAGAAGTTGGCTTTTCCCTACCTTGCCAGGCAGTTATCCTGCAGAGCATTTGGCAGTTGATCATTATGAACTAGGGGTGTGAATCTGCAAAATCGTCCTATTCCTAGATTTTTTCCAACGCCCATCCAGTTTCAAAATGCGGTGATCAGGGTCTTGATCCATGTCCTTTTGAAATAACTTGGTTCATAGTTCTTTAAGGGGCATCCATTAGCTCGTGGTCCAATCAACATCTCGTAAATTGATGGGATAAAACTGGAGCCATATACTTCTCCGGGCCTGGTGCCAAAGAGAGGCCAATAATATTGCATGGAGAAGTGTGGCTCAATGGTTAGAGCGGCAGACCCTGATGCAGAGGTCTAGCCCGGGACCAGGGTTCAATTCCCGCCTCGGCGGGTCTTGGGCTCAATTTCCGCGGACCTAATAATTCTAGCCTCGGTGCCTATTCTAATCATGGGTTCCACTATGCAACTCTGGGCAATAGCTTGCTTAATCTCCACAACGGCCCCAACAATGCTAGGCTGCCTGGCTTCACCTTGGGGGTGCCCAGGAGTGGGCCCTTCACAGGGAAAAGCCAGGAAGGGTTCCACAGCGGTATGCGTACAAGCACCTTAGATACCCCTTCGGGGGTCGATTCGGTGTGCTATACAAATACTACTACATTTACATTTACATTTACAATATTGCAGAGATGAGGCTAGGTAATATAGTTTATAATTGGGGATCGCAAACCTGCCTCTGCCCTAGGAAGGGATACAAATATATTAGATTGTCTGGTTCTGCCATATGACCAGATGAATCGAGCCACCTCTCTCTCAATTAACCTATACAAATCATTATGTATTTCCAGAGGAATCATGGGAAAAATAGATAGTAATTTTGGTAACATCATCATTTTGATCAGATTGCATCTTCCTATGATAGACAACTTTAAATGATCCCATCGTCGTAGATCGTTATTTAAATTCCCTATTATAGGAGCCAAATTTATGTCAACAATGTCATCTATCTTTGTTGTGATGTGTATTCCTAATTAAACTGCAGCCTCAACAATCCAAAATGTGAGTTTTTATTTTGTTCAGAGTGAGTCCTGAGTATATTCCAAAATTTTCGGTAATGGTTTCTACCACCAGCATTGCTCTATCAAGGTCGGCCTTTATTATTGCTACATCATTGGCATAGGCCAATACTTTCGTATCCCAGCCATGTAGGTTTATTGGTGCTATATCTGGGGATGCCTCCAATTTCTTAAGAAAGGGGTCTATGTATAACGCGAACAACAAAGGAGATCGGGGATACCCTTGTCTGGTTACCCTACCGATTAAAAAAGTCCCAGACTCTCCGCCCATAACCTGCAGTCGCGCTGTAGGTTTACAGTACAGAGCCTATACTGATCTGATAAAGGGACTCCCGAGACCATTCATTTCCAAGACCCTCCAAAGATACGCCCACAAAATTATTATTATTATTATTAGGGACATTTATAGAGCGCTGCGTTACGCACACCGGCGTGTCCACGCGCTAAAAGTGGGAGAGGCAGCCGGCAGGGACCACAAAAACTGAGCAGACAATTTATTTGGTGTAAAGGAATGTTTTTAGTTTCGCTCGGAACCTCGTTTCCTCCGGTTCCAGGCGCAGGTCCGCTGGTAGTTTATTCCAATTATTTGCCGCTAGGCATCTAAAGGACCTACCTCCCATGCGGGCTCTCTTAACTCTGGGGATCCTCAGAAGACTGCCCCCTGCGGATCTGAGTGCTCGTGCAGGTTGATACACTTCAATCAGTTTATTCAGCGGGTCGGGTGCCCTACCATTCAAAATTCGGTGACAGGTACAGAGGGCTTTGTATTCCACTCTTCTCCTCACCGGGAGCCAGTGTAACTTCTGGAGGGCCGCCTTAGAAGGCGCCCTTCTGGGCAGCCTGAGAATCAGACGGGCTGCCGCATTCTGCAGCACTTGCAGGCGTGCCATGCTTTTCTCAGGAGCCCCCAGGTACAACAGGTTCCCGTAGTCCGACCTAGCTGTCACCAGAGCATGAACCAGGGTTTGACGGGCACCAATTGGGAGTAAGTCCAGGACCTTTCTCAGTTTCTTCAGAATCCCGAAACACACTCCAACCACCCGGTTGATCTGGGGGCCGAAAGTTAGGCCCACATCAAACCAAACCCCCAGGTTTCGTGCTTCTTGGCATGGGGTTGGAGTTGGTCCTAGACAGGGTGGCCACCATGCCGACGACCAAGCGGACTGGGCTCTCCCCACCACCAGCACCTCTGTCTTGCCGCCATTAAGCTTCAAGCAGTTGATAGCCATCCAAAACCCTGCCAAAAGCCTTTTCTGCATTTCGTGAGGGCCTCAGTACTATCAAAAAGTGAAATGACTTGCCTCACATGGTCAGCCGTTCCTCTCCCTTGAATGAATCCATGCTGCCATACTGAAACTAAATGATGCATTACCCTATTCAATCGAGTGGTGAGGATCTTCGAGTAAAGCTTAGTATCGCTATTTAAGAAAGTTATTGGCCTATAGGAACCTAGTTTCATGGGATCTTTAGCTTTCTTTTAAAAATAACAATATTTGCAGTGCCCCATGTACCAGGCGGTGCCGCCCTCTCCCTTACCTCTTTAAATAATCCAAGTAATTCCTGCGTAACTTCCTTGGCAAAAGTTTGGTAGAATACTAATGGGATACAGTCAGTCCCTGTAGCCTTTCCCGATGGAAGAGCTTGCAAAGCTATAGGAAGTTCCTCCTGAGAAAATTCTGATCCCAACAGAATGCTCTCCTCCATAGGAATCCTTATCCGAGGAGCAAACTCATCCCAGTTCTCTTGATTATAAGAGTCCCTTCCAGGTAGTACCGTATATAGCCCCTTATAGAACCCCCTAAATGCCTCCCTGATATCTGCGGTATCAGAGACTATATCTCCTTCCTTATTCGTAACCTGCTTGATATGTCCCGCACCAATTTGTTGCCTAGCCCTATCAGCTAGCAGTTGGCCGATATTCTTGATATATTCGTAACACTGTTGTCTTTTTGCAATACATTTACCTGCTGTCTTCTCAACATTCAAATCATTTAACGAGGCCTTAGTGATAGCTATTAAATTCATAACTAAAGTAATATTGCTTCCGTTATTCACAATATGAATAAATTCTGTTTCAAGAAGGGCAAGTTTTTGATAGAACTCTTTAATCTGAGCTGCTCTTTTTTTCTGTTTAGTCAAACTATATTGAAGCGTTTATCCTCTTAATGATGCTTTAAAGGCATCCCAAATCATTCCAGGAGGGGCACTATTTTTATTATCGCAAAAAAAATCTGCGATACATCCCTTCATATGCTCGACATACTCTTGATCTGTAAAGAGTGCTCTCTCAAAGGACCACTTCCTATGCTCCAGTCTAAGCCCTACCAGCAAAACTTCCAAAACAAGGGGATTGTGATCTGACAGCACCCTGGGAAAAAGCTCCACCCGAGCGTCCTGAAGTAGGGACGGTGAAATAAAAAATTAATCAAGTCTTGCAAACTTAACATGTGGTGCAGAATAATAAGTATAGCCTGGCTCCTAAGCTCTCAAACTAAGCCATACATCCATCAGGCTGATACCTCTTGTAAAGTTTTTCCTGTCCCGCCGCTATAGTTTATAATTATCCATTTACCGTTCTTGTCTAGAGCCTTTCTCCTAAGCATGATGGCCCCACCTTAGTCCTAACATCTTGTGTTGTATGGGCAAGTACTTTTAAGCCTAAAAAAGTAAACAAATTAATATCATTACCAAATACGCTTGTAGAAATGTAAGATCCTCACTAATCCTCCTTCTTTTACCTCTGTCGTTTAAACCACAGATATTTTTAGAGGCTATACGAATCTTAGCCATAATGATACTGTGACATCTTGTCTGAGCAAATATCCTTCCTCTTAGAGTTGTCTGTATACCGATGCTTCTGATTGACTATCAATTTCAATATATAACAAAATTCTAATAAACACAACATTTTATTAGGCTGCATGTTGCATACTGACTTTCCACCAAGTGACCCTTCTACAGCCCCCCTAGTCCCCTCCCTCTCCCCTTAACCCTCCCCCTATCCTTGAAAGCATCCAGACCACCCAGGTCTGTGTGATGGAGATAGCAAGAGATGCCACAGCACCTCCCCTCGCCTCCTCACCTCCCTATGCACCAAACCATAATTATGGAGGCAGAGCTCTAGATCCCTCTTTTTATATAGGGCCCCATGACATGACAGACGATGTGGATAGGCATGGGCAGAAGTGGAACGACAGGCTTGGGGTCTGGAAATCACATTTTATGAAGTCACTGGAGATGGGTAACTCTATAATATGTGCTGCATACTTGCCGGCACAACATTTTAAAACCCTATTTGATCCATATATTACTCCTGCAAAAATTGCAAAGTGGGGTAGAGGGTAAGGGACACAATGCTTCAGGTGTAAAACATATGGTGTGGACTTGGTTCATAAATTGCTACATGCATATTAATAGACCTATTGGGTGAGAAATAGCGGGCTTCTTGCAGCATATATTGAAAGAAGATGTTCTGCTCTCACCCCAGCTGATGCTTCTAGGAGTAAATGAACAAATTGGGAAAACTGGAGAGGAGCTTACGAATATAGCAACGGCAGAGTTTAAACTTTGCGTAGCATCAGCCTGGCTAGATCACTCTCCGCCAACTTTCCATCAGTGGAAAGGTCGCCTCTTACATATATTTTTTTTTTCAGAACAAGACCTCTTACATATATTTAATCTTGAAAAAACGCAATATGATCAGAGAGGCAGAAAAAGTAGGATCAAAGGTAAAAATATCTGGCGGCCAAAATCAATATGGATTGGCCAACTTGCTCCGACAGAATGAATACCTAGGTTTATGTTTAATTTGGATTCTTTAAATAATACTGTCAAACTGTTTGAATTTTGAGTATAAAGCAGAATGCTCTATGTTCTCTGTATTTTTGAGGATTCTGTGGTTACTCTGATAGCATCCTGCTCTCTTGTTTGTGCTTGAAAATAGAGAGAAATGCTTATAAGAAATGTTTGAATCGATAATGATTGATGAAGAAGAAATATGGTATTTCTAAACTGCAATGATTTTTCTGATATTGTTTTTCTATATGTTATCCTTTAACTGGATTTTTATTTGCTGCAGTTGCATCTAATCTATGGTTTGCTAATATGGAAAAAAAGAATTAAAAAAAAAAGAAAATGGGTCCTTATGGCTTCCTAAAGTCAATTTAAATGCTGGTTGCCACCAGCTCCTTCTGGTTCCATGATCAAGACATATCACCATTTCTCCTATCCATTGTGGCCTTTACTTTTTCAAAAGATTTCACTTCAGCAAATCAAGCAAAGCCAAATTTTTTCAGAACACAATTAGAGAATTATCGATTGGACTTAACAGGCAACATCAATGTCAGTGATGACATTCTGGCACACTCTAAAACACTGCAAGAAAATTACACTTGACCTAAGTGTGGTGTTTGAGAGACTGAAGGCAAGAGGTTCGACCTTTTTTTTGTGGTCGCAAAGGGGATTTCAGCCCTTTTGCAAACCTCAAAATCGGTAAGTCCGATGTACCAACCCTGTTTTACTAATCACTAATCAATTAGCGACTCGCAAAATAGGGTTAGCGACTCGCTATTAGAAAGGAGCGTGCCAAGGGAGTACCTTCCTAATAGCGACTCCCAAACCTATATATGAATGTTTTGCAACCACAATTGCGGTTGAAAAACACTCACATTTTACCACCCTTCTCAGAAGGATGATAGGGGACTCGTAAACTGGAAGATGTTCACAGGGGACGCCTTCCCCCTTGGGAATGCATCTGCAAAGAATTTTTAAAAGCATAAAGTGGTCCCATTGATGACTGTCTGCCCCTAAATAATTAAACTGAAAAGTTTCATTTTTCTGTTTTAAATGCATGCCATTTTCCTTTAAGTAAAAACTGCTTTATTGACAAAGCAGTCCCAGACATGGTGGTTTGCTGACCCCAGGAGGCCATCATTCCTGGGAGCACCAGCCAATCCCAATGGGGTCACAAATTGCGACAGCTTCATTAATATTCATGAGGCATGCAATTTGTTACACATTTGGAATCGCAAACAGGGTTCAGTACAAGGGTCGTAAACTTCGACCTCCAAAAGATCAACAGCGACTCAAGGCAGGCTACCACACAATACTAATTAAAGCCAAAACCTTACCTATCATGAAATTTGTAATCAATTTAAGGTGAATAGAAAGGGTAGCTCATCGATCTCTGTATCAAGTGGATCTACAATCAAGAGAAAAAGAATTAACAAACACAAGTGTTCATTTTCGCCACAGATTGCAAACATGTCTCATCCGTGGATGTCAACAGTTTAAAATTAGTGCTGAGAGGGGGGGGGGCGAATTGTCATCCCACAGCATACTAGAAACCCCCACTAAGTTGCATATAAAGGAGGGTTTCAACGCCAATATCTTTATTGATTGCGTATCTCATCCTTATCAGGAATAATCGCAGTTGTAACCGAAATCTGATTACCTACTGAATGCCTCGCTTTAGGTACAGCGATATTAAATTCAAACCTGCCCCATCCATAAGTTGTAACAGTGTACAGTTGATGCTGGGAAGAAGGGCAAAATGTCTACCCACCACCAACTGGAACGCACACTCAGTCGCGTATACGAAAAGGGTATCAACACAAAACGTCCCTTTTAATGGCGTTTCTCATCCAAATTAGAGTATTTTTTGCAATTATGACTGGAATACGTTTGCCTAATACATACCTCGCTTAAGGTAAGGCGATAGTATGGAAAAATAACACCAATGATTATCGAGGAACAATCAGGATGTAGAAGGTCCAAATACGACCTAATGCGGGCGTGAGCCAGGAATACGGCACCTAGATTAAAGGTAGAGGAGGTGGTCATTAAATTCACAAGCAAGGGAACTTCTTGCTAGTTAAAATATGACCCGCTTCCCACTACGGACCTATAACCACAGTTTCCCCCCTCTCTGATACAGATATTACCTATAATAGGGCACCGGCATCGAGGATCATCACGAGAGGGAACATCAAACATGTAACGCTTAGACGCCATTGTTTTATACGTAATCGACCGAGTTACAGTGAAGCGCGTCACGACGTGGCACGTCCTGCTATCACCCGTCACGTGACAGGAATGTGCCGAGCTTCAGAGGAAATACGGACGCGATTATTAAGAAGGAAAAGGGGCGCAACAAATTCGGAAAAATTATTTTTCTAATAAAGTTGCATGTGGATCGTTTATGGGGGTTCAACAATCGACAGTAACTATCATGAAATCCAGATAAATCCAGCTTGTAGTGCGAGGCCGTATGCCTGTAAACTGTTCAAACTACATCGTATGTCAAAAGAGATTAGTCACGTGATCCGTATCCTTTAAAGCTTAAAAAAAGTCCTATCAAAACAAAATGTAATACAAGGAAAGCGCAACGAAGACACAATTTCAAACCAAAATAAAAAAAAATAAAAAACACAGATAGTAAAAGGTGTAAGAAAATAGACTGAAAAATGAGCTACACATAGCCAATTTGAAAGTACATATATAAATAAAAGGAAATGCAAAAATACATTTATGTATAGAAAAATACAAAATCAATTAACAAACAGGCAGACAATAATGAACAATCAGTTCATTAAAAGATAGTAAGTCACACTGGACTTTACATTTATCTGAACAGTTATATTGCAAAAAAGCTCACAGCGATAAACATCATTAAATTATAAGAACTGGTTCCCATCATTGACAATCATAAGATAGAGATGTACAGCTAGCAAATTAACAAAGAAAATATTGGAGCTCCCTATCTATGTTGTGCCCAATCTGGGTAGCTTTTATGTGACAAATCCATTTGGCTTCCTTTTGTCTAAGTGCTGGTTCACAATCGCCACCCCGAATGTCCTGTGGGATGTGATCAATACCATGGAACCAAAAAGTTAAATCATTGGGGTGGACATCATTATAATGTGTACTAACAGGATATCTCTGGTCCTTATTGATTATCGCTCTGCGATGTTCCTGGATTCTGGCCTTCAGTGGGCGGACCGTGCTGCCTACATAAATGATATTGCATTTGCAACCTAACACATATATCACATGTGACGTGTTGCAATTAATATATTAATTGATCTTATATGTTTTGGAAGAATTACATTTAAAGTCTCAAGTCCTATTAAGGCCAAACTGGCATATGTTGCATGAGCCACAATTGAAAAAACCTTGTGGTTTGGGGGGGTAGCCACGTGCCACATGGAGTGGTCAAGTGGTTTCAGCACAGTGTATCACGTAAAGACTTACCTTTACGATAGGTAATGAGGGGCTTCTCTGTTATCACATTTGATAATCCCTGGATACCCTTTAAGGTATTCCAGTTCTTTTTTAGGATCCCATATATTGTGCTACTGTTGGAATTGTGCTGAGTTACAAACCTAGGTGGACAGTCGTTTTTCTTTTTGGATGTTAGATTCCTGTCTTTTGTACACAATGTGTCATCCCTTTTTAGTTTGTTAGCCCTCTGTACTGCTGTATGCACAACATCCTTTCTGTAACCTCTTTTCAAAAATCTGTTACTCGTTATCTTGATGTTTTCAGCAAATGTGTCATCATCGCTACAATTCCTCCTTACCCTAGTCATCTCCCCATACGGGATGTTGTTAATCACCGTGTGTGGATGTGCACTCTCTGCGTGCAATACTGCATTGCATGCTGTTTCTTTTCTGAATAGTGTACTGTGCACAACACCGTCTTTTACAAAAAAATGAATATCCAAAAAATCAATCTTATCCCTGCCTTGTGTCATAGTGAGCTTGACATTGCAACTATTGTCATTGAGGTACGAATGAAAAAAGTTCAGTTGTTCGTCAGTTCCAGACCATAAGACACAATTAACGTAATTACCAATTCATGTATTAATAATAATTAACAACCAATTAAGAATGAATTAGTAATACATTCATGCCCACAATTAACACTATACAATGTAAATTAAATAAATATTAATAATTAAAACATAATAATTAATTTATTATAATTAAATGACTTCCCACCCTATTCCCATATAAACCGACTACCTGCTGCAGAACTAAAAAACACCAACTTGAATAAAACAATAACACATATATTAAAAAACAAAGGCAATGCTTATACAAAAAAATAGTTTATATACTTTTAAAATAAATACTAAAATACATAACACAAATTATAACATTGATATTTTAAAAAACTATATTTTTGTAAATGATATTATTGACTTCGATATTTTCAAAAAAACTATATTTCTTACCTCAAAGTCGATATTCTTGACCACGATATTCTTGGTCTCTATATTTCTGCATCACGATATTTCCAACTCGATATTAAGGTAAGTCAATATTTACACCTCAATATTCTGTCTGTGCACCAGCTGAGTTGGGATGACTATCTCCTTACCATGCAACATTTCCAGGCCATCGCCAGAGATGGTATAGATTGGCTGCCATCACACCCAAGAGACGACTATGTGAAGGGCAACTCCATTTATTTTTCAAGAGCTCGAATTAAAGATTGTAATTGTGCTTGCACCGCAGTGATATGGTTAGCGAACGACAGTCGATGCCCCAAAGTGATACCCAGGTACTTGTAAGAGTGGACAGACTTGTTCACCTTTGAAAACACACTTGTGCTTCTTGTACTTGCAATCCACTAGACATTCCTCTATGGTTTTGCACAAGTTTAGCTGGAGCTATTGTTGCTCAATATGGCTTGTTAAAGTTTTGATCATTTTAAGAGGCGCAGACAAGTTATTTATAACAAGGACTTTTTTCAAGTTCAAGGTAACAACCCCCAGACATGTCCTCTCCCAGCAACTGGCAGCTTATCTCTCCTGGTTAACTCAGAACATCCTGGTTACCATGGAAGGAATGCTGAACGTGTTGCTAAGATACTATGTCTAAACACAACAGATCAATCTTTGCATGCCGATTGGTCCATGGATCAGGACAACTATGTCATCTGGGTATTGCAGGCATAGGATTTTCTCCTTTTCCAATTTGGGTGGATGGCTAGCTACTTTTGTCAGATAGCTGTTCAAGTCAGCTAAGTCAGCTAAGTATAAGTTGAACAAACTCAAACTCAGGGCCAGAACACATCCCTGTTTCAATCTGCGTTGATGTTAATTTTTGAAGTCACTCTGCAGCTGTCTCCAAATTCTACCTGTGCCCATGTGTCACTGCATAATGCTGTGATTGCATTTAGCATTTTCCCTGGAATGCCACATTTTTCTAATTTGGCACAAATACAGTCCCACGGCACTCAGTCAAATGGCAGTTTGAGATCTATGAAACAGACACCCAGGAAAACAGCTGGGTTTTCCTCCTTATTGCGTTTTCCATCAAAATGGCCAACGTTGCTAGTTTTGTTGTTGTTGCCATACAGAGCCTGAAACCGGTTTGGGTTATCCACTGGCTCCTTCATCATCTGTCTTTGGAATTCTTTGTCCAACCACCAGGCTCTTTCGGTGTCTATTTGCAAGGTCGACAATTCTTTTTGATGGCTTTCAGGAGAGTGATTCCTAATGTTTTCATCTCTTGCACACCAACATTGGCCAAATATGCAACCTCTTCAGGGATGCCACAGGAGGCCTGTCTTGGGCTCCAGCTGTGGCATATTGCCCTTTAAAAGGGGCAGTGCACCCACCGTTGATATTGTTTGAGAAACACTCCTCCCACATGGCTGTTCTGTCAGATCCTCTACAAACACTAGCAAAGACGAGTTCAGAAAATGGAGAGCAAGGCACATTTCTAGACATATTTACATTCCACCAAAATGGGCTACTTTGATGTGAGTAAAATCAAATAACTGATTGTGGATGTCAGCCTGGTTGAGTTAGAAGAGAAGTGGAAACGCATCAGCTTTGCCAGGCGTGTCTTAAAAGTGATGGAACAAGTGGGTTGTGCCACTTTTCAGATTCATGTCTCTTGCCAGTGATGGAGCGAGATTCAATAATATGTTTGTTTTTGACTCGCAAAGTTAAACTTCCATAATAAAATAATTGTACTAATCGGTATGAAGTGAAATGTATTAACCAACCTAGATTAAAATGCATACATGACATGGGGAACTAATACATGTGCTCTTTGTTGCAAGTTTATGTTTGTAAAAATAATAAACTAACCTAGTCTATTGTCTTTGTCAGTATTAAATGCGGCTGTTTAACTAATGGCATGTGCTTATTTGTGTGTGCTTATGTTTTATCTTTCGTCTTTATGTAGCACAAGAATCATGTTTGTTACTAAAATGCTTTGGCTAGGTAATATTTATTAATGGGTTAACAATTAGTAAAGGAGGGTGGGTAACAGAATGATTTCTAATTCTTTCATTAATTGATGTTTTGTGTTTGTTTAAACATTAGTTTTACGAATGGGCCTAAGAAAATGGTTGCCAGTGCTGCAGAGTATGAAAACTTGACCAGAGTGAAGCCTTCACTCATGCGCAGATGAAAAAGCATTTTGCTGAACAGACAACGTGTAATGCAGAAGCAAAAGTGGTCGAGTCAAATGTGTTCTTGGTGACATTTCCAAGGACAGGATGCGGCATGGCCTGCCAAGATTAGGAAGTGAAATGTTTGGTGCTCGAAGAATGTTTCTTTTTGAGGAAGCAAAAAGGATGGAGAAACTAAGAACAATAAGGGCTATGATGAGGCCCCGGACTTGGTCTGGAGAAAATGACCTAATGGTGGACTGACATGGCTCAGCCAATAAAAAGTTTGGATTTTCAGAAAGAATTTGGGGTCGATTCCGATCCGGTAAAAAGTGCTCCGATTAGCTGTACGGAGCCTTTTTCCCGTACAAATCTTACACCTACAACGTCCCCGTACGAACTAGCAAGTACGATCCTAACCCAAAGCGCCACTCCGTACGACTCGTACCAAACACCGTACAAATAAAAAGTACATACGGATTCACTCCGGCCGACGCTGTACGCCACGTCTGTACGTAAATTGGCAGCCATTTCCGAACCAGGAAGTAAGATCCGTGTTGACGACACTCCGTACGACCCTTTTTCTACGGGAGCTGAAAACAGCCGTAAAAGCAGAGTTCGCGCCGAAACAGGTACGGAATGGCACCCGGGTACGGCTCGTACCCCCCATGATCGCAGGGGTACGCACCGTACCCCTGCGATCATGGGGTGTACGAGCCGTACCCCATTGTACGATGGGTGTACGAGCCGTACCCCATTGTACGATCGGTGTACGGCTCGTACACCGATCGTACAATGGGGTACGGCTCGTACACCGATCGTACAATGGGGGTACGGCTCGTACACCGATCGTACAATGGGGGTACGGCTCGTACACCGATCGTACAATGGGGGTACGGCTTGGCGACTCGGACGGACGGGTACGATTCGTACGGAGAGGGCTCCGGATACAAATCGTACGGACGTTTTTTTTCCCAAATCGGAATCGACCCCTATGTGATAAAGTTACTTTAGCTAGTCAGAAAAGGTATAAAAACTAACCCCTTTGGCGTGTTGAGCTAAAGGACTCTTTGGAGCACGTAAGGATCTATAGGGTTAATGACTATTTCCTTTGAAAGAAGTGAGTTTTAGACAGGAAACTTAGGTGATGGAAATCGTTTATTTTGCTAAAAATATGCTTATTGATTTACTTTGAATTTTCAGTCTAATGTGTTATTCCACAATGAAGCTGCTAACATTTTTAATAAAGAATTAATTATAATGCGCTTACTTGATTAAAGTTAATAAAATAAGATTTTGAAACAACAAGCAGGTCTTGTTTATTCATGGTCTTGTTATCATTAGTTGATCCATTTACCTTAGTGACTTAATTAATATGTTATTTGCTTAAAACCATGGTAATGTATATAAATATATAAACTGTTTGTGAATAGGTTCTGATTAATTAGGTCACATGATTCAGTTGCCCAAAATCTGTCTCATTAGTAAATGGGCCTTGTGAGTGATTTATGAATAATGGTGAGTATTTGATGTAGGGTAATGTATTTGAGACAGAATTTCTATAGGGGCGCTGGATGACTAGCCTTTCAGAGTGGTGACCATCACAAATTGTTGATTTAAGTCTACGTATTACGTAAGAGAAAAATTTGCAATTTATATTTACAAGAACCCAGGATGTCCTGTTTGCCAACTGACCTCCTCCTATAATTATGTGGATCTTTATCTATATAGTAAATGCTGGACTTTGTATGCTGCTATAGACAATGGCACTGTTTATACTGCATTGTAATCTCTATTTCTGTCTTTTCGTTTACTGTGGGTTTTCCGTACAGGCGCCGTTCATGGTTTGCAGTGTGATGTGCTAGGTTAAAAACTTTTGAAGTTTGCCTGTAACATATCCTAAGGCGTGTGCTCGAAGCTCATAGGTTGAGTGGAGTTGAACTCCTCTGAGCCTGTATCGGTGGTTTTGTTGCAAACAGCAGTATTTGTTTTGTCACTGAATATTTATATGCTTGATTATCCCTTGGTGTGAGTTAGGAGTTATGTTTGATTTCTGCTCGTGCCAATGGCATTCCCTGTATTTTGTCATGAATGCAGCACTGCACTGTTGAGCCCTCACTGTTTGTGTGTTTTATCTGCTTCCCTTTGCTTCATTTGTATTCATGGAAGATATCCTCATCCTCCACTTCCGGTACAAATACCGGGAGTAGTCTCAGCATCTGCCCTCTGTTGAAGTTGAAGTTGCTACCAGCCTGCTAAGGTAGTAAGCTTGCCTTCTGCACACAAGCTCCGCTATTGTTGTGGTCAAAGCACAGTCAGCACACAAGCAGAGGCCAGAGGGGCTTAGCATGAAGCTCAGCAGAAGTGCAGAAGTGTGCCACACCTTCAGGGCCCTCATGATTCCAGACCACCCAGAAGACTCTGACAGACTTGGTATGGTGAGTAAAATTGGAGAGTCTCCAGGAAAATTATAACTAATAGAAAGAAGGGAAATCAAGGCGGACCAGGGAATGACCCGGGAATGATGTCTGAGAAGCTCAGATGGCACTTGTACATGGAGACACCCCTGGCAGGAAAGACCATATGGGCAGGGTGCATATACGTATGATAGTCAAATGAACAGCACATTCTGAGAGTAAGTTACATGATAGCGACTAACAGGTGACATGTCTCCCCTGACAACTGGATTTCAGCCCGGCACACAAAGGGGGCAGAGTCAAAGGCTGAAAGCAAGATCATAGGACCATAGCAGATATATTCAACAAAGTAACAATCACAGGAATGTAAACACATGTAAGTTATGGAGGAACAAGAGGAAATATTACTACTCGAAACATTGGATACAACACCTCCTGAACAAAGCAGAAGTGACCAACCTGGGTTTGATAAATTCATCACCATCCACTTCGTTAACAGAGGACTGAATTTTGATATTTACCTGTTGGTCAGCAGCGCACAAGACCAATACTGAACAGGGAGGCTACCTGAACAAGTGGTAGCAATTCTAGATATGGAAATTTGCTAAGAGACTTGGGCACATGAGTGGAGGAGAGTTATAACTCACAATAAGACAGTGGCACACAGTATCTTCAAAATAAAATCATGATACAGCAGTACAATACACCAGATAAAATACACAGGGTGTTCCCGAGAAGCCCGAGTCCATGTTGGAGAAGATGAGAACCGACATACAGTACTGGTGGAATTGACCCAAGGTATAAATATAGGTGAAATAAGGCCTGGCCGCCATAGGATATAAGGGATTCCCAATTCCAAGAGACACAACTGCCAGTATTGGGAATTATGTCTAAGACAAGGGAAGCAGTGAATGGAGGAGTTGGAAACTACTGGATACCATGGGGCAAGACTGAGGAGAAGTAACATGCCCCCACAGGCATCAGGCTTTACACCTGATTGACACCAACGGCACACACAAAGATGAAGGAGAAAGGACTGAGACAAGGGGAGGGGTGGGAAGGATTAGATTAGATGAAAGAACATCAGTGGATTTTATATGGAAAATATTTGCACAATACATCCAATATCACTCAGGATAAAGGAAAAGTGAGGAGTGGTGACTACTCTCATGATTGTATAGATGAAGTAAGAAATTAAATGTTGATTCCACTGTACTTGTTACATTTGCTACAAAAAGTACAAATAAAAAAGTGTTGAATTATAAAGCATTCCACAAAAATAATATTGAATTGTACTGTTTGAACTTGTGATAGGGGTGATTTTGAGCTGAGACTGAGACACATGTTTGTTGTGATATACATATCTCTTCAATTACTTCGCTAGTAATTTCAATTAGTGTAGGAAATGAATGTTTCTCTTTTGTAAGGAGGTGTATAGGATGTTTTTGCTACTGAAAAGGTATGTGTGAGGACAGTGTGCAGTTTTCTAGTGAAGTTTCCATTTGGTGATTTCGTTCTTGGTGGTGATTCTTGATTTGCGTCATCGACTCATCTGATATGTGGTAAATGTTGTTTTACTTACAGCAGTGAAGCCTGGTATGTGCCCAAAGTCTCCCTGCTCGTTGTCCTTTTCTATTTCCTGGCACTGCTCATCGGACGAACGGTGCCCTGATTCCCAGAAGTGCTGCTATATCAACTGTGGCTTTAAATGTACTGAACCTGTGAACAAGGTAGAGTACTAGTAAAGGTTTGTCTATGAACAGAACAAAAATTACAGCTTGTTATAGAATGTGGTGATGTGCACACCCTAGAGAACTCTTTGCAAGTTGCAGACCATGCTTGGATTCGGATGGTCGAGCATCCGACCTTTAAACGTTCCAAGTTGTAACAACAAGTGTATTCGTAATTTTAGCCCTGTCGTAGGTTTTGGGAAGAAAATAACATTGTACATGTATTGCTCAAATGCACACTTTATCATTCCAAACAGGTTGTCCGGAGTTGCCAGGTGTGGGGCTGTTCTTAGAGGGAATCAAAATGTGTATATTGCTGTACCATGTCCACTGTGACTGGAAGGCTTGCTTCTGGTGTGTGGATCTGCCCAATAACTGTGAAAGTATCAGTACTGCAGCAAAGAGCTGCACTACACAAGGCAGGAGTGTAGTAAATCTCCCTGAATGTTTCACTTTTGGACTGCCCAGTTTTTGACATTCACTGTGAGTAAGTCTCACAGTGTGGAGCTACCAGACCAGTGTCTGCGTACAGGTAGCCTGATGAATGATTTATTTATTTATTTATTTTTATTTATTTATTTAAGCATTTTTATATAGACCTGGCAGGACCCAAGGGTATCAGAGCGCTTTACAGACAAAAGATAAAAACTAATATATTAAACAGCTCAAGCATAAACGAAAGGAAGGTTATGAGAACAAAAAGTAAATGAACCATAGACATAAATCAAAGGTATAGGCAATAACATTAAGAACCAGTCAGGGCATTGGATGAAAGAGTAAGTGAGAGTAAATTGGACCTGAGAGCTACAGTGGAGGAAGGAATGCCCAGCTGAAATAAGGAGCCACATGATGCCAAAACAAGAATGGGTTGAAGGGTTCGAATGAGACTCTCCAAGGTCAGTGGTGCTGGCACCTTTATGAACCCCACAGAGCAGTTGGAGAGCCTGCTGGGGGACCCTGGAAGTTTGTCCTGAGACTTTTATGGACTAGTCCTGCAGCTGCTTAATCCCTATAAGTACGTTTGCCTCTGACTCCACTGACACACAGGTGTCCTGAGAGACGACTAAAGCGTTGGGGCCTGGGGAGTTCAGCAGAGAGGGTGTTGTGTTTGTTGCTTCTGGCTGGACTGTGTAAGATGCTCCCACAAGCAGGAGAGGGCAGCAGGGGTTAGTCAGAGGACCAGTCTTGTGCAAAAGGTCTGGAAATCCTTTAGAGGCCAGAGGCCCTGAAAAATAACCTGCTGGTGGTTAGAGCTGGCAACCAGGATTGAAAGGACCCATTAAAAGTCAGAATCAACCCTTTGGGGAGAGAAATATCGGCATTTAAAGCTCTGTCTCCCTGGGCAACCAAGCACAAAATGGAGCTTGTAAAACTATACATGAAAACTCAAGGAAGTGACGTAAAAAATCAGTCACACTCAGTGGAGATCTGCCAGCAGTGGAGTATGTGAAGTCACACTGCTCGCACTGATTTTAAGTGCCGGGAGTTCATCCCTTGCTGCAAGCGTGAAAGGCACTCCACTGTATACCACTCCTGTAGGAAAGTAGGATCTGCTTTCAAGGTTACCCCCACTTTTGTTGGTGCCATACTGCTTTTCTGACTCATCTGACTGAGTTCCTGCTAACCAGGACCCCAGTTTCTGTGCTTCTCCCCTAAATTGGCTATGGTAAGTACCTTGGTACATTCCTGATTGGCTACTGACATACCCTTAGATGATATTGCAATGTGTTAGCGAGTGTGTGTAATATTCAACTGTTTTTATAGGTACACTGTGTGCTTCTTTTTCACTTGATCTATACCATATGATTACGTATTGGTAAAAAAAGCTGATTTGCACTCCTTCTGAACTAAGCGTGAAGGCTGCTCTCCACAGCTACCACAAAGAGAGCTTTCCATGATTGTGTAAGACCAATAAAATCACCATAAGGGTTGTCTGGATTAGTGTAAGGTGCTACACATACATAAGTGAGCACCATATATTATGGCGTCCTCCTACAACTCCACCACAATGTAACACACTCTGTGACACTCCATTGTACTCCAATCTATGACCCTTTCCAAGACTGTACTACACCTCAGAACGCTTCACTGTATGACACACCACTCCACTCTGATACTTTACTCCACTGTACACTACACCAGGTCACTCTACTCCATTTCATGCCACTCTACTCTGCAACATATCCCTCCAATGTATTACAATTACCTCTTTGTGACTCTACTCAACCCCATTTCACTCGATTCCACTATACAATACTTTACTCCATGCTACGCCACTGTTCCACATTCCACTATACACTGCTGTACTCTAAGGCACTCTCCTACACTCTATGCAACTCAATCAATCAATAAAGCAATCAATCAATCATATCATACTTGTAAATCGTTGCTTGTCACCCGAGAGTGTATTCAGGCACCAGGTGAAGGCCTCAGTGGAAAAGTAAGGGTCTTTGGGTGCCCCTGAGTGGTTGGAGTTCATGTGGGTGGCTGTGTTTGGTGTGCTTGGCTGTTTCAAAGTGGAGAGCGGTTGGTCAGCAGCAGTGGTCGATCGGGGGCTGAGGGGGTCAGAGGGTTTAAAATGGCAGTTTTTATAGATGCTTACTGTCTTGTTGTAGAAGTGGCTGCCAAGGGCTGTGCAGAGTTTCTGTGAAGATGAGATGGAGTTTTCTTTGGCTGATGGGCAGGTGAACTCTCTGATCATGGTGAAGAGTTACTTAGCATGGTTGGCGCTAGTGTCAATCCAAGGTCAGCGCCTTCCTTATTGCAGTTTTGATCGGTTGATGTTAGTTGTTGAGGGCTGATTTTAAGTTGGCTCTATAGGTATACAATATTAAGTCAGCCATACCATCCTCTAGCAAACTGTATTGGAGCATTCTCGACTAGCACTGGAGACTCGTAATTTGAGCAGGTGGGTGTCAGGAAGGCCACACAGATTCATACTCAAAGATCTACATACACACTCACTCCCACTCATAATCAATCAATCAAGCAATCATAATACTTGTAAAGCGTGCTACTTACCCGTGAGGGTCTCAAGGCGCTGGGGGGGGGGGCTGCTACTATTCGAAGAGCCAGGTCTTGAGGAGTCTTCTGAATGCTAGTAGGTCTTGGGTTTGACATATGTGGGTAGGGAGGGTGTTCCAGGTCTTTGCGGCGAGATAGGAGAAGGATCTGCCGCTGGAGGTAGTACGTTGGAAGCGGGGGACAGCGGCGAGAAAGAGGCTGGCGGAGCGGAGCTGGCGGGTGGGGGTGTGGAAGCTGAGTCTGCTGTTCAGGTAGGCTGGTACGGCATTGTAGAGTGCTATGTGTACGTGAGTGAGGAGCTTGAAGGTGATTCTCTTGTTGATGGGGAGCCAGTGTAGGTTTCTCAGGTGGGCGGTGATGTGGTTGTGGCGGGGGACAATGACGATCAGTCGGGCGGAGAAGTTTTGGATGCGTTGTTGTCGGTGTAGATGTTTGGCTGGGATTCCTGCTTAGAGTGCGTTGCCATAGTCCAGTCTGCTGCTGAAGAGGGCATGTGTAACCGTTCTTCTTGTTTTGGTCAGGATCCACTTGCAGATCCTGCGAAGCATGCGGAGGGTGTTGTAGCAGGAGGAGGAGACGGCGCTGACCTGTTTCGACATGGAGAGGGAGGAGTCGAGGATGAAGCCTAGGATGCGTGCATGGTTGGTGGGTGTTGGTGCTGTTCCCATTGTGGTTGGCCACCAGGAGTCGTCCCACGCTGAGGGGGTGGGTCAGAGGATGAGGACCTCCATCTTGTCCGAGTTCAGCTTCAGCCGGCTGCTCCTCATCCAGTCGGTGACAGCCTTCATTCCGCCGTGGAGGTTGGTTTTGGCGGTGAGTGGGTCTTTGGTGAAGGAGAGGATGAGTTGGATGTCGTCAGCGTAGGAGATGATGTTGAGGCAATGATGGCGGGCCACTTGTGGGTGGGGGGCCATTTAGATGTTGAACAGCGTCGAGCTGAGGGATGAGCCCTGGGGGATGCCGCAGAAGATGCTGGTGGCTTCTGATCGGAAGGGTGGGAGGCGAACACTCTGAGTTCTGCCTGAGAAGAACAATGTGGTCCAGTCCAGGGCCTTCTCTTGGATTCCGGCTTCTAGGAGGCGTGTTTTTAGAGTGTGATGGCATACTGTGTCGAAGGCGGCTGATAGGTCCAGGAGGATGAGGGCCGATGTTTCGCCGTTGTCTAGTTGGCACCTGATGTCGTCTGTGGCGGCAATGAGGGCTGTCTCGGTGCTGTGGTTGCGTCTAAAACCGGATTGGGATTGGTCTAAGATGTTGTTGTCTTCCAGGTGGCGGGCCAATTGCATGTTGATGATTTTCTCGACAACCTTTGCCGGGAACGGGAGCAGGGAGATGGGCCGGAAGTTCTTGAGGTCCTTGGGGTTCGTTTTGGCCTTCTTGAGGAAGGCGTTGATTTCGGCTTGCTTCCAGCTTTCCGGGAATGTCGCTGTTTCGAAAGAGATGTTGATGACCTTCTGTAGTTGGGGGTTCATGACCTTGCGTGTCTCATCGTCGTTGACGTTGGCCCAGGAGGTCAGGAGGTTGGTGCTGGTGGTGTTCGCAGGGGAGATGGAGACTGGTGTGGTAGGGGTGGTCGTGGTGTTGAAACTGTCGTGGATATCAGCGATCTTGCAGTGGAAGAAGATGGCTAGTGAGTCGCACAGTTCTTGTGAGGGCGGGATGTCGTTGGTGTTGGCGCTGGGGTTGGAGAGTTCCTTTACGATGCTGAAGAGCTCTTTGCTGTCGTGTGCGTTGTTGTCCAGGCGATTTTTGAAGGAGGATCTCTTGGCTAGTCTGATGAGGTGGTGATATCTGTGTGTGGCGTCCTCATGGGCTGCGTAGTTGTCCGGTGTGCGTTCGTGGAGCCATGTCTTCTCCAGTTTCCGGCATGCGCGTTTGGAGGACTGAGATCTTCGTTGAACGAGGTGGCTCTTTTGCTGTTGTGGTTGTTGGATGGTTTATTGAGCGAGGCAAGGGTGTTGGTGCAGTCTTCAATCCACTGTTTGCGGTTGCAGGCTGCGGCGTCTGCGTTAGTAGGGTCGTGGGGGGGTTCTGGGCGAGGGTGGTTATCAGCTGGTCATTGGTGACTTTGCTCCAGCAGCGGCGAAGTAGCTTTTGGGTGCGGTGGTGTGTGGTTGGTTTCTTGAGGGTGAAATGAATGCAGCGGCGGTCGGTCCAGTGGAGTTCGGTGTTGTGGTCGAAGGTGATGTGGGAGCCTGTGGAGAAGACGGGGTCCAGAGTGTGGCCGGTGGCGTGGGTGGGTGTGGTGACGAGGTGTCTGAGGCCGAGGTTGGTTAGGTTGTCGATGAGGGTTGAGGAGATTGCGTCATTATTTTTCTCGAGGTAGAAGTTCAGGTCCCCGAGGAGGATGTAGTCCGTTGAGTCGAGTGCGTGGGTGCTGGCGAGGTCGGCAATGGGGTCGCTGAACTGAGTCCGTGGTCCAGGGGGTCTGTAGATGGTGTTGGGATCAGTTTGGATCCAGAAGTGCAGGTGTTCGGGAGTGTTGGGGGTGTCGTCTGCGTGGGTGGAGACCTTGATGGTGGATTTGTGGACGATGGCTATTCCTCCTCCGATGCAGTTGGCGCAGTTCCTGCAGGTGATCTTGGTGCTGTCCCAGATGGCTATGGAGATGTCAGGTGCCAAGGAGACGTTCCATCAGGTCTCGGTCAGGAAGGCCATGTCTAGGGCAGTGGTGTCGATCAGATCCCAGAGTCCGACAGCGTGTTTGCATGCGGAGCGGGTGTTGAAGAGTATGCAGCAGACGTGGTTGGGTCCAGTCCTAGGAGTTTTGGTGGTTCTGTCGGAGGTAAAACTGCAGGATGGGCAGGAGAAGGGTCCGTGGGTCCTTTTCGGGGCTGCCCGGAAGCAGTTGGGGTTTCGGCCGGCGTTGAGTGCATGGAGGGTGCTGGCGTGGTAGTAGATTCTGGTGTTGTGGCGTTCGCGGAGTCCAGGGGTTCTGGCGCTGGGCCTGGTCCAGGCGCAGATGAGCGAAGACGGGCTTGCCTTTGGCGCGCCCGCTGCGCGCGTCCGCGCAGCGGCCGCCATTTAAAGCTGGGAGGGAGGCGGGAGCAGGGTGGCGAGGGGGTGGGTCGCAGGGGGCAGCGGCAGGAAAAATGGGGTTGCAGGAACAAGAAGGGGGGTGGGGGGAAACAGAAGGGCTGGTGCTTTGACCACGGTGCAGAAAACGACAAGTACAGGGAGGAAAAGACACCAATGATAATACAGTAAAAACGGCGCAGGGGCGGGCAGAGGCAGTCAGGGCACAGAAGGCTGGAACTCGCGCTCCGAGCAGTGGCGAGCAGGCAGACAGGTGAAGCTGTTCGGCAGTAGGGGGGGTGACCTGGCCTGCAAGCAGACACAAGCATGGACAATTGCACCCACCATTTACAAGCACATATACACGCACACACCCATTCACAGCATTCACACTCTATTACACTTACAGCCTTACACACACACACGCACCAAACATAAAAAAGAAAAACTTACCAGGCTGCAGCTGTGATTTCTGAATACAGGAGGTTATACGAAATAAAACTTGGGATGGAGGGAGACAAACCACGAAAAGTGAAAGCACTCTTTTGGGAGCGTCTTTCTAGGGGTTATGACATACTTCTAGCTGAAAAAGACTGGACACCACAATTTGTCAGGGAGTGCCCACATGGTGAAGACATCATTATGGCAGCCGTCTCTAACCATGTTCCAGTAAATTTAAAATATACTTATGCTAGGAAATGGGCAGTTGCCCAAGCTTCTACATTATACACAAATCATGTAGGATGGGATGAGGATTCGCCTCACCATAAGATCCAGTTGAAAAATCAACCAACTGCACAAAGGTAGTATCCAGTTAAGCAAGAAGCTAAAAAACGGGTCAGGGAGATATTAGATCAACTTGAATACCAAGGGGTGATTGAAACATGCAAAATTATGGGATGTCCCACTCTACAGCCCCCAAAGATAAGCTAAAGGACTACTGTAAAGATGTTATAATGGATCAGATATAGAAACACAAACGGTCCTATCATAGACTGCTCACATGCGAAAAAAGGCAAGAGGTAAGAGATTCTGGTACATCAAAGTTATAAGTGCCCACAGGTTAATTAATCTTTTTTACACAAATCTAGCATAAAGGTCAATTAATGAGGCTGTTCTCATACAGTGTTTGTAAAAGGTGTATACAATTTTATTATTATAGTCACATACAATTTAATCAGGTAATACTTTAAAAACATGGATGAGTACACATCTCAATATCATACACAGTTTATAAAATGCAAAACATAATCCATAAAACAAGAATCAGAAAAATGTTGACGCGGCGTTTTGGCTTTTTTTTTTATAAAACACCTTCTTCAGGACAGATTCTAGGTTTAAAAGAACACAGAATTACCAAACATTGATAATCGTAGTGTTGTCTTTGTATACACATGATCACAAATTTCTCTGCAACCTATACATCTATTTAGCTCACAAGCCCACATACTTTTTTATGCCTATGCACAATTGATATAATTAACCCTGTTATTTAGAAAACCTTTTAGTCTGTTACCTCTCCCTTAATCCAAGTCTTTACGGTCTATGTCTTTATAGACTGACCCTATTGTGGTAGTCATGGAGAACGCAAGGTGTCACATACTTCGAAGTTAAAAATTAAAATCAGTTGTTCTGAACCCAATGGTATATTGAAGTTCGTTTTGCCTCAGGGTCCCTTCAATCTTGTGGGTCTGTTGGCTATCAAATGCTTCGTTTGCTGGTAATGGCAACTAGCTATGCTACAAGAAGAAAAAACAATATATTGGATGCATTGTTTATTTGTGCTCTTTCTATCCTGCAAAAAGGGATTATTTGGTGTTACCTTTAATGATAGTAGGTATGGCGATACACACTGTCCAGAGGAGCCACCAATATGAGAGGACATTTTTCTTAATGTTATTTCTGTAGGGAAATGGTGACGGGTGGAATTATTAGGTCATCTTACTATTGCGTTTTAGTACACACCTAGTGATGGGGTGCAAAACTCACCGTTTGTCAATTATGCGGATCGCTGCAATGGCAAACCTTCTTTTGCTGCGTCTACTGGCACATAAGGACTCGGGGGTTGACCTTGCGTCTTTCTGGAATTTCACACTCTATTCTGTAAGAAAAGTTTTAAGTATAATGTTACCACCCTGTATATTAAGGATGGCTAGGGATTTTTATGATTGGTTGTTCTTTGTTGGTTTCATTAGTAAACTTAATGCACTGTACTAATCCTTTCTTTTTTAAATCAAATTGGAGTCTAGTGTGTGCTATACTTGGCTATTAATTTTCAAATGCATTTTGGCTCTTTTTTTGGCTGATTTTTCATTGTCAGCTTTTAGTACCTTACAGTAAAGATCATATTAATCCTCCTATTCAAAAAAGAAAGATGAGTTCCTCAAATTAAACACGCATTATAGGAGGATTAATAATCCCGTATTTGTAGATATTTAAAAAAATACCATCTGGGCAGTGAGTATTCGTCCTTGATCTCTTCAAAAGATTTACACATCCCATTCTTGTTAACAATATGTCCTAACGTCGTGATTCCTTTCTGCTGCCACTTATTAGACATTGCATCAGAAAAAATGCCTGGTAAAATCCTAGGTGTGTTAAGTGGAGTATAATATGACACTCTTGGTAAATCCATATTTTTCATAAACCATTTCCAGACCTTAAAAGCCCGCATGGTTACCTTGAACCTTGTTTGCTTGAAATAACTCCCGTCAACTTCTTTAACAAGAATATGCCCTTGCATTTGTCCCTAACTGTATATCAAAAATATTTGACATGTTAGTATCATCAACTTCATTTACTCCTATTATTAGAACTTTCATTTTCAGTAAAATACAAGTGACATAATAAAGAAAAAAATGAGGTACCCCCATTCCTCCCCTTAAAACTGGCAGCGTCATATATTTCATTGCCCTTCTAGGTCTCCCCGGGCTCCATATAAATTTTCCGCATTTAGATTGCAGGTCCTGTATTTTATCTTTAGTTATTTCTAAAGGTATCGATCTAAACAAATACAAAACCTTTGGCAATATATTAATTTTTATCACATTTGATCTTCCAATAATGGTTAGGTACAACCTTTCCCATCTATCCAAATCTGCCGTAATTTTTGCCATTAATGTATTCCAGTTAACTTGTACTAAATCTGTCATATTTGCCCTGATTAAAATTCCCAAATACATCACTTCTTTAACCACCCTGCTATCTAGCCAGGTAATTGTATCAGAGCAGAGAATTTGAGTTTTAGTCTCATTCAATTTATAGCCTGCTATAAGACCGAATACCTGTGCTAATCGTTCAATTTCTTTAATTGCTGTTGCAGGATTAGTTGTTGCCACTGCTATATCGTTAGCGTAGGCAAACACTGAAAAATAAAAATTATGAACTTTATCGGGAGGCATCAGAATATTCTGACTCAATAACTCAATAAAAGGGTTTATATAGAGAACAAATAAAAGGGGAGAGCGGGGGCAACCTTGTCGCGTACCACGTATTATAATAACATTGTCAGAGAGTTGGCCCATAACTGATATCTTTGCTACGGGTTTCAAGTACAGAGATTGTATTGCTCTAATAAATCTCACCCCGAATCCCATTTTCCTCATTAGTTTCCAGAGGTACTCCCACTGCACGCGATCAAACGCTTTTTCCTCGTCCAACAGAATCAGCGCTAGGTCATTCTTATATACTGAGGCAGTGTCAAAGAGAGAGATGACTGTATTTACATGTTCTACCGTCCCCCTTCTGGGAATAAAACCATGCTGATGCTGTGATACTAAAGGGGTGATACAATCTGACAACCGATTAGCTAAGATTTTAGAATAGATTTTATTATCGGAATTTAACAGCGAAATCGGTCTATATGACCCAACGCAATCTGCTGGTTTGCCTTTTTTACAGAAGACTGCGATAGTGGCTTCTGCCCACGTTCTTGGGGGATTTCCCACGTGAGCTTCTCTCACTCTTTTTAGAAGTTCTTTTTTAATATCCTGGTAAAATTGTATATATATTTCGCTGGGTAGTCTATCGGGGCCAGCAGCTTTACCCTTTGCTAGACTTTTAACAGCCCTATCCAGCTCCTCCTCTGTAATTATATCCTCTACCCCCAGAGAGAGAGTTGAGTCCACGATTTTTATGCCTTCTGCTAATGTTGTATTCCAGTTTAATCCGGGAGCAGATGGTCCTTCATATAGCTCAGAGTAAAATTTTGGGAAAATCTTAAGGATCTCTTGTGGTGTCGACTGCATCACCCCTGTAGAATCTCTCATTTGAGCAATATTTCTGGCCGACTCTTTAATACGTAATTGAATCGCCAATCTTCTCCCAATTGCTTCTCCATATTCGTGTCTATCCATTTTTGAAGAGAGATATTTCCTAGCATCTTCCTCAGACCAGATACCTGATATTTTCGCTTTATCCCTGGCAACTTTATCCTCCAGTATAGTTAGACCTGGCCCCTTATTGATTATCTCCTGCATTAACTGTGTTTCAGAGTGAATCAACTGATCATATAATCTATCTAACTCTTGTTTAGCTTTTTTCTGAATCCTGCACGAAAAGCTTATACATTCTCCCCGAAATCCAGCTTTAAAAGAGTCCCATATTATACCTTGTGAACTGGATTCCTCGTTCTCTTCAAAATATAGTTTCATCCATTTTCTTATATGTTCTTGATTAATTTCCTGTCAAATGTGAAACTAGTTTGTCTAGGTTTATTTAGCTCCGTATCGATCTCTAATAGTAACGGGGAGTGATCAGATGAAATTCTAAGATATACAGAAATAGTTGCACCTGAAGTAATTGAAACAGGAGTAAAAAGGTAGACAAGTCTAACCAATTTTTTATGTGGGTAAGAATACAACGTATACCCAGTATCTTGTGGTCTTAATTGCCCCCACACATCCACCAACCCATGGTCCTGTGCTAAGCTTGCCAACGCCTTGTATACTTTTGGTTTACGGCCTTTGTACATAGCCAGCCCTTCCTTTATAGCAGTATTGTTCAAATTTATGTTCATATCTCCACAGATAATTATAGGTTGGGCCCAAGTAGTTAACTCAATATTCATTTCCACTAAAGCCTCTGGGTCATCTAAGTTTGAACCAAAAATATTACAAAGCATTAGCTTCTTACCTTCTACACTTATTTCTGCTATTGCCCATCTTCCTTTTTTATCCGCCAAAGTATTCTTTGAATACTTCCAGAGACAATATATGACCTTTGTCCACAAAACAAACAGTTTTATGTATTCTGACATGAAATGGTTTCAGCCTTTTTTCTTCTGTATTTACAAGCCATTTCATAAATATATATTTTCATTATTCATTCAGTTGTCATTCAAATGTGAACATATATGCTTCGAATGAAACATTGTTTTAATGTGTACAGCACCAATGCTTTAGTTTGGATATATCATTACAATGTAGTTGAAACATACGTTTAGCTCTTCTTTTACTATAGATATGATTTAGATATGTTTACCATGTTTAGAACTTAGTAACGTCGTACATAAGAAAGTGGAGGGAGTGTTGTGAATTCCGAATGAATTTCCCGATTCATGCCCTTATATAGGTACAATTCACATTGCCCTTATATAGGCATAGAAATACAGTCCTTATTTAGGCATAGCCCATGCTACCCAAATACAGGCATGGTACTTCCATCCGTTCATCTACATCACAGCGAGTTCTAGGAAAAAAACTGGCTCTTAAGCCGTTAGTGACTTCCCCTTGCTTGGATATTAATTTCTCCAAGAACTCATTTATTATGCATGAACATCTATTCCTTAGGGGTTCATTCATGACATTCATAAGCCCAACTTTTACTTCAATGCTGGCATTCCCAAACACCTTCAAGGTATACATATACCTTCACTTGCAATTGCAAAGCACGGTGTGGTTCGGTGCAGTTCGACTACCTACTTGCAGGATGCAGCTCGCCACAGCAAGTCCCGAAGAAAGTCAACTCTCCAGCTAACGCACTGACTAGAAGCTGTCATCCTCCTGCCGAGAATCTAGCTCCAGAGTTTCTGACTCCCCTTGTGGGGTGTTGGGAGATCAAGTCCAGGGAAAGAGATACCAACCTTTCTCAGTCTAAGGTATGGAGCCGATTAGAACCTAGAGAAACCTTTGGCAATTCTTGGCAAAACTAAACTAAAGCTAAAGACAGCACGTACTTCTTCCCTCGTACTAGACCTAGGTTAGGTACACAGGGCTAGGCCAATTTTAGAAGCACCAGTGAGTATTTTAGCCTGTCTTATATTTGTATGTATTTTTATATATGTCATAGCAACAGACAATACTAATACAGTATTATTTTAAATTATTGTTTACGCTGTACGTATTATACTTCACATTCTGTCTAATGATTGAAGCTATTCATATGTCTTGCATGAGAAATAAGACGGTTCAATAAATCCTTTCATTGAAAATGCCTGTCCCACTATTTCTCTGCAACTCTGTAGAAACGAAGCATGCACGAATGACTGAGTGAAATAGTTATCTATTGTTTCCACGACTCTGAAGATATCGTTTCAATTCTAGAAATAATAAAGTTGTCATGTTTATGCAGTTGTCAGAAACTAATCCCTTCTTGTTTATTCGAGAAAGTTTCTAGTGACCTCTGAGTTAGCTGACACGCACACAATTAAGTTTAATATACTCGATAGAGACATACTGACCTCAGTCCTATGTCAAATCTATAGCATATATTATTACAATGCACAGAGCCTATTGGGAATATTAGAACTACACCACATCAGATGAATAAACAACTTTTGGTAAATTAACAACAATCCTTTGACATCACATTATGGTTCTATGTTCGAACCAGTACTGATTGGGTCATTTCTGTTTGCACTATAGTTGGGTGGTGGCCATAGTAAGGCGGTATTCCTCTGCAGTATATTCTTTAAAGCATTTGTATGAGTGCTCAGTAATAATATAAGTCAGTATTTATATAGGTATTTATAGTGCAGAATAATATGTTTTTTGCATCCATAGTTTTAACTGCTTAGAAATATCTTGGCCACATCCTACAAATTCTTAACTTATTCACTGACCCCTTGACAGGATAAAGCTATTCCTCTCCAGCTCTTCCTGAGAGGTGACCAGCGTGTCCTCTCTTGTCACAACACTTCCCCTCAAACCACTGCGCTCTCTACACTATGATCATCTTTACACCTGGAAGTGGAAAGCAAAGAGCAAGAGAGCTATAATCAGGGAGAGGCATAACCAATGCTTGCCATCGCTCCTGCATCCTTAAAACACACACCTATATTCACTTACAGCTACGGTTCCCGCAAGCTCGACCCAGCAGAATAAGAAAAAGGACCAAACCTCAGCGCAAGCAAGGAAATGAAACTGAAACAAAGCAAGAGTGGAGTGCAACGTTTTGTGCACTATAACATGAGATGATTGGTTCCTTGAAAACAATCGTCAACAGCACCTCTTCATTGGCGCAGTTGCCACCATTGTCCTCTTCATGAAAATCAGCGTCCAATACTGCTTAAATGCTGGTTGGTACAGCTCCTCCGGCTGCCTCTTTTGAAAGAGTGTCAACTAACAAACCATTGCCACCCAAAATCATCCTGCATGTGTAACTTCGCCTGGCCCTAATGGTGAAACGAGCAATAAGTCTTAGTATTTCTAGAGGGTACGTTTGCATTCACTTGAAAAGCTTTCTACTGTGACTAGTGATAGGAAGTAACCTTGTTCTATTTTGATTTAGATACCCGTACATAGGTTTCCTGAATCATGGCCTTATATAGGCACAACTCTCATTAGCCCTTACTTAGGCATAGAATTCCATTGTAGGAGAGTAGGGTCTGCTTCCTATGGTCACCCCCACTTTTTTCTGGGATTCTCTGGTTTTTCGACTTAAGTATGGCTGTGGGCCTTCCAATCAGACCCACAGCCCAGCTGTTCTCTCTATAAATTGATACCATGTACTTTAGGTGCATGCCAGATTGGTTACTGGGTCACCCTTTTGAGCCCCTGTATAGTGCACCATAGGTACCTAGGCCTACCAGGGGCTGCTGCATGTATTGTGCCACCCCTGGTTTGCCTTCCAAACTGACACCACAGGACTGTTCACACAACCTGGGTCAGGTGGTGTAATCACCCCTTACTTAGCTATAGTATACCTATATCTACCTTTACAAACAGACACATATATACCTATAAGCCACTCCTATGGTAGGCCTCGACAATCCTGTAGGCAGAGTGCTTGGTTTTATGTGAGAGGGTACCCTAGCATGAGCTGAGGCCCTCTGCAGCTTTCGGAACCATCTCCTTATAGCTGTTCTATGATATAGCCATACCATATACTCTTAAGTGCATTATAATCCTAGCGGTTAATGCTAACTTTGGTTTGGCTTTATCAAAACATGTTGTGTAAGGTGTCAAACACTTTGGAATACTACCCCCCCCCCCACCACCAATTCTGGCGGCAGGGGTAGCATTCCACCCTTCTAGAGGGAAAAGACATGTAGTTACTGGTTAACCCGGTTAAAGTTAAACAGAGCCTCAACATCACAAAATGGATGCAGCTGACACTAGTCTGACCTCCTGTTGCTGGATGAAACTCCGGCAGGGGAGGCCCGGACAATAGGTTTCCTGTCCAGGGAGGAGCTGGCACCTCCCCATACAGGGGTTTTATGTATTGCGGAAGGGAGGGCTGCATTCAGTGAATGCTTCTAGACACTGCCTGGGGCACACAAGGTGCTCCATGCATAGCCCAGTTCCAACCGGTTGCTGGGGCACACAGCCCCAGCTCTGGCATGAAACTGGACAAAGGGAAAGGGGTGTAACCACCCCCTTCTCAGGTCCACCCATAGGAGGGACCTAGTCAGGTAATTCAGCCCCCCTTCTTAGTATAAGTATAGGAGCTGTGTCCCCATGACTTTAGATTATCCTGGACGAATCTTTGAAAAACCTATCTTGAACCTTCGACATTCCATTCTGACTGGAAGATGGAAGACATCTCCCTTGTGGTCAAGGAGTGACCACCCTGTGCAAACAGGCACCAACAGCAACTTTTCCAGTCTGCAGTTTCAAGGCTCCCTTCAGAACCCAAAGACTCTGTGACACAAGAACTGGACTTCCAGACTTCTCTGACCCGACCCACATCCACAGCAAAGCTGAGACACATGGCAGACACGAGAGATGTGGGACCAGACATCTTGTACATCCTGCATTTTGCTACCTGCACTCCTTTCATGAAACCTCAGTAAGTTGTGCATTGGGGTACAAGAAGCCACAGCCCTGAGCACCATTAGCTCTGAAGCTAAGGCCCCCACCCTCTGCGAGTGTCCCGTGGGCCCCGCCTTTGCATTTGAGCTCATTACTTCTTCCCGGTTCATTGCCCATTGGCTTGTGAGCCCCCTCAAGACCTTCCTTTGAATTTAACTTGCTTTCCCTAGTTGCTCCAGGCTTTCTCCAACTTTTCTGAAAAGGAGAAGTGCCACAGACCTTGCTGGTCTGCAACAGAGCCAATCTCAACATCCTGCATGGGTTGCGGTTGCCAAGGCTTGTTGGGTCCAATCCGGATACCGACACTGCAGTCCTCTAGAACTATTGTGGGACAGCTTGAATCCAGTGCCTGGTCATTGTCGATGCTTCCTGGACCTCGTGGCTGAAGAGACAAACTCATCTTCTTCACCTTCAAGCACCTGACATCGCCTGGTTCCTTCCTGGTACCTTCCTAGTCACTGGCTAGTGACCCAGACTCTGTCCCCTCTGCTTTCAGGTTCTTCACATCTCCGATCCACCCTTGAATCCACCTGGACACTTTTCTTCTAGTCGCCTGCAGCACTTCTTTGCAGCTCCTCATTGAAAACGACGACGAAACCCGACACGAAAAGACACCTATGCACCCGGCTTCCCTGGCTGAGGTAACATGAGTACTCCAGTGCTCCCGTGGTTCTTGATTCTCGAAGTGTCCTAGTTTAAAAGGGTTCCATCCTAGTCCATCCGGAAGTGTCCTTAAATTATAACTTTGTAACTTTTACGATCTCCATAGAAAGTCAAAGGTAACCCGCGCCTGTGTTTAGACACTGCACGCGGCTCCCGTGGGCCTCCTACTTCCTAACCTTTGGTTGATTAGTGTAGCCCCAGTGATTCTACAGGCCCCAGGCCTGCTTCCTAACTCTCATGTGGTACTTATACCACTTTCTTAGTATATGGTTTGTGAGGCCCCTAGGGCATAACGTATACTGTGCAACTTATCGTATATTAACTGTGTGACTTGTATTGTATTTTTACTTCTGACCACATAAAGAGTGCAGAGGGGTTGTGTTTAGATTAAATACATATATATTTGATATATACCTTGTGAGGTGTCCTTTCATTTGGTACTCAAGGGATTATATATGGTAAAACACCTTGCTTAACTCACCTACTGAAGTCTTAGCCTGAAGACTGCTGGTTCATGCTACCACTAGGATAGCTTTCTATAAGGTTCACTTTGCAACCACCATCATAAAGGGTCGATTAGACTGGTGCAAGGTGCCCACTAGAACTAGTGGACATCATATATGCCAGGCTAACTTCTCACATTGGTGTGCAGCGGTTGGGATAACAGCTTGCAATTTGTTTTACCAAATAATCTTGAGATATCATCTGAAAGATCCTATCAAGGTACCTGTAGGTACATATAAATATAGTCTTATATACATAAGTTCTACTGAACTTAGTAGCTGTAGGTGGTAAGGGCTTAGCCCACCCTGACTAAAACTCCTAGGGCCCCATGTAGGTAATTCCGATTTACCGACTCTTAAATACCGAATCATACCGATTCGGTATTTAAGAGTCGGTAAATCGGAAGCAGGCAGATGTAGGTAATAAATTACCGAATCTGTACGATTCGGTATTTACCGAATCGGTAAATACCGAATCGCTATTTCCCATTGATTCCTATGGGCCTTGAAGCCCATAGGAATCAATGGGCAATACCGATTCGGTACCAAATCCTGCAAGGGTGAACGGGATGTCACTTTGACACCCTGTAGCACCCCAATTACAGGCTTGTGTGTCATGTGGCACACATACATGCCCTAAGGGCATGTCTGTGTGTCACATGGCACAGGTGTACATGCACAGATGTGCATGTACACCTGAATTCTGTATTTTACCACCCAATTGTATTGGGTAATAAAATACCGAATTCTGAAGGCCTATAGCACTGTAAACAGTGCTACCTACATCTGGGATTTACCGAATCGGTAAAATTACCGATTCGGTATTTTACAGAATCGGAAAATGTACCGAATCTGTAAAATAATGGCCCCTACATCTCAATCACCAAATACTGGTCGGTAACGGCCGAATTCGGCCGTTACCAACCGGTATTAAGTGACCTACATCGGGCTCCTAGTGAGGTTCTAGTAGGAAACCAAATAGTGTAGGTAGGTGCACACACCGCACCTCACTAGAAAATGTCCTTGGAAGCAGGGCCTAGTGAACCTCTTCAAGAAGACAACCAGAGTTTGCCTTCTAAGTAGGACTCATTCTCTTTTCCGGAATTGAGAAGCCTGTGTGCAGTCAGAAAGTTGAGACAAGGAGAGAGTCCAACCTGCAACCACCTGGTAGATATCTTAGTGGCTCATGATGTAGAGAATGCATCAGACCCAGGTAGCCAAGGGGGTAGAGAGGGGGGGCATCTTTCAACAGAGGAGAAAACAACTGGGGAAGATCCAGTGGTCCCTGATGATGCAGATGATGACCAGGATGAGGTTGATGAAACTGAACTGGGTAACACAGGACTATCTGGGGGTGGAGAGGGCCATGGTAGGCCCCCTCTAACCTTCCAAGTAGGCCTAACAGTGGAAACAGAAGGGGTAGATCACACTCCAGTGGTTCTGAGCATTCTGATTCCTCAGTAGGGTCCAATGCCTCTGCTCTGAGGAGGATGACTTCCCCTCAGAGGAGAGAGCATAAAGCTAGAATGAAAGAGGTCAAGCTGAGGATCAAGAGGCAAGAAATTGCCCTTGCAAAAGAGACCCTAGCTCTTGAAAGAGAGAATAAATTGAGTGTGCTAGAGCCCACTGGTTGCAGCATAATTCCTAGAGATAGGGAAAGGTCTCATGACCATAGAAACCTGAACAAGATTGCCCCTCCCTATCAGATTGGGGATGGCATCCACAAATGGATAACTGCTTTGGAGAGGGCTTGCAAAGTACAGCAGGTACCCCAAAGTCAGTGGGCAGCAATATTGTGGCTCTCCTTTGCAGACAAAGGAAGAGATAAGCTCCTCACTGTAAGAGAAGAGGATGCTGACAACTACTCTGTCCTGAAGAGTGCCCTGATGGGTGAGTTTGGCCTAACCACTGAGCAGTAGAGGTTGCTGTTCAGGGATACCCAAAAGACACAGACTCAGGACTGGACTGATTTTGTAGATTGTGCTACTAAGGCTCTGGAAGGCTGGTTGCTGGGCAGTAAAGTAAGTGGCTATACAGGATTGTATAACCTTATTATGAGAGCACAAATTCTTAACAACTGTCAAAACCAGTTATTGCAGCAGCACTTGGTTGACTCTGATCTGACCTCTCCCCAAGAATTGGGAAATTAGGCAGACAAATGGGTCAGAACCAGGGTGAAACAGAAGGTACAGAATGAAGATGTTGATCAGAAGAAGCAAGACCAAAAGGGTGGGGAGAAAGCAAAAGACCAGAAGTATTCTCAAGGTCCCCAAAAAGCTTCTAATGGTGGGGGTTCCCAACAATCTAAAAAGAATGAAGGCCCAAAGAAACCATGGTGCAAGTTTTGTAACGTTACTACTCACTGTACCAGTGAGTGCACCAAGAAGGAGGCAGCTCCAGCCACGATTGCCCCTAAGGCAACTGTTCCCCCTAGTTCAGCTCCAAGTGGTGGTTCCCAACAGAAGGGTGTAGTAGGGTTAACCCTGGGAACTGATATGGATTCTGGCCTAGTCAGAATGCCAACTCAAGCTGTTTTGATCTGTGATGGGGACATCATTCTGTCCTCTAGTGTAAGTCCCAATAACTTAGGCAAGTAAAGACAAACTCCTTTAATTAATGACAAAGTGGCTCAGGCCTACAGGGACACATGTGCCAGTGTCACAATGGTGACGCCTGGCTTTGTGGACTAGGTGAAAATTACCTAGTGACCAATGCTAGCAATGTTACTACCACTCACAGTATGGCAATTGTTAATTTCTCTTGGGGAAGGGTAACTGGCCTCAAAAAGATTGTGGTTAGATCAGACCTCCCTGTAGAATGTTTGCTTGGAAATGACCTGGAGACTTCAGCTTGGGCTGAAGTGGAGTATGCAGAAATGTTAGGGATATCAGCACATGTCCTTGCTGTGACTAGGTCACAGGTCAGAAATTGCAACACTGAACAGGCACTGGATTCTGGAACAATGGATCAGTTGCCTACCAGGAGGAGAAGCAGTAGGTTAAGGCAGTGCCTTCCCCCTTGCCTCAGGAAGAGGATCAGACTTCTCAGGAAGCTGATTGTGATACCGAGGAGGAAACTGTCCTAGAAGAGCTTGAGCTTGATCAGGTTGAGTGTTGGGGGACCCTCCAGGGCCGATCTGAGGCAGGCGCAGCTGGATTGCCCTTCTCTTGAACCCCTCAGACAGCAAGCTGCTGCTGAGGCTGCAGGGAATGCTAGTGGGACCCATAAAGTTTATTGGGATGATGGGTTCCTGTATTCAGAAGCTATAGACCCAAAGCCTGGAGCTTCCAGAAGGTTGGTCATACCTTTGGCATTCAGGGGCTTCCTTCTAAGTATGGGTGAATTTTGCGGATCTGCGGTCCGCAAATTTGCACGAAATCGCAAAAACAATCAGCGAATTTGTGGATTTTCCCACGAACTTGCGGATTTTTTTGCAATTTGCATCTACTCAACTGGAGTACTTTCTACTGGCTAATCAGTAAGTGCTACCTTGTTGGATAAATGTAAAGTGCTTTTCCTACACTGCAGCTGCATAAAGGCCAGAAGATTTGTCTCCACTTACCATGCCAAAAGGCGCCGAGGTCCCTTGAGTGAGCTGTCCATCATAGTTGGTAAAGGGCGGGAAGATGTTTGATACCGCTAGTGTGTGGTGTGGGGTTTCTATGTGTGTCAATGGCTCTTGTGTATAAAGGGTCAGAAAGCGAGCAGGGCAGCAGGTGAGGAAAAAGCAGCATCCTGGTCACAGGAACTACACGGGTTTTGCGCTCGAGAAACTCAGGGAAGCAAAGACCTCCCACGGGTATTACAGCTAATTTTCAACTGCAGATATGGGGTTAAAGCACACTTGCCCAGCCTCGACCGTGCTCACTAATGTTTTGGGCTGATTAAAAACGTTACTGAATTGGAGCTTCAACTCGGGCACCTGCTTTATTTATGTCTGTAAGTGCTTCCTGTTGAGGTTTATTTTTTGGCCCACAGGAAGCACTTACAGAGTTAAGGCAGGTGCCCGAGTTGAAGGTAACTTTTGTAACCATTTTAGAATGGCGCCGGCAAGCTGCCAGAGTTGAAGTTGCAACTAAGCAACTTTAACTCTGGCAGCTTGCCGTCGCCATTCAAAAATGGTTACAAAGTTAGCTTCAACTCGGGAAGCTGCTATATCTGTAAGTGATACAGAAAAGGGGGTGGTGATGAACAGAGTGTCTGAATTAAGCAGACCACTCTTACCCAGTCCAAAGATCAGGGCTTGATCCATCACCGTTATTTATCTCACTGCCCCATCCCAGCTCAGAACCTGGCTATATGCAAATTAGTCTGTCCCTGGCCCAGTGCATCATGGGAACAGGGCAGACCAAACTACCAAGCCAATTCTTCACCAGAAAGGAGACAAGCTACCGGGGACCGGTTTCTGGCATTTCAGCCTCTTCGGCCCGGCTTGCTTGAATCCTGATGGAGCAGTGAGAAAGGGACTCATGTCTGAGTATACCCTGCCACACCTATAGTGGCCAAAAACGATACAGAAAAGGGGGTGGTGATGAACAGAGTGTCTGAATTAAGCAGTCCACTCTTACCCAGTCCAAAGATCAGGGCTTTATCCATCACCGTTATTTATCTCACTGCCCCATCCCAGCTCAGAACCTGGCTATATGCAAATTAGTCTGTCCCTGGCCCAGTGCATCATGGGAACAGGGCAGACCAAACTACCAAGCCAATTCTTCACCAGAAAGGAGACAAGCTACCGGGGACCGGTTTCTGGCATTTCAGCCTCTTCGGCCCGGCTTGCTTGAATCCTGATGGAGCAGTGAGAAAGGGACTCATGTCTGAGTATACCCTGCCACACCTATAGTGGCCAAAAACGATACAGAAAAGGGGGTGGTGATGAACAGAGTGTCTGAATTAAGCAGACCACTCTTACCCAGTCCAAAGATCAGGGCTTGATCCATCACCGTTATTTATCTCACTGCCCCATCCCAGCTCAGAACCTGGCTATATGCAAATTAGTCTGTCCCTGGCCCAGTGCATCATGGGAACAGGGCAGACCAAACTACCAAGCCAATTCTTCACCAGAAAGGAGACAATCTACCGGGGACCGGTTTCTGGCATTTCAGCCTCTTCGGCCCGGCTTGCTTGAATCCTGATGGAGCAGTGAGAAAGGGACTCATGTCTGAGTATACCCTGCCACACCTATAGTGGCCAAAAACGATACAGAAAAGGGGGTGGTGATGAACAGAGTGTCTGAATTAAGCAGACCACTCTTACCCAGTCCAAAGATCAGGGCTTGATCCATCACCGTTATTTATCTCACTGCCCCATCCCAGCTCAGAACCTGGCTATATGCAAATTAGTCTGTCCCTGGCCCAGTGCATCATGGGAACAGGGCAGACCAAACTACCAAGCCAATTCTTCACCAGAAAGGAGACAAGCTACCGGGGACCGGTTTCTGGCATTTCAGCCTCTTCGGCCCGGCTTGCTTGAATCCTGATGGAGCAGTGAGAAAGGGACTCATGTCTGAGTATACCCTGCGACACCTATAGTGGCCAAAAACGATACAGAAAAGGGGGTGGTGATGAACAGATTGTCTGAATTAAGCAAACCACTCTTACCCAGTCCAAAGATCAGGGCTTGATCCATCACCGTTATTTATCTCACTGCCCCATCCCAGCTCAGAACCTGGCTATATGCAAATTAGTCTGTCCCTGGCCCAGTGCATCATGGGAACAGGGCAGACCAAACTACCAAGCCAATTCTTCACCAGAAAGGAGACAAGCTACCGGGGACCGGTTTCTGGCATTTCAGCCTCTTCGGCCCGGCTTGCTTGAATCCTGATGGAGCAGTGAGAAAGGGACTCATGTCTGAGTATTCCCTGCCACACCTAAAGTGGCCAAAAACGATACAGATGTTGGATCTAGCCCTGATCTCTTGACTGGGTGAGAGTACTCTGCTTAATTCAGAGACTCTGTCCATCACCACCCCTTGTTGTAAATTATTTTGTCCACCCTAAGCGTGGAAGGGTATACTCAGATGTGAGTCCCTTGCTCATTGCACCATCAGGATTCAAGCAAGCCGGGCCGAAGACGCCTGAAATGGCAGAAACCGGTCCCCGGAAGCTTGTTTCCTTCCCAGTGTAAGAATTGGCTTTTGTAGTCTGGTCTGCCCTGTTCCCATGATGCACTGGGCCAGGGACAGACTAATTTGCATACAGCCAGGTTCTGAAACTGGGATGGTGCAATGAGCTAAAAAACGGTGTTGGATCTAGCCCTGATCTCTTGACTGGGTGAGAGTACTCTGCTTAATTCAGAGACTCTGTCCATCACCACCCCTTGTTGTAAATTATTTTGTCCACCCTAAGCGTGGAAGGGTATACTCAGATGTGAGTCCCTTGCTCATTGCACCATCAGGATTCAAGCAAGCCGGGCCGAAGACGCCTGAAATGGCAGAAACCGGTCCCCGGAAGCTTGTTTCCTTCCCAGTGTAAGAATTGGCTTTTGTAGTCTGGTCTGCCCTGTTCCCATGATGCACTGGGCCAGGGACAGACTAATTTGCATACAGCCAGGTTCTGAAACTGGGATGGTGCAATGAGCTAAAAAACGGTGTTGGATCTAGCCCTGATCTCTTGACTGGGTGAGAGTACTCTGCTTAATTCAGAGACTCTGTCCATCACCACCCCTTGTTGTAAATTATATCTGTAAGTGCTTCCTGTTGAGGTTGAATTTTTGTCACAGGAGCCTCGTGCCAGAATGAATCCTGCCCTGCATAGCTATCCACGAAGATGCCACCGTTTTGTGCAATACCTCTACTCAACTGGAGTACTTTCTACTGGCTAATCAGTAAGTGCTACCTCTTTGGGTAAATGTATGGTGCTTTTCCTACACTTCAGCTGCGTAAAGGGACAGAAGATTTGCCTCCAGTGACCGTGTGTGCCTGTAAATTTGGTCCCTTGAATGAGCTGGCCATAAAAAAAAAAGAAATCCGCCCGCTAGCGAATTTTCGAATTTTGCAGCAATTTCGCGAGATTTACGGATCGCGAAATTGCCGAAAATCTGCACATTTCGCAAGCGGAACGGATTTTTGGCCCATACTTACTTCCTTCTCACACTGGCCCATGATATTCCCCTTGCAGGACATCTTGGCCGGAACAAGACTTGGGACAGACTTGTCCCTCACTTTCACTGGCCTCATATGTCAGAGGATACCAAGGAGTTTTGTCACTCCTGTGTCACCTGTCAAGCCAGTGGCAAATCAGGTATGTATTGTATGTATGTATGTATTTATTTATTTCTTAAGCGCGGCTGCCACCCAAAGGGTATCCTGGCGCTGAGACTGCGTCTGTACTACAGGCAAGACTACCATTACACTATTCTGGGAAACAAAAAGGTCTTAAGGTCCCTTTTAAAAGAAGTGAAATCTTGTCTGCACCTCAGCGTCAGCGGGAGGATGTTCCAAAGAGTGGCGGCCGTGAAACTAAAAGCACGGCCCCCCATCCTCACTCTATTGATCCTAGGGACCGTCACTCGAAACGCAGAGGAGGATCTTAAAGGTCTGGCAGCACAGTACCAGGAGAAAAGATTTTGGAGCGGTATCGGCCCCTGTCCATGCAGAGCCTTAAAGACAAGGCATACCGCCTTGAAGGAAATTCTCTGCTGGACAGGTAGCCAATGAAGATCAGCCAGTGCGCCGGAAGAAGAGGCAGAGCGGGGACGAGATAGAGCCAATTTAGCCGCCATGTTTTGGATCCTCTGCAGCTTTAAGATCAGAGTTTTGGGGGCTCCCAGAAGTAGTGCATTGCAGTAATCTAATCGACTAAGAATAGAACTGCGCACTACCTCTGTCCTTACCTCTTTGGGGAGGAGCGGTAAGATCTTACGTAGGGCGCGAAGTAGGCCCATACAAGCCGCTATAGTTCCGTTCACAGAGGCATCAAGCTGCAGGTTGGGTTCAAACAGAACTCCCAGATTGCGGGCCGACTCAGCAGCCTCTACCGTACCTGGGATAGATATAGGCCAGAAATCGTCCGGAAGCGGACGAGGGGTACGGTCTAGGGAGCAATGAAGAACCTCCGTTTTCGATCCATTAAATTGAAGCGAATTGGCACGCAGCCACTCAGCTGTAGCCGACATACAGCGGTGGAAGGTATCTCTCGATACTGCCTTAGTACCCTCAAATGAAAAAATCAATTGAGTGTCATCGGCATAATTGATGACAGATATGCCGAATGACTTTATCAGGGCAACCAGAGGTCGGAGATACAGATTGAACAGAATCGGACTAATCGCCGACCCCTGGGGAACGCCCTGATCCACTTGGTGAATGGCAGATTGAAAAGGTGGTAGTGCCACTGCCTGCTGTCTATTGCTGAGATAGGATGTTATGCAACTCAAAGCCAGGCCAGTTACTCCTGTAGCCTGTAGACGGCTCAACAGTACTGCATGGTCCACCGTGTCGAACGCGGCCGACATGTCAAGCAACACTAAAAATGCTGACTTGCCCATGTCAACACGCGTTCGTAGATCGTCCAACACGGCGACCAATGCAGCTTCCGTGCCGTGAGCCGGCCTAAAGCCGAACTGCGATGTATCCAGGCAGGAGTTGTTTTCCAGGAAACCTGGATAGTGTTCTTGTGACCCACTTCTCTACAACCTTTATTATAAAAGGTAAAAGCGAAATGGGCCTGTAATTCGCCGGGCTTGAAGGGTCCAAAGAAGCCTTCTTCAGCAATGGTCTGACAATTGCCATCTTCCAGCTATCTGGGACCACTGCTGTACTCAGTGACTGGCAACAAATGGTGTGGAGCAGAGGAAACAGCTCGTTTTGAAATGCCTTCCAGATCTTATGAGGCATAGGATCAGGTGGTGATCCTGAAGACACACCATTAGCCAGAAGGCAGAATTCCTCCAGAGAAGGACTCGGAAAGCAGGACAGCCGAGTCGCCGTAACGGGAAGTTCTACGAGGGAGGGCAAGGAAGATGTAGACTGGGCAGAGATCTGAAGTCCGCTCAGAATTTTCCTAATCTTCTCCTCGAACGCGAAGGCCACAGAGTCACACAGATCCTGGGAGATAGGGATAGTCGAAGCAGTACAAGGCGGATGGGCTAGATTGTCGACCAATTTAAACAGTGCCTGCGATTTGTTAGAGGCCTTGGCCAACGTATCTGCCAGAAATTGAGCCTTGGCTTTCTTCAGCTGAATCTTATATTCCTGCAAGGTCGCTTTATATGCTACCTTATCTGACTCCCTATATTCTCTCCTCCAGAGTCGTTCCGCCTGTTTGCAGCAAAGTTTATGCTGCCCAAGATCCTCAGTGAACCAGGCGTTAGTTCTTCTAGGTCTGTCCCTTACTTTCCTTAAAGGAGCCAGTTCATCCAAGGATGTCACAATCTGCTGACAAAGGGCCTGATAGCTTTTGTCCGCGCTATCCTCCGCCATAAATGGTCTGGACAGCAAGGTGGGTCTAGTTGGAGATTTCAAAAGACGGGACCACTGCCTAATGATCTTAATAACACCTGGGTCACCTGTCCTTGATGGACCGGGCAAAAAGATAGACAGTAGAACTAATGCGTGATCAGTCCAGCATTGATCCACGACCTCTCCCACTGAAACTAGATCTTTGTCGGCAAATACAAGATCTAGAGTATGCCCTTTAGCGTGAGTAGGTGCCATAACCAACTGTGCAAGTTGTATATTGCTACATGCTTGGCAAAGTTCTCTATATGCCAGATCTTGCGGGCCAGAGGGCCAAAGGTTAAAATCACCTAGCACTAATAGTCTGGTGTGGGAGTTTGAGAGGTCGTATATCAGGTCAATCAATGGCTGAATGGCCGTGGTGGTTGAAGAAGGTGGTCTATAGCATAAAAGACCCGTTACCAGAGTACCGCCCTGGGCCGTGATGGAAAAGCCCATGAGCTCGAACCCTGACCTCCTTCACCTCCAGCTGTGTAAACTAGATTGAGTCTCTGAATATGTAGCCTATTCCGTCCCCTCTGCCAGCTGTTCGAGGGGAGTGTTTTATAAGATAGCCCGGCGGACAGGCCCTCCCAAGTTCCACTCCACAGTCAGACTTGGCCCAGGTCTCTGTTACAAAGAGGACATCTAGATGTAAAGAATCTATCAAAAGTGCAATTTCCGTGTGGTGTTTTACCAGAGATCGAACATTCAGTACCACAAAGGCACGCCTAATACCACTACCTGTACTGGGGATTCACTTTGAACGTGTGGGGATTGACATTGTTGTACCAATGGATCCCCAAACAGCCTCTGGGCACAGGTTTATTCTGGTGGTAGTGGATCATGCCACCAGATACCCAGAAGCAATTCCACTTAGGACCACAACAGCACCTGTAGTGGCAAGTGCCCTCCTGGGAGTTTTCTCAAGAGTGGGCTTTCCTAAGGAGGTTGTCTCAGACAGAGGTGCAAACTTTATGTCTGGATACCTAACTGCTATGTGGAAGGAGTGTGGAGTGAACTACAAGTTCACCACACCCTATCATCCACAGTGCAATGGTCTAGTTGAAAGATTTAACAAGACCTTAAAGGGCAGGATTAAGGGTTTCCCTGAAAAGTTAGGCGGAGATGGGGTCCTGCTGCCCTGCCTTTTGTTTGCTTACAGAGAGGTTCCACAGAAGGAATTTGGGTACAGCCCTTTTGAGCTTCTGTTTGGGCATCCTGTAAGAGGACCCCTTTGTCTGGTGAAGGAGGGATGGGAGTTACCTCTCAAGCCTCCCAAACAAGACATTGTGAATTATGTACTTGGTCCCCGCTCCAGGATGGCAGAGTACATGAAGAAAGCATCCTAAAACCTTGAGGCTAGTCAGGAATTGCAAAAGGCCTGGCATGACCAAAAGGTTGTGCTGACTGTTTACCAGCCTGGACAGAAAGTGTAGGTGTTGGAGCCTGTGGCCCCGGCAGCTCTCCAAGACAAGTGGAGTGGACCCCACACTATTGTTGAGCAGAAGGGGGAAGTCACCTATTTGGTTGACCTTGGAACTCCCAGGAGCCCCCACAGGGTGCTTCATGTCAACAGATTGAAACCATATGTTGACAGGGCAGACATGGGCTTGCTCATGGCTACTGATGAGGGACAGGAGGAAGAGAGTGACCCTCTCCCAGACCTGCTTTCTCAGAACTATGATGATGCTTCAGTTGATGGTGTAGCCTTGGCAGGCAGTCTCACTGACCAACAGCAGCATGACTACAGACAAATTCTACAGTCCTACAGACATATGTTTTCACTGACTACAAGTCAGACTACCTGGTCCACTCATGAAGTGGACACTGGGGACAGTCTTCCTGTTAAAAGTAAGATTTACAGGCAACCTGATCGTGCCAGGGACTGTATCAGGACAGAGGTCCAAAAGATGTTGGATTTGGGAGTCATTGAGCCCTCAGAGAGCCCTTGGGCCAGTCCAGTAGCCCTGGTGCCTAAACTTCATAGCCATGATGGTAAGAGAGAGATGAGGTTTTGAGTGGATTACAGAGGTCTCAATGCTGTCATTGGACAGATGCCCATCCAATACCCAGGACAGATGAACTCATGGACAGATTGGCATCTGCCAAGTTTTTGAGTACATTTGACCTGACAGCTGGCTACTGGCAGATCAGACTAGCTGATGATGCAACGCCAAAGACAGCATTTTCAAATACTGGTGGGCTTTATAAATTTATGGTAATGCCCTTTGGTCTGAAAAATGCACCTGCCACATTCCAAAGGTTGGTGAACCAAGTCCTCTCAGGTCTGGATGACTACTGTGCAGCTTATCTAGATGATATTGCTGTCTTTAGCTCCACTTGGGAAGATCACCTGATCCACTTGAAGAATGTTTTGGAGGCCCTGCAAAAGGCAGGCCTCACTATCAAGGCTACCACGTGCCAGATAGGGCAAAGTCAGGTTGTATACCTGGGCCACCTTGTAGGTGGAGGCCAGGTTCAACCATTGCAGAGCAAGATCCAGACAATAATGGACTGGACTGCTCTAACCACCCAGACTCAGGTCAGAGCTTTCTTAGGCCTGACTGGGTACTACAGGAACATTTTCAAGGGGTATGGTTCCATAGTGACACCCCTGAATGACTTAACTTCCAAGAAAATGCCAAAGAAAGTTCAGTGGACAGTCAGCTGTCAAAAGGCATTTGATGACCTGAAGCAGGCCATGTGCACTGCTCCTATTCGGCAAAGTCCAGACTTCTCCAAAGAATTCATTGTCCAAACAGATGCTTCTGGGAGAGCGTGCAACGCAGCCGCTAAGATGGCCGCCCCTCCCTGAGCTCCGCAACTTTGGTGGTGCTACGGAGACGAAGGACCTGCTTCCGATCAGCGTATCCTGCAATAAACCGCTGATTTGGACGTTGGAAATGCCCCCCTGCTGATGGATATGCCGGCTACTAATATTTCCCTTGTTTTCATGGAGTAAATGGTGAAAACGCGATCTCCTTGGCTATGGCTGCCATTTTCTTTCTCTGTTCCGTCTCCTCGCTCGCTTTTTTTTTTTAAAAATAAATGCTTTTTCTAACATAACATCTACGGATATGGACTATCTGCCTCTTTTTTTCTTCTGCTTTACACATAATGCTGCAGTTTTGGTAATTCTCCTTAATTTGTTTATGGAGTCTCCGCCTCTATTGTTACAGCTCTTATGGTAATCTGCATCAGTGGGCTCTTATGAATCGCCATTGATTCTGCTATTTGCGCTGCCTCTCTGGTTCTGCTACTGGATTCTGAATGCTCCTACATCTTTTTTAAGGATATTTTTTACCTTTTTGCGGCTGCTCTTGTGGAGTCCTTTGTCTTTTGGTCTTTTTTGTGTGGTGTTCTCCTCTGTTTCTGCATTGAGCTCCTCTGCCTCAGTCACAATGGAGCATACGCAAATTTCAAAAGCTTCTACTGCTGCCTCTACGGTGCGCAAAGACTCTGCCTCTTCGGTTAACCCCCAAAAAAAGACCCCCTTCACCCTCCAAGTTTCCGCTTCCTATCACTCTTGACGATATTATGGAGGAACTCCGCCTTATTCGACCTTTTATGGCGGATACCTCTACATCTCTACAGAGACTTGATGATAAATGGTCTAACCTAGACAAAAGGGTGACGGACGTCAAACAACAGATTAGTGATGTTCAGGATGTCGCCGCCCAAGTCGTCAGTCTCACTAAGGAAGTTGAAATGCTTAAGAAAACTTCGGAGGACTTGGAAAATCATAATAGGCGCAATAATCTGCGCATTTATGGTGTTCCAGAAAATTCGGAGGGGTCTGACATCATCCAATTCCTGAAGACACAAGTTTTGCCTATCACTGGTATTCCTAAACATTTGGATGTTAATATTCAGAGGGCGCACTGCCTTGGCCCTAAAAATTCCTCTGCTTCCTCGAAACCCAGAGGCATCATTGCGTATTTTCTACTTTACTCTGATCTAATGACCATCCTTCATTCTGCTAAGCAGCATAAGCAGTTGCTATGGTCTGGCAACACACTTTTTCTTACTCAGGACGTTTCAAAGGTGACGGCTGCTCGTCGCAAGGAATTTCTGGACTTACGACCTACGCTTCGTGCCATGAATGCAAGATATGGACTCATCCATCCTTGTTTCTTCAAGGTTACATATAAAGAAAGGTCATTCAGCTTTGAAGAGCCAGCTGACCTTCGGAAATTCATTAACGCCCACAAGGACGATACCATGGAACACAGCAGCTCTTAATGTGAAACTGTTTTTATTTGTTCTCTAATTTTCTGTTATACTGATCTCGTGGTAAATTTTGTTTTCTATGTCCCTTGTCTTTCAGATACACCTTCCAAGTGTTTGACCCTACCTCTCTCTCGCTGTGATACTCCGTTGTGCGTTTTCTTCTGTCACATCCTAATACGCTACCTTCCCTCATGGATGCCTGGTAAGTTTCCTTCATTTGTCTTACATTGTCGTGCTTAGTCTCTTTTCATTTGTCTCTGTGTCATTTACCTCTCTACCTCTCGATCATGAGGCTTTGTATTCGACTTTCTCCTTTGTTGTGCGGTCGTCTTCCCCCTGCTGCTCCCGCTCTCACCGCATTGTCTGTTCTGCTCTTGCTTCGTATGGCTAGAGCTTTTTGTTTTTTTGCCATCCTGTTCTTTTCGCTAAACCTTATGGGAGATTTCGCCTCCCAATCCTTTTTCTTTCCCTCTACGCCTTCTCCTTTTCTCCTTTTCTTCTTGGCGTATTTTTCATGCACCTCTGCTCCTTCTCTTTCCCTTACTCCTATTTTTCTCTTTTGCATCCTCCTATACTTAATTAGTTCACTCTGTGTTTCCCATGATTTCTTTTTACTTGTTATCACAACGCTGTCTTTTTTTATATCAGGCTTTACTCGCTTTATTCCTGGTTGCTTTTCCTTTTTGTTTAATGCTACCTGCCCCTTCTGGGATATGTCTTTTTTTTATTTTCTAACTTTTCTGCTCTCCGACATATGTCTCACCTTCATCTCTCAATGAAGGGTCTCCGTGTTATCTCCTGGAATGTCAAGGGTCTCCGTAATCCAATAAAAAACAAAGGGTTTTATCTCATTTAGCCAGGTTAAAATGTCAAGTTGCTTTGTTGCAAGAAACCCATCTCTCACAAAAATACCTTTCCTCCTTGCGCAAGCAATGGGTGGGTGATGTTTTCTGTTCGCCATCTGCAAATCATAAGAATGGTGTCATTATTTTATTTCATAAATCCTTGTCAATTCAGCTAAAGAATGAGTTTTCTAATTCAAATGGTAGATGGTTGTATTTAGATGTTGTTATTAACTATACTGTTTTATCCTTTTGCAATGTGTATGGCCCGAATGGCATTGGCATCACTTTTTGGAATGATTTCTCCAAGTTTCTTTCTTCACACACAAATGTTAATTTAATTGGTGGGGGTGACTGCAATCAGCTGATGGATCCTTTCCTGGATCGCAAATCACAGACCAGGTATACTCCCAATAAAATGCAGAAATCCTTTTGCAGAGCAATCTCCTCTAGAGGATTAATAGACTCCTGGAGACTTTCTCACCCTGATGCCCTCGAATTTTCTTTTTTTCCCCCGTTCACTCCTCTCACTCCCGGATTTATTATATGTTCCTCACCCAACACACCTTTCAATTTCTAACTAATGTGGAAATCGGCTCTATCCTCATTTCGGATCATGCTCCGGTTATCCTAGTTATGGATTTCCCCGCGCCTGCTCCCAACTCCCGCCGTTGGCGCTTCAATAATTCTCTCCTTTTGGATCCACAATTTATTGACCAGTTCACACATTTCATGGACGATTTCTTCCACACAAATCTTAATTCTGCCTCTCAATTTCATTTTGTTTGGGATGCCTTCAATGCCTCTGCCAGAGGTTTTATAATCGATTTCGTATCACGAAAAAAGAAACAGACCATTGCTAAATCATCTACTATTCTTAAACAAATTAAGGAACTTGAACACACCTTTTATACGTCTAATTCCCCTGATGCTCTTTCTTCTCTCGTCCAAGCCAAAATTCAATTTAATAAATTCTCATACGATTCGGCTTGTAATCACCTGCTAAAATTTAACTCAATAATGTACGGGGGCCGTAATAAAGCTGGTAGGTCTCTCGCAAATTATCTTAAAATTAAGAAGCAGAAATCTAAAATAGTGATTATAACCGATGCTAACAGGGTCCGACATAGTACGGATGATGAGATTCTTGATTGCTTTGTTTGTTACTACACTTCGTTATATACCCCTGAATCTACCCCGTCCCCTTCCCAAATTGACTCCTTCTTTTCCAGCATTCCCAAGTCCTCGCCCATTGACCTTGACTTCTCTCCGTTGGATGCTCCCATTTCAGATAAGGAGATTCTGCAGGCTATCACTCTCTTACCCAAAGATAAGTCCCCTGGCCCCGACGGTTTCACTGTTTGTTTTTATTTTCAATTTAAACAATATCTCATACCTCATTTATCCTCTCTGATTTCTTCTTTTCTTTCCGCGGGTGAGTCTACAGGCTCCTTCACCCAAGCTATGTTGTGCCTACTCCCTAAAAAGGATTAGGATCCCTCCCTTTGTAAGAATTACCGGCCTATTTCTTTAATTAACACTGATTGTAAAATGTATGCAAAAATTCTGGCCTCTCATTTGAATACTGGTGTTCCAGACCTTGGTAATATTTATCAGTCCGGAATTGTTAAGGGCAGGTATATTACGGATAACTCTAGGACGTTCCTTAATATTTTTCATCTTGCATTGAGTATGAAGACCCCTTTAGCTGCTATCACAGATGCGGAAAAAGCCTTTGATAGGGTCAACTGGGATTTCATGTTCTTGGCTCTTCGTTGTCATGGCTTTAGTCCTCACATCATTAAACTTATTCGACTATTATATTCTGCCCCCTCCACCTCAATATGGGTCAACGGAGCTCAGTCATCCTACTTTCCTTTGCACCGGGGTACCAGACAAGGTTGTCCCTTGTCCCCCCTCCTTTTTATTTTAGCTTTGGAACCTTGCCTGGAAAAAATTCAGTGCTCTTCATCCTACTCTAGTGTGGTTTACAAATCATTGAACATTAAATTCACGGCTTATGCTGATGATATTTATATATCGAATCCCGACACTTCCTTACCTACTCTATTCTCTTTACTTTCCGATTATTCTTCTGTTTCCGGTTATAAGTTGAATATAGATAAATCTGAAGTTCTGCCCCTTAACAAATACTGTCTTCCACATATGTTTCAGGGTTCCGGCTTTGAATGGAATTCTAAAAGTATCAAATGATTAGGTATCTTGTACTCTGCTTCTATTAAAGACACTATCAGGATTAATCAAAAGGATATCCTTTCCAAGCTCTCCTCTTTGATAGACCAATGGTCTCCCCTATTTCTATCTTGGTGGGGACGATTAGCGACTATTAAGATGATGCTTCTCCCCATTATTAATTTCTATTTGTCTATGTTGCCCATCTCCCTCCCAGCTTATTTCTTTACCCAGATCAATCGCGTTCTTGTTCTCTTCCTCTGGAAGAACCGTAAATCCAGGATATCTTTATCTCATCTTCAACAGCCCAAAAACTCTGGAGGTGTTAATTTTCTGAATCTCATTCGTTTTCATTCCTCTTTCACATTAAAACAAATTTGGCCATTTCTTGCAGATCCACCCTCTTCCTTATGCACTGCTTGGAGTGCTTTAGAATTTGCTCAACTCACACCCTTCTCCTATCGGGCTGCTATCCTCTTATCTCAACCTCCGAAACGATTTCTTTCACCTACTTATAAACTCTCCAGGGCCCTCTCTCTCTCCTTATTTTGATCCTCTTATTCGCAACAGTATCTACACTCTCTTACGCCTTTATGGTATAATCACTCGTTGAAGATGAAAAACAAAGCTCTTTTCTGGAAAGAGTGGTTGACAAAGGTATTATTCACATGAGCCAACTTTTTGTGAATGGCTCTTTGGTGGATTTCCCAACCTTTTGTTCCTCCGCTCAATTGTCCATTAGGCATTCTTCTCAGTTCGGAGAGTTCTCCACTGCCCTCTCTGCCCTTCAATCCCACCATAATACTTTATCTGATACTGTCCCACCTGATGCTACTGTACTAGACTTTAATACCCCACACAAAGCTGCTCTTATTTATAAGATTCTCTCACACCCTCCTCTTGTCCGTCCCAAATCCAAAACTGAGCTTGCATGGGAAAAGGATCTGATACAGGATTTTTCTTTGCAGGTTTGGGAGTCTATCTGGTCTAAACTCCACATTGTATCTCGCTTGGCTAGCACCACTCAAACCATGTTTTTTTTTATAATCGCCTTTTCCTTACACCCTCTGATCTTTTCAAATTTAAATGCCTAGACTCCAGTCAATGTTGGTCCTGCCCTCATCCTGATAGCAATTTGCTTCATATGTTTTTCCGTTGTCCCATGGTTAAATCCCTTTGGCGACTTATATGGTGCAAGCTGAACAAAATGTTATGTTCTAGTCATACTTTTGAAGTTGTTCACATATTTTTGGGCGGTTCTTCTCCCATTTGGACTGTTTCTCATATTGTTCGTCAATTCAGAGATTTGTTTATAGCGATTTCTTTGCAGATTATCACTTCGAACTGGAAAGATACTTCTAAAAACTCTTATGCTGCATGGTGGAACTTACTCTGTCATCATCATAGACTTGATCGTGCCCATGCTACGACTACCCCTCTTCTAATTAAAAGAGATTTGTTATGGTTGCCTTTAACTGCTTTTCTTTCCAGACATGCACCGTAGCATGCCCCTGTCTCTCTTCCTTTCTTTCTCTTTCTCTCTCCTCCCTACTTTTTCTATCTCCGCTTCTTTCACGCTTTCTTTACTCGTTTTCTCCCCTTCTTCCTTCCTTTTTCCTCTTGTTCCTTTCCTATACCTCATAAAATCTAAAAAAAAGCATTTTCTCTTAGTATATTCATTACGTTTCCCTTTTTGGGATTTTTTTGTATCTCACATGCAGATTGAAGTTATCTCACTCCTTTATCTTTTATCTTTGCTTGTGTTTTGTACTGATGTTTTTACTTGGTATATTTAACTCAATAAAGCTTTCTAAACTCAAACAGATGCTTCTGAGTTGGGGGTAGGTGCTGTGCTTTCACAACTGAATAAAGATGGTCAAGACCAGCCAGTAGCTTTTATTAGCAGAAGGCTGACCCCTGGAGAAAAACGTTGGTCAGCTATTGAGAGGGAGGCCTTTGCTGTGGTTTGGGCCCTAAAGAAGCTGAGGCCATACTTGTTTGGCACCCACTTCAAGATTCAGACAGACCATAAGCCCCTCTTGTGGCTAAACCAGATGAAGGGTGAAAATCCCAAACTGCTCAGGTGGTCCATTTTAAGTATGGGTGAAATGTGCAAATTCGCGGTACGCAAATTTGCGCGAAATCTAATTCGCGGTCTGCAAAATAAGCGAGTTCGTGCAAATTTGTGGATTTTTTTGCGTGTTCGCGGGGCGCTTTGCGTGTTCGCAGAAATTTTTTCAGCGCAATGACCGCGAAGTTACCCATGCGGTGGTACATGGGCGCGGCCATCTTGTTTCACGCGTTCGCGTTGCGTATTTCCGGTTCTGGGCACCAGTTGCATGGTCGTGTTCTGCATTTCCTACGTGCGGGCCGCAATTACGTGTTTGCGTAGTTTTTTGCGTTTTCGCGAGAGAAATATCGCGCAAACTTACCCACGTGGTCCTCAATGGGCGCGGCCATCTTGTTTTTCATTCATTGCTATGGTTCTGGGCCTGCTATTTCAATCCTTCCCTAATCTTTGCAATCCTTTGTTTCTTTGACATTTTTTTTATCTTTTTTGCTCATTATCTATCTCTCTATTTTTCTACATCTATATTTTGTGTTTTTTTCAACTTTTTGTTACTTTAATAACTACTTTTTTTGTTTAGCTCTCTCTTTTATTATAATTTCTTTTTCCCCCTATTCTTTTCTTCTTTCGCCCATGACCATGGCAAAGGGAGCCGGCAAGTCAAAGGGGAAGGGTCCCGCACCCCGTAGCCTGCTCCCTTGCGGGCGCTTGAGGGCGGAGAATGTACAGGGCAGGGAAGTCTTTAGTGCGGTAGAGGTGGCCGCACTCATCTTCTCTGTGCAGCGCCACCTCCCGAAGACCTTGGCAGCAGTGGGGAAAGGCTCGGTTTAGGGTATGGCCTCCAGAAGCGTCGCCAGCTGTGGGATAAGGTGTGCCGGGCCATGCGTAGGGAGTCGTGGGTCAGGCGCACCTACCAGCAAGCGACGCACCGGTGGTCGGACCTCCGGGAGCAGGACCTGGTCCACCTGCTAGGTATGCAGATCCCTGGCCTTGGTGAGTAGCTATTTAATAACTACTTTGTTTTCTTCTGCTCTGTGTGATATTGCTAATATATGTTTTTCCCGAAGAGCAGGAATGCAGCCGATTCGATTACATTGCAGGTAAATTAATGTTTAAATAGCTTCTGTGATTGCAGGTGCTCGACCTGCTCAGTGGCGTTGCTACTATGCTTACGTGAAAGCAGAACTGCGTAATGCTAGAGAGACTAGAGACTCAAGTCTAGTCCTTCCTTTGTACTCCTGCTGCCACTAAGAAGAGATAGTGGTGGATTGATAGATTGAGTACATTATTTATGACTTGTTATTTAGTAGTAGGACATTTTTTAGTGGTCTGCAATCATGATGACGGACTGTGTCTGTCACGTCGCATGCTGCTGAGTGCTGACAGTCGTGGTAGAACCTTTTTGTTGTTGGTGTAGTTAGTGATTTACATAACTTTCCTGCGAATCCAGCAATACTGTACTATCGTCCTAGTTGACCAGATCAGATAGGTCAATACATGTAGTGCAATTGTTGGTAATTTGTTTCCCCGAGATAATTTTAGATTGTGGTCAAAGAAATCAATTATTTAAAAAAAACAATCATCCTATTACTATTATTATGAGTCGGTCAGTGTAGGTAGCTAAGCTTGCCCAGTCAGCAAACGGTGTTAAACAAAACTCTGATCCAGCAATAGCTCTAGGCACTGAGTGCAGTCCTCTGGGTTGCCCTTGCTGTCTATTCCAGTCTTTATAATGTAAGTGCTTTGACAATTTCCAACAACAAATGTCAATGTGTCCACCAAGAATAAGCTAGCAGTTGGCTTTTTTGATTTGATAGGAGCACATACCCTACCGCTAGTGTTTCAGGGACTATTCTGCACATACAGAAGTATGGACAAGAGAAATAGATCATTGTTGATGATAGGTGCAGTTCAACTTTCCACATACCTCAGTCCGAACAGAAGTTGAACCCCCAATCCCCTGACCGACTATGTAGTGTGTCTGACCAGTGATTACGACCCAGAAGAACAGAAGAAGACTAACGCTGAGTCCCAACCTATCAGAGTCACGAAAACATGCCTGCAAAGTGCAGTAGTTCAAACCCTTCCGCTCACTCACTCGTGAACAAAAACCACACAGTGTTTGTTAGTTTTAAAGTTTTATTTTCAAATAAGAAATAAAAAAATGATTTATTTATTTGTAATAGCGCAGTATTCCGAGCGAGCACTGGTGATAGATGACGTTAAAGTTTAAACAACATTCTCTTTAATCAATATACTTCAACTTAACACATCAAATTTTTAGAATAACTGTACAGGAGCCCCCACCTTCTATAAAGTACTTTAAGTATTGCTGGTGGAGGAGGAGCTTGGCGGGCATCCGAGATGGCCGCTTGAGCACAGCGCTCTCCGGACCCTCGCCGCCCCCGGCATTTTATCCTGACTGAATCCTGATTTCTTACAAGAATCCGTGTGGAGGACGTTTGGCTGATCAGCCTGGCACCTTTCAGAAATTGATTTGGATCTCTTATTCCTGAGATATGATGGTCTGAACTTTTGGACTCCGCCCTCGAGGTGCGCCCGGGACGGGGTGCGGTTCTGTAGCCGTCCTGGAATTGAACAACAACGGCAGGAGATCTGGCCTTGTGGGTCCCCCTTCCTAAGTTTCGGTTTCGATTCTGTTCCGACTTGGGCCACGGGTGTGACTATCGAGTTGCGGCTGAGACCTGGAGGCGGATCGGCTGTTGGGTTTACCTGCGGACTATTTGCTGGCTTGGCGACCTCTACCCGAGTTGTGCCCCTCATTTTTGTGTACTTTTGATCCTGTGCTTTGGGTGTCGGGCCCGTCGGCCCTGGTGGCTTGTCCTGTGACGCATCTTCAAAATGGCGGGCAGAGGGGACAGAGAGACGCGCAAGACGAAAGCACCACTGCGCGGAGCCCCGGTTCAATCAAATGTCATGGACCGCTATACTCATTCTAAGGGGTCCCCCGGAGCTGCCCTGCCTGGTTCTAGTACAGCGTCCGAACGAGTTTTGGAAGAGTCGGCGGAGCCCTCCCTACAGGACATCATGGGCGCCATCTCGGGCGTGAGGGAATCCACCGGCCTACAGTACGAGGCCTTGGCCCATAAACTTGACACCGTGGCTATTGAGGTTAATCTTATTCGTGCTGATCTCGGCAAGACGAATGAAAGGGTGCAATCGTTGGACATTAAATCGTCCAGCCTCACAAAGGACGTCTCGGAGCTCCAGACAGAAATCGGCAATCTCCGTCGGGTGCACGATTTCATGACCCGACGTCTGGAGGATTTTGAAAATAGGGCACGTCGCTGCAATGTTCGCCTGGTTGGTGTACCGGAGAACCCTGAACCCCACTCGGTGGATCTCCTGGTTGAGGATCTGGTCTTGAACCATCTTGCCCCTTCCGGCCTTACGAAGTTCTTCACGGTGGAACGCGCACATCGTGTTCCAGGGGGCAAGGTTCGGCCGGGAGCCCCGCCGAGACCCATTGTAGCGAAGCTTTTTCACTATAGAGACCGGGACGCTATCCTGCAGGCCTCACGGGTGAAGGGCCCGGTGGCCTTTGAGAATGCTACGGTGAACTTTTACCCGGACTTTTCCCAACAAGTTCAGAAACAACGGATGGAGTTTCGTGGGGCCAAGAAACGTCTTCGGGATCGGGGCTTACGTTATGCTATGCTCTATCCCACCAGACTTCGGATCGAGTATAATGAGCGTACCCTTTTCTTTGATCGCCCAGATGCTGTTAATGACTGGCTAGACTCCTTGCCTGACCGTGCTCCTGAGACTGAGTCCGCCGCTCACCCTGGTGGTGCCGAAGGTGGTGTGGAGATCTGACTGTTTGGCTCACATGTTTTATTTTGAATACATTTTCAGGATTGTTGACCGGCGTTCCTCTGCAGTGTGATTATTTCATCTTTCTTTTGTTACTTTTCGTTCTTGATGTTTGTCAGGGGCGGGTGGAACGGAGACCTTTCCTCCTCCGGGGTCTTTGTGTAGACTAGGGGTTATGGGGCGACAGGCACACTGCAGGTTGGGGTGGCTCTTTAGCTTTTTGCAGGGGTGCAGGGTGGGGGGTGTTTCCTTTCAGTTTGGGGGAGGGGGGCTGGGAAGTTCTTTCTTTTTTGTGTGTTGTTTTCAAGGCGAATTGCTCCTGTGTCTGTTGCTGTTTCTGGTGTCTTGCTCGTGGATGAGGGGTCTTGGCTCGGGTGGTTGGGATGGGGGGTAGGGGGTTGAAATTTGTTTCCTGGAACGTTAATGGCCTGGGAGATCGTATTAAGCGCAGTGTGGTCTTGAATTGTATACGACGTTTGTCGCCAGATATTGTTTTCATGCAGGAAACCCATTTGATTGGTAATGTTTGTAATGCGATGAATAGATGGGGCTACCGCCTTGTGGCACACTCGGGGTTTACCTCCGGATCTAGGGGTGTGGGTATCCTTGTTCGAACCTCCCTCCCCCTAGCGATTGACGAGGTGATTCAGGATGACCGTGGGAGGTATACTGTCTTGGTGGGTAGATATGAGGGCCGCACCCTATCTCTCTTTAATGTTTATGTTCCCCCGGGTTTACAGACTTCTACTTTCACTGATTTGGGCCGTGTTTTGTTAGATCTCCCTGAAAGTACTCTCTTCCTGGCCGGAGATTTTAATTCGGTGCTTTCCGGCCTTCACGATCGCCATCCCCCTAGGGATACTCCGCAGGCTCAGCAGTGGTTGGGTGGGTTTCTAGATACCTTTGGCCTTGTGGACTGTTGGCGACTTTTGCACCCCACTCAGCTCCAATACACTTTCCATTCTGGGGCTCATGGCAGTCTGTCTCGGCTGGATTATTTCCTGATGCCCGCGGCCCAGTCGTCAGCGGTTCGCGAGATTTTGCATTTGCCAAGGGGTATTTCTGACCACTCGCCGCTTTGGCTTCGTTTCGAGGTTGGGGTGGAGACAGCGGGCCGAGTGGCTCCAATTAACCCATGGTATCTTTCCTCTCCTGAGACTCGTACCCTCTTGCTCAAGTCCATAGATGCATATTTCCTGGAGAACGAGGGGTCGGTCCCTTCGGCTGTGTCCCTGTGGGAAGCCTTTAAAACTGTGATTCGTGGACAGGCCCTCTCCTTGATTGTTGAAGCCAAGAAAGCCGGGAGGAGGGAGGTGGTGGACCTTGAGGGGGAGATCTCTGCTTTGGAGGATGAGTTAGAATCTGGTGTCACGCCTGAGAAGCTCCATGCCCTGGGTCTAAAACAGTTTGCATATAAATCCCTGGTCACAGACGCTGCTAAGGTGATGTTTCGTGAGCAACAAGGCAGATTGTACGATGTGGGTGATAAGGCGGGCAAACTCCTAGCGTGGTTGGACAAGAAGGAAAGAGTTAATCGTGTGGTGCCTGTGATTCAGTCTGCGAGTGGTGAGAATGTGACTGATCCGATTGCCATTGTTGATCGTTTTGCGGAATATTTCCGTGTTGTGTATGCTCCCGTGTCTGAGAGGGACGTGGCTGACTCCCGCTTACTCTTGCGCGATATCACTTTGCCCTGTGTCACCGACCTGGACCGTATTGCTTTGGACTCCCCTTTTACGAATGATGAGATAGCGACTGCTATCCGTTCGCTCCGTTCGGGCAAAGCGTTGGGCCCGAACGGGTTGCCCATTGAGTTGTACAAGCTACGCCCCGATAAGATGGCGCCGTATCTTCGCGCCATGTTTCTAGAATCTCGTGAACGTAACATCCTTCCCTATGATCAGCGCCTGGCGACAATTGTCGTCATCCCTAAAGATGGTAAACCACGTGACCTCTGTTCCTCATATAGACCCATATCCCTGTTAAATGTTGAACCCAAGGTTTTGGCAAAACTTTTGGCGACTCGTCTCCTTTCGGTTCTCGGGGATTTGGTCCATCCGGATCAGTCTGGCTTTATCCCGCATCGCAACACTGCTTTGAATCTGCGACGCCTTCACGGCGTGATGGCGAGGGCGGGGCTTCTGACTGAGCCGGCCATTTTGGCGTCCCTGGATGCCTCTATGGCCTTTGATACTGTGGAGTGGCCCTATCTATGGGCGACTCTTGAGAAATTCGGATTCGGGTGCGAGTTTATTAGCTGGATTCAGTTGTTGTATGCGGAACCTCTGGCACAAGTTGTGGTAAACGGTAGAGTGTCGGCTCCCTTCTCCTTGGGCAGGGGTACCCGTCAGGGTTGCCCCCTGTCCCCGTTGTTGTTTGCGCTCGCTCTTGAACCATTGGCGGCCTGGCTCCGGTGGGAACCGTCCCTTAAAGGGATTCGCTGGGCCCCGGACTTCGAAGACCGCGTCTCGCTTTATGCGGACGACATCCTTTTGTACCTTACTTCCCCTCGCAAGTCTTTAACTGTTTTATTTGACGTTCTTGTGTCCTTTGGCGCTAACTCAGGCCTCGTCATCAATTGGACTAAATCCTGTGTGTATGTTTTGTCTGGTGTCTTGCCTCCGTTGCCGAGCAGACTTCCTCTTCAGGTGGCCAGGGATGGCTTCAAATACTTGGGGGTTTTTGTTACCTTGGACTCGTCCCTTCGTTTTGATCGTAATCTCCTTCCCCCGTTACTTAGGCTACGTTTGGACGTTGCCCGCTGGCGCAGACTTCCCCTGTCTCCCCTGGGTCGGGCGGCCCTGTTTAAGATGATGTCATTGCCGCGGTTTCTCTATGCTCTCCAGAATTATTTTGATCCTATCCCTAAGTCCTATTTTCGGGAGATTGAGAGCCTTCAGAGGCAGCTTATTTGGGATGGGCGTCCGCGCATTGCTCTCGCGAAACTTTCCATCCCGTGGTATGATGGGGGCATGGCGCTCCCCGATATTAAGAGATATTACTGGGCTTCCCATCTGTCCGCCATCAATCACGCTATGTTTTCGCCAGGTCGTAATCCGGCGTTTGAAATGGATAAACTTCAGCTTCCGGGAGGTGACTTTAACAGAGTGCTTTATTCTCGCTCCGCTGGGCGCCATCTTGTGGGACCTACATTGACTGCTTTGACGGTGTGGCGTGCCGCGAATGTGAGCTTGGGCTGGGAGGATCGCTTGACGTTGGCGACGCCGCTTTATGCTTCAGAACGTCTGGGCGGTCTTTGGTCTTCCAAGGGTTTCGACCGTTGGGACATGATTGGGATTTCCAAGGTGGGGGATGTGTACTCTAAGGGTTCTGTGCGTTCGTTTCAGGCCCTCCAGGCTGACTATGGCCTGAGTGGTCGGGAATTCTTTCGTTATTTACAGCTCAGGCACGCCCTGGCTTCGGTGTTTGCTCCTGGTGAGATTCCACCTGACTCTTCCCCCCTTGAGGACCGTATCCTTGATGGACATCTTCCTGATAGCACTATTTCCCTGATCTATAAAAAGTTGATTAACAATCGGTCCGACTTATTGGCCCGACTTCGGGAATTGTGGATGGGAGATGGGTTGGAACTTGATGATGAGGATTGGCAATCAGCCCTCTCCTCCCCGAAGGAGGTGGCTATCCCGGCTCGTCTCCGTCTGGTTCAATTGAAGATCCTTCATCGGGTGTACGTGACGGGACCGCGACTGGTGGTGATGGGCTTTTCCTCCGATGGACTGTGTAAGCGTGGGTGTGGATTGCGTGCTACTTTCCTACATATTCTCTGGGAGTGCCCGATGGTGGCTGCTTATTGGGCGGCCGTGCTTGAAGTGATGGCTGTGGTGACAGGTGTGTCCTTGTGTCCGGAACCTCGTCGATGTCTTTTGAATGTTTGGGAGCCCACGGACTATTCGGTGGCACAGACTAGATGGGCCACCCTGGGATATATGGTTGCGAAACGAGACATTGCACAACTCTGGGGGGCCTCCAGGCCCCCTGACCTCTCGAAATGGGAGGATAACATGGATTGGTCCATGTTCCGTGAGAAAACTGTCTATGTGGCCAGGGGCAGACCCAGGGCATGGGTGAAGATGTGGGGTCACTGGAACGACTACCGTGGCGACATTTGTACTCCTCCCCTTGTGGGCACTGTTGGGCTTGCCCTGTCTCCATAGGCAAGCGTTCTTGGAACCTTTCATATAGGGGTTGTGCTGGTGTCTCCGGCCCTCCCCCTCCCCTTTTTTGTACTGACTTCTGGGTCCCTTCCCCCCCCCTCCCTCCGAGCTCTTCAGTGCTTAGTGTTTTGCTACTGTACTTCTGTTGCTGTCCCCCCCCTTACATCCATTGAGCTGACCTTCGGTACTATACTTTCGCCTTTTGTGTGTGTTTGTTCTTTCATATAAATAAAATCTGTTTTTGTCCTGTAAATAGAGCTGAGTATTGCATTGTTGATTGACTTTTACCTCTGCGGGCATATATGATATGTGTCTACTCCTCTTTTAGCGGCCGGCCCGTGTGGTTGTAGGCCCATCCTTGTACTTTTTTTGCTTACTCAAATAAAGGTTTTTCAAAAAAAAAAAAAAAAAAAAAAGTATTGCTGGTGATCAGGAGTAGGTGGTGAACTGTCCTGTTGGCAGAAGGGCAATGGAATCTTCTGTCTGTAATTAGAAAAATGGTGCACGTTAAAAAGCAAGCATTCATCAGTTGTGCCAAAAAGTGTAGCATTTAATGGCTAACCATATAAAAGGTTAACACCCTTCCCAAAACCGTCACTTTTTTCATTCCTAATAATTAAAAATTGGTTATGTATTAACATTTTCTTCATTACGAGATGAAATAGGGGGTGGTGTATGGCATCTGAAAATATGATATGTTTTTTCTAAATGTCACAACATCGGATGCGGCACCACCAGTGCCGGGGCCAGCAGTGCGGAGGGGTCCACTCCAGGGGGTGATGCGACAGCGCCACAAGTGCCCCCAGGAGGAGCTGTGGGGGATGGCTCAGCGGCGGCGGACGGTGGTAAGTTATTATACTCCTTACTTATTGACAATTTTGAGTAGGCTCACAAAGGAGAGTATGGTGTACTGTACAGTAGACAGTACACTAGTACAAGTGCACTGTACTGTTAAGAACAGTTACTAATTTAGAACTACATTTTTGCCAATCACGGAGAAGACAGTCAACCTTGACAATAGCAATAGCATTAGCAATAGCAATAGCATTAGCGGCGGTAGTTCTCGGGTAAGCAATGGCCCCCTCTATTTGACTTCAACTCAGCTGGGAAACGTTTATCGTGAAGCCAAGTCATATCAGATGAACTTGAGGGATGTGAAGAACGAAAAGGGAAAGAAGGGTGAAAGGAGGGACGAGCGAGTCGTAACATTTATGACTGTAAAGAATGATACGTGTTTTTGAATGCAGGCAAAGGTGGCTGATAAGAAGGAATCAGATCCATGGCTGATTGAAGCAAGGATGGTTGGAGGAGAAAGAAAAGATGACTGCCTGTGTGGGTGAATCAGAAAATTCATGTGTGGTGTGCATTGCAATATATCATTTGGGTCAAACTCAAATGCAAGTCAAGATGGTGGTTTACCAAATAGTGTTAGTTGGTTGTTGAGAAAAAGTAAACTTGGTACAGTTGAGACATTAAGAAGAATGATAGACGTTTACTTTGAAAGCCTGGATGGTATCTTCTTCTTCCTCATAGATAGCAGAGGTGTATGTAGTAGAGCAGACGCTCAGTGGATGAAGAGGGTTACTTTGAACAGCATGTCCATTCCAGAGTAGCAAAGCTGAGGAAATCCAAATACTAGAAGTTGTTTGTTCAGAAATACTCCCTTGACTAGCAGTACAGTAGTTTACTATGCAAGCACAGCATATATTGTGTATGTATTGTATAGTTGACATTATATCAAGCCAAGTCCCTTCCTCCGGCAATTATGGGAACCACACTCACTCCCTATGTTAATAATTTTCTTTCAGCTGTGTCATGGGTGGACTATCGCTGTTGTTCACTCAATCTATCAAACCAAAGCACCTAAAGTCATCCACCATATAAGCAAAGATCATGTGATCGGCAGGATATATGATCAGAAATGAATAATCTTCATTTTCCTTTTGTAGTAGTCAAGGCCCGGGGGGCAGTGCGAAATATAAATTACATTGAGCAGTAGCCCTTGATGTAACCGATGTTGGCCAGTGCCACCCCTATAGAAAAGTAAGAGCTTCCCTATCCATACCTGCATGTCCTGCTTAAAATAATGCGAGTCTGCGTCATCATGGTGTTGTAACTTATAAGGTACAACACATGGCTTGTGTCTGTTTTTCTTGGGTGCAAGCTGAGTGAGCTGGCATTATGCCGGCTACCACAAGTTCATGTACAAGTAATTTCTTTTGCAAAACAAGAGAAAAAAGAAAAGGACTGGTGTAGTCCCTGACTCTCTGACTATGTAGTAGTGAGTAGTGAATTCCTGAAACTCCCACTAATGTCACAGGCCTACAAAGACGGCGGAAAGATACATGCCAAAATGTTATACTGTGCTTGCAGGTTGCTAGTGTTACTGTGAAACAACTTTCTGTTGAATTATTTTGAGTTAATGTTAAAGACTATTGGCTACAGCATTTTTCTTTCTTTCTTCATATAGAAAGCTCACCCGGAAGGAGATGGCTGTCCGGGCAAGGGCCCGTAAGCTGGAGGCCATTTGCACCGAATATCGGTGGCTGTGGGCTCAAGAACAGGAGGAGTAGGCGGCAACTACTGCATCCTCCTCCAGCGCCTCCGGGGCCACCAGCCAGCAGCCTCCAGCGAAACGGCGCCGTGGCCCGACAGCCTCCCGCCGCCACCACACAGCAGCAAAAACAACAGCTGCCCCTCCAGAGCCTGGATGCACGTCTGCACCACCTCCGAAAGAGAGTGGACTATCTGGAGCGTTTGGCAGAGAAGCAACAGCGCCAGCTCCGGGAACTCCGCAAAGAGCTGCGGGACCACCTGTCCACAGGACACCGCCGGAGGAATTGACTGTCCATTGCCCCTTTTTTAAAGACTGTTGTGGGGGTGGGAATTGGGCGTTGGGGAAAGGGGCTTGAAGAAGGACATTTGGACATTGGTTGGGGTTAGGGAGTGGGGTGAGTTGGGTTAGTTTATTTTTGTTAGGGGAAATATATTCATTTATTTTACAAACATAGTATACGTGTTCATATTATTTTGTGTGGTTTTGGGCGGGGGTTACTGTACGTTTGGTTTCTTCAAACTTACCAGCATGAATTATCTAAACGTCCAAAAATGTACAAAAGTGCCACTAACAGAGTTAGTGGAATTCAATTGCCCTATTAGTACTTTACTAGTACTACTGTCAGTCTTTCCTCTCCTCCGAGTCCTAGCCCATTATTCTACCTCCCCAAATTGCTTATCTTACCTGTGATTCGTGTTTGAGAATTTGCAAATTTTTGGGAATTTCGCGAGATTCGCAGATTGCGAATTTGCCGGTGAAAATCCGCAAATTTCGCGAGCGGAACGGATTTTTGGCCCATGCTTGCGGCAGGGACATGCAGACGGTCAAGGCAGGCACCCCTGAGTGAAGCAACCTGATGTAGCATACCTAGGCTCTTTGTCACAGACAGACAAAGCATATCTAATGGTATGCAGCAAGCCACATAGCCCCAATTTTACATGAACTGCTGTCTGGACTCTGCCTGGCATAACAACACTACACTGCTTCGACCACTCCATACCATGACTAGACAGACATGTAGTTCTGCTGTAGTAGTTGTTGTAGACTAGTTTATCTGTTTGCCACTCAGGAATTGGCCATAGTTCTTCCGTAAACCAACGCTGATGATCCATCCATCCCAGTGAGTGACTGAAAAGAAAAAAGATATATTATTTAATCAATCATCATGGTATATTGGCAAACAGTGAGTCCAAGGACATTTTGCATTTTGGAAAATGCAACGTAGTGGCCCCTGCAGTTGAAGTACAATTTCAATTAAACAAGGTAAAAAAAGCAGAGTAGACTTAAGTTACATTTAGTGTGTAAAAGATTATATAATAACAGAAGACATATGATTCATTTCATGCACAACAAACAAATAGCAATTGCTTTCATCAGAGCCAGACAGCCATTGCTGTCCACTGCATGCCATCTTCTCATTATTCATTACCTGTTCCACTTTTTGTCCACATCTTCTTCTGAAAGTGAGAGCCCACAGGGCAGCCTCTCCTGTTAATTTCAGAAGTAACTGTCAGCAATCAGCAAGCATGTAGTCAGTCATTCCAGTCCCACTTGAGGGGACTCGTCTACGAAGACAACGTTTCTTGATTCTGCGTAATCCAGCCATCTGCCTTGAGGGAAATGGATAGGGGGAGTCTGGAGGAGGAGGATAGAGGAACATGATTGAGTTGTGAACTTGTGAACCTCAGGAATGTAGACTGCGGCTCCTTCAAATCAATAAGGAAATAAGATGAAGACAGTGCTGCTGATGGACTTGTGATTAGGTGATTAGAGTTTTGTTGTGGTAAAAGTTGCAAAACAAAGAAAGACACACAGGAATAAAAGTGAATAAGGACAAAAAAAAGGAAGTCATTTTCAGGCCTCGGTGTCAGGGAAGTAGAGCTCGTCCTCAAACTCTGTGAATTGAGACGGGAGTAGGTCAGCTAACAGAGAAGAAGTTCCGTCACCTAAGTCGGTGTCCTCCTCTTCCTGCGTGCATTCACGTATTTCGTAATCTGGTGGTATGAAGTTCTGATTCATCTTGATCATTGTTAACCTCTCCACATTTTTGGGCAAGAGGCGGGTCCTTTTTGAAGTTACAATGGCACCAGCAGCACTGAAAACACGTTCAGAAGACACGCTTGCGAGTGGGCAAGACAAATAATTTAGAGCTAGGTTGGTGATCAGTCGCCATAGAGGCCTTTTCCCATACCAATACAGCAATGGGTTCTGATTAACAAAGACCTCTGTTGGGTCATTCAGATAGGCCTGCACCATCGACTCAAGGTTCTCCAGGGTTGCTCCACTTTGCGTACCATCTGTGGCCTTTGCATCACTGGAACCCTTGATGAGTTAGCCCATCCGCTTCCGACAATATTATGGCTGGGCCTGGTGCAGGTGAGGATGATGATACGGTTGCTGGTGTTGTTAACGGCTGTGAGGGAAAGTGACTCCCTTCGGCCACAGATTCAGAAGTGGAACTTGACGCCGGATGGCCTGCTGATTCAGTAGTATTTATGCTGGTTCCTTATATTTTCTGCCGCTCTTTTTCAAACGGAGTGACTGACAGAGCTAGCCAATGTTTGTGCTTTGAAACATCTGCTTCATTAAAAGGAATGAATGTTTTGCTGGCCACGGCCTTTTTGTACCGTGGATCCAGAATAGTGGCACAAATGTAATGTTGTTCTGTATGTATTTTTTTAAGCCTTTCATTGTCAACTAGGCGGCTTAATAACCTCTCCGCCAACTGATATGCTTCTTGCTTTTCAGCATTATCTCGGAACGTTGAAGACACCGCTTTCAGTTGGTGCTCTAGCATGCGCATCAATGGGATAGCTTTGCCCAAAGTACAGTCCTCCCTGCTGACTTCACGCGTGAAGACCTCAAAAGGACGAAGCATGTCTGTCAGGCTTTTAACTAGCTTTCATTCCTCCAACTCTAGCCACATGTCTTTCATAGTAGAACCCAGTGCAAACACTAACTGATTGATTATGACCCACTGCTCAGACAGACGCTCAAGCATGTAGAAAGTTGAGTTCCAACGTGCTACCACCTCCTGGATGAGTCCTCTTACTGGCAGTCTACGTTCACGTTGCATGTTCCTTAGCTGCTTCCGGGCCTTAAAAGAATGGCTGAAATGTGTGCAGATTCTTCGCCAGGTGGTCAGTAACTTGCTGACTGCATTTTCTTTTTTCAAGAAATATTGCACAACAATGTTAATACTGTGCGCCAAACACGGAACTCTGAAATAGCCACCTTAACTATATTACTGCCATTATCCGTGGAAACATAACCAATCATGCGCTTTCTTGGATGCAGCCATTCATAGACCTTACTCTAAAACTCATCCAAAATGTTTTGTGCAGTATGAGATTTCTCCATGGCAAACATGGCTACTGTTGCATGTTTCTGAGTAGCTTGAAAAACTGTGTCCGGGTCAATACCTGCTTTTAACCCCTTTAAAAGAGACCCAGTGTGCAGTGATACACATGTAATCAAGGGCTTGGCAACTGGTCCACATGTCTCTTGTCAGGTGGATTGTGTGAACAGCACTCTTCTGCAAAGCTGCCCCAATCACCTCCAGCACATCTTGATGTAGTGCTGGAACCGCAACTCTGGCAAAATAGGACCGGCTAGGAGCCTTCCATTTAGGGCAGACTGTTGCCACAAATTCTAGAAAACCCACCCCTTCCACGAAAGAAAATGGGAGAAGGTCCAGCGCTAGCATTTTAGCCAGCTTTGCGTTATACAGACGTGTCGTTGGGTGGTTGCGTTCAAATGGCGCCTCCGACCAAAACATGCTTCTAATGGTGGTCTGGACCGTTTTATGTGATGATGATGATGATGATGATGCAGACTTCTTCAAACCAGTTAGGCTCATTGATGTACTTTTTCACATTGATGTCTCTCCCAGACTCTTAGTGTGGCTCATACATGTTGCTGGGGTAGAGGGTGTGGGCGCTACCACTGCAGTGCTGCTGCTAGGGGTACTGGGTGTACCAGAAAAAATGTCTGTCGCTTCTTCACTTCCCCCCTGCACGATCAGCCCCACGTCATCATCAGATGCAATATGAATGGATACATTTGGATTTGTTGTACTTTTGTATTCCCGGATCTTCCTTAGGTGACCCTCCCTTTCCGCCTTTTTGCTAACACTAAAAAAGTCCCAAACTGGGGACTGGAGATGTCTGCTGGTGGTGGATGTGCTACTTTCAATGTTAGATGAAGTGGTGGATGGGCAAGGCTGAATTTGACTCTTTGTGCACTTACAGCACCACTACTTGAGGTAATGGAGGTCGAGCTGGATGGAGGTCCCTGCCGGCCCTTCTGACGAGAAAATATAGAAGCTGTAGGTCGTGTTGGTGTAGTAGTTAACTGCGTTGGTGGTTGTACCAGTGCCACGCCGCCCACATCCCGCTCAGCATCACTTTGGGATAGGGTCAAAATGTCTGTCTGCATGCCCGCTGGGGCTGGAGTGACGACTTTGATGACTGGGTCGTCGTCAGGCTGTTCATCAGCAGCAGAAGACACCACTACTTGTTCGTCGTCATCACCCATAAGTGGAAGCCTTGCGTGAACCTTCCTTTTAGGCTTAGCTACCTTTGTCGGCTCATGGCGTCCCTCACTCTCAGACTGCATTGCTGGGTTCCAATCAACATCAAGATCATCAGAAGGAAGGGTGCTTGAAGAAGAACTTGTAGTAGTAGCCCTCCTTGACCTTTTTCTTGCTGGGGATCTGGAAGGCAATGGATCATCATCAGGAGGAGTGGCTTCCTCGGATGATACCTCAGCTTGAATCTCGATTTCCTGATGTGCCCCTACTTCTGGAGGAACAAGCATTGTGGGCAGTTGTGCCGCTCCATGCGCCTCTATTTGCGCCTCTCCAAGCGCTTGCACCTCTCCTTGCTCCTCTCCTTGGGCATGTACTTGCGCTTGTACTTGCGCTTGTACTTGCGCTTGTACTAGTTACACCTGTGGTTGTCGTTGTGGCTGTGGTTGTTGAACACTCGTCAGATGAGTTACACCATGCATTGATTGGATGCTACTATCTTGCGATGAGCCAACATCACTGGTCGATGGTGATTGAGCAATTACAGTCGCTGCTTCTGCAGCACTCATGGTCTTGGACCTAACTTGGCGTGGTGGCACTGAGCCCAATGAAGCGGAGTTGCTGCTCCCAGTTTGGTCCCTGGCGGACACCGCTGCTGCTGCAGGCATAGTTTTTTTCCCCAAAAAAGGTGTCTGTGGGCCCACCAGTCTACTTGGTATGTGGTGCCACTTGCTTCTTCTGCTCCTTCTTACTGGCAGTGGCACTGGCAACTTTTTTCGTAGAGGCGCTACGGCCAACTTTCTTTGGGCCCATCTTCTTCAGATGTCAGAACAGCAGGCCGCAGTTGCACGAGTTGCAGAGTTGTCTGTGGCCACACGTGACGTCACGTGACGTTGTGCTGCACACACTGCTGCAGGACTACTTCCTGGCACTGATGATCAACGATGACTGATGTGATTCTCTTGTGCACCTAAAGCAAAGGAAGACAGAGGAACATCAGTTAAATAAATGTTGCAAATCTCGTGCTTCAATTAATATTTGGAACTAGGCATTTTTTTTTTCTTATTACAACAACACACCCAAAAACTGAAAGACACAAAATAAAAATTGCAATTCTAATCCAAAATAGATGTTTAAAGTAATAGAAGAGAGACCACACAGAGAAATTTGGTGCATGCACCACTGACTACCCCTGGGCCTAATGGATGAAAGCAAGGCAAACTGGGTGCAGGCCTGAGCACACTGCCTGGCTTAAAAATGGCCCCTTGACCCCCAGCCACATGGCCAGGGCCTGCTTCGACCAGGCCTCAAAATGGCCTCCACCCACATGGCCAGGCCCCAACAACACCCCAAAAAGTCGAAAAACACACAAAAATCATCACAATCCAATGCCATCCATGCCCTTAATGATGTTTAAATTCAAGACACCCCACAGAAAGTCTTAGTCCATGCACCACTGAGTACCCCTGGGCCTAATGGATGAAAGCAAGGCAAACTGGGTGCAGGCCTGAGCACACTGCCTGGCTTCAAAATGGCCCCTTGACCCCCAGCCACATGGCCAGGCCCTGCCTGGGCCAGGCTTCAAAATGGCACCCACCCACATGGCCAGGCCCCAACAACACCCCAAAAAGTCGCAAAACACACAAAAATTACCACAATCCAATGCCATCCATGCCCTCAATGATGTTTAAGTTCAAGACACCCCACAGAAAGAATTGGTCCATGCACCACTCACTACCCATGGGCCTAATGGATGAAAGCAAGGCAAATTGGGTTCAGGCCTGAGCACACTGCCTCGCTTCAAAATGGCCCCTTGATCTCAAGCCATATGGCCAGGCCCTGCCTGAACCAGGCCTCAAAATGCTCCGCCCCCCACATGGCCAGGCCTCAACAACACCCCAAAAAGTCAAAAAACACACAAAAATCACCACAATCCAATGCCATCCATGCCCTCAATGATGTTTAAATTCAAGACACCCCACAGAAAGACTTGGTGCATGCACCACTGAGTACCCCTGGGCCTAATGGATGAAAGCAAGGCAAACTGGGTGCAGGCCTGAGCACACTGCCCGGCTTCAAAATGGCCCCTTGACCCCTAGCCTCATGGCCAGGCCCTGCCTGGACCAGACCTCAAATTGCCCCCACCCTCATGGCCAGGCCCCAACAACACCACAAAAAGTCGAAAAACACACAAATATCACCACAATCCAATGCCATCCATGCCCTCAATGATGTTTAAATTCAAGATACCCCACAGAAAGACTTGGTCCATGCACCACTCACTACCCCTGGGCCTAATGGATGAAAGCAAGGCAAACTGGGTGCAGGCCTGAGCACACTGCCTGGTTTCAAAATGGCCCCTTGAACCCCAGCCACAGGGCCAGGCCCTGCCTGGACCAGGCCTCAAAATGGCCCCCACCCACATTGCCAGGCCCCAACAACACACCAAAAAGTAAAAAAACACACAAAAATCGACACAATCCAATGCGATCCATGCCCTCAATGATGTTTAAATTCAAGACACCCCACAGAAAGACTTGGTCCATGCACCACTCACTACCCCTGGGCCTAATGGATGAAAGCAAGGCAAACTGGGTGCAGGCCTAAGCACACTGCCTGGCTTCAAAATGGCCCCTAGACCCCCAGCCACATGGCCAGGCCCTGCCTGGACCAGGCCTCAAAATGGCCCCCACCCACATGGCCAGGCCCCAACAACACCCCAAAAAGTCGAACAACACACAAAAATCACCACAGTCCAATGCTATCCATGCCCTCAATGATGTTTAAATTCAAGACACCCCACAGAAAGACTTGGTCCATGCACCACTCACTACCCCTGGGCCTAATGGATGAAAGCAAGGCAAACTGGGTGCAGCCCTGAGCACACTGCCTGGCTTCAAAATGGCCCCTTGACCCCCAGCCACAGGCCCATGCCCTGCCTGGACCAGGCCTCAAAATGGCCCCCACACACATGGCCAGGCCCCAACAACACCCCAAAAAGTAAAAAAAAACACACAAAAATCACCACAATCCAATGCCATCCATGCCCTCAATGATGTTTAAATTCAAGACACCCCACAGAAAGACTTGGTCCATGCACCACTCACTACCCCTGGGCCTACTGGCTAGTGTGGCTTTATAGGCACCCCAAAATAAAAAATAAAAAATCCACATATAGTGAGCTAAAATTCAATGACATAAATGAGATTGAAGTTCAACAAAAATCGCAGAAACAGTTGTATCATGCACCCATGACTAACCCAGGGCCTACTGGATACTGTGACTACCCACAATAATTTGTTTTTTAAGTTGTGAAAAAGTTTTAAAATTGTAGTTGCAGCAACTGCAATGCCCCAAACAAACAACACCAACTTACTTGTAAAATCTCAAATCCAAAAGTGATCCAAAAACTCCAAAGTCCAAAAAGTCCTCAAATACAAATATCCAGCAGAATCCACAAAAATTAATCCTTCCAGTTCCAGAATCAAATAAAAAGTTACCAGGAGATGGACAAAGCACTGGGAGGAGCCTGCTGGACAGGAACAGGAAGTTGGAGACTCTGGGGCACTTCCTTCCTCTCCCCCCCCCAAAAAAATGGACTCCTTGCACGAAAAAGGGTAGCCAAATCTCAATCTGAGGAGTTATTCTGATCAAAATCATCATTTTCAGAAGGTTTATGCTGCCTGCGGTGGATTTCTTGTGCAGAATTGCAATTTTTGCAAGATGGGGAAAGCGAGCTGTTCAAATCTCCCGCCGGAAGTCAGCTGCGCGCCGCTTCTACGTGTTCACAATTGTTTACTCCCGCGATACGTGATCGCGGGCCCTTATGACGTACTGGCGTTGTCAAACTCGCACTGTGCAAGATAGCGGGCCACGATGACGTACACGCGGTCGAAAAACTCTCGCTCGGTCACGCAGCAAGATCCAAAATGGCGCAGCACACGCAAACCGGGAGAAAAACAACTCGGCGGACTCAGAATCACGGTAAGTCAAGGCAGCGCGCGCGAAATTGTATTTTTCAAGCGCGACCAAGCAAAAAAATCTGCCAGCTTCCGAGTTGCGGATTTTTCGGGCAAATTCGCGTGATTCGCGGAACGCGAATTTGCCAAAAATCCGCAAATTCCGCAAACGGAACGGATTTTCATCCCACCGTTAGTCCATTTCCCTACAGGGGATGGACTTTACAGTGGAACATAGACCTGGGACTGACCATGTCAATGCAGATGGACTCTGCAGATATTTCCACTTAGAACATGAAGACTCAACTGGTCAAGGTTAGTTTAATGTCCCTACGTTTGGGGGGTTGTGTAGGAGAGTAGGGCCTGCGGCCTATGGTCACCCCCGCTTTTTGCTGTGATTCTCTGGTTTTTCAACTTTAGTGTGGCTGTGGGCCTGCCAATCAGACCCACAGCCCAGCTGTTCTCTCTCTATATTGATACCATGTACTTTAGGTGCATGCCAGATTGGTTACTGGGTCACCCTTGTGAGCCCCTGTATAGTGTACCATAGGTACCCAGGGCATAGGTGCACCCTAGGCCCACCAGGGGCTGCAGCATGTATTTTGCCACCCCTGGTTTGCCTTCCAAACTGACACCACAGGTCTGTTCACACAGCCTGGGTAAGGTGGTGTAATCACTCCTTACTTAGATATAGTATACCTATATCTACCTTTACAAATAGACACATATACACCTATAAGCCACTCCTGTGGTAGGCCTTGACAATCCTGGAGGCAGAGTGCTTGGTTTTATGTGAGAGGGTGCCCTAGCATTAGCTGAGCCCCTCTGCAGCTTTTAGAACCATCTCCTCATAGCGATTCTAAGATATAGCCATACCATATATTCTTAAGTGCATTATAATCCTCACGGTTAATGCTAACTTTGGTTTGGCTTTATCAAAACATGTCGTGTAAGGTGTCAAACACTTTGGAATACTACCCCCCGCCAATTCTGGCAGCGGTGGTAGCATTCCACCCTTCTAGAGGGAAAAGACATGTAGTTATTGGTTTACCCGGTTAAAGTTAAACAGAGCCTCAGCATCACAAAATGGATGCTGCTGCCACAGACAAGAGTCTGACCTCCTTTTGCTGGACGAAACTCTGGCAGGGGAGGCCTGGACAATAGGTTTCCTGTCCAGGGAGGTGCTGGAACCTCCCCAGACAGGGGTTTTGTGTATTGGAGCAGGGAGGGCTGCATTCAGTGAATGCTTCTAAACACTGCCTGGGGCACACAAGATGCTCCATGCATAGCCCAGTTCCAACCGGTTGCTGGGGCATACAGCCCCAGCTCTGGTGTGAAACTGGACAAAGGGAAAGAGGTGTAACCATCCCCTTCTCAGGTACACCCATAGAGTACTCCGGTGCTCCTGTGGGTCTTGACTCTCGAAGTGTCCTAGTTTAAAAGGGTTCCATCCCAGTCAATCCGGAAGTGTCCTTAAATTGTAACTTTTACGATCTCCATAGAAAGTCAATGGTAACCCACGCCTGTGTTTAGACACTGCACGCGGCTCCGTGGGCCTCCTACTACCTAACCTTTGGTTGATTAGTGTAGCCCCAGTGATTCCACAGGCCCCAGGCCTGCTTTCTAACTCTCACGTGGTACTTATACCACTTTCTTAGTATATGGTTTGTGAGGCCCCTAGTAAATGATGAGTCTAGAGCACACCTTTTAAACTTGTTACTCAGTTTTTTCTTTCTCTCACGATCTGTGTGCTGCACCTAATTGAGTATGACCTACTTACTCCTTATGTGTAAAGTAAACATGTAGTCAGTTAACAAAGTGCTAGCTGAAACTTAGGTGCGCACTACCTGTGTCATTATAACAATGTTAATTCACATTTCAACACACATGTTTTTATGGTAGTAGTCTATACAGTTTATTTTTAATTCCAAGAAATGGAAAGAAATGAAATCTAACAAAACTCAAAATCACTTTGTAGAACCAATGTTTATACAATGTAGCATCATGAAAATCATTTAAAAAACAACGTATTTTTGAAGTTGTTGAAAAATCCAATGCATTTCGGGACTTGTTTGTAGTCCCTTCGTCAGGGGCAATGTTGAAATCTAAAAATAATATACAAGCACATCAATGAAGGCATCAATTATGGACTATACAACATTAGAAAACAAGCTACACCATGTCTGATTTGAACTTCCTCAACAATAAAGAAAAAAAATAGAGTAGAAGTCCACCACCACAAGAATCTCCATTGTGCTCACCAATACAATAATCTTAAAAACTCACTTCAAAATGTGAGGGCCAAACCCTCTATCGTAATGTAAACTCAATCGATTTTCCAAGAAGAGATTCTCTGCAAAAATACAACGACGACCAAGGTTTTCAAGAGTGAAAGAGATGTGTGAAAAAGATGGGAGAATAAAAAACAAATAATGAAACTTAGTAAAACTAAAAACAATCTGCCAAACATGATTATTTCGAAAGTCCCTAACATATCATATGTAGTTTGCTTAGCTAATTTCTAATAGGCCCCTAGGGCATAACGTATACTGTGCAACTTATCGTATATTAACTGTGTGATTTGTATTGTATTTTTACCTCTGACCTCATAAAGAGTGCAGAGGGGTTGTGTTTAGATTAAATACATATATATTTGATATACACCTTGTGAGGTGTCCTTTCATTTGGTACTCAAGGGATTATATATGGTAAAACAACTTGCTTAACTCGCCTACTGAAGTCTTAGCCTGAAGACTGCTCATTCATGCTACCACTAGGATAGCTTTCTATAAGGTTGACTTTACAACCACCATCAATAAGGGTCGATTAGACTGGTGCAAGGTGCCCACTGGAACTAGCAGACATTTTATGCCAGGCTAACTTCTCACAGGCATTGCCCATGCAACCCAAATGCAGGCATGGTCACCTACATCCGTCCATCCCACGTCACAATGAGTTCTTGAAAAACCAGACACTTGAGCCTTTAGGACTTCCCCTGCTTGGATTATTGATTTCTTCAAGAACTCATTTATTATGCATGAACAACTATTCCTTAGGGGTTCATTTATAACACTCCGTTGCCTGACTTTTCCGTCAAACTAGCATTCCGAAACACCTTCAAGGTATAAATATGGATGTATGACATTACAACGCATACTTTTACAATGCATACCTTTACAACGCATTTTTTATAATGCAACATCCATTACAAACCATTCCATTACAACGCATGCCATTACAACTAATTTTTAAAAACTACCTTTACAACTCATTCCATTACAACGCATACTAACTTTACAACACATACCATTACAACGCATACCATTACATTGCATGTATGGTAAGTATTGGATAGTGTAGGGGTAAAAATTACTATTCTAACTCCAGGGGGTGCAACAGTAGATTAAGTGTTGGATAGTGTAGGGGTAAAAATTACTATTCTAACTCCAGGGAGTGCAACAGTAGGGTAAGTGTTGGATAGTGTGAGGGTACTATGCATTGTGATGGTATGCATTGTAATGGTATGCGGTGTAATGACTGCGTTGTAATGACATGCGTTGTAGTGTCATGTGTTGTAATGGTTGTGTTGTAATGGCATGCGATGTAATGGATGTTGCGTTGTAAAAGTTTTGTTGTAATGGTAGTGCGTTGTAAAAGTTGCGTAGTAAAGGTTGTTTCCCATAAATATACCTGCACTTACCCTGGCAAACCACGGCTCGGCTACGCAGCTCGATATGGCTCACCACGGCAAGTTCTGAAGAAATTTGAGTCCCCGCCTGAAGCACTGACGAGACGATGTCATGCTTCTCGCAGAGAATCCAGCTCCAGTGTTTCTGACTCCCTTTGCTGGGTGTTAGAGACCGAGACCCGGAAAGAGATTCAAACCTCTCTCAATCTAAGGTATGGAGCAGACTAGAAACTAGAGGGACTCTTGGCAATACTAACTATAGCTAAACTAGACAGCACCTACTTCTTACCTCGTACTACACTTAGGTTAGGCACACTGGGGTAGAACTAGCTAGAAGCAACAGATGAGTATTCACATTTTAGCCTGTGTTATTTATGTATGTATTTATGAATATATGTCATAGCTACAAACTAAGCTACTGCAGTATTATTTTATCTTACTGCTAACGCTGTACATATTCTATTTCTCATTCTGTCTTACGATTGTAGCAGTTCATATCTCTTGCACGAGAAATAAGACTGTTCATTAATCCCTTTTTATTGAAACGCCCGTCTATCTATTTCTGTGTAACACTGTAGAAACGAAGCATGCAAGATTGACTAGGTGAATCTTTTGTTTATCTATTGTTTCCACAATTCCGAGAACTGTTCCGATTCTAAGGGAAACAAAGTAGCCATGTTTATGCAGTTGTCAGAAACGTATCCCTTCTTGTTCATTCAATAAGATTCTAGTGACCTCTGATTTAGCTGGCACACACAAGTAATTAAGCTTAATGTACTTGATAGAAGCATACTGACCACAGTTCTATGCCACAACTATAGTGTATGTTATTCCAATGCGCAGAGTCTATAAGGGAAATAGGAACTACACTACCACCTCTTGGATGGCAAGGTAGGGTCACGAGGGCTACAATCCTTTGGTGCATCGGGCACTTTCCAGGCCTAATTGTTTTGCGTCAAGGGCCATCCTGCAAATATGTTCCCCATCAGGTGGGCTACAGACCCTAGCAGGTCTCATCGTATTTCACCTTCCACATTCCCACATTCTAAGTGGATTTAAGCTAGCACTGGTCTTTATTGGTGAGAAGCTGCCCTGCCAAGCAATCCCATTACATGTTACAAGATAATATTAGAATTGCTATAAGGACTCTGATGCAAAAACCCAAGAGTCTGTTCTAGCAAATAAGTAAGCTGCTGTGGACTTACCTCTTTTTCGCTGGATCTCCATTTTGTGTTCTGTGCGATGTGTCCTTGCACAGCATGTTATTCATTCCTCTTGGTCATTTGAAGGAATATGTTAAATGACATAATAGAGATAATAATGAGTTGCCATAAATAGTATACTTTTTATCAATAATATAGCACTGAATATGCTACAATGTTGTAATTACTGTTTTTAGGTTTTACCTGCACAGCGCTTATGCTATGCTTGTGAAATCTATTGTATTTAATATATATCTTAAAAGGGGCTTACATCCTGCCCTTACTTTTCTTTGGTTGGTGGGCTTGCCACTTACCTTTGTTCCATATCTATTGGCTGTAGACTATTATTTCTTGTTGTTCCTCTCGTGTGTTTCTCTTATCAGTGTCCCAAGTACTATTTTCACCTGCTTTTGTCAAACTGCTTTGCGTGCTTGAACCCTATTGTAACGCTTACATACTGATATATTCACAGGGACATAGTGCGTTTTTTGGGCGATTTGCCCTCCTCACATTCCTTCAGCATAATTACTTGCAAAAAGGACCTCTTCCCCAACATTGCTGCTTTCACCAGTCCCCACACATGCACGTTGTCATGCATTGCATGTTTTAACTTTTATGTCTGTCCAGTGACATAACATGCACATGCAATGCACAAACAGGTCAGGGACGGCACCTGATAATGGGCACAGGAGCACCACCCTTAACGGTTTAAAAGCTATTTTGATTGTAATTGAAAAAAGCAATTACAATCCACATTTCCATTAGAACTAATTTGGCTTCCTGGCTGACCTCACACTGGTTGCTCACAGACGTCAGAGAGGCAGTTTACTCGAAGCACATGCATTAGAACGCATGTCCCAGCCAAATGGTTTTAGTGATGCTGTAATTTTTTTGTATGGACCAAGCATTTAAGCTCTATAGAGCGCATTAGTCACATGACCCTCATGCCCCACAATACCAGAAAATAAAAAATGCGGCGATTGTGAGGCTACAACCTACCAGATCTTACCTCTTGCTGATTATTATGCCTGTGGGTCTATACCCTAAGATCTCCTGCATTCTTTAAAATGTTTCAGCTTAGTTTTCAGATATTCATTTGTTTCTGTTTAAGTTGCATTAAGTTTTGTTTCCAGTTTGTTTCAGATACTAGTGTATCATGCACTTTATCGAGCAGCTAACATGGTGGTCCAGTTTTATTAACAAGCATGCCTTTGCCTCCTATAATGACCCTGTGTTTCAATACCCATTCATAATATTAGCGCATCCGTGTGGTTTTCAATTATGTATGTGTTTCTGTTTAACAGTTAATCGTGTTAATTGTTATTACCACTTTTGACAAAACCTGCATATCATGTACTTTAACATACAGATCTGCTTTTATTCAGGGGCATATCTTTGCCTAACATTATGACCCTGCGTTTTAATATCTAATTACAATATTAGCAAATCAGACTTACTACAAATGGCCAGTGTGCCAGCTTCATATTGGAGTCAAGCTATCCTGGCTGATGACGGCTGATAGCCAGAAACCGGTCCTAGGATGCTTGATTCCAGACCAGGGAAGACATGGCTTGGCAGTTCAGGCTGGACTGTTCCCATGAGGAACAGGGTCAAGACTGATTTGCATATGGTCATGTCTGAACTGGGGTGGTGTGGTGAGCAAAATAACGATGGATTAAACCCAGATCTGTGACTGGGGGTGAATGTTTTGCCAATGTGCAGCATTCCGTCCATCATCTTGTGTGTTTTTCATATTATGACACACCAGGGCTTTGACTAATTTTGCACGTTTGCGCTTCAGTAATATTTAGTGATTGTCATGTTTTAATTACACATTCATAATGAGTGATTTATATACAGGATCATTTTTAGGTTGTGCTGTTGACATGTCTTTACAAAACTTACATACCTTTCATCTACTCTCGGACACCGCTCACCCTGCACACTGACCCACCATTTACTCCCTGACATTGTGCTGGCAGGTGGATGCTCCTCATCCACCACTGACACAGTGTTAATGTTGCACTCACACACCATTAATCACTATGCATTGAGGCACTTTCACACTGCCTGCTCCCTGACTCTTATCAACCTTCAGTCATTCACCACTCACCCTGCACTCACACCTTTATCCTTCCAAAGTTGTACAGAAATGCATACTTCTGAATGTTTGTGTTTGTATGCCTTTCAAAGCATGCACAAGGGAAAATCTGTGTGGTGCATTTGCGCAATAGTTTCTCCTGAAAAAATTGCATGAAAGTTATATACATACTCTTTTCACAGTTCCACGTGCAAACAGGGAGTCTGCAAACCTGCCAAGCAAATAAATTATAAACTGTACAAAAGTGAGTCACACTGGACTTAAGGAGGCAGGACCCCTTCTGTTCTGGCCAGTCCTTCAAATGCCTCCGACCGCCCAAGAGAGAAAGAACACAATTTATCATCCACTTCTTCAACCACTCTTCGCCCATGCAAAATCTATTGGCTTTGTCAATGTTTTTTTTTACATATTGCTCAGTGCTGGAGCTGCTGTACAACATGGCTTACACCTTTTTAAAAAATAACGTTATGACACCTTTTAACTCATCTTCTCATAGTTTATCCATTCCCCATTCCACCACTTCAATCACAACAGCACTAAAACATGTTTCTCTCATTTTATTGGGAGAACGTTTTGGGCTGCATTTCATTTTAGTTCAATCCTGCCCCTTCACCTTATCTCCTCATGTTGACCTTACTGAATGCATATATTTACTGTACATTGTACATTAAAGTCATAGACTTCGCAAAACTTTATTGATGGCTGTATATAATTCTTCTAATCTCCCTCTGTTTGTAGGCCTTCACTCTATATTAGTTAACAACTTCACGGAAGGTGTAGATATGTCATTCGGACTGAATATAATTTGTGTCATTTCGGCTGCATGTTTTGATAGTCTGACACTTTTGATTGAATCTCCTCATGTCAGCAAACATTTCAAGCATGCTTGCTGCCTGCATATGTTTTTCTTTGTCCTCTGCACTTTCCATAATCTCTCCACTTTATATTATACCAGTTACTGTACAATATATTGCCATTCTCAGTAAATAAGTCATGACAATTTTACAGAGTTTCAGTAACTTATATTGCATAACTGCTCACTATGCTAAAACGTACATGAAAAAAAGTATAATTAATCACCTAGGGAAAACATATTGCATATACCAGTGCTTGTTCTTAGAGAGTAGTTATAGATTCCTGGAGCGAATCCATTAAAGGAATAAAGGGAGCTAATTTGATATCGGCTTTTCCAACATATATTCATCATTTAATAATCCTTACGGTTGGCAGCATTATGTAAATGCAACATAAGTGAGTTTTTTTTATTCTTTTCATGCTCTGTATCAGACCTCTTCCTAATATTTTATCAGAAAAAGAGGTGTGTCACCACGTTTGTCTCATTATATTTCTTTCCTTTGTACACTGCCTTACACAGGAGAATTAATTACTAGACTTGTATTGCTCACATTTCTCAAATAAAATTCAGCTTTTTGCTGATGATTCACACTTTAAGTGAGACTCATAAGGCATTTCAATTTTGCTCTCCTAATCTGGCACACTTTGACATTCCTAGACACTCCTCTTTACCACAGCGCTCCATAGGTTTCTTCTCGCCTTATCTCATTCACTGTCCTTCTGTCAATAATCGCAATGTATTGATTACTGTTTCACCTTTCTCCCAAACATCTTCCTCTCTAATGTAAATCTTCCATAAATTCACCCCTTTCTCACTTCCCTTGGAGGGCAGCTCCCAGACCAGACTTTTGTTTTCTCTCATCTTCATTTGCCATCATTCATCTGGATAGGTCTGACTCCAAGTGACTCTCAGTGCAGCATCAGTGTTTCCGGTGGAGTCTTCTCTGATCACCTCCTCTCTCTATACAAGCGATCTTTATTTTTGTGATTGAATTCAGAGACATCCATGGTCAGGCCCTGCTACAGCACCTGTCATTAGGCAACCTTTTGCATGATCCCCTGTATAGCAACTATCTTTAGAGTCCCTTGTGTTCCCTATACTGCGCTGGAAACAACGACATCACTCCCTCGCAAGACCTCTGCGACTCACTCGCCTCGTTCTTCCACAGCAAGATCGCCGACATACACAACAGCTTCGGCGCACAGACCACAGACCCAACCACCGAGCAAACGCCCCCCACCACCACCCTCTGCGCCTGGACTCCATACACCATAAACTCCGGATCACCAACCGACCCCTGCCCCCACCACATCTTCAACAAAGCTGACTCCATCATCGCAGCCCAACTCCGGGACATCTTCAACACCGCCACCTTCCCGGAGAGCTGGAAGCACACCGAGCTCAGCGCCCTCCTGAAGAAACCAACAGCAGACACAACCGACCTCAAGAACTACCGTCCCATCTCGCTCCTCCCTTTTCCTGCCAAGGTCATCGAGAAGACCGTCAACAGTCAGCTTGCCACCTTCCTCGAGATGCACGGATCCCTCGACCACTCGCAGTATGGCTTCCGAGCAAACCACAGCACCGAGACCGCCCTCATCGCAGCCACAGACGACATCAGATCCCTGCTCGACAACGGGGAAACAGCGGCCCTCATCCTCCTGGACCTCTCCACAGCGTTCGTCACGGTCTGCCACCGCACCCTAGTACAGTGCCTCAACAACATCGGAATCCAAGAGAAGGCACTGGAATGGATCATCTCGTCCCTCACCGGAAGAACCCAGAGGGTCCGCCTCCCCCCATTCAGATCCGAGGCCACCGAAGTCATCTGCGGCGTACCACAAGGATCATCGCTTAGCCCCAAACTCTTCAATGTCTACATGAGCCCCCTCGCAGCCATCGCACGCCAACACAACCTCAACATCATCTCCTAAGCCGACGACACCAAGCTGATCCTCTCCCTCACCACCGACCCCGCCACCGCCAGAACCAGCCTTCACGAAGGGATGAAAGACGTCGCCGAGTGGATGAAGAACAGCCGCCTGAAACTGAACTCAGACAAGACGGAAGTCCTCATCCTGGGATCATCGCCCTCCGCCTGGGACGACTCCTGGTGGCCCCCTGCCTGGGCACCGCTCCCAAGCCAACGGACCACGCACGTAACCTGGGCTTCATCCTGGACTCCTCCCTCTCGATGACCAGACAAGTCAACGCCGTCTCGTCGTCGTGCTTCAACACCCTGCGTATGCTCCGAAAAATCTTCCAAAGGATCCCCACCGAAACCAGGAAGACGGTCACCCAGGCACTCGTCACCAGCCGACTGGACTACGGAAACACCCTCTACGCCAGAACCACAGCCAAACTTCAGAAAAGACTCCAACGCATCCAGAAGCCTCCGCACGACTCATCCGGGACATCCCCCGACACAGCCACATCTTCGGACACCTGAGAGACCTGCACTGGCTCCCCATCAACAAGAGGATCACGTTCAGACTCCTCACCCACGCACACAAGGCTCTCCACGACCTGGGCCCCAGGTACCTCAACAACCGCCTGACCTTCAACACTCCCACCCGCCTACTACGATCCACCAGCCTCACCCTCGCCGCCGTTCCACGCATCCGCAGAGCCACCACCGGAGGAAGATCCTTCTCCTACCTGGCAGCCAAGACATGGAACTCGCTCCCATCAACCTCCGATTGACCCAGGACCACCTTTCCTTCAGGAAGCAACTCAAGACCTGGCTCTTCAAGCAGTAGCAGACCCCCCAGCGCCTTGAGACCCCTCCGGGTGAGTAGCGCGCTTTACAAATGCCATGATTGATTGATTGATATCATGTCCTTCAATTCCCCCTTACAAATGCAGTGTTTAACCCCATGCTAAGCGCTGCTTTCACTACTTTGTCCCTCAATGTTCATATGCCACAACAGACTCTTACTTCTTTTCATTTTGCACCATTTGTAAACTTTCATGAAAGTCTTACACCTAATGTGATATTCCCAAACACTATTCATGGAATCACTGGTCTGTAAATAATGGACCCTGTTCAGAAAGAAGTTGTAAAAGAATGGGTAGATATTGATCTTTCTGCTTGAATATATTAGACTTGTTGTTTAATTCACAAACATTACCTGCACCGCACCTGGAAAGCTGTGCCCAGAATGTCAGGCAACATCACTTATAGGCTTCTATGTCCTCTGAAAGGAATTCTCCATTTCATAACATTCTGCATAAGGGGGAAGTGTCCGCTGTGCCATCACTCACTTTTGTCTGTGAAGAAATCCCTTCCCCTTCACCTGCACCAAGTTTGGGGATGATCCATCCCCCTTCCCATCACAGATTGGGACTTAAATTAGACTTTACTGGAATACATTTCTGACCACTTCCAAGGTGGGAATAGGTCAGATGATAGTCAGAATGGTCACAAATGCACGTGTTTGTGGATGTTTCTAAACTTGTAACTAGGACTTGGGATGCCCTCTTACATCTCTAAGGTTAATTAGGCAAATTACTTAATACAGCCCTATATAATCTTCCACCAATACCCAACTATTGCATGCTGTTCTTATTATTCAAAGATTGAGTCTCTTTTCATAAAGCCTGCCTCTAGTGTTTTGTTCATCCCAACACATGTCTGTGTATGAAGAGCTTTACACTGGGACCCCCACTGAGATTTGTCTTGTCAGTGCACATATAGTGTCTAACTCACTGTGTTCTTCCATATTTCCTCATAGCAGCCTGAATCCAGTCTCCCATGAAGCTCCTGCTCTTCTCTTGGCATCAGAAGGATTGTTCTCCCTCCCTCCTGCTCCACCTCTGCAACAAGAGTCTCCTTCCTTACCTTAGTTTGTAGCAATGGCTCTCTTGGGATATTGAGGCCGGATCTATTTCACTCCCCGCTTGCACTGCTTCATAAATTGACATTCTGTAGGGATAATGATTAATTTAATATCAGATATTAATCATTGGTTCACTGTATCAAACATATAGCAAACCTTCAGTGACAATTATTGTCTTATGCAAACATTCACTTGTGTTGAAATGTCATAAAATACATACAATCATTATTATACATTGTTATTCTTTAACATCAGGAAAGTTTTTCTTTCTAGTGAATCCTCCATCAACTACAGTGTCTTTTTACCCTCTAAATGTATTACTTAGTGTGGAAGCCATGCCTTGGTGGTGGTGATATAAAAGGATGAATATTGTAATGCATCATAAATAAAGTTCTTAAAAGATTACAACTCGTTTAGATTTATTTCATGAAATCCACTGCACTTTGATTCACAGTCAATTTCATCATCCTTTGATTAATTAAAACACTATGTTTACATGTACTGTATGCACTGTAATGTATAATAACCTTGGGCCATTTGTAGTTAAGAATGTTCACTTCCCACAGCCTGTGCTGTGTAAACTAGCAGGCTCTATGAATAGAAAGCCCAGAATGTAATGTACTAAAGTTTTTGGCACTAGGCAGCACAGCAAGTCTTTTTGCTCAGCTTCCCTGTGTCAAAATGAAAGAGCAGAAATGCACTGTTTCTATGACATATGGCCATTCCTGTGCCTTTAAGCCAGAACTGTTGCATAATTTGGTGCCTAGCGTCAATGCAGGCATCCTTGCACCATTGTGGAAACGTATCTGTGTTGTTGTCAGGTTTGCTTTTGTGTAGGAAGGGACACCTTCCTGCTCAAAAACAAACCATGGAGGTGTTTTCCTCATTCTATGTGTGCTGCAGAATGTTGTTGCCTGGAGAGGCCCACCGGACTGATCTGACTGGGGGCCTGCATCACCAGCCTTGGTCGTTGTGCTGCGATCCAGGGGCAAGATTGCTGCTTGCGGCAGGATCAGTTGGGGCTTCAATACAAATAAATATAACTTCCCTATTTAAGAAATGCCCACGGGAGTAGATGGACCCTGGGAAGATTGTTGTTATTGACCTTGGGCATTGATGGGTGGATGCCGCACACAATTACGTAGGAGCTGCTGTGGTGCCTCTACCCCCTTGGACAATGAGGCAGTGATACAGTCGCGGAGTGAAATCTGAGGGGCGCAACGAAGGAGCTTGGGGAGTATCTTCCCCGTGTTTTGGGCTGTGTGGGCCCTCCCTCTTGAGGAATGCGTGACAAATGAGGATGTGGTATGCCCCTGTTTGGACTACTAAAAGGCACTGTGTTGACTCTGAAAGGCTACACACGGAGATTGGAACTGCATGCCGAAGATGCAGAAGGTAGATCCCAGAAATGCAATCTGCACTTCATGGGGTTTCCTGAGAAGGTGGAGGGATCTAGTCCTGGGTTGTTCCTAGAAAAGTGGATCCATTACCAGCTTCCATACATTGGCTTGTCCTCCATTGTTCTTGCTGGTGCACTCCCCTCGCAGTGTGGCCACCCCTTAAGCCATCATAGCCAAGATACTGAATTACAGACATCAGGACGCTATATTGCGGGGTGATCCCACCTTCGAAAATCACATAATACATGAAATGAAATGAAATACCAGCATTTGTAAAGCGCACAGCTACCTCAGAAGTGGTGTCCCAGAGCTGGGGTCCGCCAGGGAGATTAATCGAGCTATTGCCCAGAGTCACATGGTGCTGGGCTAACCTGCCGCCGGCACCAGGGGATCGAAAAGTGAACCCCGTGGTCCGGAGTCAGGCACCCTGGCCACTGCGCCACACCTCTTCCATATATTTTCTGACTACACCAGGTCTGTGCAACATTCACTGGGGTCAAGCAGAAGCTAAGGGCCATGGGACTGCAGTATTTGCTTTTGTAAATGGTCTTGTTCCCAGCTAAATTGAGAGTTGTCCATGGAGGCCGCACACATTTTTTTACATCCCTGGTGCTGTGTGGGACTGGTTGGATGTACGTGGAGATGATTGGATTGCGTGGGGATGATGGCACGAAACAGTGGGAGAAACGGGGAACACCCGAAGAATCCTGGCAAAAATCAGGAGGCACAGAGGATGGAGGAGACACCCGAGTCTGGGTCATGTGTGGTGGTCTGTAGGGGTAGAAATTTTAACATTGAATAGCAAAGACAAGAGCACTAACAGGCCAGCATCCTCATGATTTCAGTGCACATAAACAAAAATGTCTCCAAAAACTTGATATGTAACAAAGACAATATGTTCTAATATGCCATGAATCAGACCAGTAATTTATATAGTTTATTCATTTTAGATACAAAAATATGTTTATATGAATCCTTTTAAAAAAGAAACAAGTGTAATAGCACATATGGTTTTATGAAAAATATACATGATTCGTGAGCCCCCATATCAAGGAGCAAACAGTGCATATATTAAACGTAATACAGCACAGAGACATTAAACATATAACCAATAACAATACAGTGATAATAAAAACGACATACATCAAGAAACTATATATCACAAAAAGTCACATACAAACATCAGAGAACAAGGCAACGTCCAAAAAGATAAACACTGTTGCTCATTATGCTAATTATGCTAGTGTAATGAGTATTGACAGAAATGCGCTGACGCGTGTTTCGGAAGTTAACAATAGATGGGATCAACCTTCATCAGGACGCTGACTGTGCAGATTGATTCTGTGGCATAACGCCATCCAATGCAAGTTAAGATCAATAGAACTGTGCACCAGGCAGGGGGCTCACAATCTTCACCACAACCGCACAAAACTAATAGCCCTGGATTTCAGAGATTTCTAACTACCTGTTTTATGTCACGCCCATTACTATATTGGCCACTCCTGACGGGAAATGACCTTTACGATGCAGTCGTTAAGCCGCGATTCATTTACATCGCGGTCATTACAATGCAAGTCGTTGCAACGACTTGTGCTGGATGGCGCTCCACACTAAGGAATAGTATGATTTACTATTGTAACACCTTCCCTACTGCTACACACACTGGAGTTGCAATAGTAAATTATACTATTCCTAAGTTCAGCACCTCTAGCGCAAGCCGTTTTAATGACTTGCATTGTAATAACCGCAATGTAATGTACCGCGTAGTAGTGTCACTTATCCCTCCTGACTGTGACTCTCTGTGATTCTTGTTTTGGGGAACTAAAGATGTGTTTTGCAATGACATTTTTATTAAAAATAAATACATAAATATGTTTCATGAGAGGAAAAAGAAAAGGAGGGCAGCACTCGCCCATCTAGAATCAAACTAATGACAATAGCAATATTTTGTGAAATTGCATGTCTGGTTTCCGAGCAAATCAGAACAACCGTAGGAAAATGAAATGTGCGTAAAACTTTTCACACATCAGGTGTGACCGACAAACTGCTTCAGCTACTCTGCTTGTTGACTATATGATGTTTCAGCAGCTCTGCTTGGAGATTATAGTCACCTATATCAGCAATTGTCTAAGCAATATGTTCTGGGGCAATGGAAAAATCAAAGCGAAAGTTCATTATTGTCACCTATGTTCACGTCTCCTCCCTACATCGTGAACAATTAAGAAACAGTGTCTTTTGGTCTGCATTTTGGCACATGCTGGCCAGTATCAGAGTCTGACTCGTATTACAGGCTGCAGGTCTTAACCTCTCTGAGTCATGGAAGCTGAGAGGTGTGCTTGCTTGAAGTCAAAGGGCGTATGCAGGAGATTATGGGTCACATGAAGTTTTCGTCCTGCAGCGGCTGTAGATAAGTCCACTGTGTTCCAGCTGCAACAACTACAAGAACAAGCTCACAGATGACCAGGAGCACCCATGAATGCGTAGTGATGGCCAAACAATGTAAACAATGGGTGAAGCTACTTGGGAGGGAACCAAGCACATAAAGGCAGGATTATTACAATGAATGCACCAATAACAAGCAAATATTTCGGAATGCCACAGGTAGAAACCAATGGCAATCGGTGGGTTTGCCCAGAGGCCACAGAAGAGGATACAACAGGTGGATTGAGGCTCAACCTAAAAAAGGAGGGGCTGAATATATTCCTCAACACATTCTTCATACGCTAGGGGATACCCATTTGGCTGGCACCCGGTTGCTTATTCCTACAGCTGAGTCATTTGGCTTATGTGGAGGGGAGATATGTATCGGTATATGGTAAGCTGGATGCGGTAGAATTGTCTATGCCTCAAACGTGGAAGCTGTGGAGACTGAACTCCTTCCTTACGTGGCTATGCCTATCATTTGTGTGAGTGGTGGTTCTCAACAGTGTCTCTGATCACCATCAAGAATCCGTGTGACAAGACAATCTTCTCACTAAGACGTGAGCTCATGTAACTTGAAACAAAATAGTTTCTTCACATCAATAGTGGTAGAATAATGACAATTTAATCAGGTTCATTTTCATGGTAAGTATGTCTTTATTTTCAAGACGATCCTTCCATACTTTAGATCATTAATCATTCATATGAGTCTTCATGATTTTTCATTGTTGAATTGCAATACCCAATGCATTTCGGGTCAGGGGTCTAAAAAAGGGAAATAATACAGGACCAGTACAGTCACCATAACGGCTATTTTGATAATACATTAGAATGTATGACATTTCTTTGGTGTGCATTGTGAACAGAACTATCATAAAGTGCAATTACGAAGCGGGGTAAATATGTGGGGCAAACGAAGATGAAAAAACAAGAGTGCAGTGAAAACGAGAACTTCGCTTAGTGAACTTTTACCAAGACGGTGTCGAAAGTGTCGATCAAAAAAATAGTCAAGTGCGATGCTCAGATCTAAAATATAACTAGAATAAAAATAAAATTAAACCTGAAGCGTTATTGTGATACTTACTTGGGAAATCAACAATAAACAGCGTGTGTCTCTATGTCTCGAAAACTCCTTCCGGGTTTCAATACAGCGGGGATTTGGATAACAAGTTGACGCTGCCATTATCTAACGTGACCCGTGTCACGTGATGAGATGATAACGGCTTCATGATGGAGCGCACTGCTTCCGTCATGTTCGGGAAAGCTTTCCTGAATAAAGCACGCGATGTGAAAAACAAAAAAAAAACATGAGAAAAAATAGCTGGTGTTATTAACTGGGGGGTGCGTGGGATTTAAGCGATATGCAAAAAGCTTGTCCAAGCTCGTATGGCGAAAAACAAATGTAAAAATAAAAATAAAAAAATATTGACCCACACATGTATTCGGGGAACTGGATGAGATGTTCCAAGCTGAAATATAACAAAAATATATGCGAGAAATAGTGGTGAACATGTGTGTATACAGAAAACCGATGTATGTACAATTATATAGTTCGATAAATGAGCAAGAAACTCTGATCACCATGCCTCACTTTTCAAGGTAGTTAGGATTGCGAGCATTGGAAAAATATACCGGATATTAACATTTGTTCATGTATACATTAAGCCATCTGTATTCACTTTTAACATGACTTTTCTGTTTTTGTTTATTTTACATCAGGGATCATCACGTGCAGTTCTAAAGCACGTTTAAAGTGATTTCTATATTATACCTGCTGCTTGTAGTATGAACTAATGAGGGAGAAAATAAATACCGACTTTTTGCTATTTTCTTTTTCTAATTTTCTACCGACTGGTACAGTAAAGTGTGAGTTTTTGGTTGCACAAATGGGTGTAAATTCTGATATTTATTTGTTTCCCTGGTCTTCATTGCTTTATATTTCTCGCAAGAAAGTGTCACTCATAGTTGTTGAATGTCACTCATAAGTACACTGAAAAAATGAATATGTCACTCATAAGCTAGCTGCAACCTTGGCAGCTATGTTGAGGACCCGACTGACCTGAGAGCGGCTGAATTCTGGCGCCGTAGATAGAAAAGCACTGTGTGCGCTAGACAAAGGCTGGTGAAGGGCTGTTCTAAAGACTTTCCTTTATGCCTAGGCCGGGAGTCCTGCCCACACCAAACTGGATTAGCACTGGGCACTATGGCAGGGACTAATCAGTGCATCACCATCCATTACTAATAAGAAGCCAAACAGTGAACGCAGCTGAACAGGCTCAGCTCAGTGACGATGACGCTTTAAAATAAGCTTTAAAATAATTGTAAGCACATACATTGCCCTTTTAATATTAGGATGATTTTGGTTGTTAAGCAAGGTAAAATGTAACCTCATTTAGAAATGTAATACCAAACTGGACGTTATAGACTCTCGGCGAACAGTGCAGCCACGCAATCTTGTATTTCATAAAAACAAACCCCAAACACTATTTTGTAACGGTGAATGTAGATCACACCTCTACACCTTACACGGGCACTGACAGCAGAGCACCATTCTGTGAAGTGTGCATTCTACCACTGTGAAGTTGAACTCACAGTTTCGAGGCTTCCACCAGAACTGTTCCCCTTAGCAAGCAATGAATAACTTCTGATCTGGCATCTGCCTGCCTAGTGAGTTTTTACAGTGTAGCTGGTAATGCACTGGTAACAGGACGTCATCGCATAACCCGAAACATCACACGGCTTCCTCCTGCCATGTGATCTAGTGTCAGCCGAGGCTCAGTGGAGATGTTTGGAATCGCGCATCCACAGTGAGGATTGAGGGGAGGAGAGGAAGATTTGGGGTACACGTGAAAGAAATATGGGATAGACGGTTCCGACATGTGCAGCGTAACTATCAACAGCGACTCCACAGAGAGGAAAACTGTTGTACAGGGACTTTGTCTCTTTCTCATGAGTTTGTATTTCCTTGTTGCTCTCTTGATGTCACTGTGATATTTCCTGGTGACATCATAGAATGTTGGGGGTTTTGCCTGAGCCTAAGCGCAGTTGGAGGCAGGCTGAGTGACAAGGAGGTCACTCCTGGTGGGGTCTCTTATTTACTAATTTGATATCTGGACCTGTAACTATCCTGAATAAAACAATCTAAATATATTCATGACTCATGAACATCTTTTATATACAACATTTTTGGCGACTTCTGGACATTTTCAAAGAATCTACAGCGTGCAAAAGAAGATTAATATATATATCTACAGCGTACTTGAAGATAAATAAGGAATAAAATGACGAACCTAAAGGATACTGGAATTTATTCTTCATAAAGAAAACGAACCGGAACTAAAAGAAAAAAGAGCTCACAGCTTTCAAGTAAGTCTCTGTTTAATTCCTATTTTGAAGCCTCTCATTCAATATTAAACCTTACTTCTATTACAAGCAACGCCTTGCCTGGCCCCACCAGTGTCTGTTACTATCCGGACAGCCTGTACATAAGGCGTATAATCATCCTTTGTAAAAGTATTGAGAGGAAAAGCAAAATCATCTCGTGCCTTTCTAGACTCCTGTCTGAGCTAGCAAAAAAAAAAAAAAAAATGAAACATTGCTGAAGGCGAGTGACATTCCTCAACCCAAAATTAAGTTTAAAATAATTATTGCACTTAAATACTACATAAATGAAATAAACAGCCAAACGTGTAAGACATCAGACTGTTATTGAAGTACAAATAACACTCGAATGTGAAAGACATGAACTGCTAAGTTTAAACGAAATTGACAGTGCATATTTTTCAGCTTTAATTGAAAACATGTGTTAAAAAAAAACAGCACAGCGATAACCAAAGTGTACAAGAAATTATTAACTGTCATTCCTACCGAAGTGCGCAGGAAGTTATTAACTGCCATCCCTCATGTTTAAATGTGAAATGCGCGAGGAGCGCGCGAAGCCTACCTTCTTGCTTCAGCTCCCTGTGACGTGTTCTTTTTTGATCTGCTGCTGCTCTTGCTCGTTTGACAACAAAGGCGTGCCCAGAGCCATCCGGTATGACGCACGCAACGTGCCACCACTATGTGCCTGCAGCTTCTTCGATTTCTTCTACACATTTCTGCCAGTCAGCACTTTTAAGGAGCACAGAGGTTTTGAAGTTATTCTCCTCCAAACTTCCGACACGTCTGCATCCATGCCTACCACGTCACTTGAATATCCCCCTTGTACACAGACATATATTATGCTGCTGCAAGTTTTTCATTTTCTTCATGTTCTCCAACACGATCTCGGAGTGGTATTTGGTGACAGTAGTGTTAAGTATCCTTCCTGTAAGGTGAGCGTTCTTCTTCTATTGGTTCTTTCACCTACTCGCAATATTAAATTTGACTTAACAAACACGATGTCACTCTTCAAGACTTTTCCACCATGATTCAATGTTATATGCAATTGCCTCAGTACTCCATTGACCCAGACTACGGTGACTACGTTTTTTATTTTTAATGTATTCTTTTGTTTATATAATGTTTTAATTTAGCTTGGACTTCCAGTTTCTTTTTATGCTATCTCTTTGTTTAGCTATTAAGAAATGTTTGGTTCAATGTGGGTCATGATATTTAGCTTTTAGCAAAGTTTACATATTATTTTAAATATTAGGTTTAGTTTGTCATCTTTTACCATGATTCGGCATTGCATTACGTTATTTTTACTTGTATTTTATTCAAAGTGTTCACATTCATGCATTTTTAGTAAGTACACATGAGTTGTTTACATATTACACTAGTTTCTGTGCAAGCCTGTTCTTGTGTAATATGCATGTGAGTTTATAGTGATGACACTTATGGTTATGTAATTTTAAATTTTTCACGGGTTTCGGTTTCCTTGTAAAACCCGTTACATTCCAGTTGCATTCCTGGGTGAATGTATCCCTGCAACTTGTTCTAGGGTGAATGTATCCCTTGATTTTACTTGATATTTGCACGGGTTAAGGCTTTCTTGTAAAACCCGTTACGTTCCAGTTGCATTCCTGGGTGAGTGTATCCCTACAACTTGTTTTAGGGTGAGTGTTTCTCTTTATTTTACTTGATATTTGCACGGGTTAAGGCTCCCTTGTAAACCCCGTTACATTCTAGTTGCAATCCTGGGTGAGTGTATCCCTGCAACTTGTTTTAAGGTGAGTGTATCCCTTGATTTCGTTTTGATAATTTCACGGGTTAAAGTTTTCTTGTAAACCCCGTTACATCCTAGTTGCATTCCTGGGTGAGTGTATCCCTGCAACTAGTTTTTAGAGTGAGTGTATCCATGCAACTAGTTTTTAGAGTGAGTATATCCCTGCAACTAGTTTTTAGGGTGAGTGTATCCCTTGATTTTTCACGTGTAATTCCTGCAGGTCGTTTTCGTGTTACGTTATTGATGTTGAGTGTTGAATAATTGATGGGTGAGTTTATCTCTTTTTATTGTTAGTACGTATGGCTATATGTATTCCACAGATTGTTTCCGGGTTGAGTGATTGTTGGGTGAGTGTATCCCTTCATACATGTATTTTTTTCATCTTGAACTTTCTATTTTCCTGTAATTTGGTGTTTAGTATCCTGCCTTTACTCTTCGTGCTGGTTCACTTGTGTTTTGGCAGATTCTTTTTCACTATACTTAAGGTGCCGGAGACGTCTGGTATTCTTTCTCTTGTATTTTTCATTAACTTCTTGTAATTTTCTTACTTTTGAACATTATTAGGAAGAAGGTGGTGGTGTGCGTTACCTATTAGAGGTTTTTGTGTCTTCTTCCACTCTTCCTTCTTTCTTATGGCTTATTATATGTTCATATCTTCTTGTTTGATGACATAGCTTTTCGCTTATTTAACAATGATATTGTTAAATATTCTAATTGTTTCTATTTGCTCATTTAATAATTATATTAGTTTGCATCTATTTGTTCTTTTCCCTAAAGAAAGGAGATATGTTGTACAGGGACTTTGTCTCTTTCTCATGAGTTTGTATTTCCTTGTTGCTCTCTTGATGTCACTGTGATATTTCCTGGTGACATCATAGAATGTTGGGGGTTTTGCCTGAGCCAAAGGGCAGTTGGAGGCAGGCTGAGTGACAAGGAGGTCACTCCTGGTGGGGTCTCTTATTTACCAACTTGATATCTGGACCTGTAACTATCCTGAATAAAACAATCTAAATATATTCATGACTCATGAACATCTTTTATATACAATAAAAAACCATTCCGGTCGCATGTTGGACTGGTTGTTGTGCAAGAGAATCCCCTCTGTGATACTCTTCTTGACAATGATAGATGGACGGTTTATGGTTAGCCAATTCACTTTTAACTGGGTTCTGAGAGATTATTTGTCTGAGGTTTACAGAGCCAAATCCAAAAAGGTAACCCCCTAGTTAAGTACTTAGAGATCTAGGTGCAAGGGGAAAAAACACTATAGGGAAGAAAGAATCACCTACTTGATCTGTATTTGTTCAACTAAGCTAACTCAGCTATGCTGTTAGTTCTGTTTCATTTATAATGAAATATTTACATGTATATGTTATTTCACAAGATCAAGTTTATTTTGTTTTTCCCCATATTTTATCGAAACTGTCTCTTAATCTATATAAGTTAATTAGAAAACATCATACTTCTTTATAAAGTCTACAAATACATGTCAACAATTCTTTCAAAGTATTGTGACATAGCTGTTGTATCAGGAATAATAATACATGTTTTTTTGTTTCTATAAAAACAGAGTATCACGATTACAAAAATGAACCACCTCTCATCATAATCAAACCTCTCACTCGAACAAACATTCAGACTGTAACACTAACATACTAATCATTAATACAAACGTCCCATCATACTACACATACATGAAAACACACCTCAGCAGAAGTACAGAATAAATTGTTATCCGCTGTGGTGTTGTGCACTGGCATCTACTTACCAACAATAGTTCAACGCACGTTTCGATGTGGACATGTGATACTGCCTATCACCTTCTTCAGGACCACACAACAGTTTTATGGTACCATCCAGAGGTGGTAATTAAGAGAAGAAGGGAGAATTATTATGGTTACAGTAACATCCCTAATCTTTAGATGCACTCATTCCTTTAGGTCATATACAAATTCAAAGGTGTTGCCTCACTTTTATTAGAGTTTGAAGTTTCCCTTAGATGCGTCTCTACTCTACATATCCTTTATGAGGTACTAACTGAGTAGGAATCATATGTGTGATAGTGTCATTATCCTTGAGGTTCAGATCAACTTATCAGGCTCCTAATTTGGATATGGGATGCCCTATTAGTAAATACATTTTAGTTCCTCTTTCACCAGCATAGAGGTCTTCACAGGTGTTGAGATTTGTGGTACGTTGCTGCTGCACGCAGAAAAGTGGAAGAAATATGGAATAGACTGGACTGACAAGTGTTGCAGAACTATTGACAGTGACTCAACAGTGAGGAAAACCGCTCCGGACACATTATTGTGTGAGAGAGCCCCCTGTAATACTCTCATTGACAAAAATAAATGGATGGGTTGTAGTGGGCCAATTCGCTATTAACTGGGTACTGAGAGAATTTTTGGATGAGGTTTACTGAGCACCCGCATGGGATGAGACATTGGACTTGGCTTAGTTCTTAAGAGGGATTTCTATCCCTTATTTATTGGCATCTGATAGAGAGGACTTGGAGGAGGATATTCAGCTTGAGGAGTTGAAGGTTGATCTCCAGTATATATCAATTGAAATGTCTCCTGGCCTGAATCACCTTCCGGTGGAGTTCTATCAGATGTACTCAACGGAACTCTTGCCCAAACATTTGGGAACAGTCCAGGAGACGGTGTCTGTGAGAATCCTACCAGACCATATGAGGGAATCCCTCTTAATCATGCTGTTGAAACCATGTGAGGACGCTATCAACCCAAGTTCTCATAGACCACTTTCTACATAAATGTGGATATTAAGTTATTAGCAAAGGTTCTGTCTATGCTACTAAGGTAGGTGTCTCACGATTGGTGCAAACTGATCAGTGTGATTTCATGCGGGGTAGGGGAACACACATGAACCTTGGAAGGCTTTCACATGTTATGCATGCCATCAGAGGCATGGAGATGGGGGCGGCAGTGGTCACCTTCAATTTAAAGAAGGCCTTCAACAACTTATCCTGGACTTACCTCTGGGAGGTGCTTAGGTGCATTGGTTTTGATCCGCTGTATATGGCATGGATGCGCTTGTTATACTAGGCGCCAAGGGTACGAGTGAGGACAGGACAAATGGTCTCTGAGGTTTTTGAAATTGGGTGTGGCACACGTCAGGTCTGCTCGTTGTTGCTGGTCCTCTTTTCCCTACCCATGGAGCCCTTGGTGAGTTACCTGCTGTATAAACAAAGTGATAAGGGAATGCGGGTGGGCGACACAATGCATATAGTGTCGATATACGCCGACATCACGTTAATTTATGTGACAGACCCGACTTGCTCTGCCCCAATATTGTTACAACTTTTGGCTAATTTTGGAGGAGTGTCAGGTCTTTGTGTGAATAGTAAAAGAAAAGTGCTGTTTTCCATGGCTGCATTGGCCCTGTGAGCGGTACATGTCCTTCCAGTGCTGGATGCTCTCTGGAAGTCTAGCAATTTAGATATTTAGGAATCCAGGTGACTCATGATAATATTCATTATGACCTGAACATGGGCCATGTGCTGATGGACCTTACACGAACCAGAGAATTTTGGAAGACTCTACCGCTGTCAGCTGTGGGCTATGTGGCACTGAGCAAAATGGTTTTACACCACAATGCTTATATGTGATACAAAACTTGTTTTGCATGCAATCACTTGCCCTATTTAGGGAACATGAAGGGCTCCTAGTGTCATTGCTCTGAGCAGGTACGCCCAGACCAATAGGAGACCATGACGCAAAATCAGGAGCAGGGTGAGTTTGTACTCCCTCACCTCCAGATGAACTACTTTGCGGGACTGCTTCAATATGCCTCTTGTGGTGTGAGGAGGAATCCAACTCGGAGAAACAGCTTCTGGAGAGATTGGTGCTGATGGAGAACAGCAGACCCCAGTGAGCACAACACACTCTACGATGCTTCCACTTTGGTGGCTTCGGCCCTTTTTATGCCTAAAAGTCAATATGAATATACGGTCCTAGATTGAAGGGAACCGCTGAGTAATGGGTGATTTATAGCTTAATGGTGCCTTCATCACAATTGTGGAGGGGGTGAACTGTTCGGATAGGCCCGGGACAATTCTTGTAATACCCGACCCTGTTGCGTATGGCCTGGGTAGTGTCTACCGGATATCCAGATGTGCCAATGGAATCCCAGACACTTGTGTCCCGATTATGACTTTTGGCAGTGCAAGGGCAGGTGGCTGACCACTGCTGTGCCCCTAAACCATTAAGCCTTGCCACTGCCTGCCTCCAAGTTTTTTGTAGTCTGGCGGACAGACAACGTGGCATTTCTAAGGCAGTGCCTCTTTCAAAGACAGCAGTGCCTTTTAAAAAGGCAGCACAATGGGAACACCTCACAAAGTTCCTGCATAGCATGGACTTTAATGTTCATGCCATGCAGGAACTGTTGTGTATGCACTAAGGGGGGCACATGTTATGCCCCCCTGTGTGCCTCCATAAGCAGACAAGTCACAGGGGGCCTCTAGGGCCCTTTTTGTTTCCTCTCTGCTAGGGTTGACATGGAGGAAGAACCTCCATATCACTGTCGGCAAAGAGGAAACTCGCAATATACTTGGCGGGATTCCAAAAGTCCCACCAAGCATATTGCAACCTCTGACGGCATCGCCACCTCCGGGAAACGGCAGCTCTCTGGCGGAGTCAGCAGACCCAGGGAGGCCCGACTGCCCAACTCGTAATAGGGGGGTCGGACTCATAATTGAGGCCAAGGTGTCATGTTTGACCCAGGTTCACAAAAGAGTCTGGTTTCCCATACGTATGCGCCATGAAAGTAGATAGGCCAACTGATATAGTAAAGTTGCATCATAATTGGGACTTGGATCTGGAGGCCTTGTGGCTTATGCAGAATGGTGTAGAGCAAGGACACTGGTGCATGAGACTGTCAGTAATGCAAGATTCAAATGTACACAATTGTTTTAAGTCCTTAGAGCTTATTTAATACCTCAGCGCCTCAGTCGCATTTACCCTACTAGAGTGGTAGATTGTGTGAGACATTGGTTTTTCTCACCTGAATCTACCCATGTTACTTGGGCCTGTAGACTGTTGATGCTGTATTGGGGGAGGCTAGTTCCAAGGTAAACCAGGTAACAGGGGTCCAATTGGCTCGCAACAATAAACACTTCCTGCTGGGTCTCCTTCCCCTCCCTGGGGAGGGACACAAGACGGGTTATAAGTTTGCACTCTTAGCCCTAGTATTCGCCATGCACTGGAAAACTATTCATTGGGCATGGTGGCACCCTCAACACACAAAAAATAGAGATCTCACCCATTGGAATGGGCCAATGTAGAGGCCGTTCGTCCCCATAGTGTCCGTACAGATGAGAATACAGAGAGAGATCTTGATCTAATAATTGATCGCATGTGGGGATAACAGTGAGGAGTCAATGTACTCTAACTCAAGCTATGCCTGCTCTTTCATGGGATATCAGCACTCCAGCGCTTCCTCCAGATTGTGATTTGATGTGGGGGACATGTGGGTAATCTTTGCCTTGCAGTGGCAAATGTATGCCTTGCTCAGACTGCAGGATTTGATCGAGGGTCCCAGGTTGGTGTGGGTTGCATTGGACCCTTTCTGCTCTCCTGTGTGGGCCTTTTATCTGGGCCACAAACTGCGTCCTCTCTCTCCCCCCATGGTTGATGGGTATCATGTGAATGTTTCTACTGATTCGGTGCCCCTTTTACCATTTCTTGTCCCTCTCCTAGGCTGATATGATTCCTTTTCTTGAAAACTGAAGATATTGCAATGCATCCTTACATATGATTATTGGAGAAATATGCAGTCACCATCGGATGGCTTTGTGCTGTTGTGTATTGTCTCAAAATGTTAAGAAAGACATACCAAAGAAAACATTTTTGGAATAAAACAGCGAGGATAGTATTTTCAGACATTCAAGCATTCATACACATGATGTGACTGCAGTTTTAGATTACCTTATCAAGCGGTTTCTGTCACACGCAACTTTCATTAGCAACACAGATGTAGTTCGTTCTTAGACCGCAGCAAAATTGAGACTGAATATGATGGACAAGGATGACAATGGTCTGGCACAGTTAGCATGGCTCCCAGTATTTCTCTTTTAATACTACTAGCTGAAAGCATTGTTTGCTCTGTGTAGCACCAATCCTTTACAAATCTATCTTCTACATGGTGTAGAAACAGTCTCCTATCCGCAAGAGAGAAGCCAGAAATGTAAACCATGTCAAATAAGCACTTAGCGAATGAGTGAAGCAAACTCATCTGGTTTAAAAGGAAACAGGCAAAAATTGAAAGAATAAGATAAGGGGATTAAAAACCAGGAATTGGAAGTTTAAATCAAGAGATGTAGAGGGAGTCCACGGACAGTCATGCACATGCAAATTGATTTGATAAATGGCGACCAATTGTATATACCTGGTGGGAGCCAAGGACGGTCATGCATATGCAAATCGTTTTGATAAGATAAGTTACGACTAACCATATTGCCACATGGTGATTTCCCTTGCCCCTTATTCCCATAGATCAACAGGCATTAGTCTCAGGCATACATGTCTATGTCCTGATGATGATCCCTGTACTCTGCTTGTAAGGGAGCAAAACGTTGTTGACTTTTTGACATCTTGACACTGTCATATGAGTTATCGAATTAATTGTGCTATGGTGTTTGACTTCATATTTGCTTGAGAATTTTATACTCCTTTTCAAATATTTAGAAATGCCTGAGCCCCCCTTTTTTGTTTCCTTTTAAATTGCACAGTCTATGCGTTCTACTTCATTGTCTTTTTGCAAATATAATATATTAAAGAATTCTGGTCTGGACAGACAACATAATATAGCTCTCATCGTATTGCTATACTGACCCTTTTTCCTAATCCTTTCTGTGAGAGACCACTGTTTGTATAAAATACACACACCCATGTTCCCTGACCTATCAAATTGGGTTCCCTTGTTTACATGTACAACTTTTTAAAAGTGGCAATCCTAAACCAGTATGTTAATTCCAACTTCACCAGTTAGGAGGGTTATCTGTACCATTCCAAAGATATAAAACATGGATAATCTGATCTTTTCTAATGAGGAATTACAACTTAAAAGCAGAATAAGAGGGGGGCCTGGCCTGACTGGTGATGGAGTGAGACATGCTCCGCGGGAGCTCCGATCCCCCGCTGTCGTTTTGAGCTATTTTGCCGGAGCTGGGGTGTCCAAACTCCCACCCTGAGGGGGGCTGTGGACCGCAGAGGCCAGGGGAGCAGTGGACCCTTGGACTGCGGCGTCCCCCGGTGCAGACAGCGAAGGGCACATCTCGGCTCTGAGGCGGGAGCCGCCATCTTGGGCGCCTCTCAGTGGAGTCAATTCAGAGGCCTACTGAAATGATGCTACCACTAGGTTTGGTAGTATATAAGAGGATAATTTATTTAGTAATTTCAGTTGCGTTCATAACAACAAGCCTGGGTCTCAACTGTCTACCCGGGAATCTGGAACCCAGCAGTGTTCCCGATTCCAGGCATGACATAGCGATACCACACATTCCCCTTCGTAAAGAATTATAAAGAAACAATTTAAACTGAAAATGAAAGAACAAGAATTGATATACAAAGTATAATTTGATTACAGAATCTAAAAATAAAATAAAAACATCAATAACGAGAAATCACATAGTATGATAAATAAATCAGATTATCTATAAAGATGAAAATCTTTAAACCGTACTGGAGTGAGACATTTCCTCTGTGTTCGTTGAACAGTATTAGAGTCAGGAGTACAGGTGAATTTATTTTTAGGGACATTGTGCAGGGATGTTGAACCTGAGAACTTTCTCCAATTACTGGCACTGTTGGAGGACCTCGAGTTGGATGGCATGCTAGACTCTGAGGCTGTTCCCTTAGGCCACAACCACTTGGGAATTTTTACCACTTTGGACATATTCCACACGTTGCCATCTGAAAGTTCAACAACTTGTCGACCAACACGCTTGACCAACAAAGGATCCGAATATCGTGACTCCCCAGACTTGACTAATCTGCTCTTCTTAACACGCACCCAATCATTGACACTGAACAATGAAGAATTGGCATGAGAGGAACAATCACTATTAATAGTCTTTTTTGAATCAAGCATCCTCATCCACGGTTGACTCATATTGGAGACACTCCTCCTCCCCCTCATTTTCTCAAAAGGTGAAAGATCACCCATGCTTCTTGGCGTATTTCTGTAGCACCACAGAATTTCACTAATGGTTTGTTTACAATCATTACCATTACGTAAGGCTAATTGGAGACCCTCTTTAAACACCCTGATCCACCTCTCTACAATGCCATTACTGTTGGGATAATAAACTGACACACGTTTGTGTCTTATACCATGACGTACCAAAAACTCCTTCATCTCTTGAGAGACAAATTGTACACCATTGTCAGTTGTAATAGTTTCAGGGAAACTTTCTCTTTCGAATATTTCATTTAAAAACCTGATCACTACTCCAGACGTTATACTAGAAACCATTTTTACCTCAGGCCATTGAGACAATTGATCAACCAAGATAATCGCATACATCATGATCTTGTTGAATGACATGGGACCAGCAATGTCTAAGGATACACTTTCCCAAACCTGTGAAGGTCTAGAAACAGGAAGATGTACATACGTGACATGCTTTTGAGACTTATCACTTAAGCAGCAATCCACACAGTTTCTGACGTACCTTTCTATACATTTATCCATCCCTGGCCACCAGAACTCACTTCTGATCCTCCTTTTCATATATGTCATACCAGGGTGACCCTCATGAGTCATCTCTAAAATCTTAGTCTGCAATTCACCAGGCACTACCAATTGTAGACCTCTGAACAGTAACCCCTCAACCACAGATAACTCTTGAGCAACATGAAAGAACGGTTGAATACCATCCGATAATAAGTCTTTGCGTGGCCACTGAGTTTTCACATAACTACATATCTCATTAAAAACAGGATCATCACTACATGCTAATTTCCATGTATCCTCACGGATACAACCTTTGGAAATCTCACAAATTAACACAACGTTATCATCATCATTGTCTACTTCAACTACATTGTCATCAGGCACGGGTAATCTAGTTAAGCAATCTGCTAACACATTCCTAACACCAGGAATATACTCAACTTTAAAATGAAAATCCTGAAGTTTGTATTGCCACCTGGCAATTCTTGAAGTCGCTTTCCCACAACCCTTTGTAGTAAATAAATCTACTAGAGGACGAGGGTCAGACCAGAGTTTAAAAACAGTACCGTACACATACTTGCGGAAATATTCTATGCCCCACCAGCAAGCAAGAGCTTCCTTTTCCAATGTAGAATATTTGCATTCAGCATCCCTCAAAGGTCTTGAAGCAAACCCAATCGTTACCATTTGACCCTTTTGACGCTGCATTAAAACTGCACTGATTCCCACATTGCTAGCATCAGTAATGATGAATGAACAAAGAGCAGTATTAAACGTTGCCAGAGCAGGTGCAGATGCAATGTCTCGTTTCAACAACTTGAATTCTTTTTTACAACTTTCATCCCAAAGGAAATGAACATTTTTCTTCATCAAATTTCTCATATTTACAGTTTTATCAGAGAACAGGGGAATAAACTTGGAGTAATATTCGGCAAGCCCCAAGAATGACCTGAGCTGATCTTTATCCATAGGATCTGGAGCTGATTCAATAGCTTTGATTAAATTTAATTTTGGGGAAATGCCTTCTTTACTAATAGTATGTCCCAAATAGTCAACAGAAGACACACCAAATTTACACTTTTCTTTTGTGAGAGTGAGACCACTATCTTGCAGCACACGTAATACCTTATACAGTATTTCAGAATGATCAGATGGAATAGATGAAAAGATCAAAATGTCGTCTTGAAAGTATAAAACATTTTTAAAATCCTTAAAAAGATTATGCATCACCCTTTGAAAGACAGAAGATGCTGATATTAGACCAAAGGGCATTCTCTTGTACCTGAAAGCACCTTCTGATGTGATGAAAGACGGCAAATGCTTACTGTCCTTGTGTAATGCAATTTGATGGTAAGCATTAGACAGATCCAGCGTGGAAAAAATGACATCTAACTCACACAATCTTTTGAGTTCAGATTTCACAGCGTCTCTTAAATGTAAAGGCACATTTCTTATTTTATGAACCTTTGGTACAGCGTTGTCCCTAAGAATTATTTTATGTTCACAATTCTTTAAGAGACCTAATGCAGATGTTGAAAATACAGAAGGAAATTTTTTCTCACATTCATGGCCAAGATCAAACTCTACATTCATGACCAGGTCTGAATAACCAGTACTTGATCAGGATGATTGGGATCTAATTTTATCATTAAGTCCCTTTGCTGAGGCCACCCCAATAAACATGAACCATCTTTTGCCATGTAAACCTTGGAATTAATGGTTTTACCTTTAAAACTTAGGGATGTTGTAAAAAAAACAAGAATTTCAATGGGCTTTTTCCCATACCCAAGCAGTTTTATGTCAGGAGGAGATAATTTCAAACCCGGAAACTCTTTTATCCATTCCTCACCAATGAGAGTACGTTTTGCTCCAGAGTCTGCCATAACACTGATATTCTTCCCCCCAATATCCACAGTACAGTATGGAGAATCCTTATCATACTCATTAACTTCATATACAGCAAAAAGAAATTCTTCTTCTAAATTATCATCATCTATTTCGTTAACTTGTTCATTAGAACTCTTTCTTTGCACAAAACTTGTGTTATTAAATTTGTTTTTATTTTTACACATTTTACTAAAATGACCTTTCAATCTGCAATATCTGCAAAATTGTCCTATTGCAGGACATTTCCTGTCATCCGCCAGGTGATCTGGATTCCCACACTTGAAGCATGCATATTCTCTCCTCTCTTGGAATGGTTGGTTCTTACTTCTAAAAGAATTTCTCTCCTCAAGATTAGATTTTCTAATACCGTTCACCTCAGCTGATTTTTTTTTTTAAGTACCTTTACACCCAGATTCATGCTTTCAAAACGATGAGCGATATCTAACGCTTTGTCTAAGGTTAGATCTTCTGTGTCCAAAAGTTTTCCTTGAAGTTTGACATCAGCAACTTTATGGACCATTTGATCACGCAACATTTGATCATGAAAGGTTGAATAATTGCATTTTGACGCTAAAATCCTCAAGTCATTTATAAACGAGTCAACGGATTCACCCGGTAATTGACCCCTACTCAAGAATTTATGACGCGACACAACCACGTTAACTTTCTTTATATACTGTTTATCCAACTGTTTGATTGCTTCTTCGAAAACATCAATCACTTGTTCAGGAGATGTTACATTGCGTGAATCAACTGGTAAATGACTGAGGACATGTCTTCCTTCAGCGCCTAAACAGTGCTTTAAAATTGCTAGCTTCCTTTTGTCGGTGTAGTCTTCACCATCAATTGCCTCTATGTAAGCACAAAAACCCTCTTTCCACCTTTTCCATTCTAGAATTGGTTCGCCTGGACTTGGTAGGAAAGGTGGAGGAGCAGAGAAGCCTTCCATTTGTTTAAATTAACAGTACTGAATTTTGTAGCAAATATATAGAATGTTGAAAGAAAAGAAAAAGAAAAGAAATAATTTTTTTTTGTTGTTGTTTTTTACTCCTCTTTCCTACATATCTTCATCGTTGTCATGTTAAATAGTTTTTTGTTTTTTTTTCGTGTTTTTTCTAGGTTATATTCGCCAAGAATAGTCTGTTACAGTGTTCTCCTCGAGATATCACGCATCCACAATGTTTTTCAATGAAAGTTAGCCCAAAAGATGGCCGCCGTGCGTCAAAATGCGTGTTAACACGCTGTGACGTCACGCGCGTGCGCACTTGTTTGTTATGGCTCACGCGCCGACGAGCTCTCGCGCTGACTAGCTCTCGCGCAACAAGCCATAAAATGCCGAAATTGACCAAAATTCAATTCCTCACTCACGGAAGGGCACACAATAGCGGGATTTTCTCCAACGCACCTCAGCTCCTGTCCGTAGTTCAGCGCCGTCCTCTTCTACTTGGATTGAAGACGACTCGTGATCCTCCTCATACAACGCACCTCCAATGTTGCAGGTAGGGACTCCAGGCTTTGATGTCTAGGTTCTTTACCCAAACATCGCCAGTGAAATGATGCTACCACTAGGTTTGGTATTTTATAAGAGGATAATTTATTTAGTAATTTCAGTTGCGTTCATAACAACAAGCCTGGGTCTCAACTGTCTACCCTGGAATCTGGAACCCAGCAGTGTTCCCGATTCCAGGCATGACATAGCGATACCACACAGAAATGATGCTACCACTAGGTTTGGTAGTTTATAAGAGGATAATTTATTTAGTAATTTCAGTTGCGTTCATAACAACAAGCCTGGGTCTCAACTGTCTACCCTGGAATCTGGAACCCAGCAGTGTTCCCGATTCCAGGCATGACATAGCGATACCACACATTCCCCTTCGTAAAGAATTATAAAGAAACAATTTAAACTGAAAATGAAAGAACAAGAATTGATATACAAAGTATAATTTGATTACAGAATCTAAAAATAAAAACATCAATAACGAGAAATCACATAGTATGATAAATAAATCAGATTATCTATAAAGATGATAATCTTTAAACCGTACTGGAGTGAGACATTTCCTCTGTGTTCGTTGAACAGTATTAGAGTCAGGAGTACAGGTGAATTTATTTTTAGGGATATTGTGCAGGGATGTTGAACCTGAGAACTTTCTCCAATTACTGGCACTGTTGGAGGACCTCGAGTTGGATGGCATGCTAGACTCTGAGGCTGTTCCCTTAGGCCACAACCACTTGGGAATTTTTACCACTTTGGACATATTCCACATGTAGCCATCTGAAAGTTCAACAACTTGTCGACCAACACGCTTGACCAACAAAGGATCCGAATATCGTGACTCCCCAGACTTGACTAATCTGCTCTTCTTAACACGCACCCAATCATTGACACTGAACAATGAAGAATTAGCATGAGAGGAACAATCACTATTAATAGTCTTTTTTGAATCAAGCATCCTCATCCAAGGTTGCCTCATATTGGAGACACTCCTCCTCCCCCCCATTTTCTCAAAAGGTGAAAGATCACCCATGCTTCTTGGCGTATTTCTGTAGCACCACAGAATTTCACTAATGGTTTGTTTACAATCATTACCATTACGTAAGGCTAATTGGAGACCCTCTTTAAACACCCTGATCCACCTCTCTACAATGCCATTACTGTTGGGATAATAAACTGACACACGTTTGTGTCTTATACCATGACGTACCAAAAACTCCTTCATCTCTTGAGAGACAAATTGTACACCATTGTCAGTTGTAATAGTTTCAGGGAAACTTTCTCTTTCGAATATTTCATTTAAAAACCTGATCACTACTCCAGACGTTATACTAGAAACCATTTTTACCTCAGGCCATTGAGACAATTGATCAACCAAGATGATCGCATACATCATGCTCTTGTTGAATGACATGGGACCAGCAATGTCTAAGGATACACTTTCCCAAACCCGTTAGGGCGGCGCCGGAGGCAGCAGCGGAACGGAGGCGAAGATTGAGCTGGCGCTTGAAGACCAGTGAGTGCTGAGACCCCCGGCTGGGCGCGGAGGGCTCGGAGCCCGCGTGGATGCGCCCTGGTTGGGAGGCATAGGCCAAGACGGAGCGGAGGAGGTAGGGACATAGCCCATTAGCCCATCGGCCCTGGCAGAGGAGCCTGTTGGGGCCCCCGGCGGCTCGAGCTGGCGCTGCGAAAGGAGGGGCAGCTGATTTGAGACCTGCGGAGCACCCGGGAGTACCCTCGGTGGTGAGCCCCAGCGAGTGTGGCCCGGAGAAGATACCTGGGAGGGCGTGGAGGGCTCGGAGCCCGCACAGGTACGAGCTGGCTTGGAGGTGGAGGCCCAGAAGGAGCTGCAAAGGCGGGGGTGTGATCCATTAACTCTGACTGGCGTTTCGGCTGGGGCGCTTGTCGGTGCCCCCGACGACCAAGGATGAAGTTGCGGCTGCTGGCGGTGGGGCAGTTGAACCGGGCCGGAACTGCGGAGCACCCGGGGGAGATCTTGGCGGTGGGCCTCTGATCGGAGGAGCAGCGGGCCCTGCTCCTTGAGACTGCTGGACATTGGGGCGAGGTGAGGCTGAGCACGCGACCCCACTGCCATCGCAGTCCCACGAGCTGAGGAAAACCTGGGGACTCCGGCACCTTGGCGCTCCCGCTCCTGGAGGCTTCTGCCCTAGCTCTGGTCCCCCGCCCTGCTGTGCCCTGTTGCCTGGGGGGGCCCGACCACTATCGGCTGCTGCTGGGCGGCCATTGCGCGATGTCTGGGGTGAGCGCAGTGCAGCGATGATACCATCGGCCGCCATTTTGGGACTGCGGCCTGGAGGTGCCGATCAACCTGCCCATAGCCCGCCCTGCGCTGCCGTGGTTGAGTGGGCCCCAGAGTACACCCCCTGAGACGTGTGTGGGGGTTGTGGAACAGGTACTGCTGGGGGTGACAGAAACGTTTGGCATGGGTGATGGAGGACGGACATTTCAGGGTACTCGTGCCGCCATTTTGAGACGCTAATTCGTCATCTGGAGTTTGGCGCTGAGGGGGCAGGGGCCCTTCTGTGCGAATACCCTGGGGCTGTGACTGGTGAGCTGGAGTGGAGGCGCTGTGGCCCAGATTGCACTGTAGGGAGCGATGTGGACTGGCTCATCCCTCCTCCCCCCCTTTGTTTTTTAGCCCTAAGGAGACTCCGGGTGAGCGGCGGGGCCGTCAACGCGCTCCTCATGCCATTTTGTGCCTCTCCATTTGGTGGCTGGAAGATACAGGGTGCTGTGCGCGGTGAGCCCTTGGGCCCTGTACCACATTGGAGGCCCCTGCCTGCATCTTCTGCGCTGCTTGCGGGGCCTGGAGCGTCCCTGCGGGTGAGAGACTACAGTTGGGGGGCGGCAGAAGCATTTGGCGCGGGCACTGGAAGTGCTTGTGCCGCCATTTTGAGACCCTAACTCGTGCCCAGAGGCTGGACGGGGGTCCCTTCTTTCAGCTGTGCAGCTGCCCTGGGGCTGTGACTGGTGTGGAGAGACTGTGGCCCAGCTCGAACTGTGCGGAGCAGCGTGGTCCTCCCCTCGCCTACGCTGCTGCCTTTGGACTCGGAGGGAGCTTGGGGCAGTCTGGTGGTGCGGCGAGGGCCTCTGCCCTCTGAGGTGCTGGGGTCTGGCGGAGCTTAATGTGACAGTGGCAGTGGCGTGGACTGGTGCTTTTTGCTTGGACTCTTCACTAAGAGTCTTCTGTGTACCGGCTGGCCCTGGTCCTGACTGGGTGTGGAGGTGACTTGCGGTGCCTGGGCTGGTGCTGAAGCGTTAGTTATACAAGGACATTTTTTATGTACTGTTGGCTTGTTAATAGCACTCACGGTGAAGGGGACTTGCTGTGAGTGAGTGGGCAACGCACCCCTAGACCGCCTTACTTCCACTCACGATAGGTGCTGCGCTGAACGCTTGCTCAGGCCAGGGGCGGGTGGGGAGCCCGTAGTTTGATAGGGAGGGCCTGCCACCTGTATAGCAGTTTTCTGTGTTTGCTGACTCTGGGGAGTTGGGGGCTGACGGAGGGTCCTAACACGCCTGGCCCTTTAGATATTCTCCTATTTACTACCCATTAGGTGTTTGTTTGGGCGGGGTTGGGACTGGACCTTCCTTGAGCACACACCACCTGACAGGTATAGATCACACTGGTTGACTACTGCTGCGGCCCTGGCGATGACGCGGTCCAGAGGCAACCCAGTTGTGGCAATGTGGGGCAAGGCCGGGGCATCGGCGCCTGCTGAGGAGCCACCACAAGCGGCCGTGGACACGATGCCGGTGACCCAGGCCTTTATGTCCTCCTTCATGTCCGAACTCAAAATGGAAATAGGCTCGCTACGATCTGAGGTGCACTCCTGTGTACGGGAACTGCAGAAGGAGGACACCGATCTGGGGGACCGGGAGGATGGCTTGGAGAAAACAGTTGACGCTCGCACGGAGGACCAGGAGCAACTGTGGCAACGCCTGGCGGTGCTGGAAGAGCAAAATATAGAACTGCAAGTCAAACAGGAGCCGCCGGAACAACCTCCGTATCCGGGGGGTCCCTATCGGGGCGGAGGGGAAAGACATCATGACCTACGTGGCGCAGCTCCTTCTCGAGGTTTGGGGAGACGAGGACGCTTCCCCGCCGGCTTTGGACCGAGCCCTTCGAGTTTCCGTGCCCACGGGGAGACCGGGTCTTCTCCCAGACATCCTTACGCGGGTGCATTTTTTTACCAAAAAGGAGACTATATTGAAGGCGGCGAGGGATAAGCCAGATCTTAGCTACGAGGGGCACAAGATTCAAATTTTTCAGGACCTGGCACCCAACACTTTGCACAGGTGATGAGCTTTCAAGCCAGTGATAGAAAAGCTACGGGATCTCGGCATTTCCTACCAGTGAGGCCATCCCTTTGCCCTCATCTTTCGGTGGGAAAGCAAGCGTAGAGTCATCAGATCCTACCGGGAGGTGGCGCAACTGCTGAGATTACCGGAGTCGCCCTCGCACAGCCCTTCTCGACAGCGACGTCAGGAGGCCATCATGGACTACGGTGCAGCGCCACCGTGGCTCCCCTCCGCTAGATGAGAAAACTGCCTCGCAGGCCAAGCAAGACATTATAGCACACATCAGGTCCCCCGAAGGGGACCGAGAGGGGCCGTCACCGCATCCATTCACCCCGTGACCTCTCGACTAGCAGCAAGCCATACACTGGTGCCGGCACCTCTGCTGACGGTGACTACTCTCTCCTGGACTTGCTATGGGTAGTTAGCCCTATGTCTGCGCCCCAGCTCCCGCGTAGGGTGGTGGGGCATCGGGGCGCTAGCGATGTTGACTCTTGAGACAGCTGTAGACCCACCCCAGGCTGTTCCCTAGGGAGTGACATCTCTGAGTGTGTCCGAACCCTTGGGTAGAGGATGCCCTGTGAATTGAACAGTGCAGTGTGTCCCTGTTGGCCTTTGTTGACCTCCATTGCTGGGTGGCCTAGTTGGTCACCTTTAGAGCTCTTGATGCTCTTTTCCTTTCTTGGCTCTTCACTTATCGTCTTTCTTCTCTATTCTCTTCCTTCCGGGTATGGTGGGTGGGAGATCGTGAGGCTGCGGCCTTTTGAGTGGGAGAGGATGGGTGGGGTCTCCTCTGAATCCATAGCCTTACGATGGCGGAGATGGGGGCGGGAGTGGGCCCCAGTTGACGCACAGCATGGCTACAAACTTGCCCAAGCCCTTAAAGATCTTAACTTTTAACGTTATTGGCTTGAACTCCCCCAACAAGCGGAGGCAAATATGGCGATACCTTCTTCAGCAGAGCCCCGACATCATATTTTTGCAGGAAACACACTTGTTGCAAGCGGACACGAAACGCATGGCGCACCCTAAATATCCTCTCCAGTTTTTGGCTACGACTGACTCTAAAACAGTGGGTGAGGTAATAATGTGCAGAAAGGGCTTCAGGCGGGTGGACACTAAGCTTTTTCGGAGCCGAAATGGGCGCTTTCTTAAAGTAGCGGTGGAAGTCGGGAGGCGAAGGTACACTCTATGCAATGTATATGCACCTAATCAGATGGAGGACCGATACCTCCAGACACTTTTCCGGGAACAGATACCATGTGGCGACCCTTCTCTGGTGTTGGGGGGGATTTTAACTTAGTCTGGGACCCGGACACAGATCGTAGTGCCGCTTCATTCAGTGGAGCCGGGGCCATGTCCTCTGCGCTGCGCACACGGATAGCAGATCTGTGGCTGATAGATGCATGGCATTATCACTGTCCGGGGTTAAGGGATTACTCCTTCTACTCCCACGTTCACAGCTCGTACTCTCGCATTGAGTTCTTGTTTGTTTTGCATGACTTGGTGCGGGACATGCTAGGTGCCTCTATGTCGGATATCTCATTGTCTGACCACGCTCATGTTGAGCTGCTCTTGCCGGACCCGGCCGCTTGCCCTGCTCGGGAGGCCCGTTGGTGTTTGCCGCCGAGTATTCTCCGGGAAGCAGCCGACATTGAAAGCATCCGGGCTGCCATTGACGCTTACTTTACTAGTAATGATATCCCGGAGACGCCCTTTCCTGTGGTGTGGGACGCTTTCAAGGCCACGATCCGGGGAAATATTACATCCATATCAATCGCGCGAAGGCGTGAGGCCGGTAAATTAGAGGACAACTTGGTGAAAGACATAAAGTGTGCGGAGCTACAGGATCGGGAACATTCTTCTGTCCAGGCGGCGATTCACCAACCTCAGAGGGCAGCTCCGGCTCTTGCAGACTAACAAGGCAGAGCACTCTCTACTGGCGCTGAAGCAATGCTTTTTTGAGGGAGGGGACAAGGTGGACCGTCTGCTGGCGGGGAAGCTGAGAGCGCGTGCGGCCAGGGCCCACATTGCCAATGTCCAGCTCCCAGATGGGTACGGGGTTATTTCGGAGAGAGACAAATGCGAGGCATTTCGGGGCTATTATGCCACCCTGTATCAGAGGAAGGCTCCCTCTCCGGTTGTGGTTGAGGCCGTTCTTGCTAGCTATGAAGGGAAGTCATTGCACCCATTGTGTGCGAAGTCGCTAGAGGACCCTATCCTCGAGGAGGAGATAACTGCGGCTGTGAAGGACCTCCCTTTGGGGAAAGCCCCGAGACCGGATGGCCTGCCCCTGGCCTTTTATCGCACGTTCCAGTCACAACTTCGACCTTACCTTCTGAGGTTGTTTAACTCTTTCACAGATATTGAGGGGCCGTCTTCCGACATGGGCATGGTGGAAATTGTGTTGATACCAAAGCCCGGGAAGGACCCCACGTTGTGTGCTTCCTACCGCCCCATAGCTTTACTGAATACCGATCTCAAAATCTACACTAAGCTCCTCGCACAACGTCTGGATCCCTACATGCCGGGGCTTGTGGACCCGGACCAGGCCGGCTTCATCTGCAGCCGACAGGGAGCGGACAATGTGCGCAAGCTTGTGCACCTGGTGGGAAAAGTGCATCATTGGGGAATTCCAGCCTGCCTTCTGTCGCTGGACACGGAGAAGGCTTTTGACCGGGTGGACTGGACCTTCCTTCGGGCGGTCCTGCAAAAGGTTGGGCTGGGTCCAAAGATGATCATGAGGATCATGGCTCCGTATGTAGTGCCACAGGCCAGGATTTGGGTCAATGGGCAACTTATGGCACCGCTCACTATCCATAGGGGTACCAGACAGGGGTGCCCCCTTTCACCCCTGCTTTTTGCTCTTGCAGTGGAGCCCCTTGCAGAGATGATTCGCCAAGCGCCCGACATTCATGGTATCACCCATGGCGGCTTGGAAAACAAGGTGGCGCTCTTTGCGGACGATCTTATCCTCACGCTTACGCGCCCTCGTGAGTCTCTCCCGGCTCTGCACAAGGTCCTCGCCCTCTTCGAGAGGGCCTCTGGCCTCAAGATCAATCACAATAAGTCCTGGGCCCTTAATCTTACCATCCCGAAAGAGGAGATACCCCCCTAAGAGGCATGGTACCATATCAGTGGGCCGAACACCATATTCGCTATCTAGGCCTCCTACTGACCCCCTCCTTGGACACATGGACATCGGTGACCTGGAGGGAGTGTCGCAAAGCGGTCCTCGATGACCTACGGAGGTGGAGACCCCTGATGTTGTCGTGGCTGGGCAGACTCAACGCCAGCAAGATTTTTTGTCCTCCCCAAAATCTTGTATTTGTTCCAGTGCCTTCCCACTCCTGTCCCACTCCACTGTATGGAAAGCGGCCCGGTTCTCACAGAAGCTCCTTTTGACAACGCGAGATAGGTGGGGGCTAGCTTGCCCTAATCTAGTGGAATACTATTGGGCCTCGCACCTCCGATGTGTGGTGGAGTGGGGGGTGAGAGAGAACGAGAAGGGATGGCTGCATATGGATAGAGCAGTTACGGGGCAGACCATTTGGGACCTGGTGTGGTTACATCGGGGGGCCCGATCCAAGAGCCCTTATATGGCGGTGCCCACGAGGACAGTCCTTGAAATATGGGACAAAATAGCAGTTTCCAAGGGTCTCACCACGTTTTCCATCCCCACACACACTCATAGCAGGGAATCCGCCCATCAAACTCGCGCCTTCGACAAATGGACACTAGGAGACTGTAGGGTGAAGAGTGACCTCTATGAGGGGGGGTGCACTTAAGATCTTTGACCACTGTCGGGAGGAGTTCTGTGTTCCACCAGAGGCGAGATTGCAGTACGCCCAGCTTTGACACTGGGTCTCCGAGGGGGAAATGCATCAGGTGGCTACGCGTGCCTTTACCCCGTTTGAGAGATTGGCGCGCTCTCTGGGGTGATCCAAAGGGCTGATCTCTCAGATCTACCAGATCTTGCAACACCCGCCGACTATACCCTCTCACCCATGCCAGCACTAATGGCAGCTGGCGACCGGCATGGACATCGAGCCTCCGCAGTGGGATAGACTCTGGTGAGACATTCCCAAGATCTACAGGAGCATCCCGCAAAGGGAAAATGCTTACAAGCTCTTGACTCAGTGGTACTGACTGATTGATTGATTGATTGATAGGCTTTATTTTGGTATACAAATACCATAAAAGCAATACAAACTAACAATTTAAAAAAAATATCATGCAATCTATTATACACAGGTACATAAAAACAGATACAATAGTTATTAGACGAGTTAAAACAAGGATTAAATTGAGACAGAAAGCCTTCTATTACGAATCAACCAAACCCATTTTAAGAATTTTGACACAGCACATACAATTGCGGGGGTTGTGTCAGTCATTAAAATACGCATTTCTACTAAACATTGGCGAATGCCCAGCAATCTACAAAGCGGTTTAAGCCAACGGGATCGCGGGACACGATAGTCTGGGCATTCAAAGAAAATATGGGCAACTGACTCTACGCGATTTGGACATGATGCACAAAAGGGCGAAATTTCCTGGGACCCCTTCCAGCGGGCGACTAACTCCCCTACTGGTAAAGTCCCCACACGGAACTTAAAATACAGAGTGCGGTCAAACGGGATAGTAATAATGTCTAGATAGGGTTCGTATGCCACCACATCCTTAATTCTCACAAAAGCCACTGTTGTGTTGGGATGGCGTGAGTCTTGATGTAACTTCGTAGAGACCCAATCCCAATACAATTTTTTAATAGTGGTCTTGGGTGGGGCAGATTTTGTAGACCAAGCATCCGGTAACCCTAGCTCCGTTAATAATCTTTTGACATCCCTCAACCATTTAATCCTCGACCACCCTGCTGTGTCCATGACCTCAGACAGAGCCCCCGCATAGGAGGCTAGTTCGGGCACCCGCCATAACCTTGTCCACAAAAGCAGTGGGCGACGTTTAGCTTGATCCCCAATGGGTCTACAGCCTAGATCCAGTAGCACTGGTACAGTTGGAGTACTTCGTGGCAGTGCCATCAGGTCTTTCAGAAACATATTATCCGATTTGACTATTGGATCCAAGTTGCAAGTACCCCACGCTTCTTCCCCATACAATGCTGCACTGACCCCTCTTGCTTTATATATATCCACCACTGGGGCAATGGGTTTACAAGATGAGGAGCGTTGTTTCTTAAGGAGAGCTCCTCCTACCCTTTTGTGACCCAGTAGCATTTTGTAGATATGGGCTTTCCAGGAGAGGGAGTCATTGAGGCGGATACCCAAATAATCAAACTCGGAAACTCTCTCCAGTGGCTCTGAGTTCAAGGTCGGGAGTCTGCCAAGCTTCCTAGGGGGTTCATGACCAGAAATTTAGTTTTGTCGGTGTTAATTTCTAACCCTCTTGATAGACAAAACTCATGGAAGCTATTTAAAAGGCTTTGCAGAACCATAGGGGACTTTGAGATGAGGAGAGTGTCGTCCGCAAAGAGCAAAGTGGGGATCCGTTTGCCTGCCAAGGAGGGAGCGTCCGAGGGAGTGCCAAGTAAATGTTCAACCACTCCGTTTACGTAAAGCGAAAACAGACTGTTATTTTTATTAATGTTGGAAACCCCTTTCATTATGTATTGTAATGCTAGTTTTTTAACAGTTGCCGTAAGAGTCAGGAGAAAAAGATTGGACTTGTAATACTGTAGAAACATCCTTTTTAAAACTGTATTTTAAAAACATCCTTTTTAAAACTGTATTTTGTATATGAATTAATGTTGGTGAGTTCCAGTGAGGAATGGGATTCGTGCAGTAGTTGTCCTCTTAATAGGAGGAAAAAAGGAGAGAAAATTGGTCTTTTAAACTTTTTTCATGAATTTAAGTGTATTAATTTGATTTTTTATCCTGTTCTTAATCATGTACCTAACATTGTTTTAGAATACTTTTATGATTTTAATTAATCGAATAAAGTGGTTTTGACTGACTGACTGACTGAGTGGGCGCCAGGACACATCCTTGTCGGACTCCCCTACCTACAGGAATTCTTTCTGTTTTTTCGCCCTTAGTGCCCCAGCGCACCTGTGCAAAATTACCATCGTGAAGTTTTAGCAGCAGGGAAAGAATGTAAGTGGGCAACCCTAGGTCCACCAAGACCTTCCATAGTTTCTCTCTGGGAACCAGATCGAAAGCGGTTTTTAAAATTTATGAAGGCCAGGTATAGACTGCCCCCACCCAGCACCACCACCTTCCAGTGGAGAAGAGTTAATCTGAAGGCCTGCTTGATGGTCCCGGTACCAGATCGAAACCCGGCTTGGAGGTCCGACAGAATGTTATTGTCGTCCATCCATTCAAGCATCCTTCTCAATATCACCTTCCCCACTAGTTTTTGGGTGGAGTCAATTAAACTTATTGGCCGGTAATTGGCAGGGTTGTCTCGACACCCCTCAGTGGTACTATACGCCTCAGCGACTGCATCCGATGTTCCCCAATGCCTCTCCTCTATGCTGGAGGTGTCGGTCTGCATCTGGGGATTTCGTTCATATCTGGTGGGCGTGCCCAATTCTAACTTTTTTTTGGAAAGAGGTCCTTAGCTACATTGGGGGGGTGCTGGGTTTTCCCCTGCCTGAAGGTACGAGCACGATCTTACTTGGCATCAAACCTGCCTGCCTTAAGGCGCTCACCCGCAGTGATTGGATCCTGACGCTCCAAATGCTGGGAGCGACTAAGCAGTTTCTAGCCCTATACTGGAAAAGAACTGAAGCCCCCCAATTGCAGCCTGGTTTGTAAGGCTCTGATACGTCATAACGATGGAGCTTTTTACAGCGCTCTATAGAACATGCGGGTCACATGCCTCCCAGGCTCAGAATGCTGTGCCTCTTTGAAGATGCCATCGTTCCTCCTGACCACGGCAGACTACTTCCCTAGAAACCCCCGGAGGCGCGGGCGATGCCTTGGGCCTTCCCTGTTGCTCCCCCCTAATGCGCACCCTATTTGCCTTTGCTGTCCTTTCCTCTTCTCTTACCTCTAGTGATCTCCTGTTCCTCCTCGTTGCTCTTTCCTCTTCTCTTTCTTGATTCCTGGTTACTTTTATGGAAGTCGAGCCCCGTTGGGCCGCCTTTAAAGGTTGGGCTAGATGCCCGTTCACCTCTTGTCACTGATTTAGGAAGCCGGATTGTCTGCGTATCTGAAAGATACAACAGCTTGCAACATATCACGCGGCCAACCCAATAGGGTTGTAGGCAAAGCGCTGTGTAGAGCATTGCTTTCTTGTACAGGCCCTGAGGCCTCAACGTTGAGTTGCTACGCGGCCATCCCTGCTTCGGGTTGTAGGCTTAACGCTGTGTAATACTGAATCTGCAGCACGGCTTATCGCCTGAAAATAAAACAGACTTGAATATAAAAGCATAATAAGGAATACCCAATGTTAACCGATAATCAGCAGGCCTCACTGTACTGAAAAACAAATGTAGCTGTTTGTCACTACCAGGAGATGCAAAACATAAAAGTACATGCTCTACCTTTTACTTACATAGCACCCTGCCCTTAGGGCTACTGAGTGCCAACATTAGGGATGACTTAATTATAATAAAGGGGGAGTTTAAGGCTTGGCAAGAAGTTTTAAATGCCAAGTCGAAGTGGCAGTAAACTGCACACACAAGTACTGCAATAGCAGGCCTAAGACAGGTTTGAAATGCTACTTATGTAGATGGCAGAATCAGTGCTGGATGCACACTAGTAGCATTTAGATTGCAGGCCCTGAGTATATCGTATGCCATTTTTAATGGATTTACAAGTAAACTTAATATGCCAATCATGTATACACCAATATGGCCATGTTAAGGGCAGAAGCAAATGCACTTTAGCAATACTAAGAATTGGTAACGTGCTCAGAGTCCTAAGGTCAACAAAAACAATCATCAATACGAGGAGGCAAAACGTTGAACATTTAAGGGAAGACCATCCTAATAATGTCAAGTATAAAAATATCACTATATGTGCCAATAAGCGGGGAGAAAACTTCCCTTAGAATCACCACTTTTGCAAAAATGCCACAGCCCGTCTATTCCAACAAAAGCCTGTGTAAACATGCATCATAAAATATCTCCACCAGAAAAGGCAGTGTACAGTACTGAAGATCAAGTGATGGAAATAATGCTCCTGCTCCAAAGTCCTTTACTTTTCCACTGCTTGGTAAACCTCATTTATCCAATCTGCATTGCCACTAGCACGATCAGATGAGCCCTGCTCACAAAATGGCAATAGGCATCCATACAATTCGTCAAACCTGGATCTGAAGTGAGGATGTAATTCTGCTGGCACACATTGCTATGTTAGCATGAGCGTGCTAGTTTAAACGCTGTTTTGACACTTTGCAGCTTTTGCACACAACACTGGATTTATCCATGTTGTTAGTTAAACTGCTTGCATTTGCTTTACATGAGAACGGTCTGTTATTCGCGTCTCAAGACATACTTCGCTCTCTTATTCTGTACACTATGCAAAAGCCTTCAAGGTAGTAATAACAATGTGTTCTGCTGATTCGGTATGATCGGCCTGCGCCTCAGACATAACATCCACACAGCTGCAGCAAGCTGAAAATCGAGCGCTTTTAATAATGCACTTTATGAATGATTAGGACACTTGGAGAAAATCTTTCCAGACAGAGAGCTTTGCTGATCCTAGGATGTGATTCACCTCCACTGATCTTAGAGGTATGGAGTTCCCCATTCACGCCTAAGAGATCGTCTATTATTATAAAACCATGATACTAACAGGGGAGGGTGGTTTACAAGGCGCTATAGTATCTGTTTCCACTATCATTATAATATGATTTCTCCCTTTGTATTTTATGGAATTGTAACAATGCTGCTTGTGTTATTTTGTATCATATGCCTACTTATGTTATCCGAAATACTGCATCTTAGAGCACATCGTGAAAATAAACATTTTAAACATTTTCGTGTCTTTTATTACTCACGTTGTGGACTGGTATAAGAATACAACTAAAGAGTGTTCTTGATTCCCACCATTCCTGAGAGTACACTAAGTCGCATGTTCTGGGTTGTCTAATAATTGCTTGCTTCACATTAGGACGAGGAGCTGATGAGACACTGATGCTAGTCGGATAGGGGTTCTGGGTTTTGAGGTGAGGTTCTGGTACACCACAAGTCACTGAGGTCCTGGTTTCCTGTGTACAGTTCTGCGCATATACAGAATCCTGCAACAGATCCTTTCCCTAATGTACCATCACTCCCTTTAAAAGGTTGTACCATACACTGCTACCAAATTTGCAAGGATGAACTATATACATGAAAAGGGTCCCTAGACTAGCACCTGATCAGAGGAAGACAACACACTCCCTAATTAAGAAGATCTCCCACTAAATCTGACTCAAACACAAGTGACTCTCACTTGTGTACACAGATGTGATTTTTGCCCAGCTAAAATCGAATACCTTGTGTTGCCATGACAACCATAATCTGATTATATAAAGTCATGACTTTGTTGATGGACTCTTAGCAATGGAAGCCCTCTCCATTCCACCCCATGGCTCCTCTGTCCAGTTCAAAACTGCGCCAGATTCTGAAAACTTTTACCAAAAACCAAAGTTGCACCACTTTGTGCGCATTGATAGGGCATGCTGAGCACATGGATGCTAGTGCGAGATTCTCTAGTAACAATTCAAAATCACCACCACAGGGCCAAGAAGCAGGGTCTTATGTTCAGTAGATGGCATCCATGCACCTAGAAAACGTACTTCTCTTGACCCTCACAAAAGCATTGGCAACAAGTGTCATATACCTTCTCCGATGAAAAAAAAGGATTGACTGTGTATTGACCGTGACAACATCTGAAATCTTGCTAACTCACTATTCCAGCAACAGGCAGTCACTTTAAAGGACCAGCGTCCAACCTTCCCAGAGCTTATAAGGAGGCCCCTTTGAGCGTCCCCCCGAATGCTGCTAAAGCTCAGTGGAATATTCTTTCATGGATTCTAGCTGGGTTAAAGACAAAACTTATGGATCCAGATTGGGGACTTTATATTGATGATAATGTGTTTTTCAGAAAACATGGTATCGAGAACCTTGTTTCATATGTGGCTATTCAAGATTTTTCTGCCCTACTTTAGCTCCAGATAGAGGCCTTCCAACAGGGGGCTTACTAATTTGGGTAAGAAACTCGTTGAACTGCAAAGTTACTTTACTTCGTAGGTCCACACCTGCTTTCTTTGGACTCCAGATGTGCAAAGATAATACTTGTTTTTACCTTTTTAATGTGTACAATAGGCCCTTGGAAATGAATGAGGAATTCCCTACTTCTACACTTCTGGATGACCAGCTCAGTTCTCTGCCCCATGAAGCTTTTATAATAGTGGCCAAAGATTTTTTTGTGACAACGGAACCACTGCATAATTGCGTTTTGTACATGTCTGATCAGGAGGACAGCTTTTGGCATATCACTGGAGTAGGCATCTCCCAAGCATAGAAATGCTCACCCTTGTCCATACAGTTGTTGGGCATCACACTGAGATCTGAGTTAATGACTTGCAATGGGAGGTCTCTGTCAGATCAAGGAGGAGCTATGACGTACACACTCTCAAAAAGTACAAGCGGGATGGATTATATATTTAAATCCTTGCATCTCTGGACTCACATGGGTTCTATGACGGTAATAACAAGAAGGGACAGTGACCACAATGCTTTGAAACTGGAACTTATTGTGTGTTGTTAGAAATGGGATTTCTGTTTGGGTAAGGCTTGCGCCAAAACCAGGCAGAAACCACCACTCTAGTCAGGGCAAGGGAGTTACACGCCAAGATAACCCCTGCTCACCCCCTTGGTAGCGTGACACAAGCAGTAAGGCTTATCCCGGAGGCAATGTGTAAAGCGCTTGCACAACACACACACACACAGCAGCAACACACTAGGCACACCACAAAAAGGAACTCCACACAAGGTTATATTTAAAAATAGCCTTTGTATTACCATAAACTCATTAGATCAAAATCACACAGATACACTGTGCCAATTGGCACTGGGCAATATTTACAGGGGATTATATACACAGGACAAGGCCACATGGGCCACCGTCAGAATTAGCACTTAGTAGAAATAGCACTTAGTAGAAATAGTAGATATAGAACATAGAATAGTTGTAGCACAAAATAACACTTGTAGAACACAACCAGTAACCACTGGTAACAGGTAGGTACACACTACGCAATACTAATCACCTTAGGCATAGATCACGCAGGGAACCATAAACTCACTAGCATAAACTATACTAGGTAAAACAACCTCCGCATTACGCATAAATCACATTTGGCATCAGGTAATTATCAACATAAACACAATATACCATCACCTTGCGCAAGAAATCCATGAGATACTAACCCCAGGCGCTCTGGCCTTCCATGGGGCTCAAACGCCCTTTGTCCAACAGTGTCAGGGCTGTCTGCGCACGCAGCCAAAGAAGAATGCGCAAGAGTTTATTTATTTTATGTTATTTGTAGAGCGCAACACTCATCCCAAGGGATATCAAGGCGCTAAGTACCAAATTTCCTGGTGAGTCTGCAAGGCTGTAACTTAAAATTTAGGGAATAGGTGTGTTTTTAATTTTTTTCGGAACTGAAAGTAGTTAGAGGTGAGTCATAGGTCTTGGGGGAGCTCATTCCACCTCTTGGCTGTTAAATTGGAGAATGATCGTCCTCCTGTCCTTACTTTCTTAATACGCCTTGTTCTGGCGAAGGCTGATTGAAGCGACTGCAAACTCCTTGTGGCAACATAGAATTCAACCTTCTCCTGAAGTATTCTAGGGCCTGTTTTGTAAAGAGTTTTGTGAGTGTGGCTAAGTAGTTTGAATACTGCTCTTTGGCGCATCGGCAGCCAATGCAGTTCCTTCAAACACATTGAGGCAGAATCAAACTTCCCCTTATTGCAGACAAGTTTTGCAGCCGTATTCTGCAGCACCTCTAGTCGTGTAAATAGGTGCTCATTAATGCCTACAAATAGTCCATTCCCATAGTCCAACAGACTAACTAGCAAGGCTTGCGTCACAGATCATCTGCAGTCCAATGGTATCCAGGGAAAAAGTATTTAGGGCCTAAACGTGGCAGCTGCCCACTACTTGCTGGGCAGCTGTGGAATCCCAAAGAACATGTCCCCTAAAAATAAGGAACCTAAAAGGTGCAGCTGCCCACTACTTGCTGGGAGCTGGAAAATAAGGAATGTGGCATGGGATCTAGGTAGTCCTCTAAATAAATGGCGCCACGCGTTGGAGCCACAGGCTCTGAAACTAAATACCTGGTTGGAGCCCTCAGGCTCTAGGATCACTGGGGCTAGAATAGAACTTGACCAAAATATTCCCCCAGCGTTGGAGTCCTGCTCCACTGTGGGGCTGAACTCGGGGGAATCTTGAAACCACTTGCCCCCAAGTCCTCCTTAGGACTTCGCTAACAATGTTGCCCCACACGTTGGAGCCCAGGGGCTCTGAAACAAGTATGCCACCAAGGAGTGAATACTGGCCGGAGGGGGCAGGCACCGGCAATGTGCCCCGACGCCCCCTCTAACTACTGCACCAAATGAGGGAATGCTCCCGGGTCCCCTGGCCCTCTAACCATATATAGCCAACGTTGGAGCGGCCCTCTGCCCCAGCGGGGCCGCTCTGATCGCGTGCCTCTGCCAGCTACTGTGAGCACCACTCACCTAGGCTCTTTGGCGGCAATGCTCCGGTCTCTGTATGCAGGGGTGAGGGGGGGGAGGTATCGGCAATGTGCCTCGAGTCCCCTCCACATTTAGACTCCCCACTCTGGCACTCGCAGGGATTCAGCCGGCATCTCCTAGCGGGAGGCGATGTCTTGCTGGGATCCCTCTCTTCCGTCTTGGCAGCTGCGGGGGCGGTACTTCCTGCTTCCTCTCATGCTGCTGGTAGTCGAGCCCCCTTCATTACGAGGCAACGCCCCCAGCTGTGACCAATCCCAGCGCGGCTGCCTCGTGACGTCCGAGGGAACACGTCTGGGGATTCCTGGGCCAGTGGTGGTGATACGGGGTAGGCACCCGTTTAAATGCAAAGTCCCTGGCGGGGTGGGCACCTGCTAGGGATATAAATCGGGGCACAAGGTCCCTGGTGGGGTGTGCACCCACTAGGGATATTAGAAACTCGACAAGGTCCCTGGCGGGGTCGGCACCGGCTAGAGATAGGAAACACAGCAATTATGCAGGGTGGGCTCCCGCGCCAAAAATCTGGCAGATTGCGGGGTAGGTTCCTCGCTCGATTAAAGCCCTTGCAGGGGATCCCCACGCCGGGGGTTCCCTCTGTAAATTGATTGCAGCTCCGTGCTGCTGGGGGAATTAGAATCGCTGCCCCTCTTAGGATGCAAATAATGCGCTTCCAGGCGCTACACAAGCCCACAGTTTCAAGTCCAGGGAAAGTTCCTTTAGGAATGCAGGGGGCAAAGGCCGGGCCCAGGGGCCAGCTCATAGGGCCTTCCAGCAGGGAGGCAGTCCCCAGTGGCGGTTCCTCCTGGCGTCCAGCAGCAGCAGGCCCCCCTTACGATAGGATCCAGAGTGAACATTTTCATGGGGTCACAGCCCATTTTTCTACACACATTTGCTTTATCTGGAGGGTGCAGGGTAGGGGGAAAACTAGACGCAGCTGGTTCTGGAGCCCTTTGTTATGCTCAGCCCCTTTCCCCATTCACAGGACAGGCTAGGGATATCAGTCGCACCACAGGGGGCAGAGACAGCATTGTGTAGGGAAGGCCCAGCCCTATTCAGGTCTCAGGTGCACTCATCCCTCCCATCAACATGCAGATCTCTCCATTTACCACCGGGGCAGACCCATCCTGACTCCTGGAGCCAGGTGCACCAGCCAGCTCCAGCCAATCACAAGCCAGACAGTCAATTCACATTTACTACACAGACCTGCCAACTTCTAGAAGTAGCACTTCTACACTAGAATAACTGTGGGTCTCTGATGTGTCTATGTGTGTCTAGATGACTTAATGTGTGCTCTAAGAATGTTAGTAGGGCACACAACAGGATTATCCTGTTGTGTGCCCTACTAACATTCTTAGAGCACACATTAAGTCATCTAGACACACATAGACACATCAGAGACCCACAGTTATTCTTTTTGTAGTACATATCATATTTAGGGGATAGTAATTGTGTGGTCGTAAAAAATTCCCTAGGACCCTCTACCTACTTTTTTGTTATTATTATTACTTCTACACTAGACACATTAAATCTGCACACACCGTTGTGCAGCATTTAATCTCACAAGTTTGCACATACCAAACTCGCCCCTGCACTGCCCACACATCAGGAACTACCATGGACATGCACATTCCCATGCATTCCTATGGGAGGGTAGGCCAATCTCACCACACGCACTTAGACTGCGCACGCACTCTACACTGGGACACAGTGTTAAAGTGCGTAGTAGCCCAAAACAACTAACACCAGGACACTTTTAAAAGCAAAAAGTTTAGGGGTGAACCTGCCAAAAGCGTCAAGTCCAACAGAAGTCTATTCAGAAGCAATAAAACCTAGTCTTCTGGGGAATGTAGTCCTCTCTAGTAACAAAAATGCCCTAAAATGGGAGTATGTGCAGGCACACACTGAAATCTTCAAACATGTGTACGCAAATGGGAAACATTTTTTAAATATGAGCTTTCAAGTGAAGGGAAAAGCCTGGCAGCTAACAATTTAGAAAAGTGTGCGCTGCTCTAACCTCCTAAATCACTGAAAAATCTACCATCCAAATTGGGATTCTTAAATTTTGACAGAACATACATTTTTGATTGCGCAGAAGAAGTGAACCTTTTCTACTACCTAATACGACCTGATTTTTCAGTTAGGCATTGGACAGAGGAACGCAGAGATATCCTTTGTTCCCTCCAAGCTGACATAATAGCATCAAAACACTTGCAAACTCAAGTAAATGCCCGTAACCTGGTGATACGGGTCGTCCCTGGGTTATTAGGATATACCTACATCACTTTCAATGACGGTGAGACAGTCACAATTGCATACAAATCACACCTGTATACAAACTCAGAAATGCGTTTCGCTTCAAAAGAAAAAAGTTTTGACAGCAGTACAGACCGCTCTAGCAAGAGAACAAGCACTGGTTCAAGGGAAATGAATAATTGTCATAACTCCAGTACCAGCTTTAGAAGCTGTTACAAAGGATAGCGTTCCTATTGCTAAAGCCTTACTACTAAGATGGATACACTGAGGGCTAATTATCTCACTACCACAGATGTAAAATACAAATATTACACTGCACTTAAAACACAAGCATTTCTGCAATAAGAAAAATAATAACCTCTCCCGAATGAACGAACGCCTCTAGATTAGTATACACCAATGGATCTGCTCAGCCGGCCATAGGAAGTAAACAGCAATACAGCGCTGCATGTGCGATTGTGAAATGCTGTATGCACGAAGGCAAGTTCCATCCTGGCAGTATGAACTTACAGTCTCTGGGAGACTGCACGGCACAGCTGGCAGAACTAAAAGCCCTGTTACTGACACTAATAAATATGGATCAAGAATCCCCCACAATGATTGTGTGCAATTCTTTTTATTGCGTCCAGTCATACAATCAATATCTTCACTACTGGGGTCAGAATGTGTTTAAATACTCAAAAGGTTGCACAATCAAGCATAAAATGCTATGGAACCAGGTAGCTGACTTTGAAAAACAAACTACCAAAAGCCCGCTTGATACACATGCTGAGTCATCAAGGTGATGACGTTCATGTTGAAGGGAATTCATTGGCTGATGAAGCTGCAAAGGGGGCATTACAAATTGTTGCCATAGATGAAAACTAAAATGAGAATAGACGGACAGATAATGGCTGCTGTCATTGCTTCACAAAAAAATAGCACAGCCTTACTGAAAGATTTTCCCCTCAAGTACTCCTGCAAGAGAGATGCAAATAACATTCTATATACTCAAATCAAGAGTAAGACCAAGCATGGATTACAGATTAGGATTCATTCTAGCTCACACAAGCGTCTAGGTTCTGCACATGCAGAGATTACCGCAGTGGTTTCTTTATTGAAACAGCACTATTGGTGGCCAGGGTTAACTAAACAGACAAAATATTTTGTCCTAAATTACGACCTACGCCAGCAGATGAAGGATTCCACCATGACAAGTTCAGCGCAGAAATCATTACTGATATCATACAGACCACTCGCTTGTGTTTGCATAACAACATGTTTGTATGAGGTCGCCCCAGGTGCTATTTTGGTATGCGACGGGTACGCACTGCCAAGCCACGCTTTGCGAATGCGATGAATGCACTCTGGCATGCCCTGTGGTACGTCGTAGACATAAGATGATGTGCCGCATACGCCATTCCCTCCTTTTATTTGTCTCAAAACCATATCTAAAAAACTTTAAATTGTATATGAGAACAAGTGATAATAAAAATATGTTAAAGTTATATATTTCTAACTCTTATAAATCTATATTATATTAAATATATTTTCTCAAAATCACATCGGGTGTAGACTCATTGCGCCCTGGCTGCGCGATTGCCATGTAACCATAAAAAAAGAATTTCATTCGTTCATAACATTTCCCATTGTAACAGTTCGAAAACGCCACCCATTTTAGTCAATATCTGTACTGCATATCATGAGACACACCTCTTCTGCTCAGAGAGCTTTGTTCAAAACTTTTTGCAATATACACACATCTTACACTACACACAACATGCAACCATAATTTTTATCAATATTCATGCTCTGTAAAGTAGCCTTCCACCTTTAATAGCCATACACCTGAAAGTTACATTACCGAAATTTTCTCCAATACCACAGGTAACATGGTTGCGTACGCTGTCCACAACACAACATAATATAGTATGGCCCAGAGACAGTATCATGCATAGATAATGAACACACGGACCCAGATAGATAGTGGAAGTGGATATGCGCACATACGCTTGACTCCTTTTTATTGCCATGGTGATATATCCAGTGACGTCTGTGCTGGATGTTTGTGCGGTAAGTGTAAACCAGCCTTGAGGGAATGGTTGCTGCCAGCATCAACTACAACAGTAATCATTGGATCACACGAAGACATTCAATATTAAAAGAATCAATAATTTCTGCTGCAGTAAGGACAGTAGATGTGAAATAATACAGAAATTATTCAATTGTAAAAGGAACAACAACTTGTGGTATACTGAGACACAATTAATAGGTCTGAAATAATACAAAAATAGATTATATCATTAACGCTCCATCAGTTCTAGTGCACTCACATAACCACATCAAAAGCATTCAGCATGTGCACAGCCACCGATAACATGTGCTGTAGACAGGCTGTACTAGGAGCAATATCTGTTGCCATCAACACTGCATCATCTGCAATAGCGACTCAATCTGAATTATAAACACTGCTGCCTGAGGTGTAGGCCACAGAGAACGGTCACAAAGGACCCAGAGATACGTAAAGTGACTTCACCTACCCAGTTTGTCATCAGCGAAGCAACAAAAAAGAGTGTGAATAGCCTGCAATGATACATATGCATGGTGTAGACAGTACACACTGGAGCAATGTATTTTCCTACAGGACTACCTCATCTACAATAGCGACTCAATCTCAATTGTGAACACTGCTGTCTGCAGTGTAGGTCAGAGTGAGCGGTCACAAGGGCCTACAGCCACATGGCATTCACTTGAGCTCTACAGTTTGCAATACACAAACCAAAAAAAAGTGTGCAGAGCATGCAATGATGCCAATAAGTGGTGCAGACAGTACACACTGGAGCAATATATTTTCCTACAGGACTACCTCATCTACAATAGCGACTTGATCTTAATTGTGAACACTGCTGTCTGCTGTGTATGCCAGAGAGAGCGGTAGGCAAGAGCCCAAAGTCACGTGGCATTGACTTGAGCACTACATTTTGCAATAGGCAAAGCAAAGAAAACGTGTGCAGAGCCTGCAATGATGCGTATGAGTTGTATAAAGAAACTGCACTGGAGCAATGTCTTTTTCTACAGGACTGCATCATCCACAATACCGTCTCAATGTCAAATGTGAACACTGAAGTCTGCAGTATAGGCCAGAGAGAGTGTTCAGCAAAGGCCCACAGCCATGTGGCATTGACTTAAGCTCTACAGTTTGCAATACGCAAATCAAACAAATTGTGTGCACAGCCTGCAATGATACATATGAGTGATGCAGACAGTAAGCACTGGAGGAATGTCTTTTCATACAGGACTACTTCATCTACAATAGCTAATCCAACTTAATTGTGAACACTGCTGTCTGCAGTGTCGGCCAGAGAGAGCGGTCAGCCAGAGCCCAAAGTCACCTGGCATTCAGTTAAGCTCTACATTTTTCAATACACGAAGCAAAAAAGAGCCTGCAATGATGCATATGAGTGGTGCAGACAGAGCGCACTGGAGCAATGTCTTTTCCTACAGGACTGCATCATCTACAATACCGACTCAATGTCAAATGTGGACACAGAAATCTGAAGTATATGACAGAGAGTGTTCAGCAAGGGCCCACAGCCATGTGCCATTGACTTGAGCTCTACAGTTTGCAATACATGAAGCAAAAAAAACTTGTACAGAGCCTACAATGATGCGTATGAGTGGTGCAGACAGAGCACACTGGAGCAATGTCTTTCCCCACAGAACTACCTCATCTACAATAGCGACTCTATATGAATTGTGAACACTGCTGTCTGCAGTGTAGGCCAGAGAGAGCAGTCAGCAAGAGCCCAAAGCCACCTGACGTTCACTTGAGCTCTACAGTTTGCAGTACACAAAGAAAAAAAACATGTGCAGATCCTGCAATGATGCATATCAGTGGTGTAGACAGAGCGCACTGGAGCAATGTATTTTTCTACAGGACTGCATCATCTATAATACCGACTCATTGTGAAATGTGGACACTGAAGTCTGCAGTATAGGGCAGAGAGCACGTTTAGCAAGGGCCCACAGCCATGTGGCATTGACTTGAGCTTTATGGGTTGCAATACACGAAGCAAAAAAAACATGTGCTGAGCCTGCAATGATGCATATGAGTGGTGCAGACAGAGCACACTGGAGCAATGTCTTTTCCTACAGGACTGCATCATCTACGATACTGACTCTATGTTAAATGTGAACACTGAAGTCTGCAGTATAGGCCAGAGAGAGCGTTCAGCATGGGCCCACAGTCACGTAGCATTGACTTGAGCTCTACAGTTTGCAATACCCAAAGCAAAGAAAATGTGTGCGGAGCCTGCAATGATGCATATAAGTGGTGCAGACAGAGCACACTACAGTAATCTCTTCTCTTACAAAACTGCATCATCTACAATAGCAACTTGATCTGAATTGTGAACAATACTGTCTGCATTGTTAATTAAAAGCAGTACTCACACACACAACCATCAATACTTTTTCTCACTCCCTCTTTACAGAATAAAACAACATAAATTACAGAGAACTCTACATTGAATAAATCAAAACAATTCGAATTGGGATGTCATCTCTCCACAGTCTAAACTATTCACTGTTCCTTTAGACTTGCAAGATGAATTTGGTCATTTCACTAAACCTATAACTGATATAAGAAAACTTCTTGAAGCAAGTATACTAAAACAATATTGTGTATGTTTCAATAGACATTCTAATTACTTATCTACTGGATTCTGTAATTAAACATTCACCACGCAATCTAAATTGTGAACCCTGCGAACCGCAGTCTAGACCAAATCCAGTGGTCATTCACAACTCACAGCCACATGCTGCTGGATTCTAAAGCACAGGGTTGGTTGCACCTGATCAGAGGGGGTACACAGAAATCATCACAGACTTTAACTTATGACATCCTCAATCCAATCATAGAATCAAGACCCCATTTCACTGTTTGCACCTGCTGCATCACAGTATACTCCACCGACCAGTGTCAACCAAGCCCAATAATCATGTTCAGCAGTTACCTATAGAAGTACATGCTGTGATGCACCTCAACACACGAACTTCTGAGAAAAGCAAGCAGCAGTTAATATCGGACATCATCCATTGTGGGATCAAGACACCGTTCCACAGTTGGGACCTAGAGTTGGATGCACCTGATCAAAGACAGTACCTTCATCTCCACTCTCAAATGTAGTTCTAACATCGTCCATTGTGGAGTCAACACACTGTTCTACTTTTGGAACCTAGAGTTGGTTGCAGCTGGCAGAAGGGAATACCTCCACCTCCAATCTCAGATACAGTTCTAACATCATCCGTTGTGGGATCAACACACCATTCCACTATTGGGACCTAGAGTTGCTTGCACCTCATCTGAGGGGGTACACAGAAATCATCACAAACTGTAACTTCTAACATCCTCAATCATATAATTAAGACCCCATTTCACTGTTTGGACCTGCTCTACCGTGGTGTATTTCAGCAATACCAGTCAAGTAAGCCCAATAACCATGTGCAGCACTTAACTACAGAAGGACAGAATCTGATGCACCGCAACAGAGGGAGTTCTGTGAAAAAACCTGCTACAGATAATATCGGACATCGTCCATTTTTAACACCAAGAGTTTCTTACACCTACTTGAAGAGAGTACCTTCATCTCCACTCTCAGATCCACTTCTAACATCGTCCATTGAGGGATCAAGACACCATTCCACTGTTGGTACCTACTACTTAGAGTTGGTTGCGCCAACTATAAGTCATCACACACTTTAACTTCTGACATCCTCAATCATAGAATTAAGACCTTGTTTCACAGTTCGAAAATTGGTTTACTGCTGTGAACTCCAGCAACTGCAATAAACCATGCCTAATAATCTAGTGCAGCAGTTAACTACAGAAGCACAGAGTCTAAACCCCTCTCAACGGAAGGAGTTCTGTAAAAATCAAGCAGAATGTAATATCGGACATCTTCCATTGTGGAATCAGGACACCGTTCCACTGTTGGAACCTAGAGTTGGTTCCACCTGGTCGAAAGGAGTACCTTCAACTCCACTCTCAGATAGATTTCTTTTGGTATCAAAAACACCGTTAGACTGTCGGTACCTGTCAGACTACTGTGTTAGTAGTATACAGAGCACTCCACGCTCCTGGGCCTCAGGCTGGGCATTGTCTGCCTTTGTCGTGGTAGCCAGCATTAATCTCAGGAGCCTTCTGAGCTCCCAGACCTCGGCCCAGCAGCTTCTGCCGGCACATGGTGGGCCTTCTTTCACATACAGCAGTTTTGAAAGGTGAACTGTGGGGCATATATGGGTCACAGCGGCCATGACGGTATCTGAGTACCAGCAGGCTGAGATCATCATTCACGCACCCACCTTCGCTCACAGTGTCAGCCTTGTGGCAGTGTAAGCTGCGTAAACCTGGCAGACACGTTCGCCAATCTGGAAGAGAACCACACCCAAAGAAACGTGCCTTTAATTCATACCCCTAGGCTAGCCTTGCGTACGCCGAGCCAGCCCACTTCCCTAAACATTTTTCTTTGGGGGGAGGGCACGTACGTGCTACCATTCCGTAATCTTCCCAACTGACTGTACTATCATGGTTGCGTCTACTGTCCACTTCACTCAATAGACCCTCAGTGTATGTTGACATGTACATGTCTGTGCTCTGCTTACTCAAGTCTGTCCAGCAAATCCCCTCAAGACTTTGCATTGTATACTTTTATAATCGAGAATTACTTGCCACCTTCGCGCATACTTTGCTCTCATTTCTCCCCGCATTCTGCATAGTGAGGCAGAGGAGCCATGCCATGTTTAGTTTGTATACATGGCTAGCCACGGTTCCCACAGTATGTAGTGTCATTGTGTCTCCTATGTGCACATGTTGCTTGTCAAGTTGAATGTCATTATATAGCGTAGCACATTTATTCACGAGCAGTGGTTTATCCCATTTACATATCACTGTCTTAAAGAGAATACAAACGTTTTTCTCACAGGTGAATAGTGCGACCACAATGGCAGTCATTCATTACTATCCAAGAATGTCCAACTACACAGCGCTTCTAAGCTTACAGCCCCCAATGTTGTTTTCTTTCTTAAAAGGACGGCAACTCCCACAATCACACCAACATTCACACAGCTTTCTAACAACAGTTATCTGCTTCTCAATAACATACACTCCTACGGAATGTGAGCTGGCATACTGCATGTCCTTACAGTTTCAAACACAGTAGCTTCCTGTGGCAATATCTGTTCCCACCCACAAAAAGTAACTCCCAAACTACAACTTGACCTTCAATTCCTAGTTTGGAAACACATTTCAAGAAACAAACCAAACTAAAAGCACCTTTGTTCAGAACAGAAGTCTCCCTCACTTCTGCAAAAGAAATGTATCGACTGCAGATACTACAAACTTCAAATAAAATACACTCCCTTTTAAATATGAACCAGCAATTACACTTTGTGATTGGCACACTTTTTAACACGGTCTCCTACAGCCTTCCAACATGCTTTCAAACTGTTCTTCTTTTAATACCAGACTACATTCAGACATTCTTTCCATCATCTCTGGAATAACAGGAACAGTGCTCATAATTCTCGCCCTCTTTGTGGCCATCCTACTACTAATTCTACGTCTAGAAATGGCTACGCTCTCAATGGTAACAACTATGTCAGACAGAATACGCCTCTACGCCAAGCTACATCACTACTGTAAAAAATATAAAAACTTTTCGGCCATCTGCCTCTATCTATTATCAGAGCTAGCTCCAACATAACATGTATGTACTCATGTAATATGCGTACAACCATCGTTTGATTGCAAAACTTGCCCATTCGATTGGCGAATGGATGTATGCCTTGCCAACATCTCAACAATCGCCTCCCGATATCCAGAGCAGCAGAGCAATGACGAATACAATGCAAAAAGGAATCGCAGCGGAATGGGATTTCTATGCTGCCGCGAAAGATCTCCTGCAACATGTGACCTTTCAGAACATCGCAGATTGCCTGCACATTCAAATGACAGATCCAACAATCGAGGAACATTTCTGTCCCTTCGAGGATATGAATTGGATCGCTTTGCTTTTCTCACACGATGGCAACAATAGCCTCTTGGAACATTACGCATCTTAAGCCGCTGAAGAACTTCTGGAATGGAATCTTCAAGACTTGTAAGAAACTCACATTATTCTTGAATGGATTTTTTCCATCTTTTTTTACTTTTTCCTTTAATTTTTTTATAATACACTTCAATCCTATTACTCTGATATAATAACTTTCTAAGTATACTCAGACATTTGAACCCTATCCTCATTACTGCCCCTTACGTCTCCAGTCTAACTAGGAATCAGTGATGTTTGGCCTGTGCAAATACGCTTTTTACTTCCAAAATTATCCTAAACCCGACACCTATTTAGAAACCTCGTCTATTCTTTGTGCACACACCTCTCTGCCTGCCTGTTATTCACAAAGTCCCTTTCAAACAATTTTACTCAAAGTCAGCCTCTGCTCAGAACCTCACGATAAAATTGTAAAAAGACGACTTTGTTTAGGAACTGGTTGGCACAGTGTGGTAATCGTAAACTACCTTTATTTCCAATATACAATTTATGTATTCATGTCTAATAGCTATTCTGTAGGTCACATAGCACTGTAACATATAATGTGCAATTCACTGATGCAGGAGCTTCGATATGACTACAGCAGAAGCGATTGGAGTTTGTCTTATGCTCGATGCCTTAGCTCTCTACACAACAATGTTTTTTTGAAACAGCTGAAGACAATAATGTACGGTTTGATTACAAAGGTACCGAATGTGATTCTCAGAAGCGGAATGTTTGTATTCATCTTCAAAGTTCCAATGTGGATAGAACTAGAACCAATTCTGACAGGCACCACATTGAATCTACTGTACAACAGATTGCTAACTATTCTACTGTTGATAATTTTCTGTTACAAAAAAAACACTGCAAGGTACATAAAAATTTGATGACTACATTTTCCAATTTCTTTTTTATTTTTTTATTTTCTTTAACGATACATGGGGTAATCGGATTCTACCTTTATTTTCCTTATACAATGTAGAGTCATTCAAGTGTAATAGCTATTGTTTATTTCACATGCAACTGTAACATTTATTTATTTATTTATTATGCGATTTATACTGCGCAAACTAAACCCAAAGGTGTCAAGGCGCCTATCAAAAAAAAAATCAGAAATGCAGAGCACAACTACAGGTACGCGCGTACAAAGAGGTGGGTCTTCAGGGCAGTTCTAAATATTTGTAGGGTGGGAAGAGACCTTAATTCAAGCGGGAGAGCGTTCCACTATTTTGGGCCCAGATTGGGAAAAGCTTTACCACCCCATCTGGTTTTCCGAATGCGCGGAACTGAGAGAAGAAGTCTGTTTGAGGAGCGAAGGTTCCTGCCAGGATTGTAAGGAGACAAAATGGATCCAATACCAGTAAGGCTATTTTTTACTAAAGCCTTGTAGACCATACACATAGTCTTAAAAAGTATCCGGTCCTCAACAGGAAACCAGTGGAGCTGCTTCCTGGCAGAGGTGGCAGAGGCACGTCGGGGCAGATCCAGAACAAATCTGGCTGCTGCATTCTGGACCACCTGCAAGCGCTGCAGCTGACTTTTATTCAGTCCCGCATACAGCGCATTGCAGTAGTCCAGACGAGAGCCCAGAAGGGCAACGGCAAGTTGCTTTCTTGCCTGCAAAGAAAGATAGTGCCTGATTTTCCTTAGTATGCGGATGATACCCCAACAGGTCGATACAGTCCTGTTGACCTGTTGGCACATACTAAGGATGGGATCAATCATAACCCCGAGGTTTTTGGCTGAAGAGGTAGGATCAGGACAGGCACCCAGTGAGTCCGGCCACCACTCAACTGACCAAATCTCCTCCTTTCCTCCAAACACCATCACCTCAGTCTTCTCCCCATTCAGTTTCAATGAGTTGTGAATCATCCATTGGCCGACTGCCTCCATACAAGATCTAAAATTGGAGGCAGTCGACGTAACTGACTGGGAGAGAGAGACGAGGATCTGGGTGTCATCCGCATAGGAAACTACCTCCATCCCGAAAGATCTAATAAGTCTGGCAAGGGGGGTCACAAAAATGTTGAAAAGGGTGGGGCTAAGCGCCGACCCCTGCGGGACCCCACATTGCACAGACAGGGATGGAGATAGAAATTTGCCCAGCATGACCCTTTGCTCTCTATGATCAAGAAAGGAGGAAAGGAGCCACAGGGCCGCACCCTGAACCCCAATCTCCCTCAGTCGAGATGTTAAGACCGGGGGAGAAAGGGTATCAAAGGCAGCCGTGAGGTCTAAAAGGACCAGGAGGGAGGTCTGTCCCCCATCCACACGCGTGCGGATATTATCAAGCACTATGGTGAGGGCAGACTCGGTACTGTGTTCCCTCCTGAACCCATGCTGGGAAAGATCCAAACAGCCCGAACTCTCCACGAAGGCAGCAAGATGTTTATTTAAGTGAGCTTCTAACATCTTCGCGGGAGCCGGGAGCAGTGAGATGGGGCGAAAGTTTTTTAGAACCCCCGGGTCAAGAGAAGGTTTCTTGAGCAGTGGTTTTACTACAGCATTTTTCCACTGCTGAGGGAAAATGCCCTCCCTCATCGCCCTATTCATGATGTCAACCAGAGGGGGCAGGAGGGATTCTCTACACTGCTTGAGGATCTTTAAAGGACAAGCATCCAGCGGAGACCCGGATTTGATTTTGTTGAGAAGAATCTCTAACATGTAATATACAATTCACCGATGCCGGAGCTTACGTTTGAATACAGCAGAAGTGGTTCAACTTTGCATCAGCTGGATACCCTAGCTCTTGCACCAGTGGGTCCAATTATGGCACTTAAATAAAGACACTTTCTATATACTTTTCAAACTCCATCCCTTTATTACACACAACCACTTTCTTAGACACAACTCATTTTACCATTTTACTTCGCTGACATTGCAACAGTCTGCATTATATTCTTCACAATTATTACTTTATTCCGGCTTCCAAAACACTACATTCGACACTACAGACACATAGGGATGAGTAGTTTGTTTCACACTCCCTGTATCGAATAAACGCACACTAACACTACTTCACAGGTATGCTACAGTGGCCAGTATCCTACAGCGCCCACAGCTCATCACTTCACAGCAATAAACTCATGACTTACACTCACAGTTTCATCCCCGAGGCTTCATATCGGTACCACTAAGTACTTTGCTTCCCACTCCCGCTATACTCTAAACGCATACTAACACCACCTGCACAGATATGCTACAGCGCCCACTATGATACAGCGCCCAGAGCACATCACTTTACAGCACTCAGCTCACGGTTTAGACGCATGGTTTCTTCCCTTAGTTTAGCGGTACCTCACCTATGCACCATCTCACTCTAGACAAAACAGCACTTTCACTTGGTAAGGGTAAATACTTTGCTTCTGCAAGTATACTACAGATCACGCAACTCACAGCTTAGGCACACTCGTTCATCCCCTAGTGTACCGGCACCTCACCTCCGCGCCATCTCACTGTGGGCAAAACAGCACTTTAACACCGACAGGGGTAAATACTTCACTTCGGCCAGTATGCTACACCACCCAGAGCACATCAGTTTACAGCACTCAGCTCACAGTTTAGGCACACTGTTTCATCCCCGAGTTTAGCGGAACTTCACCTCTGCACCATCTCACTCTACACAAAACAGCACTTTCACACCGGTAAGGGTAAATACTTCAGTTCTGCCAGTATGCTACAGACCACTCAGCTCACAGTTTAAGCGCACGGTTTCATCCCAGAGTGTACTGGCACCTCAACTCAGCACCATCTCACAGTGGGCAAAACAGCACTTTCACACCAGTAGGGGTAAATACTTCGCTTCACACTCCCTCTATAGCACACCCTGCCCACCCTACAAACCTCACAGTGCTCCTACCCTGCTCTGTCCCACTTTTTTCTCCCTTTTTCCCCCTTACAATGGAATCACAAAATGGCGGCCAACACTTCCTAGTTGCAACCACTCGCACCGCTCGCAGCCAATCAGCAGCAAGTTTGTGCTTGTAACGCCTCAACCAATCAGATTGCAGAATTCCCAAATATCAATATCTGTAAATTTCGATATTTCTCAACAACTACTGAACGGATTTACACCAAATAAGCAAAAGTGTGCTTTCTAGTCCAAGCCCCTTGTCCCTGCCAAATCTGGGGTAATTCTGTTCACCCGTTCGACCTGTAGCCTTGTCTAAAGTTTCCTACGGAATTTAACATTGAAAAAACATATTTTGGGGCCCGCCTTTTTTCTCGGCCCCCCTTAACGAATCACCCCCAATCTTTCAACATAGGAGATGGTCTCAACAAAGAATATGTTTTGAAAATTGCGTGAATATTCGTCAATCAGTGCCAAAGTTATTGGGAATAGAATGTTGCCATTTCCTATGGTAACTAGGTCCTAACTATAACTAGGTAATATATATATACTCACTAATAAAACTCATCGACAAATATTACATTTGAAAAATTATCTCAAGTCTATTAATCACTATCAGAGTCCATTTAACTGTCTGAAAAAGTGAATTGTAAGTAGGCTGCACATAGTGATACGAGTGCTTGAAACTGAAAACATATTCTTTTAAATTTGACTGTCTGATTGCTACCACATCTCAGCTATAGATGTACTACTACATGCAATGTGGTGCAGCTGCTGATAGTAAGTTGGAAATTCAACGGTCTATGATACTCCTGAGCAAATATTGACACAGCTAGGTCATCTTTCAGTCCAAGAATCATACATCCCTAAGCAAGCCTTGTGAAAGCACTTAGCCACAAATCTTCATATCCCACTACCTTATATAATAAGCAGAAAGTCATCCATGTACCTTTTTCTTAATAAATTATAAGTATGTGGTGTGAAATAGAGTTACTTTACTGCCCATAGACTACTTTTGATGTGTTACCTCACCCCTAAAACACATTGACACACTCTTTTAGATCACTCGAGAGATAATGACAGTAATAACTGTGTATGAGAGGACTTGGTTTTTCATTTTGAGTTAGGCCTGGCACTGTCCGCTCTGTGTCACTTGTCAGTCGTCGACAAATCTGATGTTTAAAACATGTTTACAAGTCTGCCGTAGTTTATATAATTCAAGAAAGGTGCAGTGTATATAGGTTATAATCGCATATAGTCTGACACGTGCTGCAGCTAATGATCGTAACATGAAAACACAATTGTCTGTGCTTGTAACTGGAAACATATTCTGCAAGTCTGAATGTCTGACTAATACCATGAGTTGGATGTGACTGAACTTGTACATCTAATATAAGACACGTGGTGCACCTAATAAGTATTCACTCATCAAATCACTGAGGCAGTAATTATTCAGGTATAAAATTAAGTAAGCACAATTTACATATCTTGGAATCACCTTTCTACTACTTGTGCGGTCATTCAACAACCCATACACTACTCATGCACTCATCCAATCAAACATAAACTACTAATGCACTCTTATACAATGTGTCAATGAATGCAATCACCCAGACTGGACCCATGAACTCATATACCCAAACAGATGCCACCTACGCTGAGTTACAATCATTCACACACCATCTATAGAGTCATACAATCACTGAAACATAAGAACCTTCTTTTTTAACTGTTTCGAGCTTTTATTGTACTTTCAAACTATCTTATATTTTTTGGGGTGTTTTTGACATTCTTACTTTCAAAAAACACAAAGTTTAATATTTGGAATGTTGTCATTTTTTAATTACTGTGACACAATGCAGGAAATCAGAATAAAATAACATTTATGACTTTTGAGGAGATTAATGATAGCATCAATCACCTGCTCATCAACACATAAAATGATTAGGCACTTTCTACAGTGCACTCAAGGTTCTGCTAATTCAGGAAAGACCTGTGGTTGTGGGGTTGTAAGTACTGCTGCACCAGATGTAGAAGGCTGATCTAATTTGCATTGTGCAGCTAGCTCCCTCTTGCTCGAGCTATAACTTCCCTCGCGAGGCGAGTCGGGTGAATTGTCTCCAGGTATCACACATGAATACTTATTCTCTGATCCTCTGGAGAGCAACTTGCTGCCTAGGGAGCAGGTGAACTTCCTCGCAATCACCTTTTTCTCATCTTCAGGGATTTTGATAAATGGCCCAAAGAATGCTTTCCTTCCATTTTTTTTACTACTTCTTCAACTTACAAAATGTCTTCCAGCTCTTCTTTTTTTTGCAAATGTGCAGATGCCATGTCATTTTTGCAAAATAGTTGGTCAAAATACCAAAAAGAAAAAAAATAGGTGCAGCTATTACAAAAAGGTATCACAGATGCAGAGACACCCAAAAAGAAGAAAAAAAATGTAGCTGTTGGATCCTCCTTCTAACAGAATAAAAACCTTTTCAACCAATCAAAACCTTTCTTTCCATGGGCCATAACGTTGCGAAGGGGTCACATCCCATTCATTCATATGTCACACACCCGTAAAATGTGCTAATTTCATTTAAGTATAGATCACTATTAGTACATTGATTTTTCAAAGTATTTAGTGAAAAGTCATTAAATATAACAAATATATAAGGTTTGAACAGTGATATGTGAAACTTTTTTAACCCCTTAGTGGTGGGGCTAAGTTCCGCGCGGTGCAGGGGGGTGGGGGCCGCGTGCGGTGCCACAGTGCTTGTGTTGCTCAGTGGAGCTGTGCTCATGACGCTGCATTGCGCTGCTGAATTAATTTATTGTACAGAACCTAAAGTTCAAGTCCCATCTCCATTGGAAGCTATAGAAAGTAAGCAATTGTTATCTACATATTGTTTAATTTCTTGAACAATTTTGCCGGGGGTCACAAGGAGCAAGTCGGTGCTTTGTGGTTGATGGTCCCTGGTGCAATTGTCCTCTGCTGTGCTGATCATCAATCAATAGTTCCGACTGCGTCAATATGTTCAATATGTTCTCTACAGAGGAGTTCTGGAACGGATGGAGCACTCTGTTCAGCAACAGTACATAGTTCATAAATTTGTCAGTATTTAATTCAGAGTCAAATCCTTTGAGGCAGTACTAAAGTCATATACTGTAGTCAAACATTTTTTTGTCTCTAACCAAGGGAGAAAGAATGAAGGAACCCAGATTGGCTGGGAGTGTGTATGATACTGTAGCATGTGATAGGTATAGTTCTGAACCGCCCTTGGGAGGTGTCCACTCTGTCTTTGCTAGCCTCATCCTTCCCTCCTTCTCAACCCAAGTTATCCTATAAATCCCAGACCCTGGTGAAGAGAGGATTCAGAAACTGCTGCCTGAACCACAATGAAGACGGAAAGTGACATCTTGCTCCTTGTCACCCTCCTTGGCCTCTGGGAGTCACTTCCAGTGGTTGAAGGTGAGTAGGCAGGGATCAGGTCCTCAGCATCTGACTGCACAGTTCATCAGAGGGGTTGTCTCTCTTGCTGGAGAATACCTGAAGAAATACCTGAATAGTCTTTTATTGTGTGAGAGACACACTACAGTGACCGACAAGTCTCTATAAGATTGATGTAGGCAATGTGTGTGTGTTTTATAGTTTGGAAGGGTTTGAGTTGGAAGAGTGAGTGTAAATTATAAGTGGGTGTAATCTACATTCATTAAAGTGTTTTCCCTCAGGGGGTGTAACGTTTCTATGATACTGGAGGAAGACTCTCTCACTCAAAGGTCTTTGTATGTTGATTAGTTGCCAGGTCTCAGGGGGTCCTCGTCACATTTTGTAGTGGGAAAAGTGGAGCCACTGCTTTCCTTTATGCCAATGATATGTGGATTTCTCCAGCATCAAGCTAAGCAGGGATTAGCTGAATCCATTGTTGAATTGCACACACTACTCCAAGCACTAGTGAAATGGTCATGCTACAAGATATGATAGAAGAGATCAGAGAGAAGTTTATACACATTTTGAAGATAGATCTTGTGAAACCCACAAGCCTTTATCCTACATTTTGACTTTGGAGGCTCTAGACTCTTCCAAATACAGGTGTGTCACATATGGAGGCAGCCCTCAATAAAACTGTAAGGCCAAGCTGTAAACCAAATCACCAATACTGCAACAAGCCCCACACCCATGCCATCATCAAAAATAGAAGACCTAAAGGCATTGTTGTGTCATTTTTCCTTATGAGCGAAATTCTCGTTCAAGAGGAGAACTGATCAGCATGAAATTAATGAAATTTTTTGCAAAAGTATGACGCTTGTCCTACTGCACCATAGCTTCTTCAACAAAAGCAGTAAACATTGTTTCCCCTGTATTATCAACCTTAAAAATTAAGACATGGATGACGATCAAGAGCATGATGGTGCAGTAAATGTTTTCGACACCATGGAATATGGAATAAAACACAGTTGATCTCATTCCTCAAGTCAAGTGCCAATAGGTAGGCAGATAATAATAGCTTTGATTGATACTGGTGCATCAATAATTGTTATCACAAATGATAAACTTTAGTTTCCTCAAACCTATCACCAAATGAAAGCCTACAAAAGTCAAGATGTAGGCTTGCAGCAACAAAATATTTTCATCTATGTGGCATCTTTACAACCAAATTGACTCACAGGTAGTCTATAGTGACAACAATTTACATCACTCAAATGGATAAGGTACCTTTATAAGCTGCCTAACAGCAGTCTGATAAGAATCACATACAGCATCTAAGTAAATGATTTAGACAGCCCATTAACAGAAGTCGATAATCTATTCAGAGGCATAGTAAGCATAGAAGACCAAACCGTAGGGCTACCTATTTACCAGCCCATCCAACCAATGACACTGAACCCCAATTTGTTGTTCGCAGTAGGGGGCCAGGACCAGGACTTCTAGTCGCAGCCTCATTTGCAGCCAGCGCTGCCGCCAATGCGATCTCTGTGCGCCTGGAAGCGCAGTAAAAACCATTGCGGGTTCCCGCAGCGCGGTACTCCCATATTGTTGTTTGCAGTGAGGGGCCATCACCAGGACTTCTAGTCCCAGCCTCATTTGCGGTCAGCGCTTCCGCCAACGCTATCTCTGTGTGCCTGGAGGTGCTGTAAAAACCCTATGGGGCTTCCACACCACAGGACGTGTGCCGGCGAAGCCCGGGCAAAGGCGGGTTCATCTGCATCTGTCCACGCCTGGCAGAGACTGGACTGGGCCAGGTCTTGAACACCCTAACTCCAATATGGGTAAGAAAAAACTACCGCCCAATTCAGAGGGAAGGGAAGTAAAAGCAAAAACGCCCTGGAATTGTGCCTCCATAATTTCTTATCTGATGACAGCTGTTGGGGACATAAATGAGGAAATACATAATGTTGAGGAACAGCTGGGCATAGGGGGAAGACTTAGAACAGATAAGGAGCCACACAACACTATTACTGACTCACTTAGTGATGTCAATTGCATCACTGATTTTGTGGAGAGGGGGGAAACTACCGTTACAGGGACTTTCGCCACCCAGCCAGAGGAACAGGGTCCCAGACTAGTTCACTATGAAAGGGAGAGAGGAGCCGCTTGCACTGCGGAAATGGGGATCATACTAAAAAGGAAACGTAGAAAAGGCTTGAAACAGGGTATAAACATTGAAGAATCCTGGCCTGGAAGAAGCTGTGGTCCACTAGGGACTTAAGATCGGTCTGAAGCCAACTTCGCTATCACTGTGGATAAAACTGCTCAATCATATCTTGAGACTGTTATGAGGGCACTTACAATAGACTTGTTGAACTCTTTTAAAAACGCTTTGGAGCCGATGTTAACCAAATTATCCACCATAGACGAGCATTTGAGTAAAATAAAGTGCTTTATAGAGAGGATGCATGTTGACACTGCACTGAGGAGGATGGCCCAAGTTGTTCCAGGCTCATTTGAAATAGAGATGGCCACTGGAGCTCAAAGTCAGATTGTGCATGCTGGGAGCTTTAGCTCTGACCCCAATGATTTGGCCATTAGAATTGACAAATCCCTCTCTGAATTCCCTTGTAAATACATTGGGCCACAATCAAAGTGTATACAGCCATCGGTTACTGTAAATAACGTGCAACCCAATCAATCCCTAAACGCACAATAAAACAAATGCAAACTCCACTTACCCCCAGAGGTTACTGCCCATCTGCTGTTTTAGTAGGGGTCCCTTATTTAAAAATTAACATGACCGAATCCCCAGAAGACATCATTGTGGCGAGACGGATGGGGTGGGTGGGACAGGGAGTAAAGTCATTAGAGGGAGATTGTGTTGTTGTCAATTTTAATCAGATTAATGTAGCAAAATCATTGTTTAAAGAGTTTGGCATGCCTGGAACTGACAAGATTAGAGGACTTCCCCTGGGGTTTTACTATCGCCAACCCACGAGTAACATAACTGAGAGTCTTGCATCGCGATGGAGGAATTCTGCAGTAAATTCTGAAAGGACACACATTGGGCAGAGTAATACGCATCAGCTAAAAGAGAAATATACTTTTACTCAGTCCCAAAATCAAGAACATATAACCTTGCCCATACTAGGTATAGCTCCTGACTCGAGATCCCGGGAGGTTGTGTTAGATCTGGCCAATAGATTTGCCTCACTGAGTCAGTTAGATACCAATGATTGACTAATCAGTCATAATGACTCACTGGCACAGACGTCCCTGAGTCAACCCGTCACTTGCCAGAGCATTCTGATAACGGCAATGGTAAAGGGGGCAGATATCTTGAATATTCTAAATTGGAATGTAGCTGGTCTTGAAGAAAAGAAAGACAACCCTGGGTGGACTACCCCATTGAAGGAATATGATATACTGGGCTTTCAGCAAACATGGGACTCTGAAAATAGTTTTTGGTTGGATGGGTATACCACCTATAATTAGGCGGATCAAACATCAGCAGCTGGTCGTGCTAGGGGAGGTCTATTAACGATGATTTCGCTAAAAGTGAATGATAGCCACCGCAAAGTGGAAACAGGGAAAGAAAACTGTTTAGCGGTCGAGATCAGTCCCCTACAAGCCCAGAAAATATTGGTTCTCAATTTTTATAAATCATTTCAGAAAGTCTCTGTAAATTAACATTTATGTAGTCTTAATCGCTTTTTGGACCAATATAGGGAGAAGGAAATTAATCAGTCTTATTTTACTTGGTGATTTTAACATTCATTTGTGTTACAAGAAGTGTCAGTTTGTTGATGAACTGGGGCCTGGGGCAATTCAGATATCAATTTTGAACATTCTCCACAAGGGGAACTTTTAGAGGACATGATAGCGGACTTTGGGCTGTCATTGCCAAATACATCAGAAGCGGGAGTGAGCATCCCTTCTTTCAAAGGCAGGGGTATATTTTCCACTATTGATTTTATATTTGTTAACACTACCATGATTCCCATGGTCCTGGATTATACCACAAAGGTCATGGGAAGACCTGCTGTCTGTTGACATAATCAAGAACAGCTCCAAATTCTGGGAAGTAGTAAATAGGCCAATTTGTTCTGGCCTCGAGAGCAATGTTGTTGAGTGTAACATCTCAGAATAACTCCGGTTTAACCATTTTAATCATATCTATGATAGTCGCAACAACGGGGTCCCACCTGATCTCTTTAAAACAGATGTTCTTCTATGGGCAAAGTTACTGGCCAACATTTTGAACGTGGCATGTCAATATGGAATGCGCAAATCCTGGTCCACATCAGCAGCTCCGAAACCCAGCTCCGCTTAAAGAGCCTGAAGGATCAACTTACAGCAAAAAAGAACATGCCACCTCGCCTCCTAACCAAACGAAGAACTAAGAAAAATACTACTCACCGGACCACCGGGCAGGTTAAGCCTGAGACGTGCAGTCGACGAGGAGCTCCGCCACATCTGTTTCTGCCGGCAGCCCGCTGCCTCCATAGATGATCGGCACCTCCGCCCGCCCTCCACGACATCAGGACATCCATTCCCGGATCCGCAGGAGTACGAGAGCTGCTGGACTGAACACAAAGGCAGCAACATAATCAGGTCACAGAGATCACCAAAAATCATGAACCGAGACCGACTCCTTCTTGCCTGTCCCCAAAATGGCGCCCATAACAGAACATCGCGATTACAAACTCCGTCCACGAAAGCCATCCGCCAAGCAACACTGGAGAAAAGTGCCTCCTCCCGTCTTCCCCCGACACCAGGCTTCCAAAAATCAAGGAATCTTCAATCAGCGATCGTGGAGACACGGGCAACAACTGACTCCCCCCTACCTGACCTCAAGATGGTTCCCACAGCGAGACATCGAAGATAAAAATTGCCTGGCAAGATCGAGATCGTGCCTTCCACTGGGGAGCAGAGCCTCCATCTGTCCTCCCCCAACATCATGGACAACAGGAACAGAAGCGCCAAAACCAACCCGAAATCGCGGAGACTCGGACCGCGACTGACTCTCCCACAACTGATTCCCCCATGCCTGGCCTCAAGATGACACCCACAGCGGGACATCAAACATAAAATCGCCTAGCAAGACCGAGATCTTGCTCTCCACTGGAGAATGGAGCCTCCAACTTTCTTCCCCCGACATCAGGATATCCTTTCCTCAACCCACATGAACAGTTGAAGTGCCGAAACCAACCCGAAATCGCAGAGACTCGGACCGCGACTGACTCCCCCTCTGCCTGCCCCCAAGATGGCGTACATGTAAATGTAAATGTAGTGTATTTTGTAAAGCGCACAGCTGCCCCAACGGGGTGTCCCGGCGCTGTATAACGTTGTGGAACCCTTCCTGGCTCTCCCTGTGAAATGCCCCTCCTGGGCACCCCCAAGGTGAAGCCAGGCATCCCAGTGTTGTAGGGGCCGTTGTGGAGATTAAGCAAGCTATTGCCCAGAGTTGCAGCGTGGGACCAATGATTAGAGTAGGCGCCGAGGCGAGAATTATCGAGTCTGCGGACATTGAGCTCAAGACCCTGCCGCGTCGGGACTTGAACCCTGGTCCCGGGCCTGATCTCTGCTTCAGAGACTGCCGCTCTAACCAGTGAGCCACACTTCTCCATGGGACATCACGTAAAAATCGGCTGACATCATCTTATGCTTCATAGGGGAATGGCTCCTCCGCCCGCCAGCCCTCCCCTGGCATCAGGACAGCCACTCCAGAAACTACCAGGACAGCCCGCAGTAAAAATTCCACCTCCACTTGTCGTGTATTTCTATAGGTTCTGAATCGATCCCCCTATTCCTGACCCTATTCTGGTTAAACTAACTATCAAGTTAACTAACAGTCAGCCCATGAGGCATGAAATCCCCCATGATGCAGATACCGTTATCTGACGCAGTCACACTACGGCACAGGAACGTGTTATCTGATTAGGTCATAACGCTTGAGATCTAATTAGACAAGCGACATTCCTCCAGCCCCTGATAAGGCATACGACGTTCTCATAACAAATCAAACCTATGACAACCTGGATAATCTGTGCGGCCATTGTTTTGATTTCACAGAGAACTTTTGCAAAAGAATGTGCTAACGAGCAAGTCGTATGACATCTTTATTGACGTACCTATGTCCATCCTTACGTCAATCTCGGCACCTTTAAGGTATAAATATTGCCGACCTTGCCCTATGCAAACACACGCGTGGTGACAAGACGGAGCAGCCATACTTGCCGAAGCCGAGAGCAGAAGCAGACCCCGCTGGCAGCAGCCCCGCCTTCCTGACGCGCTGAGAGATGCGCTGCTATCTCAAGCCGAGAGACCCAGCACCGGCGCTTCTGGGCAGCCCTCGCAGGCAGCCTGGAATATCGAGAGCAGAGAAAGAGATACCATTCCTCATCCATCCTAAATTCCAGGTACAGAACTGAATAACCCCTCACAGAGAATTCTTTAGTTATTCACTTGGCAAAAACAAACTTAACTTAAACTGTAACTTTCTATTCCCGCCCACGCATTAGACTTAGGTCAGGTACACGGGGTAGGCGTATTTAGAAACACCAGTTGAGTACGTTTAGTCAAATGTATATGTGTGTGTAAATATATTTTAATCATTTTAAACATCATATGGCTCAGAAACCATATCAATGTTTTTACAGTATTATTTTATACTATTGCTTTTAATGTATGCACTTTACTTAACTATAAGTATTGCAATAATATGGATCCATTTCTCTTGTACGAGAAAAGAGACTGATCAATAAATAACATCTTTTATTGAACACGCCCGTCTCTTCCTTTTCTCTACATTCTGATGAGACTAAGAATGCACGTACTGACTGAGTAAAATAATTGCCTTGTGCTCACACGACTCTTGAGATTGACTCTTGATTAGGGGAGAGCAAAGTTGTCATGTTCTATGGTTGTCAGAAACTAAATCCCTTCTTGTCTAATCAGGGGAGTTAATTCCTTCCTTGAACATTCGAGAAAGTTTCTAGCGAACTCTGAGCTTAGCTGGCAAACCCAAAAATTAAGTCTAGTATCGACAGTAGTAGACCTAGTTAACGTCTGGCCTAGGCCTTTACTGCTGTAGGTACTATTCCAATGCGCAGCGCCTATTGGGAAAATAGGAGCTACACTACATGGCGCCCAACGCGTTTGGAAAGGGCGATAAAACTAACGTAAGACATTTAGAGTAACTCAGTCGTGCTCTCTCACTCAGACCCCTTTTCCCAAATACTCCAAAGACGTCTGGAGTGGGTGAAAGGTTATATCCTCCAAAAACCTCGCAGGAGGAAACTCCTATGTATGGTTCTTGGTCAAGTCAACGTTGAAGGATAAAAACAGTTCCGAAATATTGTGCATCTAATCTTTGTTCCATAAAGAAACCTGATCTGCAAATAGACATAATATCATCCTGTCTGTAAAATGGGAGACAGTGATGAAGAAAGAGAGGCAGTTAGATTAGCAGCTGAAATAGCAGCAGCAGATACTGCACTAAAGGATGCAGACGCGGATATAATACTCATTCCGGTCAGCAAAAGAAGATCTATAACCTTAAAACTTATAGAAAATGGACTGACACCTAGAGGTGGCACAGTCATATTCGTAATTGAGGCACATGAATATCGGCAGACAGAGGTATACTATACATGGATACATTTTCCAGCAGCAAATGCTGTAACAAAGTACTTCCACTATTACAAAATAGAGGTTCCACCCGACATTTACACTCCTTTCGAGGAGGTGGAAGTACCACTCAAATTCCAAGAGCATTTGCTCTTATTTGATGGCGCCCTAATACATAACAATCACATTACAAGGCTCGGTCCTTTAGGAAGACCAGGAGCAACGTGGCCGGTCTTAGCCGGATACACACCACATCCAGACATCGAAAGAATGCCTGCAGCAGAGCTATTAATACAGCTAAAACAACTACTAAAAATTCATAGACAATTAGTTCAGTATGTAATGCGGACTTCAACAATTCAGCCAGCGATTAAACTTCCACAGCTGACCCCTCACCAGGGGAACACAAATAAAATTACACCACAGAACATCCAATCCTGCCTAGGTAAAGTTCCAGCTAAACGGGAACAAATACCATTCTGGTTGGCACAGAAAATCACCCAAATAGAGGCGGTGTTTCCTGACACCACCCCGCTGGAAAAACACAGGATTCTGACTATATGTCTCCCAATGGGAATCGCACCACACATTGAGGACTGTGACACTTGGGGTACAGTCTTTGCTTCCATCTACACAAAAACGCACGGTGTTCCATCCATTTCGGTAATACCAGATGTGCTAAAACAAATTCAAGATGAATACGGTCCAGAACCTGCTTTAACTCTTGGTATGAAATTACTAAAAGACTTCAAACAGGTTTCGGCTATATTACTAGCCAACATAAAAGGTGAAGCAGCAAACGTGGCGATCCGCCAGAGGTTAAAAGAGACAGATATAGCAGACCAACCAGCTGAAATTGCCAGAATCATAGAAAAATCCTATGAAGAACTAGGCAGAGATAGTCTAGGTGGAATACCAGTAAAACCGCAACTGACTACAAGTCCAGAAAACATATTTTTTAATAATAATAATTCACCAAAAAAGAACTGGGATGGAAATAAACAATCCAATCCTAAAGAAAAGAAATTCCAGTCCAGAGGAAGGTCTCCTAGGCGAAGAGAGAAATCTCCAAACCAAAGACAGAGGTCACCGCAGAGTGACCCCTCTGGGAATAGATATAACCTTAGAAATAGGGATAATATTAAAAAACCTGATAGATATCAAGACATTGATACACGTCCCTCTCAATCTTTTCAGACTTCCTCGCAGAAATCGGAAAGAAGAGGACGATCAGAAGAGCACGCCAAGTCCAAAGACAAGGAACCTGCTCAACTTAAAAAGAAATTACAATTTCCAAAAAAGAAGGTAGCCAGTATCAAGGTAGTTAAAAATGCCGAGAATACTGAGGACACAACTGAAAAACGGAGAATGGGCTCAGACAATGCTAGACAGCGCAGCAGAGGTGAGCATAGCTCGCAAAGTCCTTATGAATCATCTGGAGACAGTGGACACGAATGAATACCTTCAAGTGGAAACTGCAGACACCAGAGTTAGCAAGCCCCACAAGATATACGAGATAACATTACGTATAGAGGGAGATAAGACTAGGAAAATAAGGGGACTATTTTGGGATAACCTCTCCAAGGGCTATGACATCCTTCTAGCTGAAAAAGACTGGCCACCAGAGTTTGTCAGAGAGTGCCCTCATGGCGAAGAAGTAATTATGCCTGCCTTCTCGAATCAAATACCGATTCATAAAAAATACACACTTGCTAGAAAGTGGGCAGTGGCCTTAGCACCTGCTTTATATAAAAATCATGTAGGATGGGATGAGGATTCTCCTCCTCACAAAATCCAGTTAAAATCACAACCTACTGCACAAAGGCAGTACCCAATTAAGCAAGAAGCTAAAAAACAAGTAAATGAAATACTAGATCAGCTAGAATACCAGGGGGTGATTGAAACTTGCACCTCACAAATGAACAATCCTTTGTTTCCGGTCTCCAAACCAGACAATTCGTACCGTCTAGTTTTGGATTACCGACACCTTAACACATGTTGCAAAACCTTTGCAGTGCAAAACTCACACAGTGCTGCACTAATGAATAACATAGTGCGCAAAAAATACAAAACAACCTTGGACATCTCCAATGGATTCTTTTGTCAAAACATAGCACCAGAGAGCAGATCTTTAACTGCATTCTCAGTAAATGGCACTCAAAAACAATTCTGTCGGTTAGCCCAGGGGTACAAGAACAGCCCGGGGGTATTCTCAGCGAGAGTAACAGAATTACTACAACTATATGATGATGAAGCATTATCTTATGTCGATGACATTTACTTAACAGATGATGACTTGGAGACTCACTTGAAAAGGGTGAACACCATAATACTTGGGTTCGCTGCAGAGGGTTACAAATTCAACTTCAAAAAGTCCAGAATTGCCCATCTGACGGTCCTATTCTTAGGATATGAGTTATCAAGTGAAGGTAAAAGCCTGGCAGACAATTTCCTAGAGAAATGTGCCGTAATCCAAGCTCCTAAAACACTAAAAAACCTACAGTCAATTCTAGGCTTCCTAAATTTCGGAAGAACTTACATTGCAAATTACGCAGAAAGGGTCAAACCCCTTTACGATCTAATTAAACCAGACTTTAAAAGATCCAGTTGGACTCAAACACACACAGAAATTTTGAGATCCTTACAAACAGACATGCTAATTAAAACAAAATTAGAAACACGTGATAACACACGCAATCTTGTGATCCGAGTCATCCCAGGGAGATGCGGATTCACATACCTGACTTCTAATGAAGGAGAAAAGGTACCAATTGCATTCAAATCACACATGTACACAGAAGCTGAACAGAAATTCAGTAATACAGAAAAAATCATTCATGCAGTTCAAACCGCAATAGCTAGAGAAAAAGACATAGCTGACGGTAGACATATCACAGTCAGAACAGCAGAATCAGCCTTTGAGGCACTAACAACACCGTGTAATTTACCAACAACAACATTGAATCCGGAATGGATACAATGGGTGAATTCAATCACAACGGACAAAGTATACTACTACTTTGATCCAGAACTAGAAGAATTGAAAAATCTAAAATATGAAAAGACGTACCCTCTGCCAATCGACATTCTGCCTCTACGACATTACGCCTGTGTAATCTATACAGACGGACATGCTCAACCCTCCGTTTGGGGAGAACATGCATACAATCCCACATGTGAGATTACAAAAGAAGTGTGGCGCGGAGGTAAACTAAAACCTCTATTAACAAAATCACACTCAGTAGAAACTAATTCAGAACTACAAACTGAAATAATAGCTTTGAAAATGGCGCTAGATAATGCGGATCGCGAATTCCCGACACTTATAGTGTCAGATTCATATTACTGCGTCAAAGCATATAACAAGGATTTGCAGACATGGATTCAGAACGGTTACAAAGATGACACAGATGCACCAATAAAGCAGAAACTGCTCTGGGAACAAGTAGCTCTTTTGAAAAAAGAACTACCAAAGACTCACGTGACACACTCACTGAGTCATCAGCGTGATGGCGTTCACGTTGTAGGGAATTCATTGGCTGAAGCAGCCGCAGCGGCAGCCACTAAACCGGCTCCCGTAGATCGAAAAAAGCGTACATTAAAATACATTGACGGTGAAACAATGCTGGCAGTGAAAACGTCATCAAAAGGCGACTGCTCAGCGTTACCGATCAACTATCCACTCAATTATACATACATAATCGATGCAAACTCCGTCCCTTTTGCTCGAATCCCTGGAGTGGGGGATAGAGTGATTCCAAACATGGACAGGAGAAACTTGTTAATCGCAGACGCACACATGGGCGAGGGTCACAGACACCTTAAATTAAAAGATTCTCTGGAAGAATTACAATCACGGTACTGGTGGCCAGGCATGAGCCTGCACTACACCATGTTTGTAAAAAACTGCCCAAACTGCAACAGAGATCGCAGAGGGGAGAGAAGCAGTTTAATACCTCGTCGAATCAAGGCAGATAATATTACCAGCAAAAAGAATGGCTTGCGATTAACATATACAGGCTAGTTTCCACTTATAATGTAGATCACCAGCACTCGGCTGACGTCCGGACTGTTATACAAGATTTGCGAGTCTAAATGGCATATACGCTAAGAGCATGCTACGTTCGACCATTTCTTTCACTCAGGCAAACCAGCCTGGGGGGGAAACATGGCCAAATGAGCACAGCCCAGCGGGAATCTTCTCACTTCCTTCCTGAGGGTATGGGATGGTGTAAAGAAAAAACCAAGGCAGAAAGCAATCTATAATAGAAAGGATATTAGGTTCGGGAGCTGGGTGGGTCAAACATCTAATAAGTGTCCAACGTAGTCTAAATACCTTGCCAAGAAATTCTCTGAAGGGATTCAGTCCGTACGAATTATTATTCGGAACTAGGATGTTGATCTCTGACCTTGAGAGTCAGACTTCAGTGGTAATAGAAAAAACCTTTGATGTCAAAGACCGTTTGGCTATTTTGCAGGACTTAAACAAAACAAGAAAAGACCTGAGCAACATACAGTTGAAACAACAGCCAACAACCACTGAAGAATCACCACCTGTCCCAGCAAGACCTGTCTGGATTCCAAAAGTCGGGGATCTAGTCAGGGAGAAGATCGCGGTAAAGAAGGAATTTGGGCCTTCTTACAGAAAAGCAGTTCCTGTCTTGTCTGTCAACGGGACAAGATCAGTTGTACTACCGCCACTTGCTGGAAAAAAGGAGAACCGAGTTGTATCCATCGACCTGGTAAAACCACAACATGTGGCCGATAACAAACAGTAGGCCAAGTGGACTCCCAATAAGTAGCAGAACACCAAGGTTTGCTACCAGTACAGAGGTCCTAACAAAGAGGCTCATCACATTCGAAACGCCTACAGAAGAACAACAAGGACTATGCAACAATGCAATAGAACTGAGACCTCTGAAAACCCAAATAAAAACATTTAGCAGAGACACACCAATCTATACTGAAGTACCAAGTGACAATGCAAAAAACAAAAATCCTGAACCAATTGGAACAATTGACAGAACTGCATCTGGTTACTTCATCAACTTCGATGATTCCTCTGAAGGCTTCAGTGAACCAAAGACACAGCCATCATCAAAATCCTTTAAAGACAAAGCTAAGGAACTTTTGAAACAACTGAAAGAAACATATCTGGTTTCTCCATGGATTGAATTTTGGGTGGGTTTTGGTGCATTTATCCTCATACTTTGGCTCATCAAGGTATTTACTTTGGGACGCTTCATTGAGGGAAAATATGCTAAAATGGACACAGCAAGTCAGAACATCAACTTGGTCCTCAAACCACACACATCTTCACACGTCGAGAAAAGAGAACTTTCTCCAGAACTTTCTTCAGCCAACTTCACAGCCAATCCGATACCTGGTGGGGTAGCCTGGGACAACACTGACTATGAAATTTATGGTCCGGTCGAGATCCTGAAATATCCACACCAAATCAAGATCTCCTTGAGTGACTTTGCAAAACCAAACTCATTTGCTGATGATTGGGACTTTGAAAGTATTAACAATATGATGTCTGACTTAGTAATGTCTGCTAAATTTACAAAACATGATTATTTGCAAGGTTCTACAAATTATGATAGTATGTATTGCTATAACCATTATGGTAACCATTTCTTGCATAAATCTGCACAACCTAGAAATGTTTTAAATTATAATCAATGGGAACATTGTGCTACACCTCCAAAAGGGAGCTCTAGAACCGTTTATGACAAATATTCATATTTTTCAGGTTTTAACATAACTAATGCTGAAACATTTTATTACAAATTGTCAAACAAGACAGGGATGACAACCATGATAACCAACACAAAATTGATATATTCAGATTCATTCTTTGAAAAAATGAATACTTTTGGATTTGATTATTGGGACAAAAATGTTGATTTGAAAAGTGTTTGGGGTACAAAAGAATGGCAAGTACAGGGTTTAGAAGCTTTGTTTAGAGCCTGCATGATCCCAGAACAAATGATATTTTTAAATGACACTGTTCAACAAACCACCTGTCTTGGCTTAGCCAAAATCAAAGATTTAAACAACCCGTCTATTCCAAAGCCAACAATGTTTAGCAATAGCTCTGATACAGATGAAGAGATAGACGTAAACCATATATTAAACCAAAACAGAACACATCCTGATTGGAAACAATGGTTGATCTGGCCCACAGATACAAATAACTGTCAAGATAGATTCCTGAATAAAACACAGGGTTTCAAAATGACCAGGCCAGACCCTAGATATCCCCAAAGACATCACCCAGGGATAATAACAACCTACAGTGTGGGCAAATTATGCCTTCAATGGCTACGGACTTCCACACTGCCTGAAATTAAGCAACACCTAACTTTACTTACTGATGGTGCTGACTTGCGTGATTTCATACTGGGACCACGCAAACAGCGTCAAAAGCGTTTCATAGCAGCCTCTGTATATGCAGCATACAATGAGGCCTGGAAGGTTACTCAAATTGAGACAGCAGAAAGAATACGGGAAATTGACCGTATCAATTTGGAAAAATCACTTTCTGTAGTGGACAATGGGTTAATGACTCTGTCCTCCAGAATTTTTTCTTTGGACAGCATTGTGTCTTCAGCAATCGATATATTATCGCAAGACTTACTGTTATTACAACATGGTCAGTCACAATTGCGTTCCATTGTACAGCTTGGCTGGACGTTACAAAATCTGCGTTCAGGCTATGTGCCTTGGCGTTTAATCAACACAACGTCACTATTCCAAATCTTTAACCTTACTGATAGACAAATCGGTATGGCGCAAAAGGGTGCTGATTATACAATCTTGAGCATTGAAAAACTAGAAAGATTACCAATGACAATGTCAGAACGACCTGTCAGTGAATGGATAATACACGGAATCATAAATATTCCAATCTCAACCTTCAGGTTTCAATACTGCCAAAAATATATACAGGCTGGCATGTACGAGAAATTGGGAAAGGGGTACCTTAAAACAACTTGGAACCTGCCCTATTCACATGCATGTGTCAGTAATAAAGGACAGAAAGTGTTTCTTAGTGGCAACAATTGTGCTATGTCACTAAGCGGCACGCTTCTGTGTAACGGAATTAGTTTGCATGGAGCCTGTGAAGGGAATTCATACAACCTTTCATGTCACCAGCAAGGCGCACCTGCAACTGAAATAGAACCATTCTTTCAAAGACTCTATAATGGGAGTTACATTCTTATTGTAGACCGCAGATGTTGCAGTCTTATGCCCGGGACTCCTTATCTAGTAACTACAACAGCGAAAGTCAAGTGCTGTGGACGTTCTTTGTTCCCCAGCTCCTTTCCAGACAGGGAGGCAAGGGCATGGCCCAGTTTGAAAATTACTTCTATTCGAATAGACACTTTAAGCAGAATGAAAACAGTGCTTCTTCAGACGCCTACAAGGCTCATGTCATCAAAAGAAACGTATGATCTACAAGTCGCAAGGACGACTGCAGAGATACATACATTATTATCAACTAATTCCCCCGTACATTTCGCGGAAATCCTGAGCGAAATCTTAAATATTTCTGATACCACTGGGGTCTCAAAGGTATTTAAGACAATATTTTCGATGGCATTAACACCATTCAAAGCCATACTGGGTATTTTTCCAGATTTCGTCCATTCGATTTTTGGCGGACTTCCCCTGATCCTGGGACTAATTGCAGGAATCCTATTCCTAGTCCTTATTTTTCGTTATGGCAACCCATGTCACAGATCAAACTCTCGCGACAATGGAAGATACGATCCTAGCCATTGGATACCGGGACCGGATATCAAAAATCCTGGGACTCTCCCGGCTTAGAGACCTAAACATGACTTGGTTTCTATCATTTCGACCAATGTGGCAAAGGTGTGTTTTACCTGTACTAAGGTGTCTGCTATGCGGAGAAGAATGCGTGTTAGACACCTGTCTGACGCTACAATCGGATGCGCCAGTGGATGCAGATACACTGTTGGTTCCTACCAAGGTTCACGCTTTGTGCTGCCCTCAAAGGCTGCCAATCCTGATGACGGCATTCCTGGAATCTTCACCACTACGATTGAAGAGTAGTGAAGTTCAAGATGAAAGCAACATCGAACAGGTACGACCTTCTGTCAGCAATGCAAATCAGAATGTCAATGGAGACAATCATGCGCACGAATGCATGGTTACCCCTATTTCCGACTTAGTGGAACTTTCCCATGAAGCTGTTGACAGTTTTTTCGAAAGCCTGAATGATATGATGTTCTCTCCAGAACAGAAATAGAGACTTTTGAGTAAACTCGCACACGGCGTTCCCTGAATTCGGCCTTCAACTTTAAAAATAAAGTCACATGAACAATTACAATCCAGTTCACGGACAGCGATTTTTTCAGCAAGCCCCTAAAATATTTTTCTTCCTATATTTTTTTCCGGGACACTGATCTTCTGCTTAAAGTAAGAAACTATTCCTAGAGAACTAAGATTTCTATTTTTAGATACTTTATATAGACTTTAGCTGCCCGCTGGTAGGTTCACAAATATTTTATTATGTGATGAAATGGTCTCGGACTTCCTTTCTGTATAGCCATATTAAGAGCCATTTCATGTGTATTTCTCATATACCAAAAAGCAATAATGCATAACAATGCGTGTTTACTTTTGCATTTAATTCATAGCTTAAGTGCATACAATATATATGACTGCAATTTTTCAGTATATTTGAAAATTTCGAAATGCATTTATGTATTTTGGGGTGGTAAGGTATACACTATACTCTATAGTATGTTGTACTATGTTATACTATGCATAGATTAGTAGATATGACCATAGTTAGCGTGGAGTGGGTGTCGTGTATTTCTATAGGTTCTGAATCGATCCCCCTATTCCTGACCCTATTCTGGTTAAACTAACTATCAAGTTAACTAACAGTCAGCCCATGAGGCATGAAATCCCCCATGATGCAGATACCGTTATCTGACGCAGTCACACTACGGCACAGGAACGTGTTATCTGATTAGGTCATAACGCTTGAGATCTAATTAGACAAGCGACATTCCTCCAGCCCCTGATAAGGCATACGACGTTCTCATAACAAATCAAACCTATGACAACCTGGATAATCCGTGCGGCCATTGTTTTGATTTCACAGAGAACTTTTGCAAAAGAATGTGCTAACGAGCAAGTCGTATGACATCTTTATTGACGTACCTATGTCCATCCTTACGTCAATCTCGGCACCTTTAAGGTATAAATATTGCCGACCTTGCCCTATGCAAACACACGCGTGGTGACAAGACGGAGCAGCCATACTTGCCGAAGCCGAGAGCAGAAGCAGACCCCGCTGGCAGCAGCCCCGCCTTCCTGACGCGCTGAGAGACGCGCTGCTATCTCAAGCCGAGAGACCCAGCACCGGCGCTTCTGGGCAGCCCTCGCAGGCAGCCTGGAATATCGAGAGCAGAGAAAGAGATACCATTCCTCATCCATCCTAAATTCCAGGTACAGAACTGAATAACCCCTCACAGAGAATTCTTTAGTTATTCACTTGGCAAAAACAAACTTAACTTAAACTGTAACTTTCTATTCCCGCCCACGCATTAGACTTAGGTCAGGTACACGGGGTAGGCGTATTTAGAAACAACAGTTGAGTACGTTTAGTCAAATGTATATGTGTGTGTAAATATATTTTAATCATTTTAAACATCATATGGCTCAGAAACCATATCAATGTTTTTACAGTATTATTTTATACTATTGCTTTTAATGTATGCACTTTACTTAACTATAAGTATTGCAATAATATCGATCCATTTCTCTTGTACGAGAAAAGAGACTGATCAATAAATAACATCTTTTATTGAACACGCCCGTCTCTTCCTTTTCTCTACATTCTGATGAGACTAAGAATGCATGTACTGACTGAGTAAAATAATTGCCTTGTGCTCACACGACTCTTGAGATTGACTCTTGATTAGGGGAGAGCAAAGTTGTCATGTTCTATGGTTGTCAGAAACTAAATCCCTTCTTGTCTAATCAGGGGAGTTAATTCCTTCCTTGAACATTCGAGAAAGTTTCTAGCGAACTCTGAGCTTAGCTGGCAAACCCAAAAATTAAGTCTAGTATCGACAGTAGTAGACCTAGTTAACGTCTGGCCTAGGCCTTTACTGCTGTAGGTACTATTCCAATGCGCAGAGCCTATTGGGAAAATAGGAGCTACACTACACACTAACACGCTGGAGACATCCACAAGTAGGCCCAAGGGATCCCCAACTCAACTACGAAACCGCCGCCTACCCTAAACATCTTGGAGGTGCAAACTTTGAAAAAACGGAGTGCCGCAGACAACATCCCCACCCCACATGACCACTAAATAGCGGTCCGCCAGGACAGTTCGAAGTGAAACACTTGCCCACAATCACACCGGGGGCAGATTCAGACGCAAGGGAACAGCTCCCCTGAAATCACTATAGTCTCCTTCCTCCTGAAAACAACTCCTTCCTCTTGACCTAAAAAGACTGGAGCAACGAGAACCGCTGCCTGGATACAAAGATCCTAGCTCCGAGCGAATCCCGAAAATCTCAGGTAAGCCCCCCCGTCAAAAGACTGACCTCCCACCCACAATTCTCTTTACTAGGTCTCCACTACCTTACCGGAACTCTTAACTCCTAGTCCACCCCTCTGTTTCTCGAACTCCCAGCAGCTCCCATCCTCGAATGCTCCCTCCCCTATGCAACCCCCAACCTCGACACGTCCACTGAGCCATTAGATTTACCCACCTAGAGTAATAAGCGGACTCTTTACACCCCTCACTCACCGCTCCCACCGCCTACACACAGCCCATAGTCCTTCCTCTCACCCAACGGGCTACTAGATTTCATCCAGCTCCACATAGATCTCTCACTCGGGCACCCCAGCCTTAATGCCTCCCACCATGACAACAGACTCCAACCCCCTTTCCTCTCCCCTCATAAAACGTCATGGACCAAACCCCTTCTTTATCACCCCCCCCCCAAACACAAATTGATCAGACAATTCCCCGAATCCCTCTTTGCGGATGTCTACCACTGTCCCTCGAAAGGTAAAATAAAAATGGACCTCATCTTCCACACAGCCAGACCAGGCTATTGGATCTCCTACCTGAGAGAAAAATGCCAAATCACCAAAACTACTAAGACGATCCATAGCTGCAAGCTCTCATTCTACCCCTTGAATCTCCTGCCCCATTACGGGATCACTTCAGTGACCATATACTCCAACGGCACAGTCTTGATCCAAGCCGACAACGCTAATCTGAAGGCCTTTGACCTCCTATTTCCCTCTCTACACACCAACTCTATCACGCCTGATGCCCACCAGCCCCCAACACTGAACACCCTCCCAACACCATCTCCTGGGAACACAGTCACCCCTGTGCAATCCTTAACCCTCTCCAATCCACCCGAATCCAAACACATGGCCCCACCCCCCACCGCAGCCCATACTCCAGAATCACCCCTAATGCGGAACACCCCCCAAGTAGCAACTGGTGACCGCAAGACTAGCCTCAAGCCCCTCAATCCCCAATTCCCACTCCCACTCAACCCCCCATCAATTCCCCCCTCTCCTCCACCCCAGACCACAACCCAATCTGACCCCACAACCCAATCAGACAGCCTAATCAACGCCAAAAGCCACCACAACCATTTGTTCTCTCCCCCCTACCTAGGAGAGAATACCTAAAAGGAAAACTCAGAAAGGGTCACGCCGCCGCCTCACCCGTATCGAAAACCAAATCGACATTATAATACAAGGCCTGAATCTTATCCTCATCAACCTATCGACAATCCATAACCCTTCCCCAAACACCTACCCCACCACCTCCTCCGACACCCCCACTCACCCCAAGACTACCAAATCATCACTCCCCTTCCTCGTCCCAGGCTTGGAGACCTAACAGAGCGGCGAAAGCCATGTCCTCGGAAGAGGCTCTCGAGCAGGCCGCCTCTTACACAACCCCCACCACCCACTTCTCTCAATCCACCATCCAGGTAATCACCGGTTTCAGAAATTACCATCTCCTCCCAAAACCTCCGAGACCCCCAGCCTCCCGCATCACCATCCCTACTGTACCACTAGAAAAAGACTCTCCCCAAACCAACTGCCTGCTCATAAACTGCAGATTGGCCACAAAACACTCTACAGAACTAGCAGAATCCATCCTCAATCACAACATAGATGTAGCCTTCATCACCAAGACCTGGCTAAACGACTCCTCCCCACCTATCCTAGACATGCTCGTCCCTCCAGGCTTCTCCATCATTAATAAAGATAGGAAGGACCAAAAAGGCGGAGGAGTGGCAATCATCCACAACAACAACTTATCAGTGGTTGAAACCGTTACCTTTAACTACAACTCCTTCGAATGCCTTACTACCAACATTAAAACCACCAACAACAACCTATTACAATGCCACTTACTATATCATCCCCCTGGTAACAATTCCATGTTCACTGAACAACTATCAGACCTGATCGCGGGATCGTGGGAGAGGTGTGGCGCCGCGGCCAGGGCGACTGACGCTGGAATCTGGGGATCAGGGTTCGATCCCCGGCTCCGGCGGCAGGTTAGCCCAGCACCATGTGACTCTGGGCAATAGCTTGCCCAGATGGCCCCCAGCGCCTAGAGACCCTTACGGGTGATTGTGCGCTTTACAAATGTGGATTATTATTATTATTATTATCGCCCATTGCTCTCTCAAAGAGACCAACAGCCTCATTCTAGGCGATCTCAACCTCCACTGGAACAAAGAGAACGGTGCCACACTACAACCCCTAAACGAACTTCTACATTCCAACAAGCTTACCCAAGACTGCTCAAAAGAGACCCACAACAAAGGGGCAATCCTGGACGACATCATCGCCCAACATGGTGCAATTTATATAGACCACATCCTTCCGGTAGATTGGTCAGACCATCACCTAATCCTGTTCCACCCCACGCAACGGATCCTGTGCCAACCACTAAGCATGGGCGGATTTCACGGATCCACGATCCGCGAATTTTGCGGATTTGCGTATTGTTGATCCGCAAAATCCGCGGATTTGCGGATTTGCGGATTGCGCTCGTGAAAGTCAAGGATGCAAAGGCCTCTATCCAGCATCACAGCTGATTTTCGACTGTAGATTTGGGAAGAAAGCACACCTGCCCAGCCTCGACAATGCTCACGATTGTTTTTGGGCTGATTTATGCATCACTGAATTTGAGCTTCAACTGTCCATCATAGTGGGTAAATGGCGGGAAGACGGTTCATACCACAAGTGTGTGTGCGGGGCCAAACGGGCGGGGCTTCCATGCGAGCACACATGCCTCTGGTGTGTATAAAAGGTCAGAGACCGATCAGAGCAGCAGATGAAGAGAAAGAAGCTCCTGATCACAGGAACAGCCAGGGGATTGCGCTCGTGAAAGTCAAGGATGCAAAGGCCTCTATCCAGCACCACAGCTGATTTTCGACGGTAGATTTGGGAAGAAAGCACACATGCCCAGCCTCGACAATGCTTACGATTGTTTTTGGGCTGATTTATGCATCACTGAATTTGAGCTTCAACTGTCCATCATAGTGGGTAAATGGCGGGAACACGGTGCACACCGCGAGTGTGTGAGCGGGACCAAACGTGCGGGGATTCCATGCAAGTCCATGCCTCTTGTGTGTATAAAAGGTCAGAGACCGATCAGAGCAGCAGATAAGGAGAAGGAAGCTCCTGGTCACAGGAACAGCACGGGGATTGCGGTGTCCCTTGAGTGAGCTGCTGTCCATCATCCTGTAACTATTTTAGGATGGCGCCGGCAAGCTGCCTGCGCCATCCTAAAATAGTTACTAAGTTAGCTTCAACAGGAAGCACTAATAGATAAAATAAAGCAGGTGCTCGAGCACCTGCTTTATTTTATCTATTAGTGCTTCCTGTTGAAGCTAACTTAGCTGACTTAGTAACTATTTTAGGATGGCGCTGGCAGCTTGCCGGCGCCATCCTAAAATAGTTACAACTTCAAGCTTGAAGGCTTGAACTTTTGCCCCCCGAATCCGCCGCTCGCGTATTCGCGGATTTTCGGTAAATCCGCGGGAGATCGCGGATTGCGGATTTACCGAAAATCCGCGAAATCTGCGAGCGGAGCGGATTTGACGCTCATGCTTACCAACCACCCATCGCAATCCCCCCTACATGGTCCAGGAACCTTTCCCAGAACAACACAGCCGAAATAGAAGAAAGAATAGCCTCCTCCCTGCCAATCTCCTCGGAAGTCCTCTCCACTACTGAACTCATCTCACACTACAACACTACAACGTCCGCCATACTAGAACAATTGGCTCCACGAAGACAGAAAATACCTAGGAACATCCCATCTAGAACCTGGTTAAACAAGGACATCAACGAAGAAAGAAGACATCTTAGAGCCACAGAACGTCAGTGGAGAAAGAACCCCTCCTCCAGCCACTGCGAGGAACTCAGAGCAGTAGAAGAAATTACAAGAAGCACATCAATAGCTAAAAAACAAACTTCTTCTGCAATGCGCTGGACAAAGCTAAAAACAGACCAAGGGAACTCTTTGATATCATCAAAAAACAAACATCCAAGCCATCTTCTATCCATCCCCAGCCCTCCAAAACTCTATGTGACAACACCTTCTTTAATGAAACAATCGCCAGGATCGAACTATCTCTATCTCTTGACATCAACGCCCATCCGCATGTCAATAACCACCTAATAACAACCGAAACCACCTCTAGCGATCCTGCCACATCCGCTTGGTCCTCCTTCGACCACATCCACGAAGCCAAGATCCTCAAGCTAATCTCATCCTCTAAACCCTCATCACACAACCTTGATCCCATCCCCTCCCAAATGGCCAAAGACCTGAAGCTCACCCTTGCTCCACTCTGGTGCGAAATCATCAATAGCTCCTTAAAAACTGGCATCATCCCTGACTGCCTTAAAGTCGGCCAGGTTACACCTCTTCTGAAGAAACCAGGCCTAGACACTAACGACCTGAACAACTTTAGACCAGTCTCCAGTCTGCCCTTCCTAGCCAAAATCCTAGAAAAATGTGTATTACGTCAACTAAACAACCAGATCGATAACATCAATCTTCTAGACCATAACCAATCAGGCTTCAGAAAAGGCTATAGCACCGAAACCGCAATCCTGAACATAGTGGATGACATCCGCAACTCACTTGACTCAGATCACTGTTGCCTACTCATCCTCCTAGACCTGTCAGCGGCCTTTGACACGGTGGACCACAAGCTGCTCATCAAGGCCCTCAAAGAACGAGTAGGTGCGGACTATGTGGTCCTTCAATGGTTCTCCTCATTCTTTCAGAATCGCTTCCAAAGAGTTAAAATCAAATCCTTCACATCCGACCCTCTCCCCGTGACCAGAGGTGTCCCCCAAGGATCTGTTCTCTCTCCGCAACTGTTCAACATATATATGGTACCCCTCACCACCATACTGAAAAAAGCCAACATCCCTTTCCATCTCTATGCAGATGACACACAGATCTACATTGAAACCTCCTCCTATAATGACATTCTAAGCCTCAACAACACTCTCAAAGAAGTCCAAGACTGGCTAGCAACGAACCACCTTAAACTCAATCAAGGAAAAACCGAGATCCTCCTCATCTCTAACAAGGAGGATAACCCGCAAATCATTGAATGGGTAAAAGCTATTGATGCCCTTAACGGAAATCTCACCCTGACTAACTCGGTAAAATCACTGGGAATCACCCTCGACCACAAACTATCAATGACGAACCACATCAAGAACTCCGCTAAGAGCGCCTTCCTCAATCTGAAACTCCTCAACAAAATCAAACCGCACATTCCACAGAAAGATCTCAAACAAGCCACCCAATCACTGGTGCTGTCCAGACTCGACTATGGGATCACAACCCTACCCGGAACATCTCTATCCCACCTAGCACCACTCAAAACTACCCTCAAAGCAGCTGCCAGAATGGTCTCCGGTGCAAAGAAATTCGACCACTTATTCCCCCGCACTCAGAGATCTAAAATGGCTACCAGTGGAAATGCGCGCTAGCTTCAGAACGGCCTGCCTTACACACAAAGCCTTACACACAGGGAAACCGGAATACTTAGCCTCTAAGCTCAAGAAAGCTGGTCAATCCAGAAGTCTCAGAAGCTAAAAACTCCCTCCTACTAATCCCACTGTAAACACGGAAACAAAAAACTGCAGCCCTCTCTTTTGCAGGCAACTCTCCAAAAATGTGGAACTCCATCCCTGTGGGCATCAGAACTACCCCTTCCTTTCCAGAATTCAAGACTCGACTAAAAATCCTCCACCTCAACCGTGCATACCTGAACTCAAGCACATCCTGAAACTCTGACTACCTCTAAGTCGCCACTCAGGCGCCAGACAGTATTTAATCTTGATACTTGTATGACTCTATTTTGTTTAATTGTTTTATTCCTGTCTTTTCCTCTTCCACTGTAAAGCACTCCGATACCCTCGGGTCTGGCCAGCGCTATAGAAAACTTCTAAAATAAAAAATAAAAAAAAATAAAACTATAGTCCCGGTTTTTAAAAAGGGTAACAGAGGGGATCCAGGGTGTTACAGGCATATATCCGTGATTGATTCCACAGTCAAGGTGATGGGAAGGGTGGTGCTAAACAAATTAACCGTATGGATTGATGAACATAGTATATTGTTCGACATCCAATACGGTTTTAGGATTGGCAGAAGCACCCTAGAACAGTGTCTTAATCTGTATCTTAGGAAAGTAGACTGTAGCCATAAAAGGATCCCTCCACATTGTGTTTATGGATCTATCCTCGGCGTTTGACCGAGTAAATAGAACCAAGTCGTCGGCTCTGTCACTAGAAATGGGTGTGGACAAAAGTATTGTGTACTTTTTGTCCGACTTGCAAAGGGATCTTTCGGCTGCAGTAAGATTCAACCAAATGGGCAATCTGACACAGAAGATAGATGTGACAAGAGGAGTCAGACAGGGCTGTATCCTGGCTCCTCTGCTATTTACCCTCTATTTTAACAATTTATACCTGGTATTGTGTGGCGCTGCTCAGGATATTCTGTGTGTGGGTGAGCGACTGATTCTAGCCCTGCTCTACGCAGATGATGCAGCCTTATTGGTACACACTGCCATGGGGATTCAACATCTGTTATCGTTGTTTGCTGATTTTATGGAATCACTGGACTTGAATGTCAACTTTTCCAAATCACACGCTATGAGTCCTGGAGAAAAGACCAGTAAAATCAAGATATTTGGTTGTGACGGGAATGAAATAAGCAGGGTCATCTCATTTCCGTATCTTGGTGTCTTATTTGATAAGAGATGCTCTTGGGTTGCACAGAGGAGGGCAAAAAGATTAGCCATTGCTCGCTCCACTGGTTCAATACTTGACTTCGCACGAAGATTAGATACGAAACCTATGAAGGTAATGTTAACCATTTATAAATCTAAGTGTATAGCTATCGCTTGTTATGGCTCTGACTTGTGGGGGTTCACAAATTGCCCAGAGTTCCAAATTGTAGAAAATACATTTCTAAGAAGCCTGCTTTCAGTTCCTCAGACTACATCTTCGTATATTGTACATGATGAACTGGGTGTTGGCTATGTGACAGATGTAATTAAAATGTCCCCTTTTATCAAGTGGATCTCTATTTGGTGTACCCCAGAACTGGAGCTAAATCGCAAGATCATTAGGGATTGTATGTCGATGGATAGGGCCAGTAGGATTCCATGGCTTAATTATGTGAAAAACATTATAAGGGAGCTAGGTCACCACGATGTTTTTAGTAACCCAGAAAATCTATGTAACAAGGATGTGGGTTGGGGAAAGACTGCATTTTTGCGCCTTGCAACCACAGAAAGAGAGGTTGCTGAACTATCAAAGCCCACAGTATGAGCTCATCAGATTTTAAAAACTTCCATCGTGATGGAGACCTACCTGGAGGTAGTCACTAAAAACCTAGACATCGTTTTTTATTGACCCGGCTGAGGTTTAACCCTTTAGGTTATTTGTTGGCTATGCCCCTGTGTTGGAGCAGGCTAGAGGACTTTTGACAGTTTTTCAAGGCAAGACACCATGCATTTTGTAATGTTTTGTGAGCATTACTAGCAGTTACGGAAGCGTTTTATTTTCCCAATTTTAAAAATAAGGGCTTTCTAAAGGTTTGACCAGCCTTAGTGTACCTGCAGATACTGAACAGCCCTTGGGAAAATTGTTATATTGCCAGTTTTTTAGTTGCAGCACGTATGACCTGCTATCCATAGTAAATGGGTCCTGGTGGCTTCCTAAAGTCAATTTAAATGCTGGTTGTCAAAATCTCCTTCTGGTTCCATGATCCAGACATATCACCATTTCTCCGACTCACCGTGGCCTTTACTTTTTCAATTTATAGTCTTTATTTCGATCAATTAAGATCATAAAAGACAGTAACAATACACACACACAGCAATCAGTTAAAAATGAGACGTTAAAAGATAAAGTTATGCCCATTAAGAAAAAAAATATATTACTATTCACAGATTTATACAGAACAAATTTCAAAACAGTTTACCGTATTATAAAAATAAGTTTAAACTAGAATTGCATTATGGGACTATAAGATTTTTAAAATATACAATCTGTTGATAACATCCCAATAACGCTCATAGTGGAGGCATGCCTTGTGCTCTAGAAATGTCCCCGTCAATGATGATAATTCTGGGACAGTGAGTTCCTCCTCCCCACCAAGGACCAATAAAGCTCCCTCGTTTCTTTTTTAGATGAAAACTGCTGGTCCTCTGGGCCCTCCCATAAATGGCGCACACCCATATTTGTCAAAGTTAATTTGATATTTTGTAACCATTTTATTTTGCAAGATGTATCGGATACCCATATATCTTTCAGGGCAGTTGCATAATGCTGCAGCTCAGGAGTGGTCCACAGTCTTTGCCAACATGCTATGGGGCGAAACATGGCAACAACTTCCAGTCTGTTACACCCTAAGTCATAATAGACTGGCTTCGATGGGGGAACACCAATGATGTTTCTCAAGAATTTATTTTGAACTAGGGTTAGTGACGTTAAATTATCAAATTATGGTGTGGTAGCATTTTATGGAAGGTACGTCAAGAATGTCGCCTCTCTTATGGCACCAAAAAAAGTCAACAGCTTCAGGCATTGGAATGAAACTTAGCAAGCAGCATTCCAAACTGTAAAGGATGAGGGTGCTCTGTCAACTGAGATTACGCTCAAGGGCTCTAACCCATCAAAGGATACAGAGTTATTAGTCAACAGCGATTCATCAGGGTAGACAGCAGTACTCTCTCAGAGGCAGTTGCATGGAGTGTATCCACCACTAATCTGTGCAACCTGTGTCTTTACTCTGATTGAACACAGTTATTCCTGTTTGAAAAGGAGGAGTTTGTGATGCACTGGTGGTATAATCACTTCAGCCCTTACCTTGAAGAACATTCTTTTAGTGTCAACATACACCACAAATACTAATTCTCCTGTCCTGTGGGTATTGTCTTAACCACCATCTTCAAATTGATTCTTGTGTTGCAAGAATATTCGTTTCCTGTAATCAACTAACTAGTACTCAGAACCCCATAGACTACTTGTTGAGACACCCTTGACCAGTAACATCTCATGAGATGAAAGATGATGTTGAGATTCTTGTAGGCCAATGTCGCTTAAAGACTTCCAAGTCACTAACACAATGATTTATTGCGGTTTGCCATCCATGCAACTGAAAAAGTAACTGGAGACTTCTGATATCTGACCCATATACCTGAAAGCCAGAAGCACACTGCAGACTCACTGGTTGCTATACAATGTAAGACAGAAGCTAGCAGTTTTGTTGGGGGCTGTCTTTTGTAAGGCATGCGCTGACTCATTCCCCAGACCCTGATCCAGTGAATTGCGAGCAGCAAGAGAAAAGAGGAAAGTCTGGTTTCACGGCTTGGACTAAATTGTGGAGAACACAGTGGGACTTTTGTCTTCATTGCTAAGCATCTAGTGTACCCGATTGACCACTTCCCATGATTACTGAATAAATCCCACTTTATCCATGGGTGGCAGCCCATGCAGATATTGAGACCATTCTGGAAGGTCATCATCTTCTTGTGATCATTGGCTGCTAGTTAAAGTATTGTGATGTAGAGAGTGTGCGATCCATAGTAGCCAAAGAGCTGATTCTGAAAAATGGGAGAAAATCAAGGCTACTCACAAGGGATGAAAGAGCTAAGAACTGATAACGCGCTAACATTTGAAAGACACAATTTATCAAGGTACCGTGCCTCTTTATAAATCAAGTTTTCATGATTAGTGCTTAGTGGCCACAGGCAAACGGGGAAGTTGAACACTTCTTTAAGTCTCATTGCAAAGCCATATTCATTTCTCACATTATAGAACAGAGTAAACAGTGGGCCCTCTTTGTTTTACTTAGAGGTATAGATTGGTCCTACATGCCAAAATCCGATGACATATGGGGTCAATGAACACTCTACATCTAAAAGGACGGCTACGGATTCTACCATTTGCACAGGAGATCTAGTGCCTATGAAAGTTTGCATTACTGGTAGCAAGTTTTGAAGTAGGCCAGTGCAAAGATATCAAAATAAAATGAACACAAATACAGCTGAGAAAAGTACACAGACAATAACACATAGTGCATCATATTTTAAGAAGTTGCAGAGTGAGGTGCAAGAAGAAAATGAGTGATTAAAACATGCAGAGATGTGAATACATTTTGTCTGTCTTCCAGGAGAGTACGCAACAAAGTTTATTTGGTTATTACGAATCATAAAGTACATCGCTTATGTACAAAAATACACTAAAACACCATGTAGAGCCTACAATCACAATTTTTAAGAACACATAAAGCCCTAAAATTGTTAAAATTTGTGAAAAGTCGCAGATTGTTTGATGGTAAAAATTGATTAAAGGTAATATTATGAAACTCTAAATAAATAGTCTCTTTCTAGTGTGCCTCTGCACTGGTCAGTTTCCAAGATCCTAGGACTACCAACCCTTATTTTAAATGCAAGTGCATTTAGGGCAGGGCAAATCATTCCCTAGCTCTTGAAACATATTGTCTGATGGTATACTGTAAAGAGGCTGGTTTGTGAGTCCTTCGTTTGTATAGACCCAGGCTTGGCATGCCCTTGCTTTAAATTAATGTGTGCAAGTCTGCTCATCAGAGAAGTTGGTTCACCAGTTTTAAAAAGTGTACTCCACGACATGCCAGAGAAAGTGAGGCACCGCCCAACCAGCCGATATCTGCTTGCCTGCAGGGGAGAACAAATGATCAATTTCAATTTCAGGAAGGCTAGCTTGAAGAGTATTTTTCTACGGACCATGACGTGCACATAAGGGGACTGGTTGACTCTATTTTTTTACCCACCTAGATGGCAATTTAGTATAACACTCCACCCATCATCCGCTTTGTTTTGCTTTGTTCGCCATAAGTAGGCAGGGTATAGACGTGGGCCCCTTGCTCACTTTGCCACTGGATTCAAGCAAGCCTGGCTGATGATGGCTGATTAGCCAAAAACCAGTCCCAGGATGCTTCTCTCCGGTCCAGGGAAGACATGGCTTGGCAGTTCAGGCTGGAATGTTCCTATGGGGCACAGGCTCCGACTGATTTGCATATGGCCATGTCTGAACTGGAGAGGCAGAGTGAGCTAAAGAATGATGACGGATTAAACCCAGATCAGTTGACTGGGGGTGAGTGCTTGCAATGTTCAACACTCTATCCATCATCCCTTTTGGTTTTAATTTAGATCTTGCTTCCTGCCCTTCCATGCTGGGAGCAAGTCTTTTGGAGTAAAAAAAAAACAAGACAGTTAAGCATGAAACTCCACTCGAAGGCAGGATGAAAATGTCTAGTGGCATATTCTTGTGGCCTCATGTTGTTATAGGAATTCATCACTGCCCAGGCATACCGATGCTTTGGAAGTATGTTCTTGTTATGTAAGTGTGACTGTTCTGATGAAGAACTGCTTATCCGGGTGAATGCTGTTTGTACTATCTTGCTATCCCATGCTTCTTATATCCATATTTCTACTAATGCTTAGCATCCCACGCATTGGCTTGTTTTTCTCAAGCCAACATAGATTGTTCAAGCTTCCACTCTCTAAAGCACAGAGCATCCAGTACAGTTTCACAAAGGTGTTCATTTTGGGGAATTTCTGATTTTGAAGACACACCTGGGCTGGGGAGGATGCTTTAGGCAGACTGAACACTACTTTGTAAGCCTTTGCTTGTGGCTGAGTTGAAATGTCTATCTCCTTACCATGCACAATTTCCAGACCATACACCAGTGATTGTAATTGAATGGGCTACCATCGCAGCCAAGAGATGACTATGTGAAGGACAACTCCATTTCTTTTCAAGAGCTCGAAAGTGAAGATTGAAGTCTGTGATTTTGCTTGTACTGCGGTGATAAGGGTAGTGGCCGACAGTTTTTGCCCCAAAGTGATACCCAGGTACTTATAACAGTGGACAGACTCAACATGTTCACCCTTGATAAACCACTTGTATGTCTTGTACTTGCAATCCACTTGACGCTCCTCTTTGGTTTTGCACAAGTTTAGCTTTAGCTATTATTGCTCAATATAGCTTGATAAAGTGCTTATCAATCTTTGCAACAGTGTCGTCTGCGTATTGAAAGGATAGTATTTTCTCATTTGCCATTATTGGTGGATGGCTAGCTACTTTTGTCAGATAGCTATTCAAGTCAGCCAAGTATAAGTTGAGCAAACTCAGAGCCAGAACACATCCCTGTTTCAATTAGTTGTGATGTTAATTTTTTGAAGTTACTCTATTGCTGTCTCCAAATTTTACCTGTGCCCATGTGTCACTGTATAAAGCTATGATTGCATTTGGCATTTTCCCTGGCATGCCCCTTTTTTCCAGTTTGGCACAAAGACAGTCCCACGGCACTCAGTCAAATGCCAATTTGAGATTTATGAAACAGGCAAACAGCTGGGTTTTCCCCCTTACTGCGTTTTCCAGCAAAATGGCCAAAGTGTCTAGCTTTGTTGTTTTTGTCATACTGGGCCTGAAACCGGTTAAGGTTTTCCACTGTTTCCTTCATCATCTGTCATCGGAATTCTTTGTCCAATCACCAGGCTCTTTCTGGTGTCTATTTGCTAGGTTGACCCTTCTTTTTGCTGGCTTTTAGGAAAGTGATTCCTAATGCTTTCATCTCTTACACACCAACATTGGCCAAATATGAAACCTCATCAGGGATGCCACAGGAGGCCTGTCTTGGGCTCCAGCCGTGGCATACTGCCCCTTGAAAGGGGCAGTGCATCCACCTTTAATATTGTTTGAGAAACAATCCTCCCACATGGCTGTTTTGTGGAGTCTCCACAAACACTAGTTCAGAAATGAATAGCAAGGCGCATTTCTAGACATATTTGCATGACACCAAAATGGGTTATGTTGATGTGAGGAAAAGCAGATAACTGATTGTGGATGTCAGCCTTGTTAAGTTAGAAGAGAAGTGGAAACGCATCAGCTCTGCCAGCCTTGTCTTCAAAGCGATGGCACAAGTGGGTTGTGCCACTATTCAGATCCATGTCTCTTGCCAGCCTTTCAGAGTGGTGACTGATCAAAAATTGTTGATTTAGGTCTACGTGTTATCTTAAATATGCAATTTATATTTACAAGAACCCAGGATGTCCTGATTGCCAACTGACCTCCTCCTATAATTATGATCTATAGCTACAGTGTAAATGCTGCACTTTGTATCCTGCTACAGACAATGGCACTGTTTATACTGCATTGTAATCTCTGTTTCTGTCTTTTCATTTTCTGTGGGTTCGCCATACAGAATCAGTTCATGGTTTGCATTGTGATGTGTTAGGCAGAGTCTACCAAAGCAACCTTTCAAGATGGCCGCCCGGTGTGGCGCTCTGGCCGGGAGCTCCCTGACAGGGAATGCTGTTTTCTTTCTAAATCCCTCTTTATCCCCGTAATCTTCCCCGTAGTTGACAGCGGACTTAGTGAGGACATGGCCGATGTCCAGTGGAGCCGCTTGGCTCAGCTAAAGAGGTTTTTGGCCCAGGTATCTCCTGCAGCCAACACCTACCCAGCTGGACATCGGAATATGGCATCCTTTGCCCCGCTGCTGTTATTGTTCTGCCTCTCCTACTGACCTCAGAATGAATTGCGATGGACTGCCGATGTCAGATTTGCCTTGACGCTGATCTGAAAACGTTGGTGGGCTCCGGATGGCTCCGGATTGATCCAGGGACCAGACCTCCTCACCAGGGCACAAGTCCTAAATAAAGAAGTGGGGGGACGCTCACAGACAGGAAGTGACGTCGCGACCGGAAGTGACGTCACGAAAGGAAAAAACCCTAGAGGTGGGGGGGACGGTCAAATACGTGAAGTGACGGCACGACCAGAAGTGACGTCACGAAAAGGAAAAAACCCTACAAGTGGGGGACGCTCAAATACGTAATAGCGCTCACATACTCCATTAACGCAGCAGCGCCAATAAGATCGCAGAGTTATTAGGACAGGGGGCTGGGGTGCTTGTCTGGCAGTCCTGGCTCCTTCCTATTCATTGTATTAAACAGCGCCCCTAACGGAGGCAAGAGCAGGGCTTGAGTCGGGAATGACACTATAATTTAAAGCCCAGCTTTTGCGCAGGGGGGACGGCGTCCACCCGACCGGAAATGACATCACGAAAAGGAAATAAAACGAAGTGGGGGGACGCTCAAATACATAATAGCGCTCACATACTCCATTAACGGAGCAGCGCCGAGAAGATCGCAGAGTTATTAGGACAGGGGGCTGGGGTGCTTGTCTGGCAGTCCTGGCTCCTTTCTATTTATTGTATTAAACAGCGCGTCTAACGGAGGCAAGAGCAGGGCTCGAGTCGGGAATAACGCTATAATTTAAAGCCCAGCTTTTGCGCAGGGGGGACGGCGTCCACCCGGTAAGACCCCTTAAAATAAGTGGGGGGACAACGTCCACCCGCATGGTACCCCGACTCGAGCCCTGCTCCTCACTTCCGGGACATGGAGACGACATGTCCAATGCCCAGCGGAGCCGCTTTGTTCGGCTATTGAGGAGACTGGAAGGGGTGCTCCTGCGGCCGTTCCCTACCCTTCTGGACATCGGGACATGACAGGCCCCGTCCCGCTGCCTCTGTTTTTCTCCCGCTGTTGCCTCCCTCGTAACCAATTTGCGCTTATGCCAGATCTTCTCACCAACCTGGTCGCAGCTCTTTTATCATCGTAAACTGTCCAGAAGGTGGCAGTCTGAGTGGGGATGAGATTCTGCACTTCTGTACCATCCCTCGACCCACCAGGTCGTACGTTATTGCTTTAGTGCCCCATTGTACCCGCTTTCCCGCCTGCAGTCGCCAACTCGCTCCACCAGTTCACGCTGCTCCCTCGCTGCCCCCCCATGCTGGCTGTCTAGTCAGACGTTTTCTGCCTTGATCCCGTCTTCTATGACCTTAGAGCCCTTTACAGATATGGGGGCGCAGGAGCTATACCTGGTGGACTATCATCGCTGATGACCTTGTGATCCTGAGAATCTACATACTTCTTTTCACTGCCTCCTGCCTTTGACTATGGATCTGCACTCCCTCCTTTGACTTCCCCCTGCTTTGCGTTTAACTCCTACTCCCTGGTCCACATCGATTACTTTTGTCCCTCTGACGTCTGACCTGCCAGCCATTTTGTTGTTGTATATCAAAGATCTCTCGGACCTAGACCCACCATCTTGTTGTACTCATGTCCCTCCCCCTCCACTCCGCTCTCACTCCGACGATCCTTAAAGTATTTCCCACTCCTTCTGATCTGACTTACGCCATCCTCCCCCCTGGCTCCTTCCTATCCCCCCACCTGCTTTCATAACATCACTTTTGTCCCTTTCTTCCTTCACTTCCCCCTTTATTTATTTCCATCCACCATCCTTGTTAAATCCACGTGTCTGTCTCTCAATTACTGTTCGAGTAACTCATGCTTTTTCTTTGCTATGTTTTCTTTTCGCTTGAGGTGAACGTCTTTCTCTTTCTCCATGCTTTGCCTGTGCCCCACCTGGGTCTCCCCCACCTCTCTGTGTAGTCTTACACTGATCCCCCCTTTATCCCTCTTTGCCGCCTATGATTTGGCATTCACTTTGAAATGTGTGTGTAAAATGCATAAATGATGATTGTTGTAACTTGTCATTGTTCTCAACGTAAATCGCTCGATACCTTCGAGTCCAGCCATCGCTATATAAAACTCAATAAATTCATAACAAAAATACAAACTTTCGAAGTTTGCCTGTAACATATCCTAAGGCGTGTGCTTGAAGCTCATAGGTTGAGTGGAGTTGAAATTCTCTGAGCCTGTATCGGTGGTTTTGTTGCAAACAGCAGTATTTGTTTTGTCACTGAATATTTATATGCTTGATTATCCCTTGGTGTGAGTTAGGAGTTATGTTTGATTTCTGCTCATGCCAATGACATTCCCTGTATTTTGTCATGAATGCAGCACTGCACTGTTGAGCCCTCACTGTTTGTGTGTTTTATCTTCTTCCCTTTGCTTCATTTGTATTTATGGAAGATATCCTCATCCTCCACTTCTGGTACAAATACCGGGAGTTGTCTCAGCATCTGCCCTCTGTTGAAGTTGCTGCCAGCCTGCTAAGGTAGTAAGCTTGCCTTCTGCTCACAAGCTCTGCTATTGTTGTGGTCAAAACACAGGCAGCACATGTGCTGAGGCCAGAGGGGCTTAGCATGCAGGTCAGCAGAAGTGCAGAAGTGTTCCACACCTTCAGGGCCCTCCTGATTCCAGACCAACCAGAAGACTCTGACAGACTTATAATGGTGAGGAAAATTGCAGAGTGTCCATGAAAATTATAACTAATAGAAAGAAGGGAAATCAAGGCGGACTGGGGAATGACCCGGGAATGATGTCTGAGAAGCTCAGATGGCACTTGTACATGGAGACACGCCTGGCAGGAAGGACCATATGGACAGGGTTCCTATATATACTTTGCCAAGAAGACTGCATGATAGTCAAATAAATAGCACATTCTGGAGGTAAGTTACATGATAGCGACTAACAGAGGACATGTCTCCCCTGACATCTGGATTTCAGCCCGGCACACAAAGGGGGCAGAGTCAGAGGCTGGAAGCAAGATCATTGGACCATAGCAGACCTATTCAACAAAGTAACTTGAAACAATGCATCTAACACCTCCTGAACAACACAGCAGTGATCAACCTGGGTTTGATAAATTCATCACCATCCACTTCGTTAACAAAGGACTGAATTTTTATATTTACAGATTGGTCAGAAGCACACATAACCAATACTGAACAGTGAGGCTACCTGAACAAGTGGTAGTAATACTAGATATGGAAATTTGCTAAGAGACATGAGCACATGAGTAGAGGAGAGTAATAACACACAATAAAACAGTCGCATATGGTATCTTCAACATAAAATTATGATGTGGTAGTACACTACACCAGATAAAATACACAGGGTGTTCCTGGGAAGCCCAAGTACATGTCAGAGTGGATGTGAAGCCACATACATAACTGGTGAAATTGACCCAAGGTGTAAATATAGGTGAAATAAGACCTGGCCACCATACAATATAAGGGGATTCCTAAATCAAAGAGACACAACTGCCAGTATTGGGAATTATGCCTAAGACAAGGGAAGCAGTGAATGGAGGAGTTGGAAACTACTAGATGCCATGGAGCAAGACTGGGGAGAAGTAACATGCCCACCAGGCATCAGGCTTTACACCTGTTTGACACCAACGGCACACGCAAAGATGAAGGAGAAAGGACTGGGATAAGGGGAGGGTGGGAAGGATTAGATGAGATGGAAGAGCATTAATTGATTTTATATGGAAAATATTTGCACAAGACATTCAATATCACTCGGGATAAAGGAAAAGTAGGGAGTGGTGACTACTCTTGTGATGAAGGAAGAAGTAAGAAAGGAAATGTTGATTCCACTTTAATCGTTACATTGGCAACAAAAAGTACAAATAAAAAAGTGTTGAAGTGTAAGGCATTCCACAAATATAATATTGCATTGTACTGTTTGAACTTGTGACAGGGGTGTGTCTAGCTGAGACTGTGTTGTGTGTGTTGTGATGACGCGCGCTGACACAAAGGCAAGCACATTTGAAATTGCATCTACTGCTAGGTTTTTAAGTGTTTTTACCTGTTTTGAACTGGTAAAGAAAAACAATCTTTTTAAATTGTAATCATTCCCGGCTCCCTGGTCTCCCTACAAGTCACACTGCTCCCTGGTCCACCACGGGTTATCCCACTTGGGTGGGGTGAGCAGCCGGCCAAAAATTCAATTCCCTCACTTCTGGGCTTGAGACTGGAGGGGGGCAGAGCCCCACATGGTTACTTAACCCACATGCCAGTGTCTTTGCGCAGCTGGTGCGCGGGCGGTGTGCCAAAGGCAAGCCTGTCCGCGCCTGTCCATGGCCAGACGGGTCCAGGGGCCACAACCCAAGCCCGTTTTCAGTCTCACATCAGGTTCTATTGCCCCCACTCCCTCCTAGACCTTAAGGGAATGACACTTGACAGTTGCCAACACTTGTTGCAGCCAAGCACACCACTTGCCCACACTGTCAGTTTAATTTCCAACCGACCATCAAAACCCATGGTCCCCCAGCCAAGCATGTCAGCCTAAGCATGTTCCAGCTGAACTGCAGATTACTCCCTAAGCACACCACCAAAATCGCCCTGTTGTTAGAAGAACTCAAACTCGATGCCCTCTTGACAGAAACGTGGCTCAATGCAGTCAGAGCCAGTCCTCATTCATGGCCTCCCCCACATATACAATGAGAAGATCGCAAAAAGGGCAGAGGTCGCATCTTCCCAAACCAGGTACCTGATTGTGAGAGTCTTTTTTTCACCAATGATTTCTCCTCCACGAGTACTTTCTCTGAGTTACTTATCTACCGCCCACCCGGGGCCTTTGGCCAATTCCTCAACGCCCTCCCCCCTACCATAGCAAATCTTGCCTGCTCCCCATCCAATTTCACAGTATTAGGAAATCTTAATATCCTCTTAGATGATACCCCTGACCACACCACCAAGGAATTGATTATGAGCCTCTCTGCACTTCAACTCAAACAGAAACTGTTTGAACCCACCCACACTAAAGGCCATCTACTCGACCCTGCCTTTGGCAACTGCACTGAACTTACAACAGGAGTGCCTTCCCAGATCCCCTGGACTGATCATTTCCTGATCCCCACTGTCCTGGGTCACCTCCGATTCCCTCCTTTCCATTAACACGGTTTCTCGCAGGGAACGAAAATGGTCCAAGCTTCCCCTGGAACATTGGATATGTGCCTTTGAAGCCACAAAACCAACCAGCAACCCTAACCCTATCTCAGCTAATGAGGAATTCAATCACTGGATCCAGGTGCTCCCTGTAAAGTGCACTATAACGAACATAGAGCCAAAACCTCCCCCCTGGTATTCCCTTAAACTACGGGAACTTAAAAAACTTTGTACAAGGCTAGAGAGGAAATGGAGACTTGATTACTCCTTCGCCAGCAAATCCGTTTATAGGGAGGCAATTAAAAACTATAAAGACGAAATCAAACCCACCCAGGCAGCTTTTTATGAATGCAAATTCAAGACTGGCGTGAACTCCCCCAAGGAAATTTATCAGATTGCCAAAACTCTCCTCAAACTGCCTCACAAACACATAACTCGATCAATGCTCAATCCCGCTGCGACAATCTGGTGGAATTCTTTCACCAGAAAATACTAAAAATATAATCCACCTTTTCCCCTACCCAGTCCGAACCAGCCTCGGTTGCCTTCATTAGCTCAGGATCCAGATCTCCTGCCACTCTGCATTCCCTCCCCCCACTTGACCTTACCACTTTAGTTCCTTTCATGCACTGGGTGAAAACTGGCTCCCCCCTAGATCCTGCACCCCCTCGAGCCTTGCTGCCTGTCATAGGAAATATCCTTTCTACTACCTATGACCTGCTTAATGAAATGTGCCATGGTCAAGGCTCTCTTAAAAAAGCCCAACCGTGACCAACACAACCTTAGTACCTACCAGACGATCTCCCTTCTCCCGTGGCTGAGTAAGATCTTATAGAAACATGTCAATTCTGCCCTGGTAGAGTTCCTAGAAACTAACCACCTACTTGACATCTCACAAACTGGTTTCTGTCCCCAACATAGAACCGAAACTGCCCTCCTCGCAGTAACCGAGGAGGCCAGGAAAATCGTTGATCAAGGAGGCTCAGCGGCAATTATCCTTCTAGACCTAAGTGCCGCATTTGATTCAGTAAACCATGGCATATTGATCCACAGACTCATGAACTTAGGAGCATCTGGCAACGCAATCACCTGGTTAAAATCAATTCTAGTCGACTGCTCCTTCCAGGTTTTCGAAGGTCATGTTGTTTCCACTAGCATGCCGCTAAATTGTGGGGTACCTCAGGGCTCCTCCCTGAGCCCCACACTGTTCAATACTTACATGAGCGCCCTAGCTGAGATTGTCTGCCCGTTCGGCATAAAAATCATTACCTATGCCAACGATACTCAGCTTGTGGTGGCCCTAAACCAGCCAGACAAGACACCAAGCAACCTTAGCAGTTGCCTAGAGGAGGTTTCCAACTGGATGGCACTCTCTTGTTTAAAGCTCAATGGGGACAAAACCGAACTCATGCTCTTAGGAAACACTCCCTCCTTCAATTCTGAATTACTTTTGCCAAATTGCCTTGGCCCCGCCCCAGTACCCAAAAACCAGATTAAAATCATGGTCCAGGACCTTATCCTGTCATGCCTGGACTACGGTAACGCTCTATATATAGGGGCCCACAATTCACGATACACAAGCTTCAGATTATCCAAAAGTGCGCAGCATGCACACTCCTTCAAACCCCATGTCGATACTCGGAACTAAGGAGCCTGCACTGGCTGCCGGTCAGGGAGAGTATCCAATTCAAGGCTCTGCGCATTGCTCACAAGGCCCTATGGAAGAGTGGCCCGGCTGTCCGCCAATCGCTGATCAAATCCTACCAACCGAACAGACAGCTCCGATCAGCTTCCTCCGCCCTTGCCCTAGACCCCAAAATAAAGAGAGAGAGATGTAGTGGTCGCTCCTTTTCCTAATAATTCATCTAAGCTATGGAACACCCCCCCCCTCCGTATGTGGGTGGAACCCAAACTTCTACCCTTCGGCAAACTGCTAAAACCTCTACTATTCAACAACCCCCACTAAACAGCTGTACTCCCCTTTTGTCCATGTCCGTCTGCAGCGCTGGAATGCCTCAGGGTAGCTGTCGCGCTAGATCAATGCTTTTTTCATTTCATTTCATGTACACATCTCTTCAATTACTACGCTAGTAATTTCAATCAGGGTAGGAAATGAATAAGCTGCTCTTTTGTAAGGAGGCATATAGGATGCTTTTGCTACTGAAAAAGTATGTGTGAGGACATTGTTCAGTTTTCTAGTGAAGTTTCCAGTTGGTGATGTTGTTCTTGGTGGTGATTCTTGATTTGCATCATGGACTCATCTGATAAGTGGTAAATGTTGTTTTACTTACAGCGAAGCCTGGTAAGTGCCCATGGTCTCGCTGCCCATTCACCTTTCCTCCGACCAGGCACTGCAAATCGGACGAAGCGTGCACTGGATCCCAAAAGTGCTGCCTGTTCTACTGTAGCTACAAATGTGCTAATCCTGTGAAATAAGGTACAGTACTAATAAAGGTTTGTCTATGAACAGAACACAAATTACAGCTTATTTGAGAATGTGTGGATATGCACACCCTAGAGACCTGTTTGCAAGCTGCAGACCATGCTTGAATTCGGATGGTCCAGGATCTGAACCTAATTTTTGCCCTGTCATAGTTTTTGGGAAGAACATAAACATTGTACATTTATTGCTCAAATGCACACTTCATCATTCCAAACGAGTTGTCAGTGGATGCCAGGTGTGAGGCTGTTCTTAGAAGGAATCAAAATGTGTATCTTGCTGTACCACATCCACTGTGACTGAAAGACTTGCTTGTGGTGTGTGCATCTGCCCAATAGCTATGAAAGAATCAGTACTGCAGCAAAGGGCTGCATTACACAAGGGAGGAGTGTAGTAAATTTTCCTAATTTTTCCAGTTTTTTACCTTCAGTGTTAGTAAGTCTTACAGTGTGGGACTTCCAATCAATCAATCAATCAATCAGAGTACTTGTGAAGCGCGCTACTTACCCGTGAGGGTCTCCAGGCGCTGAGGGGAGGGGGTGCCGCTACTGCTCGAGGAGCCAGGTCTTAAGGAGTCTTCTGAAGGCGAGTAGGTCTTGGGTCTGCCGTAGGTGGGCAGGGAGGGTGTTCCAGGTTTTGGCGGCGAGGTAGTAGAAGGATCTGCTGCCGGAGGTCGTTCGTTGGATGCAGGGGGCAGCGGCGAGGGCGAGGCTGGCGGAGCGGAACTGGCGGGTGGGGGTTTAGAAGCTGAGTCTGCTGTTCAGGTAGGCTGGTCCGGCGTTGTGGAGTGCTTTGTGTGCGTGGGTGAGGAGCTTGAAGGTAATCCTCTTGTTGACGGGAAGCCAGTGAAGGTCTCCCAGGTGAGGGGTGATGTGGCTGAGGCGGGGGACGTTGAGGATCAGTCGGGCGGCGGTGTTTTGGATGCATTGTAGTCGTCGTAGGTGTTTGGCTGGGATTCCTGCATAGAGTGCGTTGCCGTAGTCCAGTCTGCTGCTGACGAGGGCCTGTTTCACCGTTCTTCTTGTTTTGGTTGGGATCCAGGTGTAGATCCTGCGTAGCATGCGGAGGGTGTTGTAGCAGGAGGAGGAGACGGTTCTGACCTGTTTAGACATGGAGAGGGAGGAGTCGAGGATGAATCCTAGGTTGCATGCCTGGTCGGTGGGTGTCGGTGCTGTTCCCAGTGTGGTCGCCACCAGGAGTCGTCCCAGGCTGAGGGGGTGGATCCGAAGATGAGGACCTCCGTCTTGTCCGACTTCAGTTTCAGACGGCTGCTCCTCTTCCAGTCGGCGACAGCCTTCATTCCCTCGTGGAGGTTGGTTTTGGCAGTGTGTGGGTCCTTGGTGAGGGAGAGGATGAGCTGGGTGTCGTTGGCGTAGGAGATGATGTTGAGTTCGTGATCGCGTGCCACTTGTGTGAGGGGGGCCATGTAGATGTTGAAGAGCGTCGGGCTGAGGGATGAGCCCTGGGGGACGCCGCAGAGGATGTCGGTGTCTTCGGATCGGAAGGGTGGGAGGCGGACACTCTGGGTTCTGCCGGAGAGGAAGGACATGGTCCAGTCGAGGGAGTTCTCTTGGATTCCGGCTTCTTGGGGGCATGTCTTTAGGGTGAGATGGCAGACCGTGTCGAAGGCGGCTGACCGGTCCAGAACGATGAGGGCTGATGTTTCGCCATTGTCTAGTTGGCGCCTGATGTAGTCTGATGTCGTCTGTGGCGGCGATGACGGCTGTCTCGGTGCTGTGGGGTTCGCCTTGGGCTTCTTGAGGAGGGCGTTGATTTCGGCTTGCTTCCAGTTTTCCGGGAATGTCGCTGTTTCGAAGGAGATGTTGATGACCTTCCGTAGTTGGAGGGCGATGGCTGCGTCTGCTTTGTTGAATACGTGGTGCGGACACGGGTCTGACGGAGATCCTGAGTGGATGGAGTTCATGACATTGCGTCTCTCGTCGTCGTTGACATTGGATCAGGAGGTCAGGCGGTTGGTGCTGGTGGTGTTCGCGGGGGAGGTGGAGTCTGGTGTAGTCGGGGTGGTTGTGGTGTTGAAGCTGTCCTGGATGTCAGCAATCTAGCGGTGGAAGAAGGTGGCTAGCAAGTCATACAGTTCTTGTGAGGGCGGGATGTCGTTGGCGCCGGGGTTGGAGAGTTCCTTTACCATGCTGAAGAGCTCTTTGCTGTCGTGTGCGTTGTTGTCCAGGCGGTCTTTGAAGGAGGATCTCTTGGCTAATCTGATGAGGTGGTGAAGTCTGCGGGTGGCGTCCTTGTGGGCTGCGTGGTTGTCCGGTGTGCGTTCGTGGAGCCATTTCTTCTCCAGTTTCTGGCATGTACGTTTGGAAGTCTGGAGCTCGTTGGTGAAACAGGTGGCTCTCTTGCTGACATGTTTGTTGGAGGGTTTCTTGAGCAGGGCAAGGGTGTTGGCGCAGTTTTCGATCCACTGTCTGAGGTTGCGGGCTGTGGCGTCTGGGTTGGTGGCGTCGGTGGGTGGGTTCTGGGCAAGGGTGGTGATCAGCTGGTCTTTGGTGACAAGGCAGCGGTTGGGTGCGGTGGTGTGTGGTTGGTTTCTTGAAGGTAAAACGGATGCAGCAGTGGTCGGTCCAGTGGAGTTTGGTGGTGTGGTCGAAGGCGACGTGGGTGCCTGTGGAGAAGACGGGGTCCAGCGTGTGGCCGGCGGTGTGGGTGGGTGCGGTGACGAGTTGTCTGAGGCCGAGGTTGGCGATCAGGGTTGCGCTGTTGGCGTTGTTGTTGTGCTCGAGGTGGAAGTTCAGGTCCCCGAGGAGGATGTAGTCCGTGGAGGCGAGTGCGTGGGTGCTGGCGAGGTCAGCGATGGAGTCGGTGAACTGGGCCCAGGGTCCGGGAGGTCTGTAGATGAGTGTTCCTCTGAGGGTGGTGTTGGGGTCGGTGTGGATCCGGAAGTGCAGGTGTTCGGGGGTGTTGAGGGTGTCGTCTGCGTGGGTGGCGACCGTGAGGGAGGACTTGTGGACGATGGCTATTCCACCTCCGATTCATTTGGCGTGATCCTTGCAGGTAATCTTGTAGCCGTCCGGGATTGCTATGGCGATGTCGGGCACTGAGGAGTCGTTCCACCAGGTCTCGGCCAGAAAGGCTATGTCTGGGGCGGAGGTGTTGAGCAGATCCCCGAGTTTGATGGCGTGTTTGCGCGTGGAGTGCATGTTGAGGAGTATGCAGCTTAGGTGATTGGGTCCAGTCCTTGGAGGTTTGGTGGCTCCGTTGCAGATGAAGCTGCAGGTGCGGCAGGAGAAGGGTCCGTGGGTTGGCCTGGCAGCAGGTGTGGTTTCGGCCGTTGTTGAGTGCGTGGAGGGTGCTGGCATCGCAGCGGAGTCTGGTGTCGCGGGGTCCAGGGGTTCTGGCGCTGGGCGCGGTCCAGGTGCGGACAGGCGCAGATGGACTTGCCTTAGGCCCGCTGCGTGCGTCCGCTGCGCGTCCATGCAGCACTCCGCATATATGGGGATGTGGTAGGGAGGAGCAGCTGGGAGGCGGGAGCCGCGAGTAGGCAGGAGGCAGGACCGCAGGGGCCACAGCGGCAGGGAAGCAGTGGAACAGAAGCAAAATGGGGCAGAAGAGGGGACAAAAGAGTGGTATAGAAGGCACAAAAGGGAGAAAAAACGAGTAGCACAGAGCACAAAAACGGGGCACACAGACAGAGGGGCAGAAAAAGGGTGGAGAAAAAATGAGTGGCACAGAGCACAAAAACGGAGCACACAGGCAGAGGGGCAGAAAAAGGGGAGGGAAAAAAAGAGTGGCACAGAGCACAAAATGGGTACACAGGCAGAGGGGCAGAAAAAGGGAGGAGAAATAATGAGTGGCACAGGGCACAAAAATGGGGCACCCAGGCAGAGGGGCAGAAAAGGGGGGAGAAAAAACTAATGGCACAGAGCAAAAAAATGGGGCACACAGGCATAGGGGCAGAAAAGGGGGGAGAAAAACGAGTGGCACAGAGCACAAAACAGGGCACACAGGCAAAAGAGGCAAGAAAAATGAGTGGCACAGAGCACAAAAATAGGTCACAGAGAGGGGGAGCAGAGGCCCAGAGGACACTTACCAGCAAGTTGGCAGTGGCAGCAGGGGCACACAGTTGGAGCTGCGTAGAGGGGGAGCAACCTACCAGGAGGGTCAGGGGTCGCTCCAGACGCTTCCAGACCAGTATCTGCATACAGTTAGCCTGGTGAATGATGCAGAACCTTTGAGTGCCTTGCTTCTAGAACTTCCCAGACCACTTAAAAACCCTTGCATGCCGGAGAGCCGATGAGAATAAATTGGACCTGAGAGCTACAGTGGAGGCAGGAATGTCCAGCTGGAATGAGGAGCCACCTGATGCCACAGCAAGGATGGGTTGAAGGATTAGAATGAATCTCTCCAGGGTCAGTGGTGCTGGCCCCTTTTTGACCCCATGGAGCAGTTGGAGGAATGGGCCTGCTGGGGGACCCTGGAAGGTTGGCCTGAGACTTTTATGGACTAGTCATGCATCGTCGTAATCCCTATCAGTATGTTTGCCACTGATTCCACTGATACACAGGTGTCCTGCAAGACGACTAAAGCCTTGGTGCCTGGGGAATACAGCAGAGAGGGTGTTGTGCTTGTTGCTTCTGACAGGGCTGTGTAAGATGCTCCCACAAGCAGGAGAGCGCACCAGGGGTCATCAGACTACCGGTCTTGTGCAAAGAGCCTGGAAATCCATTAGAAGCCAGAAGATCTGAAAACCAACCTGCTGGTTGAAAACAAAATGTACCTTATGTCCAAGCCCAAAAAGTGCAAAATACTTATCTTATACTCCACTATATATTTTTATCAGTTTTTGGAAAAATCTGTGTAAACCTATTGCACTACATATATAAGCATACACACAGAAGAGTTCTTCTGAACTAACATTTAAGACTTAGATGTGCACAAACATTTCAAATATTTACATGTCTCAAAACATTCCACAAAATACATGGACATAAACTACATGGAAAAATTATATTTAAACACAGTGAAAAATGTTTAAAGTAGAAAAATATCAGCCCAGTAAGAGATGAATCCAATTATTAGTTTAGTATCCTGGGTGATCATTAACACTTGACAATAAAGCGTCAACGGTTCGACCCCTGAAAAAGCGCAGAATTATAACCGTCCTGGTGGGTTCTTCCTCAGGACTAACTGGAAGATCTGTGTGCAGCCTGTTTGGGAACACAAATGGGTCTGGGTACTTTAATGTATTGCATGGTTTGGATAGGAATCATAAAGTGGAGGTTATTTAGATTTTTAAGAGTGGCAGAGCCACCGTTTCGCATATAGTCCATGTGGGACCAAGCACACAATAGGGCTTGCAACACTTTACATGAAAACTCAAGGAAGTGATATCAAAAATCAGTCACACTCAGTGGAGTCCCGCTAGCAGTGGAGCATGTTAAGTCATTCTGCTTGCACTGATTTTAAGTGCCAGGAGTTCATTTTTTGCTGTAAGCGTGAAAGACGCTCCACTGTATACTACTTGTAGGAAAGTAGGACATGCTTTCATGGTTACCCCCACTTTCTGCTGGTGTCATACTGTTTTCTGACTCATCTGACTGGGATCCTGCTAACCAGGACCCCAGTCTCTGTGCATCTCCCCTAAATTGGCTATGGTAAGTACCTAGGCACATTCCTGATTGGCTACTGATGTACCCTTAGGAGATACTGCAATGTGTTAGTGAGTGTCTGTAATAAATAACTGTTTTTATAAGTACACTGTGTGGTTCTTTTTCACTTAACCTACACTATAAGATTACGTAATGGTAAAACGAGCAGCTTTACATTCCTTCTGAACTAAGCATTAAAACTGCTCTCCACGGCTACCACAAATTGAGCTTTCTATGGTTCTCTAGGACCACTAAAATCACCATAAGGGTTGTCTGCATTAGTGCAGGGTGCTACACTTACATAAGTGAGCACCATATAATATTGCGTCCTCCTACAACTCCCATCTACTACAGTGTAACCCACTCTGTGACACTCCACTGTACTCCAATCTATGACACTTTCCAGACTGTACGACATGTCAGAACACTTCAATGTATGACACACCACTCCAGTCTGATACTTTACTCCATTGCATGCTACACCAAGCCACTCTACTCCATTTCATGACCCTCTACTCTGCAACATAACACTCCAATGTATTACAGTTATGGCTATTTGACTGTACTCAACTCAATTTCACCATACTCCACTATACGATACTTTACCCCACGCTATGCGGCTGTTCCACATTTCACTATACACTGCTGTACTCTAAGGCACTCTCCTCCACTCTATGCAACACAATCAATAAATAATTCAATCAATCATGTCATACTTGTAAATCATTGCTTGTCGCCAGAGAGTGTATTCAGACACCAGATCAGGGCCTCAGTGGAAAAGTAAGGTCTGGAGGACCTTCCTGAAGTCTGTCAGTGTGGCTGAAGTGCATAGGTGGAGGGGTAGTGTGTTCCAGACTTTTGCGGCAAGATTGGAGAAAGAGCGTCCTCTGGCATACGATTTGGAATCTGTGTGTGGTCGAGGTGTGTGGAGAGGATGGCATGTTTCCAGGTGTCGGAAAAGGTAGCAGTGATTAATGAGGTGTTGAGAGTGGTGGTAAGTTAGTGGCTGATCTTGTCTCTTCCAAGGTTGAAGAGTCAGTGAGGATAGGGGACTGTGGGTGCCCCTGAGTGGATGGAGTTCATGAGAGAGGCTTTGTTTGATATGCTTGGTTGTTTCTAAGTGGGTGGTAAGCAGTGGTGGTCGATTGGAGGCTGAGGGAGTCAGAGGGTTTAGAATTGCAGTATTTATAGATGCTCGCTATCTTGCAGTGGAAGTAGATGGCAAATGCTATGCAGAGTTTCTGTGAAGATGGAATGAAGTTTTCCTTGGATGATGGGCAGGTGAACTCTCTGATTATGATGAAGAGTTCCTTTGCGTGGTTGGCGCTAGTGTCAATCCAGGTGGTCAGCGCCTCCCTTAGTGCAGTTTTGATCTGTTGATGTTAGTTGTTGAGGGCTGATTTGAAGGTGGCTCTATAGGTATACGATATTACGTCAGCCATAACATCCACTAGCAAACTGTATTGGAGCATGCTCGACTAGCACTGGGGACTCGTAATGTGAGCAGGTGGGTGTCAGGAAAGCCACACAGACTCATACTCACAGTGTAGAACAAAGAAACCTTCTCATGGGTCTCACTGATACCTGGTCCTTTTAAACCAACAAAAAAGAAATTGGCATAGAAGCTGAAATATAAAAAGAATTAATTTATTCACCTCAGATGATGGAGTCTACATCACATAGAAGTCTTAGCAACTGACTGAAGCAGTCTAAGGAGTACAGAAATCTGGGGCCTTATATATGCTTAGGGTTACATAGTCAGCATAAGACCAAGGGGCAGTCCTGGCACATGTAAGCATGCAAAATGACTCATATGCGCATACAAGATCTGCTTGCTGAACAAAGTGGGAGGAGCTAACAGTTGCTAATTCTGGTGAACACATCTTGACATTTACAGACTAGGAACAGTTGCAAGGACAGCTGCAAGCTCAACTGAGCATGTGCGAAGGTGGAAGATGCTAAATATAGTTTTTTTCTAAGCAGATTACAAGAGCAGTCAACACTGAGGGAGGACAGAGCACATGGCGAGCACTTGGCAGCACACGGCAAACAAGATGGCTGCCAAAAATACAAAATGGCTTTCAGCTCATGCTAACAAATCCCTGCAATATTTAACAACAGATCTACATACACACTCACTAACACTCATAGACACAAGAATGCACAATTGCACCCAGCATTTATAAGCACATATACACGCACACACCCATTCACAGCATTCACACTCTATTACACATACATCCATACACACACACTTGCACCAAACATTAAAAAAATAATAACTTACCAGGCTGCAGCTATGATTTCGTGATGCAGGAGGGACGCCTCAGTGGTTCTTGGATGATTGGGACTGCTGCCTCCTCATCGCCTGTCCTTGGGACGGGCAGTAATACAAGGGAGCAAGTTGTCACAGAGTGGGATGGAGTCAGTGACATTTGCTGATCCCACCCCACTCTCTGAGGAAGCATCACTAATGGGCACTTGACCCTGGGCACTTCAGGGCTTATAGCTGGGGCTATCAGTGATGTGCCCCACATCATGAGAGGGAGGACCGCAAAGAACATTGCCAGGCTGAATAGGTCACACCCACATGGCTGTGACATCTTCAACCTGGCAAAGTTCAGCTCAGACATCCCAATTTGGAGTTTGGTGGTCAGGGTACTCAATTGCAAATGCGACAGAATGCCATGCCCAACAAACATTAAGTCAGCCATGACAGAATTGGGGGAGCAGTACTTCTGAGACAGTCAGTTTCAGAAAAACTTTAAAGGAGCCTGTAAAAGTAAATTACATCCCATACTCTCTCATGTAGCTTTGGAGAGTTTAAGTTGGCTATCACCCAGTATTTCATCAGAGCAGGCTTTGAATGCTTGTGTTGAATATAGGAATGTCTAATAGTCACTCAGCAGTGTCCGGAATCAATCCATGCCTGAAAAATTGCTTCTATCAGATGAATAAACTACTGTTTGTGAATGAACAACAATCCTTTGAAGTCACATTATGGTTCTGTGTTCGAACCAGTACTGATTGGGTCATTTCTGTTTACACTATAGGTGGGGGGTGGCTATTTCAAGGCTGTATTCCTGCGGGGTATATTGTTTACAGCATTTGTATGATTTCTCAGTTATAATGTAAGTTAGTAGTTAAATGGGTATTTATAGAGCAGAATCATATGTTTTTGCATCCTTAACTTGAACTGCTTGGAAATATTTCTGCCACATCCAGCTTTCCCTGAGAGGTGACCAGTGTGTTCACTCTTGTCACAACACCTCCACCCAAGCCACTGCGGTCTCTACACCATGATCACCTTTATACCTGGAAAGGGGAAAGCAAAGAGCAAGAGTGATATAGTCAGGGAGAGGCATAATCGTTGCTTTCCATCCCTCCTCCATCCTTAAAGCACATACCTCAATTCACTTACAGCTACAGTTCTAGCACGCTCGACCCAGGAGAATAAGAAAAAGGACCAAACCTCAGCACAGGCAAGGAAATGAAACAGAAATGAAGCAAGAGCAGAGTGCAAAGTCTTGTGCAGTATAACATGAGGAGATTGGTTCATTGAAGACAATGGTCATGAGCACCTCTTCATTGTCCTCTTCATGAAAACCAGCGTCCAATACTGCTTAAATGCTGCTTGGTACATCTGCTCCTGTAGCCTCTTTTGAAAGAGTGTCAACTAACCTATCATTGCCCTCGAAATCATCCTGCATGTCTAGCTTCTCCTAGCACTAATGGAGAAACCAGCAATAGGGCTCGGTATTTCTGGAGGGCCCATTTGCATTCACTTGAAAAGCTGCAAAGGACTCCTTTTTGATGTAGTTTCAAGTATCCTGGGCCCTTACTACAGCATTCATTTGATTCAAAACAAGGTGTGTAGGGCTTTATGCAGAAGAAGCTCTGAGTTTCCTTATTAAAAGAGCACTCATTCCTTCAATAGATGTCACTTCCCTCTTAGAAAAAAGTGAAAAGAAATCCTTGAACCCTACAGCTTTGTATGTCCTACTTTACTGTGACTAGTGATAGAAAGCAACGTCTTAGATGGCAGTGTAGGATCACGAGGGCTACAATCCTTTGGTGCATCCAGCACATTCTTGGCCTAATTAATATGCGTGAAGGGCTATCTTGCAAATACGTTCCCAATCAGGTGGGTTACAGACCCTCGCATGCCTCATCTCATTTCACCTTCCACATTCCCACATTCTTTTTTTTTTTTTTTAAGTTTGAAAAGCTTTATTGAATAATAAAGACAAAGTAAAACATCATTACGAGAGCAAAAATTGAAGTACAGAATAAGAATGAAGATAAATAAACCGAGCAATCAAAAGACAAAAAAAAAAACCATAAGAGGTTAAGATTATACTGAGAGAAAATGCTTTTATAACTTTTATAATTTTGGGGGGAGGGAGAAGAAGAAAAAAAAAAAAAAGAGGGAGAAGAAGAGGGGGAGGGAAGGAGAGAGAGAAGAGAGATAAAGTACATAATGAAACAATGCAATGAACTGGCAGGAAAAAAAAGAAAAAAAATGCAAATGCATGTTTAGAAAGAAAAAACAAAGTATGGAGATAAGCATCAATAAAATAAATAAATTATGGAGCACATTTAGAGAGAAAATCAGTTAAAGGGGACCATAATAAATCACGTTTAATCAAAAGAGAGGTAGTGGAGGCACATGCACGATCCAACCTATGGTGGTGACAAAGTAAATTCCACCAAGCATTATTACAGACATTCTTGGTGTCTTTCCAATTAGCAGTAATAATTTGAAAAGCAATAGCAATACATAAATCAATAAACTTACGAGTAAGAGGGGGAACATCCCAAACAGAAGCTAAACCACCCAAAAATACAGTGGAAATATCAAAAGGAACAGTGGTAGATAAAACTTTAATGAGAGTAATCCAGATACGAGACCACATAAGTTGTACTCTGGGACATAAGAAGAACATGTGTTTTAAATCACTAGTTATACAGGAGCAAGACCAGCACCTTTTGGAGACTAGAAGTTTAAATTTAAAAAGGTCACAGGGGGTATAAAATAGCTTGTTATAAAAATAAAATAAAGTCTGTGCGGTGCTAGCAGAGCGGGAGGTGTAATACAATTTGGACCAAATAGAATCCCAGGTCAACTCAGAAAAAGAGCAACCAAGGTCGAGTTCCCAAGAAAGTTCAAGCTTTGATTTGAATCTACATGAAGGTGGAAGGGAAAGTAATTTATATATGGCAGAGGCTTTGTGAGTAGTGTGAAAGTTAGGGGGGGAAGGTAAATGCTGGGAAGTATCAGCAGGAGGGGCATCTTGCAGGATAACAGAGCGTAACGTTGGGATGAGAGTATGGAAATGTGAGAAATACTTATTAGAGATACCAAAAAAGTCACGAAGTTCATGAAATGACACGAGAGAGTCATTGAGAAGAAGTTGATTGTAAGTAAGAATTCCTTTATCAATCCATTCCTTCCAAAAAAGAGCTTGATTGCGGAGTTTAAGAGATTTATTATGCCACAGTGGGGTGTTGAAATGAAGAGAGGAAGGAGAAGAGAACGAACGAAACAGGGAAAGCGATAAAGCTTTAGAATGTTTGAAAATAGGTGAGGAAAACCTGGAAGGAGGCTGCGTGAGATTAGAGGCAACAAGAAAAGAGAAAGGAGAGATTTGCACTAATTCTAGCGAACTCCAGGCAGTATTGGGCAAGGAGGAAGAGTCTGACAAAAAAGGCCAAAGTTGCTTAAGGGAGAACGCAGAGTGAAAGCGTGAAAGATTTGGGAAGTTAACCCCACCAAGATGCTTAGGTTGTTGAAGACGGAGCAGAGCAACTCAAGCTTTACGGTTGTTCCACAAGAATTTGGAAAAGAGACTATTAATAGATTTGAAGAAGAAGTGAGGAAGAGAAATGGGAAGCATAGAAAGACAGAAGTTCACGATAGGAAGAAGCATCATTTTAATGGTAGAGAGCCGACCCCACCAAGAGAGAAAGAGAGGGGACCAGCGTTCAATAAGAGAGGAGAGTTTTTTAAGGACGTCAGAATGGTTGATTTTAATAGTCTCCCTGATTGAATTGGCATATAGGACACCAAGACATTTAATGTGGCCAGAGTTCCATTGGAAACCAGAGTTATGAAACATATGGGGAAGGCAAAATTTATTTAGGGGGAGAACCTCTGTTTTATCAATATTTAGTTTGTATCCAGAGACGGAAGAGTATTCTTGTAATAAGGAGAAGAAAGCAGGAAGGGAAGTCAAGGGATTAGACATATAAAGCAAGATATCATCAGCGTAAGCGGTAAACTTAATCTCCACATCCTTAAAAGTAAACCCAGAATAGGAAGAGGATTGACGAATTTTAACTAGGAAGGGCTCTAACGCCAAGATGAAAAGGAGAGGGGAAAGTGGACAGCCTTGTCTGGTTCCTCTATGGAGGGGAAAATAATCGGATTGAAACCCATTAATCCAAATAGAGGTAGAGGGGGCAGAATAAAGAAGTTGAACGTATTTGAGGAAAGTGGGGCTAAAACCATGCCATCTTAAAGCACAGAAAAAAAAGTCCCAATTGACACGATCGAAAGCCTTCTCAGCATCGAGACTAATAGCGGCAAGTGGAGAGTCCATTTTGGCGGAAAGATGAATAATGTTGAGCAGAGTCCTAGAATTGTCTGTAATAGATCTACCCTTAACAAAACCAGATTGGTAGATATTAACTAGATGAGGGACAAGGGAGTTTAAACGAAGGGCCAGAAGCTTTGCATAAATTTTACAATCGGTGTTGATTAATGAAATAGGTCTATAATTCTTGCACAAGGAGGGATCCTTATCTTTTTTAGGAAGAAGAACTAGCATAGCCTGTGTGAAGGAACCTTTAGACTCACCGGAATTAATGAAGTGATGAATTAACTGGAGTAAATAAGGGATCAGAACCGATTTGAAATGAAGGAAAAAGCGAACTGTAAAACCGTCCGGGCCGGGTGTTTTATCTTTGGGCAAAAGAGAGAGAGCAGTGAGAATTTCTTTATCTGAGATAGGGGTATCAAGAGAGGAGAAGTCGACCGATGTAGTAGTAGGAGCAGGGATTGACCGAAAGAAGCTGTCTAATTGGTCGGCCGAGGGTGTAGATTCAGGGGTGTAGAGGGAGGAGTAAAATTGTACAAAGCAGTCAAGAATTTTTAGCATCAGAGGACTGAATAGTACCTTGTGGATCTTTAATAGAGACTATTTTGGATTTTTGCTTCTTAATTTTAAGATAATTCGCTAAGGATCTACCAGCCTTGTTGCGACCGCCATAAATTTTGGCATTAAACTGGAGGAGATGATTAGAGGCTGAATCCCAAGTATGTATATTAAATTGCATCTTCGCGAAGATAAGAGAAGATAGAGAATCTGGAGAGTTAGAAGTGTAGTAGAGATGCTCGAGTTCTTTGATACGTGTTAGAAAAGAGGAAGCCAGAGAGAGAGCCTTCTTTTTTTTGCGTGATACATAATCAATAATCCAACCACGGGCGGTGGCTTTGAAGGCATCCCAAAGAAAATGAAAATCAGAAGTGGAGTGTGTATTATTTGTGAAAAATTCATCCATAAAGTGAGTGAAGTGTTCTGTGAAAGCGGTGTCCAATAAAAGGGGATTATTAAAACGCCAACGGGAGGACTGAGGAATGGGAGAGGGGTAATCCATATCCAAAATAACAGGGGCATAATCAGAGATAAGGATGGAGCCTATTTCGGAGTTGGTCATGAATTGGAATGCATGCTGGGATAAAAAAATATAATCGATACGGGAGAGAGAAGAGTGAACGGGAGAAAAAAAAGAAAATTCCAGGGAATGGGGGTGTGAGATTCTCCATGAATTAATAAGGCCTCTAGAGGAGATGGATTTATGAAATAACTTCTGCATTTTATTGGAAATATAGCGAGATTGTGATTTGCGGTCCAAGAAGGGGTCCATCAATTGATTACAGTCCCCACCGACAATCATATCCTCGCTAGCATTAGAGGAAAGAAGGGAGGAGAAATCATGCCAGAAGGGGAGATCAATACCATTCGGACCATAAACATTACAAAGAGAAAAATGAACATCATTCACAATACAATCAAGTAACAACCATCTACCATCAGAATCCGCAGTTTCCTTTGAATTTGAACTGATAAAGACTTGTGGAAGAGAATTACCACACCATTTTTACGATTGACAGCAAAACACTTCACCAACCCATTGTCTACGTAACATTGACAGATCTTGAGAAGAAAGATGTGTTTCTTGTAGAAAGGCAATATGACATTGTAGACGTGCAAGGTGAGACAAAACTCGCTGTTTCTTGATCGGGTTACGAAGACCCTTAACATTCCAGGAGATAAGTCGGAAACCTTTCATGAGGATGGAGTAGAGTAAATATAGAAGGAGAAAGTAGAACAAGTAAATGGAGAAGAGAAGAAGAAAGAGAGTAGGAAGAGAAGGACATATGTAATAGGAAGGAAAGGAAATCGTAAAAGAGAACAAGAGTGTTGAGAAGGAGGAATACAGGCAAAGCACTGCATGAACAGCAAAAAAAGGAGCGGAAAGAAGCAATAAGAAATGAGGAAAAAAAGGGTGAAAAAGTTACTAACAAGGTGCCAGACTAGAAAGAGATAGGAAAGCAGCATAATATCAAAAAAAGGAGGAGGGGGAGATAGGAGTGAATTACAGAATAGGAATAAGGAGAGGGAAAGAGTAATGCGAGGGCATAAAGAAAAGGATGAGGAAGGGAAGGAAGGGGGAGGAGACACCTCCCGAAAGGAAAGATAGGAAAAAGAAGATGACCAAAAGTTGGGAAACTTTAGCCATAAAGTGAACACCAAAGAAACGGAACAGACAATAGATTGAGAGCGGGAGCGACAGGAGAAGAAGGCAGCCACACCACTTTAAAAAGAGAGCGAGAGCTCGGACACAAGAAGGAGTGAACAAAGAAAAAATATAGACAAAAAAGAAAAGATGTGTCCAGGCCCGACAATTTACTACAAATGAAGGAGACTTACCAGACAACCATGAAGGAAAGCGGCGTACTGGGTATAACAACAACAAACTCACAGTGAGGCAACGAGACTGGGGAGAGAAGGGACCAGTGGAACCAGAACGCTCGACCTAAAGAACAAGGAGGGGAAATAAAAAGACAACACATTAATAAAAAGTAAAGAGAAGTGGGCCACAGCCAAATAGAGAGAGCAAATAAAAACATAAAACATTAAGAACCACTATGATCCATGCTATCGGCCCTATGAGTGTCAATGAACTTGCGAAGATCTGCCGGGTCATCGAAGCTGTAGGATCTCTCCTTGTACGTGACCTTGAAGAAGCATGGGTGAATGAGGCCATATCTCGCATTCATGGAGCGAAGTGTAGGTCTTAAGTCTAAAAATTCCTTGCGACGATCAGCAGTCGGTTTCGAGACATCTTGGGTGAAGAAAAGTTTATGACCAGACCATACCAGCTGCTTGTGTTGTTTAACAGAATGAAGAACTTCCATAAGGTCGGAGTAAAGGAGAAAGTACGCAATGATGCTCCTAGGTTTTGAAGAGCCAGAGGATCGTTTCGGACCAAGTCGGTGGGCTCTCTGGATGTTGACATCTAAATGCTTAGGAATACCTGTGAGTGGCAGAAGTTGAGATTTGAGGAAGAGAATGATGTCAGACCCTTCGGAATTTTCTGGAACACCATAAACGCGTAGGTTATTGCGCCTATTCCTGTTTTCCAAATCCTCTGTGGTCTTTTTGAGCAAGGCAACCTCCTTTGTGAGAACATCGACCTTGGAAGCAACATCTCGAACATCACTAATCTGTTGTTCAACATCAGTAACCCTTTTGTCAAGAGAGGACCATTTTTCATCGATTCTCTGCAGGGTGGTGGCGGTATCCACCATGAAGGGCTTGATGAGGCGAAGCTCCTCCATGATATCCTCAAGCGTTATAGGTAGAGGAGACTTGGAAGGCGAAGGAGGGTTATTTTTAACGCGCTTGCCGGGAGGAACAGGGTCCTTGCGCGTCACAGGAATCGCAGAGGAGGCCTTGGAACTCTGCGCATGCTCCATTATGGATGTAGAAGAAAAATAGTCCAGGAGTAGGAGCGGAAATTCACCCAAAAATGCGAAAGCCAGAGAGCACCAGGAGAACCACTGCAAGAAATCAGCGAGCAGCCAAAAAGGAACAGTGGAAGCAAGGAAAAATAAGCAGCAGCTTCAAAAAGGCCACATTAATGGAACGGAGGAAGTGCCCAAAAGACCAGAGTATCCTAGAGGCATGAGACTGAGAGAACAGCAGCAGGTGATTGATAGGGCAGGCGAGTCATGGCCAAGAAAAAGGAATATAGAGGCCCTCAATGATATATAAAAAATGAGCAGAAAATGTGGACAGAGGACAAAATGGCGGCTGCTGACAGGATAAACAGTATCCACATATTAGTCAGTCAAAAAAGAGAAAGGACGAAGCACAAAGAGCAGGCAATGATATTAGACCACCAACAGCAAAAACCATCGTTATGTGAAGGTAATTATGTCCACCGAAGATTCCACCGTGTGTGAAGCATCTGGCAATCACGGACGTGGAAGAGAAGGATCAAAATGGCGGCGAAAACAAGGAAAGTGGAAAATCATTCAAAAGTCCGTGAAAACATGAGCGCAGGGAGCGGCAAGCATACCTAGCGCCACACGGGATCTTCCGACATCAGATTCTGCCGTTTGTTGAGGAATTCGCCGAGTAAAAGCGGGTCCTTCGTGATCAAGGCGCCGCCGAGGTTGCGGAGCTCAGGTGGGCGCGGCCATCTTGGCTGCCGCGTCGCGCGCTCCTACATTCCCACATTCTAAGTGGATTTAAGCTATTACTGGGCTTTATTGGTGAGAAGCTGCCCTGCCAAGCAATCCCATTACATGGTACAAGATAATGGTGGAATGGCTATAAGGACCCAGATTCGAAAACCCAAATATTTGTTCTAGCAAATAAGTAAGCTGCCGAGGACTTACCTCTTTTATGCTGGATCTCCATTTTGTTTTCTGCAGGATGTTATTCATTCCTCTATGTCATTTTAAGGAATATGTTACATGACAAAACAGAAGTAATAATGAGTTTCCATAAAACTCGGCCGTGGTCAACCCATTGGTCAACCCACTTGTGAATCTGTCTTTGAGTGAGGGGAGGGTCCCGTTGCCCTGGAAAAGGGCTATGGTGATCCCCCTCCTCAAGAAGCCTGGGTCAGACCCAGAGGTTTTAGCCAACTACAGGCCGATTTCTCTCCTCCCGGCGTTGGCTAAAATCACGGAGAAGCATGTGCATGGCGCTCTCTCTAGCTTTCTAGAATCCAATGACCTGCTTCACCCTTCGTAGTCCGGCATCCGCCCTAATTTAAGTACGGAGACGGCACTGCTGGAGGTGTCAGAGATTATTAGGGAGACACTGGATTCTGGAGACAGGGCCATGCTTGTTATGCTTGATCTGTCGGCGGCGTTTGACACTGTCCCCCATGAGGTGCTCCTCGCCAGACTTTATGACATCGGTCTGAGGGGGACGGTGCTCAATTGGTTTACATCTTTTCTTGAGGGCCGCCGACAAAAGGTCTGGGCCTCCCCGAGCTCCGCCGAGATGCCGCCATTGGGAGTCGGTGTTCCGCAGGGTTCTGTGTTGAGCCCGACTCTTTTTAACATCTTTATGACACCTTTGGCGGCACTGGTGGTGTCCTTTGGGGCCCGGATCGTGTCCTACGCGGATGATACTCAATTGCTTTTCGCGTGTGGGAAAGATCAGGCTTTTGATGGTGAGAATATCCGGGGCTGCCTGGAGATGGTTTTCAGCTGGTTTCAGCTGAACAGCCTAAAAGCCAATTCCAATAAATCTGAGGTTTTGTTCTTCGGTTGTTCCCTTGACCCCGATTGGCGGGCTTGGTGGCCAATAGATACGTGTCCCCCTGCCCAGTCATCGCTTGTGGCAAAAACCTGGGAGTGAAGATTGATAACAATCTGACGCTGAGATCACACATTCTTGGCCTGACGGGCACCTGCTTTGGTATACTCAAGATGCTCGGGAAGTTCCTGCCTTTGCTCACAGAAGAGCATAGAAAGATCACTGTGCAAGCCTTAATTGGCTTCAGACTGGACTATGCGAACGTCCTGTACGTAGGTCTTCCGGACTATCTTGTTCAGCGGCTGCAGGTTGTGCAGAATTCCGCGGCCCGCGCCATTTTTGGCCTTCATAGGCGAGTGAGAGCCTCCGGTTTGGTGCAGTCGCTTCACTGGCTGCCCATCCGGAAGCGGATTATGTTTAAAGCACTGACCTTGGCGCATAAAGCGCTTTTTGGCGCCGGAGCAAAATACCTACAATGCAGGTTTGTTTTTTACCGTCCGGCTAGATCATTGCGGTCAGAATTCCTGTTCCTGGCTGTGGTCCCTCGAGTTAGGAAGGCTCGCACTGGGGGGCGCTCCTTTACTTTGAGGGCCCCTCAGTTGTGGAACACCTTGCCTTTGGCCCTCCGGTCTTCCCCTAACCTGCTCCTGTTTAGGAAGAGCCTTAAGACCTGGCTTTTTAACCTTTAGGATTCCTTTCTTTTGCTCTCTCATGTTTTGTGTCTGTTTTTATGGTGTTATGTTTTTTATACTGAGCTGCCTCGATAAAGCGCCGGGACACTCCTTTGGAGTAGCCGTGCGCTATAAAAATAAAACTATAACATAACATAACATAACATAACAGAAATAGTATACTTTTTATCAATAATATAGCACTGAATATGCTACAATGTTGTAATTACTGTTTTTAGGTTTTACCTGCACAGCGCTTGTGCTATGATTGTGAGATCTATGGTACTTAATATACATCTTTAAAGGGGCTTACATCCCGCCCTTACTTTTCATCGGTTGGTGGGCTTTCCACTTACTTTTCTTCCATTTCTATTGGCTGTAGGCTATTATTTCTTGTTGTTCCTCTTGTGTGTTTCTCTTATCATTGTCCCAAGTATTATTTTCTCCTGCTTTTAACAGACTTCTTTGCGTGCATGAACCCAATTGTATCGCTTACAGACTGACACTTTCACAGGGACAGAGTGTGTTTTTTGGGGAATTTGCCCTCCTCACATTCCTTCGGCATATTTACTTTGAAAAAGAGCCTCTTCCCCAACGTTTTTGTATTTACCAACCCCCACACACGTACACTGTCATGCATTGCATGTTTTAACTTTTATGTCTGTCCAGTGACATAACATGCACATGCAATGCACAAACAGGTCAGGGACGGCACCTGATAATGGGCAGAGGAGCACCACCCTTACAGGTTTAAAAGCTTTTTGGGTGGAAATTGAAAAAAGCTATTCCCATCTACGTTTCCTTTATAACTTATTTGGCTGACTGACTGACCTCACACTGGTTGTTTACAGACGTCAGAGAGGCAGTTTACTCAAAGCACCTGAATTAGTACACATGTCCCAGCAAAATAGTTTTAGTGATGCTGTGATTTTTTTGTATGGACCAAGCATTTAAGCTCTAAAGAGCGCATTAGTCACATGACCCTCATGCCCCACAATACCAGAAAATAAAAATGCGGCGATTGTGAGGGTACAACCTTCCAGATCTTACTTCTTCAATTAATATGCCGGTAGGCCCTATACCCATGAATCCCCTGCATTCTTTTAATTGTGTAAGTTTGTTTTTCAGGAATTCATTTGTTTCTGTTTAACCTTCAGTTGCATGAAGGTTTGTTTCCAGTTTGTTTCAGATACTAGTGTATCATGCACTTTATCGAGCAGTTAACACGGTGGTCCATTTTTATTAACAAGCATGCCTTTGCCTCACATTATGACCCTGTGTTTCAATGCCCATTCATAATATTAGTGCATCAGTGTGGTTTTCAATGATGTATGTCTTTCTGTTTAAAAGTTAATTGTGTTCATTTTAATTGCCACTTTGTTGACAATACCAGTGTATCATGTACTTTAACATACCAGTCTGCTTTTATTAAAGAGCATACCTTTGCATCATACTATGACCATGTGTTTTAATATCTAATCACAATATTAGCACTTTTACTTACTACAAGTGGCCAACGTGCCAGCTTCATATTATGACACAGCAGGGCTTTGCCTCATTTTGCAACGTTTGCAATTCAGTAATCTTTAGTGATTGTTCATGTTTTAATTACACATTCATAATGAGTGTTTAATATGCAAGATCATTTTTAGGTTGTGATGCTGGCATGTCTTTACAACAATTACATACTTTTCACCTACTCTCAGACACCACTCACCCTACACACTGACCTACCATTTACACTGCACAGTTTCCCTGACATTGTGCTGGCAGGTGGATGCTCCTCAACCACCACTGACACAGTGTTAATGTTGCACTCACACACCATTAATCACTATGCATTGAGGCACTTTCACACTGCCGGCTCTCTGACTCTTATCAACCTTCAGTCATTCACCACTCACCCTGCACTCACACCTTTATCCTTCCAAAGTTGTACAGAAATGCATACTTCTGAATGTTTGTGTTTGTATGCCTTTCAAAGCATGCACAAGGGAAAATCTGTGTGGTGCATTTGCACAATAGTTTCTCCTGAAAAAATTGCATGAAAGTTATATACATACTCCTTTCACGGTTCCACGTGCAAACAGGAAGTCTGCAAACCTGCCAAGCAAATAAATTGTAAACTGTACAAAAGTGAGTCACACTGGACTTAAGGAGGCAGGACCACTTCTGTTCTGGCCAGTCCTTCAAATGCCTCTGACCGCCCAAGAGAGGAAGAACACAATTTAACATCCACTTCTTCAACCACTCTTCGCCCATGCAAAATCTATTGGCTTTGTCAATGTTTTTTTTACATATTGCACAGTGCTGGAGCTGCTGTACAACATGGCTAAAAAAAATAACGTTATGACACCTTTTAACTCATCTTCTCGGGGTTTCTCCGATTCCCCGTTCCACCCCTTACATCACAACAGCACTAAAACATGTTTCTCTCATTTTATTGGGAGAACGTTTCGGGCTGCATTTCATTTTAGTTCCATCCTACGCCCTTCACTGTATCTCCTCATGTTGACCTTACTGAATGCATATATTTATTGTACATTGTACATTAAAGTCATAGACTTCGCGGAGCTTTATTGATGGCTGTATATGATTCTTCTAATCTCCCTCTGTTTGTTAACCTTCACTCTATATTAGTTAACAATTTCACGGAAGGTGTAGATATTTCATTAGGACTGAATATAATTTGTGTAATTTCTGCTGCATGTTTTGATAGTCTGACACTTTTGATTGAATCTCCTCAGGTCAACAAACATTTCAAGCATGCTTGCTGCCTGCATATGTTTTTCTTTGTCCTCTGCACTTTCCATAATCTCTCCACTTTATATTATACCAGTTACTGTACAATATATTGCCTTTCTCAGTGAATAAGTCATGACAATTTTACAGAGTTTCAGTAACTTATATTGCATAACTGCTCACTATGCTAAAACGTACATCAAAAAAGTATCATTAATCACCTAGGCAAAACCTATTGCATATACCAGTGCTTGTTCTTAGAGAGTAGTTATAGATTCCTTGAGCGAATCCATTAAAGGAATAAAGGGAGCTAATTTGATATCGGCTTTTCCAACATGTATTCATCATTTAATAATCCTTACGGTTAGCAGCATTATGTAAATGCAACATAAGTGAGTTTTTTTTATTCTTTCCATGCTCTGTATCAGAACTCTTCCTAATATTTTATCAGAAAAAGAGGTGCTGTCATCGACAACTGTGTCACCACGTTTGTCTCATTATATTTAATTCCTGTGTACACTGCCTTACACAGTAGAATTAATTACTAGATTTGTATTGCTCAAATTTCTCATATAAAATTCAGCTTTTTGCTGATGATTCACACTTTAAGCGAGTCTCATAAGGCATTTAAATTTTGCTCTCCTAATCTGGCACACTTTGACATTCCTAGACACTCCTCTTTACCACAGCGCTCCATAGGTTTCTTCTTGCCTTATCTCATTCACTGTCCTTCTGTCCTGTCAAAAATCGCAATGTATTGATTACTGTTTCACCTTTCTCCCAAACATCTTCCTCTCTAATGTAAATCTTCCATAAATTCACCCCTTTCTCACTTCCCTTGGAGAGAAGCTCCCAGACCAGACTTTTGTTTTCTCTCATCTTCATTTGCCATCATTTATCTGGATGCTGCATCAGTGTTTCCAGTGGAGTCTTCCACATCCATGGTCAGGCCCTGCCACAGCACCTGTCATTAGGCAACCTCTTGCATGATCCCCTGTAAAGCAACTATCTTAAGAGTCCCTTGTGTTCCCTATACTGTCCTTCAATTCCCCCTTCCAAATGCAGTGTATAACCCCATGCTAAGTGCTGCTTTCACTACTTTGTCCCTCAATGTTCATATGCCACAACAGACTCTTACTTCTTTTCATTTTGAACCATTTGTAAACTTTCATGAAACTCTTACACCTAATGTGATATTCCCAAACACTCTTCATGGAATCACTGGTCTGTAAATAATGGACCCTGTTCAGAAAAAAGATGTAAAAGAATGGGTAGAGATTGATCTTTCTGCTTGAATATATTAGACTTGTTGTTCAGTGCACAAACATTACCTGCACCACACCTGGAAAGCTGTGCCCAGAATGTCAGGCAACATCACTTATAGGCTTCTATGTCCTCTGAAAGGAATTCTCCATTTCATAACATTCCGCATAAGGGGTAAGTGTCCGCTGTGCAATCACACACTTTTGCCTGTGAAGATATCCCATCCCCTTCACCTGCACCAAGTTTGAGGATGTTCCATCCCCCTCCCCATCACAGATTGGGACTTAAATTAGACTTTACTGGAATACATTTCTGACCACTTCTAAGGTGGGAATAGGTCAGATGATAGTCAGAATGATCACAAATGTACGTGTTTGTAGATGTTTCTCAACTTGTAACTAGGACTTGGGTTGCCCTCTTTCATCTCTCAGTTTAATTAGGCAACTTACTTAATACAGCCCTGTTGGAAATGGGGGTTACCCAAATCTCCAAGGGGGTAACATGGCATCAAGCGGGCAGGCCAAACTTCGAGGACATGTGAAGCATTTACGCAGCATCCACAGACGACACACCAATCACACCACAAAAGAGTCACGACACCACCTTGGGTTGGAAAAAGATTACGTTTAGTGTTGACTCCAACCTGTAAGGTAAAAAGGAACAAAATAGTGGTAGTCACAACAAGGCGCCAACTGGCACCAGAGCCAAGTACTTCAGAGGGGGATTATTTACATGGGACAAAAAGGTTGAGTCCAAAGTCCATGCTGAAAGGGAAAAAGGGTGTTTAAATGTACATTAGACCTGGAGCCAATCTGGCGGGGCCAACTCAGGCTCTCATCCTCGGGGGAAGGCTGTAATTGCAAAATCCAACATTATGCATAAACACACCTCCTGCGTTATAACGCCAAACCCCACCCCTGTAAGGGAAAAGCAGAGCATCACAGCACATTTAATATTAGACAGGAGCACCTGTTATGAATCAACATGGCTGGCTCATTAACCATGGGCATGAACAGGGGCCTGGAATAACTCGTCAGGCCAGAAAGGGGGCACACCATGCCCAAACCTGAAAGGGAAGGCACCTTCACTTGCCCTGTGGGCACCAAAGCATACAAACTCCCAGCATGTATAAAACAACAGTATACCTGGACCTCAATAACTTTAGTGTAGGCATTACATTAGCATACTCACACTAGCAGGGTAATCAGCCTACAATACAAACTAGGCACAGAAGTGCACCACCTCTTAAGTATTTGCAAGCACCAGGCTTCGGGCAACCGTTCTTTAAACCAGGACAACCACTTCCTCATGACAGGGTACACATTCCCCTAATCAAGAAGAACATTTCCTTGGGCACTAACTCATGGGTAGATAGAAGGTGAACCTGGGCGTATGACCACTAAGCCTAACTCAGAGCATCTAATCTGAAGACATGCCCGTTCTGTCCCAGTTCAAAGGGGGGGGGGGGGCAGTTCCTTCTCTCCAGGCCCTTACAGTTTCGCTTAGTCCCATCACAGGATTAGTCCGGGCCACCACCGTGGTATCTGGGGCCAACGGGGCTCAACTTCAAATGTCCAAACTAAGGGGAGGGGGGGGCGAGCACCGACCCTGTGCCCCGTTGCCCTCTTCACCCCACTCCCACACAGTTTGCCCAAGGCCCCACTCACCGGGCTCCTGATGCCTCTCCGGCGTCCGTAGGGCTCTTCTTCCGCCTCAATGTGGGCGCAGGGCTCTCCTCTGCGGTAGGGGCCAGGCACCGACAATGTGCCTCGAGGCCCCTGCAATACTGACACGTCGAGGTGGAGGGAAGGAGGGGTTCGCGCTCCCTCGAGCGCCCCTCCTGGCGGTCACCTTCGCTTCTCCCGGGTCCCTCTGCCTTACGGGGACCCGGGACACTCACTGGCCGTGTGGGTGTCTGGCGTCTTACTTTACCCGGGCCCTTCTTCCTCACCAAGGCCCGGGGAGTCCAAACGGCATCGGCGTGGACACCGGAGACGAGCGCGGGGACTTGGCCCGCGAGGGGGAAGCCTGCCTGGCTTTCCTCCTTCCTCCTCTGGATCGCTTCTTCCGCACCGGCGGGCCGGCACCGACAGTGTGCCCCGGCCCCTCCTCCTCCACTGCTCCCTCACTCTGGGCTCAGACCGGCGGGGTGGGCTCCCGCTCCGGGCGCTCTTGCTTCGGGGCTCCCTCTCGACCACGGGGGCCCCGCTCCAGTGATTCACCCGGGTCCCCCTCCTACCTCACGGGGACCCGGGGCTTCGATTCCTCTTCTTCTGGCCTTCCCAGCCGTCGGCCAATCCCTGCGCGGCCTTCACAGGTCACGGCCGCGCAGGCCAATCAGTGCGCGGCGGGGGCGGGCCGATGACACGGCCGGGCCCCCGTCATGTGATGGGGGAACCTGACGGCCTCAGGGCCTAGCGCGGCCCTTCCTGCACTTCGGCGGCCCTCTCCTGGTACCGGGGGCCGCCGCGACGATATCCACAGAGGTGGGGGTCCCTTGGCGGCGCCGGGCCGCGGCGGTGACGATGGCAACAATAAGGGGTAGGCTCCCTTTGAATTAATTATTCTCCTCGGAAAAAGCGCACCTCCACCAACGAGGGTAATCACAGGCTGCCACAGTCTCCTCATAAAACAGCGCTATTCATAACGCACGGCACCTCCCTCTGCCCACAACCTCAGCTCCTTCCTTTGACCACGCTGAGGGGGCAGGAATTTAGCGCTTCACCACACAGCGCTGGACAGGCTGGCTTTTCAACACTAGGGGGCCACAACAGTCCCAGGGGCCCAGCGCTTCCACAGGGCCTCACATCACCTCAGCCAGCAACAATTCCTTTGGGGGCACAATCTTTCCCAGGGTGCTTCAGAGGGGCAGACAGTCCCACAGCAATTCCTCAGGGGCACACTCCTCACCTCCTGGGCGCTTCTTCACACAGCGCTGGCGTGGTAACCGGTCAAATAGCGTCAGTGACCTGGATAGGGGCCCTCCCTTGTCAGGGGCCCATGGGGACAGCAGAGGGGGGGGTTATAGGGGTGCAGGGCCCAGCTCACAGGCCCATGTGGCGGTAGCACCTCACAGCAGGTCCCCTCTTTTCCTTGTCCCAGCGCTGACTGACTCTCTGGTGACACTTCTCCCTATTTATACCCTCCTCCCAGGCAGTGCCAGGACCTTCTAGAATGTTGGCACATCTAGCCTAAACTGGTTCTAGGGGAGGGGGTGAGCACCCTGGGTGCCAGGCTTTCCCTCCAAAAGCTAGGGGTAGCTGGGTAATATTATCTAGTCCGCTGACCTATGTCAGTCCAGTGGCAAAATCCCAGGGCCATGGCATCCATTTTAAAAACACTACATTTCAGTCAGGTGCAGTTTTAAAATGGGGGATTTTACAAGTGCTCATATTATTACATGTAATTACATTTACACAAAGGTGTCTCACACCACTCATGGCCTATACAGGTTTAATCCCATGGGGGAGACAATCTAGATAAGGGGGTCAAAAGGGAAACATTTGGGGGGAAAAGGCCAAGTCCAACAAGCCCTAAATAATCTTCCACCAATAACCAACTGTTGCATGCTGTTCTTATTATTCAAAGATTGAGTCTCTTTTCATGAAGCCTGCCTCCAGTGTTTTGTTCATCCCAACAAGTGTCTGTGTATGAAGAGCTTTACACTGGGACCCTACTGAGATTTGTCTTGTCAGTGCACATATAGTGTCTAACTCACTGTGTTCTTCAATATTTCCTCATAGCAGCCTGAATCCAGTCTCCCATGAAGCTCCTGCTCCTCTCCTGGCATCAGAAGGATTGTGCTCCCTCCCTCCTGCTCCACCACTGCAACAAGAGTCTCCTTCCCTAGTTTGTAGCAATGGCTCTCTTGGGATATTGAGGCCAAATCTATTTCACTCCCCGCTTGCACTGCTTCATAAATTGACATTCTGTAGGGATAATGATTAATTTAATATCAAATATTAATCATTGGTTCACTGTATCAAACATATAGCAAACCTTCAGTGACAATTATTGTCTTATGCAAACATTCACTTGTGTTGAAATGTCATAAAATCCATACAATCATTATTATACATTGTTATTCTTTAACTTCAGGAAAGTTTTTCTTTCTAGTGAATCCTCCATCTACTACAGTGTCTTTTTTCCCTCTAAATGTATTACTTAGTGTAGAAGTAAGGCCTTGGTGGTGGTGTTCACAATGTGATATAAAAGGATGAAAATTGTAATGCATCATAAATAAAGTTCTTAAAAGATTACAACTCGTTTGGATTTATTTCATGAAATCCATTGCACTTTGAATCACAGTCAATTTCATCATCCTTTAATTAAGTAAAATACTATGTTTACATGTACTGTATGGACTGTAATGTATAATAACCTTGGGCCATTCGTAGTTAAGAATTTTCACTTCCCAAAGCCTGCGCTGTGTAAACTAGCAGGTTCTATGAATAGAAAGTCCAGATTGTAATGTACTAAAGTTTTTGGCACTAGGCAGCACAGCAAGTCTTTTTGTTGTGCTTCCTTGTGTCAAAATTAAAGAGCAGAAATGCACTGTTTCTTTGACATATGGCCATTCCTGTGCCTTTAAGCCAGAACTGGTGCATAATTTGGTGCCTAGCGCCAATGCAGGCATCCTTGCACCATAGTGGAAACGTATCTGTGTTGTTGTCAGGTTTGCTTTTGTGTAGGAAGGGACACCTTCCTGCTCAAAAACAAACCATGGAGGTGTTTTCCTCATTCTATGTGTGCTGTAGAATGCTGTTGCCTGGAGAGGCCCACCGGACTGATCTGTTTGGGGGCCTGCATCACCAGCCTTGGTCGTTGTGCTGTGATCCATGGGAAAGATTGCTGCTTGCGGCAGGATCAATTAGGGCTTCAATAGAAATAAATATAACTTCCCTATTTAAGAAATGCCCACAGGAGTGGATGGACCCTGGGAAGATTGTTGTTATTGACCTTGGGCATTGATGGGTGGATGCCGCACACAATTACGTAGGAGCTGCTGTGGTGCCTCTACCCCCTTGGTCAATGAGGCAGTGATACGGTCGCGGAGTGAAATCTGAGGGGCGCAACGGAGGAGCATGGGGAGTATCTTCCCCGTGTTTTGGGCTGTGTGGGCCCTCCCTCTTGAGGAATGCGAGACAAATGAGGATGTGGTCTGCCCCTGTTTGGACTACTAAAAGCCACTGTGTTGACTCTGAAAGCCTACACACGGAGATTGGAACTGCATGCCGAAGATGCAGAAGGTAGATCCCAGAAATGCAATCTGCACTTCATGGGGTTTCCTGAGAAGGTGGAGGGATCTAGTTCTGAGTTGTTCCTAGAAAAGTGGATCCATTAACAGCTTCCATACATTAGCTTGTCCTCCATTGTTCTTGCTGGTGCACTCCCCTCGCAGTGTGGCCACCCCTTAAGCCATCATAGCCAAGATACTGAATTACAGACATCAGGACGCTATATTGCGGGGTGATCCCACCTTCGAAAATCACATAATACATGAAATGAAATGAAATACCAGCATTTGTAAAGCGCACAGCTACCTCAGAAGTGGTGTCCCAGAGCTGGGGTCTGCCTGGGAGATTAAGCGAGCTATTGCCCAGAGTTACATGGTGCTGGGCTAACCTGCTGCCGGCACCAGGGGATCGAAAAGTGAACCCAGTGGTCCGGAGTCAGGCACCCTGGCCACTGCGCCACACCTTTTCCATATATTTTCTGACTACACCAGGTCTGTGCAACATTCACTGGGGTCAAGCAGAAGCTACGGGCCATGGGACTGCAGTATTTGCTTTTGTAAATGGTCTTGTTCCCAGCTAAATTGAGAGTTGACCATGGATGCCGCACACATTTTTTTACATCCCTGGTGCTGTGTGGGACTGGTTGGATGTACGTGGAGATGATTGGATTGCGTGGGGATGATGGCACGAAACAGTGGGAGGAACGGGGAACACCCGAAGAACCCTGGCAAAAATCAGGAGGCACAGAGGATGGAGGAGACACCTGAGTCTGGGTCATGTGTGGTGGTCTGTAGGGATGGAAATTTGAACATTGAATAGCAAAGACAAGAGCACTAACAGGCCAGCATCCTCCTGATTTCAGTGCACACAAACAAAAATGTCTCCAAAAACTTGATATGTGACAAAGACAACATGTTCTAATATGCCATGAATCAGACCAGTAATTTATATAGTTTATTCATCTTAGATACAAAAATATGTTTATATGAGTCCTTTTAAAAAACAAACAAGTGTAATAGCACATATGGTTATATGAAAAATATACATGATTCATGAGCACCCACATCAAGGAGCAAACAGTGCATATATTAAACTTAATGCAGCACAGAGACATTAAACATATAACCAATAACAATACAGTGATAATAAAAACAACATACATCAAGAAACTATATATCACAAAAAGTCACATACAAACATCAGAGAACAAGGCAAAGTCCAAAAAGATAAACACTGTTGCTCATTATGCTAATTATTCTAGTGTAATGAGTATTGTCAGAAATGCGCTGACGCGTGTTTCGGAAGTTAACAATAGATGTGATCAACCTTCATCAGGACGCTGACTGTGCAGATTGATTCTGTGGCAGAACGCCATCCAATGCAAGTTAAGATCAATAGAACTGTGCACCAGGCAGGGGGCTCACAATCTTCACCACAACCGCACAAAACTAATAGCCCTGGATTTCAGAGATTTCTAACTACCTGTTTTATGTCACGCCCATTACTATATTGGCCACTCCTGACGGGAAATGACCTTTACGATGCAGTCGTTAAGCCGCGATTCATTTACATCGCGGTCATTACAATGCAAGTCGTTGCAACGACTTGTGCTGGATGGCGCTCCACACTAAGGAATAGTATGAGTTACTATTCCAACACCTTCCCTACTGCTACACACACTGGAGTTGAAATAGTAAATCATACTATTCCTAAGTTCAGCGCCTCTAGCGCAAGTCGTTTTAATGACTTGCGTTGTAATAACCGCAATGTAATGTACCGCGTAGTAGTGTCACTTATCCCTCCTGACTGTGACTCTCTGTGATTCTTGTTTTGGGGAACTAAAGATGTGTTTTGCAATGACATTTTTATTAAAAATAAATACATAAATATGTTTCATGAGAGGAAAAAGAAAAGGAGGGCAGCACTCGCCCATCTATAATCAAACTGATGACAATAGCAATATTTTGTGAAATTGCATGTCTGGTTTCCGAGCAAATTCGAACAACCATAGGAAAATGAAATGTGCGTAAAACTTTTCACACATCAGGTGTGACCGACAAACAGCTTCAGCTACTCTGCTTGTTGACTATATGATGTTTCAGCAGCTCTGCTTGGAGATTATAGTCACCTATATCAGCAATTGTCTAAGCAATATGTTCTGGGGCAATGGAAAAATCAAAGCAAAAGTTCATTATTGTCACCTATGTTCACGTCTCCTCCCTACATCGTGAACAATTAAGAAACAGTGTCTTTCGGTCTGCATTTTGGCACATGCTGGGCAGTATCAGAGTCTGACTCGTATTACAGGCTGCAGGTCTTAACCTCTCTGAGTCATGGAAGCCGAGAGGTGTGCTTGCTTGAAGTCAAAGGGTGTATGCAGGAGGTTATGGGTCACATGAAGTTTTCGTCCAGGAGCGGCTGTAGATAAGTCCACTGTGTTCCAGCTGCAACAACTACAAGAACAAGCTCACAGATGAGCTGGAGCACCCATGAATGCGTAGTGATGGCCAAACAAGGTAAACAATGAGTGAAGCCGCCTGGGAGGGAACCAAGCACATAAAGGCAGGCCAATTACAATGAATGCACCAATAACAAGCACATATTTCGGAATGCCACAGGTAGGAACCAATGGCAATCGGTGGGTTTGCCCAGAGGCCACAGAAGAGGATACAACAGGTGGATTGAGGCTCGACCTAAAAAAGGAGGGGCTGAATATATTCCTCAACACATTCTTCATACGCTAGGGGATACCCATTTGGCTGGCACCCGGTTGCTTATTCCTACAGCTGAGTCATTTGGCTTATGTAGAGGGGAGATATGTATCAGTATATGGTAAGCTGGATGCGGTAGAATTGTCTATGCCTCAAACGTGGAAGCTGTGGAGACTGAACTCCTTCCTTACGTGGCTATGCCTATCATTTGTGTGAGTGATGGTTCTCAACAGTGTCTCTGATCACCATCAAGAATCCGTGTGACAAGACAATCTTCTCACTAAGACGTGAGCTCATGTAACTTGAAACAAAATAGTTTCTTCACATCAATAGTGGTAGAATAATGACAATGTAATCAGGTTCATTTTCATGGTATGTCTTTATTTTCAAGACGATCCTTCCATACTTTAGATCATTAATCATTCATATGAGTCTCCATGATTTTTAATTGTTGAATTGCAATACCCAATGCATTTCGGGTCAGGGGTCGAAAAAAAGGGAAATAATACAGGACCAGTACAGTCATCATAACGGCTATTTTGATAATACATTAGAATGTATGACATTTCTTTGGTGTGCATTGTGAACAGAACTATCATACAGTGCAATTACGAAGCGGGGTAAATATGTGGGGCAAACGGAGATGAAAAAACAAGAGTGCAGTGAAAACGAGAACTTCGCTTAGTGAACTTTTACCAAGACGGTGTCGAAAGTGTCGATCAAAAAAATAGTCAAGTGCGATGCTCAGATCTAAAATATAACTAGAATAAAAATAAAATTAAACCTGAAGCGTTATTGTGATACTTACTTGGGAAATCAACAATAAACAGCGTGAGTTTCTATGTCTCGAAAACTCCTTCCGTGTTTCAATACAGCGGGGATTTGGATAACAAGTTGACGCTGCCATTATCTAACGTGACCCGTGCCACGTGATGAGATGATAACGGCTTCATGAGGGAGCGCACTGCTTCCGTCATGTTCGGGAAAGCTTTCCTGAATAAAGCACGCGATGTGAAAAACAAAAAAAAACATGAGAAAAAATAGCTGGTGTTATTAACTGGGGGGTGCGTGGGATTTAAGCGATATGCAAAAAGCTTGTCCAAGCTCGTATGGCGAAAAACGAAAGTAAAAATAAAAATAAAAAAATACTGACCCACACATGTATTCGGGGAACTGGATGAGATGTTCCAAGCTGAAATATAACAAAAATATATGCGAGAAATAGTGGTGAACATGTGTGTATACAGAAAACCGATGTATGTACAATTATATAGTTCGATAAATGAGCAAGAAACTCTGATCACCATGCCTCACTTTTCAAGGTAGTTAGGATTGCGAGCATTGGAAAAATATACCGGATATTAACATTTGTTCATGTATACATTAAGCCATCTGTATTCACTTTTAACATGACTTTTCTGTTTTTGTTTATTTTACATCAGGGATCATCACGTGCAGTTCTAAAGCACGTTTAAAGTGATTTCTATATTATACCTGCTGCTTGTAGTATGAACTAATGAGGGAGAAAATAAATACCGACTTTTTGCTATTTTCTTTTTCTAATTTTCTACCGACTGGTACAGTAAAGTGTGAGTTTTTGGTTGCACAAATGGGTGTAAATTCTGATATTTATTTGTTTCCCTGGTCTTCATTGCTTTATATTTCTCGCAAGAAAGTGTCACTCATAGTTGTTGAATGTCACTCATAAGTACACTGAAAAAATGAATATGTCACTCATAAGCTAGCTGCAACCTTGGCAGCTATGTTGAGGACTCGACTGACCTGAGAGCGGCTGAATTCTGGCGCCGTAGATAGAAAAGCACTGTGTGCGCTAGACAAAGGCTGGTGAAGGGCTGTTCTAAAGACTTTCCTTTCTGCCTAGGCCGGGAGTCCTGCCCACACCAAACTGGATGGGCACTGGGCACTATGGCAGGGACTAATCAGTGCATCACCATCCATTACTAATAAGAAGCCAAACAGTGAACGCAGCTGAACAGGCTCAGCTCAGTGACGATGACGCTTTAAAATAAGCTTTAAAAATAATTGTAAGCACATACATTGCCCTTTTAATATTAGGATGATTTTGGTTGTTAAGCAAGGTAAAATGTAACCTCATTTAGAAATGTAATACCAAACTGGACGTTATAGACTCTCGGCGAACAGTGCAGCCACGCAATCTTGTATTTCATAAAAACAAACCCCAAACACTATTTTGTAACGGTGAATGTAGATCACACCTCTACACCTTACACGGGCACTGACAGCAGAGCACCATTCTGTGAAGTGTGCATTCTACCACTGTGAAGTTGAACTCACAGTTTCGAGGCTTCCACCAGAACTGTTCCCCTTAGCAAGCAATGAATAACTTCTGATCTGGCATCTGCCTGCCTAGTGAGTTTTTACAGTGTAGCTGGTAATGCACTGGTAACAGGACGTCATCGCATAACCCGAAACATCACACGGCTTCCTCCTGCCATGTGATCTAGTGTCAGCCGAGGCTCAGTGGAGATATTTGGAATCGCGCATCCACAGTGAGGATTGAGGGGAGGAGAGGAAGATTTGGGGTACACGTGAAAGAAATATGGGATAGACGGTTCCGACATGTGCAGCGTAACTATCAACAGCGACTCCACAGAGAGGAAAACTGTTGTACAGGGACTTTGTCTCTTTCTCATGAGTTTGTATTTCCTTGTTGCTCTCTTGATGTCACTGTGATATTTCCTGGTGACATCATAGAATGTTGGGGGTTTTGCCTGAGCCTAAGGGCAGTTGGAGGCAGGCTGAGTGACAAGGAGGTCACTCCTGGTGGGGTCTCTTATTTACTAACTTGATATCTGGACCTGTAACTATCCTGAATAAAACAATCTAAATATATTCATGACTCATGAACATCTTTTATATACAACATTTTTTGCGACTTCTGGACATTTTCAAAGAATCTACAGCGTGCAAAAGAAGATTAATATATATATCTACAGCGTACTTGAAGATAAATAAGGAATAAAATGACGAACCTAAAGGATACTGGAATTTATTCTTCATAAAGAAAACGAACCGGAACTAAAAGAAAAAAGAGCTCACAGCTTTCAAGTAAGTCTCTGTTTAATTCCTATTTTGAAGCCTCTCATTCAATATTAAACCTTACTTCTATTACAAGCAACGCCTTGCCTGGCCCCACCAGTGTCTGTTACTATCCGGACAGCCTGTACATAAGGCGTATAATCATCCTTTGTAAAAGTATTGAGAGGAAAAGCAAAATCATCTCGTGCCTTTCTAGACTCCTGTCTGAGCTAGCAAAAAAAAAAAAAAAAAAAAAAAATGAAACATTGCTGAAGGCGAGTGACATTCCTCAACCCAAAATTAAGTTTAAAATAATTATTGCACTTAAATACTACATAAATGAAATAAACAGCCAAACGTGTAAGACATCAGACTGTTATTGAAGTACAAATAACACTCGAATGTGAAAGACATGAACTGCTAAGTTTAAACGAAATTGACAGTGCATATTTTTCAGCTTTAATTGAAAACATGTGTTAAAAAAAAACAGCACAGCGATAACCAAAGTGTACAAGAAATTATTAACTGTCATTCCTACCGAAGTGCGCAGGAAGTTATTAACTGCCATCCCTCATGTTTAAATGTGAAATGCGCGAGGAGCGCGAGGAGCGCGCGAAGCCTACCTTCTTGCATCAGCTCCCTGTGACGTGTTCTTTTTTGATCTGCTGCTGCTCTTGCTCGTTTGACAACAAAGGCGTGCCCAGAGCCATCCGGTGTGACGCACGCAACGTGCCACCACTATGTGCCTGCAGCTTCTTCGATTTCTTCTACACATTTCTGCCAGTCAGCACTTTTAAGGAGCACAGAGGTTTTGAAGTTATTCTCCTCCAAACTTCCGACACGTCTGCATCCATGCCTACCACGTCACTTGAATATCCCCCTTGTACACAGACAGATATTATGCTGCTGCAAGTTTTTCATTTTCTTCATGTTCTCCAACACGATCTCGGAGTGGTATTTGGTGACAGTAGTGTTAAGTATCCTTCCTGTAAGGTGAGCGTTCTTCTTCTATTGGTTCTTTCACCTACTCGCAATATTAAATTTGACTTAACAAACACGATGTCACTCTTCAAGACTTTTCCACCATGATTCAATGTTATATGCAATTGCCTCAGTACTCCATTGACCCAGACTACGGTGACTACGTTTTTTATTTTTAATGTATTCTTTTGTTTATATAATGTTTTAATTTAGCTTGGACTTCCAGTTTCTTTTTATGCTATCTCTTTGTTTAGCTATTAAGAAATGTTTGGTTCAATGTGGGTCATGATATTTAGCTTTTAGCAAAGTTTACATATTATTTTAAATATTAGGTTTAGTTTGTCATCTTTTACCATGATTCGGCATTGCATTACGTTATTTTTACTTGTATTTTATTCAAAGTGTTCACATTCATGCATTTTTAGTAAGTACACATGAGTTGTTTACATATTACACTAGTTTCTGTGCAAGCCTGTTCTTGTGTAATATGCATGTGAGTTTATAGTGATGACACTTATGGTTATGTAATTTTAAATTTTTCACGGGTTTCGGTTTCCTTGTAAAACCCGTTACGTTACAGTTGCATTCCTGGGTGAGTGCATCCCTGCAACTTGTTCTAGGGTGAATGTATCCCTTGATTTTACTTGATATTTGCACGGGTTAAGGCTTTCTTGTAAAACCCGTTACGTTCCAGTTGCATTCCTGGGTGAGTGTATCCCTCCAACTTGTTTTAGGGTGAGTGTTTCTCTTTATTTTACTTGATATTTGCACGGGTTAAGGCTCCCTTGTAAACCCCGTTACATTCTAGTTGCAATCCTGGGTGAGTGTATCCCTGCAACTTGTTTTAAGGTGAGTGTATCCCTTGATTTCGTTTTGATAATTTCACGGGTTAAAGTTTTCTTGTAAACCCCGTTACATCCTAGTTGCATTCCTGGGTGAGTGTATCCCTGCAACTAGTTTTTAGAGTGAGTGTATCCATGCAACTAGTTTTTAGAGTGAGTGTATCCCTGCAACTAGTTTTTAGGGTGAGTGTATCCCTTGATTTTTCACGTGTAATTCCTGCAGGTCGTTTTCGTGTTACGTTATTGATGTTGAGTGTTGAATAATTGATGGGTGAGTTTATCTCTTTTTATTGTTAGTACGTATGGCTATATGTATTCCACAGATTGTTTCCGGGTTGAGTGATTGTTGGGTGAGTGTATCCCTTCATACATGTTTTTTTTTCTTCTTGAACTTTCTATTTTCCTGTAATTTGGTGTTTAGTATCCTGCCTTTACTCTTCGTGCTGGTTCACTTGTGTTTTGGCAGATTCTTTTTCACTATACTTAAGGTGCCGGAGACGTCTGGTATTCTTTCTCTTGTATTTTTCATTAACTTCTTGTAATTTTCTTACTTTTGAACATTATTAGGAAGAAGGTGGTGGTGTGCGTTACCTATTAGAGGTTTTTGTGTCTTCTTCCACTCTTCCTTCTTTCTTATGGCTTATTATATGTTCATATCTTCTTGTTTGATGACATAGCTTTTCGCTTATTTAACAATGATATTGTTAAATATTCTAATTGTTTCTATTTGCTCATTTTATAATTATATTAGTTTGCATCTATTTGTTCTTTTCCCTAAAGAAAGGAGATATGTTGTACAGGGACTTTGTCTCTTTCTCATGAGTTTGTATTTCCTTGTTGCTCTCTTGATGTCACTGTGATATTTCCTGGTGACATCATAGAATGTTGGGGGTTTTGCCTGAGCCTAAGGGCAGTTGGAGGCAGGCTGAGTGACAAGGAGGTCACTCCTGGTGGGGTCTCTTATTTACCAACTTGATATCTGGACCTGTAACTATCCTGAATAAAACAATCTAAATATATTCATGACTCATGAACATCTTTTATAGACAACAAAAACCATTCCGGTCGCATGTTGGACTGGTTGTTGTGCAAGAGAATCCCCTCTGTGATACTCTTCTTGACAATGATAGATGGACGGTTTATGGTTAGCCAATTCACTTTTAACTGGGTTCTGAGAGAGTATTTGTCTGAGGTTTACAGAGCCAAATCCAAAAAGGTAACCCCCTAGTTAAATGTAAATGTAAATGTAAATGTAAATGTAGTATACTTGTAAAGCGCACAGCTGCCCCAGCAACGGGGCGTCCCGGCGCTGTATAACTCTGGGGAACCCGTCCTGGCTTTCCCTGTGGGATGGTCCCTTGCTGGGAGTCCCCAAGGTGGAGCCAGGCATCCCCGGAATTGGTGGGGCCGTTGTGGAGATTAGGCAAGCTAATGCCCAGAGTTGCCGAGTGGAACCCCTGATTAGAGTAAGCACCGAAGCGAGAATTATCGAGTCCGCTGACCAAGGTCCACAACCCTGCCGCGTCGGGAATTGAACCCTGGTCCCGGGCTGACTTCTGCTCTCAGGCCTGCTGCCTCTAACCAGTGAGCCACACTACTCCAGTAGTTAGAGATCTAGGTGCAAGGGGAAAAAACACTATAGGGAAGAAAGAATCACCTACTTGATCTGTATTTGTTCAACTAAGCTAACTCAGCTATGCTGTTAGTTCTGTTTCATTTATAATGAAATATTTACATGTATATGTTATTTCACAAGATCAAGTTTATTTTGTTTTTCCCCATATTTTATCGAAACTGTCTCTTAATCTATATAAGTTAATTAGAAAACATCATACTTCTTTATAAAGTCTACAAATACATGTCAACAATTCTTTCAAAGTATTTACCATAGCTGTTGTATCAGGAATAATAATACATGTTTTTTTGTTTCTATAAAAACAGAGTATCACGATTACAAAAATGAACCACCTCTCATCATAATCAAACCTCTCACTCGAACAAACATTCAGACTGTAACACTAACATACTAATCATTAATACAAACGTCCCATCATACTACACATACATGAAAACACACCTCAGCAGAAGTACAGAATAAATTGTTATCCGCTGTGGTGTTGTGCACTGGCATCTACTTACCAACAATAGTTCAACGCACGTTTCGATGTGGACATGTGATACTGCCTATCACCTTCTTCAGGACCACACAACAGTTTTATGGTACCATCCAGAGGTGGTAATTAAGAGAAGAAGGGAGAATTATTATGGTTACAGTAACATCCCTAATCTTTAGATGCACTCATTCTTTTAGGTCATATACAAATTCAAAGGTGTTGCCTCACTTTTATTAGAGTTTGAAGTTTCCCTTAGATGCGTCTCTACTCTACATATCCTTTATGAGGTACTAACTGAGTAGGAATCATATGTGTGATAGTGTCATTATCCTTGAGGTTCAGATCAACTTATCAGGCTCCTAATTTGGATAAGGGATGCCCTATTAGTAAATACATTTTAGTTCCTCTTTCACCAGCATAGAGGTCTTCACAGGTGTTGAGATTTGTGGTACGTTGCTGCTGCACGCAGAAAAGTGGAAGAAATATGGAATAGACTGGACTGACAAGTGTTGCAGAACTATTGACAGTGACTCGACAGTGAGGGAAACCGCTCCGGACACATTATTGTGTGAGAGAGCCCCCTGTAATACTCTCATTGACAAAAATAAATGGATGGGTTGTAGTGGGCCAATTCGCTATTAACTGGGAACTGAGAGAATTTTTGGCTGAGGTTTACTGAGCACCCGCATGGGATGAGACATTGGACTTGGCTTAGTTCTTAAGAGGGATTTCTATCCCTTATTTATTGGCATCTGATAGAGTGGACTTGGAGGAGGATATTCAGCTTGAGGAGCTGAAGGTTCATCTCCAGTATATATCAATTGAAATGTCTCCTGGCCTGAATCACCTTCCGGTGGAGTTCTATCAGATGTACTCAACGGAACTCTTGCCCAAACATTTGGGAACAGTCCAGGAGACGGTGTCTGTGAGAATCCTACCAGACCATATGAGGGAATCCCTCTTAATCATGCTGTTGAAACCATGTGAGGACGCTATCAACCCAAGTTCTCATAGACCACTTTCTACATAAATGTGGATATTAAGTTATTAGCAAAGGTTCTGTCTATGCTACTAAGGTAGGTGTCTCACGATTGGTGCAAACTGATCAGTGTGATTTCATGCGGGGTAGGGGAACACACATGAACCTTGGAAGGCTTTCACATGTTATGCATGCCATCAGAGGCATGGAGATGGGGGCGGCAGTGGTCACCTTCAATTTAAAGAAGGCCTTCAACAACTTATCCTGGACTTACCTCTGGGAGGTGCTTAGGTGCATTGGTTTTGATCCGCTGTACATGGCATGGATGCGCTTGTTATACTAGGCGCCAAGGGTACGAGTGAGGACAGGACAAATGGTCTCGGAGGTTTTTGAAATTGGGTGTGGCACACGTCAGGTCTGCTCGTTGTTGCTGGTCCTCTTTTCCCTACCCATGGAGCCCTTGGTGAGTTACCTGCTGTATAAACAAAGTGATAAGGGAATGCGGGTGGGCGACACAATGCATATAGTGTCGATATACGCCGACATCACGTTAATTTATGTGACAGACCCGACTTGCTCTGCCCCAATATTGTTACAACTTTTGGCTAATTTTGGAGGAGTGTCAGGTCTTTGTGTGAATAGTAAAAAAAAAGTGCTGTTTTCCATGGCTGCATTGGCCCTGTGAGCGGTACATGTCCTTCCAGTGCTGGATGTTCTCTGGAAGTCTAGCAATTTAGATATTTAGGAATCCAGGTGACTCATGATAATATTCATTATGACCTGAACATGGGCCATGTGCTGATGGACCTTACACGAACCAGAGAATTTTGGAAGACTCTACCGCTGTCAGCTGTGGGCTATGTGGCACTGAGCAAAATGGTTTTACACCACAATGCTTATATGTGATACAAAACTTGTTTTGCATGCAATCACTTGCCCTATTTAGGGAACATGAAGGGCTCCTAGTGTCATTGCTCTGAGCAGGTACGCCCAGACCAATAGGAGACCCTGACGCAAAATCAGGAGCAGGGTGAGTTTGTACTCCCTCACCTCCAGATGAACTACTTTGCGGGACTGCTTCAATATGCCTCTTGTGGTGTGAGGAGGAATCCAACTCGGAGAAACAGCTTCTGGAGAGATTGGTGCTGATAGAGAACAGCAGACCCCAGTGAGCACAACACACTCTACGATGCTTCCACTTTGGTGGCTTCGCCCCTTTTTATGCCTAAAAGTCAATATGAATATACGGTCCTAGATTGAAGGGAACCGCTGAGTAATGGGTGATTTATAGCTTAATGGTGCCTTCATCACAATTGTGGAGGGGGTGAACTGTTCGGATAGGCCCGGGACAATTCTTGTAATACCCGACCCTGTTGCGTATGGCCTGGGTAGTGTCTACCGGATATCCAGATGTGCCAATGGAATCCCAGACACTTGTGTCCCGATTATGACTTTTGGCAGTGCAAGGGCAGGTGGCTGACCACTGCTGTGCCCCTAAACCATTAAGCCTTGCCACTGCCTGCCTCCAAGTTTTTTGTAGTCTGGCGGACAGACAACGTGGCATTTCTAAGGCAGTGCCTCTTTCAAAGACAGCAGTGCCTTTTAAAAAGGCAGCACAATGGGAACACCTCACAAAGTTCCTGCATAGCATGGACTTTAATGTTCATGCCATGCAGGAACTGTTGTGTATGCACTAAGGGGGGCACATGTTATGCCCCCCTGTGTGCCTCCATAAGCAGACAAGTCACAGGGGGCCTCTAGGGCCCTTTTTGTTTCCTCTCTGCTAGGGTTGACATGGAGGAAGAACCTCCATATCACTGTCGGCAAAGAGGAAACTCGCAATATACTTGGCGGGATTCCAAAAGTCCCACCAAGCATATTGCAACCTCTGACGGCATCGCCACCTCCGGGAAACGGCAGCTCTCTGGCGGAGTCAGCAGACCCAGGGAGGCCCGACTGCCCAACTCGTAATAGGGGGGTCGGACTCATAATTGAGGCCAAGGTGTCATGTTTGACCCAGGTTCACAAAAGAGTCTGGTTTCCCATACGTATGCGCCATGAAAGTAGATAGGCCAACTGATATAGTAAAGTTGCATCATAATTGGGACTTGGATCTGGAGGCCTTGTGGCTTATGCAGAATGGTGTAGAGCAAGGACACTGGTGCATGAGACTGTAAGTAATGCAAGATTCAAATGTACACAATTGTTTTAAGTCCTTAGAGCTTATTTAATACCTCAGCGCCTCAGTCGCATTTACCCTACTAGAGTGGTAGATTGTGTGAGACATTGGTTTTTCTCACCTGAATCTACCCATGTTACTTGGGCCTGTAGACTGTTGATGCTGTATTGGGGGAGGCTAGTTCCAAGGTAAACCAGGTAACAGGGGTCCAATTGGCTCGCAACAATAAACACTTCCTGCTGGGTCTCCTTCCCCTCCCTGGGGAGGGACACAAGACGGGTTATAAGTTTGCACTCTTAGCCCTAGTATTCGCCATGCACTGGAAAACTATTCATTGGGTATGGTGGCACCCTGAACACACAAAAAATAGAGATCTCACCCATTGGAATGGGCCAATGTAGAGGCCGTTCGTCCCCATAGTGTCCTTACAGATGAGAATACAGAGAGAGATCTTGATCTAATAATTGATCGCATGTGGGGATAACAGTGAGGAGTCAATGTACTCTAACTCAAGCTATGCCTGCTCTTTCATGGTATATCAGCACTCCAGCGCTTCCTCCAGATTGTGATTTGATGTGGGGGACATGTGGGTAATCTTTGCCTTGCAGTGGCAAATGTATGCCTTGCTCAGACTGCAGGATTTGATCGAGGGTCCCAGGTTGGTGTGGGTTGCATTGGACCCTTTCTGCTCTCCTGTGTGGGCCTTTTATCTGGGCCACAAACTGCGTCCTCTCTCTCCCCCATGGTTGATGGGTATCATGTGAATGTTTCTACTGATTCGGTGCCCCTTTTACCATTTCTTGTCCCTCTCCTAGGCTGATATGATTCCTTTTCTTGAAAACTGAAGATATTGCAATGCATCCTTACATATGATTATTGGAGAAATATGCAGTCACCATCGGATGGCTTTGTGCTGTTGTGTATTGTCTCAAAATGTTAAGAAAGACATACCAAAGAAAACATTTTTGGAATAAAACAGCGAGGATAGTATTTTCAGACATTCAAGCATTCATACACATGATGTGACTGCAGTTTTAGCTTACCTTATCAAGCGGTTTCTGTCACACGCAACTTTCATTAGCAACACAGATGTAGTTCGTTCTTAGACCGCAGCAAAATTGAGACTGAATATGATGGACAAGGATGACAATGATCTGGCACAGTTAGCATGGCTCCCAGTATTTCTCTTTTAATACTACTAGCTGAAAGCATTGTTTGCTCTGTGTAGCACCAATCCTTTACAAATCTATCTTCTACATGGTGTAGAAACAGTCTCCTATCCGCAAGAGAGAAGCCAGAAATGTAAACCATGTCAAATAAGCACTTAGCGAATGAGTGAAGCAAACTCATCTGGTTTAAAAGGAAACAGGCAAAAATTGAAAAAATAAGATAAGGGGATTAAAAACCAGGAATTGGAAGTTTAAATCAAGAGATGTAGAGGGAGTCCACGGACAGTCATGCACATGCAAATTGATTTGATAAATGGCGACCAATTGTATATACCTGGTGGGAGCCAAGGACGGTCATGCATATGCAAATCGTTTTGATAAGATAAGTTACGACTAACCACATTGCCACATGGTGATTTCCCTTGCCCCTTATTCCCATAGATCAACAGGCATTAGTCTCAGGCATACATGTCTATGTCCTGATGATGATCCCTGTACTCTGCTTGTAAGGGAGCAAAACGTTGTTGACTTTTTGACATCTTGACACTGTCATATGAGTTATCGAATAAATTGTGCTATGGTGTTTGACTTCATATTTGCTTGAGAATTTTATACTCCTTTTCAAACATTTAGAAATGCCTGAGCCCCCCTTTTTTGTTTCCTTTTAAATTGCACAGTCTATGCGTTCTACTTCATTGTCTTTTTGCAAATATAATATATTAAAGAATTCTGGTCTGGACAGACAGCATAATATAGCTCTCATCGTATTGCTATACGGACCCTTTTTCCTAATCCTTTCTGTGAGAGACCACTGTTTGTATAAAATACACACACCCATGTTCCCTGACCTATCAAATTGGGTTCCCTTGTTTACATGTACAACTTTTTAAAAGTGGCAATCCTAAACCAGTATGTTAATTCCAACTTCACCAGTTAGGAGGGTTATCTGTACCATTCCAAAGATATAAAACATGGATAATCTGATCTTTTCTAATGAGGAATTACAACTTAAAAGCAGAATAAGAGGGGGGCCTGGCCTGACTGGTGATGGAGTGAGACATGCTCCGCGGGAGCTCCGATCCCCCGCTGCCGTTTTGAGCTATTTTGCCGGAGCTGGGGTGTCCAAACTCCCACCCTGAGGGGGGCTGTGGACCGCAGAGGCCAGGGGAGCAGTGGACCCTTGGACTGCGGCGTCCCCCGGTGCAGACAGCGAAGGGCACATCTCGGCTCTGAGGCGGGAGCCGCCATCTTGGGCGCCTCTCAGTGGAGTCAATTCAGAGGCCTACTGAAATGATGCTACCACTAGGTTTGGTAGTATATAAGAGGATAATTTATTTAGTAATTTCAGTTGCGTTCATAACAACAAGCCTGGGTCTCAACTGTCTACCCGGGAATCTGGAACCCAGCAGTGTTCCCGATTCCAGGCATGACATAGCGATACCACACATTCCCCTTCGTAAAGAATTATAAAGAAACAATTTAAACTGAAAATGAAAGAACAAGAATTGATATACAAAGTATAATTTGATTACAAAATCTAAAAATAAAATAAAAACATCAATAACGAGAAATCACATAGTATGATAAATAAATCAAATTATCTATAAAGATGATAATCTTTAAACCGTACTGGAGTGGGACATTGCCTCTGTGTTCGTTGAACAGTATTAGAGTCAGGAGTACAGGTGAATTTATTTTTAGGGACATTGTGCAGGGATGTTGAACCTGAGAACTTTCTCCAATTACTGGCACTGTTGGAGGACCTCGAGTTGGATGGCATGCTAGACTCTGAGGCTGTTCCCTTAGGCCACAACCACTTGGGAATTTTTACCACTTTGGACATATTCCACACGTTGCCATCTGAAAGTTCAACAACTTGTCGACCAACACGCTTGACCAACAAAGGATCCGAATATCGTGACTCCCCAGACTTGACTAATCTGCTCTTCTTAACACGCACCCAATCATTGACACTGAACAATGAAGAATTGGCATGAGAGGAACAATCACTATTAATAGTCTTTTTTGAATCAAGCATCCTCATCCACGGTTGACTCATATTGGAGACACTCCTCCTCCCCCTCATTTTCTCAAAAGGTGAAAGATCACCCATGCTTCTTGGCGTATTTCTGTAGCACCACAGAATTTCACTAATGGTTTGTTTACAATCATTACCATTACGTAAGGCTAATTGGAGACCCTCTTTAAACACCCTGATCCACCTCTCTACAATGCCATTACTGTTGGGATAATAAACTGACACACGTTTGTGTCTTATACCATGACGTACCAAAAACTCCTTCATCTCTTGAGAGACAAATTGTACACCATTGTCAGTTGTAATAGTTTATGGGAAACTTTCTCTTTTGAATATTTCATTTAAAAACCTGATCACTACTCCAGACGTTATACTAGAAACCATTTTTACCTCAGGCCATTGAGACAATTGATCAACCAAGATAATCGCATACATCATGCTCTTGTTGAATGACATGGGACCAGCAATGTCTAAGGATACACTTTCCCAAACCCGTGAAGGTCTAGAAACAGGAAGATGTACATACGTGACATGCTTTTGAGACTTATCACTTAAGCAGCAATCCACACAGTTTCTGACGTACCTTTCTATACATTTATCCATCCCTGGCCACCAGAACTCACTTCTGATCCTCCTTTTCATAGATGTCATAGCAGGGTGACCCTCATGAGTCATCTCTAAAATCTTAGTCTGCAATTCACCAGGCACTACCAATTGTAGACCTCTGAACAGTAACCCCTCAACCACAGATAACTCTTGAGTAACATGAAAGAACAGTTGAATACCATCCGATAATAAGTCTTTGCGTGGCCACTGAGTTTTCACATAACTACATATCTCATTGAAAAACAGGATCATCACTACATGCTAATTTCCATGTATCCTCACGGATACAACCTTTGGAAATCTCACAAATTGACACAACGTTATCATCATCATTGTCTACTTCAACTACATTGTCATCAGGCACGGGTAATCTAGATAAGCAATCTGCTAACACATTCCTAACACCAGGAATATACTCAACTTTAAAATGAAAATCCTGAAGTTTGTATTGCCACCTGGCAATTCTTGAAGTCGCTTTCCCACAACCCTTTGTAGTAAATAAATCTACTAGAGGACGATGGTCAGACCAGAGTTTAAAAACAGTACCGTACACATACTTGCGGAAATATTCTATGCCCCACCAGCAAGCAAGAGCTTCCTTTTCCAATGTAGAATATTTGCATTCAGCATCCCTCAAAGGTCTTGAAGCAAACCCAATCGTTACCATTTGAACCTTTTGACACTGCATTAAAACTGCACCGACTCCCACATTGCTAGCATCAGTAATGATGAATGAACAATGAGCAGTATTAAACGTTGCCAGAGCAGGTGCAGATGCAATGTCTCGTTTCAACAACTTGAATTCTTTTTTACAACTTTCATCCCAAAGGAAATGAACATTTTTCTTCATCAAATTTCTCATATTTACAGTTTTATCAGAGAACAGGGGAATAAACTTGGAGTAATATTCGGCAAGCCCCAAGAATGACCTGAGCTGATCTTTATCCATAGGGTCTGGAGTTGATTCAATAGCTTTGATTAAATTTAATTTTGGGGAAATGCCTTCGTTACTAATAGTATGTCCCAAATAGTCAACAGAAGACACACCAAATTTACACTTTTCTTTTGTGAGAGTGAGACCACTATCTTGCAGCACACGTAATACCTTATACAGTATTTCAGAATGATCAGATGGATTAGATGAAAAGATCAAAATGTCGTCTTGAAAGTATAAAACATTTTTAAAATCCTTAAAAAGATTATGCATCACCCTTTGAAAGACAGAAGATGCTGATATTAGACCAAAGGGCATTCTCTTGTACCTGAAAGCACCTTCTGATGTGATGAAAGACGTCAAATGCTTACTGTCCTTGTGTAATGCAATCTGGTGGTAAGCATTAGACAGATCCAGCGTGGGAAAAATGGATGCCCCCTCTAATTTTGTAAACATTTCATTTATATTAGGCAATGGATGTCTATCCACCCATACATTCTCGTTTAAATCTCTTAAATCCACACAAAGTCTTACTTTGCCGTTTGGCTTGTGAGCGACAACGACCGGGGATAACCAAACTGAAGATTCTATTTCCTCAATGACATCTAACTCACACAATCTTTTGAGTTCAGATTTCACAGCGTCTCTTAAATGTAAAGGCACATTTCTTACTTTATGAACCTTTGGTACAGCGTCGTCCCTAAGAATTATTTTATGTTCAAAATTCTTTAAGAGACCTAATGCAGATGTTGAAAATACAGAAGGAAATTTTTTCTCACATTCATGGCCAAGATCAAACTCTACATTCATGACCAGGTCTGAATAACCAAGTACTTGATCAGGATGATTGGGATCTAATTTTATCATTAAGTCCCTTTGCTGAGGCCACCCCAATAAACATGAACCATCTTTTGCCACGTAAACCTTGGAATTAATGGTTTTACCTTTAAAACTTAGGGATGTTGTAAAAAAAACAAGAATTTCAATGGGCCTTTTCCCATACCCAAGCAGTTTTATGTCAGGAGGAGATAATTTCAAACCCGGAAACTCTTTTATCCATTCCTCACCAATGAGAGTACGTTTTGCTCCAGAGTCTGCCATAACACTGATATTCTTCCCCCCAATATCCATAGTACAGTATGGAGAATCCTTATCATACTCATTAACTTCATATACAGCAAAAAGAAATTCTTCTTCTAAATTATCATCATCTATTTCGTTAACTTGTTCATTAGAACTCTTTCTTTGCACAAAACTTTTGCTATTAAATTTGTTCTTATTTTTACACATTTTACTAAAATGACCTTTCAATCTGCAATATCTGCAAAATTGTCCTATTGCAGGACATTTCCTGTCATTCGCCAGGTGATCTGGATTCCCACACTTGAAGCATGCATATTCTCTCCTCTCTTGGAATGGTTGGTTCTTACTTCTAAAAGAATTTCTCTCCTCGAGATTAGATTTTCTAATAACGTTCACCTCAGCTGATTTTTTTTCTGTAAGTACCTTTACACCCAGATTCATGCTTTCAAAACGATGAGCGATATCTAACGCTTTGTCTAAGGTTAGATCTTCTGTGTCCAAAAGTTTTCCTTGAAGTTTGACATCAGCAACTTTATGGACCATTTGATCACGCAACATTTGATCATGAAAGGTTGAATAATTGCATTTTAACGCTAAAATCCTCAAGTCATTTATAAACGAGTCAACGGATTCACCCGGTAATTGACCCCTACTCAAGAATTTATGACGCAACACAACCACGTTAACTTTCTTTATATACTGTTTATCCAACTGTTTGATTGCTTCTTCGAAAACATCAATCACTTGTTCAGTAGATGTTACATTGAGTGAATCAACTGGTAAATGACTGAGTAATTTCAGTTGCGTTCATAATAACAAGCCTGGGTCTCAACTGTCTACCCTGGAATCTGGAACCCAGCAGTGTTCCCGATTCCAGGCATGACATAGCGATACCACACATTCCCCTTTGTAAAGAATTATAAAGAAACAATTTAAACTGAAAATGAAAGAACAAGAATTGATATACGAAGTATAATTTGATTACAGAATCTAAAAATAAAAACATCAATAACGAGAAATCACATAGTATGATAAATAAATCAGATTATCTATAAAGATGATAATCTTTAAACCGTACTGGAGTGAGACATTTCCTCTGTGTTCGTTGAACAGTATTAGAGTCAGGAGTACAGGTGAATTTATTTTTAGGGACATTGTGCAGGGATGTTGAACCTGAGAACTTTCTCCAATTACTGGCACTGTTGGAGGACCTCGAGTTGGATGGCATGCTAGACTCTGACGCTGTTCCCTTAGGCCACAACCACTTGGGAATTTTTACCACTTTGGACATATTCCACACGTTGCCATCTGAAAGTTCAACAACTTGTCGACCAACACGCTTGACCAACAAAGGATCCGAATATCGTGACTCCCCAGACTTGACTAATCTGCTCTTCTTAACACGCACCCAATCATTGGCACTGAACAATGAAGAATTGGCATGAGAGGAAGAATCACTATTAATAGTCTTTTCTGAATCAAGCATCCTCATCCAAGGTTGCCTCATATTGGAGACACTCCTCCTCCCCCTCATTTTCTCAAAAGGTGAAAGATCACCCATGCTTCTTGGCGTATTTCTGTAGCACCACAGAATTTCACTAATGGTTTGTTTACAATCATTACCATTACGTAAGGCTAATTGGAGACCCTCTTTAAACACCCTGATCCACCTCTCTACAATGCCATTACTGTTGGGATAATAAACTGACACACGTTTGTGTCTTATACCATGACGTACCAAAAACTCCTTCATCTCTTGAGAGACAAATTGTACACCATTGTCAGTTGTAATAGTTTCAGGGAAACTTTCTCTTTCGAATATTTCATTTAAAAACCTGATCACTACTCCAGACTTTATACTAGAAACCATTTTTACCTCAGGCCATTGAGACAATTGATCAACCAAGATAATCGCATACATCATGCTCTTGTTGAATGACATGGGACCAGCAATGTCTAAGGATACACTTTCCCAAACCCGTGAAGGTCTAGAAACAGGAAGATGTTCATACGTGACATGCTTTTGAGACTTATCACTTAAGCAGCAATCCACACAGTTTCTGACGTACCTTGCTATACATTTATCCATCCCTGGCCACCAGAACTCACTTCTGATCCTCCTTTTCATAGATGTCATACCAGGGTGACCCTCATGAGTCATCTCTAAAATCTTAGTCTGCAATTCACCAGGCACTACCAATTGTAGACCTCTGAACAGTAACCCCTCAACCACAGATAACTCTTGAGCAACATGAAAGAACGGTTGAATACCATCCGATAATAAGTCTTTGCGTGGCCACTGAGTTTTCACATAACTACATATCTCATTAAAAACAGGATCATCACTACATGCTAATTTCCATGTATCCTCACGGATACAACCTTTGGAAATCTCACAAATTGACACAACGTTATCATCATCATTGTCTACTTCAACTACATTGTCATCAGGCACGGGTAATCTAGATAAGCAATCTGCTAACACATTCCTAACACCAGGAATATACTCAACTTTAAAATGAAAATCCTGAAGTTTGTATTGCCACCTGGCAATTCTTGAAGTCGCTTTCCCACAGGGCTGCCGCTACAGGAAGAGTGAACCAGAATGAAACCTCCCTTCCCCATACCACATCAGGAAGAACCACCCATTGGTTCATATCCCTTTTATGTTGGAAAGAGGCTCATGTGGGTGTTGTTTTGCTGCCTGATCCATACTGCACTGCAAGTTCCAGCTCCGCGCCTCTCGGACACACTTAAACCAGCTGATTACTCCTCTTTTATCCACACTGCCCTGCACTGGGGTCATCAAGCTGAATACTCCTCTTTTATTCACACTGTCCTGGGACCCTTGTCCCCTTTTTTGAACTTTCTGTGCAGGCTCTCTCCTGGGACCCTTGTCCCCTTTTTGAACGACCATTATCATCTTCATCCTCTCTTGGTTCTAAGGTTTACGTGGCAAAAGATGGTTCATGTTTATTGGGGTGGCCTCAGCAAAGGGACTTAATGATAAAATTAGATCCCAATCATCCTGATCAAGTACTTGGTTATTCAGACCTGGTCATGAATGTAGAGTTTGATCTTGGCCATGAATGTGAGAAAAAATGTCCTTCTGTATTTTCAACATCTGCATTAGGTCTCTTAAAGAATTTTGAACATAAAATAATTCTTAGGGACGACGCTGTACCAAAGGTTCATAAAGTAAGAAATGTGCCTTTACATTTAAGAGACGCTGTGAAATCTGAACTCAAAAGATTGTGTGAGTTAGATGTCATTGAGGAAATAGAATCTTCAGTTTGGTTATCCCCGGTCGTTGTCGCTCACAAGCCAAACGGCAAAGTAAGACTTTGTGTGGATTTAAGAGATTTAAACGAGAATGTATAGGTGGATAGACATCCATTGCCTAATATAAATGAAATGTTTACAAAATTAGAGGGGGCATCCATTTTTTCCACGCTGGATCTGTCTAATGCTTACCATCAGATTGCATTACACAAGGACAGTAAGCATTTGACGTCTTTCATCACATCAGAAGGTGCTTTCAGGTACAAGAGAATGCCCTTTGGTCTAATATCAGCATCTTCTGTCTTTCAAAGGGTGATGCATAATCTTTTTAAGGATTTTAAAAATGTTTTATACTTTCAAGACGACATTTTGATCTTTTCATCTAATCCATCTGATCATTCTGAAATACTGTATAAGGTATTACGTGTGCTGCAAGATAGTGGTCTCACTCTCACAAAAGAAAAGTGTAAATTTGGTGTGTCTTCTGTTGACTATTTGGGACATACTATTAGTAAAGAAGGCATTTCCCCAAAATTAAATTTAATCAAAGCTATTGTATCAGCTCCAGACCCTATGGATAAAGATCAGCTCAGGTCATTCTTGGGGCTTGCCGAATATTACTCTAAGTTTATTCCCCTGTTCTCTGATAAAACTGTAAATATGAGAAATTTGATTACAAAAAAATTTCATTTCCTTTGGGATGAAAGTTGTAAAAAAGAATTCAAGTTGTTGAAACGAGACATTGCATCTGCACCTGCTCTGGCAACGTTTAATACTGCTCATTGTTCATTCATCATTACTGATGCTAGCAATGTGGGAATCGGTGCAGTTTTAATGCAGCGTCAAAAGGGTCAAATGGTAACGATTGGGTTTGCTTCAAGACCTTTGAGGGATGCTGAATGCAAATATTCTACATTGGAAAAGGAAGCTCTTGCTTGCTGGTGGGGCATAGAATATTTCCGCAAGTATGTGTACGGTACTGTTTTTAAACTCTGGCCTGACCATCGTCCTCTAGTAGATTTATTTACTACAAAGGGTTGTGAGAAAGCGACTTCAAGAATTGCCAGGTAGCAATACAAACTTCAGGATTTTCATTTTAAAGTTGAGTATATTCCTGGTGTTAGGAATGTGTTAGCAGATTGCTTATCTAGATTACCCGTGCCTGATGACAATGTAGTTGAAGTAGACAATGATGATGATAACGTTGTGTCAATTTGTGAGATTTCCAAAGGTTGTATTCGTGAGGATACATGGAAATTAGCATGTAGTGATGATCCTGTTTTTAATGAGATATGTAGTTATGTGAAAACTCAGTGGCCACGCAAAGACTTATTATCGGATGGTATTCAACCGTTCTTTCATGTTGCTCAAGAGTTATCTGTGGTTGAGGGGTTACTGTTCAGAGGTCTACAATTGATAGTGCCTGGTGAATTGCAGACTAAGATTTTAGAGATGACTCATGAGGGTCACCCTGGTATGACATCTATGAAAAGGAGGATCAGAAGTGAGTTCTGGTGGCCAGGGATGGATAAATGTATAGAAAGGTACGTCAGAAACTGTGTGGATTGCTGCTTAAGTGATAAGTCTCAAAAGCATGTCACGTATGTACATCTTCCTGTTTCTAGACCTTCACGGGTTTGGGAAAGTGTATCCTGAGACATTGCTGGTCCCATGTCATTCAACAAGAGCATGATGTATGCGATTATCTTGGTTGATCAATTGTCTCAATGGCCTGAGGTAAAAATGGTTTCTAGTATAACGTCTGGAGTAGTGATCAGGTTTTTAAATGAAATATTCGAAAGAGAAAGTTTCCCTGAAACTATTACAACTGACAATGGTGTACAATTTGTCTCTCAAGAGATGAAGGAGTTTTTGGTACGTCATGGTATAAGACACAAACGTGTGCCAGTTTATCATCCCAACAGTAATGGCATTGTAGAGAGGTGGATCAGGGTGTTTAAAGAGGGTCTCCAATTAGCCTTACGTAATGGTAATGATTGTAAACAAACCATTAGTGAAATTCTGTGGTGCTACAGAAATACGCCAAGAAGCATGGGTGATCTTTCACCTTTTGAGAAAATGAGGGGGAGGAGGAGTGTCTCCAATATGAGTCAACCTTGGATGAAGATGCTTGATTCAAAAAAGACTATTAATAGTGATTGTTCCTCTCATGCCAATTCCTCATTGTTCAGTGTCAATGATTGGGTGCGTGTTAAGAAGAGCAGATTAGTCAAGTCTGGGGAGTCACGATATTCGAATCCTTTGTTGGTCAAGCGTGTTGGTCGACAAGTTATTGAACTTTCAGATGGCAACGTGTGAAATATGTCCAAAGTGGTAAAAATTCCCAAGTGGTTGTGGCCTAAGGGAACAGCCTCAGAGTCTAGCATGCCATCCAACTCGAGGTCCTCCAACAGTGCCAGTAATTGGAGAAAGTTCTCAGGTTCAACATCCCCGCACAATGTCCCTAAAAATAAATTCACCTGTACTCCTGACTCTAATACTGTTCAACGAACACAGAGGAAATGTCTCACTCCAGTACGGTTTAAAGATTATCATCTTTATAGATAATCTGATTTATTTATCATACTATGTGATTTCTCGTTATTGATGTTTTTATTTTTAGATTCTGTAATCAAATTATACTTTGCATATCAATTCTTGTTCTTTCATTTTCAGTTAAAATTGTTTCTTTATAATTCTTTACGAAGGGGAATGTGTGGTATCGCTAAGTCATGCCTGGAATCGGGAACACTGCTGGGTTCCAGATTCCAGGGTAGACAGTTGAGACCCAGGCTTGTTGTTATGAACGCAACTGAAATTACTAAATAAATTATCCTCTTATAAACTACCAAACATAGTGGTAGCATCATAAGTACAGAAGGTAAGATAGATGAGATTTTTGGAGCTGCTTCCGCTAAATAAGAATTAGCATAGCTTAGAGTATAGAATGCCGGAAAGTACAGTATGAGAAAGCATTGTATGCAAGATAGTACATCACTTCTCCTCTCTTAGGGAAAAACAAATTAATATGTACATAATTAAACTTTCTAGTAACTTGTATTTGTAAGAAAATAAAGATAAGAATTAAAATTGAAACATAATGCGAGTTTAGAAACATAGTTGGAGATAGATTGATATGTGGATATTAAAAGTACCTCTTCAACCATGTTTCAGCTTATCGCACGAAGGAGGTATGGTGTGTTTAATCAATGTTACACTCACCTCTAATATCTATTGATGGAATAAAAATTAAGAGTGCAGCTGAGGCACTTAATAAACATCAATAAGGTAGTACACAAAAGTGTACTGCTAACCGGGAGTTAAACACCCTTCACAACACACCTTAAAATAATAGGCGCTGGAGCATAGTGCAGAACAAAAAAAAGTAGAGGATACACATGAAATTCATGAAGTATAAACTCCACACTACAGTCATTGTTCAACTAGCTTAAAATACAACATACACCACGACAACACGGGTGTGAACCTGAAGAATATCTGGGAGTTAAACTCCCTTACAACGCACCTTAAATTAATAGGCGCTGGAGCGTAGTGCAGGACAAAGAAAGTAGAGGATACTCATGAAATCCATGAAGTATAAACTCCACACTACAGTCATTGTTCAACTAGCTCAAAATACAATACACACCACGACATCACGGGTGTAAACCTGAAGAATGTATGCAAAACATTCTTAAAAACATAAACTCCATGAAGTACTCTTTCACCACAAAATAAAGAGTGTCAAACACTGTTCAGGTATAAGTTTCGCCATAAAATGGAGTACACTGTCCTCTGAATACTATTCCCAAGGTATTCAAACTAAAGGACGTCAAAACAAGTAATTACTAAAATACAGTAAAAAGGATTAAAACTTACACTGCTGTATCCCGGGTACAGCTAAAAGAGTAAAAGACACATCACTGTATTTTTAAGCATGGGTTGAATATTACTTTAAGTTACTTTGACTTAAAGTGTAATATAAATAAAGTTACTGTACTAACGAAACAACTGCCAAAAAAAAAATTAAAACCAACACTGTGAAATACATAAGATTAGGCACATATAGGGAGAGACCAGTGAAAGAGTGTGCGCATCACCCAACACTGAGAATAGACTAGAGTAAGGAGACCTGCTCCCACATACTACTACCCATAAATAATTGTGCTCAATTTTAACCACAATACGACATAACACCTAATTACTATATACTCAGGCAAACTAAGGCAGTGAACAACAATAAGAGATTCATAAACGATCCATAATGAAAATAATCATATCGAATATGCAGATATTAACATAGTAACTTATGTTCCTGCAAAGAAAACAGGTTAATATTACGCCGGTGAGCGAACTTTCTCATCCGAGAAATTCAGAACTCATCTTGTTCTGGTCAACAAAATTTTCTTCTAGTATCTCCATATGACATCACTAACAGTTACTTGTAAAAGCCTGACAGTCACTTGTTGAAGTTCAGGTACCAGTTGAAGAGGAACGACGTTACTGCTGGACATTGTTAACAAGTAGAATTTTCTAGTTGTTATGGGAAGAGTAGAAACTTCACAGTGGGTAGAGCGTCTGTCATACGATGATAATAGAGTTTCCAGATTCCAGAGGTACAGAGTGTCTCACAAATGCTCACAGTAGAAATCCTAGAGCAGGCAGAGTGTCTGACGTTCGCTCATATGCTAGAGACACTTTTCACAAACTCCTCTCGAACGTTCTACGACGTCACCAGAAGACGATAGACAGCAGTCAGGTAGGATCGCTCTGTTTATGTTAACTAACGGTCCCAATGCTCTTGTGAACCAACTGCCACTGTGTCAACAAATACTGCTGTGCACACGTTGAAAACAAGATGTAACATCCTTAAATATTGTCAGGATACAAAACGTTTCTTGTACACTTTTGAAATACTTTTCATTAAGAGAATACACTGCAGGTAAATGTCAGTAAAATGTCACTTTAAAAATTCACTGGAGACTGTTGTCGAAGTTCAACACAAATTGCTGCTGGCTTTTTCCTTAAATCTGAGAAAGTTGGTTATAGGTTGCAGACTCTATATCATTCAAATTTACGAGTATAACCCTCAAACAGAGAGTTAGAAAATTAAATCTGAGAAAACAGGTTGGAATCTGCAGATTCTCGTAGCGCTTAATAAAAACGTAGACAGTAATTCTCAAATGTGACTCAGATTTAAAATAACGAACAGCTGACTCTGAAAGGTTTTCAGGGTTTCTATGTCTTTATAAATCATTTTTATGAGTACTTCAGATGTTATCCTTTATAATGTTTATGTAGATGGTAAGAGGTTCAAAAAAAAAACCAATCTGATTATAATATCGTTGGTAACTTCCTTTAACTTCTTTTGAGACTAATTGGAAGCTGCAGAACATCTTTGCGCTCATTTAAAAATGTAGACAGTAACTGTGACTGCAATGTTGTCTATAAATTATTATTTTTTTATTCTATAATTACAAGAAGGTTGATTTGCCCTTAGTAGGCTGTCCGTGTGTTAAAGGACACTGGTGGGATCCTTAAGGGCATACTTTTCTTATCTTGTAATTTGCTTAAATTGCTAGTCATTCTTTAGTTACAATTATTTAATATTTTTCCATTAAAATGTCATGATTCCTCTCACCTTCAGTAAATTTCGCAGGGTTGGTTTCCAAGCGTCGCCAAAATGTTGTAGTTAGATCTGAATAGATGACAAGGTGTAACCAAGTGGTATTATCAGGTAGAGGTTTATTTGTAATCCATAGTTGTTCCATAGAAGGTCTTATGAAGATATCTTAGTTGGAAAAGGGAATGACATGGGACCAGCAATGTCTAAGGATACACTTTCCCAAACCCGTGAAGGTCTAGAAACAGGAAGATGTACATACGTGACATGCTTTTGAGACTTATCACTTAAGCAGCAATCCACACAGTTTCTGACGTACCTTCCTATACATTTATCCATCCCTGGCCACCAGAACTCACTTCTGATCCTCCTTTTCATAGATGTCATACCAGGGTGACCCTCATGAGTCATCTCTAAAATCTTAGTCTGCAATTCACCAGGCACTACCAATTGTAGACCTCTGAACAGTAACCCCTCAACCACAGATAACTCTTGAGTAACATGAAAGAACAGTTGAATACCATCCGATAATAAGTCTTTGCGTGGCCACTGAGTTTTCACATAACTACATATCTCATTAAAAACAGGATCATCACTACATGCTAATTTCCATGTATCCTCACGGATACAACCTTTGGAAATCTCACAAATTGACACAACGTTATCATCATCATTGTCTACTTCAACTACATTGTCATCAGGCACGGGTAATCTAGATAAGCAATCTGCTAACACATTCCTAACACCAGGAATATACTCAACTTTAAAATGAAAATCCTGAAGTTTGTATTGCCACCTGGCAATTCTTGAAGTCGCTTTCCCACAACCCTTTGTAGTAAATAAATCTACTAGAGGACGATGGTCAGACCAGAGTTTAAAAACAGTACCGTACACATACTTGCGGAAATATTCTATGCCCCACGAGCAAGCAAGAGTTCCTTTTCCAATGTAGAATATTTGCATTCAGCATCCCTCAAAGGTCTTGAAGCAAACCCAATCGTTACCATTTGACCCTTTTGACGCTGCATTAAAACTGCACCGATTCCCACATTGCTAGCATCAGTAATGATGAATGAACAATGAGCAGTATTAAACGTTGCCAGAGCAGGTGTAGATGCAATGTCTCGTTTCAACAACTTGAATTCTTTTTTACAACTTTCATCCCAAAGGAAATGAACATTTTTCTTCATCAAATTTCTCATATTTACAGTTTTATCAGAGAACAGGGGAATAAACTTGGAGTAATATTCGGCAAGCCCCAATAATGACCTGAGCTGATCTTTATCCATAGGATCTGGAGCTGATTCAATAGCTTTGATTAAATTTAATTTTGGGGAAATGCCTTCTTTACTAATAGTATGTCCCAAATAGTCAACAGAAGACACACCAAATTTACACTTTTCTTTTGTGAGAGTGAGACCACTATCTTGCAGCACACGTAATACCTTATACAGTATTTCAGAATGATCAGATGGAATAGATGAAAGGATCAAAATGTCGTCTTGAAAGTATAAAACATTTTTAAAATTCTTAAAAAGATTATGCATCACCCTTTGAAAGACAGAAGATGCTGATATTAGACCAAAGGGCATTCTCTTGTACCTGAAAGCACCTTCTGATGTGATGAAAGACGGCAAATGCTTACTGTCCTTGTGTAATGCAATTTGATGGTAAGCATTAGACAGATCCAGCGTGGAAAAAATGACATCTAACTCACACAATCTTTTGAGTTCAGATTTCACAGCGTCTCTTAAATGTAAAGGCACATTTCTTATTTTATGAACCTTTGGTACAGCGTCGTCCCTAAGAATTATTTTATGTTCAAAATTCTTTAAGAGACCTAATGCAGATGTTGAAAATACTGAAGGAAATTTTTTCTCACATTCATGGCCAAGATCAAACTCTACATTCATGACCAGGTCTGAATAACCAGTACTTGATCAGGATGATTGGGATCTAATTTTATCATTAAGTCCCTTTGCTGAGGCCACCCCAATAAACATGAACCATCTTTTGCCAAGTAAACCTTGGAATTAATGGTTTTACCTTTAAAACTTAGGGATGTTGTAAAAAAAAACAAGAATTTCAATGGGCTTTTTCCCATACCCAAGCAGTTTTATGTCAGGAGGAGATAATTTCAAACCCGGAAACTCTTTTATCCATTCCTCACCAATGAGAGTACGTTTTGCTCCAGAGTCTGCCATAACACTGATATTCTTCCCCCCAATATCCACAGTACAGTATGGAGAATCCTTATCATACTCATTAACTTCATATACAGCAAAAAGAAATTCTTCTTCTAAATTATCATCATCTATTTCGTTAACTTGTTCATTAGGACTCTTTCTTTGCACAAAACTTTTGTTATTACATTTGTTTTTATTTTTACACATTTTACTAAAATGACCTTTCAATCTGCAATATCTGCAAAATTGTCCTATTGCAGGACATTTCCTGTCATTCGCCAGGTGATCTGGATTCCCACACTTGAAGCATGCATATTCTCTCCTCTCTTGGAATGGTTGGTTCTTACTTCTAAAAGAATTTCTCTCCTCAAGATTAGATTTTCTAATACCGTTCACCTCAGCTGATTTTTTTTTTTTAAGTACCTTTACACCCAGATTCATGCTTTCAAAACGATGAGCGATATCTAACGCTTTGTCTAAGGTTAGATCTTCTGTGTCCAAAAGTTTTCCTTGAAGTTTGACATCAGCAACTTTATGGACCATTTGATCACGCAACATTTGATCATGAAAGGTTGAATAATTGCATTTTGACGCTAAAATCCTCAAGTCATTTATAAACGAGTCAACGGATTCACCCGGTAATTGACCCCTACTCAAGAATTTATGACGCGACACAACCACGTTAACTTTCTTTATATACTGTTTATCCAACTGTTTGATTGCTTCTTCGAAAACATCAATCACTTGTTCAGTAGATGTTACATTGCGTGAATCAACTGGTAAATGACTGAGGACATGTCTTCCTTCAGCGCCTAAACAGTGCTTTAAAATTGCTAGCTTCCTTTTGTCGGTGTAGTCTTCACCATCAATTGCCTCTATGTAAGCACAAAAACCCTCTTTCCACCTTTTCCATTCTAGAATTGGTTCGCCTGGACTTGGTAGGAAAGGTGGAGGAGCAGAGAAGCCTTCCATTTGTTTAAATTAACAGTACTGAATTTTGTAGCAAATATATAGAATGTTGAAAGAAAAGAAAAAGAAAAGAAAGAATTTTTTTGTTGTTGTTGTTTTTTACTCCTCTTTCCTACATATCTTCATCGTTGTCATGTTAAATAGTTTTTTTTTTTTCGTGTTTTTTCTAGGTTATATTCGCCAAGAATAGTCTGTTACAGTGTTCTCCTCGAGATATCACGCATCCACAATGTTTTTCAATAAAAGTTAGCCCAAAAGATGGTCCTCCGTGCGTCAAAATGCGTGTTAACACGCTGTGACGTCACGCGCGTGCGCACTTGTTTGTTATGGCTCACGCGCCGACGAGCTCTCGCGCTGACTAGCTCTCGCGCAACAAGCCATAAAATGCCGAAATTGACCAAAATTCAATTCCTCACTCACGGAAGGGCACACAATAGCGGGATTTTCTCCAGCGCGCCTCAGCTCCTGTCCGTAGTTCAGCGCCGTCCTCTTCTACTTGGATTGAAGACGACTCGTGATCCTCCTCATACAACGCACCTCCAATGTTGCAGGTAGGGACTCCAGGCTTTGATGTCTAGGTTCTTTACCCAAACGTCGCCAGTGAAATGATGCTACCACTAGGTTTGGTAGTTTATAAGAGGATAATTTATTTAGTAATTTCAGTTGCGTTCATAACAACAAGCCTGGGTCTCAACTGTCTACCCTGGAATCTGGAACCCAGCAGTGTTCCCGATTCCAGGCATGACATAGCGATACCACACAGAAATGATGCTACCACTAGGTTTGGTAGTTTATAAGAGGATAATTTATTTAGTAATTTCAGTTGCGTTCATAACAACAAGCCTGGGTCTCAACTGTCTACCCTGGAATCTGGAACCCAGCAGTGTTCCCGATTCCAGGCATGACATAGCGATACCACACATTCCCCTTCGTAAAGAATTATAAAGAAACAATTTAAACTGAAAATGAAAGAACAAGAATTGATATACAAAGTATAATTTGATTACAAAATCTAAAAATAAAAACATCAATAACGAGAAATCACATAGTATGATAAATAAATCAGATTATCTATAAAGATGATAATCTTTAAACCGTACTGGAGTGAGACATTTCCTCTGTGTTCGTTGAACAGTATTAGAGTCAGGAGTACAGGTGAATTTATTTTTAGGGACATTGTGCAGGGATGTTGAACCTGAGAACTTTCTCCAATTACTGGCACTGTTGGAGGACCTCGAGTTGGATGGCATGCTAGACTCTGAGGCTGTTCCCTTAGGCCACAACCACTTGGGAATTTTTACCACTTTGGACATATTCTACATGTAGCCATCTGAAAGTTCAACAACTTGTCGACCAACACGCTTGACCAACAAAGGATCCGAATATCGTGACTCCCCAGACTTGACTAATCTGCTCTTCTTAACACGCACCCAATCATTGACACTGAACAATGAAGAATTGGCATGAGAGGAACAATCACTATTAATAGTCTTTTTTGAATCAAGCATCCTCATCCAAGGTTGCCTCATATTGGAGACACTCCTCCTCCCCCTCATTTTCTCAAAAGGTGAAAGATCACCCATGCTTCTTGGCGTATTTCTGTAGCACCACAGAATTTCACTAATGGTTTGTTTACAATCATTACCATTACGTAAGGCTAATTGGAGACCCTCTTTAAACACCCTGATCCACCTCTCTACAATGCCATTACTGTTGGGATAATAAACTGACACACGTTTGTGTCTTATACCATGACGTACCAAAAACTCCTTCATCTCTTGAGAGACAAATTGTACACCATTGTCAGTTGTAATAGTTTCAGGGAAACTTTCTCTTTCGAATATTTCATTTAAAAACCTGATCACTACTCCAGACGTTATACTAGAAACCATTTTTACCTCAGGCCATTGAGACAATTGATCAACCAAGATAATCGCATACATCATGCTCTTGTTGAATGACATGAGACCAGCAATGTCTAAGGATACACTTTCCCAAACCCGTTAGGGCGGCGCCGGAGGCAGCAGCGGAACGGAGGCGAAGATTGAGCTGGCGCTTGAAGACCAGTGAGTGCTGAGACCCCCGGCTGGGCGCGGAGGGCTCGGAGCCCGCGTGGATGCGCCCTGGTTGGGAGGCATAGGCCAAGACGGAGCGGAGGAGGTAGGGACATAGCCCATTAGCCCATCGGCCCTGGCAGAGGAGCCTGTTGGGGCCCCCGGCGGCTCGAGCTGGCGCTGCGAAAGGAGGGGCAGCTGATTTGAGACCTGCGGAGCACCCGGGAGTACCCTCGGTGGTGAGCCCCAGCGAGTGTGGCCCGGAGAAGATACCTGGGAGGGCGTGGAGGGCTCGGAGCCCGCACAGGTATGAGCTGGCTTGGAGGTGGAGGCCCAGAAGGTGCTGCAAAGGCGGGGGTGTGATCCATTAACTCTGACTGGCGTTTCGGCTGGGGCGCTTGTCGGTGCCCCCGACGACCAAGGATGAAGTTGCGGCTGCTGGCGGTGGGGCAGTTGAACCGGGCCGGCACTGCGGAGCACCCGGGGGAGATCTTGGCGGTGGGCCTCTGATCGGAGGAGCGGCGGGCCCTGCTCCTTGAGACTGCTGGACATTGGGGCGAGGTGAGGCTGAGCACGCGACCCCACTGCCATCGCAGTCCCACGAGCTGAGGAAAACCTGGGGACTCCGGCACCTTGGCGCTCCCGCTCCTGGAGGCTTCTGCCCTAGCTCTGGTCCCCCGCCCTGCTGTGCACTGTTGCCTGGGGGGGCCCGACCACTACCGGCTGCTGCTGGGCGGCCATTGCGCGATGTCTGGGGTGAGCGCAGTGCAGCGATGATACCATCGGCCGCCATTTTGGGACTGCGGCCTGGAGGTGCCGATCAACCTGCCCATAGCCCGCCCTGCGCTGCCGTGGTTGAGTGGGCCCCAGAGTACACCCCCTGAGACGTGTGTGGGGGTTGTGGAACAGGTACTGCTGGGGGTGACAGAAACGTTTGGCATGGGTGATGGAGGACGGACATTTCAGGGTACTCGTGCCGCCATTTTGAGACGCTAATTCGTCATCTGGAGTTTGGCGCTGTGGGGGGCAGGGGCCCTTCTGTGCGAATACCCTGGGGCTGTGACTGGTGAGCTGGAGTGGAGGCGCTGTGGCCCAGATTGCACTGTAGGGAGCGATGTGGACTGGCTCATCCCTCCTCCCCCCCTTTGTTTTTTAGCCCTAAGGAGACTCCGGGTGAGCGGCGGGGCCGTCAACGCGCTCCTCATGCCATTTTGTGCCTCTCCATTTGGTGGCTGGAAGATACAGGGTGCTGTGCGCGGTGACCCCTTGGGCCCTGTACCACATTGGAGGCCCCTGCCTGCATCTTCTGCGCTGCTTGCGGGGCCTGGAGCGTCCCTGCGGGTGAGAGACTACAGTTGGGGGGCAGCAGAAGCATTTGGCGCGGGCACTGGAAGTGCTTGTGCCGCCATTTTGAGACCCTAACTCGCGCCCAGAGGCTGGACGGGGGTCCCTTCTTTCAGCTGTGCAGCTGCCCTGGGGCTGTGACTGGTGTGGAGAGACTGTGGCCCAGCTCGAACTGTGCGGAGCAGCGTGGTCCTCCCCTCGCCTACGCTGCTGCCTTTGGACTCGGAGGGAGCTTGGGGCAGTCTGGTGGTGCGGCGAGGGCCTCTGCCCTCTGAGGTGCTGGGGTCTGGCGGAGCTTAATGTGACAGTGGCAGTGGCGTGGACTGGTGCTTTTTGCTTGGACTCTTCACTAAGAGTCTTCTGTGTACCGGCTGGCCCTGGTCCTGACTGGGTGTGGAGGTGACTTGCGGTGCCTGGGCTGGTGCTGAAGCGTTAGTTATACAAGGACATTTTTTATGTACTGTTGGCTTGTTAATAGCACTCACGGTGAAGGGGACTTGCTGTGAGTGAGTGGGCAACGCACCCCTAGACCGCCTTACTTCCACTCACGATAGGTGCTGCGCTGAACGCTTGCTCAGGCCAGGGGCGGGTGGGGAGCCCGTAGTTTGATAGGGAGGGCCTGCCACCTGTATAGCAGTTTTCTGTGTTTGCTGACTCTGGGGAGTTGGGGGCTGACGGAGGGTCCTAACACGCCTGGCCCTTTAGATATTCTCCTATTTACTACCCATTAGGTGTTTGTTTGGGCGGGGTTGGGACTGGACCTTCCTTGAGCACACACCACCTGATAGGTATAGATCACACTGGTTGACTACTGCTGCGGCCCTGGCGATGACGCGGTCCAGAGGCAACCCAGTTGTGGCAATGTAGGGCAAGTCCGGGGCATCGGCGCCTGCTGAGGAGCCACCACAAGCGGCCGTGGACACGATGCCGGTGACCCAGGCCTTTATGTCCTCCTTCATGTCCAAACTCAAAATGGAAATAGGCTCGCTACGATCTGAGGTGCACTCCTGTGTACGGGAACTGCAGAAGGAGGACACCGATCTGGGGGACCGGGAGGATGGCTTGGAGAAAACAGTTGACGCTCGCACGGAGGACCAGGAGCAACTGTGGCAACGCCTGGCGGTGCTGGAAGAGCAAAATATAGAACTGCAAGTCAAACAGGAGCCGCCGGAACAACCTCCGTATCCGGGGGGTCCCTATCGGGGCGGAGGGGAAAGACATCATGACCTACGTGGCGCAGCTCCTTCTCGAGGTTTGGGGAGACGAGGACGCTTCCCCGCCGGCTTTGGACCGAGCCCTTCGAGTTTCCGTGCCCACGGGGAGACCGGGTCTTCTCCCAGACATCCTTACACGGGTGCATTTTTTTACCAAAAAGGAGACTATATTGAAGGCGGCGAGGGATAAGCCAGATCTTAGCTACGAGGGGCACAAGATTCAAATTTTTCAGGACCTGGCACCCAACACTTTGCACAGGTGATGAGCTTTCAAGCCAGTGATAGAAAAGCTACGGGATCTCGGCATTTCCTACCAGTGAGGCCATCCCTTTGCCCACATCTTTCGGTGGGAAAGCAAGCGTAGAGTCATCAGATCCTACCGGGAGGTGGCGCAACTGCTGAGATTACCGGAGTCGCCCTCGCACAGCCCTTCTCGACAGCGACGTCAGGAGGCCATCATGGACTACGGTGCAGCGCCACCGTGGCTCCCCTCCGCTAGATGAGAAAACTGCCTCGCAGGCCAAGCAAGACATTATAGCACACATCAGGTCCCCTGAAGGGGACCGAGAGGGGCCGTCACCGCACCCATTCACCCCGTGACCTCTCGACTAGCAGCAAGCCATACACTGGTGCCGGCACCTCTGCTGACGGTGACTACTCTCTCCTGGACTTGCTATGGGTAGTTAGCCCTATGTCTGCGCCCCAGCTCCCGCGTAGGGTGGTGGGGCATCGGGGCGCTAGCGATGTTGACTCATGAGACAGCTGTAGACCCACCCCAGGCTGTTCCCTAGGGAGTGACATCTCTGAGTGTGTCCGAACCCTTGGGTAGAGGATGCCCTGTGAATTGAACAGTGCAGTGTGTCCCTGTTGGCCTTTGTTGACCTCCATTGCTGGGTGGCCTAGTTGGTCACCTTTAGAGCTCTTGATGCTCTTTTCCTTTCTTGGCTCTTCACTTATCGTCTTTCTTCTCTATTCTCTTCCTTCTGGGTATGGTGGGTGGGAGATCATGAGGCTGCGGCCTTTTGAGTGGGAGAGGATGGGTGGGGTCTCCTCTGAATCCATAGCCTTACGATGGCGGAGATGGGGGCGGGAGTGGGCCCCAGTTGACGCACAGCATGGCTACAAACTTGCCCAAGCCCTTAAAGATCTTAACTTTTAACGTTAATGGCTTGAACTCCCCCAACAAGCGGAGGCAAATATGGCGATACCTTCTTCAGCAGAGCCCCGACATCATATTTTTGCAGGAAACACACTTGTTGCAAGCGGACACGAAACGCATGGCGCACCCTAAATATCCTCTCCAGTTTTTGGCTACGACTGACTCTAAAACAGCGGGTGAGGTAATAATGTGCAGAAAGGGCTTCAGGCGGGTGGACACTAAGCTTTTTCGGAGCCGAAATGGGCGCTTTCCTAAAGTAGCGGTGGAAGTCGGGAGGCGAAGGTACACTCTATGCAATGTATATGCACCTAATCAGATGGAGGACCGATACCTCCAGACACTTTTCCGGGAACAGATACCATGTGGCGACCCTTCTCTGGTGTTGGGGGGGATTTTAACTTAGTCTGGGACCCGGACACAGATCGTAGTGCCGCTTCATTCAGTGGAGCCGGGGCCATGTCCTCTGCGCTGCGCACACGGATAGCAGATCTGTGGCTGATAGATGCATGGCATTATCACTGTCCGGGGTTAAGGGATTACTCCTTCTACTCCCACGTTCACAGCTCGTACTCTCGCATTGAGTTCTTGTTTGTTTTGCATGACTTGGTGCGGGACATGCTAGGTGCCTCTATGTCGGATATCTCATTGTCTGACCACGCTCATGTTGAGCTGCTCTTGCCGGACCCGGCCGCTTGCCCTGCTCGGGAGGCCCGTTGGTGTTTGCCGCCGAGTATTCTCCGGGAAGCAGCCGACATTGAAAGCATCCGGGCTGCCATTGACGCTTACTTTACTAGTAATGATATCCCGGAGACGCCCTTTCCTGTGGTGTGGGACGCTTTCAAGGCCACGATCCGGGGAAATATTACATCCATATCAATCGCGCGAAGGCGTGAGGCCGGTAAATTAGAGGACAACTTGGTGAAAGACATAAAGTGTGCGGAGCTACAGGATCGGGAACATTCTTCTGTCCAGGCGGCGATTCACCAACCTCAGAGGGCAGCTCCGGCTCTTGCAGACTAACAAGGCAGAGCACTCTCTACTGGCGCTGAAACAACGCTTTTTTGAGGGAGGGGACAAGGTGGACCGTCTGCTGGCGGGGTAGCTGAGAGCGCGTGCGGCCAGGGCCCACATTGCCAATGTCCAGCTCCCAGATGGGTACGGGGTTATTTCGGAGAGAGACAAATGCGAGGCATTTCGGGGCTATTATGCCACCCTGTATCAGAGGAAGGCTCCCTCTCCGGTTGTGATTGAGGCCGTTCTTGCTAGCTATGAAGGGAAGTCATTGCACCCATTGTGTGCGAAGTCTCTAGAGGACCCTATCCTCGAGGAGGAGATAACTGCGGCTGTGAAGGACCTCCCTTTGGGGAAAGCCCCGAGACCGGATGGCCTGCCCCTGGCCTTTTATCGCACGTTCCAGTCACAACTTCGACCTTACCTTCTGAGGTTGTTTAACTCTTTCACAGATATTGAGGGGCCGTCTTCCGACATGGGCATGGTGGAAATTGTGTTGATACCAAAGCCCGGGAAGGACCCCACGTTGTGTGCTTCCTACCGCCCCATAGCTTTACTGAATACCGATCTCAAAATCTACACTAAGCTCCTCGCACAACGTCTGGATCCCTACATGCCGGGGCTTGTGGACCCGGACCAGGCCGGCTTCATCTGCAGCCGACAGGGAGCGGACAATGTGCGCAAGCTTGTGCACCTGGTGGGAAAAGTGCATCATTGGGGAATTCCAGCCTGCCTTCTGTCGCTGGACACGGAGAAGGCTTTTGACCGGGTGGACTGGACCTTCCTTCTGGCGGTCCTGCAAAAGGTTGGGCTGGGTCCAATGATGATCATGAGGATCATGGCTCCGTATGTAGGGCCACAGGCCAGGATTTGGGTCAATGGGCAACTTATGGCACCGCTCACTATCCATAGGGGTACCAGACAGGGGTGCCCCCTTTCACCCCTGCTTTTTGCTCTTGCAGTGGAGCCCCTTGCAGAGATGATTCGCCAAGCGCCCGACATTCATGGTATCACCCATGGCGGCTTGGAAAACAAGGTGGCGCTCTTTGCGGACGATCTTATCCTCACGCTTACGCGCCCTCGTGAGTCTCTCCCGGCTCTGCACAAGGTCCTCGCCCTCTTCGAGAGGGCCTCTGGCCTCAAGATCAATCACAATAAGTCCTGGGCCCTTAATCTTACCATCCCGAAAGAGGAGATACCCCCCTAAGAGGCATGGTACCATATCAGTGGGCCGAACACCATATTCGCTATCTAGGCCTCCTACTGACCCCCTCCTTGGACACATGGACATCGGTGACCTGGAGGGAGTGTCGCAAAGCGGTCCTCGATGACCTACGGAGGTGGAGACCCCTGATGTTGTCGTGGCTGGGCAGACTCAACGCCATCAAGATTTTTTGTCCTCCCCAAAATCTTGTATTTGTTCCAGTGCATTCCCACTCCTGTCCCACTCCACTGTATGGAAAGCGGCCCGGTTCTCACAGAAGCTCCTTTTGACAACGCGAGATAGGTGGGGGCTAGCTTGCCCTAATCTAGTGGAATACTATTGGGTCTCGCACCTCCGATGTGTGGTGGAGTGGGGGGTGAGAGAGAACGAGAAGGGATGGCTGCATATGGATAGAGCAGTTACGGGGCAGACCATTTGGGACCTGGTGTGATTACATCGGGGGGCCCGATCCAAGAGCCCTTATATGGCGGTGCCCACGAGGACAGTCCTTGAAATATGGGACAAAATAGCAGTTTCCAGGGGTCTCACCACGTTTACATCCCCACACACACTCATAGCAGGGAATCCGCTCTTCCAACCAGCCCATCAAACTCGCGCCTTCGACAAATGGACACTAGGAGACTGTAGGGTGAAGAGTGACCTCTATGAGGGGGGGTGTACTTAAGATCTTTGACCACTGTCGGGAGGAGTTCTGTGTTCCACCAGAGGCGAGATTGCAGTACGCCCAGCTTTGACACTGGGTCTCCGAGGGGGAAATGCATCAGGTGGCTACGCGTGCCTTTACCCCGTTTGAGAGATTGGCGCGCTCTCTGGGGTGATCCAAAGGGCTGATCTCTCAGATCTACCAGATCTTGCAACACCCGCCAACTATACCCTCTCACCCATGCCAGCACTAATGGCAGCTGGCGACCGGCATGGACATCGAGCCTCCGCAGTGGGATAGACTCTGGTGAGACATTCCCAAGATCTACAGGAGCATCCCGCAAAGGGAAAATGCTTACAAGCTCTTGACTCAGTGGTACTGAATGATTGATTGATTGATTGATAGGCTTTATTTTGGTATACAAATACCATAAAAGCAATACAAACCAACAATTTAAAAAAAATATCATGCAATCTATTATACACAGGTACATAAAAACAGATACAATAGTTATTAGACGAGTTAAAACAAGGATTAAATTGAGAAAGAAAGCCTTCTATTACGAATCAACCAAACCCATTTTAAGAATTTTGACACAGCACATACAATTGCGGGGGTTGTGTCAGTCATTAAAATACGCATTTCTACTAAACATTGGCGAATGCCCAGCAATCTACAAAGCGATTTAAGCCAACGGGATCGCGGGACACGATAGTCTGGGCATTCAAAGAAAATATGGGCAACTGACTCTACGTGATTTGGACATGATGCACAAAAGGGCGAAATTTGCTGGGACCCCTTCCAGCGGGCGACTAACTCCCCTACTGGTAAAGTCCCCACACGGAACTTAAAATACAGAGTGCGGTCAAACGGGATAGTAATAATGTCTAGATAGGGTTCGTATGCCACCACATCCTTAATTCTCACAAAAGCCACTGTTGTGTTGGGATGGCGTGAGTCTTGATGTAACTTCGTAGAGACCCAATCCCAATACAATTTTTTAATAGTGGTCTTGGGTGGGGCAGATTTTGTAGACCAAGCATCCGGTAACCCTAGCTCCGTTAATAATCTTTTGACATCCCTCAACCATTTAATCCTCGACCACCCTGCCGTGTCCATGACCTCAGACAGAGCCCCCGCATAGGAGGCTAGTTCGGGCACCCGCCATAACCTTGTCCACAAAAGCAGTGGGCGAAGTTTAGCTTGATCCCCAATGGGTCTACAGCCTAGATCCAGTAGCACTGGTACAGTTGGAGTACTTCGTGGCAGTGCCATCAGGTCTTTCAGAAACATATTATCCGATTTGACTATTGGATCCAAGTTGCAAGTACCCCACGCTTCTGCCCCATACAATGCTGCACTGACCCCTCTTGCTTTATATATATCCACCACTGGGGCAATGGGTTTACAAGATGAGGAGCGTTGTTTCTTAAGGAGAGCTCCTCCTACCCTTTTGTGACCCAGTAGCATTTTGTAGATATGGGCTTTCCAGGAGAGGGAGTCATTGAGGCGGATACCCAAATAATCAAACTCGGAAACTCTCTCCAGTGGCTCTGAGTTCAAGGTCGGGAGTCTGCCAAGCTTCCTAGGGGGTTCATGACCATAAATTTAGTTTTGTCGGTGTTAATTTCTAACCCTCTTGATAGACAAAACTCATGGAAGCTATTTAAAAGGCTTTGCAGACCCATAGGGGACTTTGAGATGAGGAGAGTGTCGTCCGCAAAGAGCAAAGTGGGGATCCGTTTGCCTGCCAAGGAGGGAGCGTCCGAAGGAGTGCCAAGTAAATGTTCAACCACTCCGTTTACGTAAAGCGAAAACAGACTGTTACTTTTATTAATGTTGGAAACCCCTTTCATTATGTATTGTAATGCTAGTTTTTTAACAGTTGCCGTAAGAGTCAGGAGAAAAAGATTGGACTTGTAATACTGTAGAAACATCCTTTTTAAAACTGTATTTTAAAAACATCCTTTTTAAAACTGTATTTTGTATATGAATTAATGTTGGTGAGTTCCAGTGAGGAATGGGATTCGTGCAGTAGTTGTCCTCTTAATAGGAGGAAAAAAGGAGAGAAAATTGGTCTTTTAAACTTTTTTCATGAATTTAAGTGTATTAATTTGATTTTTTATCCTGTTCTTAATCATGTACCTAACATTGTTTTAGTATACTTTTATGATTTTAATTAATCGAATAAAGTGGTTTTGACTGACTGACTGACTGAGTGGGCGCCAGGACACATCCTTGTCGGACTCCCCTACCTACAGGAATTCTTTCTGTTTTTTCGCCCTTAGTGCCCCAGCGCACCTGTGCAAAATTACCATCGTGAAGTTTTAGCAGCAGGGAAAGAATGTAAGTGGGCAACCCTAGGTCCACCAAGACCTTCCATAGTTTCTCTCTGGGAACCAGATCGAAAGCGGTTTTTAAATCTATGAAGGCCAGGTATAGACTGCCCCCACCCAGCACCACCACCTTCCAGTGGAGAAGAGTTAATCTGAAGGCCTGCTTGATGGTCCCGGTACCAGATCGAAACCCGGCTTGGAGGTCCGACAGAATGTTATTGTCGTCCATCCATTCAAGCATCCTTCTCAATATCACCTTCCCCACTAGTTTTTGGGTGGAGTCAATTAAACTTATTGGCCGGTAATTGGCAGGGTTGTCTCGACACCCCTCAGTGGTACTATACGCCTCAGCGACTGCATCCGATGTTCCCCAATGCCTCTCCTCTATGCTGGAGGTGTCGGTCTGCATCTGGGGATTTCGTTCATATCTGGTGGGCGTGCCCAATTCTGACTTTTTTTTGGAAAGAGGTCCTTAGCTACATTGGGGGGGTGCTGGGTTTTCCCCTGCCTGAAGGTACGAGCACGATCTTACTTGGCATCAAACCTGCCTGCCTTAAGGCGCTCACCCGCAGTGATTGGATCCTGACGCTCCAAATGCTGGGAGCGGCTAAGCAGTTTCTAGCCCTATACTGGAAAAGAACTGAAGCCCCCCAATTGCAGCCTGGTTTGTAAGGCTCTGATACGTCATAACGATGGAGCTTTTTACAGCGCTCTATAGAACATGCGGGTCACATGCCTCCCAGGCTCAGAATGCTGTGCCTCTTTGAAGATGCCATCGTTCCTCCTGACCACGGCAGACTACTTCCCTAGAAACCCCCGGAGGCGCGGGCGATGCCTTGGGCCTTCCCTGTTGCTCCCCCCTAACGCGCACCCTATTTGCCTTTGCTGTCCTTTCCTCTTCTCTTACCTCTAGTGATCTCCTGTTCCTCCTTGTTGCTCTTTCCTCTTCTCTTTCTTGATTCCTGGTTACTTTTATGGAAGTCGAGCCCCGTTGGGCCACCTTTAAAGGTTGGGCTAGATGCCCGTTCACCCCTTGTCACTGATTTAGGAAGCCGGATTGTCTGCATATCTGAAAGATACAACAGCTTGCAACATATCACGTGGCCGGCCCAATAGGGTTGTAGGCAAAGCGCTGTGTAGAGCATTGCTTTCTTGTACAGGCCCTGAGGCCTCAACGTTGAGTTGCTACGCGGCCATCCCTGCTTCGGGTTGTAGGCTTAACGCTGTGTAATACTGAATCTGCAGCACGGCTTATCGCCTGAAAATAAAACAGACTTGAATATAAAAGCATAATAAGGAATACCCAATGTTAACCGATAATCAGCAGGCCTCACTGTACTGAAAAACAAATGTAGCTGTTTGTCACTACCAGGAGATGCAAAACATAAATGTACATGCTCTACCTTTTACTTACATAGCACCCTGCCCTTAGGGCTACTGAGTGCCAACATTAGGGATGACTTAATTATAATAAAGGGGGAGTTTAAGGCTTGGCAAGAAGTTTTAAATGCCAAGTCGAAGTGGCAGTAAACTGCACACACAAGTACTGCAATAGCAGGCCTAAGACAGGTTTGAAATGCTACTTATGTTGATGGCAGAATCAGTGCTGGATGCACACTAGTAGCATTTAGATTGCAGGCCCTGAGTATATCGTATGCCATTTTTTAATGGATTTACAAGTAAACTTAATATGCCAATCATGTATACACCAATATGGCCATGTTAAGGGGAGAAGCAAATGCACTTTAGCAATACTAAGAATTGGTAACGTGCTCAGAGTCCTAAGGTCAACAAAAACAATCATCAATACGAGGAAGCAAAAGGTTAAACATTTAAGGGAAGACCATCCTAATAATGTCAAGTATAAAAATATCACTATATGTGCCAATAAGCGGGGAGAAAACTTCCCTTAGAATCCCCACTTTTGCAAAAATGCCACAGCCCATCTATTCCTACAAAAGCCTGTGTAAACATGCATCATAAAATATCTCCACCAGAAAAGGCAGTGTACAGTACTGAAGATCAAGTGATGGAAATAATGCTCCTGCTCCAAAGTCCTTTACTTTTCCACTGCTTGGTAAACCTCATTTATCCAATCTGCATTGCCACTAGCACGATCAGATGAGCCCTGCTCACAAAATGGCAATAGGCATCCATACAATTCGTCAAACCTGGATCTGTAGTGAGGATGTAATTCTGCTGGCACACATTGCTATGTTAGCATGAGCGTGCTAGTTTAAACGCTGTTTTGACACTTTGCAGCTTTTGCACACAACACTGGATTTATCCATGTTGTTAGTTAAACTGCTTGCATTTGCTTTACATGAGAACGGTCTGTTATTCGCGTCTCAAGACATACTTCGCTCTCTTATTCTGTACACTATGCAAAAGCCTTCAAGGTAGTAATAACAATGTGTTCTGCTGATTCGGTATGATCGGCCTGCGCCTCAGACATAACATGCACACAGCTGCGGCAAGCTGAAAATCGAGCGCTTTTAATAATGCACTTTATGAATGATTAGGACACTTGGAGAAAATCTTTCCAGACAGAGAGCTTTGCTGATCCTAGGATGTGATTCACCTCCACTGATCTTAGAGGTATGGAGTTCCCCATTCACGCCAAAGAGATTGTCTATTATTATAAAACCATGATACTAGCAGGGGAGGCGCTATAGTATCTGTTTCCACTATCATTATAATATGATTTCTCCCTTTGTATTTTATGGAATTGTAACAATGCTGCTTGTGTTATTTTGTATCATATGCCTACTTATGTTATCCGAAATACTGCATCTTAGAGCACATCATTAAAATAAACATTTTAAACATTTTCGTGTCTTTTATTACTCACGTTGTGGACTGGTATAAGAATGCAACTAAAGAGTGTTCTTGATTCCCACCATTCCTGAGAGTACACTAAGTCGCATGTTCTGGGTTGTCTAATAATTGCTTGCTTCACATTAGGACAAGGAGCTGATGAGACACTGATGCTAGTCGGATAGGTGTTCTGGGTTCTGAGGTGAGGTTCTGGTACACCACAAGTCACTGAGGTCCTGGTTTCCTGTGTACAGTTCTGCGCATATACAGAATCCTGCAACAGATCCTTTCCCTAATGTACCATCACTCCCTTTAAAAGGTTGTACCATACACTGCTACCAAATTTGCAAGGATGAACTATATACATGAAAAGGGTCCCTAGACTAGCACCTGATCAGAGGAAGACAACACACTCCCTAATTAATAAGATCTCCCACTAAATCTGACTCAAACACAAGTGACTCTCACTTGTGTACACTGATGTGATTTTTGCCCAGCTAAAATCGAATAACTTGTGTTGCCATGACAACAATAATCTGATCATATAAAGTCAGGACTTTGTTGATGGACTCTTAGCAATGGAAGCCCTCTCCATTCCTCCCTATGGCTCCTCTGTCCAGTTCAAAACTGCGCCAGATTTTGCAAACCTTTACCAAAAACCAAAGTTGCACAACTTTGTGCACATTGATAGGGCATGCTGATCACATGGATGCTAGTGCGAGATTCTCAAGTAACAAGTCAAAATCACCACCACAGGGCCAAGAAGCAGGGTCTTATGTTCAGTCGATGGCATCCATGCAGCTGGAAAACGTACTTCTCTTGACCCTCACAAAAGCATTGACAACAAGTGTCATATACCTTCTCCGATGAAATAAAAGGATTGACTGTGTATTGACCGTGACAACATCTGAAATCTTGCTAACTCACTATTCCAGCAACAGGCAGTCACTTTAAAGGACCAGCGTCCAACCTTCCCAAAGCTTATAAGGAGGCCCCTCTGAGCGTCCCCCCGAATGCTGCTAAAGCTCAGTGGAATATTCTTTCATGGATTCTAGCTGGGTTAAAGACAAAACTTATGGATCCAGATTGGGGGCTTTATATTGATGATCATGTGTTTTTCAGAAAACATGGTATCGGGAACCTTGTTTCATTAGTGGCTATTCAAGATTTTTCTGCCCTACTTTAGCTCAAGATAGAGGCCTTCCAACAGGGGCTTACTAATTTGGGTAAGAAACTCGTGGAACTGCAAAGTTACTTTACTTCGTAGGTCCACACCTGCTTTCTTTGGACTCCAGATGTGCAAAGATAATACTTGTTTTTACCTTTTTAATGTGTACAATAGGCCCTTTGAAATGAATGAGGAATCCCCTACTCCTACACTTCTGGATGACCAGCTCAGTTCTCTGCCCATGAAGCTTTTATAATAGTGGCCAAAGATTTTATTGTGACAACGGAACCACTGCATAATTGCGTTTTGTACATGTCTGATCAGGAGGACAGATTTTGGCATATCACTGGAGTAGGCATCTCCTAAGCATAGAAATGCTCACCCTTGTCCATACTCACACTGAGATCTGAGTTAATGACTTGCAATGGGAGGTCTCTGTCAGATCAAGGAGGAGCTATGACGTACACACTCTCAAAAAGTACAAGCGGGATGGATTATATATTTAAATCCTTGCATCTCTGGACTCACATGGGTTCTATGAGGGTAATAACAAGAGGGGACAGTGACCACAATGCTTTGAAACTGGAACTTATTGTGCTATTTGAAGTTGTTAGAAATGGGATTTCTGGTTGGGTAAGCCAGGCAGAAAGCACCACTCTATTCAGGGCAAGGGAGTTACACGCCAAGATAACCCCTGCTCCCCCCCTTGGTAGCGTGACACAAGCAGTAAGGCTTATCCCGAAGGCCATGTGTAAAGTGCTTGCGCAACACACACACACAGCAGCAACACACTAGGCACACCACAAAAAGGAACTCCACACAAGGTTATATTTAAAAATAGCCTTTGTATTACCATAAACTCATTAGATCATAATCACACAGATACACTGTGCCAATTGGCACTGGGCAATATTTACAGGGGATTATATACACAGGACAGGGCCACATGGGCCACCGTCAGAATTAGCATTTAGTAGAAATAGCACTTAGTAGAAATAGTAGATCTAGAACATAGAATAATTGTAGCACAAAATAACACTTGTAGAACACAACCAGTAATCACTGGTAACAGGTAGGTACACACTACGCAATACTAATCACCTTAGGCATAGATCACGCAGGGAACCATAAACTCACTAGCATAAACTATACTAGGTAAAACAACCTCCGCATTACGCATAAATCACATTTGGCATCAGGTAATTATCAACATAAACTCAATATACCATCACCTTGCGCAAGAATTACATGAGATACTAACCCCAGGCCCACCGGCCTTCCGTGGGGCTCAAACGCCCTTTGTCCAGCAGTGTCAGGGCTGTCTGCGCACGCAGCCAAATAAGAATGCGCAAGAGTTTATTTATTTTATGTTATTAGTAGAGCGCAACACTCATCCCAAGGGATATCAAGGCACTGAGTACCAAATTTCCTGGTGAGTCTGCAAGGCTGTAACCTAAAATTTAGGGAATAGGTGTGTTTTTAATTTTTTTCGGAACTGAATGTAGTTAGAGGTGAGTCGTAGGTCTTGGGGGAGCTCATTCCACCTCTTGGCTGCTAAATAGGAGAATGGTCGTCCTCCTGTCCTTACTTTCTTAATACGCCTTGTTCTGGCGAAGGCTGATTGAAGCGACCTCAAACTCCTTGTGGCAACATAGAATTCAACCTTCTCCTGATGTGTTCTAGGGCCTGTTTTGTAAAGAGCTTTGTGAGTGTGGCTAAGTAGTTTGAATACTGCTCTTTGGCGCATCGGCAGCCAATGCAGTTTCTTCAAACACATTGAGGCAGAATCAAACTTCCCCTTATTGCAGACAAGTTTTGCAGCCGCATTCTGCAGCACCTCTAGTCGTGTAAATAGGTGCTCATTAATGCCTACAAATAGTGCATTCCCATAGTCCAACAGACTAACTAGCACGGCTTGCATCACAGATCATCTGCAGTCCAATGGTATCCAGGGAAAAAGTATTTAGGGCCTAAACGTGGCAGCTGCCCACTACTTGCTGGGCAGCTGTGGAATCCCAAAGAACATGTCCCCTAAAAATAAGGAACCTAAAAGGTGCAGCTGCCCACTACTTGCTGGGAGCTGGAAAATAAGGAATGTGGCATGGGATCTCAGTAGTCCTCTAAGTAAATGGCGCCACACGTTGGAGCCACAGGCTCTGAAACTAAATACCTGGTTGGAGCCCTCAGGCTCTAGGACCACTGGGGCTAGAACAGAACTTGACCAAAATATTCCCCGAGCGTTGGAGTCCTGCTCCACTGTGGGGCCGCACTCGGGGGAATCTTGAAACCACTTGCGCCCAAGTCCTCCTTGGGACTTCGCTAACAATGTTGCCCCACACGTTGGAGCCCAGGGGCTCTGAAACAAGTATGCCACCAAGGAGTGAATACTGGCCGGAGGGGGGTCAGGCATCGGCAATGTGCCCCGACGCCCCCTCTAACAACTGCACTAAATGAGGGAATGCTCCCGTGTCCCCCTGGCCCTCTAAACATATATAGCCAACGTTGGAGCGGCCCTCTGCTCCAGCGGGGCCGCTCTGATCGGGTGCCTCTACCAGCTACTGTGAGCACCACTCACCTAGGCTCTTTGGCGGCAATGCTCCGGTCTCCGTATGCAGGGGTGAGGGGGAGGGAGGCATCGGCAATGTGCCTCGAGCCCCCTCCACATTTAGACTCCCCACTCTGGCACTCGCGGGTATTCAGCCGGCATCTCCTAGCGGGAGGTGATGTCTTGCTGGGATCCCTCTCTTCCGTCTTGGCAGCTGTGGGGGTGGTACTTCCTGCTTCCTCTCATGCTGCTGGTAGTCGAGCCCCCTTCGTTACGAGGCAACGCCCCCAGCTGGGACCAATCCAGCACGGCGGCCTCGTGACGTCCGAGGGAACACGTCTGGGGATTCCTGGGCCAGCGGCGGTGATACGGGGTAGGCACCCATTTAAATGCAAAGTCCCTGGCGGGGTGGGCACCTGCTAGGGATATAAATCGGGGCACAAGGTCCCTGTTGGGGTGTGCACCCGCTAGGGATATTAGAAACTCGACAAGGTCCCTGGCGGGGTCGGCACCGGCTAGGGATAGGAAACACAGCAATTATGCAGGGTGGGCTCCAGCGCATAAAATCTGGCAGATTGCAGGGTAGGTACCCGCTCGATTAAAGCCCTTGCAGGGGATCCCCACGCCGGGGGTTCCCTCTGTAAATTGATTGCAGCTCCATGCTGCTGGGGGAATTAGAAGCGCTGCCCCTATTAGGATGCAAATAAAGCGCTTCCAGGCGCTACACAAGCCCAGAGTTTCAAGTCCAGGGAAAGTTCCTTTAAGAATGCAGGGAGGCAAAGGCCGAGCCCAGGGGCCAGCTCACAGGGCCCTCCAGCAGGGAGGCAGTCACCAGTGGCGGTTCCTCCTGGCGTCCAGCAGCAGCAGGCCCCCCCTTACGATAGGATCCAGAGTGAACATTTTTCATGGGGTCACAGCCCATTTTTCTACACACATTTGCTTTGTCTGGAGGGTGCAGGGTAGGGGGAAACCAGACGCAGCTGGTTCTGGAGCACTTTGTTATGCTCAGCCCCTTTCCCCATTCACAGGACAGGCTAGGGATATCAGTCGCACCACAGGGGGCAGAGACAGCATTGTGTAGGGAAGGCCCAGCCCTATTCAGGTCTCAGGTGCACTCATCCCTCCCATCAACATGCAGATCTCTCCATTTACCACCGGGGCAGACCCATCCTGACTCCTGGAGCCAGGTGCACCAGCCAGCTCCAGCCAATCACAAGCCAGACAGTCAATTCACATTTACTACACAGACCTGCCAACGTCTAGAAGTGGCACTTCTACACTAGACACATTAAATCTGCACACACCGTTGTGCAGCATTTAATCTCACAAGTTTGCACATACCAAACTCGCCCCTGCACTGCCCACACATCAGGAACTACCATGGACATGCACATTCCCATGCATTTCTATGGGAGGGTAGGGCAATCTCACCACACGCACTTAGACTGCGCACGCACTTTACACTGGGACACAGTGTTAAAGTGTGTAGTAGCCCAAAACAACTAACACCAGGTCACTTTTAAAAGCAAAAAGTTTAGGGGTGAACCTGCCAAAAGCAACAATTCCCTAAAATGGGAGTATTTGCAGGCACACACTGAAATCTTCAAACATGTGTACGCAAATGTGAAACATTTTTTAAATATGAGCTTTCAAGTGAAGGGAAAAGCCTGGCAGCTAACAATTTAGAAAAGTGTGCGCTGCTCTAACCTCCTAAATCACTGAAAAATCTACCATCCAAATTGGGATTCTTAAATTTTGACAGAACATACATTTTTGATTGCGCAGAAAAAGTGAACCTTTTCTACTACCTAATACGACCTGATTTTGCAGTTAGGCATTGGACAGAGGAACGCAGAGATATCCTTTGTTCCCTCCAAGCTGACATAATAGCATCAAAACACTTGCAAACCCAAGTAAATGCCCGTAACCTGGTGATACGGGTCGTCCCTGGGTTATTAGGATATACCTACATCACTTTCAATGACGGTGAGACAGTCACAATTGCATACAAATCACACCTGTATACAAACTCAGAAATGCGTTTCGCTTCAAAAGAAAAATGTTTTGACAGCAGTACAGACCGCTCTAGCAAGAGAACAAGCACTGGTTCAAGGGAAATGAATAATTGTCATAACTCCAGTACCAGCTTTAGAAGCTGTTACAAAGGATAGCGTTCCTAATGCGAAAGCCTTACTACTAAGATGGATACACTGAGGGCTAATTATCTCACTACCACCAATGTAAAATACAAATATTACACTGCACTTAAAACACAAGCATTTCTGCAATAAAAAAAATAATAACCTCTCCCAACTGAACGAACGCCTCTAGATCAGTATACACCAATGGATCTGCCGGCCATAGGAAGTAAACAGCAATACAGCGCTGCATGTGCGATTGTGAAATGCTGTATGCACGAAGGCAAGTTCCATCCTGGCAGTATGAACTTACAGTCTCTGGGAGACTGCACGGCACAGCTGGCAGAACTAAAAGCCCTGTTACTGGCACTAATAAATATGGATCAAGAATCCCCCACAATGATTGTGTGCAATTATTTTTATTGTGTCCAGTCATACAATCAATATCTTCACTACTGGGGTCAGAATGTGTTTAAATACTCAAAAGGTTGCACAATCAAGCATAAAATGCTATGGAACCAGGTAGCTGACTTTGAAAAACAAACCACCAAAAGCCCACTTGATACACATGCATCAAGGTGATGGCGTTCATGTTGAAGGGAATTCATCGGCTGATGAAGCTGCAAAGGGGGCAGTACAAATTGCTGCCATAGATGAAAACCAAAATGAGAATGGACGGACAGATAATGGCTGCTGTCATTGCTTCACAAAAAAATAGCACAGCCTTACTGAAAGATTTTCCCCTCAAGTACTCCTACAAGAGAGATGCAAATAACATTCTATATGCTCAAATCAAGAGTAAGGCCCAACATGGATTACAGATTAGGATTCATTCTAGCTCACACAAGCGTCTAGGTTCTGCACATGCAGAGATTACCACAGTGGTTTCTTTATTGAAACACCACTATTGGTGGCCAGGGTTAACTAAACAGACAAAATATTTTGTCCTAAATTATGACCTACGCCAGCAGATGAAGGGTTCCACCATGACAAGTTCAGCGCAGAAATCATTACTGATATCATACAGACCACTCGCTTGTGTTTGCATAACAACATGTTTGTATGAGGTCGCCCCAGGTGCTATTTTGGTATGCGACGGGTACGTACTACCAAGCCACGCGTTGCGAATGCGATGAATGCACTCTGGCATGCCCTGTGGTACGTCATAGACATAAGATGACGTGCCGCATACGCCATTCCCTCCTTTTATTTGTCTCAAAACCATATCTAAAAAACTTTCAATTGTATATGAGAACAAGTGATAATAAAAATATGTTAAAATTATATATTTCTAACTCTTATAAATCTATAATATATTAAATATATTTTCTCAAAATCACATCGGGTGCAGTCTCATTGCGCCCTGGCTGCGCGATTGCCATGTAACCATGAAAAAAGCATTTAATTCGTTTATAACATTTCCCATTGTAACAGTTCGAAAACGCCACCCATTTTAGTCAATATCTGTACTGCATATCATGAGACACTCCTCTTCTGCTCAGAGAGCTTTGTTCAAAACTTTTTGCAATATACACACATCTTACACTACACACAACATGCAACCATAATTGTTATCAATATTCATGCTCTGTAAAGTAGCCTTCCACCTTTAATAGCCATACACCTGAAAGTTACATTACCGAAATTTTCTCCAAAACCACAGGTAACATGGTTGCGTACGCTGTCCACAACACAACATAATATAGTATAGCCCAGAGACAGTATCAGGCATAGATAATGAACACAGGGACACAGATAGTTAGTGGAAGTGAATACGCGCACATACGCTCGACTCCTTTTTATTGCCATGGTGATATATCCAGCGACGTCTGTGTTGGATGTTTGTGCGGTAAGTGTAAACCAGCCTTGAAGGAATGGATGCTGCCAGCATCAACTACAACTGTAATCATTGGACCACATGAAGACATTCAATATTAAAAGAATCAATAATTTCTGCTGCAGTAAGGACAGTAGATGTGAAATAATACAGAAATTATTCAATTGTAAAAGGAACAACAACTTGTGGTATTCTGAGACACAATTAATAGGTCTGAAATAATACAAAAAAAGATTATTTCATAAACGCTCCATCAGTTCTAGTGCACTCACATAACCACATCAAAAGCATTCAGCATGTGCACAGCCACCGATAACATGTGCTGTAGACAGGCTGTACTAGGAGCAATATCTGTTGCCATCAACACTGCATAATCAGCAATAGCGACTCAATCTGAATTATAAACACTGCTGCCTGAGGTGTAGGCCACAGAGAACGGTCACAAAGGACCCAGAGATACGTAAAGTGACTTCACCTACCCAGTTTGTCATCAGCGAAGCCACAAAAAAGAGTGTGAAAAGCCTGCAATGATACATATGCATGGTGTAGACAGTACACACTGGAGCAATGTCTTTTCCTACAGGACTACCTCATCTACAATAGCGACTCAATCTCAATTGTGAACACTGCTGTCTGCAGTGTAGATCAGAGTGAGCGGTCACAAGGGCCTACAGCCACATGGCATTCACTTGAGCTCTACAGTTTGCAATACACAAACCAAAAAAAAGTGTGGAGAGCATGCAATGATGCCAATAAGTGGTGCAGACAGTACACACTGGAGCAATATCTTTTCCTACAGGACTACCTCATCTACAATAGCGACTTGATCTTAATTGTGAACACTGCTGTCTGCTGTGTATGCCAGAGAGAGCGGTAGGCAAGAGCCCAAAGTCACGTGGCATTGACTTGAGCACTACATTTTGCAATAGGCAAAGCAAAGAAAACGTTTGCAGAGCCTGCAATGATGCATATGAGTTGTATAAAGAAACTGCACTGGAGCAATGTCTTTTTCTACAGGACTGCATCATCCACAATACCATCCCAATGTCAAATCTGAACACTAAAGTCTGCAGTATAGGCCAGAGAGAGTGTTCAACAAAGGCCCACAGCCACGTGGCATTGACTTAAGCTCTACAGTTTGCAATACGCAAATCAAACAAATTGTGTGCACAGCCTGCAATGATACATATGAGTGATGCAGACAGTAAGCACTGGAGGAATGTCTTTTCCTGCAGGACTACTTCATCTACAATAGCTAATCGAACTCAATTGTGAACACTGCGGTCTGCAGTGTCGGCCAGAGAGAGCGGTCAGCCAGAGCCCAGAGTCACCTGGCATTCACTTGAGCTTTACAGTTTGCAATACACGAAGCAAAAAAAGCATGTGCAGAGCCTGCAATGATGCATATGAGTGGTGCAGACAGAGCGCACTGGAGCAATGTATTTTCCTACAAGACTGCATCATCTACAATACCGACTCAATGTCAAATGTGGACACAGAAATCTGAAGTATATGACATAGAGTGTTCAGCAAGGGCCCACAGCCATGTGCCATTGACTTGAGCTCTACAGTTTGCAATACATGAAGCAAAAAAAATGTGTACAGAGCCTACAATGATGCGTATGAGTGGTGCAGACAGAGCACACTGGAGCAATGTCTTTTCCCACAGAACTACCTCATCTGCAATAGCGACTCTATATGAATTGTGAACACTGCTGTCTGCAGTGTAGGCCAGAGAGAGCAGTCAGCAAGAGCCCAACGCCACCTGGTGTTCACTTGAGCTCTACAGTTTGCAGTACACAAAGAAAACAAACATGTGCAGATCCTGCAATGATGCATATCAGTGGTGTAGACAGAGCGCACTGGAGCAATGTATTTTTCTACAGACTGCATCATCTATAATACCGACTCATTGTGAAATGTGGACACTGAAGTCTGCAGTATATGGCAGGGAGCACGTTCAGCAAGGGCCCACAGCCTTGTGGCATTGACTTGAGCTTTACGGTTTGCAATACACGAAGCAAACAAAACGTGTGCTGAGCCTGCAATGATGCATATGAGTGGTGCAGACAGAGCACACTGGAGCAATGTCTTTTCCTACAGGACTGCATCATCTACGATACCGACTCTATGTCAAATGTGAACACTGAAGTCTGCAGTATGGGTCAGAGAGAGCGTTCAGCATGGGCCCACAGTCACGTAGCATTGACTTGAGCTCTACAGTTTGCAATACCCAAAGCAAAGAAAATGTGTGCGGAGCCTGCAATGATGCATATAAGTGGTGCAGACAGAGCACACTACAGTAATCTCTTCTCTTACAAAACTGCATCATCTACAATAGCAACTTGATCTGAATTGTGAACAATACTGTCTGCATTGTTAATTAAAAGCAGTACTCACACACACAACCATCAATACTTTTTCTCACTCCCTCTTTACAGAATAAAACAACATAAATTACATAGAACTCTACATTGAATAAATCAAAACAATTCGAATTGGGATGTCATCTCTCCACAGTCTAAACTATTCACTGTTCCTTTAGACTTGCAAGATGAATTTGGTGATTTCACTAAACCTATAACTGATATAACAAAACTTTTTGAAGCAAGTATACTAAAACAGAATTGTGTATGTTTCAATAGACATTCTAATTACTTATCTACTGGATTCTGTAATTAAACATTCACCACGCAATCTAAATTGTGAACCCTGCGAACCGCAGTCTAGACCAAATCCAGTGGTCATTCACAACTCACAGCCACATGCCGCTGGATTCTAAAGCACGGAGTTGGTTGCACCTGATCAGAGGGGGTACACAGAAATCATCACAGACTTTAACTTATGACATCCTCAATCCAATCATAGAATCAAGACCCAATGTCACTGTTTGCACGTGCTGCATCACAGTATACTCCACCGACCAGTGTCAACCAAGCCCACATGCTCAGCAGTTACTTATAGAAGTACAGGCTGTGATGCACCTCAACACACGAACTTCTGAGAAAAGCAAGCAGCAGTTAATATCGGACATCATCCATTGTGGGATAAAGACACCGTTCCTCAGTGGGACCTAGAGTTGGATGCACCTGATCAAAGACAGTACCTTCATCTCCACTCTCAAATGCAGTTCTAACATCGTCCATTGTGGAGTCAACACACTGTTCTACTTTTGGAACCTAGAGTTGGTTGCAGCTGGTAGAAGGGAATACCTCCATCTCCACTCTCAGATACAGTTCTAACATCATCCGTTGTGGGATCAACACACCATTCCACTGTTGGGACCTAGAGCTGCTTGCACCTCATCTGAGGGGGTACACAGAAATCATCACAAACTGTAACTTCTAACATCCTCAATCATATAAGTAAGACCCCATTTCACTGTTTGGACCTGCTCTACCATGGTGTATTCCAGCAATACCAGTCAAGTAAGCCCAATAACCATGTGCAGCACTTAACTACAGAAGGACAGAATCTGATGCACCTCAACAGAGGGAGTTCTGTGAAAAACCAGCTACAGATAATATCGGACATCGTCCATTGTTAACACCAAGAGTTTCTTACACCTACCTGAAGAGAGTACCTTCATCTCCACTCTCAGATCCACTTCTAACATCGTCCATTGAGGGATAAAGACACCATTCCACTGTTGGTACCTACTACTTAGAGTTGGTTGCGCCAATCAAAGTCATCACACACTTTAACTTCTGACATCCTCAATCATAGAATTAAGACCTTGTTTCACAGTTCGAACATAGAAGCACAGAGTCTAAACCCCTCTCAACGGAAGGAGTTCTGTAAAAATCAAGCAGAATGTAATATCGGACATCTTTCATTGTGGAATCAGGACACCGTTCCACTGTTGGAACCTAGAGTTGGTTCCACCTGGTCGAAAGGAGTACCTTCAACTCCACTCTCAGATAGATTTCTGTTGGCATCAAAAACACCGTTAGACCGTCGGTACCTGTCAGACTACTGTGTTAGTAGTATACAGAGCACTCCACGCTCCTGGGACTCAGGCTGGGCATTGTCTGCCTGTGTCGTGGTAGCCAGCATTAATCTCAGGAGCCTTCTGAGCTCCCAGACCTCGGCCCAGGAGCTTCTGCCGGCACATCGTGGGCCCTCTTTCACATACAGCAGTGTTGAAAGGTGAACTGTGGGGCATATATGGGTCACAGCGGCCATGACGGTATCTGAGTAGCAGCAGGCTGAGAGCATCATTCACGCACCCACCTTCGCTCACAGTGTCAGCCTCGTGGCAGTGTAAGCTGCGTAGACCTGGCAGACACGTTCGCCAATCCGGAAGAGAACCACACCCAAAGAAACGTGCCTTTAATTCATACCCCTAGGCTAGCCTTGCGTACGCCGAGCCAGCCCACTTCCCTAAACATTTTTCTTTGGGGGGAGGGCACGTACGTGCTACCATTCCGTAATCTTCCCAACTGACTGTACTATCATGGTTGCATCTACTGTCCACTTCACTCAATAGACCCTCAGTGTATGTTGACATGTACATGTCTGTGCTCTGCATACTCAAGTCTGTCCAGCAAATCCCCTCAAGACTTTGCATTGTATACTTTTATAATCAAGAATTACTTGCCACCTTCGCACATACTTTGCTCTCATCTCTCCCCGCATTCTGCATAGTGAGGCAGAGGAGCCATGCCATGTTTAGTTTGTATACATGGCTAGCCACGGTTCCCACAGTATGTAGTGTCATTGTGTCTCCTATGTGCACTTGTTTGTCAAGTTGAATGTCATTATATAGCGTAGCACATTTATTCACGAGCATTGGTTTATCCCATTTACATATCACTGTCTTAAAGAGAATACAAACGTTTTTCTCACAGGTGAATAGTGCGACCACAATGGCAGTCATTCAAACTACACAGCGTTTCTAAGCTTACAGCCCCAATCTTGTTTTCTTTCTTAAAAGGACGGCAACTCCCACAATCACACCAACATTCACACAGCTTTCTAACAACAGTTATCTGCTTCTCAATAACATACACTCCTACGGAATGTGAGCTGGCATACTGCATGTCCTTACAGTTTCAAACACAGTAGCTTCCTGTGGCAATATCTATTCCCACCCACAAAAAGTAACTCCCAAACTACAACTTGACCTTCAAGTTTGGAAACATATTTCAAGAAACAAACCAAACTAAAAGCACCTTTGTTCAGAACAGAAGTCTCCCTCACTTCTGCAAAAGAAATGTATCGACTGCAGATACTACAAACTTCAAATAACATACACTCCCTTTTAAATATGAACCGGCAATTACACTTTGTGATTGGCACACTTTTTTAACACGGTCTCCTACAGCCTTCTAACATGCTTTCAAACTGTTCTTCTTTTAATACCAGACTACATTCAGACATTCTTTCCATCATCTCTGGAATAACAGGAACAGTGCTCATAATTCGCGCCCTCTTTGTGGCCATCCTACTACTAATTCTACTTCTAGAAATGGCTATGCTCTCAATGGTAACAACGATGTCAGACAGAATACGCCTCTACGCCAAGCTACATCACTACTGTAAAAAATAGAAAAACTTTTTGCCCACCTGCCTTTATCTATTATCAGAGCTAGCTACAACATAGCATGTATGTACTTATGTAATATGCGTACAACCATTGTTTGATTGCAAAACTTGCCCATTCGATTGGCGAATGGATGTATGCCTTGCCAACATCTCAACAATCGCCTCCCGATATCCAGAGCAGCAGAGCAATGACGAATGCAATGCAAAAAGGAATTGCAGCTGAATGGGATTTCTATGCTGCCACGAAAGATCTCCTGCAACATGTGACCTTTCAGAACATCGCAGATTGCCTGCACATTCAAATGACAGATCCAACAATCGAGGAACATTACTGTCCCTTCCAGGATATGAATTGGATCGCTTTGCTTTTCTCACACGATGGCAACAATAGCCTCTTGGAACATTACGCATCTTAAGCCGCTGAAGAACTTCTGGACTGGAATCTTCAAGACTTGTAGGAAACTCACATTATTCTTGAATGGATTTTTCCCATCTTTTTTTACTTTTTCCTTTCATTTTTTTATAATACACTTCAATCCTATTACTCTGATATAATAACTTTCTAAGTATACTCAGATATTTGATCTCTATCCTCATTATTGCCCCTTATGTCTCCAGTCTAACCAGGAATCAGTGATGTTTGGCCTATGCAAATACGCTTTTTACTTCCAAAATTATCCTAAACCCGACACCTATTTAGAAACCTGGTCTATTCTTTGTGCACACACCTCTCTGCCTGCCTGTTATTCACAAAGCCCTTTCAAACAATTTTACTCAAAGTCAGCCTCTGCTCAGAACCTGACGATAAAATTGTAAAAAGACGACTTTGTTTAGGAACTGATTGGCACAGTGTGGTAATCGTAAACTACCTTTATTTCCAATATACAATTTATGTATTCATGTCTAATAGCTATTCTGTAGGTCACATAGCACTGTAACATATAATGTGCAATTCACTGATGCAGGAGCTTCGATTCGACTACAGCATAAGCGATTGGAGTTTGTCTTATGCTCGATGCCTTAGCTCTCTACACAACAATGTTTTTTTGAAACAGCTGAAGACAATAATGTACGGTTTGATTACAAAGGTACCGAATGTGCTTCTCAGAAGCGGAATGTTTGTATTCATCTTCAAAGTTTCAATGTGGGTAGAACTAGAACCAATTCTAACAGGCACCACATTGAATCTACTGTACAACAGATTGCTAACTATTCTACTGTTGATAATTTTCTGTTACAAAAAAAACACTGCCAAGGTACATAAAAATTTGATTACTACATTCTCCAATTTCTTTTTTATTTCTTTCTTTTCTTTAATGATACATGGGGTAATCGGATTCTACCTTTATTTTCCTTATAAAATGTAGAGTCATTCAAGTGTAATAGCTATTGTTTATTTCACATGCAACTGTAACATGTAATATACAATTCACCGATGCCGGAGCTTACGTTTGAATACAGCAGAAGGGGTTCAACTTTGCATCAGCTGGATACCCTAGCTCTTGCACCAGTGGTTCCAATTATGGCACTTAAATAAAGACACTTTCTTTATACTTTTCAAACTCCATCCATTTATTACACACAACCACTTTCTTAGACACACTCATTTTACCATTTTACTTCGCTGACATTGCAAAAGTCTGCATTATATTCTTCACAATTATTACTTTATTCTGGCTTCCAAAACACTACATTCGACTATACAGACACATAGGGATGAGTAGTTTGTTTCACACTCCCTGTATAGAATAAACGCACACTAACACTACTTCACATGTATTCTACAGTGGCCAGTATCCTACAGCGCCCACAGCATATCACTTCACAGCAATAAACTCATGACTTACACTCACAGTTTCATCCCCGAGGCTTCATATCGGTAACACTAAGTATTTTGCTTCCCACTCCAGCTATACTCTAAACGCATACTAACATCACCTGCACAGATATGCTACAGCGCCCACTATGAAACAGCGCCCAGAGCACATCACTTTACAGCACTCAGCTCACGGTTTAGATGCATGGTTTCTTCCCTAAGTTTAGCGGTACCTCACCTATGCACCATCTCACTCTAGACAAAACAGCACGTTCACACCGGTAAGGGTAAATACTTTGCTTCTGCCAGTATACTACAGATCACTCAACTCACAGCTTAGGCACACGCGTTCATCCCCGAGTGTACCGGCACCTCACCTCCGCACCATCTCACAGTGGGCAAAACAGCACTTTAACACCGGCAGGGGTAAATACTTCACTTCGGCCAGTATGCTACACCGCCCAGAGCAAAACAGTTTACAGCACTCAGCTCACAGTTTAGGCACACTGTTTCATCCCCGAGTTTAGCGGAACTTCACCTCTGCACCATCTCACTCTACACAAAACAGCACTTTCACACCGGTAAGCGTAAATTCTTCAGTTCTGCCAGTATGCTACAGACTACTCAGCTCACAGTTTAAGTGCACGGTTTCATCCCAGAGTGTACTGGCACCTCACCTCAGCACCATCTCACAGTGGGCAAAGCAGCACTTTCACACCAGTAGGGGTAAATACTTTGCTTCCCACTCCCTCTATAGCACACCCTGCCCACCCTACAAACCTCACAGTGCTCCTACCCTGCTCTTTCCCACTTTTTTCTCCCTTTTTCCCCCTTACTCGCTTCAATGGAATCACAAAATGGCGGCCAACACTTCCTAGTTGCAACCACTCGCACCGCTCTCAGCCAATCAGCAGCAAGTTTGTGCTTGTAACGCCTCAACCAATGAGATTGCACAATTCCCAAATATATATATATCTGTAAATTTCGATATTTCTCAACAACTACCAAACGGATTTACACTAAATAAGCAAAAGTGTGCTTTCTAGTCCAAGACCCTTCTCCCTGCCAAATCTGGGGTAATTCTGTTCACCCGTTCGACCTGTAGCCTTGTCTAAAGTTTCCTATGGAATTTAACATTGAAAAAACATGTTTTGGGCCCCACCTTTTTTCTCGGCCCCCCCTTCACGAATCACCCCCAATCTTTCAACATAGGAGCTGGTCCCAACAAAGAATATGTTTTGAAAATTGCGTGAAGATTCGTCAATCAGTGCCAAAGTTATTGGGAATAGAATGTTGCCATTTCCTATGGTAACTAGGTCCTAACTATAACTAGGTAATATATATATACTCACTAATAAAACTCATCGACAAATATTACATTTGAAAAATTATCTCAAGTCTTTTAATCACTATCAGAGTCCATTTAACTGTCTGAAAAAGTGAATTGTAAGTAGGCTGCACAAAGCGATATGAGTGCTTGAAACTGAAAACATATTCTTTTAAATTTGACTGTCTGATTGCTACCACATCTCAGCTATAGATGTACTACTACATGCAGTATCAGAAATGTGGTGCAGCTGCTGATTGTAAGTTGGAAATTCAACGGTCTATGATACTCCTGAGCAAATATTGACACAGCTATGTCATCTTTCAGTCCAAGAATCATACATCTCCTCCCTAAGCAAGCCTTGTGAAAGCACTTAACCACAAATCTTCATATCCCACTACCTTATATAATAAGCAGAAAGTCATCCATGTACCTTTTTCTTAATAAATTATTAGTATGTGGTGTGAAATAGAGTTACTTTACTGCCCATAGACTACTTTTGATGTGTTACCTCACCCCTAAAACACATTGGCACACTCTTTTAGATCACTCGAGAGATAATGACAGTAATAATAGTGTATGAGAGGACTTGGTTTTTCATTTTGAGTTAGGCCTGGCACTGTCCGCTCTGTGTCACTTGTCAGTCGTCGACAAATCTGATGTTTAAAACATGTTTACAAGTATGCCGTAGTTTATATAATTCAAGAAAGGTGCAGTGTAAATAGGTTATAATCGTATATAGTCTTACACGTGCTGCAGCTAATGATCGTAACATGAAAACACAATTGTCTGTGCTTGTAACTGGAAACATATTCTGCAAGTCTGAATGTCTGACTACTACCATGAGTTGGATGTGACTGAACTTGTACATCTAATATAAGACACGTGGTGCACCTAATAAGTATTCACTCATCAAATCACTGAGGCAGTAATTTTCTGGTATAAAATTAAGTAAGCGCAATTTACATATCTTGGAATCACCTTTCTACTACTTGTGCGGTCATTCAACAACCCATACACTACTCATGCACTCATCCAATCAAACATAAACTACTAATGCACTCTTATTCAATGTGTCCATGAATGCAATCACCCAGACTGGACCCATGAACTCATATAACCAAACAGATGCCACCTACGCTGAGTTACAATCACTCACACACCATCTATAGAGTCATACAATCACTGAAACATAAGAACCTTCTTTTTTAACTGTTTCGAGCTTTTATTGTACTTTCAAACTATCTTATATTTTTTGGGGTGTTTTTGACATTTTTTCTTTCAAAAAACATAAAGTTTAATATTTGGAATGTTGTAATTTTTTAATAACTGTGACACAATGCTGGAAATCAGAATAAAATAACATTTATGACTTTTGAGGAGATTAATGATAGCATCAATCACCTGCTCATCAACACATAAAATGATTAGGCACTTTCTACAGTGCACTCAAGGTTCTGCTAATTCAGGAAAGACCTGTGGTTGTGGGGTTGTAAGTACTGCTGCACCAGATGCAGAAGGCTGATCTAATTTGCCTTGTGCAGCTAGCTCCCTCTTCCTCGAGCTATAACTTCCCTCGCGAGGCGAGTCGGGTGAATTGTCTCCAGGTATCCCACATGAATACTTATTCTCCGATCCTCTGGAGAGCAACTTGCTGCCTAGGGAGCAGGTGACCTTCCTCGCATTCACCTTTTTCTCATCTTCAGGGATTTTGATAAATGTCCCAAAGAATGCTTTCCTTCCATTTTTTTTACTACTTCTTCAACTTACAAAATGTCTTCCAGCTCTTCTTTTTTTTGCAAATGTGCAGATGCCATGTCATTTTTGCAAAATAGTTGGTCAAAATACCAAAAAGAAACAAAATAGGTGCACCTAATACAAAAAGGTTTCACAGATGCAGAGACACCCAAAAACAAGAAGAAAGATGTAGCTGTTGGATCCTCCTTCTAACAGAATAAAAACCTTTTCAACCAATCAAAACCTTTCTTTCCATGGGACATAACGTTGCGACGGAGTCACATCCCATTCATTCATATTTAAGTATAGATCACTATTAGTACATTGATTTTACAAAGTATTTAGTGAAAAGTCATTAAATATAACAAATATATAAGGTTTGAACAGTGATATGTGAAACTTTTTTAACCCCTTAGTGGTGGGGCTAAGTTCCGCGCGGTGCAGGGGCGTGGGGGCCGCGTGCGTTGCCGCAGTGCTTGTGTAGCACAGTGGAGCTGTGCTCATGACGATCCGAGCTCATCACAACTCCGCCCACTAAATGGAAAGCCCAGCACAGCAGGAGAATTATCCCCGCGTGGGTGTTCCGCGGCAGTTATGACAAGCTCAGCTCGTCATGAGCACAGCTCCACTGTGCCTCATGACGAGCTGAGTTTGTCATGAGCTCCGAAGGTGTTAATTCACGCAAGAGTCATGACCCCTACACAATATCTGAAATATGTCTTGGCACCATTGCGGTTATATAACATACCTAGAAATCGCTTTTAAATTACCTTTAAAATATCTTTAATTTGACTTCACTTCTGTAGGTCTAATTGAGCATAATGTAGGGGTTTTAAAAAATGATATTAACTATATTCACCACTGTAAAAAATACAAGAGGTCGCAACCCCTGTGACCGTTCGTGACACCACTGCGTCCATAAATATCTATTTAAAAGGTCTTAAAAATATTTTACAACTCCACTGATACTGTTTTTTTACATTCAGTAATAACCCTCTTCCTTAAAAATATATTTTATTTTGGTGTAAATATGTATTTAAAAACACTTCCATTTGTATAACTGATTCACACACTGAACGTGTAGGTCCGCGATTGGTACACAACACCGTTTTTGAAATGTAAAAAATTTTTATAAAAAGAAGACATTTATGATAATGAAACAACAATACATCGTTTACACTGTTAAAAGTAATCATGGAAAAATATATTTTGAAAAGACAGTCAAAAAAATAATCCCAAAAAACTGAATACAAATTTTCCATTTATAAGGTTAATTCTGTCATATCATAACATACTCTACAACATTATAAACAATTCAGAACCTTATACATTTTCTATAAAGTGTAAAGTTTCAAATAAATAATTATATCAATATGTAAACAGCTATCTAAATATATTTGAAATAAGTGATTAAAGGTTATAATGTCATTAGTGATGTAATATGTGAGTTTATAAGCAGTGCATTACTGGGGCGCAAGTTATATTTGGATCAGCTAACTATAACGGCTACATTTCTCTGGTGTTGTACAAGTGAGATGTCAGCCTCACTATAGCATTCCCGTAACTAAATACCTACTGGCAATGGCCAGTAAGTAGTTATAGTTAGGACCAATGTTTCCAAAGGAAGAAATTTTTTTGTTTTACTAATATCTTTTGCGCTGTTTGAGTAATCTTCACAAACATATCAAAAAGTATACTTTATTCGATTCAGCATCTGTCTTAAAAGTATGAGAGTGATCTATCAAGGGGAGCGGAGATAAAAGGGGAGTCCCAAAATGCTTTTTCCCAATTTGTTGTATATGGAAATTTTGCACTCATTGACCAAGACTACATCCTGTATCACTAAACGGAATTGCGCCAAATTTGTCACAAAGCTAGATTTGGTTCCTCAGATCACACTTTCACTTATTGGATATGTATTCATTAAGTAGCTTTAGAGATATTTATGATAAAAATATATAGATATCTAGCAAAACGTATAATTCACAGATCCCTCTGCGCAGGATCTGGAGGGGAAAGACAGGCCCTGATTGGCTGGCCACATCTTCAAAGAAAAGTTGCAGCTGCCATTTTGTTTCCTTGCATGGTCCCAGTGCAGAAAAAAAGATGAAAGATAAGGAGCCACAATATTGATCCCCTGACCCCAGAGGATATTTAGGGGTTCCCTGATGACCTCTTATGACCCCAACATTGCTTTTTTTGTTTGTCCTAATTAAACTTAAAATCCACTGACCCTCCACCGATTTAGGGCCCAGTTGGAAAAAAAATAGAAATTCACAGAAATTAGGCAAAGGTTACAGAATTGTTATATTTAAGCTAATATTTTACCCATACAACCCATAGAAATTCAGCAGTTATAATTATACTTATAGTTAAACTTATATTAAGAAACTGTAACTCATGCCATTAAGTGACTTAAAGCAATGGGAATTAAGGCAATGAGTCGTACTTTTTTAACATAAATTTAACTATAAGTATAACTATAACTGATTAATTTTAATAGTTTAATTTAAAGGCATGCACGGTAAAGGCATATGTACGGCAAAAGACTTGCTTGGTCAAGGAAATGCGTGTTAAAGGCATTGCATGGTATAGGACATGTGGTAAAGGCATGTGTGATAAATACATGCATTGCACTGACACACACCCACAGACGTTTAGGGGCCCATTAGGATGTCGGGCGGATCACCACTGCCATGCGGGCAGTGGCGATCCACCCGACATCCTTTGCCGTCTGTCACCCATTTCCCCTCCACCATATTAGTATGGCGGGGGACCGCGGCGGACGGAAACACCGTCCGCCGCTTTTCTGCCCCTGTCGCCTTGCGGCCAGGGCAGAAAATGTTTAATATGGTGGCGGTGTCTATTAGACACCACCAGCCAAATTATGATGGGCTTTGGGGAATGCCTTGCCGCCACGGAAAGGCATACGGAGACTCCCTGCGGGGGCCCGTTACAGGCCCCCTGGGACTCCGAGGGGGGTGGGGGGTGCACATGGGGGGTACCTATGGTACCTCCCCGCATTTTAAAGTGCAACATGGCAGGCACCGCGCGGTGCCTGTCATGTTGCGCTTTCAGCACCGCCCGCCGCAATGGTAAAAATACAGGATGTGCCCATCAGTGTGGCGGGCGCATCCTAATGGCCAAGGCGGGACCGCTGCTCTGATGGCGGGCGGTCCCGTTTTGCACGGTAATGGCGGGCGGGCAAAGTCGGCCCGTCATCCTAATAGACCCCTTAGTCTCTGAAGTTCACTCTGCAGTTATCATTGCCCATTCCCTGTCTCCTGTGGTGTGGAGGAAAGGTGCTGTAGTGTCTAGCTTTGCTCACATCTGATGTTTGATATCCCTCCAAGACATAACTCTGAATCTAAGGCATTAGCCCACTGATGAAGAGGACACTGTCTGCTGTTCTGAGGTAGCACCTGTAGATCATAACACAAGAGTATTTATCCTTGCTTCAGCAGGGTGGAATCCTCAGAATTTAAATGAAAGCATCTTTTGAGGGTGCAGAGTTTGAAAAAGAAAGAAAGATGGGATCTGTGAAGATGAGAGCAAAGAGCTGGGTCTTGAAATAGAAACAAAATTAAAGGTAATCTTATGTAATGTGACAGAAAAATGTAACTTCTTTAAACCCCGTGGTGGCCATCAAGAAGCTAGTCCAAGAAACCTCAAAGTTAACAAAAATAAATGTTTCAGAATTTAAAGAAAATAAATTGTATTTTACATGAAGTACCAAAATGAAAAGGTTCTGAAAGGATTTGGCATTTGATAGCTAGCAAATTGGGTACAAAGTCTCCACAAACAGACGTAACTATAGCTGGTATAATCTGGTGTGATTATGTGAAAGAACTATATGCACCGTATACTGCTGAGAGTAGTTCACTCTGAAACTTGAATGTTTGATAATACCGGACCGGAACAATATGTAAGTCGCTCTAGTAAATCAAATGTCCAATGTTCTGATAAGATTTCCATGATAATTTTAACACATAATAATAATCTTCTTGCCCGGTTCAAAGAATGTTTTTTTGTGGGTATGCAGAGAGGAAGTATGTTGCTACCTCTATGTAACAAGCAGTGGCTAACCCAATAGAGGTCTAGCTTTGGCCGCTTTTCTGATGGTTCATTATTTAGTATTGCAAATATATGACATAAAAACAAAAGGAAAAACATTCCACCACTTAATTCTGATGGCCATATTCTTGTAATAAGCAGTCCAGTAAAAAATAAATGAATACCTATTATTGCATATGGCAATAAAATCAAAATGCGATACAGTATAATGACATTGCAAGCCATTGAGAAGTTCCATGATCATATAGAAAAATGAGATCAAAGGCAGAGTTCCCTAATAAGGTGATGGAACTTTAAAGTGACGTTCTATATACCTATTACTTACAGCAGGGGGGGTACTTTTCTACTGTGCAATACAGGGCCACATGAATAGCTTTCCCACAAGCCTCACACATCCTTGGTGTGTAGCTCTTTTATGTGAAAGTGTATTCATTTTTGCACATATGAAGAATTTTTCGATGTAATTACGACAATGAAACATGGCAACCTCTTTAAAAATGTGTTTTTTTTCAATAATTTATTTAATCACAGGAGTGTTCATTGCGCTGCTGAATTAATTTATTGTACAGAACCTAAAGTTCAAGTCCCATCTCCATTGGAAGCTATAGAAAGTAAGCAATTGTTATCTACATATTGTTTAATTTCTTGAACAATTTTGCCGGGGGTCACATGGAGCAAGTCGGTGCTTTGTGGTTGATGCTCCTTGGTGCAATAGTCCTCTGCTGTGCTGATCATCAATCAACAGTTCCGACTGCGTCAATATGTTCAATATGTTCTCTACAGAGGAGTTCTGGAACTGATGGAGCACTCTGTTCAGCAACAGTACATAGTTCATAAATTTGTCAGTATTTAATTCAGAGTCAAATCCTTTGAGGCAGTACTAAAGTCATATGCTGTAGTCAAACATTTTTTTGTCTCTAACCAAGGGAGAAAGAATGAAGGAACCCAGTTTGGCTGGGAGTGTGTATGATACTGTAGCATGTGATAGGTATAGTTCTGAACCGCCCTTGGCTGGTGTCCAGTCTGTCTTTGCTAGCCTCATCCTTCCCTCCTTCTCAACCCATGTTATCCTATAAATCCCAGACCCTGGTGAAGAGAGGATTCAGAAACTGCTGCCTGAACCATGATGAAGACGGAAAGTGACATCTTGCTCCTTGTCACCCTCCTTGGCCTCTGGGAGTCACTTCCAGTGGTTGAAGGTGAGTAGGCAGGGATCAGGTCCTCAGCATCTGACTGCACAGTTCATCAGAGGGGTTGTCTCTCTTGCTGGAGAATACCTGAAGAAATACCTGAATAGTCTTTTATTGTGTGAGAGACACACTACAGTGACAGACAAGTCTCTATAAGATTGATGTAGGCAATGTGTGTGTGTTTTATTGTTTGGAAGGGTTTGAGTTGGAAGAGTGAGTGTAAATTATAAGTGGGTGTAATCTACATTCATTAAAGTGTTTTCCCTCAGGGGGTGTAACGTTTCAATGATACTGGAGGAAGACTCTTTCACTCAAAGGTCTTAGTATGTTGATTAGTTGCCAGGTCTCAGGGGGTCCTCGTCACATTTTGTAGTGGGAAAAGTGGAGCCACTGCTTTCCTTTATGCCAATGATATGTGGATTTCTCCAGCATCAAGCTAAGCAGGGATTAGCTGAATCCATTGTTGAATTGCCCACATTACTCCAAGCACTAGTGAAATGGTCATGCTACAAGATATGATAGAAGAGATCAGAGAGAAGTTTATACACATTTTGAAGATAGATCTTGTGAAACCCCCATGCCTTTATCCTACATTTTGACTTTGGAGGCTCTGGACTCTTCCAAATATAGGTGTGTCACATATGGAGGCAGCCCTCAATAAAACTGTAAGGCCAAAGCTGTAAACCAAATCACCAATACTGCAACAAGCCCCACACCCATGCCATCATCAAAAATAGAAGACCTAAAGGCATTGTTGTGTCATTTTTCCTCATGAGCGAAATTTTCGTTCAAGAGAAGAACTGTTCAGCATGAAATTAATGACATTTTTTGCAAAAGTATGACGCTTGTCCTACTGCACCATAGCTTCTTCAACAAAAGCAGTAAACATTGTTTCCCCTGTATTATCAACCTTAAAAATTAAGACACGGATGACGATCAAGAGCATGATGGAGCAGTAAATGTTTTCGACACCATGGAATAAGGAATAAAACACAGTTGATCTCAATCCTCAAGTCAAGTGCCAATAGGTAGTCAGATAATAATAGCTTTGATTGATACTGGTGCATCAATAATTGTTATCACAAATGATAAACTTTAGTTTCCTCAAACCTCTCACCAAATGAAAGCCTACAAAAGTCAAGATGTAGGCTTGCAGCAACAAAATATTTTCATCTATGTGGCATCTTTACAACCAAATTGACTCACAGGTAGTCTATAGTGACAACAATTTACATCACTCAAATGGATACGGTACCTTTATAAGCTGCCTAACAGCAGTCTGATAAGAATCCCATACTGCATCTAAGCAAATGATTTAGACAGCCCATTAACAGAAGTTGATAATCTATTCAGAGGCATAGTAAGCATAGAAGACCAAACCGTAGGGCTACCTATTTACAAGCCCATGCAACCAATGACACTGAACCCCAATTTGTTGTTCGCAGTAGGGGGCCAGGACCAGGACTTCTAGTCGCAGCCTCATTTGCAGCCAGCGCTGCCGCTAATGCGATCTCTGTGCACCTGGAAGCGCAGTAAAAACCCTTGCGGGCTCCCGCAGCGCGGTACTCCCATATTGTTGTTTGCAGCGAGGGGCCAGCACCAGGACTTCTAGTCCCAGCCTCATTTGCGGCCAGCGCTGCAGCCAACGCGATCTCTGCATGCCTGGAGGTGCTGTAAAAACCCTAGGGGGCTTCCGCACCACGGGACGTGTGCCGGCGAAGCCCGGACCAAGGCGGGTTCATCTGCATCCGTCCATGCCTGGCAGAGACTGGACAGGGCCAGGTCTTGAACACCTGAACTCCAATATGAGTAAGAAAAAACTACCGCCCAATTCAGAGGGAAGGGAAGTAACAGCAAAAACGCCCTGGAATTGTGCCTCCATAATTTCTTATCTGATGACAGCTGTTGGGGACATAAATGAGACACTACATAATGTTGAACAGCTGGGCATAGGGGGAAGACTTAGAACAGATAAGGAGCCACACAACACTATTACTGACTCACTTAGTGATGTCAATTGCATCACTGATTTTGTGGAGAGGGGGGAAACTACCGTTACAGGGACTTTCGCCACCCAGCCAGAGGAACAGGGTCCCAGACTAGTTCACTATGAAAGGGAGTGAGGAGCCGCTTCCACTGCCGAAATGGGGATCATACTAAAAAGGAAACGTAGAAAAGGCTTGAAACAGGGTATAAATATTGAAGAATCCTGGCCTGGAAGGAGCGGTGGTCCACTAGGGACTTAGGATCGGTCTGAAGCCAACTTCGCTATCACTGTGGATAAAACTGCTCAATCATATCTTGAGACTGTTATGAGGGCACTTACAATAGACTTGTTGAACTCTTTTAAAAACGCTTTGGAGCCGATGTTAACCAAATTATCTACCATAGACGAGCATTTGAGTAAAATAAAGTGCTTTATAGAGAGGATGCATGTTGACACTGCACTGAGGAGGATGGCCCAAGTTGTTCCAGGCTCATTTGAAATAGAGCTGGCCACTGGGGCTCAAAGTCAGATTGTGCATGCTTGGAGCTTTAGCTCTGACCCCAATGATTTGACCATTAGAATTGACAAATCCCTCTCTGAAGTCCCTTGTAAATACATTGGGCCACAATCAAAGTGCATACAGCCATCAGTTACTGTAAATAACGTGCAACCCAATCAATCCCTAAACGCACAATAAGTGGAGAAGTGTGGCTCAGGGGTTAGAGGCAGCAGACCCGGAAGCTGAGATCGGTCCTGGACCAGGGTTCAATTCCCCGCCTCGGCAGGTCTTGGGCTAAAAATTCCACGGACTCGATAATTCTCGCCCCGGTGCCTCCTCGACTCACGGGTTCACACTCTGCGACTCTGGGCAATAGCTTGCTTAATCTCCACAACGGCCCCTCGCGGCGGGATGCCTGACTTTCACCTTGTGGATACCCTGCTATCTCACAGGGGAATACCAGGACGGGTTCCCTAAGCAAGCGCCGGGACACCCACTGCGGGTAGCTGTGCGCTATATAAGCTCAACTACATTTACATTTACATTTACAATAAAACAAATGCAGACTCCACTTACCCCCAGAGGTTACTCCCCATCTGCTGTTTTAGTAGGGGTCCCTTATTTAAAAATTAACATGACCGTATCCCCAGAAGACCGAATTCATAAGGTCAAGCACTGGTGTTCAAGGTTTTCTGAGAAGGGGCTAAAGCTGCATCACACATCATTGTGGCGAGACGGATGGGGTGGGTGGGACAGGGAGTAAAGTCATTAGAGGGAGATTGTGTTGTTGTCAATTTTAATCAGAATAATGTAGCAAAATCATTGTTTAAAGAGTTTGGCATGCCTGGAACTGACAAGATTAGAGGACTTCCCCTGGGGTTTTACTATCGCCAACCCACCAGTAACATAACTGAGAGTCTTGCATCGCGATGGAGGAATCCCGCAGTAAATTCTGAAAGGACACACATTGGGCAGAGTAATACGCATCAGCTAAAAGAGAAATATACTTTTACTCAGTCCCAAAATCAAGAACATATAACCTTGCCCATACTAGGTATAGCTCCTGACTCGAGATCCCGGGAGGTTGTGTTAGATCTGGCCAATAGATTTGCCTCACTGAGTCAGTTAGATACCAATGATTGACTAATCAGTCTTAATGACTCACTGGCGCAGACGTCCCTGAGACAGCCCATCACTAGCCAGAGCATTCTGATAACGGCAATGGTAAAGGGGGCAGATATCTTGAATATCCTAAATTGGAATGTAGCTGGCTTGAAGAAAAGAAAGACAACCCTGGGTGGACTACACCATTGAAGGAATATGATATACTGGGCTTTCAGCAAACATGGGACTCTGAAAATAGTTTTTGGTTGGATGGGTATACCACCTATAATTAGGCGGATCAAACATCAGCAGCTGGTCGTGCTAGGGGAGGTCTATTAACGATGATTTCGCTAGAAGTGAATGGTAGCCACCGCAAAGTGGAAACAGGGAAAGAAAACTGTTTAGCGGTCGAGATCAGTCCCCTACAAGCCCAGAAAATATTGGTTCTCAATTTTTATAAATCATTTCAGAAAGTCTCTGTAAATTAACATTTATGTAGTCTTTATCGCTTTTTGGACCAATATAGGGAGAAGGAAATTAATCAGTCTTATTTTACTTGGTGATTTTAACATTCATTTGTGTTACAAGAAGTGTCAGTTTGTTGATGAACTGGGGCCTGGGGCAATTCAGATATCAATTTTGAACATTCTCCACAAGGGGAACTTTTAGAGGACATGATAGCGGACTTTGGGCTGTCATTGCCAAATACATCAGAAGCGGGAGTGAGCATCCCTTCTTTCAAAGGCAGGGGTTTGTTTTCCACTATTGATTTTATATTTGTTAACACTACCATGATTCCCATGGTCCTGGATTACACCACAAGGTGCTCCTCTTATAGTGACCACAATCCTATTTGTATCAGTCTAAAGGGCTGTTTAAAAATGACAGAAAGGGTTGAATCAAGAACCAGTGTTTCGTGATTGATGGCAGGCATACACGCAAATTGGAAACCAAACAAGAAGCATGGGAAGACCTGCTGTCTGTTGACATAATCAAGAACAGCTCCAAATTCTGGGAAGTAGTAAATAGGCCCATTTTTTCTGGCATCGAGAGCAATGTTGTTGAGTGTAACATCTCAGAATAACTCTGGTTTAACCATTTTAATCATATCTATGATAGTCGCAACAACGGGGTCCCAGCTGATCTCTTTAAAACAGATGTTCTTCTATGGGCAAAGATACTGGCCAACATTTTGAACGTGGCATGTCAATATGGAATGCGCAAATCCTGGTCCACATCAGCAGCTCCGAAACCGAGCTCCGCTTAAAGAGCCTAAAGGATCAACTTACAGCAAAAAAGAACATGCCACCTCGCCTCCTAACCAAACGAAGAACTAAGAAAAATACTACTCACCGGACCACCGGGCAGGTTAAGCCTGAGACGTGCCGTCGACGAGGAGCTCCGCCACATCTGTTTCTGCCGGCAGCCCGCTGCCTCCATAGATGATCGGCACCTCCGCCCGCCCTCCACGACATCAGGACATCCATTCCCGGATCCGCAGGAGTACAAGAGCTGCTGGACTGAACACAAAGGCAGCAACATAATCAGGTCACGGAGATCACCAAAAATCACGAACCGAGACCGACTCCTTCTTGCCAGTCCCCAAAATGGCACCCATAACAGGACATCGCGCTTACTTACTCTGTCCACGAAAGCCATCCGCCAAGCAACACTGGAGAAAAGTGCCTCCTCCCGTCTTCCCCCGACACCAGGCTTCCAAAAATCAAGGAATCTGCAATCAGCGATCGTGGAGACACGGGCTACAACTGACTCCCCCCTACCTGACCTCAAGATGGTGCCCACAGCGAGACATCGAAGATAAAAATGCCTGGCAAGATCGAGATCGTGCTTTCCACTGGGGAGCAGAGCCCCCATCTGTCCTCCCCCGACATCATGGACAACAGGAACAGTTGAAGCGCCAAAACCAACCCGAAATCGCGGAGACTCGGACCGCGACTGACTCTCCCACAACTGATTCCCCCATGCCTGGCCTCAAGATGACACCCACAGCGGGACATCGAACATACAATCGCCTGGCAAGACCGAGATCGTGCTCTCCACTGGAGAATGGAGCCTCCAACTGTCTTCCCCCGACATCAGGATATCCTTTCCTCAACCCACATGAACAGTTGAAGTGCCGAAACCAACCCGAAATCGCGGAGACTCGGACCGCGACTGACTCCCCCTCTGCCTGCCCCCAAGATGGCGTACATAATGGGACATCACGTAAAAAATCGCCTGACATCATCTTATGCTTCATAGGCGAATGGCTCCTCCGCCCGCCCTCCCCTGACATCAGGACAGCCACTCCAGAAACTACCGGGACAGTCCGCAGTAAACATTCCACCTCCACTAACACGCTGGAGACATCCACAAGTAGGCCCAAGGGATCCCCAAATCAACTACGAAACCGCCGCCTACCATAAACATCTTGGAGGTGCAAACTTTGAAAAAACGGAGTGCCGCAGACAACATCCCCACCCCACCTGACCACTAAATGGCGGTCCGCCAGGACAGTCCGAAGTGAAACACTTGCCCACAATCACACCGGGGGCAGATTCAGACGCAAGGGAACAGCTCCCCTGAAATCACTATAGTCCCCTTCCTCCTGAAAACAACTCCTTCCTCTTGACCTAAAAAGAATGGAGCAACGAGAACCGCTGCCTGGATACACAGATCCTAGCTCCGAGTGAATCCCGAAAATCTCAGGTAAACCCCACCCGTCAAAAGACCGACCTCCCACCCACAATTCTCTTTACTAGGTCTCCACTACCTTACCGGAACTCTTAACTCCTAGTCCACCCCTCTCTTTCCCGAACTCCCAGCAGCTCCCATCCTCGAATGCTCCCTCCCCTATGCAACCCCCAACCTCGACACGTCCACTGAGCCGTTAGATTTACCCACCTAGAGTAATAAGCGGAATCTTTACACCCCTCGCCCACTGCTCCCGCCGCCTACACACAGCCCATAGTCCTTCCTGTCACCCAACGGGCTACTAGATTTCATCCAGCTCCACATAGATCTCTCACTCGGGCACCCCATCCTTAATGCCTCCCACCATGACAACAGACTCCAACCCCCTTTCCTCTCCCCTCATAAAACGTCATGGACCAAAGTCCTTCTTTATCACCCCCCTACCTCACACATAATGCCAAAAAATCCCTCATACACAAATTGAAAAGACAATTCCCCGAATCCCTCTTTGCGGATGTCTACCACTGTCCCTCAAAAGGTAAAATAACAATGGACCTCATCTTCCACACAGCCAGACCAGGCTATTGGATCTCCAACCTGAGAGAAAAATGCCAAATCACCAAAACTACTAAGACGATCCATAGCTGCAAGCTCTCATTCTACTCCTTGAATCTCCTGCCCCATTACGGGATCACTTCAGTGACCATATACTCCAACGGCACAGTCTTGATCCAAGCCGACAACGCCAATCTGGAGGCCTTTGACCTCCTATTTCCCTCTCTACACACCAACTCTATCACGCCTGATGACCACCAGCCGCCAACCCTGAACACCTTCCCGACACCACCACCCGGAAACACAGTCACCCCTGTGCAATCCTTAACCCTCTCCAATCCACCCGAATCCAAACACATGGCCCAACCCCCCACCACAGCCCATACTCCAGAATCACCCCAAATGCGGAACACCCCCCAAGTAGCAACTGGTGACCGCAAGACCAACCTCAAGCCCCTCAATCCCCAATTCCCACTCCCACTCAACCCCCCATCAATTCCCCCCACTCCTCCACCCCAGACCACAACCCAATCAGACAGCCTAATCAACGCCAAAAGCCACCACAACCATTTGTTCTCTCCCACCTACCTAGGAGACAATACCCAAAAGGAACACCCCCCCACTCAGAAAGGGTCACACCGCCGCCTCACCCGTATCGAAAACCAAATCGACATTATTATACAAGGCCTGAATATTATCCTCATCAACCTATCGACAATCCATAACCCTTCCCCAAACACCCACCCCACCACCTCCTCCGACACCCCCACTCACCCCAAGACTACCAAATCATCACTCCCAACCAACACACACTCCCCTTCCTCGTCCCAGGCCTGGAGACCTAACAGAGCGGCGAAAGCCATGTCCTCGGAAGAGGCTCTCGAGCTGGTCGCCTCTTACACAACCCCCACTACCCACTTCTCTCAATCCACCATCCAGGTAATCACCGGTTTCAGAAATGACCATCTCCTCCCAAAACCTCCGAGACCCCCCAGCCTCCCACATCACCATCCCTACTGTACCACTAGAAAAAGACTCTCCCCAGACCAACTGCCTGCTCATAAACTGCAGATGGGCCACAAAACACTCTACAGAACTAGCAGAATCCATCCTCAATCACAACATAGACGTAGCCTTCATCACCAAGACCTGGCTAAACGACTCCTCCCTACCTATCCTAGACATGCTCGTCCCTCCAGGCTTCTCCATCATTAATAAAGATAGGAAGGACCAAAAAGGCGGAGGAGTGGCAATCATCTACAACAACAACTTATCAGTGGTTTAAACTGTTACCTTTAACTACAACTCCTTCGAATGCCTTACTACCAACATTAAAACCACCAACAACAACCTATTACAATGCCACTTACTATATCATCCCCCTGGTAACAATTCCATGTTCACTGAACAACTATCAGACCTGATCGCCCATTGCTCTCTCAAAGAGACCAACAGCCTCATTCTAGGCGATCTGAACCTCCACTGGAACAAAGAGAACGGTGCCACAATACAACCCCTAAGCGAACTTCTACATTCCAACAACCTTACCCAACACTGCTCAAAAGAGACCCACAACAAAGGGGCAATCCTGGACGACATCATCGCCCAACATGATGCAATTTATATAGACCACATCCTTCCGGTAGATTTGTCAGACCATCACCTAATCCTATTCCACCCCACGCAACGGATCCTGTTCTAACCACCCTTCGCAATCCCCCCACATGGTCCAGGAACCTTTCCCAGAACAACACAGCCGAACTAGAAGAAAGAATAGCCTCCTCCCTGCCAATCTCCTCGGAAGTCCTCTCCACTACTGAACTCATCTCACACTACAACACTACAATGTCCGCCATCCTAGAACAATTGGCTCCACGAAGACAGAAAATACCTAGGAACAGCCCATCTAGAACCTGGTTAAACAAGGACATCAACGAAGAAAGAAGACATCTCAGAGCCACAGAACGTCAGTGGAGAAAGAACCCCTCCTCCAGCCACTGCGAGGAACTCAGAGCAGTAGAAGAAATTGCAAGAAGCACATCAATAGCTAAAAAACAAACTTCTTCTGCAATGCGCTGGACAAAGCTAAAAACAGACCAAGAGAACTCTTTGATATCATCAAAAAACAAACATCCAAGCCATCTACTATCCATCCCCAGCCCTCCAAAACTCTATGTGACAACACCTTCTTTAATGAAACAATCGCCAGGATCGAACTATCTCTTGACATCAACGCCCATCCGCATGTCAATAACGACCTAATAACAACCAAGACCACCTCTAGCGATCCTGCCACTTCCGCTTGGTCCTCCTTCGACCACATCCACGAAGCCGAGATCCTCAATCTAATCTCATCCTCTAAACCCTCATCACACAACCTTGATCCCATCCCCTCCCAAATGGCAAAAGACCTGAAGCTCACCCTTGCTCCACTCTGGTGTGAAATCATCAATAGCTCCTTAAAAACTGGCATCATCCCTTACTGCCTTAAAGTCGGCCAGGTTACACCTCTTCTGAAGAAACCAGGCCTAGACACTAACGACCTGAACAACTTTAGACCAGTCTCCAGTCTGCCCTTCCTAGCCAAAATCCTAGAAAAATGTGCGTTACGTCAACTAAACAACCAGATCGATAACATCAATCTTCTAGACCATAACCAATCAGGCTTCAGAAAAGGCTATAGCACCGAAACCACAATCCTGAACATAGTGGATAACATCCGCAACTCACTTGACTCAGATCACTGTTGCATACTCATCCTCCTAGACCGGTCAGCGGCCTTTGACACGGTAGACCACAAGCTGCTCATCAAGGCCCTCAAAGAACGAGTAGGTGCGGACTATGTGGTCCTTCAATGGTTCTCCTCCTTCTTTCAGAATCGCTTCCAAAGAGTTCAAATCAAATCCTTCACATCCGACCCTCTCCCCTTGACCAGAGGTGTCCCCCAAGGATCTGTTCTCTCTCTGCAACTGTTCAACATATATATGGTACCCCTCACCACCATACTGAAAAAAGCCAACATCCCTTTCCATCTCTATGCAGATGACACACAGATCTACATTGAAACCTCCTCCTATAAGGACATTCTAAGGCTCAACAATACTCTCAAAGAAGTCCAAGACTGGCTAGTGACGAACCACCTTAAACTCAATCAAGGAAAAACCGAGATCCTCCTCATCTCTAACAAGGAGGATAACCCGCAAATCCTTGAATGGGTAAAAGCTATCGATGCCCTTAACGGAAATCTCACCCTGACTAACTCGGTAAAATCACTGTGAATCACCCTTGACCACAAACTATCAATGACGAACCACATCAAGAGCTCCGCTAGGAGCGCCTTCCTCAATCTGAAACTCCTCAACAAAATCAAACCGCACATTCCACAGAAAGATCTCAAACAAGCCACCCAATCACTGGTGCTGTCCAGACTCGACTATGGGATCACAACCCTACCCGGAACATCTCTATCCCACCTAGCACCACTCAAAACTACCCTCAAAGCAGCTGCCAGAAAGGTCTCCGGTGCAAAGAAATTCGACCACATATCCCCCGCACTCAGAGATCTAAAATGGCTACCAGTGGAAAGGCGCGCTAGCTTCAGAACGGCCTGCCTTACACACAAAGCCTTACACACAGGGAAACCAGAATACTTAGCCTCTAAGCTCAAGAAAGCTGGTCAATCCAAAAGTCTCAGAAGCTCAAACTCCCTCCTACTCATCCCACTGAAAACATGGAAACAAAAAACTGCAGCCCTCTCTTTTGCAGGCAACTCTCCAAAAATGTGGAACTCCATCCCTGTGGACATCAGAACTACCCCTTCCTTTCCAGAATTCAAGATTAGACTAAAAATCCTCTACCTCAACCGTGCATTTCTGAACTCAAGCACATCCTGAAACTCTGACTACCTCTAAGTCGCTACCTCAAAGTCGCCCCTCAGGCGCCAGACAATATTTAATCTTGATACTTGTATGACTCTATTTTGTTTATTTGTTTTATTCCTGTCTTTTCCTCTTCCACTGTAAAGCACTCCGATACCCTCGGGTCTGGCCAGCGCTATAGAAGACTTCTAAAATAAAAAATAAAAAAAGTAAAACTATAGTCCCGGTTTTTAAAAAGGGTAATAGAGGGGATCCAGGGTGTTACAGGCATGTACCCGTGATTGATTCCGCAGTCAAGGTGATGGGAAGGGTGGTGCTAAACAAATTAACCGTATGGATTGATGAACATAGTATATTGTTCGACATCCAATACGGTTTTAGGATTGGCAGAAGCACCCTGGAACAGTGTCTTAATCTGTATCTTAGGAAAGTAGACTGTAGCCATAAAAGGATCCCTCTACATTGCGTTTATGGATCTATCCTCGGCGTTTGACCGAGTAAATAGAACCAAGCCGTCAGCTCTGTCACTAGAAATGGGTGTGGACAAAAGTATTGAGTACTTTTTGTCAGACTTGCATAGGGATCTTTCGGCTGCAGTAAGATTCAACCAAATGGGCAATCTGACACAGAAGATAGATGTGACAAGAGGAGTCAGACAGGGCTGTATCCTGGCTCCGCTGCTATTTACCCTCTATTTTAACAATTTATACCTGGTATTGTGTGGCGCTGCTCAGGATATTCTGTGTGTGGGGGAGCGACTGATTCTAGCCCTGCTCTACGCAGATGATGCAGCCTTATTGGTACGCACTGCCATGGGGATTCAACATCTGTTATCGTTGTTCGCAGATTTTATGGAATCATTGGACTTGAATGTCAACCTTTCCAAATCACACGCTATGAGTCTGTGTAGTAATTGACTCCAGACTGGTTGAGGTATTTCAAGTGTATTTATTGTAAGATGTTAAGTATCCTGGAACAAACCCCACCAGGAGCAGCCAGCAGGCAGCTCAGCCCCATCATAACTGTGGCTTATCTTCAATCAGCACTCAACATTCCATGGTGCATCACAGTGCAGAGGCATTCCCCTAGAAGGCATGAAGTAGGTAAAGTCATGCATAGGAATATGCAATAGGTAAAATACAACATACCTCCTTTTCTTCCAAAACAAAACAATGAACAAAGGAGCATAGAAACTAAAAGAAGGAGAAAGTCAAAACAAAACAATGAACAAAGGAGCGTAGAAACTAAAAGAAGGAGAAAGCGTACCGATCAATACCCGCTGACACATCCACTGGCCAGACAGATGTGGCAGAAGGCACCGTACAGCATGAGACATAGAAAATACAGAAAAGGAAAGTACAAATAAAGATCAGACACATTCCTTTTCTATAAATACCTAAAATGAAGACTACATAAAGTAAAGTAATAAGACTAGAAGAGTAATACCAAAAGGTACAAACACATAAATAGGTACTCTTCTTCCCTTCTCCATACACAACGAAAAAGAGAATAGAAAGATTCACCCAAGAACTACTCCAGATACACCCCCTAGGAGGAAAAGTATGAAAGGAGATAGGTATTGAATAAATAAGTATAGTGAACAGAGAAGCAGAGGAAAGTATAACAAAAGATCTTTCATAATACCCTGAATACATAGTAATTAAATATAATGTAGACACTTTGAATAACGGGCAATACAATTCAGCAAGAAATGTAGTGAGTAATTAAGAGTGAAACACTCATATAAACACGACCTCGTGAAAGGTCACATATTGAAAACTTGAGGAGTGTAACCTCACAAAATAGTGAAGATTACCACTGCCATATTCAGTGGTAATACCATTGAAAAATTTAGAGGGATAAACCCCATATCGAAAACCTAAAAGGTTAAACATTGAAATTGATGAAACTATGCACGCGTGGGTTCGAATCCCATCCTCGTCGCCATCAAAATGTAGTAATTGACTCCAGACTGGTTGAGGTATTTCAAGTGTATTTATTGTAAGATGTTAAGTATACTGGAACAAACCCCACCAGGAGCAGCCAGCAGGCAGCTCAGCCCCATCATAACTGTGGCTTATCTTCAATCAGCACTCAACATTCCATGGTGCATCACAGTGCAGAGGCATTCCCCTAGAAGGCATGAAGTAGGTAAAGTCATGCATAGGAATATGCAATAGGTAAAATACAACATACTGGGAGAAAAGACCAGTAAAATCAAGATATTTGGTTGTGACGGGAATGAAATAAGCAGGGTCGCCTCATTTCCGTATCGTGTCTTATTTGATAAGAGATGCTCTTGGGTTGCACAGAGGAGGGCAAAAAGATTAGCCATTACTCGCTCCACTGGTTCAATACTTGACTTCGCACGAAGATTAGGTGCGAAACCTATGAAGGCAATGTTAACCACTTATAAATCTAAGTGTATAGCTATCACTTGTTATGGCTCTGACTTGTGGGGGTTCACAAATTGCCCAGAGTTCCAAATTGTAGAAAATAAATTTCTAAGAAGAATGCTTTCAGTTCCTCAGTCTACATCTTCGTATATTGTACATGATGAACTGGGTGTTGGCTATGTGACAGATGTTATTAAAATGTCCCCTTTTATCAAGTGGAACTCTATTTGGTGTAACCCAGAACTGGAGCTAAATCGCAAGATCATTAGGGATTGTATGTCAATGGATAGGGCCAGTAGGATTCCATGGCTTAATTATGTGATTTCCGGTCCAGGGAAGGCATGGCTTGGCAGTTCAGGCTGGACTGTTCCCATGAGGCGCAGGGTCAGACTGATTTGCATATAGCCATGTCTGAACTGGGGTGGCAGAGTGGGCTAAAGAACGGTGATGGATCAAACCCAGATCTTTTGACTGGGTGTGAGTGTTTGATTAGTTCGGATGCTCCGTCCATCACCACCCCCTTAATTATGTGAAAAACAATATAAGGGAGCTAGGTCACCCCGATGTTTTTAGTAACCCAGAAAATCTATGTAACAAGGATGTGGGTTGGGGAAAGACTGCATTTTTGCGCCATGCAACCACAGAAAGAGAGGTTGCTGAACTATCAATGCCCACAGTATGAGCTCATCAGATTTTAAAAACTTCCATCGTGATGGAAACCTACCTGGAGGTAGTCACCAAAAACCTAGACATCGTTTTTTTATTGACCCGGCTGAGGTTTAACCTTTTAGGTTATTTGTTGGCTATGCCCCTGTGTTGGAGCAGGCTAGAGGACTTTTGACAGTTTTTCAAGGCAAGACACCATGCATTTTGTAATGTTTTGTGAGCATTCATAGCAGTTACGGAAGCGTTTTATTTTCCCAATTTTAAAAATAAGGGCTTTCTACAGGTTTGACCAGCCTTAGTGTACCTGCAGATACTGAACAGCCCTTGGGAAATTTTTTATATTGCCAGTTTTTTAGTTGCAGCATGTATGACCTGCTATCCATAGTAAATGAGTCCTGGTGGCTTCCTAAAGTCAATGTAAATGCTGGTTGTCAAAAGCTCCTTCTGGTTCCATGATCCAGACATAACACCATTTCTCCTACTCATCGTGGCCTTTACTTTTTCAATTTATAGTCTTTATTTCGAACAATTAAGATCATAAAAGACAGTAACAATACACACACACAGCAATCAGTTAAAAATGAGACGTTAAAAGATAAAGTTATGCCCATTAAGAAAAAAAATATATTACTATTCACAGATTTATACAGAACAAATTTCAAAACAGTTTACCGTATCATAAAAATTAGTTTAAACTAGAATTGCATTATGGGACTATAAGATTTTTAAAATATACAATCTGTTGTATATTTCATACTACTGAACAATAAAAATTCTACACTTTGATTCATCCTTTACTTGCCTGGGGATTCACTGTGATCAGCGGTATTACCAGGTTTTCCCTGAATATGCCACGCCCAACTCAAGAATCAGGCAACAGCTATGACAGTTGGTGTGGTTGCATCGGTCAACAATATTCTCAGCGTGATGTGACTATTCTAACACATATGTTCCTAAATAGGGGCTTCAACCATTTATGCCGCTGCATCTGATAAGCCTGACAGACAAATAAGATATGAGAATGGGTCTCCTCATGCTCCATACACAACTTACATTTATTGTCATTAGAGTTACACCATTTACGTGTAAGTATGTTTGTGGGTAGTGTACCCACCCAAAATTGAAGGCGTCTATCCCTGGGTTTGGTGATAACATCCCAATAACTCTCATAGTGGAGGTATGCCTTGTGCTCTAGAAATGTCCCTGTCAATGATGATAATTCCGGGACAGTGAGTTCCTCCTCCCCACCAAGGACCAATAAAGCTCCCTCGTTTCTTTCTTAGAAGAGAACTGCTGGTCCTCTGGGCCCTCCCATAAATGGCGCACACCCATATTTGTCAAAGTTAATTTGATATTTTGTAACCATTTTATTTTGCAAGATGTATCGGATACCCATACATCTTTCAGGGCAGTTGCATAATGCTGCAGCTCAGGAGTGGTCCACAGTCTTTGCCAACATACTATGCGGCGAAACATGGCAACAACTTCCAGTCTGTTACACCCTAAGTCATAATAGACTGGCTTCAATGGGGGAACACCAATGATGTTTCTCAAGAATTTATTTTGAGCTAGGGTTAGTGGCGTTAAATTATCAAATTATGGTGTGGTAGCATTTTATGGAAGGTACGTCAAGAATGTCGCCTCTCCAATGGCACCAAAAAAAGTCAACAGCTTCAGGCATTGGAGTGAAACTTAGCAAGCAGCATTCCAAACCTGTAAAGGATGAGGATGCTCTGTCAACTGAGATTACGCTCAAGGGCTCTAACCCATCAAAGGATACAGAGTTATTAGTCAACAGCGATTCATCAGGGTAGACAGCAGTACTCTCTCAGAGGCAGTTGCATGGAGTGTATCCACCACTAATCTGTGCAACCTGTGTCTTTACTCTGATTGAACACAGTTATTCCTGTTAGAAAAGGAGGAGTTTGTGATGCACTGGTGGTATAATCACTTCCACCCTTACCTTGAAGAACATTCTTTTAGTGTCAACATACACCACAAATACTAATTCTCCTGTCCTGTGGGTTATTGTCTTAACCACCATCTTCAAATTGATTATTGTGTTGCAAGAATATTCTTTTCCTGTAATCAACTAACTAGTACTCAGAACCCCATAGACTACTTGTTGAGACACCCTTGACCAGTAACATCTCATGAGATGAAAGATGATGTTGAGATTCTTGTAGGCCAATGTCGCTTAAAGACTTCCAAGTCACTAACACAATGATTTTTTCCGGTTTGCCATCCATGCAACTGAAAAAGTAACTGGAGACTTCTGATATCTGACCCATATACCTGAAAGCCAGAAGCACACGGCAGACTCACTGGTTGCTATACAATGTAAGACAGAAGCTAGCAGTTTTGTTGGGGGCTGTCTTTTGTAAGGCATGCGCTGACTCATTCCCCAGACCCTGATCCAGTGAATTGCGTGCAGCAAGGGAAAATAGGAAAGTCTGGTTTCACAGCTTAGACTAAATTGTGGAGAACACAGTAGGACTTTTGTCTTCATTGCCAAGCATCTAGTGCACCCGATTGACCACTTCCCATCATTACTGAATAAATCCCACTTTATCCATGGGTGGCAGCCCATGCAAATTTTGAGACTATTCTGGAAGGTCATCATCTTCTTGTGATCATTGGCTACTAGTCAAAGTATTGTGAGGTAGAGAGCGTGCGATCCATAGTAGCCGAAGAGCTGATTCTGAAAAATGGGAGAAAATCAAGGCTACTCACAAGGGAAACAACCTTTACAACGCAACTTTTACAACGCACTACCATTACAACGAAATTTTTACAACGCAAAAACCATTACAACGCATGTATTTACAACGCATGTTTTTACAACGCAGGTACCTTTACAACGCATACCATTACAACGTAAGTATTGGTAAGTATATAATTATATTTTAAATTTTATATGTTTGGGTTTTTTTAAGGGGTATTTTTAAAGTTCAGGGTCAGTTTTCAGTTTTTGGGTAAAAGGGTATTTTTAGGGTTCAGGGTCAGTTTTCAGTTTTTGGGTAAAAGGGTATTTTTAGGGTTCAGGGTCAGTTTTCAGTTTTTGGGTAAAGGGGTATTTTTAGGGTTGAGGGTCAGTTTTCAGTTTTTGGGTAAGAGGGTACTTTTAGGGTTCAGGGTCAGTTTTCAGTTTTTGGGTAAAGGGGTATTTTTAGGGTTCAGGGTCAGTTTTCAGTTTTTGGGTAAAAGGGTATTTTTAGGGTTCAGGGTCAGTTTTCAGTTTTTGGTTAAAGGGGTATTTTTAGGGTTCAGGGTCAGTTTTCAGTTTTTGGGTAAAAGGGTATTTTTAGGGTTCAGGGTCAGTTTTCAGTTTTTGGGTAAAGGGGTATTTTTAGGGTTCAGGGTCAGTTTTGGGTTTTAGGGTAAAGGGGTATTTTTAGAATTCAGGGTCAGTTTTGGGTTTTTGGGTAAAGGGGTATTTTTAGGGTTCAGGGTCAGTTTTGGGCTTTTGGGTAAAGGGGTATTTTTAGGGTTCAGGGTCAGTTTTGGCTTTTTGGGTAAAGGGGTATTTTTAGGGTTCAGGGTCAGTTTTGGCTTTTTGGGTAAAGGGGTATTTTTAGGGTTCAGGGTCAGTTTTGGGTTTTTGGGTAAAGGGGTATTTTTAGGGTTTAGGGTCAGTTTTGGGTTTTTGGGTAAAGGGGTATTTTTTTTATTATTATAATATTTATTATATATAATATATTATTTATATACAGGGTAAAAATGAAGTACAATTAAATTTAAATTACATTAAATTAAATTGATTAAATTAAATAAAATTAATTAAATTAAATAAAATTAATTAAATTAAATTAAATTAAATTATATTAATTTTAATTAATTTACAATTAAAAAAATATTATAAAATTACCAATACTTACGTTGTAATGGTATGCGTTGTAAAGGTATTTTCGTTGTAAATACATGCGTTGTAATGGTACTTCGTTGTAATGGATCCTGCGTTGTAAAAACTGCGTTGTAATGGTAGGCGTTGTAAAAGTATGCGTTGTAACGTCATACATCCCTCACAAGGGATGAAAGAGCTAAGAACTGATAACGCGCTAACATTTGAAAGACACGATTTATCAAGGTACCGTGCCTCTTTATAAATCAAGTTTTCATGATTAGTGCTTAGTGGCCACAGGCAAACGTGGAAGTTGAACACTTCTTTAAATCTCATTGCAAAGCCATATTCATTTCTCACATTATAGAACAGAGTAAACAGTGGGCCCTCTTTGTCTTACTTAGAGGTATAGATTGGTCCTACATGCCAAAATCCGATGACATGTGGGGTCAATGAACACTCTACATCTAAAAGGACGGCTACGGATTCTACCATTTGCACAGGAGATCTAGTGCCTATGAAAGTTTGCCTTACTGGTAGCAAGTTTTGAAGTAGTCCAGTGCAAAGATATCAAAATAAAATGAACACAAATACAGCTGAGAAAAGTACACAGACAATAACACATAGTGCATCATATTTTAAGAAGTTGCGGAGTGAGGTGTGATGGAGCGAGATAGAAAACAAAATTTTGTTTAAACTCGCAAAGTCACATTTCCATAATATGAATAAAATTATTAATGAATTGTGATATGTCGTACTAAAATAACCTAGATTAAACTTTACACGTGGGGGGACTAACATGTGTGCTCATAAACGTGCATATTTGTTGCATCTTTTTGTTCGTGCAAAATAATAAAATAATTTATTGTTTTCGTTTTTGTCATTACTAACTGCTGCAAACTTAAAAGAAGCATGTGCTTGTTTTGCTTTTCCTTGTCTGTGTGATGTCATTTCTACTATTCTAGGTGCATATGGGTCTCATAGAAAAACGGAGACTGGTAAATATAAACGCTGCTTTATTTGTTTGCAATGGCTAGGTAACATTTTGATTAATCGGGTGGGTTAATTAATTAGTAAACCATGGGGTGGATACAGAATATACATTATTTCTTACATTAATACTTTTCTTGTGTTTGTTTTATACTAGAAATCATAAGTTGCCTGCTTTGAGGCCTAGTTATTTGAGCCGCAGAAAAAGAGCTGATCCATAATTCTGCAGAAAGTCACGAGACGCCCATTCTGAATTAAAACGTTTATTGAGGCTGCATTCACAAAACAAAAACTGATGAGCTGACATCATTCTGTCGGACATGGCCAAGGTCGAAAGTGAACTTTTTGTCAGCCCTTAACTTGGCATCCGCGGAAGTTGTACAGAAAGGCTATGGAAGCTGCGAGGATGACTTAATACAAAGTTGCAATCGCAGGAAGCTTCTGGCTTCACGTGGAAGAGACAATGGTCTTTGTAAGACATGATTTTGTGGAACTTTTTAAGAATCGGGTGACATGTCACTTGTCACTCTCAGCCAATGGGACGTCGAGTATTTCTGAAAACTTTCCTTTGCTAGTTTAGTTAGCGTAGAAAGGTATAAAAAGTCATGCCCTTAGGGTTGGGCTGGCTGCTGCTTTCTGACTTTCCGATGAGGGTGATGTGCTGCTGGACTTTGCGTGGAGCACGTAAGAATCCTCAAAGATCTTTACTTTAATTTCTGTCTATTTAGCTCAGTTAGGGAAATAGGTTTTAGAAATGCTAAACTTTATATAATTTCTTTAAATTTGATTCAATTGCTTAAAATTTTATTTTTCTCATATTTCTTACCATCATGCTTGCTATATTGCAAATAAATTTCATTTATAAAACTTTCAACTTATATACCATAATTTAGAAAATAAAATCTTACTTTTGACAAACAAGCTGGTCTTGGTTATTCAGAAGTGTAGGTTACCTTTAGCTAGATCACGTCGCCTATGGTGGTCGTCTAAATGGTTGGGTTTTATTCTAATGACAATATTCTTTCTGCAAATGTATAAATATGTATATAGTGTGTAGATAATGTGTATATAGATTTATTCTGACCACCTGATTCAGTAGGCCCAAAATATATCAGGTTCATAAATGGGTCCATATTTAGTATAGAATTTTGTTTATAGGTTATGAAGTTGGGTAGCGTAGTTTATGATATATTTTCTATAGCCCGCTGGATCAATTCTCTGGTAGCAGAAATTGATGGTTGCTAAGGGGTAACCAAGGTAACATGTTGGTTGCTAAGGGTTGCGTCATGGTATGCAAATAGGATCGATGTTTTAACACTTGTTAAGTTCGTTTTTCGTGCCTATCTGTAAGCTATACCGGTATAGATTGTGTGACGAGAATTTAGTCACGCAAGCCATCTGTTCTGTTTGTAGTGATATCGCCGAGTATCACAAGAGGTATCGCCGTGTACCATAGTGTTGTCGCCGAGCAGCACAGTTTTAGGGCTAGGTCTGAATCGTGTATAGTGAGGAATTTCTAAGAAATCAAAGCAGCATGAGAATAGGGACAAAGCGCCTTCCATAAAACTCACTGTGATGAGAGTATTAGTTATATCCGAGCTTGAGTGAAGGGTAAAATTAGCGTCGGTGCATGATTATCTATAAACAGGTTAGAGTCCTGTACGGGTACATGTTTCATATCTATAAACAGGTGAGAGTCCTGTACGGATAACGTCGTTATTTTGCTAACGGTGCATGAATTCTATAAACAGGTGAGAGTCCTGTACGGATTTCATGTGTGTTTGAATTTAGGGAATTTTCCGTGTAAAAGTGCGAGTTTGAATTGTATTTTATGTTCAAGTGGAACTCTTAGAACTTTCACTTCGCGGTGGGTTCAGAGCAAAGCGAGTTCATAATTATACGTGTTAGAAGGGTGGAGTAAGGTTACTCTACTGACAATTGAATATTATCCTTAGTGTGAATAGCGCCGTCTATTCCGAAGTGTGGATACTTGAATGTATGTAAACTATCCTAATTAGTGAAACGAACAGATGTTGTCTTTATAAGTCATTGTTAAGAATTAATTTACACTGAAAAGTGTTCTTAAAATGGCGCTGTGAAAAGATTTTGTGAAGGAGGGGTAAGCGCCAGGAGTGAGAAGCGAGAAACCGCAGCTGCTGTGTACGTCACAGAGCCGCGCTGGGATTGGGTGACCTACGTCACAAGCTGTATTCTGATTGGCTCCTGAGTCTCTGACGGCCTGTGAGCTGATTGGTCCTTCGAAAATTCTCCAAATTTATTGGTCGAGCTGAAAAGTGACGCAGCTCAACTGCCATTGGCTTGTTGGTGTGTTTCGCGCACGGATTGGTTGTTTTGCGGAACATCCCGGAAATATTTTACGAACGATTTTGTGAATTAAATTTTACTTTTGAAAATGAGTTATCATTTTAAACATGTTGAGAAAAAGACAACATTATTTCAGAAATTTAAGAATTTATTTTCACCTGACAAGAAGATCGAAACGCGAGGTGGTAAACTACTTCATAAGTATAAAACACCTGCAGCGTACATGGAAGGTGAATACGGATATCATACTGTCTTATGGTTCGACAGTTGGAAACGATATACTAAAAACGACGGTGTTTTAGCTTGGCCTGATGATGGTTCATTTAATGTAAGAGTTTTAAGAAATTTACGAGAGAAAATGAATGCTCTTGTTCCAAAACCGAGACCAACTCAATTCGAAGCTTTAGTTGAGTGGGAAGACGAGATGTATCAGTTACAAAGAGAAGCTAGTGGAATTAAAAGACCTTCTAAAAATCCATCATGGAAAAGAGAAACTCATGAAGATAGATTGCGAATGTGGAGACAGGGAAACATGAGTGAAGGGTTGTATTTAATTCATGAAATGGTAATGGGTTCTCCTACAGGGAAATCTATGGAAAGTGAATCTGAGGATGCAGTTATGGAAGAAATATATACAACTGCTAGAAATAAACAGCCTAATCAGCCTTTAAGACCTCCTAGATCATGGTCTACTCCGGTGGTTTCTACTGAAACTTCACCGAGTGCACCTCCAATTAGTGAAGCTCCTAAACTTTATCCAAATAATTGTGAAATCACTGAAACTCCTAGAAGACCAGAATTCGAGAATGCTCGAAATGAAGGTAGACATTTTTCAATGACTCCAAGAGCAAGGGAACCTCCAAAAGATTATGCAAGAGAGACAAGAAATGTTGAGGATGTTGATTATAATGAATATTTAAGGTCTAAAGAAGAATTAATTAAAAGAATGACAAAAGGCATGGAAGCTGTCACAGTTCCAGTAACAATAGGTCCTGTTCAGCCTGTATTTGATCAAAGAGATACAAACAAAAATGGATTAACTATACCTTTAAACACAGAAACTCAAAAAGCTACTGAAAAATTTTATTCAGACTTGACTGAATTAAACGCTTCTAGATCGAGAATGCCTGATTTAACTTTTAATGAGGATTTATCTCCAAAAACACCAATGGGTGCTATGTCAGATGTAGGAAGTCCTGAAATCAGGGTAACCACACCAAAACTTGATGTGGCCAAATTGAAAGCAAATATAGAAGAGTTAATAATTGGAACAATTGGTCCAGATAGTTTAAATTACTATCGAGATGATGAACTACTGTTCATCTGCAAAAGCATCCAGTGGAAAACGAAAAATAAATATGATCAATTAGAGGATTTAGCTGCAGAACTTGAAATTGATGTGAGTAAACAAAAGAATTTTGCAAAACATTACAGATTAGATTTTTCAGAAAGTGACATTGAGAGTTTGAACTCAATGGGAAGAATAGTTCACATTAAAGATTTGATTGTCTATATCAAAAAGCTAGGAGAACTGAACAAATGGAGAGTGAAATGGACCAAAAGGAAGGAAGATGAGAGATTGGAAAAATTGTCAAAACAATTTCCAATGAGAGAAGTTGCAGGTGGAGGATATGTTCATGTCCCATGGTCAAGACAAGACATTCTGTTATTCACAAATGACTTTCCAAAATTAAGAGAGAAGCCAGTTGAGTGGTACAGGCAAGTAGATAGATTTATAAAAGTGTCAAAAGTTCTGTGGATTGATTTAGATGGATTTTTTGACATTGTTGTTCCATCTGATCTTTGGACAGAATGCAAAATATCGATTAGTTGGCCAAAAGCAGAACCTGAACGAATCAAAGAAACAGGTGCCCCAAATCCACTTGTAATGGATTTCTATGAGAAAGTAATTGTTTGGATGAAAAACAAAATTCCACCCAAAGAAGTTGATTGGGTTAAAATAGAAAGAACAGAACAGGAAACAAAAGAATCAGTTCATTCTTTTTATGAAAGACTATTGTTAATCTTTAAACAATACAGTGGTTATGAAAAATTAGATGAAAAAGACATGAGTCATTTTATCTATAGATTTGTTTATGGACTAAAACCTGAAATTGGAGAAATGATCAGAACTAGTATTGTCGGATGGCAAGCACTATCTATAGATGATATTCTAAGAAAAGCAAAATATTGCAGCGATGAATTAGAAGTAAAACAGAAGAAGCTGAAGGAGAAAGCCATGTGGGCTCAGGTAAAGGTGGCTGAGCAACAGATTGCCAGCATGGGAAACAAGAACACTAATTTTGTTCAAACTGGAAATACAAACCAGATACAAGGAAAGTTTAAAGGTAATAATTTCCCAAAGAAATTTAGCCCAAAGATAGAAGAGCTGAAACAAAGATTACCTTGTTTTAATTGTGGCGAAATTGGACATTGGAGGGACGAGTGTCCTCATCCTCCTAGAAACTCAAAGAATCCCTTATTGAATCCACAGATGCAGAATGGTGTTAACCTGCAGCAACAGCTACAGATGCAACAGGGGTTAAATGAATTTAATATTCAGCGACAGTTACAACAACAGCAACAACAACAGGTGAATAATCGTCAAGACCAATTGCCACAACCACCTTTTCCGAATTGTGGGGGAGTTCAAAAATATAATCCAAACGTGGGATTTCAGGGTTGTGAACAGGTAATAAAACCACAAAAACAGCAAAAGCAGCAAAGAGTTCAAATGCAAAATGCTTCACAACAATTTTTATTAACAGAAAGCCAAGATAGTGATTCTGATGATTATTGCTGACGGTGCCCGAGAGAGGAGGAAGAGTGTGTTGTTGGAGCCACTCTTGAGGTTGACCAGTCTGGTCCTTATGTAAACGGGAAAGTTAATGATGTAGACATCACTTTTCTAGTGGACACTGGTGCTACCCGTTCTACTGTTAGATCAGTGGAAATTGAAAACCTACCTCTCTCTGGGGATACCATCCAAGTTGTGGGAGTAAGTAATCAGCAAATTAAAACAGACTTAACTGATCCAGTACCAGTTGAAATTGGGAATTACAGAGACAAACACAGATTTGTGGTTTGTAATAGTAGTCCAGTAAATCTATTAGGTAGAGACATCCTATGTAAAATGAATTGCAGAATATATTGTTCTCCTGAAGGAGTTGAGTTACAAACAATGGAGGAAGATGGTTTGTACAGAATGACAATGATGATGATGGAAGCAGAAGAAACAAAATTGTTTCCTGCATTTGAAGAAAAGGATTTACCGGAAGAACTAAAGGAAACAGTGAAATCTGAAATATGGGATTTTACTGGAAATGAGATAGGTCTGATGAAAAACGTAGATCCTGTTAAAATTGCATTGAAACAGGGAATGGAATTTCCAAATACTCCACAGTATAAAATGAAATTAGAAACAATTGAAGGTATTACACCTGTAATTGAAAAATTAATCAAGCAAGGTGTATTAAAAGAAATGAAGAGTAGCTCTTGTAATTCACCAATTATGGGAGTTAAAAAGTCTAACGGAACATTTAGGATCGTACAAGATTTGAGAAAGGTTAATCAAATTGTCATTCCATGCTGTCCTGTGGTTCCAAATCCAGCAGTAATTCTATTTCAGATTCCACATGATGCTGAATGGTATACAGTTATTGACCTTTGCAATGCATTCTTTACTGTTCCTTTACACCCAGACAGTTATGAAATCTTTGCTTTCAGATTCCAAGGTAAGACCCTTGGATGGACAAGAATCCCTCAGGGCTATACAGAAAGTCCTTCAATCTTTAATGAATTATTAAAAAGATCATTAGAAGATTTAGACTTACCAGGTAGGTCTACGCTGGTGCAGTATATTGATGATTTGTTAATAGCTGCAAAGACAAGAGAAAATTGTGTAACAGACACAATAATTCTGTTAAATCGCCTAGCAGAAGAAGGACATAAAGTGTCCCCAGCGAAACTACAGTTTTGCAAACAAGAAGTAAAATATCTTGGTCACAGAATTGCAAAAGGAAAAAGACAAGTAACAATAGAGAGAATAAAAATGATTCAAGCAATGTTACCGCCAAGAACACAAAGACAGGTCAGAATGTTCCTGGGAATGGTAGGTTACTGTCGACAATGGATAAGTGGATTTTCAGTAATTGCAAAACCACTACAAAGACTGACCAAATCAGATGTAAAAGATCCAATTATCCTCAATGATGCTGAGATGGAATGTTTTGAGAACCTGAAAAAGAGCTTATGCCAAGCTCCTGCTTTGGGTATGCCAAATTATGAGAAAGATTTTGAACTGTATTGCAGTGAGAGAGAAGGATGTGCATTATCTGTATTAATTCAGAGACATGGAAATTTAAAGAAACCTATTGCATACTTCTCTGCAGTTCTTGATCCAATTGCAAAAGCATTACCAGGTTGTTTAAAAGCAGTTGCAGCTACAAGTATCAGCCTTGAACAAAGTGAAGGAATCATTATGGGATTTCCTGTAAAAGTTTTTGTGCCTCATTCAGTTGAAATATTACTGACAAGAGGTAAGACTCAACATTTAACAAGTAGCAGATTGACAAAGTATGAGAAAATCATACTGGGAGCAGATAATGTTTCGATTTCAAGATGTTTGAATCTGAATCCTTCTACATTACTGCCTGATTCCGAAATTGTTGATGACATTGAGACTGAACATGAATGTTTAGATGTCATGGAATTCTGCACTAAACCCAGAAAAGACATCAAAGACAGACCTTTGTCTGAATCGGATTTTGTCTACTTTGTAGATGGCTCATGCTTAAGATCCGAAGGAGGTGTCTTGAAAGCTTCATACTCAGTTTGTACAGTCGAAGATGTTGAAGAAGCATCATGTCTTGAAGGAGTTCGTTCAGCACAAGTGGCTGAATTGATTGCTTTAATTCGTGCATGTGAAATATCAAAAGATATTAGAGTTACCATCATTACTGATAGTCAGTATGGATACGGAGTTGTGCATGATTATGGACAACTCTGGTCACAGAGAGGGTACATGACATCAACAGGATCGCCAATTAAAAATGCAGTTTTCATTAGAAGATTAATTGAAGCAATACAATTGCCAAAAGAAATTGCCATAGTCAAGTGTGCAGCGCACACTAGAGGAACTGATTATATTTCCAAGGGAAATGCCTTCGCAGACGAAACAGCAAAGTACTGCGCAAGGAAAAATTATTCTTACAATCGGAATAGAAGTACAGAAACTGATTCAAATTCATTGATGCTAACAACTGTTGTAGAAACATGGCAGGAGATTAGAGATTTACAAAATGAAGCAGATGATGAGGAAAAAGACCTATGGTTAAGATCAGATTGTAGACCACGTGAAGAAGATGGAGTGTGGGTTTACAAAGATGGCAGAATAGTCTTACCCAATTGCTTGATTGCTGACATGGCCAGATTATATCATGGTCCTGCACATTTAGGAAGAGATTCTATGGTCAGACTTTTTAGAGAAACATGGTTCAATACCAAATTTAGAACGATTGCAGAATCTTTTTGTCAAAGGTGTTTGTCATGCCAACAAATGAATCCAAACAGAAAATCAGTGGTGGGGACAGGAATAATTGGTCGAGAGGGTGGTCCTTTTACCAGGTTACAAATAGATTTCATTGAAATGCCCTTACACAACTGTTTGAAATATGTACTTGTAATTGTATGCTTATTCTCAAGGTGGGTAGAGGCTTTCCCTACAAGACATTGTGATTCAATTACAGTAGCAAAACTAATGCTCAGAGAAATCATCCCAAGGTACGGTTTTCCAGTCACTATTGAGAGTGATGGAGGAAGCCATTTTGATAACAAACTGTTGAAGTTAATTTGTGAAGCTTTGAGCATTGAGCAGAAAATACACTGTGCATACAGACCAGAGGCATCAGGTGTAGTTGAACAAATAAATGGAACTATCAAAAACAGAATTGGAAAAATGTGTCTAGAGACAGGTGTTAAGTGGACTGATGCTCTTCCACTTGTTTTGATGTCATTAAGAAGTACACCAGATAAAAAGACAGGTCTGAGTCCTCATGAAATTATAATGGGAAGAGTTATGAGGCAAGCTTTTGTACCTGTAGGTAAATTGTTGAGCATAAATGACAGTGCAATTTTGGATTACTGTAAAAGGTTATCTGATATGGTAACTTCTGTGTCTAATCAGGTGGGAACTGAAGCTCAATCAAATGACAAAGTTTTGACACATGATCTGAGACCTGGAGACTGGGTCAGAACGAAAGTACATCGGAGAAGGAATTGTCTATCTCCTAGATGGCAGAAACCTAGGCAGATAATCTTGATCACTACTAATGCTGTAAAGTGTAGAGGATTGAAGCGCTGGATTCATCCAAGTCATACTATTCCAATACCAACTCCTGAGAGTTCTGATGTTGAAAGTGATACCACAGATGATTCTGATTCTGAAGCAGAAGACAGAACAGAAGGTGAAGTAATTCCAGATTCTGAAGATCGACAAGAAAGTCGACATCTGGAAATTGTGCCAGTGAATGGAAATCTGACAAGAAAAGACTTAGAGATTATTGAAATAGATTCTGAAGGTGAAGAGAATCTGTTAAAAGGAAAGATAACTGAGGATTCGGTTGTCTCTATTGAAGACAAAGAAGCTGAACCAAAGGAAGTTTCAGACCAGGAGAGTATCAAAAGGCAGAGAACAAGCTCTGAAGTAAGGAACAAAAATCCAAAATCTGGGAAGCTAGAAGTAATTGAGGAAGAGGAGGAGAACGAATTACCGAGTACCAGTGATGGAAGACAAAGTGAAGTTCCTGAAGGAGTGAAATTGCCGAATAGAGAAGTTCCTGAGTCGATTGAAATTTCAGACTACGAAACTGAAGAGAGTGACGTGGAGGGTGGAAGTGAAAACGGAAAGAAAAGGACTTGAAAGTCAGAATCAAATAATTCTGAACCAAAGAAGAAATACGTGAGAAAAGCAGACTACTGGCCTGGTGGAAGATTGAGAGTCAGATTGATCAAAAAGCCAATAGAACAGGTTGAAGAAATCAGTAGTCAAAAGAGTGAAGGAAAAGAAATTGGAGTTGGAAGAAAAATCGAAGTGATATCGAGAAAAGGAAAGAGAATTATTAGACTAAACCAGAAATACAAGTCTCCTGAGTGGACTTACTTAGTAATTCCACCTGTTATTGACATATATGATAGTAGTGAAGAAGAAAACGAAATCCAAGAAATTAGTGACAATGATTGAAGTACAAAATTATTAATTTGGCAAAAGGCTGAAGAAATCCTGTTAGTTGACACAAGGTCGAAGAAAAACTGTTTAGTTGAAGAAAACTTATGTATGACATAAGGTCGAAGAAATCTTGTTTAGGGTTATAAAAGAAAAATATATTTTAAAAGGGGGGTGTATATAAATTTTAAAATTTATTTTTATTTTTGAGGCTAAAAAAAAAAAAACTAATCTAAAAATGCCTTACGTTAAGGAGAGCACTTCAAAGTGTTCTGTTTTTAAAAGATGCTGTAAGATGACTCTGGTGTGTCTGCTCATTTTAGTTCTGCTCTGGTTGATACTAGCTGTGATTATACCTTTAGAAATGAATAGAGAATTACACAAAGTTAACTTAACAAGCAAAGCTCTGGTTAGCCAAACTAAACATAGTGCATCTGCAAAAGTAATTGATCATCAGCCTAACATTCATCAAGATAAATCAATAGGTGACTTTTCAAGCAATACATTCACAAAGCTTTTGAGTGAATATGTAAAGGTAATGGATGCAAAGGACTGTTATGTATGTGTTAAGTTACCTGCTTCTGTTTCTGAGGGAGTAACATATAATATGCTTCCTCTCACTTATGCTGTTACATGTAGTGTATTAACTAGTTTATTTTATCAAACTGGACGTTTAGAATATTACTATTCAAATTATGATGAAATTTTTGCTAATGTTAAGATTGATAATGCTTTAAATAAGCATAAGAAAGCTAAACAATTGAGAGAATATTTCCTTGTTACTAATGAACTCACTTATGAGTATGCTTACAAGAATAATCTAACATGTAAATTAAGTGCTGAAGGAAAGAAATTTTTGAATATGGTTGAGGAGAGAAGAGCAATTTATAAGAGAAATGAATTAGTCAAGCAGACTAAGTCATCCTTTTGGCAAAAAGAGGATGAGAAATTAAATGGCAAAATGCTTGAAAATATTGCAATTCACATAGACAAGCCTGTTAGCGGAAAGCTTTGCATTAGAAGAGATAATACTCTTTTTGATAATTATTTTGTAGGTGCAAGCAACTGTGAAGATACTTATCTGATTATGGGAGGTTGGGGATTTAAAGGTGGAAAAGATCCTATCTTTCCTGGAATTTATTTTGTTTGTGGTGACAAAGCCTACTACAACCTTCCAGACCATTGGTATGGAACTTGTTATGTGGGAATTGTTTTTCCTAAAGTGTTTCATGTTGACAGAGATTCAGAAGGATTGTTTAAAATTCATAATTATGTAAATAGAGCTAAAAGAGAAACTTTTACTGAAGTTCTGGGAGACATTTTTCAAGCTGTAATTCCTTTTGTTGGTATAACCCTAAATGCAGGGAGAATCAGAAAATTGTCCACTATAGTTGATAGATTATCAACTGACACTGCTGATGGATTTCAATTAGTGAATGTTGAAGTTATTGCAATTAGATCCATGGTAATTCAAGATCGTCTTGCTTTAGACATACTCCTAGCAAAAGAGGGAGGAGTCTGTGGCATTTTACATGTCCAACATTGCTGTACATATATACCGGATGAAAGTAAAAATATTGAAATGTATATTAAGAATATTACACAAATGCATTCAGAAATAATTCCTTTAGAAGAAGAAGATTTTACAGGGAAACTTTCAAAGAGGTTTCAAGCAATTAAAAACTGGTTTCATAATATCGGAAGTTCAATTCTTGGCAAGATTCTGGCACCTTTGATTATAATAGTATTCATTTTTATTTTGACTAAAGTAGGTTGTTTGTTATATAAAAGAAAGAAGCAGTTAAAGGAAAAGAAGAGAATCTATAAACTCAGAAAAGAAGAGGAAAGGGAGATCGAGTTACAGGAGTTACATAGAGAGCGTCATGTTAATTGCAAAGATTATGCTGAAACAGACTTTTAGGTTTACTGATACAAATGAATTTGAATCGATTTCTAATAAATTTAGTTTATCAAAATTTTGAGTGCTGGTGTGGTGATTTGTTAATCACCAGATGAGGGAGTTGATGGAGCGAGATAGAAAACAAAATTTTGTTTAAACTCGCAAAGTCACATTTCCATAATATGAATAAAATTATTAATGAATTGTGATATGTCGTACTAAAATAACCTAGATTAAACTTTACACGTGGGGGGACTAACATGTGTGCTCATAAACGTGCATATTTGTTGCATCTTTTTGTTCGTGCAAAATAATAAAATAATTTATTGTTTTCGTTTTTGTCATTACTAACTGCTGCAAACTTAAAAGAAGCATGTGCTTGTTTTGCTTTTCCTTGTCTGTGTGATGTCATTTCTACTATTCTAGGTGCATATGGGTCTCATAGAAAAACGGAGACTGGTAAATATAAACGCTGCTTTATTTGTTTGCAATGGCTAGGTAACATTTTGATTAATCGGGTGGGTTAATTAATTAGTAAACCATGGGGTGGATACAGAATATACATTATTTCTTACATTAATACTTTTCTTGTGTTTGTTTTATACTAGAAATCATAAGTTGCCTGCTTTGAGGCCTAGTTATTTGAGCCGCAGAAAAAGAGCTGATCCATAATTCTGCAGAAAGTCACGAGACGCCCATTCTGAATTAAAACGTTTATTGAGGCTGCATTCACAAAACAAAAACTGATGAGCTGACATCATTCTGTCGGACATGGCCAAGGTCGAAAGTGAACTTTTTGTCAGCCCTTAACTTGGCATCCGCGGAAGTTGTACAGAAAGGCTATGGAAGCTGCGAGGATGACTTAATACAAAGTTGCAATCGCAGGAAGCTTCTGGCTTCACGTGGAAGAGACAATGGTCTTTGTAAGACATGATTTTGTGGAACTTTTTAAGAATCGGGTGACATGTCACTTGTCACTCTCAGCCAATGGGACGTCGAGTATTTCTGAAAACTTTCCTTTGCTAGTTTAGTTAGCGTAGAAAGGTATAAAAAGTCATGCCCTTAGGGTTGGGCTGGCTGCTGCTTTCTGACTTTCCGATGAGGGTGATGTGCTGCTGGACTTTGCGTGGAGCACGTAAGAATCCTCAAAGATCTTTACTTTAATTTCTGTCTATTTAGCTCAGTTAGGGAAATAGGTTTTAGAAATGCTAAACTTTATATAATTTCTTTAAATTTGATTCAATTGCTTAAAATTTTATTTTTCTCATATTTCTTACCATCATGCTTGCTATATTGCAAATAAATTTCATTTATAAAACTTTCAACTTATATACCATAATTTAGAAAATAAAATCTTACTTTTGACAAACAAGCTGGTCTTGGTTATTCAGAAGTGTAGGTTACCTTTAGCTAGATCACGTCGCCTATGGTGGTCGTCTAAATGGTTGGGTTTTATTCTAATGACAATATTCTTTCTGCAAATGTATAAATATGTATATAGTGTGTAGATAATGTGTATATAGATTTATTCTGACCACCTGATTCAGTAGGCCCAAAATATATCAGGTTCATAAATGGGTCCATATTTAGTATAGAATTTTGTTTATAGGTTATGAAGTTGGGTAGCGTAGTTTATGATATATTTTCTATAGCCCGCTGGATCAGGTGCAAGAAGAAAATGAGTGATTAAAACATGCAGAGATGTGAATACATTTTGTCTGTCTTCCAGGAGAGTACGCAACAACGTTTATTTGGTTATTACGAATCATAAAGTACATCACTTATGTACAAAAATACACTAAAACACCATGTAGAGCCTACAATCACAATTTCTAAGAACACATAAAGCCCTAAAATTGTTAAAATTTGTGAAAAGTCGCAGATTGTTCGATGGTAAAAATTGATTAAAGGTAATATTACGAAACTCTAAATAAATAGTCAAATCAAATCAAAAATATCTTTATTCGATTGATAGGTGCAATCATAAAAGTACAGATAAAAAATTGCATAATTACAATATTAAAAAAGGTACATATATAAGAATACAGGAATTCATTAAATTCATAGGAGTTAAGTACAAGGGAGAGAAACAAATACAATTATAAAGTGCAGTTATATGACCATACGTTTCCTAATGATCATCACATTTTTAAGTACAAAGTTGTTATTGCTACACATACATGGTTGTCTAGGGCTTGAATACTGATCATCGCCACACGGCAATGACGAAGTCCTAATTCTCTTAAAAATGGCAATAAGACATTTTTCCTCATTTCATCATACAATTTACAAAATAGGAATACATGAATGGTACTCTGGGGTGAGGTATTGTCACAAGGGCAAAGAGGTAGATCGTGCGTCCAATTATTAATCATAGGGAAACTAACCAATCTGTGGAAAATATTAAATCTAAAGCACAAAAGTAAAAAGCGCTCATAGTTATTAGTTACATAGATTAAGTAGGGCTGAATCTTAAAAGTTGCTAAAACCAGTTGATGCTGCTGGACAGAAGGTTTTAAGACCTCCGCTGCAGTGCTGTGGGAATCCAAAAGGGCTAGACACTCCTTCTTGAAGTCTTTTCGTGAGATTGCTGAGATATCCATAGGATTAAGAAAATATTCTTCTCTCCCAATGTCTTTTAAAAAATTAGAAACATACTTCACCCATGGTATTTTAGTAGCACCCTCTAATTTTAAAATGTCTATCAGGACATCTCTGTTTAAATGTGTTGCTTCTTGTGTCCATAGTCTGTGCCATAGCAGCACTGGCTCTATTTTAATCAGGTCTGTTATATAAAAAAGGCCTAATTCTGAGTGACAGTTAAAATTAGAGGAGCTTTTGGGGAGTGCCAGGATATATTTTAAAAAAGAATTGTCAGCAACCTGGATAGGTGCGGAGTTTCCAAAACCCCAAACCCCACTACCATAGGTAGCACCGGCTACGCATTTGGCTTTATAGATGTGAATTAATTCTGCAGGGGGTCTAGTCCCTAGTTTACTTGAGAAGATTTTAAGAGCAGCGGTCGATCGAAAAAGCTCAAGATTTTTAACAGGACCAGCTTGGGTCCACATCTCATTTTGGGCAAAAAGTATCCCGAGATAGGAAAAATGCTTGGCAAATTCAAGCTTCTGTCCTGCTATAAAAATTGGCCTCTTGGATTTATTTTACCTACCACAGTACATAGTGAAAGTCTTTCATGTATTGACTTTCAGGCCCAGCTCATTCATAAAGCGGGAAAATCTGTCAACTACCCGCTGTAAGCCCACTTGAGTACGTGACATAAGTACAGCATTGTCAGCGTACAAAAGTGCTGGTATTGGGCGGCCTCCTACAAATGGGGGATCCAAGCTATCTTTGTACAAGACGTCTTCCAATCCATTTATATACAAGTTAAAAAGGAAGGGGGCCAGGACACAGCCCTGCCTGACCCCGCTTCTGATTGGAATTTTGTCGGTGCGTTCTCTATTTAGGCCAAAGCGAACACGGGCTGACGTGTTGCTATAAAAACGTTTAAGATAATAAATAATGTTAGCTTCAACCCCAAGTTGTTCTAATATTAACCACAGTTTAGAATGGACCACACAATCAAAGGCGGCCGAGAGATCTACAAAGGCCAAAAACAAATGACCCTGTTTTGCCCTCGTGTATTTCCCGACCAACATTAGCAAGTTCAAACCCTGTTCTACTGTCCCTAGAACGGAACGAAAGCCATACTGAGGATCAGACAGAGCAGAGTTTTCCTCCGCCCACTCCAGGAGCCAGTCCAGAATAACTCTGCCGCTATCTTTGAGAAGGAATCCAATAGGGAAATAGGCCTGTAACAGGCTGGGTCCTGTCTATTTCCCTTCTTGTTAATCGGAACTATAACGGATTCCACCCAGGTGGGCAGGAATTCAGCAACGCAGCTAGCATTAAGCACCTGGACCAGAAGGGGCGCCCATAGAGGAGAAACACTCTTAAATATATCTATGGGAAGCCCATCTGGGCCAGGCGCCTTAGAGCCCTTGCTTCTACTCAGGGCCTTTTCAACCTCCTCGAGAGTAAAGTGCAGGTTTCTGCTAGGGAGATGATCAAGAGTGGGGATCAAAGACCCCACTTGTTCTTCTCCTTCATACACTCTCGAAAAGTGTCTGACCCAATCTGAGTCGCATATTGCTATGTCTATTTTCGGGCTAACATCTTCACTAAGGAAGGGAGTTCTCACAATTTTCCAGAAGCTCGCGCTATCATTTGTTATGGAGGCTGAATGAAGAGCCTCCCAAGCTTCAGACCTCAGAATACTTTTCCTATCTTTAATTGCCATTTTATAATCTTTCCTAGATCTGCGGATTTCCTCAGCAGATCTAGGTTTATTGTGCAGCGCCTTTTTCAGGGCTGCATAGGCCCTAGTACATCTGGAATCAAACCAGTCTCCCTCTTTCTTTCGGTTCTTAAATTGCATAGTGAGGGAGTTTTTAATTTCGTTTGATATTACAGAAAAGGATGCAAGACAAATTTCAGGTGCTGAATCTATCTCTAAGCACGTAGTTATTTCTAAAAAGCATTTATCGACCACTGTTTTAATTATCTCGGCCTCGTTTAAATGTATATCCATTAGTTTTACCAATTACTAAGTCACTGTCCAAGCTGTTGCATTCTTTATCATTGATCAGTGTTGATACAGTAGGCAGCAGAATAGACACGCAAAGCGGAAAGTGGTCGCTAAATACTATATCAGGAACAATAAAAGAATGGATTCTGTTCCCACACTTATTAGAAATAGTGATATAGTCTATGGTTGTAGAGCAACCTCTACCATTAAATGTTGGGGCTACTGTAGGGGTAGAGATACACATTTCATTTACAAACCCTAGATTGAAATTAGCTAGCAAGATATTAAATTGTTCCCCTAAAATAGTATGTTTGAAGTGGAAACGTCCCTCACCATCATCCTCTGTTACGCCGCATCTATTGTCCTTAGTCAATTCACACAAATTACAATTGAAATCCCCCAACATGATTACCATCAATTTATGCTTACATTTTTTTTCCTGTACAAACAAGGCTTTAGTCAATTTCCCTAAGACATTCGTAACATCATCACAGGGAATATTATTATATAGATTGACAATTGCAATTGGGGTGTCGCAAGCCAGACCAAGGACCAACATTTGAAAATAAATGTCTTTAACACGTTCAATAATTTTCTCAAGCTCTAATTTGTTACACAAGTAGACACTCAAGCCACCCTTAGGTCTTCCATGAGGGACAGCTACAGCTGAAGTACAAAAAGTTCTATAGCCGTTCAAGTGTACTGGTTCAACGCTCCATGTTTCTTGAAAAGAAAGCAAGTCTTGGTATTGAATAAAATCCCTCCAAATTGGGTTTTCAATTTTAGATCTGATACCAGCTATGTTCCATGATGAAATTTTAAGCACCGATGGACTGGTCAGGGGGATAGACAAGACTGCAGGGGACATCAGGGTGGGGTCAGAGTGTGAAAGGGGGGCCAGTTGGTCACCCCCCAGCCCTATGTCCTCATCTGCTGTCAAGGCACACCCCCAAGCTCAACATCCTCACACATTGCTGGCACTACTGGTGGTAATTTCTCCCTAGATGCAACTACATGTTCACTCATACAGAAATCAGGATGAGAAACTTCATCTAAACCTGGTGCAATGGGGTTAGTAGTAACCGACCGCAGTCAATCGATATTTTCCAAACCACTGAGAGTGTCATAGTAATTAAATGTAGGAATTCCATATCTTCTGACCCATGGTTCTTCTGAGTTCATTGGCAGCAGCGGGCGGGGGCTATGCGTCTGATTGGTCGAGAAGGGGAATACAAGTAACCAAGGGGGAGAATGTTAACAAGCTGTGAATCATAAGTCCCCATGGCCACTCTTTCCAACACTGTATTGACCAGTTGAGGGGACCTAAATGATAAAACTACGCAGTCACCCCTCAATGTTTTATTCGATGTGCCTACCCATCTTGCTCGTCTAGCCATTTTGAACTCTGAGAAAAGATGATTTTTAAGTCCAACCCTAGATGACAAGAAATAAAGAGATTTATTTCTCAGGGTTGACCAGTTTTCAACAGTATGGATGGATGGATGGATGGGTTTTTATATAGCGCAATATCACCGCCAGGTCTCAAAGCGCTTTGCATTGGGAACCCGTCCTGGTGTTTCCCTGTGAGATAGCCCCTACTGGGTATCCCCAAGGTGAAAGCCAGGCATCCCGCCGCGGGGGGGCCGTAGTGGAGATTAAGCAAGCTATTGCCCAGAGTTGCAGAGTGTGAACCTGTGATTCGAGTAGGCACCGAAGCGAGAATTACCAAGTCCGTGGACATTTTGGGCTCAAGACCCTGCCGCGTCGGGAATTGAACCCTGGTCCCGGGTCTGATCTCAGCGTCCGGGTCTGCCTCCTCTAACCAGTGAGCCACACTTCTCCTCTCCCTAGTATTAGGGGGAAGTGGAGGTACATTTGCCAAGACCACAGTATATGGTGTTGCTTCTGGCGGGAGATTTAGATTAAAGAGATTCGGGGTTACTCCTTCCTCGAAATGGTCCTCTGGTGTTCTATTTTGTTGAGATGGTACAAACGAGGACACATTCGGGACTACCATAGGTGAGTCAACAGACCCATTATCGTGAGGTATTGTGTCTCCTTTTAAGCCTTTGTGATCAGGCCGATCAGTAAGCTTTGGATTGAGGTGTTTGGATTTAGCTGGTACTTTAGTCGGAGCTGGCGTTTTAGCGGGGGCTAATGAGCCAGTTTTAGAACATGTGGCACTAATGTGAGGTAAAGACTTAACCTCACTTGGGGTCGGCTGCTTGTCAAGCTTACCCTCGATGTTAGTTAGCCTTACTTCTATATTTTTTACTTTTAGAGTAATAGGTTCTAAAAAAAGTCATTAATAGGGTTTCCATTCTCTCCCAGAATGAATCATCCTTTAGGTCCCTATTAGTAGTTGGTAAAGGAACAGTCTCAATCTGATCATTCTCCTCGCTCCCTCGACTCCCATTTAAGTTTTCCGTAACTTTATTTTGTTTGGATTTGGTATTCCTTTTACTAGTTTTATTTGTTTTACTAGGTTGCCTTTCTCTAGCAGTATGTTTTTGCTTAGATCTAGCCTTCTGTCCTCTAGTTCTCACACAGGGGCTATCACTAATATTTAAGATAGGGATTGGGCTCCCTGAGATATCATGTCCCTCTTTGCCTGAGACGTCCTCATCTAGAGGAACGGGGTCACTGATCTGATTGCTGACACATAGAGAGGGAGTCACGGATAACCTTGCAGTTAGGGGCAATAATTCAATTACGTCCGTGTGATCCCTAAATGACCTCTCATTTATTGGTGTAATACTATTTCTTCTTGGCAAAGCAACAAAAGAGGGGGCTAGTAAGGAATCCTGGGAGTTAGTGGTTAGCATAGACATATTTGTATTAGCTAAGGGGGGAAGGAAGCCGGGTGGCAGAGAGAGGCGTCTTTCTGTGCTTTCAATAGCAGAGGCGACCACCCCAATCGTCTGCTGCAGCATTCGGTCTATTGCTGTCAAGGTAGGTAGGGGGGGATTAACAACTGCTTTTGTTTTCCCATTCGAATGAATGGGGGTATTTTTCCCCATGTCTTTAGCGATAGATCTAGATGTGTTAGAATGATATCACAGAGAGATATTCACTATATTAACACGCTAAAAATACAATATTAATGATTGCATAAAAAATTTAAAAATAGAAATAATACAGTATATAACTATATATCATTTAAAAGACAGTATTTACAAGTTTGCAATCCGCAGGCTGGAGCAAGTGCAATAGAAATAGACCAAAAGGGATGGCCCAGCCCAGCCTTGGCCGGTCCCGGACGGCCAAAGACGGCCCGCCTTTGCCCGGGCTTCGCCCGGCTGCGCCCGCGCCGCGTCCCACGATGCGTGAGCTCTGACCTCTTTTTAGAGCGCCAACTGGCGTGGAATCCCTGTGGGCGGGGTCAGCCGCGGGGAGCGCTGGGGGTTGTGGTCTCCCCCCTCGGCGGCCGCGCACAGATGGTAGGGTGCAGCAGCGGCGAGGGAGACCAGCAGAACCCACCAGATGTTTCTTTCGCATCCCTCGCAGCACTCTCGCACCGCCAAGACACCACCACAGAGGCTCCAAACGCAGGAAGGATCCCAGGTAGGGAAAGGCTGCTCCGTCAGTAAGGGAGTTCTGATTCTTAAAGTCCGCCCGCTCCTCAGCAACTCTGACCTCTTTTTAGAGCGCCAACTGGCGCGGAATCCCTGTGGGCGGGGTCAGCCGCGGGGAGCGCTGGGGGTTGTGGTCTCCCCCCTCGGCGGCCGCGCACAGATGGTAGGGTGCAGCAGCGGCAAGGGAGACCAGCAGAACCCACCGGATGTTTCTTTCGCGTCCCTCGCAGCCCTCTCGCACCGCCAAGACACCACCACAGAGGCTCCAAACGCAGGAAGGATCCCAGGTAGGGAAAGGCTGCCCCGTCAGTAAGGGAGTTCTGATTCTTAAAGTCCGTCCGCTCCTCAGCAACTATGACCTCTTTTTAGAGCGCCAACTGGTGCGGAATCCCTGCGGGCGGGGTCAGCCGCGGGGAGCGCTGGGGGTTGTCGTCTCCCCCCTCGGCGGCCGCGCACAGATGGTAGGGTGCAGCAGTGGCGAGGGAGACCAGCAGAACAGACCGGAGGTTGCTTTCGCGTCCCTCGCAGCCCTCTTGCACCGCCAAGACACCACCACAGAGGCTCCAAACGCAGGAAGGATCCCAGGTAGGGAAAGGCTGCTCCGTCAGTAAGGGAGTTCTGATTCTTAAAGTCTCTTTCTAGTGTGCCTCTGCACTGGTCAGTTTCCAAGATCCTAGGACTACCAACCCTTATTTTAAATGCAATTGCATTTAGGGCAGGACAAATCATTCCCTAGCTCTTGAAACATATTGTCTGATGGTATACTGTAAAGAGGCTGGTTTGTGATTCTTTCATTTGTATAGACCCAGGCTTGGCATGCCCTTGCTTGGTACTGCGCCTGCCTCGTAGGTCATCTGCCTCGGCAGCCTTAAACACTCTTCATTGGCTGCCAATAGGGAAAAGAATTCTGTTTAAGATTCTCCTAATCACCTTTAGGGCATTTTATCAACGTGGCCCAACCTATTTATATAATGGGTTTAAAAGTTATCAACCAACTCGCTGTTTGAGATCTGCCCATCAGAACTTACTTACCCCCCTCACTTTAAGCTGATGACAAAGGGTGGTAAATCCCTTTTTGTTTTAGGAACAAAGGCCTGGAATAAACTTCCTCCTCAGCTGCGATTAATCTCCCAGGAAGCCCCATTCAGAAAATCACTGAAAACCTGAATCTTCTCCCTGCCTGATGCCACCAGTAGAACCCTAGTGTAATGTGTGTGTAGAAACTTAGTGACATCTTTCTCCCTTCCTCACAACTCCTCCATCTGAGTTGTTTATGCGCCAAGATACTCCTTGGAGTGAAAGCTGCGCGGTAGAAATGTCTCTTACATTACATTACATGACATTGCTTTAAAGTAATGTGTGCAAGTCTGCTCTTCAGAGAAGTTGGTTCCCCAGATTTAAAAAGTTTACTCCTTGACATGCCAGAGAAAGTGAGGCACCGCCCAACCAGCCGATATCTGCTTGCCTGCAGGGGAGAACAAATGATCAATTTCAATTTCAGGAAGGCTAGCTTGAAGAGTATTTTTCTATGGACCATGACGTGCACATAAAGGGACTGGTTGACTCTATGTTATAGCCACCTAGATGGCAATTTAGTATAACACTCCGTCCATCATCCGCTTTGGTTTTGCTTTGTTCACCCTAAGTAGGCAGGGTATAGACGTGGGCCCTTGCTCACTTTGCCACTGGATTCAAGCTAGCCTGGCTGATGATGGCTGATTAGCCAGAAACCAGTCCCAGGATGCTTCTTTCCGGTTCAGGACATGGCTAGGCAGTTCAGGCTGGAATGTTCCCATGAGGCACAGGGTCCGACTGATTTGCATATGGCCATGTCTGAACTGGAGTGGCAGAGTGAGCTAAAGAATGATGACGGATTAAACCCAGATCAGTTGACTGGGGGTGAGTGCTTGCAATGTTCAACACTCTATCCATCATCCCTTTTGGTTTTAATTTAGATCTTGCTTCCTGCCCTTCCATGCTGGGAGCAAGTCTTTTGGAGTAAAAAAAAACAAGACAATTAAGCATGAAACGCCATTCGAAGGCAGGATGTTGTTATAGGAATTCATCACTGCCCAGTCATATCGATGCTTTGGAAGTATGTTCTTGTTATGTAAGTGTGACTGCTCTGATGAAGAACTGCTTATCCGGGTGAATGCTGTTTGTACTATCTTGCTATCCCATGCTTCTTATATCCCTATTTCTACTAATGCTTGGCATCCCACGCTTTGGCTTGTTTTTCTCAAGCCAACATAGATTGTTCAAGCTTCCACTCTCTAAAGCACAGAGCATCCAGTACAGTTTCACAAAGGTGTTCATTTTGGGGAATTTCTGATTTTGAAGACACACCTGGGCTGGGGAGGATGCTTTAGGCAGACTGAACACTACTTTGTAAGCCTTTACTTGTAGCTAAGTTGAAATGTCTATCTCCTTACCGTGCAACATTTCCAGACCATACGCCAGTGATTGTAATTGAATGGGCTACTATCGCAGCCAAGAGATGACTATGTGAAGGACAACTCCATTTCTTTTTCAAGAGCTCGAAAGTGAAGATTGAAGACTGGGATTGTGCTTGTACTGCGGTGATAAGGGTAGTGGCCGACACTTTTTGCCCCAAAGTGATACCCAGGTACTTATAACAGTGGACAGACTCAACATGTTCACCCTTGATAAACCACTTGTATGTCTTGTACTTGCAATCCACTCGACGCTCCTCTTTGGTTTTGCACAAGTTTAGCTTTAGCTATTGTTGCTCAATATAGCTTGATAAAGTGCTTATCAATCTTTGCAACAGTGTCGTCGGCGTATTGAAAGCATAGTATTTTCTCATTTGCCATTATTGGTGGATGGCTAGCTACTTTTGTCAGATAGCTCAGAGCCAAAACACATCCCTGTTTCAATTAGTTCTTATGTTAATTTTTTGAAGTTACTCTATTGCTGTCTCGAAATTTTACCTGTGCCCATGTGTCACTGTATAAAGCTATGATTGCATTTAGGATTTTCCATGGCATGCCCCATTTTTCCAGTTTAGCACAAAGACAGTCCCACGGCACTCAGTCAAATGCCAATTTGAGATCTATGAAACAGGCAAACAGCTGGGTTTTCCCCCTTTCTGCGTTTTCCAGCAAAATGGCCAAAGTGTCTAGCTTTGTTGTTTTTGTCATACTGGGCCTGAAACCGGTTAAGGTTATCCACTGTCTCCTTCATCATCTGTCGTTGGAATTCTTTGTCCAATCACCAGGCTCTTTCTGGTGTCTATTTGCTAGGTTGACCCTTCTTTTTGCTGGCTTTTAGGAGAGTGATTCCTAATGCTTTCATGTCTTACACACCAACATTGGCCAAATATGCAACCTCATCAGGGATGCCACAGGAGGCATGTCTTGTGCTCCAGCTGTGTCATACCACCCTTTAAAAGGGGCAGCGCATCTACTGTTGATATTGTTTGAGAAACAATCCTCCCACATGGCTGTTTTGTGGAGCCCCCACAAACACTAGTTCAGAAATGAATAGCAAGGCGCATTTGTAGACATATTTGCATGACACCAAAATGGGTTATGTTGATGTGAGGAAAAGCAGATAACTGATTGTGGATGTCAGCCTTGTTAAGTTAGAAGAGAAGTGGAAATGCATCAGCTCTGCCAGCCTTGTCTTCAAAGCGATGGCACAAGTGGGTGGTGCCACTATTCAGATCCATGTCTCTTGCCAACCTTTCAGAGTGGTGACTGATCAAAAATTGTTGATTTAGGTCTACGTATTATCTTAAATGTGCAATTCATATTTACAAGAACCCAGGATGTCCTGATTGCCAACTGACCTCCTTCTATAATTATGATCTATAGCTACAATGTAAATGCTGTACTTTATATCCTGCTACAGACAATGGCACTGTTTATACTGCATTGTAATCTCTGTTTTCTGTCTTTTCATTTTCTGTGGGTTCGCCATACAGAATCAGTTCATGGTTTGCATTGTGATGTGTTAGGCAGAGTCTACCAAAGCAACCTTTCAAGATGGCCGCCCGGTGAGCTCCCTGACAGGGAATGCTGTTTTCTTTCTAAATCCCTCTTTATCCCCGTAATCTTCCCCGTAGTTGACAGCGGACTTAGTGAGGACATGGTCGATGTCCAGTGGAGCCGCCTGGTTCAGCTAAAGAGGTGTTTGGCCCAGGTTTCTCCTGCAGCCAACACCTACCCAGCTGGACATCGGAATATGGCATCCTTTGCCGCCCCGCTGCTGTTATTTTTCTGCCTCTCCTACTGACCTCAGAATGAATTGCCATGGACTGCCGATGTCAGATTCGCCTTGACGCTGATCTGAAAACGTTGGTGGGCTCCGGATGGCTCCGGATTGATCCAGGGACGAGACCTCCTCACTTCCGGGACACAGAGACGACATGTCCAATGCCCAGTGGAGCAGCTTTGTTCAGCTATTGAGGAGACTGGAAGGGGTCCTACTGCGGCCGTTCCCTACCCTTCTGGACATCGGGACATGACAGGCCCCGTCCCACTGCCTCTGTTTTTCTCCCTCTGTTGCCTCCCTCGTAACCAATTTGCGCTTATGCCGGATCTTCTCACCAACCTGTTCGCAGCTCTTTTATCATCGTAAACTGTCCAGAAGGTGGCAGTCTGAGTGGGGATGAGATTCTGCACTTCTGTACCATCCCTCGACCCACCAGGTCGTAAGTTACTGCTTTAATGACCCATTGTACCCGCTTTCCCGCCTGCAGTCGCCAACTCCCTCCACCAGTTCACGCTGCTCCCTCGCTGCCCCCCCATGCTGGCTGTCTACTCAGACGTTCTCTGCCTTGATCCCGTCTTCTATGACGTTAGAGCCCTTTACAGATATGGGGGCGCAGGAGCTATGCCTGGTGGACTATCATTGCTTATGACCTTGTGATCCTCAGAATCTACATACTTCTTTTCACTGCCTCCTGCCTTTGACTATGGATCTGCACTCCCTCCTTTGAATTCCCCCTGCTTTGCGTTTAACTCCTACTCCCTGGTCCACATCGATTACTTTTGTCCCTCTGACGTCTGACCCGCCAGCCATTTTGTTGTTGTATATCGAAGATCTCTCGGACCTAGACCCACCATCTTGTCGTACTCATGTCCCTCCCCCTCCAATCCGCTCTCACTCCGAAGATCCTTAAAGTATTTCCCACTCCTTCTGATCTGACTTACGCCATCCTCCCCCCCTGGCTCCTTCCTATCCCCCCACCTGCTTTCATAACATCACTTTTGTCCCTTTCTTCCTTCTCTTCCCCCTTTTTTTATTTCCAACCACCATCCTTGTTAATTCCACGTGTCTGTCTCTCAATTACTGTTCCAGTAACTCATGCTTTTTCTTTGCTATGTTTTCTTTTCGCTTGAGGTGAACGCCTTCCTCTTTCTCCGCGCTCTGCCTGTGCCCCCTCCTCGATCTGGGTCTCTCCCCCCACCTCTCTGTCTAGTCTTACACTGATCCCCCCTTATCCCTCTTTGCCGCCTATGATTTGGCATTCACTTTGAAAATGTGTGTAAAATGTATAAATGATGATTGTTGTAACTTGCCATTGTTCTCAACGTAAATCGCTCTGATACCTTCGGGTCCAGCCAGCGCTATATAAAACTCAATAAATACATAACAAAAATATAAACTTTCGAAGTTTGCCTGTAACATATCCTAAGGCGTGTGCTCGAAGCTCTATGTTGAGCGGAGTTTAAATGCTCTGGGCCTGAATTGCTGGTTTTGTTGCAAACTGCATTATTTACTGTTTTGTCACTGAATATTTATATGTTTGATTATCCCTTGGTGCGAGTTAGGAGTTATCTTTGATTTCTGCTGGTGCCAATGGCATTCCCTGTATTTTGTCATAAATGCAGCACTACACTGTTGAGCCCTCACTGTTTGTGTGTTTTATCTTCTTCCCTTTGCTTCATTTGTATTTATGGAAGCTATCCTAATCTTCTACTTCCAGTACAAACACCGGAAGTTGTCTCAACATCTGCCCTCTGTTGAAGTTGCTGCCAGCATGCTAGGGTAGTAACTTGCCTTCTGCACACAAGCTCTGCTATTGTTATGGTCAAAGCACAGTCAGCACATGAGCAGAGGCCAGAGGGGCTTAGCATGCAGCTCAGTAGAAGTGCAGAAATGTTCCACACCTTCAGGGCCTCCTAATTCCAGACCACCCAGAAGACTCTGACAGACTTGGTATGGTGAGGAAAATTGGACAGTGTCCAGGAAAATTATAACTAATAGAAAGAAGGGAAATCAAGGCGGACCGGGGAATGACCCGGGAATGATGTCTGAGAAGCTCAGATGGCACTTGTACATGGAGATACCCCTAGCAGGACAGTCCATATGGGTAGGGTTCCTATATATACTTCTCCAAGAAGACTGCATGATAGTCAAATAAATAGCACATTCTGGAGGTAAGTTACATGATAGCGATTAACAGAGGACATGTCTCCCCTGACATCTGGATTTCAGCCCAGCACACAAAGGGGGCAGAGTCAAAGGCTGGAAACAAGGTCATAGGATCCTGCACTCTGTGTTCATCTGAGACTTTCACTGATATCCCTGAAATTGCGGCGGATGATATAAGATCACTCCTCAATAATATAAAAACTGGATCCCCCCTTGACCTTCTTCCCCCCAGAGTAATGAACACTCTGAGCACAGCTCTCTGCCCTGTTATTAAAAAAATCCTGAATCTCTCTTACAAAGAAGGCAAACTCCCCCAACAATGGAAAGAGGCAGTGGTGAATCCTATTCGGAAAAACTCCACCCACCCGTGGACGGAACTCTCCAATCTCCGCCCTATCTCTCTTCTGCCCCTCCTGAGTAAACTGGCCGAGAAACATGTTAACACCCACATGTCCAGTTTCATTGAGGCAACAGGGGGCCTGGACCATTCACAATCTGGGTTCAGGCCCAACTACAGCACCGAATCAGCACTCCTCTCCGTGACCGACAACATCAAGATGTCACAGGATAGAGGAGGCTCAATGATTCTGGTGCTGTTAGACCTGTCGGCCGCCTTTGATACTGTGTCTAACAAGATCCTCATAAGCCGTCTAAAGGGAGTGGGCATTGGAGGTCAGGCCCTTTCTTGGTTGGAGAGTTTCCTGTCCGGACGCTCACAATCCGTCAGCCTGGGACCCTACCGATCTTCCACAAGGGTGCTCACAAAGGGGGTGCCACACGGCTCATGCCTAAGCCCCACATTGTTCAATGTGTATGTGTCCCCCCTCGCTGAGATTGTGAGGAAATATGGATTCACCCCGGTGTCTTACGCTGACGACACCCAACTCCTCTACCCTTTCCATTCCCTCAGCGCTAATGTTAGGGAAAATTTCGCAGAAGGAATGCGGGCTATTTCCAATTGGATGGCTTCCAACCGCCTCCAATGCAACGTCGGCAAGACGGAACTAATGCTCTTTGGAAAAGCCTCTATACTGTGGTCCCCTGAGTGGTGGCCCCTGGATCTAGGTCCGGTACCTTCTCCAAAATCAACAGTAAAGAACTTAGGGGTGAAGTTAGATCAAAATCTAACTTTAAAAGAACATGTGAACGTGGTTGTGGGGGCATGTTTCCATACCATTGGACTGTTAAGACGAATCTTCCCCTATCTCCCGGACAATTACAGAAAGACCCTTGTACAGACCATGGTAATAAGTCGCCTTGACTACTGTCACGGGCTCCTGATACAAGCCAATGAGGATGCCATAAACCGTCTGCAGGTGGTACAGAACACGGCGGCAAGATTGATTCTGAATGCTCCCCCAAGAACCCCCTCCAAGCCCTTACTAAAAAAACTTTACTGGCTCCCAATACGGCAACGTGTTACATTCAAAATCTGCTGCACCGTCCACAAGTGCCTACTGGGAATGGCCCCAAATATCTGAGTCAAACACTACACCCCTACAAACCAGATAGATCCCTACGTTCAAGTAATCAATTGCTGATAAAAACCCCTCATATAAAAAAAACCAGGCAGGGCGGCCGTGCATTCTCCTTGGTGGGGCCCACCCTGTGGAACAACCTGCCCCTCACTCTAAGACAAATTTCCAACCATCTCGCTTTTAGGAAAAAGTTAAAAACTACACTGTTCCTAGAAATATGATTGAACCGTTTTGCCTATCAGTCCTCAGCTCAATCAGTAAACTCCTCTATAAGTACATCTTAAAACGAGCAAAGCGCGGAGATACTCCGCAAGGAGTCTATTCTTGCGCTATACAAGAAATTAAATAAATAAATAGCAGACCTATTCAACAAAGTAACTTGAAACAATGCATCTAACACCTCCTGAACAACACAGCTGTGATCAACCTGGGTTTGATAAATTCATCACCATCCACTTGGTTAACAAAGGACTGAATTTTTATATTTACAGATTGGTCAGCAGCACATATAACCAATACTGAACAGTGAGGCTACCTGAACAAGTGGTAGTAATGCTAGATATGGAAATTTGCTAAGAGACATGAGCACATGAGTGGAGGAGAGTAATAACACGCAATAAAACAGTGGCATATGGTATCTTCAACATAAAATTATGATGTGGTAGTACACTACACCAGATAAAATACACAGGGTGTTCCGGGTAAGCCCAAGTACATGTCAGAGAGGATGTGAAGCCATATACATAACTGGTGAAAGTGACCCAAGGTGTAAATATAGGTGAAATAAGACCTGGCCACCATACAATATAAGGGGATTCCTAAATCCAAGAGACACAACTGCCAGTATTGGGAATTATGCCTAAGACAAGGGAAGCAGTGAATGGAGGAGTTGGAAACTACTAGATACCATGGGGCAAGACTGGGGAGAAGTAACATGCCCCCCAGCCATCAAGCTTTACACGTGTTTGACACCTACGGCACACGCAAAGATGAAGGAGAAAGGACTGAGACAAGGGGAGGGGTGGGAAGGATTAGATTAGATGGAAGAACATTAATTGATTTCATATGGAAAATATTTGCACAAGACATTTAATATCACTCGGGATAAAGGAAAAGTAGGGAGTGGTGACTACTCTTGTGATGAAGGTAGAAGTAAGAAAGGAAATGTTGATTCCACTTTAATCGTTACATTGGCAACAAAAAGTACAAATAAAATGTGTTGAAGTGTAAAGGCATTCCACAAATATAATATTGCATTGTACTGTTTGAACTTGTGACAGGGGTGTGTCTAGCTGAGACTGTGATGTGTGTTTTGTGATGGCGCGCGCTGACACAAAGGCAAGCACATTTGAAATTGCATATACTGCTAGGTTTTTACCTGTTTTGAACTGGCAAAGAAAAACAATCTTTTTAAATTGTAATCATTTCCGGCTCCCTGGTCTCGCTACAAGCCACACTGCTCCCTGGTCTACCAGGGGTTTTCCCGCTTGAGTGGAGGGAGCAGCCGGCCAAAAATTCAATTCCCTCACTTCTGGGCTTGAGACCGGAGGGGGGCTGAGCCCCACAGGGTTACTTAACCCACATGCCAGTCTCTTTGGACAGCGGAAAAGCAGAGCAGGTGCGCAGGCGGTGTGCCAAAGGCAAGCCTGTCTGCGCCTGTCCGCGGCTAGACGGATCCAGGGGCCACAACCCAAGCCTGTTTTCAGTCTCACATCAGGTCCTATAGCCCCCACCCCCGTCTAGACCTTAAAGGAATGACACTTGACAGTTGCTAACACTTATGGAATGTTGCAGCCAATCACACCACTTGCCTACACTGTCAGTTTCATTTCCAACCCACCATCAAAACCCGTGGCCCCCCAGCCAAGCATGTCAGCCTAAGCATGTTCCAGCTGAACTGCAGATCACTCCCTAAGCACACCACCAAAATCACCCTGTTGTTAGAAGAACTCAAACTCGATGCCCTCTTGACAGAAACGTGGCTCAATGCAGTCAGAGCCAGACCTCATTCTTGCCCTCCCCCACATATACAACGAGAAGATCGCAAAAAGGGCAGAGGAGGAGGCTTAGTGATTATTTTTAAGGACCACTATAACTGTCGCATTTTCCCGAACCAGATTGTGAGAGTCTTTTTTTCACCAATGATTTCTCCTCCACGAGTACCTTCTCTGGGTTACTTATCTACCGCCCACAAGTGGCCTTTGGCCAATTCCTCAATGCCCTACCATAGCAAATCTTTCCTGCTCCCCATCCAATTTCACAGTATTAGGAGATCTCAATATCCACTTAGATGATACCTCTGACCACACCACCAAGGAATTGATTATGAGCCTCTCTGCACTTCATCTCAAACAGAAACTGTTTGAACCCACCCACACTAAAGGACATCTACTCGACCCTGCCTTTAGCAACTGTACTGAACTTACAACAGGAGTGCCTTCCCAGATCCCCTGGTCCGATCATTTCCTGATCCCCACTGTCCTGGGTCACCTCCGATTCCCTCCTTTCCATTAAATGAACCGTTTTCGCCATTTTCGCTCCTTTCCAACGAATGAAAGGGAACGAAAATGGTCCAAGCTTCCCCTGGAACATTGGATATCTGCCCTTGAAGCCACAAAACCAACCAGCAACCCTAACCCTATCTCAGCCAATGAGGAATGTAATCACTGGATCCAGGTGCTCCCCATAAAGTGCACTATAACGAACATAGAGCCAAAACCTCCCCTGGTATTCCCTTAAACTACGGGAACTTAAACAACTTTGTACAGGGCTAGAGAGGAAATGGAGACTTGATTACTCCTTCACCAGCAAATCTGTTTATAGGGAGGCAATTAAAAACTATAAAGACGAAATCAAAACCACCCAGGCAGATTTTTATGAATGCAAAATCAAGACTGGAGCGTACTCCCCAAGGAGTTTATCGGATTGCCAAAACTCTCCTCAAACTGCCTCAGAAACACATAACTCGACCAATGCTCAATCCCTCTGTGACAATCTGGCGGAATTCTTTCACCAGAAAATACTAAAAATATAATCCACCTTTTCCCCTACCCAGTCCGAACCAGCCTCGGTTGCCTTCATTAGCTCAGGATCCGGATCTCCAGCCACCCTGGATTCCCGCCCCCCTCTTGACCTTACCACTTTAGTTCCTTTCATGCACTGGATGAAAACTGGCTCCCCCCTAGATCCTGCATCCCCTCGAGACTTGCTGCCAGTCATAGGAAATATCCTTTCTACTACCCATGACCTGCTTAACGAAGCGTGCCATGGTCAAGGCTCTCTTAAAAAAGCCCAACCATGACCAACACAACCTTAGTACCTACCAGCCGATCTCCCTTCTCCTGTGGCTGAGTAAGATCTTGGAGAAACATGTCAATTCTGCCCTAGCAGAGTTCCTAGAAACTAACCACCTACTTGACATAGAACCGAAACTGCACTCCTCGCAGTAACCGAGGAGGCCAGGAAAATCGTTGATCAAGGAGGCTCGGCGGCAATTATCCTTCTAGACCTAAGTGCCGCATTTGATTCAGTAAACCATGGCATATTGATCCACAGACTCATGAACTTAGGAGCATCTGGCAGCGCAATCACCTGGTTAAAATCAATTCTAGTCGACTGATCCTTCCAGGTTTTCGAAGGTCATGTTTTTTCCACTAGCATGCTGCTAAATTGTGGGGTACCTCAGGGCTCCTCCCTGAGCCCAACACTGTTCAATACTTACATGAGCACCCTAGCTGAGATTGTCTGCCCATTCGGCATAAAATTCATTACTTATGCCAATGATACTCAGCATGTGGTGGCCCTAAACCAGCCAGACAAGACACCAAGCAACCTTAGAAGTTGCCTAGAGGAGGTTTCCAACTGGATGGCACTATCTTGTTTAAAACTCAATGGGGACAAAACTGAGCTCATGCTCTTAGGAAACACTCCCTCCTTCAATTCTGAATTACTTTTGCCAAATTGCCTTGGCCCCGCCCCAGTACCTAAAAACCAGATTAAAAGCCTTGCATCTGGCTGGACCATTCCCTTAATTTTAACCATCAAGAGTCAAACTCTCAGCCTCCTGCTACGGATTACTTAGTCTTCTACGTAAATACTCCCCCTTCTCCCGTTCCAGGCAAGAAAAATCATGGTCTAGGGCCTTATCCTGTCATGCCTGGACTACGGTAACGCTCTATATGTAGGGGCCCACAATTCACGATACACAAGCTTCAGATTATCCAAAAGTGCGCAGCCTGCACACTCCTCCAAACCCCCGGTCGATACTCGGGACTAAGGAGCCTGCACTGGCTGCCGGTCAAGGCTCTGTGCATTGCTCACAAGGCCCTATGGAAGAGTGGCCCGGCTGTCGGCCAATCGCTGATCACATCCTACCAACCTAACACACGGCTCCGATCAGCTTCCTGCGCCCTTGCCCTAGACCCCAAAATAAAGAGAGAGAGAGATGTAGTGGTCGCTCCTTTTCCTATAATTCATCTAAGCTATGGAACATCCCCCCTCAGTATGTGGGCGGTACCCAAACTTCTACCCTTCCGCAAACTGCTAAAAACTCTACTATTCAACAACCCCCTCTAAACAGATGTACTCCCCTTTTGTCCACGTCCATCTGCAGCGCTGGGATGCCTCAGGGTAGCTGTTGCGCTAGATCAATGCTTTTTTCATTTCATTTCATGTACACATCTCTTCAATTACTACGCTAGTAATTTCGATCAGGGTAGGAAATGAATAGGCTGTTCTTTTGTAAGGAGGCATATAGGATGCTTTTGCTACTGAAAAAGTATGTGTGAGGACATTGTTCAGTTTTCTAGTGAAGTTCCCAGTTGGTGATTTTGTTCTTGGTGGTGATTCATGATTTGCATCATGGACTCATCTGATATGCGGTAAATGTTGTTTTACTTACAGCGAAGCCTGGTAAGTGCCTACGGTCTCGCTGCCCGTACACCTTTCCTCGTTTCAGGCACTGCTCATCGGACGAAGCGTGCCCTGGATCCCAGAAGTGCTGCCTGTTCACCTGTACCTACAAATGTGCTAATCCTGTGAAATAAGGTACAGTACTAGTAAAGGTTTGTCTATGAACAGAACACAAATTACAGCTTATTTGAGAATTTTTTGATGTGCACACCCTAGAGACCTGTTTGCAAGCTGCAGACCATGCTTGCATTCGGATGGTCCAGCATCCAAACCTAATTTTTGCCCTGTCATAGGTTTTGGGAAGACCATAAACATTGTACATTTATTGCTCAAATGTACACTTTATCATTCCAAACAAGTTGTCAGTGAATGCCAGGTGTGGGGCTGTTCTTAGAAGGAATCAAAATGTGTATCTTGCTGTATCACATCCACTGTGACTGGAAAACTTGCTTGTGGTGTGTGCATCTGCCCAATAGCTATGAAAGAATCAGTACTGCAGCAAAGGGCTGCATTACACAAGGGAGGAGTGTAGTAAATCGTCGTAATGTTTCAGTTTTTGACTGCCCAGTTTTTTACCTCCAGTGTGAGTAAGTCTTACAGTGTGGGACTTCCAATCAATCAATCAATCAGAGTACTTGTGAAGCGCTCTACTTACCCGTGAGGGTCTCCAGGCGCTGAGGGGAGGGAGTGCCGCTACTACTTGAGGAGCCAGGTCTTGAGGAGTCTTCTGAATGCGAGTAGGTCTTGGGTCTGCCGTAGGTGGGCAGGGAGGGTGTTCCAGGTTTTGGCAGCAAGGTAGTAGAAGGATCTGCCACCGGAGTTTGTTCGTTGGATGCGGGGGACAGCGGCGAGGGCGAGGCTGGTGGAGAGGAGCTGGTGGGTGGGGGTGTAGAAGCTGAGTCTGCTGTTCAGGTAGGCTGGTCCGGCGTTGTGGAGTGCTTTGTGTTCATGGGTGAGGAGCTTGAAGGTGATCCTCTTGTTGATGGGAAGCCAGTGTAGGTCTCTCAGGGGTGATGTGGCTGAGGCGGGGGATGTTGAGGATCAGTCGGGCGGCGGCGTTTTGGATGCGTTGTAGTCGTCGTAGGTGTTTGGCTGGGATTCCTGCATAGAGTGGGTTGCCGTAGTCCAGTCTGCTGCTGACGAGGGCCTGTGTCACCGTTCTTCTTGTTTCGGTTGGGATCCACGTGTAGATCCTGCGTAGTATGCGGAGGTTGTTGTAGCAGGAGGAGGAGACGGTTCTGACCTGTTTAGACATGGAGAGGGAGGAGTCGAGGATGAATCCTAGGTTGCGTGCCTGGTCTGAGGGTGTCGGTGCTGTTCGCCACCTGGAGTCGTCCCAGGCTGAGGGGGTGGGTCCGAAGATGAAGACCTCCGTCTTGTCCGACTTCAGCTTCAGATGGCTGCTCCTCTTCCAGTCGGCGACAGCCTTACTTCCCTCTTGGAGGTTGGTTTTGGCAGTGTGTGGGTCTTTGGTGAGGGAGAGGATGAGCTGGGTGTCGTCAGCGTAGGAGATGATGTTGAGTTCGTGATCGCTGGCCACTTGTGCGAGGGGGGCCATGTAGACGTTGAACAGCGTCGGGCTGAGGGATGAGCCCTGGGGGGCACCGCAGAGGAAGTCGGTGTCTTCGGATCGGAAGGGTGGGAGGCGGACGCTCTGGTTTCTGCCGGAGAGGAAGGAAATGGTCCAGTTGAGGGCCTTCTTTTGGATTCTGGCTTCTTGGAGGCATGTCTTTAGGGTGCGATGGCAGACCGTGTCGAAGGCGGCTGTCCGTTCCTGGACGATGAGTGCTGATGTTTCGCCATTGTCTAGTTGGCGCCTGATGTCGTCTGTGGCTGTCTCGGTGCTGTGGTTTCGTCTGAATACGGATTGGGACAGGTCCAAGATGTTGTTGTCTTCGAGGTGGCGGGCCAATTCTATGTTGATGATTTTCTCAATGACCTTCGCCGGGAACGGGAGCAGGGAGATGGGGCGGAAATTCTTGAGGTCATTGGGGTCCGCCTTGTTCTTCTTGAGAAGGGCGTTGATTTCAGCGTGCTTAGAGTTTTCCAGGAATGTCGCTGTTTCGAAGGAGATGTTGATGACCTTCCGTAGTTGGAGGGCGATGGCTGCGTCTGCTTTGTTGAATACGTGGTGCGGACACGGGTCTGACGGAGATCCTGAGTGGATGGAGTTCATGACCTTGCGTGTCTCGTCGTCGTTGACATTGGACCAGGAGGTCAGGCGGTTGGCGCTGGTGGTGTTCGCTGGGCAGGGGAGGTGGAGTCTGGTGTAGTTGGGGTGGTTGTGGTGTTGAAGCTGTCCTATATGTCAGCAATCTAGCGGTGGAAGAAGGTGGCTAGCGAATTACACAGTTCTTGTGAGGGCGGGATGTCGTTGGCGCAGGGGTTGGAGAGTTCCTTTACTATGCTGAAGAGCTCTTTGCTGTCGTGTGCGTTGTTGTCCAGGCGGTCTTTGAAGGAGGATCTCTTGGCTAATCTGATGAGGTGTTGATGTCTGCGGGCGGGGTCCTTGTGGGCTGCGTGGTTGTCCGGTGTGCGTTCGTGGAGCCATTTCTTCTCCAGTTTCCGGCATGCACATTTGGAAGTCTGGAGCTCGTTGGTGAACCAGGTGGCTCTCTTGCTGGCGTGTTTGTTGGAGGGTTTCATGAGCAGGGCGAGGGTGTTGGCGCAGTTGTCGATCCACTGTTTGAGGTTGCGGGCTGCGGCGTCTATGTTGGTGGGGTCGGTGGGTGGGTTCTGGGCAAGGGTGGTGATCAGCTGGTCTTTGGTGACTTTGCTCCAGCAGCGGCAAGGCAGCTGTTGGGTGCGTTGTGCGTGGTTGGTTTCTTGAAGGTGAAATGGATGCAGCGGTGGTCGGTCCAGTGGAGTTTGGTGGTTTGGTCGAAGGCGACGTGGGTGCCTGTGGAGAAGATCGGGTCCAGCGTGTGGCCGGCGGCGTGGGTTGGTACGGTGACGAGTTGTCTGAGGCCGAGGTTGGCGAGGTTGTCGATCAGGGTAGCGCTGTTGGCGTTGTTGTTCTCGAGGTGGAAGTTCTGGTCTCCGAGGAGGATGTAGTCCGTGGAGGCGAGTGCGTGGGTGCTGGCGAGGACAGTGATGGAGTCGGTGAACTGGGCCCAGGGTCCGGGAGGTCTGTAGATGAGTGTTTCTCTGAGGGTGGTGTTGGGGTCGGTGTGGATCCGGAAGTGCAGGTGTTCGGTGGTGTTGAGGGTGTCGTCTGCGTGGGTGGCGACCTTGAGGGAGAACTTGTGGACGATGGCTATTCCTCCTCCGATTCATTTGGCGTGATCCTTGCGGGTAATCTTGTAGCCGTCCGTGATGGCTATGGCGATGTCGGGCGCTGAGGAGTCGTTCCCCCAGGTCTCGGTCAGGAAGGCTATGTCTGGGGCGTAGGTGTTGAGCAGATCCCAGAGCTTGATGGCGTGTTTGCGCATGGAGTGGATGTTGACTTGTTGAGGAGTATGCTGCGTAGGTGATTGGGTCCAGTCCTTGGAGGTTTGGTGGCTCTGTTGCAGGTGAAGCTGCAGGTGCGGCAGGAGAAGGGTCCGTGGGTTGGCCTGGCAGCAGGTGTGGTTTTGACCGTTGTTGAGTGCGTGGAGGGTGCTGGCATTGTAGCGGAGTCTGGTGTCATGGCGTTTGCGGGGTCCAGGGGTTCTGGCGCTGGGCGCTGGGCGCGGTCCAGGTACGGATGGGCGCAGATGGGCTTGCCTTAGGCCCGCTGCGTGCATCCGCTGTGCGTCCATGCAGCACCCGGCATATATGGGGAGGTGGGAGGGAAGAGCAGCTGGGAGGCAGGAGCAGCGAGTGAGCAGAGAGCGGGACTGCAGGGGCCACAGCGGCAGGGAAGCAGTGTAACAGAATAAAAATGGGGCACAAGAGGGGACAAAATAGTGGTATAGAAGGCACAAAAGGGGGGAAACGAGTGGCACAAAGCACAAAAACAGGGCACACAGACAGAGGGGCAGAAAAAGGGTGGAGAAAAAACGAGTGGCACAGAGCACAAAAACGGGGCACACAGGCAGAGGGGCAGAAAAAGGGGGGAAAAAACGAGTGGCACAGAGCACAAAATGGGTACACAGGCAGAAGGACAAAAAAAGGGAGGAGAAAAAATGAATGGCACAGAGCACAAAAATGGGACACCCAGGCAGAGGGGCAGAAAAAGGGGAGAGAAAAACACGAGTGGCACAGAGCACAAAAATGGGACAAACAGGTAGAGGGGCAGAAAGGGGGGAGAAAAAACGAGTGGCACAGAGCACAAAACAGGGCACACAGGCAAAAGGGGCGAGAAAGAGGGGGGAAAATGAGTGGCACAGAGCACAAAAATAGGTCACAGAGAGGGGGAGCAGAGGCCCAGATGACACTTACCAGCAAGTTGGCAGTGGCAGCAGGGGCACACAGTTGGAGCTGCGTAGAGGGGGAGCGACCTACCAGGAGGGTCAGGGGTCGCTCCTGACGCTTCCAGACCAGTATCTGCATACAGTTAGCCTGGTGAATGATGCAGCACCTTTGAGTGCCTTGCTTCTAGAACTTTCCAGACCACTTAAAAACCCTTGCATGCAGGAGAGCCGATGAGAATAAATTGGACCTGAGAGCTACAGTGGAGGAAGGAATGCCCGCTGGACTGAGGAGCTACCTGATGCCACAGCAAGGATGGGTTGAAGGATTAGAATGAGTCTCTCCAGGGTCAGTGGTGCTGGCCCCTTTTTGACCCCATGGAGTAGTTGGAGGAACGGGCCTGCTGGGGGACCCTGGAAGGTTGGCCTGAGACTTTTATGGACTAGTCATGCATTGTCGTAATCCCTATCAGTATGTTTGCCACTGACTCCACTGACACACAGGTGTCCTGCAAGACGACTAAAGCCTTGGTGCCTAGGGAGTTCAGCAGAGAGGGAGTTGTGCTTGTTGCTTCTGGCCGGGTTGTGTAGGATGCTCCCACAAGCAGGAGAGAGCACCCGGGGTCAGTCAGAGTACAGGTCTTGTGCAAAGAGTCTGAAAATCCATTAGAAGCCAGAAGATCTGAAAAACAACCTGCTGGTTGAAAACAAAATGTACCTTATGTCCAAGCCCAAAAAGCGCAAAACACTTATCTGATACTCCGCTATATATTTTTATCAGTTTTGGGAAAAATCTGTGTAAACTTCTTGAAATACATATATTAACATACATAAAGAAGAGTTCTTCTGAACTAACATTTAAGACTTAGATGTGCACAAACATTTCAAATATTTACATGTCTCAAAACATTCCACAAATTACATGGACATATACTACATGGAAAAATTATATTTAAACACAGTGAAAAATGTTTAAAGAAGAAAAATATCAGCCCAGTAAGAGATTAATCCAATTATTAGTTTAGTATCCTAGGTGATCATTAATACTTGACAATAAAGCGTCGACGTTTCAACCCCTGAAAAAAGCTCAGAATTATAACCGTCTTGGTGGGGTCTTCCTCAGGACTAACTGGAAGATTTTTGTGCAGCCTGTTTGGGAAAACAAATGGGTGTGGGTACTTTAATGTATTGCATGGTTTGGATAGGAATCATAAAGTGGAGGTGATTTAGATTTTTGTAGCAGAACCACTGTTTCGCATATAGTCCATGTGGGACCAAGCACACAATGGGGCTTGCAACACTTTACATGAAAACTCAAGGAAGTGACATAAAAAATCAGTCACACTCAGTGGAGTCCCGCTAGCAGTGGAGCATGTTAAGTCATTCTGTTCGCACTGATTTTAAGTGCCAGGAGTTCATCTCTTGCTGTAAGCGTGAAAGGCTCTCCACTGTATACTACTCCTGTAGGAAAGTAGGACATGCTTTCATGGTTACCCCCACTTTTTGCTGGTGTCATACTGTTTTCTGACTCATCTGACTGGGATCCTGCTAACCAGGACCCCAGTCTCTGTGCATCTCCCCTAAATTGGCTATGGTAAGTACCTCGGAACATTCCTGATTGGCTACTGATGTACCCTTAGGAGACACTGCAATGTGTTAGTAAGTGGCTGTAATAAATAACTGTTTTTATAAGTACACTGTGTGGTTCTTTTTAACTTAACCTACATTATAAGATTTCGTAATGGTAAAATGAGCTGCTTTACATTCCTTCTGAACTAAGCGTTTAAACTGCTCTCCACGGCTACCACAAATTGAGCTTTCTATGGTTCTCTAAGACCACTAAAATCACCATAAGGGTTGTCTGCATTAGTGCAGGGTGCTACACTTACATAAGTGAGCACTGTAGGAACTGGGGTCACCAGTTCCCCGGGGGTAGCCTGCCACGAGCAGGTAGGCACCCGAAAGCTTAGGTGTTAAGTGAGTGACTACACAGCATACGCATCCACTGAGACAATAAAATGCACGCAATGACTGACGCCACTCCAGTGTGTTTGATTAACTTTTATATAAGATTAAGGTTCAGGAGTGGAAAATCACAGTATCAATTAATCAGCAAAGCATTTCATAGGAGGGAACAAAAGGGAGCAGTTCAATATCCAATTTAAGATGTTGCAATAACATTTCATTAGAGAATTAGCATTTCATTAGTTAACAATGAACATTTCATAAAAGAATTAGCTTGGACAACCAGTTCATCAGGCAAGGATGAGCATATCCTGTAGCAAGAGTCCACAGGTCTTCAGGTAAGTAACCTGTTCAGTAGGCAAATCAATTAATGTCTCACCAAGCAAGGGTGAACATTACATATAACTCTTTAGCAGGAAGAAGCAGGGCATTAAATGAGGATAAAACATTTCATTAAATGTAGAACATTTCCTTAGCCGCTGCCTTAGGCTAGAATAACTCTTTCACTGTATCAGGAGTAAAACATTTAACAGTTAGGAAGAACCACCTCCTAGGCATAGGTACCACAGTTTCTTAATCAAGAATAAACGTCTCCTCAGTCAGCATTAAACATTTCAGTAGGTATAAACCAGTATGTCATCAGGTAAATTGACACATTGCCTCCAGCATGGGTAAAATATTTCATTAATAAACAACCCCTGCAGTATAGCACTTTTAGGCATCTGGGCAACTGTTCCTTGGATAGGATAAACATTTCATGAAGCCCGCCCCTGTAAAGAATTCATTAAATAATTATTTGTGTACAGTTCATGTAGAGCCATCACTATTCACCTGCAGGCATTCAGGGGATGCAGCGCCAAACAGGAGCCTAAACATTTCATTCAAGGTAGAACCTTCAATTAGCTGGAGTGAAACGTTTCATTAGTCAGGTTAAACCATACATAAGGCTAAGGGTAGAACATTCCCCTTCGCAGGGATAAAAACATTTCATTGACCGTAGGTAGGGTCTCTCATTAAACCTAGGTAAAGCTTCTCATTACAGAGAGTTGGCCCGTGCATCAGAAAACAGTAAGCATTTCATTAGTCAGGTATGAACATCTTGTTAGACAGCAATCCCCATCTCATCAAAGGTTGGGCCACATCTCATTAGGCAAAAATGGACATCTCATGAAAGATTGGGCAAGAGAACTAACACCTTATCCGGTAAGCCAGCATCTCATTAGGGGAGCAAAGGGTGCAGTTCATTGATCACTGTAGCATCCTTCAATAGCTATTTCATTAAGGGATTGCATATTTCAGTACTCAGTAATAACCATGTCACTATGTAACTGTAGAACTTCAGGAAAGGCTGCATTAGGCAGGAGTAAAGCATGTCCTTACTCAGACATAAACCTTTCAATAATAGCTTTAGGCAGAAATACACATTTCCCTGACTAGGAATAACAATTTCATTGAATGGGAGTAACCCTATCACTGAGCAGGAATGGACATTTCAATTCTCATCACACAGGGATAAACCTTCCTTTCCATATGGATAAACTTTGTGCCTAAATACCAGTGAGGCGGTGGCAAATGAGCAGGAATTCTCTAGGCCGTGCCTCAGGGCAGGTTGGAACAACCAGTACCCCCCCCCCCCCTAAATGGTCCAGCAGGGCTCCTGCCCAGTTCAACAAGTTTAGTAAAACAACTGGGGCCAACGGGGCCCTTTGCCGGTTCCCCGAGAGGAGGGGCGGTGGCAGGGCTTCCTTCCTGCACCTTGGAGGCCCCGCGTTCTCTCCAGCAGGCCGCCCTCCTCCCCCGGGGATTACCTTAAGCTTCGGCCCTCCTCGGCCCTTGCGTGGCTTATGGTGGGGTTTGAGGGCTCTGGCTCTTCTTGGAACCCTGGCGGCGCTGTCCGGGAAGGGGGGGGCTCTCCCTCCTCCGTGAGCCCCTCCAATATGCCCCGCGCTGCAGTGGTACCGGTCCCGGCTCTTCCAGCCTCGGGACCGGTCGGGGACACAGCGGGGCAGCAGCGAAAGCAGAACGGGCCCAGCCTCTCTCTCGGCCTTACTTGGGCCTCAGAACCAATCACTGGAGGCGGAAAGGAGGCGCGCCCGTGGCCGCCAATAGCAGCGCGGCCCGCGGGGGTGTGACCGCCTCCCCTCCAATCGCGGGAAAGCTGGAGGCGGGGCGCGGCCTATGATGTGGCGCCCCCCTCGTCACGTGGGTAGGGTGAGCGGTGGCTTCAGGGCCTCTGACGGGATGCGGCGGCCCTCTCCTGGCTCCAAGGGCCACCAAGGAGACTCTTCACTCTTTGGCCGGGCTGCGGCGGTGATATAGGCGGCGGCCCTCTCTTGGTGTCGGGGGCCGCCGGGCAGGTGATGACGGTGCAGGAAGGCTCTGCGGTCTCCCACGCAGTTGCGGTGGGTCGGGCAGCCGCTTCCAAGGCAGATCGGCGCGGGGCAGAGTTATCGCCTCGGGGCCCACACTTGGGGACAAGCGGCGCTTCGCACTTCTAGCACCTCGGGGGTCACAGCAGTTTATGCGGGACACAGTCCCCAGCGCTTCTCAAAGGGGCATGGCATGCGCTCCACAGGCAGATTATTGAAATTAGCGCAGTTCAGACAGAACCAGCCACACAACAGTGGTAGGACAGCGCGGGGGCCCAGGTCAAGGCAAAAAGGGGCAGAAGAAGCACAGCCCTGTACCTGGTTGCTTCGCAGTAGTCCTTGTTGCCTCAGAAAGGGGGTCTTCTTCTTGGCGCTTGATGGTTCTGACGCCCTTTGTAAAGAGCAGTTACTTGTTTCTTGTTACTTGAAGGGGGGTTGAGTTGAGGGCTGCTGGCAGGTTTCCTCAGCAGGTCACTGTAGATGGTCCCTGGGTTCCCCTCCCGCTGGGCCAGATCAGGGGTTAGCTCAGGGTATCTCACTCAGATTAAGAGGCAGTACCTAAGCCCTGTCACTCTCAGTGGCATAGGTCCCTGACTAGGCCCTACCGCCGAAGTCTCCTGCGTGGGTCCCCCAGGTCAGTGATGCCCCAACTGACTGGAAAGTTTCCCTCCCTTTCCTTTTATAGGCCCAGGTCAGGTGACCACCCTCCAAGGCGTCAAAACTAGGCTCCGCCCCTATTCTAGAAGGTGCCAGGAGCTTCCCTACTCTTACTGTGGGCAGGCAGGACAAGCTGGAATGGCAACAATGTTTGTGGTCCCTGCCAGATCCTGGCAACTAGAATTCACCTTAACAAGACCACGCTGCAGTAACAGGGGCCTATGACAGCCATGTTGAGGGTAGAGGGCGCCTGCACCTAGCATTGATTTTAACATTACCCAGGGCATTTTAACCTCACAGGGCCTATACAACTACATTACAAAGGGGGGACATCCTGAATTTGGGGAAGCAAAAAGCAAAAAATGTCCGTGAAAATGGCTAAGTCCAACAAGCACCATATAATATTGCGTCCTCCTACAACTCTACTCTACTACAGTGTAACCCACTCTGTGACACTCCACTGTACTCCAATCTATGACACTTTCCAGACTGTACGACATGTCAGAACACTTCAATGTATGACACACCACTCCAGTCTGATACTTTACTCCATTGTATGCTACACCAAGCCACTGTACTCCATTTCATGCCACTCTACTCTGCAACATAACACTCCAATGTATTACAGTTACCCTTGACCCTGTGTTCAGGCAGATCGCTCTCTCTGCCACCGCGCAGACCCCCTGTGCGCCGCTACTTCTCCTGACTGCCTCGTTGCTCCTTGTGTGCCCTTGGTTGCTCACTGATATTTTGTTTGTGATTCATTTTTTTCCCTTTGTTTTTCGCTCCCTGTGTGCCCCTGTGTGCCCCTTCTCTGCCTGCCTGCACTGTTATTTCATTTGTGATTCATTTTTTTCCCTTTGTTTTTTGCTCCTTGTGTGCCCCTTCTCTGCCTGCCTGCACTGCTAATTCGTTTTTGTGACTCCTCAGTGTGTTTTTTGCCTTCTCCACTGTGCCTTCTCCCCCCTAGCCCCCTCTTGCCTTCTGTATCACCTGCTTCCCGCCGCTCGCGCTCCCCGTGGCCCCGCCCCTCGCTTCCCATTGGCCACCCCGCTCCCGCCTCCCAGCTGCTCCTCCCTCCCTCTCTCCCTCTTATGGAGGCCGCGCAGTGGGTGCGCCAAAGGCAAGCCGTCTGCGCCCGTCCGCGCCTGGACCGTGCCCAGCATCAGAACCCCTGGCCCCCGTCGAGGACAGCCCACCAGACGGATCTATGATGCCACCACCCTCCACGCACTCAACACTGGCTGGACCCCCGCCTGCCACCGAGCAACCCCCGAAACGCCCCCTCGGACCCTTCACCTGCCAAGCCTGCAAATTCACCTGCCTCCGCACCCCCCCACCCGCTGGACCAAGCATCAACAGCAACCACCTCAAGTGCATCCTCCTCAACACCCGCTCTGTCCACAAACACGCTGTCGAACTGTGGAACCTCATCGACACAACAGCACCGGCTGTCGCCTTCCTCACAGAAACCTGGATGAACACCTCCTCAGCCCCGACATCGCCATAGCCATTCCTGATGGCTACAAGATCACTCGGAGGGATCGCACCAACCAAACCGGAGGAGGCATTGCCATCGTCCACAAAAACATCATCTGCATCACGACCAATTCCGATGACACCCTCACCGCCACCGAGCACCTTCACTTCCAGACACACACCAACCACAGGACCACCCTCAGAGGCACCCTCATCTACAGGCCCCCGGGACCACGCACACAATTCAGCAAAGCCATCGCAGACTTCATCAGCCCGCTTGCCCTCACCTCTTCAGACTACATCCTCCTAGGGGACCTCAACTTCCACCTGGAAAACAACAATGACAACAACACCACCACCCTACTGGACAACCTTGCCAACCTCGGACTCAAGCAACTGGTGGACATCCCCACCCACTATGCCGGCCACACACTTGACCCAGTTTTCTCCTCCAGCAACCACATCTCCTTCAGCCACACAACCAGACTACACTGGACAGACCAGAACTGCGTCCACTTCAGCTTCAGGAAAACCATGACCCACCACCACCCGCATCAGGCCCCCCGAAGATGCTGGGGCAAGATCACCACCGACCAGCTCACCACCTCCCTGAGCCAGAACCCCCCCCAGCAACACAACGGACTCCAACGAAGCAGCCCGCAACCTCACACAGTGGCTCACCAACTGTGCCGATGCCCTTGCACCAATGAAGAATGCCCTCAGCAGACCAGGCAGCAACAAAGCCTCGTGGTTCACCAACGACCTCAAAATCTCCACGAAATCCTGCCGTACCCTCGAGAAAGCCTGGCGCAACAACCAATCAGCAGAAAACATGACAGCCCTCAAGAACGCCACCCGCAAACACCACCAGCTGATCCGCACCACCAAAAAGACGGCATTCAAGGAACGGCTGGATAACAACACCCACAACAGCAAGGAACTCTTCAGCATCGTTAAAGAACTCTCCAGCCCAAGAGCCAGCAACAACGACATCACGCCCTCGCAAGACCTCTGCGACTCACTCGCCTCATTCTTCCACCGCAAGATCGCCGACATACACAACAGCTTCGGTGCCCACACCACGCTCCCATCCACCGAACCAACACCCCCTACCACCACCCTCCGCACCTGGACCACCGTCAGCACTGAAGACACCACCCACGTGATGAACACCATCCACTCTGGCTCCCCAGCCGACCCCTTACCACATCACATCTACAACAAAGCCGACTCCATCATCGCACCCCAACTCCGCAACATCAATAACTCCTCCTTTGCATCCGCCACCTTCCCAGAAAGCTGGAAACATGCGAAGATCAGCGCCCTCCTAAAGAAGCCCACCGCGGACCCCTCGGACCTCAAGAACTTCCGCCTCATCTCGCTCCTCCCGTTCCCCGCCAAAGTCATTGAGAAGATCGTCAACAAACAACTAACCGCCTTCCTTGAGACAAACGACTCCCTCGACCCATCACAGTCAGGTTTCTGAGCAAACCACAGCACCGAAACCGCCCTCATCGCAGCTACCGACGACATCAGGTCCATGCTCGACAATGGGGAAATGGCTGCCCTCCTCCTCCTCGACCTCTCAGCCGCCTTCGACACTGTCTGCCACCGTACCCTAACTACACGCCTCCACCACGTCGGTATCCAGGGAAAAGCCCTGGAATGGATCACCTCCTTCCTCGCCGACAGATCCCAGCGAGTCCGCCTTCCTCCCTTCCACTCACCAGCCACCAAGATCATCTGAGGCGTTCCTCAAGGCTCTTCGCTCAGTCCCACCCTCTTCAACATATACATGAGCCCCCTCGCAGCCATCGCACGCCAACACAACCTCATCATCATCTCCTACGCTGACGACACCCAGCTGATCCTCTCCCTCACCAACGACCCGCCACCGCCAAAGCCATCCTCCAGGAAGGAATGAAAGACGTCGCGGAATGGATGAAGCTCAGCCGTCTGAAGCTGAACTCAGACAAGACGGAAGTCCTCATCTTCGGACCATCCCCCTCCGCCTCGGACAATTCCTGGTGGCCCCCTGCTCTGGGCACCGCCCCCAAGCCCACGGACCACGCACGCAACCTGGGCTTCATCCTGGACTCCTCCCTCACGATGACCAAGCAAGTCAACGCCGTCTCATCATCCTGCTTCAACACCCTGCGCATGCTCCGAAAAATCTTCCGATGGATCCCCACTACGGGAACGCCCTCTACGCAGGAACCACAGCCAAACTACAGGAAAGACTCCAGCGCATACAGAACGCCTCTGCACGACTCATCCTGAACATCCCCCACCACAGCCACATCTCCTCCCACCTAAGAGACCTGTACTGGCTCCCCGTCAGCAAGAGGATCACGTTCAGGCTCCTCACCCACGCACACAAAGCCCTCCACGACATGGGCCCCAAATACCTCAACAACCGCCTCACGATCTACACACCCACCCGCCAGCTTCGATCCGCCAGCCTCGCCCTCGCCACTGTCCCACGGATTCACAGAACCACCACCGGGGGTAGATCCTTCTCCTACCTAGCGGCCAAGACATGGAACTCCCTCCCCACCCACCTACAGCTGACCCAGGCCCATCTCTCCTTCAGGAAGCAACTCAAGACCTGGCTCTTTGAGCAGTAGCAGCACCCCCCTCCCAGCGCCTTGAGACCCTAGTGGGTGAGCAGCGCGCTCTACAAATTCATTGATTGATTGATTGATTGATTGATGGACTGCGAGGACCAGCCTGCTCAGCGGCACTGATCGGCCGCAGCTGGTCCTCTTCCCGTCCCCTCCTGCATTAAAGAGCTTGCTGTAGGCGAATCCGGTGGGTGCCTTTGCTGTTCCACGAAGGGCTGCTGCTGTTACGGAATCTGATCCCTTCTACTGCTTTGCTGGCCGCTACGCCACTCCTCGCGGCCCCTGCTTCGCGGGAGCCGCTCGTTGACCTGGGAACTTTGCACTTTTTGCCTCTCTGCTTGCTTGGGACCGAGAGGACATTGCCGCTATTGACTGCACCACGGACGGATAGAGGCGGGACTGCGAGGACCAGCCTGCTCAGCGGCGCTGATCGGCCGCAGCTGGTCCTCTTCCCACCCCCTCCTGCGCCTCTCCCTTTAATAGGAGCTTTCACAACGCGCACACGGGACGCGCGCGGGGTTGAGCACGGGGCTAAGCCCGGGCCAAGGGCGGGCCCGTTGTAGCCCGTTAGAGACTGTGTGAAGCCGGGCTGGGCCACCCCCCCAACTCCTGACTTGTGACTGGACCCATACACAGGTGCCCGTTCAGCATTAGTACTATTCGTATTTGTTTGCTTTAAGGAACACCTATTCTGTAGAGACTTTTGGGTTAGCTATTTATTTCCAATAATCATGTGCACAAGAGGGTTGAGAAGTAAAACCGCAGCGGGGGGTCTGCCACAAACAAGCACATTAGATAACTTTCTTCTAAGGGCGAATTCCTTTATAAATCAGGAAATTACTTCCTTGGAAAGAAGTGTATCCCAAGATTAGTGCTCGCTAAAAGATCCTCTATGGGTCAGTTTGCCACAGCCAAAAGCCCTGACCAACCTAAGGCTCGGGCTACCCTAGAAATCCCTATAACAACTAATGTCGATATTCACGCCCACAGACAGAGTCTACCCGCTACGGTAGACCTATCAGTTTCCCATCTCTCACTAGACCCCCAACTAAGTGTAGATCTGGATAAAACACCAGACTTAGTTAATACAACCCCCCCAACAGATTTGAGTCATAACCAGCTGAGGGCCAGGAGGGAGGGGGCCATTCCCAAAAAACCTAAGTCTAAAAACACAAGGGAGAGGGGCAAACAACAATTGAGAAAGGCCCCCCTGGCTTCTGCCCAAAACTTGTCTATAGCTACCGATTCCCCTAGTAATGCCCCCCACAAACGAAGCAATCTCTAGTGTGAATATTGAAGCTTCGAACATTTTAGACAGGATCAGTGTCAGGGATGATGAGGTAAACATCTCACTCCTACCAAGGATTGCTGAACTTTTTAAACTTTACCTCACCCCCATCGAGACTAGATTAGCTCGCATTGAAAAGCAGATAACTGACCTGTGTGATGCCCCAAAAAAAGAAAACCCAAAGGCGTCTAATAAAGTAGGGGGAATTAACTTAAGTACAAATCTAGTCAAACCCACAGCTCCTGGTACTAAACACCCGTCAGCAATTGCGACTAATTCAAAATCTAAGTCTGACTCTCTCTCCACGAAGTTAACAGCACCTAAAATAAGATCCTGTGACGCCCCACCGAAAGAGGGGCCCACTCTTCCCAGGGACCATATGAGGCAGCCAAATAAGAACAACAATGGTGGCGGGCCGCATATGAGACGACCGGCTAACCTCCCCCCAGAGGCAAGCCCCTATGTGGTTGTCATAACGGGGGTCCCAAAACTGGGTGAGACTGATGAGGAAGCCAATTGGTCTCTAAAAAAAAATAAAGTCCAACATTGGCTACACATAAACAGGCCTCTACCCCCGAACCTAACTAGTAAGATCCTGACAGTTCGTAGGGTAGCATGGGTGGGCCATGAAAGAAAACCGGTACAGGGCGATTGTATATTGGTTAATTTTGCGGACCCCCACACTGTTGACTATATATGTGCCTGGAACATCCAGGACAGACATGAGGGGATCGCAACACGACGCCTTTCCTTTTTCTATCTCCCCAGGAGTGGACTAATACATAACTGGAATAATGACAACAATTGGCACACAGTAGGGCGTCCTCCCAGGAATGAAAATTGGGGTACCTGGGGTGCACAGGGTTTTAGAGAACAAGCATATAGGGGCAATTGGGGTGGCCTTTCGACCACCAATAGGTATAGTTGTCTAGAGATGGTGGACTGACAGCCAAATTCTGGTAATCTTTCAGTGGGGGGGAGGGTGGACCATGAAGCCACTAGGGAGGCTACAGAAGGGTATTGCGAGCACTCTATTTCTAGGGTGAGTAAGAAACTCTGCCCCCATACCAACAAGAGAAGCCCCATCCCGCCTAACCAGAATAATTTGCAGCCTACGCCCGTCTTGGGTGATTTAACAGCAAATGGGACGATTAATTGTTCCATTGCAGATCACCCCAATAGGGGCTCCATCTCTCTTCTTTCATGGAATCTGGCGGGTTTGGCTAATAAACTTGATTCTCCGGACTGGGGGGCATATATAGACTCACAGGACGTATGCCTCTTTCAAGAGACCTGGGCCAGAGATGACCATCGGCGAGTAGGATTTGATACATTCGCAATTGGGGCGAACTGGAAGGGGAAGGGACGCCCGTCTGGTGGATTACTTATTTGGGTGGCCTCTCATCTGGGCTGTAAAGCAAGGGCTCTACCAACTAATTCCCCAGATATTCAATGCGTACTCCTGGAATGGTCTGAAGCTACAAAATTGGCACTGATAAATGTCTACTCAAGACCAGTGGGCATAACAAAAGTTTCTAATACTATTGAGGAACTAGTGCTGTTTCTGAGCACTTTCCCCAATGGTATCCCGTATGTGGTTGGGGGAGACTTTAATTGCCAATGTGAGCCCCTCCCTTCATTCCTAGAAGGTACATCAAATGAGGAAGATGAACAATGGGGAATCCCGAAACTGGATGGTCCTCCAGTGAAGTCCTGGTCGCCATTAGCAATGCAAATCACCTGCCTGACCCTAGCAAATTCTTTAAGGGCCTGCAACGGTCGGGTGAGCGGTGATATTCCCCCTAAACCAACTTTCAATAAATTGGGCCATAACTCCAGATTAGACTATATATTTGTGGAAATCTCCGAATGGGCCAGAATTGTGGATTTTAATGTAATTCCTCGAGCTGACAGTGATCATAACGCGTTGATTTTAAAAATTCTACTCCCGGTTGTTGCTACCCAAGTACAGGGTGGCAATGACCGTATGGACTCGGTAGCGATTCTTTCGACAAATCGGCGTAGAGTTCGCTGGCCCAAAATTGTAGGAAATCCCCAAAACATCCAGAGGCTATATACAAAGGCTGTTCCGGTCTTGGAAAAAGTTGACAACCTTATACACCATCCTCTCTCGCCTGAAAAGACCTATAGAGAACTTGGTGTACTTCATCTTGAGATGTGTAGCACTTTAGCTGATGTTCTGAACCCGGAGCTGAGGCAACGCAAAGGTAAAGGCAGGGGGTCTTGCGCCCCATGGTTTAATGCCGCCTGTGGAAAGGCCAAAACTGATCTACTAGCGGCTATGAAGCACCATCATAATATCTCCTTGGTTAGAACTAAGAGAAAGGAGTATAAATGCCTTATCGCTAATGCGAAGACCGAATGGGACTACAGTAACTGGGCTGACATGACTGATGCGCTCAAACTCCAAGATGCCAGGAAATTTTGGCAGATTGTCAAAAATGGCTCGGCAGACCCCACTCTGGCAGTAGAGGCTAACATCGCACCCAGTGTGTGGGAGGATCATTTCAGATCCCTGTACACTGAGGCTGATATGGACTCCAATCAGGTCCAAGCTGATCATTTTAGATCCCTGCACACTGAGGTTGATATGGACTCTAATCAGGCCCAAGCTGACCCGATGACAGGCCTAACTCTTGCGCCACTTCTGGACACGGACAAAATCAGTCTGGCAGAAGTAGGGGCAGCTATTGTTAGTCTTGCCGCTGAAAAAGCTCCGGGGTTGGATAAACTCCCTGGTGATTTATTTAAAAATGAACCTATGATCTGGGCCCCATACCTACAGGTTCTATTTAATGCAGTTCTGGAGGGGATGCCGGTGCCTGCTACTTGGCTGGGGGCAGAGATTGTCCCCATCTTCAAGAAGGGCTCTTCTCTGCTCCCAGCCAACTACAGGCCTATTAGTTTAATAGACGTCCCCCCAAAAATCTTTGCTAGGCTGATCTTGGACCGTTTACTGGAATGGACGCAAGATCACTCAGTCCTGAGCCCATATCAGGCGGGTTTCAGGAATAAAGTGTCCACTGTAGATCAAGTCTTTCGCCTCTCTATGATATTCTGGAAAACTGTACAGTTGGAGGGTGGCAGCCTCTACACTGTATTTGTTGATCTAAGAGCGGCCTTCGATCTGGTAACGCGTAGGAAACTCTGGTCCGTTCTCTTGGGTTTGGGGGTGCCACAACACCTCTTAACCATGATTATCAGATTACACACTGATAATTACGCCCAGGTCAGATGTGGCAGGGAGGGGATACTGGCCAACAAATTCCCCGTTGACAGGGGGGTTAGGCAGGGCTGTGTGCTCGCACCAACCCTGTTCTGCCTTTATGTCAACGGGGTAATAGCGCATCTGAACGGGGTTGAGAACACTGATGCACCCAAACTTGGAGGCAGCAGGGTGCCAGCGATTATGTTTGCGGACGACACCCTGCTGCTCTCCAAGTCTCCAATGGGGATTCAGCGAGTCCTCAATGGTTTCGAGGCATTCTGTAAAGATCATGGCCTTGAGATCAATGCTTTGAAGACGAAATATATGGTCTTCAACCCTCCATCTAGAGCTCGCTCTAATCCTTACATTGGATCCAATATGCTAGAGAGGGTTTGAACCTTTGATTACCTAGGGATCACCCTAAATGAAAAAATGTCATGGGCGCATCAACGGGAGAAATCGCAACTAAAGTTGACCCAAATAGCAGGTGGAATTATCAAACTAAATGCCAAAAATAAATCTACTTTTAAGCCGGTGGGTCCCGCTCTAGAGGTTTACAGAGCACAAGCCAGGGGAGCGGCTATGTACGGAAGTGAACTTTGGGGCCACACGTCTAACCATGATCTGGTAGTTGCTGAGAATAATTTGATCAGACAGCTCCTATCACTTCCCTCTACCACCCCTCTGCTGCCCATCAGACTCGACCTGGCCCTGAGACCTCTGGAAAAAGATATGGGCCTACGGCCCCTGTTATTTTGGCGCAGGATATGGTCAGTACCTGAGTTATCGAACTATAGGTTAGAATTGCAAGAAATTCTTACCCTTCCAAACATCGGGAAAATTCCCTGGTTAAATTTTATTAAGAAAGAACCAGGGAAGCTAGGGATACTTACTCTATGGTCTGACCCACTTTCATCTTGTCCCGGGGTTACACGGAGTCAGCTTATTACCCAGTATCAGGAAAGCAAATTTGCCACCCGCATGCAAGGAATTGGCTCAGGCACCCTAACGTCATCATTCTTAACAACTAAGGACAACTATAGGTTTGAAACTGTCTTAGATATCATATCCCCAACATCAATTAGGAAACTGTATCTCCAATGGAGGTATGGTAGTCTACCGATACGGGCCCTTACTAGTAAATGGGCCGAATCATCTTATTGCCCAGGATGTAAATCCGAGCAAGAAACTGACTTGCACATCCTGTTTTTTTGTAGTGCGTATGTGCAGGCGAGGAGAAAATGGATTGTCCCATTATGTAAAAACTTGGGCTTCTCGCACTGCCTGCAAGCATACAGGGTTCTCAAGACGGATTTATCTGGGCATGTAGTCTTTGCTCTAGCCAAATATTTGGGGTCTGTTTGGCATAAGCGGAGACATCTTCTAAATGGGGATTTATGAAAATAAAAAATAAAAAACGTTAAAATGATAAACTTTGATGTAGATATTTTGAGCATGCCAAAAGGCCGGTCCTTACATTTGTACACTGTTTTTATATGTTTTAATGCTTGTACATATCTTAATATTTACTGTTTTAGATTAATGTTATCTGTACCTTTTATGGCACATGATGCGAAATAAAGTTGATGATGATGATTGATTGATTACCGCTATTTGATTGTACTCAAATCAATTTCACCATACTCCACTATACGATACTTTACCCCACTCTATGCCGCTGTTCCACATTTCACTATACACTGTTGTACTCTAAGGCACTCTCCTCCACTCTATGCAACCCAATCAATCAATAAATAAATAATTCAATCAATCATGCCATATTTGTAAATCGTTGCTTGTCACCAGAGAGTGTATTCAGACACCAGATCAGGAACTCAGTGGAAAAGTAAGGTCTGGAGGACCTTCCTGAAGTCTGTCAGTGTGGCTGAAGTGCATAGGTGGAGGGGTAGTGTGTTCCAGACTTTTGCGGCAAGATTGGAGAAAGAGCGTCCTCCAGCATATGCATTGCGATCTGTGTGCGGTCGAGGTGTGTGTAGAGGATGGCATGTTTTCAGGTGTCGGGAAAGGTAGCAGTGATTATTGAGGTATTGACAGTGGTGGTAAGTTAGAGGCTGATCTTGTCTCTTCCAAGGTTGAAGAGTCAGTGAGGATAGGGGACTGTGGGTGTCCCTGAGTGGGTGGAGTTCATGAGGGAGGCTTTGTTTGATTTGCTTGGCTGTTTCTAAGTGGGTGGTCAGCAGTGCTGGTCGATTGGAGGATGAGGGGGTCAGAGGGTTTAGAATTGCAGTATTTATAGATGCTCGCTATCTTGTAGTGGAAGTAGCTGGCAAATGCTATGCAGAGTTTCTGTGAAGATGGAATGAAGTTTTCCTTGGCTGATGGGCAGGTGAACTCTCTGAATATGATGAAGAGTTCTTTTGCGTAGTTGGCGCTAGTGTCAATCCAGTTGGTCAGCGCCTCCCTTATTGCAGTTTTGATCTGTTGATGTTAGTTGTTGAGGGCTGATTTTAAGGTGGCTCTATAGGTATAAGATATTACGTCAGCAATAACATCCACTAGCAAACTGTATTGGAGCATGCTCGACTAGCACTGGGGACTCGTAATGTGAGCAGGTGGGTGTCAGAAATGCCACACAGACTCATACTCACAGTGTAGAACATAGAAACCTTCTCAGGGGTCTCACTGACAACTGGTCCTTTTAAACCAACAAAAAAAGAAATTGGCACAGAAGCTGAAATATAAAAAGAATACATTTATTCACCTTAGATGAGGGAGTCTACGTCACACAGAAGTCTTAAAAACTGACTGAGGCAGTCTAAGGAGTACAGAAAACTGGGGCCTTATATATGCTTAGGGTTACATAGTCAGCATAAGACAAAGAGGCAGTCCTGGCACATTTAAGCATGCAAAATGACTAATATGCGCATACAAGATCTGCTTGCTGAACAAAGTGGGAGGAGCTAACAGTTGCTAATTCTGGTGAACACATCTTGACATTTACAGACTAGGAACAGTTGCAAGGACAGCTGCAAGCTCAACTGAGCATGTGTGAAGGTGGAAGATGCTAAATATAGTTTGTTTCTAAGCAGATTACAAGCGCAGTCAACACTGAGGGAGGACAGAGCACATGCAGAGCACATGGCAAACAAGATGGCTGCCAGAAATACAAAATGGCGTTCAGCTCATGCTAACAAATCCCTGCAATATTTAACAACAGATCTACATACACACTCACTAACACTCATAGACACAAGAATACACAATTGCACCCACCATTTACAAGCACATATACACGCACACACCCATTCACAGCATTCAGACTCTATTACACATACATCCATACACACACACCTGCACCAAACATTAAAAAAATAAAAACTTACCAGGCTGCAGCTATGATTTCGGGATGCAGGAGGGAAGCCTCAGTGGTTCTTGGATGATTGGAACTGCTGCCTCCTCACCTTGGGACAGGCAGTAATAAGAGGGAGCAAGTTGTCACAGAGTGGGATGGAGTCAGTGACATTTGCTGATCCAACCCCACTCTCTGAGGAAGCATCACTAATGGGTACTTGACCCTGGGCACTTCAGGGCTTATGGCTGGGGCTATCAGTGATGTGCCCCACATCATGAGAGGGAGGACTGCAAACAACATTGCCAGGCTGAATAGTTCACACCCACATGGCTGTGACATCTTCAACCTGGCAAAGTTCAGCTCATACACCTAGGGATCTACTGCCAGTACAGTGTCTGGCTGCATGACCTCAGATGAAGAGTAGCTTTCAGGCTGAGCAATGGTTTGGAAAAAGTTTAGGGACGGGTCCTCTCTGCCCTTAATAGTGAGCCATGCCTGTTGACAAGCAAAGTTACAGCACCTATTTATAGAAGACTACTTTCTGGTTTCCAATGGAGACACCCACATCCCAATTTGGAGTTTGGTGGTCAGGGTACTCAATTGCAAATGCAACAGAATGCCATGCCCAACAAACATTAAGTCAGCCATGACAGAATTGGGTGAGAAGTACTTCTGAGACAGTCAGTTTCAGCAAAATTTTAAAGGATTGTGTAAAAGTAAATTACATCCCATACTCTCTCATGTAGCTTTGGAGAGTTTAAGCTGGCTATCACCCAGTATTTCATCAGAGCAGGCTTTAAATGCTTGTGTTAAATATAGGAATGTCTAATAGTCACTCAGCAGTGTTCGGAATCAATCCATGCCTGAAAAAGTGCTTCTATTAGATGAATAAACTACTGTTTGTGAATGAACAACAATCCTTTGAAGTCACATTATGGTTCTGTGTTCGAACCAGTATAGAGTGGGTCATTTCTGTTTACACTATAGGTGGGTGGTGGCTATTTCAAGGCTGTATTCCTGCAGGGTATATTGTTTAGAGCATTTGTATGATTGCTCAGTGATAATATAAGTTAGTAGTTAAATGGGTATTTATAGTGCAGAATCATATGTTTTTGCATCCTTAACTTGAACTGCTTGGAAATATTTCTGCCACATCCAGCTTTCCCTGAGAGGTGACCAGTGTGTTCTCTCTTGTCACCACACCTCTGCCCAAGCCACTGCGGTCTATACACCATGATCACCTTTATACCTGGAAGAGGAAAGCAAAGAGCAAGAGTGATATAGTCAGGGAGAGGCATAACCTTTGTTTGCCATCCCGCCTCCATCCTTAAAGCACACACCTCAATCCACTTACATCTACGGTTCTAGCACGCTCGACCCAGCAGAATAAGAAAAAGGACCAAACCTCAGCACAGGCAACGAAATGAAACAGAAATGAAGCAAGAGCTGAGTGCAAAGTTTTGTGCAGTATAACATGACATGATTGGTTCATTGAAGACAATGGTCATCAGCACCTCTTCATTGGCGCAGTTGCCACCATTGTCCTCTTCATGAAAACCAGCGTCCAATATTGCTTGAATGCTGCTTGGTACATCTGCTCCTGCTGCCTCTTTTGAAAGAGTGTCAACTAACCTATCATTGCACCCCGAAATCATCCTGCATATCCAGCTTCTCCTGGAACTAATGGTGAAACCAGCAAGAGGTCTCTGTATTTCTGGAGGGCACATTTGCATTCACTTGAAAAGCTGCAAAGGACTCCTTTTTGATGTAGTTTCAAGTATCCTGGGCCCTTACTAGAGCATTCATTGGATTCAAAATAAGGTGTGTAGGGCCTGATGCAAAAGAAGCTCTGATTTTCCTTATTAAAAGAGCACTCATTCCTTCAATAGATGTCACTTCCCTCTTAGAAAAAAGTGAAAAGAAATCCTTGAACCCTACAGCTTTTTATGTCCTTCTTTACTATGACTAGTGATAGAAAGCAACGTCTTGGATGGCAGTGTAGGGTCACGAGGACTACAATCCTTTGGTGCATCTGGCACATTCTTGGCCTAATTATTATGCGTGAAGGGCCACCCTGCAAATACGTTCCCAATCAGGTGGGCTAAAGACCCTCACAGGTCTCATCTCATTTCACTTTCCACATTCCCACATTCTAAGTCGATTTAAGCTAGCACTGAGCTTTATTGGTTAGAAGCTGTCCTGCCAAGCAATCCCATTACATGGTACAAGATAGTCTTGGAACGGCTATAAGGACCCCGATTCGAAAACCCAAGTATCTGTTCTAGCAAATAAGTAAGCTGTCGAGGACTTACCTCTTTTATGCTGGATCTCCATTTTGTTTTCTGCAAGATGTTATTCATTCCTCTAGGTCATTTTAAGGAATATGTAAAATGACATATTAGAGGTAATAATTAATTTTCCATGAATAGTATACTTTTTATCAATAATATAGCACTGATTATGCTAAAATGTTGTAATTACTGTTTTTAGGTTTTACCTGCACAGCACTTGTGCTATGCTTGTGAGATCTATGGTATTTAATATACATCTTTAAAGGGGCTTACATCCCGCCCTTACTTTTCATCGGTTGGTGGGCTTTCCACTTACTTTTCTTCAATTTCTAATGGCTGTAGGCTATTATTTCTTGTTGTTCCTCTTGTGTGTTTCTCTCATCATTGTCCCCAGTCCTATTTTCACCTGCTTTTAACAAACTTCTTTGCGTGCATGAACCCAATTGTATCGCTTACAGACTGACACTTTCACAGGGACAGAGTGTGTTTTTTGGGGAATTTGCCCTCCTCACATTCCTTCAGCAGAATTGCTTTTAAAAAGGGCCTCTTCCCCGTTGTTGCTTTGACCAACCCCCACACACGTACACTGTCATGCATTGTATGTTTTAACTTTTATGTCTGTCCAGTGACATAACATGCACATGCAATGCACAAACAGGTCAGGGACGGCACCTGATAATGGGCAGAGGAGCACCACCCTTACAGGTTTAAAAGCTTTTTGGGTGGAAATTGAAAAAAGCTATTCCCATCTACGTTTCCTTTTTAACTTATTTGGCTGCCTGACTGACCTCACACTGGTTGCTCACGGACGTCAGAGAGGCAGTTTACTCAAAGCACATGAATTAGTACACATGTCCCAGCAAAATAGTTTTAGTGATGCCGTGATTTTTTTTGTATGGAACAAGCATTTAAGCTCTATAGAGCACATTATTCACTTGATCCTCATGCCCCACAATACCATAAAATTAAAAATGCGGCAATTGTGAGGGTACAATTGTGAGGACTTAAGGTAGACTTTACTGGAATACATTTCTGACCACTTTCAAGGTGGGAAAAGGTCAGATGATAGTTTGAGAATGGTCAGAAATGTACCTGTTAGTGGACATGTCTAAACTTTTAACTAGGACTAAGGATTTCCTCTTTCATCTCTGTGTTTAATTAAGGAAATTACTTAATGCAGCCATAAATAATCTTCTACAAATAACCAACTATTGCATGCTGATATTATTATTCAAAGATTGAGTCTCTTTTCATGAAGCCGGCCTCTAGTGTTTTGTTCATTCTAACACGTGTCTGTGTATGGAGAGCTTTACACTGGGACCCTACTGTGATTTGTGTTGTCAGTGCACATATAGTGTCTAACTCACTGTGCTCTTTTTTATTTCAATATTCCCTCATAGCGCCTGAATCCTGTCTCATATGAAGCTCCTGCTATTCTCATGGCATCAGAAGGATTGTTCTCCCTCCCTCCTGCTGCTCCACCACTGCAACAAGAGTCTCCTTCCTTAGTTTGTAGCAATGGCGCTCTTGGGATATTGAGGCCGACTCTGCTTCACTCCCCGCTTGCACTGCTTCATGGATTGACATTCTTTAGGAAAAATTATTAATTTAATATCAAATGTTATCCTTTGGTTTACTGTATCAAACATATAGCAAACCTTCAGTGATAACTATTGTTTTATGCAAACTTTCACTTGTGTTGAAATGTCATACAATCCATGCAATCATTTTTAAACATTGTTATTTTTTAACATGAAGAACGTTTGTCTTTCTAATGAATCCTCCATCTACTTCAGTGTCTTGTTTCCCTCTTACTTTTTTACCTAGTGTAGAAGCCATGACTTGGTGGATGTGTTCACAATGTGATATATAGAAGGATGAATATTGGAATGCATCATAAATAAAGCTCTTATAAGATTACAATTTTGTTAGCTTTTGTTAATGAAATCCATTGCACTTTGAATCAGAGTCAATGTCATCATCCTTTGATTAAGTAAAATACTATTTTTTATGAACTCTATGCACTGTAATGTATAATATCCTTGGGTCCTTTGTAGTAAAGAATGTTCACTTCCCAAGGCTCTATGAAAAGAAAACCCAGAATGTAATGTACTAAAGTTTGTGACACTGGGCAGCACAGCAAGTCTTGTTGCTCTGCATCCCTGTGTCAAAATGAAAGAGCAGGAATGCACTATTGCTTTGATATATGGCCAATCATGTCCTTTCAGCCAGCACTGGTGCATAATTTGGTGTCTAGTGCCAGTGCAGGTACCCTTGCACCATGGTGAAAATTTGTCTGTGTTGTAGTCAGGATTGCTTTTATGAAGGAAGGGACACCTTCCAGTGCAAAAACAATCCATGGACGTGTTTTCCTCATTGTATGTGTGATGCAGCACACATTAACAGAGGAAAAAACTAGGAGAAATTAAAACATTTCTCCTCGTTTCGCCTGCTCTGGGGAGGTGTAAGGTTTTGGCGCAGCCCAGGTTTATGTGATTTTCTAAATCCTGTGCAGCATTAAAATCCATGAATGTTGTGTGGTAACACCCATCTTAATGCACATGGAACAGCTCCTTGATGCACCGTAAGGCAACACATTACTTTGCACAGCTTAGCCATACTCCATATCTATGAGACTATGCATATACACACAGGCTGGCTTTGCATCACCTCAAAGATGTGATTGAGAGGCCTGTGCCACAGGAGCGTAAAAAAGTGACTCTCCATCAGTGCAGGCCTCTTGCAAATAACCCCCTATGCATTAACAATTTGGGAGGGGTTTGGCCAACAAAACAGCCGATTGGACGCCCAGAGCTAGGGCTCGTGAATGATAATAAAGATTCCTAGCCGCTTGTTTGTTTCTTGCCGGCACGCCTGGAGGAGCCCACAACAGGAGGCGGAGGACTGCAACGCCCATCAGCACCAACGTGCAGGTCGTCCTTAAAATCACAGCGCTGACCCCTGGCGCACCGTAGCCGCTTGTTTGTTTGTTTTTTGCCTGCATGCCTGGAGGAGCCCACAACAGGAGGCGGAGGACTGCAACGCCCATCAGCCCCAGCGCGCAGGTCACGCTTAAAATCATAGCGCTGACCCGCAGCGCACTGTTGCCGCTTGTTTGTTTGTTTCTTGCCTGCACGCCTGGAGGTACAAAAGGGGGTGGTGATGGACGGAGCATCTGAACCAATCAAACACTCACACCCAGTCAAAAGATCTGGGTTTGATCCATCACCGTTCTTTAGCCCACTCTTCCACCCCAGTTCAGACATGGCTATATGCAAATCAGTCTGACCCTGTGCCTAATGGGAACAGTCCAGCCCGAACTGCCAAGCCATGCCTTCCCTGGACCGGAAACAAGCTTCCGAGGACCGGTTTCTGGCATTCCAGCCATCTTCAGCCCGGCTTGCTTGAATCCAGTGGCAAAGTGAGCAAGGGACTCACGTCTGAGCATACCCTGCCACACTTATGGCGGCCAAAGCGGTACAAAAGGGGGTGGTGATGGACGGAGCATCTTAACCAATCAAACACTCACACCCAGTCAAAAGATCTGGGTTTGATCCATCACTGTTTTTTAGCCCACTCTGCCACCCCAGTTCAGACATGGCTATATGCAAATCAGTCTGACCCTGTGCCTCATGGGAACAGTCCAGCCCGAACTGCCAAGCCATGCCTTCCCTGGACCGGAAACAAGCTTCTGAGGACCGGAAGCAAGAAGGGTATCGTGGGTGGGCCCAGCCAGGAAACATTCGGCAGGAGACTGTGGTTTTAAACTTTAAAAGCAAACTTGTTGTTGGCTTCATCCTGGAGCACCTGTGTAACGTTTATATGAGAAATTCACACATTATTGCCTTACCACTAAGATACTTCTATAGACCACTGATCCAGCGCTCTGAATGAAGAACTGTCTCACCAACGTTACCTATCACCTCAATACTCACCATTAATCATGAATCTTTAACACAGGCACATAAACTAACGAGACAATTTGCGAGCGACTGAATCATGTGACCTAATTAATCAGAAGTATTCACAAACTATTTACAAATGTATATACAACTGCAGTTTATCTTTCCTCACCATGATTTTTAAACATATATCATTTTAATTAAGTCACTTAGGCGAATGGATCAACTGATGGCAACTAGACCATGAATAAACAAGACCAGCTTGTCTTTTCAAATCTAATTTTTATTAGCTTTATTCTTCAAAGAAAGAGCATTTTCATTAATAAATCTTTATTTTATTAGCAAATAGGAAAGCAGCATTTTAATAAGAAATATTCTATTAGACTGACACTTTAAAGGCATAATCATAAGCATGAATATTAGTTAATAACAGTTTCCATTCCCTAAATCTATTCCCCTGACTATTCTCACTCCACCTAGAAAGAAACAATCAATTAAGTCTGCTGTCCTTACGTGAGCAGAAAGTCCGACAGCATGTCACGTCAATCAGGACCCGGAAAGTGAGGAGCACCCTCCTGCCCATGAGGTCAGGTTTTATATCTTTCTATCTAGCTAAACTTTCTACAATTGTATACTTTCTTAGAAATCCGGACTCCTCATTGGCTGTTTTATGTCAGTCCACATTAGATCATCACCGCTTCTTTACCAAGTTCAGACTTTTTCTTTAGCCCTATTGTCCTTTGCTTTCACGTCATTTGGCGTCCTCAAAAGTGAGAAGTGTGGCTCAGGGGTTAGAGGCAGCAGACCCGGAAGCTGAGATCGGTCCTGGACCAGGGTTCAATTCCCCGCCTCGGCGGGTCTTGGGCTAAAAATTACACGGACTCGATAATTCTCGCTCCGGTGCCCCCTCGACTCACGGGTTCACACTCTGCGACTCTGGGCAATAGCTTGCTTAATCTCCACAACGGCCCCTCGCGGCGGGATGCCTGACTTTCACCTTGTGGATACCCTGCTATCTCACAGGGGAATACCAGGAAGGGTTCCCTAAGCAAGCGCCGGGACACCCACTGCGGGTAGCTGTGCGCTATATAAGCTCAACTACATTTACATTTTTCTCTCGAGATACAGTCCACGACTTCCTAACCTTGGCAATGTTGCCTAGTTTCCTGTCCTTGAGCCTTTTTCTTCAAGAGCACGTTCAGCACAGTTAATAGACTGTATTTTCTGTCAAAGATGTTGAAGTGGTAAAGGTTTCCACTTCTGCGCAAGTGCAAGGCTCCACTCTGGACAAGTTTCACGACCACAGCCATTTCTTTGTATGCCTTATGCCTCACCCGGAAACTATTATGCAAACAAACACAAGACATCAATTAATTAAAGAATTGAGACCCATTCTGTTACCCACCCCCTTTGCTAATTAAAAACCCATTAATTTATGTTACCTAGCTAAGCACACAAAGCAGCATTTATATCTACCTTCTTCTTTTATACCGCAAGGATTCTCCACGAGCTTTTGTCACAGAAAAAGACATAACACATAACATAAGCACACAAATAAGCACATGCCATTAGTTAAACAGCCGCATTTAATACTGATAAAGACAAAAGACAAGGTTAGTTTATTATTCTCCACGTTTGCAACACAGAGCACATATGTTAATCCCACGTGTTTTTCTGTTGAATGCATTTTAAAACTAAGTTGATTAATAATTCCACCACATGCTTGTTAGTTCAGTTACATTATTATGGAAGTTTAACTTTGCAAGTTTGAACAAAATATTGTTCATCACCTTGCTCCATCAAGTCCCTCATCTGGTGATTTCAAAATTACCAAACATCACCCAAAATTATTAAAATTTTCAACCCTTGAACATGTTTTGGACTTTCTCAGTATTAGTATTTTCTAAACTCTTGATTCAGCTGTTTGTCTGGAACTCTCATATTGAGTTCTACGAAATTCTTCTAATTCTATTTCTTTTTCTTTTTCTTTTCTAAGTTTGTAAATTCTCTTCTTTTCCCTTACATATTTCTTTCTCTTGTGTATCATGCAACTAATTTTTAACAAAAGTGTCACTATAACTATGACTATTAAAGGATAAAGTATTTTACCTATGATTGAACTACCAATCTCTTGAAACCAGTTTTTGAGTGCTTCAAATCTTTTGCTCAAACGTTCTGAAATATCTTCATCTTCTAAAGGTTCTATCTCACTATGTAACTCAGTAAAATTCTTAATATACATTTCTATATTCTGGCTCTTGTCTGGAATATATGTGCAGCAATGCTGGACATGTAAAAATCCACAGACTCCTCCTTCTTTTGCGAGCAGAATGTCTAATGCAAGACGGTTCTGCATTACCATTGTTCTCATGGCAATAAGCTCTGTATTTACCAATTGAAATCCACTAGCAGTATCAGTAGACAATCTATCAACAATTGTAGACATTTTTCTAATTTTGATTGCATTCAGGGTTATTCCTACCATAGGTATTAATGCACCAAATATGTCACCCAATATTTCAGAAAAGCTTTCCCTTCTGAATCTACTCAGATGATTACCAATTTCAAATGAACCTTTTGCATTTCTATCTACATGAAAAATGTTTGGAAAAACTAAACCAACATAGCAGGTCCCATACCAGGTGTCTGGGAGATTAAAATAAGCTTTGTTTCCACAAACATAATATATTCCAGGAAAAATTGGATCCTTGCCTCCTTTAAATATATTACTTGTTCTGTGTTGCAGTTAGATGTGTGTTTCAGTTTTATTTTGTGACCCGTCTGCTGTGATCAGTGCAGTAACGTGATTCTTGGTGATACTTTCATGCACCCACAGACGGGTCACAAAAAAAAGAAAAAAAAAGAAAAGAAAACTGAAACACACATCTAACTGCAACACAAAACAAGTAATATATGCGATTAAATGCCCTTGTGGCCTTGTTTATGTAGGTAGAACTAGTAGAAAAATCAAGACACGCATCATTGAACACAAAAGCAGAATTAGGAACAAGAACACAACTTCCCCTTTGGCTTCACACTGGGGAACAGCAGGTCATACCATACCTCAATTACGCTACACAATTCTTGAATGCATCAGCAATAACTCAGGTATTGACATTAACACTGCACTAGCATGAAGTGAAACCTACTGGATAAAAACATTAGGCACGGTGGCCCCAAATGGGCTTAATGATCATTACGAAATGTTATGCTTTCTGTAATAGTAGTACATGAGAAAAATTGCATCAGCTCATTGAACCTGTAAAGGATTTGCACTCGTCTTTTCTTTATCTCTGTCTTAACTATCATGACCCACTTTCCTTTGGCACATCTTGTTATTTCTGAGATCTATGTGTTTCCTTATCTTTACGGGTTCCCTAGTAAACCTCTCATGTTTTGATCCCCCATGCCTCTCACGTATTGCACAGATTGTTCATTCAATAAAGTTTTCTTTAAAGCTTCCCGTTTAGAACACAGCGCACATAACGTTTATTTAGCATGCCCATTTTACATTACGTGTATAAATACGGAGGCATTCGCTTTGGCAACCTTTATAATTTGCAAGTATGGTCCCGATGGATACATTATATTTCATCGTCTACTCTTCGCGACATCAGAATAACCAAACTGCCCCTTTAAAACCGCTAAGCATTATGGGACTCTTTGAACACGACGCTACTTCGGCGTTCTGAAGCTCCAGCGGTAGAAGAAAACTCTCACGATCCTTCCCCTTCGGGTATGTCAAACATTTTCGCCCTTTTTTATTTGAATTGTTACATGACATGACCGCGTGTCAGTACACTGATTACCCGTCTATGCCCCTTTTTCAGGTTTTCTAGAAACTCTTGTCCCGAGTATCGACGGACGCAAACACTTCATTGTTTCAGGTGACCCCTGTGCGCAAACCCTATCCTTTATTTCTCACTCCTTGAGCCCCCATATTTTGACTGTGGTCACATTTACTTCTTGCAGACAACTGTTGAATTGCAAGGACCTCTCGTATTTTCTCGCATTGACGAAGTTTGAACCACACGGTAACTATCCCATTTCATTAGGCAAGCTCTAAACTTTGGGGCGTGGTATCTTTGTCACCAAACATTCATAACTATCAAAACACAATCCGAGGTGATCTCTTATTGATTACTGAATTCTTCAACACAGAACCTTTCACTCCTTTTCCCTTTATGAGCACTTTGTCACAAATTTGAGTGCAAATCCTAAATTTTGGATGCACTAGACTTACTGCGTCTTGTTGTTTTTTAGATTACTGTGGATTACATCAAACTTGGGAAGACATCTCTACCCACGGAATTGATTTCCCCTGACGAAGGGTTCCCTTTGTGAACCCGAAATGCATTGGGATTTTTAAAGTCAACAACGGAGTTTTGCATTTATATGTTTATGTACAATGTTATGTTTTTAATTGATTATACTGAGCAATATCTTTTTAGATTGGTACATGATTATCAGCATGAATATAATGTTTGAAACCATGTGTTTATATTTTGTTGAAAAATGTTGATTTAAGACCAGACAACTGGATAAAAACTTTTTTGCCCTGGAGCATCTGTGAATACTTCTTATATTTGAATCAAATTAGTTTGTTTTGAAACATTCTTGTCCACTAGCTGTGCACTCCCCTGACTGTGGGTGTTTCCGCAAGCCACTTTTGTAATTTAACCAGTTGGGAATTTTGGGTCTTTCACCATAGACAGGGAGCAGCACGCAATTTCTTCACAAACATTGAAACGTTTCTCTAAACCTGGTATAACTTTCAATAAGAACCTTAACACAGGTGTGCAACTGCACAATCTTTTTGCAAAGTATTTCTAAAAGCATACTCATAAGTAAGTTCATTAGTTACTATGAAAAATTCCCTCATCTGTTTAGCATGTTTCAGTTTATTCAAGCTGTTATCAACTTTTAAATTTGCAAAAATGTGCTTAAAGTTTGAGTAATAGTAATCTAAACTACCTGTTTGATAAAACAAACTAGCTATTACACTACATGTAATACCATAAGTAAGAGGAAGCATGTTGTAGGTCACGCCTTCAGAAACAGAAGTAGGTAATTTCACACAAATGTAGCAATCTTTTACATCCATCACCTTAACATATTCAGATAAAAGTCTTGAAAAGATATTACTAGAAATATCTCCTACAGATCTATCTTGGTGTATCTCTGGTTTATGCTCAATGATTTTATTAGTCTTATCTACTATATCATGGTTGTCTTGTTTAACCACAACTTTACTAGTCATATTAGTTTTGTATATTTCTTTATCTATACCAAAAGGAAAAACGACAGCTAAAATTAACCAAACCAAAATTATCAGGATTACACATATTGAAGACAATTTGCAGCATCTTCTAAGAATCGAACATCTCGAATTACTATTAGTAGAAGGCATTAAGCATGGGCGTAAAATCCGTTCCGCTCGCGGATTTTGCGGATTTTCGGCAAATTCGCAATCCGCGAACTCTCGCGAATTTGCCGAAAATTCGCAAATCCGCACGCGGCGCATTTTTTTGCTTGGTGATACAATATTGCGGCGCATGGCGCGGGGCGTTCACTTTCCGTCATTTAGCGTTTGCAGAGTTGTTTTTCTCGATATTTTGCGAGTGCTGCGCCATTTTGGATCTTGCTGCGGGATCCCGCGGGAGTTTGGCGACCGCGAATACTTAATCGTGGCTTGCCACCTTGCACAGCACGCATCGCGAGAGTTCGCAATTGCAAACACGTAGGTGCGGCGGGCAGCAACAATCTCGCACTCGCGAAATAGAGATTTTGCAATTCTGCACAAGAAATCCACCAGCAAACAGCATAAACCTTCAGAAAATGATTAGAATCACTCCGCAGGTTGACATTTGCCTGCACTTCTTTTTGCAAGGAGTCCATTTTTTTGGGGGGGGGGGAAGGAAGTGCCCCACAGTCTCCAACTTCCTGTTCCTGTCCAGCAGGCTCCTCCCAGTGCTTTCTTCATGTGCTGGTCACTTTCATTTGGACCTTGACCTGGAAGGATTACTTTTTGTGGATGCTGCTGGATATTTGGATTTGAGGCCTTTTTGACTTTCTTTGGATCACTTTTGGATTAGAAATCAACTTTCACAAGTAAGTTTGTTTGGGGCATTACAGTTGCTGCAACTACAATTTTGGAACTTTTTCAGAACATTAAATAAAATATATTGTGGGTAGCCACAGAATCCAGTAGGACCAGGGTTGGTTATGGGTGCATGATACAACTGTTTTGTTGAATTTAAACATCATTGAGGCCATGGATGGGCTGGGATTGTGCTAAATTTTGTGGTTTTTGTCGATTTTTTTGGGGCTGCTGGTGGGGCCTTTTGCCCAGGGGTAGTGAGTGGTGCATGGACTGAGTCTGCCTGTGGGGTCTTTTTAATGTAAACATCCTGGATGGCATTGGAGTGTGATTTTTGTGTGTTTTTCGTTTTTTTGGGGTGTACTGTTGATGTGGACTGGCCATGTGGGTGGTGGTGGCCATCTTGAGTGCTGGTACAGGCAACATTTGCTTGGGGTGCAAGGGGCCATTTTGAAGAGAGGCAGTGTCTGAGGCCTGCACTTATTTTGCCTAGCTTTCATCCATTATGCCCAGGGGTAGTGAGTGGTGCATGGGCCTAGTCTTTCTGTGGGGTGTCTTCTTGTATTTAAACACCATTGAGGCCATGGATGGGCTAGAATTGTGCTGAATTTTGTGGTTGTTTTCGATTTTTTGGTGCTGCTGGTGGGGCCTTTTGCCAAGGGGTAGTGAGTGGTGCATGGGCCTAGTCTTTCTGTGGGGTGTCTTCTTGAATTTAAACATCATTGAGGCCATGGATGGGCTGGGATTGAGCTGAATTTTGTGGTTTTTGTCGATTTTTTTGGGGCTGCTGATGGGGCCTTTTGCTCAGGGGTAGTGAGTGGTGCATGGACTGAGTCTGCCTGTGGGGTCTTTTTAATGTAAACATCCTGGATGGCATTGGATTGTGATGATTTTTGTGTGTTTTTCGTTTTTTGGGGGTGTACTGTTGATGTGGACTGGCCATGTGGGTGGTGGTGGCCATCTTGAGTGCTGGTACAGGCAACATGTGCTTGGGGTGCAAGGGGCCATTTTGAAGAGAGGCAGTGTCTGAGGCCTGCACCCATTTTGCCTAGCTTTCATCCATTATGCCCCGGGGTAGTGAGTGGTGCATGGGCCTAGTCTTTCTGTGGGGGTCTTCTTGAATTTAAACACCATTGAGGCCATGGATGAGCTGGGATTGTGCTGAATTTTGTGGTTTTTGTCATTTTTTTGGGGCTGCTGGTGGGGCCTTTTGCCCAGGGGTAGTGAGTGGTGCATGGGCCTAGTCTTTCTGTGGGGTGTCTTCTTGAATTTAAACATCATTGAGGCCATGGATGGGCTGGGATTGTGCTGAATTTTGTGGTTTTTGTCGATTTTTTTTGGGCTGCTGGTGGGGCCTTTTGCCCAGGGGTAGTGAGTGGTGCATGGGCCTAGTCTTTCTGTGGGGTGTCTTCTTGAATTTAAACATCATTGAGGCCATGGATGGGCTGGGATTGTGTTGATTTTTGTGTGTTTTTTTGACTTTTTGATTTGTTTAACCGCATGCGTGCGGGCGGAATTCCGCCCGTACGCTGGGTTTTGCGAAAGCGCACTTTACGTGACGAGCTGGGCTCGTCATGAGCGTGCGAGGAGGCTACGCCATGACGAGCCCAGCTCGTCATGAGCGTCGAAGGGGTTAACTGATGTTCCTCTGTCTTCCATTGCTTTTAGGTGCACAAGAGAACCACCAGTGCCAGGAAGAAGTCCTGCTGCGGTGTGTGCAGCACAACGCCACGTGTGGCCACAGACAACTCTGCAACTTGTGCAACTGTGGCCTGCTGTTCAGAGTGACATCTGAAGAAGATGGCCCCAAAAAAGTTCCCCGTAGCTCCTCTAGCAAGAAAGATGCCAGAAAGGAGCAGAAGAAGCAAGTTACCAAGCAGACTGGTGTGCCGCCCGCCACACTTTTTGGGAATAAAAAAAAAAGTACGCCTGCAGCAGCAGCGAGATCTGCTGGGGACCAAGCTGGGAGCAGCACCCCCGCTCCATTGAGCTCAGTGCCACCACCCCCACGCCAACTTAAGTCCAAGCCCTTGACTGCTGCAGAGGCAGCCAGTCTACTTGTTCAATCACCATCGACCAGTGATGTTGGCTCATCGCAAGAAAGTAGTAGCAATGTCCCTCAATCAACACAGGTTGTTGTAACTCATCTGATGAGTGTTGAACAACCACAGCCGCAACAACAACCACATGTACAAGTACAAGCCCAAGTACATGTGAAAGGAGAGGCGGCGCACGGAGAGGAGCAAGCAGAGGTGCATGGAGGGGCACAACAAGTGGCCACAATAGTTGTTCCTCCAGAAGTAGGGGCACATCTGGAAATCGACAATCAAGCCGAGGTATCATTCGAGGAAGCCACTCCTCCTGATGATCATTCATTGTCTTCCACATCCCGAGCAAGGAAAAGATCAAGGGTGTTGGTGTCTACATCTTCATCAAGCCCACCTCCTTCTGATGATATGGATCTTACCTGGGAACCAGCACCACTGCCGTCTGAGAGTGAGGCTGAGGCACACCATGATCTGACAAAGGTAGCTAAGCGTAAAAGGAAGGTCGTCGAAACTCTCATAGTTATGGAGTGTGATGATGCTCAACAAGAAGTCGCGTATACTCCTGCTGCTGAAGACTCTCACGACGACGACGCAGTCATCACTAACGTCACTGAAGCCCCAGCGGGCATGCAGCAAACAGACATTTTGACACTAGCCCGACAAGCTGCTGAGCGTGATGATGAAGTCGACGAGGAGGCAATGGGAACACCACAATCATTGAAGTTAACTAGTACACCACAACCTACCGCTTCCATATTTCTTACTCGCCAGAAGGGACCTCCATCCACCTCGACCTCACTTAGTGGTGGGCAAAGTGCACAACGTAGTAAAGTTTGTGAATACGCATCCTCCACTTCATCTGGCATTAGCAGCATGACCACCACCAGTATCGCCTCCTCCGGCCCCCCCAGACATTTCAAGTCCGCAGTTTGGGACTTCTTTAGTATTTGCCCAAAAAAGAAAAACCAAGCCATTTGTAGCATTTGTAAGCTTGCAGTTAGTCGTGGTAAGCGTGGTACCAACTATGGGACTGGAGGCCAGAGAGGTCATCTTGAGAGACAGCACACTGTCCAATGGTTTGCACACCTAAAGGAGATCAAGGAAGCCCGAATTGCAAGTCGAGAAAACGTTGATGTTCCATCTGATGATGAAGAGGAGGAAGAAGTGTCACACACTTCACTTACACCCAGTACCCCTGTCAGCACACCCCCTGTGCGCCACACTAAGAGTGTTGGACAGAGTGAGACACCAATGCGAAAAAGTTAATTAGCGAGCGTAACTGGGTCGAAGAAGTCATCAACATCATCATCATCCCGTAAAATGGTCCAGGGCAACATTAAAACAATGTTGTTTTCAGACGCGCCATATGACCGCAACCACCCAACGGCGCGTCTGTATAACACTAAGCTGGCTAAAATGCTAGCGCTGGATCTTCTCCCTTTTTCTTTTGTAGAAGGGGTTGGTTTTCTAGAATTAGTGGCAGCGCTCTGCCCTAAATGGAAGGTTCCTAGCTGGTTCTATTTTGCCCGAGTTGCGGTTCCAGCACTACATAAAGATGTGCTGGAGGTGATTGGGTCAGCTTTGCAGAAGAGTGGTGTTCACACTATACATCTGACAACAGACATGTGGACCAGTGGCGCAGTCACTGATTACATGTGCATCACTGCACACTGGGTCTCTTTTTCAGGGGTTAAAGCAAAGCTAAACGCAGGTGTTGACCTGGACCAAGTTTTTAAAGCTGCTCAGAAACATGCAACACTAGCCATGTTTGGCTTGGAGCAACGTCATACAGCACAAAACATTTTGAATGAGTTCAACACAAAGGTCTTTCACTGGCTGTCCCCAAAAAAACGCGACATTGGTTATGTTTCCACGGATAATGGCGCCAATGAAGTTAAGGCCATGGATCTGGGTGACTATTTTAGAGTGCCGTGTTTGGCGCACTGTATAAACCTGGTTGTTAAAAAATTCTTGGATAAAGACAGTCCAGCATGCCAGTTAGTGGTCACCTGCCGAAAAATGTGCAACCATTTCAGCCATTCTTTTAAGGCCCGGAAGCATCTGAGGCGCCTGCTACATGAACGTCGAATGCCAGTGAAAGCACTCATCCAGGAGGTTCCAACACGTTGGAACTCAACCTTCTACATGCTTGAGCGTCTGTATGAGCAGTTTACGGTACTCGATCAGTATTTCTTAACACTGGGTACAGCTGTGAAGGACCTGAGGTTAAATGCGGCGGAATGGGAGCTAGTTAAAAGCCTGACAGACATGCTTCATCCTTTTGAGGTCTTCATGCGTGCAGTCAGCAGGGAGGACTGTAATATGGGAAAAGCTATCCCATTGTTGCGCATGCTGGAGCACAAACTGAAGGCGGTGTCTTCTAAGTTTCAAAAAGATGAAGAAAAGCAAGAAGCTTTTGTTTTGGCGGAGAAATTATTAGAGCGCCTACTTGGCGATGAACGTCTTCAAAAGATCCACTCAGAACAGCATTACATTTGTGCTACTATTCTGCATCCACGCTACAAAAAGGCGCTGGCAGGCAGTGCATTATTTCCTTTTAGTGATGAAGATGTTACAAAGTACAAACGTTGGCTAGCCTTGTCAGCCATGAGGTTTGAAAGAGAACGGAAGCAAATTGAAGGAAAAGGCAGTACATCAGCATCAGCAGGCCATCCCCAGTCAAAAGACTCCACTTCTGCACCTGTGGCTGTGGCAGAAGTGACCTCTCAGCCGTTAAAGACACCGGCAACCGCATCATCTGCACCAGACACAACAGAAATATCGAGTGATGAAGAGGATTGGCTAGCTGAGCTTGGGTTTGGTTCTCAAAAGGTCCGAGCAAAAATTAAGCAAAGTGGAGGAACCGTGGAGAACTTTGAGTCGATGGTGCAGGACTATCTGAATGACTCAACAGAGGTCTATGTTAATGCTGACCCATTGGCGTATTGGCATGGGAAAAAAGAATTGTGGCCAGAGATCACCAACCTGGCTATACATTACTTGTCTTGCCCACTCGCAAGCGTGTCTTCTGAACGTGTTTTCAGTGCTACTGGTGGCATTGTAACTTGCAAACGGACCCGCCTCTTGCCCAAAAATGTGGAGAGGTTAACAATGATCAAGATGAATGAGCACCTCATACCACCAGATTTCAAAGTACCAGAAGAAGATGAGGAGGACAGCAACGTAGATGAGGGAATTTCTTCTGTGTTAGGTGACACTGACCTACTCCTGCCTGAATTCGCAGAGTATGAGGACGAACTCTTCTTCCCTGACACCGAGCCCTGAAAATGAGCCAATGAATCCAAAATTTTCTTTTTCGTACTTATTCACTTTTATTCCTGTGTTTCTGTCTTTCTTTGTTTTGCACAGTTAATTTAATTACAACTTTAATCACCTGTACTTTTGCTTTTTGGCTGTTTGGGCGTCTTCTACTTGTTTTCGCCTGGGTTGACGGCTCTGGGGCCATTGCTGGGAAGGTCTAATACCGGATAAAACTGGTTTGGACAACATCCATGAGGAAAAAGTTTTTGCATTTTCTGACTTTTCGCTCAATGTAGCGTTTTCGGGGGCCTGTTTGGGGGGCTTCCTGGTGTTTGAGGGTGGGTTTCGGGGTCTGGGAGCACTACTGGCTATGGATAGTTTTGATAGCAAGAGGTGTGAAGGAAATCCATGGAGGCAGAGGGGAGTTAGGGCCTAGCTGCAGAGCGCGCGCTGAGTGATTTTGGAAATTTTCAGGAAAGTGACTAAGTCCCAATTTTTGTACTTTTGCTTTTTGGCTGTTTGAGGGTCTTCTACTTGTTTTCGCCTGGGTTGACGGCTCTGGGGCCATTGCTGGGAAGGTCTAATACCGGATAAAACTGGTTTGGACAACATCCATTAGGGAAAGCCTTTTGGCACTTTTTGTAACTTAGGGTTCGTTAGGGTTAGCCCTAGCAGCAGGATTGCATGTGTTTCGGGGTGTTCTTGATTTTTGCAACTGAATTCTGGGGTATTAGAGCACTCGTGGGAATGTGTAATTTTGGTTGCAAGTGATTTGAAGAAAATCCATGGTGGGAAAGGGGGGATCACTTACTCTGTGAGAGGCACTTAGTGTTGAAAACATTTAGCCATTTACACTTAAAGGAAGAAAATGACACAGACTTAAGTTTCAGGAAAACAAACTTACTGTTAAACCCCCACCCACCAGACTCAAAAGCAGTAAAAAACAGGTATGCTCAGATAAAGTTTCAAAAAGTATATTTGTATAGCCCTAACAAAATATTCTCCCTCAAGACCCTCCCTAACCCCAACGATTGTCTTTCAAAAGTCCCAAAAAGAACCCAACTCCCAAATCCCACCCCCTAAAAGTCTCTAAAAAAGGGGCAAGAGACACTACGGCAGGATGCTGTTCACTGTAGCGGCCAGGGCATCATATTCCTTGTGGAGGGTGGCATGGTAGGAGCGGAGGCCCTCCACCAAGTTCTTATAAGTTAAGACCTCCTGCTCCAGGTAGGACACTCTGAGGGATAAGCGGCGCTGGCGTGCCTTGCAACTCCTGTGGGGGGCAGCTGATGTCTTTGCTGCTCGGCGGTGGCGGTTGGCTTTGGTAGCCCGGCTCCGTACCGCTGGAGCACTGCGCTGGCTGGCAGCCCGTGTGGGCCCGGAGGAGGATGCAGCTGTCGCAGTAGATGTAGTAGTAGACTGCGTGTCCTCCTCCTCCAGAGCCAGCAGCCGCCGATATTCAGCGACAGTGGCATCCAGCCTCCGTTGCCGGGCCATTCGAGCCTGCTCCTTCCTTGATGGTCTTTGGGATTTGGAAGGAGCAACTATATAAAGAAAGAAAGACATAGTCTGTAACCAATGCTCTTAAGATTAACACAAAATGATTGAGCAGAAAGTTGTGTCACAGTACAACTAGCAACTTGAAAGCACAGTACATAACTATTGAGGCCAGTATCTATCTAACCTCCCACTTCTTCATCCTTGCTCTAACATTAGTGTGAGTTTAAGGAACAAATTCTACAAGCACTATGGACTTCCATTACAGTCGACTATAACAGTACACCAGTCTTATTCTTCTTCTTCTCTCTTGTTTAGGAAAATTGGTATGTTATCTTCTGCAAGCCGGCATAATGCCAGCGCAGTGAACTTGCACCCGAGAAAAACAGACGCACACCATGATAAGTGAGACAGACTTGCGTTACTGTACCGGTACAGTACATGCAGGTGGTGAAGCTCATATTTTTCCATTACAGGTGGCACTGAGAATACTCTGTTAAAAGGGCTACTGCTTAATTAATTTAACTTTCACCCTACAGTGCAAATGAGTACTAGAGAAGGAAAAAGAAGAAACTAAATAATCTGATTATCTATCACTTCACATGGGATGTATTTGATTACATATGGGATGACTTTAGGTGCTTTGCTTTTTATTGAGTGAACAGTGATACACCCACACATGAATGACGTACTACTACTAAACTAAAATTATTAAGAGAGGTAGGGAGGGTCCACCGTAATAACTGGATATATGCTGTGCTTGCAGTTGCAATACAAACTACTGCTACTATTCATGGTAGTATTTGGACAAAATTACAACTTCTTTTCCTTGCCTTTCCTACACTGGAATGGACGTGCGGGTGCGGTGTTACATGCCCTTCAAAGTAACACTTAGTTCATCCAGTGACCGTCTACTCTCTCTAGATACACATATGCTATCTAAGAGTCAGATAGTACCATGATCCAGGCATCCATCCATTCAAAGTATATGCACACATACAGTTTCTGTTTCACCCACCAAGGCTGTTCTCCTTCCACCCATTCTTGCTTCATCATTCACCCAGCCATGCACCATACCATATTCTTTCCTTCTCAGCCACCTCGGGGACCAAGCAAACACATATCATTCTTCTTTGCCAGTCATCATTAAATTTCTCGTCCTTCCACACTTACTTACACCCTTCTTTCGCTTTTCGTTCATCCCATCCATCAAGTTCATCTCAGATCTGATTGGCATTCTTCTCACCAAAAACTTCACAGCTAAGTCGAAGTACATTTAGAGGAGGCTACTACCTGGTTGATTTATAATACACCCGTGCAGAAAGCACACTCTGCAGTCTTCAATCTCAATAAGTAAGTAATATATAGCTTACCTCTGCCCGCCACCACCGTGTGAACCCTCACAGGCACATTGGTGTCATCCGGCACTTGCACCGCCTCCTCCCCAGAAGTGTTGTCCTCCTCATCATGCACCACCACCACCTCCGCGCTGGCCCCGCCACCAGATGTTCCACCTACAAAGTACATTTAAGATTGTTAGAATACACCACTCACTACTATATAATATTTGGTCTAGGAATAAAGAAATGTCAAATAAAACAGAAAACAATGTAATAATTTGTGACTGTCTAATCTAAAGTAAAAATGTTCCTTTTTCCAGGGAAGGCTCAGTGCATAGAGCTATTGCTGACTAGAATGGGAGTCCAATGGAATTGCCAAATGTGCAATCTTAGTTAGCTACATAGACAGACTAATGAGAATAATCTAGTAATACCACAGGGAGTCATAGTCGAGGCAGGATAAGAATTTAGATACAGTCTACAAGAAGATCAAAGATGATTTATAAAAAATCGAATGAGGAACGCTAGGAAAAAATAGGTACTCTATATTAAAATGAAAACTTACTGGGGCCACTGCCCTTGCCTGGCCGATCCTGGCCTTCTACAGCAGCAGCAACCACCTCCTCCTCTGTCCTCTTGCCCCTGGGGGGAGCTGATGTACAACATGAAAGAAAGAAAGACCCGAAAACATGGATGATTGTTGTCAACCAAATCAAACATTTCAAAAGAACAATAACAAAATATTTTGGCGAAATAGCAAATAGACAACTATTCAACGGGATATATTGACCGATCTCATGTGGTCTACTACGTTATTAGTATTGCTTGATTTGCGGACCGTCGACTTGAAAAGTTCTTATGTAACTCACTAAACAAACTACTAAAAAGGTTCGCCTAGGACTGGCAGGCAGCAGTCCGCAGCACGCGAAGTGACAGACAAAGTCCATCGTGATTGCAGATCAGTGAATACTCAAACTATCAATTCACCACCACTATTTCTTCTTATCGCCATGTGTACAAGGGAAGGACTGGACTTGAGTCTGTAGGGGCTGATTTAGAAGCCCCTTGCGGCTCCTTTGCTCCATTGTTGCGTGACTTTTGTGACGCAGCGGCAGAACAAAAGAGGCGCCATGGTGCGGCGTATATTAACAACTTGACGCATATGGGAGATGCATCACGTTGTAAAGCCCTGCGCCATCAGGGGGCGTTCCGGCGCAAGGGAGGGCGTCCTGCGCAGGAACGCATCCTAAAAGTGGCTGAGGGAAATCTACAAGATGTCAATCAGTCACTTTTAGGACAATGATGCGTGACTCAAACCCTGCGCCTGCTTGAAGCAGACGTATGGCTTGATGCAGCATTGGGGAGATAGGGCACCCCAGAGCATTGCTGGAGCTGCGCCATCGTTGTCACGCAACTCCAGCAATGCGCCGCCTTTCCGGCAGAGATGCGTAAGGCTTCTGTGACGTTTTGGGCCCATGGTGCGCCACATTGTAAATACGGCGCACCATGGGTGGTGGTGGGGTGGCGCACAATTACTGGCGCATCCCTGCTACTTTGGAGGGATGCGCCGGTAATTGAAAATCTGACCCTTAGTGTCTAGCATTACGCAGTTCTTTACACTACACTCATACATAATTTCTCAGGCCAATGAAATGAACACAAAATAGAAAACAAATAAGCATAGTAGCAAGGCTACTGAGAAGGAGAGCAGTGCACCTGAAATGCACAGAAGATTTTGAAATATAATTTACCTACAATGTAATCGGCAGCATTATTGCTCTTGGTAAAAAACAAAAATTTGCAATATAATAACACACAGAGCGGGAGAAAACAGAGTAGTGATGAAATAGCTAGAAATAGCTACTACTACTCACCAAGCCCGGGGATCTCGACGCCGAGCACGTCCAGCAAGTCGCGTTCCCGGTCCATGAGATCCGTCCAGCGGTGGGTGGCCTGGTTGTAGGTGCGCCGGACCCCAGAGTGTTCAAACATGGCCCGGCACACCATCTCCCACCGCTTCCGGCGCTGCCGGATCCCATAGCCGGTAGCATCTTGCCGCCTCCCATGATGGTCTTGGGGAGGCGGCGCTGGACATGAAAGACTAGTGCGGCCACCTCCTCCGCACTAAAAATCTCCCGAGCTATAACTTGCTCCCCCCTCAAACGTCCGCACGGGAGCCGGGCACGGGGTGCGGGAACCTTCCTCTTCGCGGGCTGCTTGCCGGCTCCCTTTACCATGGTCTGGGCAGAAAGGAAGCTAAATAATAAAGAAGAAATAGAATAGGGAAGAAGAAAAGAAAAGCGTTTAAAAAAGTAGTTTAAAATTAACAAAAAGTAGCAGAAAACACAAAAATATAGAGCTAGAAAAATAGAGGGATAGATAATAAGTAAAATAGATTAAAAAAAACTTCAAACAACCAAAGGATGGCAGAGATTCAGAGAGGATACAGAAAGCATGCCCAGAACCATAGCAATGAATGAGAAACAAGATGGCCGCGCCCGTTCACGACCGCGTGGGTAAGTTCGCGCGAGATTTTCCTCGCGATCACACGCGAAATTGTACTAGCGAGCTGCACACTTTGCGAGATTACACATAGCGCCCGGAAACGGAATTACGTCACGCAACCAAGATGGCCGCGCCCATGTACGACCGCTAGGGTAACTTCGCAAACGTTGCGCTACAAGCGGCTTGCGAACACGCAAAAAATCACGTGAACAAACACGCCATAATAAAAACCAAATCGTGTATTCGCACGAATTCGCGGCTTCCGAAATCGATCGCGCACGGATTCGCACCCCGCACATCGCGCGAAATTGCAGAAAAATGATTTTTGCAAAACTGAAAGCACTCAGCAGGTGCAAAAGTTCAATCTTAACATTTGTAACCATTGCCTCTAGTGCTTCCTGAGGGGCCCCTCCAGAGTTCAGTTGCCTATTTGCAACTATTCTATGACGCTGCTCTCACCCTCACAGCAGGCTCATAGAATAGCTACAAGTAGGCCACAAAGGTCCTGTGAAAAAAAATTGCACTGCAACAGAAAGCAAATTACAGATAAGGAAGCAGGTGCCAGACTGGCAGTTTAAATTCAGTGACACATTAATCAACCCCAAATTAATTCATGTCAGTTGAAGCAGGGCAGGTGTGCTTGCTTTTTTTCACCCCCATAATCTACAGTGATAAGCAAACCAGAGGGTGGCAGTGATGTGCCAGAGGATGGCATGGGTGTACCAGAGGGTGGCAGTGGTGAAACAGAGGGTGCTGTGAACCTGTGATGATGAACCAGACGTAGAAACAACATAGTCGCGGCCGTTGCGAGCCGACAAGTAAGTTCGCAATTGCGAACTGGTACACAAACCTCGCGAACTGGCACACAAACCTCGCGAACTGGCAGAAACCCTTGAGAACACAAAAAAAATCCGCAAATTCGCGAGATTTTGCGGATTGCGAATCCGTAAATACGCAAGTTCGCGGATTGCCAATTCGCAAAATCCGCCCATACTTAGAAGGCATCTTTACTTTGAATCAACAGCCTTTCAAAAAAAAATCAAAAATTAAAAATTACTAAAATTACTAAATGTACACCCCTCTTTTTTACTTTTAATTTTTTTTAGACAGAAAACCTTAATTTCTAACAGCTTTTCTTCGACCTTATGTCTTACATCAATGTATTTTTCCAGCTAACACAATTTCTTCGACCTTGTGTCACCTAACACTTTTTCTTCAACCTTGTGTCACCTAGAGAACAAAATCAATCATTGTCATTGTCACTTGCATCTTCCAAATTAACCTGATTACTATTTACCTCAACTACAGGTGGTATTATAATATAAGTCCACTCAGACGACTTATATTTTTGGTTTGGCTTTATTACTCTTTTTGCTCTGCTTTCAAGCACTTCAGTTTTCTTTCCTGCTTGCTTATTCTTATTTGAGTCTTCTTCTTTTTTACTTGAAATTTCATTAACCTGCTCTTTTGCTATTTTGAATTTTAGGCCTTCATTTTCATTTGGCCAATTATCTCCCTTTCTTGATAATTTCTTTTTTGGTTCAGTTAGATTACACTCTACTCTCCAAGCTCTTTTCCTTGATCTTTTCATTTTGGATTCATCATCACTTTCATCTGATTCGCTTTCTGTAATATCAGCTCTAGATCCAGGTACTTCTTTACTCGGCAATTTCACTCTGTTAGGAACCTCATCCTTATAGCTGGTACTCGGAATTTCGTCTTCTTCTTAAATCACTTCCAATCCACCAGTTTCAGAATTTTTGTTCCTTCTTCCAGAGCTTCCAATCTGCTTTTCAATACTCTCCTGGTCTTGAATCACTTCTTGTTCATACTCTTTTTCTGCCTCTTGATTTAGAAGATCTTCATCATTTTCAGAGTCTTGTATCACAATTTCTTCATTTTATTCATTCAAGGCCTCATTCGCATTTGAATCTTCCAGATGTCGACCTTCTTGTCGATCTTCAGGATCTGGGTTTCTTCTTTCAGGTTCTTCTTCTGAATCTGAATCAACTGTTGTATCGCCTTCGTCTGGATTTTCAGGAGCTGGCACACGAATGGTATGACTAGCATGAATCCATCTCTTCAATCCTCTACACTTTACTGCATTTGTTGTAACAAGTATCACCTGTCTTGCCTTCTGCCACCTGGGTACTAGGCAATTTCTTCTTCGGTGTACTTTTGTCCTCACCCAGTCTCCTGGTAACAGATCATGAGCTTGTTCCTTATCTTTGGTAATCACTTCAGTTCCCACCTGATGGAACACAGAAGTTACCACATCAGATAGATTTTTGCAGTAATCCATTATGACACTCTCATTAATGCTCAACAGTTTATCAACTGGAACAAATGCTTGTCTCATGACCCTACCCATAAGAATTTCATGGGGGCTCAAACCTGTTTTTCTATCTGGAGTACTTCTCACAGACATTAAAACAAGTGGAAGTGCATCACTCCACTTCATTCCTGTAGCTAAACACATTTAGCTATTCTATTTTTTATTGTGCCATTCACCTGTTGAACAATTCCTGAGGCGTCTGGTCTGTAAGCACAATGTAGTTTCTGTTTTATGTCTAATGCTTCACAAATCAATTGTAACAATCTGTTTTCAAAATGTGTTCCACGATCAGTCTCGACCGTCACTGGAAATCCATACCTTGGTATGATTTCTCTCAAAAGTAATTTTGCCACAGTAACTGAATCATTGTGACATGTTGGGAACGCTTCCACCCATCTTGAAAACAGACAGATTATCACCAAGACATATCTCAATTTGTTATGAGGTGGCATGTCAATGAAATCAAGCTGTAATCTGGTAAAAGGACCACCCTCCTGTCCTATGGTTCCCATGCTCACAACTGTTTTTCTGTTTGGATTGATCTGTTGGCAAACTAAACATCTCTGAAAAAAAGATTCAGCAATTATTCAAAATTTTGAATTGGACCATGTCTGTCTAAACAATCTGATCATTGAATCTCTTCCAATATGTCCTGGACCATGATACATGCGAGCCATATCAGCAATCATGCTATCTGGCATTACTGGTCTGCCATCTTTGTAAACCCAAACCTCCTCTTCTTCTCTCTGCCTGCAACCTGCATTTAACCATGTGTTTTTCTCCTCATCATCTGCCTCATCCTGCAAATCTTTTACTCCTTGCCAAGTCTCAACTACAGATGTTAGCATAAGTGAGTTCAAAACATGTTCATTGAGAGAAGCTTGTTTATTTAGACCATGGTCTTTTAAACAGTACAAAACAAAATGCAAACGGAATCAGACAAAGTACGAGCAGACAAAATATTCCTACCTCATAAATAGTTAAAATTCATACTTGTTAACAAAAAACAAAATATACAATTCATTAAACCCAAATTTTACCAAAGTTTTCACATATCTGGAAGAAAAGAAATACAGATTTAAAATGTATTAAAAACCTTAAAAGAACTTAAAATCAGTGCCAATCCTTCGATATCTCCCTTCCAAAATATTTTACTGCCTTCAGGAATTTGCCCAATGCAATTGCAATTTCTAGCGAATGCATATCTGTTAGTAGACATATCGCATGGGCACGTGTAGTTGTCTTATGTGATCGGAATATAGGACGTAAAAACTATTTCCTTAAATCCTGTACAAATGTGCAATCAAGCAATATGTGCAACATATCGTTTCTTATACCATGCCCACAATTACAATTACCTTCCGGGCCAATCAGTACAGATTTTAATTTCCCGTCTATCTTCCAGGGGTTGATCCCAACCCGGGTCCTTAGTATTTCATGTCGTAACCCTTGGTTAGGCAAAATTTCCAGATAAGGGAACCAGCCTTCATTTACCCATGAGATCTTTAACCACTTGACCGACTTCTTCTCCTGCATGTAATCTAGGTCCTGTGCCCTTGAGAACGACTGGCCTTGTTCCCTAAGTGCTTTCTTTGTAAAATCGCCTATCAGGGCGTTCTGGGTAGATCTCAAGTTAAGACGCCCTGATACTTTCTGGAGAGTCTTTCTCACCTCCTTTGCCCAGCCAAGATTACTTGTCTGGATTTCCTCTCCACACCACTGTGAGACCTTAGGTGTCACTCCTAGTTCTTGGCGCTTCCAGAATCTTGCCAGGGCCATTTGAGATTGTACACTCCAAGAAATCAGCCCTAGTTCCATTCTGATTGCTTGAACCATTGTACAATTAGGTAAAGACAATAACATTTTTCAAATTTTTCCCTCTTCCTGATCCCATGCATGTTTACCGCTCAAGTATAACACCTCTGCCCCATACAATACTTGGGGGGGGGATCATTGCTTCAAATGCCTTTATCATTGGTTTATGTGTCATGTCTCCATATTCTTTGTTAAACTTTTTTAGCCCACAAGTGGATGAGAATGCTTTTGCCTTTTGGGCTTCCAAATGGGTGCGCCATTTTAGTGCACTATCAAACCAGAGGCCTAAATATCTATATTCCTTAACTGCCTCTAGTTTGTCATCACCCAAAACCCAATTGAAATTCTTCTTACTCTTCCCAAAACATAAAACCTTAGTTTTTTCCCTATTTACAGTCAGTATTTTCCTATCACAGTAGTGTTTAAAAGCAGTTGTTTTCCTTTGAAGTCCTAATTCAGTTTGATCCATGATCACTAGGTCATCAGCATAAAGAAGGCAAGGGACTTTATGGCCATTCATTTTTGGACTTGCACTTCTTTCCACTTCAAGTGCCGCGGGGAGATCTGCCAAAAAGATTGAAAATAACAGGGGTGCCAAAACGCACCCCTGTCTAAGACCGTTCCCTACTTGTATCATATGGGTTAGTGCCCCCTGTGTATCTCTAATTACCTGGGCCCAGTTTCCACTGTGAAGCTCTTTTAGGATCCTCAACAAGCCAACCGGTAATCCATACTTTATCATATCTTCCCAAAGTATATTTCGATCCACAGAGTCGAACGCTGCCCTAAAATCGACAAAACAACAAAGTAGCTTCCCATTTTGTTCTATCGATTTCCAGGCCAGGGCCCATAGGGCGAAACAGTGATCTATTGTGGAGTGGCCTTCTTTAAAGCCACCTTGTTCCACTGGGATAATTGCTCTCTCTTCTGCCCAAATCTTTAACCTACCCAATATTATTTTAGCAAAAAGATTTTCTCCAATATCGAGTAGATTAATTAATCTATAGTTCTTTGGTGCATTGACGTCCCCTTTTTTATGTATCGGTCTAATTATCGCACCCTTCCAATTACTAGGTATTTTTCCTGATTTTAGAATTACTAAAAACATGTTAGAGAAAAATTCCGCCCACCATGGTGTACGTGACTTAAGTATCAGTGCTGGCAGGTTATCTGGACCAGCGGCTCTTGTTAGGTTAAGGGTCTTTATCGTATTCAATACATTTTCTACTGAGAAGTCAGGTTTTAGATCGTCTACTAGATCTCTCCAGTTCCCCTGCCCTTCCTCTTCAATTTCTCTCCCCGCTGGGTATAGTTCTTTCAGGTAAACCTCCCAAGCCCCCTCTTCTACTATACAGATCATTGAAGCTGCTGAGGCCTCTGATACTGAACGGACTAGTTTCCAGAACTGCCGTATGTTCTTGGATTCTATTGCCTCCAGCAGTTTCCCCCAGCAGATATCCTTATGGGCTCTTCTTGTACTATTAAGAAGCATTATATAATCTTTCTTTAATTTGGCGAGGCTTTCTGCTCTAGCCTTATCATATTTTTTACGTAGACTGCGTTGTTCCCTCCTTATTTCTCTTTTCTTATTTAGACAGTCTGTATTAAATCAATTGCCTTTCTTAACCTGCGTGATTTGACTGCTCTTGCTGGCCTTTATGTCTGTTCTAAGTTTAACCTTAATGCTTTGTACCACTTGGTTTATCTTATCAACATACCAGGCCAAGTCTAGACCAGCTGCACATCCTAGGGTTATCTTTTGTTGGAGCCTGGTTAACTTTTCTATATATTCTTCAGTTAGCCGTGTTGAAATTCGCCTAGGATAATCCATCTGTTGTATAATTACCTTCTCGGTGACTGTTTCATTAGAATAGGCCAGCACCAATTCTAAAGTATTGTGGTCACTACCTTCTGTATGGTTGACCCTGAACCCCTTTATTAAATCAAAATTCCATGCTGGCATGAACACATAATCTATGGGACAATATTGTGACCCTTATTTAAAGGTTTTCTTAGCCGGGCAGTCTTGTGGGAACCTACCATTCAAACAGAAAAGGCTCTTGGTCGCTAGATAGTTAACCAAATTTACATCATTCAGAGAGCATGAACTTTTGGGGAACATTGCTTCCATTATATCGTTTGATTCTAAAATTTCCAGATACATGAGATCAAGCCGCTTGGGGTTAAGTTTATGATTAAAATCTCCTACCAACAAAATCAAATCTGAATCGTACTTTTCATACAATAGATCTAAGTCATTCTTAAATTTTCCCATTTCAACTCCATATTCATCCTGGGCACCCCATTGCATGTACACATTAAAAAGCAACACATTTTCATACTTGTTACCAGCCACAAGTAGGGTTATTCTACAGCAGAGTAGCCATTTACATGTTACAGTGAGCTTGGACACCTTTTTCACCAATTTTGTAGATAGTAGCGTCAATAGACCCCCCACCGGGCGCCTTGAACTAGATTTTACAGACGGTCGGTAAGCTTGACGAAACCCTTCCACTATGGGGGGCCGCCACATAGCCAGGTCTCCTGGATACAAAGGATCAAATTATTTTCTGCAAGTTCTTTTAGCCGTTCAAGTTTTATTTGATTTCCTAACCCATTTATATTCCAAGAGACTACCTTTAGGCCACATGGCTGCCCCTTTACCTATTCCACATCGCTAAGGGGCCCATACCTATTTCAGTCCTCTAAGTATTGCTTGGAAGGTCCTGGGGGGCTCATGTTAAGGCTCCAATTCTTCCAAGAGTCCTCAGGAGCAGAGTTATTTATTATAATATTAAGGTTTCCCGAGCTTATCCCTACACCTCTTTCTAACAATCTTACTTGCCGTTTACCTAGCCCAGCATGATTCTTTAAGAAAGCTTTGCTTTGCGGTAGTCTTTCTTCTGCCCCTATTTCTCTAATTGGTACTAACCGAATACCTGCTCTTAGGATCTCACTTTCTGCTCTCTCAATTGCGATTTTTACCAAGTCAGAGTAAACTTGAACCTTGGTGAACTCTTTTCCATCGGGCATTACATGGAAGCCCACCTGACGAAGATCTTTTGTGCCGATCCCTTTCAAGTTAGGGCAGTGAGCGAATGAATTAAGAAGAAGTGATCTATTTAAATATGAGCTCTTCTTTACTTGCTCAAAATACATCCATTGGTTTCCTCTTTGCTCCATACCTTTTGATTTTGGCCCCCTATGAAGTTGTTGTATGTTACTTTTAACTTCAATAGCATTCTCGTTGTGTTGCTTCCCCTTATTATTTTGTTCTCTCTTACCCATACCTTTTGTTACTTGCTTCCTTGCCAGGTTCTCTGAACCTCCTTTTCTTACTCTACTAGCTCTCTCGCTCATATTTTTGGGGGGCTTTGATTTTAACACATGTTCCGTTAGGGTTATTGATTCCTCCAATTCTCTTACTTTTCCCACTGCTCTGCTTTTACCCTTTCTCTGCACTCTTTTTATAATGGGTCTCCCCTGTATTGATAGAGTATGGCTCTTATACTCGCCCCTTCTTTTTATAAGCATAGGCCATTTTGAGATGTAAACTTCATGGTTTACGGCTGGGAGTTCTATATTCCCAACCTCCCCACCCCGCACTGTGGCTGATGCTTGCTCGAGGTCGGGAACTGATCTTATCATTGAGGGCATTTGGCCCCTAATTCCTTGTAATTCACCCTGAATTTTTGAAAGGTGCGAGGTGCATGTTCATTGTCTTTTTCCCGATTAATGGACATATTATTCTTTGCACAGAATTTTGCAATTGTATCAGTATATGCATTTCCTTTTGTCATGTAATCATCACCTTTTTTATGTGCTGTGCATTTCACAACAGCAATTTTCTCTGGTAGCTGAATGCCATCAATCAGCCTTTTAATTAATTTTGCGTTCCTGATTGGAGTTCCCGCAGAAGTTAAATAACCTCTTTGAGACCAGAGCTGGCCATAGTCATGGACTACGACATATCCATACTGACTATCAGTCACTATGGTAACTTTTAGCTCTTTTCCTTTTTCACATGCATGAATCAAAGCAATCAATTCTGCGACTTGAGCTGAACGAATTCCTTTGAGACAAGAGGCTTCAATTACATCTGCAACAGTGCACACAGAATATGCTGCACTCAGAACACCTTCATCTGTTCTTAAGCATGAACCATCAACAAATAAAACATAATCTGATTCAGCTAATGGGATATCTTTAATATCCTGCCTAGGTTTAGTGCAATAGTCTAAAACATCCAAGCATTCATGATCAATATCATTTTCATCTCTGATTTCTGTTACAGTACCATCAGGTAATAATGTGGAAGGATTTAAATTCACACATCTTGCAATTGATACATTATCTGAGCCAAGAATACCTTGTTCATATTTTGTTAACCTGTTACTCGTCAAATGCTGTATTTTGCTTCTGGTAATAAGAATTTCAACTGAATGGGGTACATATACTTTTACAGGAAATCCCATTATTATCCCTTCACTTTGTTCCAAACTTACACTAGTTGCAGCTACTGCTTTTAAGCAACCTGGTAATGCTTTTGCAACAGTTTAAGAACAGCTGAGAAATATGCTATTGGCTTTCTCAGTCTTCCATGTCTCTGAATCAGAACTGATAATGCACATCCTTCTCTTTCACTGCAATACAGCTCAAATTCTTTTTCGTAATCCGGCATTCCCAATGCTGGAGCTTCACACAGACTTTTCTTTAACTGTTCAAAAGCTTCTAACTCAGCTTCAGTTAGGCTTATTGGGTCTTTTATGTCTGCTTTTGTCAGTCTCTGCAATGGCTTTGCAATTACTGAGAATCCACTAATCCATTGGCGACAATAACCTACCATTCCTAGAAACATTCTGACCTGTCTCTGTGTTTTTGGAGGTTGCATTGCCTGAATCATTTTTATTCTCTCTGTTGTCACTTGTCTGATTCCCTTCGCAATTCTGTGACCAAGATATTTTACTTCTTGTTTGCAAAACTGTAATTTTGCAGGAGACACTTTATGTCCCTCATCTGTCAAATGATTGAAAAGAGTAATAGTATCTGTCACACAATTATCTCTCGTTATTGCAGCCACAAGGAGATCATCAATATACTGCACTAACGTAGATTTTGCAGGCAATCTAGATTTCCCAAGGATTTCATTAACAACTGATTAAAAATAGATGGACTTTCTGTATACCCCTGAGGGATAAGACACCATGCTAATATGCGCTCTGTGAACCGGAACACAAATATTTTCTGGCTCTCTGGATGCAATGGAACAGTAAAGAAAGCATTACATAAATCTATAACTGTATACCATTCTGCATCATGCGGAATCTGATATAAAATTACCGCTGGGTTTGGTACAACTGGGCAACATCGAACAACTATTTGATTAACCTTTCTCAGGTCTTGAACAATCCTGAAAGTTCCGTTTGGCTTTTTGATTCCCATAATTGGTGAATTACATGGACTGCTTTCAATTTCTTTTAGGACACCTTGTTTTATGAATTTGTCAATTACAGGAGTCACACCTTCAATAACTGCTGCTTTCATTTTATACTGAGGAATGTTTGGATAATCTGCTCCTTGTTTTACTGTTATTTTCACTGGATCCACATTTTTCATCAGACCCATTTCACTTCCAGTGAAATCCCAAATTTTGGCATTGACTGTTTCTTTTAATTCTTCAGGCAGATTATTTTTTATCAAATACAGGGAATAATTTACTTTCCTCTGCTTCAACCATTAACATTGTTAATTTGTAAAGCCCTTCTTCTTCTGGAGTTTGGAGCTCAATACCATCCGGTGAGCAATATATTATACAGTTCATCTTGCAAAGGATATCTCTTCCTAACAGGTTTACAGGACTGCTATTACAAACTACACATTTATGCATGTCCTTAAATTTACCATTTTCAACTTCAACTGGTTCTGTTAAATCTGTTTTAATCTGTTGATTAGCTACACCTACTACTTGAATTTTTTCACCAGAGAGAGGCAGGTTTTCTATTTCCACTGATCTAACAGTAGAACGGGTAGCACCTGTATCCACTAGAAAAGTGATTTCTACATCATTCACTTTTCCATTTACAAATGGACCAGACTGATCTACCTCAAGAGTGGCTCCAAGTACACACTCTTCCTCCTCTCTCAGGCACCGTCAATAGTAATCCTCAGAATCACTCCCTCCATTTTCTTTCATCCAAAATTGTTGAGCAACATTTGACACATTCACTCTTGGCGATCTGTTTACCTGTTCGCCTCCGCAGAATCCTGTTTATGTACTGTATCTCTGCACATTTACATAGTTTGGAAGTGGCAGTTGTGGTATCTGACTTTGCTGATTCACTACCTGTCGCTGTAGCTGTTGCTGCTGATTTATCTCATGCTGCATTTATGGATTCAATGATGCATTTTTTTAATTTCTGGGCGGATTTTTACATTTGCACTTCCAGTGTCCAATTTCGCCGCATTTAAAACAAGGGAGTTTCTGCTTTACCTCTTCAATATTTCCCATCAATCTTGGCTTATTATAATTACCTTTAAATTTCCCTTGATTCTGATTAACATCTTTGTTTCCTAAGGTTGCTATTTGTTGTTCAGCCACTTTCACCTGTGCCCACATAGCTTTTTCCTTTAGCTTCTTTTGTTTCGCATCTATTTCATCACTACAATATTTTGCCTTTCTCAAAATATCATCTACTGTAAGCGATTGCCAGCCAACTATTCCAGATCTTATCATTTCACCAATTTTAGGTCTTAAGCCATAAACAAATCTCTATATGAAATGGCTCATATCCTTCTCACTCAATTTTTCATAACCACTGTATTGTTTAAATACCAGCAGTAACCTTTCATATAATGAATGTACTGATTCTTTTGGTTCTTGGTTTGTTCTGTCTATTTTAACCCAATCTACTTCTTTTGGAGGAATCTTGTTTTTCAACCACACAATTACTTTTTCGTACACTTTCATAACATCTGACGAAGGAGCACCTGTTACCTTATCTCGAGCAGGTTCTTCTTTAGGCCAATCTATAGAAATTTTACATTCTGTCCATAGATCTGATGGGACAACTATGTCAAAGAATCTATCGAGGTAAACCCACAGAACCTTTGAAACTTTCACAAATCTGTCCACCTGTCGATACCATTCCACAGGTTTTTCTCTCAGCCGAGGAAAATCATTTGTAAACAGTAAAATGTCCTCTCTTGTCCAAGGAACATGCACATACCCTCCTCCCGGTATTTCTCTCATTGGAAACTCATTTGCTACTTCTCCTCTTTCTCTTCTGTCTTCCTCTCTTTTCTTTGTCCATTTTACTCTCCATTGACTTAACTCGCCCAATTTTTTCAAAAACACAATTAAATCTTTCATATGAATAATTCTTCCTGTGGTATTCATATTTTCAATGTCTTTTTCAGAGAAATCCACCCTATAATGTTTCTGCAAATTTTTCTGTCTACTCAAATCTACTTCTAATTCAGCAGCCATTTCCTCTAATCATATTTGGTTTTCGTTTTCCATGTTATGCTTTTGCAAATGAATAATAATTCATCATCCTGATATGCCTTCAAACTGTCAGTTCCAATTGTTCCAATTATTAATTCCTCCAAATCCGCTTTCAACTTTGCAACATCAAGTAATTTACATTCTGTGGTTCGTGGAGTATGCATTAAATCTATTTTATTAATTTTTTTCTTTCTGAAGGTGCAGGATCAGATTCTGCACCAGATGGAGTTTTACATGACAGACTTTGATTAAAAGTTAAATCGGGCATCATTGTTTTCTCTCGGTGAATTTTAGATAAATCTGAATAAAAATTTTCAGCCTCTTTCTGAATTTCTGCATTTAATGGAACAGTTAAAGCTGAATGCCTATCTTCCCTTTGATCAAATACTGGAAGAACAGGTCCAATTGTTACTGGTACTGTTACTGCTTCCATACTCTTAGTTAACTGCTGTATTAGCTCATCTTTTGATCGGAAATATTCTGAGGTATTTGGTAAATCCGCACATCTTTCTATTCTCATTACATTTCTTGGGATTTCATTTCTCTGGACTGGAGTTTCAGCATAATTTCTATTTTCTCCTGATATACTAGAGTTAGATTTTGTTTCTACTCTTTCGGGTGATTTTCCAATATTCAAATTTAATCTAGAGGGTGTCTCATCAAAAATTTCTCTTGGAGGAGCACTCGGGGTAGTTCCTGGTGGAACTCTTGGGGAAAACCATGAACAAACTGGTTTATAAGGTGGCGGTTTCGGTTTTGTAATATAAATCTCTTCTAAAACCGGATCTTCTAATTCACTTTCTTCATCATTATTATATTTCTTTTGAGCACTCTTTTGACCAGACTCCTCAGTGACCATGATTCTTGCTGGGTACAAACCATCACACATGTCAGCACGTCTCCATCGAAGCATTCTATCCTCATGTGTTTCTCTAGTAATATCAAATCTAGTACCCCTTATTAAACCTCTATTTTCTCGTTCTAATTCAAACATTTCATCCTCCCATTCAGCTAAAGCCTCAAATTGAGTAGGTCTAGGCTTTGGTACAAGGGTTGTCATTTTTTCTCTTAAGTTTTTCAAAACCTTAATTTTAAATGATCCATCTTCCGGCCATGCTAATACACCATCATTTTTGGTATATTCTATCCAATTCTCAATCCAAAGACAAGTATGATAACCATATTCACCTAACATATAAGCTGCAGGTATTTTGTACTTATGAAGTAACCTTCCACCTCACGTTTCAATTTTCTTGTCAGGTTTAATTTTATTTTTCAATTTCTGAAACCATGAAAGCTTCTTTTTCTCTTTCATGTAATAATAATCTATGTTTTTAAACTGTTTCCCTTACTTCGGTAAAGATCGTAACAAGGAAGTTGGTATTCAGCCGCACCAACCAATCCGTGCGCGAAACTCACTAACAAGCCAATCAGGTTAAGCTACATCACCACCTTGCTCAACCAATAGAATTACTGCTTTCAGAATGAACTAATCAGCTGTCAGCTCGTCTTAGTCACGTGAACCAATCAGTGCGCCTTCTGTGACGTATGTTAGCCAATCACAGGGCGGACCCTGTGACGTACACTGCCGCTGCAGCTTCTCTGTCTCTCGCTCCTTGAACTAACCCCTCCTTTACAAAATATTTTCACGGCGCCATATTTTACAAATCTTTCAATTGAAATCAATTAGTAACTCCACAAAAACAAATCATTTGTCTGTTTCGCTAAAATAAAGTGATAGCTTTCCCATACATACAGGTATTCTTTGCGTGTAATAGACGACGCTACTTTCACAGAATATTTAAATTCGTTGATAAAGTAAGGCTACTCTACCCTTCTAGCAGGTAATAATGAACTTGTTTCTCTCTGAATGCACATATAGTAACAATTCAAAGTTTCACTCAATCGTATATTACAAAATAATTTACGCACATTCAAATGGAAAAATCCCTAACCATACATACATAAGTCTAAGTAGGACTTTAACCCACCATAGAACACCTCACTCACCAGTAAGATAGACGACGCTTTCTTACCCTTCACTCAAGCTTGGATAAATTCTACTACTCTTTTCACAATGAGTTTTAGAACAGGACACCTGTCCCTATACTCGAAAGCTACGATTTCATAGACAATCCTCACTATACATTCTGCTTTGCACACCTAAAATCCCTAAACGTGTGCTGTACGTCCACAACACATGTGATACATGATAATACCACTATTTTGAAACAGAATAAATGCACTGTGCAACTTCACCTGTTACACTATACTTTTTGTTTGCCGGTAAGCCGGGAATTTTCACACTGCTGGAAAGACCTTTTGACTACATATAACAACTGAACAAACTTAACATGTTTTAGACATGAATCCTATGTAATTACCATGTAGCATGTCAGTTACCATAGTAACCATAACTCTGCTACCAAGTTATTGATCCAGCGCTCTGAATGAAAAACTGTCTCACCAACGTTACCTATCACCACAATACTCACCATTAATCGTGAATCTTTAACACAGGCCCATAAACTAACGAGACAATTTTTGAGCGACTGAATAATGTGACCTAATTAATCAGAACTATTCACAAACTATTTACAAATGTATATACAACTGCAGTTTATCTTTCCTCACCATGAGTTTTAAACATATATCATTTTAATTAAGTCACTTAGGCGAATGGATCAACTGATGGCAACTAGACCATGAATAAACAAGACCAGCTTGTCTTTTCAAATCTAATTTTTATTAGCTTTATTCTTCAAAGAAAGAGCATTTTCATTAATAAATCTTTATTTTATTAGCAAATAGGAAAGCAGCATTTTAATAAGAAATAATCTATTAGACTGACACTTTAAAGGCATAATCATAAGTATGAATATTAGTTAATAACAGTTTCCATTCCCTAAATCTATTTCCCTGACTATTTTCACTCCACCTAGAAAGGAAAAATCAATTAAGTCTGCTGTCCTTACGTGAGCAGAAAGTCCGACAGCATGTCACGTCAATCAGGACCCGGAAAGTGAGGAGCACCCTCCTGCCCATGAGGTCAGGTTTTATACATTTCTATCTAGCTAAACTTTCTACAATTGTATACTTTCTTAGAAATCCAGACTCCTCATTGGCTGTTTTATGTCAGTCCATATTAGATCATCACCGCTTCTTTACCAAGTTCAGGCTTTTTCTTTAGCCCTATTGTCCTTTGCTTTCACATCATTTGGCTTCCTCGAAAGTGATACTTTTACTCTTGAGATACAGGCCACGACTTCCTAACCTTGGCAATGTCGCCTAGTTTCCTGTCCTTGAGCCTTTTTCTTCAAGAGCACGTTCAGCACAGTTAATAGACTGTATTTTCTGTCATGGATGTCGACGTGGTAAAGGTTTCCACTTCTGCGCAAGTGCAGGGCTCCACTCTGGACAAGTTTCACGACCACAGCCATTTCTTTGTATGCCTGAGGCCTCACCCGGAAACTATTATTCAAACAAACACAAGACATCAATTAATTAAAGAATTGAGACCCATTCTGTTACCCACCCCCTTTGCCAATTAAAAACCCATTAATTTATGTTACCTAGCTAAGCACACAAAGCAGCATTTATATCTACCTTCTTCTTTTATACCGCAAGGATTCTCCATGAGCTTTTGTCACAGAAAAAGACATAACACATAACATAAGCACACAAATAGGCACATGCCATTAGTTAAACAGCCGCATTTAATACTGACAAAGATAATAGACAAGGTTAGTTTATTATTCTCTTCACGTTTGCAACGCAGAGCACATATGTTAATCCCACGTGTTTTTCTGTTGAATGCATTTTAAAACTAAGTTGATTAATAATTCCACCACATGCTTGTTAGTTCAGTTACATTATTATGGAAGTTTAACTTTGCAAGTTTGAACAAAATATTGTTCATCACCTTGCTCCATCACCACCAACACTATTAGGATCTGCGGGACATTTACAAACCAAGGAAAGACCATTAGATTGCCAATCCTGGGGAAATCGTGGGACTATGGACTGGAGGTTAGAGAATAGATACGCTCCCCTCTCTGACCTTGATGCGTGTGACTGACTACTGTGGTAAATAAAATAATTACCCTGGCAGAATTTCTAGGCATTAACAAAGTATCATGCATCAAGTGAGAGGCAGAGTCCGTGGTATCTGAGTTAAAATGAGCTTCATTCCAATAACTCGAGTCAAAGGGAGAATATGTTCCATCACCTCTGAGGTTCAGGAAGAGTCTTCTAACATTTAATAACAAAACATTATATTATATACTTTTTACTCCTTGTACATAGGAGCAGGCGCAAGACAGAAAATTAGATAAGAGCATGTGGGCGTGTATGAGGGTGCATGAGGGTGTACACTTGATGAGTCATAGGTGTGTGATAGGTAGGTGTCATAGGTGGGTGGGTACTTAGAGGAGGAGTTGGCATGACCAGCTCGAACTGTGCCCTAATTGTGCAATTTGAGCATGACGTGCAATTGACGTGTAACTGGGAGGAGGCTGACTTTCAACCTAGCAGAGAGATCTCTTATGTCAAGGCGACTTGAGCACGTCTTGTACAATCTGATATGATAGGGGATGTATTATCTGAAGCAAAAGGTTGTTCATCACTAGAAATAAAGAAAAAGCATATTTATTCGTTCATTGCATGAGCTTTCTATGGGTGCAAGCACTGTAATTCACTTAGATGGAGACAGAATGGCAAGGCCCTATCTCCCTCGGACGGGTTCTGTTTACTTTTCCTCAGATAACTGTTATTCATAATACTGTCTTGGCAGGCCTCTTGCTGGGCTTCTCTCGGCTGAGCTAGAAGTATGCGAGGTCAGAGGGACGTAACTGCAGCTTCAGTGTGTCAGGAGTCATGAAATGCAAATACATGGGCCTTATGCTACCTTAACGTTTGGGAGACTTTGATGACTGGCATTTCTAATGCAGGACATGATTGCAGAGGCCTAGTTATTCAGGCCACTACGGGAAATATGCATGGGTGACATGCACATGACATGTAACATAGGGTATATGTAGTGGACATTTTTGGTCAGGCAAAATATCATTTTCCTCATTCCCTCCTTGTCCCCTACATAACCCTTTAGGATACATCTATATTCATGAGACCGTATAGTTCATCATACAGAATCATTTGTTCATCTTTAACTCTTTGTTTACGTGGATGGGGAACACAGGCAGTGGCACACAGGCCGCAAATCGCCGGGCCGCACTGCAGACAGAGACAGCAACCAAATACCATAAGTAGGGCCATTCCTAGGAAGGACATAACTTTCCATCCCCATGCAGATATTACACCCCAGAACCAACTGGACCAAGTCCATGTGCCTGGGTCTTGATGTATGACATTAGCAATCTTGTGGAGCCTTGTTATTGCTTCGTACACAGATGGTGCATTATCTGGGATGAAAACGCAACAACTAGATCGGATGACTCTACAAGCTCCGCCCCTATCCGCCAAGATGACGTCTAGAACGAGGCGGTTTTGAAGAACGACAAGTCTAATAGCAGACTGTTCCTGGGTCAAGTTCGCCAGGGCAGATGCAGTTACATTTACAACTGTTTCAAGAGTCCTTGTTAACCTGCGTATCAGTTTACTGTTTTGGACGGGACCTATGAAGAAAAAGAATCCTCTGTTGAAATCTGTATATTGCTCCCAAGCTGTTTCAGTCTGATCGATCCCTGCAGAATCTGTCTCTCTCTTTTGTCTAACATGTTCTAGTCGTGAATCTCTGTGATAATTGGATGGGGCTAGAAAAACGGGTGGCAATAAGAATGCTATATAACAAGTCCCACCCCAGTCTAAGGGCAGATGTACATAGGCTGTCTGACCACAAATGAAATAGGTATGGCGTGATGTTTTGAAAGAAGAAAGTCCGTTATCATCAAACTCTACTACAGTGTTACACTTGCTGTGTCCCATATGTACTGAGCCTTTCTTACTAACACATAAATCACCTTTTGCTGGCAGGACTGATATAAACGGTGGACCTGTGTTTTGCTTGGGCTGAACGTTTAACATTATAAAATTAACAGATGCATTTCCCTGTTCGTACTCTTCATTCTCTAAATCAGTTCCCTTTCTTTGGGGGAATCCGTCTTTGTCTGGAAAGCATGCTTCATTCATTACTTTATTCAGGTTTCCATATATCCAGCCACCTGGATAAGCTATGTACCTTCTATCTATTGAGGTCATTAGAGCAAACCATGCTCCACATGAACCATTGTGTGAGAACGGTAAAGGGTAGAAGGGCAGAACTCCCTTCGTCTCTTGATAAGGTGGCATTTGGCCACATACCCAGCAATCGGTCGCATTGCTGGTCTGATGAGAATGGTGTAACATTCAAATAAATGTATTGTTACGTATTCAATTCATGGGGAGGCAGGTCACTAAATGTATGCTCTATGGTATTGTTACTGGAAGAATGTATATGTGAGGAAACGGGAAATAAAACATGTAGCAATAAACTAACACCAATTATAACAATGCACAGAATAAAAAGGATGATCAAAGTAACTATACATCTACTGCGTAATATCTTGCAGTACTTTTCCTTCTTATCTCTCTTCTTGCTATTCTCATATGTGATCTTATACATGTCAGAATCGAGTCTAACCGATTCACCACCGGGTGGGCTTAAACAATTAAACTACGTCTGACTTGGTAGTTCCTAATCTAGACCTATACTCTTGCTGAGGGGTATTGTCTAGCAAAGGTCAGTGTTCTTTATTAAAAGTTCCAAAGTTCCAAAGTTCCAAAGTTCCAAATAGTGATGAAGGTGAGTTCGGCCTTCACGTCCTTCCACCAACTTCGGCGTCTTCCAACGTGGCTCAAGGGGACTTGAACGATCAAAAATCCGGACACAAGTATAGAATCTTCTGGTGCTATGGCATGTTCCTTGACCTGGGTGTTGTCAGGGAAGGCAGCAGCAATCTGTGAACAACAAGAGAGTAGTGCAGAAATCAAGGAAGCCAGGTAATCTCTCAGCATGTTACTGTCAACATCAGTTATTTTCTTTGGCATAGGCGTACCCCACATATATCACCACATAATTATGTGGTAAATAAAATATAGTTCATAAGGAGATAGGCCTGTTCTGGAATGAGCTACCATACGCATGTAAAAGAGGGCAACCGGCAAGGCCACCATCCAATCCACGCCTTTTTCTGTACAGATCTCAGCAACTTTTGTCTTAATTGTCTGATTATGTCTTTCTACAAGGCCTGCTGCTTCTGGGTGTCGTACACAATGGAACTTCTATCCTAACAGAAGTGACATTTGTTTCATTAATTCAGAGGAGAATGGCTAATCGTTATCTGAATAGATCACATGAGGTAGATCACATGAGGTGATTCATAGCTGGGGAAGTACTGCGCACTAATTGTCTGGCTGTTGTAACAGCAGTATAATCTGGAACTGGATATGCTTCTGTCCATCTAGACAGTGCACACACAACTACTAGGACATACTTGTTAAACCTCTACATCTGTCCATTTGGATATAATCTGTCTGGAGAACTTCAAAAGGGTGGTCAGGAGGATGAAATCCGCCTTGTTCCACCGGGATGCCTTTACCTGGATTGAACTGACAACAGATCATACATGTTTGTACTTTGTTTCGCTGCTGCACGCATGTGCTTGTTAAACCAGATGTTCTGTAAGCTGTCTAGCATTGCCTTCTCTCCTAAGTGTGCGGGACTATGTGTTGTGTTTATGATTATTTGTACCATAGAATCTGAAAGAAACCATGTGCTTTTTCCCTTAGTCATCCAATCTTGGTCAGTCTGGACCCCTCCTTGTTCAGTCCAATTCATTATCTCATCTGTTGTGGCATGTGTCTGTATGTCAAGTACATCTTGAGTGGGATCCCTGACTGTCATACTTTATATCAGTAATGGTACCTCTGTCCTTGTCGTGTCTGTTGGTGTCTGGGCTGTCTGAGCTGTTCGGTCTGCCAGGTCATTACCCTGGGAAATGGTGTCTGTAACTTTGGTGTAGCCATTTCAGGATAGAAATGGCTGTAGGTAAATGTATGGCCTCTAACAGGGCCTTAATAAGCTGGCCATGCTGAATCATGGTCCCATGGGCGCGTGACATAATGCTCTTTTTAATTCCTCAAATGCCAAGGTGTGTTCTTGTGTCCTAGGGAGAACAGTCAAAATGGCTGCCTTCTGTGTAGTTAACTGTATGAGCGGTTTGCTAGATATGCATACTGGGGAATCCATTGCCTACAGTAAGAAGTGAGGCCAATAAAGGCACGTACTTCCTTTTGTGTCCTGGGCTGTGAAAGGTTAGTAATGAGCTGTATGATTCTTGTGTTAGCTGTCTACCGTGTTAGCTGTATACCTGGTGTACCCTCCTTGGAAAGCAAGTGTTGTACACCACTTGCTTTACACAGAAAGTACAAGACTGTCAGAGATGCAATGTCACAGTCTGGTTCTGATCTTGCTGTAATTAGAATGTCGTTTATGTACTGTATCAGTGCTGTGTTGGTAGGCATGTAAACACTGTCCAGCCGTTCCTTTAGTGTCTGACTGTAAAGGGCTCACTGTCATCAATCTAGCAAAAATAAATGACATAGAAATAAATAAATAAAGAAAAATGAATTTTCAATTCAAAAGCTCTGCAGTTTACAAAAAAAAAGAAATCCTACTCTAGATCTTGGGAACAGTATGACCATACTACCTACAATATGTTCTCTAAATGTATTTGAATAAAACCAAAGTATTCTTGTCATAGACAGAAGGCTGGAGCCTCTGTGAGAAACAGCCCCTCCCTCTAGAATTATGTTCGCGCTCGGAGTTTTGAATCAACTCCAAGCCGGGCTACACTGAGATCTACAATTGAATGACTGCCAGATGCTGAACTCATTGCAAGAGCAAGACTCCTGCCAATTATTCTGTTTACACTACTGAGGGACAAACTTATACATTTGCAAGCGTGACTTATCTGAAGTCAATGAAGCTCTCAATGTTGACCGTTTCAGAGGAGCAACTTGGCCCCCCTTTACATAAACATTGTCTCCGTGGCTCGTCAAGTATTTTTATTCTGTTCGCGAAGGAAGCCTGACTTAGCTGGAGAACAGCCAATAATCGTCCGCGGAAAGGAATTGGAGGATGGCCAATATCAACAAGACAGGCACTCCAAGAGAGAAAAAGCCCTCCCTTTACATAAACATCATTTACTGGGAACCAGGCCATCTCGGACGGACTGTGTCTCAAGGTCAAAAAAACACATTCCTTGTACTTCAAAACATATCTGTTCCCAGGCCAGAGCTTTTCTAACTTTAACTGAAGCAAAATTTAAAACGTGGTAAAAAGTAAATTAATAAAGACATATATTTTTCTGTAACTGAGTGACATGCTAGCATTTTAAATAATTCTGTACTGCTACTAGCTGCAAGGGAAACAATAAACAGAACAAAACAATCATGGCATGGAAACACACCATATTTTACTTTTTTGAAAATAACATGTCGAACTCCTTAATTCTGCATTGCATAACCAATATTTTCATAAGTAAGTGTGCAAGCTTTTCTATTCTACCTATTAAAAGGGCCAGATTCATACTTTTTCAAAAGGCCATTTTTTCTAATTTTAGTGGGGACTGTTCTCTGCACATATCAATTGAAGCAGCCTGTCATCACGCCATACCTATTTTCCAAGTCTTGTTTAATGAACACTGCTTTTACCGTGCAATATATCACCATTCTATCAGCAGCCTGTCAAAGTACATAGGTGAGCCTTGAAACTAAATGAATGCAAACTAAACTAATGTAGGGGACTCTTAGCAATGCACTAACATGGTAGTGTATTGTAGCTATCAAAAAGGGCCACGTTCATTAATTTACAAATAGCCACTTTCCTAAGTGAGTGGGATAACTGTCACTACGCTATTCTAAAGGGCAGCTTGCATTGGGAAAAATAATCTGTAGGAACATTCCTATTTAATCAAAAAACACTGTTGCATTACACTAATTTAAAAGCACATTCTAAGATGGGTCTGTTCTATAATTTCTTCTCAACCGTGAAAACATTAAAGCACTCTTTGTGGTGCAAACCCTTATCTCACATTTCAGAAATACGCCCATTGGATAACATGGCAAATCGCACCTCCACACAAAACATGCTTTTTCCACCACTTCCACAGCTCAGATCCTTTTCAAATTTTGCATCACAGTAGTCCAAGCTATTCCCTAAATCCTCACCAAAAAGCAACCAAATCCCTCCACTGGAACGGGTACGAATTTCCGCTCAAAAACACGCCCCCCCGCAAACACCAAAAAACGCCAAAATCCCTCAACACCTTGTTGATCAGCATGTTAAAACAAATACTGCCTACTCAGTACAAGATATTAACTCTTTGGCAGCTGAAGCACAATCTTTCCCCAATGACTGCAGTACATGGGAAAGTCGTGAACTCATCTCTCCACGTTATCACATCACATGTACGCACATCTTCAAAACATTTTCTCTAAGCACTTGAAAGAGATCCAGCTCTCTCCTGACTAACGTAATGGCTAGGGACCTGATGATAACATGCTCTGCACAAGCCATAACTACATGGCGCTATTCACAAGCCATATTTACAAGAAACTCAACAAGTCACAAAAATGACACGCTATTCACAAGGCATATTTACAAGGCGCTATACTTAGGAAAATTCAACATACTACTCACAAGTCTTAATCACAAGGCGCTATTCACAAATTAACCAACTAGTTACTCACAAGGCACTTTCGCAGTCCAGAAGGGACTTGTCTAGATACAAGGAAATGAACGCTTCATATGCTGTCGGCTTTAATTCTACATACTCTAAAGGGTACAGGTGGTGGCGTTCTCTACCTACTGGGTCTTTCTGAGGTGGTCACTTTAGCTAGTTTTTCTGACAGAACGGGACAAATACCAGTTAACAACGGCATTTCTTGGCTTGTTTAGTTCTCTCTGCTTTATTGAATTCTTTCTCTGTTCTCCTATGTCACTCTTTGCGCCATAACTCAATGGCATCTTTCTGAGAGGGTCTTGACTTCTTTCTCCAAATGGCGTTTAGCCCATGCTTATTATACATAAAATGACCAGGTGTGTCTCTAGGCCGGATATTAACTGTCTATTCTAGTAAACCTCTTCTGGTCCCTATCTGACGTAATTTTGAAAACAGAAACCAATACAATGGAAACACAATACACAAAAATAGACTGTAACAATCAACAATCATTCACACTAAAACAACATAACATTGAAACACTAAAACAGATACAACCTAAACTGATACAGAGAGTTAAACATGTACTTGAAAAACATTTTTGTGCACTGAAAATACAGTACAACCATACCGGTCCCAAAAATTTGAGACACGTCTTTACCGGGCCCACGTTTAACCGTGGACCCGTCTTGACCGTTCCCACGTTTTACCGTGGGCCCGTCTTGACCGTTCCCGATTAAAATGAGCCCGTCTTGAAACTTGATACATTTCCCATAGTGGTACTCACCGGGAAAGCAGAACTTGAAACTTGAAGGCCTCGGAAACTTGACTTGACTACGCTTGCGCCTTGGAACAGGTGGACCTCTGGAGACCTCGGACCTTGCTCCCTCACGGGCTGGGCCTCTGGTTGAGACGATCCGCGTTCCTCACCGCCTCACATGGATGCCTGATCGCAGTCCGTCCTCCTCCGTGGGCCTGAGGGAGTGGCAGGAAGTCCTGCTGGTGCGCTTTGAAGTCCGTCACGGCTGTAGAAGGGGGCAAAGACTAGACCGACAACTCCGGCGAGTGGGGAAAGGGATATGTTCCTGTTCGGGCGCCAAATTATGTGGTAAATAAAATAATTACCCTGGCAGAATTTCTAGGCATTAACAAAGTCATGCATCAAGTGAGAGGCAGAGTCCGTGGTATCTGAGTTAAAATGAGCTTTATTCCAATAACTCGAGTCAAAGGGAGAATATGTTCCATCACCTCTGAGGTTCAGGAAGAGTCTTCTAACATTTAATAACAAAACATTATATTATATACTTTTTACTCCTTGTACATAGGAGCAGGCGCAAGACAGAAAATGAGATAAGAGCATGTGGGCGTGTATGAGGGTGCATGAGGGTGTACACTTGATGAGTCATAGGTGTGTGATAGGTAGGTGTCATAGGTGGGTGGGTACTTAGAGGAGGAGTTGGCATGACCAGCTCGAACTGTGCCCTAATTGTGCAATTTGAGCATGACGTGCAATTGACGTGTAACTGGGAGGAGGCTGACTTTCAACCTAGCAGAGAGATCTCTTATGTCAAGGCGACTTGAGCACGTCTTGTACAATCTGATATGATAGGGGATGTATTATCTGAAGCAAAAGGTTGTTCATCACTAGAAATATAGAAAAAGCATATTTATTCGTTCATTGCATGAGCTTTCTATGGGTGCAAGCACTGTAATTCACTTAGATGGAGACAGAATGGCTAGGCCCTATCTCCCTCGGACGGGTTCTGTTTACTTTTCCTCAGATAACTGTTATTCATAATACTGTCTTGGCAGGCCTCTTGCTGGGCTTCTCTCGGCTGAGCTAGAAGTATGCGAGGTCAGAGGGACGTAACTGCAGCTTCAGTGTGTCAGGAGTCATGAAATGCAAATACATGGGCCTTATGCTACCTTAACGTTTGGGAGACTTTGATGACTGGCATTTCTAATGCAGGACATGATTGCAGAGGCCTAGTGATTCAGGCCACTACGGGAAATATGCATGGGTGACATGCACATGACATGTAACATAGGGTATATGTAGTGGACATTTTTGGTCAGGCAAAATATCATTTTCCTCACTACAGTCAGTTTGCACAAGCACACAGAAGATACCATAAAGGCAATCCCCCGAAGCCCCGGTAAATATGGAGAGCTCACAGCCACCAACTTCAGAGGTACCTAGTGCACATTTATTTGTTACAAAGCAGGAGAAACAAAGAAACATATGGAAAATATCCTCATGGAATGTAGCAGGCATCACCCACAAATTGACTGATACAAATTGGCTACAGTCATGGGATGATCAGGAAATAATATGCTTTCAAGAAACATGGGCCCTGGACCAGATTTCGGTTTTAGATCCTTTCAGAGTGAAGCAATTCCATCTTCTGGGAGGGCAAAGGGTGGCATTTTTACCTTGATTAGGATTGACCTAATGGTAAAAGTAAAAACAATACTACAACCGAACCCAAATTTCCATATTTTTCGTACTGGAAATACAGCAGGAAGGGATATGGGTCCTAGTAAATTTTTATAACAACGGATTTGTCCCAACTATGCATACGATTGTGGGTGAACTAGACAAAGCCATATCTGATATCGTATAGCAACAAGTCTCAGAACACAAACATTATGTATATGGTTATGTGATTTTAACATACATCCCTGTAATCAGAATACTGCTCATGTTTGTGGACTCAACGATATGTGGGGTAATCCCATACAACATTTTGGCCACAGTGACTATGGTAATTGCCTAAATAAGCTACTAGCTTCTCTAAATATGGAAATAATCCAGGACCCGGATTTTAGTTTCGATATTCTCCCGGAAACCTTCCAAAGAAATGGGGTGTGTTCAACGATCGATTACCTACTATTGACGGCCCGCTTATCGCAAGGGTTGCAAAGGTGGATACCACCTTCTCAACTTTTAGTGACCATGTCATAGTTTCAATGGAATTGAATGTACTAGTACCTGAGAGACAACAGAGAAGTAACGCAGATACACCCATTGTGGCTAGAAAAAATTGGGTACAGCTCAAATGGGCACACATTGACAAAATCAAGTTGGTCTCAAAAGTCATAGAAAATACCCAGGAAAATATCTATCTATGTTTAGACCCAGACGCTCAAGCAGATGAAGTTGTACCAGCCTTCTGTAATATCTTGGGAAATATAAAAACAGTCCTAACTAAAACAAAAGTGCTAAATAGAGGCAAAGATGGGAGCTGGTTTGACCCTGTTTGCACAAAAACTAGGAAGGCCTTGCTATATGCTCTAAAAGATAAGCCAAGGAACTATGAAGAAAAAGGAACATTGCAGGCCGCATATAAATTAGCAAGAAAAAAAGAGAAAAGGAAGTTAGGGTGGATCTATGGGAAAATCTGGATGAAGCAGCTAAATCTGGAAACAGTTTTGAGTTCTGGAAGTTGGTAAATGGGCCTCATTTTAAGACCCCCAATGATCCATCTTTAGACACACACATTGAGGAGGAGGCATGGGCACTACATTTTAAAAATATCTTTACTTCACACCCATGCACAACAGATTGGCATGCAGCAATGCAGGAGTTACGCCAAACTCCCCTATCATTCTCAATTACTGAAGTTAAAGTAGGGCTGGACCCATGTAGTTCGGGCAATGATCTGATGGAGTCCCAATAGACTTCTTTCAGGATAACCCAGATTTATGGATCCTATTACAAACAAATGTTTTAAATAGTATAGTACTGGGAGCTCCACCCCCTTTGTGGTCCAAAGGGGAGATAGTACCTATCTACAAAAAAAGGGACAGGGCAGACCCAAAAAATGACAGACCTATTTCCCTGCTGGATACAACATCAAAGCTTATGGGCCGCCTTCTCCTTTCTCATTTAGAGGATTGTGGAAGAGAAAATAAGATCTTGATCCAGGCCCAGTACGGATTCCAGCAGGGAAGGGGGACTGTAGATCAGTGTCTAAACTTAGCACTGACAATAGAAAAGTATTCCAGAATGAAGGAGGGCAAATTATACACGGCCTTCATGGACCTTAGCGCAGCAATTGATTGTGTAGCCCATGATGAGCTATGGTCCATAATGGAGATGATGGGGTTGAACCTGTCATATTAAATGTTATCAGGCAATCATATGCAAATGCAATGGCATCAGCGTGCTACACCAAAAATGGAGACTGTACACGTCCTTTCAGAATATCCCCGGGTGTAAGGCAGGGCTGTGTATTGGCCCCCTTTCTCTTTTCCCTATACACAAAAGGAGTAGAAAGGCATTGACAGTGGCTATTAGGGATGTCCCCCCTCTTCGACAATCAAATGTTACCTTTATTGGCTTATGCAGATGATGCTGTTTTAATCTCCAGAACAGGGAATGGGTTACAAAGGTTGATTAATGCATATGTCTCCTTTATGGATTCACTTCAATTAACCCAATCCAAGTTGTTTGTATTAGTTGAAGGGGCTGCAAAGAAAGAAAAGGTACTGCACTTTTGTACAGGGGTGCAAAAAATCGAGATAGTTAATTCGTTTCCATATCTGGGCATGCTCTTTGACAAAGATTTGTTACGAGCAAAATTAAGGGAGGGAAGAAAGATGGTGATAGAGAGGGGTATTGTTGCTCTGAAAGGTTTTGCCAGAAAATTGGGGGCTACACCACTAACACTGATAAAAAAACATCTATCAGGCCAGAGTTAAAGCAGCGGCGACCTATGGTGCTGGGGTGTGGGGTATGGCAGCAACGACACCACTACAAACTACTGAAAATTTATTTTTTAAATCTGTAGTGGGTTTATCCTCCTCCTTCTCAAATGGTATCTTACATTTGGATCAGGACATACCTTATATTTCGGACTATATCCAGTTAGCCGCACTTCAATTTGGAGGCGAGATACAGTTCCATTGAACCAGTCAATCCTAAAGAGCTGTTTGGCAATGGACAAATGGAAGAGGTCTAGGTGGCTCAACTATGTAAAGTCACGGCTAGGGAGATTGGTCTTCATGATCTCTTTAAAGACCCCCTAGCCTGTAAGAAGGTTCCCAAACAGCGAGTGAGTGACATGTTTATGTCAATGACCAAGTACAAACGAAGGGTACAACAGAATGAGAAATATACACCCCAGGCATATAGCCTCAACCCACCTCTAACCGGAGGAGATTTTTCATATTTAGTTAATGTAAACAGGATGCAACATAGATTTATATTATTAAGGTTTCGTACTAACTTGATACCTTTAATGATAGGCTATCCGGAAAAAACATATAACCACGCTGACTTAAGTATATGCCCCTGTGTCAATTTATCACCTCAGACAGAATTGCATATACTCCTATTTTGCAGCCTATCCGAGAGGGAAAGAAATGTCTACTTCAAACCAATTTTAAAGAAAATAAATTTTAAGCATTATATTTTCTGAAAACACTTCCCGACCCTCTAGTTTGCTACTCAGTTGCGTCATTTTTGTGGGCTTGCATTAGGAAGAGGAAAGGGCCAGCATGTAGGCCATTGAGTATGGAAAAATTATAACCTAAGTATCCAGAGTTAGTACATGAAAAGGCTTACTTCTACTTTTAATATTATATGTATTTTCGTCTTTATCTTAGAAATTGTGATGATTTATTTTATATCTTTTTTAAAATAGAATTATGAAATTAGTTTTAAATGTGACTAATTTTCATCTGCTTTTATGATCCTTTTAATATGATAGAATAAAGACAAATTGATTGATTGACTCCTAAATAATCCTCCTGTCCCAAGTGGATTACCAGGCCCGGTGACCGGGTGTTGCAGTTTATGAAGCCCAGACACAACTGATCGTTCCAGTTGGACCACAGGTGCTTCCTTCTGCAACAAACAAGTGAGAAGGTGACGAGCTTGCTAGGGTTGTTTTAGCCTCGCTGCCTGAAAGGCTATGGGGTGTGAGGGGCACCCATAGGAGCCGGACAGGAGTGTAAGTAAGTAAGTAATTTTTATTTGCATAGTTAATTAACACCATTACAGTACAAATATCAACTTTTAAAACTAAATCTACATACATTGATAAAACAGTATATCATAATCACAGTTTTTCGTTTCTTTTTTTTAAAATCATGAAAATATATACTTTTTTAGTGACCTTAAGTGGAAATAGATACTGTTTTGTAAACCCAGTATATCATAAATCTCAATTTGTTGTTCCTTTTTTAAATCATAAAATGTATACTTTTTAGCGACCTTAAGTAGAAATAAGTGCAGTTTTATATTATACTAATATCTAAATGGCAATTAAGAGACAAGTCTTTGCATTTTCCTTTCCACCACCTTCATAAACTTCACAAAACTACAGTTCAGCTGTAGATCAAGGGGTGCAAAGCAGGAAAGAACTGCTTATCTTCGTGTGAGTATCCCACATTGATTAAAATGGCATTTTAGCAGATGTTTTCGTTCTTCCAACAGTTTGTCACAGGAGCATAACAAATGCAGCATATCCTCTGGCACTGTACCACATAACCGACAAAGGGAGCCCCACTTATCCCTTAGCCAGTGTGGAAAATGCCAGATACAGGGTAACAGGCACAATTTGTACTTTAGAAACTTCATTTTAACGGATTTAGCATAACCCAATTCAAGGTAGCTCTATGGTGCTTGTGTGGGATACAAATTCAGGGTCATCCAGCCGTGTTAGCTTTTGGTGAAGGATGCCTTGTCTTCAACCCACGAAAAATGCGTGTTTTCCTAACCAATTTTTTAAGTGTTCTATGGTAAGTGGGGGTATCTCAAAGCTGATTTAAGCCAATATTTGCCCAGCTGCTTCTGAGATACATGGCAGCTGGTGAGGCTGAATGTTGCTCTAACTCCATCCATAAACAATCATTTAGAGTTCCTTGTTTGGATTTTTGTACTTTGTCCCAGGTAGTTATGTACGCCCCTTGTCTTGCCAGGAGCTGCTTCTGGACGTTAAACTCAAGCCTAATTTGAGCCGGTGAGGTTTGTTTGGGCAAGTTAAAAATAATCCTGTATGCAGCTATGACTGTACTATCCAGAGTCTTTGCTTCTCTACCTTCCTGTACTTCGCTCCCATAAGTAATTGTTGGCAGGAGTTTCACTCGTATTACTTGTACCAGTGGTAGGAGAGATGGGCCAGTAAGTTTGCTGTTTAGTGCTTTTAAAGAGATTGCTAAGGCAAGGCCTTTGCCTCTGATGCTGGTCTTCTGTACAGTAAACTTGCCACTGCTATCAATTTTTACTCCTAAATATTTATATACTGGTGTATCCTGAATAGGAGCATTGTTCCAAAACCAGGTAGACATGTTTTTCCTGTTCTTACTGATTGTCATTGACTGTTTTTACTCCAGGTTTAGGGTCAGTTTGTTTGCTTCTGAGTAGCCCTATGCAGCATTCACAATGTGTTGTAGCCCTACTTTTGTATAGCTGATTAGGACAATGTTGTCCGCATAGAGTAAACACAGTAATAATCACCCAAGTTCTAGCAAGCTTTATTCGACGATTGTCATAAAAGCATATAATACATATAAAAAATACATCAATAAAATTCATTAATGATACAACCATAGAAGGGACTTATTACACATTTTACATAACTAGAAGCTTTAACAACCGAATGAGGAGGTTATACTACCATCAGTCTGCTTCTAATTGTCCAGGCCCAACCTAAAAATTTGGCCACGGCAATGAACACAGGCGGGTTGGTACAAGTACAAATTATTCTGGCAGCCACCCGCCCACTCCTAATGCCCAACAATCTACACATAGGGCGTAGCCAGATTCGGCGTGGTGCTGCATACACAGGACATTCAAACAGTAGATAATTAATGGTTTCAATGGGGGCCGGGCAGGCCGGACAGCCGACCTTGTCCCCACTGGACCATCTTTTGATAAATGCTCCTACTGACAGGCTCCCAATTCTCATTTGGAAGTAGAGCTTGCGATCTAGGGGTTCAGTATTGTCATTCCAAAATTCTTCAAAGACGGTCACATCTTTAAAGTCCCGAAACCTGCCAGTCAAGGACAAAGGAGCAATGTTACTAGAAATTTTAGAGGCCACAGACATCCAGTACAGATCTTTTAGGACCTTCTTGGGGGGAAATGTAGCATTCACTGGATTTTCCCACAATTCCCCACGGCCTAGATCCCTTAATAGTCTCCGTATATTAGCTAGCCACTTAATCTTGTGGGAAGTGTCACACCTGATTACATCCAGCAACACCCTAGTGTATATTTCCAATTCAGGCGTGGTCCATATCCTGCTCCAGTATAAAACTGGACGCAAGGATGCAATGAGTGCTATTGGGCACAATCCCAAGTCAAGGAATAGAGGACTCATGGGGGTGCTCTGGGGTAGTTTGGTAAGGTTCCTAAGGAAACAATTTTCTGAAACTAACATTCCCTTTAGGTTCTCAAACCCCCAAATTTCTACTCCATATAAGGTGGAACTAACCACCCTACCATTAAATACTGTTAATACCGGGGCTATTGGCTTAGTAAGGGACCTTGAGTGTTCTAGGCTCAATGCTCCTGTGAGCTGGCGATGTTTAAGAGTGGCCAGTTCGACCTGCTTATTCCATGATAGATCATGATGGATGCAAACTCCCAGATAATTAAAAGCTTGAACCTTCTCGAGAGGTAGCTTGTTCATGTATACAGTACCCTAATAAGATTTAGGTTCATTAAAACACATAAACTTTGATTTTAAAACATTCACTTCCAGGCCACGAGCGGCACAGAAGTCTTCAAAAATCGTCAAAGCCTTCGGTAACCCGCTCGGGGTTTTAGCTATTATCAGACAGTCGTCGGCAAACATTAAAATAGGGATTTTGGCTCCTGCAAGAATTGGGGCGTCAACATTAGAATCAATCAACATTTTGGCCACGTCATTGATATACATTGAAAACAAAGTTGGCGCCAAAACGCAGCCTTGACGCAGCCCTGTTTCTACTGGGAACTGGGTGGTGACATTACCAGGACGACCCCATCTAGTTTGGGCAAAATTCTGCTCATGAAGTTTTTCAATAAGTGAAAGGAGGGACCAGGGCATGCCCATATCTTTAAGCACACTCCACAAGGTAGGGCAGGGCACCAGGTCAAATTCAACCCTAAGATCGATAAAGGCTGCATATAGGCTGCCGCAACCAATTACCACTGTCTTCCAGTACAGCATAGCAAAATGCAACACCTAGTCGACTGTGCTAATTGAGGTTCTAAAACCAGCCTGCAGATGGGATAGAATATTCTGGTCCTGTTCCCACACCAATACCTTATTGAGAATCAGCCTGCCAAAGATTTTTTGGGTAGTGTCGATCAGGCTGATTGGGCGATAATTACACGGTAGTGATTTGTCCCCTTTCTTAAATACAGGAATGATTTCGGCACCATTCCAAGATTGGGGTATGGGAGCTCCCTTTGTAACTGCATTTGCCAAAAGGAGTATATAGCTGCCCCAAGAATTTTTGTCCTGCAAGAATAGGTCCGCGGGTACACCATCTATGCCAGGTGCTCTGCCGGGGACCACTAGGTCTAGGGCGCAATGCACATCGCCTAAGGTAAATGGATCAGCCAAAAAAGGTACATAAGGTACCTCCGAAGTCAATTCTATATCCTCGCGCCTGGCATATTGTGGTTTAAAATAGGCTACCCATTCATCCTGTGGGACCCAGTTCTGAGGCTTATCTGGGTTGCCCTCACTACCCCATTTAAAAACATTCCAGAACCATCTTGAGTCTTTTTGAGATCCTGCCTCTTTTGATTCCTGCCACCTCTGCTCATCCCATGCTCGTTTGGATCTAGAGAAAGCACTCTTGTACGCATCCCTGGCGAGTCGGATATTCCCGCTTACACCGCCTTTAATAGCTCTGCCCAGATCCAAGCGGGCTTGTCTACATTCCCCCTTGAACCAACGTGGAGGTTGGTAGATGCTGGATCTATTTGGGTTAAATGGCCTGACAAATAAGCTTCTTAAGTCACCAAAAAATGCTTTGTGAATCCTTGTTCCCTTTTCTAATGTCTGGGCTGATGTTCCTACACTGACTAGTTCTCGGAGTTTACATGTTGCTTGTACTAGCTTGCTTGATATAAAATCGACATTCTCTTGGATGTTCGAAACTTTGGCCCAACGAACATGGCGCATGTCATTTGAAATGGCGATGTCAGGGGGAGAGTTAACACCCAACCCCACATATTCATTCCAATAAGTAAGTGACATAGACAGGGGATTGTGGTCACTCTCTAGCCTGTCAACAATAGACATATCATTAAGGTGTTTCCATAGCCCAAAGCTAATCAAGATGTTGTCTATTCTACTCTCACAGGGCCCTCTCCTGAACGTGGTGGCCCCTGCCTTATCGACAGCCGTCCGGCCATTAGTCGGTCTCAAGCCTTTATTGAGACAGATTGAATTAAGTTGGATCACTATTTCTGTCCACCTATTAACTGGCTCGAGATCAAGTTTGGGTATGCCCCATTCCTTGTCTTCCTCGTCCGCTATGTTCCACTTGCCACATTGCAGGGGTTCAAAAGTTACATTAAAATCTTCCCCTAAAATTACATGAGAATGCTGGGAGTGACATTCTATCAGATCTTCCAAGAGGACTAAGACTTCAGATCTCTTACCCCCAGAACTTCGGGCATATAAATTGTAAATGTGAATGGGCTCTTTAAGTGTGAATTTTAACGTCAAAATCTGTAAATCCCTTTAGTTAGTGGTTATGGACTTAATTGTAACCTCAAGGTCCTGTCTAACCCATATCGATAGGCCTCCAGATGGACGACCTCTCCCTCCCTTTTCAGCTGGAATACTATAATTTAGATACCCAGGGAAGTGCAATGGTTCCAACAACCACGTTTCTTGGAATAAACATATTTCGTGCTGGCTAATAAATGCTGCCCAATTCGGAGACTCTCTTTTTGATTTCAGCCCAGCTATATTCCATGATAGGATTGACCTGGGTTTCCCAAGATTAGATACAGTGTCATCATTATGAATTATGTCAAAGATGCCAGCTGGCGAGACAGTTAAGGGAGCCGTTAGAGGCATCAGCGGTGGTGCAAAAACAATATTATCCTGCATAGAAGTTGTACCATCACTGGATTTACACCAATGCTTGGTTCGCTACATACTGTATGGGCTTTCGCACTTATTGGTCAATCATTAGAATCTAACCCTGAGCTTGCCTTTATGCTGTCCCTAAAACCTGTTACATTTTTTGCTAGCCAGTTCTGGGGGAGGGTGGGTCTCATTTGGATCCCGGAATGGTCCGGAGAACAAGTTCTATATTCTAAATTTATTAGATCTTCCACCATCTTGGAGCTTTGAAAGGTCAATTCAATGCAGTCATATATATACCCATGGAGAATGAGCCTCTCAGCTCTGGGGATCTCCTCTCTGACAAAAGACCTGCAACCCCTAACGTGCCTAATCCAGTGGATTGCTTTATTAGTTAGGGATTCAGTGGATTTGTGGTCTCTGCCAGGACTCAGCTTAGGAGTGTTAACCATGTATACCTTTGTAGGTTTACTTCGGTAGGGATTGGTATGAGGGGGGTTCCTGCTCAAAGTGGTTGTTCTTATTGGTTGGTGACTACTTACAAGTGTCTGGCCATGGGATATACCTCTAACTGTAGAATTGCCGCCCATATTCTCTGCATGAGTTAATGCTATGTTTGAGGTCGTTTTGCCACAGGCAGGTTGGTCAAGATTAGCATGTGATACTCCCCTCCCTGTCCTAACCACCTCACTAAAAGGGATGCCTATAGATAACGAAGGGCCTAGCATGGTGTGGGTACTATTGACGGGCTTAGTTGGCTTCGCCACCTCGGTTTTACTTGTATCAATAGGTTTCAGTGGCACAGGGCCGGCTATACAATAGCCTGGATCCCTCCTCATGCTATTCACGGCATCGGTAAGTTGGTCAATTTTGGCTTGCATACCTTCCACCAAATTGCACAGGTGCTTAGCTACTTCAGAAAGTGGGTTGCCATTTGATTCTGTTGGCAAAACGTTCTCATGAATTCCAGGCACAAGAAATGCGTCTTCACTTCGAGGTGCATCTAACGTGCGTACTTCAGTTCCAGTTTTGGGGTGACAACCTTCTATTTGAGCCAAAACGGCAAACCGATTGCTACAGGGCAAGGCGACAGAGTCAATAGGGCAGTGTGCAGGAGAAGGAGGGGGTTGAGCTTGTTCTAAGTGGGTTTCTCCCTCACAAGGACCACAGATTTTTCCCCACCCCCTATTTTAGCTTTACTCTAAAACATTTCCGGAATAACAGCTTCACTCAGGTTTTGTCCCTTCCCTTCTTTACCGTACATGGAACTTGCACCCGCTTGGCCCCTCTCTATCACATTAGGGGAGCTAGTGAGTAAGTCTTCACAGTCCTGGGTCAACCCATCAATGCGGTCCATGACACAGTTTCCGGCCGCATGGGACAAACGTTTCTTGGGGGGCTTAACTTTGGGCCGCTTAGCTTTTTTTCCACCCTTAGGCTCCACACCCGGGGCATCGCTAACATCCTCCGTTGTTTTCCTTTTCCCCATTATTACAATGGATGAAGCTACAACAACAAAACGCGGGTACAGTTAAACACAAAGTACCTTCAGATGGTAATGTAAAGGGGGGTAGCCCAGCCCTGCCTCCTCCTGCCCCTGACGACCACAGACTGCCCGCCCTTTGCCTGGGCTTAGCCCGTGCGTGTCCCGCGACGCGGGAGGAGCCTCTCCTCTTTTGAGCGCCTCCGGGCGCGATAGTGGGCGGAAGTGGGCGGTGTAGCCGCTAAGCAATCTGGGAGCTGTAGTCTCTACCCTCTGCGGCCGCTCGGTGATGGTGACTGCGGCGGCAGGGGAGACCAACAGCGTAGGGTCCCCAGATGCGGCAAGCTCTGCTGGTGCTGTGAGTAGGTGTTATCGTTTTGCCCCAAAGTTCAGATTGCCCTCCTAACTTGGGAGCATGAGAGTTACAGCTATTTAGGATCGGGATAGAGTCACCTAAAAACAAATTGAATAGTCTGGGGGCTAAAACACAACCCTGTTTGAGGCCTTTGTTGGTTGGTATGCGTCTTGACAGAAATGATCCGTCACCGAATTTTATCTGGGCCCATGTCTCCATGTGAAGTTTGATCAGCAAGTCTAACAGAGGCCTTGGTACCCCCCAACTATACAATTTGGACCATAAAATGTTTCGATTTATGTGGTCAAGGGCAGCTTTATAGTCTATAAAACAGAAATGAATTTGCATGTTGGTTGATTCAGCCTTGTCTATTAACTTACCCATAGTTAGGATATTAGTAGTGGTCCCAACTGATTTAGCAAAGCCAGTCTGATTAACCGGAATTGGGGATCTCTCGGTGGCCCAGGCCTGCAACTCCTCCAAGAGTGTGCCTGCAAAGTACCTGGCCTCGTTGTCCATTAGGGCCACTAAACGATACTTTTGTGAGACTTGTCCCCAGACTTAAAAATTGGAGAGATAATTAAGCCCTTCCAGGAGCTGGGCAGTCTGTTGAAGTGTCTTATTTCCAGAAATAAAGGCTCGAGCGCTGTTGCCCATTCATTCTCATCTTGTTCATAGAAGATGGGCGGAATTCCGTTGGGGCCTGGCGCCCCCTCCCTTCTTCCTTTTTTAATTTGGCGCTCAATGATCTTTCATGAATATGAGAATCCATCTTTTGAGGTTGAAGTATGACCTTCTGGATTGATTGTACTTTATTTTTAACAGAACTTCTTATCACATTGCCAGTTTTTGTCTCCAATTTGAAATCCATGTCCTGATTGAAATGATTACTAAGGTGGCTTGCCCATAATTCTTCGGTAATATTAGAGGAAACTCTGTCATCCATAGGTCTTATAAAGTGGTTTATAGTGTTCCAAAAACTTGCTCCATCATTCCGTTTGGTGTCAGCGTGCAGTTTTGCCCACATAATGTTCTCTACTGATCTGTTGGCTTCCCATTTTGTTTTTTCCAGCATCACCTTTTGTCTCCGTAAGATATCGATCATGTCTCACTATATCCATAGGATTATACCGGAGTTGTCTCATTGTGTGATAGATTGATTTTTTTTATACACCTGAGCTTCTCTTTATACTCTTGTGTAAAGTGTATCTTGCTGCTCTGGCCTGATTGGACTTGTGGCTTGGATCTTATAGCGTAAGCTGGCATAGATGGTATAAATTGTTCCCATTTCTCATCTTCATTGGATCCGGTTCTATCATTGAAATGCTGCTTATCCTTTCCCGTATGAATTTGTCCGTTGCTGCTGAATACTTAATCCTTTTGTAGTTGATAGTATCAACTGACTCTTTTGGCACCAAGGATAACTCAAATTTAGGCTTGCTAATTTTAAGGACAATTTCTTGGGAACAGTGGTCGCTATCAGCTTTTTCACCTATCTAAAATGAAATCATATGTTGTAATAAAGGTAGTGAAATAAAAGTGTAATCCAGTATAGAGTTGATTCTTGTTGAGTGAAATGTAGAGGCTGGGAGATTATCTTCAGCAAATCTACCATTTCCTGCTCTGATGTTAAAAAAATGTGATGTCCTCTAATATCTGCTTACTTAATTTGGTTTGTTTGGAAACTTGCAGCTTCCCCTGTGATGGTATATTCCAAGCTGAATTTTGAGTTAGAATATTGTCATCTGACGAGATCCCCATGAGATTTGAATTAAAGTCCCTGGTGAGCATAAGATCTGTTGTAGGTCTTTCCCTTATACACTCCTCCACTCAGTTGCATAATTATTTCACTGCCTTTGCTTGCCTGTTTGGATGGACATAGGCATTGATCACGGTGAGGTCTATTCCCCCTATTCCTGGTTTTAATTGTGAGATAAGAAGGTGTATTGCCACAGACTCTGAAGAGGTTGGTCCAACTTCCTTGACCACATGGGCAATTGTGGCTGATACATAGGTTACTAGACCACCTTGGAGGTGGCTGTATTTTGCCATCCTTATTGCACCGGTAAAGAAGTGCAAAAAACCCTGAAGGTATGGGGGGTCCACTTGCCATTTTTCTTGTAATGCTATAATGTCAAAAGATCTTATAGAGCTAACAAAATCTATGTCAGGCATTTTAGAGGCTAGACCATTAACGTTCCATGAACATATTTGTAGATGATTATGCTTACTTGATCTTAGATGTGAGTCAGTATGTCAATTTGTATGATGGTTTATCGTTCTAGAGCTCCATCTCAGTTCAGTAGATCCAGTTGGTGATGACACGCTGTTTTGGATGCTTCTAATGTTACTAGGATGTTGCTCATTTCTTGTTCCACATTTCCCGACTGCACCTCTGAGCACCGATATTCCAGGTCTGTTTACAGAACCCTGAGCTCCCACCGTTGCTGCCGGAGTTAATAATTCTGGGTATCTTGGCTTTTTACAGGGAGTTATTGTTATCCCCCAATTTTTGAATGTGTGAGTCTCTGCTAATGTTTTTTGTGCTTTTGAAGATGTGGCCCATGTTGCTTTTGTTTTTTCAGCGCCCGTTCTGTCGCAATCTATGAATTCGATTGAAGCCAGATCCAAAGATGTCACTTCTTCCAAAGGGGGAATATGAGATAGCAGCCGCAGAATATTATCTCTATTCAGTATATCGTGTCTACTTTTCCAAATGTAATCCAGACTGAACCATATAGCGTTTGCTGCATTCCTAAATGCCTCTGAGCTCCTGGTAGGCTCACATCCTTGTGTTGCTGCTAATGGTGCCTGATGGTGCCATCTCTTGCTTTTTGGCGAATTGATTCTTGTCTTAGTTTAGGCAGGTGGCCTTCCACAACATGCCTGGGGACATCTGGCGTGGCTCCCAATTCTTTTGCGGGTGCCTGCATTTCTTGTCTCTGGTTGGCCCTTTTGTGTATAGATGAAATCACTTGGGTAATGGATGCCAGTTGGCTGTCATTTATCTCATTAGGGTTGTGCCTTCTTGTTCCTCCTGGCTTCTTCATCAGTGTGCGTTGGTCGTTTTCATTCTCAAGTTTTTTTACCGAGATGTATTTGCAATTTGTTGTTCTAATTATAATAGAACGGGACATGGTATTGTTCCATTGTAATTGTTTCCCATCAGACTCAAGAGATGCCTTTCCTCTTTGGTTGATTGGGGGATCATGCTAGGCGTTTCACGATACGGGGCATCTAAATCTAAATGTTGACAGACTGCTTTGTTACTTTTGCATCTACTGTATTTCGTACAGGGTCCCTGTACGCTGATGTCATTTTTTAGCATGATGTCGCTTTGTGCTGATGGTATTGATGTCCCAAAGAGACATGTAAATCCTTCAGGGTTCAAATTTGATTATTGATTTCTGCCTTTTCTTTTTTTGCTCGCCTTAGCTTTGCATTCAATTGTTTGTCTGCAATGTCTTCCACTGCAGTTTCTGACATTTCTGACGTTTGGCCAATTAATGATTTGGTTTCTGTGCCCTCTGTTCTGTCAATTGTGTGGACCAGGATATCCTTTATACCGGAGTTTCCAGTTTTATTGGCTTTAATTAATACTTTGTTTATCAGGATATGTGTTTCTTTTTTCAAGTGGCCCTCAAAAGGTTGATTATATGGGCCCGCCGGGGACCTTTTGAGTTCAGTGCACAGATCACTCAACATTACTGGGAGTAAGGCCAATTTATCAATAGTTGGACCGCATCCGCATCTCAAGTCTGCGCATTGCTATTGGTCGTACTCGGTTTGTAGAAGCGTATTTAGTGTACCCAGCTTCCCGTCAATGGCAACCACAAAGACAGCCAAAGTATCTAGTAGCATCAGCTGAATATCCATCTTTTTGGATTGGTAATGGAGTGTCTCTACCAGGAGTTTCATTGCACTTTCATAATTTGTATGTTTTGGTCATTTCTCTTGACTTTCTGGGGTTGTTGTAGCATTTTGGTCTCCCTTAGTCGCCCCCTCCACCTTTTGTTCCTGCTTGCATTCAGTTGTCAGGTTTGGGGTGTTTGCAGTATGCCCTCTCCTACACTTATCTTGGGAGTAGGCAGCTATGACATATTCCCACTCTTCCATCTCCAGGAATGAAGAGACTTCTGAGGAGCTCATGTTTTGCCGCCTGTAGCTCCTGGCGGTCTTGTTGCCTGCTGCTGGGGCATATGGCGTTGGCGCTGGGTGCTGGGTGGCTAGGCGGCACACCGTGATGCACCGTGGCTCCTACAGCACATGGGTGCCCGCCCGCCAGACCGAGATCTGTGCAGGAAGAGTCAGGAAGAGTACACTGACTTGGCAGCACGCTCTTAGTTTCTCACGCCTCCACACTTTGCTCTGCTCTCCTCCCTCGGCTCTCTGTTCACTCTCGGCTCTCCACTCGGCTCTCAATTCCATGTATGGGTATTCCTGTGAAGGAGAGGAGTGGTGCCTGGAAATATGGGAGCAGATCAAAGGACACAAGTCGCTTTGCATGTGAACAGGGGAGCACTACCGGAGTTGGCCAGGACAGAGCACTACTCCTCAAATGAGGGATCCTGGGGAGGGGTTACTGGGCCTACATGGTTGGATTGGACCACTCTACACAGACGGCTGCCTGAAGTGACAGACCAAACTATCAAAGGAAGGCTTGAGTCCTATCACTACCTGGCCTCGACCACTCTAGTATCAGAAATAAACAGATGACCAGATAGGATCTTCAAAAATACTAAACTGCACCTGGACGTATAATTCTAAGTACGTAATTTATTTCACATTGATTTCAAACAACTATCACAATTTCTTTGAAAAAACATTTCATCATGGAATAGAGAGACGCACCAAATTTTCAGTGTGACACAAATCCAAAAACATGAGTTACATAAAAATCCTAAAAACATAGAAAAAGTGAAAAAACTTCAATATAAATATATGTACAACATGGAGGTGCTGTGCCTGACCTAGTGGCCGCTTGAAGCTGTTGCCTGGAGAGGTCCACAGAACTGATCTGATTGGGGGCCTGCATCGCCAGCCTGGGTCATTGTGCTGTGATCCCGGGCAAGATTGCTGCTGGAGGCAGGCCCAAGTGGGGCTTCAATAAAATAAATATAACCTCCCTATTTAAGAAAGGCCCACAGGAATACCTACGTAATCCAAGAAATAAAGTATAAGAAACAATACAGTCCCCAGGCTGCTAAACACGATGGAACCCCTTTCAGCCGACAATGCTGAACGATAGTCCAAACCTCACTGTCCTCCGCATGAGTGCCGGTACCGGCAACTCTCCAACGGAGGGCACTGTGCTAAGAAGTGGCCGACAATGCCACTTGAGTTCCGCCCTACAGGATTAGTCTAGCAGAACCTGAAGATAGTTTCCAGGATTCACTGTCCTCCGCATGAGTGCCGGTCCCGGCAACTCTCCAACAGAGGGCACTGTGCTAAGCAGTGGCCGACAATACCACTCGAGTTCCTCCCACACCAGACTGACTGAGTGGGCAAATGCCTCGTACAAATTAAATCCAAGGTATGGTAGTGGGCGTCCAACACTCTAATGCCTTAACTGGCACACACTCGCGTGAACCCTCCAGAATAATAGCAAAGGAGCAGCCGCTCTACCTTGCTGCCAGATTCAGAATCCCAGATTCAAGGCAACCGGGTGAAACCTCTGGGAACTCGCGTCTCACCTCTAGAACTCCGTAATCCAGACCCGTATTGAATCTCAATATCCGACGCCGGTTGCTGCGGATGACTTCCTTTTACGTGTACGGCGGCCTGCGCATACTCCACGCTAGGCCCTCTGGGATTTGTAGTTCTTCAGGCGGCCGGCTCGGGAATTGTAGTTCTGCAGGCGGCGGCTCACACCCCTCAGCAAACCTGACAGATCTAGGTAGGTGGGTACAGTGTCTGTGATGCTATTATAAACAGTGTGTGAGCTGCCACTGTGTCTTCCATTGTTCCAGCACTGGATCACTGGGCTGCTATTGCCTTTGTGGACACAGGATGGTTTGTGATAAGAAACCGCACGTATTCCAGCAGGCACGATGGATCTGTACGTGACCGCTGATGCAGCATGGGCCCATCGGGTGATGGATGCTGATGCTCTACAGACCTCTCAGGGTCCTACTGGAGTCCAAATCCTGGTGGCTATCGAGACCTCCAGCGCAGGTACATAATATACATCTCACAATATTAATTTTATTCATGCAGAAAAGTAACAGAACGCTCTGTTAAAACTGAACACAATGTTTCTGCACTGCAAGCAGAGATGAGGAAACTAAAAGCCACTGTGTTGACTCTGAAAACTTCTCACGGAGTTTCGAACTGTGTGCCAAAAATGCAGAAGGTAAATCCTGGATATGCAATCTGCACTTCATGGGGTTTCCTGAGAAGGTGAAGGGATCTAGTCCTAAATTGTTCCTATTAAAGTGGGTCCTTGCACAGATTCCAGGCATTGGAGTGTCCTTCATTTTTCTTGGGGAATGTGCCCACAGATTGCTGGTGCACTCCCCTCTCACTGGGGCCACCTCTAAAGCCATCATAGCCAAGATACAGAGATGGGACGTTATATTGCGGGGTGATCCCACCTTCAAAAATCAGATAATCCGTATATTTTCTACTACACCAGGACTGTGCAACAGCAAAGACAATCATTCACTGGGGTCAAGCAGAAGCTATGAGCCATGGGACATCAGTATATGCTCTTGTATATGGCATTGTTCCCAGCTAAATTGAAAGTTGTCCATGGAGGCAGCACATATTTTTTTACATCACTGGTACTGTGTGGGGCTGGTTGGAGGTACATGGAGATGACTGGATTGCGTTGGGAGGATGGCGCGAAACAGCGGGAGGAACAGGGGACACCTGAAGAACACTGGGAAAAATCAGGAAGCACAGAGGAGACACCTGAGTCTGGGTCACGTGTGGCGGTCTGAAGGGATGGTACTTTGGACCGTGAACAACAAAGACAAAAGCATGTACAGGCTAGGTCCCTCATGAAATCAGTGAAAACAAATAAAAACTTCATATAACAAAGACAACATCTTCTAATATGCAAAAGCCATGAATCAGACCGGTAATTTATATTGTTTATTCATCTTAGATATGAAAATATTTTTATATATGAGTCCTTTTAAAAAAAAACATGTCATAGTACATATGGGTATATAGTAAAATATACATGATTCGTGAGCACGCACATCAAGGAGCAAACAGTAGATATATCCAATCCAATACAGCACAGAGAAACTAAACATATAACCAATAACAATACAGTGATAATAAAAACAACATAAATCAAGAAAATATACATAACAAAAAGTCACATAACAAACATCAGAGAATAAGGAAAAATCAAAAAAGTTAACAATTGTTGCTCATTATGCTAATTCTTCTAATGTAATGAGTGTTGTCAGACATGGGCCAACACGTGTTTCGAAAGTTAACAATAGATGTGATCAACCTTCATCAGGACGCTGACTATGCGGAGTGATTCTGTGGCAGAACGCCATCCAATTCAAGTTAAGATCAATAGAGCTGTGCACCAGGCAGGGGGCTCATATTCTTCACAATAACCGACAAAGCAAATAACCTTGGATTGCAGAGATTTCTAACTATCTGTTTTGAGTCATGCCCATAATTATATTGGCCGTGATACATCGTGATACATTTACATTACGGTTATTACAATGCAAGTCGTTACAATGACTTGCGCTGGATGGCGCTCTATACTAAGGAACAGTATGAATTACTATTCCAACCCCTTCCCTACTGTTACACACACTGCAGTTGGGATAGTAAATCATGCTATTCCTAAGTCCAGCACTTCTAGCGCAAGTCGTTGTAATGACTTGCGTTGTAATAACCGCCATGTAACTGAGGTACTGAAATTCTGAACCCGTTTCATAAAAGTTGTCGTATCATGACGATTTCTGTGACATCAGACCGAAAATGGCGAGTGTAAGGTATGCAAGTATTTTCGTCATATTCGAGTGACGAGATCACTTTGAAATCAGGGATTCCATTCTGAACCCTCGGGTTCCATTTTGTGTACGGCAGCCATTTTGTGGTTGCCCTCACATAGGCCGATGACAGTGGCCGAACGAGTCTCCAAGCACACGTACACTTTAGCTGACTTCTGAATGACCTGAGCGAGCAACCCTCTTGCCTGAAGCCAAACTTGTTAAGCCAGTTCCTTTCCCAGTAGCAGATCAAGATTACTGATCAAGACACAAGACACCATCAAACTTTTTATTGCGCACAACTATGTCTTATCTTGCTCACACCTGTCTCTGCTCCTTTCTTTATGGTCCGTTTTCGATGGGGATGTGCCCGTTTTTATGGTGGGTTCGATCGACCTGTCTGATGAAGAATGTTGGGTTTGACCAAAAATTTATTGTGGGCTGGACAAACTGAAAAATGGGCTTGCCATCATGATCCTGCTTTTTCTTTGTCGTGAAAACACGTAAATGGTCAACTGTAAATAAGGAATGTTTGCCTGAACCATAATATTTGGTATAAAAGGTATGACTAGCTTTGTAAAGTTGAGCAGTCTCCTGAGAACATACACCGTGTTGTACTTCTAGGATATCTGTTACTGGCTGCAGCTAATAAAATTGATCTTTGACGTCACCAAGAAGTACCCCGTGTCTCTGTACTCTAAGACAGGTGGACCCGGAGACTACGGCGTTTCCCCTGGCGCCGCTGGGTCTTAAATAACCCGGTTCTTCATTTGGCGCCCAACGTGGGGCTATTTTAGCAGTACCGTTCCAAGCCAGAGGTTCGTGAGGAGCTTCGTGTGAAAATTCTGGAGGAAGGCCAACCACTTCATCGACCCCTGTATGTCGTCGTGGTCCGAAAGTCTTTGCTGCGAGGTTCCCCGCTTCCCGACGGCTATGAAGGACTGCTGCCCTGACTATCGCCCTGTCTTGGAGCCTTTGATGATTTGTAAAGCGAGACCATAGACGGGTCTTCTGGCGACGTCATCGATACCTCAGCTAAGTATGAGTGGAGCATCTCCCAGTCCTTAGTTTTTGGGTATCCCCTTGGGATCTTTGATTTGGAACTTGCAAGTACCAAAGCCGAGGGACTCGTGTATTCACGAGAGTATCGTATTTGATAATCCTTTGAAGTTTGAAGCTAGACTAATGAGCGAGGATGCCTGGTCTTAGCAGACTTTGAAATTTGTTTTGTTGTGGTCAAAATAGGGATTCCCGATTGGAGGACTCGTGTCCGGTTCCTCCTATTGGAACTCCAACCTATGAACTGTATGTGAAACACGGCGTGGGCCCCATTGCATATAACGAAGTATGGATTCGTTACACAAAAAAGGACGGTGTCCTTCAATGGCCCCGATATGGTAGTTTTGACACGGAAATTCTAGACAACCTAGAGGTTAGACTTTTTAAGAAGAAAGCCCGGCCGGCGATGTTTGACTCTTTCCGCCTATGGCGAAAGGAAGCCAAACAGAAAGAAATTAAATTAGCGAAGAGGAATAAAAGAGAAAAGGGTATCTCGATAATGCAAGCTGCTATGCAGTATAAAGATAATGAAGAAGAACAAGCAAGTGAGCAGTTGCACAGGCAACGTAAAATGGCAATTGATAAATGCTATCCAGTTCTGCCGCTTCTTCAGCAAGATGCAGCAAAGGAACTTGAGAAAGATCCTTTAATGTCACATTTATTGAGTTCGCCACCCCCTTATGCGCAGAGTGCTACAGCACCTCCGCAACCTTTAGTTGTGCAACCTCCAGTTGTGCAGCCCCCTGCTATTCCACAGCCGCCAGCTTTTCTTCAGTTGGCTCCTACTCCCTTGGCGCAACCTCTTCAAGGGCCGCCGACTTTGCTACCTGCTTCGTCTGTAATTCCTACGACTTTGCTTCCTGTATTGTCTACCCCTTCTGATATTTCTTCTGATACTGCCTCTGTGTCTGCTTTGTCTCATCCTGTTTTTCCTCCTGTTCTTTTGTCGACCTCTCCTTCTGTTCGACAGAGAATGACTGATACTGTTACTAGTCTTTTGTCTCCTTTCTTTGGGTCATTAACTACGACCCCTGTTTCAGAGCGTACACAGCTGCGTAGCCAACTGCCCGATTCTAGAGAGCGGGAAGTATTGGGTCATTTAGCGCATAAATGGGTCACTCGTCCTTTACAATATGATGTAGACTCTGTTATGGATGTCTTCCGTCAATGGGAAGCACCGAAACAGAGATATGTTTTTGACAAGATGTGCATTTTCCTTCGTGAGGAATGGAAAGATGGTGATCTGGAACAAACTCCGCCTGATTTGTCCAATGTACAGTCCGAGTTTGCGAAAGGTACGATTGTGGGTTCCGATGTTGAGAGAGCAGTTGCGACGTTGTTGTCGTTTAGGAACGAGTCTCCTTCTCGGTCGTTGTTTGGGCCTGACCCTTCTGTTAGGAAGAAGGTGAGACAGTATCCATGAGAGAAGTTCCTCCTGTATGGAAGGAAGCAGTTCAGGCTGATGCCGCTCATAATATTGATGCTGTACCGGCTCATTTTCAGCGTGTTTGGGTACATGTTCCATGGAAGCGAGCTGAAGTTTTGGCTCTTAAGCAGACTTTACCTGATCCTCGTAAAAATCCTGCAGGGTATTATAAGGAATTATCACAGACTGCAGACTCATGTGTTATGAATTTAGCTGATATAGACATGTTGTTTGGAAATGTTGTCCCACAGCCTTTATGGGGATTGATTTGTCACACGGATCATGCGCAAGAGTTAGGTGATACCTGGGTTAATATTGCCGCTGCGGATGGCCGACAAGTTGGTGGTGCTAAACCTGAGCCTGTAGTTGCAGAACTTCCTGGTAAGATCGTTACTTAAATGAAGACTCTAATGCCTGCTATGCGAGTAAACTGGGACAAATTGTCTTCGTGTAAGCAGAAGAAAGATGAAACTGTGTCCGATTTATTCACCAGGTTTGAAGAAACGTTTATCGACCACAGTGGTCAAGACATGAGTACTGAAAGTAGTCAACGGTTGTTTGTTGATAAGTTTGTGCATAATTTGCTTCCCGAGTTATGTACCAAGTTGAAGGATTCCGAGAGTTCGTGGGCCGTTTCCTCATTAGCACAGATATTGGCTACTGCGCAATACTATGAAAACAGGGATAAGGATGAGAAGGACAGAGCAGACAAGAAGACTAAAGAGTTAAAGACGAAGGTTCTTTTACAGCAAGCGTATCCGCCCTGTAGTAACCAGCGTGACTATCAGCAAACTCAGCAGTTTCAGAGAAACTCGCAAAGGTTCAAGCCTTCTCAACAACGTTTTCCTGTAGGCCCTAATCAATGTGCATATTGCAAAGAAGAGGGTCATTTTAAAAGTAGCTGCCCTGTTTTGTTACAACGTATGAATGGTGTTTCTAGCGCAAGAGGTCGGGGTGTTCCACAAGATCCTAGAGGTAGAGGACGTGGAGGGTTCCCCCAAAACGCACGTTCCTTTCCTCCCCAAAATTCAATGAATAGTTTTGACTCAGTACTATGCTGATGACTACTATGTCGAAGGTGAGAATATGGAGGGTAATGATTGCTAGGACAGCCGTAGACAAAGAGAGGGAGTTGTTTCAGTTCCAGTAGATCAGAGTGGACCTTATGTTGAGGTGATTACATCAGGTGTGTCAGAGCCTTTTCTGTTGGATACTGGTGCTACAAAGAGTTCTATTATGCACTCTAAACTCCCTGGCGCACCTTTGTCTGGCGAGACGAATGTTTCAGTAGGTTTTTCTGGCGCCCCGGTTAGGAACCCGATTTCTAGTCCTATGTCTCTTTCTGTTGGACCTTGTGAATTCAAAGCACCCCTAATTCTGACGACAGGTTGTGGTGAGAACTTATTGGGATTGGATCTGTTGAAAAGATTGTATGCGACGTTGTATTGTTCTCCGTCGGGAGTACAACTTACATTAGGTAAGAAAGTGGTCTCCCCGATGTATTTGTCGAAGGATAAACTTCCGACAGAATTGTCGTCACTTCCTGATATTCTGTGGGCTACTGGTCCTAATGATGTGGGTCTTTTGGAAATACCGCCATATGTTGTGACGTTGAAAGCGAATGTTAAAATGCCACGCATTCCCCAATACAAGATCTCTAGTGAAGGTGAAAGAGCGTTGCTAGCGATCATTCATGACCTGATTGAGAAAGATGTAATTGAAGAAACAAGAGGTAATGTGTGCAATAGTCCGGTTTTGCCTGTTCTAAAAAGGACTGATTCCTCACAACCACCTGTATATAGGTTCGTGATCGATCTTCACAAGGTGAATAAGATTGTAGTTCCGCAGTTTCCTGTTGTTCTAGATATCACTGCCTTACTGACCATGATTCCAGCTTCAGCCACGTGGTTTTCGGTGATTGATTTGAAGAATGCTTTCTTCAGCATCCCGATTGCCGAGGAGAGTAGGGATATTTTCGGCTTCTCTTTAGGAGGTTGAAGCTTCCGGTTCAAGCGCGCTCCTCAAGGCTATTGTGAGAGTCCATCAATATATAGTCAGGCTTTGAAAACACAGCTTGATACGATTGTTTTACCTGATGGTGCTGCTCTTATTCAGTACGTCGACGATTTGTTAGTCGCTGCAGATACTGAGATTTGTAAAGAAGCCACCTTGTTGTTGTTGCGTCAGTTGTCGGATATAAATCATAAAGTGTCTCTTTCGAAATTACAATATTGTCGACAAGAAGTGACCTACTTAGGCCATCTCTTATCGAAGGAGGGAAGAAGATTGACCCCAGAATGAATTCAAGCAATTGCTAAATTGAGTGTGCCAATTACACAGAGAGAAATGCGTGCTTTCTTGGGTATCACGTCATATTGCAGACAATGGATATCAATTTTTTCTCTGCTGGCCAAACCTTTGGTGGCATTAACTTGTAAAGATACACCAAATCCCCTCCCGTGGTCCGATGATTGTCAGAAGAGTTTTTCGGAATTGCGCGATACATTGTGTTCGGCTCCTGTGTTGGGTACCCCCGACTACAGTAAGCCCTTTACACTGTATGTCCATGAGAGAGAAGGATGTGTGTTGTCAGTGTTGACACAATCTTTTGGGAACAAGCAGCGTCCATGTGCGTATTTCTCATTGACTTTGGATCCGGTAGCTAGAGCGTTGCCGAGTTGCCTGAGAGCCACAGCAGCAGCAGCTGTTTCTATTCGACAGTCTGCTGGTTTAGTGATGAATAATACGTTGATCGTAATGGTTCCACATGCAGTGGATACGTTGCTAAACAGGACCAAGACACAGCACTTAACTAGTGCTCGATTGTCAGGTTATGAGTTGACACTTTTAGCGAGTCATGTGCACATAAAGAGATGCAATACGTTGAATCCAGCTATGTTGTTGCCGAGTGTAACAAAGACAGATGTTTCTGAACAACATGATTGTTTTCTCAGCACAGAAGAGGAAATGAAAGGGAGAGTAGATCTTAAGGACACTCCTCTTGTGAAGTGTGATGGTACCTTATGGGTGGATGGTTCATGCTTCAAGCTTCCAAATGGTGATACGACTGCGGCATATGCTGTTACGACTTTGCATACAATTGTTGAAACTGCACGTATCCCACATAATTCAGCTCAAGCAGCAGAGTTGATTGCACTTATGAGAGCATGTGTATTATCAAAAGGAAAGAGAGTGACCATATATACCGACAGCCAGTATGCGTTTGGTGTGGCTCATAGTTTTGGACGATTGTGGAAGGAACGTGGGTTCCTCACTTCTCATGGAACTAAGATTCAGCATGGTCAGTTGGTAAATGAGCTTCTTGAGTCACTTACTTTGCCATTGCAAGTTGCGATTGTGAAATGCAGTGCACATAAGAAGGTTACTGACGATGTTGGTCGTGGTAATGCGTTTGCTTATGAAGTTGCAAAAGAAACGGCAAGAGATGTGATGAGTCGAATGTATGTTGCGGGCCCTGCCAGATGGATTGGTGACGTTGGAATGTGTGAAGATACGATAGAGAGTGTGAAGTCTATTTAATCTGAAGCTACAGAGAAAGAGTTGAGGGTGTGGAGAGAGAGTACGGGTAAATTAGACTCAAATGGTTGTTGGGTTGAGTTGTCAGAGCATCAGCGATGGTTGTTACCCAATGCGTACGTGCTTGCAGTGGTTACGATGGTGCATGGAATGGCTCATATCAGTGTGAAAGGGATCTGTAAGTTGTTGGCTCCAGTATGGCAAAATGCTGGAATTCCTAAGTGTGCAGAAAATGTGGTTAAAAATTGTATGGTTTGTCTGAAGTACAATCCTGGCAAGGGAACTCCAACTCCAGCTGGTCATTTTGCTCTTCCGACATATCCGTTTGAGGTTCTGCAGTTAGATTTCATTCACATGGAGAGGTGCAACAACCTGAAATACCTACTAGTGGTTGTTTGTGCTTTCTCATGATGGGTGGAAGCATATCCCCTAAAAGATAATACTGCCTTGTCCACAGCTAAAGCCCTTGTCTAAGAATTTTTCCCTAGGTATGGTTTGCCGAGAATGGTCTGGAGTGATAATGGGTGTGAATTTGTGGGACAAGTGATGAAGAGAGTGTGTGAAGGGTTAGGAATCCGCCAAAAGTTCCACGCTGCAAATCACCCCCAATCAGCTGGTCTAGTGGAGTGCTATAATGGCACCCTCAAATTGAAGTTGGCCAAGATAGAAGCGAGCTCTGGTCTTAAATGGCCTGATGCTCTGCCATTAGCACTTTTATCAACTAGGATGACTGTGCATTCACGAGTGGGACTTAGTCCATATGAAATAATTTTTGGTCGCCCGGCAAACATATGGGGAGTGCCGAGGCCGAAAAAATTCAGTGAGATTGAACACCCTATACTGCTTGATTACTTATATGACTTGACGGCTAAATTGCGTGTCTTACACCAACAGGTTCATGATACACTGCCTCAGGCTTCTGAAGATCCAGGGCATGCAATCGATCCTGGATCGTGGATACTAATCAAGAACTTCGGGCGGACAAAGAACGATCAGCCCCGCTGGATCGGCCCCTACTTGGTGCTTTTGTCCACGAGAACTGCAGTGCGAGTGCAAGGAAAAAAGAACTGGATCCACGGCGTACACTGTAAGAGGGTTCCTTTACCTCTGCCGTACGACCAGTGGGTCCGGAAGGGTATTCCTGATTCTGAGACTGAAACTGTGCCTCGTTTTCTGCCTTTTAGCGATGCACGTTTAATTGGGACAAGTTCTGAGCATGAAAGCGACGATCTTCTGCAAGAAGCTGTGCCACCGTCAGTGCGATTGGACACTACCGTGCCTGAACTCTTATTCTCTGACCACACAGTGCCCAGCAAGGGCCGTTATAATCCAAGAATCATAGACAAATAAAAAATTATTTTTGCTGTTTTTGAAAGTTCAGCTCTCCCATCTGAGAAACTGTTTTGACCGATTTTTGTTTTTCGAGCCGCCATCCGGGCTCAGCTGTAGGGTTGCGGCGTCAAGTCTTTGGAGTGCAAGCCGAAGACACAAGGTCGATGGTTCTGGTTGGTCCTAGGGCGTTCCCTGTACTGACAGACGCATTCCTTAGCACGGAACACCCTACCTCAGCGAGCAGCAAGGGTAGAGGATGGAGTTTTTCGAGATGGAGAGACCTGTTGAAGAAATGAATTTTAGAGCCAAATTATGCAAAATAATGAGTAGAAAATGTTTTTTACTATTGTGCCTTTTTATGCTGTTTAGCTTAATGATGTTTTTAATGGGATATGTTACATACTCTTTTCAAGTGACGTTTGCACCCACTACACAGCCCATACCTTCTTCTACTGTTTCTTCACATTCTTTTCATCCTCTGCCTGAACATGAGACCATTAGGAGATTGGAATTCGCTAATAACTCTTTCGTTCAGCTTTTGCACCAACACCAATTAGTAGTGAGTACGACTAACTGTTGGGTGTGTGGTCTTATACCTCATACTACTGATAAAGGTATTCCTTATCTGGTCCTGCCATTTAGCTTCAATGGTTCTGTATGGGCATACAGAACGATGTTTATATATGCCCGTGAAGTCCACCCCCTATGTTCTGTGAAGGATAATCCAAAGAATAGTGCTCTAGTTAAGGGAATAGTCGATATGATTAAGGGAGCTAGTTTCTATGAGACTATCCCGAAAGATGAGACACTAGCGTATATTGGATGGAACGTGACTGGATATGGAGCGAGTCTGAGCGAGAACCAGCGAGCAAAAAGATCCTCTCCGATTTGGATTGTACCCCATCAAGGTCATCTTTGTCTGCAAGGTAATGGCAAGAATCCGAGAGCTCAGTTAGGGAAGGGTATCTGCACTGAGACGTACGTTTTTGCGTCCCAGACTTCCCCATCGTTTCTAGCAGCTAAGGGTACCTATTTTGTCTGTTACGATAAAGCGTACACATGGTTGCCCCTTGATTTCTCAGGCACATGTTTTGTCTCGTTCCTGTTGCCTCTCACCTACACAGCTGTGGCAGATTACCACAAGACAAGAATTGTTAGAGGTGTCTTCAGTAAGGAAGATACTGCAGGACCAGAATTAGGAGATTTCTAGAAGGGTTTTCTGCCGTTTTGGGGACCTATGGTTAACAGCAGGAACATACGGCAATTGACGAGGGTGGTTGAGTCCACCGTAGTTGAAACTGCCGGTGCCCTTAGTAACTTGACTGCTGAGCTCCAGTCGGATCGTCTTATGACTCTCCAGAACAGGGTTGCGTTAGATGTCATACTTGCAGATCGAGGTGGGGTATGCAAAGTGATCCAATCAAGTTGCTGTGTATTTATTCCAGACAATGCTCCGACAGTGTACCAGGCCATTTCCAAACTGCATAGGATCTCCGAATCTATACACGTGGACGAAGGAGATTGGTCGTTGATGGGATGGTTCTGGGAACTGTTATCCACGTGGGGATGGAAGATTCTGATGGTCATTGGGATGATCTTAGCCATTCTTTTCCTGTTCTGTCTGTGCGTACAGTGTGTTCCTGCTATATGTGGCCTCTGTGCTACATCGTGTGTAAGGAAACCTGTATCAAGAGACGTGCTAAGTAATAGGATGATGCTACAGCAACATCTTGTTAACTTGATGAGTATAGACCTGGACTCAGACTGACATGGGTTTAGGTTATTGCCCATGTAAGGGCAAAAGGAGGGTCTGAGGTACTGAAATTCTGAACCCGTTTCATAAAAGTCGTCGTATCATGACGATTTTTGTGACATCAGACTGAAAATGGCGAGTGTAAGGTATACGAGTATTTTCGTCATATTGGAGTGACGAGATCACTTTGAAATCAGGGATTCCGTTCTGAACCCTTGGGTTCCATTTTGTGTACGGCAGCCATTTTGTGGTTGCCTTCACATAGGCCGATGACAGTGGCCGAACGAGTCTCCAAGCACACGTACACTTTAGCTGACTTCTGAATGACCTGAGCGAGCGACCCTCTTGCCTGAAGCCAAACTTGTTAAGCCAGTTCCTTTCCCAGTAGCTGATCAAGATTACTGATCAAGACACAAGACACCATCAAACCTTTTATTGCGCACAACTATGTCTTATCTTGCTCACACCTGTTTCTGCTCCTTTCTTTATGGTCCGTTTACGATGGGGATGTGCCCGTTTTTATGGTGGGTTCGATCGACCTGTCTGATGAAGAATGTTGGGTTTGACCAAAAACTGATTGTGGGCTGGACAAACTGAAAAATAGTCCAAATAGGGACCCTTGCTTCTAGTCGGGGTAAGGAGGAAACACTCTTTAGATAACCACTGCTCACCCCCTTGGCAGCTTGGCACAAGCAGTCAGGCTTATCAAAGGCAATGTGTTAAGTATTTGTATCAACACTCACAGTAACACAGTGAAAACACCACAAACTGACTCCACAACAGTTTTGAAAAATAAAGGTATTTAATCTAAACTACACAAGACCAAAACGACAAAAATCCAACATACACAGTTCAAGAATATAGTTTCAAAAAGAGTTCTTAAGGTTGCGATAAAATAATCCACAGTTGAGTGAAAAGTTCACAGTTGCGTCACGTTTAGCCAACAGTACCTTTAAATACGACAAAGTTCCAAAGCAGAAGCTGGTGTGGTGTAAAACAAGTGATGCGTTGCTCCTGGGACCATGGGGAGGCGTTGGTGACAGCCCTGCTGCAGCAGGGGGCATGTTGCAACGAATCCGGTCGGTATGGGGAGGAAGGCGATGACTTGTATGGATTCCGGTGCGTAGATTCCATAGGATGCGGTCCGCAAGCAAGCGGTGCGACGATCTGACCCAGCGATGACAGGCTTTGCGACGATGCTCGCAGCAATGGTGATCTTCCCGCAAACGAAGGATGCGACGTCTCCGGCAGCGGCAACAGGCGCTGTGACGATCTTGGTCTTTGTAGCGGCGGGAATTTCCTCGCACTGTCGGGGATGCGCTCCGCAAGCGAGTGATGTGATAACTTTTCTGTAGCAAAGTCTTTCAATCTTGGTTTCCAGCTTCCCAACACAGGTACAACTTCCAGAGTCACCACAACTGGCCCAAGCACTCTAGGAAGGACAGAGCTCTCTCAGGAGAGCTCAGGGAAGCTGGGGGTGAAGTTATTTTGTTCCCTTGACTTCAAAATAGGGAGCCAGCTCACAACAGGCCCTTGGAGATTACTTCAAGAAAGGGGACAAAGCAACAACAAAGTCCTTCCCCTCTCCTAGGCAGCAAAGCAACTGCAGGTCAGTCCAGCATCACACAGCAGGGCAGTCCTTCTTCTTCAGTCTTCCAGCTTTCTCCTTGGCAGAGGTTCCTTCTTGTTTCCAGGATGATATAATTTTCTGTAGTCAGGGGTCCTGTACTTATACCCCTAAAAGTCTTTGATCCCTTTGTGCAGGAGGGCTCTGAGCCCAGTCTGAGCCAGTTCTGGGTATTCCTTGAGCACTTTTCTTCCTAACCTCTCCATTCCTTTCAGAGAGCGGGGCAGGGTCATCAGCCGCCCAGCAGGAGGTGGAGCCAGCATTGTGGAAGGCAGGCACAGCCCTAGTCAGGCCCAGGTTCTACCCCCTCCCACCACTCTAGATGCAGATGGAGCTATTCAGCCCAGGGATGGCCCATTCAGACTCTGGGAGCCACCCAGCCCCTGTCACTCACAAACCAGACAGTCAATTCACAAACAGGCCAAGGCATACAGAAAGGTCAGACAAGAGAACAGCAACTTTCTAAAAGTGCTGTTCTCAAACACAGGGTTTAAAATCAACCTTTCCTAAAAGATGTGTTATTAAATTCTGAGCTCAGGGATACCAGACTTTTATGTCCTATCTTGCTCCTATGGGAAGATATGCTGGTAGCGACTGTGGCCAGCATTCCCCATGATAGTCTATGGGGCAAGATAGCCTTACAATAGTGAAAAACGAAAATGGCTGTAATTCACTACCAGAGCATGTCACCTGCACAAGTACGTGCTCTACCTTTCACATACACTGCACCCCTCCCAAGAGGGTACCTTGGGCCTTCCATAGGGGTGACCAATGTGTACAGAAAGGGAAGGGTAAGGCCTGGCCAGTGGGGACACTGACCAGGAGGACATGGCAGTTCACAGACTGCACACAGGCACTGCGGTGGCAGGCCTGAGACACCATTTTAGGGTTACTCATGTGGGTGGCACAATCAGTGTTGCAGGACCACTAGTAGCATTTGTTATCTAGGTGCAGGGGGAAAGAAACACTAATAGAGAAGAAAGAAGCACCTACTTGATCTGCATTTCTTCAAATAAGCTAATTTATGCTGTTGGTTGTGTTTCATTTATAATGAAATATTTACATATATATGGTTTTCCATTCATTAAGCTTTATTGCGGCTATTCCAGCCAAAAAGCACAAAATAATTTTAACAATACATTAAAACATAATCAATGTCAGCATAGACAATTGCATTTTCATTTCATTATCAGTTCAGACATTGTGCAAGGAATCGCAGTAGGAGTGCAAAGGAATCAATTATGTAGTTAAAAACTATGTAAAAACATAATTTAAGATAAAAAGTTACAAAACATTTTAAAAGTCAGCGAACAATTTATAGAGTAAAATATATCTCCAGAAAAAGGAAGTCGCTGGTAGCTATATAGCTTCCTTTATCAAAAACATATGTTTAAGCCACATTGCAAAGAGAAATTTTGAGCACACCACAGCATGTACTAATGCAGTATCTGATTTGAGAATCCTTAAAAGATCTCGATAATTCCTAATGCCCATGTTCTTACACAGTTGGATGATCCATTTTACCCTAGACGATGTATACGCAGGGCAAAAGAACATTACATGGGCCAGTGTTTCCTCCTCCAACATGCAGCCTTTGTATATACAGTTTTTAATAAGATCGAGTTTATTTTGTTTTTTTCAAATTTTGCCCAAACTGTCTCTTAATCCATACAGGTTAATTGGAAAACAGCATACTTATTTATACAGTCTACAAATACATATAAACAAATTCTTCCAATGTATTGTGACATACCTGTTGTATCAGGAATAATAATACATGTGTTTTTGTTTCTATGAAAAAAGAGTATCACCATTACAAAAATGAACCACCTCTCATCATAACCAAAGCTCTCACACAAACAAACATTCAGACTGTAACACTAACATACTAAGCATTCATACTAACGTCCCAGCATACTACATATACATGAAAACAAGCCTCAGCAGAAGTACAGAATGAATTGTTATCCGCTGTGTCATGTTATGTTATGTTAAAATGGATTTCTAGAGCGCACTGCTGTTCAATAGAGTGTCCCGGCGCTTAAGACAGAAAGGACCAAAAATCATGGGGAGACAGGAAAGAGAAAAGGAAAAACCTGGAGAAGACAGAAATGTGTTGTGTGGGGTTTAGAGCTCTGAGTGAATTTTCCCGATTCATGCCCTTATATAGGTACAATTCACATTGCCCTTATATAGGCATAGAAATGAATCCCTTATTTAGGCATAGCCCATGCTACCCAAATACAGGCATGGCTACTTACACTCGTACCAAACGTCACAACGATTTCTTGGAAATCCAGCTTAAGCAGTTAGGGGACTTTCCCTTGCTTAAATATTGATTTGTCCAAGTACTCATGTACTTTACAAAGAACAACTATTCCCTAGGGGTTCTTTCCTGATGTTCATATGCCCGACTTTACGTCAAACTAATAAAAAGATCTGAAAATGGAAGATTGCTGCTTAACTTGAGCTGTGGTGTACTGCACTGGGATCTACTTTCCAACAATAGGTCAACGAACATTTCGGTGTGGGCATATGATACTACCTATCACCTTCTTCAGGACCACACAACAGTATTATAGTACCATCCGAGGTGGGTATTCAGAGAAGAAGGGAGAATTATGAAGGTTACAGGAACACCCCTAATCTTTAGATGCACTCATTCCTAGGTCATATACAAATTCAAAGGTGTTGCCTCACTTTTATTATAGTTTGGAGTTTCCCTTAGACGCGTCTCTACGCTACATATCCTTTATGAGGTACTAACTGAGTAGGAATCATATGTGTGATAGTGTCATTATTCTTGAGGTTCAAATCCATTTGTCAGGCTCCTAATTTGGATAAAGGATGTCCTATTGTGATATACATTTGAGTTAATCTTTCACCGGCATAGTGGTCTGCACAAGTGTTGGCATTTGGGGTACATTACGGCTGCACATAGACAAGTGGAAGAAATAGACCGGACTTTCATGTGTAGCAACACTATTGACAGTGACTCGATAGTGAGGGAAACCGTTCTGGCTGCATGTTGGCCTGGTTATTGTGCGAGAGAGCCCCCTCTAATACTCTCATTGGCAATAATAGATGAATGGGTTGTGATGGGCCAAATCGCTATTAGCTGGGTACTGAGAGATTTTTTGGCTGAGGTTTACAGAGCACCCACATGGGATGAGACATTGGACTCGGCTTAGTTCTTAAGAGAGATTTCTATCCCATATTTATTGGCATCTGATAGAGAGGACTTAGAGGAGGATATTCAGCATGAGGAGTTGAAGGTTGATCTCCAGTACATATCAATTGAAAGGTCTCCTGGCCTGAATCACCTTCCGGTGGAATTCTATCAGATGTACTCAACTGAACTCGTGCCCAAACAATTGGGAACAGTCCAGGAGGCGGTGTCTGTGAAAATCCTACAAGACCATACAAGGAAAGCCATTTTATTCATGCTGTTGAAACCACGTAAGGACACAAACAACTCAAGGTCTTATAGACCACTTTCTACAATAAATGTGAATATTAAGTTATTAGCGAAGGGTCTGTCCATGCATCTAAGGTAGGTGGTCTCACAATTGGTGCACACTAATCAGTGTGATTTCATGCCTGGTAGAGGAGCACACATAAACCTTGGAAGGCTTTCACATGTTGTGCATGCCATCAGAGACATGGAGGTGGGGGCAGCAGTGGTCGCCTTGGATTTAGAGAAGGCTCGCAACACCTTATCCTCTGGGAGGTGCTTATGCGCAGTGGGTTTGATCTGCGGTATACTGCACGGATGCACTTGTTATACTAGGCACCAAAGGAATGAGTGAGGACAGGACAAATGGTCTTGGAGTTTTTTTATATTTGCGTGGCACCCGTCAGGGCTGCCCGTTGTCGCTGGTCTTCTTTGCCCTACACATGGAGCCCTTGGTGAGTTACCTACAGTATAACATCAGTAATAAGGGGATGCGGGTGAGCGACACAATGCATATAGTGTTGATGTACGCCGACGACATGTTACTTTATGACCCGACTTGCTCTGTCCTGATATTGTTACAACTTTTGGCAAATTTTGGAGGAGTATCAGGTCTTCATGTGAATAGTCAAAAAACAGTGCTGTGTTCCTTGGCTGCAGAGGCCTTGTGCCCGGTACATATCCTTCCTGTGCTGGATGTTAGCAATTTTAGACACTTAGGAATCAAGGTGACTCATGATAATACTCATTATGACCTGAACATGGGCCATGTGCTGCTGGACGTTACACGATCCGTAGAATTTTGGAAAACTCTACTGCTGTGTGGCTCTGAGCAAAATGGTTTTATGCTCCAATTGTTATATGTGATGCAAAAACTAATGTTGCATGCACTTTCTCACCCTATTTAGGAAGTTGGATGGGCTCCTAGTGTCATTGGTCTGGGCAGGTACGTGCAGACCAACTGGAGACCCTGACGCAAGATCAGGAGCAGGGTGAGTTGGTACTCCCTCACCTCCAGATGTACCACTTTGTGGGGCTGCTTCAATATACCGCTTTGTGGTGTGAGGAGGAAACCAACTCGAAAAAACACCTTCTGGAGAGATTGGTGCTGATGGGGGATAGCAGACCCCAGTGGGCACAACATTTATAGTCATACATGTGGCGTTGATTTGGGAGAGGTCGTTAGCATATGTGCTATGAGGCTTCCACTTTGTTGGTTTAGACCGTTTTTATGCCTAATAGCCACTATGAATGTACGTCCCTGGATTGAAGGTAACTGCAGAACATGTGGGTGCTTTATATCTTAACTTAATGGCACCTTCATCACATTTGTGGAGGCATGTGAACTGTTCGATAGCCCCGGGTCAATTCTTACAATATGTGTCCTTTTTGCGTATGGCCTGGGTGGTATATACCGGATATCCAGATGAGCCAATGGAATCCCAGACACTAGGGTCCCGATTCCGATTTTTCACAGTGCAAGGGAAGGCAGCTCACAACTACAGTGCCCTCAAATCATCAAGACTCACCACTGCCCACCTACAAGTTTTTGTCGTCTGGCAGGCAGATGAGGTGGTGTTCCCATGGCAGTCCCTTTTTCTAAGGCGGCAGTGCCTTAGAAACTCCTCACAAAGTTACTGCATATTATGGACTTTAACCGCATGTGCGCTAGCGGGTTTTCCCGCTGCGCGCTGAGATTTTGAAAATCGCGCGTTACGTGACAAAGCCAGCTCGTCATGCGCGTAGCGTAGGTAACGCCCATGACGAGCTGGCTTTGTCATGCGCATTGAAGGGGTTAAAGTTCATGGCATGCAGGAACTGTTGAGCATATACTAACGCGGGCACATGTTATGCCCCATCTGTGTGCATCCATAAGCAGATGAGGCACAGGCCTCAAGGGCCCCCTTTATTTCCTCTCTGCCAGGGTCAACATGGAGGAATAATCTCCATGTCACTGTCGGTGAAGAAGACACTCGCACTATACTTGGTGGGACTGCAAAAGTCCCACCAAGCATATTGCAACCTCTGATCGCATCGCCACCTCCAGGGAACGGCGGATCTCTGGCAGAGGCAGCAGACCCAGGGAGACCCGACTGCCCAACTGGTAATAGGGTGGTCGGACTCATAATTGAGGCCTAGGTGTCCAGTTGGACCGAGGTTCACAAAAGGGTCTGGTTTCCCGTCTGTATGCGGCCATGAAATTGGATAGGCCAACGGATAAAGTAAAGTTGTATCATAATTGCGACATGGATCTGGAGGCCCCTATGACTGATGCAGAATGGTGTAGAGCAGGGACTCTGGTGCATGAGACTGTAAGTTATGCAAGATTCAAAAGTACAAAATGTTATTACGTCCTTAGAGCTTACTTAACACCTCAGCGCCTGAGTCTACTGGAGTGGCGGATTGTGTGAGACGTGGGTTTTCCTCAGCTGAATTTACCAATGTTACATGGGTCTTAGACTGTTGAGGCTGTATTGGGGAGGCTTGTTCCAAGGGAAACCGTGTAACAGGGGTCCGATTGGCTCTCACCATTAAACACTGCCTGTTGGGTCTACTTCCCCTCCCTAGGGAGGGACACAAGACTGGTTATCCATTTGTCCTTTCAGCCCTAGTTCTCGCCAATGCCTGGATAACTATTTATTGGGCAAGTGGCAATGCCAACACACAAAAAATAGTGATCTCACCAATTGGAATGGGCCATTGCTGAGGCAGTTCATCTCCTCAGTGTCCGTACAGATGAGACTACGGATGTAGGGATAACAGTGAGAAGTCGTTGTACTCTAACTCTAGACACTCCCACGCTTTCGTGGGATCTCAGCACTCCACCGCTTCCTCAAGATTGTGATTTGAGATGTGAGAGGCATGTGGGTAATTTTTGCCTTGCAGTGACAAATGTATACCTTGCTCAGACTGCAGGATTTGATCGAGGGTCCAGGCTGGTGTGGGTTGCATTGGACACTTTTTGCTCTCCTGTGTGGGCCTTTTATCTGGGCCACAAACTGCATCCTCTCTCTCCCCCATGGTTGATGGATATCATGTGAATGTTTCTACTGATTCGGTGCCCATTTTACCATTTCATGCGCCCTCTCCTATGCTGATATGATTCCTTTTCTTGAAAATGTAATATATTGCAATGTATCCTTACATATGATTATTGGAGAAATCTGCAGTCACCATCCGATGTCTTTGTGCTGTTGTGTATTGTCTTAAAATGTTAAGAAAAACATACCAAGGAAAACATTTTTGGATAAAACAGTGAGGATAGTATTTTCAGGCATTCCGGCATTCGTGTAGATGATGGGACTGCAGTTTTAGATTACCTTATCAAGCGGTTTCTTTCACATGCTACTTTCATAAGCAAGACGGTTGTAGTTTGTTCTTAGACAGCAGCAAAATTGAGACTGAACATGATGGACAAGGCTGACAATGGTCAGTTGGAATGGGTCCCAGTGTTGCTCTTTTAATACTACTGGCTGAAAGCATTATATGTTCTGTGTTCGCAAATCCTTTACAAATCTATCTTCTACATGGTGTGGCGGCAGTCTCCTATCCACACGGGAGTAGTCAGGAATGTAAACCACGTCAAATAAGCACTTAGCGAATGATTAAGGCAAACTCACCTGGTTCCAAGGGAAAAAATGGAAAAAATAAGAATAGGGGATTCAAAACAAGGAATTGCAAGTTAAAATCAAGAAATGTAGACGGAGATCAAGGACAGTCATGCACATGCGAAGTGCTTTGATGAGACAAGTGACAACCAATTGTATATACATGGTGAGAGCCAAGGACGGTTATGCATATGCAAATGGTGTTGATAACATAATGACGACTAATCACATTGCCACATGGTGATTTCCCTTATCTCTTCTTCCCATAGATCAACAGGCATTAGTCTCAGGCATACATGTCTATGTCCTGATGATGATCCCGGTACTCTGCTTGTATGGGATCTAAACGTCATCAAGTTTTTGACATCTTGATACTGTCATATGAATTATCTAATTAATTTTGCTATGTTGTTTGACTTCATATTTGCTAGACAATTGTTTCCTCCTGTTCAAGCATTTAGAAATGCCTGAGCCCCCATTTTTTGTTTCCTTTTAAATATCACTGTTTTTGCGTTCTTCTTGATGGTCTTTTTGCAAATATAATAAATTAAAGAATTCTGGTCCAGACGTTAAACTTAATATTGGTTTCTCATTGTATTGCTATACTGACCCTTTCTCAAAATCCTTTCTGTTAGGGACCACTGTTTGTATAAAATACTATTACCCAATATCCCTGACCTATCAAATTGTGTTTCCTTGTTTACATATAACACAACTTTTTCAAAGTGGCAATCCTAAAGCAGTGTGTTAAATATAACTTCACCAGTAAGGAGGGTTATCGGTACCATTCCAAAGATGTAAAACGTGGAACATCTGATCCTTTCTAATGAGGAATTACAACTTAATAGCATATTAAAGACTACCCAGTGTTAACCTTTAAGCAGCAGGCTTCGCCATAGTGAAAAACAAATGTATCTGTTTGTGATTACCAGGTCATGCAAAACATAAAAGTACATGCCCTGCCTTTTACTTACATAGCACCCTGCCCTTAGGGCTACCAAGGGCTTACATTAGGGTTGTCTTATGTGTAATAAAGGGGGAGTTTAAGGCTTGGCAAGAAGTTTTAAATGCCAAGTAGAAGGGGCAGTAAACTGTACACACAGGCACTGCAATAGCAGGCCTAAGACAGGTTTGAAAGGCTACTTATGGGGGTGGCACAATCAGTGCTGGAGGCCCACTAGTAGCATTTAGATTGCAGGCTCTGGGTATATGGTATGCCACTTTAAAAGGGATTTACAAGTAAACTAAATATGCCAATCATGTATACACCAATACGGTCATGTTTAGGGGCGAAGTATATGCACTTTAGCCATAGTCAGAATTGGTAAAGTGCTCAGAGTCCTGAGGTCAACAAAAAGAATGATCAAAAAGAGGAGGCGAAAGGCTAAATGTTTGGGGGAAGACCACCCTAATGATGTCAAGTATCAAAATATCACTAAATGTGCCAATAGGCAGGGAGAAAACATCCCTTAGAATCCCCCTTTTGCAAATATGCCACAGCCCATCCATTCCCACCAAAGCCTAGGTGAACATACATCAGCAAATATCTCCACCGGAAGAGGCAGTGTACAGTACTTAAGATCAAGTGATGGAAATAATGCTCCAATGTCCATCACATATCCAGTGCTTGGTAGCTCTCATTTATCCAATCTGCATTGCCACTAGTACGGCCAGCTGAGCCCAGCACAAAAAACAGCAATTGGCATTCATACAATTGTTCAAACTTGGATCATTTCCCTAAGGTACCATCACTCCCTTTAAAAGGGTAATACCATACACTGCTACCAAACTTGCAAGGAGGAACTATATACATGAAAAAGGTTATTAGTCTAGCACCTAATCAGAGGGAGACAACACAATCCCTAATTATCAAGATCTTCTACTAAATCTGACACAAACACAAGTGCCTCTCACTTGTGCACTCAGATGTGATTTTTGCTCAAATCTCATAACGCGTGTTGCCATGACAACAATAAACTGATCATAAAAAGTCAGGCCTTTGTTGATGGACTCTTAGCAATGGAAGCCCACTCCATTGCTCCCCATGGCTCCTCAGTCCAGTTCAAAACTGCGCCAGATTTTGCAAACTTTACCATAGATTTTTCCCAAAACCAAAGTTGCTTATTTTTGTGCACATTGATAGGGAAGGCTGAGCACACGGATGCTAGTGCGCGATTCTCCAGGAACAATTCAAAATCACCACCACAGGGCTAAGAAGGGGGGTCTTATGTTCAGTAGATGGTATCTGTGGATCTGGAAAACTTAATTCCCGTGTCCATCACAAAAGCATTGCCAACAAGGGTCATATACCCTCTCCAATGAAAAAAAAGGATTGACTGTGTATTGACAGTAACAACATCTGAAATCTTACTAACTCAAGTATTCCAGCTATGGGCAGTCAATTGTAGGACCAGCGTCCAACCGTCCCAAAGCTAATCAGGAGGCACCTCTGAGCATCCCCCCAAACACTGCTAAAGCTCAGTGGAATATTCTTTCATGGATTCTAGCTGGGTTAAAGACAAAACTTATGGATCCCAATTGTGGACTTTATATTGATGAGCATGACATATGTGTTTTTCAGAAAACATGGTATTGAGAACCTTGTTTCATATGTGGCTATTCAAGTTTTTTCTGCCTGCTGGGGCTTACTAATTTGGGTGAGAAACGTGTTGTATTGCAAATTGACTTTACTTCATAGGTCCACACCTGATCTATTTGGACTCCAGCTGTGCAAAGATAATACTTATTTTTACCTTTTTAACTTGTATAATAGGCCTTTGGGAACAAATGAGGAATCCCCTACTCCTACAATTCTGGATGACCAACTCTGTTCTCTTCCCCATGAAGCTTTTATAATAGTTCCCGGAGATTGTAATGTGACAATGGAACCACTGCATAATTGCGTTTCGTCCATATCTGATCAGGAGGACACCTTTTGGCATATCCCAGGAGTAGACTTCTCCCAAGCAAAGAAATGCTCACCCTTGTCCCTACAGTTTTTGGGCATCACACTGAGATCTGGGTTAAGGGCTTACAATAAGAGATCTCTGTCAGATCAAGAAGGAGATATGATATTACACACTCTCAAACAGTACAAACAGGATTGACTATATATTTCGAGCCCTGCATCTCTATACTCACATGGGTTCTATGACTGTAACTATGGTGGAGAGGTGTGGTACACCGGCCAGGGCAGGTGACTTTGGAGTACAGGGCTCACAGTTCTTTCCCCGACTCCGGTGGGAGATCAGACCAGCACCATGTGACTCTAGGCAATAGCTTGCTTAATTTCCATGATGGCCCCCAGCGCCTTGAGACCCGTAAGGGTGAGTAGTTCGCGCTTTACAAATACCAGACTTTCTTTTTTTATAACAAGAAGGGACGGTGACCAAAATGCTTTAAAACTGGAACTTATTGTGCTATTTAAATTCTATTCAGGAGCAATGAAACCTAGTCTTCTGGGGAATGTAGCAGTCTCTAGTAACAAAAATGCCCTAAAATGAGAGTATGTGCAGGCACACACTGAAATCTTCAAACATGTGTATGCAAATGGGATACATTTTTGGGATATGCGCTTTCAGGTGAAGGGAAAAGCCTTGCAGCTAACTTTTTTAGAAAAGTGTGCACTGCTCTAAGCTCCTAAATCACTGAAAAATCTACAATCCATATTAGGATTCTTACATTTTGGCATAGCATACATTTGGATTACGTAGAAAAATTAAAACCTTTCTACAACCTAATAAGACCTGATTTTTCAGTTAGGTATTGGACACAGAAACACAGAGATATCCTTCATTTCCTCCAAGTTGACATGATAGCAACAAAACACGTGCAGACTTCCGTAAATGCCCGCAAACTGGTGATACAGGTCGTCCCAAGGTTACCAGGATAAACCTACATCACTTTCAATGAAGGTGAGACAGTCCCAATTGCATACAAATCACACCTGTACACAAACTGAAAAGTGTGTTTTGCTTCAACAGAAGAGGTTTTCACAGCAGTACAGACCGCTGTAGCAAGAGAACTAGCACTGGCTCAGGGGAAACAAATAATTGTCATAACTCCAGTTCAAGCTTTAGAAGCTGTTACAAAGTCTTATGTTCGTAATTCTAAAGCCTTACATCCAAGTTGGATACAATAGGCTACTTCTCTCACTACCACAGATGTAGAATACAGATATGACTCTGCAATTAAAACACAAGAATTTCTGCAATAAGAACGTGTATATTCACACCCACATGAAATAATGCCTTTAGATCAGTATGAATACATTATATACACTGATGGATCTGCTCAGCCGGCCTTAGGAAGCAAACAGAAATACAGCGCTGCATGTGCGATTATGAAGGGTCATATATAAGAAGGCAAGTTACATCCTAACAGTACAAAGACACAGTCTCTAAGAGACTGCATGGCACAGCTGGCAGAACTAAAAGCCCTGTTACTGGCACTAATAAATACGGATCAAGAATTCCTCAAACTGATCGTGTGCAATTCTTTTTATTGTGTCCAGTCATACAATGAATATCTTCACTACTGGGGTCAGAATGTGTTTAAAAACTCAAAAAGTTGCACAATCAAGCATAAAATGCTATGGGAACAGGTATCTGAGTTTGAAAAGCAAACTACCAAAAGCTCATATGTTACATATGCTGAGTCATTAACGAGATGGTGTTCACGTTGAAGGGAATTCATTGGCTGATGAAGCTGCAAAGGGGGCAGTAAGAACTGCTGCCATAGATGCAAACGCAAACGAGAATAGACGGACAGACAATAGCTGCTGTCATTGCTTAAAGCAAAAACAGCACAGCCTTACTGAAAGAATGTCCGCTAAAGTACTCCTACAAGTTAGATGCAAATAACATTCTGTATACTCAAATCAAGAGTGGGGGATAGAGTAATACCAAACAAGGATCGCAGATTAGGTTTAATTCTAGCTCACACAAGGGTCTAGGTTCTGCACATGCAGAGATTACCGCAACGTTTTCTTTATTGAAACAGCGCTATTGGTGGCCAGGGTTAACTAAACAGACAAAATATTTTGACCTAAATTGCGACAGCTGCCAGCAGAAGAAGGGGTCCACCATAACACGTCCAGCACAGACACCATTACTGATATCAGACAAACCACTCGCATGTGTTTATTTGGACCACTGCTGCCCCCAACAATTGGATGGGGCTTTCGAGTACATCTTTGTGGCAGTGGATTCTTGCTCTATGTTCCCTTGGGTATGGCCTCAGCCCTCAGCTGATGCTCAAACTGTAAAAGATTTGCGAGTCTTCATAGGAACATATGCAGTTGCCACATTACATTCTGACTGTGGCCTCACATTCAGTTCTAGGGCTTTAAGGAAGCCATGGGAGCTTTGGGTGTAGCATTGCAGTACTCTTCTCCATACCATCCAGAGAGAAATTTGGTAGTGGAGAGGAAAAACCAAGACTTAAAGCAATCTTTAGCAGCAAGAGTATTTGGTGTAGGTAGCAGTTGGGGCAATCACTCATACGGGGTTCAAAGAGCCCTTAACAATATGCCATAAGTTCTCTAGGAGGTGTCACTCCTTATAAAGTCCTATTTGGGACAAGAATATGGTTTCCTGATCTCGATTGTGAAAGCACAGCTGCTGATAAACAAACATTTGACATAGATAAACATTTGATTGTTTTACAGGATCTCAATGAATGTAAAACACACCCCCACTGGGGAAGTAAAATCAGTGATGGCAAGCCCTGCCTTGGTCCTAAAAGTCAGGGATCTGATAGGAGAAATTATTGTGGACAAAAAAGAATTTGGGCTACCATACAGAAAGCCAGTCTCTGTCTTGGCTGTCAAAGAAACAACAACAGTACTTATTCCGCCTCTTCCCTGCGAAAAAGAAAAGAGATTCATCTCCATTAATCTGATCAAACCACACTATGTGGCCGATACTGAATAGTAGAGTTATAACAATGGGGCGACCCAAAAGCCACTTGCCCTGGGTAGATACAAAAAAAAAAGAAAAAGCTTATGTCCCAGTGGAAATTAAATGAAACAAAAGATCGATAAAGCCTATTAATCAATAGCATCTGATCAAAGTCAAACACCACCATTTAGTCCTTCCAACAATGGTTCTGCTTAACTTGAATCATAATATTTGAATAAATCAAGACATACAATGGGAAACAAATCCTAAATGGATATATTCTTTAAAAACAAGTGGGTGGCCGATGCTCTGTTCTCGCTACCATACAGGAAGTTCAGACAGAAAGACTCATTACATTTGAAGAGTCACCAATACCAAATAATGGATTTTCAACAATTAAATTCAACGTGTTCCCTTGGAAATAGAACAAATGAAAGAAAAATATCCATTTGGTCTATAACCGATGTCTACATAAATATGCCTTACAAGAGACGTCTGCCAGTTCAATAAAACCTGCTGAGCTATCAAAGATAGATCAAACTGTTTCTGGCTACTTCATCGATTTTGATACCTTCTCTCTTGATCCCAGTGAAACTGACACAATGCCAGCTCCAGTTTCCAATAGACAACACATTTGTTATTTCTACATTTTTCTAAAAAATACGTATCACCCTGGTTACAACTTTGGAACATAACAGGAAGATTGTTTCATTTATTCTGAATTGGCCTAGTGACTGATTTTTGCTTATTCGTGAATGGAAATTATCTCCCAGAATGCTCTGCAGTTTCCAAAGTGAACTTGGTCCTGAAACCTCATGCGCCACCTCATCGTGAACAGAGAGACCTGTACTTCGTGCACATTACAGAGCTGTTTCAATTCCTGATGGGATAGTTTGGGACAAGGTTGATTATGATGTATTTGGGCACACTGAACTTTTGAAATACCACATTTATTTAACATTTCTCCAACCAATATCATTACCTTCAGTACATTTTCAAGCAGTGCAATGTTAGAAAATACATCAGGCTATGGCACTATGTACTGTTACCATCATTATGGTCATCCCTTTTTACACAAATCCAGCACCCCACGCAATGTTTTTACATTCCACAAATGAGAACATTGCCCAACACCCCCAAAAGTTAGTTCAAAAACATTTGCACTCAAATTGTCATATTTTTCAGGGTTTATCACTTCTGACACAACCTCATATTACCATAAGGTTGCAACTACAACTGCACAGAAAAATATGCTCAATAACACCAAACAGATTTATTCTGCATCCTTATAACCCAAGTGTCTGAACAGGGTTTCTACTTATGGAAGGATACTATAGACATAAAAACGGTCTGGGGTTCAAAGGAATGGCAGGGTCAGGGAACAGAGGCTCAGTTTCATGCTTGCATCATCCCACAGCAAATCATCTTTTTCAATGACACAGTGCAACTGAGTGCCTGTCTTGGACTACCGTAGAACAAGGATTTGAACAGACCCCGGGTTCCAACACCTTCACACACCAATTTTACATCACCTATAGGGAATACAATAGATGACATCATATAGACCCCAACTGGAAGGGATGGTTAGTTTGATCCACAGACACAAACAGATGTCAATCAAGATTCAGGGGTACAACTGAAGGGTTTAGTATCCATAGGCCAGACCAATACTATGTACAAAGAGACCATCCGGGGGTGGTGACATCATACAGTGCTGGGAAGTTATGCCTCGATTGGCTACAAACCTCGATACTGTCCCAGGTGAAACAACACTTATCCTTACTCACAGATGAGGTGGATCTAAGGGATTTTTAATTAGGTCCCTGAAAGCCACATCAAAAATGTTTCTTATATGCTGTCTATAATGAAATATGGAAAATCTCCCAACAAGAAGCTGCAGAGAAACTCCATGAAATAGATAGGATTAACCTAGAGAAAGCATTAGCTGTAGTCAACAATGGTATGACTATATTAACATCCAGTATTTATTCACTAGACAACATTTTATATTCTGCTATAGATATACTAGAACAGGACTTGTCCATACTACAACATGGACAATCTCAACTAAGTTCTATTATGTGATTAAGCTGGATGCTGCTATAATTTTGTGCTGGTTATGTGCGTTGGCGATTTATCAACAGTACGTCTTTTTTCTCTGCATACAATCTAACTACAAAACATTTAACAAAGGCACAATGGGGAGCATCATATACAATGTTGTATATTGAAAAATTTGACCAATTACATTTTACTGTAGTAGAATCACCATCCACAGAATGGTTAATCCCTGGCCATAAAGCATTACCGGTCACAACTTTCCAGTTTCAGTATTGCGCAGAACAACAGGCAGGCAGATATGAAGCAATGGGTAGGGAATTCATCAAGGAATCTTAGGAAGTGCCATACTGATTTCAATGCAAGAGTGGGGACATTGAAGTGTTTCTAAGTGGTACCAACTGCGAGAACCCTTTAAGTGGATCTCTCATATGCCAGGATATCATACTTCACTAGGCCTTTAATGTTTCAGTTGCTAATTTATTCTGTCCCTGCTGTGTTTAATCAGATGTTTAGGTTACTTTCAAATAACATAATATAACAGGTGTATTTGTAAAGCGCACGATCGCCCAAAGGTGTCCTGGCGCTGAGTAACGGATGTTTATTGCTACCCAACTCAATGGTACTCATTTTATCGACCTCAAATGGTTGAAAGGCTGAGTGTACCCAACAGGATTTGAACCTGTGACCATGAGGTTGAACACAGGCCCCTGCAGTGGGTGCTTTAGTCCACTGAACCACCAGACTTGGCTAAATAAGAGTTACTTGATGCTGAATGATCAAGGTTGTTTTGGGATGCTTCCGGGCATTGCATATCTTGTCACTGTAAGCTTCAGGGCTAGTTGCTGTATGCAAGCATTGTTTCCACCGATCCACACAGTAAGGTAGGCTTTGTTATGGCCTTTGTTGAATGTTTCCTTTATACGGTATGATATTCTGAGCAGAATGAAAGCCATGCTTTTACAAAAAAACGTGCTCTTAACCTCAGCCTTAGAGACTTTTGATCTTCAGATCGCAAGGTCCTCAGCTGAGATACTGGTACTTGTATGAACAAATAGCCCTTCCTATTTTACAGAAATTGTACAACGTATCTTTAACTTGTCAGATACAATGGGTATATTACACCTATTTGAGACCATAGGTCAGAGGTCTTCAAACTGGGGGCGCCAGGCTGTGCTCAAAAGAAGCCTTATTCTCACAGAAGTGCTTTGTTTTAAGCATAGAAGGAAACGAGCAGCTGTAGCCTCTCTGTAATGTGACATCACTAACAGCTTTTTCCATGTATATCAGGCTGGGAGAAGGTGTCAGAAGGGAAGGGACTCCAAATATTCTTCTACACTCCCACCCCCATTTCTATTAATCAGACTGTAGGTATTTGTACACGTAGCAAGGCCTGCCTGACCACAATAGTATGTTTGGCAATCATGTATTTGGTTGCATTTTTTAAAACACTAAGAGGGTTTAACTGGAATGTTTAAATATGTCTCCTGTTTAAGTAAATTGAGACATATTTAAACAGTGCCAAATTAATGGAATTATTGTGAAACATTCTGAGGCAGGGGGGCCCGATCAATTAGATTTTTTCACTGGGGGGGGCGCGGCGTTAAAACGTTTGAAGACCACTGCCATAGGTTCTGGACTGTTAAGCACCTTTCAGAAAATCTTTGGAGTTATTCCGAACTTCATACACTCAAGCATTTGTGGAGGACTTCCGCTGATCTTGTTTCTAATAACAGGAATCCTGCTTGTAATTTTTCTGCTACACAATGGACGTCCCAATCACCAAGGAGATGGAAAAATGCTCTTGGAGCGCCAATACTGTGATCGCATGGTACTCCATCCGGGCACATCTCGCCATCCGGAACTAAGCGAGTCTTGGTTCCTATCATTTCGACCAGTCTGGATTGACTGTGTTCTGCCTGTCCTCCAATGCCTATTCTGCGGACAAGAATGTGTGTTGGATCTGTCTAAAACTTCCATCGGTTGTGCCAGCAGACATGGATGCTTTATTAGGCCTGTTAAAGTCCCATGTATTGCTGTGTCCTCCACATAGTTGGCATTCTTAGAGCCACCTCGGCAGGCTTCTGCTCCTGTTGGAAGGGATACCGGCTCCTCTAAGGGCACATGGATACCATACAGGCTTCCCCAGCATTGGCTGTGGGCACTGTAGAAGATAATTAGTGCTTGATTGACCTGATCTATGAGGCGTTGCAGGGATCGTCGTCTGCTTTGTCAAACAACGGTGATGTTGCATCTCCCAGCCAGGACATATAAACATTTGCCTCATTGTGTGCTGGGAAAAATTTGGACTTTTTCAAAACAACCAAAATGTGGAATTCTAAACAATAGACTATTAAGCAGTACTGCATGGCTTTCAGGCACTCATAGCTGTTCAGACCTTATATACAACCATATTGTAAGAGACTTCTAAAGCTTACACTAGAATGTTAGCATTTTGTACTCAATTTTGCTTATTAAATGATCTGCATATTTTAGAAGTACATGCAGTATTTTTTCCTGTGCCATGCAGTCGGATGAGGAGTGGGTGTTATGTTTCATATAGATGCCCGATATATGCTCAGGTAGCACCCAGACCTTTCACCTATATTACCCTGATATCATACTACATAACGGTTCTCAGTACTGACCTTTCACCTAGTTACAGTAATGCCTAAATGACATGGGGTTTTCTCTGAAAACTAGCCTCTTTCATCATGCATGAGGATTCTTGGACTCACAGCAGGACTACCATCTCCTGCATAATAACTATGTATAAGGGTCATTCTTTCCATCATCCTAGTCCGATATGACACAGCAAGGTATATCCCTTGGGGGTACCACATTTGTATATAAACACCATATCTTTGCTGAGGCAAGAGAGGAGAAAAGGGCTTCCATGCTGACACACTGACACGAGACACTGAGGTTCCTGCGTGCAGACACTCCAGCTCGCAGGGGTCTGACATCCCTAGCGGAGCGTCTAACTCGCGGTCGCACAGTCTCTCACTTCAGGTAATGGGGTTGACTTTATCCTAGAGGGATTATTGGCTCTACACCTACATACATGCTCGGTACACTTAGGTACATTTAGTTAGCGTCACGTCGTAGGAGTACGCATTATTACAGTCATGTATTTTTATACTTGCCTGTATTCATTGTTCTAGCAGTATGGAAGGAATCTACCATCCATTTACTCTATTGGTGCCTAGCATCATTTATATCTGTTTCTGTCTTATGGTTGTTTCAGCACACCAATTTTACATTAGAATGATGCTTGTTCAATAAATGCTTATTGAAAAACGTCCCCACTGTTTATCTGTGTATCTCTCTGAGACAAAGTGAGCATGAGTGACTGAGCCAAAAGTATTGCACTGTTTCCACGATCCCTGATGGGGAAGAGTTGTCATGTTCAATAGTTGCCAAGAATTCTTTTTTCCTTGGTAAGAGGGGTTTCTAGTGGCACTGTAAACTAGTTGGTATACATGCAAACATACCCGGTGGGGTTGTCTGGAATTGATCCTACTGTATATGTTGGCTAAACGCGCAAGGCCCGATTCACAGAACTAACTTAAGACAAAATCCTAAACTTACTACCAATTTGGTATTCACAGAAGGCACTTCCTCCTTTTGGTATTCACAGAAGGCATTTAGGAGTCCTAAAGTTAGGACTCCTAACTTCTGTGAATACCGAAATGAGTAAGTGCCTTCTGTGAATACCAAAATGAGTAAGTGCCTTCTGAGAATACCAAAATGGTAGTAAGTTTAGGATTTTGTCTTAAGTTAGTTCTGTGAATTGGGCCCGCAGATCCTATATAGGTTTATAGGAACTACACAAAACGTTCTGGTTGTATGACTTGTTTGCTACCAAGGCATGCACAGGAACCTTTGAGCCACAGTCTGATATATCTATACCAGTACAAATAAGGACACCTATGAATACAAGTGAGAATGACATACCCTATCCACCAACAACTGTGCAGAATCATAGAAAAATGGAAGCAGCCCCTGAATGGGTGTTGAACAAATGTTACAATGATTTTTTAAAGTGCAGAGAAAACATAATTTCTCTATCCATTACATAAATGTAGAATTTATGGTCCTAAAATATTATACTCTTATATCGCATTTTAGACACATCTGAACCTGTGAATCAGTAAGCATTGCAGTCCAACAGAGTGAAGTAGGTATGTGAGGGACTTACCTGCTAGTGTGGTTAGCCACAGAGTTGACCGTTATTGGGGAGGACCTCTTCCAGAAGGGTTCTAGCTCCTCTGCATAGAAGGCTGGGAACCTAACATCCTTAGAACAGGACATGATGGCTCACAGATATGGCAAACAGCAACTGAAGTAGAAGAGGTATAAATCACAGCAGTGCCAGCAGGCAAGTGAACACTTTAGGCCACTGCAAACTACTTGTACACCACATAGGTACTTTTGGCATGCACAGAAACTTCCATTGGTCCGCGAGATTCATGTACACCATTGTAACACAAAGGCTTCAGCTTCCGTGTGCAACACTGCCTACCTCGCGGCAAATTCAACTTTGGCGTCTGTTGACTTTCATAAAATATGTTAATTGAAACACTACAAACATGGTAACAAGTAGGATGTTGAAACTGAGGGTTCTCTTAAAGCGGCACAACTAATATAAGTAATGTTGTTGTTTAGGAATTGCACTATTAGGAACAATTGAATGTTTAGAATAGTGTTCTGCCCGACTGGTTTGCTGTTGCGTATGTCATAGCAACATGATATATGATACGACTAACATTACTCCCACAACAAATCAGGACAACTATTTTTTAGATGCTTCTTAGTTCCCTATGTAAAATAAGCACCAACTATGGCTTCATTATTATTGACTTTGAAAAAAGCTTCATTCATCACTTGATGAGACAATGAAAGGATTCAAACGAGATTCTAATAAGCCAATAGGGAGCTGTCTCAGCACCTGCATTTTAGTGCTAGCTGGGCTAAGTACCGGCATGACCCTGCCCAATTAAATGTCTGACTAAAAACATGTATTATCATGTCTACATACGGTGTACACCTAGTTCATATGAAAATCAGTTCACAAACTGCTATGTAAAACTTTCCTTCTGATGTCCGCCAACAGTTCCGCCTTGTGTAGGACCACAGCGAAGATGGATGTAACTGTGTGAATAAAAATTGACATAACACCCGACTGTCTGTTCGTTAGAATCAGAGTATGTGCCCAGAATTCCAAAATCAAATACACACATGTGAGCCCAGATAAGTGAGGTCTGGGGAAGCAATGTTGTAAACATGCAAAAACGTTGAAGGAGTGTAACACTGAGACTTCTTGTACTGATTGTGTTTGTTGGTGCTATAACTAGTGTGACACCAGACACTGGGATTTATGTCAAGATATGTGTACGTCACACATATTGTAGCATTTGTACAATATGTAGAAGGTAACCTCCACTGCACCTAACATTCCCAGTAGTCAAACAATTTATAAATCAGAACTGTCAATATGATATACAGTAAAAAAAGCTATTATCCAATCAATCAATCAATCAATCATGCCATTTGTATAGCGCACTACTCACCCGGGAGGGTCTCAAGGCGCTTGGGGGGAGGGGTATGCTACTGCTCGAACAGCCAGGTCTTGAGTTGTTTCCTGAAGGCGAGATGGTCCTGGGTCAGCCGAAGGTGGATGGGGAGGGAGTTCCAAGTCTTGGCAGCCAGGTAAGAGAAGGATCGTCCTCCGGCGGTGGCTCTTCGGATGCGTGGTACGGCTGCGAGGGCGAGGCTGGTGGACCATAGTTGGCGGGTGGGCGTGTAGAAGGTCAGGCGGTCGTTGAGGTCCTTGGGGCCCAGGTCGTGGAGAGACTTGTGTGCATGGGCGAGGAGCCGGAATGTCATCCTCTTGTCGACGGGGAGCCAGTGCAGGTTCCTCAGGTGGCTGGAGATGTGGCTGCGTCGGGGGACATCCAGGATGAGTCGGGCGGAGGCGTTCTGGATGCGCTGGAGTCTTTTCTGTAGCTTGGCTGTGGTTCCGGCGTAGAGGGCGTTTCCGTAGTCCAGTCAGCTGGTGACGAGTGCCTGGGTGACAGTCTTCCTGGTCTCGGTCGGGATCCAGCGGAAGATCTTGCGAAGCATACGCAGGGTGTTGAAGTACGATGAGGAGACGGCGTTGACTTGTCTGGTCATCGAGAGGGAGGGGTCCAGGATGAAGCCCAGGTTGCGTGCGTGGTCGGTTGGCTTGGGTGCGGTGCCCAGGGCTGGGGGCCACCAGGAGTCGTCCCAGGCGGAGGGCGAAGATCCCAGGATGAGGACTTCCGTCTTGTCCGAGTTCAGTTTCAGGCGGCTGTCCTTCATCCACTCGGCGACGTCTTTCATCCCTTCGTGTAGGCAGGTTTTGGCGGTGTCGGGGTCTCTGGTGAGGGAGAGGATCAGCTGGGTGTCGTCGGCGTAAGAGATGATGTTGAGGTTGTGCTGGCGTGCGATGGCTGCGAGAGGTTTCATGTAGATGTTGAAGAGGGTGGGGCTGAGTGAAGATCCTTGCGGGACGCCGCAGATGACTTCGGTGGCCTCGGAGCGAAACGGGGGGAGGCGGACCAAAACATGATGTCACTCACACCACCATTTGGGTACATGTCAGCCAGAGGTCGGTGACCACACCCAAAGTTGCACATGCTGCTACATCTCCGTGTGCACAGTAGCTGTGGCTTCACCATTCACATGGAAAAATGTCTAGGCTTTACCATCAGATACGCAAGGAATGGAGGGCCAGATGTACGACCCTTGTATACTGCTACTCGCTATTTGTGCTCGATTGCGAGGTGCAATCTACAATGTACTACAGTGTCAGAGACACTGATTGTGATTCCCAATAAGGTCGCAAAATGTGAAGCTCATGAATATTAATGAGCCACTCGCAATTTGCAACCCCATTGGCAATGGCTGTCCATCCCAGGGATGGTGGCCTGCTGGCCTCGGCAGACCACCTTGCCTGGGACTGCTTTTCAATAAAGCAGGTTCTTTTTTTAAAAATGCAGCCCGTTTTGTATTTAAAAAATTAAATGAAACGTTTTAATTTCATTTTCTAAGATCAGGCAATTATCCTTTGGACCACTGCCTGCCCCTAAAAAATACTGGTCCCAGGATGATTGTTTCCGGTTCAGGGAAGACATGGCTTGGTAGTTCGGGCAGGACTATTCCCACGAGGCACAGGGTCAAACTGATTTGCATATAACCATGTCTGCACTGGGGTGGCGTAGTAAGCTAAAGGATGATGATGGATTAAACCTAGATCAGTTGACTGGGGGTGAGTGCTTGCAATGTTCAACACTCCATCCATCATCCCCTTTGGTTTTGCTTTGTTCACCCTAAATTTGCAGGGTATTCCCAGACGTGGGTCCCTTGCTCACATTGACACTGGATTCAACCTAGCCTGGCTGATGACAGCTGATTAGTCGGAAACCTGTCCCAGGATGCTTGTTTCCGGTTCAGGGAAGACTTGGCTTGGCCGTTCGGGCTGGACTGTTCCCATGAAGCGCAGGGTCTGACTGATTTGCATATGGCAATGTCTGAACTGGGGTGGCGTAGTAAGCTAAAGGATGATGATGGATTAAACCTAGATCAGTTGACTGGGGGTGAGTGCTTGCAATGTTCAACACTCCATCCATCATCCCCTTTGGTTTTGCTTCGTTCGCCCTAAGTTGACAGGGTATGCCCAGACGTGGGTCCCTTGCTCACTTTGCCACTGGATTCAAGCCAGCCTGGCTGATGACAGCTGATTAGCCGCAAACAGGTCCCAGGATGCTTTTTTCCAGTCGAGGGAAAACATTGCTTGACCTTTCGGGTTGGACTGTTGCCATGAGGCACAGGGTCAGACTGATTTGCATATAGCCATGTCTGAACTGGGGTGGCGGAGTGAGCTAAAGAATGATGATGGATTAAACCCAGATCAGTTGACTGGGGTTGAGTGCTTGCAATGTTCACCACTCCGTCAATCATCCCCTTTTATTTTGCTTTGTTCGCCTTAAGTTGGCAAAGTATACCCAGACTTGGGTCCCTAGCTCACTTTGCCTCTGGATTCAAGGTAGCCTGGCTGATGATGGCTGATTAGCCAGGAACCGGCCCCAGGATGCTTGTTTCCCGTACAGGGAAGAAATGGCTTGGCAGTTCGGGCTAGACTATTACCATGAGGCACAGGGTCAGACTGATTTGCATATGGTCATGTCTGAACTGGGTGGCAGAGTGAACTACAGAATGTTGATGGATTAAACCCAGATCAGTTGACTAGGGGTGAGTGCTTGCATTGTTCAACACTCCGTCAATCATCCCCTTTGGTTTTGCTTTTTTCGCCCTAAGTTGTCAGGGTATGCCCAGACGTGGGTCCCTTGCTCACTTTGCCACAGGATTCAAGATAGCCTGGCTGATGATAGCTGATTAGTCGGTAACCGGTCCCAGGATGCGAGTTTCCGGTCCATGGAAGACATGGCTTGGCAGTTCAGGCTAGACTGTTCCCATGAAGCGCAGGGTCTGACTGATTTGCATATGGCCATGTCTGAACTGGGGTGGCGGAGTGAGATGAAGAATGATGATGGATTAAACACACATCAGTTGACTGGGGGTGAGCGCATGCAATGTCCAACACTCCGTCCATCTTCCCCTTTGGTTTTCCTTTGTTCGCCCTAAGTTGGCAGGGTATGCCCAGACGTGGGTCCCTTGCTCACTGTGCCACTGGATTCAAGCAAGCCTGGCTGATGACGGCAGATTAGCCGGAAAAAGGTCCCAGGATGCTGGTTTCTGGTCCAGGGAAGACATGGCTTGGCAGTACGGGCTGTACTGTTTTCATGAGGCGCCGGGTCAAACTGATTTGCATATGGCTATGTCTGAACAAGAGTGGCTGAGTGAGCTAAAGAATTATGAAGTATTAAACCCAGATCAGTTGACTGGGGGTGAGCGCTTTCAATGTTCAATACTCTGTCCATCATACCCTTTGGTTTTGCTTTGTTCGCCCTAAGTTGGCAGGGTATGCCAGGAAGTGGGTCCCTTGCTCACTATGCCACAGGATTCAAGCTAGCCTGGCTGATGACGGTTGATTAGCCGGAAAAAGGTCCCAGGATGCTTGTTTCTGGTCCAGGGAAGACATGGCTTGGCAGTACGGGCTGGACTGTTTTCATGAGGCGCAGGGTCAGACTGATTTTCATATGGGCATGTCTGAACTGGGGTGGCGGAGTGAGCTAAGGAATGATTATGGATTAAACCCAGATCAATTTTGCAATGCTTGCAATGTTCAACACTCTGTCAATCATCCCCTTTGGTTTTGCTTTGTTCACCCTAAGTTCTCAGGGAATGCGCTGACGTGGGTCCCTTGCTCACTTTGCCACTGGATTCAAGCAAGCCTGGTTGATGACGACTGATTAGCCGGAAAAAGGTCTCAGGATGCTTGTTTCTGGTCCAGGGAATATATGGCTTGCAGTACGGACTGGACTGTTCCCATGAAGCGCAGGGTCTGACTGATTTGCATATGGCCATGTCTGAACTGGGGTGGCGGAGTGAGATGAAGAATGATGATGGATTAAACACACATCAGTTGACTGGGGTGAGTGTTTTCAATGTTCAATACTTCATCCATCATACCCTTTGGTTTTGCTTTCTTCGCCCTAAGTTGGCAGGGTATGCCAGGAAGTGGGTCCCTTGCTCACTTTGCCACTGGATTCAAGCAAGCCTGGCTGATGATGGCTGATTAGCTGGAAAAAGGTCCCAGGATGCCTGTTTCTGGTCCAGGGAAGACATGGCTTGCAGTACGGGCTGGACTGTTTTCATTAAGGGCCGGGTCAGACTGATTTGCAAATGGCTATGTCTGAACTGGAGTGGCGGAGTGAAAAAAAGAATGATGATGGATTAAACCCAGATCAGTTGACTGGGGGTGAGCACTTTCAATGTTCAATACGCCGTCCATCATACCCTTTGGTTTTGCTTTATTCGCACTAAGTTGGCAGGGTATGCCCAGACGTGGGTCCCTTGCTCACTTTGCCACTGGATCAAGCAAGCCTGGCTGATGACGGCTGATTAGCCGGAAACAGGTCCCAGGATGCTTGTTTCTGGTACAGGGAAGACATGGCTTGCAGTACGGGCTGGACTGGTCCCATGAAGCGCAGGGTCTGACTGACTTGCATATGGCCATGCCTGAACTGGGGTGGCGGAGTGAAATGAGGAATGATGATGGATTAAATACAAATCAGTTGACTGGAGGTGAGCGATTTCAATGTTTAACACTCCGTCCCTCATCCCCTTTGGTTTTGCTTAATTCGCCCTAAGTTGGCAGGCTATGCCCAGACGTGGGTCCCTTGCTCACTTTGTCACTGAATTCAAGCAAGCCTGGCTGATGACGGCTGATTAGCCGGAAAAAAGGTCCCAGGATGCTTGTTTCTGGTCCAGGGAAGACATGGCTTGCAGTACGGGCTGGACTGTTCCCATGAGGTGCAGGGTCAGACTGATTTGCATATGGCCATGTCTGAACTGGGGTGGCGGAGAGAGCTAAAGAATGATTATGTATAAAACCCAGATCAGTTGACTGGGGGTGAGTGCTTGTAATGTTTAACACTTCGTCCATCATCCCCTTTGGTGTTGCATTGTTCACCCTACGTTCGCATGGTATGCCCAGACGTGGGTCCCTTTATCACTTCGCCACTGGTTTCAAGCTAGCCTGGCTGATGACAGCTGATTAGTCGGAAACTGGTCCCAGGTTGCTTGTTTCCGGTCCATTGAAGACATGGCTTGGCAGTTCGGGCAGGACTGTTCCCATGAAGCGCAGGGTCTGACTGATTTGCATATGGCCATGCCTGAACTGGGGTGGCAGTATGAGCTAAAAAATGATGATGGATTAAAAACAGATCAGTTGACTGGGGGTGAGGGCTTGCAATGTTCAACACTCCCTCCATCATCCTCTTTGGTTTTGCTTTGTTCGCCAAAGTTGTCAGCATATGCCCAGACGTGGGTCCCTTGCTCACTTTGCCACTGGATTCATGCTAGCCTGGCTGATGACAGCTGATGAGCCGCAAACAGGTCCCAGAATGCTTTTTTCCGGCCAAGGGAAGACATTGCTTGGCCGTTCGGGTTGGACTGTTGCCATGAGGCACAGGGCCAGACTGATTTTCATATAGCCATGTCTGAACTGGGGTGGCGGAGTGAGCTAAAGAATGATGATGGATTAAACCCAGATCAGTTGACTGGGGGTGAGTGCTTGCAATGTTCAACACTCCATCCATCATCCCCTTTGGTTTTGCTTCGTTCGCCCTAAGTTGACAGGGTATGCCCAGACGTGGGTCCCTTGCTCACTTTGCCACTGGATTCAAGCGAGCCTGGCTGATGACAGCTGATTAGCTGCAAACAGGTCCCAGGATGCTTTTTTCCAGTCGAGGGAAGACATTGCTTGACCTTTCGGGTTGGACTGTTGCCATGAGGCACTGGGTCAGACTGATTTGCATATAGCCATGTCTGAACGGGGGTGGCAGAGTGAGCTAAAGAATGATGATGGATTAAACCCAGATCAGTTGACTGGGGTTGAGTGCTTGCAATGTTCACCACTCCGTCAATCATCCCCTTTTATTTTGCTTTGTTCGCCTTAAGTTGGCAAAGTATACCCAGACTTGGGTCCCTAGCTCACTTTGCCTCTGGATTCAAGGTAGCCTGGCTGATGACGGCTGATTAGCCAGGAACCGGCCCCAGGATGCTTGTTTCCCGTACAGGGAAGAAATGGCTTGGCAGTTCGGGCTAGACTATTACCATGAGGCACAGGGTCAGACTGATTTGCATATGGTCATGTCTGAACTGGGTGGCAGAGTGAACTACAGAATGTTGATGGATTAAACCCAGATCAGTTGACTGGGGGTGAGTGCTTGCATTGTTCAACACTCCGTCAATCATCCCCTTTGGTTTTGCTTTTTTCGCCCTAAGTTGTCAGGGTATGCCCAGACGTGGGTCCCTTGCTCACTTTGCCACAGGATTCAAGATAGCCTGGCTGATGATAGCTGATTAGTCGGTAACCGATCCCAGGATGCGAGTTTCCGGTCCATGGAAGACATGGATTGGCAGTTCAGGCTAGACTGTTCCCATGAAGCGCAAGGTCTGACTGACTTGCATATGGCCATGCCTGAACTGGGGTGGCGGAGTGAAATGAGGAATGATGATGGATTAAACACAAATCAGTTGACTGGGGGTAAGCGCTTTCAATGTTTAACACTCCGTCCCTCATCCCCTTTGGTTTTGCTTAATTCGCCCTAAGTTGGCAGGCTATGCCCAGACGTGGGTCCCTTGCTGACTTTGTCACTGAATTCAAGCAAGCCTGGCTGATGACGGCTGATTAGCCGGAAAAAGGTCCCAGGGTGCTTGTTTCTGGTCCAGGGAAGACATGGCTTGCAGTACGGGCTGGACTGTTCCCATGAGGTGCAGGGTCAGACTGATTTGCATATTGCCATGTCTGAACTGGGGTGGCGGAGTGAGCTAAAGAATGATTATGTATAAAACCCAAATCAGTTGACTGGGGGTGAGTGCTTGTAATGTTTAACACTTCGTCCATCATCCCCTTTGGTGTTGCATTGTTCACCCTACGTTCGCATGGTATGCCCAGACGTGGGTCCCTTGATCACTTCGCCACTGGTTTCAAGCTAGCCTGGCTGATGACAGCTGATTAGTCGGAAACTGGTCCCAGGTTGCTTGTTTCCGGTCCATTGAAGACATGGCTTGGCAGTTCGGGCAGGACTGTTTCCATGAAGCGCAGGGTCTGACTGATTTGCATATGGCCATGCCTGAACTGGGGTGGCAGAATGAGCTAAAAAATGATGATGGATTAAAAACAGATCAGTTGACTGGGGGTGAGGGCTTGCAATGTTCAACACTCCCTCCATCATCCTCTTTGGTTTTGCTTTGTTCGCCAAAGTTGTCAGCATATGCCCAGAGGTGGGTCCCTTGCTCACTTTGCCACTGGATTCATGCTAGCCTGGCTGATGACAGCTGATGAGCCGCCAACAGGTCCCAGGATGCTTTTTTCCGGTCAAGGGAAGACATTGCTTGGCCGTTCGGGTTGGACTGTTGCCATGAGGCACAGGGCCAGACTGATTTTCATATAGCCATGTCTGAACTGGGGTGGCGGAGTGAGCTAAAGAATGATGATGGATTAAACCCAGATCAGTTGACTGGGGGTGAGTGCTTGCATTGTTCAACACTCCGTCAATCATCCCCTTTGGTTTTGCTTTTTTTGCCGTAAGTTGTCAGGGTATGCCCAGACGTGGGTCCCTTGCTCACTTGCTCACTTTGCCACAGGATTCAAGATAGCCTGGCTGATGACAGCTGATTAGTCGGTAACCGGTCCCAGGATGCGAGTTTCCGGTCCATGGAAGACATGGCTTGGCAGTTCAGGCTAGACTGTTCCCAGGAAGCGCAGGATCGGACTGATTTGCATATGGCCATGTCTGAACTGGGGTGGCGTAGTGAGATGAAGAATGATGATGGATTAAACACACATCAGTTCACTGGGGGTGAGCGCATGCAATGTTCAACACTCCGTCCATCTTCCCCTTTGGTTTTCCTTTGTTCGCCCTAAGTTGGCAGGGTATGCCCAGACGTGGGTCACTTGCTCACTGTGCCACTGGATTCAAGCAAGCCTGGCTGATGACGGCTGATTTGCCGGAAAAAGGTCCTAGGATGCTGGTTTCTAGTCCAGGGAAGACATGGCTTGGCAGTACGGGCTGTACTGTTTTCATGAGGCGCTGGGTGAAACTGATTTGCATATGGCTATGTCTGAACTAGAGTGGCGTAGTGAGCTAAAGAATGATGATGGATTAAACCCAGATCAGTTGACTGGGGGTGAGCGCTTTCAATGTTCAATACTCCATCCATCATACCCTTTGGTTTTGCTTTGTTCGCCCTAAATTGGCAGGGTATGCCAGGAAGTGGGTCCCTTGCTCGCTATGCCACAGGATTCAAGCTAGCATGGCTGATGACGGCTGATTAGCCGAAAAAGGTCCCAGGATGCTTGTTTCTGGTCTAGGGAAGACATGGCTTGGAAGTACGGGCTGGACTGTTTTCATGAGGCGCAGGGTCAGACTGATTTGCATATGGGCATGTCTGAACTGGGGTGGCGGAGTGAGCTAAGGAATGATTATGGATTAAACCCAGCTCAATTGAGTGGGGGTGAGTGCTTGCAATATTCAACACTCCGTCAATCATCCCCTTTGGTTTTGCTTTGTTCACCCTAAGTTCTCAGGGAATGCGCAGACGTGGGTCCCTTCTTCACTTTGCCACTGGATTCAAGCAAGCCTGGTTGATGACGGCTGATTAGCCGGAAAAAGGTCCCAGGATGCTTGTTTCTGGTCCAGGGAAGACATGGCTTGCAGTACGGACTGGACTGTTCCCATGAAGCACAGGGTCTGACTGATTTGCATATGGCCATGTCTGAACTGGGGTGGCGGAGTTAGATGAAAAATGAATATGGATTAAACACACATCAGTTGACTGGGGGTGAGTGCTTTCAATGTTCAACACTCCGTCTATCATCCCCTTTGGTTTTGCTTTATTCGCCCTAAGTTGGCAGGCTATGCCCAGACGTGGGTCCCTTGCTCACTTTGCCACTGGATTCAAGCAAGTCTGGCTGATGACGGCTGATTAGCCAGAAAAAGGTCCCAGGATGCTTGTTTCTGGAACAGGGAAGACATGGCTTGCAGTACGGGCTGGACTGTTCCCATGAGGTGCAGGGTCAGACTGATTTGCATATGGGCATGTCTGAACTGGGGTGGCGGAGTGAGCTAAGGAATGATTATGGATTAAACCCAGATCAATTGAGTGGGGGTGAGTACTTTCAATGTTCAACACTCCGTCAATCATCCCCTTTGGTTTTGCTTTGTTCACCCTAAGTTCTCAGGAAATGAGCAGACGTGGGTCCCTTCTTCACTTTGCCACTGGATTCAAGCAAGCCTGGTTGATGACGACTGATTAGCCGGAAAAAGGTCCCAGGATGCTTGTTTCTGGTCCAGGGAAGACATGGCTTGCAGTACGGGCTGGACTGTTCCCATGAGGTGCAGGGTCAGACTGATTTGCATATGGGCATGTCTGTTCTGGGGTGGCGGAGTGAGCTAAGGAATGATTATGGATTAAACCCAGATCAATTTTGTGGGGGTGAGTGCTTGCAATGTTCAACACTCCGTCAATCATCCCCTTTGGTTTTGCTTTGTTCACCCTAAATTCTCAGGGAATGCACTAACCTGGGTCCCTTGCTCACTTTGCCACTGGATTCAAGCAAGCCTGGTTGATGACGACTGATTAGCCGGAAAAAGGTCCACGATGCTTGTTTCTGGTCCAGGGAAGACATGGCTTGCAGTATGGACTGGACTGTTCCCATGAAGCGCAGGGTCTGACTGATTTGCATATGGCCATGTCTGAACTGGAGTGGCGGAGTGAGATGAAGAATGATGATGGATTAAACACACATCAGTTGACTGGGGGTGAGTGCTTTCAATATCCAACACTCCGTCCATCATCCCCTTTGGTTTTGCTTTATTCGCCCTAAGTTGGCAGGCTATGCCCAGACGTGGGTCCCTTGCTCACTTTGCCACTGGATTCAAGCAAGTCTGGCTGATGACGGCTGATTAGCCGGAAAACGGTCCCAGGATGCTTGTTTCTGGAACAGGGAAGACATGGCTTGCAGTACGGGCTGGACTGTTCCCATGAGGTGCAGGGTCAGACTCATTTGCATATGGCCATGTCTGAACTGGGGTGGCGGAGTGAGATAAAGAATGATTATGTATAAAATCCAGATCAGTTGACTGGGGGTGAGGGCTTGCAATGTTCAACACTACCTCCATCATCCTCTTTGGTTTTGCTTTGTTCACCCAAAGTTGTCAGCATATGCCCAGACGTGGGTCCCTTGCTCACTTTGCCACATGATTCTAGCTAGCCTGGCCGATGATGGCTGATTAGCCGGAAAAAGGTAGCAGGATGCTTGTTTCTGGTCCAGGGAAGACATGGCTTGGCAGTACGGGCTGGAGTGTTGTTATGAGGCGCAGTGTGGGACTGATTTGCATATGGGCATGTCTGAACTGGGTTTGCGTAGTGAGCTAAGGAATGATTATGGATTAAACCCAGATCAGTTTATTGGGGGTGAGAGCTTGCAATGTTCAACACTCGGTCCATCATCCCCTTTGGTTTTGCTTTGTTTGCTCTAAGTTGGCAGGGTATGCCAGGAAGTGGGTCCCTTGCTCGCTGTGCCACAGGATTCAAGCTAGCCTGGCTGATGACGGCTGATTGGCCGAAAAAGGTCCCAGGATGCTTGTTTCTGGTCTAGGGAAGACATGGCTTGGAAGTACGGGCTGGACTGTTTTCATGAGGCGCAGGGTCAGACTGATTTGCATATGGGCATGTCTGAACTGGGGTGGCGGAGTGAGCTAAGGAATGATTATGGATTAAACCCAGCTCAATTGAGTGGGGGTGAGTGCTTGCAATATTCAACACTCCGTCAATCATCCCCTTTGGTTTTGCTTTGTTCACCCTAAGTTCTCAGGGAATGCGCAGACGTGGGTCCCTTCTTCACTTTGCCACTGGATTCAAGCAAGCCTGTTTGATGACGACTGATTAGCCGGAAAAAGGTCCCAGGATGCTTGTTTCTGGTCCAGGGAAGACATGGCTTGCAGTACGGACTGGACTGTTCCCATGAAGCACAGGGTCTGACTGATTTGCATATGGCCATGTCTGAACTGGGGTGGCGGAGTTAGATGAAGAATGAATATGGATTAAACACACATCAGTTGACTGGGGGTGAGTGCTTTCAATGTTCAACACTCCGTCTATCATCCCCTTTGGTTTTGCTTTATTCGCCCTAAGTTGGCAGGCTATGCCCAGACGTGGGTCCCTTGCTCACTTTGCCACTGGATTCGAGCAAGTCTGGCTGATGACGGCTGATTAGCCAGAAAAAGGTCCCAGGATGCTTGTTTCTGGAACAGGGAAGACATGGCTTGCAGTACGGGCTGGACTGTTCCCATGAGGTGCAGGGTCAGACTGATTTGCATATGGGCATGTCTGAACTGGGGTGGCGGAGTGAGCTAAGGAATGATTATGGATTAAACCCAGATCAATTGAGTGGGGGTGAGTACTTTCAATGTTCAACACTCCGTCAATCATCCCCTTTGGTTTTGCTTTGTTCACCCTAAGTTCTCAGGAAATGAGCAGACGTGGGTCCCTTCTTCACTTTGCCACTGGATTCAAGCAAGCCTGGTTGATGACGACTGATTAGCCGGAAAAAGGTCCCAGGATGCTTGTTTCTGGTCCAGGGAAGACATGGCTTGCAGTACGGACTGGACTGTTCCCATGAAGCGCAGGGTCTGACTTATTTGCATATGGCCATGTCTGAACTGGGGTGGCGGAGTTAGATGAAGAATGAATATGGATTAAACACACATCAGTTGACTGGGGGTGAGTGCTTTCAATGTTCAACACTCCGTATATCATCCCCTTTGGTTTTGCTTTATTCGCCCTAAGTTGGCAGGCTATGCTCAGACGTGGGTCCCTTGCTCACTTTGCCATTGGATTCAAGCAAGCCTGGCTGATGACGGCTGATTAGCCGGAAAAGGTCCCAGGATGCTTGTTTCTGGTCCAGGGAAGACATGGCTTGCAGTACGGGCTGGACTGTTCCCATGAGGTGCAGGGTCAGACTGATTTGCATATGGGCATGTCTGTTCTGGGGTGGCGGAGTGAGCTAAGGAATGATTATGGATTAAACCCAGATCAATTTTGTGGGGGTGAGTGCTTGCAATGTTCAACACTCCGTCAATCATCCCCTTTGGTTTTGCTTTGTTCACCCTAAATTCTCAGGGAATGCACTAACCTGGGTCCCTTGCTCACTTTGCCACTGGATTCAAGCAAGCCTGGTTGATGACGACTGATTAGCCGGAAAAAGGTCCACGATGCTTGTTTCTGGTCCAGGGAAGACATGGCTTGCAGTATGGACTGGACTGTTCCCATGAAGCGCAGGGTCTGACTGATTTGCATATGGCCATGTCTGAACTGGGGTGGCGGAGTGAGATGAAGAATGATGATGGATTAAACACACATCAGTTGACTGGGGGTGAGTGCTTTCAATATCCAACACTCCGTCCATCATCCCCTTTGGTTTTGCTTTATTCGCCCTAAGTTGGCAGGCTATGCCCAGACGTGGGTCCCTTGCTCACTTTGCCACTGGATTCAAGCAAGTCTGGCTGATTAGCTGGAAAACGGTCCCAGGATGCTTGTTTCTGGAACAGGGAAGACATGGCTTGCAGTACGGGCTGGACTGTTCCCATGAGGTGCAGGGTCAGACTGATTTGCATATGGCCATGTCTGAACTGGAGTGGCGGAGTGAGATAAAGAATGATTATGTATAAAATCCAGATCAGTTGACTGGGGGTGAGGGCTTGCAATGTTCAACACTACCTCCATCATCCTCTTTGGTTTTGCTTTGTTCGCCCAAAGTTGTCAGCATATGCCCAGACGTGGGTCCCTTGCTCACTTTGCCACATGATTCTAGCTAGCCTGGCCGATGATGGCTGATTAGCCGGAAAAAGGTAGCAGGATGCTTGTTTCTGGTCCAGGGAAGACATGGCTTGGCAGTACGGGCTGGAGTGTTGTTATGAGGCGCAGTGTGGGACTGATTTGCATATGGGCATGTCTGAACTGGGTTTGCGTAGTGAGCTAAGGAATGATTATGGATTAAACCCAGATCAGTTTATTGGGGGTGAGAGCTTGCAATGTTCAACACTCGGTCCATCATCCCCTTTGGTTTTGCTTTGTTTGCTCTAAGTTGGCAGGGTATGCCAAGAAGTGGGTCCCTTGCTCGCTGTGCCACAGGATTCAAGCTAGCCTGGCTGATGACGGCTGATTAGCCGGAAAAAGGTCCCAGGATGCTTGTTTCTGGTCCAGGGAAGACATGGCTTGGCAGTACGGGCTGGACTGTTTTCATGAGGCGCAGTGTGGGACTGATTTGCATATGGCCATGTCTGAACTGGGGTGGCAGAGTGAGCTAAAGATTGATTATGGATTAAACCCGGATCAGTTGACTGGGAGTGAGTATTTGCAATGTTCAACACTCGGTCCATCATCCCCTTTGGTTTTGCTTTGTTTGCCCTAAGTTGGCAGGGTATGGCAGGAAGTGGGTCCCTTGCTCACTTTGCCACAGGATTCAAGCTAGTCTGGCTGATGACGGCTGATTAGCCAGAAACTGGTCCCAGTATGCTTGTTTCCAGTCCAGGGAAGAAATGGCTTGGCAATTCGGGCTGGACTGTTGCCATGAGGCGCAGGGTCAGACTGATTTGCATATGACCATGTCTGAACTGGGTTGGCGGAGTGTGCTAAAGAATGATTATGGATTAAACCCAGATCAGTTGACTATGGGTGAGTGCTTGCAATGTTCAATACTCCATTCATCATCCCCTTTGGTATTGCTTTGTTCGACCTAAGATGGCAGATCAGTTGACAGGGGGTGAGCGCTTGCAATGTTCAACACTCCATTCATTATCCCCTTTGGTTTTGCTTTTTTCGCCCTAAGTTGGCAGGGTATGCCCAGACGTGGGTCCCTTGCTCACTTCGCCACTGGTTTCAAGCTAGCCTGGCTGATGACAGCTGATTAATCGGAAACCGGTCACAGGATGCTTCTTTCGGGTCCATGAAAGGCATGGCTTGGCAGTTCGGGCTGGACTGTTCCCATGAAGCGCAGGGTCTGACTGATTTCCATATGGCCATGTCTGAACTGAGGTGGCGGAGTGTGCTAAAGAATGATGATGGATTAAACCCAGATCAGTTGACTGGGGGTGAGCACTTGCAATGTTCACCACTCCATCCATCATCCCCTTTGGTTTTGCTTTGTTCCCCTTAAGTTGGCATGGTATACCCAGATGTGGGTCCCTAGCTCACTTTGCCTCTGGATTCAAGCTAGCCTAGCTGATGACGGCTGATTAGCCAGAAACCGGACCCAGGATGCTTGTTTCCGGTCCAGGGAAGAAATGGCTATGCAGTTCGGGCTGGACTGTTACCATGAGGCACAGGGTCAGACTGATTTGCATATGGCCATGTCTGACCTGGGGTGGCGGAATGAGCTAAAGAATGTTGATGGATTAAACCCAGATCAGTAGGCCGGGTCACCCCCCTGCCTCCCACGCCTGCCGCTGCCACTGCCTGCCTACTGCTTCTGCTGACGACCCAGCCGCCGCTGGGCCGCCCGGATCTCCCCCTGCCTCCCACGCTCGCCGCTTGACCCAGGGACAGACCCGCCACCGCCGGACGCCCAGAGGTTCCCGCCGCTGCCCCCCTGTGGCCCCGCCCACCACCAGCCCATTGGCCACCCCGCTCCCGCCACCCAGCTGACCCGCCCACCCGGCTCCTTACTTATGACGCCCCCAGAGCGACCGCGCAGCAGACGCGCGCAGCGGGAGCACCGATTGAGCGCCAAAGGTAAGCCCGTCTGCGCCCGTCCGCGCCTGGCCCGCGCCCAGCGCCAGGACCCCTGGCCCCCACCGCCGGAAGCCGACCCGACGGACCTACGACGCCACCGAACTCAACGCACTCAACACCGGCCGAACCCCGGGCTGCTACCGAGCCACACCGAGACGCACCCACGGACCCTTCAGCTGCCATTCCTGCAAATTCACCTGCAACCGGACCCGCACCACACCAGCACCCACCAAGCCGACCACCAGCAACACCCACCTGAAGTGCATCCTGCTCAACACCCTCTCCGTTCACAGACACGCCGTCGAGCTCTGGAACCTGCTCGACACCACAGACCCAGACGTCGCCTTCCTCACGGAAACCTGGATGAACGTCTCCTCAGCGCCCGACATCGCCATCGCCATCCCAGAGGGCTACAAGATCATCCGGAGGGACCGCGTCAACCAGACAGGAGGAGGCATCGCCATCATCCACAGGAACACCATCCGCATCACGACCAACACCGACGACACCCTCGCATCCGCCGAACACCTGCACTTCCAGATCCACGTCAACCCCAAGACCACCCTCAGAGGCACCCTCATCTACAGACCCCCGGGACCACGCACACAATTCAGCGAAGACATCGCCGACTTCATCAGCCCGCACGCCCTCCTCTCCGCTGACTACATCCTCCTCGGGGACCTCAACTTCCACCTGGAGAACAACAACGACCGCAACACCACCACCCTGCTGGACAACCTCGCCAACCTCGGACTCAAGCAGCTGGTCAACACCCCCATCCACTACGCCGGACACACACTCGACCCGGTCTTCTCTTCCAGCAAGGACATCACCTTCAGCCGCGCCACGGGACTCCACTGGACGGACCACAGCTGCGTACACTTCAGCTTCAGAAGGACCACGCGCCACCATCACCAGCAACAGGCTCCCCGCAGAAGCTGGAACAAGATCTCTGCAGACCAGCTCGCTACTTCCCTGAGCAAGAACCCTCCCACCAGCACAACGAACCCCAGCCAAGCGGCCACCAACCTCACGAAATGGATCAGCGACTGCGCAGACGACCTCGCCCCGCTGAAGACCCCGCCGAACAGACCCGGCAGCAAGAAAGCCCCATGGTTTAACGACGAACTCAAGAGCTCCAAGAAGAACTGCAGAGCACTCGAGAAAACCTGGCGCAGAGACCCAACACCGGACAACATGACTGCCCTCAAGCTCGCCACCCGAAAACACCACCAGCTGATCCACGCCACCAAGAAAACCGCATTCAAGGAACGACTGGACAACAACGCACACAACAGCAAGGAACTCTTCAACATCGTGAAAGAGCTCTCCAACCCCAACGCCGGAAACAACGACATCACCCCTTCACAGGACCTCTGCAACTCCCTCGCCTCCTACTTCCACAACAAGATCGCGGACATACACAACAGCTTCAGCACTCAACCGACGCACGCCACGTCCGAACCACCGCCCCCCACCACCACCCTACGCACCTGGACCCCGATCAGCACCGAAGACACCATCCGCACGATGAACTCCATCCACTCCGGATCTCCGACAGACCCCTGCCCTCACCACGTCTTCAACAAGGCCGACGCTGTCATCGCACCCCACCTGCGGGACATCATCAACACCTCCTTCGACACCGCTACCTTCCCGGAGAGCTGGAAGCACGCCGAACTCAGCGCTCTACTAAAGAAGCCATCAGCCGACCCCACCGACCTCAAGAACTACCGCCCCATCTCGCTGCTCCCGTTTCCTGCAAAAGTCATCGAGAAGACCGTCAACAAGCAACTGGCCGCCTTCCTCGAGACGAACGGTTCCCTCGACCTCTCGCAGTCTGGCTTCCGGGCCAACCACAGCACCGAGACCGCCCTGATCGCAGCCACCGATGACATCCGAGCCCTGCTCGACAACGGAGAAACAGCGGCCCTCATCCTCCTGGACCTCTCCGCGGCCTTCGACACTGTCTGCCACCGTACCCTAGTACAGCGCCTCAGCAACGTCGGAATCCAGGAGAAGGCACTGGAGTGGATCACCTCCTTCCTCGCCGGAAGGACACAGAGAGTCCGCCTCCCCCCGTTCAGATCGGAAGCCACCGAAGTCATCTGCGGCGTTCCTCAAGGCTCCTCGCTCAGCCCAACACTGTTCAATGTCTACATGAGCCCCCTCGCAACCATCGCACGCCAGCACAACCTGAACATCATCTCCTACGCCGATGACACCCAGCTGATCCTCTCCCTCACCAACGACCCCGCCACCGCCACAGCCAACCTGCACGAAGGGATGACAGACGTAGCCAAATGGATGTCGAACAGCCGCCTGAAACTGAACTCAGACAAGACGGAAGTCCTCATCCTGGGATCCTCACCCTCCGCCTGGGACGACTCCTGGTGGCCCCCCGCCCTGGGCAGCGCACCCAAACCAACAGACCACGCACGCAACCTGGGCTTCATCCTGGACTCCTCCCTCTCCATGACCAGACAAGTCAACGCCGTCTCCTCGTCATGCTTCAACATCCTGCGCATGCTACGTAAGATCTTCCGATGGATCCCCACCGAGACCAGGAAGACGGTCACCCAGGCCCTCGTCACCAGCTGTCTGGACTACGGCAACTCCCTCTACGCTGGAACCACCGCCAAACTCCAGAAGAGACTCCAGCGGATCCAGAACACCTCAGCACGACTCATCCTGGACATCCCCCGCCGCAGCCACATCTCCGGACACCTTAGAGACCTGCACTGGCTCCCAGTCAACAAGAGAATCACCTTCCGGCTCCTCACCCACGCACACAAAGCCCTACATAACCAAGGACCAGGTTACCTCAACAGCCGCCTCAACTTCTACGCTCCCAAACGCCAGCTTCGATTGACCAGCCACGCCCTCGCCGCCGTCCCCCGCATCCGAAGAGCCACCACAGGAGGAAGGTCCTTCTCCTACCTGGCTGCCAAGACTTGGAACTCCCTTCCGACCCATCTCCGCCTGACCCAGGACCACCTCGCCTTCAGGAAGCAGCTCAAGATCTGGCTGTTCGAGCAGTAGCGGACCCCCCCCACCCCCCCAGCGCCTTGAGACCCTCCGGGTGAGTAGTGCGCTATATAAATGCCCTGATTGATTGATTGATTGAGTTGACTGCGGGTGAGTGCTTGCAATGTTCAACACTACGTCCATCATCCCTTTTTTGCATTGTTCGCCCTAAGTTAACAGGGTATGCCCAGACATGGGTTTCTTGCTCACTTTGCCACTGGATTCATGCTAGCCTGGCCGATGAAGGCTGATTAGCCAGAAACCGGTCGCAGGATGCTTGTTTCCGGTCTGGACTGTTCCCACGAAGCGCAGGGTCTGACTGGGTTGGATATGGCCATGTCTAAACTGGGGTGCCGTAGTGAGATGAAGAATGATGATGGATTAAACACACATCAGTTGACTGGGGGTGAGCGCTTGCAATGTTTAACACTCTGTCCATCATCCCCTTTGGTTTTGCTTTGTTCGCCCTAAGTTGGCAGGGTATGCACAGGAATTGATCCCTTGCTCACTTTGCCACTGGATTCAAGCAAGCCTGGCTGATGACGGCTGATTAGCTGGAAAAAGATCCCAAGATGCTTGTTTCTGGTCCAGGGAAGACATGGCTTGGCAGTACGGGCTGGACTGTTTTCATGATGCGCAGGGTCAGACTGAATTGCATATGGTCATGTCTGAACTTGTGGTGGCGGAGTGAGCTAAAGAATGATTATGGATTAAACACAGATCAGTTGATTGGGGGTGAGCGCTTGCAATGTTCAACTCTCCGTCCATCATCCCCTTTGGTTTTTCTTTCTTCGCCCTAAGTTGGCAAGGTATGCCCAGACGTGAGTCCCTTGCACTCTTTGCCACTGGATTCAAGCTAGCCTGGCTGATGACGGCTGATTAGCCAGAAACCTGTCCCAGGATGCATGTTTCATGTCCAGGGTAAACATGGCTTGCAGTACGGGTTGGACTGTTCCCATGAAGCGCAGGGTCTGACTGATTTGCATATGGCCATGTCTGAACTGGAGTGGCGGAGTGAGATTAGGAATGATGATGGATTAAACACAAATCAGTTGACAGGGGGTGAGTGCTTTCAATGTTCAACACTCCGTCCATCATCCCCTTTGGTTTTGTTTTATTCGCCCTAAGTTGGCAGGCTATGCCCAGATGTGGGTCCCTTGCTCACTTTGCCACTGGATTCAAGCAAGCCTGGCTGATGACGGCTGATTAGCCGGAAAAAGGTCCCAGGATGCTGGTTTCTGGTCCAGGGAAGACATGTCTTGGCAGTACGGGCTGTACGTTTTCATGAGGCGTGGGTCAAACTGATTTGCTTTTTTTTTTTTTTAATTATTTTTTATTTGCAAACTGATGAGAGAGACATAACGAAAATACATTAAATGAAGTACAAAGTATACATTGCACGATCTTTACAAAAACAAATTATCAGTTTCCCATTTCAGGCACATTTCAGAAACACAAAAAAAAAATCAGTACTTTTATGATACGGATTTTAAAACATTTTAAGCATGGCCAAGCTCAGGGCCGTCAATAAAGTCACCCCATATTTTTTCGACTTTCATTCGTGATCGAGTTCCTCTCAAGTTAGGGTCAAACTGATTTGCATATGGCTATGTCTGAACTAGAGTGGCGGAGTGAGCTAAAGAATGATGATGGATTAAACCCAGATCAGTTGACTGGGGGTGAGCGCTTTCAATGTTCAATACTCCGTCCATCATACCCTTTGGTTTTGCTTTGTTCGCCCTAAGTTGGCAGGGTATGCCAGGAAGTGGTTCCCTTGCTCGCTATGCCACAGGATTCAAGCTAGCCTGGCTGATGACGGCTGATTAGCTGGAAAAAGGTCCCAGGATGCTTGTTTCTGGTCCAGGGAAGACATGGCTTGGCAGTACGGCCTGGACTGTTTTCATGAGGCGCAGGGTCGGACTGATTTGCATATGGGCATGTCTGTACTGGGGTGGCGGAGTGAGCTAAGGAATGATTATGGATTAAACCCAGATCAATTGAGTGGGGGTGAGAGCTTGCAATGATCAACACTCGGCCCATCATCCCCTTTGGTTTTGCTTTGTTTGCCCTAAGTTGACAGGGTATGCCAGGAAGTGGGCCTCTTGCTCGCTGTGCCACAGGATTCAAGCTAGCCTGGCTGATGACGGCTGATTAGCCGGAAACTGGTCCCAGTATGCTTGTTTTGAGGTACTGGGTTTTTCAGAACCGGTACTGAACCGGTAACCCAGTGGTGTCAGGGTACACACCCAAAGACCTCAAGTACTTTCCTGATTTAGACCACAGAAACTCAGAGTCTTCTAGGTGAAGTCAAGGATCGATATTATTGGCTGCAACCAAGTAACAGGTCCTAGAAGTACAACAACACGGGATGTATATTCTCAGGAGACTGCTCAATCTTACAAAGCCAGGCTTCTCTTTTTATACAAAATATTGTGCTTCAGGCAAACATTCTCCACATTTTAGTATACTATTCACATGTTTCCACTACAAAGAAAAAGCAGAGTCATGATGACAACCCACATTCCAATTTGTTCAGCCCACAATAAATTATCCGGCAAGGCCCAACTTTTTCATCAGATATCGGTGTACCCCCAATAAAAACGGGCACCTCCTCCTCGTAAAGCAAGTAAGAAGAAAGGAACAGGGACAGGTGGGAGCAAGATTAGGCAGGGTGTGTGTGCGATGAAAAGGTTTTATGGCAGGCTGTGCCTCGATGCTATCTCGCTCGGCCACTGGGAAAGGAACTGACCAAACAGGTTCGGCCTGGGGCAATGGTTTCAGCTTGCCCAGGTCAGAGAAAAGTCAATCAAGGTGTACGTGTCCTTTGATATCGAATTTAGCTGTATTATAAGCCTATGTGAGGGCAACCCACAAAATGGCTGCCGTACACAAAATGGAAGCCAAGGGTTCAAGACGAAAATGACGATTTCGAGGTGAAATCGTCACTGGAATATGACGAAAATGCTTGTACATAGTGTACTAGCCATTTTCGGTCTTTTGATATAAAAATCGTCATGCTACGACAAAGTTTTATTCACGAGTCCAGAATTTTCAGAACTACAAACCCTCCTTTTGCCCTTACATAGGCAATTTAACCTAATCTCATGCTAATATGAGTCCAGGTCTATATTCCTAAAGTCATTGAGATGTTGCTGTAACATCATCCTAGTATTTAGCTCGTCTCTTGATACAGGTTTCCTTACACATGATGTAGCACAGAGGCCACATATTGCAGGAGCACACCGCACGCACAGACAGAACAGGAAAAGAATGGCTAAGACCATCCCAATGACCATCAGAATTTTCCATACCCAGGCGGATATCAGTTCCCAGAACCATCCCATTAAAGACCAATCTCCTTTATCCACATGAATAGATTCGGAAATCTTATGCACTTTAGAGATGGCCTGGTACACTGTTGGAGCGTTATCTGGAATGAAAACACAGCAACTCGATTGGATCAATCTACATACCCCACCTCGGTCTGCAAGTATGACATCTAATGCGACCCTGTTCTGAAGGGTCATAAGACGATCCGACTGGAGCTCAGCAGTCAAGTTACTAAGGGCACCGGCAGTTTCAACCACTGTGGATTCAACCACCCTTGTCAATTGCCTTATGTTCCTGCTGTTACCCATGGGTCCCCAGAACGACAGAAAACCCTTGACGAAGTCCCCAAATTCTTGTCCTGCAGTGTCTTCTTTGCTGAAAACACCTCTAACTATCCTTGTCTTGTGGTAATCTGCCGCCACTGTGTAGGTGGGAGGCAGCAGGAACGAAACAAAACATGTGCCCGAAAAGTCAGGGGGCAACCATGTATAGGCTCTATCATGGCAGATGAAATAGGTACCCTTAGCTGCTAAGAACGGAGGGGAAGTCTGAGATGTAAAAACATATGTTTCAGTGCAGATGCTTTTCCCGAGCTGAGCTCTGGGATTCCTGCCAGTACCTTGCAGACACAGGTGACCCTGATGGGGTAAAATCCAAATCGGGGAAGATCTCTTAGCTTGCTGTTTCTCACTCAGAGTAGCTCCATATCCGGTTACGTTCCATCCTATGTATACTAGTGTCTCATCTCTAGGGATAGTCTCGTAGGAAATATCTTCCTTAATCATGTCTACTATACCCTTAACTAGAGCACTATTCTTAGGATTGTCTGTTACAGAACGTAGGGGGTAGACTTCATGTGCATAGATGAACATTGTTCTGTATGCCCACACAGAACCATTGTGGCTGAAAGGCAGGACCAGATAAGGGATACCTTTATCCGTTGTGTGAGGCATAAGACCACACACCCAACAGTTAGTTGTGTTCATTATTAGTTGGTGTTGGTGCAAAAGCTGAACAAAGGAGTTATTAATAAACTCTAATCTCCTAGCGGATTCGTGTTCAGGAAGGGGTTGAAAAGAGTATGGGGAAACAGTAGAAGGAGGAGGTATAGGCGATGTAGTGGGTGCAAATGTTACTCGAAAAGAGAATAAAACATAACTTATTAAAAATATCATCACACTTAATAACATGAAAATGCACAATATCAAAAAGCTTTTCTTTGTCATTATTTTACGTATCCTGGCTTTAAAGTTCATTGTTTTGGCAGGTCTCTCCATCTCGAAAAAATCCATCCTCTCTAAAGTGCTGCCCGCGATGGGAGGTTGTTTCTGCTAAGGAATGCTTCTGTCAGTCTAGGGCAACTCCCTTGGACCAACCAGAACTGTCGACCTAACGTCGTCAGCTGTACCCCAAAGACTTTGGGCAATCGCGGCCCTAGCAGCGGAACCCGGATGGCGGTTCGAAAAACAAAAATAAGCAAGTTTCTCAGATGGGAGAGCTGCGCTTTCAAAAATAGTACTTGGAGGAGAAAAAAGAATTTTATTTGTCCATAGGTCTTGGCCTCAAATTGTATCTTTGCTTTCCAGGTATGGTATGATCTCGGAAAAGGAGTTCAGGCTCTGTAGTGTCCAATGGAACTGACGGCGATACAGCTGGTTGCAAAATGTTGTCGCACTCTTTTTCAGTAAGTGTTCCTTTTACACGTGCATCACTGAAAGGCAGAAATCGTGGCACAGTTTCAGTCTCTGAGTCGGCGACACCCTTCAGGACCCACTGGTCGTACGGCAGAGGTAAAGGTACCCTCTTGCAGTGGACTCCGTGGATCCAGTGCTTCTTCCCTTCCACTCGAACAGATGATCTCGTGGAAAGAAGGACGAGGTGCGGTCCGGTCCACCTGGGCTGGTCGTTCTTGGTTTCGCTGGAAATTCTTCACGAGAACCCAGGCTCCAGGGTCGATGGGGTGACCTGGAGTCTCAGAGACCGGAGGCATGGTGTCATGGACCTGTTGGTGTTAAACACGCAATTTAGCCGTCAATTCGTACAAATAATTAAGCAAAACAGGGTGCTCGATTTCACTGAACTTTGTGGGCCTTGGCACTCCCCATATGTTGGCCGGGTGGCCAAAAACAATTTCGTAGGGACTAAGTCCCACTCGCGAATGCACAGTCATTCTGGTGGATAGGAGTGCTAGGGGTAGAGCGTCAGGCCATTTAAGACCAGAGCTCGTTTGGATTTTGGCCAGTTTAAGTTTTAAGGTGCTGTTGTAGCATTCTACTAATCCAGCTGATTGGGGGTGATTTGCAGCGTGGAACTTTTGCTGAATGCCTAGCCCTTCACATACTCTCTTCATCACATGACCCACAAATTCACTCCCATTGTCACTCCAGACCATTCTAGGCATTCCGAATCGGGGGAAGAACTCTTTCACAAGGGCTTTAGCTGTGGATAAGGCAGTGTTGTCTTTTAGGGGGTAGGCTTCCACCCATCTTGAGAAGGCACAAACAACAACAAGCACGTATTTTAAATTGTTGCACCTCTCCATGTGGATGAAATCTAGCTGCAAAACCTAGAACGGATACGTAGGAGGTGCAAAATGACCAGCTGGAGTTGGGGTTCCCCTACCAGGATTGTGTTTCAGACACACCATGCACTTCTTGACCACATTCTCTGCACACTTAGGAATTCCTGCATTTTACCGTACTGGAGCCAACAACTTACAAATCCCTTTCACACTGATGTGAGCCATTCCATGAGCCATTGTAACTACCGAAAGCACGTATGCATCGGGTAACAACCATCTCTGATGCTCTGACAATTCAACCCAACAACCATTTGAATCCATTCTACCCGTACTTTCTCTCCCCATGTTCAACTCTTTCTCTGTAGCTTCAGCTTGAATAGACTTCACACTCTCTATCGTGTCTTCACACATTCCAACATCACCAACCCATCTTGCAGGGCCTGCAACATACATTCGACTCATCACATTCCTTGCAGTTTCTTTTGCGATTTCGTCAGCAAATGCATTTCCACGACCAACATCATCAGTCACCTTCTTGTGAGCACTACATTTCACAATCGCCACTTGCAGAGGCAAGGTCAGTGATTCAAGAAGCTCATTCACCAACTGACCATGCTGAATCTTAGCTCCATGCGAAGTCAGGAACCCACGTTCTTTCCACAATCGTCCAAAACTATGAGCCACACCAAATGCATACTGACTGTCAGTATAGACAGTCACTTTCATTCCTTTTGACAACACACATGCTCTCGTAAGTGCAATCAATTCTGCTGCTTGAGCTGAATTATGTGGGATACGTGCAGCTTCAACAATTGTATGCAAAGTCGTGACAGCATATGCTGCAGTCGTGTCACCATTCGGGAGCTTGAAGCATGAACCATCCACCCATAATGTACCATCACATTCAGCAAGAGGAGTGTCCTGGAGATCTACTCTCCCTTTCGTTTCTTCTTCTGTTCTAAGAAAACAATCATGCTGTTCAGAAGCATCTAGTTCCTCTACAATTGGTAACAACGTAGCTGGGTTGAGAGTGTTGCATCTTTTTATGTGCACATGACTTGCTAACAAGGTTAATTCGTAACCTGACAATCGAGCACTAGTTAAGTGCTGTGTCTTGGTTCTGTTTAACAACGTGTCCACTGCATGTGGAACCATCACAACTAACATTTTATTCATCACTAGACCAGCAGACTGTCGAATAGAAACAGCTGCTGCCGCCGTTGCTCTTAATCAACTTGGCAATGCTTTAGCTACCGGATCCAAAGTCGATGAAAAATATGCGCATGGACTCTGCTTGTCTCCAAACAACTGAGTCAACACTGATATTGCACAACCCTCTTTCTCATGGACATACAATGTAAAGGGCTTACTGTAGTTGGGTGTACCTAACACAGAAGCCGAACATAATGCTGTGCGCAATTCAAAAAAACTTTTCTGACACTCTTCAGACCAAGGAACGGGATTGGGTGTATCTTTACACGTTAATGCCACCAAAGGTTTGGCTAATAACGAGAAATTTGGTATCCATTGCCTGCAATATGATGTAATGCCCAAGAAGGCACGCACTTCTCTCTGTGTTCTTGGCACACTCAATTTCGCTATTGCCTGAATTCTTTCTGGGGTCAGTTTCCTTCCCTCCTTCGATAAGAGATGACCTAAGTAGGTCACTTCTTGTCGACAATATTGCAATTTTGAGAGAGACACTTTGTGATGCAAATTACACAAATGACGCAACAATGACAATGTGGCTTCTTTACAGATTTCCACAGTATCTGCAGCAATAAGCAAATCATCAACATACTGAATGAGGGTAGCGCCATCAGGTAAAACAATGGTATCAAGCTGTGTTTTTAAAGCTTGACTATATATTGATGGACTTTCACAGTAGCCCTGTGGAGCGCGTTTAAAGCGGAAGCTTCGTCCTCCTAAACTGAAGCCAAAAATATCCCTGCTCTCCTTGGCAATCGGGATGCTGAAGAAAGCATTCTTCAAGTCAATCACCGAAAACCAGGTGGCAGAAGCTGGAATCATAGTCAATAGGGCAGTAATGTCAGGAACAACTGGAAATTGTGGCACAACTATTTTATTGACCTCTCTAAGATCAATCACAAATCTGTAAACAGGTGGCTGGGAAGGATCAGTTTGCTTCAAAACAGGCAGAACAGGACTATTGCAAACGTTGCCTCTTGTCTCTTCAATTACATCTTTTTCAATCAAATCATAAATGATCGCTAGTAAAGCTTTCTCACCTTCACTAGAAATTTTGTATTGGGGAATTCGTGGAATTTTAACATTGGCTTTCAATGTTACAACATATGGCGGTATTTCCAAAAGACCCACATCATTGAGGACCAGTAGCCCAAAGAATATTAGGGAGAGATGACAATTCTGTTGGAAGTTTATCCCTTGACAAATACATTGGAGAAATCACTTTCTTACCCAGTGTAAGTTGTACACACCCAAAGACCTCAAGTACTTTCCTGATTTAGACCACAGAAACTCAGAGTCTTCTAGGTGAAGTCAAGGATCGATATTATTGGCTGCAACCAAGTAACAGGTCCTAGAAGTACAACAACACGGGATGTATATTCTCAGGAGACTGCTCAATCTTACAAAGCCAGGCTTCTCTTTTTATACAAAATATTGTGCTTCAGGCAAACATTCTCCACATTTTAGTATACTATTCACATGTTTCCACTACAAAGAAAAAGCAGAGTCATGATGACAAGCCCACATTCCAATTTGTTCAGCCCACAATAAATTATCCGGCAAGGCCCAACTTTTTCATCAGATATCGGTGTACCCCCAATAAAAACGGGCACCTCCTCCTCGTAAAGCAAGTAAGAAGAAAGGAACAGGGACAGGTGGGAGCAAGATTAGGCAGGGTGTGTGTGCGATGAAAAGGTTTTATGGCAGGCTGTGCCTCGATGCTATCTCGCTCGGCCACTGGGAAAGGAACTGACCAAACAGGTTCGGCCTGGGGCAATGGTTTCAGCTTGCCCAGGTCAGAGAAAAGTCAATCAAGGTGTACGTGTCCTTTGATATCGAATTTAGCTGTATTATAAGCCTATGTGAGGGCAACCCACAAAATGGCTGCCGTACACAAAATGGAAGCCAAGGGTTCAAGACGAAAATGACGATTTCGAGGTGAAATCGTCACTGGAATATGACGAAAATGCTTGTACATAGTGTACTAGCCATTTTCGGTCTTTTGATATAAAAATCGTCATGCTACGACGAAGTTTTATTCACGAGTCCAGAATTTTCAGAACTACAAACCCTCCTTTTGCCCTTACATAGGCAATTTAACCTAATCTCATGCTAATATGAGTCCAGGTCTATATTCCTAAAGTCATTGAGATGTTGCTGTAACATCATCCTAGTATTTAGCTCGTCTCTTGATACAGGTTTCCTTACACATGATGTAGCACAGAGGCCACATATTGCAGGAGCACACTGCACGCACAGACAGAACAGGAAAAGAATGGCTAAGACCATCCCAATGACCATCAGAATTTTCCATCCCCAGGCGGATATCAGTTCCCAGAACCATCCCATTAAAGACCAATCTCCTTTATCCACATGAATAGATTCGGAAATCTTATGCACTTTAGAGATGGCCTGGTACACTGTTGGAGCGTTATCTGGAATGAAAACACAGCAACTCGATTGGATCAATCTACATACCCCACCTCGGTCTGCAAGTATGACATCTAATGCGACCCTGTTCTGAAGGGTCATAAGACGATCCGACTGGAGCTCAGCAGTCAAGTTACTAAGGGCACCGGCAGTTTCAACCACTGTGGATTCAACCACCCTTGTCAATTGCCTTATGTTCCTGCTGTTACCCATGGGTCCCCAGAACGGCAGAAAACCCTTGACGAAGTCCCCAAATTCTTGTCCTGCAGTGTCTTCTTCGCTGAAAACACCTCTAACTATCCTTTTCTTGTGGTAATCTGCCGCCACTGTGTAGGTGGGAGGCAGCAGGAACGAAACAAAACATGTGCCCGAAAAGTCAGGGGGCAACCATGTATAGGTTCTATCATGGCAGATGAAATAGGTACCCTTAGCTGCTAAGAACGGAGGGGAAGTCTGAGATGTAAAAACATATGTTTCAGTGCAGATGCTTTTCCCGAGCTGAGCTCTGGGATTCCTGCCAGTACCTTGCAGACACAGGTGACCCTGATGGGGTAAAATCCAAATCGGGGAAGATCTCTTAGCTTGCTGTTTCTCACTCAGAGTAGCTCCATATCCGGTTACGTTCCATCCTATGTATACTAGTGTCTCATCTCTAGGGATAGTCTCGTAGGAAATATCTTCCTTAATCATGTCTACTATACCCTTAACTAGAGCACTATTCTTAGGATTGTCTGTTACAAAACATAGGGGGTAGACTTCATGTGCATAGATGAACATTGTTCTGTATGCCCACACAGAACCATTGTGGCTGAAAGGCAGGACCAGATAAGGGATACCTTTATCCGTTGTGTGAGGCATAAGACCACACACCCAACAGTTAGTTGTGTTCATTATTAGTTGGTGTTGGTGCAAAAGCTGAACAAAGGAGTTATTAATAAACTCTAATCTCCTAGCGGATTCGTGTTCAGGAAGGGGTTGAAAAGAGTATGGGGAAACAGTAGAAGGAGGAGGTATAGGCGATGTAGTGGGTGCAAATGTTACTCGAAAAGAGAATAAAACATAACTTATTAAAAATATCATCACACTTAATAACATGAAAATGCACAATATCAAAAAGCTTTTCTTTGTCATTATTTTACGTATCCTGGCTTTAAAGTTCATTGTTTTGGCAGGTCTCTCCATCTCGAAAAAATCCATCCTCTCTAAAGTGCTGCCCGCGATGGGAGGTTGTTTCTGCTAAGGAATGCTTCTGTCAGTCTAGGGCAACTCCCTTGGACCAACCAGAACTGTCGACCTAACGTCGTCAGCTGTACCCCAAAGACTTTGGGCAATCGCGGCCCTAGCAGCGGAACCCGGATGGCGGTTCGAAAAACAAAAATAAGCAAGTTTCTCAGATGGGAGAGCTGCGCTTTCAAAAATAGTACTTGGAGGAGAAAAAAGAATTTTATTTGTCCATAGGTCTTGGCCTCAAATTGTATCTTTGCTTTCCAGGTATGGTATGATCTCGGAAAAGGAGTTCAGGCTCTGTAGTGTCCAATGGAACTGACGGCGATACAGCTGGTTGCAAAATGTTGTCGCACTCTTTTTCAGTAAGTGTTCCTTTTACACGTGCATCACTGAAAGGCAGAAATCGTGGCACAGTTTCAGTCTCTGAGTCGGCGACACCCTTCAGGACCCACTGGTCGTACGGCAGAGGTAAAGGTACCCTCTTGCAGTGGACTCCGTGGATCCAGTGCTTCTTCCCTTCCACTCGAACAGATGATCTCGTGGAAAGAAGGACGAGGTGCGGTCCGGTCCACCTGGGCTGGTCGTTCTTGGTTTCGCTGGAAATTCTTCACGAGAACCCAGGCTCCAGGGTCGATGGGGTGACCTGGAGTCTCAGAGACCGGAGGCATGGTGTCATGGACCTGTTGGTGTTAAACACGCAATTTAGCCGTCAATTCGTACAAATAATCAAGCAAAACAGGGTGCTCGATTTCACTGAACTTTGTGGGCCTTGGTACTCCCCATATGTTGGCCGGGTGGCCAAAAACAATTTCGTAGGGACTAAGTCCCACTCGCGAATGCACAGTCATTCTGGTGGATAGGAGTGCTAGGGGTAGAGCGTCAGGCCATTTAAGACCAGAGCTCGTTTGGATTTTGGCCAGTTTAAGTTTTAAGGTGCTGTTGTAGCATTCTACTAATCCAGCTGATTGGGGGTGATTTGCAGCGTGGAACTTTTGCTGAATGCCTAGCCCTTCACATACTCTCTTCATCACATGACCCACAAATTCACTCCCATTGTCACTCCAGACCATTCTAGGCATTCCGAATCGGGGGAAGAACTCTTTCACAAGGGCTTTAGCTGTGGATAAGGCAGTGTTGTCTTTTAGGGGGTAGGCTTCCACCCATCTTGAGAAGGCACAAACAACAACAAGCACGTATTTTAAATTGTTGCACCTCTCCATGTGGATGAAATCTAGCTGCAAAACCTAGAACGGATACGTAGGAGGTGCAAAATGACCAGCTGGAGTTGGGGTTCCCCTACCAGGATTGTGTTTCAGACACACCATGCACTTCTTGACCACATTCTCTGCACACTTAGGAATTCCTGCATTTTACCGTACTGGAGCCAACAACTTACAAATCCCTTTCACACTGATGTGAGCCATTCCATGAGCCATTGTAACTACCGAAAGCACGTATGCATCGGGTAACAACCATCTCTGATGCTCTGACAATTCAACCCAACAACCATTTGAATCCATTCTACCCGTACTTTCTCTCCCCATGTTCAACTCTTTCTCTGTAGCTTCAGCTTGAATAGACTTCACACTCTCTATCGTGTCTTCACACATTCCAACATCACCAACCCATCTTGCAGGGCCTGCAACATACATTCGACTCATCACATTCCTTGCAGTTTCTTTTGCGATTTCGTCTGCAAATGCATTTCCACGACCAACATCATCAGTCACCTTCTTGTGAGCACTACATTTCACAATCGCCACTTGCAGAGGCAAGGTCAGTGATTCAAGAAGCTCATTCACCAACTGACCATGCTGAATCTTAGCTCCATGCGAAGTCAGGAACCCACGTTCTTTCCACAATCGTCCAAAACTATGAGCCACACCAAATGCATACTGACTGTCAGTATAGACAGTCACTTTCATTCCTTTTGACAACACACATGCTCTCGTAAGTGCAATCAATTCTGCTGCTTGAGCTGAATTATGTGGGATACGTGCAGCTTCAACAATTGTATGCAAAGTCGTGACAGCATATGCTGCAGTCGTGTCACCATTCGGGAGCTTGAAGCATGAACCATCCACCCATAATGTACCATCACATTCAGCAAGAGGAGTGTCCTGGAGATCTACTCTCCCTTTCGTTTCTTCTTCTGTTCTAAGAAAACAATCATGCTGTTCAGAAGCATCTAGTTCCTCTACAATTGGTAACAACGTAGCTGGGTTGAGAGTGTTGCATCTTTTTATGTGCACATGACTTGCTAACAAGGTTAATTCGTAACCTGACAATCGAGCACTAGTTAAGTGCTGTGTCTTGGTTCTGTTTAACAACGTGTCCACTGCATGTGGAACCATCACAACTAACATTTTATTCATCACTAGACCAGCAGACTGTCGAATAGAAACAGCTGCTGCCGCCGTTGCTCTTAATCAACTTGGCAATGCTTTAGCTACCGGATCCAAAGTCGATGAAAAATATGCGCATGGACTCTGCTTGTCTCCAAACAACTGAGTCAACACTGATAATGCACAACCCTCTTTCTCATGGACATACAATGTAAAGGGCTTACTGTAGTTGGGTGTACCTAACACAGAAGCCGAACATAATGCTGTGCGCAATTCAAAAAAACTTTTCTGACACTCTTCAGACCAAGGAACGGGATTGGGTGTATCTTTACACGTTAATGCCACCAAAGGTTTGGCTAATAACGAGAAATTTGGTATCCATTGCCTGCAATATGATGTAATGCCCAAGAAGGCACGCACTTCTCTCTGTGTTCTTGGCACACTCAATTTCGCTATTGCCTGAATTCTTTCTGGGGTCAGTTTCCTTCCCTCCTTCGATAAGAGATGACCTAAGTAGGTCACTTCTTGTCGACAATATTGCAATTTTGAGAGAGACACTTTGTGATGCAAATTACACAAATGACGCAACAATGACAATGTGGCTTCTTTACAGATTTCCACAGTATCTGCAGCAATAAGCAAATCATCAACATACTGAATGAGGGTAGCGCCATCAGGTAAAACAATGGTATCAAGCTGTGTTTTTAAAGCTTGACTATATATTGATGGACTTTCACAGTAGCCCTGTGGAGCGCGTTTAAAGCGGAAGCTTCGTCCTCCTAAACTGAAGCCAAAAATATCCCTGCTCTCCTTGGCAATCGGGATGCTGAAGAAAGCATTCTTCAAGTCAATCACCGAAAACCAGGTGGCAGAAGCTGGAATCATAGTCAATAGGGCAGTAATGTCAGGAACAACTGGAAATTGTGGCACAACTATTTTATTGACCTCTCTAAGATCAATCACAAATCTGTAAACAGGTGGCTGGGAAGGATCAGTTTGCTTCAAAACAGGCAGAACAGGACTATTGCAAACGTTGCCTCTTGTCTCTTCAATTACATCTTTTTCAATCAAATCATAAATGATCGCTAGTAAAGCTTTCTCACCTTCACTAGAAATTTTGTATTGGGGAATTCGTGGAATTTTAACATTGGCTTTCAATGTTACAACATATGGCGGTATTTCCAAAAGACCCACATCATTGAGGACCAGTAGCCCAAAGAATATTAGGGAGAGATGACAATTCTGTTGGAAGTTTATCCCTTGACAAATACATTGGAGAAATCACTTTCTTACCCAGTGTAAGTTGTACTCCTGAAGGAGAACAATATAAAGTCGCATACAATCTTTTCAGCAAATCTAATCCTAGCAAGTTTTCACCACAACCTGTTGTCAGAATAAGGGGTGCTTCGAATTCACAAGGTCCAACAGAAAGGGACAAAGGGTCAGAAATCGGATTTCTAACTGGGGCGCCAGAAAAACCTACAGAAACATTCATTTCGCCAGACAAAGGTGCGCCAGGGAGTTTGGAGTGCATAATAGAACTCTTTGTAGCACCAGTATCCAACAGAAAAGGCTCTGACACACCTGAATTAATCACCTCAACATAGGGTCCACTCTGATCTACTGGAACTGAAACAACTCCCTCTCTTTGTCTATGGCTGTCCTAGCAATCATTACCTTCCCAATGCTCATCTTCTGCATAGTAATCATCAGCGTAGTACTGAGCTGACCTACCAGACGCGTTATTCTGCTGATCAAATTTATTCATTGAATTTTGAGGCGGAAAGGAACTCGCGTTCTGGGGGAAATTTCTACTTCCTCTACCTCTTGGAGTTTGTTGAACACCTCGACCTCGTGCACCTGAAACACCATTTGCGCGCTGTAACAAAACAGGGCAACTATACTTAAAATGACCCTCTTCCTTACAATATGAACACTGATTGGGACCTACAGGGACACGTGGTTGAGTGTACTCGACTCTTTGCGAGTTCCTCTGATACTGTTGAGGCTGCTGATAATTATTCTGATAGTTACTCTGTGCACCACTATTTTGACCACCACGTGGTGGATATGCTTGCTGTAACAGAACCTTCGTTTTTAACTCTTTAGTTTTCTTTTCTGCTCTATCTTTCTCATCTTTGTCTCGATTTTCATAATATTGTGCAGTAGCCAATATCTGTGCTGAAGAGGAAACTGCCCAAGAACTCTCTGAATCCTTTAACTTTTTACACAACTCGGGAAGCAGATTGTGCACAAATTTATCGACGAACAATCGCTGGCCACCTTCTGTGCTCATATCTTGACCACTGTGGTCGACAAATGTCTCTTCAAACCTGGTGAAGAAATCTGACACTGTTTCATCTTTCTTCTGCTTACACGCAGACAATTTATCCCAATTTACTCGCATGGCGGGCATTATAGTTTTCATGTAATCAATGATTTTACCAGGAAGTTCAGCTACTAAAGGCTCAGGTTTAGCACCACCAATTTGTAGGGCATCTGCAGCAGCAATATTAGCCCATGAGTCACCCAACTCCTGATCATGATCTGCATGGCGAATCTTTCCCCAAAAAGGCTGTGGAACAACGTTCCCAAACAACATGTCTATGTCAGCTAAATTCATAATGCATGAACCTGCAGTCTGCGACAATTCCTTGTAATACCCTGCAGGATTTTTACGGGGATCAGGCAATGTCTGCTTAGGGGCCAAAACTTCAGCTCGCTTCCATGGAACATGTACCCACACACGCTGAAAGTGTGGCAGAATAACCGGATTAGCATTTGCGTCACCCTCTCTCCATTGTGGGGGAACTTCTCTCATGGGGTATTGTCTTCCCTTCTTTTTACCGGAGGATTCAGACTCAAACAACGACTTGGAAACACCTTCAGTCCTAAGCGACAACAACGTCGCAACTGCTTTCTTAACATCTGAGCCCACAATTGCGCCTTTTGAAAACTCGAACCGTACATGGCTCAACTCAGGAGGATTAGAGTCCAAATAATTTTCCTCTAAATCTTCACACAGGAAAACACACATTTTCTCAAAAACGTATCTCTGCTTCGATGTTTCCCACTGGGTGAAGACATCCATAACACATTCTAAATCATATTTTTCCGGATCAGCGACCCATTTATGTGCCAAACAATTCAACGTTTCCTTCTCCCTAGAATCAGGCAGTTGACTACGCAATTGCTTGCGCTCTGTGTCAGGAGTCACACTCGTTGCACCAAAGAGAGGATGCAAAAAACTAGCGACAGTACTAGCCACTCTCTGACGAACAGAAGGAGAGGTCCATGAAAAGACAAGAGGGAAAGCAGGGTGAGACGAGGCAGATGCAGAGGCAGTGTCAGGAGAAGTACCAGGAGTGGTAGTCGTTATAGTAGTTAAAGTTATAGGAAGTATAGGAGGAGCAGATGTAAAAGCCGGTGGCCCTTGAGGAGGCTGCACCGGAGGAATAGGAGCCAACTGAAGAGTAGCTGGTGGGTGCTGTGGAGGAGCGGGAGGCAATGCAATCACAGGCTGCGCAACTAAAGGTTGCGGAGGTGCTGTAGCATTTTGCGCATAGGGGGGTGGCGAACTTAACAAATGCGACATTAGGGGATCTTTTTCAAGCTCTTTTGCTGCATCTTGCTGAAGAGGCGGCAAAACAGGATAGCATTTATCTATTACCATTTTACGTTGCCTGTGCAACTGCTCACTCATCTGTTCTTCTTCATTGTCTTTAAACTGCATAGCAGCTTGCATTATCGAAATACCCCTTTCTCTCCTATTTTTCTTCACTAATTTAATTTCCTTCTGTTTGGCTTCCTTACGCCATAGGCGGAAAGAGTCAAACATCGCCGGCCGGGCTTTCTTCTTAAAAAGTCTAACTTCGAGGTTATCTAAGATTTCTGTATCAAAGCTACCATATTGGGGCCATTTTAAAACACCATCTTTTCTGGTGTAGCGGATCCACACTTCATTATATGTGATGGGGCCTACTCCATGTTTCACATACAATTCATAAGTTGGAGTTCCAATCGGAGGAACCGGACACGAGTCCTCCAATCGGGAGGCCCTATTATTACAACCAAGACAAAACAAATTTCCAAGTCTGCTAAGACCAGGCATCTTCGCTCTCTAGTCTAGCTTCAAACTTCAAAGGATTATCGATTACGATATTGCTCGTGAATACACGAGTCCTTTGGCTTTGGCACTTGCAAGTTCCAAACAAAGTGATCCCAAAGGGAATACCCAAACTAAGACCAACTAAGGACTGGGAGACGCTCCACTTATACTTAACTGAGATATCGATGACGTCACCAGAAGACTCGTCTATCGGTTCGCTCTACCAAACATCAAGGGTCGATGAAGCGGTTGGCCTTCCTCCAGAATTTTTACACGAAGCTCCTCACGAACCTCAGGCTTGGACCGGTACCGTTGGTATCGCCCCGTGTTGGGCGCCAATTGAGGTACTGGGTTTTTCAGAACCGGTACCGAACCGGTAACCCAGTGGTGTCGGGGTACACACCCAAAGACCTCGAGTACTTTCCTGATTTAGACCACAGAAACTCAGAGTCTTCTAGGTGAAGTCAAGGATCGATTTTATTGGCTGCAACCAAGTAACAGGTCCTAGAAGTACAACAACACGGGATGTATATACTCAGGAGACTGCTCAATCTTACAAAGCCAGGCTTCTCTTTTTATACAAAATATTGTGCTTCAGGCAAACATGCTCCACATTTTAGTATACTATTCACATGTTTCCACTACAAAGAAAAAGCAGAGTCATGATGACAAGCCCACATTCCAATTTGTTCAGCCCACAATAAATTATCCGGCAAGGCCCAACATTTTCATCAGATATCGGTGTACCCCCAATAAAAACGGGCACCTCCTCCTCGTAAAGCAAGTAAGAAGAAAGGAACAAGGACAGGTGGGAGCAAGATTAGGCAGGGTGTGTGTGCGATGAAAAGGTTTTATGGCAGGCTGTGCCTCGATGCTATCTCGCTCGGCCACTGGGAAAGGAACTGACCAAACAGGTTCGGCCTGGGGCAATGGTTTCAGCTTGCCCAGGTCAGAGAAAAGTCAATCAAGGTGTACGTGTCCTTTGATATCGAATTTAGCTACATTATAAGCCTATATGAGGGCAACCCACAAAATGGCTGCCGTACACAAAATGGAAGCCAAGGGTTCAAGACGAAAATGACGATTTCGAGGTGAAATCGTCACTGGAATATGTCGAAAATGCTTGTACATAATGTACTAGCCATTTTCGGTCTTTTGATATAAAAATCGTCATGCTACGACGAAGTTTTATTCACGAGTCCAGAATTTTCAGAACTACAGTTTCCAGTCCAGGGAAGAAATGTCTTGGCAGTTCGGGCTGGACTGTTTACATGAGGCGCAGGGTCAGACTGATTTGCATATGACCATGTCTGAACTGGGGTGGCAGAGTGTGCTAAAGAATGATTATGGATTAAACCCAGATCAGTTGACTATGGGTGAGTGCTTGCAATGTTCAATACTCCGTAAATCATCCCTTTTGGTTTTGCTTTGTTCGACCTAAGATGGCAGATCAGTTAACAGAGGGTGAGCGCTTGCAATGTTCAACACTCCGTTCATTATCCCCTTTGGTTTTGCTTTTTTCGCCCTAAGTTGGCAGGGTATGCCCAGACGTGGGTCCCTTGCTCACTTCGCCACTGGTTTCAAGCTAGCCTGGCTGATGACAGCTGATTAATCGGAAACCGGTCACAGGATGCTTGTTTAAGGTCCATGAAAGTTATGGCTTGGCAGTTCGGGCTGGACTGTTCCCATGAAGCGCAGGGTCAGACTGATTTGCATATGTCCATGTCTGAACTGGGGTGGCGGAGTGAGCTAAAGAATGATGATGGATTAAACCCAGATCAGTTGACTGGGGGTGAGCGCTTGCAATGTGCACCACTCCATCCATCATCCCCTTTGATTTTGCTTTGTTCGCCTTAAGTTGGCAAGGTATACCCAGATGTGGGTCCCTAGCTCACTTTGCCTCTGGATTCAAGCTAGCCTGGCTGATGACGGCTGATTAGCCAGAAACCGGTCCCAGGATGCTTGTTTCCGGTCCAGGGAAGAAATGGCTAGGCAGTTCGGGCAGGACTGTTACCATGAGGCACAGGGTCAGACTGATTTGGATATGGCCATGTCTGACCTGGGGTAGCGGAGTGAGCTAAAGAATGTTGATGGATTAAACCCAGATCAGTTGACTGCGGGTGAGTGCTTGCAATGTTCAACACAACGTCCATCATCCCCTATTTGCATTGTTCGCCCTAGGTTAACAGGGTATGCCCAGACATGGGTTTCTTGCTCACTTTGCCACTGGATTCACGCTAGCCTGGACAATGAAGGCTGATTTGCCAGAAACCGGTCGCAGGATGCTTGTTTCCGGTCTAGGGAAGACATGGCTTGGCAGTTCGGGCTGGACTGTTCCCATGAAGCGCAGCGTCTGACTGGTTTGGATATGGCCATGTCTGAACTGGGGTGCAGAAGTGAAATATTTATTTATTTATTTTTATTTGCACGTTTATATGGCGCTGTGAATCGACTCCCGAAGGAGTATCTCCGCGCCTTTGGCAGCAATTTAAGAACAGCAACTAGTCGCAATTTAGAAACAGAGCCCTAGGCTAACTAATAGTTAAAAAGGAACGTTTTGAGCTTCTTCCTAAAAGGGAAATGTTCCCTGCATACTCTAATTTCCTTCGGGAGTTGGTTCCACAGTTTAGGACCAGCTACAGATAGGGCCCTTCCCCCCTTTCTGGCCTTCATGGCCCTGGGAACACATAGCAGTTCCTGTTCACCTGATCTCAGAGATCTGGACGGAACATAAGGGATGAATTTTTCAGTGAGGTAGCCAGGACCCTTCCCAATAAGGCATTTGTGGATGACACAGCAGATCTTAAACATCACCCTCTGCCTTACTGGGAGCCAGTGCAGTTTGGCCAACAATGGTTTTGAGGGAGTCCGGGGCGGGACATTTAGAACAAGTCGTGCAGCAGTGTTTTGCACAACCTGCAATCTGTCCAAAATACCCTCATTGGCAGCCAGCATCAAACCATTGCAGTAGTCCAGCCTACTTAACACTAGTGACTGGACCAGCGTTCTGAAGAATGATGATGGATTAAACACACATCAGTTGACTGGGGGTGAGCGCTTGCAATGTTTAACACTCTGTCCATCATCCCCTTTGGTTTTGCTTTGTTCGCCCTAAGTTGGCAGGGTATGCCCAGATGTCGGTCCCTTGCTCACTTTGCCACTGGATACAAGCTAGCCTGGCTGATGGCGTCTGATTTGCCAGAAACCAGTCCCAGGATGCTTGTTTCCGGTGCATGGAACACATGGCTTGGCAGTTCGAGCTGGACTGTTCCCATGAGGCGCAGGGTCAGACTGATTTGCACATGGCCTTGTCTGAAATGGGGTGGCGGAGTGAGCTAAAGAATAATAATGGATTAAACCCGAGTCAGTTGACTGCGGATGAGTGCTTGCAATATTCAACACTCCGTCCATGTTGTCCAATGTTCAACACTTCCGCAACAGCACCACCTGTTGTGACCGCCCCCCAGCTCACTGCTGCTGTCGGACGCAAGTTCAAGGCCCTCCTCCACCCGCAGGCTACCACCTGCGCCTCATCCCTGGTGGCCAGTGATAGGCCTTAGGTTTGCTCTCTGCATTTGCATTTTGTATTGTTTTGGCTGTTTTTGTCATTTGTGATTGCTTTATTTTCTGTGCCCTGCTTTGCCTTCTGTTACCTCTGCTGTTTTTTCCAGCCGTTGAGTCCCTGTGGCCCGTTCCCCTTCTCGCTCATTAGCTGACCCGCTCCCACCTCCCAGCTGCTCCTCCCTCCCATCTCCCCTTATATGGAGGCTGCTGCACGGTAAAAGGAGCGACCCTTGACACAGCTCTCAGGCAGTTCGCTCCCACGCCGCCTTAACAGCACCACCTGTTGTGACTGCTCCCCCAGCTCGCTGCTGCTACCTGATGCGAATTCAAGGCCCTCCTTCACTTGCAGGCTACCACCTGCGACACATCCCTGGTGGCCAGTGGTAGGCCTTACGTTTCATCTCTGCATTTGTATTTTGTATTGTTTTGGCTGTTTCTGTAATTTGTTATTGCTTTATTTTCCTTTTTCTCCCTCCTGCTTTGCCTTCTGTTCCCTCTGCTGTTTTTTTCCGCCGATGTGTCCCTGCGGCCCCCCCCTGCTTGCCCACTCGCCGCCCCACTCCTGCCTCCCAGCTGCTCCTCCCTCTCACCTCCCCATATATGGAGGCCGCTGCAGGGCCGCACCGCGCCAAAGGAGCGCCTAAGGCAAGCCCATCTGTGCCCGTCTGCGCCTGGATTATACCCAGTGCCAAAACTCCTGGCCCCTGCGAATGCCATGATGCCCGTCTCCGCTACAATGCCAGCACCCTCCAAGCACTCAATGCCGGACAATCACACGAATGCTTCTGGGCCGCCCCGAAGCGCACCCAAGGACCCTTCTCCTGCCGGAACTGCAGCTTCACCAGCATCCAACTAGCCAATCCACCCACCAGGACAAGATGCAACCACCTCAGATGCATACTCCTGAAGACCCGCTCTGCACGCAAACATGCCGTCGAACTCTGGGACCTGCTCGACACATCCTCCCTGGATGTTATCTTACTGACAGAGACCTGTATGAACAACTCATCGGCACCCGACATCGCCATAGCCATCTCGGACAGCTACAAGATCACCCATAGAGACCGCACCAATGGAGTAGGAGGGGGAATCGCTATCATCCACAAGTCCACCTTTAAGGTCTCGACCAACTCCGATGACACCCTCAGCACCACTGAACATCTGCAATTCCAGATCCACACTGATCCCAACACCACCCTCAGAGGACCTCTGATCTACAGACCCCCCGGCCTCCGGCCTCGGTTCAGCGACTTTATCGCCAACTTCGTCAGCACACACACCCTCTCCTCCATTGACTACATCCTCCTCGGAGACCTGAACTTCCACCTCGAGAACAATAGAGACACCAACTCTACCACCCTGATCGACAACCTCACCAACCTCAGGCTCAGACAGATTGTCACAATGTCCACCATCTCTGCCGGACACACGCTTGACCTCATCAACTCCACAAACTCCCAAGTCTCCTTCAGCCACACCACCAAACTCCACAGGACCGACCATCGCTGCATCCACTTTACCTTCCGGAAACCCACCACATTCCACCGCACCCAACAGATCCCCCGCCACAGCTGGGGCAAAATCACAGAAGACCAGCTAAACACCAGAAGTCCAAAGACCACCCACAGACCCCAATGCCGCTGCCAGCAAACTCAGGCATTGGATCAACAACTGCGCCAACATCCTCCACTACGGCTCCCCGTCAAACCCGTGCTCACACCACATCTTCAACAAAGCCTGTGCCAACATTGCACCCCTTCTCTGCAAGGCCATCAACATCTCCTTCGACACCGCGACCTTCCCGGAGAGCTGAAAGCACACCAAGATCAACGTCTTGCTCAAGAAACCCAAGGCAGACCCGAGGGACTTCAAAAACTTCCGGCCCATCTCCCTGCTCCTGTTTCCGTCGAAGGTCATCGAGAAAAACGTCAACAAACAGCTGACCCACTACCTCGAAGAGAACAACATCCTGGAGCCATCCCAGTCTGGGTTCCGCAGCAACTACAGCACCGAAACGGCCCTCATCACAGCCACCAATGACATCAGGACCCGGCTGGATAACGGCGAGACCGCAGCCCTCATCCTCCTGGACCTATCAGCCGCCTTCGACACGGTCTGCCACCGCACCCTACACACATGCCTCTACGACGCAGGACTCTGAAACAAAGCACTGGACTGGAACACCTCCTTCCTCTCTGGCAGAACCAAGAGCATCTGTCTCCCCCTTTCCGATCCGAAGCCTCCAAGATCATCTGCGGCGTACCCCAATGATCATCCCTTAGCTTGACATTGTTCAACATCTACATGGCCCCGCTAGCCTAGGTCACCAGCCTATACAACCTCAACATCATCTCCCATGCCGACAACACACTGCTGATCCTCTCCCTCACCAAGGACCCACTCACCGCCAAAACCAACCACCACGAAGGAATGAAAGCCATCGCCAAATGAATGAAGAACAGCCGTCTGAAGCTGAACTCAGACAAGACAGAGGTCCTCATCCTCGGCTCCACCCCCTCAGCCTGGGACTACTCCTGGTGGCCGACTACCTGAGAGCAGCACCGACACCCACCGACCACGCACGCAACCTTGGGTCCATCCTGGACTCAAAAATCTCCATGAACAAGCAAGTCAATGTCATCTCATCCTCCTGCTTCAACACCCTCCGCATGCCCTGCAAGATCTACAGGTAGATCCCTACCGACACAAGAAGAACGGTCACCCAGGCCCGAGTCAGCAGCAGGCTGGACTACAGAAACGCCATCTACGTTGGAGCCCCAGCCAAACTGCTGAAACGACTACAACACATACAGAACTCCTCTGCCCGCATGAACCTCGACATCCCCGAACACAGCCACATCATACCGCACCTAAAAGACCTGCACTGGCTGACCATCAACAATAGGATCACTTTCAAGCTCCTCACACATGCACACAAGGCACTCTACAACACCGGACCAGCATACCTCCACAGATAACTCACCTTCCACAACCCAAGCTTCCAACTCCGCTCTGCTGACCGCGCCCTCGCATCCAAAGAGCACCCTCGGCAGCAGATCGTTCTCCTACTTTGCCGCCAACACCTGGAACACCCTCCTCATCCTCCCACAATAGACCCAGGACCTACTAACCTTCAGGAGACTACTCAAGACCTGGCTATTCGAGCAGTAGCAGCACCCCACCCAGTGCCTTGAGACCCTCATGGGTGAGAAGTGTGCTCTACAAATTTCCTGAGGGATTGATTGAACAACTATCTAACTAATCCACATATCCTAGTGAAATAACCACAGAATCTGGGTAGGATTCATAAGCTTTATCTAAGATTTCAGTAATAAAATCGAACACTCATTTAATACAGATTCACAGTGCAAACTCCATCATTCTTATTCACGGGAGAGAAAATTTCATTTAGCAAATACATTCATTTCCATAGACTTCATTCAACCATTCAAATGCAAAGAGTGGATATATGAAGAGATACATTTGTAAAGAAATATGCAAATTAAAGACAGATTGACATTTACCAAATGAAAAACTGAAAACCACCTCTCTGGCCAAAGGACTGGTGGGGGTCTCCTGAATTAGGATCAGGAGACAAAGAACTATAGTACAGTATTAGGACAGGGCAGATACTTACTAGACTTCTCTATAAAACCCGATCCACTACTGTGCATCCCTCTCTTACATTCTCTCCCTCCTCAATGTTCTTCCGGAATATTCAAATCTAATAAGGCTGTCTTTGGATCTGAATCCTTCCCAGTCTGTTGTCTCTTTTCTTCTTCTAGCAGCTCTCTCCTCTCTCTCACCATCAATGTTTTTATTCTCTCTCCCAATTAACTTAGGTCACTCTAGCTATAGTCTTTACTTTTACATGTCCCACCCTCAAACGTTTCAAATATTGATGAAATACGGAATATGATTGGACAGGGCCAGGGAAGTTTTCATCGCACCATGCTGACATATTCATCTTTATTAAGGTTCTTATTATTCCGCAAACCCTTCCCCTTTGCTCATTCATTAGTTTTAATTCTCATACAAGTTTTTGCCCTCCATTGTCTCAGGATGCATATTTTTGCAATTGCCAATGCTGCATGGAGAAGGTGACGTTGTGGTTATGAGAATTCAGGGGAGTTTTGCAGGTCAAACAGAACAATGACAGTGGGAGTAAGTGGCAAGGGCAGTGGCATAGTGGCACTCAGAGCCTGACCCACATAAAACCATAGTGGTTGCGCCGAAGGGCATTTGCATATGTTGTGAGTCATATCACAGTTTATGTTCGACCATCTCCAGCAGTTGGCGTGGATGAGTAATCCTGCTCTGTGTAGTTTCATTGGCAACCAGTGCCAAGTATGCAAGGTCTTGAATAGATAGAGCTTTGAGTCAAAATGAAAATTATTTATCTTAATATTGAAGAGAATGAGAACATTGGATAAAACAATGGTATCTATGAAGGAGAAAAGCAAAAGAAAAAGAATGGTTAATAGAAGTAACTTTTGTAAAACTTTTACTGGTGAATGGAAGCACACACCCATTACTGAGCCTTTTTTAAATGGATAAATCTATTTTCAAGTGAACATATTAGTAAATGCAGTTGATACAAGTGGTCGAAGTCATGAGGTGAAAGATGGATCTCCCTTTCCAAAAGAAAAAATGTAGAAGAAGTAATAAGCTGAAGAAAATCAAGGAAGGTGTACACACAGTCCTATATATAAGTGGGATTGTAGCTGTATTTGCAGTATTTGACAGGAGCCTATTAACATATTACAAAACATTTTATGTGAATATGCAAATAAAAGTGTTAAACTGAAGATTATGATATTGCAAGGACTAGATCTTTCACTGGCGTATCTTTCAAGAAACGTGTGCCAAAGCATTTTTCAGCGTTTAAGAATGTTTGCTCTACATCACTCTGAAATGCAGAAATTAGTATGGAGACTTCACTATGTAAAAAGAATTCAGCTCTTTTGCATGGCTGTGTAGCAGATGTGCAGAAAGCTTGTGATGATGTACAGTTTTGTTTTTTTGGTTCTGAACAGGAGTGTCCAGAAACTGAAGATTTGACAACTTTAGATGTAGTAGAACACGACTAAGAGACTAAGACTAAGAGATTAGTATTGGTAATTTTGCTGAAGAAATAACAACTTCGGGTTGATACCTATCCCTCAGGAACTGGCTGATTTAATGTATATAAGTATATTCTTGTACAATCTGTACACCCATTCCAGGCCATAGTTTGTATGGATCCTAAGTCAGTTTTACAAAAAGGTCTTGAAGGAAGAGTTGTGTGCTTACATTTAGATTTTAAGAAAAATATTAAAACTGTTGGTGTAGACAGAGAGGAAAATGAGGCAGTAGTTAATGGTCTACCAACACAGAGTAAAACAATCTGGCAAGAGTCTTTAGATATTAATAAACTGCAAAAATTGCAAATTAGACCTTATACAGAAATATATTTTTCATAAGAATGTAAATTTTGATGATTACAAGATGAAACACTAATCTCAAGTGGCCAAATTGAAAAAGTGGAGAAATCCAGAGATTTATGAACATTATATCATACATCAACACTGTAAATATGGTAACTGTTGCAATATGAGCGCACAGCAGGATTATATCATACATCCTCCCGATTCAAAAGAAAGCATAAGAAACACTATTGAATTATTTCAAATGAATGAAGAAAACAGAGCTCCCATGAGTATATGGGTAAAAGTTTAGAAGCTCATTGTTTTACACAGCTATTCCCTACTGGAGAAGGTAGTCAATTTGATAAACAAGCGGTACGGATTACAGCATTAGAATACTGATCGACAAGAGGGTTCTCTGAATATCAATATTTTGGCAGTGCACTCCATATATATATTTCATCTTTTGTTTGAGGGTGATTTGTCTGCACTTTCATATGCAGTGAACCATATATGAAAAACAGGAGTTCATCTACAACATGTTTCTGCAAAGGTACTCATAAAGGAAGTTGAACAAAGAGATGAAAATTTGGAATCTCAGTTAATCAAAGTGATGTGTGTCAATGTGGCATCAATGAATAATAGTATCATAGTCATAGTGAACTTAAACACGTGTTTAGAAACCTAGGTACACCTAAATGTTTTCTAACACTTGATTGTGCTAAAATGTGTGGGATGGTTTACTTGACTACCTAGGAGAAGCAAATTCAAATGTACAAAAGCATTGAACTAAAGACAGCTGGAGAACTTTTTTCCTTGCATCCTGTCTGCACATATTTTAGCCATATATTTCAAGGTATGATGTCATGTATCTACAATACAAAACTCTTAGAGAGGATAACTGATTTATTTTGGTTAAAAGAGTACCAAGTCAGATGTGCTCCTCATATACCCAAGCTATTATGGATAAAGAATGCACCAGAATTTTCAACAGATAGTGATGTAGCTATTTTGTCTTTCATTGAACAGTATGTTACATGTGCCATTCCAGGAGAAGGAGGAGAAAAGGGCTTGATACAAGAAGTTCTATAGTTTCATAGCCATATATGTAGAAAATACTGCTTCAGCTCCAAAGTATATTAATTACTATAATCCAGTCATTTAAAAAATGTAAAGCGCTAACATGAATATTCAGTTTGCTGCAGACTGCTAAATTGCTGTTGCTCGTTAAATCACATCATATATTACAAAATCTGAAAAGTCAGAGATGAAAGAAATGTGGGAAGAAATTTCTGCAGAAAAGAGTCCCAGCAAGACATTGTACAGGTTTAGCTTGAAGATGATTTTGCATAGAGAGATAGGATCCTATTAATCTTCGGATCACTTTAGCTCAGCCAGTTTGTATTCAAAGTCAAGAAGATTCATTTGGATAAGTATAGTACTTGCCACTACATGAAATAGAGTATTGACATTTTTTCCAGGAATCTAACACTTAGCACAGTATGAGCCAGAAAGCACTGATATTTGTCAAATCTAATATGTTGGATAAATACTATCCCAAAAGAACTCTTGAAAACCTGAGTCAGTGTCAAATACTTCAACATTAAAGATTTAAAAAAAGTTACAGAAAATATGAAAGAAGATAAATATGCAGTTATTGGTTGTGATGGATGTTTAGTGAAACATGCCAAAGGAAATCTTATTAATCAAAAAAAGCTCAATTGTGAAACTCAAGATAAGAGAAAAAGTTTCTATTTAGGACGTATGCAACTGTTCAAGCCTTAGTGTAGTGAAACGAAATTACTTGGAGATTTTGACTGCTATGAAGATTTTTTTAGTGCAAGTAATGATAGTATTCAGTAAACGGTATTTCTGATTTACTTAAAATAATAAATGATGAGATTGAACAAGAAGGAACTATTGCAGCTGAATTTAGCATGAGAACGTTCACAAAGCAGTCAAAGTTCTCATCCACTGACTAAAGATCCATTTGGACAACCAATTTTTGAAAATGAAGCAGCAATACCCATGAATGAGGTGGAAACTGCAATGCAGCAAGCACAACACGATATTATTCAGCTTGAGAAGTTAGAAGAAGAACCTACTATTGAACAAAAAGAAATATATCTAAATGTGAAACACAAGTAGAACATGGCTTTCGCCATGAAAAAAAATATCAATGTTCATCTTTTCAATCTGTTCTATTGTACATTAATGGCCAAGCTGGATCAGGAAAAGGTTTCTTAATTGCAGTTCTGACAAGTTACATACACTGGACTACAGGATCACATGCAGCTAGTGTTGTAACAGCTCCAGTTGGACTCACAGCACACAACATTAAAGGTTTTACTTTACTTCGAGTACTTATGCTACCTGGTGAGCATGATAATAAATTGGAATAGCTGAAGCTGTTAGGAGAAGCTTATTATGAATGTTCAAGAATATTGAAGAAACTAAAACTTTTAATCATTGATGACGTGAGCATAGCTTCAAACCTACTACTTGCCTTTGTACAGTTGAGAATAAAACAGGTTTTAAAAACAGATTATGATGTGCTGTACTCCTGTAAAATGACAACTTGTTTTTAAAGCACTTCTCCATGATAACACAAGGACATCTTTGGAAAGTATTGGGAATGTACATATTTGTTTAAAGTTTCAATGCAAATAACTTTTTAAGATTATGCAACAAGTACATGATGCTTGTATGACACTATATATAGAGTCATACAATCACTGAAACAGTGCCTATTTGCTCTTGGAATCACCAAGCACTACATCTACACTAATTTAATTACACACACTACACATTTACTTATCTTAACACCAGAACACTACTATTGCAGTTATACAATCAACATGGTGCTACACAACTATTATTCTAAAAAAAGGCACTATCCAAGCAGCCATGCAATAACTGAGTCAGTACCTTTGTATTGATGCAATCACTAAGACAGTAACCATATACTCGTCCTGTTCCCTACATAAAACCTATATATAAATCTGATCAACTAAACACTACTCATGCCATCATACAATCAACTACGCTCAACTGTTCTACTAATTTAATCATCCAGACAGCAGTCTTGCACTTATCTAATTACCCTGTTGGTGCCCATGTAGTTATTGCACCACCTAGATGGTACTGACACAATCATAAAATTATCCAGGCACTAGTAATGCATACAAACAATGTCGTAGACATGGCTCATGCACTCTACAGTTACCCACATTATATACTCACTCAATCATCCAGGCAGTACATGGGCATTCATTTGATTACCCAGGTACTACTCATCCACACAAACAACCTTTAAGGCAGTAGTCATGCTCTCTCACAATCTTTTATGCACTACTTATGCATTCTTCCAATCACTAGCGCATAACTCATACAAATGTAAATCAGCCAAACAGTAGTCACGTATTTCCACAATTATCCAGGCACTACCCATGCACTTATAAAGTCACTCAGTTATTCAATAGCACAAACAATACAATACTAATGTACTCGTAAAATCAGTAAGGCACTAATTCATCCAATCAACTAAGCTTTCACACACTAATCATGCACTAATTACATATATATTTACAATTATAGAAATCACTCTCCCGTACACACATTTAGTCGTTCAATCGGCTTCACAACATATAATTTTTCTATTTTCAACCAGAATCGGTGGGTCCATAAGAACCTTCTTTTCTAACTATTTTGAGATTTTTTTTTGTATTTTCTAACTATCATATTTTTGGGGGTGTTTTTGACATTTATTTTTCTTTTTCTTTTTCTTTTTTATTCATCATCAGATAATACAGTTCAAACAATTATTCCATTCCATATATTTATAACATACAGCCAATGCTCATCATTTACATTTCTTCAAACGCATAATGCAATATAAAATATTAACAGAAAAAGATATACCAAGGGAAAAGAAAAATAAATAAATAAATAAATTACAAGAAGGGGTGGGGTTAAAAGGGCTAGCAACAGAAAAAAACAGTTTATAATATTATTGAGTTCATGTCCACTTTGAGCAATACAGGCTATTTTCCTATCTTTGTGAAAATATCTTTTTGTCCATTACCCCTCTAATTTCAGTTTCCATTGCTCTACCGGTGCCCAAATCCGTTTACCAATCTGCATTGCCTTACGCCCTTTTATTCATATAGAGCTTTCTCCAAAGTGTACATAGCTAACATTCTTGAAAGCCATTAGTGAAATGACGGAGCCTTAGGATCCTTCCATAAAGTTGCTGTGCAAAGTCTATCTAAAGCCATTGCGATAAATATAAATTCTTGATGCGGTATATCCTGTCCATCATTTCCTACCCCCAAAATCATAACCACATTTGTTAGCCTAACAGAGATCCCCAGTTCATCATTAAAAAATATTACAATCGCCTGTTTAAGAGGATCTAAATTAGGACACGATGCAAACATATGAATTGTATCAGCCTGCAGGCTTTGGCATCTCGGGCAAGATATTCCATTCGTTCCCCCCCCAGCGTGCTATTCTGTGCGGTGTATAGTACAGTTCATAAAAAGTTTTATAGCATTGTGCCTGTAAGTTTGCCAATTTAACAATAGAATTTGTAAATTTTAATGATTTTTCCCCCTCATTTCCAACTAAGTTTAGTTTTGTTCTCCGTTTATCAAAAGATTTTATCCTATCATCATCGTTAGATTGACACAGTGCCCCATACAATTGTGAGATTGAGCATCCCTTCTCATTTTGAATAGATTCCATCAGATCGACTCTTTTGAAATTACAGTTCCCTGCCAGTTTCCTTTGTATTACTAACCTTATCTGCAAGTATTTAAAAAAAATCTCTATGATCTAACTTATATAATTGACATGCCCTTTCAAAAGAAATTAAACCTAAATCATCCATAATATCTCCTATTGTACCCACCCCAGATTTATCCCAACGCTTCATCACTTGATCATGGAACCCTCAGGGAGGAGTTCATTTTTATATAAAGGGGTATAGAAATTAATTTGCCCTAGCTTAATCTTTTTCCGGACAGTGCCAAAGACCACTTTGTTCTCTTATAATAGTTTAACTCCTTAAATGTGAGCAATCCCTTATTAGAATCCCGAACCAATAAATCATATATGTCTGGGCTAGCTCCCTCACCCCTCCAAATATCCTTCGTATTTCCCCCTAAAAGTCCTCTGAGATAATGCAGAGCTGCTGCCAAATAGTAACCCTTAAAGTCTGGCACGGCCAGACCTCCCCGTTCCTTAGAGAGCGCCATCAGTTTTATAGCCCTCCGGGTTTACCCTTTGCCCATATAAATCGGTTGCAGATCCAAACAATTTCCTTGAACCACTTGTTATTGAATATTAAGGGGATTGTTCGGAAGAAATATAAAATTTTGGGGAGGAATAACATCTTGATAACATTGCAGCGTCTGATTATTGTTAGGTGTAGGTTGTCCATTCTATCCAAATCTAGTTTAACATTTCTGCTCACAGGGGTCAGATTTTCCTCGACCACCTAAGATAAGTTAGAAGTTATAGTAATGCCCAAATAGACAGCCGATTCTATTACTCTCACGTCATTTATCGTGACAAATTGATTTACGGCTATCTGTGTTTTAGCTTGATTAAGTTTATATCCTGACAGGAACCCATATCATTTTGCCTCTTTCTCTATTTCCTCTAGCGCTGTTACTGGGACTGATGATGTGATTGCCAAATCATCTGCATATCCCAGAATTTCGGTCTCATAGCCAATTTAGATCAATTGGGCAGATATCCATGTTTATTTCTATGTGTCTTATAAAGGAATCTATATAAAAGGCGAAGAGCAACGGGGAACAGGGACATCCGATTTTAATAATTTCGCTCTGTTCCCCCGCTACTCTCACCTTTATGACCAGACTTCTGTATAAAGCTTTTAGCCCACTTAAACATCTCTTCCCGAAGTTAAGTTTACTCATTGTTGCCCACAGAAAACCCCACGAGACCCTATCAAATGCTTTTTCAGCGTGCAGTAATATTAAGGACATAGGGTATTGTGAGGCTGCCGTTCCGTCAAACAGAGTAAAAACCCTTCTAATATGGTCAGCTGTCCCCCACCTGGGATGAACCCGTGCTGACGATGGGACACCACCTTGCCAATTACCAAACTCAATCTGGTAGCCATAACTTTAGAATAAGCCTTAGTGTCGCTATTCATCAGGCTGATCGGTCTGTATGACCCGGGGTCAGTAGAGATTTTATTTTTCTTTAAAAAAAACACCATTGATGCTTCTCCCCAGGATCCCGGTGGCTCAGCTCCATTCTGTATTGAGACCATAGGTGTATTAATATCGCCTTCTAGGATTAAGAAGAATTTCTTATAGAATTCTAACGGTATTAAATCAGGTCCTACAGCCTTCCCCGGCGGCAAGCCCTTAAAGGCCATTACTATTTCTTCGCGGGTAAAGTTTACCTCCAACATGTTCTTGTCTTCTTCAGTGATTTTATCTAGTAAAGCTGCCTCAAGATAGCTCTCCATTTCCTCCCCTTCTGGTTCTTCTCCCTCCTGGCTATGTAGTTTTTTGTAAAAGGTTTGGAATACTGAACAAATTTCTTTTGGGCATTTAACTACTACCCCTGCAAATATTTCTGTTATCTGCCCCCTAGCAGCTGCCTGTCGAGTTCTTATCGCTAAAATCCTTCCAACTTGTTTGTTATATTCATACTGCTCTTCCCTCCTTGCTAAATACATTCCTGCTGCTTTTGCCGCATAGGTTTCACCTACTGATGCTTTAGCCTGGGCTAGATTTTGTATCACCCCAGTCACATCCCCTTTGGCCCTTATAATCTTTACCAGTTCTTCCTCTAAGTTTACTACCGCCTTTATCTCTATTGCTTCTTTTTGCAGTTTATTACATCTGAGAGAATAACTTATAGTTTCTCCCCCTTATACCAGCCTTCAGTGCGTCCCACACTATTGAAGGTGATGCCGAGCCTCTGTTATGCCCCAAAAATTCTTTTAGCCAAATTTCCATATGGGCAATATATTCTGTATCCTGGAGTAATGCTCTCTCAAATGTCCATGAGGTTGGGCTTTTGTGTAGATTTAGTAAAGAAATTTCCAGAGAGAGTGGATTGTGGTCTGACATCAGTCTCGGTAGTTTTTTAATTTTTACTGTTGGCACCAACGATGGGGAGATCAAAAAATAGTCTAACCGTGCTAAAATGTTATGGGGTGCCGAGTAATATGTGCTGCCTCCCCCTCCCATCAACTGCTCCCAGGTATCCACTAATCTATTATCCAACATAAGATTAATCAAAGCTCTATGACTTTTTTTCTTTCTGCCTTTAAACCTGTTCGGGTCGTTCTGCCACAGCCCGTCAAGGCCATTTATATTAAAATCGCCACACATTATAATCGGGGGGCGGCCAATTGGTCAACTGTGTATTTATATGAATTAGGGGCCTCTGGATCATCAACTGTAGGTGCATAAATAGAACATAATGTAAAATTAAAATTTTGTATTTGACATTCAGCCAAAACCCATCGACCATATTTGTCTACCTGTTTTCTTTTCAGCATAACAGTGTTTCCTCGTGACAGTATCGCTACCCCACAAGTCCTTGTACCCTGAGTCGTACAGGCCATTAAATTATAACCCAGTTGTTCCAATAGAAACTTCTGCGATATCTCAATATGCGTCTCCTGAAGACAAATTAAATCAGCTTGCAATGTTTTAAAATATTCTCTCAGATCCCTTCTTTTTCTTGCATGTGCCTATGCGCATAAAAGTTCATTTTTTTATCTCTATTCTGTTTATTATACCACCTTCCCTTTGCCATTGGCACCTGCCTTTCCTTCCCATCATATCCATATCTGATTTCATTTTTATTCTGATGATGAGTTTTTCCCCATTTTTCCCCCTTGTACTACCTCCACCCCACCTCCCCTCTGAGCCCTCCCCCACCCCCCTCTCCACCCAATAAGGCAAGTAGGCTTATGGCCTCTGTGATAGTGTCTGGCAGTCGCGTTCCCTCCGTCACCGAAAAATCACCTAGTGTTTTTCTATACAGTTATATTCACCGACCTTACATTGCAACTAATAGTTTTACTAGCGCTACCCCTACCCAGTGACATTCTATCAATTAAACTGTGGATTTAAGTTAAATTACTAACAGAAATATTAATCAAAGTCAAAATCCACATCAGATTCTAATCTGCTACTTCCCTTCTAGATCATTTATTAGGAGCTAGTGGTAGCAAAGAAATTAGATACTTCTATTCAGTTAATCATCCGGTTTTTGCACTAGTATCTGATTATAGTGAGGTCATTTACTCTCTTGCTTGGATTTCTGAAGTGAAAACTCTGGTAGTGTTCTTATACATAATTTTAAGTCTAGCGGGATTCATTAAGTAGGCCTGAAGTCCCATTTGATGACACGGCTCAATCAATTCACGTGATCTCCACCGCCTTTCGACTGTAGAGTGACAGAAATCTGGAGTAGTACAGAAAGAGTGAGTCTCAAATGAGCGCTTAGAGTAAGGCCGAGCCTTAGAGTATACCTCTTCCCTCAAAAGAAAGTTCCCGAAGTAAATTAAAATTGCTCGGGGTCTTGGGCTCCCATCTTGTGAGGTTTGATGATTCTTTTTTGCCATGATTGGGAATCTATGTACCCTTTGGATTTCTTTCTCCCAATCCCAATGGCTCAGTTCTGGAAAAGCCCCTTTCATCATTTTCACTATAAAGGCTTTAATATTGTCTCCTTCCACTTTTTCCTCAATGCCCAGGACCCGAAGATTATTGCGGCGTTGCCGGTTCTCCAGCTCTTCTAGCTTCCACTGTACGTCGGTCATCAACTTCTCATTGCCACGCTTAGATGTAGAATCTTTATCTCGATTGTCTTCAAGTGTGCTGACTCTTTCCTCGAGCTGAGCCACTCTAGCATGGGTATCCGTGCATATTTTAGCCACTTTCCGGATCGCTCCATGTAAGTTTTTATTTGCCAACCTATTCTTCTTCCCCTCTGCCTTAATTTGCTCCTGCACCTGCTTGATCGACCCAAGAATGAGCTGTAGTGAGGAGGTCTCCCTAGGGTCTCTGGGAGCCCTCTCTTGTAAAGTTTGTTCTGAATAAACATTTCGAGTGCCTGAGTAGTCCCATTTTAACGCAGGTTCTGGGTTCGGTCCGTTTGGTGACTTTTGACTGATCCCAGCTTTTTCTTGAGAATGCGTATCCCTCTGTCTGCGTGATAGTCTCTTCTTTCTTATGACCATTTCTCTTTCTCATGAAGATCCTCTCCTTGCCTCTGAGCTAGAAATAAAGCTTAGATCGGGTGTATCTCTGTTTTCGCTCTCATCTAGCTCCTCTAGCTCCGAAGGAGTACCTTCTGATCCCTCTGAGCCGTCTATAACCGAATAGAAGTTTTCAGTAGCTTCTTCGTAACCACTAGGTACATTGGGGGCGCAATGGCCGCTACTTGCAGTAATTTCTTGAATTAATGATTCCATTGTTGTTGAATCATCTTTTTGCTTTTCTTTTGGCCTCTCCTGTAGGCTCTATCATTACTTCAGTATTAGGGGGGCCAGCTGAGTTTTGAACTAGGGCTTCAGTGTTCATTGTACTATCTGATACGGTCCCTGTATCTATCTCTACCATCTCACTCCACTGAGTAGGCCCCCCTATAGTGCCCCCTGTTATATTGTCCTTCTTAGACAGATTTATTGCTGGGCCTTTTGACTGTCCTGAGCCCTCATCTCCAAGATTTAGAATCCGACTTCCCGGGGGTTCACCTATAGCTGTATTTTTCTTAGCAGTTTCAGTCTGGGTTACTGGTGAGAAGAACCCCGTTATACTGTTGGTGTGTACCCCAATGTTTGTTACCGTATTTTTTTTCCCCTTGTGTTATGTCCAGTGTTAGCATTAGTCTTTTTTTTAGCCCCGCTCTCCACACCTTGGGTTTTCTCCTCCATTTCTTTTCTGGACTCCCTGTCTCCGTCTTTCTCCTGGCCCTGCACCTGTGCGGGTGTTTGCTGTTCCTCCACAGCTCTGTCTTTGCCTCCTCGCGTGGTTTTTGGCGCCATGTCCACCGACAGATTCTGCCACAGTACTTTAAGCACTTTAAGCGCTTTAACCAGTGAAACTCTCTTACGTTTTTTGTTGTTCTCCAAATATAAATTTACTGTTCCGCTCGTCCCGCTCAAAGCCTCGTCTGTCTCATCAACCAGGCTCTTACGGATGCAGTCCCAGGGGCAATCCAATGTGCAGCCTGTTGGACCTTGTAGTTTACCGGTGTCTCCCGCTTCTCCCGTATTACGTGCACCAGCTGCTACTGCTGCTAGTAATTCCTCACACGCTGACATTTATTTTTCAAAAACATAAAGTTTAATATTTGGAATGTTGTCTTTATAAAGAACTTTGAAACAAAACACTGAAAATCTGAATTTTTTTAAACATTTATGTCTTTTGAGGAGATTAATGATAGCATCAATCACCTTCTCACCAACACATAAAATGGTTTGGCACTTTCTACAGTGCACTCAAGGATCTGCTAATTCAGGAAAGACCTGCGGCTGTGGGGTTGTAAGTACTGCTGCACGAGATGTAGAAGGCTGGTCTAATCGCCTTGTGCAGCTTGCTCCCTCTTCCCCAACTATAACTTCCCTTGCAAAGCGAGTCGGGCGCATTGTCTGCAGGTGTCCCACATGAATACTTCTTTTCTGATCCTCTGGAGAGCAGCTTGCTGCATAGGGAACAAGTGACCTTCCTCGCATTCACCTTTTCCCACCTTCACTGATTTTGAAAAAGGTAGACCATGCTTTCCTTCCTTTTCTTTTATTGGTTCTTCAACCTCCACGATGTCTTCCAGCTCTTCTTCTTCTTGCAAATGTGCAGAAGCCATGACCTTTTTGCAAAGTAGTTGGTCAAAACACCAAAAAAAAGAAAAGTAGGTGCAGATAATACAAAAAGGTGCCAAAGATGCAGACACACCCAAAAGAAGAAGTAAGAAATTGGTGTCAAATCCTCATTCTAACAGAATGAAAACATTTTTAACCAGTCAAAAGCCTTCTTTTCATTTGACATAACGTTGACACAGAGTCACGTCCCCATCGTGTATACGTCACGCACCTGTAAAATATGCTAATTTCATTTAAAACTATAATTACTGTTAGTAAATTGATTTTTGTAAGCATTTTGGTACAAAGTCATTAACTAAAAGAAATATATAAAGTTTGAACAGTGGTATTTGAAACTTTTAAAAATCATGCCAGCGTCATGACCCCTACATGATCCCGTGAATATGTGATGTCACAGTGCACAACATCATTCCAGTTCTATAACATAACTAGAAATCACTTTTAATTCATCCTTAACATTTCTTTAATTTAATTTAACTTCTGTAGGTCTAATTGAGCATAATTTAGACGTTTAATGAAATTATTTTAACTGTTCTCAACATTGTAAAAGATAAGCGAGGTCGCGACCCACATGTAACAGTTCCGTGATGCCACACCGTCCATAAATATCTATTTTAAATGTCTTAAAAATATTTTACAACTCCACTACTACTATTTTTTACATTCAGTAATAAACCTCTTTTATTATGGTGCAAATATGTATTTCACACTTACCTTTGTGTAACTGATTGGCGCACTGAACGTGCAGGTACTCGACCAGTGCACAATGTAGTTTTTTAAATTTGAAAAAATGTATACAAAGAAGACATTTATGATACTGAGACAACAATACATCATTTACACTGTTAAAAGTAATCATAGAAAACATTATATTGAAACAACTGTCAATAAAATAATCCCAAAATACTGAATACAAATTTTCCATTTCTAAAGTTATTTCTATCATATAACATACTCTACAAAATTATAAACAATGCAGAAATGTATACATTTTCTAAAAAATGTAATCTTTCAAATAAATAATAATATCTCTATGTAATCAGCTGCCTTAAATATATTTTAAATAGGTGATTATAATGTTATAATGCCATGAGTGATGTAATATGTGAGGTCATAAGCAGTGCATTGCGGGGGTGCGAGCTATAGATCAGCTTACTATAACGGCTGAATTTCTCTGGTTTTGTATGCCTAACCATAGCGTTCCTGTAACCAAATACCTACTCACAACAGCCAGTAGGTAGTTATAGTTAGGACCAAAGTTTCCATCGGAAAATTTTTTTTTGCTTTACCAATAACTTTGGCACTGCTTGAGTTAACTTCATAAATATTTCAAAAAAGAAACTTTATTCGATTCAGCTTCTGTCTTGAAAGTTTGCGAGTGATCTATCAAGAGGAGCTGAGAAAGATGGGGAGTCCCAAAATGCTTTTCCCCCATTTTATGCCTATTGGGACTTTGCACACTGTGACCAATTTCACATTTCTAATCGCTAAACGGAATTGCACCAAATATGGCAGAAAGTTAGATTTGGTTACGCAAAATAACGCTTTCAAATAATTGATGTATTTTCCTTTAGTAGCTTTAGAGATATTTATGATTAAATAATATAGATATCTAGCAACCCGGACAATTCACGGACTCATTTGCGGAGGATCTGGAGGGTAAAGAAAGGCCCCGATTGGCTGGCCACAGCTTCAAAGAAAAGTTGCAGCTGTCATTTTTTTCCCTCACTTCATCCCAGTGCACGGAAAATAGACACAAAGAAGGGGTCACGATATAGATATGCTGACCCCTTATAACCCCAACGTTTCTTTTTTTGTTTTCTTAATTAAACTTAAAATCCATTGACCCTGCACCGATGTAGGGCCCAGTAAAAATAAAATAGAAATTCACTGAAAAAAGGCAAAGGTTACAGAGTCATTATAGTTAAGCTAATATTTTACCCATACAACCAATAGACATTCAGCAGATATAGTTTTATTTATAGTTAAACTTATCTGAAGAAACTATAACTCATGCCATGAAGTGACTTGAAGCAACGGGACTTAAGGCAATGAGACATAAGTTTAACGATAAGTATAGCTATAACTGATTAATGTTAATAGTTTAATGTAAAGGAATGCATGGTAAAGGCATATGTATGGTAAAGACTTGCGTGGTAAAGGAAATGTGTGATAAGGGCATTGCATAGGAAAGGAAGTGTGGTAAAGGCACGTATGGTAAATGCATGCGTTGCACTGACATACACCCACAGATGTTCAGTCTCTGATGTTCACTCTGCACTTATCATTGCCCATTCACTGTCTCCTGTGGTGTGGAAGAAAGGTGCTGCAGTGTCCAGCTTTGCTCATTTTTGACGTTTGATACCCCTGCAGGACACAAATATGAATGTAAGGCATTAGCACACTGACAAAGAGTCTGCTGTTCTGAGGCAACACTTGTAGATCATAATGCAGGAGTGATTATCCTTAGCAGGCTGGAATCCCCATAATTTAAATGAAAGTATATTTTGAGGGTGCAGAGTTAGAAAGAGGAAGAAAGATGTGATCTGTGATGGAGAGAGCAAAGGGCGGCGCCTTGAAATAGAAACATAATTAAATGTAATCCTACTTAGTGGAGCAGAAAAATGTAACTTCTTTAAACCCTGCAGTGGCCATCAAGAAGCTAGTCCAAGGGTCCTCAAAGTTAACAAACATGAATGTGTGCAAAATCCCAGCTGAATAAGAAGATCAGATTATAGTATGAAATTCCAGCATCTAAGGTGAAAAGTGATAGAATTTTACTGAGGCTGGAATTTAGAATACAGCCGATGAATGGCGAAATTGTTTCAGAATTTAAAGGAAATACATACTACTTTACATGAAGTACTAAAATGAAAAGGTTCTGAAAGGTATTGCCATTTGATATCTTGCAAATTGGGAACAAAGGGGCCCATTAGGATGGCAGGCGGACATAAAACAGGACCACCCGCCATAAGGGAGGCAGTCCCGTGGGGGCTATTAGGATGCGCCCGCCACACTGGCGGGCGCATCCCGCATTTTTAACATTGCGGTGGGCGGTGCTAATAGCACCGCCCTTAGCAATGCTAAAAATGCACATTGTGCACTTCAATGCACAACGTGACAGGCACCGTGCGGTGCCTGTCATGTTTTACAGTGAAGTGCAGGGGGGTACCATAGGTACCCCCCATGTGCAACCCCTCCCCCCCCGGAGTACCTGGGGGCCCGCAATGGGCCCCCACAAGACATTTCTGCATGCCTTTCCAAGGCGGCGTTGCCGCCATGGAAAAGCATGTCCCCGCCTTCACCCTAATATAGATGGCGGTGTCTAACAGATACCGCAACCATATGAAACCCTTTTCCACCCGGTCAACTCCTTGACCGGGCAGAAAACCGGCGGATGGTCTTTCCGTATGCCGCGGTCCCCCCCACCATAGTAATATGGCGGTGAGGAAATGGGTGGAGGGCGGGGAAGGATGTCGGGCGGATCGCCACCGCCCGCATGGAAGTGGCGATCCGCCTGACATCCTAATGAGGCCCAAAGTCTCCACAAACAGACGTAACTATACCTGGTATAATTTGTTGCGATTGTGTGAAAGAACTTAATGCACCCTATACTGCTGAGAGTAGTTAACTCTGAAACTTGCATGTTTCATGATACCAGACCAGAAAAATATGTAAATCGCTCTACTAAATCAAATGCCCAATGTTCTGATAAGTTTCCCATGGTCATTTTTATGTTTGAAAGATTTATTGAAGAAAATCATGGTTAATAAAAAACATCAGCAAAAACATTAACGATACATAAGTATAATCTGAAGGATTAACAATGCTAATGTCAATGATTAAGCGACAAAAGCATTTTATGGGGATTTTAAAGATACAAGAAACGGGGGAGAGGGGTAGGGGAGGAAAGAATATTGTTGCAAAATAAGAATATTAAAAGGTAGTTACAGCAGATCAACAGATGGTACAAATAATAAATACAAAATACAAGTAAAAAAGTTTATATAACATATGAAACCTGCAAAAGAAACAAATAAACAAGAAGGAAAGAGTGTAAGTCCTTCAAGGGGGTTTAACATTTTCTGACTTGACATGAGTAGCTTTCTTTACAGCAAATTGGTCCAGGTACGTGGTAAGTGGTAACCAGAAAAGATCCATGTTGCTTATTGGTTTACAGGCAGAGGCAAAGGAGACATCAAGCCTGTGAAAGTGACACAAAGTGTTCGACCAAACCTGTATGGAAATGTTTCTAAGGGATTTCCAGTTGGAAGAAATGTGTTGGAATGCATGGGAAAGCATGAGGTCAAAGAGACCATGTGAGTGCACAGGAAGATCTAAGGAGTCTGAAAGGCTACACAGAAAGAGAAGAGTGATTGAGAATGGAACACAAAGTGTGAAAATGTGAGAAAGGTATGATCAAACTTTTTCCCAAAAAGCAGCTACAACAGGACAGAGGAAGAGTAGATGTAGAAGATCAGCATTTAAAGTACCAGAAGCCCAGCATTTAGAGTATGAAGAGGGTATGAAACAGGATAAAGAAAGAGGAGAAAGATAAAGTCTATGATATAGATAAAATGAAGATTGAGTTAAAGAAGCAGAACTGGAGATTTTTAAATATCTGGACCAGAGTTTATCCCAAAGAGCAACAGACCAAGTACAGTCCAAATCCGCCTCCCAAGCAAGCTCCAATTTGGTTTTGGCACAGTCTGGGTTAGGAGAGAAGAAAAATGTATAAATAAGAGATGCTTTAGGGAGAGTAGAGAGTACTATAAGAAGAGGAGATTGAGGGATTAGTAAAGAAGAGGAGGGAAGAGAGTAATAACGATCAATAATTATTGCCATAAGATTGGTAAATTTCTGCAAAAAAGAATGAGGACTGTGAAATAAAAGTTGAAATTGGGGAAAAGAGCAAGCTAATAAACCATCAAAGAGTTGGTTTATCCACATGATACCTTTGAGTCTCCAAGACGTCCAACAAATGGGTCTATTGTTAAGAAGGATAAGTGAATAAAACCAAATGGGGGTATTTAAAAATGATTCACGCGTGATGATGGTTGGGAGAAGCAAGGGTTTTAAAAGAGAAGAAGTATGTTTAAATAAGGAGAATGAAGTATACGGACATTTGGTAGAAAAGCGTAATACTTCATCAAAAGAAAAGGGCAATAATAAAGTTTGTTCGATGAGAAGCCACAGAGGAGTGAATGGGGAAGGTTCTGAAGAAAGCAATTGCGATGCCTAAAGAGAAGGATTTATGGTAGAAACGGAAATCTGGAAATTTAACTCCACCATTAGGCTGAGATTTGCAAAGGGCTACAAGAGAAATTCTAGGTTTTTTATTCTTCCAAAGAAATTTCGAGAGGGAGGAATCAATACATTTGAAGTAGAGGGCAGGAACATATATACATTAGAATAAGGGTAATCATCATTTTAATGGAATCTAAACAACCCCACCAGGAGAGAAAACGAGGATTCCAGGAAGAGAAGAAATGATCACTTTGGGACAAAACTGCAGACATATTTAATTTATTTGACGAAGAAATGGAATTAGAAAACCAAATACCAAGATATTTGATCTTTGAGCTATTCCAGGCAAAGCCAGTCGAAGACAAGAGATGAGGAAGACAATTTTTGGTCAAGGGAAGAATTTCAGTCTTGTCTGAGTTCATTTCATATCCGGAGACTAGAGAGAATGAATCAAATTCAGTAAAGGGGGAACAGACACTTCTGGATTGGAGATAAACGAAAGGATATCATTTGCATATGCCGGAAGTTTCAATTGATTGTTACCATAGGGAAAACCGGAAATAGAGTTATTATTATGAATGGAAGTCAAAAATGGTTCAAGTGCTAGGACAAATAGAAGAGGGGATAAAGGACAGCCCCGCTGAAGAGGAAAGGATGAAGAGAGTTGACCATTCACAAGCACTGAGGCTTTGGGGGAAGAATATAACAAAGAAATGAGAGATATAAATTTGGGGCCAAATCCATGCCAAAGTAAGGAAGCAAACAAAAAAGACCAATTCACTCTATCAAAATCTGTTTCCGCATCAGCAGAAATAGCTGCAAGGGGATTTGTTAATTGGTAATATTGATTTAGCTGAAAATAGAGGGGATCCTTTGGCGGTAGTGGCATTAGATGCCGCTAATGCCTTCGATCGAGTGAGCTGGAAATATCTATGGGCGGTATTGGAGGGAACGGGTATGGGCCAGATATTCGAAGAATAGTTGCTATGGTGCTTTGGCAAAGATTCTATTAAATGGCTACTTGACTTCTAGTTTTGAAATCCAAAGAGGGATGAGAGAGGGGTGTCCCCTGTCCCCCTCTTGTTCAATATCTATATTGAGCCCCTAGCGCAGGCAATTAGGCAGGATAATAACATAAGTCCTTTTAAGTCCGGAGATTACCAATCCAAAATAGCTCTTTATGCCGATGATGTCATAGTTTATACTGCAAATCCTGACATCTTTACTCCGCATTTAGGAAATCTGCTGGCGGAGTTTGGTGCTATGGCAAATTCGGATAAAACCGAGATTATGTGCTGGAACTCGATGTATAGCCAAGGCCCAGTAAGTAAAGAGTTGAAATATTAGGGATAAAGATTGTAAAGGACTTAAATAAAATAGCTTTGATCAACTGGAAAAAGGTAGAAAAAGATGTAGACTTTCTCTTCGCCAGGTGGAAAAACCTCCCTTTATCGATCTATGGGAGAGTCAACCTGGTGAAGATGTCGGATCTACCTAAATTGGCTTTTCTTTTCGGGGCGGTTCCACTCACTTTTCCGCAGGAATGCATCAATGAAATCCAGGGGAAGATAGGTAGCAGACTTTTGGGGGAACTTATACCAGCAGAGGGGGGTAATGGACAGGATGGGTTTCTGTATAAATTTGGGGCACCCAGATTTTTCGAGCGAGTATGCCTTAAAGTTTTAAAAGCTGCCTTGCAAATATGGTATAAATTAAGGCGTACCTGGGGCATTGGATATTTTTCCCCTTATTCTCCAATCTGGGATTCACCAGGGACCCCCATCTGTCTGGGTGATAACTTGGCAGTCACGATCAGAAGAGCGGGGTTGGAAAAGTGGTCAGATTTGCTAGATTTAGAAGGAGTCCTGCCTTGGGAGGAACTGCAAAATAAAATTGGTCCTGCATTTTCAAGATTTAAGTACCTCCAGATAAGGTCATGGTTTGAGGCGGAGGCCAGAGTTACAGCTGGGAATTGGGAGCTTGAGCAGTTGTTTCAAGATGTTGGCCAAATTAATGTATAAATATATCAAACCTGCGAATATAAAGAAAAATCTTTTTTTTGTACTAAACAGGGTTTACTGTACACCAGCCAAAATGGCGAAATTTGTCTCTTCAGCTGTCGCAATACCTGTCTGCCCGAGGTGTTCTATTAGTAGGGCAGATGATATTCATATGTTCTTTGAATGCACAGAATTAGTGGTAATCTGGAAAGAAGTGGGGGACACTTTAGCAGATATTTTCCAAACACATATTGAGGTCGATCTTTCTCTAGTGATATTTGGTATAAACAACAAGGATCCTAGGGCACTTTCATCCCCGCAGATAGGTCTCCTTTTATATCTTGTGATCCTGGCTAGAAGGGAGATATGCTGTAGATGGAAGGACTTTGCCCTACCCCCCCCCCCGCCCCCACTAGAGAAGGTTGGATTAAGGCTGCCCTAAGAATTGCAAACTTAGATCAAGAAAAAGCTCTTGTAAACATTTGGTCTCAGAGAAACACCCTCAGGCGGCCATCTTGCATGGCGCTGTAGCTACTTTCCCTCCCATGATCATTTTAAAACATAATATTAAAGATTGGGGTAAATTCTTCTTTGCCTGGTTCAAAGAATGTTTTTGTGGGTATGCAGAAAGGAAGCATGTTGCTATGTAACAAGCAGTGGCTAGCCCAAAAGAGGTCTAGCTTTGGCCGCATGCCTGATGGGTCATTATTTAGTATTGCAAACATATGACACAAAAACAAAAGGAAAAACATGTCACCACTTGATTGTGATGACCATATTCTTGTAATAAGCAGTCCAGCAAAAAATAAATAAATACATATTATGGTATATGCCATTTAAAAAAAAAAAAAAAGTGCCATACAGTATAAGGATATTGTAGCCATAGGGAAGTTCCATGATCCTATAGAAAAATGAGATAAAAGGCAGAGTTCCTTAATAAGGTGATGGAACCTCTGAAGTGACGTTCTATATCCCTATCATATACAGCATGAGGTACTTTTCTAATGTTCAATACAGGGCCACACGATTACATTTCCCACAAGCCACGTAGATCCTTAGTGTGTAGCTCTTTTATATGAAAGTGAATGCATTTATGAGCATATGTAAAACCTTTCCTTGTAATTAAGACAATGAAACATGACAATGTCTTTAAAAATGTGCTTTATTTCATTAATTTATTTAATCACAGGAATGTTCATTGCGCTGCTGAATTTATTTATTTTACAGAACCTAAAGTTCCAGTGCAATCTCCATTGGAAGCTATAGAAACTAAACATTTTGTATCTACATACTCTTTAACTTCTTAAACTTATTTGTTTGGGGTTGCAAAAAGCAGTGCCAGGGGTCAAAAGGAGCAAGTCGGTGCTTTGTGGTTGATGGTTCCTGGTGCAATAGTCCTCTGCTGTTCTGATCATCAATCAACTCAACAGTTCCGATTGCGTCAATATGTTCAATATGTTCTCTTCCAGAGGAGTTCTGGAACTGACGGAGCACTCTGTCCAGCAACATCACAGAGCACATAAATTTGTCAGTATTTCATTGAGAGGCACATCCTTTGAGGCGGGTCCAAAGTCACATACTGTAGTCAAACATTTATTTTGTCTCTAACCAAGGGGTAAGACTGAAAGAACCCAATTTGGCTGGGAGTGTGTATGATGCTGTAGCATGTGATAGGTATAGTTCTGAACCGCCCTTGGCTGGTGTCCAGTCTGTCTTTGCTAGCATCATCCTTCCCTCCTTCTCAACCCATGTTATCCTATAAATCCCAGACACTGGTAAAGAAAGGATTCAGAAACTGCTGCCCGAGCCATAATGAAGACTGTAAGTGTCATCTTGCTCCTTGTCACCCTCCTTGGGCTCTGGGAGTCACTTCCAGTGGTTGAAGGTGAGTAGTCAGGGATCAGGTCCTCAGCATCTGACTGTACAATTCATCAGAGGGTTTCTGTCTCTTTCTGGAAATACTAGAATAGTCTTGTATTGTGTGAGAGACACACTACAGTGACAAACAGGTCTGTATAAAATTGATTTATGCAATGTGGGTTTTTCTGTTTTGCTTTATACCAATGATATGTGAATTACTACTTAAATATTCCTCCAGCGTCAAGCTAAGCAGGGATTGGCTGAATCCATTGTTGAATTGACCGCACTACTCTAAGCACTGGTGAAATGTTCATGCTACAAGACAAGATAGAAGAGTCAGAGAGAAGTGTATACACATTTTGAAGATAGATCTTGTGAAACATGGCAAGCCTTTGACCTACATTTTGACTTTAGAGGCTCTAGGCTCTTCCAAATATAGGGAGTCATATATGGAGGCAGCCCTAAAGAAAACTGTAAAGGCTCAAGCTGTAACTGAAATCACCAACACTGCAGGAAGCCCCAAACCCACTCCTGCATCAAAAATAGAAGACCAAAGGAAATTATTGTGTCACTTTTCCTCAAATGGGCAAACTTCTCGCTCATGAGAAGCATAAAACAAATGTAATTATTTTGGAAAAGTATGTCTCTTTTCCTACTGCACCATGGCATCTTCAAGAAAAGCAGTAAACATCTTTTCACCTGTATCATCGACCTTAGGAATGAACAAACGGTTGACGATCAAGAGAATGATGGAGCAGTAAGTGTTTTGCACACCATGGAATAATGAATAAAAAACAGTTGACCTCAATCCTGAAGTCAAGTGCCAATAGGTAGGCAGATGATAATAGCTTTGATTTATACTGGTGCATCAATAAATGTTATAGCAAAGGATTAACTTTAGTGCCCTCAAACCTCTAACCAAACAAAAGCCTACAAAAGTCAAGATGTAGGCTTGCAGCAACATTTTTGTTTATCTATGTGGCACCTTTACAACCAAATTGACTCAAAGGTAGTCTGTAGTGACAACAATGTACATCACTTAAAAGGATCAGGTACCTTGAAAAGCTGCCAAACAGCAGTCTGATAAGAATCACATAGAGCATTCAAGGAAATAATTTAGACAGCCCATTGACAGCAGTTGATATTCTATTCAAAAGTATAGTAAGCATAGAAGACCAAACTGTAGGGCACCTATTTACCAGCCCATCCAACCAATTACACCGAACCAGTAATGATAACTAGGATTGCACTTAAGGTCCAAAGTTGAAACTAAACATATGAAACATGAAAAAACTGACATCATAGAATGTGTTGATAAGCCCACCCTAGGAATTTCACCACTCATTGATGCAAAACAATATTTATACCTCTGGACACCAGTTTGATGTTCTGTGCAAAGGTGTAGCTAACTACCTCCCGAATACCTCAATCATTAGGCAATACTGCCTCACTTCAGCTATATATGACCTGCTATCCAAAGTAGATAGGTCATGATGGCTTCCTAAAGTAAATTTAAATGCTGGTTGCCACTAGCACCTTCTGTTTCCATGATAAGGAAACGCGGGATGCCTGCCATGTTGTTCATGGAACTGCAGGGGGGTACCATAGGGGTTGTGCCACAATTTAGATTCATGTCTCTTGCTAGACTTTTTGGAGTGGTGACGATAACAAATTGCTGATTTAAGTCTACGTATTATGTAAGAGAAAAATGCGTAATTTATATTTACAAGAATCCATGATATCTTGATTGCCAACTTACCCCCTCCTATAATTATGTGGATCTATATGTATATAGTAAATGCTGTACTTTGTATCCTGTTATAGACCATGGCACTATTTATACTGCATTGTAATCTCTGTTTCTGCCTTTTAATTTACTGTGGGTTCTCCATACAGAAGCAGTTCATAGTTTGCAGTGTGATGTGTTAGGTTAAGAACTTTTGAAGATTGCCTGTAACATGGCCTTCGGAGTGTGCTCAAAGCTCTATGTTGTGGTACAAACGGGGGTGGACGGAGCATCTGAACCAATCAAACACTCACATCCAGTCAACAGATCTGGGTTTAATCCATCACCGTTCTTTAGCCCACTCTGCCACCCCAGTTCAGACATGGCCATATGCAAACCAGTCTGACCCTGTGCCTCATGGGAACAGTCCAGCCCGAACTGCCAAGCCATGCCTTCCCTGGACCGGAAACAAGCTTCCGAGGACCGGTTTCTGGCATTTCAGCCGTCTTCAGCCGGGCTTGCTTGAATCCAGTGGCAAAGTGAGCAAGGGACTCACATCTGAGCATACCCGCCAACTTATGGCGAAGAGAGTGGTACAAAAGGGGGTGGTGATGGACGGAGCATCTGAACCAATCAAACACTCTCACCCAGTCAACAGATCTGGGTTTAATCCATCACCGTTCTTTAGCCCACTCTGCCACCCCAGTTCAGACATGGCCAGAGGGAAATCAGTCTGACCCTGTGCCTCATGGGAAAAGTCCAGCCTGAACTGCCAATCCATGCCTTCCCTGGACTGGAAACAAGCTTCCTAGGACCGATTTCTGGCATTTCAGCCGTCTTCAGCCCGGCTTGCTTGAATCCAGTGGAAAAGTGAGCAAGGGACTCACGTCTGAGCATACCCGCCAACTTATGGCGAAGAGAGTGGTACAAAAGGGGGTGGTGATGGACGGAGCATCTGAACCAATCAAACACTCACACCCAGTCAACAGATCTGGGTTTAATCCATCACCGTTCTTTAGCCCACTCTGCCACCCCAGTTCAGACATGACCATATGCAAATCAGTCTGACCCTGTGCCTCATGGGAACAGTCCAGCCCGAACTGCCAAGCCATGCCTTCCCTGGGCCAGAAACAAGCTCTATGTTGGGCAGAGTTTAAATGCTCTGGGCCTGAATCACTGGTTTTGTTGCAAACAGCATTATTTACTGTTTTGTCACTGAATATTTATATGCTTGATTATCCCTTGGTGCAAGTTACAAGTTATGTTTGATTTCTGCTTGTGCCAATAACGTTGCCTGTATTTTGTCATAAATGCAGGACTGCACTGTTGAGCCCTCACTGTTTGTGTGTTTTATCTTCTTCCCTTTGCTTCATTCGCATTTATGGAAGCTATCCTAATCCTCCACATCCGGTACAAATACCGGGAGTAGTCTCAGCATCTGCCCTCTGTTGAAGTTGCTACCAGCCTGCTAAGGCAGTAAGCTTGCCTTCTGCACACAAGCTCCGCTATTGGTGTGGTCAAAGCACAGTCAGCACATGTGCTGAGGCCAGAGGGGCTTAGCATGAGGCTCAGCAGAAGTGCAGACGTGTTCTACACCTTCAGGGCCCTCCTGATTCCAGACCACCCAGAAGACTCTGACAGACTTGGTATGGTGAGGAAAATTGGACAGTCTTTAGCAAAATTATAACTAATAGAAAGAGGGGAAATCTAGGCAGACCCGGGTAATATGTAATATATACTTTGCTAAGAAGACTGCATGATAGTCAAATACATAGCACATGCTGGAGGTAAGTTACATGATAGCGACTAACAGGGGACATGTCTCCCCTGACATCTGGATTTCAGCCCGGCGCACAAAGGGGGCAGAGTCAAAGGCTGGAAACAAGGTCAGAGGATCCTAGCAAATCTATTCGACAAAATAACATTCACAGGAATGTAAACAAATGTATCTAATGGAGGAACAATAAGAAATATTAATACTCAAACCATTGGATGCAACACCTCCTGAACAACACAGCAGTGATCAACCTGGGTTTGATAAATTCATCACCATCCACTTGGTTAACAAAGGACTGAATTTTTATATTTACAGGTTGGTTAGCAGTGCCCAAGACCAATACTTAACAGTGAGGCTACCTGAGCAAGTGGTAGTAATACTGGATATGTAAATTTGAAAAAAAGCATGAACACATGAGTGCAGGAGAGTAATAACAACCAATAAAACAGTGGCATTCAGCATCTTCAAAATAAAATCATGATGAAGCAGTACAATACACCAGATAAAATACACAGGGTGTTTCTGGGAAGCCAAGTGAATGAAATTGACTTAAGGTGTAAATATAGGTGAAATAAGACCTGGCCACCATAGGATATTAGGGGATTCCCAAAACCAAGAGACACAACTGTCAGTATTGGGAATTATGCCTAAGACAAGGGAAACAGTAAATGGAGGAGTTGGAAACTACTAGATAACCTGGGGCAAGACTGGGGAGAAATAACAAGCCCCTAGGCTTCAGACTTTACACTTGTTTGACACCTATGGCACACGCCAAGATGAAGGAGAAATGACTGAGATAAGTGGAGGGGTGGGAAGGATTAGATGAGATGGAAGAGCATTAATTGAGTGTATATAGAAAATATTTGCACAAGACATTCAATAATCACTCAGGCCAATGGAAAAGAGAGGAGTGGTGACTACTCTTATTATTGTAAATAGAAATCAAGGAATGAAATGTTGATTCCACTGTACTCGTTACATTGGCAACAAAAAGTAAAAATAAAAAAGTGTTGTAGTATAAGGCATTCCACAAATATAGCATTGTACTGTTTGAACTTGTGACAGGGGTGTGCCTAGCTGAGACTGTGATGCGTGTGTGTTGTGATATACACATCTCTTCAATTACGGTAGTAATTTCAATCAGGGTAGGAAATAAATGTTGCTTTTTTGTAAGGAGGTGTACAGGATGATTTTGCTGCTGAAAAAGTATATGTGAGGACATTATGCAGTTTTGTAGTGAAGTTCACAGTTGGTGATTTTGTTATTGATGTTGATTCTTGATTTGCATAATTGACTCATCTGATATGTGGTAAATGTTATTTGACTTACAGCATCGAAGCCTGGTAAGTGTCCAAGGTCTCTCTGCCCATTGTCCCGTCCTTCGTCCTGGGACTGCTTAACGGATGAAGCGTGCCCTCTTTCCCAGAAGTGCTGCCTGATCGACTGTACCTACTCATGTGCTGAGGCTGTGTAAAAAGGTAAAGTACTAATAAATGTTTGTCTATGAACAGAACAAAGATTACAGCTTGTTAGAGAATGTGGTGATGTGCACACCCTTGAGACCTGTTTGCCAAGCGCTACACCATGCTTGGATTCAGATGGTCCAGCATTCGACCATTAGAGGTTCCAAGTTGTAACAGCATTACCAAGTGTATTCCTAATTGTAGCCCTGTCGTAGGTTTTGGGAAGAACATAAACATTGGACATGTATTGCTCAAATGCACACTGTGTCATTCCAAACAATCTGTCAGTGGATGCCAGGTGTGGGGCTGTTCTTAGAAGGAATCAAAATGTGTATCTTGCTGTACCATGTCCACTGTCACTGGAAGACTTGCTAGTGGTGTGTGCATCTGCCCAATAGCTATGAAAGTATCACTACTACAGCAAAGAACTGTACTACACAAGGCTAGAATGTAGTAAATCCCCCTGAATTTTTCTCTTTTGGACTACCCAGGTTTTGACATTCACTGCGAGTAAGTCTTACAGTGTGGGACAACCAGACCAGTATCTGCATACAGGTAGCCTGATGAATGATGCAGCACCTTAGAATGCCTTGCTTATAGAACTTCACAGACCACTTAAAAACCCTTGCATGCAGAAGATACAGATGAGAAGAAATTGGACCTGAGAGCTACAGTGGAGCGAGGAATGCCCAGCTGGAATGAGGAGTCACCTGATGCCACAGCAAGAATGGGCCGAAGGATTAGAATGAGTTTTTCCAGGGTCAGTGTGCTGGCCCCTTTATGAACCCAGCTGAGCAGTTGTAGGAATGGGCCTACTTGGGACCCTGGAAGGTTGGACTGAGACTTTTACGAATTAGTCCTGCAGCTGCCTAATCCCTAACAGTATGTTTGCCACTGACTCCAATGACACACAGGTGGGGTGTTGTGTTTGTTGCTTCTGACCGGGCTGTGTAAGATGCTCCTGCAAGCCGTAGAGAGCACTAGGGGTCAGTCACAGGACCGGTCTTGTGCAAAGAGTCTAGAAATGCCCGAAGACCTTGAAAACAACCTGCTGGTGGTTAGAGCTGGCTACCACAATTGAAAGGACCCAAGAATATTTAGAATTGCCCCTGTGGGTGAATAATATATACATGTAAAGCTCAGTCTCCCTTTACATGAAAACGTAAGGAAGTGACATAAAAAATCAGTCACACTCAGTGAAGTTCCCTCAGTAGTGGAGTATGTTAAGTCACACTGCTCGCACTGATTTAAAGAGCTAGGAGCTCGTCCCTTGCTGTAAGCGTGAAAGGCACTCCACTGTATATCACTCCTGTAGGAAAGTTGGATCTGCTTTCATGGTTACACCCACGTTATGCTGGTGGCATACTGCTTTTCTGACTCATCTGACTGGGTTCCTGCTAACTTGGACCACAGTATCTGTGCGTCTCCACTAAATTGGCTATGGTAAGTACCTTGGTACATTCCTGAATGGCTACTGATGTACCCTTGGAAGATACTGCAATGTGTTAGTGAGTGTCTGTAATAAATAACTGTTTTTATAAATACACTGTGTAGTTCTTTTTCACTTAACCTACACCACACGATTATGTATTGGTAAAACAAGCTGCTTTACACTGAACTAAGCGTGAAGGCTGCTCTCCACAGCTACCACAAAGAGAGCTTTCTATGGTTGTCTAAGACCACTAAAATCACCATAAGTGTTGTCTGGATTCGTGCAGGACACTTACATGAGTAAGCACCATATACTATGGCGTCCTCCTTCAAATCCACTATGTAACCCACGCTGTGACACTCCACTGTACTCCAATCTATGGCACTTCCCAAGACTGTACAACAAATCAGAACGCTTCACTGCATGACACACCATTCCACTCTGATACGTTACTTCACTGTATGCTACACCAGGCCACTCTACTCAATTTCATGCCACCCTACTCTGCAACACAACACTCCAGTGTATTACAATTACATCAATGTGATTCTACTCAACTCCATTTCACCCGACTCCACTATACGAAACTTTACCTTAAGCTATGCCGCTGTTCTACATTCCACTATCCACTGCTGTACTCTAACAGCCACATGCATCAAGCGATTTTAGAGTCGTAAACGGTGCGAATCGCAAAATTCAGCCGTTTGCGATTCCAAAATCACTTTTTTGGATGCATCAAACAATTTTTTAGAAATCGCAATTTTTTGCGATTTCTAAAAATGCGATTGCATTTAAGGAATTGCATTTTTGCGATTCCTTAAATGCAATGCATGAATGTATAAAAAAATGCGAATTCGCAAATAGGAGGAGCAAATTAACACGAGGTTGTCATGTTACACACACACATGTCCGTTGGACATGTGTGTGTGAAACTTGCACTTAAAAAAACACCCTTGAAATGCATTAACAAATTGCGATTCGCAAAATGAAAATCGCAAAATGTTAATGCCTTCCCATTGATTCCTATGGGCCTTTTGGCCCATAGGAATCAATGGGAAGGTTTTCCTTAATTGCGATTCGCAAAATGTGAATCGCAATTAAGGAAAATTAAGAAATCGCAAAAATATTTGCGAATTTTTCATGCATTGCTGTTTGCGATTTCTAAATTGCGATTCCTTAATTTTCGCAATTTAGGAATCGCAAACGGGTGCAATGATGCATGTACCTGTAAGGCACTCTCCTCCACTCAACTCAACTCAATCAATTAATAAATCAATCAATCAATCATGTCTTACTTGTAAATCGTTGCTTGTCACCCAAGAGTGTATTCAGGCACCAGGGAAGGCCTCAGTGGAAAAGTAAGGTCTGGAGCATCTTCCTGAATTCTGTCAGTGTGGGTGAGGCGCATAGGTGGAGGGGTACTGTCTTCCAGACTTTTGCGGCGAGATTGGAGGAGCGTCCTCACGCATAAGTAAATGGATTTGTGGGAGGGAAAGGTGTGTGGAGAGGATGGCATGTTTCCAGGTGTCTGGAAAGTTGGCAGTGATTAATGAGGTGTAAAGGGTGGTGGTAAGTTGGTGGCCGATCTTGTCTCTTCCAAGGTTGAATAGTCAGTGGGAGCAGAGGTCTGTGGGTACCTCTGAGTGGATAGAGTTCATGAGGGTGGCTTTGTTTGTTGTGCTTGGCTGTTTCAAAGTGGAGAGTGGGTGGTTAGCAGTGGTGATCGATCGGAGGCTGACTGTGAAGATGGGATGGAGTTTTCCTTGGCTGAAGGGCAGGTGAACTCTCTGATGATGGTGAAGAGTTCCTTAGCATGGTAGGCACTACTGCCAATCCAGTTGGTCAGAGCCTCCCTTATTGTAGTTATGACCTGTTGATGGTAGTTGTTGAGGGCTGATTTGAAGGTGGCTCTATAGGTATGCAATATTAAGTCAGCCATAACATCCACTAGCAAACTGTATTGAAGCATGCTCGACTAGCACTGGGGACTCGGAATTTGAGCAGGTGGGTGTCAGGAATGCCACGCAGACTCAAACTCACATTCTACATACACACTCAGATACAAGCATGCACAATTGCACCCACCATTTACAAACACATTCACACACACACACACACACACACACCTATTCACAGTATTCACACTCTATTAGGCATACATCCATAAACCCAAACATGCACCAAACACAAAAAAAAAACTTACCAGGCTGCAGCTGTGACTTCAGGATACAAGAGGGACGCCTCAGTAGTTCTTGGATGGTTGGGACTGCTGCCTCCTTTCATTACCTGACCTTGGGACAGGCAGTAAGAACATTTGGCAGTGCCTTAGTTGTCACAGAGTGGGATGGAGTCAGTGACAGTTGCTGACTCCACCCCACTCTCTGAGAAGGCATCACTAATGGCACTTGATCCTGAGCACTTCAGGGCTTATAGCTGGGGCTATCAGTGATGTCCCCCACATCATGAGAGGGAGGACCGCAAAGAACATTGCCAGGCTTATAAGGTCACACCCACATGAATGTGACATCTTCAACCTGGCAAAGTTCAGCTCAGACAGCTAGGTATCTACTGACAGTACAGTGTCTGGCTGTATGACCTGACATGAAGAGTGGCTGTCAGGCTTAGCAACGGTTTGGGAAAAGGTGGAGGGACGGGTCCTCTCTGCCCTTAATAGTAAGCCATGCCTGTTGACAAGCAAAGTTACAGCACCTATTTATAGAAGACTACTTTCTGGTTTCCAAAGGGGACACCCACAGCCCAATTTGGAGTTTGGTGGCCAGGGTACTCAATTGCAAATGTGAGAGAATACCATGCCCAACAAACATTCAGTCAGCCATGACCGGATTGGGTGAGCAGTACTTCTGAGACAGTCAGTTTCAGCAAAGCTTTAAAGGAGCCTGTAAAAGTAAATTGCATTCCATACTCTCTCATGTAGCTTTGGAGAGTTTAAGTTGGCTATCACCCGGTATTTCATCAGAGCAGGCTTGCAATGCTTGTGTCAAATATAGGAATGTCTAATAGTCACTCAGCAGTGTCCGGAATCAATCCATGCCTGAAAAATTGCTTTCTATCGGATGAATAAACTACTGTTTGTGAATGAACAACAATCTTTTGAAGTCACATTATGGTTCTGTGTTCAAACCAGTATTGATTGGGTCATTTCTGTTTGCACTATAGGTGGGTGGTGGCCATGGCAAGGTGAAATGATGATGGTTCAGGATACTGGAAAGTTGTGATTAAGTGATTTATTGTAGAGCAGATTAAATCACATCTTATCAGGCAACCTGGGTCGTAACTGTCATCCCATGGAATCCGGAGCACAGCAGTGTTCCTGATTCCATGCATGACACACAATACCACACATCCCCCTTCGTGAAGGAAGAATTACAGAGACACAATGTAAAGATAAATAACGCGAACAACAAATATTAGACTTTGAAAATATTGGAAATAAAACACATTAATACTTATATCAGGAAAACATCATGCACTATACGCAAATTGAATTATCTATAAAGATGATAGTCCTTAGACCAAACAGGAACATGACATTTCCTCTGTACCCGTTGGACTGGTATTTTGACAGTAGAAGAACAGGAAGATCTAACCTCAGGAGAATGGTGAAGGGTTGTAGAATCTGTGAATTTCCTCCAATTATTTGCCCCATTGGAAGATCTCAAGCCAAAAGATTCTTCAGACTCTGGAGACGCATCCTTGGGCCACAACCACCTTGGAACCTTAACAACCCTGGACAAATTCCACACATTTCCATCTGACAGTTCGACAACTTGTCTTCCAACACGCATGACCCTTAAAGGACTGGAATACCGAGACTCACCTGACTTGACATTCCTGCATTTCTTGACACGGACCCAATCATTGACGCTGAACTGGAAAGTTCCACCGCCAGGAGCACGATCAACGTCATGAGAACTCTTTGAGCCAAGCATTTTCATCCAAGGTCGAGACAAGTTGGAACTACACCTCCTCCCTCTCATCTTTTCAAAAGGCGACAGATCACCCATGCTCCTAGGTGTGTTTCTATAACACCACAGAACTTCACTAATGGTTTGTTTGCAATCCCTTCCATCTTGCAAAGCTAGTTGCAGACCTTCCTTAAATACTTTGATCCATCTTTCTACAATGCCATTACTTTTGGGATAGTACACTGACACGCGCCTATGTTTTATACCATGGCGCTCCATAAATTCTCTCATCTCTAAAGATACAAATTGCACCCCATTGTCAGTAGTGATAGATTCTGGAAAACTCTCCCTTTCAAACACTTCGTTTAAGAACTTGATCACAACACTTGATGTTATACTAGAAACCATCTTTACCTCAGGCCACTGAGATAACTGGTCTACCAGAATTATTGCATACATCACGTTTTTGTTAAATGATAAAGGACCTGCAATGTCCAACGACACATTTTCCACACACACGTGAAGGTCTAGATATGGGAAACAATTCACACTTAACATGCTTTTGCGATTTGTCGCTTAAACAGCAATCCAGACAGCCTCTAACCCGATGTTCTATACACTTATCCATTGCTGGCCACCAGAATTCACTCCTAATCCTTCTTTTCATGGATGTCATCCCAGGATGACCTTCGTGAGCCATGTCTAAAATCTTAGGTCGTAATTCATGCGGGACTACTAATTGTAAACCTCTAAACAAAACACCTTCTACAATGGATAATTCCTGTGCAACATGAAAGAAAGGAAGTAATTCATCAGATAACAGCTCTTTACGAGGCCATTGGGTTTTTACAAAATTACAAATATCATTAAGAATAGAATCATTATCACATGCCGACTTCCAAACATCCTCATCAATGCAACCTTTGGAGATTTCACAAATTGACACAACATTGTCATCATCCTTATCTTCTTCCACAACCTTGTCATCAGGAACGGGCAATCTAGACAAGCAGTCAGCTAAGACATTTCTAATGCCAGGGATATATTCCACTTTAAAATGAAAGTCTTGAAGCTTATACTGCCATCTGGCAATTCTTGAAGTCGCCTTGCCACAGCCCTTGGTAGTAAATAAATCCACCAACGGACGATGGTCTGACCAAAGCTTAAAAACAGTGCCATACACATACTTGCGGAAGTATTCAATGCCCCACCAGCATGCCAGGGCTTCTTTTTCTAATGTGGAATACTTGCACTCAGCATCTCTCAAGGGTCTGGATGCGAACCCAATCGTCACTAATTGACCTTTTTGACGTTGCATCAATACTGCACCAACTCCTACATTACTAGCATCCGTGATGACAAATGAACTGTTAGCAGTATTGAACGTTGCTAACGCAGGTGCAGATATGATACTTTTTTTTTGTAATAAAAACTCTTTCTTGCAGTTATCATCCCAAAGAAATTGGACATTTTTTTCATCAAGTTCCTCATGCTTACAGTCTTGTCGGAAAATAGGGGAATACATTTTGAATAATATTCCGCAAGCCCCAAGAAAGATCTGAGCTGATCTTTGTCAACAGGATCTGGAGCTAATTCTATAGCTTTGACTAAATTCATTTTCGGGGAAATGCCCTCCTTACTTATGGTATGTCCCAAATAGTCAACAGAAGTTACACCAAATTTACATTTTTCTTTCGTAAGTGTTAAACCACTTTCTTGCAATATACATAGGACTTTATATAAAATTTCAGAATGATCAGATGGATTGGATGCGAAAATCAAAATGTCATCTTGAAAATATAAGACATTGACAAATTCCTTAAAAAGATTATGCATGACCCTTTGAAAGACGGAAGATGCTGATATTAGGCCGAAAGGCATCCTCTTGTACCTAAAAGCACCCTCCGATGTGATGAAGGATGTCAAATGCTTACTATCTTTGTGCAAAGCTATCTGATGATAAGCATTTGACAGGTCCAAAGTGGAGAAAATTGATGCCCCCTTCAATTTCGTGAACATTTCATTAATATTAGGGAGAGGATGTCTGTCCACCCAAACATTCCCGTTTAAATTCCTCAAATCCACACAAAGTCTTACTTTGCCGTTGGGCTTATGAGCGACAACGACTGGGGATAACCAAACAGAGGATTCTATCTCCTCAATGACGTCCAAATCACATAACCTTTTAAGTTCAGATTTTACTGCATCTCTTAAATGTAAGGGGACATTCCTTACTTTGTGTACTTTAGGTATGGCATCTTCCCTTAGAATGATTTTGTGTTCAAAGTTTTTCAAAAGACCTAACTTGGAAGTCGAAAAAACCAAAGGAAATTTTTTTTCACATTCAGAGCCGAGATCGGACTCTACATTCATGACCAAATCAGAATACCCTAGTACTTGTTCTGGATGATTGGGATCCAATTTTATCATCAAGTCTCTCTGTTGAGGCCAACCCAGCAAACAAGAGCCATCTTTGGCTACATAAACCTTTGAATTAATAGTTTTACCTTTGAAAGTAAGGGACGTATTAAAGAAACCTAGAATATCAATGGGTTTCTTGCCATATCCAAGTAATTTTATGTCTGGGGGAGATAATTTTAAACCAGGAAATTCTTTCACCCATTCTTCACCAATGAGAGTGCGTTTCGCCCCTGAATCAGCCATGACATTAATTTCTTTCCCCCCTACATTCACAGTGCAATAAGGTGAGTCTTTCTCACCAGCATTGACTTCATACACTGCAAAAAGAAATTCTTCTTCTAAATAATCGTCATCAATTTCATTTACATGTTCATCAGAACTCTTTTTTGACTAAAACCCTTGTTCCTGAACTTATTCTTATTCTTGCACATTTTGCTAAAATGACCCTTCATTCTACAATATCTGCACATTTGACCAATTGCTGGACACTTTCTGTCATTTGCTAAATGGTCTGGACTACCACATTTGAAACATGCAAATTCTCTCCCTTGTTGGAACTGTTGGTTTCTATTTCTGAAAGGTCTTTCTTCAAAGCTAGATTTCTTCACAAGATTGACTTCGGCAATGTTTTTCTCTGCGAGTTCTTTTACTCCAAGCTTCATATTTTCAAAACGATGAGCGATATCTAATGCTTTGTCTAAAGTCAAATCCTCTGTATCTAACAGTTTCCCTTGTAGCTTGACATCAGCAATTTTGTGAACCATTTGATCACGCAGCATCTGATCATGAAAGGTTGAATATTTACATTTGGATGCTAAAACTCTTAAGTCATTCACAAATGAGTCAACGGATTCACTTGGTAATTGACCCCTACTCAAGAATTTGTGACGGGCAACTACAATGTTGACTTTCTTAATATACTGTTTATCTAACTGTTTTATCGCTTCTTCAAAAACGTCAATTGTACTATCCGAAGTAGATACACCATCTGTAGACAAGGGTAAATGACTCAAGACATGTCTTCCTTCAGCACCCAAACAGTGTTTTAAAATGGCTAGTTTGCGTTTGTCAGTATAGTCATCTCCTCCAATAGCTTCAATGTAAGCATGAAAGCCTTCTTTCCATCTTTTCCATTCTAGTATTGGTTCACCTGGATTAGGCAGAAATGGTGGTGGTGCTGAAAAACTCTCCATAATAATACAAGTAAAGTATTAAAACACTATGTTGTGTCCTTCTTTTAAAATAAATGTTGTTGTTTTTTTTTTTTTTTTTATACGAATTTAAAACGAATTTATATATTAAAGGACATTATAAATTTCTCTTCTTTGAATAATCGTCAAAGATTGGTGCATAAACTCAGTTTATGTTGCAGATTGGTGTATGGATTCGTTTTGGCTCGAGAAAATCACTTATTTGCGCGATGTCTGCTGATTGTCAATGCTTTGTGTGGGATTTCTTCCCAAAAGATGGCCGCCGTGCGTGATATGACGTTATGACGTCACACGCATGCGCATTAGCTCAAGCAGCTGGTCTTAGGCTCGCGTAGACGTCGGCTCGCATGCATGCAGGCTCGCGTAGACGCTGTCACGCGCAAGCGCATGCGCACAGGCTCGAGCAGCGCGACTCACCGGGGAATCAGGAATTAGTTCAAAATTCGTCAGCTTCCTCCCACAAAAGCCTCAAATTGCGGCGGTTTCACCTTCCAGACGCTAATACAGTCGGGATCACAGCGTAGACATCGTCTTGAAGTTTTCTCGCCAGTTCGTGATCCTCCGCATCAGACGAGGTGTGATGATGCAGGTAGGGACTCCAGGTTGAATTAGGGACGTTGCCCAATCGTCGCCAGTGAAATGATGATGGTTCAGGATACTGGAAAGTTGTGATTAAGTGATTTATTGTAGAGCAGATTAAATCACATCTTATCAGGCAACCTGGGTCGTAACTGTCATCCCATGGAATCCGGAGCACAGCAGTGTTCCTGATTCCATGCATGACACACAATACCACACAGACTGTATTCCTCCATGTTTACAGCATTTGTATGAGTGCTCAGTAATAATATAAGTTAGTAGTTATATGGGCATTTATAGTGCAGAATCATATATTTTTGCATCCTTAACTTGAACTGCTTGGAAATATCTCTGCCACATCCAGCTTTCCCTGAGAAGTGAGCAGTGTGTTCTCTCTTGTCACTGCGGTCTCTACACTATGATCATCTTTATACCTGGCAGGGGAAAGCAAAAAGCAAGAGAGATATGGTCAGGGATAGGCATAACCATCGCTTGCCATCCACTTCAATTCACTTACAGCTGCGGTTCTAGCACGCTCGACCCAGCAGAATAGGAAAAAGGACCAAACTTCAGCACAGGCAAGGACATGAAACTGAAATGAAGCAAGAGCAGAGTGCAAGGTTTTGTGCAGTACAACATGAGATGATTGATTCATTGAAGACAATGGTCATCAGCACCTCTTCATTGGCGCAGTTGCCACCATTGTCCTCTTCATGAAACTCAGAGTCCAATACTGCTTAAATGCTGCTTGGTACATCTGCTTCTGTTGCCTCTTTTGAAAGAGTGTCAACTAACCTATCATTGCACCCCGAAATCATCCTGCATGTCTAGCTTCTCCTGGCACTAATGCTTAAGGGCACATTTGGATTCACTTGAAAAGCTGCAAAGGACTCCTTTCTGATGTAGTTTCAAGTATCCTGGGCCCTTACTAGAGTATTCATTGGATTTAAAATAAGGTGTGTAGGGCTTGATGCAAAAGAAGCTCTGAGTTTCCTTATTAAAAGAGCATCATTCCTTCAATAGATGTCACTTCCCTCTCAGAAAAAAGGTGAAAAGAAATCCTTGAACCCTACAGCTTCTTATGTCTTTCTTTACTGTGACTAGTGATAGAAAGCAACGTCTTGGATGGCAGTGTAGGGTCACGAGGGCTACAATCCTTTGGTGCATCCGGCACATTCTTGGCCTAATTATTATGCGTGAAGGGCAATCCTGCCAATACGTTCCCAATCAGGTGGACTACAGTACAGACCCTCACAGGTCTCATCTCATTTCACTTTCCACATTCCCACATTCTAAGTCGATTTAGGTTAGCACTGAGCTTTATTGGTTAGAAGCTGCCCTGGCAAGCAATCCCATTACATGGTACAAGATAGTCTTGGAACGGCTATAAGGACCCCGATTCGAAAACCCAAGCATCTGTTCTAGCAAGTAAGTAAGCTGCCGAGGACTTACCTCTTTTTCGCTGGATCTCCATTTTGTTTTCTGTGCAATGTGTCCCTGCACTGGATGTTATTCATTCCTCTAGGCCATTTTAAGGAATATTTAAATGACATAACAGAGGTAATAATGCATTTTCCATAAATAGTATACTTTTTTATCAATATTATAGCACTGATTATGATAAAATGTTGTAATTTCTGTTTTTAGGTTTTACCTACACAACACTTGTGCTATGCTTGTGAGATCTATGGTATTTAAAATATATCTTTAAAGGGGCTTACATCCCGTCCTTACTTTTCATTGGTTGGTGGGCTTGCCACTTACTTTGCCTCCATTTTTATAGGCTGTAGACTATTATTTCTTGTTGTTCCTCTTGTGTGTTTCTCTTATCATTGTCACCAAGTCCTATTTTCATCGGCTTTTGACAAACTTCTTTGCGTGCATGACCCCAATTGTATCGCTTATAGACTGACACTTTCACAAGGAAAGAGTGTGTTTTTGGGGGAATTTGCCCTCCTCACATTCCTTCAGCATAATTGCTTTCAAAAAGGGCCTCTTTCCCGTTCTTGCTTTCACCTGCCCCCACACATTCACATTGTCATGCATTGCATGTTTTAACTTTTATGTCTGTCCAGTGGCATAACATGCACATGCCATGCACAAACAGGTGAGGGGCGGCACCTGATAATGGGCAGAGGAGCACCACCCTTCCAGGTTTAAAAGGTTTTTGGGTCGAAATTGGAAAAAGCAATTCCCATCCACGTTTCCTTTATAACTTATTTGGCTGCCTGACTGACCTCACACTGGTTGATCACAGACGTCAGAGAGGTAGTTTACTCAAAGCACATGAATTAGTACACATGTCCCAGCAAAATAGTTTTAGTGATGCCGTGATTTTTTTGTATGGAACAAGCATTTAAGCTCTATAGAGCACATTAGTCACATGACCCTTTTGTCCCACAATACAAGAAAATAACAGATTTGGCGATTGTGAGGGTACAACCTTCCAGATCTTACTTCTTTTTTTTATTGAAAATAAACAGAACAAACAACACAATACACTTCACAAGGTAGAAAGTCATTTTCGGGAATCATGTAGGAACGGGGGGCAAGGTCGGCTCTTATGCACACAGGATTTCAGTTATCAATTCCAGGGTGAGGTGGGGGGCAGCAAGGAAACCATGCAATACATACATTAAAAGTACGAGAGCCAGGAATGTCATTTAGGGAGACAACGGAATATCAAGGGCAAAGTCTTGAGGGGGAGCACATATATTGCCACGATAGGCATTCCATTGAGACCAAATTCTGTTCCATTTCTTAGGTCTGCCCCGGGACAAGTACACCGTCTTTTCTCTGATCATGCACCAGTCCATATTTTCCTTCGATGCAGATATCGTGGGCAGTCTGTGGGAACCCCATAAGTGCGCAATGTCCCTTTTTGCAATCATGTTACCGAGGGTTGCCCAACAGATCTGTGCAGTATTATAATCATTCGGTTTCCATACATTAAGGAGACAGCGTCTGGCTTCAGGCAGGAGTGTAACCCACATAACACTTTCCATGGCGGTATGTACTCGGGACCAAAACGTAGCCACCTTGGGGCATTCCCACAGTATATGAAGGAAGGTGCCACTCATACCACATCCACGTTTACACAGACCATCCACCGAGTGCCCCATACGTACCAGACTCGGACCAGTGACATACACTCGATGCAGGATCTTGAGCTGGACGAACCGAAGGCGAGCAGGGATGGCAGCCTCCTTAGGGGAGGACACGGCCATTTGCCAGTCCTCATCGTCCAGCTCCAACCCATCAGCAATCCACAGGGCCCTAAGACTCACAAGCAAGTCGACTCTGTTGTTAATGAGCTTTTTATAAATCAGCGAAATTGTGCTGTCAGGTACGTAGCCATCAAGGATACGGTCCTCCAGAGGCGAGGACTCTGGGATCTCCGTCCCCTTGGGGAAGGCAGACAACAAGGCATGCCGTACCTGGACGTAGCAAAAGAATTCCTTATCGTCAAGCTCCTATTCAACCTTAAGCTCCTCAAAAGTCTTAACATTCCTTTTGGACCAAAGATCATTAATCTTGCTTATACCTATCATGTCCCATTTAACAAAACCTTTCGACCTCCACAAATTGCCCAAACCATCCGAGTCATACAACGGAGTTGCACGGGACAGTCTATCCCTCCAACTCAGAGCAGCATTTGCATCACGCCACACTCGCACAGCAATTTTAGTGTGTCCGGCCAGAGTCTTATAAGGTTCTTTAGAGTACAGCGCCCTGTTGAAATTTCCACCAGGCAAAAGACACTTATCCATTGCAAAAGCTGGCGTCAAGCCGGGGGCATAGGTGGCATGGTTAATAGCACTCAGCTGAGAGGCCCAGTAATAACGCTTGATGTCTGGGAGGGCAGTACCGCCATCGTACCATGGAAGAGTGAGTTTGGAGAGGGCAATGCGTGCACGCCCATCCCAAATCAGCCGCCTCTGAAGGCCCTCCACTTCTCGAAAATAGCCAGGGGGAATAGGATCGTAAAAGTTCTGGAGGGCATATAAAAATCTGGGTAGCGACATCATCTTGAAGAGAGCCGCACGTCCCAAGGGTGACAGAGGGAGCCGGCGCCATCGAACAACATCAAGCTTGAGCCGCTGAAGGGGGGCTCGGAGGTTACGGTCGTATTGAACGGCAGGATCCAAGGAAATGTAGACACCCAAATACTTAAATCCGGATGTAGCTAACTGGATCGGGAATCTACTGGGCAACGGAGGAAGCTCTCCGGCCAAAACATAAACACAGGACTTGTTCCAATTGATGACAAGGCCCGAGTTCTTCCCGAAGGAGGTAAGGACATCAAAAAGCACATTAAGGGACTTCCGAGGGGATGTGAGGTAAAGGAGGATATCATCCGCATATAGCGAAATTCGGTCCTCAAAGTCAGGAGTCCACTGAATGCCCTTCAGCGATGGCTCCCAGCAAAGCCACTCAGCTAACGGTTCTAAAGCAAGGGCAAAAAGCAATGGGGACAATGGACAGCCCTGCCTGGTACCTCGGCCAAGCGTGAAAGTGCCAGAAACCCTCCCGTTAACAACCACCTGGGCCAGCGGCCTCTCGTACAGCAACTTGACCCAGGCAATGAATGTCGGACCGAAGCCAAACTTAGCGAGAGTAGCCCAAAGGTACGGCCATTCGATGGTGTCAAAAGCCATAGTGGCGTCAAGGGAAGCCAAAATGGCCGGCTCAGGCAGAGTCCCAGCTCTCGCGAGGACTCCATGGAGCCTCCGGAGGTTAAGGGCGGTGTTCCGGTGCGGAATAAAACCAGATTGGTCCGGATGAATCAAATCACCAATCACCCTAATCAAACGAGTGGCCAACAATTTAGCAAGTATTTTGGGTTCGCCATTAAGCAACGAAATAGGCCTATACGAAGCACAACGATCACGTGGTTTACCCTCCTTGGGAATCACAACTATCGTGGCCAGACGCTGATCAACGGGGAGGACACCAGAATCAAGGACCTCAAGGAACATGTTCCTTAAGTGAGGCTCCATTTTGTCTGGCCGCAGCTTATAAAGCTCAATGGGCAAGCCATTGGGGCCCATCGCCCTACCCGACCGGAGGGCACGGATGGAGACTGCGAACTCGTCCTCCGTGATAGAAGCATCCATTAAGGCCCTTTCCTCATCAGAAAGGCAGGGCAAGGCAATATCGCGCAGCAATAGCTGAGAGTCACGTTCATCCCTGTCACTGACCAAGGCATACACCGTCTGGAAATGGTCCACAAAACACCCAACAATACCCACCAGGTCAGTAACGCACTCACCAGTCAACTTCTCAATCACAGGCACGACCCGATTCATTCTCTCTTTCTTATCCAACCATGCAATCAATTTACCAGCTTTGTCACCCACTTCAAAAATTCTACCTTGTTGCTCTCTATTCATGACTTTCACAGCGTCAGTCACAAGGGCTCTATAGTCTGCCTGCTTCAAACTAAGGGAGTGCAATATGGCAGGGGAGACATCACCATTGAGATCGCTCTCAAGCACAGTAATTTCAGATTCGATGCGTGCAAGTTCTTCACATTTAGCCTTTTTAACAGCAGCAATCAATGACAATGAATGCCCACGAACCACAGTCTTGAAAGCCTCCCACAATGAGATAGAGGAAGAAACAGACCCCACATTTTCAGTAAAGTAACAGTCAATAGCCTTCACCAGGGCGGAGCGGGTCGCAGGATTCCAAAGATACCACGGATTAATAGGAGCAACTCTACCTGCAGTACCCACCCCAGCTTCAACACTACACCAAAGGGGGGAATGATCAGAGATGCCCCTGGGAAGATGGCGGATCTCCCTAATGGAGGACGATTGCGATGCAGGCATAAGGAAATAATCTAGTCTGGAAAGGCTACCATGAGCCCCGAAATGGAACGTATACTGTAACTGTGTAGGATGCATGAGTCTCCAACAATCCGTTAGCCCAAAAGTTTCGATCAGATCACTGAGCCACATTTGGGACCTAGGCAAGTCCCGGGGGGGGTAACGATCAGAAGTGCCGGAAACCACAGACTTAAAGTCCCCGCCAAGAATCAGAAAACCTTCAGGCAGCCCCAGGAGAAGCCGCCCTAGGTCAGCAAAGGTAGTGGCCTGTAGGCCTGGAGGGACATATGCGGTGACTACAGAAAGCGTCTTACCCTCCCATCTCCCAGAAAGCGCAGCATAGCGACCTCTATCATCGAGCATTATATCGTCGATTTCAAAGGGAAGAGAGGACCTAATCAGAAACCCCACCCCTCTAGAGCCGGAGGTGAATCCGGCATGCGCGACCAATCGATACCCACGTCTATTCAACGCCTGGCAGGTATTCCCAAATAAGTGCGTTTCTTGCAGTAGGACAATATCAGGGGAGTGGCGTCGAAGGAACTGCAGCACCACCCCTCGTTTTATTCTGTCTCCCAAACCATTGACATTCCAGGATAGCAGTCTCAACTCACTACCCCCATCCCAGGAAAGAACCAGCGCCCCACCCCCACGAAGTCCCGCTGGAGAAGGAGCTAAGCAGACAATAAGTGCCTTGTGAAGGAAACAAAGGAACAAACATACCCAACCCCCACCCCCCAACAAAAACCCATTACTTATTTATTTATTTATTGCCATTTATAAAGCGCGACAAATACAATACAAATACCCGCAGGCGTCTCGGCGCTAGTTACAACACCCCCCACCCTGCACCCCTGCATATGAACTAAAAACCACCCCAACTTGCAGTGTGCCTGTCGCCCAATAATTAAACTAGTCTACACAAAGAACCCCAGGGGGAGGAAAAGTCCCCTACACCCACGCCAACCTGGACCCCTCGAAAAATAGTAAAAGAACAAATAGCAAAACTCAGGTGACAAACGATTAAGATGTCGGGAATCATAATGTCACTCTTGATCCGACGCGCCCCCCTCGGCTCCACCGGGGTGCTCAGATCGGTCATCCCTCTTCGGCAAAGAATCAAGCCAGTCACTGACACTGTCCGGACGGTCAAAGAAGAAGGTTCGTTCCCCATGTTCGATCCGAAGTCGAGCCGGAAACAGCATAGCATACTTGAGGCCCAGGTCTCGTAGCCGTTTCTTCACCCCCAGAAACCCCAGTCTCTGTCGCTGGACCTGAGGAGTAAAGTCCGGATAAAAGTTCACAGTGTTATTGTCGAACTTCAAGGGGCCATGCTCCCGAGATGCTTGGAGAATAGCGTCTCTATCTCGAAAATGGAAAAGCCTGGCAACAATTGGTCTCTGGGGGGGCACCAGGCTTCACCTTCCCGCCTGGGAAACGATATGCACGCTCAACCACAAAGAACTTGCTGAGTCCGGCGGGAGCTAGACGATTCAGGACCAGGTCCTCCACAAGTAGATCGACAGCAGAGTTATCAGGATTTTCCGGCACACCAATGATGCGCACGTTATTGCGCCTGGCCCTGTTGTCATGTTCCTCGAGCCGACGGGCCATCGAGTCGTGCGACGATCTCAGGTTGCCGATCTCAGTCTGTGCATCCGTGACATCAGCGATCAGGCTGGAGGTCTTTAAATCCAACTCTTTCACTCTCTCATTAGTTTTGGCCATGTCCGCTCTGATCAGCGTGACATCCACCGCCACAGTGTCGATTTTAGATGCAAGAGCCTCATATTGCTGTCCCATAGAGGCCTGCATGCTTGTAATGGCAGTCATAACTTCACGAAGAGAGACATCTGCAGGCACGGTCGGGTCAGCCCTGGGGTCGTCAAGAATACGACCGGTACCACCGGGGGTTTCCATCGGTTGGGTGTATCTATCCATGACGTTAGTCTGGGTATGTCCCCGGCGGACCGGCGTCTTTGTCTTGCGCTTCTCCAGCTCTGGTTTGGTGCCCATATTGGAAGCTGTGCCCGAAGGGGCCCCCTAGACTTTGCGAAAATGGCCCAACCTGGTGGGGTCAGTAAAGACAAGAAATGAGCCAAAAGTTGATTAAACGGCAGCAGAGCAGGGGGGCCAAAACCCTCAGGTGAGGCAGAGGCCGACAGCAAGGCAAAGCCGCACCAAGTCCGGAATAGGTCTTAGAGAGTGTCAGCAATTCGGAGCCCGTCGCGAAAAGCGAAACCGAAAGTGGGGATGGGGCCGACCGGGGAGGATCCCTCCAGCCGTTGTTGTTCAACTACTCCCCGACCAGTATAACAACAGAGCACCCCGGCCACGTCCGGGGCAGGCCGGAAAAATTGAAGTTGATGTAAAAACAGCTCCCGACGTCCAAATTCAAGTTTGAAAAGGATGTTGAGGTCCACAAGAGTTCGTCTTCAAAGGCCCATGTTCAAAATAAGGATATGATAAGGATAATTGCAGAAGGGCGGCACAGGTCTCTGGAGCCCTCTGCTCACGCGACCATCTTGGATGCCCGCGTAGCTCCTCCCCCAGATCTTACCTCTTTGATTATTATGCCGGTAGGCCCTATACCCGTGAATCCCCTGCATTCTTTTAATTGTGTACGGTTGTTTTTCAGATGTTCATTTGTTTCTGAACACTCAGTTGCATTAAGGTTTGTTTCCAGTTTGTTTTAGATACTAGTGTTTCATGCACTTTATAGAGCAGCTAATGTGGTGGTCCATTTTTATTAACAAGCATGCCTTTGCCTCACATTATGACCCTGTGTTTCAATACCCATTCATAATATTAGTGCATCAGTGTGGTTTTCAATTATGTATGTCTTTCTGTTTAACAGTTAATTCTGTTAATTTTTATTGCCACTTTGTTGACAATGCCAGTGTATCATGTACTTTAACATACCAGTCTGCTTTTATTAAGAAGCATATCTTTGCCTCATACTATGACCCTGCGTTTTAATATCTAATCACAATATTAGCACATCATACTAACTACAAGTGGCCAACGTGCCAGCTTCATATTATGACCCATCAGGGCTTTGCCTCATTTTGCAATGTTTGCAATTCAGTAATCTTTAGTGATTGTTCATGTTTTAATTACACTTTCATAATGAGTGTTTTATATACAGCATCCTTTTTAAGTTGCGATGTTGGCATGTCTTTACAACACTTACATTCCTTTCACCTACTCTCAGATACCACTCACCCTGCACACTGACCCACCATTTACTCTGCACAGTCTCCCTGACATTGTGCTGTCCGGTAGATGCTGCTCACCCACCACTCACACAGTGCTAATGCTGCACTCAGACACCAATAATCACCATGCATTGAGGCACTTTCATCATGCACTCTGAGTCTTATCAACCTTCATTCCTGGGGAGGCGCTAGGGGGCGCAAAGCGGAATGGCTGCCTGACATGCAGCTCCGCCGGGCGATCACACACAATGTGATCCATTACCGCTGGAAACCCACCATCCCACGCAACGCGACTACCACCATGAATGGGAAGGTAGGGAGCGTTAACTGACCCGGACCGCTGCGGTGTCCGCTCCCGCCGTGCAGAAATATTCCGAGTTAATCGCGGAGGACCGGGACTGCCTGACAAAATGGCCGCCAGTGACCGACATCTCCTGGGTTTACAGCGCGGAGGTTGCAGCTGAGTGCCAGCATAGCCCGATGTTTGCGACCGGAGGTGAGAGGATACTGCCCAGCTCAGCATAGTTGCTCAGAATTGCCGCTGTCATTGGAAACGCCGGCGGAGCAGAGCTTAACTCCGGCCAGGTGCCTGACAATATGGCGGCGCCACTCGCAGAATTGGCGGGCTCTTCGCAATGACGCTGGCGGGCTACTGCTGAGCTTTCCGCACTACCGGAACGGCGATGCTCGGTGGGGTACTGACGGGCGCCCTAACATGCGGCTTGTGAGTCTGGGGATGGCACCACACTGACGTCCTGTTCCCGCCCACACTCGCATCTTGGGAAGTGGACTCCCACTACACTGAGCGTTGGCAGGAAGTTTGGTGGGCTGGGGACGATGCGGGGCACCCCACGAATGCGACCGAAGCTATCCGGACAACGTTGGGCTGCTCCTGGGCTACCACTGACCGCATAACATACGCTATCGTTACATTCTGGCGCAAACTCTGCTGGTGGTGACCAGAACGGACGCGAGCCTGACCCCATTTGCTGCTGCGAGCTCTCACTGTCGGGGAACCACGGCGACAACGGTCAGAGTCACGAGGGCGTCTGGACCCGCGCGGAAGAAAGTACAGTCACCGGCCACTATCATGGGGAAGCCGGATAAGCAGCAGCAGAAACTGACCTTCGACAACAGGAGAGCGTCGAAAACTACAGACGATTTGACGGAGCCCGGAGGGTCTTCAGAATCGTCGCGTACCACTAACATGGAGAAGATACTTTTGGCCATTCAATCCAATCTTCAGGATATTAATGGCAAATTGGACAATTTGACGTGCAGGATGGATAGCATGGCGGCTCGACAAGAAAAACATGGTGAACGACTGGATGAGGCCGAAACAAGGATATCGGCTGTAGAGGATGAGGCACGAACGTCCACCACGAAGTGCACTGGAATGGAACGGATTCTGCAGGTGATAAGAGCGAAGGAGGAGGATTTGGAAGCGCGCTCAAGGCGCAACAACGTGCGAATCGCAGGCCTGCCGGAATCGACCAACACAGGTCGTATGGAACACTACGTAGAGGGGTTGTGCAAGGATATCTTTGGGACGGAGGCCCTGTCGCAGATCTTCATTGTGGAAAGAGCCCACAGGTCGCTGGGCCCCAAACCACCGCCCGGTGCTACACCCAGGCCAATTGTGGCGCGCATCCTCAATTATCGAGATAGGGACACGATCCTCCGGCTTGCAAGGGAGAAGGGCAGAATCACCCACCAAGGCAACACTCTGGAGTTCTACCCCGACCACACAGTTGCTGTTCAGCAAGCTCGTAAAGAATTCGCGACAGTGAAGGCTAAGCTGAGAGAGTTGAATATTGTGTACTCTATGTTATACCCTGCCCGCCTTCGAGTTGTGTGGAAGGAACAGGCGGTTGTACTGGCAACGCCCAAAGCGGCCCTTGACTTTGTTAAGACAGCACAACGAGAGGCGAGGTCTGCATCCCAAAACGATCAGAATAGAGACTCGGATTGATGCGGCGTGAGGAATGCATCAAACTACGGCGACGAGTACAACTAATCGGATGGCCGCTGTGAACTACTGCTGAACTGCGCGAGCGGCCGTCTACGAATCCACCAGAGGTGAGATGTGTGCGTTGCCATTTGCCGCTGGGAATCGGTCAGGCGGGGGGGGGGCGGGGTTGTCGAGGACTGGACTACACCCCTGCACCGAACAATAACTGCTCCCCATGGCTAGACATTGTTGCCGCGCTTTCACCTCTGGATAGATGGAACGGCGAAGGTGGTGATAAACCTTAGAACGCTGAGACACATTTCACATTGCAGGGCATGGACAAATGACTTTGCATTGCGTCTGTAAGTTGCTGATTATCGTATTCTATGTAGCCAGACAGTGGAGATGTGGGGGGGGTGTATTTCTGCAACGTTCCTGGGTCACATCCCATCCATGGGTATCTGTTCATCGTTAAGAACGGCTATACCTCCTAAATGAATGCTCCACTGCCTGCGTCTGAGTGTGCGATGCGAAAGGGTCAGAGGGCCAATGGTTTAATGGACACACACATTGCGACTATCCCGATTCTTAATAGTATCGCCCGCACCTGTACACCGGGTGTAAGTTGTGCCTCTAGCGGTCCTCCATGAGGGTAATACCCGACATGAGTTTTGCTATGAGCACCAAGTTGTTGTTTACATGGTTGAAGGGAATGTGCTCTGAAGGGATATGGCTTCGGCAGGTTGGGGATGCTGGAGTGGGTGGGATGAGGGGTAGGGGGGTTTTTGACTGTTTTGAAAGACCGATAGTATCACAAATGTACACATTATTTGGATATACACTGAGAGATGTGGTGAATGTAACATACGATGACTTTGATGAATGGGGTCGGGCTCCGGGTGTGTTCTTGGGGAATACAGGCATGAGTAGTAATGTATCGTTTGCGGAACACAGGTTCTGGTAACACAGGCAGAAACGGTTTGAACGTTCTAACTTGGAATGTGCGGGGTCTCTCACGCCCTCAGAAAATCAGACAGGTATTTGCCAGCCTCAATAGATGGAATATAGATATAGCTTTTCTGCAAGAGTCACATCTAGCGCCGAACACTCACGCTACATTGGGGTCGAGATGGGCGGGTTCATCCTACAGAGCCTCGTACTCGTCTTATTCTAGGGGGGTGATAATATTGCTCAAGAAAGGGATCGCCTTTGAGGAGAAGCACGTACTACAGGACCCCACTGGCAGGTATGTGCTGGTGACGGGCACACTGAGGGGCCAACACATAACACTCCTTAATGTATATGGCCCGAATATTGATGCACCGGAGTTCTACCGTGAAGTTTGGGGCCACTTACAGACACATGCGAGCACGCACATATTATGCGGGGGAGACTGGAATGTGACACTACAGGACGGTATGGACCGCTCCTTACAATCTGTAGAACAGCACAAACAGTCGAGACAGATGGTGGGTCACATGTTAGAGGACTTGGCGCTAGCGGATATCTGGAGACTGCACCACACGAATGACCCCGGCGCTACACACATCACAGCATCACACAATAGTTGGTCCAGACTAGACTATTGGTTGGGGTCTAAGGACGTTGCTCTATGGGCAAGACAGGTGCAGGTACTACCGCGCACATTATCAGACCACAACCCGGTACTATTGCAGCTAGATATCCCTCATTACACGCCCCCCCCCTTTCAATGGCGTTTCAACTCCCAGGCCCTCACAGACCCTGTATATGCTACCGCAGTGACTACGGCAATCAAAGACTATTTTGCTGACAATGCACCTACTACGGATGACCCATGTCTCCTATGGGAAGCCTTTAAGGCCACTTTGAGGGGCGTCTGCATCAGCACTACCATAGGTATACTTAAAGACATCAGGGGCCAAATTCGCCGCTGCGAAAGCCAAATGAGGGATTTGGAACTGCAGTACGAACAAACACAGGACGTATTGATATTACCCAAATTGCGCGAATTAAACACCGAACATGCTGACTTTCTGGCGTCAGAACTCAAATACCTAGATCGCAAACACACGGCCAGGGCTTTTGGCGAAGGGGGTAGACCAGGAAGAGTGCTCGCGCGTAAAATATGTGAGGGGCGAGGTCAATCGGCTATACTCCGTATCAAATCCGGGGATGACATGCTCCGTACTCAACCCACAGAAATAGTGCAATGTTTTGTGGACTCCTACAGTGCACTGTACCAATCTCAACCCACAGCTACAACAGATGAAACGTACGCCTATTTACATGATGTGGCAATTGGCTGGCTGTCGGATGCCCACAGGGAATATCTAGCTCGGCCAATCACAGTAGAGGAAGTCACTGAGGTGATCGCCTCGCTCCCCAACGGTAAGGCGCCAGGTCCCGACGGGTACACATCCGAATTCTATAAAAAATTTGTAGATATACTTGCCCCACACTTGGTGGCTATGTATGGTACTTCCTTTGATAATGGATTGCTCCCTCCCACGCTGCGAGAGGCGATGATAATAGCACTCCTCAAACCTTCCAAAGATCCTGAAAACTGCGACTCCTACAGACCCCTGTCCCTCATAAACGTGGACTCGAAAATTCTCGCGAAACTCCTAGCCGTTAGGTTAACCCCTCTGATGACTCGACTGGTGCTGCCAGACCAAGCGGGATTTGTTCCCACTAGATCCACCTCACACAATACCAGATCCCTGTTTGCATTAGCACACTACCTGAAGCCCTCGGTTAGGGCAGTGGCTGTACTGCTCGATGCTGCAAAAGCGTTCGATTCCATTGAATGGCGCTATATGCTGCTTGTCCTCAACAGGATGGGTTTCCCTAAACGATTTGTCCAGTGGATCACCTTATTGTACACTGAACCGAGTGCGAGGGTCCGCATCAATGGCTATGTTTCGGCCCCTTTCGATATTGGACGGGGCACGAGGCAGGGCTGCCCCCTGTCACCTCTACTCTTCGCCTTGGCGTTAGAACCACTAGCGTGCATAGTGCGTCAAAATTACAAGGAATCGGCGTTGCAATTTGTGTCCAGGCCACTACATATATCGCTTTATGCAGACAATATGCTGCTGTATGTACGGGACCCGGGGGTACATCTGAACCCGCTGCTTCGGGAGTATATCCGATTTGGGGGACACTCGGGATTAGCTATTAATTGGTCCAAGTCCTCGCTCATCCCTCTCACTGACGCCACCGATTCCTTTGAAGTGGACTATCCACTAGAATGGCAACAAGACCCGATCCGCTACTTGGGGGTCATGTTCCACAGGGATCCTGACGAAGTAATGCGCGCGAATTATGGTGTGGCCCTCTCCAAACTTGAAGACAAGGTCCATCGTTGGATCCACTTACCATTGTCTATAGCTGATCGCATAGCGATCGTAAAAATGAACATTCTGCCTAAGTTATTGTACCTTTTTAATAACATACCTATCACACCTCCACAAGAGATCTTCCGTCGCATAAAGTCCTTGGTTCTAACACTGATATGGGCAGGTAAACAAGCTCGTATTGATCTACAGACACTAACACTCCCGATTGCACAGGGCGGATTCGGGGTGCCTGATTTTCTACTATATTACCTCTGTGCTCAGGCACAGTACGCAGCTTATTGGTTCCATGAGGTCCCCTACATCACCCACGTGGCCATTGAGGAGGGAGATGCTCATCCTGTCCCCCTATCTGAGATATTGTCGCACAAACGACCGCCGCTTCACATGAAAGATATCAACACTGTAGACACAACAATCAAAGCTTGGCACAAACTGGGGCAATTGGCTCACAAAACCCCATTATATGCTCCGGACATGCCACTACGGAACCATCAGGCTTTATCGGTCACTAACGAAAAAGTGGGGATATCTCTACTGCACAAAGTTGGGATCAACAAACTGGGTGATGTGTTTCATGAAGGTAAATTTTTGGACATTAACGACTTGGCTTATATCCGAAACCAGACTCCCATGTTTAGATTCACATACTACAGACTGACGAGGGCATTACGTGAACACTACCCTTCGTTTCCAGCAGAGCCTGACACTCTAACACCTTTGCAAATGCTGATCACCACAACAGACCTCTCTCACCTGGTGTCCCGACTGTACACTGCAGCACAAACCGAAATAGCGGGACACACACTCAAGGCTAAGGGAAGATGGGATGAGCTTTTGGATAATCCATTGTCGGACACAGAATGGAGCAGCGCATGCGCACTAACGCAGATACTGACACCAAATGGAAATCTGCGGATTATTCATTTCAAGTTCTTACACCAAGCTTACTACACTCCTGTGAAAATGCGTAAATTTGGGCTGCAAGAGGAAGACAGATGTAAGCGTTGTAATGGGGAAGGTGCGGATTTTGTACACCTGGCATGGCAGTGTGCGAAAGTGGCTGATTTCTGGACGGAGGTTACTGCCGCACTCACGATCATGTTAGAGGATGAGGTGAAGTGTACTCCGCAGATTTGTCTACTAGGTATTATACCACAATTCAGGGCGCTGAAAAAGAAATTTTGTGCTGTCGCCTTGTTGTTAGCCAAAAGACAGGTGGCACAGTGTTGGCACAGCCGCAGGGTACCAACCACGAAAGTATGGCTGCGTGACATGTCCATATGTCGAGATAGACTCCAAACATATGAGGAGGACTTACCAGCCAACTCGAAACCCAAGGACATGTGGGGATTCTTGACAGACTATCTGAACTCCTTGCAGGACACCGATGAAGACTAGCGGATACACTGCTTGGGCGGGAATGGGTGCTGTCTGGAATGAGAGTGGGAGACGACCGTGGGCTACACTAGGGATACCGAGACACGATCTCACTCACTGTATAGGGTGTGCATGTGGGTACAGTTAGGTCTTAAGTTGGGGAATGTTGTCCTTTACTGTTTATGACATGTAAAATGTAAGACTCAGACTGACAGCGTGCTATGAGACCTGCGTAGAACATGCGTGGGAGAAACACTGTACATACACATACAGTTTTTTTTTTTCCTTCAGGACTACCATATGTATTTTGTACAAACAATGTGGAATGGCGGGCCGGCCTCCGGGTTGTAGGCTCATGCTGTGTCGATTGCTCTTTGTGAATAAAGGTCTTACAAAAAAAAAAAAAAAAAAAAAAAAATAAAAAAAAAAACCTTCATTCCTGCACTAATCACCCTGCGCTCACATCTTTATCCCTGCAAAATTGTACAGAAATGCATGCTTCTGAATGTTTGTGTTTGCATTTCTTTCAAAGCATGCACCAGGGTGAATCTTGGAGGGGCATTTTACACAATAGTTTCTCCTGAAAAAACTGCATGCAAGTTATATAGATACTCTTTTTCGCGGTTCCAAGTGCCCACAGGAAGTCTGCAAACCTGCAAAGCAAATAAATATTAAACTGTACAAAAGTGAGTCACACTGGACTTAAGCAGGCAGGACCACTTCTGGTCTGGCCAGTCCTTCAAATGCCTCAAACGGCCCAACAGAGAAAGAACACAATTTAACATCCACTTCTTCAACCACTCTTCGCCCATGCAAAATCTTTTGGCTTTGTCAATGTTTTTTTCTTTACATATCACACAGCGCTTGAGCTGCTGTACAACATGGCTTACACCTTTTTTGAAAGCTGTATGAATCCTTTTAACTCATCTTCTCCTAGTTTCTCCAATTCCCGTTTCACCCCTTAAATCACAAAATCACATTTTATTGGGAGAACGTTTTGGGCTGAATTTCATTTTAGTTCCATCCTCCGCCCTTCACTGTATCTCCTCATGTTGACCTTACTGAATGCATATATTTACTGTAGATTGTACATTAAAGTCATAGCCTTCGCAGAGCTTTATTGATGGCTGTATATAGTTCTCCTAATCTCCCTCTGTTTGTACGCCTTCACTCTAAACTAGTTAACAACTTCAAGGGTTGTGTAGATATTTTATTAGGACTGAATATGATTTGCGTGCTTTTCGGCTGCATGTTTTTATTGTCAACACACATTTCAAGCATGCTTGCTGCCTGCATATTTTCTTCTTTATATTCCACACTATACATAATGTCCCCGCTTTATATTACTACAAGTTACTGTACAATATATTGCCTTTCTCAATAAATAAACCATGGCAATTTTATGTTTCTGGAACTTGTATGGCATAACTGCTCATCATGGCAAAACTCAGAACTATTTCTGATATTCTATCAGAAAAAAAGAGGTGCTGTCATTGACAACTGTGTCACCACGTTTGTCTCATTATATTTCATTCCTTTGCACACTGCCTTACACAGTAGAACTAAATACTAGATTTGTATTGCTCAAATTTCTCAAATAAAATTCAGCTTTTTGCTGAGGATTCACACTTTAGGTGAGTCTGATAAGGCATTTCAATTTATCTCTCCTAATCTGGCACACTTTGACATTCCTAGACACTCCTCTTTACCACAGCGCTCCATTGAATACACTGGAAAGGGGTTTTTAGGAAATTCAGATCTCTAGGGCGCACTGCCTCAGTTTTTACGTTACAGTGTGTGATGTGAATGGTTTGTGTGTAGTGCGTGAAGAGCAGGCGGAAAAACACCCTTAACCGTCTGAAATAGTCAGAAGACTAAACATATATACACAGCTAAGCTCTCGCAACTACAATAAGGTATCACATAAACAGTACAATGACTGATGAGTATCAAAGAAACAGAAGCAGATTCTTTAGTGTGTTCTTAGTCACAGCAAGAAGATGGTTTATTCTCTCCAGACTTGAGGAATGTCATACAAAGCCGACACGTGTTTCGTCGTGTACAGTTGAGTCAACACGACTCTTCAGGGCTGGTGGTACAAGAATAACATATGCATGTTCAGTAATGCGTCATATCGTTGTGACATACTGCAAATGGTGACAAAATGTGCAACCAACATGCAGTCAATGCGTGCGTCTGAGTTCGCACATGGTGGTGGTGCATGGTGATGATGCTGAAGATCTAGGAAGTGTGCCATCACAAGGATGTGGGTGTTTATCCTTGAGCGGCGGTGCACAGTCGTGAGGTACTGTGAGATGACGTTTGGGTGTGTGGTCATTTATTACACATGCACGGTGATCCTACCGTCCGAAGGTTTGTGAGGTGGTGAAGCATCCAACCAAAAATATTTTTATTATAGTGAACTAACGTGTAGAAATATAAGTGATGGACTCTAACGGTAACGTGATATGGTGTAAAAAAAAAAGGGTAGTGTCCGTTATGAGTAAGAAGCAAACAAAGTTTAGTCTCGTCGCAAAAAAGTCTCTCTCTAAATGGCGAACTAATTACCTTAGGGCTCAGCTCAATCGTATTAATCGAAAATAAGTCTGGACTTTATGTTCATGTTCTAAATAGGTAGATAGGAGAGAGACTAGAGGAAAAAACAAAAAAGATCATTAAGGAAGCATTCCAAAGGGGGATGTCCGAGGACATCTATTCAGTAAAATAGAGGACAGCGATAACGGTGTCCTTACCACTAGTTTCTCCGTTAGTGACTAATTAGGAAGGGTATATTCAAAAGAGTCACGTAAAAAACACTTTTTTCTTTGTGTTCTGCCTTATTGGTTAGGAGAAAATCTTCGAGTGTAAGCACTCTGTTTGGAAAAGAAAGGCAAAAAAAGAGAAAAGTTGCATAGGTTAAACGGCTAAAAATGTGGTGTAACTCAGTGTTTCAAATGACATTACACATCGTGTTTGCGGTAAGCCTACAAAGGCTAAAAGTGACGGAATACCTGAATACTGGTGTGTATCAGGTGGTAGCCGGGAGGGGATCCATCCATAGAAAGGCTCGCAAGAAACGGGTGCGTTTCCTATGTGGCGGTGCGCTGCAAGGGTAAAGAATTTGTATGCGCACGTGTTAGATCTATGAGAGCCCGGTTCAGTGGGCTTTAAGAGTTCATTTCAGAAAGAGGAAAAAAAAAGTCTTTTTCTGTATCTGATTAAAGGCGAATTATACCCGCTTACCCGTGGTAAGGTATCCCTCCTCCTGTAGTTCCCGGTCGTCGTCTCTCGGGTACGAACACGTGACCTAGTGGGAGGGGTCGCTTTATAAGAATAATAGACATCAAAGATGTCGGAACATTAGGTGGCGAGAGATGGGCGCCATCTTTAAGAGGAAAGATGTTTATGGAGATATATACATACTGAGATAATATCGTTAAACCGAGAAAAAGATATAGTGTCAAAGAACCCACAGTGTGTGACCCAGAACACCAAGCGTGTCTAAACTGGACAAGTAGGCTAGTGGTACGGGTTGCTTAGTGAGAATCGTGGACATCGAAGATGTCGGAGTAATAGGTGGCGAGGAATAGACGCCATCTTTAAGAGGAAAGATGTTTATGGAGATATACACAAACTGAGATATTATCGTTTCACCAAGGATAAAATGGTGCAAACGAAGCCACAGTGTATGGCCTAGAACACGATGCGTATTTCTAATGGATAAGTGGGCGTACCTGTTCTGATCGTTGTTCCTCGAGAGATGACGCTCGATAAAGGATGATGTCAGCCGTTGTATTAGCGCAGTGCTCAGTAGTTAGGTATCATGTGAGGAAAGCCATATGAATGTCTTGGCGGCCACCAGAGTGAAGGTGCCCTACTATCACCACTTATTAGTGAACTTTTCATGTTTCTGATTCAAATCAATTACAATCTAGATTCTCACGCAGTATAGTTATATAAAAACACCAGACCGCAGTACGAGTCAAAACATTACATAGAACAGTACATCATAAAATTATGTATCATACAGTACAAACAGTAAGTAACCTCATTCTCTTCCTAGAAGGTTATAAACATTTCTAGCGGTGTCTGAGTTTAACACTGTGAGTTCCTGGCTAATATTAAGACAAAAATTCAGTTAGTGTTTGCAAAAGATAGGTCCCCAGGGCGGCTGTCTAGTCGCCCAAGAAGAATTGAAGCTCAGGATCGTAGTTGAGCCCATGTTCCACGCATTGTAAACGCATGATCCATGTGGCCTCTCTACGTCTGAGCTTCAGTTCACGGTTGCCCCCTCTGATGTCGAGGGGAATCACGTCTATCCCAAAAACACGTACTTTGATGTCATCCTCCAGTGGTTGACATTCCGCTACATGTAAGGCTACCGGATATTTAGGGTCTCTTTTCTGGATGGCTCTCATGTGTTCAGAAATTCTTTCTTTGAGAGTCCTGATGGTGCTGCCTACATAGATTTTGCCACATTGGCATTCTATTATGTAATTTTGTAGATAGCTCCATCAGGGCCTTTGAAAGTTTTAGTGCCATGTTTTCCCCAGATACACATGGAGCAAAAACCACACTTGTGGAATCCAAGGCCTCGTGTGGACAACCAGTCCCACACTGTTGTGTTATGGGGAACTGTTGGGCTCAATTTATTTCTCAGAGTGAAACCCTTTCTATATGTGATGGACGGTCTGTTCGGAAGAAATTCCTTAAGTACAGGATCATCTGTTAAGAGTTTCCAATGTTTATTGAAGCTCTTTTTGATGGAGTAGTTAAGTGCATTAAATTCTGTGATAAGTCTGATTTGTTGGCTGGAGGACTCAACCTCTGTACGTGTCTTCAGACAATCTGGTCTAGGGATGATTCTAGTCTTTCGTTCTGCTTTCTTGAGGGATGTGCTAGAGTAACCTCTCTTTTGAAACCTGTCTCTCATATTTACTATGCAGTTGTCGAATTCGATTGCTTCACTACAGTTACGCTTCGCTCTTAAGAATTCATCATATGGGATGGACCGTAACTGGTGCTCAGGGTGAAAGCTGGAAGCATGGAGTATAGAGTTGCAGGAGGTGGGTTTTCTGAACAATTTAGAATGTAACTGGTTGTCCTTCACATAAAATTCTAAATCTAAGAATTCCATATTAGTAAGGCTGTGTCGCATAGTGAAACTGATTTCCCACAAATTGGTGTTCAGATATTCGAAAAAAGAGAGAAGAAGTTCCTCAGATTCTGACCACAAGAGAAAACAGTCGTCAATGTATCGACCCCAATAGACTATGGAGTCGATATATGGTCTACCTTTGGTGCCCCAAATTAAGTCAGCCTCCAAGGCCCCCATAAAGAGATTGGCGAAGGAGGGTGAAAATTTCGAGCCCATGGCTACTCCCTTCTTCTGTCTATACCATTTCCGATCAAAAATGAAGAAGTTGTTCTCTAAGATAATCTTCATCATGTGTAGCAGCATGTTGGTGTGTGCCCATAGTGAAGCCGGTCTGTTAGAAAGAAGTTTGGTGATGGCTGTGATGCCTAGTTCAGGATTGATGCTGGTGTACAGGGACACCACATCCATGGTTACCAATCTGGTATCTTGTTGCCATTCCATGTCTGACATGATATTCAATATATGTTTCGAGTCTTGTATAAAAGACGGAAGGTTCTTGACTAGAGGTCCCAAGAAAAGATCCACATATTCTGCGATTCTTTCGGTGGGGCCCCCAATCCCCGATACTATCGGTCTGCCTGGTGGAAACGGTAGATTCTTGTGGACTTTGGGTAAAGTATATAAAACCACAGCGCTCCATTGGTTTCTTCTTGCCTTGCCTCATTCACTGTCCTTCTGTCCTTCTGTCACTGATCACATTGTTTTGATTACTGTTTCAATGTTCTTCCAAACATCTTCCGTCTAATATAAATCTTCCATAAATTCACCCCTTTCTCTCTTCCCTTGGAGGGCAGCCCCCAGACCAGACTTTTAATTTCTCTCATCTTCATTTGCCCTCATTCATCTGACTCCAAGTGACTCTCAGTGCAGCATCAGTGGAGTCTTCTCTGATCACCTCCTCTCTCTATACAAGCGGTCTTTATTTTTGTGATTGAATTCAGAGACATCCATTGTCAGGCCCTGCTATGGCACCTGTCATTATTCAGTCAGTTTCTTCAAAGATTGTATCACTAAACAGCAAAACATCAGCCCCACCAGACCTATAATTGGTATATTTACCTCCAGGACTGCACAGCAATACCCTTCATACCTTCACCCTTTGCAGGAGTACATGGGTACAGCTCTCTTCTACTTCACATCTCAAGACCAAATTGAAACATCAAGCACATCCCATATTGGGGTGATTGTGGGGCAATCTTTTGTGTGATACCCTGCATAGCACCTATCTTTAATATCCCTTATGTCCCCTATGCTGTCCTTCATTCCCCCTCCCAAATGCAGTGTATACCCCCATGCTACGTGCTGTTTTCACTACTTTTTCCCTCAATGTTCATAAGCCACAGCAGGCTCTTACTTCTTTTCAGTTTGCACCATTTGTAAACTTTCTATAAATTCTTACACATAACCTGATATTCCCAAACACTATTAATGGAATCTCCGGTGTGTAAATAAAGGACCCTGTTCAGAAAGAAAATATAAAAGTATGGGCAGAGATTGATCTCTCTGCTTGAATATATTAGACTTTTTTTTCCAATTCACAAACATTCCCTGCAGCACATCACCTATAGGCTCCTATGTCCTCTGAAGGGAATTCTACACATCATACTGTACGGGAGAAAGCATCCCCTGTGTCATCACACACTTTTGCCTGTGAAGAAATCCCTTCATCTGCACCACATTTGGGGATGATCCATCCCCCTTCCCATCACAGAAGGAGAATTAAAGTAGACTTTACTGGAATACATTTCTGACCACTTCCAAGGTGGGAAAAGGTCGGATGATAGTTTGAGAATGGTCACAAATGTACGTGTTTGTGGACAACTCTAAACCTGTAACTAGGATTTGGGATGCCCTCTTTCATCTCTTTTTTTAATTTTATTTTTTTAATTTCTTTTTATTAATCCATGAAGCCATCACAAAGCAATACATATATATCAGTTTATACAATCAATGGTTAAAGTCCATCCCACAGGTCCTACACAAAAAATTAATAAACGAAAAAGAAAAAAAATCCACAGTGCTAGCACAATACATTCATTTAGCGGAAATCTTTACACATATACTAAAGTGCATAGTGCATAGTGCAATATTCAAAAGTGCAACGTGTATTATATGCAATACGATAATTTCTCAAGGTATTGCAATTATTTCTTAACATTTCAATCACTCATATAGGCGATCACAGGCCCCCAAATAGCTCTACCTAGCTTTCTCTTTCTAACCCCCTTTAGTGCATACATGCTAAATTCAAGATTAAAGATGGATAAAAGAACTTGCCCTCCACAACTCGAATGACGGGGCATCCTTATGTAACCATATTGATGCTACACACAGCCGGGCTATGGCTGTAACTAGACAAATCAAATATTGATGTCTATATGCCAGCTGATCACATTCATCTCCCTCTGTAACCCCCAATAACACATGGGATGCAGAAAGTTTAATGGGACCCCCAAGTAATTCCGCCAGAAAATGTTCTATATCTCCAAAAAATGTACTTAAATGTCTCCACATAAAAAATATATGAAGAATTCCTGCATCTTCTGCTCCACATTTAAAGCACTTACTATCATTAACGCCCCCCCCCATTTTAATAACCTGTCTGGAGTGAAGGTTAAATATTGTCTTATAACGCTGTGCACGAAGGTTGGCAGATATCAATAATCTCCCCGCCCAGCCATTGGCATTTTCTACTTGTGTACCTTGACACCAAAGTATGTTATCCCAATTGCTATTTCGCCTATCCAGATCCCCTTCTTTAGTTTCTATTAGCATATTATACAGCAAGCCAATGCGTGCTAATTTCCTTACACCTTCAATTAGGGGGTTTATGTTAATTTTCCAGAGACACTTAAGTAAATAATCCCGTATTTGAAGGAATTAAAAAAATTCAGTTCTAGAGATATGATATATCTCCATTCTCATAGAGATCCCCAATATATTGGATACCGTTTATATGCCATCTGTCTATTGTCCGATCCCAAAATATCAGGGGCAGCAATATAGAAATGGAAAACGGAGTGTAATAAGAAATCCTCTCCACCTTATACCACTTTTGCACCACAGTCCAGACCTTGTATGCCGCATGCAGAACCTTAAATCAAGTTTTTTTTGTAATAACTGGGCTTCACATTAACAAACAGCCAATTTTTCGCATCACTACCCAGTAGCATTTGATATATTGAAGGTGATTCCGCAATATTCAATGGTTCTGTCCCTGTAAATAAAATATTCATACGTTGTAACATACAAGCAAGATAGTATAAAGAAAAATCGGGAACTGCCCATCCACCCTTTTCCTGTGGTAAAACAATATAACGCATTGCTCTCCGGGGTTTCCCTTGTGCCCATAAAAACCTCGAACAGTTCGACTGTAATGTAGCCAATTGCTTAGTTGTTAGTTCTAGAGGCACAGATCTAAAAAAGTACATGACTTTAGGTAGGATAAGCATTTTAAGGACATTACATCCCCTACAAGTGTCAGATGTAGACATTCACACCCGCCCAGTTGTTTTCGAACCGCTGTTAAAATAGCTCCCCAATTAATCTCAACTAAAGATTTCAGGCAAGTTCTTATAGTCACCCCTAAATATGATCTCTCAGTTGTAACTCGCTGATCATTAAAACACTCTTGGTTCCAGCATAGTATTTGTGTTTTAGACACATTTAATTTGTATCCTGATGTGGCTCCAAACTCTACAGCAAGTTGTTCTATCTTAGAGATGGCCTCTTTTGGATCAGGAGTGACCACTGCCACATCATCAGCATATGTTAGAACGTGATATTGTTCTTGCTTCCATATTACTGGTTCTATTTCTGCACATTGCTCCAGCATTGTTAAAAAAGGGTTGATATAAAAGGCGAACAGTAGGAGAGAGCAGGGCTACCCCTGCCTTGTCCCTCGTATGATATTTATTGAGCCTGACTCAAGACCCATAATACATATTCTTGCCGAAGGGCATCTATACAAAACTTGAATGGCTTTAGGAAACTGTTGCTGGAAGCCCGTATATCGTAATACTGCCCACAAAAATTCCCACGCAACCTGGTCGAACGCTTTTTCAGCGGACCCTCTTTCATCTCTGTGTTTAATTAGGCAAATTACATAATGCAGCCCTAAATGTTCTTCTACAAATAACCAACTGTTGCATGCTGTTCCTATTTTACAAAGATTGAGTCTCTTTTCATGAAGCCTGCCTCTATTGTTTTGTTCTTTTCAACATATAGCAAGTGCCTGTGAATGAACTGTTTTACACTTGAACTCTCCTGTGATTTGTTTTGTCAGTGCACATATAGTGTCTAACTGTGTTCTTCCATATTTCCTTATAGCAGCCTGAATCCAGTCTCACATGAAGCTCCTGCTCTTCTCTTGGCATCAGAAGGATTGTGGCCCCTCCCTCCTGCTCCACCAACACTGTAATGAGAGTCTCTTTCCTTAGTTTGTAGCAATGGCTCTCCTGGGATACTGAGGCCGGCTCTGCTTCACTCCCCGCTTGCACTGCTTCATAGATTGACGTTCTGTAGGGATAATGAATAAATTAAAATAAAATATTATCCTTTGATTTACTGTATCAAACATATAGCAAACCTTCAGTGATAATTGTTTTATGCAAACATCCACTTGTGCTGAAATGTCATAAAATCCATACAATCATTATTATACATTGTTTTCTTTAACATCAAGGAAGTTTGTCTTTCTAATGACTCCTCCATCTACTACAGTGTCTTGTTTCCCTCTGACTTTATTACTTAGTGTAGAAGCCAGGCCTTGGTGGAGGTGTTCACAATGTGATATAAAAGGATGAATATTGCAATGCATCATAAATAAAGCTCTTAAAAGATTACAACTTGTTTGACTTTTGTTCATGAAATCCTTTGCAGTTTGTATCACAGTCAATTTCATCATCCTTTGATTAAGTAAAATACTATTTTTACATGAACTTTATGCACTGTAATGTATAATAATCTTGGATCCTTTGCAGTAAAGAATGTTCCCTTCCCACATCCTGTGCTGTTTAAACTAGCAGGCTCTATGAAAAGAAAACCCAGAATGTGATGTACTAAAGTTTGTGGCACTGGACAGCACAGCAAGTATGTTTGCTCAGCTTCCCTGTGTCAAAATGAAAGAGCAGAAATGAACCATTTGTATGATATATGGCCATTCCTGTCCTTTCAGCCAGCACTGGTGCATAATTTGGTGCTTAGTGCCAATGCAGTCATCCTTGCACCATCAGTCAGGATTGCGTTTATGCGTTTATGTCGGAAGCGACACCTTCCTGTGCAAAAACAAACCATGGACATGTTTTCCCATTCTATGTGTGCTGCAGAATGCAGCACACATGAACAGAGGAAAAAAACGAGAAAAAATGAAAAAAGATCTCCTTTTTGCACCTGCTCTGGGGAGGTGTAAGGTTTTGGCGCCAGGTTTATGTGATTTTGTAAATCCTGGACAGCATTAAAATCCATGAATGTTGTGTGGTAACACCCATCTCAATGCCCATGGAACACCTCCTTGATACACAGTAAGGCAACACAGTTCTTTGCACAGCCATGCCTTACTCCATATCTACGAGGCTATGCAAATCCACGCTTTGCATCACCACAGATGTGATTGAAAGGCTGTGCCACCGGAGTGTGAAAAAAAAGAGACACTCTGTCAGCACAGGCCTCCTGCAAATAACCCCCTTTGCATTAACAATTTAGGAGGGATTTGGCCAACAAGATGGCCGATTGGATGCCTTGAGCTAGTGCTCCTGGATGTTAATAAAGAATCCTAAATAATCCTCCTGTCCCAAGTGGATTACAAGGCCCGATGACCAGGTGTTGCCGTTTATGAAGCCCTAACACAGCTGTTTGTTCCAGTTGGACCCCAGGTGCTTCCTTCTGCAACAAACAAGTGAGGAGGTGACACGCAAGCAAGGGTTGAGTTAGCCTCGCTGCCTGAAGGGCTATGAGGAGTGGGGGGCACCCATAGGAAACGGAAAGGAGTGGTGCCTGATGATGTGGGAGCAGATCAAAGGACAGAAGTCGCTTTGCACGTGACCAGGGGAGCTGGTAATGAGGGATCCTGGGGAGGGGTTAATGGGCCTACATGGTTGGATTGGACTGCTCTACATGGACGGCTGCCTGTAGTGACAGACCGTCAGATGCAGCGACAAAGCAGAGTACCTGGATCCGCTGGGCCTGATGACAGAGCTGATTGGTGCCTGGCATTGCTGTAGCTGATCAAATGATGTGGGTGGCCTTGCAGGAGACCTAGGGAGCACTGTTGCTTTAGCCTGGAACGGAGTGTTGACCCCTACCACAGAGGCCAGGTGAGGTGACGGTAGAACTGTGCTCTTATCTTGGCCTTGTGATAGGGGGGCTTTCTGCAGAGATAGGTGGTCGGCCAGAGTGGTATAGCATGGTGCCTGGAGGTGCTGTGCCTGACCTAGTAGCCACACAAAGCTGTTGCCTGGAGAGGTCCACAGAACTGATCTGACTGAGGGTTTGCATCACCAGCCTGGGTCGTTGTGCTGTGATCCAGGGGCAAGACTGCTGCTGGAGGCAGGCCCAATTGGGGGATCAACAAAAATAAATATAACCTCCCTATTTAAGAAATGCCCTCAGGAGTGGAAGGACCCTGGGGAGATTGTTGTCATTGACCAGATATCTTGGGCATTGGAGGTGGCTGCCACACACAACTACGCAGGGGCTGCTGTGGTGCCTCTACCCCATTGGACCACTAGGTAGTGGTGCGTAGCGTAGTGAAATCTGAGGGGCGCAGTGTAGGAGCTTGGGGGGTATATTCCCCTTCTTGGGCTGCGAGGGCCCTTCCTCTTGACGAATATGTGACAAATGAGGATGCGGTCTGCCCCTGTTTGGCCTATGATTGCAGAGCTACTGGAGGTACACCAGAGGCTGGAGGGACTACGGGCAGAGTGCTGTGGGGCCTTCTGTTTTCTGGCAGGGTTCAGACCCTAAGGTGGGTGAATCTTTGTCTCCAGTGGTGGCCCGCCACTCTTGAAATTGCCATTGATGGGCATAGTCCATGCCTCAAAGACATAATGCTAACTTCATTGATCTAGGTAGGTGGGCACAGTGTCTGTGGTGCTATTATAAACTGTGTGTGAGCTGCTACTCTGTCTTCCATTGTTCCAGCAACAGATCGCTGGGTTGCTAATGCCTTTGTAGGCACACGATGGTTCATTAAAAGAAACTGCATGCATTCCAGCAGGCACGGTGGATTAGTACATGGCGACTGGTGCAGCATGGGCCCATCAGGTGATAGATGCTGATGCTCTACGGACCGCTCAGGGTCCCACTGGAGCCAAAATCCTGGCAGCTATCGAGGTATACAATATAAATCTCACAATCTGAATTTTATAAATGTGGAAACAAAAACTGAACACAGTGTTTCTTCACAGCAAGCGGAGAAGAGGATACTAAAAGCCACTGTGTTGACTCTGAAAAGCCTACACATGGAGGTTGGAACTGCGTGCCGAAGATACAGATGGTAGATCCCAGATATGCAATCTGCACTTCACAGAGTTTCCTGAGAATGTGGAGGGATCTAGTCCTGCATTGTTCCTAGAAAAGTGGATCAGTGAAAAGCTTCCAGACATTGGATTGTCTTCCATTGTTGTTGGTGAATGTGCCCACAGATTGCTGGTGCACTCCCCTCTCAATTGGGCCACCGCTAAATCCATCATAGCCAAGATACTGAATTACAGAGATCAGGATGCTATATTGCAGGGTGATCCCACCTTCGAAAATCACATAATACGGATATTTTCTGACTACACCAGGACTGTGCAACAGCAAAGACAATCATTCACTGGGGTCAAGTATAAGCTATGGGCCATGGGACTGCAGTATATGCTCTTGTTCCCAGCTAAATTGAGGGTTGTCCATGGAGACTGCACACATGTTTTTTACATTCCTGGTGCAGGCGGCAGAGGATGGAGGTGACACCTGAGTCTGGGTCACGTGTGGTGGTCTGAAGGGATTGTACTTTGGACTTGAACAGCAAATACAAGAGCACAAACAGGCCAGGGGCCCCATGAAATCAGTGCAAACAAACAACAACTTCTCCCAAAACTTCATATAACAAAGACAATATGTTCTAATATGCAAAAGCCATGAATCAGACCAGTAATTTATATAGTTTACTCATCGTAAATGCAAACATATTTTTATATATGAGTCTTTTAAAAAAAAAAAACAAGTCACAGTACATATGGTTATATAGTAAAATATGCATGATTTGTGAGCCCCCCGTCAAGGAGCAAACAGTACATATATTCAATCTAATACAGCACAGAGACACTAAATATAGAACCAATAACAATACAGTGATAACAAAAACAACATACAGCAAGAAACTATACATCACAAAAAGTCACATAACAAACAACAGAGAACAAGGAAAAATCAAAAAGATAAAAATCACTGCTCATTATGCTAATTATTCTAGTATAATGAATACTTTCAGAAATGCGCTGATGTGCGTTTCGGAAGTTAACAATAGGTATTATAAACCTTCATCAGGACGTTTACTGTGCGGATTGATTCTGTGACAGAAAGCCCTCCAATTCAAGTTAAGATCAATAGAGCTGTGCACTAGGCAGGGGACTCACAGTCTTCACATTAACTGACAAAGCCAATAGCCCTGGATTGCTGTACTTGTAATGCTACTTAATGTATTATATATCTGGATGCAAAGAGAGAAGCAGCAAAATACCAGTCGGAGGACATAATGGTTGCAGAGATTTCTAACTAAGCAAACACAAGGAGATGATGGACAGAGCACTGAAACTTTTCAGAAACTCACCCCCAGTCACAGATCTGGGTTTAATCCATCATCATTCTTTAGTTCACTCTGCCACCCCAGTTCAGACATGGCCATATGCAAATCAGTCTGACCCTGTGCCTCATTGGAACAGTCCAGCCCGAACTGCCAAGCCATGTCTTCCCTGGACCGGAAACAAGCATCCTGGGGCCGGTTTCTGGCTAATTTGTCTTCATCAGCCAGGCTACCTTGAATTAAGTGGCAAAGTGAGCAAGGGATTCACATCTTGGCAACCCTGCCAACTTAGGGCGAACAAACCAAACTCAAGGAGATGATGGACAGACCGCTGAAACATTTCAGACACTCACCCCCAGTCAAGATCTGGGTTTAATCCATTATCATCCTTTAGCTCACTCCGCCACCCCAGTTCAGAAATGGCCATATGCAAGTCAGTCTGACCCTGTGCCTCATAGGAACAGTCATGCCCGAACTGCCAAGCCATGTCTTCCGTGGACCAGAAACAAGCATCCTGGGTCCGGTTTCTGGCTAATCGAATGAGGACAGGACAAATGGTCTCAGAAGTTTTTGATATTGGGCGTGGCACCCATCAGAGCTGCCCGTGGAGCCTTTGGTGAGTCACTCACCTGCAGTATAACCTCAGTGATATGGGGATGCGTGTGGGCTACACAATGCATATAGTGTCGACGTATGCCAACAACATGTTACTTTATGTGACAAACCCGACTTGCTCAGTCCTGATATGTTTACAACCTTTGGCCAATTTTGGAGTAGTGCCAGGTCTTCCTGTGAATAGTCAAAAAACAGTGCTGTTTTCCTTGGCTGCATTGGTCTTGTGCCCAGTACATTTCCTTCCGGTGCTAGATTTTCTCTGGGAGTCTAGAAATGTTAGACATTTAGGAATCCAGGTGACTCATGATAACCACTTCCATGCTGCTGACGAGCTGAGCTCGTCATGGCACACAATGCCCGTGTGCTGATGACGAGCTCTGCTTGTCATCACACCCACCCCTGAAAATTCCTCTGGTCTCTGGTGCGGGCACCGGATGGATTCCCTTTTCTCTCCCTAAGCCTCGGGAGCTGGGAAAGACCTTCCCCAGCTCCCGAGCCCCCCCCCCCTGGTTTGCCTGAAATGACGAATAGCGCGCACGTCGCACTGACGTAATTTCAGTGAAACCGAAACTGAAATGAGCCAAGAGGCTCATTTCAGTTTCTGTTTCTCCGTGCTCAGGGGATGATCTCAGCCCCCTGAGCACGTAGAAACTCAGGAGAGGTATAGTTGGAAAGGGGAGAATCTCCCTTTTACAATGGTACACCTCCCTAGTGGATCCTTGCCACACATTTCTGCAAAAGTAGACACCCGGGGGCTTCCAAGGAGTTATGGATTGTGTGGATCCCCCAATGTTCCCTTACCCAGAATCCCTTGCAAACCTCAATTTTACTGAAGAAATCATTTTTTTCACACATTTTTGTGTGGGAAAGCGTGGCACCACTAGGCTCACACATATTTCCTACCACCCAGTGTTCCCCCAGGTCTCCTGATAAAAATGGTTCCTCACTTGTGTGTGAGGTCCAAGTACTCATGACAGGCAAGGGACCAAACCATTTTTAGATAGGCAATGTCGATGTTGCCTCAAAATGTTTTGGACCCTTGACCTTTTTCAGCTAAAATTGAGGTTTGCAAGGGATTCTGGGTAAAGGAACGTTGGGGGATCCATACCTCCTTGGAAGCCCCTGGTTGTCTACTTTTCAGAAATGTGTGGGTTTGGTAGGTTTCCCTAGATGGCCGTCGAGCACGGGGCCAAAAACCCAGGTGACCCCCCTTGAAAAAGCAGGTGGTTTTGACATGGGCAATTTTGAAGTCGCCTCACTACGTTTTGGGCCCTTGCCTGTGGCGGGTACTTGGGCCTCCCACACAAGTGAAGCACCATTTTTATCGAGAGACCTGGGGGAACGCTGAGTGGTAGGAAATGTTTGTGAGCCCAGTGATGCCACTCTTTCCCACAAACAAATTGTGAAAAAACTGTTTTTTTTCAGCTAAAATTGAGGTTTGCAAGGGATCCTGGGTAAGGGAACGTTGGAGGATCCCCGCAAGCCATACCTCCTTGGAAGTCCCCGGGGGTCTACTTTTCAGAAATGTGTATGTTTCGTAGGTTTCCCTAGATGGCCATCGAGCACGGGGCCAAACACCCAGGTGACCCCCCCTTGAAAAAGCAGGTGGTTTTAACATAGTCAATTTTGAAGTCGCCTCTCTTCTTTTTGGGCCCTTGCCTGCCGCGGGTACTTGGGCCTCCCACAATAGTGAGGCACCAATTTTTATCGGGAGACCTGGGGGAACGCTGGGTGGTAGGAAATTTGTGTGAGACCAGTGATGCCACGCTTTCCCACACAAAAATGAGTGAAAAAAGTGATTTTGTCAGCTAAAATTGAGGTTTGCAAGGGATTCTGGGCGAGGGAACGTTGGGCGATCCACGCAAGCCATACCTCCTAGGAAGACCCCGGTGTCTACTTTTCAGAAATGTGTGGGTCTGGTAGGTTTCTCTAGGTGCCGGCAGAGCTAGCGTTCACAAACTACAGCTAGGCCCTTTGCCAGAAAAGAGTCAGTTTTCACTGCGAAATTAAGGTGTGACCACGTTGTGTTTTGCGCCGTTTCCTGTCACAGGCACTAGGCCGACCCACACAAGTGAGGTACCATTTCTCTCAGAAGACTTTGGGGAACGCAGGGTGGGTGGAAATCTGTGGATCCACGCAGATTCCAGAACTTTCCACCACAGAAATGTGGGTAAAATGTGGGGGGTTTTGGTCAATTTTTTAGGTTTGCAAAGGATTCTGGGTAACAGAATCTGGTGGAAGGCAGTCAAGTCACCCCATCCTGGATTTACCTGGGTGTCTAGTTTACAAAAATGTATAGGTTTGTTAGGTTTCCATAGGTGCCGGCAGAGTTAGGGTTAAAAAACTACAGCTAGGCACTTTGCCAAAAAAGGGTAATTTTTTACTTTGAAATTGAGGTGTGACCACGTTGCGTTTTGTGCCGTTTCCTGTCGCAGGCACTAGGACGACCCACACGAGTGGGGTACCATTTTTCTTGGAAGACTTTGGCAAACACAGGGTGGAATGAAATTTGTGGATACACGCAGATTCCAGAACTTTCCATCACAGCAATGTGGGTACATTTTTTTTTGTCTATTTTTTAGGTTTGCAAGGGATTCTGGGTAACAGAATCTGGTGGAAGGCAGTCAAGTCACCCCATCCTGGATTTCCCAGAGTATCTAGTTTACAAAAATGTATAGGTTTGTTAGGTTTCCCTAGGTGCCGGCAGAGCTAGGGTTAAAAAACTACAGCTAGTCACCTTGCCAAAAAAGGGTCATTTTTCACTGCGAAATTGAGGTGTGACCACATTGCGTTTTGAGGCGTTTCCGGTCGCAGGCACTAGGCCGACCCACACAAGTGGGGTACCATTTTTCTCAGAAGACTTTGGGGAACGCTGGGTGGAAGGAAATTTGCGGATACACGCAGATTCCAGAACTTTCCACCACAGAAATGTGGAGAAAATGTGGGTTTTTTTACAATTCTTTAGGTTTGCAAGGGGGTCTGGGAAACAGAACCTAGAGGGAAGCAGTAAAGTCAACACATCCTAGATTTACCTGGGTGTCTAGTTTTCCAAAATGTATAGGTTTGCTAGGTTTCCTTAGGTGCCGGCAGAGCTAAGGTTAAAAAACTACAGCTAGACACTTTGCAAAACAAGGGTCCTTTTTCACTGCGAAATTGAGGTGCGACCGTGTTGCGTTTTGCGCCAATTTCCGTCGCAGGCAGTAGGCCAACCCAATCAGTCAAAAGGGATACAAGGGGAAAAAAGGCTATATAGGGCAGTCCCCCACTCAACAAATCTGAAACAAGAAGCCCTATTCAGCCTGCATGTTGTGAATCTCGGACACCATAACTCAAGGGGCCATACCTCATATTGGCTCACCAAGCGGCCAGATCAAGCCAATGCTGCGTTACAGGTCCGGACATGCCTTAAGACATACAAACACTGATGTGCACAGGGTACAACACATAAAGAAAATATGTGTGAGAGCAAGGAAAGTACCTCACGGACGTGACACCCGAGGGGGTTCCCGGTCTGTAAATGACTGGTCTACCCACTTCTCATCATCGGTTACTTTCCTTGCTGGGAGGATGAAAAGAAGTGTGCAAGAAGCATGTGCACTAAACAGAATAGAGAGATAAAAGAGGGAGTGTGCAAGTACACTACCTAGTAGGACAGAATAAATTGTTCAGGAAAAGATTGACAAGTACCTACACCCAACACCAACAAACAAAAAAGTAAAATAGTGAGGTTTGGCTGGCTGAATCGATTTTATTCTGGTGCTGCCAAACTTCACTTGTTAAAAAATGGTTAAATTGATACCATTCAATGTCGTAACTGGACCAACATGTTTCATTGCCTTTTCATTGGCAATTTCATCAGGGCAAATGGTTGGGTCTCTTATTCTTAATCCTCCATAGTTCATATGGGAACCTGTGCACACATATACATTTAAAAACAACAGAACACAGCAGTGGTAAGATGGTGAGTCAATAGAGGTCTATACATGTATCACACTCAAGCCAGTGGCAGCAACTTGCCGCTATTACCTTGTGCTCGCAAATACTGGGTATACCGTCGAGCATCAAAAGGACGGCGTGTCAAAAGATCACGGATCCGTCTTGGGGACTCCTCAATGTGAGTCACCTATATAAAAACACATAACGCACCAGTTTTATGCATCATGATGTCCACAGTATTGTTCGATATTTACAAGACACTCGTGGAGCCCAAGGGACACCTAGAGCGTACCACCAGATTAACCAGCGGTAACGACTGTCACAAATAAGTTCAACAGATGACGGTATGTTGCTGGCGTCATCGAGTTGATAAAGTAAAGGTGTGCAACCCGGTAGGGAGATGACTCGTCTGAAAGTTTTAACTGCTCCTTTAACCCATGCCCACATGGGGGTTCCGCTTACCTGCCTGATTTATGCAGTGATTACGGGGAGAGAAACACTCGCCGCTCTAGGAAATGCCCAGGCGGGAGTGCCTACCAGTATCGGTGTAAAGTATTCGCAAATTGGCCGGGACGAAGTGCAACCGCGCCCGGCTACAACATACCGATGCCGAGTCCCTCCGGCGCTTCCGACGTCTCACAATCCAAGCCTGGATTGGGGCGCGGAAGTACCCCGGCTGGGACTCCGCCCACCACGCAACGTGGCGGCCATCTTAAGCAAGGAATGAAGTCAGGCTCAGTAATCAACTAACTTTATTCAATAGCAAGGAAAACATAGAACATAGGGCCATATGTTTAATAGCGTGGCGGCCCTCTTTAGTATTTTCGTGATATTATTCATATAGAATTGAAAGCTCGGGACCTTATGTGCAAATTATTGTTAAAAGACCTGGTTTATTCAAGCCAATCGGGTGTGCCAGCGATGGGAAGGACAAGCGCCGAATGGGCCGGCATAAAAAACAACCCAGGCAAAGAGTGGTGTAGGAGCAGACTGGAATCATAGCAAGGTCTGAAACAGGGCAATATACCTTGATCCTAAGATTACTACCACTGTCAGCCAGTAAAACTTCAATGCAGATTTCTTGGAGATAATTGCCTGAACTCGGCGATCACCATCAAGCCAGCGGATAAGGGTGGGGCAGTGGTCGTGCTCAACACCGCCGACTACGAGACGGAGGTACTTAGACTTCTATCCGCACGCACCAATTACAGCCCCCTTATGCGTGACCCCTCCCAGGAACTCGCGATTACCATTAAAAACCTGGTGACAGATGCGGTATCCAAGAAATGGGTTACCACCAAGGAGGCGGATTTCATTATTAATGTAAACCCTCGCGTCCCGGCATTCTACATCTTGCCAAAGATCCATAAGCCACAGCACCCCCCACCAGGACGCCCAATCGAATCTGGTATACAATCTATCCTCGAACGTCTGGGACATCTATGGGACATCTATGGGGGCTACATTTGCCCCGAGCCTGGCCTGCATTTATGAGGGCCAGTTCGAGGAGAATGTGATTTACCACCCCTCCAACCCGTTCCTGAGTAACATCCAGGAATGGAGACGTTACATAGATGATGTCCTCTGTATCTGGACAGGTACAGAGGACCGATTACGTCTATTCCTTGACTGGCTGAATCAAGCTGATGAAAGCTTACGCTTTACATGGTCAATCAGTAACTGTAAAGCAGTATACCTGGATGTGGATATATCAGTGGAGGATAATAAATTGGCAACCACAGTCCACCAGAAAGACACGGATAGAAACTCTCTTCTACATTACCACTCGTTCCATCCGCGCTCCCTCAGAGACAACCTGCCGGTGGGTCAGTTTCTGCGATACCGCAGGAACTGTTCCACAACTGCGGCATATGTAGATCAGTCCGCTGGCCTTGTCGACAGACTTAAGCAGAGGCAGTACCCAAACAGGGTTATTAAACATGCACGCAAGAGGGCTTTGAATACCCCTCGCGATGCCCTGCTTGAACGTAATGTAAAAATCAATCAGCCTTGCTTACCTGTGGTGACCACTTTCGACCCGCTGTCTACAAAAATCAGACAGATTATCCGCAAACATTGGACCTTACTGGATACTCCTAACGATAAGATGCCAGTCCCTCGTTTCGCATTCAAAGGGCAGCCAACCTGCGCGACAAGTTGGTACATACGAGGATCCCGACTATCAATCCAGAAATCAAATCCATCCCGGCGGGTCATTACCCTTGCGGTGGGTGCTCTGTGTGCCCACTGACCACCGCCACTAAAGAAGTCACACTACACAATGGCAAGACATGGTACCTGACCAAATTCAGTAACTGCAACACCACACACGTTATCTATAGGATTACTTGCAGTTGTGGGTTACAGTATATAGGTCTCACAACACGTAAAGTGAAAGTGCGCATTCAGGAGCATCTTAGCACCATTCGAGCAAGGAAACTTACAACCCGGTTGGTTCAGCACTTCATTGAAAAAAATCATGGGCAGAGTGATTTACAATGGACAGTATTGGAGAAGGTTGTGGGTAACACGCACAACCTAGATGCAATACTGGCGAGAAAGGAAGCACGATGGATCTATTTAGAGAAGGCAGACAAAGAGGGTCTTAACGACTCTATTGAATGGAACAAAGTGAGCAGACGGTAGACGTCGGTGCTACCTTGCCGACAACATATTTGTGGCCTCGCGTAACAAGTATTCCAACATTATGTGAGTTGAGGCTTGGCCACGATATATTGCTTTGGGCAATTATCTCCAAGAAATCTGCATTGAAGTTTTGCTGGCTGACAGTGGTAGTAATCTTAGGATCAAGGTATATTGCCCTGTTTCAGACCTTGCTATGATTCCAGTCTGCTCCTCACCACTCTTTGCCTGGGTTGTTTTTTGTGCCGGCCCATTCGGCGCTTGTCCTTCCCATCGCTGGCACACCCGATTGGCTTGAATAAACCAGGTCTTTTAACAATAATTTGCACATAAGGTCCTGAGCTTTCAATTCTATATGAATAATATCACGAAAATACTAAAGAGGGCCGCCACGCTATTAAACATATGGCCCTATGTTCTATGTTTTCCTTGCTATTGAATAAAGTTAGTTGATTACTGAGCCTGACTTCATTCCTTGCTTAAGATGGCCGCCACGTTGCGTGGTGGGCGGAGTCCCAGCCGGGGTACTTCCGCGTCCCAATCCAGGCTTGGATTGTGAGACGTCGGAAGCGCCAGAGGGACTCGGCATCGGTATGTTGTAGCCGGGCGCGGTTGCACTTCGTCCCGGCCAATTTGCGAATACTTTACACCGATACTGGTAGGCACTCCCGCCTGGGCATTTCCTAGAGCGGCGAGTGTTTCTCTCCCCGTAATCACTGCATAAATCAGGCAGGTAAGCGGAACCCCCGTGTGGGCATGGGTTAAAGGAGCAGTTAAAACTTTCAGACTAGTCATCTCCCTACCGGGTTGCACACCTTTACTTTATCAACTCGATGACGCCAGCAACATACCGTCATCTGTTGAACTTATTTGTGACAGTCGTTACCGCTGGTTAATCTGGTGGTACGCTCTAGGTGTCCCTTGGGCTCCACGAGTGTCTTGTAAATATCGAACAATACTGTGGACATCATGATGCATAAAACTGGTGCGTTATGTGTTTTTATATAGGTGACTCACATTGAGGAGTCCCCAAGACGGATCCGTGATCTTTTGACACGCCGTCCTTTTGATGCTCGACGGTATACCCAGTATTTGCGAGCACAAGGTAATAGCGGCAAGTTGCTGCCACTGGCTTGAGTGTGATACATGTATAGACCTCTATTGACTCACCATCTTACCACTGCTGTGTTCTGTTGTTTTTAAATGTATATGTGTGCACAGGTTCCCATATGAACTATGGAGGATTAAGAATAAGAGACCCAACCATTTGCCCTGATGAAATTGCCAATGAAAAGGCAATGAAACATGTTGATCCAGTTACGACATTGAATGGTATCAATTTAACCATTTTTTAACAAGTGAAGTTTGGCAGCACCAGAATAAAATCGATTCAGCCAGTCAAACCTCACTATTTTACTTTTTTGTTTGTTGGTGTTGGGTGTAGGTACTTGTCAATCTTTTCCTGAACAATTTTTTCTGTCCTACTAGGTAGTGTACTTGCACACTCCCTCTTTTATCTCTCTATTCTGTTTAGTGCACATGCTTCTTGCACACTTCTTTTCATCCTCCCAGCAAGGAAAGTAACCGATGATGAGAAGTGGGTAGACCAGTCATTTACAGACCGGGAACCCCCTCGGGTGTCACGTCCGTGAGGTACTTTCCTTGCTCTCACACATATTTTCTTTATGTGTTGTACCCTGTGCACATCAGTGTTTGTATGTCTTAAGGCATGTCCGGACCTGTAACGCAGCATTGGCTTGATCTGGCCGCTTGGTGAGCCAATATGAGGTATGGCCCCTTGAGTTATGGTGTCTGAGATTCACAACATGCAGGCTGAATAGGGCTTCTTGTTTCAGAGTAGGCCAACCCACACAAGTGAGGTACCATTTTTCTCAGAAGACTTTGGGGAATGCGGGGTGGGTGGAAATTGGTGGGTTCACGCAGATTCCAGAACTTTCAACCACAGAAATGTAGGACAAATTTGTGTTTTTGGACAATTTTTTAGGTTTGCAAGGGATGCTGGGTAAGAGAACCTGGTGGGAGGCAGTCAAATCACCCCATGCTGGGTGTCTACTTTTCAAAAATGTATTAGGTTTGCTAGGTTTCCCTAGAGCTAGGCTGCAAACTCTATAGCTAGGCAATCTGCCAAAAAAGGGTCATTTTTCACTGCGAGATTGAGTTGTGACCACGTTGTGTTTTGCACCGTTTCCTGTCGTGGGCACAAGGCCGACCCACACAAGTGAGGTACCGTTTTTATCGGGAGACTAGGGTAATTCAGATTTGTAAATCAACTGTTATTACCTATTGAGTTTTCATGCATTTCTGCCTTCCAAATGAAAGACATTGTGTAAAAAAGAAGTCATTTTGAAAAATGACCAATAATTTTCATGCTAGTATGAGTATTCCCAATTTTGAAAATGTGCAAATATGTACTGTTTCTAAACTCTATAATTTGTACCCATTTCAGAAATACATAGGTGTCTTTCATACCGATTTGTCCATGTATACATTTCCCCAGAATAATTGCTCTATACCTGGTACATAATAGAATAGGTTGCTGCTTAATTTTTGGCTCTGGGTTCGTCGGGTTCTTGGTGAACCTACAAGTCCTATATATCCCCACAACCAGGAATGTCCAGCGGAAGTAGTGGTATATTGTTTTCAAACGACTGTCATAGTTACAAGAAGTTACAGGTGAAACGTTGACACAAAAGGCTGTTTTTTTCAACTAATTTTCAATTTTTCCAATATTTAACGGTTAGTTTCTATAAAGAAACCTTCATGGATTTAGACAAATTACCCCTTTCTGAATTCAGAATTTTGTCTAAATCTCTAAAATGTATAGCTGTCCAGGATCCATTATAGCTTTCATACTCATTTTTACCATTAACTAGAAGGAGGTCGAAAGCACTAAAAATAGCAAAAATAGACTATGTCCCAGAACAATGCCAAAACTGTGTGAAAAATGTTGGTTCTCTGACTTAAGACTGTCATTCCCTAAAAGCTGGAAAATGGTGATTTCAGCCCCACAAACCCTTTTTTGACATCATTTGCAGGGAAAAACCCAGAGGCTTTCATTTGCAGCCCGTTTTTCCCATTTTTCTGAAAAATTTATTTTGCTTAATTTCTGGGACTCCTCCAAGGGTATCCACAAACCCTGGGTATCTTTAGAATCCCCATGATATTGGAAGAAAAGAAAGCAAATTTTGCGTGGATACCTTATGTGGTCAAAAAGTTACCCCAAATAGCCAAAAAAAGGCTTAGCACAGGAAGGGAAAAGGCCTAGCAGCGAAGGGGATAATACTCATTATGACCTGAACATGGGCCATGTCCTGGTGGACCTTACACGATCCAGAGAATTTTGGAAGACTCAACCGCTGTCAGTGTGGCACTGAGCAACATGTTTTTTCACCACAATGCTTATATGTGATGCTAAACTTTTTTTGCATGCACTCATTTACGCTATTTAGGAAATTGGATGGGCTCCTACTGTCATTTCTCAGGGCAGGAACATGCGGACCAACTGGAGACCCTGGCGCAAGATCAGGAGCAGGGTCAGTTGGTACTCCCTCACCTCCAGATGTACTACTTTGCAGGACTGCTTCAATATGCCGCTTTGTGGTTTTAGGAGCAATCCAACTCGGAGAAACAACTTATGGAGAGATTGATGCTGATGGGGAGATAGCAGAGCCCAGTGGGCACAACATTTATAGTCATACATGTGGCGTTTATTTGGGAGAGGGCGGTGACATACGTGCTGAAGTGTGCACCATAAGCTACTATATTTCCACTTTCGTGGCTAAGGCCCTTTTTATGCCTAAAAGTCACTATGAATGTACAGCCCTGGATTGAAGGGAACTGCTGAACTGTGGGTGATTTATATCATATTGGCGCCTTCATCACATTTTTGGAGGCGGGTGAACTGTTCGGATAGGCCCGGGACAAGTCTTACAAGACGCTGCCCAGTCGCATATGGCCTGGGTGGTGTATACCGGATATCCAGATGAGCCAATGGAATCCCAGACACTAGGGTCCCGATTACGACTTTTTGCAGTGCAAGGGCAGGCGACTGACCACTGCTGTGCCTCCAAACCATCAAGCCTCGCCACTGCCCGCCTACATGTTTTTTGTAATCTGGCAGGCAGACGAAATCGCGATCCCAAGGCAATGCCTCTTTCAAAGGCGGCAGTGCCTTTGAATAAGGCACCACAATGGGAACACCTTAGAAAGTTCCTGCATAGCATGGACTTTAAAGTCCATGCCATGCAAGAACTGTTGTGCATGAACTAAGGGGGGGGGGCAAGACTGCAAAAGTCCCACCAAGCATATTGAAAACTCTGACTGCATCGCCATCTCCAGGGAACGGCGGCTCTCTGGCAGACTCAGCAGACCCATGGAGGCCTAACTGCCTAACTCGTAATAGGGTGGTCGGACTCATAATAGAGGCCTAGGTGTCCTGTTGGAGGCAGGTTCACAGAAGGGGCTGGTATCCATTCTGTATGCGGCCATGAAAGTAGATAGGTCAACTGATATAGTAGTTGAATCATAATTGGGACGTGCATCTGGAGGCCTTGTGGCTTATGCAGAATGGTGTAGAGCAAGGACACTGGTGCATGAGACTGTAAGTAATGCAAGATTCAAAGGTACACAATATTATTATGTCCTTAGAGCTTACAGTGCCCGCCTTTATCCTACTAGAGTGGTAGATTGTGTGAGACGTTGGTTTTCCTGGGCTGAATTTACCCATGTTGCATGGGACTGTAGACTGTGGAGGCTTATTGGAGGGAGGCTAGTTCCAAGGTAAACCGGGTAACAGGTGTCTGATTGGCTCTCACCATTAAACACTGCCTGTTGGGTCTCCTACCTCTCCCTAGGGAGGGACACAAGACGGGTTATAAATTTGCACTCTTAGCCCTAGTACTCGCCATGCACTGGATAGCTAATCAATTGACTTGGTGGCAGCCCAAACACACGAAAAATGAAGATCTCACCAATTGGAATGGGCCATTGCAGAGGCCGTTCATCTCTACAGTGTCCGTACAGATGAGAATACGGCGAAATATCTTGATTTGATGATTGATCGCATGTGGGGATAACAGTGCGGAGTCAATGTACTCTAACTCAAGCTACTCCTGCTCTTTCATGGGATCTGAGCACTCCACTGCTTCCTCCAGATTGTGATTTGAGATGTGGGGGCATGTGGATAATTTATTACTTGCGGTGGAAAATATATACCTTGCTCAGACTGCAGGAATTGATCGAGGGTCCCAGGCTGGTGTGGGTTGCATTGGACCCTTTTTACTCTCCTGTGTGGGCCTTTTATCTGGGCCACAAACTGCATCCTCTCTCTCCCCCCGTGGTTGATGAATATCATGTGATTGTTTCTACTGATTCGGTGCCCCTTTTACCATTCCTTGTCATTCTCCTATGCTGATTTGATTCCTTTTCTTGAAAACTAAATATATTGCAATGTATCCTTACACAAGATTATTGGAGAAATCTGCAGTCACCAGCCGATGTCTTTGTGTTGTGGTGTATTGTCCAAAAATGTTAAGAAAGACATACTAAAAATAAACAATTATGGATAAAAAGCGAGTATAGTATTTTCAGACATTCAAGCATTCATGCAGATGATGTGACTGCAGTTTTAGATTACCTAATCAAGCGGTGTCTTTTACACGCTGCTTTCATCAGCAGAATGGTTGTCGTTCATTCTTAGACAGCAGCAAAGTTGAGACTGAACGTGATGGACAAGGATGACAATGGTCTGGCACAGTTAGCATGGCTCCCAGTATTTCTCTTTTAATACTACTAGCTGAAAGCATTGTTTGCTCTGTGTAGCGCCAATCCTTTAAAAATCTATCTTCTACATGGTGAAGAAGCAGTCTCCTGTCCACAAGGGAGGAGTCAGAAATGTAAACCATGTCAAAAAAAGCACTTAGCGAATGACTGAGGCAAACTGAACTGCTTTAAAGGGAAAAAGGGAAACAAATAGAAAAAATAAGATAAGGGGATTAAAAACCAGGAATTGCAAGTTAAAATCAAGAGATATGGATGGAGACCAAGGACAGTCATCCACATGCGAAGTGCTTTGATAAGACAAGTGACAACCAATTGTATATACATGGTGAGAGCCAATAACGGTCATACATATTCAAATTGTTTAAATAAGATAAGTGACGACTAATCACATTGCCACATGGTGATTTCTTTTTCCCCTTCTTCCCATAGATCAACAGGCATTAGTCTCAGGCATACATGTCTATGTCCTGATGATGATCCCGGCTTGAAAGGGCTCAAACGTCATCGACATTTTGACATCTTGACACTGGCAGATGAATTATCTAATTAATTGTGCTATGGTGTTTGACTGCACATTTGCTTGTGAATTGTTTACTCCTTTTCAAGCATTTGAAAATACCTGAGCCCCCCTTTTTTGTTTCCTTTTAAATGTCATAGTGTTTGCGTGACACTTGATGGTCTTTTTGCAAATATAATATAATAAACAATTCTGGTCCAGGCGGACAACTAAATATAGATCTCATTGTATTGCTATACTGACCCTTTTTCCTAATCTTTTTTCTGTGAAGGACCACTGTTTGTATAACATACACATACCCAAGGTCCCTGACCTATCAAATTGGGTTCCCTTAGTTACATATAACACAACCTTTTAAAAGTGGTAATCCTAAAGCAGTATGTTAAATCCAACTTCACCAGTAAGGAGGGTTATCAGTACCATTCCAAAGATATAAAACATGGAACATCTGATCCTTTCTAATGAGGAATTACAATTTAAAAGCATATTACTGAATACACAATGTTAACATATAAGCAGCATTCCTCACCGTAGTGAAAAACAAATTTAGCTGTTTGTCACTACCAGGGCATGCAAAATATAAAAGTACATGACCTACCTTTTACTTACATAGTGCCCTACCCTTAGGGCTACCAAGGGCCTACATTAGGGGTGTCCTATTTGTAATAAAGGGGGAGTTCAAGGCTTGGCAAGAAGTTTTAAATGCCAAATCGAAGTGGCAGTAAACTGCACACACAGGCACTGCAATAGCAGGCCTAAGACAGGTTTGGAATGCTACTTATGTGGGTGGCACACTCAGTGCTGGAGGCCCACTAGTAGCATTTAGATTGCAGGTCCGGGGTATATGGTATGCCACTTTACAAGGGATTTACAAGTAAACTAATTATGCCAATCATGTTTACACCAATATGGCCATGTTTAGGCGAGAAGCTCATGCACCTTAGCAATGGTTGGAATTTGTAAAGTGCACAGAGTCCTATGGTCCACAAAAAGAATCATCAGAAAGAGGAGGCGAAAGGTTAAACATTTGGGAGAACACCACCCGAATGATGTCAAGTATACAAATATCACTATATGTGCCAATAGGCGGGGAGAAAATGTCCCTTAGAATCCTCCCTTTTGCAAATATGCCACAGCCCATCTATTCCCAAAAAAGTGTATGTGAACATACATCAGCAAATATCTCCACCAGAAGAGGCAGTGTACAGTACTGAAGATCAAGTGATGGAAATAATGCTCCTGCTCCAATATCCATCACTTATCAAGTGTTCGGTAACCCTCATTTATACATTCTGCATTGCCACTAGCACGATCAGCTGAGCCCAGCTCACAAAATGGCAAATTGACATCCATACAATTCTTCAAACCTGGACCGTTTCCCTAATGTACCATCACTCCCTTTAAAAGGGTGCTACGATACAATGCTATCAAACCTGCAAGGAGGAACTATATACATGAAAGGGGTCCCTAAACTCGCACCTTTTCAGAGGGAGACAACACACTCCCTAATGAATTAGATCTCCCACTAAATCTGACACAAACACAAGTGCCTCTCCCTTGTGCGCTCAGATGTGATTTTTGCCCAGCTCATATCTAATAACTTGTGTTGCCATGACAACAATAGACTGATCATAAAAAGTTAGGCCTTTGTGGATGGACTCTTAGCAATGGAAGCCTACTCCATTTCTCCCCATGGCTCCTCAGTTCAGTTCAAAACTGCCAGAGATTTGCAAACTTTACCATAGATTTTTCCCAAAACCAAAGTTGCTCATTTTTGTGCGCATTTATGGGGCATGCTGAGCACATGGATTCTAGTGCGAGATTCTCCAGGAATAATTCAAAATCACCACCACAGGGCCAGGAAGCAGGGTCTTATGTTCAGTAGATGGTAGCCATGGATCTGGAAAGCTTGCTTCCCTGGACCATCACAAAAGCATTGGCAACAAAGGCGATATACCTTCTCCGATGAAAAAAAAGGATTGATTGTGTATTGGCCGTAACAACATCTGAAATCTTGCTAGCCTCAAGTATTCCAGCAACGGGCAGTCAATTTGTAGGACCAGCGTCCAAATGTCCCAAAGCTACTCAGGAGGCCCCTCTGAGCGTCCCCCCGAACCCTGCTAAAGCTCCATGGAATATTCTTTCATGGAATCTAGCTGGGTTAAAGACAAAACATATGGATCCAGATTGGGGACTTTATATTGATGAGTACAACATATGTGTTTTTTAGAAAACATGGCATCGAGAACCTTTTTTTCATATGTGGCTATTCAAGTTTTTCCTGCCCTGCTTTAGCTCAAGATAGAGGATTTCCTACAGGCGACTTACTAATTTGGTTGAGACACTTGTTAAACTGAAAACTTACTTTACTTCGTAGGTCCACACCGGATCTCTTTGGACTCCATCTGTGCAAAGATAATACTTGTTTTTACTTTTTTAACGTGTATAATAGGCCCTTGGGAATAAATGAGGAATCCCCTACTCCAACACTTCTGAATGGCCAACTCAGTTCTCTGCCTCATGAAGCTTTTACAATAGTAGCCGGAGATTTTAATGTGACAATGGGACCACTGCATAATTGTGTTTCGTCCATATCTGATCAGGAGGACAGCTTTTGACATATCTCAGGAGTATCAAAAAACCGAAGTGCAGAGAGCTAGGACTTGTGGACGACCGTCCATGTCCCTGTAGTAATTAATTACCAAAAAGGACGACCAAAATGGCTGGCTGACTCTAGAGTGTCTGGCACCTCATTGGTTTGATAAGAAGACCCTCACACACCAACCTAGTTGGTATCATGCTTCATCATCGGGACCCAGCCAGGTAGCCGAATGCTACCCGGCTGTGCTGCGACACCTGATTACAGTGGAGCTGGTTGAGGTGTGTGTGAGTGTGATGAAGTGAGTGTTAATCTAAAAATACCTCCAGATATCTACCTGTTACTTTATTCCTGGTGATTTGGGGTATATTTAAAAACAGGAGAGTGGGTAATAGATTACAGATTTTATGTGTAGCTTGTTATTACCCTATCGTGGTCAACATGTTTCAGCCCGCTGAACAAATTATGGGGCTTTCTTCAGGACCTCTCAAGAGAAATGTGGATGACGTGAAAAAAGTGAGTGCCAAAAATTATTACCACGTGTAAAGCATTTTTAACACTCGCGCTAAGGAGTGCTGTTTATGCAAAGAGGACTAACCGTTTGTGAGTCCTTATGAATTTCTGCGCACCTGTAAAAAAGGAACAATATTGTACAATGCAGTAAATACAAGTATTCAATCAATGAGTTCTGCATAATGTTGATGGAAAAGTTTATGTGCTTTATGCGGCATAAGGTGTGAGACAAACATGTATCAACTTACATTCACATGCCATCCATACAAGACAACATTTAGTGTAGTGACACTTTTCAGCATTGTGAGAAAGGCGCTTTTGTGCCCTGTGTATCAGGACAAATAGTAATACAAGACAACATATAATGTAGCTTTTCAGCATTGTGAGAAAGGCGCTTTTGTGCCCTGTGTATCAGGACAAATAGTTATAGTGACTAATCTGTAGGACTCCTGGTAATAAAAGGTGTGAGGAGTCTTGATCAGATGGATAACGTGCGCTGTGATATAAAGTACTTTTACATTATACAGCGAGCCGTGTATCAGCATTAAGTAGATAAAGGCTGTTGGCAAATATTTATTTTAAGCGATTTGTAGTCTTGCATATCTGATCCTGGGGGGTAGCGGGCCTCTCTTTAGTCACATACTAAAGTTTAAAAACAAAAAAGGGGAAGGTAAGTAATGACAATCAGTCTTGTGCTTGAGCCAGTCTATGTTCTTTCAAAGCAAAGCAAAAATGGCAAAAATGCAGCGGTAGTGCAGTGGACAGTTGCACTGCTAAATGGTCTGGTCTTACTTTATGTGGAGGTCGCGTCCGCCGTATAACCTAATAGTGGTCCTCAGGATCAGGCTGGCAATGGTCTCCGTGTTTGCGGCATTTTTATCGTAATGATTTTCCCGATGCCAGCACTTCCTGGTACTGCACCCGTCATCATGCATAGGTCGTGTGACGCGGTACGGTGAATGTGAATAGTTAAGACTAGAACGCTGACCTTACCAGAGTTCTGTCTCGTTTCCTGGTTTTGTGCATCCGCATGTTTTGTTATAGACAAAAAGGCTGATTATTTCTAAAAGGTAGTTGTTTGCCATTTAAGATATTGTTTTTAATAATAATCAATTTTAAGACGATCAATTACTGGGGTAGACAAAGAACGAAATGGGAGAATAACTCCGCTGGAGCCAAGGGCATGTAATGCCAGTGTGTTCATGTTTGGACTGAATGAATGTAAAGAACTAGGCACTATGAGACATGATGTGCGTCAATGGCACATCATAATTCTCTTGTTATATATCTTTTAAACTCTGATCTGTTCAGTGTCAGAGTTTGAACCACATAAGTGCCAGCCTTATAGTAGGGATTATGTATTCATAGTAATCAATAGGTTTTTAATACGATTTCTATATTTGGTCACGATACTATAGCGACACATGGTATTTGTTTTTTTACATGTCCTCCTTTATTTTTCTTATAAGTTCTGATCAGAGCTCAATGTTTGTATACCAAACACAACAGTGTACAGTTCAAGCACATTGTTCTGTGGTTGGTTGGTTATTAATATCCCAGGAGTAGGCATCTCCCAATCAAAGAAATGCTCACCCTTGTCCCTACAGTTGTTGGGCATCCCATTGACATCTGGGTTAAGGGCTTGCAATGGGAAGTCTCTGTCAGATCAAGAAGGATCTATGACTTTCACACTCTCAAACAGTACAAGTGTAATTGACTATATATTTTGATTCTTGCATCTCTGGACTCACATGGGTTCTATGACTGTAATAACAAGAGGGAACAGTGACCAAAATGCTTTGAAATGGGAATTTATTGTGCTATTTGAATTATATTCAGAAGCAATAAAACCTAGTCTTCTGGGGAATGTAGTCCTCTCTAGTAATAACAATGTCCTAAAATGGGGGTATGTGTAAACACACACTGAAATTTTCAAACATGTGTGTGCAAATGGGATACATTTTTGGGATATGAGCTTTCAAGTGAAGGAAAAAGCCTGGCAGCTAACCTTTTAGAAAAGTGTGGGCTGCTCCAGCCTTCTAAATTGTCGAAAAATCTACAATCCTTTTTAGGATTCTTAAATGTTGGCACAACATACCTTTTAGATTACGCAGAAAAATGTAACGCTTTCTACGACTTAATAAGACCTGATTTTTAGGCACTGGACACAGGAACACAGAGATATTCTTCGTTCCCTCCAAGCTGACATAATAGCATCAAACTGTTGCATACTCGCGTAAATGACCGCAACCTGGTGATACGGGTCATCCCCAGGTTACAGGATATACCTATATCACTTTCAATAAAGGTGAGACAATCACACCTGTACACAAACTCAGAAATGTGTTTTAACTGAAAAAGTTTTTACAGCAGTACAGACCGCTGTGGCAAGAGAACGAGCACTGGCTCAGGGGAAACAAATAATTGTCATAACTTCAGTTCCAGCTTTAGAAGCTGTTACAAAGGCTAGTGTTCCTAATGCTAAAGCCTTACAACTAAGGTGGATACAATTGGCTAATTCTCTCACTATCACAGATGTAGAATACAGATATGACTCTGCAATTAAAACACAAGAATTTCTGCAATACGAACAAGAATATCCTCTCCCAAATAAAATAATGCATATGAATACATTTATATACACAAAAGGATATGCTCCACCTGCCATAGGGAGTAAATAGCAATACAGCAGCACATGTGCAATTGTGATGGGTCGTATGCAGGAAGGCAAGTTCCATCCTAGCAGTATAAAGACACAGCGTCTAAGAGACTGCACAGCACAGCTAGCAGAACAAAATCACTGTTACTGCCACTAATAAATACGGATTGAGAATTTCTCACACTGATCGTGTGCAATTATTTTCATTGTGTCCAGTCATTCAATGAGTAACGTCACTACTGGGGTCAGAATTTGTCTAAAGACTCAAAAGGTTGCACAATCAAGCAAAACATGCTATGGGAACAGGTAGCTGAGTTTGACAAACAAACTACCAAAAGCTCACATGATACACATGCTGAGTCATCAACATGATGGTTTTCATGTTAAAGGGAATTCATTGGCTGATGAAGCTGCAAAGGGGGCAGTACAAACTGCGGCCGTAGATGCAAACCGAAACGAGAATAGACAGATAATGACAGCTGTCATTGCTTCACGCAAAAACAATACAGCCTTACCGAAAGATTTTCCACTCAAGTACTCATAGAAGTTAGATGCAAATAACATCCTGTATACTCAAATCAAGAGTGGGGGATAGAGTAATACCAAACATGGATCGCAGATTAGCTGCAATGTTTCTTTATTGAAACAGTGCTATTGGTGTCCAGGGCTAACTTAACAGAAAAAATATTTTGTCCTAAATTGCGACATCTGGCAGCAGATGAACTGTTCGCCCATGACACGGGCGTCGAGACTCAGGCCTCGGGCCTCCTAGATGGGCCTTGGTATGAGAGGATCTGAGGAAAGTACATTGGCTCCCTATACAGGTCAGAGTCATCTTTAAGGCCTTGTGTTTCACAGGATCTTCAATAAGAAAGGTCCTGGTTTTTGCACACCCTTCTTACCGCCTATAGACCTGCACATTGCCTAAGGTCATTGGGCATGGCAAAGTTGATTGTGCCTAAGGTTCGGAAGGTATGGGCGGGGGGGAGTTCCTTCGGCTTCCTTGCAGCGAAATCCTGGAATTACCTTCTTGTTGTCCTAAGGATGTGCCCATTGGAGACCGTGTTTTCGGAAAAAAACTAAAGACTTGGCTATTCCGATCTCCCCCTGATGGCCCGAAATAGGCCCTAAGTAGTTGTTCCATAGGGGGGTCTGACTGAAGTGGGTGGGTGGTTTCTGGCCCAGCATTTGGGTACTAATCTGGTGTGCCAGCGCTGGGAAACTCTGTTGGAGTAATCAGGTGCTCTATAAGCTGTATAATAATAATAATAATAAAACATCCAGCACAGACATCATTACTGATATCAGACAGACCACTCGCTTGTGTTTTTTTAGACTACTGCAGCCCCCAACAATTAGATGGTGCTTACATCTTGGTGGCAGTGGATTCATGCTCTAGATTTCTTTGGGTTTGGCCTCAGCACTCGGCTGACACTCGAACTGTTGCAAAAGATTTGTGAATCTTCATAGGGACATATATTGAGTTGCCACATTACATTCTGACTGTGGGCCCACATTTAGCTAGAGGGCTCACAAGGAAGCCTTGAGAGGTTGGGTGGTTTGGGTGTAGCATTGCGGTACGCCACTCCACTTCATACTATCCCATAGGAAATGTGGTCTTTGGAGAGGAAAAACCAAGACTTAAATCAATCTTTATTTGGTTCGGGTATCAGATGGGTCAATCACTTATATGGGTCCAAAGACCCTTTAACAATATGCCAATACGTTCCCTAGGAGGTGTCATTCCTTACGAAGTCCTATTTCGGATGAGAACGTGGGTTCCTGATCTTGATTGTGAAAGCACAGTGGCGGATGAGAAACCATTTGACATCAATACACATTTGGTTGTTTTACAGGATCTCAATTAATTCTGGGCACTACAAAGCGAGGTGCAAGTAAAACACAACCCCGCTGGGGAAGTCAAATCAGTCATGGCAAGACCTGCCTGGTTCCCAAAAGTCGGGGATTTTGTCATAGAAAATATTGTGGACAAAAAAGAATATGGGCTATCATACAGACAGCTATTTCATGTACTGGCTGTCAAAGGAACAAGAATAGTGCTTCTTTCACCACTTGCCTGCCAAAAAAGAAAAAAGAATGATCTCCATTGATCTGATCAAACCACACTATGTGGCCGATACTGAATAGTATGCCTCGTGGGCTTCTTTCTGGTTAGCCGGCACTCTCTTCTCACTACCACACAGAAGTTAAGACAGAAAGACTTATAACATTTGAAGAGTGATCCATATCAAAGGCTTCATTATGGCCTTCATTGAATGTTTCCTTTATACAGTTTGATTCTCTGAGCAGAAAGCAAGCCATGCTTTTACAGAAAACCGTGCCCTTAAGCACAAGAGACTTCTGATCTTCAGGTCGCAAGGTCCTCAGCTGAGACACAGGTACTTGTACAAACAAACTGCCCTTTCTATTTAACAGAAATTGTACAAAGTATCTTTAACATGTCTGATATTACGGGGATAGTACACATATTTAAGACCATATTTTCTGGACTATTAAGCACCTTTCAGACAATCTTCGGATTTATTCCCAACTTCATACACTCCTTGTTTGGAAGCTTTTTTGGAGGAGTTTCGCTGATACTGTTTCTAATAACAGGAATCCTGATTGTAATTTTTCTGCTATGCATTGGACGTCCCAGTCACCAATTAGATGGAAAAAACGTTCTTGGAGTGCCAATACCGTGATCACGTGGTACACCATTTGGCCACACCTCACCGTCAGGAACTAAGCAAGTCTTGGTTCCTATCATTTCGACCAGTCTGGATTGACTGTTTTCTGCCTGTCCTCCGATGCCTATTCTGCAGACAAGAACTCGGATCTCTGTCTAACATTTCTACCGGTTGCGCCACAAGAAATGGATGCTTTATTAGGCCTGTTAAAGGCCCATGTATTGCTGTGTCCTCAGCATATTCCCAGGTTGATATCGACATTCTTAGAGCCACCACAGGATGTTCAGCTCCTGTTGGAACAGAGACCGTCTCCTCTACCGGCACTCAAGTCATGGATACTATACAGGGTTCCCCGGCATCAGCTGTTGGCATTGCAGAAGATCATCTGTGCTCAATTGACCTGATCTGTGAGGTGTTGCAAGGATCGCCATTTGCGTTGGCAAGCACCAGTGATGTTGTGTCTCCCAGACAGGACACATAAACATTTGCCTCATCGTGTGCTGGGAAAAATCTGGCCTTTTTCCAAACAACCAACATCTGTAATTCTAAACAATAGACTCTTTTTCAGTACTTTATGGATTTCAGGTGCTCATAGTGGTCCAGATCACATATACAACCATATTGTAAGAGACATCTAAAGCATATACTAGAATGTTACATTTTTTAAGCATATTTATTTATTAAGTTATCTGCGTGTTTTAGATGTACATGTAGTATGTTTTCATGTGTCATGCAGTCAAATGATGAGTGGGTGTTATGTTTCATACAGATGCTCGATATAGGCTCAGGTAGCAACCAGACCCTTCACCTTCCACTTTTTTCTGAAACTGGCGATGTGGTGGAGGTGACATTGTGACTTACAAGGGATTCAACAAACAACAGGGATTGAATGCGAAACTTGGCACCTTTTAAAGAATTTAGCCTTGTTAATAAAAGAAGCTAAATACCCGAAGGATTGACTAAGAACAATGTAGCAAGGTGGCGATCCCTGTAATTTTACTTTGACAGCAAATTCCGTTGACATATATATTCTTCGTCGAAACCAACTATCGACATAGATTCATCACTTTTTGCTCTGAAGAAGTACTCTGGATGAAAGGCGTTGGCTACGTTTTTTGTATGAAGAAAAGATTAAAAGAAATGTTTTAAGCTCTACTGAACGGATTCTTCAAATTTTTACTTGATTATTATTGCTTGCTGTGGGGAGTGCTGAACCATTGTGGTTTATTGTAGACCTTTCACCTATATTCCCCTGATAATACACTACGTAACGGATCTCGGTACTGACCTTTTACCTGCCTAAATCACATGGGGTTTCTCTGAAAACTAGCCTCATTCATCATGCATGAGGATTCTAGGAATCCCAGCATGTCTACCATCTCCTGCACAATATTATGTATAAGGGTCATTCTTTCCGTCATCCTAGTCTGGCATGACACAGCAATGTATGTCCCCTGGGGGTACCACATTGGGTATATACCTACCATATCTTTGCTGAGGCAAAAGAGGAGAAAAGGACTTTCATGCTGACACACTGACAAGAGACGATGAGGTTCCTGCACGCAGACACTGCAGCTCGCAGTGGTCTGACATCCCATGCAGGGCATCAAACTCGAGACCAGGAGTTGGGCCCATAGTCTCTCACTTCAGGTCATGGGGTTGACTTCATCCTAGAGGGATTCTTGGCTCTATACCTACACACATGCTAGGTACACTTAGATACATTTAGTTAGGGTCGCATCTTAGGAGTACGCATTATTACTGTCATGCATTTTGATACTTGCCTGTATTCATTGTTCTAGCAGTATGGTAGGATTCTTCCATCCTTTTTCTCTATTGGTGCATAGGATAATTTATAGCTGTTTCTGTCTTATGGGTGTTTCAGCACACCTATTTTACATTAGAATGATGCCTGTTCAATAAATGTTTATTGAAAAACGTCCCCACTGATTATACTGTGTATCTCTCAGAGACACAGTGAGCATGAGTGACTGAGCGAAAAGTATCCATGATTCCTGACGGGAAAGAGTTGTCATGTTTGATAGTTGCCAAGAACTTTTCTCTCTTTAGTAGGAGGGGTTTCTAGTGTCACTGTCAGCTAGCTGGTAAACACACAAACATACCCGACGGGGGTGTCTGGAATCAGTCAAGACACCAATCCTACAGTCTATGTAGTCTAAACGTGCAGATCCTATATTGGTTTATAGGATTTACACAACACTTTCAGGTTGTTTGACTTGTTTGCTACCCACGTATCTCTCAGTTATAGATTGTTGTCTAAATTCCAAACACTGTACATAAAGCAGGATGAAGAAACAATGTGAAAATCACTGCTTGATATGTTTTTGTACATATGATATTGGGCTGGTGTATGTGCATGCAGTACAAATAAGGACACCTATAAACACAAGAGTGAATGACATACCCTATGCACCAACAACTTTGCAAAATCAAAGAAAAATGGAAGCTATCCATGAAGAGACGTTGAACAAACAAACGTTACAATGATATTGTGAAGTACAGAGAAAGCATAATTTCTCTATCCATTACATGAATGTAGAATTTATGGTCCTAAAATATCATACTCTTATTTCAAAAAAGGTACACATCTGAACCTGTGGATTAGTAAGCATTGCAGTCCAACGGAGTGAATTAGGTATGTGAGGGACTTACCTGCTCGTCTGGTTAGCCACAGAGTTGGCCATAATGGGGGAGGACCTCTTTCACAAGGGTTTCCAGCTCCTCTGCATAGAAGGCTGGGGCCTTCATGTCTTTAGCAACTGAAGTAGAAGAGGTGCAGATCGCTGCTGAATATCTCATAGCAACATGATATATGATACGTCTAACATTACTCCCACAACAAATAATGACAACTGATTTTTAGATGCTTCTTAGTAGCCTATGTAAAATAAACACCAACTATGGCTTCATTAATATTTACTTTAAAAGAAGATTCATTCATCACTTGATGAGACAATGAAAGGACTCAAATGAGTTTCTAATAGCCAATAGGGAGCTGTCTCAGCACCTGCATTTTAGTGCTAGCTGGGCTAAGTACTGGCATGACCCTGCCCAATTAAATGCCTGACTACAAGCATGTAACATCATGTCTACATATGGTGTACACCTACTTCATAGAAAAAGCAGTTCCCAAACTGCTATATAAAACCTTCCTTCTGATGTCCCCAACAGTTCCGCTGTGGGTAGGACCACAGTGAAGGTGGATGTAACCGTGTGAATAGAAATTGACATGGCACCCGACTATCTGGTCGTTAGAATCACACATGTGGAGCCCAGATAAGTGAGGTCTGGGGAAGCAATGTTGTAAGTATGTGAAAATGTTGAAGGAGTGTAAAACTGAGACTTCTTGTATTGATTGTGTTCATGACGAGTGTTGTTGGTGCCATAACTAGTGTCACACCAGACACAGGGATTTATGTCAAGATATGTGTATGTCACACATATTTTAACATTTGTAGAAGGTAACCTCCACTGCACCTACCATTCCCAGTAGTCAAACACTTTGTAAATCAGAACTGTCAATATTATATACAGTACAAAAGACTACTTTCCAAAACATGATGTCACTCACACCACCATTTGGGTACATGTCAGCCAGAGGACTGTGGCCACACCCAAAGTTTCACATGCTGCTACATCCCATGTGCACAATAGCTGTGGCTCACCGTTCACATGGGAACATGTCAAGGCTTTACCATCAAATATGTAAGGAATGGAGGGCCAGATGTGCGAACCTTGTAAATTGCGCCTCGCAATTTGCGCTCGATTGTGTGTCGCAAAATTGCGAAGCGCCATTTACAATGTACCACAGTGTGAAAGACACTGATTGCGATTCCCAATGGGGTCGCACAAAGCAAGGCTCATGAATATTAATGACCCACTCATAATTTGTGACACCATTGGGAATGGCTGACCCTCTCAGGGATGGTGGCTTGCTGTGCTCAGAAGATCACCATGTCTGGGACTGCTTTTCAATAAAGCAGATTTTTTTTTAATGCAGCCCGTTTTCCTTAAAGGAAAATGGGATGCATTTAAAAAATTAAATGAAACATTTTAGTTTTAGTTTTTAAGTGCTGGCAGCGGTCCCTTGGACCACTGCCTGCCCCTAAAAAATATTTTCTCCTGCTTTTGCGCCTGCATTACCACTCTCTTAAAGAGGGGGGTAATTTGTGAGTGTTTTGCAACCGCAATTGAGGTTGCAAAACATTCATAAATGGCTTTGGGGTTGCTATTAGGAAGGTAACAACCCTAACTAATACCGACTTGCAATTCCTAAAATGCTAGTTGCAAATAAATTGTGACTCGCTATTTAGGAATTGCATATGGCCCTGTGACATTTTGCATGAGCAAGCGGGTCACAAACCTGTTTGCGCATGCAAAATTAGGCTGTACATCTGGCCCACAAATGTGCATGTCTAATTGGGTCCAAATTGCATATTAACACTTGCTGAGTGTCTATTTGACAGTTTATAAAGCACAAACACCATATTAATGGGACTCGGATACTTTAAACGCTCCTATCCCATTTCATGTATTGAACAGAACTATATTTATGCATTGAATTGATCAGAAAATATATGCATAGGATCAGCAACATGTGTAATGCGGTACCCACTTATACAATGTTGTGACGCCTCACTTTAGTGCTGTTTTCCCACTTTTATATGGTGTTGCCTATAACCAAGTTAAAGGGCTGTGATTGTGATTTTGTGAATCAGTTGTGGACGGCTCAGGCTCTTCAGTCATGAACTCACAGATTTAATCCTTCTGGATGCTAATAATGTCCTGAGACGTGACTTTGCCTTTACAAGTCAGTTACATGTAAATTTGCAAACTGAGAGCATTAATAATGTTGCATGTACTTCTCACATAGGTACCCTGGGAGAGAGAGGGGACTGTATCCGCCACTGTTTTGCCTATTTCTTGAGCTACAGACTATGCAGGATTGTCACGTTAACCAGAAATACTGATTAAATCAATAGACTATCCTGGACCTTCTGACAAGCAGGAGGTGTCAGAAAAGTTACCACGGGAATAATGGGCTAAGCTCATTGCTACGTCGCTTTTTGATTCTTCGATGTCGGCTCTTCCTATCATTGTGAAGCAGAATTCACCAAGCATTGGATTGCTCACCCACTTATAGGAGCATGTGAGCTTGGTGTAGACTGTCTATTTTTACCTTACTGATGATGTGTTGTTGCAATAGTAATCCTGCTCAGTATGAGAGGAACCGCAGGTTCAGACATTTTGTGTATGTGCTTGGCTGAGGAGCCAATGGGGTGAAGCTACCCTTGGTGGGATTATGACTGAACGCCTCTAAGTCATAATCCCCCCTAAACCGTAACGATACAGCAGTGCAGTGCAGCCTCGGTTAACCTGGGCTAGCTGGCCTCCTTTGGGGGGGCGGTGCGTAGAGCCGCTCACTTGGGGACCAGAGTACAGATGGAAGGGGGCAGCCTTCATCGCCCTTAGTGCACCGCATTTGCGTGGGGCACCTGGTGCTAAATCATTCATAGACAACCTGTTTTCAGGTCAGGGTTCCGTAAGTAGCAGAGCGATCTATTGAAAGTCATGCTCTGAGCCAATATTTTGTCTTTCTTTCCTTGTGCGAGGCGCCCGCAGATGCCTTCCTCCACCACACCCAGGGGTGAGCCCTCTGCCACTGGGATGGTGGGAGGGATGTGCAGATGGGTGAGTGGGCCTGCAGTAGGCTGCCTCCACCACATGCCATCTGGCACAGGGGCCTCCCTCTCCTATCCCTGCCCCATCAGGGTACGGGGTTGGGGGCCACCATCCCTTGCTTGTCAGCTGGGTGATCAGATGACGTGGGCGAGCTGGGGCCTCCCCTTTCCCATTGCTCCCATGCAAGTTGAGCAGGGAGGTAAGCAGCCCTGGGTAAGGAGCCACCCGAGCAGTGGCCTCGGAGTGCCTGGCCACCCTCGCCATTGTTCGAGTGCATGGGCTACTGGGTCCAGTTGTCCCAGGCCATCTGGGCACTGGGATGTTCTGGGCATCCTGGTCGCCTAGCATGACGACCAGATGGCCCTGCAGGCGAATGTCTGACAAAATATCGAAATCAAAAATATCGAAATACAAAAATATCGGGACAAAAATATCGAAGTCAAAAATATAGGAATCCTATCCCTAACAAGGTAAGTACAAAAATATCGAAAAAATAATATCGTAGTACAAAAATATCGTATTTAAAAATATCGTTTTTTTAAATGTATTAATAATAATGTAAAAATAATTATAAAATACATATAATGTTACAAATATTAAATAAAAATATTAAAACATAATTAAAAATTTAAAACTAATACATATACATTTAAAATAAATTAAAAACTTAATAATGTAATGTAATTTTATATTTTTTAATTTCATTTAATTGATTTAATTTAAATTAATTTTATTTTTACCCTGTACGACTGTACCCCAAAAACCCAAAACTGACCCTGAACCCTAAAAATACCCCTTTACCCAAAAACCCAAAACTGACCCTGAACCCTAAAAATACCCCTTCACCCATGAACTGAAAACTGACCCTGAAACCTAAAAATACCCCTTTACCCATGAACTGAAAACTGACCCAGAACCCTAAAAATACCCCTTTACCCAAAAACTGAAAACTGACCCTGAACCCTAAAAATACCCCTTTACCCATGAACTGAAAACTGACCCATAACCCTAAAAATACCCCTTTACCCAAAAACGGAAAACTGACCCTGAACCCTAAAAATACCCCTTTACCCAAAAACTGAAAACTGACCCTAAACCCTAAAAATACACCTTTACCCAAAAACTGAAAACTGACCCTGAACCCTAAAAATACCCCTTTACCCATGAACTGAAAACTGACCCTGAACCCTAAAAATACCCCTTTACCCAAAAACTGAAAACTGACCCTAAACCCTAAAAATACACCTTTACCCAAAAACTGAAAACTGACCCTGAACCCTAAAAATACCCCTTTACCCATGAACTGAAAACTGACCCAGAACCCTAAAAATACCCCTTTACCCAAAAACTGAAAACTGACCCTGAACCCTAAAAATACCCCTTTACCCAAAAACTGAAAACTGACCCTGAACCCTAAAAATACCCCTTTACCCATGAACTGAAAACTGACCCTGAACCCTAAAAATACCCCTTTACCCATGAACTGAAAACTGACCCTGAACCCTAAAAATACCCCTGTACCCATGAACTGAAAACTGACCCTGAACCCTAAAAATACCCCTGTACCCAAAATTAATTAATATTATTTAATTACCAATTAATTATTAATTAACAATAACAAAAAAGTAAATATATTAGCACATTTGCTGTAATTAATTTAATTTAATAATTAATATTATTTTGCACAATTAATTAAGAATAACAATAAATTATATATAAAAAAATTACTATAATTAATGTAATTAAATAATTAATAATAATTAATTACCAACTAATTAATAATTATAAATATGTAAAAATTATAATAATTAATTAACTAATTAATAGAAATTAATGACCAATTAATTATTAATTAAAATATGTACAAACATATATCAATTAATTAATTATTATTAAATTACTTCCCACCCTATTCCCCTATAAACCCATAACCCGCTACAGAACATATTTATCTATTAATAAATTAATTAAAAATAATTAAAAATTAATTCTCAATTAATTAATTAATAATTCCTACTAATTAATAATTAATTTAACATAATTAAATTACTTCCCACCCTATTCCTCTATAAACCCACAACCCGCTACAGTAGTAAAAGACAATATTTAATAAAATAACATTAAAAATAAATAATAAAACATAATAAATACAATATAATATACACTAAATTTATTTAAAACTTGATATTAGTAACATCAAAGTTATTAATTTCGATATTATTAACATCGATATTTACAACTTCGATATTACTGATATCATGCCAATATCGATATTTAGACTGTCGATATTACTTACCTTCGATATTTTTGTATCTCGATATTTAAACTTCGATATTTTGTCTTTCCGATATTTTATTTTCGATATTTTGTCTGTGTACCCCTGCAGGCTGGGTGAACAAATGGCCATGCAGGCTGAGCAACCAGATGGCCCTGCAGGCCGGGTGACCAGATTGCCCTGCAGGCTGGGTGACTACATGGCCAGCCAGCCGGCCAACCGGGCTAACTCTAACTTTTGTCCTTCCCCAGAGTTCTGTAAGCCCCCATTATGTGTGGGCTTAATAGGCAAGAAAAATTCGACCACCCGGGCAGGCTGGTGGGGAGAGGACGTGGCCTGGGCTTACCCCTCATTGGTTCATGCCCACCGGGCTCCGGGGTAGGCACACCCACCGAGTCAGTGCCCTGATGCCCAAGGGTCTGGATGTGGGGGGTGACAGTCAGTAGCCAGGGCAGGGTGAGACAAGGAGCGGCAGGAGGCCAGCCCTGCGCAAAAGGGGGCAAAGCCGAAACTGGAGGCCGAGGAGACCTTGGTGAAGCCCTGAGCAGGGGATGCCTGGGCCCAGTCTGGGATGGCAGAGATTTGAGGATGCCCCGTGCCACCCAGGGGGGTCCACCAGGGTCTGGAGAGGATCTCACTGGGCCTGGCTAGGGTTTGGAAGCAGGGCCCGGGGCTTGAGCTCTATCAGGTGGGCTCCAGGTTGCAGGAGCCCCCGTCCTACAAGCCAGTCGAGGGTCTGAGCACTGGTCACGGTGGTCCACGGGGACCCAGGCAGGACCTTCCTGGCCTGGCTAGGGTTCAGAAGTTGGTACCAGACCCAGGGCTTGAGCTCTGTCTGGTGGGCCCCAGGATATGGGAGCCCCCAGTCCTGCAAGCCAGCTGAGGGTCCAATCGCTGGGTATGAGGGCCCACCGGGGCCACGGAGGCTCTTCCTGGCCTGGCTAGGGTTCAGAAGCAGGGACCTGGCCCGGGGCTTGAGCTTGTCTGGCAGGCCCTGGGTTGTGGGAGCCCCCATCCTGCAAGCCAACTGAGGGTCTGGGCGCTGGGGAAGGGGGTTCACCGCGGCCCGGGGAGGCTCTCTTAGGCATGGCTGGAGTTCGGAAGCAGGGACCAGGCCCGGGGCTTGAGCTCCGTCTGGAGGGCCACTGGGTGCAGAATCCACCGGGGTCAGGGGAGGCTCTCCCCGGCCTGGCTAGGGTTCAAAAGTTGGGACCAGTCCTGGGGCTTGAGCACTGCCCAGCCGGCCCCGGGGTGCGGGAGCCCGCTGGTCCTGCAAGGCATCCAAGGGTTCAGGAGCTGAGGACAGGGGTCAATCGGCACCAGGGCAGGATCACCCAACCTGTCTGGGTTCAAAAGCAGGAACGGGGCCAGGGGTGGCTGGCTTTCTCCCTTCCGCTGGCGGAGAGGAGTTCTCTGCCCACCCCTACTCATGAGTTAATTCCACCTCTTTCTCATGTCATTCTGTATGCACAGGGTGTGCCCAACAGCATTCACTCTGTTGACTATACTCTTCCACATTGCCTCTTTCGTGCTGTGAGGAGTATGCTGTACTTGAGCTCTTGATTTCTTGCACCATGAATCTTAATTTGGATTCAGGGAAAGTAGGTTTCTTAGGTCCCTTGGTGAAGGAAAAAATGGGAAGCCGGTTTAATTGAAATATACAAAAACAGGCTGATGAGGTAGGTTCGAGAAAATGGCAAATGGGTGGTGGAGAATGATAAGTGAAAGTATTGAAAAAATGTATATGTGGTAAACAGTGATGTGTATTCAGTGTATATCTGCCTGTTCTGATTGGAAAAGCAAAGGACTCTGTTCAGGGTTGTCGTGTGTTTTATATAGTGTGAATTGAAGGTGTGCCCACCTGTCACAGGATTTCAGGTGTGTGGTATTTGAATCCATCCAATGTTTTGTGTTGAAATTAGTATTTTCTTTTTGTTCTCGTACCTCGGCAATTGACCGCCTATGCGTGAACTGCCACCGGCTGTGCACCACTGGGAGACCACCAGTGGCAATTTGCACTCGTAATATGCTCAGCAGTCGGAAAGCTAACCTGGTGGCATCCGCCACCTCGCCACTGATAATTTACACCACCGAGTCCGCTGCTGGACCGTTGATAGGATCTTCATGCTGGTGGTGTGTTTTAGACTGCCCAACTTCTAATATGCAGCTAGCAGTGGTGTGGAATAGGTGTGCACAGTTTCCTGGCAGGCAGACAGTCAAACTCATAATCTGGTCAAGAATCTGTAAATTCCAGCTTAATAACATGATGAATCGGAGCTGACTCAGTCCATGTGGTAAGAGGGACATGTCACTCTGTATTTTGTAAATTGCAGGCGATGCAAAGTTACTCAGAAAAAATTAATGTGCATGAAGTAGTAATACCTTACCTGCTGTAAACCTTTAATAATTCATTATATAGTGCATACAAAAAAATGATTGACATGGCTTTCTAGGACCTAACAAAACATCCTGTAAATCCATCTCATCAGAAAGGAGAGACAGGTGTTCTTTCACCTCATCTAATGTGGAATGTTTGATCCATTCTAGGCATAATTACCCATGTTATATGTTAATGCTACACCTGTGTGTTGTGTCTCTGCATAACATGGGTCTGGTCTGTTTATCCTAAACCAGTTTGTGTTGTTCAAAAACGTGCATGACACCCTTTAGCATCTAAAAGGACAACTAGCCATTCCTCTGGACTTGAATGTGAAGAATGTACTTACTATTTTTGAGCATGTTGTTTAGTTTATTCTCTGTGTAATATGCACATTGCTGCTGATTCTCAAAACTTGCAAATGTGGGAATGACTGGTGTGTTCATGACTTTTATCTTGGCCAGGCAGAGGCAGGACATTTGTTGTACAGTTTTGTCAAGAAAAATCATTTGCTTTGTTATTAGAAATGCTCTAAACAAAGCCTCATTGCCTTGACGTTGCCAGCCTTTGGCTCCCTAAACATATTTTAAGCCAATATTGTCTTCCTAGAAGGTGTACCCTTGTGTTGACAACTGAGAAATAAAGAGGGTCGAACAAATTAATTTCATGTTGGTTAGCATATTCTTCTTCGCGGTCAAGGGAGAAACGTATAATAATAAGACTGTGTTATTGCAAGAAAAATAGGCAAACATTGGTGTGAATCATTTAGAACTACCCACAGGTGGTGTAGGTCAATGTACCCATTATGTGTAATTAAATATTGCATGTGGAGTCTAGCTCTGTGCAAGTAATGGTGTGCATAGTGGTGAAAACAAAAAATTGCATGATAATTAGATGTTCCACTATATATATATCGTCTTGTTCAAATACACTGTGTTCTAGCTCATCAAGCATACATTTGATTGTGTGAATGTTCCAATCATCAGAGATGCTGCCAGGATTAAAAATGTAATTCAGGCAAATGTGAAATACATACAGGATCTGGAAAGTCTCTGTTAGTCCAAATGTATCATATGATACCTTATCCAAAACAATTCCATCAAGTACTAGGGCCACTCAAATGTTCACAAGGGACAGGTCTCTTTGCACTTTGTGTGGTGAAGAATGAGGCTTCAATAAACCAGTTACCAGTGCAGCAGCTGAGCATTCTGGGAAGAATTCTAGAAAATAATTCTGTAACAAAATTAATCCAAAGGGAAAAAAAAGCAACGGCATGTAAATCCAAGGAGGAGCAAAATATGTCTTTTCAAGTCAAATTATAAATGCAGATGTTCCTTGTGATGTTGGGCATAACAAATCTGAGCAAAGTCCTCAGTGTCAGAAAAATACCCAAAGGCAGTCTGTGAAAAAACTGGGACGCTGTGGGTTTATTCTGAATTGGTAGTTAATTCCAATTATGGATCATAATAAACAACTCTGTTGTTGCCTTGTTGTGTGAAAACCTGTGATTTTGCCTAGAGTTATTGTATGCAACTGGAAGTAGCAAACCTCAAGAGTCAGATATCCTCTGCAGAGAGCATAGGCCTCAGTATTGGTTAACACATGTAATTTGATGTCATCTATGGTAGTGTGAAGATGCAGGTAACTACCTAGGAGCCCTTGTGGCCTACTGTGTAGGATGTGCCACATCATGTAATTTGATGAGATCAACTTATACAAATCTTTTACGTTTACAAGCTGCAAAAGTACAGTCAGTGGGGGGAGTCGGTGAGGTTACCCTAGTGTCCCTGGGTGTCCCTGGGTAATGTTAATATGGTGCCTAAAGTCTGAAAGTCACCTAATTTTACAAAGTATAGGTAGTGGGACACCATCAATTGGCAAATATTTGAGGGTTTGAGGGACACAGGATCCAGTCTGACTACGGTAAGGAGTCAGCTGGTGGCCCTAGAGCTGATTCTACCCTATAAATTCCACCAGGTTGTAGTAACTGACAACTGGGAGGGTCACTACCTAGTGTCCCTTGTTCCATCTGAGTGGGGGGAGTCTCAGGTCTACTGAACTTTGCTGTGAGCCTTGCCATGCCTGACAACTGTTGGGTATGGAATGATCTTGACCACACTGACTAGTACTGCTGACAGATCAACTACAATCAAACTTAGTTACTTTGGAGAAGTATATATCAAAAACTGCACGTTTAGAGAAGCGCTTACGTATCTGCAAAAAGTGTTGAATAGTTTTGCGTTTGTAAATGGTGCAATTGGAAAATCTATACATTTCATTAATTAACCAAACAGAGATAAGGTGAAATACTTAGCCATAAAATTTGATGAGGTTTATGGTATCAAGCAGATTGGTTAATGCGTTGTATGTTTTTTGGTAGTAAAAAACGTATATATGCAGCAAAAGCAGTTCACACTATATTTAATGTATTCTGTAACCATCCACATATCACAAGGTTTCAGTGTAGATGCAGCTTTTTTTAATATTGAAAGTACTGTATTTAAAGAAGGAATGTCAACGTAGCATTGTCGCAAATTAGAACATTGCCCGGTTTGTTTTTGGTTGACTTTGAGAAGAAAGTTAGTCCTGATGCAAGCTACGTAATGGAGTACAATTGGTTAACCCTGTTTATGAGAAACAGGTAATATGTCGGAAGCAGAAGATAAAAAAACAGTGTATGGATGCTGAAGAAAAGGAAGGACACAAGGAGAACCTCCAAGGATCAAAGAAGAGAAACATTCTAAATGATGGAGAAATTGGAGTTTACCAGTTCGACAATACTTTAGATTACATGAAGTTATTGCACAAGCAAATGTAAATCAGAGTGCTGTGTGCAAATAAAGCAGTTGCATTAAAATAGTATCAGACAAAACATAAGTGTTTAATCAACTATTTAACTTTTGTTTCCTATCTGATATTGTATTGTCAAATATTTACTCAGGACTTACGTCTTCATCTTTCAATCTGATTTGCTGAAATCACATTAAATTCTTTATTTAACCAATTTTATCCCGAACTCAGGGGAAATCTATGTTTAATTAGCGCAGACAGGTACGTCTGATGAAAGCCAGGCATGTGGCATTAGTGTCATGCAGACTTCTGCAACATGTCCTTGAATGGTTCTGATATTGCAGGGTATTTACCCTCATGTCCTTCAAAAAGCTGATGCTCTGGTTCTTTGGTTAATTTACAACCCACACCAGCTACAGGATACCACGGTCTGCAAAACTGCAGGCTTTTTGTTGGAGTAGGATGGGCAAAGATGTACTCTCTCTTCAGGGGGTCATGTTTTGGCTATCATAGAAGCCCGCTTCCCCCGGCCAGTATGATTCATGTATGAAAAATTCTAATGAGGAAACAAAGTAGAGATTTATCTAGATTTCCTAACCCGAGTTTCATTCATGGCACTGTATTTTACATTTATTAATGTGTTATGCCAAACATGGTGATTTGCTACCACATAATAGGAACTTTATAAAGAAAAAAACAGTAAAAATTGCATTAGTTAGTAGACGTAAGTCTTCGGCCCACGACTCAGTGATGTGGTGCTGTCAGAGATGGGTCATATGAGATCATGCAGTATTGTCCATGGTGTTCAGACAGATGTTCCATCTCATCTGCTTTCTCTGCTTCTTTGACTGGAGAGGCCATGTGCTTCAAAAGGGTGAGGTTACCCTGCATGGAGAGCTAAAGGTGTTCCTGCATAGACTTGTTGGCTGCCTCAAGTTCGGCTGAGCAAGGTAATGTTTCCTGCAGAAGAGTCAGTAGAGATTTTGTAGTGTAGTTCCTATATTCCCAATAGGCTCTGCGCATTGGAATAACATAAACGATAGTTTAGAAGTAGGACTGAGGTCGATAAGGTCTCTATTGAATATGTTAGACTTAATTATGAATGCCAGCTAGCTCAGAGGTCACTAGAAACTTTCTCGAGTAAACAAGGAGGTATTAACTTCCCTGAATAGACAACAAAGGGATTCGTTTCTGACAACCGCATAAACATGACAACTTTGCTCCCCCCAGAATAAGGAGTATATCTCCAGAGTCGCGGAAAACTATAGACAGCTATTTCACTCAGTAAATCGTGCATGCTTAGTTTCACCAGGAGTGCAGAGAAATAGAGAGACAGGCGTTTTCAATAAAAGTTGTTATTTATTGAGCAGTCCTCTTTCTCATGCAAGAGAAGTGAATTGCCACAATTGCAATACTTGTCATAAAGTAAAGTGCGTACAGTAAAAGTAGTGTTATGAAATAATACTGTAAAAGCATTTATATGGTTTCTAAGCCATAAGATACTTAAAACGGATAAAATACATACAATGATAAAAGTTGACTAAACGTACTCAACTGGTGTTTGTAAAATACGCCTACCCCGGTGTACCTAACCTAAGCCTAGTACGTGGGAAGGAGTAAGTCAATTTTAAGTTAAGATAGTTTTTGCCAAGAATCTGAATCAAGAATTCTCGAAGGATCTAATCAGCTCCGTACCTTGGCTATAGAATGAAGGAGGTCTTGTATTTCTTTCTCATTCTCGATCGCCCAGCAACCCGCAAGGGTGACTGGAAACACTGGAGCTGGATTTCTCGGCAGGAGAAAAGACAGCGTCTCTCTCAGTGCGTCAATGGGAGGGTCGGCTTCCTTCGGCTCTCGTTACAGCTGGGCTTCGGGTAAGTAGATAGCCGATCTGCTCCAAACCACTGTGTGTTTGTTAGGGCAGCTGCTGGTATATTTATACCTGGAAGGTGCCAAGTTTGACGTAATGTTGGACGTAAGACGTCACTAAGAACTTGCAGTTCTTTCAGGACTCCAGAAGTTCTTGGACAAATCAAAACAGAAGCAGGGGGAATCCCCGGGCTGCTGGAGGCTTGGTTTGTTTAAAGAACGCATTGTACTTTCTAGGAGTCAATGGGAGTAGCCTTGCCGTATTTGGACAGCATTGGCTATCACTAAATATGGATATGATTCATATGCCTTTATAAGGATATGATTTGTTATAACCACATAAGGGCATGAATCGGGAATATTTAATTAGGGTCCTAGATACGTTCACAACAATTTGGTCATCTGTCTTGATAGCATCAATCTTATATCTTGAATAGCATAAAAGAGGCAATATACGAGGTGGTTAAGACATATCCTCAGGTGACACGCTAAGTAGGGACGCAATTGAAGAAGCTACCAATATATGTAACATTAGCCAAGGTGGATGGGCCCATTCTAACAGAAGGATGTTCCAGGAGGCATGATGTAACCCACTGAAACTAGTCTTAGGAGGTGTTATCTTCGGCATAACCAAATACAATACGCTTGCCTCTCATTGCAGTGAAGTGAAGTGATGGGTCATTTACAATCAAGCTCTGTCAGGTAGTTTGCCAGGTCAACCCACCATTGCTTAGTATATATTTGTTATATCAAGAGGGAACTTTTGGCTGACCGAACCAGACAGAGGAGATTCTAAAACAGGTCTGTCCTCTTCACAGTGGTGGTTATTATTCAGACAGAAGTTGCTCAAATGGCTGAAATCATCAACTGCATTCTAGTTGCTTCTAATGCCTTCTGCTCGCAGGTGACCTTGTTTTTTTTTGGAAACAACTATGCAATAGTCGATGAACCTGGATTTTTGCTTGTGTCAAGACTGTTATTCAGATAAAGAAGGTAATAACTTGATGCTGATCTATTGCAGAGGCATTTTCCCAGTGGTCCAAGGTGCGGACACTCACGCTTTGGCAGGACGCTCCTGGGGGGCTAACGCTGTAGGTCACCCCGCCGCCGCATTCCAGATCACCGCGGCCGGGGGACTACAGCTCCCAGAGAGCTTTGCGAGGACTTCCTGGTTCCCGCCCACATCGCGCCCGGAGGCGCTACTTAATTGGAGTTGCTCCTCGGTGGAGCGGGGGGCATTTTCCCAGTGGTCCAAGGTGCGGACACTCACGCTTTGGCAGGACGCTCCTGGGGGGTTAACGCTGTAGGTCACCCCGCCGCCGCATTCCAGATCACCGCGGCCGGGGGACTACAGCTGCCAGCGAGCTTTGCGAGGACTTCCTGGTTCCCGCCCACATCGCGCCCGGAGGCGCTACTTAATTGGAGTTGCTCCCTCCACGTCGCGGGACGCGCGCGGGTGATGCCGGGAGAAGCCCGGGACAAGGGCGGGGCCGTCTGCGGCCGTCAGAGGCCAGAGGAGGCCGGGTCGGGTGACCCCCCTTAGTTCCTGATTCAAAGGTAGTGTTACCCACTGACTATCTCCGGTCCACCTAAGGGGCACCTTCCAGGGTTACAAAACTTCCTTAATGGTGATAGCTCCAACGCTATGTCTTGCAAAGCGGACCTTATAAATCTTACCTCCCAGGGTGATCTGCTTAAGGGAAAACTGGATACGTACTTTAAGCGTGTTATACTGCCCATTGCAAATGATTTAGATAGAATAGAACGATACCCGGTTCTAGACAGCTCTTTCGCTCTGGGTTCTCCGCCCCAGTCTGCTAATATAGCCCCGGCAATATCATTACTGGATGAACTTAATCTATTGTGCAAATCCTCTTACATCCCTTTGGTGCCAGAAAACGCTCCAATTGCCTCATTTTCTACGCCTAATCATGGGTCTAGCTGTACTTTTCAATTAACTCACACTCCACAGGTAACGCCCCACTTAATACAACCAACAGCTAACTTCCCACTGGTCACCCCCAACCAGGTGCTCTCTGCAAAAAGGAAGAGAGATGAGGCTATACACACGGGCAGCCAGGCCAAATTACAAAAATCACATCATAATCCACCTTCATGTAAAACTTCCAGCACTGCGACTTCGAAAACACCTACACAGGCCTTCCCATTGTTGGAGCTTGAAACCATGATGAAGTCAATCATAACTCCGTTGATTGATAAAATAACTAGCCTAGAGGACAGGCTTAGGGGTGTCGAGGAAGCTATAAAAGTCAATTCTAAACCTATGGGAGGACTTGTACTAACACAGCATCCAGCCCCTAGAGATATGCCAATTTCCACCACACAAAGCACGCTCGCCAGTATACCACCACTTGCCCCACACATGAAAGCTATAAATACCCCAAAAATCGTTAAAGCCGCTAGGCCATCACAATTGTTTCACCTTAGGGCTGGGCAGAATAAAGACAAGTTAGATCATAAAAGAATAGTGTCTAGTCATGACACTCCTCCTCACAAAACTAATCATTTACACTTGCCACCTGAGGCAGCTCCTATTGTGTGTGTCCTCTCAGGAATACCTGAACTCCCAAAAGGAAAACTCGAGAGACAGCAGGACCTAAGGAATAAGGTAGTGTATTGGCTCACCAAAAATAGACCTCTGCCATCCAATTTAGACGGGACCATATTAAATGTCCGAAGGGTGGGCTGGTTAGGACCTCTCGTAAAAAACACTGCGGGCGATTTGGTACTCGTGAAGTTTAGAAATAAATATGTCGTACCATACCTGCAATCCTGGCAGCCACAAATAGGGGATGGTCCCATATCAGTTTGGTCTCTAAGTGACTTTTACCCCAGAACATTATTTGTGCCATCATAATGTCAGAGAATATGGAGTAATTTCCAGACGGCAATAATGGGTCTCGTATTGTGTGGTCAATTTTCTCCTGTTTTTTAACTTGTTTATGCGGCATTTTGTAAATTGATTAGCTGATTCATCTTATTAATTTAATTTATTTTTAAATTCGTTTAATTCTTTTATGAAATGAAAAGTATTAATGTTTTGGTGTATTTTTTTGTATTGTTGTTGCTTTTATGATTTTCTTTTCTGAAACCGAATAAAGCTAATCGAATCGATAAGTAACTATTTTAAAAGTCTCATAGAAGTCTCCCCCAGAAGCACTGCCTTGGCCTGGTGATATAATGACTGTACTTTAGAAACGTTCAGGCAAGTCATGTGCTATGAAATGGGCAATGGACTTCCCAATAGAACAGACATACTTTTACTATTCAAGGGGCAATATCATCACTTGAGAAATGCAAATCCATCAAGGAAGGAAGCATTTCATATAAGATTTGCTTTTCTGACCAATATTCTTCTTCCCATTGAATGTTCTTTCACTTTTGAAAGAAACAACAAACTAAAACCTCAACCTTTTTGTCAATTTTCTAACTACACTTACCCTTCTATTTGGTCCAGTTTAGGAAAGTATCTAATTTGAAACCTATGAATTTTGAAGCATACACCACTGGCAGAGTCCAGGTCTCAAATACATTTCCATGTTTTGTGTCAGTTTCTCAAAGTATCCTAGGAGTGCTACTTCAATTTGTTGGACTGATCTATGGCCAAGATATTCTCCAGCAGATTTCCAGTTGGAGTAGCACTGCAGCTTCTCCCAGTGTTTGCTAGTAAGCTGCCCACATGGCAGAAGAGTGAGAACTCAGAAAAAAGAAAATTGATATTTACTCTGGGCCACAGCCATGCCCTATTTTCATGTTAAGGGTCCATGGGCTTGTGCAAAAAGCCTGAGGTATGCATTTACAAGCCTACCATTTACTGAAGCTACTTAAATACCTGTGCCATCTGCTGCTAGGATACTTTAAGGATCAACCTTTGTGCTGCTGTCAGCTCTCACACCATCTCTAGGTCTTGAATGAACAAGTCTTTCCTTGCTGTAATTATGTAAACATAAGACAAAATTCAGTCAGTGACACTGTCCAGTTATTTTTGCGAAAAGTGAAACAAAAGAATTTTAAGTCACTGTTTAAGTGAGAGAATCCCTGTGGGAAACAAAACATCTAGAGAGAAAATGAAATAAAATCTTAGCACAGCCACCTCCATTTCAAGATTATCTTAAAAGCACCTAGTGTCAAACATACTTTACTATACGTGCTTATTTATGTTTTTGACTTTTTTTAAAACATGCAGTAGTTGCAGTTACTAACATTCATGCTCCTTCCGTGTCTAGGCAAACACTGGAAATCAAAAAAAATAACTATATTCAAATACACAAGTTTTAATCTTATGCTAGTAAACACCTTACGTCCAACATACACTACAATATGTCTACATATGTGTTTTTCATTTTATAAAAAAATATGCATTTGTCATGGTTAGCGAAGTCATCATGACCTCCGGTGTTGCCACAACACAGAAAATACCATGCAAAAGTGGCTTTCTTATAAGAACATGGTAAAGAGAAGTTTAAACATCATATCAGTAAACCCCTACTGTCAATCATTCTGTAAAATATGTGAATATAAGTGTTTTACAGTATCTAAAAAATGCCTGGTCTTTATAACGTATCTGCAGCAACTGAAGCAATGTTTAAAAGAATAAAAAATAGTTATTAATACACTAAAACAAATGAGATGGAGAAGGAAGGATAACGTTTCAAATCAAGTGGTTCCTTATATATCTCTAGTGTATAATATGCAATTATAGAAACAAATGTGAATACCCTTATAAATTCCCTGATAAAGCAATGGTTACAGGGATGTTATAGTTGCCAAACATAATTAAAAAAACTTAGATATTCACTGGAAAAAACAAAGATTACAGGGACATTATAGTTAGGAAGTAGAATTTAAAGAACCTTGGAAATTCACTGAAAAAACAAAGGTTACAGGAACGTCATAGTAAAGCTCACATTTCACTTGTACAAAACCAGAGAAATTCAGCAGTTATAGTTACCTGAGCTAACTCTGACTTACACCCCCGCAATGCACTGCTTATGATCTCACACATTTTATATCACTGATGCCATGTTCATTGACATCACAGATGACATCACTCATGACCTCAAATTACATCTCTCATGACAACACTGACAATAACCTCATTTGCAACAACCTCCAATAAATCCTGCATTTTCCCTGGCTTGTCCAACAGAGTTGCCCATTTGACATGGTGTTGGTTGTTGGTTGAAATAATATCTAGTGGCATGACACCCCTTTCAGGATTTGGCAATATTACTCCTTGGTCCAATTTGAAGAGCAAGCACAACGGGTTGTGGTCACTCTCCAATCTAGGTGTCACTCTCATATCTATCATCTTATGCCAATCTCTGACATCTACAAGGATGTAATCTATCCGACTACTTGCCCTTGTGTTGTCAAAGGTGTGAGCACCCTAAAGGTCTGACGGGGTGCGGCCATTTGCTGCCCTCAACCCCCTGGCCAAACACAAACTCTTTACTTGTACTGCCACTTCAGACCATTTCTTTACCGCGGGTAAATCCAATTGGAGAACTCCCCATTTAGTATCTTCCTCTAGGGACATTTCATTATCCTCCTGGCCTAGCGGTTCGAATGTAGTGTTCAAGTCTCCCCCCACTAGGATGGTGATATGCGTTGATAAATGCTCCAGATCGTTATCAAGTGTTACTACCACCTCTGAAGCTTTACCCCCTATTGTTCCCCTGGCGTATATGCTGTAGAGGGCCATCTCATGGCCGTCAGCCCAGGTTATCACAATTGGCAGTAAGTCACAATTATTAACGGGTCTCGCTCTAATGGTACATTGTAGTGATTGGCGTACCCATGTGATTAGTCCCCCTGAGGGCCGCCCTTTTGGATGCTTTTTCGCAGGGACAAAGAAATTTAAAAAAAACCCTGACGAAGGGCAGGGATCACTGCCCAGGTCTCCTGGAACATAATTACATCGTGGAGGTCAATAAATACACACCATTCTGGGGAATCTAGTTTGTTAAAGATTCCCGCCAGATTCCAGGATAGGATTTTAAGACCTTCCTTCAACGGGCTAGCCCTCACGTTCGATGGTGATACATATTGGGCATGCAGGGGTTGGGCCAGAGTAGGAGGGGGCTAGTTGCCCTGCTGTTTTCAATGATGCGGGGAGTGGGAGCCAAGTGCCCCATAATACAAGAATGAACCCCCGTACAACAGAATATCCTCCCATTACTAGAGTTAGTAACAATAAGCTTCTTAGCAATACCAGTTTCCCCCTCTTGAATCCCAACTATGTTTCCCTTGACTGCACTCATCCGCCCATTCAGTCAGTCACACTCGTTGAGATCAGAAAGGGCAGAGTATCTATTTTCCGTCGGCATGCCCCAATTACTTCTTATACCAAGGGGTTTGCCTTTCCTTACCACAGGATTCCATTTTGTTCTAAGTACTGTGGGATTTTAAGTATTCCCTTTCTTTGCATAGACAAAATCTAGCGTTAGAGGAACTATCTCTGTAGATCTGCGCTGGAGAGGATATATGTTTGCTAAAATGTTTGGCAGCACTTCAGGATCAGAGAACTGTAGCACCACACAATCCCCTCTAAATTTTTTATTACCACCCCCGATCCATTCTACTCTTCTAGCCTTCACAACTTCTTGTGCCAACTGGTCCATGCCCCCCGGAGAAAAGGCCATGTTCCTTGCTAGCCAGTGCAATGATTTATTTATTAGGGAAGATGAGTTCTCTACTTGCCCAGATTCTAGGAGTGGGACATTCGCCAGGACCAGTACTAGGGGGGATGCCTCTACAATTAATTCTACTGGACCCTTCTCTATGTTAGAGTCTACCAGCCTGTCCCATTGCCTTGGCCTTTCAGAATCACCGATATTAGTACCCAGTCCCCTGGGATCCCCCCCCCCCCTATATCGTTAGATGGCATGGGAACTTTTGGCCTGCGCGCTTTTTGATGCTGCAATATTTTAACTGTGCTTTGTTTTAAAATTACTTGCGCTGCTGGTCATCGCGCTTACAGCTGCTAGAGCTCGTTTATATCGCGCTGCTTACCTGGTGTCGGCTCCGTAGGCCGGGGAATCTGGTTAGGCTTACTTGCACCTTAACTCGGTTACACCCGCATTTGGCGGGATATAGATAGAGTACCGGGTCCGACCGCCATCTTGGGTGGGGGTGAAGCGTGGGAGCACTTCAGGCGCCATCTTGAGGAGGTCAAGGGACACAGGAGGCGGACTTCCGCTCGGTCCAATATATAAAAGAATGGGGACACAGGCGCGCAGCGGGTACGCGCAGCGGGCGAGACGTAGGTGCGTCAGAGGTGCGCCAGAGGTAAACCCGTTTGCGCCCGTTCGTGTAACGGGCGCGCATAGGGCCGCTACCTCTGGCCACTTGTACTCCCCCCGCTTAGTCTACTCTCGGGCTGCTCTGTTGGACCTGAGACCGAGCCTGGCATCCTCGATCCAGATAGCCACTGTCTCATCTTTGCCTCGCTCCTTGTCATGCGGTCTGCTTAATGTTTGGTCGCTTTGTAAGCACCATACTGAGATCGCTTTCCTCATTGAGTCCTCAGGGCTGGAGGTTCTGTTTTTAACTGAAACCTGGACTCGGGAGGACTGCCTGGTTGAATTGGGTTTGGCCTGCCCCCCAGGCTTTAAAATCATTCACACTCCTCGACCGAAGAATAGAGGGGGTGGAATAGGGGTTATTTATAGGGAAACGTTGGGGTTCCTCCAATTTAAAATCAGGGAGGTCTCGGGCTTTGAGCTAATGGGGTTCTCTATAAAAGACTCTGAGAGAACACTGCTTACAGGCGTGCTGTGCTATCGCCCACCGGGCCCTGTTCCCTCCCTATCAGATTTTATTGACCTGATTTACGACCTGTCCAATACCCACTCTAAGCTGCTGGTCCTTGGGGATTTTAATTTATGGCAGGGTGGCCCGCTGGACGGTGCACTTACGACACTCTGCCAAGCCCTTGAAGATATTCAGCTGCAGCAACTGGTTCGTTCAGCGACCCATAGGGGGGGTCACATCCTGGACCTGGTCTTTGCTAATGCACAACTAGCAGTGGTCAATGACATTTTATGTCAATACTGGACCGACCACTCACTGGTTGCTTTCTCTCTCCAGATAGGAGCTCATCTTTCGGGGGAGTGTGGTGCCGGACTGGCAAAAATGGGTAGACATTGGTCTCGGCTACTACACTCATCCTCGTCACTCTCTCTACTATCAGAAAATTTCCGTCTGAGTGACTCGGTGGAGGAAGTTTATCTTACCCTGTGCCGATCCATAACTAACACGCTAGACAAGGTCGCGCCCCTGCGTAAGTCTCGGGGTAGACTGAACCGGGCGTGCCCCTGGTATACGGAGGAATTGCGCCAATTGAAATCAACCTGTAAACGTGCTGAGCGGGCCTGGAGGAAGCACTATTCGAGTCCAGCAAGGGCCTCGTTCAGGCTGGCACTGCAGGGCTATAAGGGACAGATAAAGCTGGCTAAAGCGGCCTTCCTGGAATCCACTCTGAACCAGGCGTCCAACAAATCCCAGGCCCTGTTTAAAATCGTCAGGGACCTATCTCATCCGGTGTGCGTGGCCAACACGGTTGTTGCGTCACAGGCCCTGTGTGACTCCCTAGCTGGTGCCTTTGAGGAAAAGACCGCTAAGATTCTGGATGGCCTAAAGAATCCTTTGCCTCCTGCTCTCGGTCTGGGAGCTCCGGTTAGCCCGTCCAGTCGACCCCGGCCGGACGATTTTGGTCCCGGTCTGGGAGCTCCGGGCGGGTCATCCAGTCGACCTCAGCCGAGTGATTGGTCTATTAGCTTGGGCAACCTCGGCTTGGGAGCTCCGGCTAGCCCGTCCAGTCGACCCCGGCCGGACGATTTTGGTACCGGTCTGGGAGCTCCGGGCGGGTCATCCAGTCGACCTCAGCCGAGTGATTGGTCTATTAGTTTGGGCAACCTCGGCTCGGGAGCTCCGGTTAGCCCGTCCAGTCGACCCCGGCCAGTTGTTCTTATTGCTGGTCCGGGAGCTCCGGAAGAGCCACCCAGTCGACCCCAGCCGAGTGACTTAGTCCTTAGTTGGGTAGCTCCGGATAATTTTTCCAGTCGACCCCAACTAAGATCCTTCCCTAGCCCTTCCTTTGAGGAATTTTTTAGTGTGGCACATCTGGTGACATCAGGCTCTCCACTCGACCCACTGCCCCCTAAATTTTGGAAGGCATTCCAGGCGGAACTTTTTCAGCCTCTATATTCCATCTGCCTCCAATCCTTGGATACGGCTACTGTCCCGGAGTGCTGGAAGTTAGCAGTAGTGTCCCCTCTGCTCAAAAAACCAACGCTGGATCCCGCCTGTCTGTCCAACTACAGACCAATTTCCTTGCTCCCTTTTCCTATTAAGATCTTGGAAAGGTGGGTGACCTGCTCTCTCTCGGGCTTCCTGGAGGAAATTGGATGGTTCGATGAGTCACAGTTTGTCTTCCGTCCTGGGCACGGGACGGAATCCGCACTGGTGACCGTATTGCACAACCTTCGTTCGCGAGTCGACAGTGGTCGGGCAGCCTTTTTAGTGCTGCTCGACATGTCGGCCGCGTTCGACACGGTGTGCCATCGGACCCTTATCGGGAGGCTTGAGGAGTGCGGGGTCACAGAGGGAGCAAGAGATTGGCTGGTATCATATCTCAGTAATCGGCAGCAGGTGGTTTCGCTACCGCCATTCCGATCAGAACCACGGAATGTTGGGCAGGGGGTCCCACAGGGCTCGGCCATCAGCCCTATACTTTTTAACCTGTACCTCCGCCCTCTGGTCCAGCTAATAAAATCTTTTGGTGTCTCGGCTTTCAACTACGCCGATGACACCCAGCTGGTTTTCTCTCTGGAAGGAAATAATGCGGTCCCACTGGAGACCTTTCATCATTGCATGGCAGCCACAGCGGACTGGCTGCGGGCTAACTCCCTCCAATTTAACAGCACTAAGACGGAGGTACTTCACTGCTCCACGGACCGGATTCCGCGAGTACTTCCAGAACATTTTTGGCCGGTGACCTTCTCCGAGCCAGTGGTGGCGGCAGAGTCAGCTTGCAATTTGGGGGTGATTTTCGGCCCAAACCTACAGCTTGATTTGCACGTCAACAAGACCATCTCGACGTGCATGATGCTGTTGCGTATGCTGCGCAAAGTTCTACCCCTTCTCCCCACTCAGGCCAGGCCAGAAGTGGTTCGTGGGACGATACTAAGTCGCTTAGATTACTGTAATGGGCCACTTCTGGAGGCTCCAAAAAATCTGTTGGGGAAGCTACAACGGGTGCAGAACATGGCCGCCAAGCTGGCCCTTTCTCGCCCTAATCTTAGCTCGTCTACTCTAGCTTTGAGAGACCTTCATTGGCTTCCGGTGCACCTGCGTGTACTGTATAAGGCGGCGTGTCTGGAGTTCAAGGCGGTAAACCAACAGGGTCCAGTGTTATTACAGAATATGTTTGCCTGGTATTCCGCCTCGCGGTCTCTTCGCTCCTCGTCGGCACAATTGTAGGTGGTCCCAAGGTTTCAGAGAGTCAGGATGGGCGGCCGCTCGTTTAGTGTCGCAGCGGCCAAACTTTGGAACTCCCTGCCACTCTCCTTGAGAAGCCAGAGGGATTACCTTCCGTTCAGGAAAGCGTTAAAAACGCATCTTTTTCCAAAAATGTTTTAGCTATGAAAAGTGTGACCGTCCGAAGTTCAAGCGCCAGGATGCCCTTTGGGTGACAGGATCGCGCGCTACAAGAATACAAATAAATAAATAAATAAGGGGAGTATTTTCCAAGGGTTCTGTCCTGGGGGCAGTCTGTGTTTTTTTTTACTCAACTCTAAGCGTTTCCTGCTTAGGATTTTTTGCTGCTTCCTCTACTGATTTTTGCAAAAGTCCCCCCAACCTGTTCACCTCTTCAGTGAGGTGATCTATTTTGCATAAGAGAGGTTTGGTTATGGTCTTGATTTTGCTATCTAGAGCGTTTAATAGTTTCTTAAATTGATCTTCGTCCATAAGTAACTTCCCCCCAGAGATTCTCCTTACATCTTCTCCAGTACTTTTCGGTGGGGATACATCTGGGCGTTTTTTGCTTGAGCGAAGCCCGCCCCGTTTAGGAAGACTCTTTTCCCCCCCCTTAGCAGCTTTTGGGGCTGGTACCGGTGCTGGGGGCTCCTCTTCTAGCAATACTATGTCTTCATCAGGTATACTCTCAGCGTCTGAGTCAGCTATAGCTACTAATAGCTGGGTTAATGGGTTATTCTCAGGTTGCTGAAAAACCTCATTGCTAGTATCAAGGTCAGGTATGTCTGGAGGCATATTATCAGGTGATGGCAGTACAGGGGAAAGGCTCAACCCCAGTGAGGATCTCCTATCACTGTTTATTTTTGCAACAACCTGGACCATGTAATTGTCGAGAGTATTAAGAACTTGGGTCATTTTAGACTTCGACATATTAGGAGGTTGTAGCACCGGTTACCCCCAAGTTATACCGTACAATACTGTTGCACAGGATGATTTTCCTTTAATTGCAGTGATAGGTGTGTATGGGAAACACTCACAGATGATGTTTTGGGCAGCGTTCCAGGCCCTGTCCCTGGCTATTCCTGCCGATGAGGGCCGTAGAGGGCCCGCCCATTGCCCGGGCTTAGCCCCGGGCGCTCCCGCGACGCTGGAGTGACGCGCTCTTTATGCGCCGCCTGGCACGATGTCAGCGGCGTCTTCCGCCGCAAAGCAGGGCGGGAAGCGTAGTCCTGTGCCCCCCTCCGCTCGGCGGCCGCTTCCAGATGGCAGTTGCGGCGGCGGGAGGGGGACTGAGACCAGCAGCACCAGGGTCCGTGGGGAGCAGCGTTAGCGAGGTAGGCTCTCGCCGAATCTGAAGACCTGGCTATTATGTGGGCAGGATTTCCAAAGCGTCTCCCGCTCCACCGGGGTGACGCGCTCTTTATGCGCCGCCTGGCGCGATGTCAGCGGCGTCTTCCGCCGCAAAGCAGGGCGGGAAGCGTAGTCCTGTGCCCCCCTCCGCTCGGCAGCCGCTTCCAGATGGCAGTTGCGGCGGCGGGAGGGGGACTGAGACCAGCAGCACCAGGGTCCGTGGGGAGCGGCGTTAGCGAGGTAGGCTCTCGCCGAATCTGAAGACCTGGCTATTATGTGGGCAGGATTTCCAAAGCGTCACCCGCTCCACCGGGGTGACGCGCTCTTTATGCGCCGCCTGGCGCGATGTCAGCGGCGTCTTCTGCCGCAAAGCAGGGCGGGAAGCGTAGTCCAGTGCCCCCCTCTGCTCGGCGGCCGCTTCCAGATGGCTGTTGCGGCGGCGGGAGGGGGACTGAGACCAGCAGCACCAGGGTCCGTGAGGAGCGGCGTTAGCGAGGTAGGCTCTCGCCGAATCTGAAGACCTGGCTATTATGTGGGCAGGATTTCCAAAGCGTCACCCATACACACATCTAATCACTAAAGTGATTAGATGTGTGTATACATCTATGAATCACTGAGTGGATTTTTAGATACTTGTATTGCTGTGACAATGGATTTAAATATGATACTCTGTATTTTACAAAGAGTGATGAAAAATTGTAATAGTGTATGAAAAGGTGTATGTGATTGTCACGTGGATGATGTCATCAGTGATGTCATCAGTGATGTCATTTGAGATGTCATCATTGATGTCACTGACCATGTCATGAATGATCTAATATGTGACATCATCAGCAGTGGATTGAGGGAGCGCGAAATATAGTTAGTACAACGAACTATATAGGAGCAATTTCAATGGTTTTGTATGAGTAAAATGTCCAGCTAACTATAACACCACTAAAACGTATAGTTTTTTGAGTGAATTTCAAAGGTTTTTTAAAAGCTAATTCCTAACTATATAACTCCTGAAACCTATGGCTTTTTCAGTGAATTTCAAAGGTTTTTTAAATGCTAATTCCTAACTATATAAGGCCTGAAACCTATGGTTTTTTCAGTGAATTTCAAAGGTTTTTTAAATGCTAATTCCTAACTATATAAGGCCTGAAACCTATGGTTTTTTCATTGAATTCGCAAGGTTTATTAAATGCTAATTCTATTAGCGGATAACGTTTTTATATATTAAAATGTTTTTTAAATCTCAAATGCTTGCTTTGCTAACAGAGTTTTTAAGCACAGGCTCTTTTGTCTCTGGTGGCCATCTTGGGAGACTGCATATCAGAATTTTTTTTATGAAATATAAGAGGATTTGAGAAGTCACTCAAAATGTGCCCTAAGTTTTCTTTCTTCAGCACTAATCATAATTTCTATGGCAAAATGAACCCCCTCATTTTGATCCTTTGCAAATTAAATGTTTTAAGTGTTAACACTTTATTCCAATCAAGATGACTTCAGGTGTGCCATACTTTTGTCATAAGTAAGACTGTTAGCGCTCTAGTTGTTCTTTAGAACACTCTGGGACATTCTGTCATTGGGCTATAGTTGGGCTACATCTGGCTGATATTTGGGCTACATTTGTTTTTTTTTGTCTCTGGTGGCCATCTTTGGGCTACATTGGGCTACATTGGGCTACATTGGGCTACATTTGGGCTCTAACATATATATAGCCCAATGTAGCCCAATATATATTTTTCAAAGTTAATTTTCGTAAAAACCACTGGAGCACATATCTTGAGACATAGCAAAGGCACATCGGGCTACCAGTCCCTACAATTTTGCCAAGTTTGGTGGAAAACCATTCAGCCTAATTGTTCTTTAGAACACTCTGGGACATTCTGTCATTGGGCTATAGTTGGGCTACATCTGGCTGATATTTGGGCTACATTTGTTTTTTTTGTCTCTGGTGGCCATCTTTGGGCTACATTGGGCTACATTGGGCTACATTTGGGCTCTAACATATATATAGCCCAATGTAGCCCAATATATATTTTTCAAAGTTAATTTTCGTAAAAACCACTGGAGCACATATCTTGAGACATAGCAAAGGCACATCGGGCTACCAGTCCCTACAATTTTGCCAAGTTTGGTGGAAAACTATTTGTTTTGGGACCCCCCTTTTATCTCGGCCCCCGCTTGACAAATCCCCCCCAAACTTTCAGGGAAGGACCGGAGCGCCGTGAGGCAAAGTTAAGGAAAATTTATGGAAGATTCCTCAACCGGAGCCAAAGTTATTCCCAATAGAATGTTGCTATTTCCCTATGGAAAACAATCCTAACTATATATACCTACTGGCTATCGCCAGTAGGTAATGTATGTGTATATATATATATATATTTATATATATATATATATATATATATATACATACATATATAAACATATATAATCTGCATATCTATATAAATACAAATATAAATGCATGCATACATATACATATATGCATACATATGCATGTTATTTACATGAAAGTTTGAAAAACACTATTAAAAGCAAAGCTAAAAAGGCACCTCATTACAAACAGAATGGCTTTAACTTAAACGAGGGCGAGATCTATTGCATTTTCAATGCTTGTTTACTTTGGTTCCATCAAGAAGGCATTCAGATGTGTCACACATTAGCCATAAATTCTGAATGTTAGCACTCTAGTTGCTCATTATATCACTGTAGTAAAGCTACTGCTCGCCAGGGAAGTCTGCTGCTGGTGTTCAAAGTGCATGTTTCAGTCTGCATGTCAGAATTTTTTTAATGAAATAGAAGAGGATTTGAGAAGTCACTCAAAATGTGCCCTAATTTTTCTTTCTGAAGCACTAATCATACTTTCTATGGCAAAATGAACCCCCTCATTTTGTTCCTTTTTAAATTAAATGTTTTCAGACTTACCACTTCATTCCAATCAAGATGGCTTCTGGTGTGCCATACTTTTGTCATAAGTAAGACTGTTAGCGCTCTAGTTGTTCTTTAGAACACTCTGGGACATTCTGTCACTGGGCTATACTTGGGCTACATCTGGGTGCTATTTGGGCTACATTTGGGCTCTGTTGTCTCTGGTGGTAATCTTGGGAGACTGCATGTCAGAATTTTTTAATGAAATAGAAGAGGATTTGAGAAGTCACACAAAATGTGCCCTAATTTTTCTTTCTGAAGCACTAATCATACTTTCTATGGCAAACTGAACCCCCTCATTTTTTCCTTTTTAAATTAAATGTTTTGAGAGTTACCACTTCATTCCAATCAAGATGGCTTCTCGTGTGCCATACTTTTGTCATAAGTAAGACTGTTAGCGCTCTAGTTGTTCTTTAGAACACTCTGGGACATTCTGTCATTGGGCCATACTTGGGCTACATCTGGGTGCTATTTGGGCTACATTTGGGCTCTTTTGTCTCTGGTGGCCATCTTGGGAGACTGCATGTCAGAATTTTTTTATGAAATAGAAGAGGATTTGAGAAGTCACTCAAAATGTGCCCTAATTTGTCTTTCTGAAGCACTTATCATACTTTCTATGGCAAAATGAACCCCCTATTACCTACTCTTTTGGATTTTGGTATAGCACTGATCACGTAATAGGTCAGACAATTGATATCATTATGAATACCAACAACTGGGATAGCAATGGGTCAAAACAAACTATCAAAAAAACTAACTGTGTATGTTCAGGGTACCACCGCTAAATCTACTGGAGGTATAACGTGGTGAAATAATTATTCCCATCAGTTTACCAACCTGTACCGCCCTACATCATTTGGGATCCTTCACCATGAAGGAAAGTGATTTTAGTATTAAATCTGTTTATTGGGCAGAAAATAACCACACTGCACCTCACAAAAAGCATCAGCGCCGACGCCGAGGGGAGGCAGTCTAGGCCGGAGGCATTGTTTACGCCCAACATGGTGATACCAGACAGTCATAGTTAACACAGCAAGCCGCCTACAACCCATCCGGGCCGGCCGCGTCAAAAGAGGTGCTCAAGAGGTGCAAGTGGAGCTAATAAGAATGCAAAGGAACAGGAGTCTTCAAAATGAAACAAAACTATCCCCGGACCCCCCGCCCTCCCACGCCCCTCTCTCCTTGTCCAATAGTCAAGCACGGGGTGACACGCCAGCGCTGCCTTATCTATGAGCCAAGTGGAGCCACACTCGCCGGGCCCTTGCGTTTGTGTGTGCGTGTCTTAGGCTCCGGTAGTGGGGTATCCGCGAGGCGTAGCAGTCGCAGATACCGGGGGCAACTCACCTCCCGGAATTCCCCGGTCAGCAGGGAGAGGAAGGGTTGCCATAAAGCTGCAAAATCCGCCCCCCTCCCCGCCGCGGTTAGTGAGAGCTTCTCCATGCCCAGGATCGCCCAGAGCCTATGTAGCCAACCCAGCTGCAGTGGAGCCTGGGCCGCCCTCCAATGAGCCACAAGGTTCTGTACCGCCGCCCCCAATGCCAGTGCGATCAGTCTTCCCCTCCAGGATTTCAGGGGGTACATAAGGGCGTTAGGGAGGCCAAGTATGATGTAGGCAGGGAAACGGGGCAGCTGTGTATCTAGGTGGGAGTCAATTAGGTCCAGAATGGGGGTCCAGTACGGACGGAGCTTGTCGCAGCCCCACAGCAAATGCTCCAGGGTCCCCAATTCCCCACATCCCCGCCAGCAGCTATCGCTCACCCGGGAGTCCCACTGGTGCAGCCTCTCGGGGGTGTGATACCAATATGTGGCAATTTTGGTCATCGTCTCAGTGAGACCTGCGTGGTGGGCTGAGTGTCTGGCCCTGTAGTAGACACCCTCCCATTCCTTCAGTGTGAGTTGGCGCCCCAAGTCCCTTTCCCACCTGATCCTACCCGCGTTGTATGTGTAGGTGTTGGTGAGGAGCAAATGTTGGTAGAGATCTGAGATTAATTTCTTGTCTGATGTGCGGGTCAACAGCCACTTCTCATAGTGTGTGAGATGTCGTTGGGCGCCTGGCAAGATGGAAGGGTGAAGGACCCAGTGCCGTACCTGCAGGTATCGCAAGCGGTCCGCCTCGGCGACACCATAGTCCTGCTTCACCTGGTGGAATGAAAGTATACCCTTGAGGTCAAACATGTGGCCCACATCCCTGCAGGGGGTCGCTCGCCATGCCGCAAAAGCCTTTGCGTCTAGTCCCGGTGTGAAGTCTGGGTTATCGAAAATCGGTGTCATCAGCGATGGAAAGGAAGTCAGGAAAGTGATTTTACCCACAGTAGATTAGGCAGATTGGAGCCTAGTCCTATCTGTTGTCTCAAAAATCTGTAGGGTGTATTACTGGCATCAAGAGGTAAACTGAATAGCAGTGCAAAATGTGAAAAGAATAATAAGTGCTAAATGTAAAAATGTTTAAAATTGGGTAGTGGGAATGGAAGAGCAATTTTATTAGGTCCTACCCACTCCCAGAGATTAAAAAACAGTGCATAGTAGTGTCAACAAATAACTACTAGAGTTGGTTTGTGGTTGACATGTTTCTGCATTAGATACGGAGCCAGTTAGTCTCCTACTGCTTCATCAGGACCGTGATTTCTGCTACTGCATAAAGTGAATAGTGATAAGAAAAATTATAAACAATATCACCTGAGATTCGCCTGTTGTGATGATTCGGGATCACCCAATGTCAGTAGACGAATATGTAAAAAGAATATATACAGAACATTTTAGATAGTGATCATACATCTGCCACATATGTATCATTTAACATTTGCCAACTGTTTTCTTGGTCAGAAAGATTCTCTCAAAGTAACCTTATAGAAGCCATATTTTTATTATGGCACGAGCAAATAGTTTGTAATTACCACTCACCTAATCATTAGGGAATGTACACTCCACCTCACCTGGCTACAGCTCAGGTAAAACGGGGCACCGCTCTATTAAAGGGAAGAAAAGGGGAGTAAACATTAGGGAAGGACTAGACGCTGCTTATTGTACATGTGTTGAGACTCAACTAGAAGAATTTATATTATGTTCTTAAAGGATGAACCGAGAGCAGCCATGTGCCAGTAGGAATCGGTTCCTACTGGCACATGGCTGCTCTCGGTTCATCCTATGCATATCGATGGGACACAAGAGCAGTTATACATTAGATATATCGATTGAACACTTTAAGAACATAATGTATGATCACTATCTAAAATGTTCTGTATATATTCTTTTTACATATTCGTCTACTGACATTGGGTGATCCCGATTCATCACAACAGGCGAATCTCAGGTGATATTGTTTATAATTTTTCTTATCACTATTCACTTTATGCAGTAGCAGAAATCACGGTCCTGATGAAGCAGTAGGAGACTAACTGGCTCCGTATCTAATGCAGAAACATGTCGACCACAAACCAACTCTAGTAGTTATTTGTTGACACTACTATGCACTGTTTTTTAATCTCTGGGAGTGGGTAGGACCTAATAAAATTGCTCTTCCATTCCCACTACCCAACATTTTTACATTTAGCACTTATTATTCTTTTCACATTTTGCACTGCTATTCAGTTTACCTCTTGATGCCAGTAATACACCCTACTGATTTTTGAGACAACAGATAGGAATAGGCTACAATCTGCCTAATCTACTGTGGGTAAAACCACTTTCCTTCATGGTGAAGGATCCCAAATGATGTAGGGCGGTACAGGTTGGTAAACTGATGGGAATAATTATTTCACCACGTTATACCTCCAGTAGATTTAGCGGTGGTACCCTTAACATATACAGTTAGTTTTTTTGATAGTTTGTTTTGACCCATTGCTATCCCAGTTGTTGGTATTCATAGTGTTAAGGGATGATAGCAATGTTTGGTCGGTAAAAATTCCCTTAGACCCCCCCTTTCAAATTCCTTCCAATTGATATCATTGCCATGACATATCTTAAAATGTCACACCACAGGGTAAGCTGGATCACTGTGTAGGATAGCTCTGATATGCTGCAGTATTCTGACGTGCACCTGTAGCTTCGTAATACCAATGTAGTTAAGGCCACAGGTGCACGTTAGAACATATACAGCATACTCTATTTTACAGTTATAGCTACCCTTGATGGAAACTGGAGAAGCATCAAGAGGAGCACAATAACTAGTTTTATTACAACCAAACTTGCATGCTCTGCATGTTGAACACCTTCTAAACCCTCTAGTAGGTTGTAGCCATGTTGTTACATTACGTGTTTCAGGGGAGTTTTTGTCAAGATCTATACCCATAGATCTCCCTTTTCTAAACGTAATGGTCGGAGTTAAAGCCAACTGATTACGGAAAATGCTGTCAGTTAACACTATTGGCCAATGTTTCTGGATAATGGCTCTGATTTTCCTCTCTTGCTTACAGAAAGTAGTTATTATTCTTGTGGTGTCACTATTGTTAGCTAAAGTGAATGACGCGGGTACTGTTTTTGTGTTTTCATTATGGAAGAGGGTGTGCCTAGGGTGTTTACTTGCTTTCTCAATTGCCTCTCTCATGATTTTGTTGCTGTAGCTGTGCTACTAGCCTTCCCCGCATCTCATCTTGGCACCTTACAAAATCTTCCTCATTGCTGCAGATTCGTTTTAGTCTTAGGATATATAATATATATATATATATATATATATATATATATATATATATATATATATATATATATATATATATTTATTTACACGTTGTAGAATTAGTTACCCCATCATTGCGCTCAGCGCGCCTCCCCAGTGTAACATCATGGTGGAGCTGCAGATCTGTCTTAAATAAAGGAATTAATATTACATGATTATAGAGGTACTCTTACAGTTGTGAAGTCAATTTGAGAGTTACTAAGAGTGAAGTATATAATCACATTCAAATTGTCAGAGTTAGAAAGCATTTTAAAATATATAAATTAAAAAATATATTTAAAAAATTGAAACGTGTTGCTGTTCATTGAATTTGTGCTTTTGTTTTCCGTATTCATGATGGATTTGTGAATCCTGCAAATGTTTATCAAGAGTATATTTGTTAAAAAAGATATACTTTTCACAAGACGGGTCTAATAGGAGTCTTTGTGTTCATTAAAAGTTTGTTGCAGTTACATGTAAGTGTGGATGCACAGCTTGATGTTGAGAAAACTGTGAAGTGAATTCCATCATTTCTGTACAAGTCATATATCTCAAAACGTAGGTGGTTGTTGTAGATACAGCCCACGCTGTGGTCTCTGTGGTATGTAGGAAACAGGTTTATTAACACGCTTCCTGATATTGTCAATCTGTGGTCAGAACTGATGTGATCACTTCAATTTCTGTCTTTGGCATATATTAGGTTGCACATCGACAGTGTGAGGGAAAAGTGACATTAGTTGTGCTAACTATCCTTTATTAGTACTTCCAATCCTACCCCAGTCAGTGTGCCTAGGTCATTGCCACTAATTAATTAATTAATTAATTGTGGGTTTCTAAAGCGCTAGAATCAACTCCCGAAGGAGTATCTCTGCGCTGTAGACCACTGGGGAACCCGTCCTGGCTTTCCCTATGAGATGGTCCCTACTGGGTATCTCCAAGGTGAAACCAGGCATCCCCGGCGTATGTGGAGGGCCGTTGTGGAGATGAGGCAAGCTAATGCCCAGAGTTGCCAAGTGTGATCCCTGGTTAGAGTAGGAACCGGGACGAGAATTATCGAGTCCGCTGACCCTGGTCCACGACCCTGCCGTGTCGGGAATTGAACCCTGGTCCCGGGCCGTCCTCTGCTTCCTGGTCTGCCACCTCTAACCAGTAAGCCACAGCACTCCACTACAGTGCACAATCATGAGATGAGGGGGTTAGAAAGTCAAAAAGGTTTTAACCAAAGGCAGCAATTGGTGCCACTTTAATCTTCTCTGTGCAAACCATTTAATATTCCACATTTTGCAAACCCATTTCTTTCTGTGTTCAGTATACCTTGTGCCCCAGAAAATACAGATGTTCCCTACAATCCATACTATAAGTCTTCTGAAGGGATATGTGCCAGATATCAAAAGATGTCTGTAGCTGAATACGTCACTTGGTTTGATGAGAGGTATCTTAAATGGTTGACAAAAAGTTGTTTAACAAAAAGCAAGTCATTGGCTGTTCATGAGCTTACCTAGAAATAGGTTGCATGTTTCTTTGGAAAAAAGGTCTTTCCGATTGGTTATGGCGAAATTTTTTAAAAGTTTGAATTGTTCAGCATACTATATTTTGCAAATGTCAACCACACCTGTGAATTTGGAATTGGAATGCTGCATTTAAAAATATGTTGAACTCCTGACCTACTGGTACAGTTGAATGTTGCGGGAACTGTTATTATGGAAACTACGCTGAATCACCATGGGAGAAGGGTTTAAAATATATTTTATATGCTTGTCAATTAAGTTTTCCCAAATCAGTAGTATGTTATGAAGTAGTATTTTCTTGAAGAAATATACTAGTAGTATTGGAAATGGGTTTTTGTACTCCCATATGGGTTAGTGACTTCATATCGACGTTACACTAGGGCGCTGTAGTGGAGTCACAACTTCAGTAAATTACAGAACCAGATTGGGCTTTAAGATGAGAGTAATAAAGGGATAATATGAGTATCGAATAGAAAGTGGGTTTAGATTTTGAAAAAATGAAGGGAATATTCTGATTAGATACTTACATTCATTTCTGTGAAAAATGAGAGGGAACATTTGCCATTACTAGTTTTTACTTATTGAGAGTGGTGCATCACATTTATAGTTTCTGATATTTTTACATTGTACAACAGGATTTCAGCGGTAAGTTATAAATGTGTGAGGCGTGTTATGTATGGTGTGGGAGTGGTTCAGTGATTGTAATGACATGTTTTACTTTGAGATGCAGTATTTCTAAAAGTTGGAAGCATTAGAAAAATTGAGGTTTTAAACATATTACCAAATGTAGGAAACTGTATTATGCTCTATACATAATTATATTGAAATTAAGATTTCAAATAGGTACTGATATGTGTGTTTGAAAGTAGAAGCGTATTCTGAGAAATTAGAAAGCTTAACTTGTACCAAGTGTCAGATTTATTTGTAGTTTCCTGTGGTATTTGACACATGTGATGCAGGTATTCATGAGAATTATAAATATATTTGGTCTGTCATACCCCTAGAGAAATATTGTGAATGGCACACTAGGATTGCATTTCACAAGCAAATATCAGTTAGGTAGAAACCAATTTCATCTCTGACTGATCTGTATCGTAAGTAAAAAAAGACCCTTGAAGTTTCTTTTACAAACATATTTGAACAGTATAAGGTGTGAAATAGAAGAAGTGTTGCATATATATCATACTTTGCATGTGTTACCTCACCCCTAAAAGGTATCGAGACATTTATAGGTGTGTGTAGAATCATGGTAACACTAGTATGTCTCCTCTAAGGAGACACGCTTTTTCATTCTATGAGTCAGGCCTGTGTAATGAAATTAGTTGAAGACACACGTTTATATCGGAGTGTCCTGAGTATTAGGCAGAAAGTGATTCATGCAGGTTTTTCTACACATATTTAGAAAGCATGCAGTGTGAAACAGGAGTAGTCTGGTACGTAAAGTCGTGTTTGCATATATTATTTTACATCTAGAAAAACACTGACACAATCACTGAGGTCTCTAGAAACATGCTGACTTTCACAAGAGTGGCATGACAGGAGTCAGTCTTACATTTTGGCTTAGGCCTGGTATTAAGAGTTATCACTCTCTTATGAAAATAGGGGAGAATACAGTGGTATAAAGCATGTTTCCAGTTGTATTAACCTCTATTCTAGTCCAAATAAGTTTACTAATAGGTAATCTGGCTGTAGGCCCTAGGTATGCTTTAAACTGAAAGCATACTCTGTCAAGTTTGAATGTCTGACCAGTACAATGTCCCAGGTATTTCTGCATTTGAACATGTAGTCCGATATCTGTAGTGCAGCTGATCAGCCTAACTCAAAAACCATACAGGCCATCATCCCCTTTCACAAATCGTGTGAGGCTTACTTCAGCATTGAGAACCAAAAGTCCAGAAGTCTTAGGTAGGCAAGGTGCAGGAAATCATTTGAACACATACAGTCGTACCTGTCGGCCCTCTGTGATGAGTAGAAAGTAGTTCATGCAGGGTTTTTAACAGACATTTAGCAAGCATGTGGTTTATCTACAGGCTTCTTTAATATGTTGTCTTACCTCTAAAAGGTATACATACACTTACTAAGGTGTTTAGAAAGATGCTGAGACTTACAAGAATGGCATGACAGGAGTCGGCCTTTCATGTTGGCGTAGGCCTGTCATGGTGAGCTCTGACTCTCTAATGAAATTGATAAAGAAAAGTGAGGTTTAAAATATGTTTATTAAATATATTACCCTCTATCATTGTTTATATAAGTCTTTGCAAATGTACACTTCAAGTATGCCATAGATAGTGAGGTGTGTGCTTTAAACTGAAAGAGTACTCTGTCAAGTTTCAATGTCTGATTGCTATCATGTCTCGGCTAAGTCTGTACTTCAACTTGTAGTCTGAGATGTATGGTGCAGCTGATGACCGTAAGTTAAAAACTATGCAGTCTTTCATACTCCTGCATAAATCTTGTCAGAAGTACTTCGGTTTTAGTCCAGAGCCATAGATCTGGTAGCTATGTAGGAATCACTGAAGTGCTCAAACACCCAGTTCCATACTGGCCTACCATGCATAAGGAGCAGAAAGTGACCCATGCAGCTTTTTTACAAACATTTAGGGAGTGTGCATTGTGAAACCGGAGTAATCTGATAACTATAGGCTTCTTTACATGTGTTATCCTATACCTGACCTACCTGACAACTCAAAACCCCCAAATAAACCAACAAAAGAAATACTGGGCGCAGGAAAGACTACTACTGAATCGCAGGTAGGGGAAAACATAGATTTCTTGAAAGCTATGCTAGAAAGCATTAGTTAAACAATAAGGAATCCAAGAAGTTCACTTGTTGCTTCGCAGGTCGACAGAAAGAACCCAACCACGTCCAGTACCCCGGCCCTCCTCCCTAATTCCTAATTTTTACTTTGTAGTAAGTTATAAGCACAAGATATAAGTTAGTCATTTGGGAAGGTGGTCCCTTACGTCCCTGCGAAGTTCAACTACGTCTCTAAAGGTAAGGGAAGTCCTAGATCCTTGACAGAATGCAAAGCCCACGAAGAAAATTTCACCTGTACGCAATGGATCAAACTTCAAAAATACCTTTGCAGGACATAGCAACCATGTTAAAAGTCATAAAATTAGAAAATGCAGCCTTAAGTAAGAGATTTTTCTATTCTACAAGATTCAATCCCAAAACCAGTACTAAAACCTGCAACCTTTCAACCAACCTTTTCTATTACAACCTCCTCTTCCTCTCCTGCCACCCCGACGCAACTTCAAGTAATAACTCCTGAGCCTGTTCCTGTAGCGCAACTTGAAAGATTTTATGGTGACTGTAATAAATTCACCATATTCATGAACTAATGTCATTTGCATTTTTTTGACTAAAACTACAGCGTTCCCTGATGATTCTTCCAAGGTGGTTTTTATTTTGTCTTCTTTAGGAGGAGACACAGCAATTTAGGGATTTTGAACGGGCAATGAAAAATATGTTTGCTAAACATGTATTTGTGCAATAAGCAGTTAACGAGTTGTTAAATTTAAAACAAGGCTCTTCTGACTTACTTCATTATAGTTCCATTTTCAATCATCTAGTTTTGGAAGCCGAATGGCCTTACGACAAAATAATATCTTTCTTTTATATAGGGTTAAAAGAGGAATTGAAAGACATGGTAATGCAAATGTTGGAACCCCAAAACGATATAAACAAATTCATTGACCTAGTGGTTAAACTAAATCGTAGATTATCTGAAAGAGGGGGAGAAAGAGGAAAAACAGATCATAAAATGATATTGTTCAAAGTGAAAGTCGATAATCAAAAAGAAGTAGCTTCCAAATTGGATCCTGTAGAACCTATACAGATAGGTACAATCCGAGGACCCCTTTCAAAAGAGGAAAAGGAAAAGAGGCGTAAGTTAAACCAGTGCCTCTTTTGTGGAAAAACAGGCCATTTTGTTAAGGAATGTCTGTCGCGTCCTAATAAAAATAAAGAAAGGACCTCAGAATTAGCTCTTACACAGCGTCAATCGGACAACCAGAACACTCGATAAAAGACAAGGTTAATTTGTCGAGTGTTTATTCTAGTTTGGCCTCCACTGTGCCACCCCTTGGGTGTCGACATCTATGTATAAAAGTAAATCTAAAAGTCTTAGCAGATTCACAAAACTCTTGGGATATTGATGCTCTCATTGACTCCAGAGCTACGGGAAATGTTTTAGATACTCAATTTTTTAACAAACGTACTTTAAAAACAAGAGATAAAAGCCATCCGGAAATAGTTGGGGCAGTGGACAGTAAATAACTCACGTCAGGTCCCATTCGACAACAGATTGAACTTTTAGAAATGAGTTGCTCCTCCATTCGCAAAGAAACAATACGTTTTGACGTCATATTGCACCACAATTTAGGTTGATTCTGGGAATTCCCTGGCTAATAAAACATAACCCGAATTTTGACTGGGTAAAGAAGACAATCACATTCAACTCCTCTCAATGTAGAAACAACTGTTTTCAAGAACTCGTGGAAGAGAACATTATCCAAGGTTTTGATTTTATAGACGAATCCCAGGGTATTTTTTTGTTAGAAGGTGTTCTTTTGTATTACTCTGATTTGATGATGTTTTTGACACAAAAAAGAGCAAACACTTTTCCCCCTCATAGGGATTTTGATTGTAGAATTGATTTAGTTCCAAGTTCCACTTTACCGTGCAGTAGAATCTATGGACTTACGGAAAAAGAAAACAAACATCTAAGGGAATATTTGGATGAGTACTTAGCAAACGGTTTTATTCGACATTCAAAATCTCCAGTCTGATCATCCCTTTTTTTCATTCCGAAAAAGGGGGGAGGATTACGTTCATGTGTAGATTACAGAGCCTTAAACAATGTAACAATTAACAAATAGGTAGGTATCCTTTGCCACTCATTCCTACATTATTAAATCAGGTAAAACAGGCTACAATTTATACTAAATTGGATTTGCGCAGTGCTTACCAGCTTGTGAGAGTCCGTGAGGGTGATGAATGGAAAACTGAGTTTCACACCAAATTCGGTCTTTTTGAATACCAAGTTATGCCCTTCGGACTCTGTAATGCACCTTCTGCTTTCCAATTTTTTATAAATGAGGTTTTACACAAATGTATTGACGTTTGCTGTGCTGTTTATATTGACGACATCCTTATATATTCAAACTCAAAAGAGAAACTTGTAAAACAGGTATGTGCCATTCTTCAAAAATTGCTTGTAAATTCTCTATATGTGAAATTGGAAAAAGTTTATTTCATATCTCTAAGGTGGATTGTCTAGGATATGTGATCAGCCCCTCTGGTGTAGAAATGGACACAAAAAAGATAGAAGCAGTAAGTTCCTGGCCTAGTCCAACTTCACTAAAACAGATTCAAGGATTTTTAGGTTTTGCAAACTTCTATTGTAGGTTTATTCGGAAGTTTTCACAAATAATTACTCCTATCACAAGCCTCCTTCGTAAGGGAGTTAAATTTGACTGGACCAAAGCTGCAGACAGAGCTTTTCAAGACTTAAAGACCAAACTCACTACTGCTCCTATTTTACGTCATCCCGACCCTAACCAGCCCTTCATAGTTGAAGCGGATGCTTCTCAATTTGTCTTTGGTAGCATACTATCACAACAAAGTAAAGATACAGGACAAATGCACCCAATAGCTTACTATTCCAGAAAACTGTCCTCAGCAGAACAAAATGATGCAATTGCTGACAAAGAACTATTGGCGATCAAAGCAGTATTTGAGGAAAGGCGCCACTACTTGTTAGGAGCTTGTCATCCAATTACCATATACACAGATCATAGAAACCCACAAGCCTTGAAGTCAATCAAAGCTTTATCTGCCAGACAATTGAGATGGAATTTATTATTTAGTGATTATAATTTTATAATCACTTTCCGACCCGGAAAAGAAAATCAAAAGGCAGATGCTTTATCACGGATAGGTGAACAGGAGATAGCAAATTACGAAAGTCCAAAGACTGTATTGCCTCTAAAATGTTTTCAAGTTAGTCTTTCTATTTGTGATGGTAATCACTGATATTAAAAAAGAATTGAAGACAAAAATTATAGAAACATGGAAAGAATAATGTCCATTTTTGCAAGAAAGAGACAAACTTCTGTTCATAACTGATCACATTATTGTACCCTCCCCTGAAATTCAAGAATCTACTTTGAAACTACATCATGACACCCCCTTCTCAGCTCATTCAGGCATTACAAAACGTATGAAGACATTAAAAGAAAGTTTTGGTGGCCTTCCATTTTCAAAGATATACAAGCTTTTGTTGAAACCTATAACATTTGTGTTAAAAATAAATCTGGACACCACGCACCTTGTGGTTTACTTAGACCTTTACCTGTTCCACCTCAATCATGGCATACTATTTCTTTGGACTTTTTAGTCGAGTTCCCACCAACAAAACAAGGTTATTCAACCATTTTAACTGTGGTGGGTCAATTGAAGCGTATGGCACACTTTACACCTTTGAAGAAACTTCCAACTGCTAAAGATTTAGCACAAATTTTAATGACTAGGATTATACTTTTGCATGGGATTCCTTCGGTTATAATCACCGATAGGGGTTCTCAATTCATATCTCATGTTTGGCAAAATTTGAGTACATTATTGAACATGGAAGTTTGATTATCATCAAGTTACCATCCACAAACAGATGGTTTAACAGAACTGACCAATCAAACAATAGAGCAATTCTTAAGATGTATGTTACCAAATATAAATGATGATTGGTCAGACCTTTTAAGTGCATTAGAATTTGCATATAATAATTTGGAACATTCTTCCATCAAGATGTCCCCATTTTTCTGCAATTATTATTTTCATTCTAAAAACATTCCAAGAAATTTGGATTCAGTAAACATTGTCCCTTCAATCCATGATTTGATCTCAATGATAATGTCTGTTCATTCTGAAGCGCAATTGAATTTAGCTAAAACTAAAGAAAGTAAAAAAGAAACTGCAGACAAAAATAGATCTATTCAACCCTCATATGTTGTTGGGGATAAAGTATGGTTATGCACAAGAAATTTAAGAATTAAGGGACATAAGAAATGTATTCCTAGATATATAGGACACTTTCCTATAGAAAAGATCATTAATCCGGTTTGTGTTAGACTTACTCTCCCTCTTCATTACCGTTTTCATCCGGTTTTTTATGTATCTTTACTGAAACCTTATAACCCAAATACTCGAATAACTCGGCCTCCTGCTCCGATTGAAATCGATGGTCACCCGGAATTCGAAGTAAAAACAATTCTAGATTCTAAAAGAATCTGAGGAAAGCTTTTTTACTTAGTCGATTGAAGAGATTATGGTCCAGAAGAATGATCCTGGGAACTATTAACTAATTTAAAAAATGCTCCTAGATTGATAAGGGCTTTTCAAACTCGATATCCAGCTAAACCAAGACCAATCCCAAGAGTTTTAGGAGGGATCTTGAAAGGGGAGTACTGTCATGAAGTGTTACTGGTACTTAAGTCACTTAGTGCATTCAAAACTCCTGGCTTTTAAATCTATATTTTCATAGCCAAAAAACCCACCCCTTTTCAGCACTCCATTGTCAGTGTGATTAATGTAAACTTAATGTGTTTGCTGGTAATGTGTTTCATGTAATATGCTTCACGATGCAACTTGTGTTTCATGTAATGTGCTTCACATTGTAACTTGCTTAAAATCATTCTGCAATAAGTTTTACAAGAAGCTTCTGTGGTGTTATAATGTTTGCATATTCAAAAGGCTGACTGATAGTTCCTTCAGGTAATGGTATTGCTGTGGGACAAACTGAGAAGCGGCGATACGCCTTTTACAATTACCGCTACTGCTGCTGCACTCTGAACGTCTTCAGAGAAGCAGCGCATTCAGGAGGATTAAACGCGCCTCCCGCACAGGACGTGACAGTACGTGTCAGCGCTTGGGTGTGACCGGCTTTAAGAGTCGCACTCATTGTTCTAGAAGGCGCTTTGCCTTCCACTTGTTTCACGGACAAGGAGCGGCTTGGATTTCTCCCGAAAGGACTTACCTGTAATCTAAAGGGCACTCTTCTGCAACTTCAGATTCCAGCTTCTGATTCAGTTTCATCCACAACGAGGAGACCAAACCACCTGTAATGAAAACAGAAGAAGGAGATAAGTTCACTTAAAATTCAATAGGCACCCTTTGCATTTAAGGTTAAAGCTTTGAACAATTTTTGGAACTTCTTCATTTAAGAAGAACAATTTTAGAACTTTCTTTACGGATCTATTCAAGAGACAGCACATGACTATATTTGATGAATGTTAGTTTATTAGTTGTTTAGATTACCCAAACAAAAGAGTTGTTTAGGATTATCTATTTGAGCAATGCCTTTAGGGATCTGCGGCACATTCTCTGTCCATTTTCTCTTTTAAAGGAAAAGACAAGACAACAAAGAAAAAATACCAAATGCACTTAATAATGTAAGTCATAAGGTAGACATAAATACTGTGTAAAGAATTATATAAATTATGATAAGAGAATAGAAGTAATATTTTTTGTATAATGCAGCCTATTTACAACACAGATGATGCTCAACTAAGAACCTACTGGACAATTCAAAACCCCCAAATAAAACAACAAAAGAAATACTGGGTGCAGGAAAGACTACTACTGAATCGTCTTATAGAATTTCACTTGTTGCTTCGCTGGTCGACAGCAAGGACCCAACCGCGTCCAGTACCCCGGCCCTCCTCCCTAATTTCTAAGTTTTACCTTGTAGTAAGTTATAAGCACAAGATATAAGTTAGTCATTTGGGAAGTTGGTCACTTGCGTCCCTGCAAAGTTCAACTACGTCTCTACGAGGAACTAAAGGTAAAGGACGTGACAGGTGCATCTTATCCCACTTACATTTTTTGCACCCAGAATCACTCTTTCATACCTAGTCAGCTGACTAGTGTTCAAATGCTGAGTACGAGTCATGGGTAAAAGGATCTCTACTGAATGTGGCACATATACCTTTAAAGAATCTAGAGAGGCCAAAAATGATTCACCGTTGTCGTGACAATTCATGTCTCTGGGTTAACACTGACAATGGGAAACAAACTAATGGGAGATGAGGGTCTAAGGGAAAATTTAAAGACCAAGCGTGTACCAATTCCCCTTGTATAGCCTAACAAACACTAATGGAAGTCCATGGGTCTAGCAGGTCCAGGTAACCTTACAATACCGCAATGATCTCACAGACAAAATAGTTAAAGAGGAGGAAAAATTATGTACGCAGAAAACCCCTATTAAACAAAAAAATTATTACAAACCACCTAAAGGAAAATCCTTAAAGTAGGACGGATTCCCATCACTCACCTAAGTGACATGCTTCATCATTTGGGATCTCCTCCTGGTTACCATGGGAGGTAAACCAAGGGCTAGAACCTTCTGTTTACCAGAAGGGAGCTGGCTGATGTTTTCAACTGAGCTTTGTTAAATTCTATACTAACTCTCCAGTATGATGACCAGAATTTAAATAAGAGTGTCGGGTGCAGTGCAAGATCAAAACTGTGAAAAGTGTGATTTAAAATAAATATCAGGAGAAGTTATTTTAATAGATATCCCCTGATATTCAAAATAAAAACAGTGCAAGAGCAGTTTTGACAAAATAACTGCTGAGAAAGGGTCCACATGTTTCAGCCAAGTGGACACACACTCGTCCAAGGCTTTCTTCAGGACCACTGCATAAACGTTTGCTATTGTGTATGTGAAAAAACTACTAGTGACACAGAACAAATTAAATTACTAACATTTAAAGAGGTTGGAATAAATACAACCAATAAACCTGAACTCCAGGCGTACTAATCCTCCCCAAATCACTGGATGCTGATGGCACCTGTGGAGAAATATGTGTGTGAGAAACAGTGCCATTCAAAACGTAAGAAGCTTATAGTGCGTGACACATATATCTTCAAAGTTCATTAGTGCGTGCAATTATTGCTTTGAGAAATATCTGTAACATTAATGCTCACCAAAGATTCACGAGGAACGGACCTCACCTCACCTGGCCACGGCTCAGGAAAAGAGACCCGCTCTGTAGATAAAGAGGGAGAAAAATGTACAATCAATGGCAGACCGCAAGTATTTCCTCTTATATGACTTCTCTGCTTCTTTAATATCTTTCAACCTCTGTATGTGCTTTGTCCGTAAAACAAAAAAACAAAAAAAAGGCCAAGACTTCTTTTCTTACCAGTCTAAAATGTCAAAAGAAATAATGTGTGACAAAAAACTAAATGTATACATCATGTCCTTCAAGATATATCACACGAAAAGGTGTCATAAGGACTAGGCTGTCAATAAAAGGTCTTAATCATGCATTTATACAAAGCTGTCGCCAATCACGCAACAATGTCAACCTTGTGCCAACTGACAACTTGGTAGCATAACTTTGTACATCTGGCTCATGTATTGTCAATCAAATGATAAACGCTCTGTTTTAGCTTGGCTGTTGTCCACCTACAGCCTTTAAGGATTCTCTGCTGCTCTTGTATGTACGTATGCTGAAAGCACCACTAACTGATATAACCAAGCGTCCAATAAATGTTATAACAGTCTTGTGTTGCTCAGTCCTAACTTATTGTTTATTGTTCAAGGCGTCTACTTCCTAATGCTATGTATAGACAGGTCTTCGCCCAAAGGACTTACTCGTACGGGCTCACCTATCATGCATTCTACTTGTACTGCAAATCAGGGCGATAGTTCTTATCTATAATTTTAATTGGTCTACATTTGCCATCAGACCAATTTATTTTCCTGAAAAATCCCACACATGTGATTTCACTGTGGTTTTCAGCTCATCAGGTAAACTGTTTTGAGTAAGAAGTGAAAACATCTCATCCACTTCTGTTCCTTGTTTCGCTAGAATCATTTAAAAAATAACATCTTTATCAGTTGTTTGGAAACCAATACCATAAGGCGTACAATAGATAGTGTAGTTAATCTTCCACAATAAATGCCTCCCATACAGATTTACTGGATTTGAATCACATACCATAAACCGATGATTGTCTCTGAAATTTTCAATATTCACTTCTATTGGCTTAGTGACGGTGGCCTTTATCTGCCTATTTGAGACTCCTACATGTTGGATAGTTTCTCCGGAGAGGGGTAGGTTTGGAATTTCTGCTGCTCTCATAGTAGAACGGGTAGAACCAGTATCCACTAGGAAAGTGATGTCATTACCTTCCACTTTTCCATCAACAAATGGACCTCATTGATCTACTGCCAAGGATGAGCCATGTACACATTCTTTCTCCCACCTCAGGCACCGTCATTGAGACTCGTCTGAATCACTCTCATTACTTTGCATCCAATATTGTTGAACTGTTTGTGTATTCTTACCACTTTCTCCATGAAATCTGATGTTCACATTTTATTTCTGCACCTGTGTGTTTGCATAGGAGCTTGTGGTACCTGCAATTGAGGAGTAACTATCTGTTGTTGTTGCTGCTGGTTCACAACCACCTCATTCTGCATCTGTGGATTTAAATGTTGATTTACCCCATTACTCTGTTGAACATTTCTACACTCATTCTTCCAATGTCCATGCTTTCCTCACGCTTGACAAGGATATTTCTTTCTTGCTTCCTCACTACTCTTTCGTCCTTTTCCCTTATTTCCGTTCAATACTTGACTATTCTGATTCTGATCATTCGACTTGTTATTAGTTTGAGAACCAGAATTCACCTCTTGATGTTCTTACACCTTCTTACAACTTCACTTGTGCCCACATCCACTTCTCTTTCAGCTTCTGTTGCTTTGCAAAAATATCATCACTACAATAATTGCATACTTCAAGATATTGTCTATAGGCTTGCTCTGCCAGCAAAGCATATGCTGCTGAGTCATCTGACTAATTTGCGATCTTAATCTATACACAAACCTATACATGAAATGTTCCATGTCCTTATCACCAGTATTCCCAAATCCACTATACTGCTTGAACACCTGCAATAATCTTTCATAATACGCATGCACTGAATCTTTTGGCTCTTGAGTTGTTCTATCTATCTTAACTGAATCTGTTTCCTCTGGAGGAATTTGACATTTAAAAAAAGTAATCACCTGATGATACTTTTTCATCACTTCTTCTGAAGGTGCACCTGTCCAACTCTGGAATACTCTTCATCTGGCCAATCAACAGTAATCTTACATTCTGTCCACAAATCAGTTGGCACCACTATGTCAAACAGGCATCCCAAATCTTGTAATAAAACCTTTGAGACTTTCACAAACCTTTCTACCTGCTTATACCATTCAACTGGTCTCTCTCTTAAGCTGGGGAAATCATTTGTAAAAGACAATATATCCTGTCTAGATCTGGTTCTTTTCATGGAAATGCAAATGTTTCCTTCGTAGCTGCCTCATTCCTCTTTCTAGTCCGTCTACCTCTCCATTTGTCTGCATCTCCCCATTTCTTCAAAATATACATCAATTCTTTTATCTGTAATCTCCTTCCTGATGTATTCAAACTCTCCAAATTCTTTTCAGTAAATTCTGACAAATATGGTTTCTGTAATATTTTTGACTTTTCTGCGTCTATTCCAAATTCTGAAGCCATTTGTACTATCTTGCGCTTCAGAGTGCGGGACACTTTTTACAAGCATCACTGCCCGGAATACCTCTGCAGGAGTTCCAAAGATCAGGAGGCTGCAGATTTGATGGCTGTTGCAGCAAGTCATGTTAACTTTTGATCACAAGTTCACTAGCCTTGCCTAGACTCACCCTGGTAGGACTTCCAGTCCCAGGGTGCAACACGACGCTCTCCCGCCTTCTCCATCGCATCACTGCTGCCACAGGTGAGGGGGTGCTGGTATCAGCACGCTACAAAGCACAGCCTCACCCCTCATGGCGCGGTACGCGCTTCTGAGTATGGGCCACATTTTACCAGCATCACTGCCCGAAATACCTCTGCAGGAGTCCCATAGATCTGGGTGCTGCAAATTTGATGCCTTGTTGCAGCGGGTCCTGTTAACTTTTCATCACAAGTTCACCAGCCTTGCCTAGTCTCACCCTGGTGGGACTTCCAGTCCCAGGGTGCAACCCAATGCCCTCCCGCCATCTCCATCGCGTCACCACTGCCACAGGTGAGGGGGAGGCGCAACCTCACCCTTGCGGCGTGGGGCGTGCCATGGACGTGCCTGGGCCAAGCCCAGGCCCAGGGCGGGCCCGTCCTTGCCCGTCACTGCCAGGAACAGGCAAGGCAGGGTCACCCCTCTTTCGCCCTGGGTCCTGGTCCATTGCCTGTACTAGGAGTTGGAGTTGACTGACAGGTACTGTGAGCCCCTTTCTCCATAGCCCTCATTATTTGCTTCTGCTCCTAATTCCAGAAGCAAAATCATTACATAATATGAATTAATGGACTGCGTGAGATTAAACTTTCTATTTTGAACTGGGACTTAGGGGACTTCGCAGGTTCAGCTTTGCACTAACCAGGGTACTGTACTGTGCGATGCACTTTAGTGATACTATTTTACCAAACGTCTTTTTGCTAAAAACTGTATATATATCCGTTGCGTTTTTTATGGGCAAGGTTTCTTATAGCATTTTAATATGTGTTTTTTTGTGTCTAGTAGTATTGTTTGGTACTGTTCTTTTTAGCACATTTGTATTTTTTGAATAGAAACATTAGGTGTAATACGCTACACTTTGCCTGTGGGACCAGTAAATTATACCTGAAAGCACATTGCATTTTACTCATAGAGAGGAACTTAGCGAACTAGATAGCGAAAAAGAAATCCCTTAGTACATAAGTATATCATTAGGTAGCTGATTATTGAATATGGGGAAAAGGAAGCTAATATCAAGCCAGGTAGCAAAATCACAGAGCAAGCACCAAAAAGCAAATATGACTTTACTCAACTGTCTGACAGGGGCAGTTGGAGATATAGAACGCCAGATAATTTCTGTTGAAGAAACGTTAAATATGGACCCTACAAATCCATCCGGGCCCAAATTAATGGATACAACTAGTATGCCAGCATCAAGGACTGAAGTTACTGGAACTATGGGTAAAACACTACTTGAGCAAACAAAAAACAGATGTGTCCAACATTCACCCTTTCAAAAAAATCCTGTAAATTGATAAGTAGATAAATACCGGACTCTTAGCCGGATGGTACATGCCTGCGGCAAACCATTCCTAGTCCAAGTAAGACCCACACAAAAAAATGACAAGGAAAAACATAGAGCCCGAAAAACAAAAGCCAGACTAAAACGGAGAACACAAATATAACGTCAGCAAAAAACATAGGGAACGTACCTTTAACAGAGACTGTAAACTTGTCTACGATGCTAAAAGAATTAACTGAGTTAGTCACAAGTCCTTGAATAGTCTAAGTAGTAGGCTAGATAAAATAGAAGCGGGACTAGATAAAGCTTTTGCATCTCGGAACAAGGGAAAAGATAATCAAAGAAGTCCCTAAGTACTACCACACAATGTGAGAATGGAAACATGAAACTATCCCCTCAGGGACAAAGGGACAGGAAATAAAAAGAGGAAAGGGCCGGGGTCCTGTATTTACCCAAGTGTAACAATAAACTAGAAAAATAGCATCCCAAGAGATATCGATGCACATAGGAAAAACGATATAGGAGGGACGGATAACTCGGCGGATGATGGACGGGATGGCCAGAATAACTTAAGATCAAATCTGGCAAATAGCAACTTTCCAGAGGATACACGTAGCCTGCAGACTTTAAATTTACCACCCACAGCTAATCCATATACTGTAATCTTAGCTAATATTCCTTCTTGCTCACCAACGTGCGCTCCATACGCAAGCATGCCATGGAAATCTGGAACCTACTCGACTCTCTATCGCCTGAAGTCGTCTTCCTCACAGAGACCTGGACCAATGCTGCCTCCGCCCCTGACATCAACACCGCCATCCCGGACGGCTACAAGATCCAGAGGAAGGACCACCCAACCACCCGCAAGGAGGCATCACCATAGTCCCTAAAACACCCTCTACATCACCACCTCCATTGAGAACCTTCCCTCCGCCAAACACCCGCACTTCCAAATCAAGAACAGCCCTAAGACCACACTCTGTGGAACACTCATCTATCTACCCCCCTGCCCCCGGACATCCTTCGCCACCACCATAACTGACTTCATCGCACCCCATGCCATCGCGTCAACAAACTACATACTCATTGGTGGACGCGCTTAACACTGGGTAACTACTGCTATTGATAACTGCTTAATACTTCCCTTACCCTGCGCTGCCTTCAAAGCACTTCTCCTTGGTCCAACTCGGTCTTTCCCGTTGAGTGGAGGGAGTTAGTGCTGACGGGAGCGACCTGGGGCATTTCCGGCTGAGACCAGAAGGGAGGGTGATGGTCTAGTGGCCCAATCCTTGATAAACCAACGCCTAGCGAGACGTGCAGCGGACACACGCAGCAGGGGCGCCGAAAATGCATCTACGGCAAGCCCCTTTTGCGCCCGTCTGCGCCTGTTTGTCGCCAGGAGTCAGTACCCCTGGTGGTTTTCCCCCAGATACTTTAATAACAGTCAATCCTTGGTGCTTATATACGAGAGATAAACTGCTCAGGATTAGACCAGACCCCTGTGGGTTCATGGCACATTCTGGCTTCCTACCTGAAGGACCTTTTTTGTGTAAAACCTGCAGATATCAGACTATTATTATAGCTGGAAAGGGGCTCTTGTGTACAGACCCCTGGGCCAGTTACAAGATTTTAGTAGCCGTTTGCTAGAATTTATTACTCCTCATGTAATTGCCACCCATAATTTCCTGCTCCTAGGGGATCTTAACATTCATAGTGAGGATGCCTGCAACCATGACGCTATGGTATGCCTAAAAGACCTGGCCTCTTCAGGTCTCTTAAAAATTAATAATGAACCCACTCATATAGCTGGCCACACCTTGGATTTCATCCTATCCAACTCCCAGAATATCCTATGTGGGTAAGCACACCCTTTAATCTGGTCTGACCACTCCCTGGTAAACTTTTGTCTGATGAGGCCCTATACCCCCCGACTCCCACATCCACGCGAACAGATGATATAGACCTTGGCATAAAATTAGGCCTGACCACTTTCTGTCCCCTTTTCTGTCCTGGGACAACAACACTCTCAATCACAGTGTAGAACAGCCAACTATCTCATTTTAACTCCTTCTTTTTAAACACTCTTGATAAGGCAGCCCCCTTGAAACCACAAACTCACTCCCCCAATCTCACTCCCTCCGATTGGTATTCACCTGCCTTACATGCCAAAAGGAGTCGGTGTAAAAAATTAGAGCGGATATGGCGACTCTATCACAGAGAACATGATAAAACGAGTTACAAAACCGCCTTAACTTCCTACCACAAGAATATTAAAACCATACGCAAACTTCATATTACACATCAATTGGAGCAAGCTGGAAACAATGCCAGCACCCTCTTTCAAATTGTTAAATCCTACACTAATCCCAGAGCCTGTGATACTGCGAAATCTCCATCACAGTCTCTGTGCAATAATATGCTCCTTCCTTACTCAAAAAATGTAAAACATATACCAGAACATCATTTCAGCTAATGCTGTTTCTGCCCTTCCCACAATAGTTTACACCGACCACCACAACACCTCCTCACAATTACATTGTTTCCCTCCTCTTAGTCCAGCAGAAGTCATATCCCTTCTCGCCATAATTAAATCAGGCTCTCCCCTGGACATCATCCCTGCTAAAATGTCTTCCAGATTTGCTGACCAGCTTGCCATACCCATCTGTTCTATCCTCAATAGCACCCTGAGCTCAGGTTGACTCCCTTCTGAATGGAAAAACGCACAAGTAGTACCCATATGTAAAAACCTCAGGATTCCGACTGCCGAGCTGACTAACTACCGTCCTATATCCTTGCTCCCTCTGCAGACCAAGCTCATTGAAAGACATATTAACAAACACTTGTCTGAGTTCATTAAAGCCTCTCACCACCTAGACGTCTCACAGTCAGGTTTTCGGGCCAAACACAGTACCGAATCGGCTCTTATCGAGATAACTGATAACATCAGAATAGCACTAGACAAGGGTCAGGCAGCACTTTTGGTGCTGCTTGACCTGTTAGCAGCATTCGATACCATTTCACATCCGATCCTACTGGAGAGACTTCGAGACATAGGTGTTCAGGGGCTGGCCCTGAAGTGGATGACTGACTTGCTAACTGATAGAACACAGACTGTTATTCTAGGAACCTATAAATATACGCCCACCAAAGTGACCAAGGGGGTTCAACAGGGCTCATGCCTGAGCCCCACCCTTTTCAATATCTATGTTACCCCCCTGGCTAAACTCATGATGTCCTTAGGATTCAATCCCATTTCATACGCAGATGATACCCAGCTCCTCCTCCCATTTGATAAAAACAGACCAGTTATACAGCTCATTTTCTCCGAAGGCATGAAGGCTATCGCTACCTGGATGCGGATTCATTTCTTTCAACTAAACGCTGAAAAATCAGAAATCATGGTGTTTGGAGGAGCAGCTACGTTGCTGTTCGCCCAACTAGTGGCCTGAGGAGCTGGGTGATGCCCCTGCCCCTAAGGAAGTGGTCAAGAACCTAGGCATCAGAATTGATCAAAACCTAACCCTTGATGCACATGCAAATACTAATGCTGGCTCCTGCTTCTACATCCTTAGTCTACTTAGAAGGATTTTCCCCCTTCTACCCTCTTCCACCAAAAAAACTTTAATGCAAGCCTTGGTACTAAGTAGACTAGATTATTGTAATGCTTTGCTATTCTCGGCAAACAAATGCTCCCTTAATAAACTACAAGTGGTGCAGAACACGGCTGCCCATCTCGTAGCTGAAGCCCCATTCAGAACACTCACTGCTCCCTTCCTTAAGAAACTCCACTGGCTCCCCGTGAGAAAGCGGGTAAAATTCAAAATAGGCGGCACTATCTTCAAAGCCCTTAATGGTCGAGGCCCTTCCTATCTTTCTAACAAACTAGCGATGTACACCCTTTCACGTTTGCTTAGATCAGGCTCTGAACCTTTATTATGCACCCCTAGAATTAAAATAGTGCACAGCGGAGGCAAAGCTTTCTCTTACCTTGCCCCAGCCTTTTGGAATAAGCTACCTCTCCAGCTTCGTAACTGTCAGAATATTTCCCAGTTTCCCTAAAAACTCACCTTTTTTTGTTCTTTGCCTTGGCTGATTTCTTCCGTCCTAAGCGCAGAGATACCCCTCTGGGTGATTCAGCACTATACAAATCAATAAACTTCAAATTTCAAACTTCATTGGAGACCTCAACTTCCACCTCAACAACCCCAGCAAACCCTACTCCACCATCCTCTGTGACAACCTCGCCAACATCGGACTCAACCAACTGTTCAACACACCAACACACAGGGCAGGGCACACCCTCAACCCCATCTTTGCTGCAGGAAACAGCGTCTGTTTCAGCCACACAACGCAACCTCCTTGGACGGACCACCACTGCGTCCACTTCAACGTCAAGAAGCCCAAAGAACCTAAACCAGTCCCTCGACTGCCACGCAGGCACTGGAGCAAGATCACCGATGAGCAATTGAACTCCACCCTCTCCCGAGACAACCACACCTTGGTATCTGACGCAAACACCGCAGCCACCTTAACGTGCACTCCGAACACAAGCATGCCATGGAAATCTTGAACCTACACAACTCTCTATCACCCGAAGTCGTATTTCTCACAGAGACCTGAACCAATGCCGGCTCCGCCCCTGACATCAACACCGCCATCCCGGATGGCTACAAGATCCAGAGGAAGGACCACCCAACCACCTGCAAGGAGGCCTCGCCATAGTCCATAAAAACACCCTCCATCTCACCACTTCCATTGAGAACCTTCCCTCTGCCATACACCTGCACTTACAAATCAAGAACAGCCCCAAGACCACAGTCTGTGGAACACTCACCTACCTACCCCCCTGCCCCTGGACATACTTTGCCACCGCCATCACTGACTTCATCGTACCCCACGCCATCGCGTCAACAAACTACATACTCATTGGAGACCTCAACTTCCACCTCAACAACCCCAGCCACCCCAACTCCACCATCCTCTGTGACAACCTCGCCAACATCGGACTCAACCAACTGGTCAACACACCAACATACGTAGCAGGGCACACCCTCGACACCATCTTCGCAGCAGGAAACAGCTTCCATTTCAGCCACACAACGCAACCTCCTTGGACCGACCACCACTGCATCCACTTCAACGTCGAGAAACCCAAAGCACCTCAACCAGTCACTCGACTGCTACGCAGGAGCTGATGGATGGATCTGGCGGTGTGTGTTCTCGGACTTCTATGCTAAGCTCCTTCATCAGTTCTCCGAGCTAGCCTCATTCTTCGGGGGAATTAAACTTGCCGCCATACACGGCACCTGGTCAGAGTGCTCCCGCCCTGGCCCTATTGGTCCTTGGGATTCATACCCTTGTTAAACCATAGAGTACTCTAGGCTCTACTTTGAAACCGCCCTATTTCTGTCTAAACAACATGGCTTTTGAATTATCTCCGGTGGGGCTTGTTACAGTCTACTTGGATTTGCCTTACTGCTTTTATCAATCGCCTTTTGCTGGCCACGCTTATATCTCTCTTATTCTCAGAACTCCTTACATGTTGGGGTTCTTCCAAGCGGAGTTTGTTCTCCAATGTAACTGACAGCCCCTCCATCTTGATTGCTGAGACAGCTCTTCCTGCCCTATTTCTGCACCATTACCAGCTTCATTTTGACTGATGGGCATTTTCAGGCCTCCACTCTTTATATAAAAAGCAGGAACAATATGCCCTGATGAAGGAAATTGTCAAGCAGTAATATTTTCCAAAACGCGCGTCAGCACTTTTCTTTGTTGTTGGTTTTTGTTGTTATATTTGTGACTGCACACACTGTGATCCTATTACCCATTGTATGTATTGTGTTTTATGTCTTGTTTGGTCTTTCTTGTAATCGTTTCTAATTTTTTTGTATTTTTTTCATGTATGTTTTATGTGATAATTATGCTGCTTTGTTCTTAGTGTGTTCCTCATTTTCATGTATTTTGTTGGCTGAACTCCATGGTACATGAATATCTATGTTATCCTTTTATGAATATATGTTTTTCTCCTGCATGATATTTTACTTATTAATATGAATTTTTCTACTACTTTTTTTCTCTAAAAAACTAATGATGAAAAATAAATAAATAGTTCAAGAACTGATCTATGGGGCATCTTTAAATATCATGGGCCTCATTTATGAAAAGTGACGCATCGCTGCGTGAAAACAGCGATGCGTCACTTTTCACTGCGCTCTCCCTGCGACATGATTGATGCGTCATATTTATAATATGACGCATCATGTCGCAAGGAGTTGCAGATACGTCAGTATTTCTGACGTATCTGTAGGTGCAAAAGTGACGCATTGCTGGAGTGTGTCACAAAAGTGACGCAACTCCAGCAATGCTTCCTTTCACATGGGGAAAGCCCCATGTGAAAGGGCTTGCGTCAGTATTACGCCTGCTGTGAGGCAGGCGCAGGATTTTGACGCAACAGAACCCTAAAAGTGACGCAGTGAAATCTCATAGATTTCACTGCGTCACTATTACAAGGCTTTTTGCGGGTGAACGCCCCCTCTGCATACATTATACCTGACGCAGGCAGTCAATAGGGAACTGACACGATTCATCGAAGAATACGCCATCCTTGACCCATCCCAATCCGGATTCACAGCACCGAGATTGCCCTACTCGCAGCCATATATGACATCTGCACCTACCTGGACCAGGGCCACTCCACAGCCCTCATCTTCCTCGACCTGTCTGCAGCCTCTGACACCGTCTCTTATTGCACACTAATCACCATACTACGTGAGGCCGGCATACAAGGAACTGCCCTTGACTGGATCTGCTTGTTCCTCACCAGAAGAAACCAAAGGATTAGACTACTACCCTTCCTCTCCACCTCCACCCCCACCTACATCACCTGCGGAGTACCACAGGGGTCATCTCTAAGCCCAACCCTCTTCAATTTCTACATGGCCCCCTTGCAGACATCGTCCGACAACACAGCCTCAACATTGTTTCCTACATCGACGACACCCAGCTCATCCTCTCCCTCACACCCCTAAACTCAATGTCCAGAGAGGAATGCAAGAAGTGGCAGTCTGGATGACCAACAGCTGCCTAAAACTCAACGCAATGGAAACAGAAGTCGTCATCCTTGGAACCACCCCATCAGCTTGGGACAACACCTTGTAAACCACAGCCCTTTGAAGCCCACCTACCCCTTTAGAACACGCAAAGAACCTCTGCATCATACTCTACTCATCGCTCACCATGAACCGACAGGTCAACACCGTCACCGCTGCTTCTGCATTCTCTGAAAGACCTTCAAATTAATCCACCCTGAATAAAGGAAAAAAGTCTCTCAATAACTCATCACCAGTAAACTTGGTGATGGCAACGGACTCTATGCCGGCATCAACAAGTCCCTACTCCACAAACTGCAAATGGTACTGAACACCACGATCAGACTCATCCTTGGCATCCCCAGCACGAACACATCAGCCAACACCGGTGACAACTAACACTGGCTCCCCGTGGAGAAGAGAGTCACCTTCAAAATCCTCACCCACACCTACAAGTGCCTGCATATTAATATACCCAAATACCTCAACAACAGAATAAACTTAAGTACCCAAAAGAATCCTGCGATCATCCAACCTTGCACTGACCGAAACACCATAGACCACAGAGCCAGAGCAGATGGGAGATCGTTCTCGCGCATCGAAGCCAAAACCTCAAACGAGCTTCCGGCAAACATCAAAAGCGATCCCTCTCTGAACACCTATAGGAAGATCCTCAAAACCTGGCTCTTCGGCTGAATTATGATTCAGAAAAGGGGGTGGTGATGAACAGAGTGTCTGAATTAAGCAGACCACTCTTACCCAGTCCAAAGATCAGGGCTTGATCCATCACCGTTATTTAGCTCACTGCCCCATCCCAGCTCAGAACATGGCTATATGCAAATTAGTCTGTCCCTGGCCCAGTGCATCATGGGAACAGGGCAGACCAAACTACCAAGCCAATTCTTCACCAGAAAGGATACAAGCTACCGGGGACCGGTTTCTGGCATTTCAGCCTCGTCGGCCCGGCTTGCTTGAATCCTGATGGAGCAGTGAGCAAGGGACTCATGTCTGAGTATACCCTGCCACACCTATAGTGGCCAAAAACGATTCAGAAAAGGGGGTGGTGATGAACAGAGTGTCTGAATTAAGCAGACCACTCTTACCCAGTCCAAAGATCAGGGCTTGATCCATCACCGTTATTTAGCTCACTGCCCCATCCCAGCTCAGAACATGGCTATATGCAAATGAGTCTGTCCCTGGCCCAGTGCATCATGGGAACAGGGCAGACCAAACTACCAAGCCAATTCTTCACCAGAAAGGATACAAGCTACCGGGGACCTGTTTCTGGCATTTCAGCCTCGTCTGCCCGGCTTGCTTGAATCCTGATGGAGCAGTGAGCAAGGGACTCATGTCTGAGTATACCCTGCCACACCTATAGTGGCCAAAAACGATTCAGAAAAGGGGGTGGTGATGAACAGAGTGTCTGAATTAAGCAGACCACTCTTACTCAGTCCAAAGATCAGGGCTTGATCCATCACTGTTATTTAGATCACTGCCCCAACCCAGCTCAGAACATGGCTATATGCAAATTAGTCTGTCCCTGGCCCAGTGCATCATGGGAACAGGGCAGACCAAACTACCAAGCCAATTCTTCACCAGAAAGGATACAAGCTACCGGGGACCGGTTTCTGGCATTTCAGCCTCGTCGGCCCGGGTTGCTTGAATCCTGATGGAGCAGTGAGCAAGGGACTCATGTCTGAGTATACCCTGCCACACCTATAGTGGCCAAAAACGATTCAGAAAAGGGGGTGGTGATGAACAGAGTGTCTGAATTAAGCAGACCACTCTTACCCAGTCCAAAGATCAGGGCTTGATCCATCACCGTTATTTAGCTCACTGCCCCATCCCAGCTCAGAACATGGCTATATGCAAATTAGTCTGTCCCTGGCCCAGTGCATCATGGGAACAGGGCAGACCAAACTACCAAGCCAATTCTTCACCAGAAAGGATACAAGCTACCGGGGACCGGTTTCTGGCATTTCAGCCTCGTCGGCCCGGCTTGCTTGAATCCTGATGGAGCAGTGAGCAAGGGACTCATGTCTGAGTATACCCTGCCACACCTATAGTGGCCAAAAACGATTCAGAAAAGGGGGTGGTGATGAACAGAGTGTCTGAATTAAGCAGACCACTCTTACCCAATCCAAAGATCAGGGCTTGATCCATCACCGTTATTTAGCTCACTGCCCCATCCCAGCTCAGAACATGGCTATATGCAAATTAGTCTGTCCCTGGCCCAGTGCATCATGGGAACAGGGCAGACCAAACTACCAAGCCAATTCTTCACCAGAAAGGATACAAGCTACCGGGGACCGGTTTCTGGCATTTCAGCCTCGTCGGCCCGGCTTGCTTGAATCCTGATGGAGCAGTGAGCAAGGGACTCATGTCTGAGTATACCCTGCCACACCTATAGTGGCCAAAAACGATTCAGAAAAGGGGGTGGTGATGAACAGAGTGTCTGAATTAAGCAGACCACTCTTACCCAGTCCAAAGATCAGGGCTTGATCCATCACCGTTATTTAGCTCACTGCCCCATCCCAGCTCAGAACATGGCTATATGCAAATTAGTCTGTCCCTGGCCCAGTGCATCATGGGAACAGGGCAGACCAAACTACCAAGCCAATTCTTCACCAGAAAGGATACAAGCTACCGGGGACCGGTTTCTGGCATTTCAGCCTCGTCGGCCCGGCTTGCTTGAATCCTGATGGAGCAGTGAGCAAGGGACTCATGTCTGAGTATACCCTGCCACACCTATAGTGGCCAAAAACGATTCAGAAAAGGGGGTGGTGATGAACAGAGTGTCTGAATTAAGCAGACCACTCTTACCCAGTCCAAAGATCAGGGCTTGATCCATCACCGTTATTTAGCTCACTGCCCCATCCCAGCTCAGAACATGGCTATATGCAAATTAGTCTGTCCCTGGCCCAGTGCATCATGGGAACAGGGCAGACCAAACTACCAAGCCAATTCTTCACCAGAAAGGATACAAGCTACCGGGGACCGGTTTCTGGCATTTCAGCCTCGTCGGCCCGGCTTGCTTGAATCCTGATGGAGCAGTGAGCAAGGGACTCATGTCTGAGTATACCCTGCCACACCTATAGTGGCCAAAAACGATTCAGAAAAGGGGGTGGTGATGAACAGAGTGTCTGAATTAAGCAGACCACTCTTACCCAGTCCAAAGATCAGGGCTTGATCCATCACCGTTATTTAGCTCACTGCCCCATCCCAGCTCAGAACATGGCTATATGCAAATTAGTCTGTCCCTGGCCCAGTGCATCATGGGAACAGGGCAGACCAAACTACCAAGCCAATTCTTCACCAGAAAGGATACAAGCTACCGGGGACCTGTTTCTGGCATTTCAGCCTCGTCTGCCCGGCTTGCTTGAATCCTGATGGAGCAGTGAGCAAGGGACTCATGTCTGAGTATACCCTGCCACACCTATAGTGGCCAAAAACGATTCAGAAAAGGGGGTGGTGATGAACAGAGTGTCTGAATTAAGCAGACCACTCTTACTCAGTCCAAAGATCAGGGCTTGATCCATCACTGTTATTTAGATCACTGCCCCAACCCAGCTCAGAACATGGCTATATGCAAATTAGTCTGTCCCTGGCCCAGTGCATCATGGGAACAGGGCAGACCAAACTACCAAGCCAATTCTTCACCAGAAAGGATACAAGCTACCGGGGACCGGTTTCTGGCATTTCAGCCTCGTCGGCCCGGCTTGCTTGAATCCTGATGGAGCAGTGAGCAAGGGACTCATGTCTGAGTATACCCTGCCACACCTATAGTGGCCAAAAACGATTCAGAAAAGGGGGTGGTGATGAACAGAGTGTCTGAATTAAGCAGACCACTCTTACCCAGTCCAAAGATCAGGGCTTGATCCATCACCGTTATTTAGCTCACTGCCCCATCCCAGCTCAGAACATGGCTATATGCAAATTAGTCTGTCCCTGGCCCAGTGCATCATGGGAACAGGGCAGACCAAACTACCAAGCCAATTCTTCACCAGAAAGGATACAAGCTACCGGGGACCGGTTTCTGGCATTTCAGCCTCGTCATTGCTCATTGCACCATCAGGATTCAAGCAAGCCGGGCCGACGACGCCTGAAATGGCAGAAACTGGTCCCCGGAAGCTTGTTTCCTTCCCAGTATAAGAATTGGCTTGGTAGTTTGGTTTGCCCTGTTCCCATCATGCTCTGGGACAGGAACAGACTAATTTGCATATAGCCAAGTTCTGAGCTGGGATGGTGCAGTGAGCTAAAAAACGGTGATGGATCAAGCCCTGATCTTTGGACTGGGTAAGAGTGGTCTGCTTAATTCAGGCACTCTGTTCATCACCACCCCCTTTTCTGAATCATTTTGTCCACCATAAGCGTGGAAGGGTATACTCAGATGTGAGTCCCTTGCTCATTGCACCATCAGGATTCAAGCAAGCCGGGCCGACGACGCCTGAAATGGCAGAAACCGGTCCCCGGAAGCTTGTTTTCTTCCCAGTATAAGAATTGGCTTGGTAGTTTGGTTTGCCCTGTTCCAATCATGCACTGGGACAGGAACAGACTAATTTGCATATAGCCAAGTTCTGAGCTGGGATGGTGCAGTGAGCTAAAAAACGGTGATGGATCAAGCCCTGATCTTTGGACTGGGTAAGAGTGGTCTGCTTAATTCAGGCACTCTGTTCATCACCACCCCCTTTTCTGAATCTCTTCGGCTGAATTAAGCAGCATACATCCCCGCCCCTCCCCCCACCCCCCAGCACCTTGAGACCCTTACGGGAGAGTATCGCACTTAAAGTCCCCCGATTTAGTGATTGATTGACATATGATATCCTCTTTCCATCATCATAAAGGAAGCTGACATGTTTGGAGGTATCATTAGAATTCCCTCCCTAGTTACTACACGCTTGTCCTTCTTAAAGAAATTCTTGCTTTTATTAAGCAACTTCCATTTTTTGATTAACTAATTCAAAAAGCAAAATTCAGGAATCTTTCATATTCTCACATATCCTATTTGCTAACACTCATCCTTTACCAACCCGATTCACACCACATTCCAATTAGGGCTTACTATGTATTCCTTTCCGCAACCAATACCAACATGGTTCTTGTCTACTGACCACTTAGAGCTTATAACACACTCACTTGTCTGACCAATGCCAGTGCGAATTTTCGTGAAATCAGTATTATTCCTCCTACTGACCCTCCCTTCATAATCTGCACATGTTACACATCCGCTGTCTCAACCAATACCAATGTGGGTCTGTGTGACGTCAGCACAACTCCTGCTACCGACCCTCCCTTCACAAGGTAATATGATAATGCATTTTCTAACCTTTCTTTACCAAAATTTCTGTTAGGAACAAGGTAAAAACAGTGCTACTCTGTCTGCTCCACTAAAACAAAGAGCATTTTCTTCACTTGCTTCAAACAGAAGGTACTTCCTTTCACTATGAGTAAAATCCACTGTTTACCCTTTACTTAAGCTTGATGAAAACCTGTTACTCCTCTAGCGATACTCCTCCTTTGGGTAAGGCCAAAGTTTCACAGATAGACCCTATGCTATCACTCACACTCTACTCTTATATGACTTAGGGCCAGATGTAGGTAACTTCCATTTAGCGAGTCCTTAATAGCGATTATTACCAAATCGCTATTAAGGACTTGCTAAATGGAATGTAGGTAGGAATCGCTAAAATATTAGCGATTCTATTTTTGGGAAGTAAGGATGGATTTGAGTGTCAAAGATGGTAATATCTGGTTTGGTGATAGAGTTGTACCTCCAAAAACTTTGTGTTTCTCCATCATGGCCTTATGTCATGAAAGCCATTTTGGCATTGTCCGTTCTAAACGCACTGTTAAGGCCTCATTCTGGTGGCCTGGAATGGATGGGGATATTGATACGTTTGTGAGAAATTGTAAATCCTGTCCAGCTGCGGATAAATCATTGGTTACATGTAAGCCTCCCATGGGTACTATGGAAGGACCCAATTCGCCTTGGCAGCACATTGCCATTGATATTATGGGCCCAATAGGGAGTGATCAGAAGTATATCTTGGTGTTAATGGACTTATTTTCTAGGTGGCCGTTTGTTAAAATTGTAAATAGGGCTGACACTGATACTGTTTTGAAATTTCTGGACAAATCTTTCATTTTAGAAGGCATTCCTTCTGTGTTACTGAGTGATAATTGCGTTCAGTTCATGTCAGATAAGGCAATAAAGTACTTTCATAAATTGGGCATTAAACACAAAACTACTGCCTTGTATAACCCAAACAGTAACGGAATGGTTGAGCGCTTCAACCGGGTTATTAAAAACACTATACAAATGTCTGCTTGTAACAAAGATTGGGAAACTCAGGTGTTAAAAATGGTTTGGTCTTATAGAACCTCTATTTGTGAAGCTACTGGTTATCCTCCATTTGTTCTAATGCATGGTAGGAATCCACGTACTAAGTTTACTCCCGGTTGGTTGTTCAAATCAAATGTTGTTAATTGGTCTGAAAATCTTGTTAAGGAGAAAAATTCAGCTTCTCATCTCAAGAGTAAAATTTGGTATGATTCCCAGCACAAGGTGAAAAATATTGAGATTAAGGTTGGACAGTGGGTTAGAGTTAAAAAACCGGGCAAATCTATTAAGGGTGAAAGTTGTTTTTATGAACCTATGCAGGTTATTGAAACTTTGAATAATTCTGTTCGCCTCACTGATGGTCGTGAATGGAATCTTAAAAGGATTGCTAAGTGTGCTCCTCCTCGTGTCTCTAATAACAACTCTTCTAATTTGTTTGATTTAGAGGATTTACCAGTTTCTAATTCTACAAGCTCATCAAATGCAACCAACTTTGATAAAAATTTGGATCTTGATTGCTCCAGAATGGCTATTCCCAGTATTTCTGGTTTATTGCATCATGATGAGTCTTCAAGTGTGCCAAGTTTGGTCAATCAAGATGAGATGAATACCATTAGAAACTCTAGACGTGAAAAGAGGCCCCCTGTTTGGTTAGCTGATTATATTTCTGATAGTTTTCCTTTGTAGAATTCCTTTTTTTTTTTTATTGGAAAGGGGATGACCTTGTCTTCTGTACTATTCTAATTTTGTTTTAATTATTTTACATTTTTGTTCTGTTCCCTGGGGGATGTGTTATGTTGTGTAATACACCTTTAATATTGTACATTCCACATTCCATAGAACCTTCTGCATGTGCTCTCTCTTATGTGTTCTCATTTAGTTCAGTTGATGATTAACCTGTATCCTGCTAGGCTGTGTACCTGCTCGTTGTGGATTAAACCTAATTACAACCCTACAGAAGAGTCTGTCTTCAATACAACAGATTCCTTAACATTCCTTAATAAGAAATTGGTAATTCTGATTCATTATTAAGGAATACCTAGCCATTCATTCCCATGGGCTAGGAGGCCCGTAGGAATAATTGGGAAGAGATTCACTATTAGTGATTTGGTATTACAGAATCGTTAATAGCGGGAGGTATGTCAAGGGTGCCAGGGTGTCCAGAGGACACCCTGTTGCACCCCTGAAATGTGCATGTGTGCACATGTAGCGCACATACATACCCTAAGGGCATGGATGTGTGCCATAAAAAAAGCAATCAAGTGCTTTTTGTAAGGAAATCGCTACTTACCACCAACTTGAAGTTGGTTGTAAATGGCGATTCCTTAAGGCTGAGGTGCACTGTTTTTAGTTGCATTTAAGGAATCAGTATTTATGATTCCTTAAATGCAAGAGCACAATAAGGAATCGCTATGTTGTAATTGTTTATTTTGCATGTAGGTTTAAAGTCACCTACATCACACATGGCTAAATACCGGTCAGTAACGTTAAAATTCACAGAATTTCGTCATTACCGACCGGTATTTAGCCACCTACATCTGGCCCTTAGTCCTTAATATAACACCTACAGCCCTCCTTAGCTTTTAGGTATTATGACAACAGACGAGTAACCTTCCGTAGTGTGATTTCCTTACCACACTTTTCTAAATTCTAGTCCCGGAATACCCAGGTATCTTTGTACCAGTACTTCCAGACAACATAGAACGCAACACTTACTCTTGGTGTTAAACATATAGATAATAATCAATAGTCAGTAATCAATAATCACCAAACTAGTCAATAATAACCATAATCCTGCTACCAGAAAAACTGATCCAGTGGAAAATCCCAGGGATGAACAATTCACAAAACAGATATCCCAATTGGGCCCATGCTCATTTACTCAAATGTTCATATACAATCCCTGGGCAATATATGGAGGATTCAAGTTTTATAATTCACCTAAGTTCTAAACAGTTAAATTCTGTAAGCATACAAAGTTTGTAAATAAACTCAATACCTAACTCATCTTCACAATCTAACACTCTTTCCTCTGGTTGATGGACCATTAGTTAAGGTAGTTGATGGTGTTATTAACAACTATCTAACTAATCCACAGATCCTAGTGAAATAACCACAGACTCTGGGTAGGATTCATAAGCTTTATCTAAGATTTCAGTCATAAAATCGAACGCTCTTTTAGTATAGATTCACAGTGAATACTCCATCATTCTTAACCATGGGAGAGAAAATCTCATTTAGCAAATACATTCATTTTTAGAGACTTCATTCAACAATTCAAATGCAAAGAGTGGATAGATGAAGAGACAAAAGGCACAAAATAAGATACATCTGCAAGGAAATATGCACATTAAAGACAGAATGCCATTTACCAAATGAAATTCTTAAAACCACCCCTCTGGCCAAAGGACTGGTGGGGGTCTCATGAAACAGGATCAGGAGACAAAGAACTATAGGACAGGATTAGGACATGCATATACATACTAGACTTCTCTATAACGTCAGAGGCACTAGGGCGCATCCCTCTCTTACACTCTCTCTCTCTCCTCGATGTTCTTCCAGAATCTTCGACTGTAATCAGGCTGTCTTTGGATCTGAATCCTTCCAAGTCTGTTCTCTCTTATCTTCTTCTTGCAGCTATCTCCTCTCTCTCAGCATCGATGTGTTGATTATCTCTCTCTCTCTCTCTCTCTCTCAATTAACTTAAATCACTCCAGTTAGTCTTTACATCTACATGTCCTACCCTCAAAAGTTGCAAATATTGATGAAATACGGAATACGATTGGACGGGGCCAGGGGAGTTTTCGTCATACCATGCACACATATTCATCTTTACTAAGGTTCTTATTGATCCGCAAACCCTTCCCCTTAACTCATTCATTACTTTTAATTCTCATACATGTATTGTTGAAATATTATTAACGCTCTATACAGGCTCCATCGAAGAGCGATACATATCTTTGTTTCCCCATGTCTTCTGTCCTTGCTCTTTGGCAGTCTTTCAACTCTTTCGGTCATTAGGGTCACATTATGAATTTACTGAGCAAGCGCAACTTCTAGTTGTCAGTCGCCATTTTCTTTCGGTCATGTGCGACAGCAGGCCCAAACGCACAATATTAATAAAGAAATCATAAACAGATGTTAATTTTTTAAATGTATAGTTCTCACTGTTCACAACCCTCTTCTACTCTATCACATGTTATTATTATACTCTTGAGTAAATGCATTAGCAATAGGAGCTTTCTTTTAAGTTCAAGCAAGCATATGCCGGGCATGTGGCTCCTCGAGACAACATATTAGTTCTACTTGCGCATGCGTGAGAGTTTTCCCCCTCAAGCGGGTTATTCATGTTATTTTCTACTTAGTTCTGGTTTGCACATGCGCAAAGCATTTTTCCGTTTTAAAGCGGGTCTTAGTTGTGTTACATTGTATTCCACATTAATAAAGCATGCGAAAGAATTTCTCTCATGTGTTGATTTAAGGTGCATATTAGTCTTGGCTTATCTTTAATTTTAAATGGTTAGTGAAGTTAATGAAGGAGTGCTCCAAGCAAGTTTAGTTTTCTTGAATTCTTGCTCCATCACTAGTATGTACAGGGTTGTTTGAATGCATTTTCCTGCCTCTAGAAAAGCACTGACATACTCATTCAGGTCTCTAGAAACATGTTGACATTTATCAGAGTGATATGACAGGAGTTGGTCTTTTTTTGGCTCAGGCCTGGTATTGTGACTTCTGCCTCTCCAATAAACATAAGGCCTTATGCATGTTTATCGATGCATTACCTCTATTGAAGTCCATATAAGTCTCTGCATACCTGTTCTGGGAGTAGTTCGCAGATAGTAAAGTGTGTACTTCAAATTGATTGAGCTTCTTCTAAGACACATTCAAAAAATGTACCATGTGAAACCAGGGTAGTGTAGTATGTATACAGTTGTTTGAATGCATTATCTTGCCTCTAAAAAGACAATGACACACTTATTGAGGTCTTCTTGTAAAAGAACTAAACACTTTCTTAAAACACTATTATGAGGATTGAAAACTGAGGAAAATGTTGAAAATAAAAAAAAGTTTAACAACAAATCAGAAACAAAAGAGACTTATTATGGTGAAAGAACTTCAAATTATAGAAAAGCATCATATCTGACAAGTGGGCAGAAACAGTATAAGATATAGGAAGAAGAAAATTTAAAAGTAGAGTAATTCAAAATGTATAAAAAAAAATATAAAAGATGAGCACCTTATAAGAAAAAGCAACATATTGAAATTGTAGTAGATGGAGCTTTTGTTTTTTTGTGTTGTATTTCTTTATTAACAGTTTAAAGAAGTCGCATCATGACTGTAGCGATATAGCACGAGTAACCTCAAAAACATCGGCCGCGGATATACAATGGCTGTAGAAACTGATCAGAGAACAACTTGAATGACACATGTTCCTTGTAGACATCTGTGTCAAAAGTATATGTTGGGGGAGTAACATAAAATAGAGGGGAGGACGTACTAGGAGAGGTGGTGGGGGTGTCTGTATTGGGGGGACAAGTAGACAAGAGTAGCTTTGTGGTTGTCCCTAATCTGGGCGGGAGGTGGAGTGGGGTCTATCCCAGCATAAGCTGCAAGGCAGTAGTGGGTCCTGTGGGGTGTGAGAATGAACAAGTGAACCAGTGTGGTAGGGGCCAGAGTGGTCTGGGATTGTTGGGTATGTAAGTGGTGCTTGCCGGAATCTAGGCAATTCCTGAGATCTCTAAGCCATCAAATTATGGAGGCTGGGTTCCCACGTGTTTTTAGTGCTGAGGGGAGAGAGGAGTGGGGGAGGAAAGAAGAAGGAGAAATAGGAGGGGAGGGAATAGGGAGGGATTGTGGGAGATGGAACGGGGAGGCATAGCAGGGCTGGGTTATGGGGATAAGTAATGGCAAGGGTATGGGATAAATATGACTACCGATAGAAAGGTGTAGAGGGTATGAGAGGGAAGGAGATAGGAGCGGAAGAAAGAAGGGGGAAGCGGGGATAAGGAAATGTGGCTGAGCAGAAGATGAGAGCAGGGGAGGGCCTAAAATATGGCGAAGTAGATGCATGAGGAGATATAATGGGTTGGGGATGAGGCGTGGGAGGTACAGTATAAGCTGAATACGTCCGGGCTATATGAGATAAGTGCTTGCGGAGGGGGTTTGATCCTGGATGTGTCCACGTCGAGTCAGTACTGGGGTGGGGGCTGGTAGGGGGAGGGGGTGATGGGAGACGGGTGGGGGAGGAGGGGTGTTACTGATGCACGGGGCAGCTGCTCATGCCGTTTTTCACTCTTACATGTCTAGCTGCCTTGCTGTGGTCAGAGTCAGATCCTCTCTTGTAGTGCTCTCTTTGTTGTCACCCTCAGTGTGTAAAATGGGAGCCCCCACCTGGAAAAACACATCAGATTGGTCCTGGAGGCTGTAGATGATTCGCTCATGAGCGGCTGTGTGAATCATAGCCAATAGCTGGGACTCTTGTGATGGCGGGCTTGGCGCCCACAATTGTCTCAGAATGCATATTTTTGCAATGGCCAATGCTGTATGGAGAAGGTGGCATTGTGGTCTTGAGACTTCAGGGGATTGTTGCAAGTCATGCAGAACAATGACAGTGGGAGTAAGTAGCAAATGCAGGGGCATAGTGATGCTCTGAACTTGACTTACATAAGACCATAGTGGTTGCGCTGAAGGGCATTTGCATATGATGTGAGTCATTTCGCAATTCGAGTTTGAGCATCTCCAGCTATTGGCGTGCGGGTGTAATCCTGCTCTGTGTAGTTTCATTGGCAACCAGTGCCAAGCTTGCACGATTTAAAATAGATAAAGCTTTTGAGTCAAAACAAAAAATATTTATCTTAATATTGAAGAGAATGAGAACAATTATATTTATGAAGGAGAAAAGCAAAACAAAGACTGGTTAATAGAAGTAACTTTTGTAATACTACTACTGGTGAATGGAAGCCTTTTTTAATGAAGAACGCTATTTTCAAGAGAACAAATTAGTAAATGTAGTTGATACAAGTGGTCAATGTCATGAGGTAAAAGATGGATCTCCATTTCAAAAAGAAAAAAGGTAGAAGAAGTCAAAGCTGAAGAAAATCAAGGAGGGCTTATGCAAGGTCTTTAATATAAATTGGATTGTAGCAGTATTTGACATGAGCCTATTGACATATTACAATAACTTTCATGCAAATATGCAAATAAAAGTGTTAAACTGAAGATTATGATATTGCAAGGACTAGATCCATGTAAAATAGGAAAATATACTAAGATGCAGGGTCATTTATTGACTCGTCTTTCCAGAAACGTGTGCCAAAGCATTTTTCAGCCTTTAAGAATGCTTGCTGCACATCACTCTGAAATGCAGAAGTTAGTATGGAGACTTCACTATGTACAATCTCCTGCATTATGTTTAAGTGACATGAATTCAGCTCTTTTGCATGGTTGTGTAGCAGATGTACAGAAAGCTTGTGATGATGTACAGTTTTGTTTTTTTGGTTCTGAAGAGGAGTGTAGAGAAATTGAAGACTTGATAACTTTAGGTGTAGTGGAACAAGACAAAGAGATTAGTATTGGTGATTTTGCAGGAGAAATTAGAAAGTTGATCACTGTTTCCTCTGAAAAACAAAACTATGTATTTGTTCTCGACATACTCACTACAGAAGTCAAACTAGGAATGTAGGTTTATATTTTAAAAATTGAAAGATAAAACAATAATAAGTGGCAGCAATTTGCTCTTTATTTGGGCAGTAATCAAGTTATATGTAAGTACTGTTATAACAAATTAGAAGAATAATAAAATGTCAGCTACACCAGTACATAACAACTTAGGGGCCGATTTCGATTTCGGTCAGTGCCGGCCGGATTCCTTCCCGACCGAGCCATTCCGATGGGCCAGGTCGGGAAGGAATTTGACTCGGATTTCCAGATTGCGGACTGCAAGCTCGGCTCACCTCTGTGTGACCGAGGGAGTACGATGGCAGCTATTCACTGCCTTTTCATGCCGGTCTGTCTTGCACGAAAAGGCAGTCGGAAGTTGTCTCCGGGGGAAGGAATCTGACTTGGATTTCTGGATTGCGTACGACAGACTCGGCTTGCCTCTGTGCGACCGAGGAAGTACGATAGCATTCAAAGATGGGAGCACACTCCTAACCTCTCCGCCGGATCGCCCCTTTGCATTCTGGTACATGCAGTTCGTATGACTTAAACAGTTAGGAAAAAGTTCGTAAGTGTTTCACCAAGGTTGGTGCAAGTAAGTACTTGGTATTTCCAGTATCTCTAGAAACGGCTCGTGTTTCGGGATAATATCCCTCATCAGTAGAGATCAGTTCTGGGGTGGCTGAGAAGGCTGCCAAACAACAGTCACAGGCTTTGTTGTCTCTCGGCGCGAAGGTGCATCTCCAATAGCTCGTCAGCTACGGGCGCTCGCAGGAGCCCTTAAAAGTATTCAAAGATGGGAGCACACTCCTAACCTCTCCGCAAGATCGCCCCTTTGCATTCTGGTACATGCAGTTTGTATGACTTGAAGAGTTAGGAAAAAGTTCGTAAGTGTTTCACCAAGGTTGGTGCAAGTAAGTACTTGGTATTTCCAGTCTCGGGCGATATCCAAAAACCTGGGACATGTAACGGGTCTAGAGATCATCAGTTTTACAAGTACCTACTTGCACCCACATGGGTGAACCACTCAAGAACTCCATGTACCAGATTCCCGAGGGGCGATCCGGAGGAGGGGCTAGCGGTGTGCGGCCCATTGCGATTGCTTATACAAATAGGCTCCCTTGAGCTTTGTGCCGACGGGCTCCTGGACGACGCACCTGCGTGCCGGTTAGGGCATCGAGGCCATTGACGGTTGTTTGGCGGCCTTCTCTTCCACCCCTAACTATTTTCTCTACTGATGAGGGAAGTGATCCCAAAACCCGAGCCATGTCCTGGTGATATCCAAAAACCTGGGACATGTATCGGGTCTAGAGATCATCAGTTTTACAAGTACCTACTTGCACCCACATGGGTGAACCACTCAAGAACTTCATGTACCAGATTCCCGAGGGGCGATCCGGAGGAGGGGCTAGCGGTGTGCGGTCCATTGCGATTGCTTATACAAATTGGCTCCCTTGAGCTTTGAGCCGACGGGCTCCTGGACGACGCACCTGCGTGCCGGTTTGGGCATCGAGGCCATTAACGGTTGTTTGGCAGCCTTCTCTTCCACCCCTAACTATTTTCTCTACTGATGAGGGAAGTTATCACGAAACCCGAGCCATGTCTCGGGCAATATCCAAAAACCTGGGACATGTATCGGGTCTAGAGATCATCAGTTTTACAAGTACCTACTTGCACCCACATGGGTGAACCACTCAAGAACTCCATGTACCAGATCCCCAAGGGGCGATCCGGAGGAGGGGCTAGCGGTGTGCGGTCCATTGCGATTGCTTATACAAATTGGCTCCCTTGAGCTTTGAGTCGATGGGCTCCTGGACGATGCACCTGCGTGCCGGTTCGGGCATCTCGGCCATTGACGGTTGTTTGGCGGCCTTCTCTTCCACCCCTAACTATTTTCTCTACTGATGAGGGAAGTTATTCCGAAACCCGAGCCATGTCTCGGGCCATATCCAAAAACCTGGGACATGTATCGGGTCTAGAGATCATCAGTTTTACAAGTACCTACTTGCACCCACATGGGTGAACCACTCAATAACTCCATGTACCAGATTCCCGAGGGGCGATCCGGAGGAGGGGCTAGCGGTGTGCGGTCCATTGCGATTGCTTATACAAATTGGCTCCCTTGAGCTTTGAGCCGACGGGCTCCTGGACGACGCACCTGCGTGCCGGTTCGGGCATCGAGGCCATTGACGGTTGTTTGGCGGCCTTCTCTTCCACTTCTAACTATTTTCTCTACTGATGAGGGAAGTTATCCCGAAACCCGAGCCATGTCTCGGGCAAAATCCAAAAAACCTGGGACATGTATTGGGTCTAGAGATCATCAGTTTTACAAGTACCTACTTGCACCCACCTGGGTGAACCACTCAAGAACTCCATGTACCAGATTCCCGAGGGGCGATCCGGAAGAGGGGCTAGGGGTGTGCGGTGCATTGCGATTGGAGTACGATAGCAGCTTTTCACTGCCTTTTCGGGCCGGTCTGTCTGGCATGAAAAGGCAGTCGGAAGTTGTCTCTGGGGGCCTCCAGCAGGGCCCCCATTGGTATGAGGCCACCGGATGGTGGCCTGGGAGCACCTATGCTGCCCATCCGTTGATCCCTGCACCAGGTGGCAGGCACCTTGGGATACCGGCCACAGGGTGCAGGGATGAACTGCACCCCTGCTTTCTACATTGCAAGCATGCTTTCCGGTCAGAAAGCATGCTTGCATTGTAAGGTATACGAATGTGACTGAACCCATCGCAGGGCTGTAACCGACGACAGCAGGTCGGTTGGTTACAGCTCCTGCCTGATGTCGGACGGACTTAGATCCGTCCGACATCGGAATAGGCCCATTAGAGTTGGTACCTATCCCTCAGGAACTGGCCGATTTAAATATATATGAGTATATTTTTATACAATCTGTACACCCATTCCAGGCCATAGTTCGTATGGAGCCTAAGCCAGTTTTACAAAAAGGTCTCAAAGGAAGAGTTGTTGCTTACCTTCAGATTTTAAGAATTTTTTTTTTAACTGTTGGTGTAGACAGAGAGGAAAATGAGTCAGTTGGTATTCTCTTTAATGGTGCACCAACATAGAGTAAAACAATCTAGCAAGAGTCTGTAGATATTAATAAACTGCAAAAATGCTAAATTATACCTGGTACAGAACAATATTTTTTATAAGAAAATAAATGTTGAAGAAGTAAGATCCTTTTACAAGATAAAACACTAATCTCAAGTGGCCAAATTGAAAAAGTGGACACATCCAGGAGTGAAGAGATTTATGAACAGTATATCATACATCCTCTCTATTTGAAAGAAATCATAAGAAACACTTTGAATTCTTTGAAATGAAAGAAGTAAAAGGAGCTCCCAGAGTATATGAGAAAAAGTTTAGAAGCTCATTGTTTTACACTGCTATTCCCTACTGGAGAAGGTAGACAATTTGATGAGCAAGCGGTACGGATTGCAGAATTAGAATACCAATCAACAAGATTGTCCTCTGGATATCCAAGATTTTGGCAGTGCATTCCATATATATATATTTCATCTTTGGTTTGAGAGTGGTTTGTCTGCACTTCCATATGCAGTGAACCATACATTAAAAACAGGAATTCATCTGCAACATGTTTCAGCAAAGGTGCTCATAAAGGAAGTTGAAAAAAGAGATGAAAATTTGGAATCTTAGTTAATCAATTTGATCGTGTGTTAATGTGGCACCAATGACTTTTGGTATCATAGTCATGGTGAACTTAAACACATGTTAAGAAACCAGGTACACCTACATGTTTTCGAACACTTAGTTGAAGGAACTAGTGCAGCTGAATTAGCTTGAGAAAGTTCACAACGTAGTCAAAGTTCTGGTCCACTGACTAAAGTTCTACTTAGAAATTACTCCTGTAAAATGACGAGCTGTTTTTAAAGCACTTCTCCATGATAATACAAGGGCATCTTTGGAAAGTATTGGGAATGTAAAAATTTAGTTAAACTTTCAATACAAAGACCATGTTAAGATTATGCGACAAGTAGGTGATGAAGATTATGGAAATATTCTTCAAGACATAAAAATTGGTATGTTGACAGAACAGGTGAACAAGCTTTAGAAAGTCAGCTACAGAGAAACTTGTTTACATCTGAAAAAAACTGAAGCACTAGTAATGTTCACTATGCTGCAAGAGCGTTTTATATTTAATCAACAACTTCTCAGACTGGAAAAACAACAAATTCTGAAAATCAAAGCTATTGACAACATCAAACACCAGGGAGTAACAATTCTTCCTACTGAGAAACTACATGCTAAATTGATTTCTTTGGAACAGTCTGTATCTAAAAATGCAAGATTTGAAAAGTGTTTACAAGTATGTTAAAATTGTTGAGTACTTTTGTGGAGTCATTTAAATATAGAATAAGAATTAGTAAATGGAGCAATGGGAAAAGTTGTTGATATTGTTAATTTTTAAAATAGAGATGGAATAGAGTTTTTGATTATAAAATAAGACCAGGTGATTGAAGAAAGACAGATTGGGCATATTGTTGTACATTGTTGGCTTATAAAGGACTTGTAAGTTTTAAGGCAACACATTCCTCTGTCTCTAGCATATGCAGTAACTATTCACAAATCTCAAGGTTTAAGTATGGACTGAATTTTGTAAATATTGGAAGTATTGTGTTCAAAGAAGGCGTTGTCATTGTTGCATTGTACTGAGTAAAAACATTGAGCAGTTAGTATTTGATAGATTTTGATGAGAAGGTCTGTGCTGATACAAACTGTGTAAGAGAGTACAATTGTTTAAGAATACTTTGTGCTCCTCATTTAGGTGAAAAACGATATTTGAGAAACGTATAGTGTGTCCATAAATGAAAGATATCAAACAGTGAAGTTCTAGATAAGAAAAGCATTAAAGGTAAAGTTGCAGGCAGGAAGTGTTGATGAGATTGTAAGGTACCAGTTGGAAAACAGTTTGGGAATCAAGCCTTATGTTAATGTGATTCTGAACGTGCTTTACCACATCTTCATCATGGAATCAAGGAAACCAGTGAAAAAAAACTTCTATTCTGCCCTACATCATTTATTTCAACAGTTGGTAACTGACAGAAGTAAAATGCATACTGGCTTCAGGCATTCAACATCTTTCAGATAAATGTACCCATTCATTGAAATGTACTCTAAACAAAGAACAAGATACACAAGAATTTCTAATGCTCATGCTTTGAGTATTACAAGATAAAGGAATACACATTGATAACTTATTTGGACTAAATTACAAATGGGACCATAAGTGCAAAGAGTGTTCAATTGCTTCTACCACTGAAATACAAATATAACAATTCCTATTCTTAACAATACCAGACTGCAAACAGTGTCTTTTAACAAAATGATTAAACCAGCAAATCAAAATATGACATGTTTGCATTGTAGATCAGATATGTTGTCTACATTACACATCCAACGATTTGGAACATATCTAATTATGATTCCACAACTCTATAGATCAGATGGAACAAAACTACAAACTGAAATTACAAAATTCAAAGCAGGTCAAATATCTATTTCAGGATGAACTTATACAACACTGGTTACTATTTTTCATGAAGGAGGTGCAGTAACATCTGGTCATTACAATGTGTTTTTGAAATGAGAACATCGGATAGACACAATGATACCAATCTGAAATTCAAATCTAGATTGCCTTCTCAACTAGCTAATTCGTATATATTATTTCTGTAGGTAAAGTTTTAAAAGCATCATTTGGCCTGTTGCAGATGATTTAAATAAAAAACTGAAAGTATTGGATTCTACCAGTATTTGTGATTAGTGTATTCATTATTATTTTGCATAATAGATAAAACATTTGCAAGATTGACTTGAAAAAACAAGTTAAATATATATTTCCTTCAGTACTGTACCAGGTATAAAATCAATGTGGTTTTAAAATCTATTTTTGTTAAGTAGTAGACTTAATATAAGTGGAAGAAAGTATTACAAAACTGTACTAAGTATAATGCATAATGATGTACAATGCATTTTTTTTATGCAACCCTTTGGTTGGTTTCTCCCACTGTTAATGATGATATCATGTTCAAATCACCATGCATGTTAAAGTTATATGAAATCTGGGAACAATAAAAAAGGGAAAATGACACTGCTATCTAATTAAAATAAAACATTTTTTAATGTAATATTACTGGGTTTTTTCATAACATGAACACATTTTCTCTTTCCTCATGGAAGCACTTCAAAAGACACGTCCATTCCTTGCTGCTCTGTATTATAAGGATAAAGTAATCATTGCAGCTTCTTCTCTTCATATATTTACTGAGGATACAATGTGGAACAGACATAGTCTAGCACATATAGGTTGCTTTACATGTGTTATTTCATCTCTACAAGACACTCTAGGAAGTCTAGAAAGATGCTGACTAATAGGAGTGGAAGAGCAATAATGGGTATGGCTCTAACCGGTAAGGCTGAGCCACTTATCAGAGAGAACAACACAACTGCCAATACTGATAATAAATTCAAAGTTAATGCAAAGCGGCGCAATACAATTCATCAATACGAACCTGCCACTAGTTAATAGTTTTTATTTTCAGAACATGATTTAGTTCACTTTTTTCTTTTTTTGCAACAAATTGATTTACGTACAACAACCCACAAGACACCACGGAGATATTTACAAAAAGAAGTTTTGAAAAAATACCACAATGACTAGCCAGCAATTTGGCTTATCTCACAACTCACATCCATACCTATTCAACCATACACCATTACACATTCAGAATTAAGTCACATCCTACAAACATTCACATACCCACACCTTGGTTACCTGAATCCCTATTTTTCTTAAATTAACAAACCAAGGAACCTACACCAAACAAAGAAACAATTTACATCAGGGATTGGTTGTGCACAAAATATAATTTTGATAATTTTGTTTCAAACCCACTTGTTTCAGGTGTTCTCTTCAGGACCAAATCCAGTCACCCACGCTGGAGACATGAACTCATATAACCAAACACATGTCACCTAAGCTGTGTTACACTCACTCACACAATATCTATAGAGTCATACAATCACTGAAATAGTACCTATATGCTCTTGGAATCACCAAACACTACATCTACACTAATTTAATCACACACACTACACATTCACTTATCCTAACACCAAAACACTACTATTTCAGTTGTACAATGATGCTGGTACTACACTTTTATTAATCTAAAAACAGACACTATCCAAGCAGCCATGCAATCACTAAGTCAGTACCCATGTATTGATGCAATCACTTAGATAGTAGCCATATTCACGTCCTGTCCCCCACATACAACCTACACATTTATCTAATCAACTAAACACTAGGCATGCCATCAAACAATTACCTAGGCTCAACTGTTCTACTAATTCAATCATCCAGACAATAGTCTTACACTTATCTAATTACCATGGTGGTGCCCATGTAGTTATTGAACAACCTAGACAGTATTGACACACTCATCAAATTATTCAGGCACTAGTCATGCATACAAACAATGTCGTAGATACTGCTCATGCACTCTTACAGTCACCCACATAATATCTATACACTCACTCAATCATCCAGGCATTAAATGAGCATTTATTCGTTTACCCTGGCACTACTCATCCACACAAACAACCTTCCAGGCAGTAGTCATGCACTCTCACAATCTTTTATGCACTACTTATCTACTCATCCAATCACTATCATATGACTCATACAGTTATACTTCAGCCAAACAGTAGTCACTCAGTTATTCAATAGCACAAACAATACTAATGTACTCATAGAATCAGTAAGGCCCTATCACATCCACTCACATAAACTTTCAAACACTAATCATGCACTCATGACATACACATTTACAATTATAGAAATCACTCTCCCAAACACATTTTTAGTCATCCTATTGCTTTCACAACGTACAATTTTACTATTTTCAACCATAATCGGTGTGTCCATAATAACCTTCTTTTTTTAACTATTTTGTGCCTTTTTTGTATTTTGTAACTATCTTATATTTTTTGGGGTGTTTTTGAGATTTTTTAAAAAAAAATATAAAGTTTAATATTTGGAATGTTGTCTTTATATAAAACTGTGAAACACAATGCTGGAAATCTGAAAAAAAATTAACTTTTATGGGGCATACGTATCAAATACCGTTATTGCGATTCTCAAATAGCGATTTTTTAAGAGAATCGCTATTTGAGAATCGCAAAACGGGATGTAATAAAAAATCGCAAATATTTTGCGATTCATTGGCATTCTTTAATTGTGATTAGCAAATTGTGAATCGCAATTAAGGAATACTTTCCCATTCATTCCTATGGGCCTCCTGGGAAGAAATTCTCAATTTGCAATTTGCAATTAGATCATCGCAAATTGAGAATGCAATTACAAGGGTGTCAAAAGGACACCCTGCTGCACCCCTGAAATATGTATGTGTGCACATGTGGCGCACATAAATACCCTATGGGCATGTATTTGTGCCTCATGGCACTTTGAAAAATGCAAAAAAGTGAATTTTTCAAATAAATCACAAATTACAACCAACTTGAAGTTGGTTGTAATTTGCGATTCCTTAAAGCCAAATCACACTTATTCTGTACTTCATACATTGCAATTAAGGAATCACAATTTGCGATTCCTTAAATGCAATCGCAAAATAGAGAATCGCTAATTTTGAGATTCTCTAATTTGCAATGCCCTTTTGGGATGAGACATCCCAAAAGACCTTTTCCCTTTCGCAATCATGCCGATTCTGGGAATCGGACCGTTTGCAAATGGGAAAAGGGCTTGATACATATGCCCCTATGTCTTTTGAGGAGACTAATGATAGCATCAATCACCTGCTCGCCAACACATAAAATGGTTTTGCACTTTCTACAGTGCACTCAAGTTGTGGTGTTGTAATTACTGCCACACCAGATGTAGAAGGCTGATCTAATTTGCCGTGTGCAGTTTGCTCCCTCTTCCAAGAGCTATAACCTCCCTTGCAAGGTAATGTGGGTGCATTGTCTCCAGGTGTCCCATATGAATAGTTCTTTTCTGATCCTCTGGAGCGCACCTTGCTGCATAGGGTACAGGTGACCTTCCTCGTATTCACCTTTTTCTAGCCTTCAGGTATTTTGAAAAAGGCACAAACAATGCTTTCCTTCCTTTTCGTTTATTGGTTCTTCAACCTCCACAATGTCTTTCAGCTCTTTTTCTTCTTGCAAATGTGCAGATGCCATGTTCTTTTTGCAAAGTAGTTGGTTAAGACACCCAAAAATAAAATAGAATTGGTGCAGATAATACAATAAGGTGACACAGATGCAGGCACTTCCAAAATAAGAAGAAAGAAATAGGTGTTGGATCATCCTTTTAACAGAATGAAAACATAGTTAACCAATCAAAAGCTTTCTTTTCATGTGACATAATGTTGCGACAGAGTCGCGTCCCCATCGTGTATACGTCACGCACCCGTAAATTGTGCTATTTTCATTTAAAAGTATAAATCACTATTAGAATTGATTTAAAGTATTTTAGTGAAAAGTAATTAACTAAAACAAATATATAAAGTTAGCACAGTGATATTTAAAACTTTTTTAAATCATGCCAGCGTCATTACCCCTACACAATCCTGGATATATGTGCCTGGGACTGTGCGCGTCACAATCGCGGTTCAATAACATAACTTGAAATCGCTTTTAATTTAACTTTAAAAAATCCTTAATTTAATTTCCTTAATTTAATTTCACTTATGTAGGTCTAATTGAGCATAATTAAGGTGTTTAAAAACTGTAACTGTATTCAACACAGTAAAAAACTATAAGAGTACGCCACCTCATCCAAAAATAATCATTTTAAATTTCTTAAAAATATTTTACAACTCCACTAATACTCTTGTTTTACATTCAGTAAAAAACATATTGCTTAAAAATATATTTTATTTAGGTGTAAATATGTATTTCGCACTTACCTTTGTATACCTGATTCGCACACTGAACGTGCTGGTATGCAACCGGTGCAAGACACAGCTTTTTAAATTTAAAAAAAGTAGACATTTAAAATAATGACACGACAATACTTCATTTACACTGTTAAAAGTAATCGTAGAAAAAATTATTTTGAAAAAAACATCATTAAAATAATCCCAAAATACTGTATAAAAGCAAAGGGTGGGGTTTTGAAATAGAAACTAAATAATATGTAAGCCTTTGTAGTGTGACAGAAATATATAACTTCTTTAATCCCTGTGGTGGCAATCAGTCAAAGTGTCCCCACATTTAACAAAAATTTATGTGTGTAAAATCCCAGCAGAATAAGATCAGAGTTTAGTATGAAATTCCAGCATCTAAGGTGAAAAGTAAACAAATCTTACTGAGGCTGGACTTGAGAATACAGCAGATGCATGGCAAAATTGCTTCAGAATTTAAAAGAAATAAATTGTACTTTAAATGAAGTACCAACATGAAAAGGTTCTGAAAGGTATTGGTGTTTGATATTGTGCAAATTGGGGAAAAAAGCTACACAAACAGATTTAACTATACCTGGTATAATCTGGTAGGATTATTTGAAAGAACTAAATGCACCCTATACTGCTGAGAGTAGTCCACTCTGAAAATTGCATATTTCATGATACCATAACAGAAAAATATGTAAATTGCTCTAGTAAATCAAATGCCCAATGTTCTGATAAGTTTCCCATGATCTTTTTACAAAATAATATTAAAGATTGGGGTACATTCTTCTTGCCTGAAGCAAAGAATTTTTTTTGTGGGTATACAGAGAGGAAGTATGTTGCTACCTATATGTATCAAGCAGTGGGGAACTCAATGGAGGTCTAGCTTTGGCTGCATGCCTGATGGTTCATTATTTAGTATTGCAAACATATGACACAAAAACAAAAACAAAAGGAAAACATGCCACCACTTAACTGACATGTCCATATTCTTGTAGTTAGCAGTCCAGCAAACAATAAATAAATGCATATTATGGCATATGCCATTTTTTTTAAACGCCATACAGTATAAGGATATTGTAAGCCATCGAGAAATTCCATGATCATATAGAAAAATGAGATCAAAGACAGAGTTCCTTAATACAGTGATGGAACTCTGAAGTTACGTTCTATATCCTTATCATTTACAGCAGGTGGGTACTTTTCAACTGTGCAATAGAGGGCCACATGATTACGATTCCCACCAGCTGAGTAAATCCTTCGTGTGTAGCTATTTTATCTGAAAGTGAATGCATTTTTGAGCATATGAAGAAACTTTCCATGTAATTACGACAATGAAACATGGCAACATCGTTAAACATGTGATTTATTTCATCCATTTATTTAATTACAGGAGTGTTCATTGCGCTGCTGACTTTATTTATTTTACAGGACATTTAGTTCCAGTCCCATCTCCATTGGAAGCTATAGAAAGTAAACAGATTATACTTACCTACTGTTCAACTTCTTAAACGATATTGCCAGGGGATGAACAAAAGTGGCAGGGGTCGCAAGGAGCAAGTCTGTGCTTTGTGGTTGGGGGTCCCTGGTGCAATATTCCTCTGCTGTTCTGATCATCAATCAACTGAACTGTTCTAACTGTGTCAATATGTTCTCTTACAGAGGAGGTCTAGAACTGATGGGGCACTCTGTTCAGCAACAGCACATATCTCTTAAATGTGTCAGTATTTATTCAGAGTCAAATCCTTTGAGGCAGTTCCGAAGTCACATACTGTACTCAAACAATTATTGAAAGTATTGGCTTCTACCAGTATTTGTGATTAGTGTCTTTATTAATATTTTGGATGATTGATAAAACTTTTGCAAGATTAACTTGGAAAAAAAGTTGAATATATATTTATTTTCAGTACTGTACCAGGTATAAAATCAATATGGTTTTAAAATCTAGTATTGTTAAGTAGTGAACTTAATATAAATAGAAGGAAGTATTAGGAAAATGTACTGAGTATAAAACATAATGAGGTACAATGCACTTTTTTTATACAACCCATTTGGTTGTTTTTCTCCCACTGTTTAATGATGATATCATGTTCAAATCACCATATATGTTGAAGTTATTTGAAATCTGAGAACTATAATGCAATGTTTGTTTTTTTATGTAATATTAATGTTTTTTTCATAACATGCTCACATTTTCTCTTTCTTTTTCTTCTCAATAGCATTCCTGGAAGCATGAGTCTCTTTCTTAGGCAGGCCTCATGGAAGCACTTCAACACACAGTTCCATTCCTTGCTGCTCTGTAAAATAAGGAGAAAGTAATCCCTGCACCTTCTTCTACATATATTTACTCAGTATACAATGTGAAACAGATGTAGTCTAGCACATATAGGTTGCTTTACATGTGATATTTCATCTCTACAAGATACTAACACACGCATTCATTTGTGGAAGAGAGGAGGACGTGAACCCACGCACGTCGCTGCTGTGCTTCCTGTTCTGCTGAGCCCCGCCTCCCTGCAGCCGCGATGTCCGATGCTGATGTTTTTCGCCGCTCTCTACCGTTCCGCCACATAGAACGCCGACACCCCTGAAGGTGAAGGCGATTCCTGTCACGGGAGTCGGTGGGCCAGAGAGACGCGAGTCTGGAGAGGTTTGGTAAACCCCGGGGACTACTGAGGCCACGACTTAAACCTCGACCGGCTGAGTGGAGTGAAGTGGAGGTGACCGCTGGGCGTGCCTCCTGAGACTGTTGGCGTTTTTCTTTCTTTTTTTTTTTTTTTTTTGCTGTTCCATCCGTGAAAAGCAGCGGTCACTGCGGCGATGACTCAGGTGCACTCGATCTCTGGCACTCGCCCTTTAAGTCTAACCTTGGGCATTACACAGAAATTTCACAGCCGTTTTTTCGGCACAGAACTTGATATTGAAGCGGACATTGAAGTGGTTCCCAGAGGCTCTTAGTTGGGCTCTTAATTGGGCGGAGGCTGCACTTTTTAGCGCTATCAAGCGCGATTATCAGCATATATTCTTCATATATTCTGCCCTCGCTGCAGCAATAAGGGCTTCTCTCTCTTTCCATGTAATAAGGGCTTCTCATTGTTTGGTCTAATTAAGTGGCCTACACACAGCTCCGCACTCGGGCTGCAGTCATGGTGGCTAGAGCTAGGGGTAAACAGGTCAAAACGGACTTAGCGAGAGAGCGAGAGAGCTCTTAAAATCTCCAACAGTGGTCAGACCTCTACCAGCGGCCAAAGGAGGGGAGAAAAAAGGTAGAAGGAAGACACAACAAGAAGTGCCCTAAAGCTTAAAGAGATGGAAGCAGCAGAAAAATACAGACAAAACAAATATAATGCCGTAAATAAGCTAGTTGAGGAAGAGGACTTGGAGGACTTGGAGGAGGAAGATGAGGATGTAGAGACATTACCTGAACTATCAGCAGAACTGAGTCTATTGGCTGTTGGAGACAAGGGTGAGGGGGACGGGGAGAAAGGGTGGATAAGGAGGTCAAGATGGACAGTACTGGCAACACTCCTAACATCGCTAATATTGCTAAAAATTTAGCTAAGGGGGCTGAGAGTCAACCAAGTCCCATGCAGTATCCCCTTTTCTCCAAACCACTGCTCCAGGAGCGTTTTACAAGTACACCAACGCGGGAAGAGACCAACCAAAGGGGGCAAAAGGTACAGTGGAGCAAGAGGATTCTAGCGAAAGGAGCATAACATACCCAAAAATACTAACAGCAGAGGCAGATGCAGGCTTGGAGGATACGTCAGAGGCAGTGCTAAATGCCAGCCCGCCCCCCCATACAATTCCACCACAATCAGTACAAAATTGGGTTTCTTCAACCTCCTGTGCCTCCTCATCTTGGGCTACATCTCAGCCCCACCCATGCTCCATACCGCAATCCCAACCTCATCACAGTCCTGCCAAGATTAAAAAGCCTGCTCAATTTGCAGTAAAAGCGCCACCTGTGAATACCGATTCCCTACCACCCCCCTTTTACGAGGCAGACCTGGGCCAAGGTGCACATTCACATGCGACCCAAGAAGACGAAGCATGCGCTCCCCCTAATGTCTCTAAAGTGCCTCTATAGAGGATATGCTTGCAACTATACTTAGTGAATTGAGGGATCTCAAAATCTCCCAAGCTCACGTGATATCACAACTTCACAACAGGCTCACAAAAATGGAGGAGTACTTTGGAAATCTCCCTACAAGGGTCTTGGGGGCCAAAGTTCGGGTCTCGACCCTAGAAGATACCTTAACTACGATCCAGAAAAACCTTCATGCAGCAAATAAAGAGAAATCTCAATTAGCGGAAAAGCTGCAGGACTTAGAAAATTATAATAGACAGTCAAATGTACGCTTAGTAGGTATCTCCGAAGGCCTGGTAGATAAGGATGTGGTAAAATGGTCAGAGTCCCGTTTAAAAAAAGCTATACCAGAGTTGCAAGGTGACTTAACGATTACAAGAGCACACAGAGTGCTACAGAGTGCTTGCGCATAAACCCAATAATCTGAAATACCCTCGGACAATATTACTTAACTTCTCGGACTATAGGGTGAAAGAGAGAATCCTAACTACAGCCTTCGCTAGAAGGTCATTCAATGCTGATGGAGTAAATGACTTTCGGATTTTCTCGGATATGTCAGAGGCATCTGCCCACAGACGCAGGGACTTTGTTAAGATGATCGACTCCTTCAAGGATAAGGGTGCTCAAGCCATGATCGTTCAACAGTCCAAATTGAAGGTGTTTGTCAAAGGGAGATTCTTCATTTTTACAGATCTGCAAGAAGCCCAGTCATTTCTAGGAGGCCTCTCTGCATAGTCAGACGTTGGATATTTAAATGTTTTTTTTGTTTGAGAAAGAAAGGGGTGGCTGCAAGGGGGGACAGGAAGCACACAAGAATGCAATAAAATGGCATCCACAAAGAAGAAAAGGGCACAGAGAGAGACGGAAGTGGGACACGGGGGTTACCGTCCACTCTAGGGGGGGTTGGGAGGGGGGTAGGTGAAGGGGTGTTGCAGGGGGGAAAAAAGAGAGTTCATATATTAAGACTTTATTTGCTCAGTTAGGGACACAGCCACGGCACGGGAAAATTTAGTAGGAAAATCAGTAGCAGTAGCTTGTTTTATGTTAATTCACTTTTTTTTCTACATGGGAAGGTACTTAAGATCTGAGATGAGGGGCTCTATTATAAGCACTGATTGGAATAATGTTTAAGTTATGGCAGCTTGTCTTAGATTGAAAAAGGTTGTAAGGTCTTACTTCTGCGTTATTTGCACTTTAATTGCTGTCTTTGCACAATGGTCAGATATAGAAGTTTATAGACTGTTGTCAATACCAGTGTTGTTTTTAAACATTCTTTTACTTCTGAGCTAGTATCTCAGGGTTCGCATATGCTGCACGTTTTCTGCACTTTAAGTGCTGGATTTCTACATTTGTCTGCTGCTTTTGGAATAGGTGATCTGCATATTTTGCAAAAAAGGTCATTTTGCCCTTTGAACTACAGACATGTTCTTTGCACTTTAAATGCTGATTTTTCCACAATTGCCTGATGCTTCTTGGAGTATTGGGTTGCGTATTTTGCACAAGGGGAGGTTTAAATCCTTCACTAATTTTTTTTCATATAATCCTTGTTTTAAGTATTATTATTAATGAGAAACATGCTGAAGTTTGTCTCCTTTAATGCAAATGGTTTGAATAACATTCGCAAAAAAAATGCTATCGAATGTTGGTTAAAAAGGCTCAACCCGGATGTTATTTATTCACAAGAAACCCATCATAGAGTCCAGGCCGAATCTGATAAAATTTTAAAGGGCTGGGCAGGTCACAGAATTTCATCGGTAGCTGGGTTGGCACAGAGGGGAGAATGCATCTTAGTAGGAAGGCATGTAGGCTTTTCTTTGGAAGGGTCACTTACAGACCCTAGTGGTAGATGGGCGCTCGCGTATGGTAAATTAAACCATGTGAATATAATTTTTGCCACAATATATGTACCAGTGCCAGATAACCCACTCCCAATTTTACAACTGAAACAAGCTTTGACAAGCATACCCGGTCAAATAATATGGGGGGGGGATTTCAACTTTTTACAGAATCCTTTAGTTGACTCATCTAAAAAAGATCGTCGCCAGAATAAACCCCAAGTTGCCATCGCCATACAAAGTTGTAAACTAGATCTGGATGTCATCGATTACTGGCGATCTTGTAATGCCCTCAAACGTGAAAATTCTTGCCATTCCGCGTAATATAATTTGTCATCTAGATTAGACTTCTTCTTAACATCATATGGGTTAGAAGTTCATAAATGTGCCCATCTACCAAATGCATTTTCAGACCACGCAGTACTCTATATGGAGTCAATAATAGGAAATCAAGAAACAAAGTCACCCAGGAGATGGTATTTTAATAAATCGATCCTCTCAGATGCACAATGGTGTACAGACATTGAGGAAGAGATGGATGAGTTTTTTGTGCGGAATAGCGGGTCAGCTCCAATCAATACGATCTGGGACGCATTTAAGGCCACTCTGAGGGGAATAATTACCTCCAAAGAAATACCGAAGCAGAGGGCAAAAAGGGAGGGGAAAATTAAATTACAGTCAAATCTTGTACAGGCGAACCAAGAACATTGTAGGGTGAGATTTTCAGTCTCGGGGCAAAAGGTAGCAGTAGCAAAGAGAAAAATGAAGGATTTATATTATGACTTAGGCGACATAAATAGTAATCTTTATGCCCAGAAGCTCTACGAAGAGAGCGAATACACAGGAAAACTCTTGGCATGGCAAGCCAAAGAAAATCAAGTCCGTAACAGGATAGAGCAACTTTTTGACCCCGTTACCAAAGTCCAGGTGAAGACTACAGCTTCTATTGGCGAGCTGTTCTTAAAAACATTATGAGGGAGTTTACCAATCTAGTGAAGGGGTTGCATTAGAATCTATTAGGGAATTTTTAGGGACACTCCAAATACCCAAATTAGGACATGAGGAGAAAAAACTGCTGATTAAGGACTTCACAAAGGCAGAACTCGATGAGGTAATTCGCTCTCTTTCTAGTGGCAAGGCTAATGGCGAAGATGGGCTTCCTGTGGAGTTTTTTAAAAAATTCGATGTAACTTTCCGTAAAGAGTTTTTGTTATTAACTAACTATTTATTACAAGGAGGATCTCCTCCGGACTCTTTTCACACGGCAGTGGTCGTTAGCATCCTAAAAAAGGAAAGGACAAGGAAAATACGAATTTATACAGGCCCATAAGTCTCCTAAACACAGATTATAAAATCTTTACGAAACTTTTAGCGAACCGATTAAATGAAATAGTAGGGTCTCTTATAGGCCCCGATCAGTGTGGCTTCATAGCAGGAAGGCATCTCCACACGAATACATTTTTATTGGAGGCACTGGATTATTTTAAGATTAATAAGGAGGAAGCACAAGTTTGGCTTTTAGATGCCGAAAAGGCTTTTGATCTGGTATCATGGGACTGTCTATTTGCGATCTTGCACAGTTTTGATTTTCCGTTTGGTTTTATTTCCCTCCTGAAACAACTTTATGAGAATTCTAGGGCACAGATTATTATTAATAATATAAATGTAGGGACATGTCAAGTTAACAGAGGCACGCGTCAAGGTTGCCCCCTATCGCCAATTTTATTTGCCCTATTTATTGAACCTTTGGCGATTGCAATTAGGGGGATAATGACCGACACAGTACCTGTAGCCGGAATGACAAATATAAAATTATATGCCGACGACATTGCCCTTTTTTTAAATTCAAAACCTACAAGTCAAGTAGAAATTTTAAAAATTGTCTCTGACTTTCAAAAGTTAGGGGGTTATAAGATAAATGTTAATAAAACGGAAATTATCTTAGCCAACTGCACTGTAGACACTTTATTGCCGGAATTTAGGCAGATTTATAATACCCGTCCAAAGAGATATCTGGGAATATTTATCTCTGAAATTTTGTAAGATTTATATTCATTAAATGATATTCCTCTGTTAAAAAGGGTTGGTTCGCAATTAGATCGCTGGAACCTACTGCCGTTATCAATAATGAGACGGGCTGCCTTAATTCGTATGTCTATTATACCTCTTTTTAACTTTCTTTTTAGTGCAGCCCCTTGCGCAATCCAGGTATCCCTTTTTAAAAAAGTGGATGCCATGATTTCCTCGTCTATGGGCAAAAAAAATTCAGAGACTAGCACTCAGCACTTTATATCTTTCATCTGCACAAGGAGGGCTGTCCCTCCCAAACATTAGAGAATACTACCACACTACTTTTGCGCATCACAGTTTTAGATTTTTTTTTTAGACGATCACGAAGCAGACAATTTTGGATTTTTTTTTTAGACGATCACGAAGCAGACAATTTTCTTATGAGGAAGATGTTGTTGGAATCCAAAATTACTGATCCCGTAAGAATTACGAAATACCCAAAGAAGGTCCGCTATAAGTCTCTACAGTGGCTATTTAAGCAGAAAACCCAACTCCTGAAATAATATGATATTTTTAGAACAAGTAGTTCAAATGATTTAATCAACTTCAGTATTGTAGAGGGGGGTCACCTGGACAAACATACTGCGAGACTTTGGAAGGAGAATGGCTTTGTAAAAATCCAGGGAATAGATGGAAATCCTGGGAGGAAATCACTAGACAGATCCACCATTCGAATATTATATTGAAATGGTCCTTTATTACGCTCAATGCTGAGTTTAGAGAGCTAGACATAAGTAATTTATTTCACAAAAGCAATATATCGGCAGCGTTAAATAGCCCAATGCAAAAGAAAATCAGCATTTGGATTAAAAAACTAAAAGATGACAATTCAATCGAATTGTATAATAAGGTCAGAGAAAGGTGGAAAAAGAGGGAAGACATTGAAATTAATAAATTAACGTGGGACAAAATTAATAAATTCAACAAATTCATTTTTCGAGGGGCTAATTTAAAACGAATGCAATTTTACAGTAAATGGTTAATTTACAGAACTCCCTCGTTTCTCCACGGTATATATCCCCAAGTTGATGATAAGTGTTTCCATTGTGAAGAAAAGGGTACTTGGAAACATATAGTTTGGGAGTGTTCTAAAATACAGGAGTTTTGGAAGGAAATAGGAAAATATCTCAGTAACATGATTAAAGTTAAGATTTCATTCGAAGAATTAACCTCTGTCCTTGGCTGCTCCCCGAGCCCTACTCCCCATGATGAGTCCCTCTTTATAGCATCACTGGTAGCTAAATCACTTATTTTGCAGTGTTGGCAATCAGAGACAGTACCAACCTTACAAGCATGGAAGGCAAAACTATCCAGGATTCAGGGAAGGGAAAGAAAATATGCACTGAGATCAGGGGTTGTTAGGAAATATGACAAATACTGGAGTGAGTGTTTGAATGTTAAACTGCTTTTGCTGGATACTGATTCTAACTACTTCCTCTTTTGATAGTCTGATTGATTGTTAAGATAAATACACTATGCACATTGCACTTTATGAATAGTTATTAAACTGTCCGAATTTGGATATGTTTTGATATTTACATTTTTTAGTGTCCGTTTTTTTTGGTTTGTGTTTCTTTTTTGTTTTTGTATATATACTGCACTTTGCACTTTGTTAACTCTGCTGCTGGAAGTGCCATGTATTGCTTATTCATTGTCTATGAACTCTCAATAAAAATAATAATTAAAAAAAGGTACTAACACACACATTGAGGTGTCTAGAAAGATGCTTGCACAAATAGGAGTGGCATGGGAGGAGACAATATTTAATTTTAGGTCATGTCTGACACTGTGAGTTCCATCTCTCTAAGGAAACAGGAGAGAAATGCAAGGTATAAAACATGTTACCTACTTTATTAACCTGTAAACTATTCTATATATTTCTTGTCAAATGTACACTGGAAGTGGCCCGTAAATAATGATGTATCTTCTTCAAACTGAAAGCATATTCTTTTAAGCTTCAATATGTGACTGCGACCATGTCTCAGGTACTTCTCCTGATACTGTGATATTTGCCCAGCACCTTATGATCTTATCTTAAACACTATACAGTTTCTCATTAGCTGTATACAAATATTGTTCAAGTTACTTCAGCATTCCATCCTACAATCAACGATCTCTTAGCTATACAGACCTTATAGCAGGACTTGAAAACACAGTTTCATACCTGTGTGCTCTGTATATTAATAAGAAACTGAAACATGCACCTTCTTATAAACACATTTAGAGAGCATATGGTCTCAAACAAAAGAACTAGTGGCTGTAGGCTACTTTCTATGGGACAAGTAACCCATAATACACACTCACACACTTATTGAGAACTCTGGAAGCATGCTGACTCTAATAAGGATGACATGCCAGGAGTTGCCCTTTCATTTTGGGTAATGCCTGTGCCTGGCAGCTCTGACTCACTAATAAAATTCATCGACAAATCTTAAATTTGAAAAATTATCTCAAGTCTATTAACCACTATCACAGTCCATTTAACTGTCTGAAAAGTTAGATTGCCAGTAGGCTGCACATAGTGATATGAGTGCTTGAAACTGAAAACATATTCTTTTAAAATTGATGGTCTGATTGCTACCACGTCTCAGCTATATCTGTACTACTACGTTTAGTATCAGACACATGGTGCAGCTGCTGATTGTAAGTTGGAAATTCAATGGTCTATGATACTCCTGAGCAAATATTGACAGAGCTATTTTATCTTTCAGTCCAAGAATCATATATCTCCTCTCTAAGCAAGCTTGTGAAAGAACTTCACCAAAAATCTTCATATCCCACTACCTTATGTAATAAGCAGAAAGTCATCCATGTGGCTTTTTCTAAATACATTTACTGGGGGCTTGGCTTGCCATGCTGCGGAATGGCTGCTCTGTGAGCGAGCTCCACTGGGCGGGATATTATCCTTTATTTATCTGCGCATATGCCAGAGTTACAGTCTGTAATTTCTGTGCATTTTGAAGAGGAACAGTAGAGGCACCGACTGATGTGGTTCACGACTGCTGGCGAGGAGTGAAGGGCGGCATTTGAGCCCCCGACTGTGGTACACGGCTGACCTAGAGGCAGAGACCTAGGTGGGCCATGACGTGATCCTGAAATTGAGCCCGAGGTCTCGAGTGATCCGCGGAGGTCCAGATAGGAGCGCAGCCCCTGGTGCTTGCAGGGCAAAATTAAGAGAGGGAAGGAAGAAGTGCAGCCCGTCGTCCTCCTGGAGCTTGTGTGTGAGTCACCGTTTTCCCGTAGCGGGATTTGTGAGGCTGAAAGAGAAGCGCGATTAGCTCCTGACGGAGAGGTGCCATTTTAGCAGCCGAGGAAGAGTGTCGTTCTGGACTGCCGCGATGTGCCTGTGCATCTTTTCCTGGCTGGTGGTACTGATGCGGGTGACTTCGGTGCACTACCAGTGATGAGCAAACTAGCCTGTATTTGAAGGGGGCACACGGTTTGGATAAGCACTGCGCCTGCTGTTGAACCTGCGTCAGTGGTCGGGGCAGCAGGCAAGGGGCGACTGAATCTCGGATCTCTAAGCTACAACCCGGCCCATTGGCATATGTTGTCCTGCGCCCAGCTGGCCCTGCTAATGCTGGACTGTGTGAATTGACCATAGGCCTGGATGGGGGCATGTAGTGTTCGCAGGAGTGGAAGAACCTGACCATAGCCTGCGACAGGGCATAGAGGCGTATTGAAGTAGGCCCTGTCGCCTCTACGCCCCCCGGTGCTGTGCTCTATGTGAGCAATTTGGCTGGGTGTAAGAAGAGAGGGACGCAACAATAACAAAATAGGCATTGGTGAAGAACTGGAGGTTGTTGGACCTGAGACCTGTGTCGGAGTGTGGGGAGAGCAGGAGGACTGACATTACTGATCTCCTATGTCTCTACTGTAGTGCGCACAAGATAGAAGCACCATGGGCAATCAAGATATCAAGCAGCCCAAAATTAGCTTCGAGCAACGTCGCTCAACCAGGAAAATGGAGCTGACTTGGAATCTGCCACTGGGGGATCTTCAGATGGCCCGACCAGCGATCTGCGAGAGGACATCTGGTCGCTTATGCTGGAGAAGCGCTCTAGCCTTCGCACAATCGACGCTAAGCTAGATACATTATCGGCCCAAATGGACTCAGTGAAATCTCAGATTGGGGTCCATGAACACAGGCTAGATGTGCTGGAGAATAAGCAGACGGAATTCCATGAATTTCAGTTGGAGAAGAAAGAGCAAATATCAAACATGGAGAAGATCTTGGGAGTGATCCGAGCAAAGAACGAGTATTTGGAGGCGAGTTCGCGTCGCAATAACCTACGAATTACAGGAGACGACAGCAATCACCAAAATGAAGACGTATGTTACTGACCTGCTGTGAGACCTCTTTGCTGCGCACCTTTTGCCAGTCTTCACGGTGAAACGAGCTCATCGGGCGTTGGGCCCCAAACCGCCAGTTGGAGCTCCTCCCAGACTTATATTGGCCAGAATGATGAACTATCAAGACCATGAGACAGTACTGTGACAGGCATGATCATTGGGGGAGATCACACATCAAGGGAATCGGATTACTGTCTTCCCTGATTTCACTCCTGCGGTATAGGCAGCCAGACAAGAGTTCCTTTCAGGCAAGCGGATCTTGTTGCAGGCGCAAATTCCGTACTCATTGTTATACCCTGCCAACATAAAGGTTCCTATGATGGGTCTGCACACTTCTTCACAGATGCTAAATCTGCCCTGAAATTTGCGAGACATGTGGGTGGACAGCCGAACAAGAACAGTCCCAGGACGGGGAAGGCAATGGAGAACCGGATGAGCAACAATGACTGAGACATGAGAGATCTAACCACTGTTGTTCCCCTAAGAATGTAACTTTGGTCGACTTTGCTGTGGAGAAATTGAAGAGTGAACTGTTCTGCATATGTTGGCACTCTTACTTTAATTGTTCTTTGGGTGGGGGTTTTTATCAGGGTGACCTTTTTTATTATGGTTGCCTTGCTGTGGGTAGAACTTTGGGATTCTGCTGGAATTCGAGACTTGGGTTAGCGGGGTGGGGACGTGGTGCGGATCCTGGGTTGTTCAACGCCTTGATAAATGTGCAAGGGCACATCTGTTTGATGTTCGCATGCCCTTGGGGATTTGGAGTGGGTCCCTCCTGATTATTCCTCGCAGCAGGCAATCATGGAAATTATCACTTTGAAAGCGCTTCAAAGCCCTGCTTGTTCTTTACTTCATCATTATGTTAATGTGATGGGCAGAAAGGAGGCAGTACGGGTGGTTTAACATGATGGGAACTGAGGATTATGAAATGTATATTTCTGCTAAACACTCTGACTGTTGAACTGATTGGTAGCCGGTTAGGTTCCATTTTGTTTGTTGGGATGCAGCCTTGACTTTTGGTAGTTCCCCGGCCACCCTGCTGTGGTAGGGTAGTAGGCCGGTACGCACTCACCCCCATGGGAGACTTCCCGTATCTATGTTGCTGCATGTTGCTTTATTGGGGGGTACTCTTCAAACTGATTGGGGGGTTGGTGGGATGGGCAGTTTGTTTGTTGAGTTTATGGTGTATCGCTTTCTTAGTGCAGGGTGGGTATTCTGGGACCTGTGTGGCCCGGGTGCGCTGTGAGGTGGAGAAATGGCACAGTTCGGGGTTTGCAGAATGTAACATGACTAGCGTGAAAAAAAAATACATTTACTGAGTATGCAGTGTGAAATTAAGTTAGTTTGCTTCCTACAGACTACTTTTCATGTGATACTTCTCCCCTAAAACACATTAACACACTTTTTGAGATCTCTAGACAGATATTGACAGTAATAGCAGTGTATGAGATGACTCATTTTTGATTTAGAGTTAGGTCTGACACTGTCTGCTCTGTGTCACTTATCAGTCATCGGCAAATCTGATGGTTAAAACATCTTCCCAAGTCTACCAGTAGTTTATATAATTTCAGAACGGTACAGTGTAAATAGGTTATAATCGTATATAGTCTGGCACATCTTGCAGCTAATGTAACATGAAAACTCAATTGTCTTTGCTTGTAACTGGAAATGTATTCTGTCAAGTCTGAATGTCTGACTTCTACCATTGTTATGTGGCCCTTAGGGTCATTCTCTGCATTGCTAAGTTAGCATGAGCCCTGCTGCCATGATGCTGCTTTTACGCATGTTACTACGTGACTTTATTTTGCAAGACTCTGTGTCTTTCACATGAGAACGGTCTGCTTTTTGCATTTTTTGCTGTTCCTGGAGTTTAGTCTGAACATGATGTGCCCGGGAGCCCTGTTGGTTTATATCTGGGGGTCAGCTCATTGTCCGCGGCCCCACCAGTGCAACTTGCCGCCTGAGAGTCAGGGAGTCATATCGCCAGTGCCCCCATCCCGGGACTCCAACTCCCAGCAGCCCCATCGGCGTGCACGGCATCCACTGCACACCTGGATGGTGCAAAACTATCTTAAACTGAACGGGGAGAAGACAGAAGTCTTGGTCTTTGGAGACAGCCCTAACATCTGGTCGCGGGAGTGGTGGCCCGATGTTCTGGGTGCCTGTCCTATCCCAGTATCGCATGGGAAGAATCTGGGAGTTGTGGTAGATGTCTCCCTTTCCATGAATCTGCAGGTCTCCAGGACAGTGGCCACCTGCTTTGGGCTTATCCGGATCATAAGGAAAATCTCACGGTTCCTTTCACTGGAAGCTCGGAAAAAAGTGGTGGTTGCTTCAATACTGTTCAGACTGGACTATTGCAACGCCCTTTATTTAGGCATCAATAAAGGCCAGCTGCGATATCTACAACTGGTGCAAAATGCTGCTGCCAGGTTAGTGATGGACATTCCGATACATCATTCGGTCTCGTCCTCCCTTAGGGTGCTACACTGGCTCCCGGTGGACAGTAGAATCATGTTTAAAACTCTCTGCCTCACCCACAACGCATACTATGGCCGGGGCCCTTTGAGCTTAAAGACCATTTTTAAACAGTATGTGCCCTCCAGAAAATTGAGGTCTCCAACAAACAATTTCCTTGTTGTTCCTATGGTTAAAAAGATGAGCTGGGGCGGGCGGGCCTTTTCATTTGCTGCTGCAGGTGCTTGGAACTCTCTCCCGAACTCTCTCTCAGGGCAACAGGAACACTCACTCTTTCGTAAAGCCCTCAAGACATGGTTGTTCACCCGAGGATCGGTTTGAGTGGGAATCGGTCTTGCCTGCATGATGTCTGTTCTTAGCGCCTTGATGCCCTTGATCTAAGTTCGCGCTTTAAAAGTTGCACATTCATTCATTCATTCATTCACACGACGGAGGCAGCACCAGGAGGCGCATATAATCTGCATAGGGCTCCTGAATCGCGCGACGCGCGCCGGGAGCGCCGGACGAAGCCCAGGTCAAGGGCGGGCCCGTCTGTGCCCGTCCGGGACCGTTCGAGGCTGTGCTGTGCCACCCCCTTTCAATTTTACCACTCCGTAAACAGCTGAACCCTGTAGTTGTGAGAGGGATACTTTTTGAATATATATTGGACGTTTGGGGCATACAACATTATGGGTAAACGTAATACAAGCATTGTAGCACGTAATACTACGTCCATAGACACTATGCTGGAGAGGGCTATGGACTTAGTCAGCACTGAAATTGAGCTGATCGAAAGACGTTTGTCCCTAGGCCCCATAAAATCCCACCCTCCAGAATAAACTGAGATTAGTGATGCTCAAACAACGGTACTCGGTGAGGATGACCTTCACGCACATCCATTAACTGTAGAGAACATATTGAACGTGGAAGGGCCTGGTCATACAGGAGCAATAGCAGACCCAGACCTTGTACTTGTGAGTTGCCCGAATGATGCACTAGCTCTGGCTACTCTGGCCATGTCCCCTAATCCAGAAGTAAGCGGGGCGAAAAGGAAAAGGAAGGCAGTGAAACCAGTCTACTCCAAACGGAAACAACCAGCACGCCAAAACTCACAATATGCAACATTAAACAACTGGGTTAAGGGCTTGAAGGCTGTAGCAGATCCAATCCCCAGTAATGACGCAACCAACCTAGTCTCATTGGACATTTCAAGTAATTCTGCACATACCCAGACGGAATCCACACAGACGGCCTTCTCTAATTTTTCACTCGGGGACACCACTATGGACATCATCATTGATACACTGTATGAACGTGTTAAGGGGCTTGTAGATGAAAGTTTTGTAAGGCTATGGCAGCGTTTAGATCACTTGCAATCTTTAATCACCAAGGTAAAACCACCCTGCATGAAATCCAAACAACCATCCCAAGAGGCCAGTCGCCAGGAAAATGTAGTCCTGAGTGGGCAACTAGCGCCCCAAACTGCATAATCGCCATCTGCTCCCCGTGACACTAATAGTAAAACTAAAAACTCTACAGTCTCTAAAAATCGCAGCGGATCTGCCAATACCCAAAATTTAACCCCTAGTGATGCCCAGGCTGCCCGACAGTCTGCATGGGTACAGCCGACACTTGTACCAGCGGGGACATGGAGCCTAATAAGACTGTTTTAAATCTACCCCCTGCCTCTTGTTCGTATGTTTTGATTCTTGTAAGGGTACCCCCTTTAAAGAAAAATACATTAGAATCCTGGGACCAAATACGGAACAAATGTATGGATTGGTTGGCTTAATATAAAGGGTATTAGAGGTCTGACATAGAGGCAATCATAATGGTACGACAGGTAGGATGGGTGGGACCAGCAGAAAAAAACATAAAGGGCGATTGTATTGTCATCAATTTCCGTCACCCAGGCATTGTTAGATCAATACTGAATATTAGAGAGACTAACTGCCCCTTACCCATAAACATTTGTGTATTATCTCTTGGTTTCTTCTATAGACCACCACATACACAATGCCCATTCACTAGCCCACTTTTCCAGCTGACAAACAGGTTCTCTGCCATTTCAGATCTAGATACTCTTGATTGACCTTTACCGCAACCCCAACCGATTGACTTCACTCTCATTGCTCCCATGGAGATTCCTATAACTAATATCGATAACAGGGTGGAAATTATCTCTTGAGATGATCGTTCTGACTCATCCTTATTACGGGTGCTGAGCTGGAATGTGGCTGGTCTGGCCTCTAAATTAAATATTGAAGAATGGGTTAACAGGATGAATCAGTTCGACATTCTTATGCTCCAGGAGACCTGGGCAACTAAAGAGTTATACCTCGAAGAATATGAGTGTTTCAATAATATATCTCCTCATCCTAAGCATAGCAGACCTTCGGGTGGTTTATAGATTTGGGTCAGAATTATTTCAGGCGGTAGAGTGAAATTAATCCCCAACAATGCTAACTTCCAAGTATTGGTCTACACATGGGGTATCTCTATCTGTTTTATTAATTTTTATAATAATGCCTTTTTAACTTCACCTAATGTTAATTTTGTTAATCTTTTTAATTTTATTACTGGCATGGATAACTTGCTGGAAAAATATAAACCAGTTGGGATATGTCTGGGTGGTGACTTCAAAACAAAAATAGCAGGGGGGAAACATTGTGAGCCCCACCGAACATACCTCAGTCAATCCATGCGAGAGAGGACATGAACTAATATCCCATTTATCAAATAGTAGTTTTTTAAATGTCATGGATATTGCAGCTGTAAATAACGAGGATAACCTAATACCTACTTATATAGGTTCCGGACGAGCGTCAACTATAGATTATGTTTTTATATCTGCTCAGTTGGGAGATCATTTAATTTCAGCAGAGGTCAGGGCATCAACTTTTGGGGATCACAATCCTATCTTAGTTTCTTTTAGGGCAGCTCCTAGACCCAAAATTAGAAAGGAGCCAGAGTCTGGTAATTTAGTCATCTCTACTGACAACCTAAAAGTTAAATGGAAGGGCATGGACTGCACGAAGGTGTTCCAACAGATGGTAAAAACCTATCCATCACTTTGTGAGACTTGTCTCTCATTTGCTGATCCTAACCCAGCAGCAGTATCTGCTTTTACTTCATTATGTGCAAGCATCAAAGAACTAATTTCTAGACCCATAGCTATAACTAAATCTGACCCTAGGTGGTTTGATAGCATTTGCTCCAGGGCTAACAGGGAACTCAGAGCTGCCCTGGCAGTTTCCCTCAGAGACCCTGACCTTATTAGAGTACTAAGGCATACTTATAAAAGCGCAGTAAAGCATAGGTGAGACGTGGTTTTAAAAGAGCATTGGAGTAACCTGGCTTGCGCTGCCAAGCTTAACACTACAAAAGGTTTCTGGTCAGCCACTAAATCATTAAGAGCGTTTGGCACTGTATCTACCCCGTTAAGCTGTAATATAACATGCGAAACATGGGTAGTTCACTTCTCAAAAATATATGCCTCCTCATTTCAATATGAAGACATCTTTGAAAATTATAATCCTGCCAAATTCAAATATCTCTGATAGAAGTTGAGGATGCAATAGACCAGAGCTTGGGAAATAAAGCCTGGATGGGTTTCCAATCGACCTTATACAATCTAGGCCAGAGTTTTGGGCTCAATTGCTACTTAATGTTTTTAACAATTTAACAACAACAAAGATCCCAAACACCTGGTCCACATCTGTAATCGTCCCCATTTTTGAAAAGGGAGATAGATCTAAACCAAGTTGTTATACACCAATCTCCCTAATTGATAATACTCGTAAGGTATTGGGGAGAGTTTTATTTAATAAGATCAGAACCTGGGCAGAGGATGCAAACATACTAAATAAATGCCTGTTGGGTTTCCGAAGTCATCTTGGAATGGTGGAACAGTGTCTGAATCTTAATTTAATTGTAGGGAAATATACCATCGCCCGACACAGTCCCCTTTACCTGGCATTTATGGACCTCACATCCGCTTTCGATTTTGTTAATCGATCCAGGCTCTGGCAATGCCTTTTAGATTATGGGTTGGACAAAGATATGGTGTATTTTTTAGCATATTTGCATAGGGACCTCAGGGCTCGGGTGAGAATAAGCAAGGACGGGGCAGTTTCAGGGGACATAGTAGTTGGTAGAGGCGTTAGACAAGGATGCGTCCTTGCCCCACTTTTATTTATTTTATACATTAATGAGTTACATAATGTACTGTCCAACCAAACTACAGATGTCCCAATAATCAATGGTAATAAACTGCCCTCCCTACTATACTCAGATGACGCTGTTTTAATGGGGTGCACACCCAATGCACTACAAATTTTAGTCAGGGGTTTTGTAGCTTTTATGAATAGTCTGAACCTTTGTACACATTTTAAGAAATCTTTTTTAATGTGTTGTGGCCCCAAAAAATGTTCTATTAACATTTATTTCACGATATACCTGGATATACTTATTACTCTCCACCTCATAAACGGTGCTCACGAATAGATCTGGCTTGGCCATCGGATGAAATTATTGATTCAGGACACATGGAGATCTTCCCAAGGGTCCCATCCGATCATAGTCCTATACTTCTCATATTTAATATTGTTCAAAGGGTACCTGAACTCAGAACTTTCACGTTCCCTAGATATTTGTTAACAGACTTAGTATTTGTAGCTAAGCTTAAGGAACATATTAAAGAATGTATTGAAATTAATATTAATACTGCTAATCTCCTATCAGTTTGGGACGCTTGTAAAGCTTCTATCAGGGGAGTTGCGCAGCAATATGTATTCAAACAAAATTTTATGCATAAGAAAGAGACTAAGGCTACCCTAGCTAATATTTTATTACTTGAAAAACAATTAGATGATAAACTTAGAGCTGATGAGATGAGTGCGCAAAGTATAGCTCAATTAGAAACTAAACTTGTAATTCAGCGCTCAACTTTTAAAAGCTCTTTTAGGGAGAAAAACAGTCAGAAAATTATCAAATATAAACTATCCCAATATGAATGCAGGGATAGAGTTGGGAAGCTTTTGGCCGATAAAGTTGCAGATGATAGTGCAACAACCCTAGTTAAATCCATAAAGGGTCCCCATAATATTTTATATACTCAATCAGCACAAATTCTGGGAAAATTTGTCTCATACATTGAAAATGTATATACCCCTGAGTGTAGATGCACTGAGGTTCAGATACAATCTTATATTAATAAGAATTTGCCTGTAGGAACATACTTGGAACAGACATGCATTGATCAATTGGAAGAGGAGGTTACATTAACAGAGCTTCGTCTTGCTGTTACCTCTCTTCCATCTAATAAAGCGGCTGGCGAGGATACACTTCCCATAGAGTTATACAAAACTTGCGCAGACGAACTTTTACCACTTCTCTGCTTGGTAATTAATTCAATTGGTGCTACTGGGAAGGCCCCGCATTCATGGAAGACAGCTAAAATTATGTTCTTCTTAAAAAAAAAATAAACCTCTTGTGGAGTGTGGGTCTTATAGACCTATATCTCTGATAAATACTGACGCTAAAGTTTATTCTAAACAACGCAAATAGCTCCTCTTATGCCCCAATTGGTAAATGATCAACAGCATGGCTTTGTTGTTGGGAGGGACACCACCACACATGTCAACATGGCTATTACTGCTTTCGATGTGGCTACAACTAATCTCACCCCACTCGGTATGATACTTTTAGACGCAGAGAAGGCATTCGACCGAGTGGGGTGGGGTTATTTGTGGGGAGTCCTAAGACAATTTGGTTTTAGAGGGCGTTTTTTGAGAAGTATACAGGCATTATATAAAGACCCTAATGCTAAAATTAGTTATGCTGGGGCACTCTCATCAACTTTTTCAATTTTGCGGGGGACGCGGCAGGGATGTCCGCTATCACCCCTGCTTTTTGCTCTTTCCATGGAGCCATTTATTAATGCTTTGGAAGCTCAATCCAAGATTGTCCCTATTCTGCATGAAGGTAAAACTTTAAAAATTACCGCATATGCGGACGATCTAGCTATTTACACTACCAATGTCGTGGATGCACTAATAGGGATAACGGCAGAAGCTGATAATTTTGGGACCAACTCAGGCTATAAATTAAATATAAATAAAACACAAGTTATTATGAACTATCAGGCCAACTTACCAGTGCAAGGACTCTGTCAATCTGCAGTATATCTAGGGGTAAAGATATCATCTAAGATCGCTCATATAAATTCATTAAATTACAATCCTCTATTAAAAGAAGTGACCAATCTTTTGAAAAAATGGCACAAGATCCCATTAAACCTCCTAGGTCATATAAATCTGATCAAGATGAATATTCTGCCGAAGTTTCTATATCTTTTCCGTTCCATACCTTGTCGCGTTAATAATTTATCTTTAAAAAATTAGACGGCATTTTAAGTAGTTTCATTTGGGGCTATACGAAGGCTCGAAGGTCTATGACAATATTAAAATTTCCATTTGAAAAGGGAAGTTTGAACTTCCCTGATTTCAGAGCTTATTTTTTCGCTTCCTTCTTAGGTAGCCTATTTGCCATTACCAATCAATATTTTTTTCACCAATTCATGCTCGGTGGTCATTCAAAACAATTCCTGGCAAAAGTACAAGACCCACATTACTTTAAACGTGTAAAATTTAAGACTGCGAGATATGCAGTATTTATATGGAATCTGATGTTGACTAAGTGCAATACTTCCTTTTTCCATAATGAGCTGCCGATATGGGAAAATCAAGGGCTTCCAGATATTTTTAGAGATAAAATTGGTCGAGAATGGGCAAATTATGGTATTTTTTTGAATTTGCAACATTGCAACTTCTGTACAAATTGCCTGAAAAAATGAGATATAAATACATTCAAATTAGGGACTACTTAATACGTAAGATGAATTTGATAGAAATTACCAGTTCAGATATATGGACTTGTTTCTACTCTGCGAATAGAAAATCATTAATTAGTATGGGATACAAGTGTCTCAGTCAAAATAGTTCCGACGAAGCCCCTAGATTGGCGCTAAAATGGACTGTTAGCTTAGGATCTAATGTGACAGCCCAGAATATCTCAGTTGCCTTAGTTAATATCAGCAAAGTCGTCCAGTCTTCCAGTTTAAAACTTCAATCGTACAGGACGATTAGTCAATTTTACTATACTCCATCAAAAAATTCAAAATGGTCACAAAATAACAACAATAATGATCGTACTAAATGTCCTAAATGCGGTCTGGTGGCAGCAGACCTCATACATATGATTTATTTGTGCCCATCACTAGCTAAGTATTGGTTGGACATAGAAAATATTTTAACCCAAAATCAACTGATTAATTTTCCATTAACTGCAGCGGTGGTACCATTGTCCATATACCCGGTTAGTTCTATCTATTAAGATTTGCTAAATATTGTCTTGGCTTGTGCTAGACTGGTGATTGCGAGGGCATGGATCTCTCAGAATCCTCCTCTTACGACCGAATGGTAGACATTGGTTCATGAAATTTATACTATGGAAGATGCTATTGCTAGGAATAGAGGACTTAAAGCAAAAGCAAATGGGGTACATTTTTGCAATCTTTGTAACGATATGGATCATGGATGCTTTTTTCTGTTCACAATGTTATTAATTATTAATGATTTGTACTGACTAGGAATTACTTCTCTTACTTTTGCTTGAGTCTTTTTTAATATGAACTTGCACTAAATTGAATTTGATTTATTTTATTATGTTGATTCTGTATTTGGAAAATGTTAATCTCCATGACTATAAAAAAAAAACTCTATTATTTTGGGCACAGATTCTTTGCTATGCACTCGCATTTTTCCGTATCTAGGCTTACAATTCTCAGATAATGGGTCCTAGACACCGCACCTGGCATATGGACGAACCAAAGTTTCAAAAACAATAAATTCAGTTACAAGCCTCCCCCAACCAAAAAGAATAGAGGTGGTACTGTCCCTACTTAAAATCTATGGGACACAATGTATACCAGTTATGACTTATGGGGCTAAAATCTGGGGCTATATAAACATGAAAAGTGTCCAGGCTGAAGAAAATAGATTTTTCAGGAGAATTTTAGGTTTACCGATTTCATCATCCACTTTTATCTGTCATAATGAGCTCAGATTACCTTATTTGGAGGACTATATTAGGTCCCGCCCTGCCATGTTTTGGCTAAAAGTCTGGCAAAACCCAGCAGCAACATTAACAAGGGAAATCTTGGCTGATTGCCTAAAATGTGACAGGGGTTGTGACATACCGTGGATTGCTGAAGTACAGGCAAATTTGACAGCTGTTAACCGTAGCCATATTTTTTACAACCCCGACCAATGTTTATGTTTATGTTTATGCGATTTTTATAGCGCGCAACTACCCAAAGGTGTCTCGGCGCTTACAATACAGAACCATCGCTGTGGCTGAAAATTTATGCTGCAAAGAACCAGGTTTTTAGTTTTTTTCTGAAAATAATGAGGGTTGGGGCGGTTTTGATGTGCAGGGGTAATGTGTTCCAAAGTTTGGCTGTGGAAATGGTGAAACATTTATCACCCCAGTTAGCTTTTTTTGTACGTGGGACTTTCAGCAGGTGAGCTGAGGATGAGCGTAGTGTTCTTGAATGGTGGAGCGAAGAGAGGGCATTTTTAAGGAACTGTGGGCCTATATTATTGATGGCTTTGTATGCAATGCATAGTGCCTTAAATTTTGTCCGGCTCCTGATTGGGAGCCAGTGCAGCTGTCGAATGTAAGGGGAGATGGAGGTGAACTTGGGAATGCCCAGTAAAATTCTGGCGGAGGCATTCTGGACTAACTGCAATCTGTTAAGGACTTTTTCTTGGGCATTCAGAAGAAGGGCATTGCAGTAGTCTGTTTTTGAAAAGACCAAAGTACTGATGAGGGTTTTGCCGGCCGACGATGGAAGGTATGGCATAAGTTTCTTGATTTTTTTCAGGATGTAGAAGGATGAGGATACCACAGAGTTGACATGTTGCTGGAAGGTCATTTTGTTATCAAATATGACTCCAAGGTTGCGAACCGTGGTGACAGGTTGAGGAGGGATTCCCATCTCGGGTGGCCACCATTGGGGGGACCAGGTTGGTTCCAGTTTCCCGAATGTCATCACCTCTGTCTTATCAGAGTTTAATTTAAGACAGTTTGATAACATCCAGGAACTGATTGCCCGCATTCCCTCTTGGAAATTTGCTGCAACCGAAGTACCATCGTTGTGTACTGATAGCACCAGTTGAGTGTCGTCAGCGTATGTTGTAAGGGCAATACCGTAAGATTTTATTACCCTCGCTAAGTCCGAAATGTAAATGTTAAATAATGTCAGACTCAGTGAGGAGCCCTGTGGTACTCTGCAAGGAAGTGTGAAGGTGCGGGAAGTGAACTGGTCCATTTTTACTGTCTGTGGACGATCCATCAGGAATGAGGCAAGAAGTTCTTTCGCCTTATTCTGAATTCCTATTAATGAGACACGGTCGATCAAGGTGGCATGATCGACCGTGTCGAAGGCCGCAGAAAGATCTAACAATATTAGTACTGCCGCTCCTCCCTTATCCATCGTCGTTCTTATTTCGTCAGCTGCTTTAAGTAGCACGGTCTCGGTCCCATGACCCTGTCTAAACCCGAATTGGGTATCATCCAGTAAGTTGTTATTACCTATGAATTTAGACAACTGTATGTTCATTATCTTTTCAAAAATTTTTGCTGGGAACAGAAGACATGCAATGGGTCGATAGCTGGCGGGAAGGAGGGGGTCGAGTGTAGGTTTTTTTAGGAGGGGTTTAATGATGACTTCCTTCCAGACTGAAGGGTATGTGCCTGTTGTGAACATGGCATTGCATATGTTGGTGAGAGCAGGGGAAATTGCTTCTGGAATGAGGTTAAGAATAGCGGGAGGACAGGGGTCTAGGGGTGATCCTAACTTTGTACTGGAAACAAGTCGTTGGATTTGTTCCTCCGTGGCAGCTTCGAAAGTTAAGAAGCTGGGTGCGGTCCTGAAAGGAAGCACCGTGGTGGTGGTGGCAGGGGGTGGGTGAGTGAAGGCTGAGAAGATAGCAGTTACTTTGTCTTCGAAGAACTTGGCAAAGGAATTACAAAGCTCCTGTGATCCTTCAAAACGGGGGACGGGAGGGCTAGAAAGGTGAGTAACCACCTGAAACAGTTCTCTTGCAGAGTTGTTTGCCTGATTAATTTGGGCGGTGTAGTAGCGTGTTTTTTCTGAGGTAATAAGTATTTTATACTTGGAAAGTGCACTTTTATAGGCAATTTTTTCTGAGGGATTGTAGTAGCGGCGCCAGTGTCTCTCCAGATTCCTACAATGTTGTCTCTGCAATCGTAGGGTTTCTGTGAACCATGGAGCCAAAGGGAGTTTTCTGCTGCGATGGGAAATTTTAAGGGGAGCTAGGTTGTGACAGGCTTCGTTTAGACTGTTAAGAGAATTTGTGGATGCTAGAGAGGGATCCTATTCGTTAGTATTCAAAGTAGCGAGCAGCGTAACTGCTAGTTGAGGGGGGTCGATATTTTTCCAATTCCTGAAGGACATAGGCGAAAGTGATGTGGAAGAGAGTGGAGGGGAGTTACGTTTTATTGAGAAACAAACATCTGGGTGATCAGTCCAAATAAGAGGGATAACAGTCGTGACCACAATGTGAGGGTTGCTGGTGAATAGACCATCTAGAGTGTGTCCCGCTTTGTGTGTAGACTGTTTAACCATTTGTTGGAGACCGGCAGCTGCTAGATCATTTATTAACGCCGAGGTATCAGGGTCGTGAGTTACTTCGAGGTGGAAATTGAAGTCTCCTAGAATGGTGTAATGTGGGGTTCCTGCTGATACCTCGATTACATTGTAAAGATTGTTGAGGAATTTCAACCTGGACCCGGGGGGGTGATAGAGTAGCATGCCTGTAAATGATTGTTTGTCAGAGATGCTGATGGTAAAAGAGAGAGCCTCGCAATCATTGTATTTAGAGTCCGTGATTTTAACTTTGAGATGGTCCTTGTGTATGATGGCTAACCCTCCTCCCTTTCTTTTTTTCCTATCAAGTCTGCAAGTGAAGTAGTAGGAGGAGTTGCTGCTTTAAAGTCTGGGCCGGAGGAATCGTCACCCCAGGTTTCTGTGATGAATAGTAGGTCTAGGTTATGTGATTCTATGAATTCAGAAATTTCAATTTTGTGTTTAGGGACCGACCGCACGTTGATAAGTGCTGCTAGGACTTGGAGAGTGGGGATCTTAGGAAGGGTAGGGGTCGTGCACATTGCACATTTGTGAGGGCCTATGGTGGGATTCGTGTAAAGCGGATGAGGAATGAAGTGTGGCAAGTCCGCTGAGGTCATGATTTCTCGGAGTTGATCGGATGAATATTTGAAAGTATGCGCTTTAGGCGCGGAATAAGGCAGTACGGGGTCAAGGGGGATGGCCCTAGGCCCGGCCTCAGCGCGGACGAGCGCAGACGAGCTTGCCTTATGCGTGCCTTTGGCGCGCAATCAGCGCGCCCGCTGCGCTCGTCCGCTGCGCGTCCGATGTGTGAGCATGTCAGGAAAAGGGGCGTGGCCAGCGCGAGTGGGCGTGTCCTATTGAGCCAGGGATGGCGGCGAGATAAACTGACACTGACCTGCAGCAGCGTTTAGTCGGCTATGCACGGTGTCAGATTAGCCAAGGTAGAGAGTGCCCAGGGGGTAAGTGACGTTTAAAACATACAATTCTGCTCAATTTCAGTACAATTTAAAACAATTATAGTTCTCGATATGGCTCCCGGCTTTCCGCCTCAGGAGTGGATCTGTAGAGCGACGCTATGATTTCAGCGCACTTTAAGTAGGGAAAGGGGGCGTGGCCAGCGCGAGTGGGCGTGTCCTATTGAGCCAGGGATGGCGGCGAGATAAACTGACACTGACCTGCAGCAGCGTTTAGTCGGCTATGCAGGGTGTCAGATTAGCCAAGGTAGAGAGTGCCCTGGGGGTAAGTGACGTTTAAAACATACAATTCTGCTCAATTTCAGTACAATTTAAAACAATTATAGTTCTCGATATGGCTCCCGGCTTTCCGCCTCAGGAGTGGATCTGTAGAGCGACGCTATGATCTCAGCGCGCTTTAAGTAGGGAAAGGGGGCGTGGCCAGCACGAGTGGGCGTGTCCTATTGAGCCAGGGATGGCGGCGAGATAAACTGACACTGACCTGCAGCAGCATATAGTCGGCTATGCAGGGTGTCAGATTAGCCAAGGTAGAGAGTGCCCAGGGGGTAAGTGACGTTTAAAACATACAATTCTGCTCAATTTCAGTACAATTTAAAACAATTATAGTTCTCGATATGGCTCCCGGCTTTCCGCCTCAGGAGTGGATCTGTAGAATTAGATAGAATCGATGGAAAGACTATTCGTAACATTTTATATAAACATTATGGGGACATAAGACATGCCCAGGAGTTTACTAAAGTGGGACTATACATAACAATGGCAGAAGAAGGCGGACCTCCATCCTGTTTACCTGCTAGTTATTTGTTAAAAGATACTACTCGCTGGGAGCGAAGCCTTCTTTTTCACCTTAGATCAGGTACAATAAAATATTTGCTGTGTTTCCCCTTATATATCATTCCAATATTGATGATCTGGCTTGCCCATGTGGCAATTTAGGAAAACAGTCCATGCTGCATTTTTTGTTTTTCTGTACCTTTTATCAAAATTATAGTATGCAGTTATTGATACCGTTTTTTAGGTCAAGGGGTATAACGGACTTTAAGGTTGCCTATAAAACAATGCTGCAGGTTAAAAATGATGATTTTTATTTTGTTTTATTTTTTTATTATTTTATTTGTAGCAGTTTAGTGATCCAAGTTACAACAAGTACATAGGTCCCTCTAACACTCCCACTCCCTCCCACCACCCTCCCGTAGGCCATAAGTGCAGCGTCATATAGATCATTCTTCCACCGCTATCTCCAATAAGTACACAGCCATTCAGCCAACAACCCCATGAGTAGGGCAGGAGGCGTTTTAAGGGCACCGTGATATTGATACACACATAGCACAGATTGCATGGCAGCAGTAACCGGTTTCCACATCTCCCAAATTCCATAAACAGACCCATGAGCCAGCTGTTGCTGCAATTCTCGCACTATCCAGTTTCCCCGAGGGTGTCCTGCATCCCCTCCTCCAGAGCTGAGACCGCGCGGGCTGTTAGATATGTATGGTACAAACCCCAGAAATTTCTCGGTCTGCTGGTAGGGGGTAGCAGTTCGCTATATAACTCAGATTGTGTACACGCGTAAAGCATGTCATGCGACCATCGTTTAACAGTGGGGATGGGGCCCCTCATCCAGCAGCATAAAAATGATGATTTAATATACAGAGTATGCACCTTTTTGAAAATGGCTATCCATTGACGCTCTTCCATGAATCCTTGAATGTTGGACCAGGTCGCACTTTATATATACTTCTGGATTGTCTATTTAAATTGGGGAATATGTAATACAATGAATATGCGGGTGCATATTTGCACACTGCACCCTGGCACTTTAGTATTGCAGCTGCAATTGGCTATGTGTGATATCCTTGTAATATTTTATTGATTAGTTATAGAATTAAATCCGGGTTTAAAATGTTATTGATTAAGGATTATGTAAGTGACTATGAGAAATGTTTAAACGATAAGCTTGTAATATAATCAATATTTAGTTACAACCTTCTTATTGATGATGGATTATGTCAAATGTGTGTACTTGTATGGATAATACATATCCGAATAAAGATAAATGATTGATTGATGATGTGCAAGGTCAATACATGCCCCTTGTTATTCTGTTCTGGTCAGTCCCTATTACCTAGACAAAACATGCTACACACAACTGCAATGCTAAAGAGCTTGTGCTTTCATATTACGGTGTTGCATGTGGTTCACACACACATGGAGGGAAACCTTTCCTTGGAGAAGAGCTATGCTGTTCCTATGATGTAAAGCAACCATCTAGGCTCTAAGGTATGGGGTCTGCTGACAAAGCCCAGAGATCTTCCTTTATATAATAACCTCAACCTACCAAGGGGACGGCGGTTAGGCCTAATGATCCTTTTTCCACGGTCTATATATTATGACATCCTCCTTTATATTCTATGCTATCTGTGCTAGGTCTGTGCATTTTGCTTCTGGTAGTAGCTCGTGTACTGCATTAACGAGCACAACTGTTAAAATAAACATTTTGAACTATACAGTGGCTCTGAATATCTTTATTGTGGACGAGTATGAGTGAGTGAGCAAATGGTTATGTCTTGCTACCGCAAATCCTGAGAGAGTCAGGAGTGTTGTGTTCTGGGATTTCTAATCATTTGTAGCTTTGTGATTTTGTTGGAGAATATATTAAACACTATAGCTAGTCAGTTCTGGGATTTTGGGGGCTAAGGTCGTAGGAAGGTACAGCCCCTATACACTGAGGTCCTGTTTTCTTGCGCATAATTCTGTCTATGTGCACAATCCCTGCAACACCATGAGTTCAATATGACTAAACTTGTACATCAATGTAAGACATGTTGGGTACCTATTAAGTATTCACCCATCAAAACACTGAGACAGTAATTATCCAGTTAGAAAATTAGTTAATCAAAATGTACATATCTTAGAATTACCTTTCTGCTACTTGTGCATTCTTTCAACAACCCAAACACTACTCATGCAATCATCCAATCAAAAATGAACAATTAATGCACTCTCATACTATCTGTCCATGAATGCAATCACCCACGCTGGAGACATGAACTCATATAACCAAACAGATGCCACCTAAGCTGGGTTACAATCACTCACACACTATCTATAGAGTCATACAATCACTGAAATAGTACCTATATGCGCTTGGAATTACCAAACATTACATCTACACTAATTTAGTCACACACACACTACATATTCACTTATCTTAACACCAAAACACTAATATTGCAGTTATACACAGCGCTGGAAAGCAGAAAAGAATTAACATTTATGTCTTTTGAGGAGATTAATGATGGCATCAACCTCCTGCTGGCCAACACATAAAATGGTCTGCCACTTTCTACAGTGCACTCCAGGATCTTCTAGTTAAGGAAAGACCTGCGGTTGTGGGGTTGTAAGTTCCAGATCTAGAAGGCTGATATAATTTGCCTTATGCAGCTTGCTCCCTCTTCACCGAGCTACAACTTACCTTGCAAGGTCAGTCAGATGCATTATTTCCAGGTGTCTCACATGAATACTTCTTTTCTGATCCTCTGGAGAGCACCTTGCTGCATATGGAACAGGTGACCTTCCTAGCATTCACCTTTTTCTTAGCTTCGGGGATTTTTAAAAAGGCACAAACCTTGCTTTCCTTCCCTTCTTTTATTGGTTCTTCAACCTCCGTAATGTCTTTCAGCTCTTTATTCTTCTTGCAAATGTGCAGATGCCATGCCCTTTTCGCAAAATAGTTGGTAAAAACACCAAAAAATAAAATAACATTGGTGCACATAATACAGAAAGGTGTCACAGATGCAGAAACACCCAAAAGAAGAAGAAAGAAATAGGTGTTGGATCCTCTTTCAAACAGAATGAAAACATTTTTAACCAATCAAGAGCTTTCTTTTCATGTGACTTAATGTTGTGGCAGAGTCGCGTCCACATTGTGTCTACATCATGCACCCGTAAAATGTGCCAATTTTATTTAAAAGTATAAATCACAATTAGTAAGTTGATTTTTTAAAGTATGTTAGTGAACAGTCATTAACTAAAACAAATATATAACGTTTGCACAGTCATATTTGAAAAGTCATGCCAGCGTCATGACCCCTACACGATCCCGGTACTATGTGCTGGCATGGTGTGCGACACCATTGCGGGTCTATGATATAAGTAGAAATCGCTTTTTATTTAACTTTAAAATATCTTTAATTTAATTTCCCTTCTGTAGGTCTAATTGAACACAATTTAGGTGTTTAGAAAAATTATTTTAACTGTATTCAACACTGTAAACAACTATGGGAGCTAGCAACCCCCAAACGATGATTCCAGGCAGCCACCCAGTCTAATAATATCCATCTTAAATATCTTAAAAATATTTTACAACTCCACTTATACTATTTTTTTACATTCAGTAATAAACATCTTCCTTAAAAATATATTTTATTTTGGTGTAAATATGTAATTCACACTTAGCTTTGTATAACTGATTCATGCACTAAACATGCAGGTCCGCAACCAGTGCAAGAAACGTATACAAAGAAGACATTTATAATAATAACACAACAATACATCATTTACACTGTTAAAAGTAATTATAGAAACAATTATTTAGAAAAAAAGTCAATAAAATAATCCCAAAATACTGAATACAAATGTTCCATATCTAAGAATAATTCTATCATATAATAACATACTCTACAACATTATAAACAATACTGAAACTTATACAGTTTCTAAAAAGTGTAATCTTTCAAATAAATAATACTATCAATATGTATTCAGCGGCCTTAAATGTATTTTAAATACGTGATCATAATGTTATAATGTCATGAGTGATGTAATATGTGAGGTCTTAAGCAGTGCATTGCTGGGGTGTGCGTTATAGTTAGATCAGCTGACTATGATGGCTGAATTTCTCTGGTTTTGTACGAGTGAAATGTTAGCCTAACTATAGCGTTTCTGTAACCAAATACCTACTAGCAACAGCCAGTAGGTAATTATAGTTAGGACCAAATTTTCCACTGGACGAATATTCTTTATTTTACCAATAATTTTGGTGCTGCTTAAGTAATCTTCACAAACATTTAAAAAAGTATACTTTATTCGATTCAGCTTCTATCTTGAAAGTATGCAAATGCTCTATCAAGGGGAGCTGAGAAAGATGGGGAGTCCCAAAAATGTGTTTCCCCCATTTTATGTCTATGGGGATTTTGCACTCTTTGACCAAGACTACATCCCAAATTGCTAAACGGAATTGCACCAAATTTGGCAGAAAGCTAGATTTAGTTACACAGATCACGCTTTTACTTCTTTGATGTATATTCATTTAGGACCTTTAGAGATATTTATGATAAAAAAATATAGCCATCTAGAAACCTGGACAATTCATGGATCCATCTGGATGAGGATCCGAAGGGGAAAGAAAGGCTCCGATTGGCTGGCCACAGCTTCAAAGAAAAGTTGCAGCTGTCATTTTTTTTCCTCGCATCATCCCAGTGCACAGAAAATAGACAAATACAAGGAGTCAGGATATATATATATCCTGAATCCAGAGGATATTCAGAGGGTCCCTGATGACCCCTTATTACCCAAACATTGCTTTTTTTGTTTTTCTTAATTAAACCTAAAATCCACAAACCCTCCTCTGATTTAGGGCCCAGTTGGAAATAAAATAGAAATTCACTGAATTAAGGCAAGGGTTACAGAGTTGTTAAAGTTAAGCTAATATTTTACCCATACAACCGATAGAAAGTTATAGTTATACTTATCTGAAGAAACTATAACTCATACCATTAAGTGACTTAAAGCAACAGGACTAAAGGCAATGATACATAGCGGATGCGGACTCTGGGACACACGCCGTGAGGGCAACGGCCAGTTCCACCTACCTGTCCTTGCAAGCAGATCACCATCTACTCCCACTCTGTGCCGTGAGGGCATCGGCGGCAGCTCCTTCCACGCCGGACCGGGCGACAGCGGCAAACTACACATCCCAGCTGCCCCGGGGCCCGGCGCTCCACCACTGACGTCAGCTTCGTGCCCGGAGGCGCTACAAAGTGCGAGGAGCGACGAGAGTGCCTGGGGGACACGGACTCTGGGACATATGCCGTGAGGGCAACGGCCAGTTCCACCTACCTGTCCTTGACAAGCAGATCACCATCTACTCCCCCTCAGTGCCTTGAGGGCAACGGGGACAGCTCCTTCCACGCCGGACCGGGCGACAGCAGGAAACTACACATCCCAGCTGCCCTGGGGCCCGGCGCTCCACCAGTGACGTCAGCTTCGCGCCCGGAGGCGCTACAAAGTGCGTGGAGCGTCTCCTGCCCCACGGCATACGCGTGGGACGTGCTGGGTGAAGCCCAGGCAAAGGGCGGGCTGTCTGTGGCCGTCCGGGGCTGGACGAGGCTGGGCTGGCCCCCCCCATGGCTTCTGGATCTGGGATATCTGGAGGCCGTCCAGCCGGTGACATGTGATTAGGGGAAGCCCAACATAACAGAAATCTGTACTGTCAAAGACTCACTGCAAGCGAGTATAGGAGGGATTTTGAGGATCTAGGGCCACTGGTCGTTGGTACGGGGTTGGGTTCACCCCCTTACGAGTGCTAGTGTTTTGGGATAGTTAATTGCTATATGATACCCACCATGGCAACTAAAGTAAATACCCGCGCTGCCAACGCTAATTTAAACATCCCTTTGTCACCAAGGATTGTAGTTAGGGACCCTAAATCGCAATCATTTCCCACTCCGCAACCGACTGCAATCGATCGTATGTTGAGGAAAGCATTAGGTGCAGTTTCGGACGAAATAGAGCGCACAGAGAGAAGGCAGTCAATAACACCAGGGATTGCTTCCCCCTCCCTACCACAGGAAAACAATATAGAGAACATAGTGGTTACCCATTCCAGCAGCACCGATCTTTCCACTCAGGATATTCCTTGTGCACAGTTGTCGAGTGGTGATGCACAGGTAATACCCTTGTTGAACAAGAAATTCGAGGAAAAGAAGTGTTCCTAAAAAGGTCCCAGGCTCCAGGAAATATAAACCAAGAGAGAGATTTCCACAGATAGCACAGCCGGAAGCTGAAGGTCGTGAAGCTCAAGTGGATCAACAGCTATTACCCCCAAGTTGGATGGAAGAGATGGTTCAAGAGCTAAAATCCTCCCTAGAAACTTTCATAGCTAGCCAGATCAAACCGCTAGTCAGTAGATTGGACACAATTATAAATGAATTATGCAAGAGGGGAAGCGCACCAGGCAGTACTGGATTTTCTATCCCTACTGCCACAAGTCCGAATGCACACACCATTGTAGCTCCCGAGCAAGGCATACTCTCTAGTTGTATTATAAGAACTCCATTGGGGGCAAAGCAGGACCAACTTCCGCCAGCTCTGATGACATACACTAGCACAAGATCTGATAAGGTGGGGGGTACATCGACTATTGCCAGAGGGACCAGTACGTGCATTGCACAAACACAAAATAATAATCCCCTGAATAGTAAACTAGACGAGATAAAACAAACCACTCACATAAATAATCCACTAATACCTAACCCTTTACCAAGTATTAATCTACCGCTGGAGGCATGCCCCTATGTAATGGTATTGGGGGGAGTGTCAGCCTTGAAGCCAGACCAGACAGAGTCATACCCTGAACTTAAAAACAAAACAATAGCCTGGCTTAATAAGCATAGACCATTATCAGGGAATAATTGTGGCGAAATTTTGCTCGTTAGAAGGGTGAATTGGATTGGTAGATTAAAGAAAAATCAGGAGGGGAACTGTTTAATTATAAACTTTAAGGACACAAACTCGGTGGAGGATATATTATCCCGGGGGTGGATGCACTCGGAAAGTAAAATCAGAACGCTACCGCCGGGTTATTTTTATCCTATACAAAGTGCCACTCACGACACAAGGTGGTTTCAGGGGAGCCTTAGGAAGAGTCTCACCTCACAGGGGCCGCGAAGCTGGTGTTTGAATGCACTCATGGCAATACGCCAAGATGATCCCCTTTGGGCAAATATATTTCGCCCCCTTATGACCCTAGAAGACAACGATTGACCACGAACTATGGTAGATGAAGTTGTGGTGACCATCACGAGGGAGCCCATTAACACAGGTAGCCCAAATGAGGTAGAGCAATGTTTCCCAAACTGTGGTCCGCGGACCCCCAGGGGTCCGTGACACATTCCCAGGGGGTCCGTAGACAGCAGTTTTAAAAGCAAAGAAGTTTCTTGTGTAATTAGCAGCTTTCCAGCAACAATAAAAGTGTCAAGCTAATGCCAGTGATTAATGTACCTGCTAGAGAGTGAGGCGAGTTTTGTTCAGTGGCAGATTTGACTTAACTAATGTAGCACAGAGGGTTAATGTGCCTACTGCAATGAACGTGTAACATGCATTTTTAGAAAAGCAGTATTTTATGTGCATAGGTTTGTGGTTACTGCTTTTGTCACAGAGATTATTTTGTTACTGTGCACTTCATAAGTGGCAATCATAATCTAGCAGAGGGACCTATAAACTGTCATCAAAGAGCTGCTTGCAAACTGCATGGTACCAGTTAGTAACTTATGTTTTTTCCCAGTTATTCATTATCCTGATGCTGCTAAAAAGATTTGTTTGGGCGGAAATACATTTTTAATGTTACTAGCCACTGTGTTATGTTCTGTATCCTGAGTTTGTGCTTTTCCAGACCAAGCACTCTTTAAAAACTGCCTACTAGTATGAATGACATGTGTACCTTGTAGTCCCCTTTACCTTATGTAACATTTTATATACCCACTGATTTACACGTATGATTCAATGTCTCTATATGTGTGTGATGTAAAGTGCTCTGACATCCTACAATGGTATGAGAGATGCTATAAAACAAATAAAATACATGTGACAGAGGGGCTGTTCCTTCAATATAAAATACTAAGGGCCAGATGTATGATCCGTTTTTATATGCGCAAATGGGTTCGTGAACCCATTTGCGCATGCAAAAACCTATTGGGCCATGTACATAGCCTATTTAGCGAGTCGCAATTTGTTTGCGACTCGCTAAATAGGTTTTGCAACTTGCTATTTGGAAGGGGCATTCCCTTCCAAATAGCGAGTCTCAAAACCATGTACAAATGTTTTTCGGTCACAAAACACTTGCAATTACCACCTACTTCAAGTAGATGGGAATGTATTCGCAAATGGGAAGGGGTCCCCTTTGCAAATGCATGCAAAATTATTTTTTAAGGGTAGGCAGAGGGACCAGGGACCTCTGCCTGCCCTTAAAAAATGAAACTAAAACGTTTCATTTCTTTTTTTTTTTTAAATGCATGGTAAACGAGCTGCATTTTTTTTAAAACTGCTTTATTTAAAAGCAGTCCCAGACATGGTGGCCTGCTGAGCCCAGCAGGCCACCATCCCTGGGAGGGCGGGCATTCCCAATGGGCTCGCAAATTGCGAGAGGCTCATTAATGTTAATGAGCCCCGCAATTTGCGACCCCATTGGGAATCCCGAACAGTGTTAAACACAATGTTGTACATTTCATTTAGCGACTCGCAATTTGCAACTCGCATTGTGTCGCCAATTGCGAGGCGCTAAATGAAATGATCGTACATATGGCCCCAAAATCCTTAGTACTTTGAGTATTTGTTTTGTGTGCACATGTGTGTTTTTTTTTTATTACTGTTTTAATATTTGAAATTTAACTCATGCAAATTGCTTGGGGGTCCCCGGCTTCCAGTGGTGACTCAATGGGGGTCCTCAGGAATCAAAAGTTTGGGAACCACTGAGGTAGAGAGAATGAGGAGGGTAACAAAACCGTCTGTGGAGATGCAATCCCATACAAGTCATGTATGTCCTGCACTAGTAAGTCAAGGCAGGAAATGACTACAAGTGGAGGAACCTCCATCTAGTTCCCCTACATCACATGTTATGGGAGGAGCGCTGAGGGTCCCTGAACCCGTATTACTAACACAGTATCTTGGGCCTCAAAGCAGCCCCACAAGGCCAGAAGGAGGGAGAAGGGCCCAAAGCCAGTGTAGCGGACATCCCAATAGGGCAACGCATGCGATGGGAGAGTTAAAGTTCATCTCATGGAATGTCGCGGGTTTGATAGGAAAACTGACCAATAACGAATGGAGACAGTATATTGGAGGGTTTCAAGTAATTAGTTTAAAAGATACTTGGGCAGTGGATGGTAATCCCCTTCACATGGCAGGGTACAATTTTTTTTGTGCCGGCTCAAAAATCTAGCTCAGGAAGAGCGAGGGGTGGTCTGTCAGTATATGTCGACCTAAATTTGGAAGGGGTTTGGAGTAGCGCCTCATGGTCCTCATATAATATTCAAGCAATAGGCTATAGTAGCCATGGCCATAGGTGGACTTTGTATCATTTATATAATGCAGGGCCCACAAAAGGTAACAACCAAATATTTGAAGAGTTAGAATATAGATTGAGCCAGGAATTAGCTCATAGGAAAGGGGCGCCAGAAGTTACCAATTTGATAATGGGTGATTTTAACTTTCACCTGTGCCCAACTTTGTTCCCCCTCACTGCAGACTGGTCCCTGTGCCCGATTGAGAAAGGCCCCCACTTTGAACATTCCGCAGAGGGAATAGTCCTGAGCAACCTCCTCAGGAACCATGATCTGGTACACACTATCGATCTGGCCCGCCTGGAGTACGATGGGTCACTCACCCCGACCTTTAAGGGAAGAGGTTGTCAGTCCTATATAGACTACATGTTAGTATCCAGACAGGTGAAAAATTGGATTAGCACTGTGGGGATCCACTGGAGCGCTTTTAGCGACCATAATCCCCTAACGCTAAGCCTAGTAAACCCATGCCGCCCTAGGATCCTCCCTCAGGTGGACAGTGTGATGGAGGCTACCGACCAGGGAAGACGGATCAGATGGTCTAAGATCGATGGGGCAGTCTTTTATAAAGATTTAATGGCAAAAGGGAAAACACAGATTGATGAGTGCCTCAACCTTAAGATAGTGGGGAGTACCTGGGTTAAGGCGTTTAGCTCAGTGACTAAAATAGTTGATGGGCTGTTAAAGACCAAAGCCCCCTTGAGGCACACAGCGCAACCAAGGTGTTTGACACCAAGTGTTCCCGAGCCCTGAGAGACCTTAAAGCTAGTTTAAAGATCAAACCTAAGGACAATTGTAGAATAATCCAGTGTAGACGGACCTATAAACAGGTGTTAAAACAAAGGAAGACTACTCTCCAAAATAAAGCATGGGCTGACTTAAGGGAGGCAGGTGAAAGAAGGGATATGAGCCAATTTTGGAGGATTATTAACAATCCTTCCTTTCAGGATAGTAACATTCCAGAGATTGGAACAAATATTCTAGCGGAACAGTGGGTATCTCATTTCCAGGGTTTATACAATCACGACCAAGAGTTAGTGCCGGAATGGGGGTGGAAAAATCCACTCGGGCCAGCTATTGAGTTCTCCTTAACGGAAATCACACAGGGGATCGAGGGACTCTCTCGGAACAAAGCTCCAGGCCCAGATGGCACTCCACCGGACTTATATCTGAGTAATGTTGATCTCTGGGCTCCTATTCTCACCAGAGTGCTAAATGCGGCAGTCCAGACGGGTCTACCACGTTCTTGGTCAACAGCAGTTATTATCCCCATTTTAAAGAAAGGTAATAGGGACAATCCACAATGTTTTAGACCAATCTCCCTGATAGATGTACCTGCCAAAATTCTGGGCCGTGTAATTTTGCAGCGATTGATGGAATGGACAGAGGATAATCATATAATCACGGATATCCAATACGGCTTTAGAGCCGGAAGGTCCACTAGCGACCAATGTCTTAATCTTTATATGCTGGTCACAAAGTACACTAAAGCCAGTAATGGACCTCGCAGCTGCTTTTGATAACGTTAATAGAAATAAGTTATGGTGCCTGATGAGGGACATGGGTATTGATTTGGGCTTGATTAAGATTCTTAGGGAGCTACACCGGGACACGACAGCCAAAGTCCGTTATAATCTAGAGGGGGAACACCAACTCATTCCCTTGCACGAGCGGTGTGAGGCAGGGGTGCATTCTTGCCCCCTTCCTATTCTCGTTATACATTAACAACTTAGAACAGGCTCTGTTAGATTTAAATATTGACTGCCCGAGAATAGGAACGCACCAAATACCGGTGCTCTTATACGCGGATGACGCGGTGCTGCTTGCCCGTACCCCGAGGGGCCTGAAAAGTCTGTTAGATGGATTTGTGAAATTCATGGACACCTTGGGATTGGCAGTGAACTTGAACAAGTCCTTTGTGATGTTGGCAGGTCCCAAACCCTGCAAGAGGTTTGTGTATAAAATTGGGAGCCACCAACTGGAAACAACTCCCTCTTTTACTTACTTGGGGTTGCTTTTAGATGGGGCACTCAATTTTATACCCATAGTGGAGGAACGATGCACAAAACTAATCTCCACTAATTGGGCCATATTGAATTATGGCCGAAGGCTGGGCTGGTGGTCCCCAGAACAGGTCATGAACCTGTATGGTTCGATCTGCTGGTCTAAAGCCACGTATGGCTCAGACGTTTGGGGTTATGTTAACGCAGAGCAATTGCAGCTGGGGGGAAATAAATTTATGCGGAGGATCTTAAAGGTCCCCCGGAGTACCCCTGCTGTAATTGCACACATGGCATTAGGGAGACCCTTTCTAGAGGTCGAACTCAAGTTAAGACCGATTATGGCCAGGCTAAAAATCTGGGCCAACCAAGAGGCAGATTTAACTAGGCAAATTCTGACAGATTGCCTATCCAGGGACAAGGGACTACAAATACCTTGGCTTAATTATGGTAAGGTAACCCTGGAGGGCATTGACCAGAGGGATCTTTTTACTAATCTTAGCTCTATTGTACCTTCGGATAAACGGAAAATCAAATCGCTGTTGATGGACCAATTGTACTGTAGTTGATTATAGTTCCATCAAGAATACAGAGGGTATGGAGCCATACCTTTATGTGATGTATAATGCCCAGGATAGGTTTTTAATGACTTGTTTGAGGCTCAATCTTTTACCTCATATACTGGCAGTTCCACCAGGTTTTACACGGACGATTGAGCAGAAGGGTGCCTGCGGCTGCGACAATTTGTCTCCGCAGGACACCCTTCATTTTGTACTTTTGTGTCCTTTTTTTAAAGACCCTAGGCGTAGATTTCTGGTAGAGTTCCTAAAAAAAGAGAAGTTCTGTCACGCTAAAATGGCTTTATTGTTTTTACAAAGAGCACAGGACCCATGGTCACTTTGTTGTATCATGAATTTTATTAGAACTGCTGTAAAGTTAAGAAACTCAAGAGGGGAGGGCTCTTGAGGGGACCCTTGTAGTGTATACTGTTCACATGATTGCATATTTAAATCCGTGATAGTCCTATTTATTGTAATGTAATTCTTTTTTAACCTGTATATATGTGTACTTTTATGATGTTTTTTAACTATCGAATAAAGAATTACTGAACTGAACTGAGTCATAGTTTTTTAACATAAATTTAACTATAAATATAGCTATAACTGAGGAATTTGAACAGTTTAATGCAAAGACATGCATGTAAAAAGCATTTGTATGGTAAAGACTTGTGTGGTAAAGGAACTGTGTGGTAAAGGCATTGTATGGGAAAGGACGTGTGGTAAAGGCACATGTGGTAAATGCATGCGTTGCACTGAAATACACCTACAGAAGTTTAGTTTCCGAAGTTCACTCTGCAGTTATCATTTCCCATTCACTGTCTCCTGTGGTGTGGAAGAAAGGTGCTGCAGTGTCCAGCTTTGCTCATATCTGACGTTTGATACCCCTGCAGGACAGAGCTCTGAATATAAGGCATTAGCACACTGACAAAGAGGACATTGTCTGCTGTTCTGAGGCATCACATGTAGATCCTAACACAGGGGTGTTTATCCTTTGATTGAGCAGGCTGGAATCCTCAGATTTTAAATGAAAGCATCTTTTGAGGGTGCAGGGCTGGAAAGAGGAAGACAGATGGGATCTGTGATGGCAAGAGCAAGGGGTGGGGTCTTGAAATAGAAACAAAATTAAATGTAATCCTTTGTAGTGTGACAGAAATATGTAACTTCTTTAATTCCTGTGGTGGTCATCAAAAAGCTAGTCAAAGGGCCTGCAAAGTTAACAAAAATGAATGTATGCAAAATCCCAGCTGAATAAGAAGATCAGATTGTAGTATGAAATTCCAGCATCTAAGGTGAAAAGTGAAAGAATCTTACTGAGGCTGGAATTGAGAATACAGCAGATGCATGGCAAAATTGATTCAGAATTTAAAGGAAATACATTGTACTTTAAATGAAGTACCAAAATGAAAAGGTTCTGAAAGGTATTGGTATTTGATATTGTGCAAATTGGGAACAAAGGCCCCCATTAGGATGGACTTTGCCCGCCCTTCACCCTTGTGGAAAGCAAGACAGCCCGCGAGCTGAGCGGTGGTCCCGCACTGCATATTAGGATGCGCCCGCGGCGGGCGCATCATGCATTTTTAACATTGTGGCGGGCGGTGCTCTCAGCACCACCCGTCAAAATGCTAAAAATGCTTGTATGCATTTGCATACAAAAAGTGTCAGGCACTGCGCGGTGCCTGCCGCATAATGTATGGAAATGCAGGGGGGTGCCACAGGTACCCCCATGTGCACCCCCCACCCCTCCTTCACCATGGGCGCCCGCAGAGGGCCCCCGAAGTGAAGACCGCATGCCTTTCATCTGTTTAAGCCCATCATATTAGGGCTGTCGGTGTCTAATAGACACCGCCACCATATTAAACGTTTTCTGCCCTGGTTGCCTTGCAGCGGTCGGTCTTTCCGTTCACCGCGGTCCCCCCTGCCATCCTAATACGGCGGGGGGGAATTTAGGTGTGGATGGCGGGCGGATTGCCCCCGCCAGCCTGGCGGGGCAAGCCGCCTGCCATCCTAATGGGCCCCAAAGTCTCCACAAACAAACAAAACTATACCTGGTAAAATCTGGTACAATTATGTGAAAGAACGAAATGCAACCTATACTGCTGAGAGTTGCTCACTGTGAAACTTTCATGTTTCATGATACCGGACCGGAAAAATATGTAAATTGCTATAGTAAATCAAATGCCCAATGTTCTTATAAGTTTCCCATGATCATTTTACAACATAATATTAAAGATTGGGGTAAATTCTTCTTGCTGGTTCAAATAATGTTTTTTGTTGTTATGCAGAGAGGAAGTATGTTCCTACCCATATGTAACATGCAGTGGCTAACCCAATAGAGGTCTAGCTTTGGCCGCATGCCTGATGGTTCATGATTTAGTATTGCAAACATATGACCTAAAAACAAAAGGAAAATATGCCACCACTTGATTGTGATGACCATATTCTTGTAATAGGCAGTCCAGCAAAAAATATGTCATACAGTATAAGGATATTGTAGGCCATCGAGAAGTTCCATGATCATAGAGAAACATGAGATCAAAGGCAGAGTTCCTTATTAAGGTGATGGAACTCTGAAGTGACATTCTAGGTCCTTATTATTTACAGCAGGGCGGGTACTTTTCTACTGTGCAATACAGGGCCACATGATTATCTTTCCCACAAGCCAAGTAAATCCTTGGTGTGTAGCTCTTTTATATGAAAGTGAATGAATTTTTGAACTTATGAGGAACCTTTCCATGTAATTACGACAATGAAACATGGCAAATTATTTTATTTCATTAATTTATTTAATCATAGGAGTGTTCATTGTGCTGCTGAATTCATTTCATTTACAGAACCAAAAGTTCCAGTCCCATCTCCATTGGTAGCTATAGAAAGTAAACAGTATATACTTACATACTGTTTAACTTCTTGAACCATTTTGCCAGGGGTTGCAAAAGCAGTGCCAGGGGTCGCAAGGAGCACGTCGGTGCTTTGTGGTTGATGGTCCCTGGTGCAATAGTCCTCTGCTGTGCTGATCATCAATCAACAGTTCCGACTGCGTCAATATGTTCAACATGTTCCTTACAGAGGAGTACTGGAACTGATGGAGCACTCTGTTCAGCACCAGCACATAGTTCATAAATTTGTAAGTATTTCATTCAAAGTCAAATCCTTTGAGGCAGTTCCAAAGGCATATAATGTAGTCAACCATTTATTTTGCCTCTAACCAAGGGCGGAAGAATGAAGCAACCCAGTTTGGCTGGGAGTATGTATGATGCTGTAGCATGTGATAGGTATTGTTCTGCACCGCCCTTGGCTGGTGTCCAGTCTGTCTTTGCTAGCCTCATCCTTCCCTCCTTCACAGCACATGTTATCCTATAAATCCCACACACTGGTGAAGACGTGATTCAGAAACTACTGCCTGAACCATAATGAAGACTGTAAGTGTCATCTAGCTCCTTGTCACACTCCCTGGGCTCTGGGAGTCACTTCCAGTGGTTGAAGGTGAGTAGTCAGGGATCAGGTCATCAGTATCTGACTGCACAATTCATCAGAGGGGTTGTCTCTCTTTCTGGAGAATACCTGAAGAAATACCTGAATAGTCTTGTATTGTGTGAGAGACACACCACAGTGACAGACAAGTCTGTATAAACATGATTTAGACAATGTGTGTCTTATTACTTGTTAGGAAGGGTTTGAGTTGGAAGAGTGAGTGTTAATCACATGTGGGTGTAAACTACATTTATTAAAGTGTTTTCCTTCAGCGGTTGTACACTTTCTATTTTACTGGATAAAGACTCTCTCACTCAACGTTCTTTGCATGTTGATTAGTTGCAAGGTCTCAGGGGACCCTCTACACATTTTATAAGGGCAAAGTGTAGCCACTGCTTTCCTTTATGCCAATGACATGTGAATTATTACTTATAGATTCCTCCAGCATCAAGCTAAGCCGGGATTGTCTGAATCCATTCTTGAATTGCCCGCACTACTCTGAGCACTGGGGAAATGTTCATGCTACAAGACAAGATAGAAGAGATCAGAGAGAAGTTTACACAAATTTTGAAGATAGATCTTGTGAAACCCAGCAATCCTTTGTCCTACATTTTGACTTTGGAGGCTCTAGACTCTTCCAAATCTAGAATATCATATATGGAGGCAGCCCTCAATAAAACTGTAAAGGCCAAAGCTATAAACCAAATCACCAATACTGCAACAAGCCCCAACTCCACTCCTGCATCAAAAATGGAAGACCTAAGGGCATTGTTGTGCCACTTTTCCTCATATGAGCAAAATTCTCGCTCAAGAGGAGAAGACGTTTTCAGCATGAAACAAATGTAATTACTTTGCAACATTATGTCACTTTCCCTACTGCACCATAGCTTCTTCAACAACCTTAGAAATTAAGACATGGATGACGATCAAGAGAATGATTGCGCAATATGTGTATTCCACACCATAGAATAAGGAATAAAAACAGTTGCCCTCAATCCCGAAGTCAAGTGCCAATAGGTAGGCAGATAATAATATCTCTGATTGATACTGGTACATCAATAAATGTTATAGCAAAGGATTAACTTTAGTTCCCTCAAACCTCTAACCAAAGGCAAGCCTACAAAAGTCAAGATGTAGGCTTGCAGCATCATTTTTTTTTAAATCTATGTGGCATCTTTACAACCAATTTGAATCACAGGTAGTCTGTAGTAACAACAATGTACATCACTCAAAAGGATCAGGTACCTTGATAAGCTTCCAAACAGCAGTCTGAAGAGTCACATAGAGCATCCAAGCAAATGATTTAGACAGCCCATTGACAGAAGTTGATAATCTATTCAAAGGCATAGTAGGCATAGAAGACCAAGCTGTAGGGCTACCTATTTACCAGCCCATCCAGCCATTGACACTGAACTAGTGATGATGACTAGGATTTCTCTTGAGATCCGAAGTAGAAACTAAACATATGAAACCTGGAAAAATTGACATCATAGAATGTGTTGATAGGCCCACCCTTGGGATTTTAACAATCGTTGTTGCAAAAAAAATATACCTCTGCACACCAGTTTGATGATGTGCGCAAAGGTGTAGATATCTACCTCCAGAGTGCCTCAATCATTAAGAAATACTGCCTCACTTCAGCTATATATGACCTGCTATCCATAGTGAATGGGTCCTGATGGCTTCCTCAAGTCAATTTAAATGCTGGTTATCACCAGCTCCTTCTGGTTCAATCATCAAGATATATCACCATTTCTCCTTCTCATCGTGGCCTTTAATTTTTCCACAGATTCCACTGCGGCACATTCAGCAAAGCCCAAGTATTTCAGAACACAATTAGAGGATTATCGATTGGACTTAACTGGCAATATCAATGTCAGTAATGACATTCTGGTACACTCCAAAACACAACAAGAAAATTACACTTGACCTTAGTGTGGTGTTTGAGAGACTACGGGCAAGATGTACGACCATTTTATGTGGTTGTAAAGGGGATTTCAGCACATTTGCTAACTCAAAATAGGTCAGTCCAAAGTACCAACCCTATTTTGCGAGTCGCTAATGAATTAGTGACTCGCAAAAGAGGGCTACCGACTCGCTATTAGGAAGGGGCGTGCCAAGGGTGTTCCTTCCTAATAGCGACTCCCAAACCTGTATATGAATGTTTCTCAACCGCAATTGCGGTTTCATAACTCTTGCAAACGGAAAGATGTCCCTATGGGACCCCTTCCCCATATGCGAATTGTTTTTTAGAGCATGCAGTGGTCCAATCGATGACTGTCAGCCCTTAAAAAATGTAACTGAATAGTTTCATTTATCTTTTTTAAACGCATGCCATTTTCTTTTAAGGAAAACGGGTTGCCTTTAGTAAAAGAAATTGCATTATTGACAAAACAGTCCCAGACATGGTGGTCTGCCACCATTCCTGGGAGTGCCAGCCAATTCAAATGGCTCTCTTTCTAATGTACCTCTGCACTGGTCAGTTCCCAAGATCCTAGGACTACCAACCCTTATTTTATAAGCATGTGTATTTTGGTCTGAGCAAATTGTTCCCTAGCTTTTGAAACATATTGTCAGATGTTATACTGTAAAGAGGAGTGTTTCTGATTCCTTAATGTTTATTGAATTGTGCTTGGCCTGTTCTTGTTTTAAAGTGACGTGTGCAAGTCCGCTTTTCGGAAAAGTTGTTTTTTTGCCGGGTCTAAAAAGTTTACTCCTGGACATTCTAGAGAAATGAAGGCACCACCCAACCAGCCAATAACTGCTTGCCTGTAGTTGCGAATGTTCAATTTCAGGAAGGCTGGCTTGAAGAGTATCTTCGTTTGGACCATGACTGTTGGGCACATACACATGAGGTGACTGGTTGTCTCTAATTTATAGCCGCATAGATGGAAATTTAGATTTTGCTTCCAGCCCTTCCGTGTTGGTAGCAAATCTTTTGGAGTAAAAAAAACAAGACACTAAAGCATCAAACTCCATTTGAAGGCGGGATGAAAATGTGCAGTGACGTATGCTTTTTATAGGAATTGATCACTGCTCAGGCATGCCGAAACTTTGCAAGTATGTTCTTATTATGTAAGTGTGACTTCTTTGATGAAAAATTGCTTATCTGGGTGAATGCTGTTATTTCTATCTTGCTATCCCATGCTTCTTGTATCCCTATTTCTACTAAAGCTCTCCCAAAATAAGCACCCCACGATTTTGCTTGTTTTTTCTAAATCTCTTAAGCCAAAACAGATTGGTCAAGGTTCTGCTCTCTAAAGCATGGAGGGTCCAGCACAATTTCACAAAGTAGTTCCTTTTTTGGAATTTACGATTTTTAAGACAGAAGTCCAGACACACCTGGCCTGGGGAGGATGCTTTAGGCAGACTGAACACTGCTTTGTAAGCCTATGCTTGTAGTTGAGTTGCCCTAAGTATCCCCAAGTATAAAAATATCACAAAAAGAATATCGATATCTATATATAAGGAAAAATATATTAAATATTAAAATTAACTTCATTTTTTTATATTTAATATACATTTTAACAAATATAAGAAACAAATGTAATTAAAAAAAATTTAAACATAAATTCATTCCTTGTGCCTTATTATTAGCGGCCAGCCCGTGAGGTTGTAGGCCCATTCTTGTATTTTTCTATGCTTGCTCTAATAAAGGTTTTTGGAAAAAAAAAAAAAAAAAAAAAAATGTAAACATACATACATAAAACGTAAAATATATGTTTATTTTAAAACAAATAAACTATTAATTTTAATTTATTTTAAAATGTGATAAATATATTCAAATTTACAAATACATATATATATATATATATATATATATATATATATATATTACCTACTGGCGGTCGCCAGTAGGTATATATAGTTAGGATTTTTTCTCTATGGGTTTTTTGAAAATTCTATGTCTAATAACTTTGGCGTTTGTGGACGGAATTGGCTGAAATTTTCAGGAAAATGGCACATTTTGTTTCTGAGCAGCCCTTTAAAATTTGGGGGGGGTTCGTCCAGTGGGGGCCGAGAAAAAAGGGGGGTCCCAAAACGTGTTTTTAACATTGAGTTTTCCATAGGGCGGTTGGCCTCACTTTTAGCCCGAACGGCTGAATGGATTTGCACGAAACTTGGCAAAATTGTAGGGACTGGTAGCCCGATGTGCCTTTTGTAGGTCTCAATATATGTGCTCCAGTGGATTTTGAGAAATTAACGTTTAAAAAAAGATATATATCTGTAACAGCGGACCGGGCAGCGCTCTGGTTCGCGGACTTTTCGCGCAACGGAGCTTTGTGAAGCGAAGCTCATTGGTTCTCCGGCGTCTGTCAACATTCCAAACAGTCCGTAGCGGCCGCCATCTTGTCTCTCGGTAGGATCGAGAGACAAGAGGAGGCCGAAGCGAAGGGGCAAATGACCATAAGGGGGCATAGTACATTGTCGCTCACCCCCTAGGTTTGATGTGGAGGTTTTAAAAGGGCCCCGCGGGGCAAAAAAAAATAAAAATAATAATAATCGAACAGCTGAATGGATTTGCACGAAACTTGGCAAAATTGTAGGGACTGGTAGCCCGATGTGCCTTTGCTAGATCTCAATATATGTGCTCCAGTGGATTTTGAGAAATTAACGTTCAAAAAAAGGTATATATCTGTAACAGCGCACCGCTTCGCGTACTTTTCGCGTTACGGAGCTTTGCGAAGCGAAGCTGATTGGCTCTCCGGTGTCTGTAAACATTCCAAACAGTCCGTAGCGGCCGCCATCTTGTCTCTCGGTAGGATCGAACAGCTGAATGGATTTGCACGAAACTTGGCAAAATTGTAGGGACTGGTAGCCCGATGTGCCTTTGCTAGGTCTCAATATATGTGCTTCAGTGCATTTTGAGAAATTAACGTTCAGAAACAAGATATATATCTGTAACAGCGCTCCGCTTCGCGGAGATAAAATTATATGTGTATTACCTAGCTGTTGCTAACACCAGTTAGCGACGGCTAGTAGAAGATAGCGACCATCTTGGGCCCCACTTTGCATGTGAGTGATATTTATCACTAATGACATGCAAAGTGGGCATGCCAAGATGTTAGCGACTGGAAACAGTCGCTAACATCGCTATCTCCTATTATCAACTTTTGGAAATATTCGAGATAAGGGCGAATATCTCTAAAAGCTACCACCTGCCCTGAGCAGTTCTTAGCCATGTTATCCAATGGGAGGTGGATAACATGGCTAAGAGCATTAGCTCGGTAATGCATGAATATCGCTGAGTTTTCAGCGATATTAATGCATTGCGGTCGTTTTTTATCGTATTTCCGATAAACCTTGATAATAGCAAGGTTTATCTGCGATAATTTCTGACGGTAAAAAAATCGTTGCTAAGCATCGTTAGGGATAAATATCGCTTAACTTTGGTAATATGCCCCAACGTCTGTTAACGTTCGATTCGAAGGAAATCAGGAAGTGTTGAAAAACATTGTCTGCGCCATCTTGTCTTTTTTCAAATGCCACACTTTTGTCGTGCACGGCAGCCATTTTAGATGCCTTGACCAGACCCACTCTGTGCACGCTGTCGATCCTTAGCATGGCTCCCCACCCTCGCAAACATCTCCCCCAGGCAGTGGTCACCCCCGCTCTCTGTCTTATGCATGGGTAATAAACCTCCCCCATCTGCGCTGCTGTTCCCTGAGAATCACACCCTGTGCCCGCCCGACACCTCCCTTTCGCCCTATTCACTACCGCACCCTCTGACACTCCTTTTCCTCTGTGTCCGATTGTCCAGGCTGGTCCTAGGGTATCAGCTAGCCCTGCAGATGTAGTTTATGGCCACAGCTGTAAAGAATCACCCCTCTTCAAAGGAGTTATAGTAGATCAAGGCCCACACTCGATGAGATTCGTCACAGCAGAAGCGTTGCTATTATCTGAAAACCATCCTGTATTGTGATTGGGGAGGGGACCGAGCCTGAAGCGGAAGATTCCAGGGATGACTGTTTGTACATCAAAGTTTTTACAATTATGTGTCACATTAAAAATATATAGCACTCCGACAAAGTAGTAAGATTATAAAACTTTAATAATTTATAAATATATACAAGAAAACAAAAATAGTAATAACATATAAACATGTTTAGGGAAAAACAACGAAGTAGCGGTCGGCTGTGCGAATAGTCCCAACGCAGCACAACGTCCAGATTTCCGGCGTGGGGCGTCGCGGGGGGTGGGTCATCAGTAGCAAACTGTTGTGCGAATAGTTCCAAGGCAGCAGAACGCGTTGAAATCTAGATGACACGAAAGTGATGTCTAGTAAGTTGCCACCCAGCAAATAACGGCATGGGGCGTCGCGGGGGGTGGGTCATCAGTAGCAAACTGTTGCGCAAATAGTTCCAAGGCAGCAGAACGATGGCACCAAGGTGATGTCCAGTAAGTTGCCGCACTGGTTTTGGTATCCTACAATGCTGCTCCGAATAACGGCGTGGAGCGCCCCGGGGGAGGCGGCGTGAACGGGCCTCTCCAGGTGGAGTGTCATCTGTTGTAGTGGGTCGCCCCTTTACCGTTTCAGTTGCCATTCCGTCCGTTTTTGGTCCACTGTGTCAAAAGCCGCAATTCAGCTGAGTTGCGCCCACTCTTGCGGTGCAGCGATAGGCGGCTGTCACAGGACTCTCAAAATGGCGGCAGGCTGTTTCCTTTTTGGGCCTGGTCCACTGAAATGGCCCTGGGACACCTTGGAAATCGGACGCTTGTCTGCTAGGTCTTGGACCTCATTTTCGAAAGCGTCCCCTCCGCCTTGAGAATTCATCAAAAGTTTTGGGGGCTCCGACTCCTGCAGGCTTCTGGTGGGGAGCGGCTGCCATGATTGCTCGCGGAATGACCACGACTGAGCTACGAGATGGTGGTGCTTTCATGCTGACGCCAGCTTCAGTCTGAAACATCCAGAAACAAGGTGGGGCTTTCATCGTTTGGGGAAAAAAAAAAGTTTTCATCCTATGAAAAGTGTTGTTTTTAGGTCACATGATCAAGCCTTCCATCATTAGGAAACCAAAAGTAAAATGAACCAATGAAAAGTTTTATAAACAAGTCACATGACCTGTTATGCGGCATAGGGTGTAAAATTAGGAGAAAATACGTTGGCACGTGAGGCGGCGTCAGTAGCGGACCGATGTGCGAATAGGCCGAAGGCAACACAACGCGCCAAGATCTGGATGGCACCGAGGTGGTGTCCAGCAAGTTGCAGCACTGGTGTGGCCATCCTACAATGCTGAAAGTCGGCGTGGGGCGCCCCGTTGGCCTGTGAGTTTGCGCCAGTAGCGGACCGATGTGCGAATAGGCCGAAGGCAGCACAACGCGCCAAGATCCGGATGGCACCGAGGTGGTGTCTAGTAAGTTGTCGCACTGGTGTGGCCATCCAACAATGCTGAAAGTCGGCGTGGGGCGCCCCGTTGGCCTGTGAGTTTGCGTCAGTAGCGGACCGATGTGCGAATAGGCCGAAGGCAGCACAACGCGCCAAGATCCGGATGGCACCGAGGTGGTGTCTAGTAAGTTGCCGCACTGGTGTGGCCATCCTACAATGCTGAAAGTCGGCGTGGGGCGCCCCGTTGGCCTGTGAGTTTGCGTCAGTAGCGGACCGATGTGCGAATAGGTCGAAGGCAGCACAACGCGCCAAGATCCGGATGGCACCGAGGTGGTGTCTAGTAAGTTGTCGCACTTCTGTGGCCATCCTACAATGTTGAAAGTCGGCGTGGGGCGCCCCGTTGGCCTGTGAGATGGCGTCAGTAGCGGACCGATGTGCGAATGGGGCCAAAGGCAGCGCAACAATATTTTCTGATTTGAAGACACCACAAGGCGCTGAGATGCCAAGATCCGGATGGCACCGAGGTGGTGTCTAGCAAGTTGTGGCACTGGTGTGGCCATCGTACAATGGTAAAAGTCAGCGTGGGGCGCCCTGTTGGCCTGTGAGAGGGTGTCAGTAGCGGACTGATGTGTGAATGGGGCCAAAGGCAGCGCAACAATATTTTCTACTATATTTTCGGAGTAGAAGACACCACAAGGCGCTGAGATGCCAAGATCCGGATGGCACCGAGGTGATGTGTAAGTTGCGGACGGATGTGCGAATGGGGCCAAAGGCAGCTCAACAATATTTTCTGAAGAGAATACACCACAAGGCGCTGAGATGCCAAGATCCGGATGGCACCGAGGTGATGTCTAAGTTGCGGACCGATGTGCGAATGGGGCCAAAGGTAGCGTAACAAGATTTTCTGTATGGAAGATACCACTAGGCGTTGAGATGCCAAGATTCGGATGGCACCGAGGTGATGTCTAGGAAGTTGTGCCACTGGTGTGGCCATCGTACAATGGTAAAAGTCGGCGTGGGGCGCCCTATTGGCCTGTGAGATGGTGTCAGTAGCGGACTGATGTGCGAATGGGGCCAAAGGCAGCGCAACAATATTTTCTGACTGACACCACAAGGCGCTGAGATGCCAAGATCCGGATGGCATCGAGGTGATGTCTAAGTTGCGGACTGATGTGCGAATGGGGCCAAAGGCAGCGTAACAATATTTTCTGTATGGAAGATACCACTAGGCGTTGAGATGCCAAGATTCGGATGGCACCGAGGTGATGTCTAGCAAGTTGGTGTGGTCATCCTACAATGCTGAAACTCGGCGTGGGTCACCCCATTAGCCTGTGAGATGGCGTCAGTAGCGGACCGATGTGCGAATAGGCCGAAGGCAGCACAACGCGCCAAGATCCGGATGTCACCGTGGTGGTTTCATAGTTGAGAGGCACTTCATCTGCAGTGGGGCGCCGAGATCCGGATGGCACCGAGGTGATGTCTAGCAAGTTGCTGTACTTGTGTGGTCATCCTACAATGCTGAAACTCGGCGTGGGTCGCCCCATTAGCCTGTGAGATAGCTGTTCTTTGGATTTGGGCCTGGTCCACTAAAATGTCCCTGGGACACCTAAGAACTCGAACGCTCGATTTTTTTTTCCTTTCCTGTACATGCAAAAAAAGGTAAATGCCCGGTATGTTACACGCTTCATCTGCCACGATGAACTCTCCAGAGGAACCGAAAAAATATATAGTTGTGGTAACTATACCATGCATCGTCATATGGAGAGGTGGCACCAATTAATTATAGTGCTGCATAAAAGAGAGATTTGGAGGAGAACCCCTGACCTGCTAGTACATTCATCAAAGAAGTGGCACTGAGAGCTTCAGAGGCAAGGGAAACGGTCCCAAATATTTAGAAGAACTTTGGAAAGATTAAAATGACATGTTTAGATTGTGGTAAATTAATTTCATGTGGGCAGATGAGTGTTACTCTAATAAATACAGCATATGAACATCATCATAGTCGATGGTTGGTAGAGACATTTTGACTATATCCTGGACCTGCCCGTCCTCGCCCAAAATGGCGCCGGAATAAATGGGACTCGTAACTCCTTGTTGTGTACTGGTTGCAGAACCTTGAAATCACGAGATACGTATGCAGTTTTGAAGCACATGGCGGGCGGGGACGAGAATTGATTGAATATTTCGACATCCCTATTGATATTAAGTTCTGATGTGTTATTGATTACTGTACTGTTGAAAATTCGAATTAACGTCACCCATGGTACTTGCCCGCAAATGTATATCTAGATAATTTTATTGTAACTGGCCCTGTCGTATTTTAATTATAAAATGTACGTCCACCGATTCCGTAACTGTTAGACACCTTAGTTTTTGCAACCTAATGGCCCGCCCGTTACGTTCCTCTACAGTGTAAATGTCTATTCATCATATACGATTACAGTTTGCTCCGTGGCAGGCCCACGTGGTTATAGGCTCGTATTTGTATAATGAAATTTTCACAATAAAGGTTTTTAAAAGAAAACATGGTAGTAGTGTATACATTGGTAAAGTTTTTAATAATAGTCACTGTTTTAGAATCATTAAAAGGCAAGTGAAATAAAGCAGACCAATTACATGAAGGGTAAAAGGTATAATACGAAGGAACGCAGTAAAGATAAATGGTCAAGGGCTGTTGTGTTTTCTATTCCTGCAACATAAAGTGATCGATAAGAATCTCATATTCAGGCGTATCGGCGACTAAGACAGCAGGTCGACCCTCTTTTGCTCAACGGCTCCGTCATGGGACGAAGAAACGCTCTTTTTCTCGAAAAAAGAATATATTTTACTTGCAGGACAGTTGTAAAATTTCCGGGAAAGTACATTAGCCTGGAACATTATAACATATATTTAAGAGAAAATAATGTTCGGAAGTAATTAAAAGCGTAATTTTTAGGTGATATGACCAAGGCTTTCATCATTAGAATAAGAAAAGTAAAATGAACCAATGAAAAGTTTTATTAACAAGTCACATGACTTGTTATGCTTACGTTACGCGCTGCGCGCCCCGGATGACTTCCGGATGCGCTAACGCGGCGCGTCATATGACGCATTACGCGACAACGCAGGTCCAGAATATAGTCAAAATGTCTCCACCAACCAGCGGTCGAAACACAACCCCTTTCAGCAGGCTAAATAGTTCTGTTAAATGACAACAGAAAGGACAGGCAACAAGAACCATCAGTCAAAGAGGGGAGGGCTAGTTCTTCTCTACCGGGTTACATTGGGGCGCTACCGGAACTGATCGAATTGGTAGTCTACAGTGTTTCTGGATGTTTCAGACCGAAGCTGGGGTTAGCATGAGAGCAGCACCATTTCGTAGCTCCGTTGTGGCCATTCCGCAACCAATCATGGCAGCCGCTCTTTATCGTTATTTTGGGCGGGGTGGGTGGCGGAGCCGAGCTGTTTTGCAGCCATCATTGTGTGAAGTTCAGTTCATCTCACTAGTTTTGTATTTGTCATGAGGGGTTGTTCCTAATGTTTCTATTTTAGCGAGGTCAAAAAGAGATCCCATTAGTGGCCTACTGATTTTGCTCGATTCCTTTTCTTTTTTTTTACACAATTTTTCGTTATCTGCAAAGACTAAACAGAGTATTGCGACTCTGTGTTTGTTTGTAAATAGAGAATGAACCAAAGAGAACTAATTCTAAAACAGTAAATACTTGGATAACAATCAATCAAATGGAGAGAGAAGCAGGCACGACGGATTACAACGGGGGCAAAGGCCTGCGTTAACTACCTTTCACTATCTGCAAAGAGAGAGTACTCCTAATAGAAATGAGGGGGGGGGGGCACCATTCAAAGCAGATCAGTGTGCATAAACACGAAAATGTTTTCACTTACCACGTACTTGACATTCGACAGCTTATGATATTTGCTATTAAAAAACCATTGAAATTCACTGAAAAAACCATAGGTTATAGACCATATATAGTTAGGAATTAGCATTTACAAAACCTTGAAAATTCACTGAAAAAACCATAGGTTATACACCATAAATAGTTAGGAATTAGCATTTAAAAAACCTTATTTTACTCACACAAAACCATTGAAATTCCATATATAGTTAGTTGCACTAACTATATATCGCGCACCCGCAATCCACTGCTGATCATGTCACATATTACATCATTCATGACATGGTCAGTGACATCACTGATGACATCACTGATGACATCTCAAATGACATCACTGATGAGATCACTGATGACATCTCATTTGACATCAATGACCACATCACTGATGATATCATTCATGTGACAATACAATGCATCTCCTCACGTTTTAATATAACCTCTGTTTCACCCAGTGTTAAATACAGAGTATAATTTTTGAAACCATTGACACACCAATACTAGTTACTACATACGTACTCACTGATTCCTACGTCTACACACACATTCACTCATTCACCCATACAATCATTCATACATACAATCACTCATCTTTACAACACTATCATATGCACTCATACACCTATACAGACACTTACACTCTGCCACTCATCCATGGAGTTACTCACACACCTAGTCAGTCCTGTAAAGAATCAATCACACTTCCATTTTCTTGTCTATACAGTTAAACATAGAGCACCTTACATTTTCAAACATATACTAACACATACTTACTTTCTTATACAATCATTGATACAAGTACACATTGATCTGCACAGAGTCACACACCTCCCAGCCAGCCACACACACACTCAGTCTCCTATACAAATACTTGGACAATCAATCAATAACCCATATAGTTAATCATATAGCTACTGATCAACACATGCAGCAGTTTACAGAACAACAGACATAATGATGCACAAATTAAGACAGTTTACTCACTAACCCATGCACTCAGTGAGACACATTTAATCACTCACTCATACATTCAGTCATGCACCTACTAAATCCTTCGTCCAGACACTTATACATCTACTCATTCTTCAATATGTAAAACATATTTAAACTTTACAGAAACACACAGTCACTGGATGATGTCATCAGTGATCTCATCAGTGATGTCATTTGAGATGTCATCAGTGATGTCATCAGTGATGTCACTGACCATGTCATGAATGATGTAATATGTGACATGATCAGCAGTGGATTGCGGGTGCGCGATATATAGTTAGTGCAACTAACTATATATGGAATTTCAATGGTTTTGTGTGAGTAAAATAAGGTTTTTTAAATGCTAATTCCTAACTATATATGGTGTATAACCTATGGTTTTTTCAGTGAATTTTCAAGGTTTTGTAAATGCTAATTCCTAACTATATATGGTCTATAACCTATGGTTTTTTCAGTGAATATATATATATATATATATATTACCTACTGGCGGTCGCCAGTAGGTATATATAGTTAGGATTTTTTCTCTATGGGTTTTTTGAAAATTCTATGTCTAATAACTTTGGCGTTTGTGGACGCAATTGGCTGAAATTTTCAGGAAAATGGCACATTATGTTTCTGAGCAGCCCCTGAAAATTGGGGGGGGGTTCGTCCAGGGGGGGTCGAGAAAAAAGGGGGTTCCCAAAACGTGCTTTTAACATTGAGTTTTCCATAGGGCGGTTGGCCTCACTTTTAGCCCGAACGGCTGAATGGATTTGCACGAAACTTGGCAAAATTGTAGGGACTGGTAGCCCGATGTGCCTTTTGTAGGTCTCAATATATGTGCTCCAGTGGATTTTGAGAAATTAACGTTTAAAAAAAGATATATATCTGTAACAGCGGACCGGGCAGCGCTCCAGGACGCGTACTTTTCGCGCAACGGAGCTTTGTGAAGCGAAGCTGATTGGTTCTCCGGCGTCTGTCAACATTCCAAACAGTCCGTAGCGGCCGCCATCTTGTCTCTCGGTAGGATCGAGAGACAAGAGGAGGCCAAAGCGAAGGGGCAAATGACCATAAGGGGGAATAGTAGATCCTCGCTGACCCCCTAGGTTTGATGTGGAGGTTTTAAAAGGGCCCCGCGGGGCAAAAAAAAAAAATAATAATAATAATCGAACGGCTGAATGGATTTGCACGAAACTTGGCAAAATTGTAGGGACTGGTAGCCCGATGTGCCTTTGCTAGGTCTCAATATATGTGCTTCAGTGGATTTTGAGAAATTAACGTTCAAAAAAAGATATATATCTGTAACAGCGCACCGCTTCGCGTACTTTTCGCGTTACGGAGCTTTGCGAAGCGAAGCTGATTGGCTCTCCGGTGTCTGTAAACATTCCAAACAGTACGTAGCGGCCGCCATCTTGTCTCTCGGTAGGATCGAGAGACAAGAGGAGGCCAAAGCGAAGGGGCAAATGACCATAAGGGGGCATAGTAGATCCTCGCTGACCCCCTAGGTTTGATGTGGAGGTTTTAAAAGGGCCCCGCGGGGCAAAAAAGAAAAAAATAATAATAATAATCGAACGGCTGAATGGATTTGCACAAAACTTGGTAAAATATTAGGGACTGGTAGCCCGATGTGCCTTTGCTAGGTCTCAATATATGTGCTTCAGTGCATTTTGAGAAATTAACGTTCAAAAACAAGATATATATCTGTAACAGCGCTCCGCTTCGCGGAGATAAAATTATATCTGTATTACCTAGCTGTTGCTAACACCAGTTAGCGACGGCTAGTAGGAGATAGCGACCATCTTGGGCCCCACTTTGCATGTGAGTGATATTTATCACTAATGACATGCAAAGTAGGCATGCCAAGATGTTAGCGACTGGAAACAGTCGCTAACATCGCTATCTCCTATTATCAACTTTTGGAAATATTCGAGATAAGCGCGAATATCTCCAAAAAGTAACAGCTGCCCTGAGCAGTTCTTAGCCATGTTATCCAATGGGAGGTGGATAGCATGGCTAAGAGCATTAGCTCGGTAATGCATGAATATCGCTGAGTTTTCAGCGATATTAATGCATTGCGGTCGTTTTTTATCGTATTTGCGATAAACCTTGATAATAGCAAGGTTTATCTGCGATAATTTCTGACGGTAAAAAAATCTTTGCAATGCATCGTTAGGGATAAATATCGCTTAACTTTGGTAATATGCCCCAACGTCTGTTAACGTTCGATTCGAAGGAAATCAGGAAGTGTTGAAAAACATTGTCTGCGCCATCTTGTCTTTTTTCAAATGCCACACTTTTGTCGTGCACGGCAGCCATTTTAGATGCCTTGACCAGACCCACTCTGTGCACGCTGTCGATCCTTAGCATGGCTCCCCACCCTCGCAAGCATCTCACCCAGGCAGTGGTCACCCCCGCTCTCTGTCTTATGCATGGGTAATAAACCTCCCCCCATCTGCGCTGCTCTTCCCTGAGAATCACACCCTGTGCCCGCCCGACACCTCCCTTTCGCCCTATTCCCTACCGCACCCTCTGACACTCCTTTTCCTCTGTGTCCGATTGTCCAGGCCGGTCCTAGGCTATCAGCTAGCCCTGCAGATGTAGTTTATGGCCACAGCTGTAAAGAATCACCCCTCTTCAAAGGAGTTATAGTAGATCAAGGCCCACACTCGATGAGATCCGTCACAGCAGAAGCGTTGCTATTATCTGAAAACCATCCTGTATTGTGATTGGGGAGGGGACCGAGCGTGAAGCGGAAGATTCCAGGGATGACTCTTTGTACATCAAAGTTTTTACAATTATGTGTCACATTAAAAATATATAGCACTCCGACAAAGTAGTAAGATTATAAAACTTTAATAATTTATAAATATATACAAGAAAACAAAAATAGTAATAACATATAAACATTTTTAGGGAAAAACAACGAAGTAGCGGTCGGCTGTGCGAATAGTCCCAACGCAGCACAACGTCCAGATTTCCGGCGTGGGGCGTCGCGGGGGGTGGGTCATCAGTAGCAAACTGTTGTGCGAATAGTTCCAAGGCAGCAGAACGCGCCGAAATCTAGATGACACGAAAGTGATGTCTAGTAAGTTGCCACCCAGCAAATAACGGCGTGGGGCGTCGCGGGGGGTGGGTCATCAGTAGCAAACTGTTGTGCGAATAGTTCCAAGGCAGCAGAACGATGGCACCAAGGTGATGTCCAGTAAGTTGCCGCACTGGTTTTGGTATCCTACAATGCTGCTCCGAATAACGGCGTGGGGCGCCCCGGGGGAGGCGGCGTGAACGGGCCTCTCCAGGTGGAGTGTCATCTGTTGTAGTGGGGCGCCCCTTTACCGTTTCAGTTGCCATTCCGTCCGTTTTTGGTCCACTGTGTCAAAAGCCGCAATTCAGCTGAGTTGCGCCCACTCTTGCGGTGCAGCGATAGGCGGCTGTCACAGGACTCTCAAAATGGCGGCAGGCTCTTTCCTTTTTGGGCCTGGTCCACTGAAATGGCCCTGGGACACCTTGGAAATCGGACGCTTGTCTGCTAGGTCTTGGACCCCATTCTCGAAAGCGTCCCCTCCGCCTTGAGAATTCATCAAAAGTTTTGGGGGCCCCGACTCCTGCAGGCTTCTGGTGGGGAGCGGCTGCCATGATTGCTCGCGGAATGACCACGACGGAGCTACGAGATGGTGGTGCTCTCATGCTGACGCCAGTTTAGTCTGAAACATCCAGAAACAAGGTGGGGCTTTCATCGTTTGGGAAAAAAAAAAAGTTTTCATCCAATGAAAAGTGTTGTTTTTAGGTCATATGATCAAGCCTTCCATCATTAGGAAACCAAAAGTAAAATGAACCAATGAAAAGTTTTATAAACAAGTCACATGACCTGTTATGCGGTATAGGGTATAAAATGCGGAGAAAATACGTTGGCACGTGAGGCGGCGTCAGTAGCGGACCGATGTGCGAATAGGCCAGCAAGTTGCAGCACTGGTGTGGCCATCCTACAATGCTGAAAGTCGGCGTGGGGCGCCCCGTTGGCCTGTGAGTTTGCGTCAGTAGCGGACCGATGTGCGAATAGGCCGAAGGCAGCACAACGCGCCAAGATCCGGATGGCACCGAGGTGGTGTCTAGTAAGTTGCCGCACTGGAGTGGCCATCCAACAATGCTGAAAATCGGCGTGGGGCGCACCGTTGGCCTGTGAGATGGCGTCAGTAGCGGACCGATGTGCGAATAGGCCGAAGGCAGCACAACGCGCCAAGATCCGGATGGCACCGAGGTGGTGTCTAGTAAGTTGTCGCACTTCTGTGGCCATCCTACAATGTTGAAAGTCGGCGTGGGGCGCCCCGTTGGCCTGTGAGATGGCGTCAGTAGCGGACCGATGTGCGAATGGGGCCAAAGGCAGCGCAACAATATTTTCTGACTGACACCACAAGGCGCTGAGATGCCAAGATCCGGATGGCACCGAGGTGATGTCTAAGTTGCGGACTGATGTGCGAATGGGGCCAAAGGCAGCGTAACAATATTTTTTGTATGGAAGATACCACTAGGCGTTGAGATGCCAAGATTCGGATGGCACCGAGGTGATGTCTAGCAAGTTGCTGTACTGGTGTGGTCATCCTACAATGCTGAAACTCGGCGTGGGTCGCCCCATTAGCCTGTGAGATGGCGTCAGTAGCGGACCGATGTGCGAATAGGCCAAAGGCAGCACAACGCGCCAAGATCCGGATGTCACCGTGGTGGTTTCATAGTTGAGAGGCACTTCATCTGCAGTGGGGCGCCGAGATCCGGATGGCACCGAGGTGATGTCTAGCAAGTTGCTGTACTGGTGTGGTCATTCTACAATGCTGAAAGTCGGCGTGGGGCGCCCCATTAGCCTGTGAGATGGCGTCAGTAGCGGACTGATGTGCGAATGGGGCCAAAGGCAGCGCAACAATATTTTCTGAAGAGAAGACACCAAAAGGTGCTGACATTCCAAGATCCGGATGGCACCGAGGTGGTGTCTAGCAAGCTATGCAGTTGAGTTGTGTGCGCACTTGCGGCGAATAGGTCGAAGGCAGCATAACAATGTTTTCTGAATAGAAGACACCACAAGGCGTTGAGATTCGGTTACCACCGAGGTGATGTCTAGCAAGTTGCCGCACTGGTGTGGCCATCCTACAATACTGCTCCGAATAACGGCGTGGGGTGCCCGAAGGGGGGGGGAGCCGGCGTGAATGGGCCTTCCTAGGTGGAGGCTCGTCTGCTGTAGTGGGGCGCCCCTTTACCGTTTCAGTTGCCATTCAGCTGAGTTTCGGCTGCTCTTGATGCTACAGCGACAGGCGGCTGCAAGAGGACTCTCAAAATGGCGGCCTGTTCTTTGGATTTGGGCCTGGTCCACTAAAATGGCCCTGGGACACCTTAGAACTCGGACGCTCGATTTTTTTTTCCTTTCCTGTACATGCAAAAAAAGGTAAATGCCCGGTACGTTACACGCTTCATCTGCCACGATGAACTCTCCAGAGGAACCGAAAAAAAATATAGTTGTGGTAACTATACCATGCATCGTCATATGGAGAGGTGGCACCAATTAATTATAGTGCTGCATAAAAGAGAGATTTGGAGGAGAACCCCTGACCTGCTAGTACATTCATCAAAGAAGTGACACTGAGAGCTTCAGAGGCAAGGGAAACGGTCCCAAATATTTAGAAGAACTTTGGAAAGATTAAAATGACATGTTTAGATTGTGGCAAATTAATTTCATGTGGAAAGATGAGTGTTACTCTAATAAATACAGCATATGAACATCATCATAGTCGATGGTTGGTAGAGACATTTTGACTATATCCTGGACCTGCCCGTCCTCGCCCAAAATGGCGCCGGAATAAATGGGACTCGTAACTCCTTGTTGTGTACTGGTTGCAGAACCTTGAAATCACGAGATACGTATGCAGTTTTGAAGCACATGGCGGGCGGGGACGAGAATTGATTGACTATTTCGACATCCCTATTGATATTAAGTTCTGATGTGTTATTGATTACTGTACTGTTGAAAGTTCGAATTAACGTCACCCATGGTACTTGCCCGCAAATGTATATCTAGATAATTTTATTGTAACTGGCCCTGTCGTATTTTAATTATAAAATGTACGTCCACCGATTCCGTAACTGTTAGACACCTTAGTTCTTGCAACCTAATGGCCCGCCCGTTACGTTCCTCTACAGTGTAAATGTCTATTCATCATATACGATTACAGTTTGCTCTGTGGCAGGCCCACGTGGTTATAGGCTCGTATTTGTATAATGAAATTTTCACAATAAAGGTTTTTAAAAGAAAACATGGTAGTAGTATATACATTGGTAAAGTTTTTAATAATAGTGACTGTTTTAGAATCATTAAAAGGCAAGTGAAATAAAGCAGACCAATTACATGAAGGGTAAAAGGTATAATACGAAGGAACGCAGTAAAGATAAATGGTCAAGGGCTGTTGTGTTTTCTATTCCTGCAACATAAAGTGATCGATAAGAATCTCATATTCAGGCGTATCGGCGACTAAGACAGCAGGTCGACCCTCTTTTGCTCAACGGCTCCGTCATGGGACGAAGAAACGCTCTTTTTCTCGAAAAAAGAATATATTTTACTTGCAGGACAGTTGTAAAATTTCCGGGAAAGTACATTAGCCTGGAACATTATAACATATATTTAAGAAAAAATAATGTTCGGAAGTAATGAAAAGCGTAATTTTTAGGTCATATGACCAAGCCTTTCATCATTACAATAAGAAAAGTAAAATGAACCAATGAAAAGTTTTATTAACAAGTCACATGCCTTGTTATGCTTACGTTACGCGCTGCGCGCCCCGGATGACTTCCGGATGCGCTAACGCGGCGCGTCATATGACGCATTACGCGACAACGCAGGTACAGAATATAGTCAAAATGTCTCCACCAACCAGCGGTCGGAACACAACCCCTTTCAGCAGGCTAAATAGTTCTGTTAAATGACAACAGAAGGGACAGGCAACAAGAACCATCAGTCAAAGAGGGGAGGGCTAGTTCTTCTCTACCGGGTTACATTGGGGCGCTACCGGAACTGATCGAATTGGTAGTCTACAGTGTTTCTGGATGTTTCAGACTGAAGCTGGGGTTAGCATGAGAGCAGCACCATTTCGTAGCTCCGTCGTGGTCATTCCGCAACCAATCATGGCAGCCGTTCTTTATCGTTATTTTGGGCGGGGTGGGTGGCGGAGCCGAGCTGTTTTGCAGCCATCATTGTGTGGAGTTCAGTTCATCTCACTAGTTTTGTATTTGTCATGAGGGGTTGTTCCTAATGTTTCTATTTTAGCGAGGTCAAAAAGAGATCCCATTAGTGGCCTACTGATTTTGCTCGATTCCTTTTCTTTTTTTTTACACGATTTTTCGTTATCTGCAAAGACTAAACAGAGTATTGCGACTCTGTGTTTGTTTGTAAATAGAGAATGAACCAAAGAGAACTAATTCTAAAACAGTAAATACTTGGATAACAATCAATCAAATGGAGAGAGAAGCAGGCGCGACGGATTACAACGGGGGCAAAGGCCTGCGTTAACTACCTTTCACTATCTGCAAAGAGAGAGTACTCCTAATAGAAATGAGGGGGGGGGCACCATTCAAAGCAGATCAGTGTGCATAAACACGAAAATGTTTTCACTTACCACGTACTTGACATTCGACAGCTTATGATATTTGCTATTAAAAAACCATTGAAATTCACTGAAAAAAACCATAGGTTATAGACCATATATAGTTAGGAATTAGCATTTACAAAACCTTGAAAATTCACTGAAAAAACCATAGGTTATAGACCATATATAGTTAGGAATTAGCATTTAAAAAACCTTATTTTACTCACACAAAACCATTGAAATTCCATATATAGTTAGTTGCACTAACTATATATCGCGCACCCGCAATCCACTGCTGATCATGTCACATATTACATCATTCATGACATGGTCAGTGACATCACTGATGACATCACTGATGACATCTCAAATGACATCACTGATGACATCACTGATGACATCTCATTTGACATCATTCTTGTGCTAATACGATAAACCTCTTCAGACTCTAATATAACCTTAGATACACTCAGTGTATACAGACACTCACACACTGCCACTCATCCATGGAGTTACTCACACACCCAGTCAGTCATGCAAAGAAACAATCTCACCTCCATTTCTTCAACTATACAGTTAAACACACCTTACTTATTGAAACACATATTTACTCTCTTATACAATCCCTGATACAAGTTCACAATGATCGATACAACCACTCACTCATTCAGTGGCTCTCATGCACAGTTATTTATATATGCCAACTCTCACATGTACTGTGTTTTACATATGTACTTACTATGACATGTAGCATTGAGATATCCATTCACTCATCAATACACTCATGCACACAGTCAACTGCCCATGTAGCTGTTTCCACATGCACTCTTGAACTCATACACCTAGTGAATAAACTGCTCACACATCTATGCATAGAGTCACACACCTTCCAGCCACCCCCACACAAACTCAATCTCCCATAGAAATACTTGGGCAACCAATTAATAACATATATAGCCTCTCGTATAGCTAATGATCAACACATGCAGCAGTTTACAGAACAACAGACATAATGATGCACAAATTAAGACAGTTTAGTCACTAACCCATGCATTCAGTGAGACACATTTAATCACTCACTCATACAGTCAGTCACGCACCTACTAAATCCTTCATCCAGACACTTATACATCCACTCATTCTTCAATATGTAAGACATATTTTAACTTTACAGAAACATACAGTCACTGGATGTTGTCATCAGTGATGCCATCAGTGATGTCATTTGAGATGTCATCAGTGATGTCATCAGTGATGTCACTGACCATGTCATGAATGATGTAATATGTGACATGATCAGCAGTGGATTGCGGGTGCGCGATATATAGTTAGTGCAACTAACTATATATGGAATTTCAATGGTTTTGTGTGAGTAAAATAAGGTTTTTTAAATGCTAATTCCTAACTATATATGGTCTATAACCTATGGTTTTTTCAGTGAATATATATATATATATATATATATATATATATATATATTACCTACTGGCGGTCGCCAGTAGGTATATATAGTTAGGATTTTTTCCCTATGGGTTTTTTGAAAATTCTATGTCTAATAACTTTGGCGTTTGTGGACGGAATTGGCTGAAATTTTCAGGAAAATGGCACATTTTGTTTCTGAGCAGCCCCTGGAAATTTGGGGGGAGTTGGTCCAGGGGGGGCCGAGAAAAAAGGGGGGTCCCAAAACGTGTTTTTAACATTGAGTTTTCCATAGGGCGGTTAGCCTCACTTTTAGCCCGAACGGCTGAATGGATTTGCACGAAACTTGGCAAAATTGTAGGGACTGGTAGCCCGATGTGCCTTTTGTAGGTCTCAATATATGTGCTGCAGTGGATTTTGAGAAAATAACGTTCAAAAAAAGATATATATCTGTAAGCGCGGACCAGGCAGCGCCCCGGTACGCGTACTTGACGCGTAACGGAACTTCGCGTAGCGAAGTTGATTGGCTCTCCGGTGTCTGTCAACATTCTAAACAGTCCGGAGCGGCCGCCATCTTGTCTCTCGGTAGGATCGAGAGACAAGAGGAGGCAAAAGCGAAGGGGCAAATGACCATAAGGGGGCATAGTAGATCCTCCCTGACCCCCTAGGTTTGATGTGGAGGCTTTAAAGGGGCCCCGCTAAGCAAAAAAAAAAAATTTTTTTTTGTTTTTTTTCGTGGTTAGCGCCCGGTACGCGAACCGGGAAGCGTTCTGGGGAGCGTACCACAATGAAAAATGAATGATAGACTTTTCAAATGCTGTATGTTAATTGATTGTTGGTTTTGTTGATTATTTTTTTTTTTTAAGCTTTTTTTATTGTGTTTCATAATTTATTAAACTTTCTAACATTTCATTGTCAGAAATTTCATAATCATGGAATATAGATTGTAGTCTCTGAGGTTGTAAAATGTCCTCATTTGCAAGGAGGTTATCTACTGCTTGTACACATTGCAGTAGTTCTTGGTCCCAAGTTTCATCCATAAATTCAATCTCATTTGGATCAATGATTTCTGTGTTGGACTCTGGAAGGACAATTTCAAATGAAATGTTTTGTTCACTTTCCATTTTTCCTGAAATTTGCATAAAAAAAATATATAATAGTAGAGGTAGGGCACTGTTGGGATTAATTTTAGATAGGCAGTTTTTAACAGAGAATTTATCTTTGGGCAGGGTATAGTATCAGAGTGGAAGTAGGAATATAAAAAAGTGTATCTAAATTTATAAGTACTACAGAGGGATAGTATATAACTAACAGAAAAAGTTTGCCATATTAACTTAAAGTGCACAATATACTTCAGTTTTAAAAATAACAACTTACCTTTAAAAAGAAGTTGAAGTTATTAATGAAAATCCTATTGAAATGTACACCAGGAAGTAGTAGTCAAAATGGCTGTGTTTCCTTCTCTTCCTTTATATATATTCGGGTACATAACCAATCAAATGTGAGGTAAAAAAAGTAGAAAATGAAAGTAACATTTTAATTGGTTGTCAATTCCAACATTTCAGATGTGTTTTGTGAAGTAATTTACCTCACGGTATTTAGAGAGGTCTACAGGCTAAATGGCTAAATGGAATTCCAATCAAATTTGTGAAAATGGTAGGGATTGGTATGTAGTATGAGCTAATCTATATTTGGTGAAATTGTCTCAAGTGGCTTTTGTGTGAACTACTTTCCCACCTTTTTTGATGGTGCGCTTCCCAGGAAGCGACCCGGTACGCGAACCGGTGAGCGCCCTGGTACGCGAACCTTAAGCGTAACGGGAGTCCACCATTTTGTGTTTCGGTCGAATTATGATACAAGATGGAGGGCAAATAATGTTCAGAATAGGTCAAAGGGGGCACGGTAGACTTATCTTGACCCCCTAGGTTTTGTGAGGGTGGCTGAGGAGGCCCATATGTGCGAAAAAAAAACATTTTTTTTAAAAATTTCGCGAGGTTAGCTCCCGGTACGCGTACCGGGTAGCGCCCCAGGGAGTGTACTTTGTTGAAAATTAGTGAAAAAAGTTAGAGTAAAATAATAATTGTGAGTGATTAGATGTAGGGTAGCTCTGAGAAGAGCTTTTGGGTTTATGGTACATTTAGGTACTTATAAGTAGGTACCAATGCACATTCTTAAATTCAGAGTGAAAATTCTGTTGCCCTCATCTGAGAAGTGAACTCCATCTCCTCTGTAGATATCTTGCATGTAGTAACGCAAGTTATTGTTGTACAGGGAGCCCATTCCATGGTCTCTCATGTAAGCTGAAACAGATTTGTTTACATGCTTCCTCGACTTCTCAATTTGTGGACAAAATTGGTTTGACCACCTCCATTTCTGTCTTTGGCATATATTTGAATATACCAAGGCAGTCTGAGGAAAAAGTGCCATTAATTGCTCAAAGGTGTCCTTTAAAAGCATTTCCAGACCTACACCAGTCAAAGTGCCCAAGTCATTACCTCCACAGTGCACAATTAACAGGTCAGGTTTTGGCAAATGCATAAAGGTTTTCACCAATGGTATCAATTGGTGACATTTTAATCCTCTGTGGCCAAACCACTTAATTTCCACATCTTGTAAATTGAGGTTAGGTAAATTCCTGCTTTCAACGTACCTTTGAGCCCAGTGAATATAACTATGACCAACAATCCAGACAGAAAACATGGTGAGAGAAGGTTCTCCTGCAGTCAGATGAAGTGTGGCAATGAAATGGCAGTTGAAAAAATGTGAGTTTGAAATGAAAAAAACTGTGGAGTTTCTGTGTTCATGAAGTAGTAACAGTGATTGGTGGATTTTGATTGATGAAAACAGAAAGTTAGGGTGTACAGATGTGTTGTTTGAAAGATGTATTTTGAGTGGTCAATAAAAAATCATTAAATGAAAGAAAGCACTGGATATGCAGGTGCACTGAGAGTTCAGAGTTCAATTGCAACATTGTTGTGTGAATTTGCAAACACCAGAGTTTCTCCAAGAGCTGGTTGCTATGGAAAATAGGCAGAAAGGGCAGAGGGGGAAGGGTTTTCATTTGAAAAAAAGTGAGGGAAGAGTTTTGATTGGGTGACATGAGAAATATGTGTGAAGAATTACACCATTTCTGTGCTTTTGATAGCTGCAGACTCTGGAGTGCATACCTTTTGCTCTGCTGAAGACAAATTGGTGTGTTTCTTAGACTGTTTTCAAACTCAAAGTATTTGCTAAGGTGAGAAAATATTTCTTTACTTTAGATAGAGAATAGTGTGCTTTAAGGAGAAAATTATGATTTATGTGGCGCAAATTGCTTGTAAATATGCTCTCACATGTGCATGGAAAATTTTGATTTTGAATGTTAGTGTTATATAGCCATGTTAAAAGTGACGCAACCATGCTGGAAAGCCAATCAAAAAATGATTTCATGTGTTTTAATGACATTTTAAGTCATTTTCTGATGTGCAGTGTTTAGAAATTATGATTTGAAAATCGTTTTTGTGGAAAAGGAATTGTTTTTAAATTCATGACAAGGATATAATGGTGTATGGTTCTTTATAAGGCAAATGACTGTTCCTGATGTTATTTTTCTCATTTTAGTGTAAGACCTTTCTCTGTGGCGCAAATTGCTTGTAAATATGCTCTTACATGTGCATGAAAATTTTAATTATCAATGTTTGTGTTACATAGCCATGATAAAAGTGAACCAACCATGCAGGAAAGCCAATCAAAAAACGCTTTCATGTGTTTTAATGACATTTTAAGTCATTTTCCCATGTGCAGTGTTTAGAAATTATGATTTTAAAATCGTTTTTGGGGAAAAGGAATTGTTTATAAAATCATGACAAGGACATAATGGTGTATGGTTCTTTATAAGGCAATTGACTGTTCCTGATGTTATTTTTCTCATTTTAGTGTAAGACCTTTCTCTGTGGCGCAAATTGCTTGTAAATATGCTCTTACATGTGCATGAAAATTTTAATTATAAATGTGTGTTACATAGCCATGATAAAAGAGAACCAACCATGCAGGAAAGCCAATCAAAAAACGCTTTCATGTGTTTCAATGACATTTTAAGTCATTTTCTCATGTGCAGTTTTTTGAAAATATGATTTGAAAATCGTTTTTGGGAAAAAGGAATTGTTTTTAAATTCATGAGAAGGACATAATGGTGTATGGTTCTTTATAAGGCAATTGACTGTCCCTGATGTTATTTTTCCCATTTTAATGTCAGACCTTTCTTTGTGGCGCAAATTTCTTGTAAATATGCTCCCACCTGTACATGGAAAATTTTGATTTTGAATGTTTATGTTACATAGCCATGTTAAAAGTGACCCTACCATGCAGGAAAGCCAATCAAAAAACGCTTTTATGTGTCTTAAGGACAATTTAAGTAATTTTCCCATGTGTAGTGTTTTGAAGTTATGATTTGAAAATCGTTTTTGAGGTAAAGGAATGTTGTTAAAATTTATGTTCGCCATATGCCCCCAAATTTCTTTTTCAGGGTTGCAGCAGGGTGTTCTTGAGACACCCCTGCACCTTTGGAATAAATTCCTAATTTGTGATGAGCAAATTGTTAATCGCAAATTGCACCTTCATTTATATGAGCCTCCTAGCCCATGGAAATGAATGGGTAATTTGCAATTAGCAATTTTCTCAAACAAATTTGGAATGGTAAAGAATCGCTATTTATTCCTTAAAATTCGCTTTTTTGGAAATGCAAAATAGTTATATGATACATATGGCGGTTGATGTCTAACAAGATAAGAAGCTTATGGATACATTTATGATGACTGGTGCAATGAAGTAGAAATCACTTACTTCATTGGTAGGCCTTTACAATAAATTATCTCCTCTGTATTCTTCATCAAGCGTAACTTTAATCTGCAATCCTGAGTAGGCCTCACCTTAAACAAACCTCTGGATAGGCCACATCTTATTGTCATCCTGATTTAATCATTTATAATGCTAGGGACAGATTTATGATAGGTGTATACCTCTTTTGTGCCACTTAGAAAACATTGTCCATGGGGAAATGACTTAAAATGTCATTAAGACACATGAATGTTTTTTTTTAAAACGTTTGCAATTTTTTTGGGTCACTTTCAACATGGCTATGTGTCTGAAACAGTCAAAATCTAAATTTGCAATGCACAGGTGGGAGTATATTTACAAGGAATGTGCTTCATGGGGAAAGGTCTTATAATGTAATATGGGAAAAATGACATTAGAGATACTGAAATGCCTTATAGAGAAGCATACACCATTATGTCCTTGTCATAAATTTGCAAACCATTACTTTTCCCCAAAAACGATTTTCAAATTATATTTTGAAAACACTGCACATGTGGAAATTACTTAAAAATGTCAATAATTCAAAATTTGTGATTCCTTAAATGCAATGTATCAAAAAAAAATATGTAAAAAATGATATTAAGGATTTGGAAACTACCACCAACTTCTAGTTTGTGGTAATTTGCGAATTCTTTTCAAAAAGCATTTTTTTTTAAAAAAAAAAAAAGGTCCCATATGACGCCCATACATGCCATTAGGGCATGTAGGTGTGCCATGTGCTCCCAAATTTCTTTTTCAGGGGTGCAGCAGGGTGTTCTTGAGATACCCCTGCACGCTTGAAAAAAATCCTATTTTGTGATGAGCTAATTGCTAATCACAACTTGCAACATTAATTCCTATGAGCCTCCTAGCCTATGGAAATGAATGGGTAATTTGCAATTAGCAATTTGCTCATTGCAAATTAGGAATAGTAAAGAATCGCTATTTATTCCTTAAAATTTGCTATTTATAATATGTAAAATATTTTGATGATACATATGGCAGTTCATCTGTAACAAGATAAGAAGCTTAGGGATAGATTTATGATGAGTGGCGCATCACCAGGGATGTGACAGTCATCCTGCGCCACTGTTCCGCCACCCATGTTGTGCTGCATTTACAATGCGGCGCAGCATGGGGCAAAAACGGCACAGATGCGTGACGCATCTGTGTCGTAAAGGTGGCGCATTGCTGGAGTTGTATCGTAAGTGCGATGCAGCTCCAGCAAGGCTCAGGGGTGCCCCATCTCCACAATGTTGCGTCAAGACCTATGCCAGCTTCAAGCAGGCGCAGGGTTTTGAAGCAGCTTTCTCCTATCTGATTGTAAATGCGGCACACCATGGGTGGTAAAGCAGTGGTGCACATTAACTGGTGCATGCCTGGGGATGTGCCATTTAATATAAATCTGCACTTTAACATTTGAGTATGTGCAGGGGACACAGAGTCGTTGAGGCTTATCCAAGGTTAAGAACAGATGAGTCCTGTTCAGTGAAAAATTAGACATAGGCTTCACCTGCTCAGCATCGCTGGACATGGCTAAATAATAGCTGCAAAATGTTACTCTTGTTAAATAATTTTACTATTATAATCTGTGAGATTTGTCTCTTACTCTGCAACATCTCATTGTTGTTATCTTTATTTAAAGATAAAGACAACCTCAACATGAGCGACAATCTGCAATCAGTTGATTTTGACCTCATCATTGAACTTGTAATTGAAACATCAGTGGATGTTGATCCATTGGATGATTTAAATCCTGAGGATGAAGAAGAGCGTGATGAGGATGCAGATTTGTCCGAATTATATGATATAGGATGGGAAGCTGACCTGCTTGAGCCTTTGGAATTATAAACATTTATTTTTAAAATTTATAATCAATAAAAAGTAAAAAGGTAAACCGTTTAATTTAAAAATAAAGACACCTTTAAAAACAGGTTATGTGTAGTGTCTTCAATAAAATATTAAAATATGCTCATAAAATTAGATCAGATTCACATATAAAATAGCATAGGTAACATAAATATAAATGTCATTTCTTTTCTGGTATTTCTGTATTGTAAAAATGGCAATGACTAAAAAATCTTCAAATTAAAATGACAAGTAGTGTGTTATGTTTTTGATCACTATTACTGATTTACTGTTTGATAATAATGTTTAATAACATTTTTTATTATATTTTTCCTCAGATTCAACTGCAGATCATTTCAAGAATACAATATGCCTACAAAAATAAGAGAGATGAAGGCTGCAAAACGTCAAAGACAGCAGGAGAAAAAAAAAATGCAGCAGTCCTCTAACAAAAAGATTTCTCAAGCCATGAAGAAAGCACCGGGTAAGAGCTCTAAATATTTCATAAGAAATATTTCTAATAAAAAAAATATTAGTACAGAAAATGTTTCAATCCATAACATGACAAGTAAATCAAATGGAAAGAAAAGGACAAATGAAAATGTTACTGCTAGAGCAAGAGATAAATCTGTGCATGATAGTAGAAGGAAACAACAGTTTACGGAGATTCGTAAACGAATGTTCCGTAACAGGATAATTGGCAATTTGTTAAAAAATATTAAGAAAGGTCAACAGAAATTAGTTTTTTATAGGAGAAAAAAAAAAGTTGAGAAAGTTATTGATCAGGCTTTTGAAATTAAACGTAAGTTATTTATTTTGATAATCAATAGAATTAGGAAGCTAAACAAGGCAATTTTTGATTTCAAAAGAAATAGTAGATGGAAGAGAATAGTTAATCGTAGTAATTTTTGTGAAGTTTTTTCTGGAGAATGGATACATAGTTCAAGCTGTGAGGCATTTTTTAATGAAGAGAGTTATTTCCAGGATAATGATTTGGTGCATGCAGTTGACATCAGTGGTCGTGCTTATGAAGTGAAAGATGGTTGTCCAGTTGAAAAAGAAAAACTTGTGACAACAGAGGCAGAAGAGTTGTTAGGTAATGAGGTTTTAGGAAGACGTGCTAAGGGTCCTGTGTACACCTGGAAGTGTAGTAGTATTTGCAGTGTGCGACAGGATTCCATCAATTTGCTTTGTGATTTTGTACGGACATTTAACAAGAAAAGTTTGAAGCAGAAAATAAGGTTGTTGCAAGAATTAGATCCTTGCAGAGTGAGAGAAGTGACAGGTTTGCATGGTCATTCACTGGCTTGTCTTTCCAGGAGAGTATGCCAGAGTGTTTTTCATCATTTCAGGATGCTAGCAGTGCATCATAACAAAGTGAGGAAGTTAGTTAGACTGTTGTATTATGCTAAGAGTCCAGCAATTATGCTGAAACAATTATGCGCTGCTCTTTTGCATGGTTCTGAAATAGATGTGAAGAATATATGTGAAGAAATTGAGTTTTGTTACTTTGGAAGTAAAGAGGAGAATGTTGAAATTGAGCAAGAAGTAGAGGGTCATTTGGAAGATAGTGTACATGTTTCCAGTACAGATAATTTCCAGAGGGAAATTGCGACGTTTGACATGAAATCAAGTGAGAGGCCTAATTTCACTTGTGTGTGTTGTAGACGCACTTATTATAAGAATCAGACTAAGTTAGTGGATTTATATGCAAAAAGTGAAAGGGAAAATAATAGTGAATGGAAGGATTTTGCAACATACTTGATGGTAGAAAATTGTTTTGATTTGGGATTGGATCAACGTGTGTGTACTTATTGTTGTAACAAATTAAAACAAAACCAGATGCCTGCTAGAGCAGTTCATAATAATCTGGAATTGGTTGAGATTCCTTCTGAATTGAAGGACTTAAATACTTATGAATCTATTTTGATTCAAAGTATCCATCCCTTTCAGGCTATTGTAAGAATGGAGCCAAAGACAGGGAAATTGCCTCCATCAGATTTACAGAGAGGATTAAAGGGAAGAGTTGTTTATTTGCCTCTAGATTTCAAGAAAAACATTAACACAATTGGAGTAGAAAAAGTGGAAGAGGAACCTCTGGTTATCTTAGTTAATGGGGTTCCGACAAAGAATAAGAAAATATGGCAAGATTTAGTAGATGTTAGGAAAGTTAAAAAGGCAACATTGTATTTGAAAAAAAATAATAAATACTATAAGAATGTATATGTTGCAGAAGAGGAAGTAAGTGAGGAAGAGGATAGCGATTTGTGTGCTGGTCAAATTGAGAAAGTAGAACCCTCTACTAGTGAGGAAATATATGAACATTATAGTGTTCATCCTTTGCATTCAAAGGAAGTCATGGGGAATGCTATTGAGTTGTTTCAAATGAAACAAGCCAAAGGGAGTCCCATTAGTGTTTGGGAGGAAAGTTTGGAAGCTCGGTGTTTCCCACAGCTTTTTCCAACAGGTCAGGGAGGAAGATATGATGAGCGACCTCATCAAATTCCTGCTTCTGAATACCGGACTTTGCGATTGTATGCAGGAGATGCTAGGTTTCGACAATGCATTCCTTATTTGTTTCATCTCCTGTTTGAAAGCGATCTGTCTGGACTGTCATATGCAGTGAACCACATCTTGAAAAGTGGTATACACATGCAAAACATCTCGGCAAGTGATTTTATGGATAAAGTGAATGTCCAAGATAGTATTTTGGATTCTCACCTGATTAATCTCATGGCGTGTCAGCGTGGTACTAATGAGTACTGGTACCGTCGTCATGGTGATTTAAAATGTATGCTGAGGAACTTAGGTACTCCCACATGGTTCCTCACTCTGAGTTGTGCCGAGTATGGCTGGGAAGACTTACTTCAATTTCTACGAGAGGCAAATGCTAACGTAGAAAACATCGAATTCAAGACACCCGGAGAACTGTGCTCTTTGGATCCAGTCAATGTATGTAGGTACTTCAATCATAGATTTGAAGCTATGATGTCTTTCATCATGAATAAGAAGAATCCACCTCTTGGAGAGGTGTTGGATTTCTTCTGGAGAAAGGAGTACCAAGCAAGAGGTGCTCCTCATATACATATGTTGCTGTGGATCAAGGATGCACCTAAATTTGGAACGGATCCAGAAGACTCAGTGATGAGTTTCATCCAACAGTATTCTACGTGTGCTGTTCCAAACGCAAAGGAGAAGAAAAGCCTAAGAGAAAAAGTTCTGCGTTTCCAAAGCCATCGATGTGGAAAGTACTGCCGTCGTAAATTCCGAAACAAAGACAAGTTCTACACCAAATGTCGTTTCGGCTTTCCACGACCGGTGATTTCTAAAGGAAGAGTAAACAGTTTGATGTCTTCGCTGCGACATAATGTGATGAAGAAATCACCTAAAAACACTTACAATTTGAAGAGGAACGAAGAGTCCAAGTACATCAACGACTACAACCCGGTGATTTTGTCCATGTGGAATGCTAACATGGATATACAGTTTGTGGCTGATAACTGTATGGCTGTGGCTCGGTATGTGACGTCTTACATCACCAAAAAAGAGAAGACAGAATTGAAGGATATGTGGGAGGACATTTCCCATGAAAAGAGCCTCAGCAAGAAGTTGTACAGTTTCAGTCTGAAGATGTTGTCGCATCGAGAAATCGGAGCGTACGAATGTTCTGACCGGTTGTCTTCAGCAAGTCTCTATGCCAAGTCCAGGAGTATCGTTTGGGCGAGTCTTGGTCTTGCTGCAACGCGTAATCGAGTTCTCAAACCTGTGCGGGAAATTGAGTATTTGGCGGAAAAGGAGCCAAACAGTACCGACATTTTGAAGACAAACATGTTGGATACATATTATCCAAATCGAAGCAGTCACCTAGAGAATGTTTGTCTGTATGAGGTTCTGCAAAATTACATGTTCAAGAGGAACATCAAAGAAGATACTGAGAAAGGAGTGTATGCTGTAATAGGAAGTGAGGGATGTCTGGTCAAGCAAAGAAAATGCCACTTGATAAACCATCGAAAATTGAGTGGCGAATCTCCTGAAAAAAAGGAGTTTTTCTATTTAGCACTTTTGCAACTTTTCAAGCCTTGGCGTGCAGAAGAGGAACTGCTTGGAGATTTCCTCTGTTACGAAGACTCTTTCAATGCCGCCAAGGAGACCATAGAATGTCCTGCTTTTCCCAAATATGTAGAAATGTTGAATGCGGAAATTGAGCAGGAAGCAACGATTGCAGCCGAGATTGCCAGAGACAGTTCTCAGGACAGTCAGAGTTCTGCTTCATTGAGTCAGGATCCACTAGGAGGACCTCTTATTGAAAATGAAGCTGCCACTGCTATGAATGAGGTGGAAAGGGCCATGGCACATGCTCAAGAGGATGCGGTTAACTTAGAAGAGTTGGAAAGGCAACTCAACGTTGAGCAGAGGAAAATATATGACGAAGTTACCATGCAAATTGATCATGGATTAAGTCATGATAAGAAAGAGTGCTCATGTACGTCGTTGAAGCCTGTCCGACTGTACGTGAGTGGAGAAGCGGGAACTGGAAAAAGTTTCCTCATTAAAGCAATTTCATGCTATTTGCAGGAAAGGACAGAGTCATCGCTGTCTTGTGTTGTCACTGCTCCAACTGGACTGGCAGCACATAATATTAAAGGGATTACTTTACATCGTTTACTGATGCTGCCAGTGGAGCATGACAACAAATTAGAATATCACAAGCTATCTGGAGATGCTTGTTTTGAAGTTTCAAGAATCTTGAGGAAAATGAAACTTCTTATCATTGACGAAGTAAGCATGGTTTCCAATGTCATGCTTGCCTTTGTGCATTTGAGGATGCAAGAAGTTCTCAAAACAGAGTATGATGTGTTATTTGGTGGCAAACACATCATTGTTTTCGGAGATCTTCTGCAGCTGACACCAGTGAAAGGGCAACCTGTGTTCAAAATGCTCACGCATGAAGATACCAGGAAGTGCCTAGGCAGCATTGGCAACGTCAATATATGGTTAAACTTCAATTATGCTGAACTGCATGAAAATATGCGTCAGGCAAAGGATGAAGTTTACAAGACTATTCTACAAGATGTTAGAATTGGAAAAGTGACCGAGCATGGGAAAGAAGCTTTACATGCACGATTACTGTCAAATTTATATCCAGAACAAGATGTTGTGCCTGAGAATATTTTTCAGAAAATTACTGATAAGAAATCTGGAATATGTTTGATGCCAACTCTTGCAGAATGTGCCAAATTTAACAACAAAATGTTGCATTTAGAAAAGCAAGAGATTGTGAAAGTGGAAGCTATTGATAGAGTAGAGCATATGGGATCAACAATTATTTTGTCTGAGAATCTGAAAACAAAATTGGATTCATTAGAGAAGAGTATATCTAAAACTGCAGGTTTTGAAAAGACTCTGAATGTGTGCTTGAACTGCCGTATAATTTTAAGAAGGAATTTACATGTTGAAAGAGGTCTGGTAAATGGATCAATGGGTAATGTTGTTGATTTTGTGAAATACAGAAATAGAGATGGAATTGAATTTTTAAAAATTAAATTTGATGGCATTGAGGAAGTACAGCTAATTGCTCGTTGTTCTGCTAGATTTTTGCTTGTAAAAGACTTATATGTTCGCCGTAAGCAGTTCCCTGTTTGCTTGGCATATGCGGTGACAATTCATAAATCGCAAGGTTTAAGTGTAGACACTGCATTGGTGAATATTGGCAGTTCTGTGTTCAAGGAGGGTATGGCATATGTGGCATTGTCACGAGTTAGAACTTTATCGGGATTGTACTTGATTGAGTGTGATGTCAGAAACATTTGTGCAGATCTAGATTGTGTTAAGGAATACAATAGGTTAAGAAGAGAGTATGCGCCACATTTGCCTCAGTTTCCTTTGTTTGAGAAACGTCTGGTAGGCCGGAAACGAAGAAATGAGAACAATACTGGGGAGGTTGTAGCAAAAAGACAAAAAGTGAATGAACCTAAAATTACAAGCAGAAACAAAGAGGATTCTGTTGAAGATGTTGTTGGTTTTCAGTTTGAAAACAGTTCTGGTGTCAACTGCTATGCTAATGTAGTAATTAATGTTTTGTTTTCTCTAAAAAATGTAAAAGAAGAGATTGTGGTCAATTCTGATCAAAGATTTTGCAGTTTGTTAAATTCTGTGTTAGAGAAATGTACCACTGATAGAAGAAACATAGAAAGTGTGTCTGAAATTAGAAATCTGTTAGATAGATGTTCAGGCCAAACACAATTCTCTCAAAATATTCAGCAAGATTGTCAGGAGTTTTTAATGTATATGCTTGATGTATTACATGCTGAAGGTGTAGATGTAGATCAGCTGTTTGGGCTTTCTTATCAATGGCAGCATGACTGCGAGAACTGTATGGTATCAAGTACTACTAGTGTAGACTCAGAAAGATTTATATATTTAACTTTGCCAGACAGTAAATCAGTCTCCTTTAATAAGCTAGTGAAAGCTGCTAATCACAACATGGAGTGTAGCCAATGTAAATCTGAAATGATGTCCACATTATTTATACGAACATATGGCCAGTACGTCATTTTAATGTTCCAACGATGTAGGCCTGATGGAACAAAATTGACAACTTTAATAAAAAATTTTGTAGCTTCGCAGTTGTCAATATCAGGAAGGACTTTTGTAACTACAGCAATTATATATCATGACGGCCCTTCAATATCATCAGGACATTACACAGCTTATTTAAAGTCTAGAAATGGCTGGTCATTCTGCAATGATTCTGTTTTAATTTTCAAAAAAAAATTGCCGTATGACCTTAAAAACTCTTACCTGGTGTTTTTAAAACCAAAATTTTAGGAAAATAATCTCGGGATATGATCTGTGGAATTTCAAGAAGTTCTAATGGCTCCTACACAATTTGGCCTTGAGGATAAGTGTAGTTCAGAGACATAACTTCTAATCATAGGATTGGACATCATGGAGATGTATGTGCACTTTAAATGAGTTCAGAAAAACTGTTTCTTTTCATAAGCTAATTGAAGCAGCCAATCAAAACATGGAGTAGAGGGAATGTAAGTCTGCAATGCTGTCTACTGTTTTACATTGCTTTGTGATTAAAAGTGATGTAGAGAATTAAATAATTGTAGTACTCATAGAGGTAGTGTAAGTCTGCTTCATATTAAGCAGTATCAGTGTCATAGGAAATGTAGAACATGACTGAGCAAGAAGGGGAACATATTACTATTCCAGGATTGTGAAAATGATCTTCAACATTTTAATTCTGAAAGTTGCGGAAATGCCAAATGATGGGATTGGCTTACAAGAAATCCAAGAGTTATAAATATCTCTGACTAGATTTGGCCTTGTGGAAAATAGTGGTAGAGAGCAAGAAGTCATTTATTGCATGTAACGTGTTTTTAAAAACGATGGAGGTTTTCTTTCAGAAAGTGGCGGGCTGAAAGTAATAACAGCACAAAAGAGTGTAAGCTGTTCATAGGACATCCTTGGACGTCATGGAAAGTAAGTTAACTTTAAGGAGTTCTGAATTTTAATTTCTGATGTTGTATGGTTTTTTTAAACACAATCATTTTGATTGTGTTTTTTTTTCCCCGCTGTTACATGATGAATACCTTCAAGTCACTGTTTTTAGTGAATTTTGATACATTCTGAGAACAGCAAAAATAAACCATTTAACATGTATAATTAATTCTGTACTGTTTGCATTTATGATGTATATGTAGAACTGTGTAGGAGGCATGGAGAAGGTGAGTTTTCTGTAAGTGTTAAATTTATTGTATGCAGTGCTGCACTTCTACGTATTCTTTCATATGCTGGACTACATCTGCACAATGAGATACCTAAGCAAAGGAAACACAAGTGATGTGATTGTGAAATGAGCAAAATAAATTGCACATATTTCAATTACATCACCTGTGTTTCCTATCATTACGAATCACATTGTGCAGATCAAGTTTAGGTCTGTCCAGGGAAACATAGGAGGTTTCTACTTTGTTGAAGAGTGCAGTGGACATGACTCACTTCATTAGTAGACTTTCACAGATATTATCTCCTCTGTACACTTCAACAAGTGTAAATCTCATCTTGAACTCTGAGTAGGCCTCACCTCAAACAAATCTCTGGATAGGAGACATGTTATTGGCATACTGAAGCGACACTTTTCTGAAACAAGAGCAATGCAAAAGATGCACCATGTTTTAAGATAGGCCTCACTTCATCTGCATCAAGATACTGTTAGTTTAAAATGTATATCTTTAGGATTGTGTAGAGGACCTGGAGAAGCAGAAGCTTCTGTCAGTGTCAAAGTTGTTGAAAAACTATTTGTCCTTCAATATTTTCCCTTGTCTTTTGTAATTTTTAAATACATATTTTAATTTTTTTCAAATGTTGGTTCTCTCTTTCACAGATTGAAAGTATAGAAATAAAATGTGATTAATTTAACGGCAATTACAAGGTAAATAGTTGTACTCTTTTCGTTACATTTCTATCACATTCACCTACTATTAGATCCACTGCTTCACTTCTTTAATCCTCAGTTTCCTGCCTTTGCTACTTTCCTCATTCCTTTCTCTATTACCTATTTACTCAACTCCTTCCACTCTTTTTCTCAGTCCCTCTGTTCTCATAGTTCCTCAGTCTTGTTCACTCACTCCATCTCTATTACTCTTAGTGTCTGTGAATTACTTTCCCAACTTTTTTTTTTTTGGACCGCTTCCCGGGAAGTTGCCCGGTTCGCAAACCAGCAGCGTTATGGCAGTCCACCATTTTGTGTTTCGGTCGAATCAAGATACAAGATGGAGGGCAAATAATGTTCAGAATGGGTAGAAGGGGGCACGGTAGATGTATCTTGACCCCCTTGGTTTTCTGAGGGTGGCTGAGGAGGACCATAGTTCTTCACTCTTGTTCACTCTCTCTGTTTCTATTAATGTCACTGTTTATGACTGATCAAAAAAATGTTTTTTAAAAAAGAACAGTAACTATAAGGGAAGGAAATAGACAGTTATGTTAAAAGAAAGACAGCTATAGGGAGTAAACTAAGGATACTGTTACCTGCAATCCACTGCTGTTGATGTTACTGACCATGTCATGAATGATGTAATATGTGACATCATCAGCAGTGGATTGTAGGTAACAGTATCCTTAGTTTACTCCCTAGAGCTGTCTTTCTTTTAACATAACTGTCTGTTTGCTTACCTTATACTTACTGTTCTTTTTTTTAAAAAATATTTTTTTTGGTTAGCTTCCGGTACGCGTACCGGGTAGCGCTCCGGGAGCGAACTAAGAGAAATAGAGGTTGGCAGAGTTCCAAATATTCTACCAATTTTTTTATAATGGGGAGTTAGTTCTGAAAAGAACTTTTTTTTTAATGTTTTTGTTGTTTTATATTTTTTTTTGTATTTTTTGAATTTTTTTTTACTTTTTTTGTATTTTCTGAACGTTTTTAAAAAATTTTTGGTTTTTTGGGGGGGGGGGAAACAAAAACGATCCATTATAAAGGGCTCAACAGGAGCAAAAAAAAAAAAAAGAATTTATTTTTTGGTGCGTTTCGTACAAACATTAATATGATTTTGAATTGCTCGCAAAATCAAAGTGATGCTACTTTCTCTGTAGCAGATGAAAGTGCCACATTCCACGCACACTTGCTTTACGTGCCCAAACAACATTTGGATGTTTGCGATCATCTCCCTCGCCTCTGGTCCCGACACCTCTGGAACCACCGATCTTCTTGCCATTGGGAGGGGATTTTGTTGTTCGTCACGTAGCTGGGCAGCACTATAATTATTTGGGTGCCACCTACTCATATGCCGATGCATAGTATGATTGCCAAAACTGTATTTTTTATCAGTGCCCCTTGACAATCTATCACCGCATATGCGGCAAAACACGTAACGTGCATTCACTTTCTTTTGCCCCTCAGGAATTCTGTAGAATTGCCAGATGTAATTTTCCTTACGATTGTACCTCCTGGGCTCCTCTGGCAAAAACTCATGCTCTTCCTCCTCTTCCTCCTCTTCCTGTTCTTCCTCTTCTTGCAAAATTACTTCTGCAGGTGGTCCTCTCTTTCTTGGATTTGGTGGAGGTGGTGGGCTAGCACCAGCTGAAGCTACTAATGAAGCCATCTCAAAGTATCAATAAAGGGTCTTTCTCTCACCAAGATGAAAGTCAGAGTGATGAAAGAAGGAGGGGTTTTCATCATTTGGGAAAAACAAAAGTTCTAAACCAATGAAAAGTGTCCATTTTAGATCACATGACCTTGTATTACATCATTAGGAAACCAAAAGTGAAATGAACCAATGAAAAGTGTTATTACCGAGTCACATGACCTGCTATGTTTACGTTACGCGGTCGGCGCCGCGCCGCGGATCGCTTCCGGTTCGCGTACCGCTGCGCTTCCGGGTACGCGAACGTAGCACGTAATATGACGTATTACGCGAGAACGCGAAACGTCATGCTGACGCGAAGCGTCGCGATGTTGTTTTGTAACGGGAGAGGTGCGCAAAAGGAACGTTTACCAGTTCGCGTACCGGGTCGTGCCTCCGGATTGAGCTAACGGGAAGCTAACCGGTACGCGTACTGGGAGCGAAACAAAAAAAAATAAAAAAAAATTTGTATAAAAAACATGTAAAAAATATTTTTCTTTTTAAAGAATAATACATTGTAAAGGTTTTGATATTAGCTATTAAAAAACCATTGAAATTCACTGAAAAAACCATAGGTTATAAACCATATATAGTTAGGAATTAGCATTTAAAAAACCTTGAAAATTCACTGAAAAAACCATAGGTTATAGACCATATATAGTTAGGAATTAGCATTTAAAAAACCTTATTTTACTCACACAAAACCAATGAAATTCCATATATAGTTAGTTGTACTAACTATATATCACGCACCCGCAATCCACTGCTGATGATGTCACATATTACATCATTCATGACATGGTCAGTGACATCACTGATGACATCACTGATGACATCTCAAATGACATCACTGATGACATCACTGATCACTGACATCCAGAGATTTGGGTCCGTTTTTCTTTGCTGCCTGAGAGCGCATTATAAACTAACTTGTTACTTGATGGATATATATATATATATATATATATATATATATATTACCTACTGGCGGTCGCCAGTAGGTATATATAGTTAGGATTTTTTCCCTGTGGGATTTTTGAAAATTCTATGTCTAATAACTTTGGCGTTTGTGGACGGAATTGGCTGAAATTTTCAGGAAAATGGAACATTTTGTTTCTGAGCAGCCCCTGGAAATTTGGGGGGAGTTGGTCCAGGGGGGGCCGAGAAAAAAGGGGGGTCCCAAAACGTGTTTTTAACATTGAGTTTTCCATAGGGCGGTTAGCCTCACTTTTAGCCCGAACGGCTGAATGGATTTGCACGAAACTTGGCAAAATTGTAGGGACTGGTAGCCCGATGTGCCTTTTGTAGGTCTCAATATATGTGCTGCAGTGGATTTTGAGAAATTAACGTTCAAAAAAAGATATATATCTGTAAGCGCGGACCAGGCAGCGCCCCGGTTCGCGTACTTTTCGCGTAACGGAACTTCGCGTAGCGAAGCTGATTGGCTCTCCGGTGTCTGTCAACATTCTAAACAGTCCGGAGCGGCCGCCATCTTGTCTCTCGGTAGGATCGAGAGACAAGAGGAGGCCAAAACAAAGGGGGAAATAACTATAAGGGGGCATAGTAGATCCTCGCTGACCCCCTAGGTTTAATGTGGAGGTTTTAAAGAGGTCCCGCGGGGCAAAAAAATAATAATTTTTTTTTTGTTTTTTTTCGTGGTTAGCGCCCGGTACGCGAACCGGGAAGCGTTCTGGGGAGCGTACTACAATGAAAAATGAATGATAGACTTTTCAAATGCTGTATGTTAATTGATTGTTGGTTTTGTTGATTATTTTTTTTATTTTTTTTATTTTTTAAGCATTTTTTATTGTGTTTCATAATTTATTAAACTTTCTAACATTTCATTGTCAGAAATTTCATTATTATCATGGAATATACATTGTAGTCTCTGAGGTTGTAAAATGTCCTCATTTGCAAGGAGGTTATCTACTGCTTGTACACATTGCAGTAGTTCTTGGTCCCAAGTTTCATCCATAAATTCAATCTCATTTGGATCAATGATTTCTGTGTTGGACTCTGGAAGGACAATTTCAAATGAAATTTTTTGTTCACTTTCCATTTTCCCTGAAATTTGCATAAAAAAATATATATTAGTAGAGGTAGGGCACTGTTGGGATTAATTTTAGATAGGCAGTTTTTAACAGTGAATTTATCTTTGGGCAGTGTATAGTATCAGAGTGGAAGTAGGAATATAAAAAAGTGTATCTAAATTTATAAGTACTACAGAGGGATAGTATATAACTAACAGAAAAAGTTTGCCATATTAACTTAAAGTGCACAATATACTTCAGTTTTAAAAATAACAACTTACCTTTAAAAAGAAGTTGAAGTTATTAATGAAAATCCTATTGAAATGTACACCAGGAAGTAGTAGTGAAAATGGCTGTGTTTCCTTCTCTTCCTTTATATATATTCGGGTACATAACCAATCAAATGTCAGGTAAAAAAAGTAGAAAATGAAAGTAACATTTTAATTGGTTGTCAATTCCAACACTTCAGATGTGTTTTGTGAAGTAATTTACCTCACGGTATTTAGAGAGGTCTACAGGCTAAATGGCTAAATGGAATTCCAATCAAATTTGTGAAAATGGTAGGGATTGGTATGTAGTATGAGCTAATCTATATTTGGTGAAATTGTCTCAAGTGGCTTTTGTGTGAACTACTTTCCCACCTTTTTTGATGGTGCGCTTCCCAGGGAGCGACCCGGTACGCGAACCGTTGAGCGCCCCGGTTCGCGGACCTTAAGCGTTCCGGGAGTCCACCATTTTGTGTTTTGGTCGAATTAAGATACAAGATGGAGGGCAATTAATGTTCGGAATGAGTAGAAGGGGGCACGGTAGAGTTATCTTGACCCCCTAGGTTTTCTGAGGGTGGCTGAGGAGGTTTATATGTGCGAAGAAAAACCATTTTTTTTAAAAATTTCGCGAGGTTAGCTCCCGGTACGCGTACCGGGTAGCGCCCCAGGGAGTGTACTTTGTTGAAAATTAGTGAAAAAAGTTAGAGTAAAATAATAATTGTGAGTGATTAGATGTAGGGTAGCTCTGAGAAGAGCTTTTGGGTTTATGGTACATTTAGGTACTTATAAGTAGGTACCAATGCACATTTTTAAATTCAGAGTGAAAATTCTGTTGCCCTCATCTGAGAAGTGAACTCCATCTCCTCTGTAGATATCTTGCATGTAGTAACGCAAGTTATTGTTGTACAGGGAGCCCATTCCATGGTCTCTCATGTAAGCTGAAACAGATTTGTTTACATGCTTCCTCGACTTCTCAATTTGTGGACAAAATTGGTTTGACCACCTCCATTTCTGTCTTTGGCATATATTTGAATATACCAAGGCAGTCTGAGGAAAAAGTGCCATTAATTGCTCAAAGGTGTCCTTTAAAAGCATTTCCAGACCTACACCAGTCAAAGTGCCCAAGTCATTACCTCCACAGTGCACAATTAACAGGTCAGGTTTTGGCAAATGCATAAAGGTTTTCACCAATGGTATCAATTGGTGACATTTTAATCCTCTGTGGCCAAACCACTTAATTTCCACATCTTGTAAATTGAGGTTAGGTAAATTCCTGCTTTCAACGTACCTTTGAGCCCAGTGAATATAACTATGACCAACAATCCAGACAGAAAACATGGTGAGAGAAGGTTCTCCTGCAGTCAGATGAAGTGTGGCAATGAAATGGCAGTTGAAAAAATGAGAGTTTGAAATGAAAAAAACTGTGGAGTTTCTGTGTTCATGAAGCAGTAACAGTGATTGGTGGATTTTGATTGATGAAAACAGAAAGTTAGGGTGTACAGATGTGTTGTTTGAGAGATGTATTTTGAGTGGTCAATAAAAAATCATTAAATGAAAGAAAGCACTGGATATGCAGGTGCACTGAGAGTTCAGAGTTCAATTGCAACATTGTTGTGTGAACTTGCAAACACCAGAGTTTCTCCAAGAGGTGGTTGCTATGGAAAATAGGCAGAAAGGGCAGAGGGGGAAGGGTTTTCATTTGAAAAAAAGTGAGGGAAGAGTTTTGATTGGGTGACATGAGAAATATGTGTGAAGAATTACAGCATTTCTGTGCTTTTGATAGCTGCAGACTCTGGAGTGCATACCTTTTGCTCTGCTGAAGACAAATTGGTGTGTTTCTTAGACTGTTTTCAAACTCAAAGTATTTGCTAAGGTGAGAAAATATTTCTTTATTTTAGATAGAGAATAGTGTGCTTTAAGGAGAAAATTATGATTTATGTGGCGCAAATTGCTTGTAAATATGCTCTCACATGTGCATGGAAAATTTTGATTTTGAATGTTTGTGTTACATAGCCATGTTAAAAGTGACCCAACCATGCTGGAAAGCCAATCAAAAAATGATTTCATGTGTTTTAATGACATTTTAAGTCATTTTCTCATGTGCAGTGTTTAGAAATTATGATTTGAAAATCGTTTTTGTGGAAAAGGAATTGTTTTTAAATTCATGACAAGGATATAATGGTGTATGGTTCTTTATAAGGCAATTGACTGTCCCTGATGTTATTTTTCTCATTTTAGTGTAAGACCTTTCTCTGTGGCGCAAATTGCTTGTAAATATGCTCTCACATGTGCATGGAAAATTTAGATTTTGAATGTTTGTGTTAAATAGCCATGTTAAAAGTGACCCAACCATGCTGGGAAGGCAATCAAAAAACGCTTTCATGTGTTTTAATGACATTTTAAGTCATTTTCCCATGTGCAGTGTTTAGAAATTATGATTTGAAAATCGTTTTTGGGGAAAAGGAATTGTTTATAAAATCATGACAAGGACATAATGGTGTATGGTTCTTTATAAGGCAATTGACTGTCCCTGATGTTATTTTTCTCATTTTAGTGTAAGACCTTTCTCTGTGGCGCAAATTGTGTGTAAATATGCTCTCACATGTGCATGGAAAATTTTAATTTTGAATGTTTGTGTTACATAGCCATGTTAAAAGTGACCCAACCATGCAGGAAAGCCAATCAAAAAACGCTTTCATGTGTTTCAATGACATTTTAAGTCATTTTCTCATGTGCAGTGTTTTGAAATTATGATTTGAAAATCGTTTTTGGGAAAAAGGAATTGTTTTTAAATTCATGAGAAGGACATAATGGTGTATGGTTCTTTATAAGGCAATTGACTGTCCCTGATGTTATTTTTCCCATTTTAATGTAAGACCTTTCTCTGTGGCGCAAATTGCTTGTAAATATGCTCCCACCTGTGCATGGAAAATTTTGATTTTGAATGTTTGTGTTACATAGCCATGTTAAAAGTGACCCTACCATGCAGGAAAGCCAATCAAAAAACGCTTTTATGTGTCTTAAGGACAATTTAAGTAATTTTCCCATGTGTAGTGTTTTGAAGTTATGATTTGAAAATCGTTGTTGAGGTAAAGGAATGTTGTTAAAATTTATGTGCGCCATATGCCCCCAAATTTCTTTTTTAGGGTTGCAGCAGGGTGTTCTTGAGACACCCCTGCACCTTTGGAATAAATTCCTAATTTGTGATGAGCAAATTGTTAATCGCAAATTGCACCTTCATTTATATGAGCCTCCTAGCCCATGGAAATGAATGGGTAATTTGCAATTAGCAATTTTCTCATCGCAAATTTGGAATGGTAAAGAATCGCTATTTATTCCTTAAAATTCGCTTTTTTGGAAATGCAAAATAGTTATATGATACATATGGCGGTTGATGTCTAACAAGATAAGAAGCTTAGGGATACATTTATGATGACTGGCGCAATGAAGTAGAAATCACTTACTTCATTGGTAGGCCTTTACATGAATTATCTCCTCTGTATTCTTCATCAAGCGTAACTTTAATCTGCAATCCTGAGTAGGCCTCACCTTAAACAAACCTCTGGATAGGCCACATCCTATTGTCATCCTGAATTAATCATTTAAAATGCTAGGGACAGATTTATGATAGGTGTATACCTCTTTTGTGCCACTTAGAAAACATTGTCCATGGGGAAATGACTTAAAATGTCCTTAAGACACATGAATGTGTTATTTTAAAACGTTTGCAATTTTTTTGGGTCACTTTCAACATGGCTATGTGACTGAAACAGTCAAAATCTAAATTTGCAATGCACAGGTGGGAGCATATTTACAAGGAATGTGCTTCATGGGGAAAGGTCTTATAATGTAATATGGGAAAAATGACATTAGAGACACTGAAATGCCTTATAGAGAAGCATACACCATTATGTCCTTGTCATAAATTTGCAAACCATTACTTTTCCCCAAAAACGATTTTCAAATTATATTTTGAAAACACTGCACATGTGGAAATTACTTAAAATGTCAATAATTCAAAATTTGCGATTCCTTAAATGCAATGTATCAAAAAAAAATATGTAAAAAATGATATTAAGGATTTGGAAACTACCACCAACTTCTAGTTTGTGGTAATTTGCGAATTCTTTTCAAAAAGCATTTTTTTCACAAAAAAAAAAAGGTCCCATATGACGCCCATACATGCCATTAGGGCATGTAGGTGTGCCATGTGCTCTCAAATTTCTTTTTCAGGGGTGCAGCAGGGTGTTCTTGAGATACCCCTGCACGCTTGAAAAAAATCCTATTTTGTGATGAGCTAATTGCTAATCACAAATTGCAACCTTAATTCCTATGAGCCTCCTAGCCCATGGAAATGAATGGGTAATTTGCAATTAGCAATTTGCTCATTGCAAATTAGGAATAGTAAAGAATTGCTATTTATTCCTTAAAATTTGCTATTTAGGAAATGCAAAATAGTTTGATGGTACATATGGTGGTTCATCTGTAACAAGATAAGAAGCTTAGGGATACATTTATGATGACTGGTGCAATAAAGTGCACATTACTTACTTCATTGGTAGTCCTTTATATGTATTATCTCCTCTGTATTCTTCATCAAGCGTAACTTTAATCTGCAATCCTGAGTAGGCCTCACCTTAAACAAACCTCTGGATAGGACACACTTTATTGTCATCCTGGATTAATCATTTAAAATGCTAGGGATAGATTTATGATAGGTGTATGCCTTTTTTCTGCCACTGTGCGTCACTTTTATGATGCAGCGGTGGTGCAAAATATTTGCTATGAGGTGACAACATTAAAAATTGATGCATTTAGGCAGATATGTCATGGTGTAAAAAAAAAACGTACCACATAAAACCCAATCAGCAGTAATGCAAAAGATGCACCATGTCGCAAGACAGGCCTCACTTGGGGCCATATGTATCAAGCTAATTAGCATTTGCAAAGATCAAAATTCTATGAATTTCGGCCTTTGCGAATGTTAATTAGACAAATGGTATGTATCAAACAACTTTGATGCAAAATAAGGAGTAGCAAAATTTGCTATTCCTTATTTTGCGATTGCACTGAAGCATTTGTAAATTTTGTGACTACTTAAATGCAATGTATCAAACAAAAACTATGTAAAAAATGACATTAAGGATTTGGAAACTATTGTGGTAAATTAGTGGTAATTTGTGAATTCTTTTCAAAAAGCTTTTTTTCAAAAAAACAAAAGGTGCCATATGACGCCAACACATGCCCTTAGGGCATGTATGTGTGCCATATGCCCCCAAATTTGTTTTTCAGGGGTGCAGCAGGTGTTCTTGAGACACCCCTGCACCCTTGGAAAAATTCCTACTTTGTGATGAGCAAATTGCTAATCGCAAATTAAACCTTCATTCATATTAGCCTCCTAGGCCATGGAAATGAATGGGTAACTTGCAATTAGCAATTTGCTCATCGCAAATTAGGAATGGTAAAGAATCGCTATTTATTCCTTAAAATTCGCTATTTAGAAAATGTAAAATATTTTGATGATACATATGGCAGTTCATCTGTAACAAGATAAGAAGCTTAGGGATAGATTTATGATGAGTGGCGCATCACCAGGGATGTGACAGTCATCCTGCGCCACTGCTCCGCCACCCATGTTGTGCTGCATTTACAATGCGGCGCAGCATGGGGCAAAAACGGCACAGATGCGTGACGCATCTGTGCCGTAAAGGTGGCGCATTGCTGGAGTTGTATCGCAAGTGCGATGCAGCTCCAGCAAGGCTCAGGGGTGCCCCATCTCCACAATGCTGCGTCAAGACCTATGCCAGCTTCAAGCAGGCGCAGGGTTTTGACGCAGCTTTCTCCTATCTGATTGTAAGTAGTGTGTTATGTTTTTGATCACTATTACTGATTTACTGTTTGATAATAATGTTTATTAACATTTTTTATTATATTTTTCCTCAGATTCAACTGCAGATCATTTCAAGATTTCAAGATGCCTACAATACAAAGACAGATAAAGGCTGCAAAACGTCAAAGACAGCAGGAGAAAAAAAAAACGCAGCAGTCCTCTAACAAAAAGATTTCTCAAGCCACGAAGAAAGCACCGGGTAAGAGCTCTAAATATTTCATAAGAAATATTTGTAATAAAAAAAATATTACTACAGAAAATGTTTCAGTCCATAACACGAGAAGTAAATCAAATGGAAAGAAAAGGACAATGGAAAATGTTACTGCTAGAGCAAGAGATAAATCTGTGCATGATAGTAGAAGGAAACAACAGTTTAGGGAGATTCGTAAACGAATGTTCCGCAACAGGATAATTGGCAATTTGTTAAAAAATATTAAGAAAGGTCAACAGAAACTAGTTTTTTATAAGAGAAAAAAAAAAGTTGAGAAAGTTATTGATCAGGCATTTGAAATTAAACGTAAGTTATTTATTTTGATAATCAATAGAATTAGGAAGCTAAACAAGGCAATTTTTGATTTCAAAAGAAATAGTAGATGGAAGAGAATAGTTAATCGTAGTAATTTTTGTGAAGTTTTTTCTGGAGAATGGATGCATAGCTCAAGCTGTGAGGCATTTTTTAATGAAGAGAGTTATTTCCAGGATAATGATTTGGTGCATGCAGTTGACATCAGTGGTCGTGCTTATGAAGTGAAAGATGGTTGTCCAGTTGAAAAAGAAAAACTTGTGACAACAGAGGCAGAAGAGTTGTTAGGTAATGAGGTTTTAGGAAGACGTGCTAAGGGTCCTGTGTACACCTGGAAGTGTAGTAGTATTTGCAGTGTGCGACAGGATTCCATCAATTTGCTTTGTGATTTTGTACGGTCATTTAACAAAAAAAGTTTGAAGCAGAAAATGAGGTTGTTGCAAGAATTAGATCCTTGCAGAGTAAGAGAAGTGACAGGTTTGCATGGTCATTCACTGGCTTGTCTTTCCAGGAGAGTATGCCAGAGTGTTTTTCATCATTTCAGGATGCTAGCAGTGCATCATAACAAAGTGAGGAAATTAGTTAGAATGTTGTATTATGCTAAGAGTCCAGCAATTATGCTGAAACAATTATGCGCTGCTCTTTTGCATGGTTCTGAAATAGATGTGAAGAATATATGTGAAGAAATTGAGTTTTGTTACTTTGGAAGTAAAGAGGAGAATGTTGAAATTGAGCAAGAAGTAGAGGGTCATTTGGAAGATAGTGTACATGTTTCCAGTACAGATAATTTCCAGAGGGAAATTGCGACGTTTGACATGAAATCAAGTGAGAGGCCTAATTTCACTTGTGTGTGTTGTAGACGCACTTATTATAAGAATCAGACTAAGTTAGTGGATTTATATGCAAAAAGTGAAAGGGAAAATAATAGTGAATGGAAGGATTTTGCAACATACTTGATGGTAGAAAATTGTTTTGATTTGGGATTGGATCAACGTGTGTGTACTTATTGTTGTAACAAATTAAAACAAAACCAGATGCCTGCTAGAGCAGTTCATAATAATCTGGAATTGGTTGAGATTCCTTCTGAATTGAAGGACTTAAATACTTATGAATCTATTTTGATTCAAAGTATCCATCCCTTTCAGGCTATTGTAAGAATGGAGCCAAAGACAGGGAAATTGCCTCCATCAGATTTACAGAGAGGATTAAAGGGAAGAGTTGTTTATTTGCCTCTAGATTTGAAGAAAAACATTAACACAATTGGAGTAGAAAAAGTGGAAGAGGAACCTCTGGTTATCTTAGTTAATGGGGTTCCGACAAAGAATAAGAAAATATGGCAAGATTTAGTAGATGTTAGGAAAGTTAAAAAGGCAACATTGTATTTGAAAAAAAATTATAAATACTATAAGAATGTATATGTTGCAGAAGAGGAAGTAAGTGAGGAAGAGGATAGCGATTTGTGTGCTGGTCAAATTGAGAAAGTAGAACCCTCTACTAGTGAGGAAATATATGAACATTATAGTGTTCATCCTTTGCATTCCAAGGAAGTCATGGGGAATGCTATTGAGTTGTTTCAAATGAAACAAGCCAAAGGGAGTCCCATTAGTGTTTGGGAGGAAAGTTTGGAAGCTCGGTGTTTCCCACAGCTTTTTCCAACAGGTCAGGGAGGAAGATATGATGAGCGACCTCATCAAATTCCTGCTTCTGAATACCGGACTTTGCGATTGTATGCAGGAGATGCTAGGTTTCGACAATGCATTCCTTATTTGTTTCATCTCCTGTTTGAAAGCGATCTGTCTGGACTGTCATATGCAGTGAACCACATCTTGAAAAGTGGTATACACATGCAAAACATCTCGGCAAGTGATTTTATGGATAAAGTGAATGTCCAAGATAGTATTTTGGATTCTCACCTGATTAATCTCATGGCGTGTCAGCGTGGTACTAATGAGTACTGGTACCGTCGTCATGGTGATTTAAAATGTATGCTGAGGAACTTAGGTACTCCCACATGGTTCCTCACTCTGAGTTGTGCCGAGTATGGCTGCGAAGACTTACTTCAATTTCTACGAGAGGCAAATGCTAACGTAGATAACATCGAATTCAAGACACCCGGAGAACTGTGCTCTTTGGATCCAGTCAATGTATGTAGGTACTTCAATCATAGATTTGAAGCTATGATGTCTTTCATCATGAATAAGAAGAATCCACCTCTTGGAGAGGTGTTGGATTTCTTCTGGAGAAAGGAGTACCAAGCAAGAGGTGCTCCTCATATACATATGTTGCTGTGGATCAAGGATGCACCTAAATTTGGAACGGATCCAGAAGACTCAGTGATGAGTTTCATCCAACAGTATTCTACGTGTGCTGTTCCAAACGCAAAGGAGAAGAAAAGCCTAAGAGAAAAAGTTCTGCGTTTCCAAAGCCATCGATGTGGAAAGTACTGCCGTCGTAAATTCCGAAACAAAGACAAGTTCTACACCAAATGTCGTTTCGGCTTTCCACGACCGGTGATTTCTAAAGGAAGAGTAAACAGTTTGATGTCTTCGCTGCGACATAATGTGATGAAGAAATCACCTAAAAACACATACAATTTGAAGAGGAATGAAGAGTCCAAGTACATCAACGACTACAACCCGGTGATTTTGTCCATGTGGAATGCTAACATGGATATACAGTTTGTGGCTGATAACTGTATGGCTGTGGCTCGGTATGTGACGTCTTACATCACCAAAAAAGAGAAGACAGAATTGAAGGATATGTGGGAGGACATTTCCCATGAAAAGAGCCTCAGCAAGAAGTTGTACAGTTTCAGTCTGAAGATGTTGTCGCATCGAGAAATCGGAGCGTACGAATGTTCTGACCGGTTGTCTTCAGCAAGTCTCTATGCCAAGTCCAGGAGTATCGTTTGGGCGAGTCTTGGTCTTGCTGCAACGCGTAATCGAGTTCTCAAACCTGTGCGGGAAATTGAGTATTTGGCGGAAAAGGAGCCAAACAGTACCGACATTTTGAAGACAAACATGTTGGATACATATTATCCAAATCGAAGCAGTCACCTAGAGAATGTTTGTCTGTATGAGGTTCTGCAAAATTACATATTCAAGAGGAACATCAAAGAAGATACTGAGAAAGGAGTGTATGCTGTAATAGGAAGTGAGGGATGTCTGGTCAAGCAAAGAAAATGCCACTTGATAAACCATCGAAAATTGAGTGGCGAATCTCCTGAAAAAAAGGAGTTTTTCTATTTAGCACTTTTGCAACTTTTCAAGCCTTGGCGTGCAGAAGAGGAACTGCTTGGAGATTTCCTCTGTTACGAAGACTCTTTCAATGCCGCCAAGGAGACCATAGAATGTCCTGCTTTTCCCAAATATGTAGAAATGTTGAATGCGGAAATTGAGCAGGAAGCAACGATTGCAGCCGAGATTGCCAGAGACAGTTCTCAGGACAGTCAGAGTTCTGCTTCATTGAGTCAGGATCCACTAGGAGGACCTCTTATTGAAAATGAAGCTGCCACTGCTATGAATGAAGTGGAAAGAGCCATGGCACATGCTCAAGAGGATGCGGTTAACTTAGAAGAGTTGGAAAGGCAACTCAACGTTGAGCAGAGGAAAATATATGACGAAGTTACCATGCAAATTGATCATGGATTAAGTCATGATAAGAAAGAGTGCTCATGTACGTCGTTGAAGCCTGTCCGACTGTACGTGAGTGGAGAAGCGGGAACTGGAAAAAGTTTCCTCATTAAAGCAATTTCATGCTATTTGCAGGAAAGGACAGAGTCATCGCTGTCTTGTGTTGTCACTGCTCCAACTGGACTGGCAGCACATAATATTAAAGGGATTACTTTACATCGTTTACTGATGCTGCCAGTGGAGCATGACAACAAATTAGAATATCACAAGCTATCTGGAGATGCTTGTTTTGAAGTTTCAAGAATCTTGAGGAAAATGAAACTTCTTATCATTGACGAAGTAAGCATGGTTTCCAATGTCATGCTTGCCTTTGTGCATTTGAGGATGCAAGAAGTTCTCAAAACAGAGTATGATGTGTTATTTGGTGGCAAACACATCATTGTTTTCGGAGATCTTCTGCAGCTGACACCAGTGAAAGGGCAACCTGTGTTCAAAATGCTCACGCATGAAGATACCAGGAAGTGCCTAGGCAGCATTGGCAACGTCAATATATGGTTAAACTTCAATTATGCTGAACTGCATGAAAATATGCGTCAGGCGAAGGATGAAGTTTACAAGACTATTCTACAAGATGTTAGAATTGGAAAAGTGACTGAGCATGGGAAAGAAGTTTTAAATGCACGATTACTGTCAAATTTATATCCAGAACAAGATGTTGTGCCTGAGAATATTTTTCAGAAAATTACTGAAAAGAAATCTGGAATATGTTTGATGCCAACTCTTGCAGAATGTGCCAAATTTAACAACAAAATGTTGCATTTAGAAAAGCAAGAGATTGTGAAACTGGAAGCTATTGATAGAGTAGAGCATATGGGATCAACAATTATTTTGTCTGAGAATCTGAAAACTAAATTGGATTCATTAGAGAAGAGTATATCTAAAACTGCAGGTTTTGAAAAGACTCTGAATGTGTGCTTGAACTGCCGTATAATTTTAAGAAGGAATTTACATGTTGAAAGAGGTCTGGTAAATGGATCAATGGGTAATGTTGTTGATTTTGTGAAATACAGAAATAGAGATGGAATTGAATTTTTAAAAATTAAATTTGATGGCATTGAGGAAGTACAGCTAATTGCTCGTTGTTCTGCTAGATTTTTGCTTGTAAAAGACTTATATGTTCGCCGTAAGCAGTTCCCTGTTTGCTTGGCATATGCGGTGACAATCCATAAATCGCAAGGTTTAAGTGTAGACAGTGCATTGGTGAATATTGGCAGTTCTGTGTTCAAGGAGGGTATGGCATATGTGGCATTGTCACGAGTTAGAACTTTATCGGGATTGTACTTGATTGAGTGTGATGTCAGAAACATTTGTGCAGATCTAGATTGTGTTAAGGAATACAATAGGTTAAGAAGAGAGTATGCGCCACATTTGCCTCAGTTTCCTTTGTTTGAGAAACGTCTGGTAGGCCGGAAACGAAGAAATGAGAACAATACTGGGGAGGTTGTAGCAAAAAGACAAAAAGTGAATGAACCTAAAATTACAAGCAGAAACAAAGAGGATTCTGTTGAAGATGTTGTTGGTTTTCAGTTTGAAAACAGTTCTGGTGTCAACTGCTATGCTAATGTAGTAATTAATGTTTTGTTTTCTCTAAAAAATGTAAAAGAAGAGATTGTGGTCAATTCTGATCAAAGATTTTGCAGTTTGTTAAATTCTGTGTTAGAGAAATGTACCACTGATAGAAGAAACATAGAAAGTGTGTCTGAAATTCGAAATCTGTTAGATAGATGTTTTTAAAACCAAAATTTTAGGGAAATAATCTCGGGATGTGCTCTGTGGAATTTCAAGAAGTTCTAATGGCTCCTACACAATTTGGCCTTGAGGATAAGTGTAGTTCAGAGACATAACTTCTAATCATAGGACTGGACATCATGGAGATATATGTGCACTTTGAATGAGTTCAGAAAAACTGTTTCTTTTCATAAGCTAATTGAAGCAGCCAATCAAAACATGGAGTAGAGGGAATGTAAGTCTGCAATGCTGTCTACTGTTTTACATTGCTTTGTGATTAAAAGTGATGTAGAGAATTAAATAATTGTAGTACTCATAGAGGTAGTGTAAGTCTGCTTCATATTAAGCAGTATCAGTGTCATAGGAAATGTAGAACATGACTGAGCAAGAAGGGGAAGATATTACTATTCCAGGATTGTGAAAATGATCTTCAACATTTTAATTGTGAAAGTTGCGGAAATGCCAAATGATGGGATTGGCTTACAAGAAATCCAAGAGTTATAAATATCTCTGACTAGATTTGGCCTTGTGGAAAATAGTGGTAGAGAGCAAGAAGTCATTTATTGCATGTAACGTGTTTTTAAAAACGATGGAGGTTTTCTTTCAGAAAGTGGCGGGCTGAAAGTAATAACAGCACAAAAGAGTGTAAGCTGTTCATAGGACATCCTTGGACGTCATGGAAAGTAAGTTAACTTTAAGGAGTTCTGAATTTTAATTTCTGATGTTGTATGGGTTTTTTAAACACAATCATTTTGATTGTGTTTTTTTTTCCCCGCTGTTACATGATGAATACCTTCAAGTCACTGTTTTTAGTGAATTTTGATACATTCTGAGAACAGCAAAAATAAACCATTTAACATGTATAATTAATTCTGTACTGTTTGCATTTATGATGTATATGTAGAACTGTGTAGGAGGCATGGAGAAGGTGAGTTTTCTGTAAGTGTTAAATTTATTGCATGCAGTGCTGCACTTCTACGTATTCTTTCATATGCTGGACTACATCTGCACAATGAGATACCTAAGCAAAGGAAACACAAGTGATGTGATTGTGAAATGAGCAAAATAAATTGCACATATTTCAATTACATCACCTGTGTTTCCTATCATTATGAATCACATTGTGCAGATCAAGTGTCGTGTATTTCTATAGGTTCTGAATCGATCCCCCTATTCCTGACCCTATTCTGGTTAAACTACCTAGCTAGTTAACTAACAGTCAGCCCATGAGGCAAGAAATTCCCCATGATGCAGATACCGTTATCTGACGCAGTCACACTACGGCACAGGAACGTGTTATCTGATTAGGTCATAACGCTTGAGATTTAATTAGACAAGCGATATTCCTCCAGCCCCTGATAAGGCATACGACGTTCTCATAACAAATCAAACCTATGACAACCTGGATAATCCGTGCGGCCATTGTTTTGATTTCACAGAGAACTTTAGTAAAGAATGTGCTAACGAGCAAGTCGTATGACATCTTTATTGACGTACCTATGTCCATCCTTACGTCAATCCCGGCACCTTTAAGGTATAAATATTGCCGATCTTGCCCTATGCAAAACACACGCGTGGTGACAAGACGGAGCAGCCATACTTGCCGAAGCCGAGAGCAGAAGCAGACCCCGCAGGCAGCAGCCCCGCCTTCCTGACGCGCTGAGAGACGCGCTGCTATCTCAAGCCGAGAGACCCAGCACCGGCGCTTCTGGGCAGCCCTCGCAGGCAGCCTGGAATATCGAGAGCAGAGAAAGAGATACCATTCCTCATTCATCCTAAATTCCAGGTACAGAACTGAATAACCCCTCCTAGAGAATTCTTTAGTTATTCACTTGGCAAAAACAAACTTAACTTAAACTGTAACTTTCTATTCCCGCCCACGCATTAGACTTAGGTCAGGTACACGGGGTAGGCGTATTTAGAAACACCAGTTGAGTACGTTTAGTCAAATGTATATGTGTATGTAAATATATTTTAATCATTTTAAACATCATATGGCTCAGAAACCATATCAATGTTTTTACAGTATTATTTTATACTATTGCTTCTAATGTATGCACTTTACTTAACTATAAGTATCGCAATAATATCGATCCATTTTTCTTGTACGAGAAAAGAGACTGATCAATAAATAACATCTTTTTATTGAACACGCCCGTCTCTTCCTTTTCTCTACATTCTGATGAGACTAAGAATGCACGTACTGACTGAGTAAAATAATTGCCTTGTGCTCACACGACTCTTGAGATTGACTCTTGATTAGGGGAGAGCAAAGTTGTCATGTTCTATGGTTGTCAGAAACTAAATCCCTTCTTGTCTAATCAGGGGAGTTAATCCTTCCTTGAACATTCGAGAAAGTTTCTAGCGAACTCTGAGCTTAGCTGGCAAACCCAAAAATTAAGTCTAGTATCGACAGTAGTAGACCTAGTTAACGTCTGGCCTAGGCCTTTACTGCTGTAGGTACTATTCCAATGCGCAGAGCCTATTGGGAAGATAGGAACTACACTACATGGCGCCCAACGCGTTTGGAAAGGGCGATAAAACTAACGTAAGACATTTAGAGTAACTCAGTCGTGCTTTCTCACTCAGACCCCTTTTTCCAAATACTCCAAAGACGTCTGGAGTGGGTGAAAGGTTATAATATCCTCCAAAACCTCGCAGGAGAGAACTCCTATGTATGGTTCTTGGTATAGTCAACGTTGAAGGATAAAACAGTTCCAAAATATTGTGCACCTAATCTCTGTTTCCATAAAGAAACCTGATCTGCAAATAAAAATAATACCATCCTGTCAGTAAAATGGGAGACAGTGATGGAGAAAGAGAGGCAATTAGATTAGCTACTGAAATAGCAGATGCTGATGCTACCATGCAAGCAGCAGACGCGGATATAATACTCATTCCGGTCGCCAAAAGGAGATCTATAACCTTAAAACTTATAGAAAATGGACTGACACCTAGAGGTGGCACAGTCATATTCGTAATCGAGGCACACGAATATCGGCAGACAGAGGTATACTATACATGGATACATTTTCCAGCAGCAAATGCTGTAACAAAGTACTTCCACTATTACAAAATAGAGGTTCCTCCAGAAACGTACACTCCTTTCGAGGAGGTGGAAGTACCACTCAAATTCCAAGAGCATTTGCTCTTATTTGATGGCGCCCTAAAACATAATAATCACATTACAAGGCTCGGTCCTTTAGGAAGACCAGGAGCAACGTGGCCGGTCTTAGCCGGATACACACCACATCCAGACATCGACGAGATGCCTGCACCAGAGCTATTAATACAGCTAAAACAACTACTAAAAATTCACAGACAATTAGTTCAGTATGTAATGCGGACTTCTACAATTCAGCCAGCGATTAAACTACCACAGCTGACCTCTCACCAGGGGAACACAAATAAAATTACACCACAGAACATCCAATCCTGCCTAGGTAAGGTTCCAGCTAAACGGGAACAGATACCATTCTGGTTGGCACAGAAAATCACCCAAATAGAGGCGGTGTTTCCTGACACCACCCCGCTAGAAAAACATAGGATTCTGACTATATGTCTCCCAATGGGAATCGCACCACACATTGAGGACTGTGACACTTGGGGTACAGTCTTTGCTTCCATCTACACAAAAACGCACGGTGTCCCATCCATTTCGGTGATACCAGATGTGCTAAAACAAATTCAAGATGAATACGGTCCAGAACCTGCTCTAACTCTTGGTATGAAATTACTGAAAGACTTCAAGCAGGTCTCGGCTATATTACTAGCCAACATAAAAGGTGAAGCAGCAAACGTGGCGATCCGCCAGAGGTTAAAAGAGACAGATATAGCAGACCAACCAGCTGAAATTGCCAGAATCATAGAAAAATCCTATGAAGAACTAGGCAGAGATAGTCTAGGTGGAATACCAGTAAAACCGCAACTGACTACAAGTCCAGAAAAAATATTTTTTAATAATAATAATTCACAAAAAAAGAACTGGGATGGAAACAAACAATCCAATCCAAAAGAAAAGAAATTCCAGTCCAGAGGAAGGTCTCCTAGGCGAAGAGAGAAATCTCCAAACCCGAGACAAAGGTCACCTCAGAGTGAACCCTCTGGGAATAGATATAACCTTAGAAATAGGGATAATATTAAAAAACCTGATAGATATCAAGACATTGATACACGTCCCTCTCAATCTTTTCAGAATTCCTCGCAGAAATCGGAAAGAAGAGGACGATCAGAAGAGCACGCCAAGTCCAAAGACAAGGAACCTGCTCAACTGAAAAAGAAATCACAATTTCCAAAAAAGAAGGTAGCCAGTATCAAGGTAGTTAACAATGCCGAGAATACTGAGGACACAACTGAAAAACGGAGAATGGGCTCAGACAATGCTAGACAGCGCAGCAGAGGTGAGCATAGCTCGCAAAGTCCTTATGAATCATCTGGAGACAGTGGACACGAATGAATACCTTCAAGTGGAAACTGCAGATACCAGAGTTAGCAAGCCCCACAAAATATACGAGATAACATTACGTATAGAGGGAGATAAGACTAGGAAAATTAGGGGACTATTTTGGGATAACCTCTCCAAAGGCTATGACATCCTTCTAGCTGAAAAAGACTGGCCACCAGAGTTTGTCAGGGAGTGCCCTCATGGCGAAGAAGTAATTATGCCTGCCTTCTCGAATCAAATACCGATTCATAAAAAATACACACTTGCTAGAAAGTGGGCAGTGGCCTTAGCACCTGCTTTATATAAAAATCATGTAGGATGGGATGAGGATTCTCCTCCTCACAAAGTCCAGTTAAAATCACAACCAACTGCACAAAGGCAGTACCCAATTAAGCAAGAAGCTAAAAAACAAGTAAATGAAATACTAGATCAGCTAGAATACCAAGGGGTGATTGAAACTTGCACCTCACAAATGAACAATCCTTTGTTTCCGGTCTCCAAACCAGACAATTCGTACCGTCTAGTTTTGGATTACAGACACCTTAACACATGTTGCAAAACTTTTGCAGTGCAAAACTCACACAGTGCTGCACTAATGAATAACATAGTGCGCAAAAAATACAAAACAACCTTGGACATTTCCAACGGATTCTTTTGTCAAAACATAGCACCAGAGAGCAGATATTTAACTGCATTCTCAGTAAATGGCACTCAAAAACAATTCTGTCGGTTAGCCCAGGGGTACAAGAATAGCCCGGGGGTATTCTCAGCGAGAGTAACAGAATTACTACAACAATATGATGATGAAGCATTATCTTATGTCGATGACATTTACTTAACAGATGATGACTTGGAAACTCACTTGAAAAGAGTGAACACCATAATACTTGGTTTCGCTGCAGAGGGTTACAAATTCAACTTCAAAAAGTCCAGAATTGCCCATCTGACGGTCCTATTCTTAGGATATGAGTTATCAAGTGAAGGCAAAAGCCTGGCAGACAATTTCCTAGAGAAATGTGCCATAATCCAAGCTCCTAAAACACTAAAAAACCTACAGTCAATTCTAGGCTTCCTAAATTTCGGAAGAACTTACATTGCTAATTACGCAGAAACGGTCAAGCCCCTTTACGATCTAATTAAACCAGACTTTAAAAGATCCAGTTGGACTCAAACACACACAGAAATTTTGAGATCCTTACAAACAGACATGCTAATTAAAACAAAATTAGAAACCCGTGATAATACACGCAACCTTGTGATCCGAGTCATCCCAGGGAGATGCGGATCCTTACTTAAAAACACAAGAATTTCTACAATATGAATTCGAATGTCCTCTGCCAACCGAAATTCTGCCTCTAGACCGATACGGCTGTATAATATATACAGACGGATCAGCACAACCCGCAGTAGGGGGTAAACAAGCTTACAGTGCTGCGTGCGCGATTGTTAAAGGTCATTGGCACGAAGGGAAATTTAAACCAACCCTAACTAAGACCCAATCTCTAGGAGATTGCACAGCTCAGCGAGCTGAATTACTAGCATTCAAGATGGCGCTTGAAAATACCGATCGAGAATTCCCCACACTCATAGTGTGCGATTCGTATTATTGCGTTCAATCTTATAATGAATACTTGCAGATCTGGCTTCAAAATGGTTTCAAGGATGCGAAAGGAGGCACAATCAAGCATAAAATGCTATGGGAACAAGTAGCTCTTTTACAAAAAGAACTACCAAAGACTCACGTGATACATACACTGAGTCATCAACATGATGGCGTTCACGTTGCAGGGAATTCATTGGCTGATGAGGCCGCGAAGGCAGCTGTGCAAACGGCTTCCGTAGCTGCCATCACCCGGTCAAAAACAAAAATAGACAGCGAAATATTACAAGCTGTCAGCGCTTCTGAAAAGGATTCGATAGAACCACTCCCTAAAGGCTTTCCATTAAAGTACTCATACATAACAGATGAAAACAATGTTCCTTTTGCTCAAATCCCTGGAGTGGGGGATAGGGCAATTCCAAACATGGAACACAGATTAGGATTAATAATAGCGGCACACGAAGGGCTTGCTTCTACCCATGCTGGCGTCTCAGCCACAGTATCATTATTAAAACAGAGATACTGGTGGCCGCAAATGAGAAGACAAACAAGGAACTATGTTCTAGCATGTGAAATATGTCAAAAAATGAAAGTATCAACTGTGAGACGTCCAGCACAGACGCCCCTTCTAATCTCGGATAAACCATTAGCCTGTGTTTATCTAGACCACTGCGGTCCCTTACAAAGGGACGGTAACTATAAATATATCTTGGTCGCAGTGGACTCATGCACGAGATTCATATGGATGTGGCCCCAGCGAACGGCTGACGCCAGAACTGTTATAAAAGATTTGCGGGTCTTTATCGGCACATACGCAATTGGCATTCTGCATTCGGACAATGGTCCTGCTTTTAGCTCTCGGGCTTATAAGGAGGCCATGGTCAGCATGGGCGTGCAATTGCGGTACTCTTGTCCATTTCACCCTGAGGGGAACGGAATTGTTGAAAGAAAAAACCGTGACATAAAGCAATCTATAACGGCAAAGGTATTAGGTTCGGGAGCTGGGTGGGTCAAACATCTAATAAGTGTCCAACGTAGTCTAAATAACTTGCCAAGAAATTCTCTGAAGGGATTCAGTCCGTACGAATTATTATTCGGAACTAGGATGTTGATCTCTGACCTTGATAGTCAGACTTCAGTGGTAACAGAAAAAACCTTTGATGTCAAAGACCGTTTGGCTATTTTGCAGGACTTAAACAAAACAAGAAAAGACCTGAGCAACATACAGTTGAAACAACAGCCAACAACCACTGAAGATTCACCACCTGTCCCAGCAAGACCTGTCTGGATTCCAAAAGTCGGGGATCTAGTCAGGGAAAAGATCGCGGTAAAGAAGGAATTTGGGCCTTCTTACAGAAAAGCAGTTCCTGTCTTGTCTGTCAACGGGACAAGATCAGTTGTACTACCGCCACTTGCTGGAAAAAAGGAGAACCGAGTTGTATCCATCGACCTGGTAAAACCACAACATGTGGCCGATAACAAACAGTAGGCCAAGTGGACTCCCAATAAGTAGCAGAACACCAAGGTTTGCTACCAGTACAGAGGTCCTAACAAAGAGGCTCATCACATTCGAAACGCCTACAGAAGAACAACAAGGACTATGCAACAATGCAATAGAACTTAGACCTCTGAAAACCCAAATAAAGACATTTAGCAGAGACACACCAATCTATACAGAAGTACCAAGTGAAAATGCAAGAAACAAAAATCCTGAACCAATTGGAACAATTGACAGAACTGCATCCGGTTACTTCATCAACTTCGATGATTCCTCTGAAGGCTTCAGCGAACAAAAGACACAGCCATCATCAAAATCCTTTATTTAAAGACAAAGCAAAGGAGCTTTTGAAACAACTAAAAGACAAAGCAAAGGAGCTTTTGAAACAACTAAAAGAAACATATCTGATTTCTCCATGGATTGAATTTTGGGTGGGTTTTGGTGCATTTATCCTCATACTTTGGCTCATCATGGTATTTACCTTGGGACGCTTCATCGAGGGAAAATATGCTAAAATGGACACAGCAAGTCAGAACATCAACTTGGTCCTCAAACCACACACATCTTCACACGTCGAGAAACGAGAACTTTCTTCAGAACTTTCTTCAGCCAACTTCACAGCAATTCCAATACCTGGTGGGGTAGCCTGGGACAACACTGACTATGAAATTTATGGTCCGGTCGAGATCCTGAAATATCCACACCAAATCAAGATCTCTTTAAGTGACTTTGCAAAACCAAACTCATTTGCTGATGATTGGGACTTTGAAAGTATTAACAATATGATGTCTGACTTAGTAATGTCTGCTAAATTTACAAAACATGATTATTTGCAGAGTTCTACAAATTATGATAGTATGTATTGCTATAACCACTATGGTAACCATTTCTTGCATAAATCTGCACAACCTAGAAATGTTTTAAGTTATAATCAATGGGAACATTGTGCTACACCTCCAAAAGGGAGCTCTAGAACCGTATATGACAAATATTCATATTTTTCAGGTTTTAACATAACTAATGCTGAAACATTTTATTACAAATTGTCAAACAAGACAGGGATGAAAACCATGATAACCAACACAAAATTGATATATTCAGATTCTTTCTTTGAAAAAATGAATACTTTTGGATTTGATTATTGGGACAAACATGTTGATTTGAAAAGTGTTTGGGGTACAAAAGAATGGCAAGTACAGGGTTTAGAAGCTTTGTTTAGAGCCTGCATGATCCCAGAACAAATGATATTTTTAAATGACACCGTCCAACAAACCACCTGTCTTGGCCTAGCAAAAATCAAAGATTTAAATAACCTGTCTATTCCAAAGCCAACAATGTTTAGCAATAACTCTAATACAGATGAAGAAATAGACATAAACCATATACTTAACCAAAACAGAACACATCCTGATTGGAAACAATGGTTGATCTGGCCCACAGATACAAATAACTGTCAAGATAGATTCCTGAATAAAACACAGGGTTTCAAAATGAACAGGCCAGACCCTAGATATCCTCAAAGACATCACCCAGGGATAATAACAACCTACAGTGTGGGCAAATTATGCCTCCAATGGCTACAGTCTTCCACACTGCCTGAAATTAAGCAACACCTAACTTTACTTACTGATGGTGCTGACTTGCGTGATTTCATACTGGGACCACGCAAACAGCGTCATAAGCGTTTCATAGCAGCCTCTGTATATGCAGCATACAATGAGGCCTGGAAGGTTACTCAAATTGAGACAGCAGAAAGAATACGGGAAATTGACCGTATTAATTTGGAAAAATCACTTTCTGTAGTGGACAATGGGTTAATGACTCTGTCCTCCAGAATTTTTTCATTGGACAGCATTGTGTCTTCAGCAATCGATATATTATCGCAAGACTTACTATTATTACAACATGGTCAGTCACAATTGCGTTCTATTGTACAGCTTGGCTGGACGTTACAAAATCTGCGTTCAGGCTATGTGCCTTGGCGTTTAATCAACACAACGTCACTATTCCAAATCTTTAACCTTACTGATAGACAAATCGGTATGGCGCAGAAGGGTGCTGATTATACAATCTTGAGCATTGAAAAACTAGAAAGATTACCGATGACAATGTCAGAACGACCTGTCAGTGAATGGATAATACACGGAATCATAAATATTCCAATCTCAACCTTCAGGTTTCAATACTGCCAAAAATATATACAGGCTGGCATGTATGAGAAATTGGGAAAGGGGTACCTTAAAACAACTTGGAACCTGCCCTATTCACATGCATGTGTCAGTAACAAAGGACAGAAAGTGTTTCTTAGTGGCAACAATTGTGCTATGTCACTGAGCGGCACGCTTCTGTGTAACGGTATTAGTTTGCACGGAGCCTGTGAAGGGAATTCATACAACCTTTCATGTCACCAGCAAGGCGCACCTGCAACTGAAATAGAACCATTCTTTCAAAGACTCTATAATGGGAGTTACATTCTTATTGTAGACCGCAGATGCTGTAGTCTTATGCCTGGGACTCCTTATCTCGTCACTACGACGGCGAAGGTCAAGTGCTGTGGACGTTCTTTGTTCCCCAGCTCCTTTCCAGACAGGGAGGCAAGGGCATGGCCCGGTTTGAAAATTACTTCTATTCGAATAGATACTTTAAGCAGAATGAAAACAGTGCTTCTTCAGACGCCTACAAGGCTCACGTCATCTAAAGAAACGTATGATCTACAAGTCGCAAGGACGACTGCAGAGATACATACATTATTATCAACCAATTCCCCCGTACATTTCGCGGAAATCCTGAGCGAAATCTTAAAATTTTCTGATACCACAGGAGTCTCAAAGGTATTTAAGACAGTATTTTCGATGGCATTAACACCATTCAAAGCCATACTGGGTATTTTTCCAGACTTCGTCCATTCGATTTTTGGCGGACTTCCCCTGATCCTAGGACTAATTGCAGGAATCCTATTCCTGGTCCTTATTTTTCGTTATGGCAACCCATGTCACAGAACAAAATCTCACGACAATGGAAGATACGATCCTAGCCATTGGATACCGGGACCGGATATCAAAAATCCTGGGAATCTCCCGGCTTAGAGACCTAAACATGACTTGGTTTCTATCATTTCGACCAATGTGGCAAAGGTGTGTTTTACCTGTACTAAGGTGTCTGCTATGCGGAGAAGGATGCGCCAGTGGATGCAGATACACTGTTGGTTCCTACCAAGGTTCACGCACTGTGCTGCCCTCAAAGGCTGCCAATTCTGATGACGGCATTCCTGGAATCTTCACCACTGCGATTGAAGAGTAGTGAAGTTCAAGATGAAAGCAGCATCGAACAGGTACGACCTTCTGTCAGCAATGCAATTCAGAATGTCAATGGAGACAATCATGCGCACGAATGCATGGTTACCCCTATTTCCGACTTAGTGGAACTTTCCCATGAAGCTGTTGACAGTTTTTTCGAAAGCCTGAATGATATGATGTTCTCTCCGGAACAGAAATAGAGACTTTTGAGTAAACTCGCACGCGGCGTTCCCTGAATTCGGCCTTCAACTTTAAAAATAAAGTCACATGAACAATTACAATCCAGTTCACGGACAGCAACTTTTTTCAGCAAGCCCATAAAATATTTTTCTATATATTTTTTCCCGGGACACTGATCTTCTGCTTAAAGTAAGAAACTATTCCTAGAGAACTAAGATTTCTATTTTTTTAGATTCTTTATAGACTTTATATAGACTTTAGCTGCCCACTGGTATGTTCACAATATATTTTATGTGATGAAATGGTTTCGACTTTTTTTCTGTATAGCCATATTAAGAGCCATTTCATGTGTATTTCTCATATACCAACAAACAATAATGCATAACAATGCGTGTTTACTTTTGCATTTGATTCATAGCTTAAGTGCATACGATATATATGACTGCAATTTTTCAGTATATTTGAAAATTTCAAAATGCATTTATGTATTTTGGGGTGGTAAGGTATACACTATACTCTATAGTATGTTGTACTATGTTATACTATGCATAGATTAGTAGATATGACCATAGTTAGCGTGGAGTGGGTGTCGTGTATTTCTATAGTTCTGAATCGATCCCCCTATTCCTGACCCTATTCTGGTTAAACTACCTAGCTAGTTAACTAACAGTCAGCCCATGAGGCAAGAAATTCCCCATGATGCAGATACCGTTATCTGACGCAGTCACACTACGGCACAGGAACGTGTTATCTGATTAGGTCATAACGCTTGAGATCTAATTAGACAAGCGATATTCCTCCAGCCCCTGATAAGGCATACGACGTTCTCATAACAAATCAAACCTATGACAACCTGGATAATCCGTGCGGCCATTGTTTTGATTTCACAGAGAACTTTAGTAAAGAATGTGCTAACGAGCAAGTCGTATGACATCTTTATTGACGTACCTATGTCCATCCTTACGTCAATCCCGGCACCTTTAAGGTATAAATATTGCCGATCTTGCCCTATGCAAAACACACGCGTGGTGACAAGACGGAGCAGCCATACTTGCCGAAGCCGAGAGCAGAAGCAGACCCCGCAGGCAGCAGCCCCGCCTTCCTGACGCGCTGAGAGACGCGCTGCTATCTCAAGCCGAGAGACCCAGCACCGGCGCTTCTGGGCAGCCCTCGCAGGCAGCCTGGAATATCGAGAGCAGAGAAAGAGATACCATTCCTCATTCATCCTAAATTACAGGTACAGAACTGAATAACCCCTCCTAGAGAATTCTTTAGTTATTCACTTGGCAAAAACAAACTTAACTTAAACTGTAACTTTCTATTCCCGCCCACGCATTAGACTTAGGTCAGGTACACGGGGTAGGCGTATTTAGAAACACCAGTTGAGTACGTTTAGTCAAATGTATATGTGTATGTAAATATATTTTAATCATTTTAAACATCATATGGCTCAGAAACCATATCAATGTTTTTACAGTATTATTTTATACTATTGCTTCTAATGTATGCACTTTACTTAACTATAAGTATCGCAATAATATCGATCCATTTCTCTTGTACGAGAAAAGAGACTGATCAATAAATAACATCTTTTTATTGAACACGCCCGTCTCTTCCTTTTCTCTACATTCTGATGAGACTAAGAATGCACGTACTGACTGAGTAAAATAATTGCCTTGTGCTCACACGACTCTTGAGATTGACTCTTGATTAGGGGAGAGCAAAGTTGTCATGTTCTATGGTTGTCAGAAACTAAATCCCTTCTTGTCTAATCAGGGGAGTTAATCCTTCCTTGAACATTCGAGAAAGTTTCTAGCGAACTCTGAGCTTAGCTGGCAAACCCAAAAATTAAGTCTAGTATCGACAGTAGTAGACCTAGTTAACGTCTGGCCTAGGCCTTTACTGCTGCAGGTACTATTCCAATGCGCAGAGCCTATTGGGAAGATAGGAACTACACTACACAAGTTTAGGTCTGTCCAGGGAAACATAGGAGGTTTCTACTTTGTTGAAGAGTGCAGTGGACATGACTCACTTCATTGGTAGACTTTCACAGATATTATCTCCTCTGTACACTTCAACAAGTGTAAATCTCATCTTGAACTCTGAGTAGGCCTCACCTCAAACAAATCTCTGGATAGGAGACATGTTATTGGCATCCTGAAGCAACACTTTTCTGAAACAAGAGCAATGCAAAAGATGCACCATGTTTTAAGATAGGCCTCACTTCATCTGCATCAAGATACTGTTAGTTTAAAATGTATATCTTTAGGATTGTGTAGAGGACCTGGAGAAGCAGAAGCTTCTGTCAGTGTCAAAGTTGTTGAAAAACTATTTGTCCTTCAATATTTTCCCTTGTCTTTTGTAATTTTTAAATACATGTTTTAATATTTTTCAAATGTTGGTTCTCTCTTTCACAGATTGAAAGTATAAAAATAAAATGTGATTAATTTAACGGCAATTACAAGGTAAATAGTTGTACTCTTTTCGTTACATTTCTATCACATTCACCTACTATTAGATCCACTGCTTCACTTCTTTAATCCTCAGTTTCCTGCCTTTGCTACTTTCCTCATTCCTTTCTCTATTACCTACTTACTCAACTCCTTCCACTCTTTTTCTCAGTCCCTCTGTTCTCATAGTTCCTCAGTCTTGTTCACTCACTCCATCTCTATTACTCTTAGTGTCTGTGAATTACTTTCCCACCTTTTTTTTTGGACCGCTTCCCGGGAAGTTGCCCGGTTCACAAACCAGCAGCGTTATGGGAGTCCACCATTTTGTGTTTCGGTCGAATCAAGATACAAGATGGAGGGCAAATAATGTTCAGAATGGGTAGAAGGGGGCACGGTAGATGTATCTTGACCCCCTTGGTTTTCTGAGGGTGGCTGAGGAGGACCATAGTTCTTCACTCTTGTTCACTCTCTCTGTTTCTATTAATGTCACTGTTTATGACTGATCAAAAAAATTTTTTTAAAAAAAGAACAGTAACTATAAGGGAAGGAAACAGACAGTTATGTTAAAAGAAAGACAGCTATAGGGAGTAAACTAAGGATACTGTTACCTACAATCCACTGCTGTTGATGTTACTGACCATGTCATGAATGATGTAATATGTGACATCATCAGCAGTGGATTGTAGGTAACAGTATCTCTTGTTTACTCCCTAACGCTGTCTTTCTTTTCACATAACTGTCTGTTTGCTTACCTTATACTTACTGTTCTTTTTTTTTTAAAATATTTTTTTTGGTTAGCTTCCGGTACGCGTACCGGGTAGCGCTCCGGGGAGCGAACTAAGAGAAATAGAGGTTGGCAGAGTTCCAAATATTCTACCAATTTTTTTATAATGGGGAGTTAGTTCTGAAAAGAACTTTTTTTTTTATGTTGTTTTATATTTTTTTTAGTATTTTTTGAAAATTTTTTTACTTTTTTTGTATTTTCTGAACGTTTTTAAAAAATTTTGGGTTTTTTTGGGGGGGGGGGAAACAAAAACGATCCATTGTAAAGGGCTCAACAGGAGCAACAAAAAAAAAAGAATTTATTTTTTGGGGCGTCTCGGACAAACATTAACATGATTTTGAATAGCTCGCAAAATCAAACTGATGCTACTTTCCCTGTAGCAGATGAAAGCGCCACATTCCACGCACACTTGCTTTACGTGCCCAAACAACATTTGGATGTTTGCGATCATCTCCCTCGCCTCTGGTCCCGACACCTCTGGAACAACCGATCTTCTTGCCATTGGGAGGGGATTTTGTTGCTCGTCACGTAGCTGGGCAGCACTATAATTATTTGGGTGCCACCTACTCATATGCCGATGCATAGTGTGATTGCCGTAACTGTATTTTTTATCAGTTCCCCTTGACAATCTATCACCGCATATACGGCAAAACACGTAGCGTGCATTCACTTTTTTTTGCCCCTCAGGAATTCTATAGAATTGCCAGATGTAATTCTCCTTTCGATTGTACCTCCTGGGCTCCTCTGGCAAAAACCTTGGCTCTTCCTCCTCTTCCTCCTCTTCCTGTTCTTCCTCTTCTTGCAAAATTACTTCTGCAGGTGGTCCTCTCTTTCTTGGATTTGGTGGAGGTGGTGGGTTAGCACCAGCTGAAGCTACTAATGAAGCCATCTCAAAGTCTAAATAAAGGGTCTTTCTCTCACCAAGATGAAAGTCAGAGTGAGGAAAGAAGGAGGGGTTTTCATCATTTGGGAAAAACAAAAGTTCTAAACCAATGAAAAGTGTTCATTTTAGATCACATGACCTAGTATTACATCATTAGGAAACCAAAAGTGAAATGAACCAATGAAAAGTGTTATTACCGAGTCACATGACCTGCTGTGTTTACGTTACGCGGTCGGCGCCGCGCCGCGGATCGCTCCCGGTTCGCGTACCGCTGCGCTTCCGGGTACGCGAACGTAGCACGTAATATGACGTATTACGCGAGAACGCGAAACGTCATGCTGACGCGACGCGTCACGATGTTGTTTTGTAACGCGAGAGGTGCGCAAAAGGAACGTTTACCGGTTCGCGTACCGGGTCGCGCCTCCGGATTGAGCTAACGGGAAGCTAACCGGTACGCGTACCGGGAGCGAAACAAAAAAAAATAAAAAAAAAATTGTATTAAAAACATGTAAAAAATATTTTTCTATTTAAAGAATAATACATTGTAAAGGTTTTGATATTAGCTATTAAAAAACCAATGAAATTCACTGAAAAAACCATAGGTTATAGACCATATATAGTTAGGAATTAGCATTTACAAAACCTTGAAAATTCACTGAAAAAACCATAGGTTATAGACCATATATAGTTAGGGATTAGCATTTAAAAAACCTTATTTTACTCACACAAAACCATTGAAATTCCATATATAGTTAGTTGTACTAACTATATATCACGCACCCGCAATCCACTGCTGATGATGTCACATATTACATCATTCATGACATGGTCAGTGACATCACTGATGACATCACTGATGACATCTCAAATGACATCACTGATGACATCACTGATGACATCTCAAATGACATCACTGATGACATCACTGATGACATCTCAAATGACATTACTGATGACATCACTGATAAAATCATTCATGTGATAATACGATGAACCTCTTCAGACTCTAATATAACCTTAGATACACTCAGTGTAAACACAGACTCACAGATTGTCACTCATCCATGAAGTTACACACACAGCTAGACAGTCATGCAAACAATCAATCACACCTCCATTTCCTTAACTATACAGTTAAACACACCTTACTTATTCAAACATATACTAAAACATATTTACTCACTTATACAATCCTGGATACAAGTTCACAATGATCCATACAGCCACTCACACATTCACTGGCTCTTATGCACAGTTATTTATATATGTCAACTCTCACATGTATTGTATTTTACATATGTACTTAATTTGACATGTAGCACTGAGATATCTATTCACTCACCAATACAGTCATGCACACAGTCAACCGCCCATACAGCTGTTTCCAACATGCACTTTTGAACCCATACATCTATGCACAGAGTCATACACTTCCCAGCCACCCACACACACACTCAGTCTCCCATACAAATGCTTGGGCAACCAATCAATAACCCATATAGTTACTCATATAGCTACTGATCAACACATGCAGCAGTTTACAGAACAACAGACATAATGATGCACAAATTAAGACAGTTTAGTCACTAACCCATGCACTCAGTGAGACACATTTAATCACTCACTCATACATTCAGTCATGCACCTACTAAATCCTTCGTCCAGACACTTATACATCGACTCATTCATAAATATGTAAGACATATTTTAACTTTACAGAAAAATACAGTCACTGGATGTTGTCATCAGTGATGTCATCAGTGATGTCATTTGAGATGTCATCAGTGATGTCATCAGTGATGTCACTGACCATGTCATGAATGATGTAATATGTGACATCATCAGCAGTGGATTGCGGGTGCGTGATATATAGTTAGTACAACTAACTATATATGGAATTTCAATGGTTTTGTGTGAGTAAAATAAGGTTTTTTAAATGCTAATCCCTAACTATATATGGTCTATAACCTATGGTTTTTTCAGTGAATTTTCAAGGTTTTGTAAATGCTAATTCCTAACTATATATGGTCTATAACCTATGGTTTTTTCAGTGAATATATATATATATATATATATATATATATATATATATATATATATAATCATACACCTATAACATAAAATCTAATAAGAACATTATGCTTTAAATTAACACATTAAAATATGTATTAGTCTTTAAACTTGAATCTTGCACTCCATTGAACGATTTAGTGGTACCCCGCACTAAATTGGTCACTTGGGGAGATCGACGTTTTCTGGTTGCTGCTCCAAAATTATGGAATACACTTCCCCAATCCATCAGATCTAGCCCAAACCTTCTGTCATTCAGAAAGCAACTGAAAACCTGGTTGTTCAACCTATAATAATATGAAGCCTAGTATAGGAGAAGTCTGCAATAGTAACAGCGCCAAGACGCCTTCGGGCATTCGTTCGCGCTTTATTAAATGTCAAAAATAAAAATAAAAAAAATAAATAAATTGAGTGCAACAGTACGGAAAGTGTTGGATAGGGGAGGGGTAAAAATTACTATTCCCACTCCAGTGAGTGCAACAGTAGGGAAAGTGTTGGATAGTGGAGGGGTAAAACTTATTATTACCACTCCAGGGACTGCAACAGTAGGGAAAATGTTGGATAGCGGAGGGGAAAAACGTACGATTCCCACTTCAGTGAGTGCAACAGTAGGGAAAATGTGGGATAGTGAAGGGGTAAAAATTACTATTCCCACTCCAGTTAGTGCAACAGTAGGTAAAGTGTTGGATATTAGAGGTGTAACAATTATTATTCGCATTAGAGTCAGTTCAAAATAAAAATTAAAATATCAACTACAACACAAAGTTTTAAAAAAACAAAAAAACACATATTTAAATATATGAAAAATGTACAAAAGATAAAAACATATTATAATTTCCAAAAAGGTCTAACAAATACCTAGAAAGATGTTTTTTTAATTTATAAATAATTTACAAAGAACTAATTTTTTTAAGAAATTATATTATGATCGAAAACATTAATTATTACATAAATGTAACCTTTTTTATTTCCTACCCTATAACATAGCACAATTCACAACACACAACTAAATTTAAAAAACATGTATTTCCATAATTAAAACAATTATTGATCAATTAAAGGAATATAATTAATTAAAACACAAATTAAAACAGATAAAAATTATTTTACTTCCCAAAAGTTACCCTATACAACTGAAACTCACACTCAAAATACAAATAAACAATTATCAAAAATATTTATGACCTAATGAATTAATATTAATGATCAACTAATTATAATCAAATTAAACATAAATTACATCCCACCCTCTACCCCAATAAACACCACAACACACACCTAAAATCATTACACAATTTCCATACCTAATTTTACATTAGCAAATTAATATCAATTAACAACAAACTATTAATTAATTTAAAAAATATTACTTACCACCCTTTACCACTATATACTCCACAACTCACATCTTAAATTAATTAAATTACTTCTGACCCAATTCCCCTATAAACCCACAACCTACTACAGAACATAAAAATATCAAATGTATTAAAAAAATTGTTCACATACTTTTCAAATAAATACTAAAATATATAAAACAAATTAAAACATTGATATTGTAAACACCTATATTTTTGTAAAGATATGAATGACTTTGATATTTTCAATAACATTATTTCTTACCTCGAAGTCGATATTCTTGACCACGATATTATTGCTGTCTATAATTCTGCATCACGATATTTCCAACTCGATATTAAGGGTAAGTCGATATTTTCAAACATGATATTCTGTGCACCACCTGAGTTGAAATGGCTTTCTCACTACCGGGCAACATTTTTAGATGATACGCCAGAGAGTGTATAGATTGGCTACCATCACATCCAAGAGATGACTATGAGAAGGGCAACTCCATTTCTTTTTCAAGAGCTGGAAAGTGAAGATTAAGGACTGTGATTGTGCGTGTACTGCAGTGATATAGTTAAGGAACGACAGTTGGTGCCTCAAAGTGATACCCATGTACTTGTAAGAGTGGACAGACTCAACATGTTCACCTTTGATAAACCACTTGTACGTCTTGTACTTGCAAGCTACTAGACATTTCTCTTTGGTTTTGCACAAGTTTAGCTCTAGCTATTTTTGCCCAATATAGCTTGTTATAGTGTTGATCAATCTTTGCATGCCTATTGTCCATGGTTCAGGACAACTATGTCATTTGCGTATTGTAGGTGATGGAGTAAGGTGATGAACAAGATTTTGTTCAAACTTGCAAAGTTAATCTCCCATAATAATATTAATTGAATTGATAAGCATGTGGTGAAATTACTAATCAACTTAGTACAAGAATGTATTAATCAGAACACGCAGGATTAACTAATGTGCTTTATGTTGCAAAATGCAAAGAGAAATAATAAACTAACCATGTCTATTGTCTTTGTCAGTATTAAATGCGGCTGTTTAACTAATGGCATGTGCTTATTATGTGTGCTTATGTTATGTCTTTTCTGTGACAAAATGCTCGCGGAGATTCGTTCTAGTTCAAAGAAGAATGGTAAATATAATGCTGCTTTTATGTGCTTTGCTAGGTAACATAATTAACAGGTTTAATTAGTATTGGGGTGGGTAACAGAATGGGTTTCTATTCTTTAATTAATTGTTGTTTTGTGTTTGTTTAATAATAGTTTCTGAAGTGAGGTCTAAAGATCGTTCAGAAAAATGGCTGACAGAGGTTCAGATGCGAAAAGCTTGTCCAGAGTGGAGCCTTGCACATGCGCAGTTGTGAAGATTTTTACCACGCTGACATTAATATTTGAAAAGCAGTTCTTTTCTTTGTGCAGAACGTGCACTCGGAGGAAAGGCCCAAGGACAGGAACCCGATGTGTCTGCCAAGGCTAGGAAGTTAGATTGAAACTCGCAGAAAGTATCATTCTTGAGGAAGCCGAATGACATGGAAATGAGAGACAATAGGGCTTAAGAAAAAGCCTGGACTTGGTCAAGAAACGGTAGTGACCTAATATTTTTATCGTGGACTGACACGAGACAGCCAATGAGAGTCTTGGATTTCTATGAAAGTATGTAATTTGTAGAAAGTTTTGTTAGACAGAAAGGTATAAAACCTGACATCGTGAGTAGAGAAAAATCCTTCTCGATTCCCGATTCCTGAATGACGTGACGTGCTGTTGGATTCTTTGGCGCACGTAAGGACAGCAGACTTTAAATGCTTTTTCCTTTCTAGGTGGAGTGAGTTTTAGACAGGGAAATAGAATTAGGGAATGGAAACTGTTATTTTGCTTTTAATTCATGCTTTCTGACTTGCTTTGGGAGTGTCAGTCTTTAAAAGTCATCTCCTATTAAATGCTGCTTTTATTTGCTAATAAAATAAAGATTCTTAATTAAAATGTTCTTTCTTGAATAATAAAGTTAATAAAATTAGATTTAAAATGACAAGCTGGTCTTGTTTATTCATGGTCTAGTTTCCACCAGTTGATCCATTCGCCTTAGTGGCTTAATTAAAAATGTTATACGTTTAAAACCATGGTAAGAATAGATAAACTGCAGATGTATATAAATATGTAAATAAATTGTGAATTGTTCGATTAATTAGGCCACTTGATTCAGTTGCTCAAAAAAGTGTCTCGTTGGTTTATGGGCCTTTATATGTGTTTATGATTAATGGTAAGTATTGTGGTGATAGAGTTTGTGAGACAGTTTTTCATTAGGAGCACTGGATCAGATAACTTGGTAGCAGAGTCCAGTTACTATGGTAACTGACATGTTACATGGTAAATACATAGGATTAATGACTAAAACATGTTAAGTTTGTTCAGTTGTTATATGTAGTCGAAAGGTTTTTTCCAGCAGTGTGAAAATTCCTGGTTTTGCCGGCAAGTGAAGTGTGACAGGTGAAGTTACACAGTGCATTTGTTCTGTTTCAAATAGTGGTATCGCCGTATATCACAAGTGTTGTGGACGTACAGCACAAGTTTAGGGATTTTAGTTATGTAAGGTAAATTGCATAGTGAGGATTGTCTATGAAATTGTAGCTTTGGGTATAGGGGCTTATGTCCTGCTCTAAAACTCACTGTGAAAAGAGTAGTAGAATTTATTCAAGCTTGAGGGAAGGGTAAGTAAGCGTTGTCTATCTTACTGGCAAGTGAGGGTTTCTATTGGTGGATTAGAGTCCTACTAAAGATTCATGTATGCATGGTTAGGGATTTTTCCGTTTGTATGTGTGTAAATGAATTTGTGATATTCGATCAAGTGAAACGCTGAATTGTTTCTATATGTGCATTCTGAGAGAAACGAGCTCGTTATTACCTGCTAGAAGGGTAGAGTAGCCTTACTTTATCAACAAATTTAAATATTCTGTGAGAATAGCGTCGTCTATTTCACGTAAAAGAATACTTGGATGTTTGAGAAAGCTATCACTTTATTTTAGCGAAACAGAAACATTTTTTTGTTTTTTTGTGGAGTTACTAACTGAATTCAATTGAAAGTTTTGTAAAAATGGCGCTGTGAAAATATTTTGTAAGGGAGGTGTTAGAACGGAGTGAGGGACAGAGAAACTGCAGCGGCAGTATACGTCACAGGTGTCGCGCTGTGATTGGCTAACATACGTCACAGTAGCCGCGCACTGATTTTTTTTGTGACAAACACCAGCTTACAGCTAATTGGCTCATCCAGAAATATAGTAATTCTATTGGTTGAGCAAAATAGTGACGAGGCTTAACCTGATTGGCTGTTGGTGAGTTTCGCGCACGGATTGGTTAGAATCGCGGAACAACAAGGAAATAGTTACGATCTTTTCCGAAGTAAGGGAAATTGTTTAAAAACATGGATTATTATAACATAAAGGAGAAAAAGAAACTTTCATGGTTTCAGAAATTGAAAAATAAAATTAAACCTGACAAGAAAATTGAAACGCGAGGTGGAAGATTACTTCATAAATACAAAACACCTGCAGCTTATATGTTAGGTGAATATGGCTATCATACTTGTCTTTGGATTGAGAATTGGATGAAGTATACTGAGAATGATGGTGCATTAGCTTGGCCAGAAGATGGATCTTTTAACATAGGGGTTTTGAAAAATCTGAGAGAAAGGATGACAAACCTTGTACCAAAGCCTAGACCTACTCAATTTGAGGCTTTAGCTGAATAGGAGGATGAAATGTTTGAAATAGAACGAGAAAATAGAGGAATAGCAAGAGGTTATAGAGAAACATATGAGGATAGAATGCGTCGATGGAGACGAGAAAACACATGTGAGGGTTTGTATCCAGTGAGAATGATTAATGAGGTGACTGGTCAAAAGAATGCCCAAAAGAAAAACAAAAATAGTGAAGAAAACGAATTGGAAGATGCGGTTTTAGAAGAGATTTATATTACAAAACCGAAACCGCATGTGAGGGTTTGTATCCAGTGAGAATGATTAATGAGGTGACTGGTCAAAAGAATGCCCAAAAGAAAAACAAAAATAGTGAAGAAAACGAATTGGAAGATGCGGTTTTAGAAGAGATTTATATTACAAAACCGAAACCGCCACCTTATCAACCAGTTTGTTCATGGTCTTCCTCAAGTGCCCCACCAAGATCTTCCCCAAGTGCCCCTCCAAGAGAAATTATTGATGAGACATCTCCTAGAACTAATTCGAATAATAGAAATACACCTGAAAGAGTAGAAACAAGATGTAATTCTAGTATATCAGGTGAAAATAGAAATTATGCTGCAACTTCAGTTCAGAGAAATGGAACCCCAAGACATGGAATGAGAACAGAAAGGTGTGAGGAGTTACCAAATACCTCAGAATATTTTCTTTCAAAAGATGAATTAATACAGCAGTTAACTAAAAACATGGAAGCAGTAACGGTACCTGTAACGATTGGACCTGTTCTTCCAGTATTTGATCAAAGAGAAGTTAGACATTCAGCTTTAACTGTTCCATTAAATGCAGAAATACAGAAAGTGGCTGAAAATTTTTATTCGGACTTATCTGAAATACATCGAGAGAAAACAATGATGCCTGATTTAACATTTAATCAAAGCCTGTCATGTAAAACTCCATCTGGTGCAGAATCTGATTCTGGAACTACAGAAAAGAGCTTGAATAAAATAGATTTATCACAAAGCCCTGAATCTAAATTACTTGATGTTGCAAAACTGAAAGCAGATATAGAAGAACTAATAATTGGAACAATTGGAACTGACAGTTTGAAAGCATATCAGGATGACGAATTACTATTTATTTGTAAAAGCATAACTTGGAAAACGAAAAACAAATATGACCAATTAGAAGAAATAGCTTTTGAATTAGAAGTAGATTTAAGTAAGCAGAAGGGTTTTCAGAAAACATATAGAATGGATTTCTCTGAAAAGGATATTGAAAATTTGAATACCACAGGAAGAATAACTCACATTAAAGAATTGATTGTAATTTTGAGAAAATCGGGTGAAATAAGCAAATGGAGAATAAAATGGTCAAAGAAAAGAGAGGAAGACAGAACAAGCTTAGCTTTCCCTGCTAGAGAAAAGGAAGCAGTTGCAAATGAGTTTCCAATGAGAGAAATACCGGGAGGAGGGTATGTGCATGTTCCTTGGACTAGATAGGACATTTTACTGTTTACACATGATTTTCCTCGATTGAGAGAAAAACCTGTGGAATGGTATCGACAGGTAGACAGATTTGTGAAAGTTTCAAAAGTTCTGTGGGTTGATCTTGATGGATTCTTTGACATAGTTGTCCCATCAGATTTATGGACAGAATGTAAAATTTCTATAGATTGGCCTACAGAAGAACCTTCTCGACATAAAGTAACAGGTGCCCCTTCTTCAGAGTAATTAAAGTGTACGAAAAGGTTATTGTGTGGTTGAAAAACAAGATTCCCCAAAAGAAGTAGATTGGGTTAAAATTGATAGAACAACCCAAGAGCCTAAAGATTCAGTACATTCATTCTATGAAAGATTACTGCTAGTATTTAAACAATACAGTGGTTATGAAAATTTAAGTGAAAAGGATATAAGCCATTTTATATACAGATTTGTATATGGCTTGAGACCTGAAATTGGTGAAATGATTAGATCTGGAATAGTTGGTTGGCAATCACTCACAGTGGATGATATTTTGAGAAAGGCAAAATACTGTAGTGATGAAATTGATGTTAAACAAAAGAAGCTAAAAGAAAAGGCTATGTGGGCACAGGTAAAAGTGGCTGAACAACAATTAGCAACTTTAGGAAACAAAAATGTTGATCAGAATCATGGGAAATTTAAAGGTAATTATAATAAGCCAAAATTGATGGGTAATATTGAAGAGCTTAACCCCTTGCATGCTGATGACGGCCCCCAGCCGTCATGCACTACAGTGCTCGTGTGCTGATGACGGCTGGGGGCCGTAATGACCGCACCCGCGCTGAAATCTTCAGCACGGGAGCAGAATCGGCCCAGCATGGAAGGGGTTAAACAGAAATTCCCATGTTTTAATTGTGGTGAAATTGGACACTGGAAGCGCGAATGTAAGAATCTGCCCAGAAATTTGTTAAAAAATGCATCATTAAATCCACAGATGCAGAATGAGATAAAACAGCAGCAACAGCTACAGCGACAGGTAGTGATTCAGCAAAGTCAGAGTCCACAGCCACCACTTCCAAACTGTGTAAATGTGCAGAGATACAGTGCAGAAACAGGATTCAGCGGAGGTGAACAGGTAAACAGATCACCAAGAGTGAATGTGCCAAGTGTTTCTCGACAATTTTGGTTGAAAGAAGATGGAGGGAATGAATCTGAGGATTACTTCTAACGGTGCCTGAGAGAGGAAGAAGAGTGTGTGCTTGGAGCCACTCTTGAGGTAGATCAATCTGGTCCATTTCTTAATGGTAAAGTGAATGATGTAGGAATTACTTTCCTAGTGAATACAGGTGCAACCCGTTCTACTGTTAGATCAGTGGAAATAGAAAACCTTCCTCTCTCTGGGGACAAGATCCAAGTGGTAGGTGTAGCTAATCAGCAAATTAAAACAGATTTAACTGAACCAGTTGAAGTTGAAATTGGCAAATTTAAGGACATGCATAGATTTGTAGTTTGTGACAGCAGTCCTGTAAATCTGTTAGGTAGGGATATTCTCTGTAAGATGAATTGTAAAATATATTGTTCACCGGATGGTATTGAGCTCCAAACTCCAGAAGAAGATGGGCTTTACAAATTAACAATGTTAATGGTTGAGGCTGAAGAGAGTAAATTATATCCTGTGTTTGATAAAAGTAATTTACCTGAAGAATTAAAAGAGACAGTGAATGTAAAAATTTGGGATTTCAATGGTGATGAAATGGGTTTGATGAAAAATGTAGACCCAGTTAAAATTTCAGTAAAACAAGGAGCAGATTACCCAAACATTCCTCAGTATAAAATGAAAGCAGAAGTGATTGAAGGAGTTACTCCTGTAATTGACACGTTCATAAAAAAAGGTGTTCTTGAAGAGATTGAAAGCAGTCCATGTAATTCACCGATAATGGGAATTAAAAAGCCAAATGGAACTTTCAGGATTGTTCAAGACCTGAGAAAGATTAATCAAATTGTTGTTCCATGTTGTTCAGTTGTACCAAACCCATCGGTAATTTTATATCAGATTCCGCATGATGCAGAATGGTATACAGTTATTGATTTATGTAACGCATTCTTTACTGTTCCATTGCATCCAGAAAGCCAGCAAATTTTTGCGTTCAGGTTCAAAGAGCATATCCTAGCATGGTGTTGAATCCCTCAAGGGTACACCGAAAGTCCATCTATTTTTAATCAGTTGTTAAAGAAATCTTTAGAAAATCTAAATTTACCTGGAAAATCAACGTTAGTGCAGTATATTGATGATCTCCTTGTGGCTGCAAAAACAAGAGATAATTGTTTGACAGATCCCATTACTCTTTTAAATCATCTGGCAGATGAGAGACATAAAGTGTCTCCTGCAAAATTACAGTTTTGCAAACAAGAAGTGAAATATCTTGGTCACAGAATTGCAAAGGGAGTCAGACAAGTGACAACAGAAAGAATAAAAATGATTCAAGCAATGGAATCTCCAAAAACACAGAGACAGGTTAGAATGTTTCTAGGAATGGTAGGTTATTGTCGCCAATGGATTAGTGGATTTTCAGTAATTGCAAAGCCATTGCAGAGACTGACAAAAGCAGACATAAAAGACCCAATTTGCTTAACAGATACTGAATTAGAAGCTTTTGAACAGTTAAAGAAAAGTTTGTGTGAAGCTCCAGCATTGGGAATGGCTGACTACGAAAAAGAATTTGAGCTGTATTGCAGTGAAAGAGAAGGATGTGCATGATCAGTTCTGATTCAAAGACATGGAAGACTGAGAAAGCCAATAGCATATTTCTCAGCTGTTCTTGACCCTGTTGCAAAAGCATTACCAGGTTGCTTAATAGCAGTAGCTGCAACAAGTGTAAGTTTGGAACAAAGTGAAGGAATAATAATGGGATTTCCTGTAAAAGTTCTTCTCACTAGAAGTAAAACACAGCATTTGACAAACAACAGGCTAACAAAATATGAAAAGACTATCCTTGGATCGGATAATGTCTCTATTGCAAGGTGTGTAAATTTAAATCCTTCCACATTATTACCTGATGGTACTGAAACAGAAGTCAGGAATGAGGTTGATCATGAATGTCTGGATGTATTAGAATATTGCACAAAACCTAGGCAAGACATAAAAGATGTCCCATTGGAAGAATCAGATTATGTTTTATTTGTTGATGGTTCATGCTTAAGAACAGGTGAAGGTGTTCTGAGTGCAGCATATTCTGTTTGCACGGTTGCAGATGTAATTGAAGTTTCTTGTCTCAAAGGAATTCGTTCAGCTCAAGTAGCAGAATTGATTGCTTTCATTCGTGCATGTGAAATGGCAAAAGAGATAAAAGTTACCATAGGGACTGATAGTCAGTATGGTTACGGCGTAGTCCATGACTATGGCCAGCTCTGGCCTCAAAGAGGTTATTTAACTTCAGCGGGATCACCAATCAGAAATGCAAAAGTGATCAAGAGGCTGATTGATGGAATTCAATTACCAGAGAAAATTGCGGTTGTAAAATGCACAGCACATCAAAAAGGCAAAGACTACATTACAAAAGGAAACTCATATGCAGATACAATAGCAACATTTTGTGCAAAGAATAATATGTCTATTAATCGGGAAAAAGACAATGAACATGTTTTGAACTCACTTATGCTAACATCTGTAGTTGAAACTTGGCAAGGAGTAAAAGATTTGCAAAATGAGGCAGATAATGAAGAAAATGAGAGGCAAGATGGCTGCCGTGTGGAAGGCTGTGTGAGCAGCTTGCTCCCTGGCTCCAGGCGTCCGGGAGAAAGGGGGAGAGCATCGATCCATTTTTCACTTTTAAACTGGTAGCGCTTCTGAGATATATGGCGTGAGCGGCTTTGCACGGCTGCATTCGGCATATGGCTGTATTCAATTACTCACCTGGCTGTATCGGCGTTTCTCCCGTTGCTGGACATTGTAAGACGGAGGCCGCTTGAGGCGTCGCCTGTTTCCGGCTGTTAACCGGGTTGCTTCTGTGGTGTGGAGAAAGGCGGCGGCGGGCGAAAGTACTGCGGAGATTTTCCTGGGAGCTGTCAATGTTTCTGACGCGTTAAACGTGATACGCGATACAAAGTATCCCTCAAAAAGAACATACGAATGTTGCTGAATTTCTATGAGCTTAGACGGCGGTCCCCGCTGTGGCGTGCTACACTCTGCCTATTTTGGGCGCAGAGCGGTGTCCTTCCTGGTAGAGGCGGAGGCGGAGGTGGTACACGGAAGGGGAAAAAAAAGACACCGTTGCCTTCGTCCGTCAGCACCCGTAGTAACAAGAAAACCGACGGGGGCCGAACGGAGAGAAACGCGGACCCGGGCGTCGAGGGATCTGTTATGGCGGAGGCTTCAGAGGCGGTAAGCTCAATCCCTGCTAATTCCATAACTAAACAGGGTAAGAACTCTGGTAGACCCCCTACGAAGCCTAATGAGGCCGCGAGTGTTAAGGACGCTATGCTGCAGACTCTGCCTGCTTTGTTCGAGAAGCAAGCAGCCAGAAAAAAAATATTAACCGATGAAATTGGGCAAAGTATGGATGCGACGACAATGCAATCTGATCAACTGACTGTCACAACGGAAACTGATAATAATCCGTTAAACATTTCTCCAAACTTGTCGCTGGCTAATCCCCTAAAGAAGGGTATTATGGGAGAGGTAGTTTTTGGTGTTGCTGGTATCACCCGTTCTTGCTCGCTACCCACGCTATCGGTACCAGTATCTGTAGAAAACGAGCAACAGAAGACAGTTGTAGACTCGGTATTGCATTCTAATTTGGAAGCCTCGGAGAAGTTTTTTTCCCTGTCAGAAATATCCTCGGATGATGCAACAGGAGCTCATAAAGATTGGGCTGAGATAAGTTGTGAGAGCCTATCTTCAGATGTTGAATTTAGTGGGAGCCCTGAGGTTAACACAGCTACTACCATTAAAAAAAAACTTTGGAAAAAACGGTCACTTCGTGTGGGGAGTAAGGAAGCGGATGCTAATCCACATAAAGGGGGGAATACACCGTCTTCCATTCTGTCTTCTAATATTGCACCTGTCTCTGCCATTGATGTCACGGACATTGTGGGAACTACATCTGACCCTGTCCCTGGTTCGGTCACTATACATGACAATGGTGAAGGTCCTGAGGAGATAACCTTGAAGATGATTTACGATACTATGATGAGCCACAGGGCTGAAAGCAAGGCTGAAAATCTACGCACACAGGTGGCCTGTGCCAAGGTCAAAAATTCAGTTCGTCGTGCCATCAAGATGTGCTCCGAGACCACCGACAGAGTTGTCGAAGCAGAAACCAGAATTGCAGTTCTGGAGGAAGAAAGTATGGCACAGAGACAGGAAGTTGGTGATTTTATGGCCTTAAAAGAGGATTTGTCCGATAAGATTGCTAACTTGGAGAACCAGGCCCGTAGAAGCAATCTACGCTTTTTGGGAATTCCCGAAAATAAAGAAGGATCTGACCCTCGGCGGTTTATTGTCAATCTATTGAAGGATGCCTTTCCCGAAATGGTAGAATTGGACTGGGCTCGAGAAGTACAACGTGCGCACAGGTTCCCCTTCACTGTGCGGAGTCCACGTCAAGGTCAAGCAAACTATCCTAGGGCCATTCTGGTCTCATTTAATAATTTTCTTGCTCGTGAGGCTATTTTTGTGTCAGCGAGACCAGATAAGAAAGCGGATGGACTTGGCTGCCAGTTTTTTGTAAGACCAGATTATTGTCAGGCTACAGTGGCACAACGGTGGAGGTTGAGACAACTGATTCCTGATTTTCAAAAAAAAGAAGTTGCCGTTTTTCTTCAAGGCCCAGCGAAGCTAAAGACAGTGTTTAAAGGCACAGTTAAATACTTTATCTCAGAGATTAAAGCCAAAGAATATTTGAACTCTATCTGAATTATAATTAGATATGGAATATAAGGACTAAAAGGGCTGTTAGCTCAAGTAATTTTGCTGCAATTGTGTTTTTTTTTCTTGTTTCTTCTCTTCTTCTCTTTTTTTTTTAAAAGTAGGAATATTCATTCTCCCTCTTTTTCTTCTTTATTCTTCTAATTCTCTAAATTTTCCTCTAAATTCCTTTTCTTCATCTAACTGGTTCCTCTTCTCCTTTTTTCTCGTGGACGCTATGGCCCAGGGACACGGCACCCATATGTTCTAGGAACTGATAGTTCCTATGCCTCCTATAATGGGGAGGGTGGGGGGAGGGGTTCTGGGTAAACGGGTGGGGGTGGGAAAGGGTAAGGGTTGGTGGTGGGGGTGTAAGGCAGAGGTATTCGTTGCAAGGATGTTCATTTGGTATCTTAGTTGGTATTTAAGTTGTAGCTGTGAGGACTATATATTGCTGAGGTTTGCTATTCTTTTTTTCATCATCTCAATATGGAGGAAAAGAAAATAAAAGTGAAAATATGCACTATTAATATCAATGGTCTTAATGACTTTAAAAAGATAGGAATGTTTCGCTCTATAATTCAGACATTGTCTATCGATTTATTATGTATACAAGAAACTCATATTGCATGGGATAAACGCTCACTTTTGGATAAGTTGGGTTTGGAGGTGTTACTTGTCTCTAAGCAGATGGGTATAAAAAGAGGCATTGCTATTTGTATGCGAAAGGGAGTTGCGAAGTGTTTGAAAACTCTAGCTGATAAATGGGGTAGATGGGGACTCGCTGAGCTAATTATTGGTGGTTCTAAATTTTCTTTATGTTGTATGTATGGGCCGAACTTAGATGATGCGGAAGTTTTTAATATTATTAACACAGAATTAGCTATTTGGGCGCAACCTATTATAATATGTGGGGACTTAAACATTCATTTGCCAGCCGACTGGAATATCAACTCAGGAAGAAGGTATATCGGTCATAAACCCAGAACTTATCATGCCCTTCGGGAGTTGGTTGTGAATAACGGATTAACGGATGTATGGCATAAAAGGTATTCTAAAGATCCTGGATATACCTTTTATTCCTATCCACACCGTAAGTTTGCCCGATTAGACTATTTTTTCACGTCTTTGCAGTTTTTGGAGACAATTAGTCTTGAAATTCTTCCCCAAGTCATTTCAGACCATAATCCTATAATTGCTGAGATTGAGGTTTCTACAGAATTTAAGAATTCAAGTACATCTTGGTCATTTCAGAGAAACCTTTTATTAGATGAGGATTACTTACAATTTATGGCGACTATTATTAATGACTATTTTTTAATAAATAATGATTCAGCCTCCCCCCCAGTGGTATGGGATGCATTTAAATCAATCATACGCGGAGAGACAATTAGCTTTGCAAACTTCAAGAGGAAAAAAATACAAACAGAATTTAGAGAGAGATTAAATAAAATCAGGTTAGCTGAGATGGACCTAGCGATGGCTTGCAAAAATAATGTCGGTATAGAAGAGTCGCAGCTACGCTTAGTAATTGAACGTTCTGGCCTACGGACTCATATTGCTGATAAAGTAGCATCAGATTTCAAGCTTTTTAAAACCGAACGTTATGAATATAGTGAGCGTACCGGTAAAATATTAGCACAGCGTTTACGTCAGAAATCCTCTATTAATGAAATCAAGGGCGTCAATGATTTGAACGGTCACTATTATGAATCTAGGGGAGGAATTTTAGAGTCATTTTTGGGGTTCTATAAAACATTGTATAATGACTGTCACAATGAAGTAGATAAGACTTTGAATCCCGTTGATTATCTTTGCGGTACTAATCGATTAGTATTGGGATGTGAAGAGACTAATGCGTTTGGACGTCTAATAAGTTGGGAAGAGATTGAGCAAGCCATTCTGAGCCTTGCTGCAGGTAAAGCTATGGGATTTGATCAGATACCTCTCGAATTCTATCGCACATTTAGACATATGTTGAAACCAGAATTGGTAAAGATTTTTAATTCTGCATTCCAAGGGAAGCCACCTGATTCCTGGTCCACCGCTATTATTGTAGTGTTTTTGAAGAAACATAAGGATCCGAAAGAATTAGGTTCTTATCGACCTATATCTCTTATTACGGCAGATAGTAAGATCTATTCAAAAATTCTTGCAAACAGGCTCAACCAGGTGATGTCTAGTCTAGTGTCTAATATTCAACATGGTTTCATCAGAGGTAGAGATACTACTGACCATGTTAGACGTGTTATTACACTTTTAGATTGGGCACAGGCAAGGGAATCCCCAGTCGGGGTGATCTTACTCGATGCTGAGAAAGCGTTTGATAGAGTGGACTGGGGATTCCTTTGGACTGTGCTAGAACGGAAGGGATTTCCTATACAATTTATTCAGGCGGTACGGTCATTGTATTCTGGCCCCAAGGGCATTATAAGACTGGGCACTGACTATTCAAGACCCTTTCCAATTACGAGAGGGACGAGACAAGGCTGCCCCTGCTCCCCGCTTTTATTTGCATTATATTTAGAACCCTATTTAAGTAGACTTATTTTGGAACCAAATATCCCACCAGTTCATCTTTTTGGAGTAGACCATAAAGTTTTAGCGTACGCGGATGACGTCGCAATTGTCACCTCAGACGTCTCCTCTGCGTTACCTACAATAATTAATTTGGCTAATGAGTTCGGTAAGGTCTCCGGCTATAAGTTAAACATTACCAAGACCCAGATAATTCATTCAGAAACGGGTAAACCCATCGACATTCCACTTAATACTACTGGCTCTTATCTTGGTGTTATTCTATCATCCAAGGTTGAGGATATTGTTGCATTAAATCTAGACCCCTTGCTTATATCCTCTAATAGATCGCTAGAAAGATTTAATAATCTACACCTATCATTATATGGTCGAACTAACGTTATCAAAATGATGATCTTCCCAAAATTTTTGTATTTCTTTCGGACAATCCCTTTATTTTTTTCAATGTTTCTTTTCAATAGAATTGATAGAATGGTGTCTAGGTTTTTATGGGGATACCATCGTGCCAGAAGATCTCTAAAATGGTGCACTCTCCCACTAGATTGTGCCGGCTTAGGGCTTCCGAATTTTAAAATGTATTATTGGGCTATTGCTCTGAAAACCTTTCGGGTTTTGCTCTTTCATGATTGTGTATTAGATCCAGCTATGTCACCTTCTATCTTTGAAATGCTCCTCGGTACTGATGCACGGCAATGTTTGGTGAAAATCATTGAACCTAGCTATTATAAAAAAACAAAGTTCAAGGTAGTCCATGCGGCATGTTTAATTTGGAGGCAAATGAATAAAATTTTAGGTTTAGTCCCAAAACTGAACTACTATACACCTTTGCTCGATAATAAGTTATTACCAGTAATTTTTCAAGATATGGTAATTCACCGGTGGTATATGAAACAGATTCATTCACTCGGTCAATTGTACCAAAATGGGTCCCTTTTGTCTTTCTCTAAACTTCAAGAGATTTTTGGTTTAACTAGGAATGATTTTTTTAAATATTTGCAGATTCGTAGCTTCCTGGAAAAAAAAAATGTTTTATTTACTGATACTATGGAAACTATTGATGTTCTGGAAAGTTCTAGGAAGAACAGTCGTATTGGCACTATTTACCAGTTAATGAATAACAGGATTCAGAATGACTTGGACCATCATACCCGGAAATGGGAGAGGAAGCTCTGTATTGAAGGGATTGATCTGGTAAAAGTATTTGAGATGAGCAATAAGACACTTATTAATAGCTCTCTTAAAAGCCAACATTTTATGTCCACCCTAGATCTTTATTATACACCTGCAAAACTGGTAAAATGGAAAGCTGTAAAAGGTATCAATTGCAGTCGCTGTGGTACTGTAGCAGCCGACTCAATCCATATGTTCCATAGCTGTTCTAAACTTGCTGTATATATTGAGAAGATCGAAAAGTTTTTGTCTAATTTGTTACATGTTCGGATCACGTTGCATCCTACTATTATTATTTTTGGTGTGTATTTTCCTCCTCAGGATTTAACAATAGATCAAGAATATTTTCTGTTTATCGGAATGTCTATTTTTCGAGCTTGTATCACTTCTAGATGGCTGGATGTAGATCCTCCAACGTTTGAGTTATGGTTGGGAAAGCTGCTAAATGTTTATAGAATGGATAAAGCAGTTTATAAACTGAAAGGACTCAAAAAGAAGATTTTTGGTCGGAAGTTATGGCTACCAATTGATAATTGGATTTGAATCGTATTATGGTTATTTCTTTTCTGTAAAGAACTCTGTTTGATTTTGTATTTCTTTTTTTTGGTCATGCCCTTGTATGTATTACCTCTGCCAGAAAATAATAAAATATAATAATAAAAAAAAAAGAACAGGTGAAGGTGTTCTGAGTGCAGCATATTCTGTTTGCACGGTTGCAGATGTAATTGAAGTTTCTTGTCTCAAAGGAATTCGTTCAGCTCAAGTAGCAGAATTGATTGCTTTCATTCGTGCATGTGAAATGGCAAAAGAGATAAAAGTTACCATAGGGACTGATAGTCAGTATGGTTACGGCGTAGTCCATGACTATGGCCAGCTCTGGCCTCAAAGAGGTTATTTAACTTCAGCGGGATCACCAATCAGAAATGCAAAAGTGATCAAGAGGCTGATTGATGGAATTCAATTACCAGAGAAAATTGCGGTTGTAAAATGCACAGCACATCAAAAAGGCGAAGACTACATTACAAAAGGAAACTCATATGCAGATACAATAGCAACATTTTGTGCAAAGAATAATATGTCTATTAATCGGGAAAAAGACAATGAACATGTTTTGAACTCACTTATGCTAACATCTGTAGTTGAAACTTGGCAAGGAGTAAAAGATTTGCAAAATGAGGCAGATAATGAAGAAAATGACACATGGTTAAAAGCAGGATGCAGACAGAGAGAAGAAGATGAGATTTGGGTTTACAAAGATGAAAGACCAGTAATGCCAGACAGCATGATTTCTGACATGGCTCGCATGTATCATGGTCCAGGACATATAGGCAGAGATTCAATGATTAGATTATTTAGACAAACATGGTACAATCCAAAATTCAGAATTATTGCAGAATCCCTTTGTCAGAGATGTTTAGTCTGCCAGCAGATCAATCCAAACAGAAAAACAGTTGTGAGCATGGGATCCATAGGACGGGAGGGTGGTCCATTTACCAGATTACAGCTTGACTTCATTGACATGCCGCCTCATAACAAGCTCAGATATGTCTTGGTGATAATCTGTCTGTTTTCGAGATGGGTGGAAGCGTTCCCAACACGTCACAATGATTCAGTTACTGTAGCAAAATTGCTTTTGAGAGAAATCATCCCAAGGTAAGGATTTCCGGTGACGGTCGAGACTGATCGGGGCACACATTTTGAAAACAGATTGCTAAAATTGATTTGTGAAGCACTGGATATAAAACAAAAGCTGCATTGTGCTTACAGACCAGAAGCATCAGGTGTTGTTGAGCAAGTGAATGGTACAATAAAGAAAAGAAGAGCAAAAATGTGTTTAGCGACAGGTATGAAGTGGACTGATGCACTTCCACTTGTTCTGATGTCTTTGAGAAGCATTCCAGATAGAAAAACAGGTTTGAGCCCCCATGAAATCCTTATGGGCAGAGTCATGAGGCAAGCATTTGTTCCAGTTGACAAACTGTTGAGCATTAATGATAGTGTCATTATGGATTACTGCAAAAATGGTAACTTCTGTGTTCCATCAGGTGGGAACTGAAGTAATTACAAAAGAGAAAGAACAAGCTCATGATCTGTTACCAGGAGACTGGGTGGGAACAAAAGTACACCGAAGAAGAAACTGCCTTGTACCAAGGTGGCAGAAGGCAAGACAGGTGATATTGGTCACAACAAATGCAGTAAAGTGTAGAGGATTGAAGAGATGGGTTCATGCTAGTCATACCATACAAGTGCCAGCACCTGAAAATCCTGACGACGGTGATGCAACAGCTGATTCAGATTCTGAAGAAGAACCCGAAAGAAATCCAGATACTGAAGATCGACAAGAAGGTCGACATCTGGAATATTCAAATGTGGATGAGGTATTGAATGAAGATAATGAAGAGATTGTGATACAAGATTCTGAAAATGAAGATCTGCTAGATCAAGTAGCAGAAAAAGAAACTGAACAAGTGGTGATTCAAGATCAAGATCAGGAGAGTATTGAAAAGCAGATTGGAAGCTCTGGAAGAAGGAACGAAAATTCTGAAACTGGAAAATTGGAAGTAATTGAAGAAGAAGAAGAAGACGAAATTCCAAGTACCAGCTATAAGGATACTGTTCCTAACGGAGTGAAACTGCCGAGTACAGAAGTGCCTAGATCTGAAGAAGAATCAGATACAGAAAAACTGATTATCAATGAATCAGATGATAACACAGAAAGTGAAACAGATGTAAGTGGAGATGAAACAAAAGTGAAAAGTTCGAGAAAAAGAGCTTGGAGAGTGGAATATAATCTAGCTGAACCGAAAAAGAAATTATCAAGAAAAGGACATAATTTGCCAAGTGGAAATGAATGCCTGAAATTTAAATTAGAGAATAAAACAAAAGAGCAGGTTAATGAGATTTCAAGTTGAAAAGAAGAAAACTCAAACAAAGTAAAACAAGCAGAAAAGAAAATTGAAGTGATAAACAGAAGAGTGAAAAGAGTAATAAAGCCAAATAAAAAGTATAAGTCGCCTGAGTGGACGTATATAATCATTCCCCCAGTAGTAGAAGTAGAAGTAAATAATAGTCAAAAAAATTTTGATGATGCAAGTGATAATTATTGATTTTGTTCTGTTGACACAAGGTTGAAGAAATTGTGTTAGGTGACACAAGGTCGAAGAGAGTGTGTTAGCTGAAAAACACATTGATGTATGACATAAGGTTGAAGAAAAACTGTAAGACTAAAAAAAAGAAAAATTAAAAATAAAGGGGTTTATATTTAGTAATTTCTAATTAATTTTTATTTTTGATTAATTTTTGAAGATGCCTTCTACTAATAATAACTCGAGATGCTCAATTCTCAGAAGATGTTGCAAATTGTCTTCAATATGTGTAATCCTGATAATCTTAATTTGGTTAATTTTAGCTGTCATTTTTCCTTTTGATATAGATAAAGAGATGTATAAAGCTAACATGACTAGTAAGGTTGTGGTTAATCATGACAAACATGATAAAGTTGACAGGACAAATAAAATTATTGTACATAAACCAGAAATTCACCAAGATAGATCTGTAGGAGATTTTCCTAGTAATACCTTCTCAAGGCTTTTATCTGAATATGTAATAGTGATGGATGCAAAAGATTGCTACATTTGTGTGAAATTGCCTACCTCTGTTTCAGAAGGTGTAACGTATAATATGCTTCCTCTTACTTATGGCATAACTTGTAGTGTAATAGCTAGTTTGTTTTATCAAACAGGTCGTTTAGAGTACTATTACTCAGACTTTGATGAGATTTTTGCAAATCTAAAAGTTGAAAATAGCTTGAATAAAGTGAAACATGCTAAACAGATGAGGGAATTTTTCCTAGTGACTAGTGAACTAACTTATGAGTATGCTTTTAGAAATAATTTAACATGTAAATTGAGAACAGAAGAGAAAACCTTCTTAAATATGGTGGAAGAGAGAAGGGCAATTTACAATCGAAATGAGATGCTGAAACAAACTAAATCTAAGTTTTGGCAGAAGGAAGATGAAAAGCTTAATGGTAGAAATGAAAATGTTGCAATTCGTATGGATGAACCTGTTAGTGGAAAAATTTGCATTAGAAGAGATAATACTTTGTTTGATAATTACTTTGTAGGTGCAAGTCAATGTGAAGATACTTATCGTATTTTAGGAGGATGGGGATTTAAAGGAGGCAAAGATCCAATATTTCCTGGAATTTATTTTGTTTGTGGGAATAAAGCTTATTACAATCTTCCTGATCACTGGTATGGGACTTGTTACGTGGGATTAGTTTTTCCTAAGATTTTTCATGTAGATAGAAATGCAAAGGGGTCATTTGAAATTGGCAAACACCTGAATAGATTCAAGAGGGAAAGTTTTTCAGAAAATTTGGGAGATATATTTGGTGCGGTAATACCCATGGTAGGAATAACCTTGAATGCAAATAAAATCAGGAAAATGTCTACAATTGTTGATAGATTATCTACGGATACTGCTAGTGGATTTCAATTAGAGGACACAGAGCTTATTGCTATGAGAACAATGGTAATGCAGAACCGTCTTGCTTTAGACATTCTGCTAGCAAAAGAAGGAGGAGTTTGTGGAATTTTACATGTCCAACATTGCTGCACGTATATTCCTGACAAGAGTCAGAATATAGAGATGTATATTAAAAATATAACTGAATTACATGCTGAGGTAGAACCTTTAGAAGATGATAGTTTTTCAGAACGTTTAGGTAAAAGAATTAAAGCAATTAAACACTGGTTTCAAGAGATTGGTAGTTCAATTATAGGTAAAATAGTCTTTCCTTTAATAGTTATAGCTATAGTAATACTTTTGTTAAAAATTAGTTGCATGATACACAAGAGAAGAAAACATGTTCTAGCGAAGAAAAGAATTTACAATTTGAGAAAAGAAAAGAAAGAGAAATAGAATTAGAATGGTTTTGGAGAGTTCATTATGAGAGTTGCAGAAAAATAGATGAATCCAAACTTTAGAAATACTAATAAAAAGAAAGTCCAAAACATGTTCAAGGGTTGAAATATTTATACATTTTTGGGTATTGTTTGGTGATTTTGAAATCACCAGATGAGGGAGTTGATGGAGCAAGTCGATGAACAAGATTTTGTTCAAACTTGCAAAGTTAATCTCCCATAATAATATTAATTGAATTAATAAGCATGTGGTGAAATTACTAATCAACTTAGTACAAGAATGTATTCATCAGAACACGCGGGATTAACTAATGTGCTTTATGTTGCAAAATGCAAAGAGAAATAATAAACTAACCATGTCTATTGTCTTTGTCAGTATTAAATGCGGCTGTTTAACTAATGGCATGTGCTTATTATGTGTGCTTATGTTATGTCTTTTCTGTGACAAAATGCTCGCAGAGATTCGTTTTAGTTCAAAGAAGAATGGTAAATATAATGCTGCTTTTAAGTGCTTTGCTAGGTAACATAATTAACAGGTTTAATTAGTATTGGGGGTGGGTAACAGAATGGGTTTCAATTCTTTAATTAATTGATGTTTTGTGTTTGTTTAATAATAGTTTACGAAGTGAGGCCTAAAGACCGTTCAGAAAAATGGCTGACAGAGGTTCAGATGCGAAAAGCTTGTCCAGAGTAGAGCCTTTCACATGCGCAGTTGTGAAGATTTTTACCACGCTGATATTAATATTTGAAAAGCAGTTCTTTTCTTTGTGCAGAACGTGCACTCAGAGGAAAGGCCCAATGACAGGAACCTGATGTGTCTGCCAAGGCTAGCAAGTTAGATTGAAACTCGCAAAAAGTATCATTCTTGAGGAAGCCGAATGACATGGAAATGAGAGACAATAGGGCTTAAGAAAAAGCCTGGACTTGGTCAAGAAACGCTAGTGACCTAATATTTTTATCGTGGACTGACACGAGACAGCCAATGAGAGGCTTGGATTTCTATGAAAGTATGTAATTTGTAGAAAGTTTAGTTAGAAAGAAAGGTATAAAACCTGGCATCGTGACTAGAGAAAAATCCTTCTCGCTTTCCGATTCCTGAATGACGTGACGTGCTGTTGGATTCTTTGGCGCACGTTAGGACAGCAGACTTTAAATGCTTTTTCCTTTCTAGGTGGAGTGAGTTTTAGACAGGGAAATAGAATTAGGGAATGGAAACTGTTATTTTGCTTTTAATTCATGCTTTCTGACTTGCTTTGGGAGTGTCAGTCTTTAAAAGTCATCTCCTATTAAATGCTGCTTTTATTTGCTAATAAAATAAAGATTCTTAATTAAAATGCTTTTTCTTGAATAATAATGTTAATAAAATTAGATTGAAAATGATTAGCTGGTCTTGTTTATTCATGGTCTAGTTTCCATCAGTTGATCCATTCACCTTAGTGGCTTAATTAAAAATGTTATAGGTTTAAAACCATGGTGAGAATAGATAAACTGCAGATGTATACAAATATGTAAATAAATTGTGAATAGTTCGATTAATTAGGCCACCTGATTCAGTTGCTCAAAAAATTGTCTCGTTGGTTTATGGGCCTTTATATGTGTTTATGATTAATGGTAAGTATTGTGGTGATAGATAGAGTTTGTGAGACAGTTTTTCATTAGGAGCGTTGGATCACAGGCATACGATTTTCTTATTTTCCATTATTGGTGTATGACTAGCTACTTTTGTCAGATAGCTATTCAAGTCAGCTAAGTATAAGTTGAACAAACTCAGGGCCAGAACACATCCCTGTTTCAATCCGCTTTGATGTTAATTTTTGAAGTCACTCTGCTGCTTTCTCCAAATTATACCTATGCCCATGTGTCACTGCATAATGCTATGATTGCATTTAGCATTTTCCCTGGAATGCCCCATTTTTCCAGTTTGGCACAGAGACAGTCCCCCGGCACTCAGTCAAATGGCAATTTGAGGTCTATGAAACAGGCAACCAGGAAAACAGCCGGGTTTTCCTCCTTATTGCGTTTTCCATCAAAATGGCCGAAGTTGCTAGTTTTGTTGTTGTTGCCATACAGAGCCTGAAACCGGTTTGGGTTATCCACTGTCTCTCCTTCTTCATCTGTGGTTGGAATTGTTTATCCAACCACCGGGCTCTTTTGTTGTCTATTTCCAAAGGTAACACTTGCACACCAACATTGATCCAATATGCAACCTCATCAGGCATGTCACAGGAGGCATGTCTTGGGCTCCAGCTGTGGGGCTTACTGCCATTTCAAAGGGTTAGTGCATCCACCATCGATATTGTTTGAGAAACAATCCTTCCACATGGCTGTTTTGTGGAGCCTCTACAAACACTCGCAAAGACGAGTTCAGAAAAGGAAGAGCAAGGCGCATTTCTAGACATATTTGCATGCGACCAAAATGGACTACTTTGATGTGAGGAAAAGCAAATAACTGATTGTGGATGTCAGCCTGGTTGAGTTAGAAGAGAAGTAGAAACGCATCAGTTTTCCCAGCCGTGTCTTCAAAGCGATGGAACAAGTGGATGGTGCCACTATTCAGAATCATGTTCTTGCCAGCCTTTCAGAGTGGTGACTGATCACCAATTAGTGATTTAAGTCTATGTATTTTGTAAGAGAAATATGTACAATTTATATTTACAGGAACCCAGGATGTCCTGATTGCCAACTGACCTCCTCCTATAATTATGTAGATCTTTATCTATATTGTAAATGCTAGACTTTGTATCCTGCTATAGACAATGGCACTGTTTATACTGCATTGTGATCTCTGTTTCCATCTTTTCATTTACTGTGGGTTTCAATACAGAACCAGTTCATGGTTTGCAGTGTGATGTCTTAGGTTAAGAACTTTTGAAGTTTGCCTGTAACATGGCATGAATGCAGCACTGCACTGTTGAGCACTCACTGTTTGTGTGTTGTATCTTCTTCCCTTTGCTTCATTTGTATTTATGGAAGCTATCCTAATCCTCCACTTCTGGTGCAAATACCTGAAGTTGTCTCAGCATCAGCCCTCTGTTGAGTTGCTGCCAGCATGCTAAGGTAGTAAGATTGCCTTCTGCACACAGGCTCTGCTATTGTTGTGGTCAAAGCACAGTCAGCACATAAGCAGAGGCCAGAGGGGCTTAGCATGAAGCTCAGCAGAAGTGCAGAAGTGTTGCACACCTTCAGGGCCCTCCTGATTCCAAACCACCCAGAAGACTCTGACAGACTTGGTATGGTGAGGAAAATTGGACAGTCTCCAGGAAAATTATAACTAATAGAAAGAAGGGAAATCAAGGCGGACCCGGATAATAGCGGAATGGTGTCTGAGAAACTCAGATGGCACTTGTCGTACATGGAGATACCCCTAGCAGGACAGACCATATGGGTAGGGTTCCTATATATACTTTGCCAAGAAGACTGTATGATAATCAAATAAAAAGCATATTCTTGAGGTAAGTTACATGATAGTGACTAACAGGGGACATGTCTCCCCTGACATCTTGATTTCAGCCTGGCACACAAAGGGGGCAGAGTCAAAGGCTGGAAACAAGGTAATAGGATCATAACAAACCTATTCGACAAAATAACAATCACAGGAATGTAAACAAATGTATGTTATGGAAGAACAGGAGGAAATATTACTACTCAAAACATTGGATACAACACCTCCTGAACAATGCAGCAGTGATCAACATGAGTTTGATAAATTCATCACCATCCACTTGGTTAACAAGGGATTGAATGTTTACATTTACAGGTTGGTCAGCAGTGCACACGACCAATACTAAACAGGGAGGCTACCTGAACAAGCGGTAGCAATTCTAGATATGGAAATTTGCTAAGAGACTTGGGCACATGAGTGGGGGAGAGTTATAACTCGCAATAAGACAGTGGCACACAGTATCTTCTAAATAAAATCATGATACAGCAGTACAATACACCAGATAAAATACACAGGGTGTACCCGAGAAGCCCAAGTCCATGTTGGAGAGGATGAGAACCCACATACACAACTGGTGGAATTGACCCAAGGTATAAATATAGGTGAAATAAGGCCTGGCTGCCATAGGATATAAGGGATTCCCAATTCCAAGAGACACAACTGCCAGTATTGGGAATTATGCCTAAGACAAGGGAAGCAGTGAATGGAGGAGTTGGAAACGACTAGATACCATGGGGCAAGACTGGGGAGAAGTAACATGCCCCACCAGGCATCAGGCTTTATACCTGATTGACACCTACGGCACACGCAAAGATGAAGGAGAAAGGACTGGGATAAGGGGAGGGGTGGGAAGGATTAGATTAGATGGAAGAACATTAATTGATTTTATATGGAAAATATTTGCACAACACATTCAATATCACTCAGGACAATGGAAACGTGAGGAGTGGTGACTACTCTTATGATTGTAAAGATGAAGTAAGAAATGAAGGGCCATATGTAGGTAAATGGCATTTACCGAATCGTAAATACCGAATTTTACCGATTCGGTATTTACCAATCGGTAAATGCCATGTAGGTAATTATTCTGTAACAACTACCGAATCGGTAAGAATTGGTAATTACCGATTCGGTAATTACCGAATCGGTAATTGCCATTGATTCCTATGGGCCTTGAGGCCCATAGGATTCAATAGCAAATACCGATTCGGTAATTACCGAATCGGTAAAATTACCGATTTTACAAGGGGGACAGGGTGTCACTTTGACACCCTGTTGCACCCCTGTTTCTGGCTTGTGTGCCATGTGACACAGATACATGCCCATGTACACATGCATGTACACATGGCACAGGTGTACATGCACAGATGTGCATGTACACAGGAATTCGTTATTTACCATGCAATAATATTTCATGGTAAATAACGAATTCCTAAGGGCCTGTGGCACTGTTTTCAGTGCCACCTACATCCCATATTACCGATTCGGTAAATTTACCGATTCGGTAATTTACAGATTCGGTAAATTTACCGTTTCGGTAAATATACAGAATCGGTAATATTTTGGCCACCTACATCTGAAACTCAAAATACCGGTCGGTAACGGCCGAAATCGGCCGTTACCGACCTGTATTTGGCCACCTGCATATGGCCCGAAATGTTGATTCCACTGGACTTGCTTCTGGTGTGTGCATCTGCCCAATAGCTATGAAAGATTTAGTACTGCACCAAAGAGCTGCACTACACAAGGCAAGAATGTAGTAAATCTCCCTGAATTTTTCACTTTTGGACTGCCCCGTTTTTGACAGCGAGGGATCTACTGCAGTAATTCACAATCATAACTTAAGTGAAACACTCTTTTCCTTCAATCTCAGTAATTGGGAAGATCAGGGAGAGGGACTCAGTTACATTCAGCAACAAGAGTCATTAAACTCACTTGTCCAAGAAAAAGAGCTTGACCCCAAAGCATTGGAACTTTTGGAAACAACTTCTCCTCCACGCGTAAGGAGGTCACTAAACTACAACAATCAACAGACCTCATTAATTAAAAGAGCGGGCGTGTCACCTTCACCTCTCCAAGGAGAAGGGATAGTTGTGTGCAAGGTAGAAAGCCCTCTAACACTAGACATAGGGTCACAATTAAGCTTGCTTCCGTTAATAACAGAAAAACTAAAGGTCTCAGACATTATACAACAGTTGGGGGCTCAATATCCGGAACCAAGCAAGCATTCCTCCCCAATCAAACCCATTCATCCAACAAATGTGGAAGATCAAGCCCATTCCAGTACTTGGGGTGCCCTATTGTCAACATTGGAGACAATCTCCACAGCAATTTCTCACCAAGCGGACAAACACGACATCCAAGTAAATCTATTAAATATAATGGCAATATACATAGTTGGTATTGACAAGAAGCTACAGACACTGAACGATCTGATTACGAGAGCGCAACAGTATAACTACACACAGCAAGTAAACTGCAAATGCACATCGCCATGTGGAAATCCACGAACAATCACCACAATTTTGACAGACATATTGACGGAAGTGAGAGCCCAAGCTACCAGCTCCTCCAAAAAAGACAGGGCAGTTGAGGTTTCGCCAAAGAAAACAACAGGCTTACCGCAAAAAGACTTAAATAACACACAAATTACGCAAACGTCTATTGTGGCAATATCCGTCTTAACAGAAACAAGTGAAATAAACACTAAGGCAAAAGACATTAACCCTGACTAAAGTGAAATAAAAGATAACAAAAATGTTGAAATAGTGGAGATTAAGCCAGCCCTCTCAAAGAAAGAAAAAAAGAGGCAAATAAAAGCACGTAACAAAGGAAAAGTAGCCCAACAAAAGAAAATATGTTCATTATTCTTGCAACATAAGAATGGCAGGTCACGTCCCCTAAATAATGATACAAAATCAGATTTAGAATCTAAAATCTCAAAAACAATCATCCAACAACTCAATCCAATAGAAATCGAGGAAACAACCTGCTTACCTGCGACAAATGTTTCTGAAAACGGATCATTGTCAGCAGTAGCCGAACAAGAGACATCACTAAACAGGCAAAACTATATGACCAATAATTGTTCGGAATCTGCTAACATCAGAAAGGAAGGGAATTCTAATTCAGAGGGAGAGGATCAAAGGAGATCAGGGCTCAGAGTAACTACCAAAGAAGTTGTTACAATAAGAAGTCCTCGCAGGTCGGAAGGAGATGACACATCACTGCTGCAGCTGCAAAGTTCAAATATATCAAGGGAAAATGAATTAAATAAAATAGTCTTACTTCCAAAATATATCTCAAGAGGTAACTTTGATACCTTAAACAGAGGTACAATTATAAAACTGGTAAAGGAAGTACAGGAAATAGCCTATATTAATTCTTCCAACTTAATATCGATCGAATTTAAACCACACCCATTCACAGATAAGAGAGAGGTAAAAGTAACAACTTGGTCCTCACCGGAAATTGCAGAGCACATAATAACTCAACAGCAAAAGTGTAAGGCTTGGGGTATTGAACTACAAAGGATAGAGGCCCCATGCTACCCAGGTCCACTTCTCCGCAAAAGGAAAAATGATAGGTCCCTATTGAGAGAAGCCATAGGAGCAGAAACAAACTACAAATTCTTTGAAAACCTAATAATCACCAGGCCTCGGGCATCAGCCCTACTTGATAGGAGTACAGATGAATTTAATACAATTAAACAAGGGATTAAAGACAATAGGTTGGGGCCTCAAAAACGTCACCTTAACTCGCAATCTTGACGAACCAAAGTATCGCAAGAAACTCAAAAACTGATTAACATTTGCTCTTGGAACACCCACGGCCTAGAAAACCTGATAGGAAACCCCGGTGCAGTGGAATTCCTGCAAGAACACGATATCATCTTAGCCCAAGAAACATGGAGCATAACTCAGAACAATATTACAGGCTTTGCCGGCCATCATGAGCCAGCAACAAAATCTGCAAAATTCGGTCACCCAAAGGGCGGCCTATCCTCTTATTTCTCGACCAAATTGGATTGAACTCTAGAAAAATTACCTATAGGGATGAATTGGGTCCATGTATCCAAATTGGAACAGCATAAAAGTAATGGGACTGTAACAACATTAATACTACTTAATGTTTACATCCACCCGAGTGAGGAGACAAAAGATGAGCATATGAATACGTTGTTAGGAATAATAAAATCATTACAGAGGCTGTATTGCCAGGTACAGTTCATCATCTCCGGTGACTTTAATATTAACTTATGTATTTCCCCAGAGAATATTAATAAAAAGGGAAATAACTTCAGACAATGACTTGAAATATTGGGACTGATTCACCTCAACGGAAATACAAAAGATGATTCACCGGCAGACATAACCTATTTAAGTGGGTCCAAAAGCTCAACAATCGATCATACATTAGTGAGTGAATCTGTAGCATGCCAAACATGAACATTCCTAATTGTTCCACGCATAGAGAGCGACCACATGCCACAATTATTGCAATTAGAGCACTTTACAGCCAGGCTGACAGCCACAGAAAATCTTTTTTTTCAAGCCACATGCCTACAATTTAATAAAACTGAAATGGCGTGGAATAGGGATTGAAAGGGTGATGGCAGAAGTATATCGCCAAGCGGGTAGAAGTGAAGAAATTTCAGTGGAATCCGCAAGCCCAGATCCACCACAAAGTAGGGAAGGTGAAAGAGTAAGAGCCTTAGACATCCTAACAGGATCCTTAATGGAACTCGTTTCAGACAACAAAAGTGAACATTCAGCCAGGCACCAGAAGAAGCTCATGTGGACAAGCAGCCACCATCCCTGGTTCAATTATGAACTTCGTAAGCAAAAAAGCCTAATAGTACGCATAATAAGATCAATCTCAAACCAATTAAAATCAGGGGGTAGACCTGACAGAAGCGTGCTTAAAAACCTAAGAAAACAGTACGAGAAAAACTGCAGAGCAGCTAAATTAAGTTATCAGGTCGCAATATGGAATAAACTCCTTTTGGCTAGCAAACAACAGAATGGAAAACAATTCTGGTCTCAGATAAATTTACTGACACTCGGAAAAAAAACACATCAAAATGCAGGGATAAACGAGGAAGAATGGGTAGACCACATAAAGAGTATGTATGAAGAATCACAGCTCAAACCAACCCCAGGTAGTCTAACATCAAAAAATGGCAGTTGGAGGCAAATAGAACAAAAAGCACAAAGTCTCCCTGTGGGCCTAAATGCGAATAACAAACTAATCTCCCCGAAATATAAAAGCTCCGACAAATTATCCGAAGTAACCGAACTAATAAAAATCATCAGAAAGCAAAATTTGGAGGGCGCGCCAGGACCAAATGGCATTCCAAATGCCCTCTTCAAGGGAGAAGCTTTATATTGGGCCCATTATCTTTCCCCACTCTTTAATGATTTGTTTGAAACAAATGGAATCCCTGAATCCTGGAGGGGAAGTATTATACAGCCTATTTTCAAAGGGGGAAAGTCAACAATGCCGATCAACTACAGATTAATTGCCTTAATTGATGTCAAAGAAAAGTTATATGCAAGTTGCCTACTAACCAAACTAAAAAAATGGTCCGATGAAAATAACCGCATCCCGAGATCTCAAACAGGCTTTCGGGTGGGACCAGGAACTCTAACAAATCTAACGGCATTAACATTGTTAGCCGAAAAAGCTATATTAAAAAAACACCTGCTTGTTCGCCTGTTTTGTGGACCTTAAGCAAGCCTTCGACAGAATGCCCCATGAATTTCTTTGGGAAAAACTCGCCAGCTGGGGCATCACTATAAATCTGTTAAAGGCCATCAGAGAATTATACTCATGTACATGGAGCCGGGTAAAGGTAGGAGATGGCCGGTGGGTAACGAAGAAAATAAACACCCAAAATGGCCTGAAACAGGGGTGCGTGCAAGCTCCTACCCTTTTTAACCTGTACATATCTGATCTTGAAGATGCCTTGTGGAAATCAATAGACACCCTCCATCGATTGTTAATGATGAAATTAGGTGTCTTCAGTACGCTGATGATTTAGTACTCCTAAGTCAAACGCAAATTGGTCTACAAAGAGAAATGTATACCTTAGCCAAATATTTAACAGTACAAGGGCTAGAACTGAATTTATCAAAAACAAAGGTCGTACGGCTAGTTGAAGCCAAAAACAAGAAATATACATGGTATAAAGAGGGGAAGAATGTCGAAATAGCTGCTTCTTACAAATATCTCGGATTTATGGTAGAAAGAAAATTATCCCGCAAATCACAGCTCATTTCAATGAAGTAAAAATCTCAAAATCTGATATATGGCTTCAATGTATTAAAAAAGAAATTAAGCTGTCCATCATATGGCAACTTATTAACAGTTATGCAGGCACAGTTAATACCAACAGTAACCTATTGAACTGAAATAATGAAAGGATGTGAAATCACGGTTTTAAACGAAATACAAACAAAAGTATATAAAAAAGTCTTCCATATGCAGCAAAGCGCATCGCCTGCTCAGATGCGGCTAGAGTTTGGCTTATTAAACCAGGAATTTCACAGCAAAGGAGCTTTTATAAAACTGTGCTGGAGGTTGCGTGCCTCTGCTAGTGGAACTATAGATCATCTATACTGGAAAGAAATAGAAAGTCAAAAAGGAAAGAAAACGCAAGGTTCCTGGGGTGGTTCCTTAAACCAGGTGATAACGGACCTCTCCGCTCTAGATATTTGGAATCTTAGCATAGGAAAAAAGGCAATTAACAAGCTAATTAACATCACAATAAAATGTTTGTCTCACTCAAAGGATGAGAACACCCTACTGTAGAGACGTCATGCCTGGACAGTTATTAATTCATATGGGAAAAGGAAGCCTCAGGAATATTTATCAGCATATTTCTCACGTACTTTAAAACATCAATTTATGAGGTTGCGTCAGGGCATGTGGGAAACAAAAGACTTAATCCCAGCATGGAAGGATAAAGGGGAAAATCGAGACTGCAGACTATGCGGTTATAAAGACGAATCTATTCAACACATTTTTTGTGTATGCCCTATGTTACTAAAAGATCGGAAAGCACTTTTAAAATCACTACTAAATAATTTGAATATACGCTGAAGCGGTAATTACCTGGCTAGGCGGGACCTCAATCCCACTAGTATGTAGAGGGGTGAAACTTTTAAACGTGTATTTAAAGGAAAACGGTTGAAACTATAAAGAGAGTAAAAAAGATTCTCTAAAAAAACTAACAGCCAACCAGAAAATTAAGAAGAGTCAAAGTGCTGTTTTCTTTTTTCTTTTTAAACTTTGTTTAAAAAACGACATTTTAAATATTAGATGCAAAAAAGTAACTTATTGATTATCTTTGGATGATTAAGCAAGCTATTCTATGTGTATATATGTAGTAGTATTATTTAAAAACTGTTATTTGGTGTAATGGTTTTTGTTTTTAAAAAAGACCGATCAGCCAAAATAAAAATCTTGAAATCTTGTGTTATGTGCGATGTGTCCCTGCACAGGATGTTATTCATTCCTCTAGGTCATTTTAAGGAATATGTTAAATGACATAACAGAAGTAATAATGAATTTTCCATAAATAGTATACTTTGTATCAATATTATAGCACTGATTATGCTAAAATGTTGTAATTACTGTTTTTAGGTTTTACCAGCACAGCGCTTATGCTATGCTTGTGAAATCTATTCCATTTAATATATATCTTGCAAGGGGCTTACATCCTGCCCTTCCTTTTCATTGGTTGGTGGGCTTGCCACTTACCTTTCTTCCATATCTATTGGCTGATGACTATTATTTCTTGTTGTTCCTCTCGTGTGTTTCTCTTATCAGTGTCCCAAGTACTATTTTCACCTGCTTTTGTCAAACTTCTTTGCGTGCATGAACCCTGTTGTATCGCTTACAGACTGACAGTTTCACAGGGACATAGTGTGTTTTTCGGGCGATTTGCCCTCCTCACATTCTTTCAGCATAATTACTTTCAAAAAGGGCCTCTTCCCCAACATTGCTGCTTTCACCAGCCCCCACACATGCATATTGTCATACAGTGCATGTTTTAACTTTTATGTCTGTCCAGTGGCATAACATGCACATGCAATACACAAACAGGTCAGGGACGGCACCTGATAACGGGCAGAGGAGCACCACCCTTACAGGTTTAAATTTTTGGGGATGGAAATTGAAAAAAGCTAGTTCCATCTTCGTTTCCATTATAACTTATTTGGCTGCCTGACTGACCTCACACTGGTTGCTCACAGACGTCAGAGAGGCAGTTTACTCCAGGCACATGCATTAGTACGCATGTCCCAGCAAATGGTTTTAGTAATACTATGATTTTTTTGTATGGAACAAGCAGTTAAGCTCTATAGAGCGCATTAGTCACATGACCCTCACGTTTCACAATACCAGAAAATAGATAAATACGGCGATTGTGAGGCTACAACCTACCAGATCTTACCTCTTGCTGATTATTATGCATGTGGGTCTATACCCTAAGATCTCCAGCATTCTTTTAATTGTTTCAGCTTAGTTTTCAGATATTCATTTGTTTCTGTTGAACCCTCAGTTGCATTAAGTTTTGTTTCCAGTTTGTTCCAGATACTAGTGTATCATGCACTTTATAGAGCAGCTAACATGGTGGTCCAGTTTTATTAACAAGCATGCCTTTGCCTCACATTATGACCCTGTGTTTCAATGCCCATTCATAATATTACCGCATCAGTGTGGTTTTCAATTATGTATGTGTTTCTGTTTAACGGTTAATTTTTAATCATGTTCATTTGTATTTCCACTTGCTAACAATACCAGCATATCAGGTACTTTAAGATACCGGTCCGCTTTTATTAAAAAGCATATCTTTGCCTCACACTATGATCCTGCGTTTTATTACTGTGAGAAGTTGGCCTGGTATATGATGCTCACTAGTTCTAGTGATCACCTTGTACCATGCCAAGCAACCCTTATGATGATTGGTTGTAAGTCAACCTTAATAGACCAGCTATCCTAGTAGCGTGGACAAAGCAGTCTTAGGCTAAACTCTGTAAAGGCATGTGAAGCAAGCTGTTTTACCATACACAATCCCCTTGAATACCAAATGAAAGGACACCACACAGATATATATTGAAAATATATATAGATTTATTTCTACAAATATCCCCTATACTCTTTATGAGCACAGAAGCAAATGCGTTAAAACAAAACACAGTTTAAATATACAAAAGTTGCACAATATGGATGAGCCCTAGGGGCCACCTAAACCATATACTACAATAGTGGTATAAGAACCACCAATCTGAAAGGAAGTAGGCCTAGGGCCTGGGGAATGGCTGGAGCTGTTCGGGACTAACAGTGAAGAAGTCGGGAAAGGCCCGTGGGACTCGGGGGCAGCGCTTAAAGTGCACGCATGCACCAATGTTAAGTCAATGGTGCGTAAAAGTTACAAAGTTAGTGTTTAAGGAACCTTCCGATGGACCTACAAGGATAAAACTTTAGACACAGGCACTAGAGGTGTATACCAGTGTGGGAACACCGGCTTTGCTGAGTTACCTCACCCACAGGAAGCGGGTGCACAGGTGCGAAGTAGTGTCGGGTTTCGTCACACAGGTCGATGGTGCTTGGAGCTGAAGATGCTGCAGGCGGGTCGTCGAAGAGAGTTCCGGTGGATCCAAGGGTGGATCTGAAGAGGTGAAGACCTGAAAGCAGAGGGGACAATATTCAAAGTCACTAGCCAGTGACTACCGTGGAACCAGGATGGAACCAGGCAATGTCAGGTGCAAACAGGTGAAGAGGTGAAGCTTGTCTCCGCAGCCACGTGGACACGAAGGGGTCAAGGACGTCCAGGAGTCAATCACGAGCTGTCCCACAAAGGCTCTAGCAGATGGCGGTGTCGGCAACTTGATTGGAGCAAACAGGCCTTGGCTAATGCAAGCCAAGCAGGAAGTGGAAAAAGCTTTACACTCAGACCAGCAAGGTCAGAGCGAGTGCTCCTTTTCAGGGGAGCAAGGGCCAGTCTGGAGCAATCAGACCAGCAGTGCAAGTTGTAGTTTTCGTCACCAAGATGGCCGCTAGCCATGTGGCAAGTGGCCGGGATGGCGCGTCGAGTGGCAAAGTGCAAAAGGGCCCCACACAGATCGTGGAGATGCTGGGGGGCTGATCTTCAGTGCAAATGCTGCTCGAGGTTGGGGCTTCTTAAACCCCAAAGCACAGCGTCGAGGGTGCCTCGGGTGCTGTGCAGTCAGCTTTTCGAGGGTCTTACAGGATGTCCGGTCCCACGTCTCTCGGTGCCTCCACGGGTCTCTTCTTTTCAGGGACTGTGGATCGGGCTCTGAGATGCCTGGGTCTTGTCAGGCTCTGGGCTCAGGCTCCGGCGGGAGGCGGCGGCAAAGCAGACAGCTAGAGGACATGGTTCCGAAAGCTGCAGACAGGCTCAGCTCATGCCAGAGCACCATCTCACATATTTCCAAGCACTCTGCCTCCAGGATTGATGAGGCCTTCCATAGGAGTGGCTGATAGGAACATATGTGTCCATTTTGGGTTAGGTATAGGCATACTACACCTAAGTAAGGGGTGGTTAAACCGACTTACCCCAGCTGAGTGATCAGCCAGTTGTGTCAAATATGGAGGCCAGGCCAGGGGTGGCACAATACGTGCTGCAGCCCCTGGTAGGCCTTGGAAGCACCTATGCCCTGGGTACCTGGGTACAATGTTACAGGGGCCAATAAGGTGAACCAGTTCCAATTTCGTATTGCACCTACAGTACATTGGCTATAATTTAGAGAGAGAACAGCACGCTGTGGGTATGATTAGCAGGCCCACAGCCACATTAAGTCATAAACCAGTGAAGCAAAAAGCAAAAATTTGGGGTGACCATAGGATAGCAGACCCTACTCTCCTACAATTACCTATTCACAATATTAGCACATCATATTTACTACAAGTGGCCAACATGCCATCTTCATACTATAACACAGCATGGCTTTGCCTCATTTTGCACATTTGCAATTCATTAATCTTTAGTGATTGTTCATGTTTTAAATACACATTCATAATGAGTGGGTTATAGACAGTATCACTTTTAGGTTGCGCTGCTGACATGTCTTTACAACACTTACATACCTTTCACCTACTCTCAGACACCACTCACCCTGCACACTGACCCACCATTTATTCTGCACAGTCTCCCTGACGTTGTACTGGCAGGTAGATGCTGCTCACCCACCACTCACACAGTGCTAATGCTGCACTCAGACACCAATAATCACCATGCATTGAGGCACTTTCACTATGCGCTCTGAGTCTTATCAACCTTCATTCATGCACCACTCACCCTGTACTCAGACCATTATCCCTGCAAATGTGCACATAAATGCACACATCTGAATGTTTGTGTTTGCATGCCTTTCAAAGCATGCACAAGGGTGAATCTTGGAGGGGCATGTTACACAATAGTTACTCCTGAAAAAAATGCATGCACGTTATGTACATACTCTTTTCACAGTTCCAAGTGCCCACAGGAAGTCTGCAAACCTGCCAAGCAAATAATTGATAAACTGTACAAAAGTGAGTCACACTGGACTTAAGCAGGCAGGACCACTTTGTTCTGGTCAGTCCTACAAATGCCTCTGACCACCCAAGTGAGAAAGACCACAATTTAAAATCCACTTCTTCAACCACTCTTCGCCCATGCAAAACCTATTGGCTTCGTCAATGTTTTTTTTTCATATTGCACAGTGCTGGAGCTACTGTGCAACATGGCTTACACCTTTTTAAAAAGAGTTATGATGCCTTTTACCTCATCTTCTCATAGTGTATCCATTCCCCTTTCCAAGACTTAAATCACAACAGTACTAAAACATGTTTCTCACATTTTATCGGGAGAACATTTTGGGCTGCATTTCATTTCAGTTAAATCCTCGGCCCTTCACCTTATCTCCTCATGTTGACCTTACTGAATGCATATATTTACTGTACATTTTATATTAAAGTATTAGCCTTTGCAAAACTTTTTAGATGGCTGTATATAATTCCTCTAGTATCCCTCTGTTTGTAAGCATTCATACTATATTAGTTAACAACTTCAGGGAAGGTGTAGATATTTCATTAGGACCGAATATGATTTGTGTGCTTTTCAGCTGCATGTTTTTGATTGTCTGATACTTTTGATTCAATCTTGTCATGTCAGCAAACATTTGAAGTATCCTTGCTGCCAGCATATGTTTTTCTTTGTCCTCTAAACTTTACATAATCTCCCCCTTTATATTACTAATAGTTACTGCACAATATATTGCCTTTCTCAATAAATAAGTAATGACAATTTTACAGAGTTTCAGTAAATTATATTGCATAAATGCTCACCATGCTAAAACTTACAACAACTAAAAAGTATTATTAATCACCTAGGCAAAACCTATTGCATATGCCAGTGCTTGTTCTTAGAGAGTAGTTATAGATTCCTGGAGTGAATCCCTCAAAGGAATAAAGCTGCACTGACACTTAACAACCAATCAGGTTCATTATTACAGGTCAGTCATTTCATATTGCTTTTGCCAACATGTATTCATCTTTTAATAATGCTTACAGTTGGCGGAAATATGTAGATGAAACTTAAGTGATTTTTTTCATACTGTCCATGCTCTGTATCAGAACTCTTTCTGATATTTTATCAGAAAAAAAGAGGTGCTGTCATTGACAACTGAGTCACCATGTTTGTCTTATTATATTTAATTCCTGTGTACACTGCCTTACACAGTAGAATTAATTACTAGATTTGTATTGTTTACATTCCTCAAAGAAAATTCAGCTTTTTGCTGATGGTTCACGCTTTACGTGTTTCTGATAAGGCGTTCCGATTTAACTCTCCTAATCTGGCACACTTTCACATTTCTAGGCACTCTTCTTTCCCAAAGCCCTCCGTAGGTTTCCTCTCCCAACTCGCCTTTTCTCATTCACTGTCCTTCTGTTCCTCAGCCACTATGCACAATGTATCGATTACTGTTTCAATGTTCTTCCAGACATCTTACTCTCTAATGTAAAACTTCCATAAATTCACCCCTTTCTCCCTTCCCTTGGAGGGAAGCGCCCAGACCAGACTTTTGTGCTCTCTAATCATCATTTGTCATCATTCATCCTGATAGGTTTGACCCTAATGGAATCCCAGTGCAGCAACAGTGCTTCCAGCGGAGTCTTCTCTGATCACCTCCTCTCTTTATACAAGCGGTCTTCATTTTTGTGATTATTTTCAGAGACATCCATGGTCAGGCCCTGCTACGGCAACTGTCAATCTTTAATCAGTTTCTTCAAAGACTGAGGGGCATATGTAGGTAATTTCCATTTTGCGATTCACAAAGAATAGCAAAATAGAATGTAGGTAAAAATTCGCAATTCTTTTGCGAATCTCTAACATTCCTTAATTGCGATTTGCAAATTTGCGAATCGCAATTAAGGAATGAGTGTCCCATTCATTCCCATGGGCTAAGAGACCCATATGAATGAATGGGGATACCTTCTCAAAATGTGATTTTCTATGAGAAAATCCCAATTTGAGAATCGCAATTCCAAGGGTGCCAGAGTGTCCAAAGGACAACTGTTGCACCCCTGGAATGTGCCCCTAAGTACATGTGGTGCACAGACATGCCCTAAGGGCATGTCTGTGCGACACATGGCACTCTGAATTTTAAAAAAAAATGCATTTAGAAAGGAAATCGCAAAATACCATCTACTTGGAGTAGGTGGTATTTTGCGATTCCTTAAGCCAAAATCGCATTTTAAAATTCACTCCTACATAGCATATAAGGAATCCAAAGTTGCGATTCTTTAAAAGCTTGAGCAAAATAAGGAATCGCAATTTTTGTGATTCCTTATTTTGCTAATGTGCACCTACATACCAAAGCACCGTTTATGATTCGTTAACGCCTACCTACATATGCCCCCGAATCACTAAACAGCAAAGCATCAGCCGCACAAGACATATTATTTGTATATTTACCTCCAGAACCGCATAACCAACCCCTTGCAGGAATACATGGGTACATCTCTCTTCCACTTCACATCTCAAAACCAAACTGAAACATTTAGAAAATCCCTTATTGGCGTGATTGTGGGGGAAATCTCTTCAGTGATCCCCTGCATAGCACCTATGTTTGGTGTCCCTTGTGTCCCCTATACTGTCCTTCATTTCCCCCTCCAAATGCAGTGTGTAACCCCACACTATGTGCTGCTTTCACTACATTTTCCCTCATTGCTCCTATGCTACATCAGACTCTCAGTTCTCCGTAGCATTTTACATCACTTGTAAACTTTCCTGAAAATCTTATACCTAACCTGCTATTCCCAAGCCCTCCTAATGGAATCATGTGTGTATAAAAAATGGGCCCTGCTCAAAAAGAAAATGTAATTGACATCTCTGCTTGAATATATTAGAATGATTCTTTTCAATTCACAAACATTCCCTGCAGTACATCTAGAAAACTGTGTCATGCAACAACACCTATAGGCTCCTATGTCCTCTGAAGGGAATTTTACATATCATATCCTTCTGCACGGGGGAAAGCATCCCCTGTGCCATCACACTCTTTGCCTGTGAAGAAATCCCTTCACCTTCACCTGCATCAAATTTGGAGATGGTCCATTCCACTTTCCATCATAGGAAGGGAGTTACTGTAGTCCTTGCTGGAATACATTTCCAACCACTTTCAAGGTGGGAAAAGGTCAGATGATAGGTTGAGAATGGTCACAAATGTTCGTGTTTGTGGACGTTTCTAAACTTGTAATCAGGACTTGGGATGCCCTCTTTCATCTCTCTGTTTAATTACACAAATTACTTAATGCAAGCCCTAAATAATCTTCTACAAATACCCAACTGTTGCAGGCTGTCCTCATTATACAAAGATTGAGTCTCTTTTCATGAAGCCTGGCTCTAGTGTTTTGTTCATTCCAACATGTAACAAGCGTCTGTGCATGAAGTTTTACATGCATGTGTTATCAGTGCACATATAGGGATGTGTGTCACTCACTGTGATCTTGTTTGTTTCCCTATTTCCTGAATCCAGTCTCCCATGAAGCTCCTGCTCTTCTCCTGGCATCAGAAGGATTGTGGTCCCTCGCCTCTGCTCCTCCACCACTGCAACAAGGGTATCCTTCCTTATCTTGTAGCAATGGCTCTCTTGGGATTTTGCAGCCGGCTCTGTTTTACTCCCCGCCTGCACTGCTCCATAGACTGGAACTCTGGAAGGATGATGATCCACTTAGCATCAAATATTATCCATTGGTTCACTGAATCAAACATGTAACTAACCTTCAATGATAATTATTGTGTGTTAGGCAAACATCCTCTTGTGTTGAAATGCCATAAAATCCATACAATCATTATTATACATTGTTATTCTTTAAGATCAAAACAGTGTGTCTTTGTAGTGAATACTTCATTGACTACAGTCTCTTATTTCCCTCTGACTTTATTACTTAGTCTAGAATCCTTGCCTTGATGTCGGTGTCCATAATGTGATATAAAAGGTTGAATATGACCATGCATTATAAATAAAGCTCTTAAAACATTACAACTTGTTTAGCTTTAGTTCATGAACTGCAATACACCTTAATTCATATCAATTTCTTCAGCCTTTGATTAGGTAAAATACTATTCTTACATGTATTGTATGCACTGTAATGTAGAACAACCCCAGGTCTTTTGTAATAATGGATTTTCCCTTCCCATAGCCTGTGCTGTGTAAACTAGCAGGCTCAATGAAAAGAAAACCCAGACGGAATGTACTAAAGTTTGTGGCGCTAGGCAGGCACAGCAAGTCTTTTTGCTGCGCTGCCTTGTGTCAAAATGAAAGAGCAGAAATGCACCATATCTATGATATACGGCCATTCCTGTCCTTTCAGCCAGCACTGGTGCATAATTTTGGTGCATAGCGCCCTTGCAGGCACCCTTGCACCATGGTGGAATGGTGTCTGTGTTGTTGTCATGATTGTTTTCCTGTAGGAAGGGACACCTTCCTGAGCAAAAACAATCCATGGACATGTATTCCTCATTCTATTTGTGCTGCAAAAGAGGAAAAACAAGAAGAAATAAAAAAAATTCTCCTCGTTACGCCTCCTCTACAGAGGGGTAAGGTTTTGGCCATGCCCAGGTTTATGTGATTTTGTAAATCCTGGTAACATCCATCTCAATGCACATTGAACACCTCCTTGATCCACATTCCTTTGGCTGCCTTGACTTACTTCATATCTATGAGACTTTGCAAATCTACACAGGGTGGCTTTGCATCACCTCATAGATGTGATTGAGAAGCCTGTGCCACAGGAGAATAAGAAAGTGACACTCGGTCAGCTCGGGCCTTTTGCAAATAACCCCCTATATCCGAAAGATTAACTAAATTAACAATTTGAGAGGGGTGTGGCCAACAAGATGGCTGAGTGGACACCCTGAGCTAGTGCTTCTGGCTGTTAATAAAAAATCCTAAATAATCCTCCTGTTCCAAGTGGATTACCTGGCCCGATGACCGAATGTTGCAGTTTAGGAAGCCCAGACACAGCTGATTGGTCTAATTGGTCCCCAGGTGCTTCCTTCTGCAGCAAACAAGTGAGGAGGCAACAGGCCTGCAAGAGTTGAGTGAGCCACACTGCACGTAAGAGGAAATGACAAAGTACGGTGCCTGGGTCTGCTGTGCCTGACGACAGAGCTGATTGGTGCCTGGCATTGATGTGGCTGATCGAGGGATGAGGGTGGCCTCACAGGAGACCCAGGGAGCACTGTTGATGTGGCTAAGAATGGAGTGCTGCACCCTGCTGCAGAGGCCCGGTGAGGTGAAGGTAGAACTGTGCTCTCATCCTGGGCCTTCCGGTGCAAGGGCTATCTGGATAGATGGGTGCTCCGCCACAGCGGTATAGCATTGTGCCTGGAGGTGCTGTGCCTGACCTAGTGGCCACCCAAAGCTTTTCCTCGGAGAGGTCCTTAGGACTGATCTGATGGGGGCCTGCATCGTCAGCCTGTGTCTTTTTGCTATGATTATGGGACAAGACTGCTGGACGAAGGCCCAATGGGGGATTCAAAAACAATAAATATAACCTCCCTATGTAAGGAGAGCCAGCTGGAGTGGATGGACCCTGGGAAGATTGTTGTTATTGACCAGATACCTTGGGTATTGTTGGGTGGTTGCCGCACACAACTACAGAGGGGCTGCTGTGGTGCCTCTACTGCATCAGATCAGGAGGCAGTGGTGCTGTTGCAGAGTAAAATTTGAGGGGCACAGTGGAGGAGCTTGGGGCGTATCTCCCCCGCAGTGGGCTGCAAGGGCCTTGAAATTGCCATTTGTTAGGCATAGTCCAGGCACCAAAGACATAATGGTACCTTCATTTAACTAGGTAGGAGGGCACAGTCGAAAAGCCAGTTCTTGAGGTCCTTCCTGAAGGTGTGGAGGGATGGAGAGCGTCTGATGTTCACGGAGAGCTTGTTCCAGGTCCTGGCTGTGATGTAGGAGAAGGCTCTCCCACTTGTTCTACTTCTGCAGATGCGAGGGACTTCTGCCAGGGCAAGGTCGGCGGAGCAGATGTTCCTCTTGGCTACTTGGAAGGATAGTGTCTCGTTGAGGTATTTGGGGCTGATGTTGTTGAGGGATTAGTAGGTGTGGGTCTCTTCTCAACCGGGATACAGTGGAGGTTTCACAGGTGTTGGGTCATGTATTCGTGGCAAGGAGTCCTGAGGATGAGTCTGGCAGCAGCATTTTGGATGGTCTGGAGTCTGTGTAGGAGAGATCTGTTGATTCCGGCATATAGGGCATTGCCGTAGTCTGGTCTGCTGGTTATGAGCGCATGGGTGACGGTCTTTCTGCAGTTGGGGGGGATCCATTTGAAGGTTTTGCTGAGGATGCGCAGGCAGTTGAAGCTAGTGGAAGAGACAGCATTGACCTGGCGGTTCATGAGAGGGAAGAGTCGAGGATGATGCTGAGGTTGCGAGCGTGTTCTGTATGAGTAGGTGGGGTCCCGAGGGCGGAGGGCCACCAGGTGTTGTCCCAGGAGGATGTTCAGGGTCTGAGGATGAGGACCTCAGTTTTCTCTGAGTTGAGCTTGGGGCAGCTGTCATTTTTCCAGGTTGCCACGTTCTTCATTCCTCCTGGAAGCAGAGTCTGGTGTCTTTGGGGTTTTTTGTAAGTGAGAGGATGAGCTGGGTGTTGTCTGTGTAGGATACAATGCTGAGCCCTTGCTGTCTGACGATGGCAGTGAGGGGGGCCATGTAGATGTTGAAAAGCGTGGGGATTAGTGATGAGCCTTGTGGCACTCCGCAGTTGATGTCGGTGGGTTCGGAGATGAAGGGAAGGAGTCTGATCCTCTGGGTTCTGCCGGAGAGAAAGGAACAGATCCAGTCAAGGGCGGCTCCTTATATCCCGGTGTTGTGAAGTCTGGCTCCAAGGGTGCGATGGGCGACGGTGTCGAAGGCTGTGGAGAGCTCTAGAAGGATGAGGGCCGCGGAGTGTCCTTGGTCAAGTAGCAGGGAGATGTCGTCTGTGGCGGCGAGGAGTGCAGTCTTGGTGCTGTAGTTGCTGCGGAATCCAGACATTGAGGGGTCTAGGATGGAGTCCTCTTCGATGAAGGTGGTCAGATGAGCATTCAGGATTCTCTCAGTGACTTTGGCTGCAAAAGGGAAGAGAGAGATGGGCCCGTAGTTTTTCAGGTCCATTGGGTAGGTCGTGGTCTTCTTGAGGAGGGGTTTAACCTACGCCACTTCCAGTCGTCTGGGAAGATGCCGGATGTGAAGGAGGCATTGATGGTCAATCCAAGTTCGGGTGTGATGGTAGCTGCGGCCCCATGGAATATATGTGGTGGGCAGGGGTCTGTGGGGGTTCCTGAGTGAGTTTTATGCATGGTCGTGGAGATGTGTTTGACGGTAGCGGGCTTCCAGGTCATGATCGTTGGCTGGTCGGCCGCGACGGGGGAGTAATGTCCCGCGTTGGTTCACTGTAATTTTTGTAGAGGTCTTTGATCTTATGGTGGAAGTATGTGCTGGGATTGTCGCAGAGTTGCTGGGAAGGTGTGATATCCGTGGTTTTGCTGGGTGCCTTTGTGAGCTGCTGTACGACTCTGAACAGTTCCTTGGCATTGGTCGCGTTGGCATTGATTTTGTTCTTTATTAAGGTCTGTTTTGTGTTCTTTATGCACTGGTGGTATTCCTTTAGGGCGCTCCTGTGGTTGTTTCGTGCTTCCATGATTTTCGGGTTTTGCCAGGTTTTCTCTTGACGTCTGCATTAGCGTCTGGCTTCCTGTAGTTCCGTAGTGAACAAGGTGGCCATCAGCGGCCGTTGCTTGGCAGGGTGCTGGAGGGCTGCGAGTGTGTCAGCGCAGTGGCCGATCCATCGGTGCAGTTCTAAGCCTTCAGAGTTAGTGTCGGTTGTGGCGCTGGGGGGATCTTGGTGAAGGGTGGTGTTGAGGAGTTCCTATGTGACCTTGCTCCAGTTTCTTTGTGGCGGTCGCATGACAGGCTTGGGTGCGCTGGTGGTGTTGAAGGTGATATGGATGAAATGGTGGTCTGTCCAGGTGTGGCTGAACTGAATGTTTGTTCCTCCCGGGAAAATAGGGTCCAGAATGGTTCCAGCTCTGTGTGCGGGAATGTTGAAAGCTGCTTCGGACCAAGGTTGGAGAGGCTGTCGAGGAGGGTGATGGAGTGGGGGTCATTGCGGTTGTCGAGGTGGAAATTCCGGTCCCCGGGGAGGATGTAGTCATGTGGAAGTAATTGTGTAGGGTGCGGCAAGCTCAGCGATGGTGGTTGCAAACTGGGTGTGAGGGTCCAGTGGTCTGTAGATGAGGGTGCCGTGTTGCGTGGTCTTGGGACAGGTCTGGATCTGGAAGTGGAGGTGTTCTGTGTCTGAATGGGGGTTGCTCGTGCTGGATGTGGCGAGTCGTAGGGGGTCTTGTGTGCGATAGTGAGTCCTCCTCTTGTGCAGTGGGGGCAGTCTTTTCTCTGGACCTTGTAGCCGTCAGGGATGGCAGTGGTGAAGTCGGTACCAGAGGTGGTGTTAGTCCAGGTTTCTGTGAAGAAGGCAACGTCGGGCGAGAGGGTGTCAATCAGAACCCAGATCTCTACGGCGTATCCGTGCAGGGAGCGCACATTGAGGAGGACGCCGGTCAGGTTGCTGGTGGTGTGTGCGTCGGGCGGGCCTACGTTAGTGGTGGGGGCATGTTTGTTGGTGAAGGATCTGTGGCGGGCTCTGCATGAGAACTCTCCCTGGGTGGTGTTTGTTGCAGTTCTTATGTAGCCGGTGTGTCTTCCAGGATTGTGTGCGTTGAGGGTGGTAGAGTCATAGAGGTGGGACCTGGGAGAGGCAGAGTTTCTGGCACTGGTCGAGGTCACGTCACGGATGGGCACAGACAGTCCAGCACAGTCACATATGCTCAGAAGTGGGTCCCGTGCTCACCAAGCCACTGGAGTCAAACTATCTTGGCTGAAGACGGCTGATAGCCAGAAACCGGTCCTAGGAAGCTTGATTCCGGTCCAGGGAAGACATAGCTGGGCAGTTCGGGCTGGACTGTTCCCATGAGGCACAGGGTCAAGACTGATCTGCATACGGCCATGTCTGCACTGGGGTGGCTTGCTGAGCAAAATAACGATGGATTAAACCCAGATCTGTGACTGGGCGTGAATGTTTTGCCATTGTGCAACATTCCATCCATCATCTTGTGTGTTTTGCTGTCCACAAGCGGAGGTGGCACAGGTGGTCCTCCAGGGCCCCCTTTGTTTCTTCTCTGCCAGGGTTGACATTGAGGAGGATACTCCATGTTACTGCTGGTGAAGAGGAAACTCATAATATACTTGGCTGGACTGTAGCAGTCATGCCAAGCATATTGCGACCCCTCACTGCTTTGCCACCTCCAGGGAACAGAGTTTCTCCTTCAGCGTCAGCAAACCCGGGGAGGCCTGACTGGCCAACTATAAATGGAACGGTCGGACTCATAACCGCGCCTAGTAGTCCTGTTGGACCCAGGTTCTCAGAAGGGTCTGGTTTCCTGTCTGTATGTGGCCATGAAAGGAGATAGTCCATTTAATATAGTAAAGTTGCATCATAATTGGGACGCGGATCTGAAGGCCCCTATGACTGATTCAGAATGGCATAGAGTGAGGGCACAGGTGCATGAGACTGCTAGAAATGCAACATTAAAAGGTATACAATTGTATTATGTCCATAGAGCTAACTCAACACCTCAGCGCCTGACTCGCATTTACCCTACCAGAGTAGCCGATTGTGCGAGACGTGGGTTTGCCCCGGCTGGATTAACCCATGGTACATGGGACTGTAGACTGTTGAGGCCATATTGGGGAGGCTAGTTCCAAGGTAAATCAAGTAACATGGATCTGATTCGCTCTCACCATTAAACAATGCCTGTTTGGTCTCCATCCCCTCCCTTGGGAGGGACACAAGATGAGTTATACATTTGCACTCCTAGCCCTAGTACTTCTGAGGCACCGAATAGCTATTCATTGGGATTGGTGGTACCCCCAACACATGGAAAATGGAGATCACACCAATTGGAATGGGCCATTGGGGAGGCTGTTCACCTCAACAGTGTCTGTGCAGATGAGAAAAAAGAGAGAGATCTTGATCTGTTGAACATGATGACTGATTGCATATAGGCATTACAGTGAGGAGTCGGTGTGCTCTAACTCAAGCCACTCCCGCTCCTTCATGGGATCTCAGCACTCCACTGCTTCCTTCACATGGGAGCCATGTGGACAAATTATGACATGCGGTGGCAAATGTATACCTTGCTCAGACTGCAGGATTTGATTGAGGATCCCTGGCTGGTGCAGGTTGAATTGGATTCTTTTTGGTCTTTTGTCTGGGCCACAAACTGGGTCCTCTCTCTCCCCCATGGGTGATGAATATCATTTGACTGTTTCTGATGATTTTGTGCTCCTTTTACCATTTATTGTCCCTCTCCACAGCTGATATGACTCCTTTTCTTGAAAGTGGAATATATTGCAAAAAATCCTTACATACGATTATTGGAGAAAACTGCAGTCACCATCCTACGTCTTTGAGCTGTTGTGTATTGTCTAAAAATGGTAATAAAGACATACCAAAAAAAACAAATTTGGATGGAAAAAACAGCATTTTAGATGCCCTTACTCAGCAGTTTTTTTCACATGCTACTTTGATCAGCAACACCGTTGTAGTTCGTTCTTAGACAGCAGCAAAATTGAGTCTGAATGTGATGAACAGGGCTGACAATGGTCTGGCACAGTTAGGATGGCTCCCAGTGTTGCTCTTTTAATATTACTGGCTGAAAGCCTTATGTGCTCTTTTTAGTGCCAATACTTTACAAATCTATCTCCTACATGGTGTAGTGGCAGTCTCCTATCCACAATGGAGAAGCCAGAAATGTAAACCATGTAAGAAAAGCACTTAGTGAATGACTGAGGCAAACTCACCTGGCAGTAGTTTGGTATATTTTACCCCTAAGGTAATTTGGAAATTCTTAAAGTTCCTTCCTTCATTTCCTCAATTCTTCTTTTAGTTGTTTGTCCTTTTTTCTTTCCTTTATCGATCCACCATCTTTATTTTCCTGTCCATCCTTCTCCCTACTCTTCATTTTTATTCATTCATCCTCTCCTTCATTCCCTCTCTTCATTCATCCTTGTTATCCACTCATTGATCCTGCTTGATCCCATCCATTCTTCCTCCATCCAGCTTTCCTTCCTTCTTTCCATTTCAGAAGTCATGTAACACAGTACCAGGCGCCACACCAGATGCATTACCGCAGTCAAGATCCACATTCTCAGCTAGAGGTAGACAAGCCAGCAACTTCATGAGCCAAGCCGGGTGTCTGGCTTGACTCTACTTTTGACTATGCAGGCCCAATCATGAGCCACGCTATCAATATATGTGGCATTTAAATCAAGCAAAAACATCCTGTAAAAATAGGACAAAAAATGTTATTGACTGATATTCTTTATTGAAGTGATTTATTTGATTATACTAGCTTATATCAATTCTCTGAGTGACATTTTTTAGAAGTGATAGTCTCTAATCATGAACTTAGAAACATTCATGAACTGCCCATGTGCCCCTATAGAGATGCCGGGAGTGAGCCAAGAGACAAGTCAGTACTTATGATCACTCTCTATATAGCCTCTGTTATACTTATATATATAAAGTATATCTATATATAAAGTAAATGCATGTTGCCATTAGGTCTCCCTGGATATTTTGCTTTTGACTAAATTGCTTTTGACTTTTGCTGTCAGTGAGCCTCACTACATGAGTCTCAGTCAGGGAAAATTCATGGAAATAGGAATTAGCATACTAAACACCAGTGTTCCCCTTTTAAGATAAGCCTGCACCTGAGGCTCTGGGCTGGCTGCATTTGAACACATGAGCATAGCCAGTATCTGTGCACGTATAGCCTACCACAGGAGGGACTCTTCATGGACTTGCACTGACTTGAATTAGGCTTAAATGTGGTGCTAACACAGAAATCGGTCCTCGAGTGCAGTTGTTATGGGTTTTGTAAGAAATATACATCTGGTAATTGTTAGAATTGGGGGTCTCTGGTTGGCGCAAGTATGCACTTGTGACAAACAGGGACCCTCTCCTCTAGTCAGGGCAAGGGAACTACCCTTTAAGAATAACCCCTGCTCACCCTCTAGGTTGCGTGGCGCGAGCAGTCAAGGCTAATCTCTAGGGCGCATTTAGTTAAGCATTCATAATCACACACAGTAAATAACACTGATCCCCCCACAAATGGACACCAGGCTGTATGTATATAAAAATACGTAAACTTTATGTAAAAGATAGCAGATTTATCACAAGACCTTAAATAACATTAAATTAGGATGCACACAATACTTTTCTCAGTGTTGGAATGGATACTTTCTTGGCTGTTCAATATTTCAATTGAAGCATTACTTAAAAAGACAGTTCCCTCAGCAAAGCGTCTTGAAATCAGTGAAGGAGACAAAGGGGGTTCAGATCTCCTTAAAACCAGGCTCTGTCAGCAAAGCGTCTTTCATAACGAAAAAAAAGGGGAAGACAGGTTTAAATGCCCTCAAAAGCGATTGTGACAGAATTCTGGATTAAAAGCTGCTGTGGGTCAGATTCCTTCACTCAAAGATGTTTGGCTTCAAGGCGCTGCTCTGTGCGCTTTGTGTTACTGGGGCACCATCATCTTATCAGGCCCTGCAAGGGGTTAACATCCAGAAACAGATGCCACGAGGGGCAGACCTTCCAGTCCTCGGCTGCGCCCTCGAGCACACACTTTATAGTACCTTGCAGAAGGGGGGGGGTTGCCACGGACAAATGCGGGGAACAGCTGTGGACCGGGACGGCTCAGCAGAGGGCCTTGAGGGGGGGGGGCTCGGCTCGAGGCAGCGTCAAGATGTGCGGCGCTGGAGCGGGGCCTCCGAGGGGCTCTGTGGGCAGTCAGGGGCGCTGTCTGTGTCCTGGCGTGGGCGTCCCTTCGACGCGGAGCTTGAGGGAGAAATCCTTCGGCGGGGGGGCCACACAGAGCAGCCTGCACTCTTAGTACAGGGCAGCTCCTTCAGAAGTGGCACAGCCTCGTGGGTTTCTCCCGGTGCAGTGCAGTACTCCTTGGCTGTATGCACTGTACCGGCTGGGGAGGCACAGTCCAGAGATAGGAGTGAGCAGGGAAGAGGGGAGGCGGCGCGGTGGCACCCAGCAGTGGGCACAACTTGTACCGGCAGGTCAGCTGGTGCAGCGCGGCCTCAGGGGCAAGGTGCTGTGCGGAGCAACGCTCAAGGGCACACACCTGACAATCTGCTCACTCGGGTTCCGGGAGTTCGGGCGGCTGATAGGCAGGCAGTGCAGCTTTGGCCTCGCAGATGGGTGGAAGCAGGGTGCTGGGCGGCCCCTGGGGACACGGTGTGGCGGCGGCTGCGATCAGCGGCGGCACACGGGTCAGGGCGGCCACGGCACGGCTCCAAGCACTTTAAGGCAGATAATCTTCACGGGGTGCACTCAAATGACGGCCTTCAGCGGGGAAGAACTCAGCAAGCCCAGCAGCTTGGGTCGAAGGAGGGGGAAGAGCCCAATGGTCCTGGGTCTCAGGTCAGGGGGCCAGCTCACTTCCAGCCCCTTGGAGATCAGCGAGTAAGCACACGAGTTTGTAGAAAGTAAATAAAAGCAAAGTCTTTCTGCAGAGTTTCTTCCTCTCCTTTGGCAGCAAGGTTCCCACTGATGGTCAGTCCCCCAGGATGGGGACAGTCTCTCTCCTTTAGCTTCCTTTGGTTCCTTCTCCTCAGGCAGAGGGGGCGTCTTGGTTCACAAGCAGGATCTGATTTACAAGGAGCAGGGCTCCTACTTTTATACCATATTTCCTTTGTTCTTGCAGGCCAGGGGGGCCTCTGCATAACCTTATTCAGTCTCTGAGTACTTTGTTGGTGTGTTCTGGCTTCTTCTTTCAGTGTGAGGGGCAGGCACATCAGACGCTCCACAGGGAGGCGGAGCCAGCATTGTGTGGACAGGGGCAGCCAGGAGTACTTTGATGACAGTGCTTCGCCCTTCCTGGGCCAGGTACAGGCTGATTCATCAGTCGCTCCCCAGGGGGGGCGGAGCCAGCATTGTGGTGGCAGAGCACAGCCTGATTAATAGTCATGGGGCACTCCTACCTCCCACTAAGGTGTAATCCTCACATTCACCACCTGTCATCCCCCAGCCCTGTCACTCACACATCCCAGACAGCCAGATACACATACCAGCAGAGGTGGGCTGAAATGGTTAGGCAAGCAAATGCTAACTTTCTAAAAGTAGCATTTGCAAACACAGGATATTAAAATAAACTTTACTAAAAGAAGTATTTTATTATTCTGAGTTCAGGCATACTAAACTTTATTTCCTACCATGCTCCCTGGGCCTGCTGGGATTATAGAGTGTAATAATTTCAGCAGCCCATCTGGCCTAAAAGGGATAAGTCCATCTGGCCTAAAAGGGACAAGTAGCCTTACAATAGTGAAAAACGAATTTGGCAGTAATTCACTATTAGGACATGCCACACTCATCAGAGCATGTCCTACCTTACACTTATAATGCACCCTGCCCTCGGGCCTACCATAGGGGTGACTAATATGAAGTTAAGGGGAGGTTTAGGGGCTGGCAAGTGTGTGCACTTGCCCAGCCAGCATGACAGTACCAGACTGCACGCAGGTTCTGCAGTGGCTGACCCTAGACACATTTTAAGGCTGCTTCTGTGGGTGGCGCAATCAGCACTGCAGGCCCACTAGCCACATTGGCATTCACAAGCCCTGGCACTCCTGGTGCACTGTACTGGGGACTGACAGTAAATCCAATGAACCAATCAGGAATATCAATCACAGTTATACTTTACATAGGGAGCACTTGCACTGCGGCATGGATTGGCCGAGGCGCAGTGCCATGAGCGGCGGACACCAGCATAAACATCTGAGGCACATCAGCAAAAAGTGGAAGAGAAACTCACGCCAAGGTGCCAGGTCTAACAGTAATTATCTTGTCACACTGCCCCTGGGCTGTCGTATCCCAGTCACAATAGTAGAAAGGAGGAGGGACAGAACTCAGGAACCAGCGCATGACGAGCTCTCCTTTCAAGGTTTTAGGGATCAGGCAGACTCAGCTAACACAGTAAGGCTGTAATCAATCAATCAGATCATTTGTATAGCGCACTACTCACCCGGAGGGTCTCAAGGCGCTGGGGGGGAGGGGATCCGCTACTGCTCGAACAGCCAGGTCTTGAGCTGCTTCCTGAAGGCGAGGTGGTCCTGGGTCAGGCGGAGGTGGATCGGAAGGGAGTTCCAAGTCTTGGCGGCCAGGTAGGAGAAGGACCTTCCTCCAGTGGTGGCTCTTCGGATGCGGGGGACGGCGGCGAGGGCGTGGCTGGTCGATCGAAGCTGGCGTTTGGGAGCGTAGAAGTTGAGACGGCTGTTGAGGTATCCTGGTCCTTGGTTGTGTAGGGCTTTGTGTGCGTGGGTGAGGAGCCGGAAGGTAATTCTCTTGTTGACCGGGAGCCAGTGCAGGTCTCTCAGGTGTCCGGAGATGTGGCTGCGGCGGGGGATGTCCAGGATGAGTCGTGCTGAGGTGTTCTGGATCCGCTGGAGTCTTTTCTGGAGTTTGGCGGTGGTTCCGGCGTAGAGGGAGTTGCCGTAGTCCAGACGGCTGGTGACGAGGGCCTGGGTGACCGTCTTCCTGGTCTCGGTGGGGATCCATCTGAAGATCTTGCGTAGCATGTGCAGGATGTTGAAGCACGACGAGGAGAAGGCGTTGACTTGTCTGGTCATGGAGAGGGAGGAGTCCAGGATGAAGCCCAGGTTGCGTGCGTGGTCAGTTGGTTTGGGTGCGCTGCCCAGGGCGGGGGGCCACCAGGAGTTGTCCCAGGCGGAGGGTGAGGATCCCAGGATGAGGACTTCCGTCTTGTCTGAGTTCAGTTTCAGGCGGCTGTTCGACATCCATTTGGCTACGTCTGTCATCCCTTCGTGCAGGTTGGCTCTGGCGGTGGCGGGGTCGTTAGTGAGGGAGAGGATCAGCTGGGTGTCGTCGGCGTAGGAGATGATGTTCAGGTTGTGCTGGTGTGCGATGGCTGCGAGGGGGCTCATGTAAACGTTGAAGAGTGTTGGGCTGAGCGAGGAGCCTTGAGGGACGCCGCAGATGACTTCGGTGGCTTCCGATCTGAACGGAGGGGGGCGGACTCTCTGTGTCCTTCCGGCGAGGAAGGAGGTGATCCACTCCAGTGCCTTCTCCTGGATTCCGACGTTGCTGAGGCGCTGTACTAGGGTACGGTGGCAGACAGTGTCGAAGGCCGCGGAGAGGTCCAGGAGGATGAGGGCTGCTGTTTCTCCGTTGTCAAGCAGGGCTCGGATGTCATCTGTAGCTGCAATCAAGGCGGTCTCGGTGCTGTGGTTGGCCCGGAAGCCAGACTGCGAGAGGTCGAGGGAGCCGTTCGTCTCGAGGAAGGCGGCCAGTTGCTTGTTGACGGTCTTCTCGATGACTTTAGCCGGGAACGGGAGCAGCGAGATGGGGCGGTAGTTCTTGAGGTCGGTGGGGTCGGCTGATGGTTTCTTGAGTAGAGCGCTGAGTTCGGCATGCTTCCAGCTCTCCGGGAAGGTAGCGGTGTCGAAGGAGGTGTTGATGATGTCCCGCAGGTGGGGTGCGATTACAGCGTCGGCCTTGTTGAAGACGTGGTGAGGGCAGGGGTCTGTTGGGGATCCGGAGTGGATGGAGTTCATCGTGCGGATGGTGTCTTCGGTGCTGATCGGGGTCCAGGCGCGGAGGGTGGTGGTGGGGGGCGGTGGTTCGGTCGTGGCGTGCGTCGGTTGAGTGCTGAAACTGTTGTGTATGTCCGCGATCTTGTTGTGGAAGTAGGAGGCGAGGGAGTGGATTTCTTTCTACAGACAAACTTTAAGTCTCTATATTGGTTTGGCCAAGAATGCTGTGTATGAGGGTTGTGACAGGAGTCAAGTGTTGATATGGCATCCTAGGCTTGATCATGTATGCCTGGCTCTTGGAACTTTCAACCCCAAATTAAAAGCCCCTGTGCAAGTGAGAGACAGTGGAGAAGATGGTAGACAAGGAGACAAAGACAGAAAAGTGATACCTAGTTAGACGTAGAAGTCCCTAATGCCCTGCAAGGATGGCCTCAAGTATTTGGATTGCAGATGATCTCCGGGGGCAGGGCTACTGGTCCTCTTATGCCGCCCGAGGAATAACTAAGGGCAAAGGAATTGCTGTGGGAACCTGGATTGTTCACCTGGAGACTTCTATGAACTGGTCCTAGGATGCGCTGACTGACAGGTGCCCTTCCAGAAGGCAGAGGACTATGGGGCCTGAAGAGTCCATAAGGGGGGATGTTGTGCTAGCTCAATGTGGAGGGGCTGCACAAGATTACCCCACCGGCTAGAGGCAAGACAAGGAACCAAGAAGAGGACAGGTCTGGTGCAGGGAATCATTAACAATCCAGTTGCCTACAAAAAGTACCTCAGGAGGCCTGAGGAGAATAATTTTGATTGCTGATGCCTGCCCCGCAAGGAACAAACATTTGAACTACTTTGTCAAAATTAGCTCAACAAGGCTACAGAGACAGGCCTGAAAAGTTTGCCCCTGGAGAAAGTAACTGCAAAGAAAATGGGTGCATAATGCTCCACCGCATCCTTGAAAATTGGAAGTGGGCAAGGACTCAGAGGTCAGCGTAGTATTAACTATTTTATTCCGCAGAGGGGGGCATATGTCAGACCAAATCTGTGCTAATTGTATTTACCTGGGGACTCCCATCACAAGGTTGCCAGGGCAGTAATAGCAGGTCCCGGGGATCCCAATTCCTGGGTCTGAGAGTGACTCCTGGGCTGGGCAGGTTATCATTATTATTATTATTATTATTGAAACTTGTATAGCGCGTGGTTACCCTTGGGCATCCCAGCGCTCGTCCAGCGTACAAACCATAGCAGAGAAAGCGTTAAGCAGGTAACAGATGGGTCTTTAGGAGTTTGCGAAATCGCAAGGTACCAGTTTCGGAGCGCAGGGCAAGCGGAAGGGAATTCCATAATACTGCCACGTTGACGGAAAATCTTCTACCGCCAGTCCTGGCTTTTCTTACTCTCGCGACTTGCAAGAGATGTTGGGGGTCTGAGCGGAGGGCACGAGGAGCCTTGTAAGATTGAACCATACTCCGTAGGATAGGTGGCCCTTTCCCCTACAAGAGTTTATGGGCCATACAAAGTGCTTTAAACTTCACCCTCTCTCACAGGGAGCCAGTGGAGCACCTTCAGCGCGGGTCGGGCTGACTGTCGCCTGGGGAGATCCGTCAAAAGCCTGGCGGCAGCGTTTTGCACCTGTTGCAATTTGTTTAGTGTTGATTCTGGAGCCCCCAGAAACAGCGCATTGCTGTAGTCTAGCCGTGAAATGATGAGCCCCTGGATTAGTAACCTCCTAGTGGCCATCGGGAGGAGGGGTAGGATCTTCCGGGCTGACCGGAGCAGGCCGAAACACACGCCTGGGATCTTTTTTGCGTGTGTCTTAAAAGAAAGGTCCTGCTCCAGCCACACCCCCAAGCTCTTAATCTCCTGTTTTGGGGTAGGTGGCGCTCCCAAACAGCTAGGCCAGCTACTTGGGAACAAGGAGGGAGGGGAGTTCCCCAGCATCATCAGTTCGGTTTTTGAACCGTTAAGTTTAAGTGCTGAGTTGCACATCCAGGTGAAGATCTTGGCTAAGCATGTGTGCAGCAGGTCGGGTTGATTCGCTGGCTGGGGGAGCCCTACCACCAACTGGGTATCATCCGCATAGCTGATGATCTTAATACCCAGTGGCAGTACCACACTCTCCAGTGGGGCCATATAAATGTTGAACAATGTGGGGCTCAGCGATGAGCCCTGTGGCACACCGCACTGGAGAGGGACCGATGTTGACTTCTCGTGGCCTTCCCAGACCTCAAACGTCCGGTCTTCTAGGAAGGACGCGAGCCATTTCAGGGCCAACCCGGAGACCCCCACCCCGACAGCCGCTGGAGTAACACCTGATGGTCTACGGTGTCAAATGCCGCACTAAGGTCCAGGAGGATCACTGCCACTGATCCCCCTGAGTCCAAAATGCACCTGGCATTTTCCACGACTGCCAGCAGGGCAGTGTCCGTCCCCTGGCCAGGGCGAAAACCCGTTTGGGAGTCACCCAAAAGGGAGTTGGATTCCAGAAAACCCGAGAGGCGCCTATTCACAAGTTTCTCCGCCACCTTGCTAAGGCCGGGGAGCAGAGAAATAGGCCTAAAATTAGCAAGGTCGGAGGGATCCAGGCTGGGCTTCTTCAGGAGGGCCTTAACTACCGCTCCCTTCCAGCTGGGAGGCACCACTCCTTGGGTGAAGGATAGATTTATCAGGTCCGTCACTGGGCCGCCGATAGTAGAAGCTACCTGCTTCAGATATTTCATCGGTACCGGGTCTCTCGGAGACCCACTCTTCACGGTCACCAGGACCCCAAGAGCTTCGTCCACAGTGACTGGTCCAAAGGAGTCCAGCTCTGCTGTCCTCACCCCAGGCTGAGACCCAGGGTTACATACAGAGGGTGGCTCCTGAGCTAACCGAGGGAGGGACGCCAAGATGTTTTCTATCTTGGATTTAAAGAACGAGGCTAGTTCTAAACATTTTTCACGCGGGTTATCGTGAATGACCGGAGGTTCGGGAGTTTTCAAAAGTTCTCTAATGACCTTAAACGACTCTTGCGAGGAGTTGGAAGAGAGACCTATTCTCTCCTCAAAGAACTTAGATTTCGCTACCCGGATAGCGGAATTGTAGGTATTAAGAGCTGCCCGATATTCTCTCCGGTTCACTTCGCCCCAGTCCTTCCTCCAAATCCGCTCCTGCCTCTTGCAACCCTTCCTCAATGTTCTGAGCTCTGGCGTGTACCAGGGAGCTGAGCCCACTCTCTTACCCCTGGTGAGTAGTCTTTTCTTAGGGAGAATGGCATCGAGCGAGTTGGTCAGCCAGGTGTTTACGTTCGCATCAGCTACTAACGGGTCAGGCCCGGGAGGGGGACGAGACGCCTCCAAGTGTACCGCCCAGGTGTCCACTCGGAGCCTAGACCAGGCTCTTTCCACCGTGTATACTCTAGATGTTGGTGCCACTGGGACATCAAACTGCCACAAGGCCGGAATCATAAAATGATCTGTCCAGGGCAGAACCAGCGCGGGCAGTACTTTGAGGCGTTCCGAGGTCGAAAAGATGGGATCGAGCAAATGTCCCTTCCCGTGCGTTGCACCCGAATTGACCAGGTTAATCTCGAATGCCTTCAGATCACACTGAAGATCTCCTGCCAGCGAGTCAGAGGGGTCATCAAAATGGATGTTAAAGTCACCCAGTGCCACAAAATTGGCTGTGGAAGAGGCAAGAAGCGCGACCATTTCTAGAAAGGAGTTGAGGAAATTGCCCATGATCCCAGGTGGGCGGTAAACAAGGAGGCCTGCCAAGGAAACAGTAGGTGACAACCGTAGAGAGAACTGACAGCTCTCACAGTCACTCATCCCTCCGTCCTGAACCTTACAGGTTAACGTGTCCCTGTAAAGAACGGCAATTCCACCTCCCCGCCCCACTGGTCTATCTAGGTGAGATATGAGGAAGCCAGGTGGAAGTGCTCTGACCATATCCGGGCCGGAGCAGGAAGAGATCCATGTTTCTGTTAAAAACAACACGTCCAACTTATGATCGAGAATGAGGGAATTCATTTTTGTCGCATGACTGGGGAGGGACCGACAGTTCAGCAGGGCCATTAATAGCACACAACTGTATTTGGCCGTTCCCTGACCCGGATTACAGACCCCACAGGGCAGGAACGGTTGTCCTCCCTCGTGAACATACCTACATGCGACGAGATTCGGCGACCGCCGACGCATGAGTTCATCCCTTGTGTACCTGATGTAAGCCGGAGATGATACCCGTGAGTCGGGCAGGAGGACCAGCCCTGAGCCCGTCTGGGCCCGGACGGGCACAGACGGGCGGAACTCTGGCGTAACTCCGGCGTCAGTCCGGGGTCCCCGCTGCGCGTGGCCGCTGCGCGTCAGCATGGCTGCCTATATGCACGCCTAGCGAGTAGAAAGAGGACTGAGCGCGCGATGAGACCCCCTCACCCAATATGGCCGCCACAAGACAGGGGCAGAGGACCCGCAAAGTGCGGTGGATTTCACACAATTATGGTGCAAGTAGAATGACAGCAGTGGGAACTGCCCTACCATTCCCATGACGGTGGGGTAGGTCGGGCTAGCCTTGTGTCACTCTGCCCACACTCCATGCAGACTAAGGAGTATGCCTTACTCCCACCTTGAGTGGGAGGTGTGAAAGAAGGCCGTTCCTTAATGTCTGTATCACAGAATGATGTTGATAAGCTTTTTTGTGGACCCGATGATGGAGGCTGTGCACGGGGAGTCTGCAGGGTCGTGGATTCCAGCCTTAGAGTCCTGTTGCAGGCCCTAATGACCCCTGCAGTCAGAGTCACCCTGCTTGCCACCATTGCACCGCTAATAGAATAACACAACAAATAGGACAGACCTGTGGTATTAGGCCACAGTTAAAGAAAACTGCTGAGAGCTGACGTTCATTTTATATGCATGGATTGGGGCCTGAAGTACCCCATATTGCCTAGTGAGGAGGCTACATTTTAAATACATGCCACTTTGGCTCCCCAAGAAAGGGCAATGGTACCACCAACAGTATGGAGTATTTGGGAGGCTTTAGAGGTGCATCAGCCACCTCCAAGTATGTGATTGAACAAACCACTGATAGGCCAGAACGCAGCACAAAGTAAATAGGACAGGGCTGTCTGTTATGTGTGGAGTTCTCCGCCCGACTGGAGTCTCTGCAGTAGTAAAGTTACTATTACATTACAGTTTTATGAATACTGAAAAAGAGTAACTTGCATAGACGTGTAGGTTCATCTTTGTGAATCAAGCCCAAAGTCTCCTGTGGCCTTACTTGACAATTTTATTGACTGTATAATAAATTAAAATCATTACAGTAAAAGCAACAAAGAAGCAATTCTTGTATATAAAAAGAATAGGTACATAAAAGGCTAAAGTTAAAAACTAATGCTAAAATCAAGACTGTGATTACAGACATCATTTGCCTGCATGAAATATTCTGCTCCACTGTCTGAGTCCCGCATGATTGACCATTCCCCGACTTGTGTGCCTTGGAGTTAGTCTATGTTGGTGAGCACTTGAGCTGATCTCAATGGCACATTAAGTATCTTACTAGGTACATTTCTTTCTTGGAGGGGGGCATGCGAGTGGGACACAGTCAATGATACTACGTGGATGGATCCCATCCGCTTTGGCCCCAGCTTTTAAGGCCAGCCTGATTTGGTGGATGAATTTCGCCAGTCTTGCCAAGATCATTGTGCTATTAATAGACAGACAAAAGGCTGATGCTTCGCTACAAGACTTTATGCTCTTACTGAGGCAAATCGGGCGCAGCAGTCACCGGCTGTCGTTGTTGAGGTTAGGACAGCAACAGAGAAGGTGCAACCAGGATTCCTTCTTGTAGGTGCACAATCTGCAAGTTATAGATTCCCCTCTTCGAGCCCAAGCAGGATTGAAATCAGCTATCCCCAGCATGGTCAGCCTCATGTATAAAATTTAGCTTCGGGTCTGTGTTGTGAGGGCCTCACTTAAGTAGGGTTGTGCTGTTCCTGCCGTGTATGAATTATTTAGTGAGTCCAGGTGAGGGCTTCGGCGTAGAGTTTTGTAGTCAAGGTTGAAGGAAATTTCGCGCACTTGTCTATTAATGGCTTTCTCCAATGCGTTCAGGGGGATGTTCTGCCGCGGCATGCATTCTTCCTCGAACTTCAATACTCGAATTGCCTTTCACAGCCTAGTGTGCCATTCCGAGGCAGGCCACTCGAAGATAGACCTCAGGTGATTTTTTAAGGAGTTAGCCGGAGCCCTTAATATTCTTGGATATAGCTTTATAATCTCCCCCGACATATCAGGTCTGGCCTTGTAAGGCCAAGCTCCAGTCTTAGCCTAGTTTTTCTTGCTGACCTTGGTATATGTAGCACCGACTTATATGCCTTGGCTTAGGCTAAATTAAGAAGAGTATCCAGGTTCCCGGGGAAGGCTAGGTGACCATAGCTGATTGCTGGAAGGAGCTTTGCTCTAAGAGCTATCAGGATGGGCTGGCGGATGGGCTAATCAGGTTCTGGCTTAGTTGTCTTAATGCGTGGGTAACCTTGTTGGCTTTAGAGCTCCGCTGGTTTATATGTACATTCGCCTTGGCCCGTTCCGTGAACTTGTATGAAGCCACCGAGTTAATTAGATCGTTTCCCAGTTGCCACTGTACGTTCTTTTTTCGTTGGTAGGACCTAAAAATGATGACCTTGGTTTTCCCTTGGTTAACTATCAGGTTGTTTGGGATGTTAAAGCTATTTCGAGCGTTTAATGCTCTTTGTAGTCCCGCCTTCATATGATCCAGTATGACTGTATCGTCGGCGTACTGTAGAACGGGAAGCCTCACACTTCCTAATCTTGAGGCTATTAAACTGGCTCCTTTTAGTGCCTCTCCCAGGTCCGCAGTGTATAAATTGAAGAGGGTGGGAGCCAGCACACACCCTTGCTTCAGCCCGTTCTCAGTGCTTATTTTGGGGGAGACTGTGCGGGCACTTGTTTTGACCCTCAGCCAGGTGTCCTCGTGTAATGACCTTATTGCCTTCAAAAGATTTGGAGGAATTCCCCACTTTTCTAGTTTCCACCATAATCATTTTCTGACTACTTTGTCGAAGGCAGTACTATAGTCCACGAAGCAGCAAAATAGTGGAGGGTGGTTCTTCAACGTTGCCTGGGCTGAGATGTGTGCTAGCGCCAAGACATTGTCCATTGTTGATACCTGGGACCTGAAGCCAGTCTGGTACATGGGTATTATGTTTCTCTCTTCTACCCATTTTTCTATGTCATTCCATAATAGGCGAGCGTAAGCCTTGGCTTCCAGATCTAACAGGGCAATAAGCCTGTAGTTTGACGGCTTTAGGTGATCTCCTTTTTTGAAGATTGGGACAAGTATGGAAACCCTCCAGGACTCGGGAGTTGTTGCTGTCGAGAAGGTGTAATTGAAGAGCGGAGTCAGGAGTGCGGCCCAGAACTCTGGTGCCTGTTTGAAAACCGGTGCTGGAATCCCGTTAGGCCCCTGGGCCCCGTCATTTCTCATGCTCTTGATGGTTTTGATGTGGCCTTACTAACATGATCCAGGGCTGGAGCTTTTGTTCTCGTGTTCTGGAGTGTAGGAACGTCTTGAGAATGGTTCTATGACTGTTGCAGCAGAATGAAAATATGAAACACAAAAAAGTGATGGGAAAAATGCTTGCAATTTGTCTATCCACTGGCAATTACTACTCACCATGCCAGCCCCGTTTGGACCCAGCCAAATACAAATAAGCCTTATATAATGTGTCAGGATTGGTCGTAACGGTGCCTATCTTGCATTACCAGGACTACATATTCCATGATCCTCGAGTAGGAGCAAGTATTTCAGGCGAGGTCGCGCACGGCTGATGCGCGTAATTCTGATTGATGTTCAGTTTCTGGCTTTCGTAGAAGGCAACCGAGGCTGCCGCTAGGATGTTCCCCCTGCCTCCCACTTTGTCCTTCCTTCTGGGGAAGTGCTTTGGAGTCAACCGACACAACGGAATCAGCATGCGGTAAGATTTTGGCATTTTGGATTTAGAAGCAGAGCACGGTGGCGACTAACCACGCTTTGCCATTTTCTTGCTCATTCTTTTATTGTTCCTAGAAGCAGAGTGCGGTGGTGTCCGCAACCACGCGTTGCCGTTTTGGTATACACATTCTGACTTGTGCTTTTTAGAGAGGAGCGTGGTGGTGGTATCACGACGCGTTACAGTTTCCTTTTCCACAGACCTCTTATTAGAAGCAGAGCGAGGTGATGGCAACAACCACGTGTTACCGTTTTTTTTCTCTATTCATTCACAGACTTCTTGTGGTAGAAGCAGAGCGCGGTGGTAGTCGCAACCATGCATTACTGTTTTTTCAATTATATTTCCTCAAGGACCTTTTGTATTAGAAGCGGAGCGCGGTGGTGGCAGCAACCACACGTTCCTGTGTTTCTGGTATCTGTTTTGAACTTCCTGACAGAGCGGATCGCTGTGGTAATATTCCACGAGTTATCATATCTGTGGAGTACTCATTATTGCTAGTTTTAAGTTGCCTTCTTTTCTTGGTATTGTGGCTTTGGGTAAAGAAAGAACCCGAACAATACTGAGTTATTATTTCATAAAGGGAACTTATGGAAAGGATTCATATCATCTGACATTTGAATGCAACAAACCCTTTGTTCTGATAAATTTCTGCTTGACTATGGTATGTGTGATGGGTAAAACTGCTCATTGATATATCAGTAGGATAGAATGTGGTGGTTATGATATTCATGAGATATTCTCTGATTACAGGTTTATTACAAGGCAAAAGACAGGTCTGGGGAGTACTACTGAGTTTGAGGTTGTGACCAGCTCCCTTACAGTATAGAAGAGATTCAGTGAGACTGCATGAGAGTATTCATATAATATATGCTCTGTTTATATATTTGTCTTTTGTTGTTGCTTTCCATGCTGTCCCTTCCCTTTCCTTTCCCTCGCCTGATAGTTCGAACACCCTGTGTATCATATTCAGGGTGTTGGTGACATCAGGAGGTGGACCCTTACTTGCAGCAACTGGATCCTGTGGAGCAAATCCTGACATAATAGTAGGCATTCGGTTTCAGAGTGATTAAATATTTGGAGTATAAATTGTGCAAAATGAAGTGTGGGATTGGTATCTAGCAGTGAGTCAATGCCATTCCGTGGTTCAGCCACCTGCATTTTGAAGGTCTCACTAGCTCATGTGGGAGCCACTTGTTGAAACAGTAGCATTTTGAGTTGGTGTTTCGTAGTAAGATCTGTTTTCAAAGTAGGCATGGAAGGCCAGACCGAACTATCTCCAAGCACATGTGGGGGAGGAAAAAAGACATTTGTGCAACATGTTTCACGTTGTGAAAGAGATGGTATGTACAGGATGCCTGCTTGTTGGCCGCAGCACTTGTTGTTATTTGAAATAAGATAACTGCTTTTGAAAAGCACACTGAGCGTAGGAATAACAGCAGCTCCTGAGGGTGTTTAAAAAAACTGTTTTAATTAGTGGCGGAATTTACACTTTCCATTTAATTTACCTTCTGTACAAAGTAAAGAATAAACAACTGAACAGTGTGATTCTCAGTTAGGAAAACTTACTTATCTTCATTCTGACAGCAACATGCAAAACTAAGGAATCTAATTCATGAATAAAAGTAGTTTCAAGGTAGTTAAATGTATGAGAGGTGTAATGTTTTATGCAATCGTGGAGGCTGTGCTATACAGGCATTAATTATCAGACATTACCAACAGAATGATGCAATCCCCCCATTTCTATTCTTGCACTTAATTAATTAAGGCAGTACCAAAGCACTCACCGATTCCCTCAGGTACTACCCTTGCTCTCCCACAATGACCCAGAAATTACTCTCAAATTCATCTTTTTACTCAGGCAGTTTCCATGCAGTGTTGTAACCAGGTAGGTATTATCGTTTTACTGATACAAATACTTAGGCAGTAGCCGAGCACTCATTGAATCAAGTAGGCACTACTACCACACAAATTAAATCAATCATGGATTACTTATGCAGTTATGCAATGAGCGAGGGAGTATTTTGCACTCAAGTATTCACTGAGGCACTATGTGTGTAGAGATGTATTTTTTGAAGTACTATCCATTCAGTGATGTACAATGGAAGCATTTCTCCAATTATTCTGGCAATACACTGCGACTCATAGAAACTGTGAGGCAGTACTATTACAGTCATTTTTTCACTACAGGAGTATGTATGTATTTATATAATCTGCAACACAGTTTAATCATAGTGAGAGAATGTCTTACAGTAGTATAGAAGAGCTTATGCAATCACTCAATAACGTCTCACCTGCCTTTCATATTTTTTAAAGTAATTATGGACAGTTGGATGTAATAAATAATAGTAAAAAAATATGTTGTACAGTTTTTTCTTAAATTTGTTTTTAATTTGTACATTTCAACAAATATATGTTTCAATGATACATGAGTGTAGTGTGTCATGTTGAAAGAACTAGATGGTCTTGTGTCTGAGGTACTGGGATGAATTGGGGTTCAAAATCACTTCAGGGAATGTAAAGGAAATGGCCCAAGTTTGCAGATTGTGTCTTGTTGGAAACCGGAAAAATACTTGGGGGGAAGGGGTGGGATTTAGAAGACACATGTTTTATTCATTTCAGGGAGATAACAAAAAATTAAATGTTGCCAGGACAGTTGTTGCATGGGTTTGCTCACAATCGTGAAGCACACATGAATATAAGTGAAGATAGTTGTCAGGCTTCCGGCTCCTGGTGAATTAGCATATATTAGATGGCCGGCAGAACCAGAGACTAGGCATGATACTTCCCTTGACCCACCCCTCCCACACCTCCGTCCTGCCCCTTCCTAACACATTCTGTCTTCCTGTTTGTAAAAGGAAGGTAGTAGAGGTCCACCTGCATTGAAAAAATTCACTTAGACCCTTAATGGGCTGCTGGTGGCATCTGACCAGTATAGAGTAGTCACAAGCAGTTTCAATGGTATACATGAAAGCCGTACACTGTTTCAAGTTACATAGTGGCCTATTGTATATTGCTCTAGTGTTCGTTTTACCATTTTGACTTTGCAGAGCTGTGTCTATGATTCTACATGTACTTTCACACGTGTTATGCATCAGAATATCCAATACACGTAAAACGCAAGTATGCATCTATTAGTATGTTTCTTTTAAGTATGAAGCCACCAGGAAAAGGCACAGAGAGATGCATGCATGCTCTCAGTAATATGGTGGGACTTCCAAGTGTGACATGTAAAGGGTTTCTGCTTTGTATTTGGGTAGGCCCAGTACTGTTAGTAGTTGCTGAGTCGTGAAGGTGCAAAAGCGAAATGAGGTCAAAGACATACTTTGAAAGGGATTAGTGATTATGGTACTTTGTATGAGTTTTGGAAGGTATACTTGAAGTGGGTGTATCATTCAAGTGTCTTCATGAAAATAGGAATGCAGTTTCTGATGTCGAAAGGACTGCATGGTGTTGTGAGTGAGGTACAGGGTTGATGTAAGATCCAAAATCGCTGGTCAAAGTAAGAACAATGGCCACGTGTGTGCCTTGTCAGAAAATGGAGAGATAGAGGGGTTCTTTACAAGAGATATGTTTTATGAATGTCTGGGAGATAAAACGGAAATGGAAATATTCCATCCACATTTTGTGTATGGATTTCTTAACACTGGGATAGTACATGTGAATATAGGTGAAGGTAATTATGAGTCTCCCTCCCTATGATGAATGTGCATATATTAGAGGGCCTAATTACATAAGAAAGAAACATGGCGGCTCATGTGGTCTCAGAACTTATAATTCACCAATTCAAAGAGGGTGTTTCCCATGAGGATACAGTTAGGCAGCACTGTACAGAGGGAATCATGTGACAACCCGAGGGCACTTGGAGAGTAGTGATATATACAGTTGGTGCAAAGTGAGGATGCAAGTGCTGAACGTAAACAGCATGAACGGCGCAAGGTGACAAAGAAATATACAGTGTTGGCTCAACAAGACTTAGTTTTAGTCACTTTGGTCATGATTACAACATTTTTCAGGAGCCAGGACGTTAGATGCGCCATAGAGTTGCGCTGTGATGTCGACGGCGTTTCGATCCCCGTGAGTCGGGATCGTCTTCAGGACAGGCTTGTCGGGTTCGGGAAGTGCTAGAGTAGATAGGGCGGGCTGCTGGGATGTTAAACAGATGACCCGGATAGCAGCGAGTCTCGTCCGTGTTATGGGCAAGTCGATGTCCTCGTGGGTCCTGGGGGTAGTAGATGCAGGTTCTGGAACGAAGAAAGCAAAAGCGGGGGCTGGTTGGGCAGGGCAGCGCCTGAATGAATCAAAGCGGCTCCGAGCACTGAAGGCTCGATGTGGTCAGCAGGCTCTCCATCACTGCGAGCCTGCTGACCACATCGAGCCTTCAGTGCTCGGAGCCGCTTTGATTCAAGGATTGAAATTAAATAAATCAATGTTCTCATTTTATTTTATATAACATAATAAATTCCATATGCAACTTAATTTTCTATGCGGCTTAATTTTTAAATAAACATGCGCATTTTAATTAGACACACACATAATCGGCAGCAGAACAAAGTGCAAGGTCAGTACCGCAAAGTAACCCGAACAGCTGGAATTGCTGGAGCAGTAAATCTAACCTCTGATAAGGCACCGAATGCATGGGCATGTAAACAAAATCGAGTGAGTAATTCTCAAAACGTAGCACACATGATGAGGCACCATTGACAATTCTAATAATTATTAGGCCCCCAAGTTGAACTGTACCCCTTCGGATGCGATTGTTCATTCCGCCAATTGGTCATACTGCAAAACTGGTAGTAATGCTGAGAGGAGCAGAAATAGTGCCAAGTAAAATGCTAAGTCAAATACAAAGTCAAATACTCTCGACAGGCACAGAGGGCAACATCATAGGTGAGAGTCGCTGTAGTTCAACATGCACAGTTACCGTTGAAAGTATGGCGACAAAGCTATATAGTGCAGGTGCAGTTACCAAGTAAAATACTTCAGACCGCCACTGGGGTAACATCCTAGGTCAGAATCCCTGTAGTATGGTTACAAATGAAAGTATGTCCACAAATAAATAAAAAGGCCAAAGGGCTGTTCTCTCACTTGCTCATATATTTCTTTCTGCTCAAGATTTAGTTGTTCTTCTAAGTTTCCTAAGTTTGTTAGATGTTCTTGACCTTGATACATTACTGTTTCCACCTCTTCCATAGCAGTTGCTGCTTCATTCAGAACAATTGGTTCTCCTAGTGGGTCCTGACTCAACGGAGCAGAAGTTTGACTATCTTGAGAACTATCTCTAGCAATCTCAGCTGCAACTGTAGCTTCTTGCTCAATTTCGTCATTCAACATTTTGACATAATTAGCAAAAACAGGACATTCTATAGTATCTTCATAGCTCTCAAAATCTCCAAGTAATTCCAATTCTGAACGCCATGGCTTGAAAAGTTGCAAAAGAGCTAAATAGTAAAATTCCCTTTTGTCAGGTGTTTCGCAACTCAGTTTACGGTGATTACTCAAATGTCCTTTACTTTGTTTCACCAGACATCCTTCATAAGCATGAACGAATTTTGCGAATTCGCGCTTCACGAATTTGCGAATTTGCAAACTCGCGATTCGCAAAATTCGCGAATTCGTGCGAATTTGCGAATTTACTGTTTTTGCCAGTTCGCGAGGGTTTTGTAAAAGTTCGGGAACGCAAACTTACTTGTGTGGTCGTAACGGTCGCGACCATGTTGTTTCTACGTGTCCAGCCTGTTAGCGACCCTGTGGTTCATCGCGGCCACCCTCCGGTTCATCACTGCCACCCTCTGGTTCTCCAATGCCACCCTCTGGATCATCACTGTCCCCCTCTGGTTTATCACAGCACCCTCTGGTTCATCCCTGCCACCCTCTGGTTCATCACTGCCACCCTCTGGTTTGCCACTGCCACCCTCTGGATCATCACTGTCCCCCTCTGGTTCAAGGCTGCCACCCTCTGGTTCATCACTGCCACCCTCTGGTTTGCCACTGCCACCATCTGGATCATCACTGTCCCCCTCTGGTTCAAGGCTGCCACCCTCTGGTTCATCACTGCCACCCTCTGGTTTGCCACTGCCACCCTCTGGATCATCACTGTCCCCCTCTGGTTCAAGGCTGCCACCCTCTGGTTCATCACTGCCACCCTCTGGTTCATCACTGCCACCCTCTGGTTTGCCACTGCCATCCTCTAGTTCATCCCTGCCACCCTCTGGTTTGCCACTGCTGATGAATGTGTCACTGAATTTGTGCTTCAAGTCTGGCACCTGCTTCCTTAGCTGTAAGACCTTCCTGTTGCAGTTATTTTTTTTACAGGAGCAATGTGCCATACTTGTATCTATTCTCTGACCCTGCTTTGTGGGTCAGAGCAGGGTCAGAGAATAGTTGAAAGTAGGCAACTGAACTCTGGAGGGGCCCCTCAGGAAGCACTACAGGGAATGGTTACAAATTAGTTTGAACTTTTGCACCTGCTAAGTGCTTTCAGTTTTCCAAAATTTGTTTTTCTTCCATTTCGCGAGATTTGCGGGACGCGAAATCGAACTTGTAATCTGCAAATTCGTGCGAATTTGCTGATTTCTCTTATTTTTTTGCATGTTCGGGCGGTTTTTCTTTTTTTTTGTATGTTCGAGCGTTTTTTGCTTCTTCGCGGGCCGCTTGCAGCGCACTGACTCCGAGGTTGCCCATGAGGTCATGTACGGGCGCGGCCATCTTGTTTGCGTGACGTGTTTCCGTTTCCGGCCGCTCGTTGCGAGTCCGCGTCGTATGCGGCACGCGATTACGTATTCGTGAGTGTTTTTGCGTGCTCGCAGGGGAAATATCGCGCAAACTTACCCACGCGGTCCTCTATGGGCGCAGCCATCTTGTTTTTCATTCACTGCTATGGTTTTGGGCATGCTACCTCTCTATCCACCTTACATCTTTGCAATCCTATGTTTTTCTGAACTTTTTTTGTTTTTTTTTTGCTTATTATCTCTCTCTTTAATTTCCTACATCTATATTTTGTGGTATTTTTAACTTTTTGTTACTTTATTACCTACTTTATTTCTTTTGCTCTCTCTCTTATTTTTTTTCACACCTATTCTTCTTTCCTTCTTCTTGTGCCCAGGACCATGGCTAAGGGAGGCAACAAGGGCAAGGGGAAGGGCCCAGCCCCACGTACCCGGCTCCCTTGCGGGCATTGGAGGGGGGAGGAAGTGCAGCCCAGGGAGATCTTTTCTGCGGTGGAGGTGGCCGCCTTGCTGGTTTTTGTCCAGGTCCACCTCCCTAAGACCGTGGCAGCAGGTGGGCGGATTGCTTCCGGTTACGGCCTCCGGGAGCGTCGCCAGCTGTGGGACACGGTGTGCCGGCGCATGCATAGGGAGTCTGGGGTCCGGCGCACCTACCACCAAGTGACGCACCGGTGCAGTGACATCTTGGACCAGGAGCATGACCTGGTCGACCTGCTTGGTGTGGAGATCCCTGAACTTGGTAAGTAGCTATTTAATAACTACTTTTTTTCCTTCTGCTCTGTTATATTGCTAATCTATTTTTTTCCTGAAGAGTACCAATGCTGCTGATTAGATTACATTGCAGGTAAATTAATGTTTAAATAGCTTCTGTTATTGCAGGTGCTCGCCTGGTTATTGGCGTTGCTACTATGCTTACTTGTTTGCAACTTTTTAGTCATTTGAGAGCATTACTACGTAATGCTAGAGACAGTAGACTCAAGTCTAGTCCTTCTTTGTACTCCTGCTGCTGCCACTTTGAAGAGATAGTGGTGGATTGATACGTTGAGTATACTATTTATTACTTGTTCTAGGACATTTGTAAGTGGTCTGCAATCATGATGACGGACTGTGTCTGTCACGCGACGTCTCGTGCTGCTGAGTGATGGCAGTCGTAGTAGAACCTTTTTGTTGTTGATGTAGTTAGTGAATTACATAACTTTCCTATTAGACGGTCTGCGAATCCTGCAATACTGTACTACTATCCTCTTAGTTGACCAGATCAGATGCAATTGATGTCAATTTGTTTCCCCGACATAATTTTAGATTGAGTACAAAGAAATAAAATATTTCCCAAAAAACAATCATCCGTGTTGTGTTTCTTTATTTCATGATCACCAGCAGCAACTCCCAGGGGCGACGGCGGCGACAGAGACTCCGGTGGTAGAAGTTGTACAGGAGCAGTCCCTTCCAGGCTCTTCTGCTGGCCCCAGTAAGTTGTCTTATTGTTATCTTAATACTTATACTTCCCTAACTTTTACAGCCCCTATTTATTATAAACTGGTTCCTAATAATTCTATGTTTTACAAAATAGTCTTGGATCTTCTTCTAATGTAGACTACTTTCTACATTCTTATCCTGCCTCTACCATCATTCTCTGTGCTACTACTATTTACAATTATGAGTCGGTCTGTGTAGGTAGCTAAGCTTGCCCATTCGGCAAACGGTGTGAAACAAAACTCTGATACAGCAATAGCTCTAGGCACTGAGTGTAGTCCTCTGGGTTGCCCTTGCTGTCTATTCCAGTCTTCTTAATGTAAGTACTTTGACAATTTGCAACAAAAAATGTAATTGTTTAAACCAACTAAAAGGTAGCAGTGTAATTTTTGTTTTGAGAGGAGCACATCCCATACTGCTAGTGTTTCAGGGACTATTCTGCACACAAAGAAGTATGGACAAGATGATAGGTGCAGTTCGTCTTTCGACATACCTCAGTCCGAACAGAAGTTGAACCCCCAATCCCCTGACAGACTATCTAGAATGTCTGACCAATGATTTTTACGACCCAGAAGAACAGAAGAAGAGAGACTACCTCCGAGTCCCGGCCTATCTGACTTCCTGAAACATGACTGCCAAGTGCAGTAGTTCAAACCATTCCGCTCACTCACTCGTAAACAAAAACCACACAGTGTTTGTTAGTTTTAAAGTTTTATTTTCAATTAAGAAATGAAAACACACTACTGCTGGTGATGACTTACTAGTAGTTGGAGAATTGTCTGGCAGAAGGGCAATGTAATCTTCTTTCTGTAATGAGAAAAATGGTGCCCGTTAAGCAAGCATTTATCAGTTGTCATAAGAACAAGTGTAGCATTTAATGGAATAAGCATATAAAAGGTTAACACCCTCCCCAAAACCGTTACTTTTTTTCAATCCCAGTTAAAAAAAAAATGTGTTATGTAACATTTTCTTCCGTTACGAGACAAAATAGGGGGTATGGCATCTGAAAATATGACATGTTTTTCCTAGACGTCACAACATCTGATGCGGCACAGATGACAAGCAGTGCCGGGTCCAGCAGTGCGGAGGGGTCCACTGAGGATGGGGCAGCGCCAACAGGAGGAGCTGGGGGGGAAGACTCAGCGGCGGCGGACGGTGGTAAGTTATTATTTTAATAAGTAAGGAGTATAATAACTTACAGAGAAAATCAAAATGGGGATGGAAGAGGTGGTGCTGGTAGGCACCGAGGTGGGCACGTCCTCCTCTTGTCAAAGTACTAGTAATCACAAAGGTCCACCTCGGAGAGGTTTATTGTGCATCCTGTTGGTGTTGGAATACACATGATGTGTTAAAATACCCCTCACACACCAAAAGGGCCCTTGGTGTCATGCTTCATCATCGGGGTCTTCCCGCTCGGCTACCGACTGGGCAGTGCTGCGACAAGCGACTACGCTGGAGCACCTTTAGAGTGAAGGTGCTATGTGAGTGAGTGGGAGTGAGTGTCAGTAGGGTCAGGGGTGATATGGTGATATTAAAAAAAATACCGGGGTCAGATCCCCCTGTCACTCACTAGATGTTTTGCCACAGTGCGTGTACATACCCTAAACTGTAAGGTAGTCACTCTTATCAATGTGTATTTATATTTTATACCGCCCTAGCTAGTACTGGTATGCTTGGTTGTATGCTAGGTTGGAAGGGGAGCAACGCCCCATGAGCCAAAACTGAACAGACGGGTAATTGGAGGTCCAATAAACCTCCAGCCTCGTGGTGCTTCCTCCTCTGTTCGTGGCTTCCGTGACCCCGGTCCTGACGAAGGGGCATGGTGCCCCGAAACATGTTGACCCGCACAGGAAAGCTAGCACACTAACCAGCTTAATCTTTCCGACATCACTTTTTTAATAATACCAGCCAGTGCTTAATAAATACTTTTTCTTTACACTAGGCCAGGTATTTTTTTTAATATCACCATATCACCCCTGACCCTACTGACACTCACTCCCACTCACTCACATAGCACCTTCACTCTAAAGGTGCTCCAGCGTAGTCGCTTGTCGCAGCACTGCCCCGTTCGGTAGCCGAGCGGGAAGACCCCGATGATGAAGCATGACACCAAGGGCCCTTTTGGTGTGTGAGGGGTATTTTAACACATCATGTGTATTCCAACACCAACAGGATGCACAATAAACCTCTCCGAGGTGGACCTTTGTGATTACTAGTACTTTGACAAGAGGAGGACGTGCCCACCTCGGTGCCTACCAGCCCCACCTCTTCCATCCCCATTTTGATTTTCTCTGTAAGTTATTATACTCCTTACTTATTGAAATATTTTTGAGTAGCCTCGCAAAGGAGTGTATGATGTACTGTACAGTAGTACACAGTACACTAGTAAATGTAAATGTAAATGTATTTGTATTTATATAGCGCACTTCTACCCAGAGGTCTCGTAGCGCTGTATTCATAATGCTGTGGAACCCATCCTGGCTTTCCTGTGAAATGTCCACTCCTGGGCACCCCCAAGGTGAAGCCAGGAATCCAAGCGCTGCTGGGGCCGTTGTAGAAATTAAGCAAGCTTTTGCCCAGAGTCACAGAGTGGGACCCATGATTAGACTAGGCACCGAGGCGAGAATTATCGGGTCCGGGGAAATTGAGTCCAAGAGCCACCGAGGCGGGAATTGAACCCTGGTCCCGGGCCAGACCTCTGCATCAGGGTCTGCCGCTCTAACCATTGAGCCACACTTCTCCACTAGTATAAGTAAACTGTACTGTCAAGAACATTTACTTTTTGGACTATCACGTAGAAGACAGTCAACCTTGACTGTTAATAGCATTAGCTGCGGTACTTCTCTGGTAACCAATGGCCCCCTCTATTTCACTTCAACTCAGCTGGCCAATTTTTATTGTGATTTGTGAGGCCAAGTCATATCAGATGAAGTTTAGGGATGTGAAGAACGAAAAGTTAAAGAAGGGTGAAACGAAGGACGAGCAAGTCTTAATATTTATGACTGTAAAGAATGGTTTTGTTGAATGCAATTCAACATAAGAAGACAGCGCTTTCCAAAATATAATGAAAAGGGTGTTAGTTGGTTTTTGAAAAAAATAAATTTTGGTACATTTGAGACATCAAGAAGAATCATAGACGTACTTTCGAAGCCTGGATGTTATCTTCTTTATCCTCCTCGTCGATAGCAGAGGTGTATGATGTAGTAGAGCAGACGCTGAGTGGAAGAAGTATGGCCAGTGGCAGTGCCACCCCTATAGAAAAGTAAGATATTCAGATCCCCACTTGCATGTACTGCTTAAAGTACTGCGAGTCTGCATCATCATGGCCTGTGTCTGTATTTCTTGGGTGAAAGCAGAGTGAGCTGCCATTATGGCGGCGAGCACAAGTTCACGTACCAGTGATTTCTTTTGCAACCCAAGAGAAAAAAAGTAAAAAAGGCCTTTTTTGAGTACTCTCTGACTATGTTAGTAGTAGTGAGTCCACCCATAGTGCTGTTAGTGGAATTCCTGAAACTCCCAGTAATGTCACAGGCTTACAAAGACGGCAGAAAGATACATGCCAAAATGTTATACTGTTACAACAGGTATCTGTGCACACGTCACCTTTTACAGAGTAAATGCTGTAGGTAATCAAACAACACAACCAATAGACAAACAATGTGGAAGTAGTCTTGATAGAAGTGTTTCTTCAATTCAGATTTTATCCACCACGCCCAGCCAACACGTGTTTCGTCAGGGCTAGTAGCCCGCGACTTCATCAGGGCTCCCGCGGGCAGCGGTTCCAAAGCTATTGCCACAATGGCTAGGTGCTCTCAACCGCTTCCAATTCCGACCCGGCTACCGGGTAGTGTCGAGGTTCTCGCTGATACGTCTCAGCCGTCTCAGCTTTACAGCGTCTCCACGTGTAAACTGTAAATGACTTCCGTATTTACACGCGGAGACGCTGGAAAGCAGTACGTCTTAACCTGCCGCTCACACGGATACTCCTATGGTGTGTCGCATCTTTGGTATTAACCATCACACGGACGGCTGAGACGAATCAGCTAGAACCTCGACAGTACCCGGTAGCCGGGTCGGAATTAGAACCGGCTGAGAGCACCTAGCCATTGTGGCAATAGCTTTGGAACCGCTGCCCGCGGGAGCCTTAATGAAGTAGTCGCGGGCTACTAGCCCTGACGAAACACGTGTTGGCTGGGCGTGGTGGATAAAATCTGAATTGAAGAAAAACTTCTATCAAGACTACTTCCATATTTGTTCCTGATTGTGTTGTTTGATTACCAACAGCATTTACTCTGTAAAAGGCGACGTTTGCACAGATACCTGCTGTATCAATTATGTTTGGATCTTGGTCCTAATTGGAGGTTTAGGTTCTTCCTCCTATCTGGGGCACCCTCAAAATAGTGGTTAGAAATTATAAATAACGTCACATATGGGAGGCGCCAGTTGTGGATCGACAATCAAAAAAAACCTGGTCCGTTATCTTAAAAATGTTATACTGTGTTTGCTACTTGCTGGTGTTACTTGTGCTGGTGTTACTGAGTGTCAACTTTCTGTTGAATTATTTTGACTTTATGTAAAAGACTATTGGCTACAGTATTTTTCTTTCTTTTTTCATAGATGCTACTCCCAAAAAGCTCACCCGTAAGGAGATGGCTGTCCGGGCCAGGGCCCGTAAGCTGGAGACTATTTGTGTCGAGTATCGACGGTTGTGGGCTCGGGAGCATGAGGAGGAAACTACAACAAACTCCACATCGTTCTCCACTGCCCCCGGGTCCACAAGCCACAAGCCTCCAGCCAAACGGAGCCGTGGCCCGACAGCCTCCCGCCGCCGCCGCACAGCAGCAAAAACACCAGCTGCCTCCCCCAGAGCCTGGATGGTACGCCAGCGCCGCCTCCGAAAGCGAGTGGACTACCTGGAGCGCCAGGTCCGGGACCTCCGCAAAGAGCTGCGGGACGTGCAGCACCAGCTCTCTAAAGTTAAACGCCACCGAAGGAAGTGACAGTCCCTTGTCCCTTTTTTAAAGACTGTTGGGGGGGTGGGAATTGGGTTTTTGGGAAAGGGTACTTTTTGATTTTTGGACATTGGTTTGGTTAGGGAGGGGGTGAGTTGGGGTAATTCTATTTTTGTGACGACAACAACATCCATAATTTATATTTCTCAATAATTATATTTTTCATTCAAAAACACAGTATACGCGCTCATATTATTTTGTGTGGGGGTTGGCGGTGGTTACTGGACGTTTGGTTTTTCAAACTTACCAGCATGAATGAAACATCTTGTCCTAAATGTACCAAAATACAGGTAACCGAGTTAGTCAATTTAGTAGCCCTACTACTGTACTTTACTAGTAGTACTGTTAGTCTCTGCTCTCCTCCAAACTTAGTCCTAGCCCATTATTCTACTACCTCCCCAATATGCTTATCTTACCTGTGATTTGCGAATCACGGTTGGTGAATAAGGTTGGTTGTTGACTTGAATCCTCAACGGATGCACTATCATTATTGTGCTGGTAGCAGTAGTGGTACACACTGGCAGTCTCACCATATGAAAAAAAGAGGAAATTAAACATTGAGTGGCCTGAGCGTAGCATTAGAAACAGTACAATAGATAGTACGGTACAGAACAGTGCCCTAAATTGTAGCCTAAGCAGTGCCAACGTAAGGTAAGCATTAAGCATTAGATTGTTCACGTCGTGTAGGAGGAGGATGTTCTTATTATCATTCCAGGATGGCGCACATGAACTTCTGGTTGCTTTGACCTTATCCTCCCCAGCAAGTGTGTGGAATTTATTGTTGTTGTCAGTCACACATCAATGAAATACCACACAGCCCGGGGGAAGAGGGTTAGGGTTTGAAAATTGGATGGGAATGGGTTTTTTTTTTTGGGAAAGTTTGGTAGAGAGGAAAAAAAACACAACATGGTCAGTAAAACAACAAATGAAGAGAAACAAATCTTTGGATTTGAAGATATCGATAAACCTTTAAAGGGACATAAAGAAAGTGCACTACTGCATGCGAGAAGTTGTTTGTTGGTAAATGGATGGTTAGCTTACTGAAAAGCAGTACTACTACTTACTGCAACTTACTAGTAACTACGAAGGAACAAGTTGGAAAACTTGGCAGTACAGGGCTGCAGTCATTACGCAATTTCACTTGCCACTCTGCCCTCAGACAATAAACACTTAGAACATTAAATTAGTGTTAAACATAGCAAAGACGTATCAAATAGCTGGAGGGATGAATTTGAAGCAGAGATCAAACAAACGCACAGAGTCGCACTCGTAGAAGGAAGTTCAAGTTCACAAGAATATCATTGAAAAGATAAGGAGAATTTAGGATACTGTTACTGTTTTTTGTAGTGGTCCCGTTGAATTTGTGAAGTCGATGCATCCAGCCATTCCTCTTACTCGCGGTACTCCTTCCTTCCATCGGATGCTCCGTCGATCAATCTTGGTGACCAGACACACTGTCCACTGCCTGCCTGATGCGGATTTGCGGATCGCTAATTGTACGCCTGAGTGGTACATCGATTGCACAGGGTAAAAGCCTGCCTGTAATTGATGATGGAAAAATACAACAGTAAGAGAAAAAATATGTAAGGCACGCTGTGTAGTGCAAAAATTATACTGTCACTTTCAGAGATGACAATCCCCAAAATCTAGAACACCCCACATTACCCTCCCAAAAATGTGCAGAATACTGCTGCTACCTCACAGAGGCCTCATTTCAAATTGTGTCAAAACGCACTCAGAAAGTATGGCCAAAACACCCCTTTCCCACCATGGATTATGTTCAAACGATTAGACATTACAACAAGTTTTCCAAGACCCCACCCAGTCGTAAAATAACCCCCGCCCAAACACATGCAATACAATACTGCTAACCCTAACGAGCCCTAAGTTAAGAATAGTGGCAAACGCTTTCTTTCACTAGGCAAAATCCACCCTTTCCCACCATGGATTTTCTTCAAACCACTAGTTGCAACCAAGATTACACATTCCCACGAGTGCTGTAAGACCCCAGAACCCAGTTGCAAAAATCTAGAACACCCCAAAACACATGGAATACTGCTGCTAGTGCTAACCCTAACGAACCCTAAGTTACAAAAAATGCAAAAGGCTTTTCAGCATGGATTTTGTCCAAACCACTTTTATCCGGTATTAGACCTTCCCAGCAATCCCCCAAGACCCGCCAACCCACCCGCAAAAAAGCACAACACCCCCAAACAGGCAAAAAGCAAAAATGGCAAATCTCATACTTACAATATTTTTCGGCCTTCTTTCAATTCTGTCCAAATGCGCTGTGCAGCTAGACCATAACTCCCGTTTTCCACCATGGATTTCCTGAAAAACAAATGCAATCAAAATTAGACTGTGCCAGCAGTGCTCCCAGACCATAAAACCCACCCACAAACACCCGGAACGCCCCAAAGATCACCTCAAAAACAAGCAAGTCAGCAAAAATGCAAAAAAGTTTTTGCCTCCGATTTTGTCCAAACAAGTTTTATCCGGTATTAGAGCTTCCCAGCAATGGCCCCAGAGCCGTCAACCCAGGCGAAAACAAGTAGAAGACCCCCAAACAGCCAAAAAGCAAAAGTACAAAAATGGGGACTTAGTCATTTTTGGGGAAATTTCCAAAATCACCCCGCGCGCGCTATGCAGCTAGGCCCTAAATCCCCTCTGCCTCCATGGATTTTCTTCAAACCTCTTGCTATCAAAACTATTCATACCCAGCAGTGCTCCCAAACCCCGAAACCCACCCACAAACACTAGGAAGCCCCCCAAACCGGGCCCCGAAAACGCTACATTGAGCGAAATGTCAGAAAAAGCAAAAACTTTTTCCTCATGGATTTTGTCCAAACCAGTTTTATCCGGTATTACAGCTTCCCAGCAATGGCCCCAGAGCCGTCAACCCAGGTGAAAATAAGTAAAAGACCCCCAAACAGCCAAAAAGCAAAAGTACAAAAATGGGGACTTAGTCATTTTTGGGGCACTTTCCAAAATCACTCCGCGTGCGCTCTGCAGCTAGGCCCTAACTCCCCTCTGCCTCCATGGATTTTCTTCAAACCTCTTGCTATCAAAACTATCCGTACCCGGCAGTGCTCCCAGACCCCAAAACCCACCCACAAACACCAGGAAGCCCCCCAAACCGGCCCCCAAAAACGCTACATTGAGCGAAATGTCAGAAAAAGCAAAAACTTTTTCCTCGTGGATTTTGCCCAAACCAGTTTTATCCGGTATGAGAGCTTCCCAGCAATGGCCCCAGAGCCGTCAACCCAGGCAAAAACAAGTAGAAGACCCCCAAACAGCCAAAAAGCAAAAGTACAAAAATGGGGACTGTCATTTTTGGGGCAATTTCCAAAATCACTCCGCGTGCGCTCTGCAGCTAGGCCCTAACTCTCCTCTGCTTCCATGGATTTTCTTCAAACCTCTTGCTATCAAAACTATCCATACCCGTCAGTGCTCCCAGACCCCGAAACCCACCCACAAACACCAGGAAGCCCCCCAAACCGGCCCCCAAAAACGCTACATTGAGAGAAATGTCAGAAAAAGCAAAAACCTTTTCCTCATGGATTTTGTCCAAACCAGTTTTATCCGGTATTAGAGCTTCCCAGCAATGGCCCCAGAGCCGTCAACCCAGGCGAAAACAAGTAGAAGACCCCCAAACAGCCAAAAAGCAAAAGTACAAAAATGGGGACTGTCATTTTTGGGGCAATTTCCAAAATCACTCCGCGTGCGCTCTGCAGCTAGGCCCTAACTCCCCTCTGCCTCCATGGATTTTCATCAAACCTCTTGCTATAAAAACTATCCATACCCGGCAGTGCTCCCAGACCCCGAAACCCACCCACAAACACCAGGAAGCCCCCCAAACCTGCCCCCGAAAACGCTACATTGAGCGAAATGTCAGAAAAAGCAAAAACTTTTTCCTCATGGATTTTGTCCAAACCAGTTTTATCCGGTATTACAGCTTCCCAGCAATGGCCCCAGAGCCGTCAACCCAGGCAAAAACAAGTAGAAGACCCCCAAACAGCCAAAAAGCAAAAGTACAAAAATGGGGACTGTCATTTTTGGGGCAATTTCCAAAATCACTCCTCGTGCGCTCTGCAACTAGGCCCTAACTCCCCTCTGCCTCCATGGATTTTCTTCAAACCTCTTGCTATCAAAACTATCCATACCCGGCAGTGCTCCCAGACCCCGAAACCCACCCACAAACACCAGGAAGCCCCCCAAACCGTCCCCCAAAATTGCTGTAGTGAGCGAAATGTCAGAAAATGCAAAAACGCTTTTCCTCATGGATTATCTCCAAAACACTTTTATCCGGTATTACACCTTCCCAGCAATGCCCCAAGACCCGCCAACCCATCCGCAAAAAAGCACACCACCCCCAAACAGGCAAAAAGCAAAAATGGAAAATCTCATACTTAGAATATATTTCGGCCTTCTTTCAATTCTGTCCAAACGTGCTGTGCAGCAAGGTCATAACTCGACTTTTCCACCATGGATGTCCTGGAAAACAAATGCAATCAAAATTAGACTGTGCCAGCGTTGCTCCCAGATCCCAAAACCCACCCACAAACACCAGGAACCCCCCCAAACAGGCCACCGAAAACATGATAGTGAGCAAAAAGGCAAAAACTTTTTTTGCTCCGATTTTCTCCAAACCACTTTTATCCGGTATTAGAACTTCCCAGCAATGGCCCCAGAGCCGTCAACTCACCCGAAAAGAAGTAGAACACTCCTACAAGTGCAGAGTCTTTCTTCATTGGGCGTAATCCCCCCATCTGCTTTGAGGGAAATAGGAGTCTTGAGGAGGATGCAGACTGCGGCACCTTCAAATCAATAAGCAAATAAGTGAAGACAGTTCTGCTGATGGGCTTCTTCTTGTGATTGATTAGGTGATTACATTTTTTATTTATATTGACTTTGCAAAACAAAGAAAGACATACACACAGGAATAAAAGTGAATAAGGACGAAAAAGAAAGTTATTGATTCATTGGCTCATTTTCAGGGCTCGGTGTCAGAGAAGCAGAGTTCGTCCTCATACTCTGCGAATTCAGGCGGGAGTAGGTCACCTAACAGAGAAGAAATTCCCTCATCTAAGTTGGTGTCCTCCTCGTCTTCTTCCGGCGTGTATTCTCGTACTTTGTAATCTGGTGGTATGAGGTGCTGATTCATCTTGATCATTGTTAAACTCTCCACATTTTTCGGCGAGAGGCGGGTCCTTTTGCAAGTTACAATTCCACCAGCAGCCCTGAAAACACGTTCAGAAGACACGCTTGCGAGTGGGCAAGACAAGTAATTTATAGCCAGGTTGGTGATCTCTGGCCACAATTCTCTTTTCCCATGCCAATACGCCAATGGGTCATCATGAATATAGATTATAGACCTCTGTTGGGTCATTCAGATAGTCCTGCACCATCGACTCAAGGTTCTGCAGGGTTCCTCCACTTTGCTTACTTTTTGCTGGGACCTTTTCAGAAGCATACCCAAGCTGAGTTAGCCAATTGTCTTCTTCACACAATGTCACTGTTGTGTCTGGTGCAGATGATCCGGTTGCTGGTGTCTTTAATGGTTGAGAGGTCACTTCTGCCACAGCCACAGGTGCAGAAGTGGATTCTTTGGGCTCCGGATGGCCTTCTGATGCTGATGTATTGCCTTTTCCTTCAATTTGCTGCCGTTCTCTTTCAAACCTCATGGCTGACAGACCTAGCCAACGTTTGTACTTTGACACTTCTTCGTCACCAAAAGCAAACAATGCTCTGGCTGCCAGTGCCTTATTGTAGCGTGGATGCAGAATAGTAGCACAAATGTAATGCTGTTCTGTGTTGATCTTTTGAAGACGTTTATCGCAAAGTAGGCGCTGTAATATTTTCTCCGCCTCTCCGCCAAAGCAAAAGCTTCTTGCTTTTCTTCATCTTTTTGAAACGTAGAAGACACCTCCTTCAGTTGGTGCTCTAGCATGCGCAACAATGGGATAGCTTTTCCCAAACTATAGTCCTCCCTGCTGACTGCACGCGTGAAGACCTCAAAAGGACGAAGCATATCTGTCAGGCTTTTAACTAGTTCCCATTGTTCCGCATGTAACCTCAGGTCCTTCGCAGCTGTACCCAGTGTAAGGAAATACTGATCGAGTACCATAAACTGCTCATACAGATGCTCAAGCATGTAGAAGGTTGAGTTCCAACGTGTTGCCACCTCCTGGATGAGTGCTTTCACTGGCAGTCGACGTTCATGTAGCAGGCCCCTCAGATGCTTCCGGGCCTTAAAAGAATGGCTGAAATGTGTGCACATTCTTCGGCAGATGGTCAGTAACTCGCACGCTGGACTTTCTTCACTCAAGAATTTTTTAACAACCAGGTTTATACAGTGCGCCAAACACGGCACTCTGAAATAGTTACCCTTATCCATGGCCTTAACTACATTGGCGCCATTATCCGTGGAAACATAACCAATCATGCGTTTTTTGGGGGACAGCCATTTAAAGACCTTTGTGTTAAACTCCTGCAAAATGTTTTGTGCTGTATGACTTTTCTCCATGCCAAACATGTCTAGTGTTGCATGTTTCCGAGCAGCTTTAAAAACGTTGTCCGTGTCAACACCTGCCCTTAGCTTTGCTGTAACTCCTGAAAAAGAGACCCAGTGTCCAGTGATGCACATGTAATCAGTGCCTGCGCCACTGGTCCACATGTCTGTTGTCAGATGTATAGTGTGAACAGCACTCTTCTTCAAAGCTGCCCCAATCGCCTCCAGCACATCTGCATGTAGTGCTGGAACCGCAACTCTGGCAAAATAGTACCGGCTAGGAACCTTCCATTTAGGGCAGAGCGTTGCCACTAATTCAAGAAAACCAACCCCTTCCACAAAAGAAAAAGGGAGAAGGTCCAGCGCTAGCATTTTAGCCAGCTTAGTGTTATACAGACGCACCATTGGGTGGTTGCGTTCAAATGGCGCATCTGAAAACAACATGCTTCTAATGGTGGGCTGGACCATTTTTTTACGAGCAGATGATGACGCCTTCGCCCCAGTTACGCTCGGTGATGAAGTTTTTCGCATTGGTGTCTCACTCTCTCCCACACTCTTAGTGTGGCGCACAGGGGGTGTGCTGCTGACAGGGGTACTGGGTGTAGGTGAAGAAATGTTTGACGCTTCTTCCTCCTCGTCATCATCAGATGAAACATCAACGGATACAGTTTGTTGACTTCCTATTTGGGCTTCTTTGATCTCCTTTAAGTGCGCAAGCCATTGGACAAGGTGCTGTCTCTTAAGATGACCTCTCTGGCCTCCGGTACCATAGTTGGTACCAAGCTTACCACGACTAACTGCAAACTTAAAATGCTACAAATGGCTATATTTTCCCTTTTTGGGCAAACACTAAAGAAGTCCCAAACTGCGGACTTGAAATTTCTGTGGGGGCGGAGGAGGTGATACTGCTGGTCATGCTGCTAATGGCAGATGAAGTGGAGGATGTGTGTTGCCGAACTTTACTACGTTGTGCACTTGCACCACCACTAATTGAGGTGGGGGTGGATGGAGGTCCCTTCTGGCGAGATAAAAATATAGAAGCGGTAGGTGATGGTGTACTAGTTAACTCCAATGATGGTGTTCCTCCCATTGCCTCCTCGTCGACAACATGACGCTCAGCAGCTTTTCGGGCTAGGGTCAAAATGTCTGTTTGCTGCATGCCCGCTGAGGCTGGAGTGACGTGTATGATGACTGCGTCGTCGTCGTGAGAGTCTTCATCAGCAGGAGTATATGCCACTTCTTCTTCAGCGTCATCATCACACTCCATAACACTGAGACTTTCGGGGACCTTCCTTTTACGCTTAGCTACCTTTGTCAGATCATGGTGTGCCTCACTCTCAGGCAGCACTGGTGGTTCCCAATTTTCATCTATATCATCACAAAGAAGGGGGCTTGAGGAAGAAGTAGACACCATCCTTGATCTTTTCCTTGTTGGGTATCTGGAAGAGAATGAATCATCAGGAGGAGTGGCTTCCTCATGTGATACCTCGGCTTGAATGTCGATTTCCTGATGTGCCCCTACTTCGGGAGGAACAACTATTGTGGGCACTTGTGCCGCTCCATGCACCTCTGCTTGCGCATCTCCTTGCGCTGCCTCTCCTTCCACATGTACTTGGGCTTGTACTACTTGCACAGGTGGTTGTTGTTGCGGCTGTGTTTGTTGAACACTCGTCAGATGAGTTACAACAACCTGTGTTGATTGAGGGACATTGCTGCTACTTTCTTGCGATGAGCCAACATCACTGGTCGATGGTGATTGAACAACTATACTGGCGGCCTCTAAAGCACTCAAGGGCTTGGACCTACGTTGGTGTGGTGGTGGTGGCACTGAGCCCAATGGAGCGGGGGTGCTGCTCCCGGCAGCTTGGTCCCCAGCAGACCCCGCTGCTGCTGCAGGCGCACTTTTTTTTCCCAAAAAAATGCGGCGGCCGGCACACCAGTCTCCTTGGTATGTGGCGCCACTTGCTTCTTCTGCTCCTAACTGCCAACTTTCTTGCTAGAGGAGCTACGGGGAACTTTTATTGGGGCCATCTTCTTCAGAGGTCAGAACAGCAGGCCGCAGTTGCACGAGTTGCAGAGTTGTCTTGTCTGTGGCCACACGTGACGTCGCGTGACGTTATGCTGCGCACACACCGCTGCAAGACTTCTTCCTGGCACTGGTGGTTCTCTTGTGCACCTAAAAGCAATGGAAGACAGAGGAACATCAGTTATACACCCCAAAAAGTCGAAAAACACATAAAAATCAGCACAATCCCATGCCATCCATGCCCTCAATGATGTTTAAATTCAAGAAGACACCCCACAGAAAGACTAGGCCCATGCACCACTCACTACCCCTGGGCACAATGGATGAAAGCTAGGCAAAATAGGTGCAGGCCTCAGAACACTGCCTCTCTTCAAAATGGTCCCTTGCACCCCAAGCACATGGCCAGGGCCTGCCTGTACCAGCACTCAAAATGGCCACCACCCACATGGCCAGTCCCCATCAACAGTACACCCCAAAAAAACGAAAAACACACAAAAATCACCACAATCCAATGCCATCCATGCCCTCCATGATGTTTACATTAAAGAGACCCCACAGACAGACTCAGTCAATGCACCACTCACTACCCCTGGGCAAAAGGCCTCAACAGCAGCCCCAAAAATCGAAAAACACACAAAATCAGCACAATCCCAGGCCATCCATGCCCTCAATGATGTTTAAATTCAAGAAGACACCCCACAGAAAGACTAGGCCCATGCACCACTCACTACCCCTGGGCATAATGGATGAAAGCTAGGCAAAATGGGTGCAGGCCTCAAAACACTGCCTGTCTTCAAAATGGCCCCTTGCACCCCAAGCACATGGCCAGGGCCTGCCTGTACCAGCACTCAAAATGGCCACCACCCACATGGCCAGTCCCCATCAACAGTACACCCCAAAAAAACGAAAAACACACAAAAATCACCACAATCCAATGCCATCCATGCCCTCCATGATGTTTACATTAAAGAGACCCCACAGACAGACTCAGTCAATGCACCACTCACTACCCCTGGTCAAAAGGCCTCAACAGCAGCCCCAAAAATCGAAAAAACACACAAAAATCAGCACAATCCCAGGCCATCCATGATGTTTAAATTCAAGAAGACACCCCACAGAAAGACTAGGCCCATGCACCACTCACTACCCCTGGGCATACTGGATGAAAGCTAGGCAAAATGGGTGCAGGCCTCAGAACACTGCCTGTCGTTAAAATGGCCCCTTGCACCCCAAGCACATGGCCAGGGCCTGCCTGTACCAGCACTCAAAATGGCCACCACCCACATGGCCAGTCCCCATCAACAGTACACCCCAAAAAAACTAAAAACACACAAAAATCACCACAATCCAATGCCATCTATGCCCTCCATGATGTTTACATTAAAGAGACCCCCCCCCACAGACAGACTCAATCAATGCACCACTCACTACCCCTGGGCAAAAGGCCTCAACAGCAGCCCCAAAAATCGAAAAACACACAAAAATCAGCACAATCCCAGGCCATCCATGCCCTCAATGATGTTTAAATTCAAGAAGACACCCCACAGAAAGACTAGGCCCATGCACCACTCACTACACCCTGGGCATAATGGATGAAAGCTAGGCAAAATGGGTGCAGGCCTCAGAACACTGCCTGTCTTCAAAATGGCCCCTTGCACCCCAAGCACATGGCCAGGGCCTGCCTGTACCAGCACTCAAAATGGCCACCACCCACATGGCCAGTCCCCATCAACAGTACACCCCAAAAAAACGAAAAACACACAAAAATCACCACAATCCAATGCCATCCATGCCCTCCATGATGTTTACATTAAAGAGACCCCACAGACAGACTCGGTCAATGCACCACTAACTACCCCTGGGCAAAAGGCCTCAACAGCAGCCCCAAGAATCGAAAAACACACAAAAATCAGCACAATCCCAGGCCATCCATGCCCTCAATGATGTTTAAATTCAAGAAGACACCCCACAGAAAGACTAAGCCCATGCACCACTCACTACCCCTGGGCATAATGGATGAAAGCTAGGCAAAATGGGTGCAGGCCTCAGAACACTGTCTGTCTTCAAAATGACCCTTGCACCCCAAGCACATGGCCAGGGCCTGCCTGTACCAGCACTCAAAATGGCCACCACCCACATGGCCAGTCCCCATCAACAGTACACCCCAAAAAAACGAAAAACACACAAAAATCACCACAATCCAATGCCATCCATGCCCTCCATGATGTTTACATTAAAGAGACCCCACAGACAGACTCAGTCAATGCACCATTCACTACCCCTGGGCAAAAGGCATCAACAGCAGCCCCCAAAATTGAAAAACACACAGAAATCAGCACAATCCCAGGCCATCCATTCCCTCAATGATGTTTAAATTCAACAAAACAGTTGTATCATGCACCCATAACTAACCCTGGTCCTACTGGATACTGTGGGTACCCACAATATATTTTATTTAATGTTCTGAAAAAGTTCCAAAATTGTAGTTGCAGGAACTGTAATGCCCCAAACAAACTTGCTTGTGAAAGTTGATTTCTAATCCAAAAGTGATCCAAAGAAAGTCAAAAAGGCCTCAAATCCAAATATCCAGCAGCATCCACAAAAAGTAATCTTTCCAGGTCAAGATCCAAATGAAAGTGACCAGCACATGAAGAAAGCACTGGGAGGAGCCTGCTGGACAGGAACAGGAAGTTGGAGACTATGGGGCACTTCCTTCCTCCCATCCACCCCCCACCCCCAAAATGGACTCCTTGCAAAAAAAAGTGCAGGCAAATGTCAACCGTAGGAGTTATTCTGATAAAAAATCATCATTTTCAGAAGGTTTATGCTGCTTGCTGGTGGATTTCTTGTGCAGAATTGCAAATTTTGCAATTTCGCGAGTGCGAGATGGTTGCTGCCCGCCGCATCTACGTGTTCGCAATTGTTTACTCCCGCAATGCGTGATCACGAGCCTTTATGACGTACTCGCGTTGACAAACTCTCGCTGTGCAAGGTGGCGGGCGCGATGACGTAATCGCGGTCGACAAACTCGCGCGGGATCACGCAGCAAGATCCAAAATGGTGCAGCACACGCAAACATGAAGAAAAACAACTCTTCAAACGCTGAATGACGGTAAGTGAATGCCGCGTGCCGCAATATTGTATTTGTCAAGCGCGACCAAGCAAAAGAAAATCCGCTGCGTGCGAATTTACGAATTTTCGGCAAATTCGCGAGAGTTCGCGGATCGCGAATTTGCCGAAAATCCACAAATTTCGCGAGCGGAACGGATTTTACGCCCATGCTTAATCCTTCAGAATCAATAACGGCATATATACCATTATTAATGTTTTCGGTAATATTCCGTTTAAAAATATAGTTTTGCAGCACTTCATAGAGTACATTTTTCTCAAGATGATGACTTCTATTTGGATAATATGTATCCAACATATTTGTTTTCAGAATATCAGTACTTTCTGGCTCTTTTTTCAGCTAAATATTCAATTTCTTGTACAGATTTAGGAACTCGGTTTCGTGTTGCAGCAAGACCTAGACTCACCCAAATGATTCTTCTGGATTTAGAGTACAGACTTGCAGATGATAAGCGATCCGAGCATTCATACGCTCCAAGTTCTCGATGAGATAACATCTTCAAACTGTAACTGTATAATATCTTACTTAGACTCTTCTCATGGGAAATCTCTTCCCACATTTCCTTCAATTCCGTCTTTTCTGACTTTGTTATGTACGATGTCACATATCGAGCAACAGCAATGGAATTGTCTGCAACATATTGAATATCCATATTAGCATTCCACATAGACAAAATGACTGAGTTATAGTCATTTATGTATTTTGACTCTTCATTTCTTCTTAAGTTGTAGCTATTTTTTGGAGACTTTCTTGTTATATTATGTCGCAAAGATGACATAAAACTGTTCACTCTTCCTTTCGCTATTACAGGTCGAGGAAATGCAAAATGGCATTTGCTGTAGAATTTGTCTGTAGATTTGTACTTTTGACGACAGTATTTGCTACAATGATGGCTTTGGAATCGTAAGACTTATTGTCTTAAGTCCTTATCTTGTGTACTTTTGGGTACTTCACGTGTAGCATATTCTTCAATAAAAGACAACACATTATCATCTGAGTCTGTTCCAAATTTGGGAGCATCTTTGATCCATAATAGCATTTGTATGTGAGGAGCACCTCGCGCTTGATACTCCTTTCTCCAAAAGAAATCCAGAACCTCTCTAAGAGGAGGATTTTTTTTATTGGTGATAAAAGACATCATAGCTTCGAATTTATGATTGAAATACCTGCATACATTAACCGGATCCAAAGAGCACAATTCTCCAGGTGTCTTGTATTCGATATTTGGTATATTTGGATTTGCCTCTCGAAGAAATTGAAGTAAATCATCACAAGCATATTCAGCACAGCTTAGAGTAAGGAACCATGTAGGAGTTCCTAAGTTCCTTAGCATACATTTGAGTTCTCCGTGACGACGGTACCAGTACTCATTAGTACCACGCTGACACGCCATCAGATTAATCAGCTGAGTTTACAGCACATTAGCTTTCTGCTGTGCTTTATCCATAAATTCCTTTGCTGAAACATTTTGTAGATGTACACCTGTTTTCAATATGTGGTTTACTGCATAAGAAAGTCCAGACAAATTACTCTCAAACAAAAGATGAAACAAATATGGAATACATTGTCGAAATCTTGCATCTTCTGCATATAATCTTGATGTCCGGTATTCAGATGCAGGAATCTGCACAGGTCGTTCATCATATCATCCTCCTTTTCCTGTAGGAAACAACTGAGGGAAACAATGAGCTTCCGAGCTTTTTTCCCATACACTACTGGGACTTCCTTTTGCTTCTTTCATTTGAAATAACTCTATAGCATTCCCCATCATTTCTTTGGAATGCAATGGATGAACACTGTAATGTTCGTAGATTTCTTCAGTTCTGGACACATGCAGTTTTTCAATTTGTCCAGATGGCAAGTCATTATCTTCTTGTACAGATATTTCTTCTTCTCCCACATACACATTTTTGTAATATTGATTATTTATTAGCATTTACAACGTTGCCTTTTTCACTTTCCTAACATCTACTAATTCTTGCCAGATTTTCTTACTCTTAGAAGGAACGCCATTAACAAGAATAACTAAAGGTTCATCCTCTACATTTTCTACACCAACAGTTTCAATATTTTTCTTTAAATATAGAGGCAAATATACAACTCTTCCCTTTAATCCTCTTTGTAAATCAGAAGGAGGCAATTTTCCTGTCTTAGGCTCCATACGAACAATAGCCTGAAATGGATGCACACATTGAATAAGAATAGACTCATATGTGTTTAAATCCCTTAGTTCAGAAGGAATATTTACCAACTCAAGATTATTATGCACAGCTCTAGCAGGCATTTTGTTCTCTTCTAATTTGTGGTAACAATATTTACCAATACGCTGATCAGAACCCAAATCCAAACAATTCTCTACCAACAAATAAGCTGTGAAATCCTTCCACTCAATATTATTTTCCTTTTCACTTTTTAAATACAGATCAACAGTCCTGGTCTGATTTTTATAATGAATTCCTCGACAACAGATACAAGAATAATGTTGCCTTTCACCTGAAATCACCTTAAACTGTATAATTTCTTGTTCAAAATTTTCTACACTGCACTGTCCTACATTCTCTTTCACATTTTCTTCTATTAATCTCTCACTTTCTGCACTGTCTTCCTGAGGACCAAAGTAACTAATCTCAATTTCATCACAAACATTTGTTACGTCTGATACAGATCCACACAAAAGAGCACTGTTCAACTTTTTTACATTAGTGCTGGACTTTTCGCGTAATATAATGTTCTGACTAATTTCCTCATCTGAGTATGATGAACTGCTAACATCCTGAAGTAGTGGAAAACACTTCGACATACTTTTTTAGAAACACAAGGTACAGAATGACCTTGTAAACCAGTATTTTCTCTCACTCTGCAAGGGTATAGTCCTTGTAACATCTTAATCTTTTGTTTAACACTTTTCTTGGTGTAATTACGTAAGAAATTGCGTAAAAAATCAATAGATTCTTGCCGGACACTGCAAATACTACTGCAATTCCAAGTGTACACTGGAGCTTTAGGACGTCTCCCTAAAACGTCAGCAGCTAACACCTCTTCTGCATTTCTAGGAACAATTTTCTCTTTCTCAATAGGACAACCATTTCTAACCTCCTAAGCACGACCAGTAGTGTCAACTGCATGCAACAAATCATTACTCTGAAGATAACTTTCTTCATTAAAAAAAGGCTCAGAAGTTGAAGTATGTTTCCATTCACCTAAAAAAACTCACAAAAATGACTTCTGTTAATTAGTCTTCTCCACCTACTTTTGCTCTTCATTAAATGGATTGCTTTATCTAGTGATCTAATTCTATTGATTACTAAAATAAACAGTTTTCTTTTCAATTCCAAAGCTTTCTCAACTACATTTTCTATAGCTTTCTTCTTCTTATAAAATACAGTTTTTTTCTTATATACCTTAATTTCTTTCATTAAATTTGATACCAATCTATTATAAAACATTTTTTTCCTAATTTCTATGAATTGATTTTTTCTCCTTGTAGTATATACAGTTTTGTCTGCACTTGATTTTCCATTATTCTTTTGTTCATTAGTAGTTTTTTTTGTTGCTGATACACTAAGGATATTTTTTTGTTTCTGAACACTGCTCTTAGTTAAGCATGGGGGTAAAATCCGTTCCGTTCGCGGAATTTGCGGATTTCCTGTAATTTCACGATCCCCGAATCTCGCGAAATTGCAGAAAAATCCACTAAATCGCGTTTGGGACGGATTTTCAAAAACTGAAGTACATGAAGCACTTACAGGGTTACAGCAGGTGCCCAAGTTGAAGCTAATTTCTTTGTAACTAATCTCTGCTGATGACGGATAATAATCCAGAAACACGTGTCCAGAGATGGCCAGCACTAATCTGCACCCACCTGGTGAAACACTCGTGAGACTTTGCAAGTATACACACTTGGCGAATTGCATCTACCATGATGCCTAGGGGCGAACCTGCTGGGAGGTGAAGCAGTGTGCTCCCACATCAGTTTCCTGTTTAAAGGCTCCCTCGAGCTGCTTTGAGCTGACGAGCTCGTGGAGAGGCACCTGCGTACCTGGAGAGGTACTGTGACCCAAGAATACGGCAGCCTGCTCAGCAACCCCAAATAATCTTAAGCCTAATCTCTGCTGATGACGGATAATAATCCAGAAACACGTGTCCAGAGATGCCCAGCACTAATATGCACCCACCTGGTGAAACACTCGTGAGACTTTGCAAATATACACACTTGGCGAACAACATCTACCATGATGCCTAGGGGCGAACCTGCTGGGAGGTGAAGCAGTGTGCTCCCACATCAGTTTCCTATTCACAAAATGGTTACAAAGAAATTAACTTCAACTTGGGCCCCTGCTGTAACCCTGTAAGTTCTTCCTGAGCGGCTCCGCCAGAGTTGTTGTCTACTATTCTCTGACCCTGCTCTGACCCTCGAAGCAGGGTCAGAGAATAGTTACAAGTATGGCACATCACCACCCCCTTTTGTACTGCTTTTGGCCACCATAAGTGTGGCAGGGTATGCTCAGACGTGAGTCCCTTGCTCACTTTGCCACTGGATTCAAGCAAGCCGGGCTGAAGACGGCTGGAATGCCAGAAACCGGTCCTCGGAAGCTTGTTTCCGGTCCAGGGAAGACATGGCTTGGCAGTTCGGGCTGGACTGTTCCCATGAGGCAAAGGGTCAGACTGATTTGCATATAGCCATGTCTGAACTGGGGTGGCAGAGTGGGCTAAAGAACGGTGATCGATTAAACCCAGATCTTTTGACTGGGTGTGAGTGTTTGATTGATTCAGATGCTCCGTCCATCACCACCCCCTTTTGTACTGCTTTTGGCCACCATAAGTGTGGCAGGGTATGCTCAGACGTGAGTCCCTTGCTCACTTTGCCACTGGATTCAAGCAAGCCAGGCTGAAGACGGCTGGAATGCCAGAAACCGCTCCTCGGAATCTTGTTTCTGGTCCAGGGAAGACATGGCTTGGCAGTTCGGGCTGGACTGTTCCCATGAGGCACAGGGTCAGACTAATTTGCATATAGCCATGTCTGAACTGGAGTGGCAGAGTGGGCTAAAGAACGGTGATCGATTAAACCCAGATCTTTTGACTGGGTGTGAGTGTTTGATTGATTCAGATGATCCGTCCATCACCACCCCCTTTTGTAATGACCAGGCTGTCACAAAAATTAAGCCACAACAGGAAGCACTTACAGATAAGGAAGCAGGTGCCGGACTTGAAGCTCAAATTCAGTAACACATTAACCAGCCCCCGGTTGAGGCTGGGTAGGTGTACTTTCTCCCCATAATCTACAGTGGTGTACCAGAGGGTGCTGTGATGAACCAGAAGGTACAGTTGTGAACCAGAGGGTGCTGTGATGAACCAGAGGGTGGCAGTGGTGAACCAGAGGGTGGAAGTGGTGAACCAGAGGGTGCTGTGATGAACCAGAGGGTGGCAGTGATGAACCTGAGGGTGGCAGTGATGAACCAGGTGGTGGCAGTGGTGATCCAGAGCGTGGCAGTGATGAACCAAAGGGTGTCAGTGGTGAACCAGAGGGTGTTGTGATGAACCAGAGGGTGGCAGTGATGAACCAGAGGGTGGCAGTGATGTACCAGATGGTGACAGTGGTGAACCAGAGGGTGACAGTGATGAACCAGAAGGTGGCAGGGGTGAACCAGAGGGTGGCAGTGATGAACCATAAGGTGGCAGTGGTGAACCAGAGGGTGAGAGTGATGAACCAGAGGGTGGCAGGGGTGAACCAGATGGTGTCAGGGGTGAACCAGAGGGTGGCAGTGGTGAACCAAAGGGTGGCAATGGTGAACCAGAGGGTGGCAGTGGTGAACCAGAGGGAGGCAGTGATGAACCAGAGGGTGGCAATGATGAACCAGAGGGTGGCAGTGATGAACCAGAGGGTGACAGTGGTGAACCAGAGGGTGACAGTGGTGAACCAGAGGGTGCTGTGATGATGTCCTAGATGGTGGCAGGGGTGAACCAGAGGGTGTCAGTGGTGAACCAGAGGGTGGCAGCGGTGAACCAGAGGGTGCTGTGATGAACCAGAGGGTGAAAGTGGTGAACCAGAGGATGGCAGTGGTGAACCAGAGGGTGGCAGTGATGAACCAGTGGGTGGCAGTGATGAACCAGAGGGTGGCAGGGGTGAACCAGAGGGTGCTGTGATGAACCAGAGGGTGGCAGTGATGAACCAGAGGGTGGCAGTAGTGAACCAGAGGGTGGCAGTGATGAACCAGAGGGTGACAGTGATGATCCAGAGGGTGGCAGTGGTGAACCAGAGGGTGGCAGTGATGAACTAGAGGGTGGCAGTGATGAACCAGAGGGTGGCAGTGGTGAACCAGAGGGTGCTGTGATGAACCAGAGGGTGGCAGTGATGAACCAGAGGGTGGCAGTGGTGAACCCGAGGGAGCTGTGATGAACCAGAGGGTGGCAGAGATGAACCAGAGGGTGGCAGTGGTGAACCAGAGGGTGCTGTGATGAACCAGAGGATGGCAGTGATCAACCAGAGGGTGGCAGTCGTGAACCAGAGGGTGGCAGTGATAAACCAGAGGGTGGCAGTGATGAACCAGAGGGTGGCACTGGTGAACCAGAGGGTGCTGTGATGAAACAGAGGATGGCAGTGATGAACCAGAGGGTGACAGTGATGATCCAGAGGGTGGCAGTGGCTAACCAGCGGGTGGCAGTGATGAACCAGAGGGTGGCAGTGATGATCCAGAGGGTGGCAGTGGCGAACCAGAGGGTGGCAATAATGAACCAGAGACTGGCAGTGATGAACCAGGGGTGGCAGTGATGAACCAGAGGGTGGCAGTGGTGAACCAGAGGGTGTTGTGATGAACCAGAGGGGGGCAGTGATGAACCAGAGGGTGACAGTGATGAACCAGAGGGTGGCAGTGGTGAAACAGAGGGTGGCAGTGATGAACCAGAGGGTGACAGTGATGAAACAGAGGGTGGCAGTGGTGAAGCTGAGGGTGGCAGTGATGAACCAGAGGGTGGCAGTGGTGAACCAGAGGGTGGCAGTGATGAACCAGAGGGTGACAGTGATGAACCAGAGGGTAGCAGTGGTGAACCAGAGGGTGCTGCGATGAACCAGAGGGTAGCAGTGATGAACCAGAGGGTGACAGTGATGAACCACAGGGTGGCAGGGGTGAACCAGAGGGTGGCAGTGGTGAACCAGAGGGTGACAATGATGAACCAGAGGGTGGCAGTGGTGAACGAGAGGTTGCCAATGATGAACCAGAGGGTGGCAGTGATGAACCAGAGGGTGGCGCTGCTAAACTGCCCAGGAGCCCTGTGGGTGTGAGCCCCTGGGCTGCTGAGCTGCCCAGGGGTTGTGAGCCCACGTGCTACTGAACTGCCCCGGGGCCCAGTGGGTGTGAGCCTCCGTGCTGCTGAACTGCCCTGGAGCCCTGTCAGTGTGAAAATCATTTGTGCTCAATTGCCTGGGAGCCCTCTGGGTGTGAGCACACATTGTGCTAAGTGTCCCCTGCCCCCAGTACATATATACCCGTACCGCACAGCACCATTATGCTCTTGCACCATGAAGTCTGGTGCCTGGATGCTCCTGATCCGTGTAGGTTGTACCACCGTCTGATGCAGTCAAAATGTAAAGTCATAACTTGCTACACAGCACCAATAAACACGTGTCCCCCCTGGCACCGGTATGCACATGTACCAGGCGTGGAGTACCCGCATGCCACTGCACCCTACTGCCAAGAGCCAGCATATGCCTGTACGGGGCAGTTTAGAATGAGATGAGAAATTGTCCAGCAGCAGCAGCTGCATGCGCCTGAACCCACTGAGCAGGATCAGAATGGCTTTGTACCAACACGCGCCACAGAGCTATCTTGGACATCTGAAGGATTCTGGGGTCCTGTGCCAAACTTATTTTTGCATCCATGAGTTTCCCGAGCGCCATTCCCGTGTAGCTCCTGTGACCAGGAGGCTGCTTTTTCCTCATCTGCTGCTCTGCTCGGTCTCTGACCCTTTATAAACAAGATGCATGTGAACTCGCATAGAAACCTTGCCCGTTTGGCCCCATCCACCACACACTAGCGGTATGAAACGTCTTCCTGCCTGTCCCCACTATAATGGCCAGCTCACTCAAGGGACCTCGGCGCCTTTTGGCACACTGGCAAAGTTACAGGCACACATGGTCACATATTTGTGCAAATGGCCCAAAAATCCGCGAGTTTGTGGGAAAATTCGCAAACTCGCTGACTTTTTTTGCAATTTCGCACAAATTCGCGGACCGCAAATTCGCTAATTTCTCCCATACATATTCTTAGTCTTTAGTATTTTCCTCAAAAAAGTGCTCCAGCTCTTACTAGGAGTTTCTTTCTGTTTGTTAAGACATCTCCCTTCATGTAAATCTTCTTGGTGAGTTCTCTTCAAATACACACTTTTCTTTCGTTGCTTCGTCTGTTGGTACTTCGTTGGCATGAAGCAGTACTTTTAGTATCTATAAACACAACCTATAATAAAAAAATATATGTAACATTACAAAAAAAATATATCAATTTTCTATTATATTACTTACAAGAAGAGAGGGAGGAGTATGAGGACAAAGCTCGGAGTATAAAAATAAAATAAGAGGACTTATAACAAAAGAACAAGGAGTATGAAGCAAGGAAAATTTAATAAAAAATGAGAGTATAAACCAACAACATCTCCCATTGCTCCATTTACTAAACCTCTTTCCACATGTAAATTACGTCGTAAAATTACCCGACAATTTAAACATACATATAGATTCTTTTCTAAACTAGCCGTTTTAGATATTGATTTCTCTAAAGAATTACATTTTGACTTTAACTTTTCTGACAAAATAATAGTAGCTCCTTCATGTTCTATTCTATCAATAGCTTCCAATTTTATAATTTCTTGATTTTCTAACTTCAACATTTTTTCATTGAAGATTGCACATCCTTGCAGAGTTGGCATTAAACATATCACTGATTTATTTTCCGCAACTTTTCTCTGTATATATTCTCTGTACCAACATTTTCCTTTGGAAACACATTTGAAAGTAATCGTGCCTGTAAAGCTTCTTTGCCATGTTCACTTAGTTTTCCAATTCTTATATCTTGAAGAATACTTTTATAATCAGCATCCTTTGCCTGTCGCATATTTTGACTGAGTTCTGTATATTTGAAATATTACCATATATTAACATTTCCAATGCTTCCCAGGCACTTTCTCGTATCTTCATGTGTAACGGTTTTAAACACTGGTTGTCCTTTCAGAGGAGTTAGTTGTAGTAGATCTCCAAAAACAATTATATGTTTGCCTACAAATAACACATCATACTCTGTTTTAAGAATTTGTTGCAATCTTAAATGCACAAAGGCAAGCATTACATTTGATACCATGCTTACCTCATCAATAATGAGAAGTTTCATTTTTTTCAGGACTCTGGAAACTTCACAACAAGCTTCTCCAGATAGCTTGTGGTATTCTAATTTATTTTCGTGCTCTACTGGCAGCATCAATAAACGTTGTAAAGTAATCGCTTTAATGTTATGTGCTGCCAACCCAGTTGGAGCGGTAACAACACAAGAGAGTGACGATTCAGTTCTTTTCTGTAGATAAGTTGTAATCGCTTTAATTAGAAAACTTTTTCCAGTTCCTGCTTCTCCACTCACGTACAGTCGTACAGGTTTAAATGACGCACATGAACACTCTTTTCTCTCATGACATAACCCATGCTCAATCTGCTCTGTCACTTCATCAAATATTTGATGTTTGTTCTTGCTCAACATTTAGTTGTTTTTCCAATTCTTCTAAGTTTATTAAATCCTCCTGAGCTTGTTCCATTGCTCTTTCCACCTCATCCATGGCAGTGGCTGCTTCATTTTTGATAATTGGTCCTCCTAGTGGATCCTGACTCAACGAAGCAGAACTTTGACTGTCTTGAGAACTGTTTCTAGCAATCTCTGCTGTAATTGTAGCTTCTTGTTGTATTTCCTCGTTCAACATTTGGAGATAATTAGTAAAACTAGGACATTCTATAGTATTTTTGATTGCGTTGAATGAATCTTCATAACTGAGAAGATCTCTAAGTAGTTCCTCTTCTGTACGCCATGGCTTAAAGAGTTGCAAAAGAGCTAAATAGTAAAATTCCCTTTTGTCAGGAGTTTCGCAACTCAGGTTTCGATGATTAATCAAAGTCCTTTTCTTTGTTTCACCAGACATCCTTCAGATCCAATCACAGCATATACTCCTTTATTGATATCTTCAGTAATGTTCTTCTTAAAAGTATAGCTTTGCAGTACTTCATAGAGACAAACATTCTCAAGATGATTACTTCTATTTGGATAGTATGTATCCAACATATTTCTCTTCAAAATATCTGTACTGTTTGGTTCTCTCTCTGCTAAATACTTAATTTCTTGTACAGATTTCAAAACTCGGTTTCGTGTTCTTGCAAGACCTAAACTCACCCAAATGATTGTTCTAGATTTGGCATATAGACTTGCAGATGATAAGCAATCTGAACATTCATATGCTCCGATTTCTCGATGAGAAAACATCTTCAAACTGTAGCTGTACAATTTCTTGCTTAGGCTCTTTTCATGAGAAATTTCTTCCCACATTTCCTTTAGTTCTGTCTTTTCAGATTTTGTAATGTAAGAAATTACATATCGATCCTCAGCAATGGAGTTGTCTGTACCATATTGAATATCAATGTTTGCATTCCACATGGACAAAATGACTGGGTTTTAGTCTTTTATATACTTTGACTCTTCATTTCTTCTTAAGTTATAGGTATTTTTCAGTGATTTTCGTGTCACAGTATGTCGCAAAGATGACATAAAATTGTTCACTCTTCCTTTTGATGTTACTGGTCGTGGAAATCCAAAACGACATTTTGTGTAGAACTTGTCCTTTGATTTGTACTTTCGACGACAGTATTTTCCACAACGATGGGTTTGAAACCGCAAGACTTGATGTTTTAAATTCTTTTTTTCTGTGTTTTTAGGAACAGCACATGTAGAATACTGTTCAATAAATTCATCACTGTCTCATCCGAATCAGTTCCAAATTTGGGAGCATCTTTGATTCATAGCAGCATATGAATGTGAGGAGCATCAACCTCTTGCTTGATACTCCTTTTTCCAAAAGAAATCCAGAACCTCTCCAAGAGGAGGATTTTTTTTGTTTGTGATAAAAGACATCATAGCTTCAAATCTATGATTGAAATACCTGCAAACATTAACTGGATCCAAAGAGCAAAGTTCTCCAGGTGTCTTGAATTTTATATTTTCTATGTTTGCATTTGCCTCTCGAAGAAATTGAAGTAAGTCTTCCCAAGCATACTCTGCACAACTTAGAGTAAGGAACCATGTAGGAGTTCCTAAGTTTCTTAGCATATATTTCAATTCCCCATGACGACAGTATCAATACTCGTTAGTACACGCCATGAGATTAATTAGCTGAGATTCCAAAACAGTGTCTTTCTCTTGGACTTTATTTATAAAGTCCCTTGCCGAAACATTCTGCAGATGTACTCCACTTTTTAGTATAAGGTTCACTGCATAAGAAAGTCCAGACAAATCACTCTCAAACAGACGGTGAAACAAATATGGAATGCATTGTCAAAATCTTGGATCTTCTGCATACAATCTTGATGTCCGGTATTCAGATGCTGGTATCTGCACAGGTCGGTCATCATATCGTCCACCTCGACCTGTTGGAAATAACTGAGGAAAACAACGAGCTTCCATGCTTTCTTCCCATACACTAATAGGACTTCCTTTTGCTTCATTCATTTGGAATAACTCAATAGCATTCCCCATTACTTCTTTTGAATGCAGTGGATGAACACTATAATGTTCATAAATTTGTTCACTTCTGGACACATCCACTTTTTCAATTTGTACAGCTGACAAATCACTGTTGTCTTCTATAGTTGTTTCCTCTTCTCCTACATATACATTTTTGTAGTATTGATTGTTTTTTTTCTAAATACAACGTTGCCTTTTTGACTTTCCTAACATCCACTAATTCTTGCCAGATTTTCTTACTCTTTGTAGGTACGCCATTAACTAGAATAACTAGAGGTTCCTCTTCCACATTTTCAACACCAATTGTTTCAATATTTTTCTTTAAATCTAGAGGCAAATATACAACTCTTCCCTTTAATCCTCTCTTTAAATCTGAAGGAGGCAATTTCCCTGTCTTAGGCTTAATACGAACAATAGCCTGAAATGGATGCACACATTGAATCAGAATAGACTTGGATTTAAATCCATCAGTTCAGAAGGAATATTTCCCAAATCAAGATTATTATGTACAGCTCTAGCTGGCATTTTTTTCATTTAATTTATTATAACAATATTTACAAATACGTTGATCAGAACCCAAATCAAAACAATTCTCTACCAACAAATAAGTTGCAAATTCCTTCCACTCATTATTATTCTCCTTTTCACTTTCTAAATATAGATCAACTAACCTGTTCTGATTTTTAAAATTAATTCTTCTACAACAAATACAAGAAAACTTGGGCCTTTCTCCTGAAATGACCTTAAACCTTGTAAATTCTTGGTCAAAATTTTCTGTACTAAAACATTGTACATTTTCTTCCACATTTCCTTCTATTACTGTATCAGTTTCTGCACTGCCCTCTTTTTCACAAGAGTAACTAACCTCAATTTCTTAACAAATGTTCTTTACATCTAATTCAGATCCATGTAAAAGATCACTGTTGAACTGTTTTAGCTTAAGTGCTGGACTTTTTGCATTATACATCCTTCTCACTAATTTCCTCACTTCAGTATGATGCATTGCTAACATCCTAAAATGGAGAAAAACACTCTGGCATAGTTTTTTAGAAAGACAAGCCAGAGAATGACCTTGCAAATCCGTTTTCATTTGGCAGGGGTCTAATTCTTGCAACATCTTAATCTTCTGTTTAATACTTTCTTAGAATACTTACGTAAGAAATTGCAGAAAAAATAAATTGAATCCTGCCGTACACTACAAATACTACTACAATTCCAAGTGTACACAGGAGCCTTAGAACATCTCCCTAAAACTTCATCAGATAACACCTCTTCTGCATTTCTTGGGACAATTTTCTCTTTTTCAATCGCACAACCGTCCTTCACCTCATATGCTCGACCACTGGTGTCAACTGCATGCAACAAATCATTAGTCTGAAAGTAAGTCTCTTCATTAAAAAATGGCTCAGAACTTGAACTATGCTCCCATTCTCCAGAAAAAACATTACAAAAATTAGTTCTATTAATCAGTGTTTCCACTCGCTTTCAAACGGTTAATTGCCTTATCTATTGTACGAAATCTTTTGATTACTAAAATAAATAATTTCTTTTTTAATTCAAACACTTCATCCACAATACCTTCAATTAATTTTTTTGCTTATAAAAAGCTGTTTTCCTTTTAGAAGTCTTTCCACTTTTCAACAAATTTAATACAATTCTGTTATAAGTCATTCTCTTGCGAATTTCAACAAACACATTTTTTCGTCTTTTACTATTGATAATTTCATCACCACACACTTTTCCAATTTTTTTTAACTCCTTTTTTTGTTGTTAGAGATGATTTTTGGATCTTCTCCACATTCTCCACATGTTTTTTTCTTTCAGTTAATTTCCTTATAAAATCATTTGTTGTCTTACCAGAAGCATTCTTCTTTTTCTCTGTACAATGTTGTTTAGATGCATCCTGTAATTGTGTTGTCTTGGAAAAGTAAGCCTGTTTATATTTTCTTCTTTTAGAATCCTTAGTAGGCATCTTGATTTTCTTTCTGTAGATAATAACAATCTATTGTGAAGAAAAAAAAACATGTTATACACCACTACTAACATACTACATGATGTAAACACTGATTTATTTATTTATTTATTTATTTATTTATAGTGTTTTATATAGCGCGGACATGACCCGTGGGTATCAGAGCGCTTTACATACAGATTACATATTGGCATTATAAAAGCAGTTATAGCAGCAAACATATATGAGTGTAGAAGGCGATACACTATCTAGGGAGGTTACAAACTGACATAGAAGGTTAATAAAATGACATTATAGTAGCAATGAAAACAGCAAACAGATATGAAGGTAGGAAGCAATATGCTATCTAGGGTGATTAAATAAATATATTCTTAACGCCTGATCACTTAGCGATAAGTGGTGCATATGGTTTAGGTTGTGTCATAGACCTATGGTCAAGTTCGTTGAGGTAGGATTGTAAATTAATTATCAGAGCAATGTCAGAGTAATTACGAAGGAGAAGAATGGATAAGACTAGTTACAACGATCATAGATATTCACATACAAGGTAGGGGTAGTGTCTTTGGTGTGAGACATAGTGCAGGTAACATCTAAAAATGAGGTAGCGATAAGGTGTACAGCCCAGCCTTGGGTGAATAGACATAGCTAGAGTGGTTAGGCATTTGTCTTATTGGTCTTCCAATTGTTTATGATGGCTCCCATCCTCTTTGGCGTAAGAAGTTTGTGCCATTAGTCCGAGGTCGTCACTATGTAGGGTATTTACTCATCATATGTCTTTTCAGTTCCCTTTTAAACGCTGCAATATTTTGAATCTTCCTGATGTAGGGTGGGAGTGAATTCCAGACTCTGGGGGCGGCTCCCGAAAAAGCTCGGTCATAGGTCTTTTTTTTCCGGAAGAAGGCTGGCCGTAGTAGCAACTCTTTAGCGCTTCTAGTTGGTCTGTTCCCTCCCGATAGCTTGATTTTCTTGGCTAGATATCTCGGCGTGTTGTAGTGGACCGCTTTGTGTGTGATACAGGCCATCTTCATTTTAATTCTAGCATCGTAAGGTAACCAGTTCAGTGCCTTCAGGTGAGGAGATATGTGATCGAATTTCCTCGTTCCAGTGATAAGTCTTGCCGCTGCGTTGAGACAGGCTTTTAGCGGAGCAGTGGATGTTTTTGGTAGGCCAGCTAACGTAGTACAGCCATATTCGATCCTTGAGATAACTAGCGATTGGATTGCAAGTTTTAGATCTGCTTCTGATATAAAGGGTTTCAGTTTCCTTAGATAGTTCAAATGGAAACGGGCGCTCTTGGCCATTGCATTGATGTGTTCTTTCATGTCTAGGTTCTCGTCAAGTGTAATTCCTAGAGATTTGGCTGAATTAACAAGTGTCGGTGTGCAGTTAAGCGCAGTCACCATTTTAGCCCATTCCTTTACCTCTGGTTGACTCCTTGTCGGTGAGATTAACAGGAATTCTGTTTTGTTGGCATTAAGTTTCAAATGGTTGGCTGTTAGCCAATGCAACGCTTTCTTTAGAGCTTCATTCATAAGGTCAATGTCATCACTGCAGGCAATCTTCATATATATTTGCGTGTCATCTGCGTACATGTGGTAGGAGATCTGTGAATTCCGAAGAATCTCTGTGAGAGGTTCTACATATAAGTTGAAGAGATCTGGGGATAGCGTTGAGCCTTGCGGGACTCCTATTGTGTTGGGGCATGGGGAGGAGATTGCTTGGTTGACCAGGAATAGCTGAGTCCTGTTCTGCAGGAAGGAGTTAAACCACTTCAGAACATTTCCAGCTAAACCCATCCTGTCATGTAGTCTGGTCATCAGTAATTCATGATTTACCGTGTCAAATGCTGATGACAGGTCTAGTAGAATCAGTAGGCATGCGTGATTCTGGTCAAGGGCTTGTAAGGCGTCATCAACAATATGTAATATCGCAGTTTCAGTACTGTGTCCTGTTCTGAAACCTGATTGGCAGTCATCTAATAGTGAGAACTTAGCGATGTGTTGACTCAGTTGGCCTTGCACGCATTTCTCAATAAGTTCACTTCATAAGTAAATTGAAGGTACAGCAACAGTGTCTGAGCAGAGTAGGAAATCATACAGTCACTGCTGTTTCTCAGTTTATGGCAGTGCAGTGATGTTTCAACATTATAGGGGAATTTCCTTAGAATAGTGTTTCAAGGTTCTGAACAGTACAGTAGTGTTTAGACAGTGTAGGAAGTCATGGTGAGATTCATATTTCTGGCTTTAGAGCAATACAGTTGTGCTTGGGCAGTGTATAGTATCATGCAAGGGCTAGGAGTATAAAACACTTTTTGTCCTAAACTCTAACTCACTCCATTAGTACATGTATTCCCATGTCTTAAAACACATACATGCTTGCACTATCTGTGTCTCTGCTTTAACCATCTCACCCTCTCTCTGCACCATCTTTTCTGTGACTGCACCATCTGTCCCTCTGCCTTCAGCTCTACACCATCTATCCTCTGTGTGTACCATGTCTGTGTCTGCTTGAACTGTGTGTGTGTCTCTGCTTGAACCATCTCACAGATAGTGCATGCAGACAGACATGGTACTATCAGAGGATAGATGATGCAGGGCTACAGGCAGAGGAAGATATGGTGCAGTCAGAGAAAAGGTGGTGCAGAGAAAGGATGAGATGGTTCAAGCAGAAACACAGATAGTGCAAGCAGACACAGACATGGTACACACAGAGGATAACATGGTACAACAGAGAAGAAATACTGGAAACAGTGAGAGAAATGTTACATGCAGAGACTAATTGGAGCACAGAGAGGGGGAGATAGTGAAGACAGAGATAACATAATACACACAGAGGGTGCGAGACTACAGGCAGAGAAGGAAAAGATTTAACATGTAAGAGCTGTCTAAAACACAACAGCAGCCATATCATGATAGGCCTCTGCAGATGCACATCAGAGGATGCAGGCAGTGGGAGAGGGTTGGTGCAGACAGAAAATGAGGTAAGCAGAGAGAGGTAGACTGTGAGTAGAGACAGGGGAGATTATAGAAAAAGGTGCAAATATAATTCTTTAATTTACACAGACACTCAGTGTGATCTTAGTAAAAAATGTTAACACTATAGATTTCACCAAAACGCATACATCACAGAAAAACCTTTAAGAGACAGAACACTATCCCTTCCAATTCAGTAAAATAAGTACTACAATGAAAGGGAGTCTTACTGGGAATATTCTTTTAGGATTTACAACTCTGCAGTTGTGTTACAAGAGTTTAGAATATTTTTCTAGGAATGGAGTTTCAGGGTTTAGGACAATGAAGTGAACTTACACCAGTGTAGTGAGTTAAGGTGGGACTGAGAATTTACAAATCAAATTCACTGAAGTGATTACTACATGCAACAGACACAGTTGCTTTAGCATTTCAACAGCACACCCAGCATCTAAATTGCACAGCATAAACACAATTTGAAAATTAAGAGGCCTGAAACACATACTGCATAGGACTTTCTACAACTACATCACCTAAACCATGACTCAGTTAATGATTTAGGTGATTTAGCAAACAGAGGGAGACAAAGCACAAATAGAGACAAAATGGTACACACAGGGTGCAAGACTACAGGCAGAGAAGGAAAAAATTTAACGCTGTCTAACACACACCAGCAGCCATATCATAATAGGCCTCTGCAGATGCACATCAAAGGAAGCAGGCAGTGGGAGAGGGTTGGTGCAGACAGAAAATGAGATAAGCAGAGAGAGGTAGACTGTGAGGAGAGACAGGGCAGATTATAGAAAAAAGTGCAAATATAATTCTTTATTTTACACAGACACTCAGTGTGATCCTGGATAAAAAGTTTAAAACCATACATTTTACCAAAACACATTTACCACACGAAAAAGTTTAAGAGACAGAGCACAACCTATCTATTTCAGAACTACAATACAGTGCAGAAAACTGAGTTATTTTCAAAATACATTTCCAATTTACAGCATTACTTTTTTTCCAACATTACATCCAAACATGAGACACAATATCAGAAGAAAGAACACAGTATAAGCAGAAAGAGGTACACTGTGAGGAGAGACAGAGGAAATTATACAAAAGGTGCAAATATAATTCTTTAATTTACACAGACACTCAGTGTGATCCTGGACAAAAACTTTAAAACCATACATTTTACTAAAACACATTTACCACACTAAAACGATTAAGAGACTACATTACAATGTAGAAACCTGAGTCATTTTCAAATTACATTTCCAATTTGCAGCATTACTTTTTTCCCAACATTACATCCAAACATGAGACTCACACTGAGACCTTAAAAACATAACAGAAAGCCTAGCAATTCAGTCAAATGATTACTACAGTGAAAGGGGTGGTAGAGGGAACCTTGCTAGTAGTGATGTATAAAGAGAGCAAGCGTAAGGGAAACAGAAAGAGAGAGAAAATGAGAGTGAAAAAGAAACAAATATAAATAAATCAGAAGGAGAGAGGGAGTTAGAAAACAGGAGTGAAGAAAAAGAATAATGACAGTGAGGAAAAAGATATGAGTGTAAAAAAAGGAGAGTGAGAGAAAAAAGCTATATTAAAAAAAGGAAAAAGGTGTAAGGATTTAAAGAGAAACTGAAGAAGGAAAAAGAACAGTGTTGGAGAGAAAGAACGACAGTGAGGGAGAGTGAAAGAGCGAGACAATGAGTAACATCCACATTGCAACTCATTTTTATTATTAACTTAAAAAGCACAACATATATCCCCTCACAAATTAATAACTCACCTTTAAAAATGCTTTTGAAGATTTAGAACAGTGTCAATCACACACGAGATTTTCTTAAGCAGAATCTCTGAAATGTACCTCAGACACTGCAACCACAAATGGCCCTGATTCCCTCTCATTTTTCACACATATTCCAGTACATAACCAATGAAATTTCTTCCCACACGAATTCAAAACCAAACTAACATTTTAATTGGATGTACATTTCAACACTTTCAAACTCACATAATGTTTAACCTTCCCCCACTGCTCTCTCTGCCTGTTACCATGGTAACTCTCCATAGAACACCTAACTGCAGTCAAAAGGTGAAAAGTTCATCTCTCAATGTTGCAAACCAAAGCAGCAAGTGTGTTTGACTTCTCAATATTCCAGCAATGTTCTTTTCAATGATTTTTTCTAAACCAATAGTATTATTCATTTTAAAAAAACAGTAGTATGCACCCTAGTTTTCAATGTTAAATTATCAGAAACCACCAATCATTTCTTGTTTTTCAAATGCACTGAATCTCAACAAAATATTTTTCAAAACTCCAAGTTTTCAAGCTGTCTTTTCATTTCCAGAGCCCATCTGAGTACAACCAAACCTGCCTTCAAGATGCTTAGAGTCTGGATTGTAGGACATATCTATATTTTCTGGAGTGAAAGGTATGCAGCAAATAGATGTTTTCTCAACCTTGATTTACCAAATGTGGATATTATATGGATTGGCCAGAGAGGATGGAGATGTCACCAATTGATGCCATTGGTAAAATCCTTTATGCATCTCCCACACCCTGACCTTATAATTGTGCACTGTGGTGGCAATGACCTAGGCACTTTGACTGGGGTAGGTCTTGAAATGCTTTTAAAGGACAACATTTGGCCAATTGATATCACTTTTTCCACAAACTGCCTTTGTATATTCTAATATATGCCAAAGATTGAGAAAGCAAAGAAACAGGTGAATAAGTCTGTTTCTGCTTTCCTCAGAGACTATGGCATGGGTTCTATATACCACAACAACTTGCGTTACAACATGCAAGGCATCTATAGGAGAGATGGTGTACATTTTACAGATAAGGGGAACAGAGTCTTCCTTTTAAACTTTAGACTCTGCATCGGTACTTACTTGTAGGTACAAAAAACACTCAATGAACACAACAGCTCTTTTTAGAGCCACCCAACATCTAAGCACACAAACTTGTTATTTAAATCTATTATTTTGTTTTTTTATTCTGACGTGCCCGCACCTCGCGATTAAAAAAAAAAAAAGAAAAACATTTTTTGGGGCCTTCAGGGGTCCTTCAGGGACTCACTGAGAAGGCCTAGGGAGTCAGGAAGACTCTACCCTGCCTCCTTTTAAAAGAACCGTATATTACTTTTTAAAATATTTACAAATCTCACGAGGGTACGTCGCGCGTAAACGCACCGTGAGAGTACCGTAAAACCTTTGTGCGCTTACCCCCGTAAGTTTTATAATCTTAAATACGTTATATCTATGGATTTATTATAGATTTTAAAGGTAGACCTTATCTTGGATAATGAAGAAATTGGTTTTTTTAAACTTTTATGAACCGTATATAACTTTCTAAAGTAATTACAAATCTTGCGAGGGTACGTCGCATGTAAACGCACCGTGAGAGCACCGTAAGCACACAGTAAGATCTTCGTGCGCGTACCTCCGAAAGTTTTATAATCTTACAAACTTAGGGGCAGATTACGATGGAGGATTTTCCGCATCCTCTGGGCCGGCGGAAGCCACCGCCGGCCCGGAGGATGTGGAAAATCCTCTGCGGACCTACCAAAGACCCACAACCACATTAGGATGGCTTGTGGGTCCTGGTTTCAGTCCGCCACTTTTCCGCCGCGGTTGGCTACAGCCGCGGCGGAAAAGGCCTAATATGGTGGCGGTGTCTCTCAGACACAGCCAGACATATTAGGATGGCTGAGTAAACATGCTTTTCCGCGGTGGCTTCTCCGCCGAGGAAAAGCATGTGGATCTTCACCCCCGGGGCCCGTAGCGGGCCCCCTGGGTGAAGGGGGGTGGGGGGTGCACATGATTTGTATGCAGAAATCGGCAGGCACCGCGCGGTACCTGCCGCTTTCGACATACAAATGCAATGTATGCATTTGTAACATTGCGGCGGGTGCAGCTTGAAACCGCACCCGCCGCAGTGTTACAAATAGAGTATGTGACCGCCAGGGTGGCGGTCACATCCTAATTGGACAGGAGGGAACTCCGCATGCCCATGCGGAGGTTCTCTCCTCCTCAGTGATCGCGGACGGACTCAAGTCCGTCCGCGATCATAATGGGCCCCCTTGATATCTACGTATTTATTCTAAATTTAGACATTATCTTGGATAATGAAGAAAATTGTTTTTTTAAACTTTTATGAACCTTATATTACATTTTAAAGTAATTACAAATCTCATGAAGGTACGTCGCACGTAAACGCACCGTGAGAGCACTGTAAGCACACCGTAAAACCTTTGTACACTTATCCCTGTAAATTTTATAATCTTAAATAAGTTATATCTACGGATTTATTATAGATTTTAAAGGTAGACATTATCTGGGATAATGAAGAAATTGTTTTTTTAACTTTTAAGAACTGTATATTACTTTTTTAGGTAATTACGAATCTCGCGAGGGTAAGTTGCAAGTAAATGCAGCGTAAGCACATCGTAAGAATACGTAAGCGCTCCGTAAGCGCACCGTAAGATTACGTCCAACCAAGTGACTTTAAAACAAGAGATTCTATTGGTTTATAATACCTCCTACTCCAATTGTTGAAAGACCCCTCCCATTTTAATCATTCTTCTTTGACTTTCACAGAAGAACCATATTTTCTCTTCAGCTCCTGTGCTTTAGATAAAGACATTAAAATGGCTGGACTTCCAGAAGAACCTTTAGATCATTCTTCATCTGAAGAATTTGTGGAAGAAGACCCACAGCCCAAGAAAAAGAAAGAAGCAATTGTATGGACATTTTTTACCCTCCCTGAAGGTCAAAAAAAAGTTAACACCCCACTAGTCACATGCAAAATATGTGATACTGTTTTATCAAGGGGTAATGCCAATAAAAAATATTCTTTTGGCACAGCAAGCATGGAACGCCATGTTAAAAACCTCCATCCTAACAATTGGGCAAGAGCAGTTGTCAGAAGATCAGAGGAGGAGCAGGGCTCTGATCCAAGCACTTCAAGGGAACCACCACCACCACCACCAACACCATCAAATATGATCCCTTCTTTGCAGCCAGAATTCAGAACTTAATGGTTCGCTGCATACATTGCAACCAATTAATTTCATATGGACAACAGTCCATAGAAAGAATTCTTCAAAAAGGTCAGGAGCCACAAATGCCCACAATAATGTTTTTTTTAAGTTCTTTGTTCCTGTTGAACACTTGTTTCGTTTACAAAGTTAATTTTTCGCCTTTAAGCAAAAAAAAAAAAAAGGTTATTTTCAGAACTACCTCTACCGGTCAAAAAAAGAGAACTATATTTGTATGTTTTAGTTTGTCATAGTGAATGTCTAGTTCATAAATGAATGAATGAATATGAAAGTGCAAAACTATAAGGATGTGGTACAGCATAAATCTATAGGGTGTTTACCTATAGGATACTGTAGTACTTGCAGAACACTTAAATGTAACATATGTATATAAATATGTTACAACTCTATGCTTCAATTTGCACTATTAACGAAAGAGCGTGGATGAATTTATATGTATTAAGGGCAGTTTTATAATCCCCTTGTGTCACTTTTTTTTGCCAACGTGCACGCGCCGTTCTCGTACGAGTGCATGCACCGTGCATGCACCTTGCGATTTCCAATTTTGTTTTGGGCTCTCTTGTGCCTCAGTTCTCCCGAGAGACAAGATGGTGGCCAACACTTCCTGGTTTGGACAGTTTGGAATGTTGACAGACGACTGACAGCCAATCACAAGTTCGCTCGTGCACGCCAGGGTCCGTGTATGGTGCGAGGACCGTGCGCGTGCGGTGCGCGGCTCTAGATATTTACATTTTTTAAAACTTGATTTTCTCAACAACTACTGGACGGATTTACACCACTTAAGCAAAAGGGCGATCTGCGAATAAGACTCTACCATTTTTCCAAATTTCATGTAATTCCATTAAACCGTTCGGGCTGTAGCCGTGTCTAATCGTCCTATGGAAAATTGCATGGGGAAAACACATTTTGGGACCCCTCTTTTTTCTCAGCCCCCACTTGACGAATCCTCCCAAAACTTTCAGGTAAGGAGCGGAGCGGAGCGGGCCATCTTCTTTGAGCATCGCTGTGGACTAACACAGATGAAAACCGGCAGGGGGGTGCAATACAGGGCTATCTGGCATTCCGGTCTGAGGACAGCATTATATGTTTTCGTAAAGCCGTTAAGACCTGGCTTTTCGATTTATAACTACTTGGCCAACCATCTCTTGTTAGCTGCAGTATCTTAGCGCCGGGAGACCCTTACGGGTAGCTGTCGCGCTCTACAAGCTTAAATAATAAATAAATAAATAAATACCCGATTACCTTTCCGGCACGCCACGCAATTCCTTAGTGTGTAGCTTTTTTATGTGAAAGTGACTGCATTTTTGAGAATATGAAGAACCTTTCCATGTAATTACGACAATGAAACATGGCAACATCTTTAAACACGTGTTTTATTTCATTATTTCTCGTCCCATCTCCATTGGAAGCTATAGAAAGAAAGCAGTTTTAATCTACATACAGCTTAACTTCTTGAATGATTTTGCCAGGGGTTGCAAAAGCAGTGCCAGGGGTTGCAAGGAGCAAGTCGGTGCTTTGTGGTTGATGGTCTGCTGTTCTGATCAACAATATGTTCAATATGTTCTCTTACAGAGGAGTTCTGGAACTGATGGAACACTCTGTCCAGCAACAGCACATAGTTCATAAATGTGTCAGTATTTAATTCAGAGTCAAATCCTTTGAGGCACTTCCAAAGTCGCATACTGTAGTCAAACATTTATTTTGTCTCTAACCAAGGGGGGAAGAATGAAGGAACCCAGTTTGGCTGGGAGTGTGTATGCTGATGTGGCATATGGTAGGTATTGTTCTGAGCAGCCCTTGGCTGGTGTCCAGTCTGTCTTTGTTAGCATCATCCTTACCTCCTTCTCAACCCATGTTATCCTATAAATCCCAGACACTGGTGAAGACGGGATTCAGAAACTGCTAACCCAACCATAATGAAGACTGTAGGTGTCATCTTGCTCCTTGTCACCCTCCTTGGGCTCTGGGAGTCACTTCCAGTGGTTGAAGGTGAGTAGACAGGGATCCGGTCCTCAGCATCTGACTGCACAATTCATCAGAGGGGTTGTCTCTCTTTCTGGAAAATTCCTGCAGAAATACCTGAAAGGTCTTGTATTGTGTGAGAGACATACTACAGTGACAGACAAGTCTGTCAAAAGTTGATTTAGGTAATGTGTGTTTTTCTAATTGTTAAGAACAGTTTGAGTTGGAAGAGTGAGTGTACATTACCAGTGGGTGTAAACTACATTCATAAAAGTGTTTTCCCTCAGGTGGTGTACAGTTTCTATGGAACTGGATGAAGACTCTCTCACTCAAAGGTCTTTGTATGTTGATTAGTTGCAAGCTCTCAGGGGATCCTCTTCACATTTTGTAGTGGGGAAAGTGGAGGAACTGCTTTCCTTTATGCCAATGATATGTGAATTACTTCTTAAAGGTTCTTCCAGCGTCAAGCTTAGTAGGGACTGAATCCATGGTTGAACTGCCCGCACTACACTAAGCACTGCTGAAATGTTCATGCTACAAGATAATATAGAAGAGATCAGAAAGAAGTTTATACAAATTTTGAAGATAGATCTTGTGAATCCTTTCAAACCTGTCCTACATTTTGGCTTTAGAGGCTCTAGACTCTTCCATACTGAGGCAGCCCTCAATAAAACCGTAAAGGCCAAAGTTGTAAACTAAATCACCAACACTGCAACAAACCCCATACCCACTCCTGCATCAAACATAGAAGACCTAAGGCCATTCGTGTCAATTTTCCTCATATGAGAGAAATTCTCACTCAAGAGAAGAAGTTTTCAGCATGAAACAAATGTAATTATTTTCCAAAAGTATGTCGCCTGTCCTACTGCACCATAGCTTCTTCAACAAAAGCAGTAAATATTGTTTCACCTGTATCATCGACCTTAGAAATAAAGACATGGATGATGATCAAGAGGATGATGGAACAGTATGTGTTTTCTACACCATGCAATAAGGAATGAAACACAGTTAACCTCAATCCTGAAGTCAAGTGCCAATAGGTAGGCAGATAATAATAGCTTTGACTGACACTGGTGCATCAATAAATGTTGTAGCAAAGGATTAACTTTAGTTCCCTCAAATCGAGATTTAGCCTTGCAGCAACAAAATATTTTTATCTATGTGGCATCTTTACAACCAAATTGACTCACAGGTATTCTGTAGTGACAACAATGTACATGACTCAAATGGATAAGGTACCTTGATGAGCTGCCAAATAGCAGTCTGATAATAATCACATACTGTACCCAAGAAAATGATATAGACAGCCATTAACAGAAGTCGATAATCTATTCAAAGAAATATTAAGCATAGAAGACTAAACTGTAGGGTTACCTATTTACCAGTCCATCCAACCAATGAAACGGAAGCAGTAATGATGACTAGGATTTCACTTAAGGTCTAAGGTAGAACCTAAACATATAAAACCTGGAAAAACTGACATCATATCATATAATGTGTTGATAGGCCCACCCTGGGGATTTCAATAATTGTTGTTACAAAAAGACATTTATACCTCTGCACACCAGTTTGATGATGAGCGCAAAGGTGTAGATATCTACTTCCCAAATGCCTCAATCATTAGGGAATACTGCCTCACTTCAGGTATATATGACCTGCTATCCATAGTAAATGGGTCCTGATGGCTTCCTAAAGTCAATTTAAATGCTGGTTGTCACCAGCCCCTTCTGGTTCCATGAGCAAAATATATTACCATTTCTCCTATTCATCGAAACCTCTACTTTTTCAAAAGATTCCACTTTGACACATCCAGCAACATATTTCAGAACACAATTAGAGAATTATCAACTGGACTTAACATGCAACATCAATGTCAGTGATGACATTCTGGTACACTCCAAAACACTACAAGAAAATTACACTTGACCTAAGTGTGGTATTTGAGAGACTAGGGCAAGATGTGTGACCATTTTTTGAGGTCGCTAAGGGGATTTCAGCCCCTTTTCAACCTAAAAATAGGTCATCCCAATGTGCCAACCCTTTTTTGCGAGTCGCTAATAAATTAGCGACTTGCAAGATAGGGTTAGTGACTCGCTATTAGGAAGGGGCATGACAAGGGTGTCCTATTCTAATAGTGACTCCCAAACCTATGTATGAATGTTTTGCAACTGCAATTGTGGTTGCAAAACGCTTACAGTTTCCCACCCTTCTGAGAAGGGTGGTAAGACACTCATAAATAGGAAGATACCCCAGGAGACCCTTTTCCCCTTGGATAAGCATGTGCAAATATTTTTTAAGAGCAGGCAGGGGTCCTATTGATGACTGTCTGCGCTTAAAAAATGTAACTGAAAGTTTCATTTTTCTTTTTTAAATGCATCCCATTTTCCTTTAAGGAAAACGGGCTCGATTTAATTTTAAAAAACTACCAACAGGCCACGATTCCTGGGAGTGCCAGCCAATCCCAACCCGGTCGCAAATTGCGACAGCTTCATTAAGATTCATGAGGCATGCAATTTGTGATCCTATTGGGAATCGCGAACAGTGTCTGGGACACTGTCGTACATTAAATTTTGTGACTCGCATACCGAGACTCGCAATTTGCTGAAAATTGTGAGACACAAAATCCAATGTTCGTACATCTGGCTGTAAGTGAATGTGGCTCACACTAAACTAAAAGAATTGTGAAGTCCTGAAGTGGAACATCAAATTTTTTATCTAGTAGTGAATAGCAGATGCCCTTGCCCTGGTGAAAGTGGAAAATATCAAGACAGAGAGCACCCCCTCCTACCTCACTATCTGAGGCTCAGAGCTTCCTTGGTGTGGTGCAGTTTATGGAAGCTTCATCAAGAATTTCTCTTCCCTGATGAGACCTAACAAAGTCAACAGCATCAGGACTGGAGTTAAACTGAGCAAGCAGCATTCTAAACCGCAAAGGATGAGGGTGTTCTTTCAACTGATATAACTCTCAAGGGGTTTAACCCATCTAGGGATACAGAGTTATCAGTCAACAGTGGTTCATCAAAATCGATTGTTGTGTTCCAAGAATATTCTTTTTCTGTAATCAACTAACTAGGACTCAGTACCCCATAGACTACTTGTTGAGACATCATTGGCCAGTAACAATACATGAGATGAAGGATGCTGCAGAAATAAAGGAATATTTCAGGTGAGTGTCTCATAGGCCAATGTCACTTAAAGAATTCCAAGTCACGAACACAATGATTTTTGGGAGTTTGCAATCTATGCAATTGAAAAAAAGACTGGAAACGTCTGGTATCTGACCTATATACCTGAAAGCCAGAATCAAACTGCTGACTCACTGGTTGCTATACAATGTAAGACAGAAGCTAGCAGTTTTGTTGGTAGCTGCCTTTTGTAAGAAATGCACCCACTTATTCCCCAGACCCTGATCCGCTGAATTGTGATAAGCAAAAGAAAAGAGGAAAGTCTGGTTTCCCAGCTTAGACGAAAATGTGGAGAACACAGTGGGACATTTGTCTTCATTGCGAAGCGTCTAGTGTTCCCGACTATCCAAGTCCCGTCATTTCTGAATAAATGCCACTTTATCCATGGGGGATATACCATCCAGACTTTGGGACTCTTCAAGATGGCCATCATCGTCTTGTTGTGATTGGATAAGTATTGTGAGATAGAGATTGTGCGATCCATATTAACAGAAGAGCTGATTCAAAAAAATGGGAGAAAATCACACCTACCCCCAAGGGATCAAAGAGATAGGAACTGACCATGGGCTCACATTTGAAAGACAAGATTTATCAAGGTACCATGCCTCTTTACAAATCAAGTATTCCATGATTAGTGCTTGATGGCCACAGGCAAACGGGGAAGTTTAACACGTCTTTAAGTCTCATTGCAAAGCCATATTCATTTCTCACATTGTGGAGCTGTCTTCCAGGAGATTATGAAACAAAGTTTCTTCAGTTATTTCTAACCATAAAGTGCATAGCTTATGTACAAAAATACATTAAAAAACCAAGTAGAGCCTAAAATCACAATTTCTAAGAACACAGAATTCCCATAATTGTTAAAATTGGTGAAAAGTAGCAGGTTGTTTGATGGTAACAATTGATTAAAGGTAATATTATGAAACTCCAAATCATAGTCTCTTTCTAGGGTACCTCTGCAATGGTCAGTTCCCAAGATCCTAGGACAACTAACCCTTATTTTAAAAGCATGTAAATTTAGGGCTGAGAAAATCATTCCCTAGCTTGTGAAACATATTGTCTTATTGTATACTGCAAAGAGACGTTTTTCTGAGTCCTTAATGTTTATTGAGTTGGGCTTGGCCTGTCCTTGCTTTAAAGTGACATGTTCAAATCCGCTCTTCGGAGAAGTTGGTTTACCAGACCTAAACATATCAGAGAAATTAAGGCACCACCCAACCAGCAGATAACTGCTTGCCTGCAGGTTTGAATGTTCAAATTTAGGAAGGTTGGCTTGAGGAGTATCTTCCTTTAGAGCATGACTGTTGGGCTTGTACATACGAGGTGACTGGTTGACTCCAAATCGTGGCCGTATAAATGGCAATTTAGATCTTGCTTCATGCCCTTCCATGCTGGGAGCAACTCTTTTGAAGTACAAAAACCAAGGAGATAAAGCATGAAACTCCATTTGAAGGCAGGATGAGAATATGCAGTGCGTAAAAGATTGAGAGAGACCCCTTAGCACACCAGGGGAATAGGGTACTTCTCAACCACCCCAGAACTTTTCTATACTGATGAGGGATACTATCTCGAAACACGAGCCATGTCTCGTGTCTAGAGTTTCTGGAAATATCAAGTACTTACGTGCACCAACTTTGGTGAAACAGGGGGGAGGAGCTTAGCTCGCACCCAAGATGGCCGCATGAGCTTAGGGCTCCCGAGACCCTCGTAACCTCCCGCATCTATCCTGTTGACTATCCTGTCCCTCAGTGATGTCTTCGTGAAGACGAACCACAGTGAGGTGAAACCTGAATTCAGATTCCGAATCAGACCCCGGGAACTGGTGTTATGGTGCTTCGAAGATTGAGGCCTACGTCTCTGTGATGCCCGGTTGTGGAGTTGGCATGGTGCCCGAGCTGTAGTTGAACAACATCGGCCTGAGGGGGCAGGGACGACTGGTCCGGTTGACTTTCACTTTTGATTTGTCTTCCACAGAGATATTCGACTGGGAACTTCCCCCCGTACTGAGGGCGGTTATCCTGTGCTCTTCTCGAGTGTGCCCTTTCATTGCCTTGCTGGTTTTGGGACGACTCTCGGCTGGTGCCCTCTGGCTGAAGTTGGGCCTCCGATCGGGGGTCCCATGTGCCGCCATCTTTCTATTTAGTCTGACTTCTCCGAGTCGGTCTCCATTCCGCAATGGCGGGGAAACCGGAGGGGGATAAGCAGAAGCTCAAGACCAATCGGCGGGGTGGCTATACCCAGACTAACATCATGGATCGCTACGCCAAGGCTAAGGGATCTCCCGGTGGACCGGGAAAGTCACTGGAGGACACGAGAGATCCATCGACCTCGGCAACAGAGCTGACCCTTCAGGACGTTATGGTCGCAATCGATGGGATCAAATCCTCCCATGGGCAACAAATGGAGACTCTTGCCCACAAGCTCAATACTGTGGCGATAGATGTCAACCTTATCCGTACGGACTTGACGAAAACAAACGAAAGAGTCAAGTCGTTGGACATTAAGACTTCCAGTCTGACGGGTGATGTTGCCGACCTTCAGACGGAGATACGCAATTTGAGGGCCTCCAGTGACCTCTTTGCGCGTCGCCTGGAGGATTTCGAAGGAAGGGCCTGACGGAATAACGTCCGTATTATCGGGGTTCCGGAGAAGGCGTAGGATCCAGCAGCTGACCTCTTCGTCGAGGATCTCATCGTTAAGCACCTTGCACCCAAGGGACTGAGTACGTTTTTTACGGTCGAGCGAGCCATAGAGTTCCGGGCGGTAAACCAAAATTGGGTGCCCCACCACGGCCTATGATCGCAAGAATCTTTCATTTCCGTGATAGAAACGCTATCCTGCAGACCTAACGGGTTGGTGGGCCTATAAAGTTTGAGAACACTACCATCAGCTTCTACCCGGACTTTACACAATCTGTCCAGAAGCAGAGATTTGGTTTCTTAGGGGTAAAGAGACGACTGTGTGACATGGGCCTTAAGTACGCTATGCTTTTCCCGGCCAAGTTAAGGGTTGAACATGCGGAGCGGACTTATTTTTTCGATCGACCAGAGGTGGTGGCCGACTGGCTGGACACTCTGCCGAATCAGCGTGCACATGAGGAACAGTCTGGTGGAGCGGAAGGCGGACCGACGGATCAGTAACAGACACCTGATGCCTGGTTTCTGGGGTCTCTAGTTGGCCTCGAACTGTGGTTTGCTAATTTTGTTAAGGTATTTGATTTGACATTTGGGGTGGTTGTGGGGCTATTGGTGGGTCTCTTTCCTCCTCTGATTGACTTTTTGTAGCTTAGTTAGATGTGGGGGCGGCAGGCACACTGCAAGTTGGGGTGGCTTTTTAGTCTCGCGCAGGGGTGCAGGGTGGGGGGGTATGTAACGGGATGTTTGTGGGGGTTTTGTTGGAGAGTTTGTTTGTTTTTATGCAAGGCAATGTATTGTTAGACCTCTTGATCGAAGTGCTGGGTTCTTACTGTGGTTGGATCTTCTTTCTTTTTCGGGATGGGGGTAGGGGGTTGAAACTGCTGAGCTGGAATGTGAATGGGTTGGGGGATAGGATAAAACGTGGGGTAGTACTGCGGTTGTTGAAACGACTTTCCCCCGATATTGTCCTTCTTCAGGAGATGCACTTGATAGGTAATACTTGTTATGCTATGAACAGGAAGGGGTATCGTTTGGTAGCTCATGCCGGGTTGTCCTCTGGATCCAGGGGGTTGGTATCCTTATTAGGAACTCTCTCCCGCTGGAGATTGACGCCACGGTTCTTGATGATAGAGGGCGCTATGTCGCTCTTACTGGTAGGGGGGAGGGCCGGACCCTATCCCTGGTTTCTGTGTATGTCCCCCCTGGCCTGCAGTCAACTACTTTTGCGGACTTGGGGCGGGTTATCCTCACTCTACCCGAGGGGTCCCTGCTGGTGGGTGGTGACTTTAATGCTGTTGTTTCTGGTATGGTGGATCGACATCCACCTAGGGATCTTAAGAGGGCACAAAATTGGCTTCATGACTTCATTGACACCCTGGGCCTGGTAGATTGTTGGAGATTGTTACACCCCGCTCAGCGGCATTATACGTTTCATTTCGGTGCCCATGGTAGCCTTTCACGAATTGACTATGTTTTTGTACCTGCTGCACAGGCACTTTCTATTACTGAGGTTAAGCACTTGGCTCGGGGAATTTTCGATCACTTTCCGTTATGGTTCCGAATGGAGTTGAATTCCGGGACCGAGGGACAGGTAGCCCCGATTAATCCCTGGTTTCTCCGGAACCCTAAAACTCGTGCTGATTTGATAAAGTCTCTTGACTGTTTCGTCTGCGGTGTCGCTCTGGGAGGCTTTCAAGGCTGTCCTTAGGGGCCAGGCCCTATCGTTGATTGCGGGCGTTAAGAAACGGAGAGATGAGGAGGTTGTTAAGATCGAGACGGATATTATGGATTTAGAGCTGGGCCTGGAGCAGGAGGTCACACGTGCTAAGACACATGTCTTGCGACTAAAACAGCTGGAATACAGGGCGTTGGTTACTGACTTAGCTAAGGCCATGAGTAGAGAACAACAGGGACGTCTATATGATGTGGGAGACAAGGCAGGTAAACTGATAGCGTGGCTGGATAAGAAAGATAGAGCCAGTCGTGTGGTGCCTGTGATTGAAGCGGAGAATGATACTCGGTTTACCAATCCTGGAGAGATTGTTCAGTGTTTTGCGGATCACTTCCAGACAGTGTATTCCTCCGTGTCTGATAGGCCTGAGAAGGACTCACATCTGTTGTTGCGTGATATTGCTTTACCGCGTCTTTCTGATGTTGAGAGGGAACAAATGGACGCTGCAATAACCGTGGATGAGGTGGCTCGTGCGATTCGCTCCCTGCGTTCAGGGAAAGCTATGGGTCCCAACGGTCTACCTATTGAACTTTACAAGTTGCGGCCTGACAAGATGGCTCCCTATTTAAGGGATATGTTTTTGCAGTCACGTGAGTGTGGTTCTCTTCCCCGCGATCAGCGTCTAGCGACCATTGTGGTGAGTCATAAGGAGGGGAAACACAGGGACAGGTGTGCATCGTACCGGCCGATATCTCTTTTGAATGCCGAACCTAAGATCCTTGCAAAATTATTGGCTAACTGATTGCTCACCATTATTAGCGAGTTGATACATCCGGATCAATCCGGTTTCATCCCGCATAGAAACACTGCTCTGAATCTTAGGCGTCTGCACGGCGTTCTCGCGAGGGCGGTGACATTGCGTGAACCGGCCATCTTGGCGTCGTTGGATGCCACAATGGCTTTCGATACGGTGGAATGGTCATATTTATGGGCCACGTTGGCTAAGTTTGGGTTTGGAACCGGTTTTATTGGATGGGTGCGGCTCCTCTATGAAGACCCCCTTGCGCAAGTTGTTGTGAATGCTCGTGTTTCTACTACGTTTATTCTTGCAAGAGGTACTCGTCAGGGTTGTCCCTTGTCACCGCTCCTGTTTGCCCTAGCCCTCGAGCCCCTCGCTGCATGGATCCAGTGGGAGCCCTCGATTAAGGGTATTCAGTGGTCCTCTGAGTTTGAAGATCGCATCTCGCTTTACGCAGATGATATTTTACTATATTTGACCTCGCCCCGGAAGTCATTATTGGTCCTGTGTGATGTTTTGACCTTTTTTTGGTACAAACTCGGGGCTGAATATTAATTGGACAAAATCCTACTTATACGTTCTTTCTGGTGATGTTCCTCTTCTGCCACGTAACTGTATCATACAGGTGACACAATCGGGGTTTAAATACCCCGGTATCTACGTTTCATTGGACCCCGCAATTCGGTATGAACAGAATCTTCTCCTGCCCTTGATTAGACTAAAGCAGGACGTCGCGGGTTGGCGTAAGCTTCCTCTTTCACCGCTTGGTCGTGCGGCCCTCTTTAAAATGATGTCTCTGCCTCGTTTTCTTTATGCGCTCCAGAACACACTCTTGATGTAGTTCCTGCTAGTACATTTCAGGGTCTTCAGAGGTAGTTGATATGGGACGGCAGACCCCGTATTGCACTAGCCAAACTGACGCTCCGTGGTACGACTGGGGTATTGCTCTCCCTGACATCAAACGCTATTATTGGGCGTCCCAATTGGGGGCCATTAATCATGGTACGTACGGTCCCGAATTAAACCCTGCTTTTGCAATGTATAGATGGCTGTTGCCTGGGGGTAATTACTATAGGGCGCTGTATTCTAATTCGGTGCTTAAGGCTTTGTCGGGGCCTACGAAGACGGCAGTACGTATATGGCAGAACGCGACTAGTGCTATGGGATGGAAAGACCGCTTGACTCTAGCTTCCCCGCTTTTTGGCTCTGATAAGCTTGGTAAATTGTGGAAGACCAAGGGTTTCGATAAGTTGGACCTCATTGGTATCAGTAAGGTGGGAGACCTCTGGGTCAAGGGTCATATGAAAACGTTCGAAATGTTAAAGACGGAGTTTGAATTGGGCGACACAGAGTACTTCCGCTATGCTCTGGTTCGCCATGCCTTGATGTCAATTTTCCCAGCGGGGAGTATTATTCCGGAGTCGTCCCCGCTCGAGGATAGATTGTTGGATGGTCATGTGCCGGATAGTACTATCTCCCTTGTATATAAAAAATTATTTAACGACAGATCGGACCTCCTACTGCATCTTCGGGACTTGTTGACCCGTGACGGTCTCGAGCTGGATGATGAGGACTGGCAGTCTGCAATCTCCTCTCCCAAGGAGGTCGCGATTCCAGCTCGAATCCGACTGGACAACTTAAGATCCTTCACAGGGTATACGTCACGGGCCCCCGTTTGGTTCGAATGGGCCTATGCAAGCAGGGGTGAGGGCAGGTGAGGACATTTCTTCATATTATTTAGGAATGTCGTGAAGTTGCTGCCTTCTGGAATGGGGTGCATGACGTAATGAAGGACGTGACGGGGGTTGCTCTCTTGCCGGAGGCCAGGCGCTGCTTGTTAAATATCTGGGAACCCATAGATTATAATGCAGCCCAAACTCAGTGGGCGACCCTGGGGGCCATGATTGCAAAGCAAGATATTGCTCAGTGGTGGGGGGTCCCAGAGGCTTCCTACTGTCGAAGTATGGAAGGAAAACATGGACTGGTGTGTGTTCAGGGAAAAAAAATTATATTTGGCCCGGGGTCTTCCCCGGAAATGGAATAAAGTTTGGGGACCTTGGAACAGTTATCTTGGGGATATATGCATGCTGCCTGTATTAGATAATAATGATGATCCACACTCCCCCTGACCCCACATTCTGGCTATTTTATTGTAAAATGTCTACGGATTTACCCATGCCCCCCCTCCCTTTCCTAATACTAATTGTTGATTTGTCATAATGTCTTTTCCTTCCTCGTTTGAGCTGGTACCTTGTATGACACTCGTATTTCCTTGCTTGTGTATGTTAATTTCAAATAAAAAGAAATATAAAAAAAACTTTGGTGAAACACTCACAAACTTTTTCCCAAATTCTTCAAGTTACACGCACTGCATATATCAGAATACAGAGGGGCGATCTGGAGGAGAGGCTAGCAGTGTGCTCCCATCGTTGTTTCCTGTTAAAAGGGCTCCCGTGAGCCCCCAAGCTGACAAGCTTTTGGAGATGCACCTGCGTGCCTAAGAGGCAACGAAGCCTGTGACGGTTGTTTGGCGGCCTTCTCAACCACCCCAGAACTTTTCTCTACTGATGAGGGATACTATCCCGAAACACGATCCATGTCTCGTGTCTAGAGATTCTGGAAATATCAAGTACTTACTTGCAACAACTTTGGTGAAACACTCACAAACTTTTTCCCAAATTCTTCAAGTTACACGCACTGCATATACCAGAATGCAGAGGGGCGTTCCGGAGGAGAGGCTAGCAGTGTGCTCCCATCGTTGTTTCCTGTTAAAAGGGCTCGCGTGAGCCCCCAAGCTGACGAGCTTTTGGAGATGCGTGTGTGTTGTGATATACACATCTCTTCAGTGACTACGCTGTAATTTCAATCAGGGTAGGAAATTAATAAGTTGCTCTTTTGTAAGGAGGCGTATAGGATGCTTTTGCTACTGAAAAGGTATGTGTGAGGACATTGTGCAGTTCTCTAGTGAAGTTCCCAGTTGGTGATTTTGTTCTTGGCGGCGATTCTTGATTTGTATCACCGACTCATCTGATATGTGGTAAATGTTGTTTTACTTACAGCGAAGCCTGGTAAGTGCCCAAAGTCTGTCTGCCCGACATCCAGTACTTCGGCCTGGCAGTGCTTATCGGACGAAGCATGCCCTGGTTCCCAGAGGTGCTGCCTGATCGACTGTGCCTACTCATGTGCCGAACCTGTGTAATAAGGTACAGTACTAGTAAAGGTTTGTCTATGAACAGAACACAAATTACAGCTTGTTAGAGAATGCCTTGATGTGCACACCCTAGAGACGTGTTTGCAAGCTGCAGACCATGCTTGGATTTGGATGGTCCAGTATCCGACCTTTAAAGGTTCCAAGTTGTAACAACATTACTAAGTGTATTCGTAATTGTAGCCCTGTCGTAGGTTTTGGCAAGACCATATACATTGTACGTGTATTGCTCAAATGCAAACTTTATCATTCCAAACAAGTTGTCAGTGGATGCCAGGTGTGGGGCTGTTCTTAGAATGAATCGAAATGTGTATCTTGCTGTACCATGTCCACTGTGACTGGAAGACTTGCTCCTGGTGTGTGCATCTGCCCAATAGTTATTAAAGTATCAGTACTGCAGCAAAGAGCTGCACTACACAAGGCATGAGTGTACTAAATCTCACAGTATGGGACTACCAGACCAGTATCTGCGTACAGGTAGCCTGATGAATGATGCAGCACCTTTGAGTGCCTTGCTTCTAGAACTTCCCAGACCACTTAAAAACCCTTAGGTGCAGGAGAGACGGATGAGAGTAAATTGAACCTGAGAACTACAGTGGAGGAAGGAATGCCCAGCTGGAATGAGGAGCTACCTGATGCCACAGCAAGAATGGGGTGAAGGATTGTGTGAGGGCGAGGTGTGCGGAGAGAATGGTATGTTTCCCGGTGTCGGGAAAGGTAGCAGTGATTAATGAGGTGCTGGTGGCTGATCTCGTCTCTTCCAAGGTTGAAGAGTCAGTAGGTATAGGGGTCTGTGGGTGCCCCTGAGTGGATGGAGTTCCTGAGGGAGGCTGTGTCTGGTGTGCTTGGCTGTTGCACAGAGGAGAGTGGGTCGTCAGCAGTGGCCGATCGGAGGCTGAGGGGGTCAGAGAGTTTGGATTCACAGTTTTTTTAGATGTTTGCTAACTTGTAGTGGAAGTGGCTGGCAAGGGCTGTGCAGAGTTTCCTTGGCTGATGGGCAGGTGAACTCTTTGATGATGGTCAAGAGTTCCTTAGCGTGGTTGGAGCTAGTGCCAATCCAGTTGATCAGCACCTCCCTTATTGCAGTTTTGATCTGTTGATGTTAGTTGTTGAGGGCTGATTTGAAGGTGACTCTATAGGTATACGATTTTAAGTCAGCCATAACATCAACTAGCAAACTGTATTGGAGCATGTTCTACTAGTGATCCAGCGGCCTATAGGAAATATGTCATAAGCTACGGTATCTAACTCCACAATATTTACCATTAATCATAAATCAATTACAAGGCCCATAATCTAACATGACATATTTTGACCAACTGAATCATGTGACCTAATTAACCTATTCACAAATTATATACATTTTATATACAACCGCGGTAAATGAATTCATCATATTTACTAAAGCCTATAAATAATTAAGCCACTGTGTCGATAAGATCTTGCTAATGATAACCTAAACTCATGAAATAACAAGTCCAGCTTGTTTTCCAAAGTAAAGATTTATTAATTATTTGTTTAGAAAAAGCATTTGTAATCTTTATTAGAACAATTTTTATTAGAATATTTGTAAAAGTAACGTTGGTGTAAGTAAAATTCAGCAGCATGAATTAATTAGAAAACAATGATATTTGGTATTATCATAATCCTAAGTCCCTAACTATGCTTACTATATTAAAGAATAAAGAATAAAAGTCTTTTTGGGTTTCTTACGTGCTCCAAGAGAAATCCATCCGCACGACGCACCCATCTAAAGTTCAGCAAGAAGCAGCCCTCTCTTCCACGGGGAAGAGTTTTTATACCTTTCTACACTAAACTAATCTAAGTAAAAGTATATTTTCTGCTAAAGTCGGAGTCCCATTGGCTGTCAAGTGACAGACCATCGTGTCACCACATTTTTTTAACATCAGTTCCGTCACTTTCTTAGAGTCCATTGTCTCTAGTTTTCGAACAACGAGGCTTCCTCCAGTTTGCAACATTAACCGAAAGAAAATCTTTTGCTTCCTCTGATATGAAATTGTCGCACACTCCTATGCCGGTTCCTGGCCTTGGCCTTGCTTGACTGAGGAACAGTCAGCTCATCACAACAAATAGTTTCAGGCAGCCGGAATTTTTCCATCATGGACTCTCTCTTGCTCCGAGCAGAGTTTTAGCAAACACGAATGCACTAGGCCCAGAGCCACTTTTACGAAAAACTATTATATAAACAAACACAAGAAAATAATTAATGCGAGAAATATAATTCGTTCTGTTGCCACCCACCACAACTAATAATTAACCCATTAGTCTAAATTACCTAACTGAAGCATACAAATAAAGCAGCATTTATATCTACCATTCTTCATTTAATCCAACAGGATTCTTTATGCACCTGTAAAGTGTAAGTGACACCACATAGACAAGGAAAGCAAAATAACCACATGCCATTATTTAAAATAGCTGCTATTAGTTATGACACAACAATAGACAAGATTAATTTATTATTTTCCACATATATGAAAATGCAACATAATGCACGTTTTTGAGCACACATGTTAGTTCCCACGTGTCTTTTGTGTATGCAATTTTTAAAACTAGATTGAATTAATACATACACAGCACAAAATCATTAGTATAATTAATTAAATTATAGAAGTGTGACGTCACGAGCTGAAATGAAAACATTTTCTGAATCTCGCTCCATCAACTCCCTCATCTGGTGATTCCCAAATCACCACACTACACTCAAAATGTTGGCAAATTTATCTAAAATGAATTTGGTTCGATTTCACTGTGTTAGTATTTCTTAAAGATTTGTTTCGGCAAAATCTTTGCAACTATCATATTGAGCGCTGTGTAACTCCTCTAGCTCTATCTCTCTTTCCTGTTCCTTTCTGATTCTGTAAATTCTTTTCTTCTCCTTCATGTCTTTCTTTCTCTTGTGTAACATACAACAGATTTTTGTCAAAACTATCACAAAAATTATAACAAACAAAGGTGTTAAAATCTTGCCAAGAACTGAACCACCAATTTCTTGAAACCAGGTTTTAATAGCTTGAAATCTTTTTGAAAGACGTTCTGTAATGTCATCCTCTTCTAAGGGAACTATTTCTGAATGCATTTCTGTGATGTTTTTAATGTACATTTCAATATTCTTGCTTTCATCAGGGATATATGTACAGCAGTGCTGAACAGTTAAAATGCCACAAACTCCTCCCTCTTTTGCTAGGAGTATATCTGCAAGGCGATTCTGCATCACCATTGATCTAACCGCAATGACTTCGGTATCCACTAATTGAAAACCACCTGCTGTATCAGTGGACAATCTGTCAACAATTGTGGATAATTTTCTGATTCTTCCTGCATTCAGGGTTATACCTACTAAAGGTATCACTGCCTCAAAAATGTCTCCCAAAATTTCTGAGAAACTTTCTCTTTTAAACCTATTTACATGATTACTGATTTCAAACGAACCTTCTGCATTTCTGTCAACATGAAATATTTTTGGAAAAACAAGACCAACATAACATGTCCCATACCAATGGTCCGCGAGATTATAATAAGCTTTGTCTCCACAGATAAAATAGATCCCAGGAAAAATGTGATCTTTGCCACCTTTGAATCCCCAACCTCCCATAATTTGGTAAGTGTCCTCACAATTACTAGCACCTACAAAATAATTATCAAAAAGAGTATTATCTCTTCTAATGCAAAGCTTGCCACTAATTGGTTTATCTATATGAATTGCAACATTGTCAAAAGATTTACCATTAAGCTCCTCATCCTCTTTCTGCCAAAACGTGGATTTGGTCTGTTTGACCTTTTCATTCCTTTTATAGATTGCCCTTCTCTCTTCAACTAAGTTCAGGAAAGTCTTTTCCTCTGTTCTCAATTTGCACGTTAAATTATTTTTGTAAGCATATTCATAGGTGAGTTCATTAGTAACTAAAAAGAAATCCCTCATCTGTTTGGCTTGCTTGTGTTTATTTAAAGCATTCTCAATTTTCAGGTTAGCAAAAATCTCATCATAATTTGAATAATAATACTCCAAGCGACCAGTTTGGTAAAATAAACTAGCTAACACACTGCAGGTTATGCCATATGTAAGAGGAAGCATATTGTATGTCACTCCCTCAGAAACAGAAGCAGGTAGCTTTACACAGATGCAACAATCTTTGACACTCATAACCTTAACATATTCTCCCAAAAGCCTCGAAAATGTATTGCTAGAAAAATCACTAACAGACCTATCTTGAGGAGCTTCTGGTCTGTGATCAATAACTTTGTTAGCTTTGTTTGTTGCACTATGTTGATCTTGACTAACTGAAGCTTTGCTTGTCATATTGACTTTGTACATCTCCTTATCAATCCCGAAAATAACAGCTAACACTAACCAGAGCAGAATTAATATGAGCATACATATCAGAGTCATCTTTCAGCAATTTTTAAGAATGGAAAATTTTGAGGTACTACGCTTCAAAACAACAGGCATTTTAGCTAGTCTTAAAAGAAAACAAAAATTTAAAAATATGTCTAACACCCCTCTTTTTTAATTTTTTTTTTTTTATCTTCTAACAACTTTTCTTCGACCTTGTGTCACAAGTTATTTTCCAACTAAACACAATTTCTTCGACCTTGTGTCACCTAACACAATTTCTTCAGCCTTATGCCAAAAACAGAAACCTAAATTCTAAAATATTAGTATTTCAATCGTTGTCACTATTGTCTTCAACTTCTTCCTGACTACTGCTATTTATCTCAATTACAGGTGGAATTATAATATAAGCCCACTCAGGAGACTTATACTTCTGATTTGGTCTCAAAACTCTCTTAGTTTTTCTAGAGATAACTTCTATTTTCTTTCCTTTCTCTGCTTTCTTTTCAGGATCCTCTTGACTAGTTATCTCATTTACCTGCTCTTTTGATCTTTTTATTAACCTGACTCTCAACCCTCCGTTTTCACTTGGCCAGGTTTCACCTTTTCTTAACATTTTCCTTTTTGGTTCAGTCACGTTAGATTCTGTTTTCCAAGATCTTTTTCTCACGCTTTTTCTTTGACAATCTTCATCACTTTCTCCAGAATCACTGTCAGTAATTTCAATTCTTGACTCAGGATCTTCTCTAATCGGCAGCTTTACTCCGTTAGGAACTGTACTTTTTATTCCATCACTGGTACTTGGCAATTCGTCTTCCTCCACTTCATCAATTACCTTCAACTTCCCAGTTCCAGATTTTTTGTTCCTGCATTTAGAGCTTATTTTCTGCTTTTCGATACTCTCCTGGTTTTGCTTCTGAACTTGATCAGAATTTTCTGTGTTTTCAACTTCTTTTTTTTATCTGGATCACGTTCTTTTGCTTCTCCTACTTCTTTATCAGATTCTTCAGTTGAATCTTTTTCTAGCAGATCTTCATCATTTTCAGAATCTATTTCAATAATTTTCAAATCCTTTTCAATCAGATTTCCATTCACTGAAGGTCTCTCCAGATGTCGACGTCTCTGTCGATCTTCAGAATCTGTATTTTCTTTAGCTTCTTCTTCAGAGTCTGAATCAGCTATTGTATCACTCTCTTCATCAGAGTTTTCAGGTGTAGGTATCGGAATAGTATGACTTGGATGAATCCACCTTTTTATTCACTTCACTGCATTTGTCGTAACAAGTATCACCTGTCTTGGTTTTTGCCACCTCGGGACTAGACAATTTCTTCTTCGGTAAACTTTTGTTCTGACCCAATCTCCAGGTCTCAGATCATGTGTTTGCACTTTATCTTTTGACTGTACTTCAGTTCCCACCTGATTAGACACAGAAGTCACAACGTCAGACGGCTTTTTACAATATTCCAAAATTGCACTGTCATTAATGCTCAACAGTTTTCCTACTGGTATAAATGCTTGTCTCATGACTCTACCCATGAGAATATCATGAGGACTTAGACCTGTCTTTTTATCTGGTGTACTTCTCAGAGTCATCCAAACAAGTGGAAGAGCATCTGTCCATTTTATGCCTGTATCAAGACACATGTTTCCAATCCTATTTTTAATTGTTCCATTAATTTGCTCTACAACTCCAGATGCCTCTGGTCTGTATGCACAGTGTAACTTCTGCTCAATGTGTAAGGCTTCACAGATCAATTTCAACAGTTTGTTATCAAAATGTCCTCCTCTATCACTCTCTATGGTCACAGGAAATCCGTATCTTGGAATAATCTCACGTAAAAGCAACTTCGCTACAGTAATTGAATCACTGTGTCGTGTGGGGAATGCTTCTACCCATCTTGAAAACAGACAAACAATTACCAAAACATATTGCAACCTGTTGTGTTTTGGGATCTCAATGAAATCCATCTGTAATCTGGTGAAAGGCCCACCTTCCCTACCTATTATTCCCGTTCCCACAACTGATTTCCTGTTTGGATTCATTTGTTGACAGATCAAACACCTTTGACAAAGAGACTCAGCAATTGTTCTAAACTTGATATTAAACTAAGTCTCCTTAAAAAGCCTAATCATGGAATCTCTCCCAATATGACCAGGGCCATGATACATTCTGGCCATGTCAGCAATCATGCAATTTGGTAAAACTATTCTGCCATCTTTGTAAGTCCAAATTCCATCCTCATCTCGCTGTCTACATTCTGCCTTCAACCATGTGTTTTTCTCATCATCATCAGCTTCCTTTTGTATATCTCTGATTTCCTGCCATGTTTCAACAATTGATGTTAGCATCAGTGAACTCGAAACAAATTCTTTGGTTTTCTCCCGATCAAGAGCATAATTATTTCTTGCACAGTACTTTGCTATTTCATCTGCGTAAGCATTCCCTTTGGTGATAAAATCCTCACCTTTTCTGTGAGCTGCACACTTTACTACAGCTATTTCTTTTGGCAACTGTATGCCATCAATTAATCTTTTAATGAACTCTGCATTTTTAATTGGTGAACCTGCTGATGTCATATAGCCTCTCTGAGACCAGAGCTGTCCATAATCATGCACAACTCTGTACCCATACTGACTATCAGTAATTATGGTGACTCTCAGATCTTTTGCCAATTCACAAGCACGAATTAAAGTAATTAATTCAGCCACTTGTGCTGAACGAATTCCTTCAAGACATGATGCTTCTTCAACATCTGCCACTGTGCAGACTGAATATGCTGCTTTCAAAATACCTCCCTCTGATCTTAGACAGGAGCCATCTACTAAGTAGACATAATCTGATTCAGGCAATGGTATATCTTTAATATCCTGTCTTGGCTTGGTACAGTATTCCATAACATCCAAGCATTCAAGTTCTATATTATTTTCGTCACTAATTTCAGTATCAGGTAACAGTGTGGAAGGATTTAAATTCACACACCTTGCAATTGATACATTGTCTGATCCCAAAATGATCTTTTCATATTTTGTTAGTCTATTGCTTGTCAGGTGTTGCGTTTTGCTTCTTGTAAGGAGAATTTCAACTGAATGAGGAACATAGACTTTTACAGGAAATCCCATTATGATTCCCTCACTCTGTTCAAGGCTAACACTAGTTGCTGCAACTGCTTTTAAGCAACCTGGTAAGGCTTTTGCAACTGGGTCAAGAACTGCTGAGAAATAAGCAATAGGCTTTCTCATGTTTCCATGTCTCTGTATCAACACAGACAAAGCACACCCTTCCCTTTCACTGCAGTATAACTCGAAATCCTTCTCATAATCTGGCATACCTAGAGCTGGAGTTTCACATAGACTTCTTTTTAACTTTTCAAAAGCTTCCAATTCAATTTCAGTAAGAACAATTGGATCTTTTATGTCTGATTTTGTCAATCTCTGTAGTGGTTTCGCAATTACTGAAAATCCACTAATCCATTGACGACAATAACCAACCATTCCCAGAAACATTCTGACCTGTTTTTGTGTTTTTGGAGGTTGCATTCCCTGAATCATTTTTATTCTCTCAATTGTCACCGGTCTCATTCCCTTTGCAATTCGATGACCAAGGTACTTTACTTCTTGTTTACAAAACTGCAATTTTGCAGGGGACACTTTATGTCCTTCATCTGCCAGACGATTTAGGAGAATTATCGTATCTGTTACACAGTTCTCTCTAGTTTTTGCTGCTATCAAATCGTCAATATATTGCACTAATGTCAATCTGCCAGGTAGATTGAAATCTTCCAAAGATTTCTTCAACAACTCATTATAAATAGAAGGACTCTGTGTATACCCTTGAGGAATTCTACACCATGCGAGGGTTCTATTCTGGAGTCTGAAAGCAAAGATTTCCTGACTCTCTGGATGTAATGGAACAGTAAAGAACGCATTGCAAAGATCAATAACAGTATACCATTCTGCATCATGTGGAATCTGGTAAAGAATAACTGCTGGATTTGGAACATCTGGACAACAAGGAACAACAATTTGGTTAATTTTTCTCAAATCCTGAACTATTCTGTACATTCCATTTGACTTTTTGATCCCCATAATCGGTGAGTTACAAGGACTGCTTTCAATTTCTTTTAAAACACCTTGTTTAATGAATTATTCAATCACAGGAATGACACCTTCAATTGTTTCTGCTTTCATTTTATACTGGGGAATGTTTGGAAATTCTATTCCCTGTTTCACTATAATTTTGACTGGATCGACATGTTTCATTAGACCCATTTCATTTCCAGTCAAATCCCAAATTTCAGTTTTAACAGTCTCTTTTAATTCCTCTGGTAAATTTTCTTTTTCAAATGCAGAAAATAATTTTGATTCACTTGCTTCAACTAACAACATTGTCAATTGGTATAACCCATCTTCTTCCATGGTTTGTAATTCAATTCCATCAGGTAATATATTTTGCAATTCATTTTGCATAATATATCTCTTCCCAACAAGTTTACTGGACTGCTGTTGCAAACTACAAATCTGTGTTCGTCTTCAAAATTGCCAATTTCAACCTTGACAGGATCAGTTAGATCAGTTGATTACTTACTCCGACTACTTGGATGGTATCCCCAGAGAGAGGCAGGTTTTCAATTTCCACTGATCTAACAGTAGAACGGGTAGCACCAGTGTCCACAAGAAAAGTAATTTCTACATCATTCACCTTTCCATTTACAAATGGACCAGACTGGTCAACCTCAAGAGTGGCTCAATTACACACTCTTCCACCTCTCTCGGGCACCGTCAGAAACAATCATCAGAATCACTTCCTTGATTTTCTGTCAACAAAAATTGTCCTGTAGCGTTTTGCACATTTGATCTTTGAGTTCTTATTACCTGATCACATCCTCCAAATCCCACACCTGGATTATATTTTTGACCTCCCCCACAATTAGGAAATGGAGGCTGTGGAATCTGATTCTGTTGCTGCGCTAACTGATGCTGTCGCTGAAGACTCAGGTCATTCAACTGTCGCTGTAGCTGTAGCTGTTGCTGCAGATCAACATCGTTCTGCATCTGTGGGTTTAATGATGTATTTTTAAAATTTCTCGGTGGGTTTTTACACTCACTTTTCCAATGCCCGATTTCGCCGCAATTAAAACAAGGCAATTTCTGTTTTAATTCTTCAATTTTTAGCATTATATTTTGATTTGTTAAAATTAATTTTCAATTTTCCTTGACCTTGATTTTGATTCTGATTCTGAGCAAAATTTAAATTTTTATTCTCAAGGCTTGCAATTTGTTGTTTGGCCACTTTCACTTGTGCCCACATTGCTTTTTCTTTTAACTTTTTCTGTTTCACTTCTAACTCATCACTGCAGTATTTTGGTTTTCTTAAAATATCGTCAACTGAATTTGATTGCCATCCAACAATATTATTCCTAATCATTTCTCCAATTTCTAGTCTAAGACCATAAACAAATCTGTAGATAAAATGACTCGTATCCTTTTCATCTAATTTTTCATAACCACTGTATGTTTGAAAACCAATAATAATCTTTCATAAAATGAATGAACTGATTCTTTTGGTTCTTGATTTGTCCTGTCTATTTTAACCCAATCAACTTCTTTTGGGGCAATTTTATTTTTCAACCAGTAAATTACTTTTTCATATAAATCGATGACTACTGGGGCTGGAGCACCTGTCTCTTTAATTCGCTCCGGTTCCTCTTTTGGCCAACTCACAGCAATTTTACATTCTGTCCAAAGATCTGATGGGACAACAATGTCAAAAAATCCATCCAAATCAATCCACAGACCTTTTGAAACTTTGATGAATCTATCTACCTGTCGGTACCATTACACAGGTTTTTCTCTCAACCGAGGAAAGTCATTTGTGAAAAAAAAAATATCTTGTCTAGACCATGGGACATGAACATATCCTCCGCCCGCAATTTCTTTCATAGGAAATTGTTTAGACATTTTATCAAATTTATCTAATCTTTCATCTTCCTTCTTTTTAGTCCATTTCACTCTCCATTTACTCAAGTCACCTAACTTTTTGATGTAAACAATTAATTCTTTTATATGCGTTATTCTTCCCATTGTGTTAAAATTCCCAATGTCTCTTTCTGTAAAATCTAATCTGTAGTGTTTTCCCAAACTTTTTTGTTTGCTCATATCAATTTCTAGTTCAGCTGCCAGTTCTTCTAACTGATCATATTTATTCTTTGTTTTCCATTGAATACTCTTACAGATGAACAGGAGTTCATCATCCCGATAATACTTCAAACTGTCAGGACCAATTGTGCCAATTATTAATTCTTCCAAGTCTGCCTTTAATTTTGCAACATCAAATTTTGAATTTGAATCTCTTTTCTCAGAAGTCTCAGTATCAGATTCTGCACCCATTGGTGACTGGTTAAAAGAACCTTCATTAAAAGTTAAATCAGGCATTTTTGTTTTTTCACGATGAATTTCAGATAAATCTGAATAAAATTTCTCAGCTACTTTTTGAATTTCTGCATTTAATGGAATTATTAAACCTGACTGTTTAATTTCTTTTTGCTCAAAAACAGGCTGAACAGGACCAATCGTTACTGGAACTGTTACTGCTTCCATGCCTTTAGTTATCTGTTGAATTAATTTTTCTTTTGATCGTAAATATTTTGAAGTATTTACAACTTCCTCATCTCTGGCAGCTCTAGTTAAATTTCTAGGGACTTCTCTTTCAATTGGTGTTTCCGAAAACTTTGTGTTTTCATTATAAATACTAAAATTGGTTCTGGTTTCTAATCTTTCTGGAGTTTCAAAAGATTCAGAAATATTGGGGTACAATTTTGGTGATTCATTTAATGGAGGTGCACTTGGTGTGGTTCCTGTAGAAACCATCGGAGTAGACCATGAACAAGGCTGTCTAAGTGGAGTTTGCTTTTTATTCGTGGTGTAAATTTCTTCTAAAACTGCATCTTCTGATTCACTTTCTACAGCAACATTATTTTTCTTTTCAGTTCTCTTTTCACCTGGAGACCCTAAAACCATTTCTCTAATTAAATAGAGACCATCGCAGATATCTCCCTGTCTCCACATACGCATTCTATCTTCATGCGTCTCTCTTCTGTAACTCGGTGTTTTTAGTGGTCTTTTTATTCCACTTGCTTCTTTCTGAAGTTGAAACATCTCATCTTCCCATTCAACTAAAGCTTCAAATTGTGTTGGTCTAGGTTTAGGTATAGGAGCTGACATCTTTTCTCTTAAATTTCTTAAAATTTTTATGTTAAATGAACCATCGTCCGGCCAAACCAATACGCCGTCATCTTTTGTGTAATGCTTCCATACATCAAACCACAGAACAGTATGATAACCATATTCACCTTCCATATACGCTGCAGGTGTTTTGTATTTATGGAGTAATTTACCACCTCGCGTTTCAATTTTCTTGTCAGGTGAAATAAAAAATTTCAATTTCTGAACTATTGTAAGCTTTTTCTCAACATGTTTGTAATAATAACTCATTTTAAAATCAAATCCACTTAATTGGAAATGATCGTAAAAGTTTCCTGGTTGTTCCGTAACACTAACCAATCCGTGCGCGAAACACACCAACAAGCCAATCAGGTTCGAGCTACGTCACTACTTTGCTCGACCAATAAAAATGGAGCTTCTCATAAAAGCCAATCAGTGTCTAGCTCCACTAAGTCATGTGAGCCAATCAGAGTACAGCCTGTGACGTATGATATCCAATCATTGCGCGGACATTGTGACGTACACAGCCGCTGCGGTTTTTCGCGTCTCACTCTCAGCACTCACCCCTCCTTTACAAAAACTTTTCACAGCTCCATTTTAAGAACACTTTTTCAATGAAAATCAATTAACAACGACAAAAGGACGACTCATTTGTCTGTTTCTCTAAATAAAGTGACAGAATTTTACAAACATACAGGAATTCTTTTACCTGGAATAGACGACGCTATTCTCACAGAATATACATTCGCCGATAAAGTAAACCTTTACTTTACCCTTCAAACAGGTAAATAACGAACACGTTTCCCTCCGAATGCACTTAAAGTAGCAATTCAAAGTTTTGACTCGAACGATAATTACAGAATCAATTACGCACTTTCAAATGGAAAGTATCCCTAACCTTACACACATGAAACCTTGGCAGGACTCTAACCAACCATAGATAACATGAATCGTTAGTAAAATAAGCGACGTTATTTTACTCTTCACTTAAGCTTGAATAAATTCTATTACTTTCTCGCAGTGAGTTTTAGAATGGGCTCATTGTCCCTATACTCAAAGCTTCAATTTCATTGACAATCCTTACTATACATATACTCTATCAAACACACCTATATCCCTAACATGTGTTGTACGACCACAACACTTGTGATATACGTCGATACCACAGTACTGAAACAGATCAAATGTACTGTGTGACTACACTCTCGTCACACTACTCTGTACCGGTACAACTAGGATTTTTCACACTGCAGGAAAAACCCTTTCAACTACATGCAACGAGAAAACAAACTCAACATATGTTAAACATTGATCCTATGTAACTACCATATAGCATGTTGGTTACCATAGCAACCATCAAGTCTGCTACCAGGAAATTGATCCAGCGGCCTATAGGAAATATTTCATAAGCTACGCTATCTAACTCCACAATATTCACCATTAATCATAAATCAATTACAAGGCCCATAATCTAACATGACATATTTTGACCAACTGAATCATGTGACCTAATTAACCTATTCACAAATTATATACATTTTATATACAACCGCGGTAAATGAATTCATCATATTTACTAAACCCTATAAATAATTAAGCCACTGTGTCGATAAGATCTTGCTAATGATAACCTAAACTCATGAAATAACAAGTCCAGTTTGTTTTCCAAAGTATTTATTTATTATTTGTAATCTTTATTAGAACAATTTTTATTAGAATATTTGTAAAAGTAACGTTGGTTTAAGTAAAATTCAGCAGCATTAATTAATTAGATAACAATGATATTTGGTATTATCATAATCCTAAGTCCCTAACTATGCTTACTATATTAAAGAATAAAGAATAAAAGTCTTTTTGGGTTTCTTACGTGCTCCAAGAGAAATCCGTCCGCACGACGCACCCATCTAAAGTTCAGCAAGAAGCAGCCCTCTCTTCCACGGGGAAGCGTTTTTATACCTTTCTACACTAAACTAATCTAAGTAAAAGTATATTTTCTGCTAAAGTCTGAGTCCCATTGGCTGTCAAGTGACAGACCATCGTGTCACCACATTTTTTTAACATCAGTTCCGTCACTTTCTTAGAGTCCATTGTCTCTAGTTTTCGAACAACGAGGCTTCCTCCAGTTTGCAACATTAACCGAAAGAAAATCTTTTGCTTCCTCTGATATGAAATTGTCGCACACTCCTATGCCGGTTCCTGGCCTTGGCCTTGCTTGACTGAGGAACAGTCAGCTCATCACAACAAATAGTTTCAGGCAGCCGGAATTTTTCCATCATGGACTCTCTCTTGCTCCGAGCAGAGTTTTAGCAAACACGAATGCACTAGGCCCAGAGCCACTTTTACGAAAAACTGTTATATAAACAAACACAAGAAAATAATTAATGCGAGAAATATAATTCGTTCTGTTGCCACCCACCACAACTAATAATTAACCCATTAGTCTAAATTACCCAACTGAAGCATACAAATAAAGCAGCATTTATATCTACCATTCTTCATTTAATCCAACAGGATTCTTTATGCACCTGTAAAGAGTAAGTGACACCACATAGACAAGGAAAGCAAAATAAGCACATGTCATTATTTAAAATAGCTGCTATTAGTTATGACACAACAATAGACAAGATTAATTTATTATTTTCCACATATATGAAATTGCAACATAATGCACGTTTTTGAGCACACATGTTAGTTCCCACGTGTCTTTTGTGTATGCAATTTTGAAAACTAGGTTGAATTAATACATACACAGCACAAAATCATTAGTATAATTAATTAAATTATAGAAGTGTGACTTCACGAGCTGAAATGAAAACATTTTCTGAATCTCGCTCCATCACTAGCACTTGGGACTCGTGCTTTGAGCAGGTGGGTGTCAGGAAGGCCACATAGGCTCATACTTACAGATCTACATACAATCAATCAATCATATAATTTGTAAAGCATACTACATACCCGCAAGGGATTCAAGGAGCTGAGGGGTGGGGAGGAAGGGGGTGCCGTTGCTACTGGTCGAACAGCCAGGCCTTGAGTTGTCTCCTGAAGGTTAGAAGGTCTTCGGTTTGTCGTAGGATTAGGAGGAGGGTGTTCAAGGTCTTGGCGGTGCGGTAGGAGAAGGATTTGCCTCCGGCTATGGTTCTATGGATGCATGGGACGGTAGCCAGGAGAGGTCTGCGGAGCGGAGTTTACTGTTGTGTACGTAGAAGGAGAGTCGACTGTTGAGATTGGCTGGGCGGGTCTTGTGGAGTGCCTTGTGTGTGTGGATCAGGAGCTTGAAGTAGATTCTTTTGTCGACAGGGAGCCAGTGCAGGTTCCTCAGGTGGGGGGTGATGTGGTCGCGGCACGAGGCATCGAGGATCAGGCGTGCAGAGGCATCCTGGATTCTTTGCAGTATGTTGATGAGCTTGGTCGGGGCTCCCTCATAGAGGGCATTTCCGTAGTCGAATCTGCTGCTGACTAGGACCTGGGTGACTGTTTTTCTTGTGTCTGTCGGGATCCATCTGTAGATTTTGCAGAGCATACAGAGGGTGTTGAAGGAGGAGGAGGAGGAGACAGCGTTGAGTTGTTTGGTCATGGTGAGTTTCAAGTTGAGGGTGACTTCAAGGTTGCGTGCGTGGTTGGTGGGTGCGGGAATCATCCCAAGCTGAGGGGTTGGGCTCGAGGATGAGGATCTCCTTCTGGTTTGTGTTCAGTTTAAGGCAGCTATCCTCCATCCAGTCGGCGACAGCCTTCATTCCCTGGTGGAGGTTGGATTTGGCCATGAGGGGGTCCTTGGTGAGGGAGAGGATCAGTTTTGTGTCATTGGCGTAGGAGATTATGTTGAGGTCGTGATGTCAGGCGATGCTTGCGAGAGGCGCCATGTACACGTAGAACAGTGTCGGGCTGAGGGAGGATCCCTGTGGGATGCCGCAGATGATCTCAGAGGCTTCGGATTTGAACGGGGGAGGCGCACTCTCCGGGTTCTGCCGGGGAGGAAGGAGGAGGTCCAGTCCAGTGCCTTGTCTCGGATCCCTGAGTCGTGGAATCATGTGCCTAGTGTGCGGTGGCAGACGGTGTTGAAGGCGTTGAGAGGTCTAGGAGGATGAGGGCCGCCACTCGCCGTTGTCCAGTAGTATCCTGATGTCATCTGTGGTGGCAATGAGGGCGGTCTCGGTGCTGTGGTTGCTGCGTAACCTGACTGGGAGGGGTCCAGGATGCTGGTGTCTTCCAGGTAGCGGGTAAGCTGGATGTTGACAATATTCTCAATGACCTTAGCTGGGAATGGAAGCAAGGACATGGGCCGGACATTTGAGTTCACTCGGGTCCGCCTTAGGTTTCTTCAGTAGAGCATTGATCTCGGCGTGTTTCCATCTTTCAGGGAAGGTCGCGGTCTCATAGGAGAGGTTGATGATGTTGTGTAGGTGGGGTGCGATGGATCTGCCGGCTTTGTTGAAGATGTGGTGTGGAAACGGGTCAGACGGCGACCCGGAGTGGGTTGTGCCCATGGTCTTGAATGTGTCTTCAATGCTCACATTGGCCCAGGTTGTCAGTGGGTCATAGTCGGTGGGGTAAGGTAGTTCCAGTGTGTTGGAGCCTGTTAGGGTCATTCGGGAGTTGAAGCTATCGTGGATGTCGGCAATCTTGCGGTGGAAGAAGGTGGCAAGGGAGTCGCACAGGGCTTGCGATGGTGGGATTTCGTTGGCATTGGTGCTGGGTTGGAGAGTTCGTTCACGACGTTGAATAGCTCCTTGCTGTTGTGTGCATTGTTGTCGAGGCGGTCTTTGAAGGAGGTCCTCTTGGCAGTCCTGATGAGGTGGTGGTGGTTGCGGATGGCACCTTTGTGGTCTGAGCAGCTGCGCAGCGACTTTTCGCTGTGCCATATCTCCTCCGACTTCCGGCTAGTGCGCTTTGACGCTAGGAGTTCTGGGGTGAACCAGTTGGCTCTCTTGCTGGTGTCTTTGAGGGTTTGTTTTATCAGCGGGGCTAAGGTGGTGGCGCAGTCTTCCATCTATCGTCTAAGGGTGCGCGCACCATCGTATGGGTTGGACGGGTTGGTCAGTGGGTTGAGTACGAGGTTTGTCTGTAGTTATACTTTGGTGATTTTGCCCCAGCAGTGTAGGGGGATCTGTAGGGTGCGGTGATGTGCGACAGGTTTCTGGAAGGTGAAGTGAATGCAGTGGTGGTCGATCCAGGTGGATTCAGAGATGTGGCTGAAGGAGATGTGTGGGCTTGAGAAGAAGATGGCGTTGAGCGTGTGTCCGGTGATGTGGGTTGGCAATGTGACGAGCTGTTTGAAGTCCGAGGTTGGCCAGGTTGTCTATCAGGGAGGAGGAGTTGCTGTTGTTGTTCTCCAGATGAAAGTTCAGGTCTCCGAGGAAAATGTAGTCGGTGGAGGTCAGTGCATGCGTGCTGATGAAGTTGGCGATGGCGTCGCAGAATTATGGTCGGGTCCGGGTGGTCTGTAGATGAGGGTGCCTCTGAGGATGGTTTGGGGTCCGCGTGGATCTGCCACGACATGTGTTCAGCGGTGCTGAGAGTGTCGTCGCTGTTTGTTGAGACCCTGATGGTCTTCTTGTGGATGATGGCGATTCCTCCTCCCACTCCGTTGGTGTGGTCACTGTGGGAGATCTTATATCCATTGGGGATGGCTATGGCGATGTCTGGGGAGGAGGCTTCATTCATCCAGGTCTCGGTCAGGAAGGTGATGTCTGGAGATGCGGTGTCGAGTAGGTCTCAGAGCTTGACGGCATGTGTGCTGTCGAGCTCTGGGCATGTGTGCGTGCGGAGCGGGTGTTGAACAGGATGCATCGGAGCTGGTTGCGTTTTGTCGCAGCGGGTGTCTCTGCGTCTTCAATGCAGGAGGAGCTTCAGTTCTGGCAGGCGAAGGGACCACGGGTGCGCTTCTGGGTGGCTCTGCAACAGGTGGGGGTCTGTCCTGGTTTGAGAATGATGAGGGTGCTGGCGTCATATCGGAGACGGTCTTCATGGCTGGTGCGGGGCCAGGGGTTCTGGCGCTGGGCGTGGTCCAGGCACAGACGGGCGCAGCCGGGCTTGCCTTAGGCGCGCCAGCTGCCCGCCCGCCACATGCGCCGCCATTTTAAGGGGAGATGGGAGGGAGGAGCAGCTGGGAGGCGGGAGGCAGGAGGCAGGGGTCAGCGAATGGGCGCGGTGCGGGACTCAGGGGCAGCAGCGACGGGAACTGCAAGCAATGGGCACTGATGGGTGAGCTCATAGACACACACATGCACAATTGCACCCACTATTTACAAGCACATATACATGCACACACCCATTAACAGCATTCACACTCCATTACACACCCATCCATACACACACCCATGCACCAAACATTAAAAAGATAAAAACTTACCAGGCTGCAGCTGTGATTTCCGGATACAGGAGGGATGCCTCAGTGTTCTTGGATGGTTGGGACTGCTGCCCTCTCTCATCGCCTGGCCTTGGGACAGGCAGTAAGAAGAGGGGGCGGTCCCTTAGTTGTCACTGAGTGGGATGGAGTAAGTGACAGTTGCTGACCCCACCCCACTCCCTGGGCACTTCAGGGCTTATAAATGGGGCTATCAGTGACGTGCCCCATATCATGAGAGGGAGGACCGCAAAGAACATTGCCAGGCTGAAGAGGTCACACCCACAAGGCTGTGACATCTTCAACCTGGCAAAGTTCACCTCAGAAAGCCAGGGATTTACTGCCAGTAGAGTGTCTGGCTGTATGACCTGACATGAAGAGTAGCTATCAGGCTTAGCAATGGTTTGGAAAAAGGTGGAGGGACAGGGCCTCTCTGCCCTTAATACTAAGCCATGCATGTTGACAAGCAAAGTTAAAGCATCTATTTATAGAAGACTACATTCTGGTTTCCAAAGGGGACACCCACAGCCCAATTTGAAGTTTGGTGGTCAGGGTACTCAATTGTAAATGCTTGTGTTAAATATAGGAATGCCTATTAGTCACTCAGCAGTGTCCGGCACTGGCATTCATTAGAATCAATCTATACCTGAAAAATTACTTTCTATCAGATGAATGAACTACTGTTTGTGATTGAATAACAATTCTTTGAAGTCACATTATGGTTCTCTGTTCAAACCAGTACTGATTGGGTCATTTCTGTTTGCACTATAGGTGGGTGGTGGCCATCGCAAGGCTGTATTCCTCCACAGTTTATTGTTTACAGCATTTGTATGAGTGGTCAGTAATAATATAAGTTAGTAGTTATATGGGTATTTATAGTGCAGAATCATATGTTTTTGGCGTCCATAATTTGAACTGCTTAGAAATATCTCTACAACATCCTACAAATTCATAACTTATTCACTGACCCCTAGACAGTATGTAGCTATTCCTCTCGAGCTCTTCTTGAGAGGTGACCAGTGAGTCCTCTCTTGTCACAATACCTCTCCTCAAACCACTGCGGTCTCTACACTATGATCATTTTTATATCTGGAAGGGAAAAGCAAAGAGCAAGAGAGATATAGTCAGGGAGAGGCATAACCATTGGTTGCCATCCCTCCTCCATCCTTAAAACACACACCTCAATCCACTTACAGCTACAGTTCTAGCACGCTCGACCCAGCAGAATAAAAAAAAGGGACCAAATTTCAGCACAGGCAAAGAAATGAAACAGAAACAAAGCAAGAGCTGAGTGCAAAGTGTTGTGAAGTATAACATGAGATGATTGCTCATTGAAGACAATGGACATCAGCACCTCTTCATTGGCGCAGCTGCCACCATTGCGATCTTCATGAAAATCATTGTCCAATACTGCTTAAATGCTGGTTGCTACATCTGCTCCTGCTGCCTCTTTTGAAAGAGTGTCAACTAACCTATCATTGCCCCGAAAATCATCCTGCATGTCTAGTTTCTCCTGGCACTAATGGTGAAACCAGCAATAGGGCTCGGTATTTATGAAGGGCACATTTGCATTCACTTGAAAAGCTGCAAAGGGCTCCTTTCTGATGTAGTTTCAAGTATCCTGGGCCCTTACTAGAGCATTCATTGGATTCAAAATAAGGTGTGTAGGGCCTGAGTCAAAAAAGGCCTGGACCTCTGAGTTTCCCTCTTAAAGGAGCACTCGATACTTCAATAGATGTCACGTCCCTCTTAGAAAATGTAAATAGAAATCCTTAACCACTACAGTATTGTAAGTCCTTCTTTACTGTAAATAGTGATAGGAAGCAACCTCTTGGATGGCAGTGTAGGGTTACGAGGGCTACAATCCTTTGGTGCATCCAGCACATTCTTGGCCTAATTGTTTTGCGTGAAGGGCCATCCTGCAAATACGTTCCCCATCAGGTAGGTTACAGACCCTTGCAGGTCTCATCTCATTTCAACTTCCACATTCCCACATTCTAAGTGGATTTAAGCTATTACTGGGCTTTATTGGTGAGAAGCTGCCCTGCCAAGCAATCCCATTACATGGTACAAGATAATGGTGGAATGGCTTAACGCCTTGGCTGTGGCGGTAATTTCGCCGTGGCGCTGGGGGGCAGGGGGGTCGCGTGGCGCTCCCATGCTCGTGACGGAACCACTCTTTCACGAGCCACAGGCGTGCTCTGCTCATGGAGTGGTTCTGTCACGGCCCCGCCCACTCATTAAAACCGCCGCGCAGGCGTGGAATTCATGTCACATAGGTGGGGTGGCTGCGCCGTGACGAAACCACTCCGTCATTAGCACAGCGCACCCGTGGCTCGTGACGGAGTGGTTCCGTCACGAGCACGGAAAGGTTTGAGGACCCCGAAGCGAAAATCCAAGTATCTCTTCTAGCAAATAAGTAAGCTCCATTTTGTGTTTTGTGCGATCTGTCCTTGCACAGGATGTTATTCATTCCTCTAGGGTATTTTAAGGAATATGTTAAATGACATAACAGAGGTAATAATGAGTTTTCCATAAATAGTATACTTTTTATCAATAACACTCAAGCACTGGTTATGCTAAAATGTAGTAATTATTATTTTTAACTTTTACCTGCACAGTACTTGTGTTATGCTTGTGACATCTATTGTATTTATTATAATATCTTAAAAGGGGCTTACATCCCGCTCTTACTTTTCAGTGGTTGGTGGGCTTGCCACTTACTTTTCTTCCATTTCGATTGGCTGTACACTATTATTTCTTGTTGTTTCTCTCATGTGTTTCTCTTATCATTGTCCCAAGTACTATTTTCACCTGCTTTTGTTGAACTTCCTGGCGTACATGAACTCTATTGTATCGCTTACAGAATGACGCATTCACAGGGACAGAATGTGCTTTTGAGGCGATTTGCCCTCCTCATATTCCTTCAGCATAATTACTTTAAAAAAAGGCCTCTTTCCCAACGTTTTTGCTTTTATCAACCCTCACATATGCACATTGTCATGCATTGTATGTTTTAACTTTTATGTCTGTCAAGTGACATAACATACACATGCAATGCACAAACAGGTCAGGTACAGCACCTGTTAATACCGGGCAGGGAGCACCACCCTTACAGGTTTAAAAGCTTTTTTGATGGTAAAAGCAATTACCATCCACGTCTCCTTTAGAACTTATTTGGCTGCCTGACTTCACACTGGTTGCTCACGTATGTCAGAGGGGCAGTTTACTCCAGGCACATGCATTAGTACGCATGTCCCAGCAAAATGGTCTTAGTAATGCCGTGATTTTTTTGTATGGAACGAGCAGTTAAGCTCTATAGAGCGCATTAGTCCCATAAGCCTCATGTCCCACAATACCAGAAAATAAAAAATGTGGCGATTGTGTTGGTACAACCTTCCAGATCATATCTCTTACTGATTATTATGCTGATAGGCCCTATACCCTAAGATCTCCTGCATTCTTTTAATTGTGTCAAATTATTTTTCAGATATTCATTTGTTTCTGTTTAACCATCAGTTGCATTAAGTTTTGTTTCCACTTTGTTTCAGAATCTAGTGTACCAGGAACGTTATTCAGCAGCTAACATGGTGGTCCATTTTTATTAACCCCTTCCATGCTGATGACGAACCCCAGCCGTCACGCTCTCCAGGGCTCGTGTGCTGATGACGGCTGGGGTTCGTCACGGCCCCGCCCTGTTCTTTTGTTTACCGCACAGCGGCGGAATCGGCCGAGCATGGAAGGGGTTAACAAGCATGTCTTTGCCTCGCATTGTGACCCTGACCATCAGTGGGGTATTGGATTATAAATAATTCTGTTTAACAGTTAATCGTGTTAATTTGTATTTCCACTTTGTTGACGATACCAGCATATCATGTACTTTGACGTTCTGGTCCACTTTTATTAAAGAGCATATCTTTGTCTCACATTATGACCCTGCGTTTTAATATCTAATTACCGTATTTTCCGGCGTATAAGACGACTTTTTAACCCTTGAAAATCTTCTCAAAAGTCGGGGGTTGTCTTATACGCCAGGTGTCTTCTCATGCAACTTAACGTTGCGAGGAGCTGCGCCCATAGATTGTGCCCTCACTTCTACTGCGCCAAAAGCGGTGAGAGAAGTGAGCCGCACATGGCATTCTGCGCTTTCCTTCCGCTGTGTCAGATTTTCAGAAATTTTTGCTACAACATTTAAGGCTGATACTTTATTGAATCGTACATTTTCGTAGCTTTTAACTTATTTAAGACATTTTTAGCACACATTTTTGCAAAATGTAGATGAGTTGAAATGAAAACAATAGCAGTTTGATTACGGAGGATCCGTTGGAATAGGTCCATAGTGGTTAGCTAAATAGTCTATACAGAGCAGTCCACCATTGATCCTAAATAGCAGTCACCGGTTATTACAGTTGCTAGTTCGGTAAAAAGTACCTTCCCTTTTTAAGCTTCAGCAGGATGTTTTTTCTATTCCCCATTTCTAGATGAGATAAAAGCAGTTTATCCAATCACTGATGTAACGAAAAAATGCTTTAGTTAGATTGAAAAAATATAGAGATTTTGTCAAAATCGTAATTGCATTTACAAATATAACATTTCAAAATGCTAATCAAATTCTAACATAATTGGCTACAGTACCTTTTATACATTAATTATTTCTCTCTTTTAGGTCATCTTAAACATAATGAATTACTTGAGTTAATCTGCCCTTAAACAGTAGTTTGGGCTGCCTCATTATCACTTGGAGCAATCTTGTTTCTAATGTTGATCTGATCCTTGGAGCTAAGGGTTCACCCAATTACATAAATTAGATTGTGGGAATCAGCTACTCCTGCCATGTCCATAAGATAACTGTAATATCTATGGTAAAATCTCTGTTATCAATACCCTAACCCTTTGCAACACGATAGAAGGGTGCGCGTTGGAAGAGGGGTAGTCTTATACGGCGAGTACAGCACAAAAGAAAAGTAAGGGGGTCGTCTTATAGGCCCAGTCGTCTTATACGCTGTAAAATACGGTACAATATTAGCAAATCAGACTTGCTACAAATGGTCAGTGTGCCAGCTTCATATTATGACACAACAGGGGAAGGCCTGCTTAGGGTTTGAAGTGAGCAGGACTCTGGCGCTCTAGAAGTGCAGGAATTAGTGGGGAGTGATAGAATTCTACAATTTTAGGACGATGCAACCAGTATAGAGGAATACCCCAAACCTCTTAAAGAACCAAAGAAGGGAAACGTTGGCCCTGGAGAAACGTATAGCAAGTACTGGGCACACGTACAATAAAACAGTATTGATATTGGGAGAGTTACAACAAAGTAAGTCGACACCGGTGGTGTGATAAACACGTCGTTTTATGTTGATCTTGTGTTCGGAACATACAACGCCAGCCGACACGTGTTTCGTCAAACAGGGTGATACCTGTGACTCATCAGGGCTGTGAAAATATATCATGGCATTAGAAAACAGTAAATATACACAAGCACGAAAAGGGTCATGTTATACTGGTAAGGGAGATGTCCCCAAGGGAGGACATGTGGATGCATAACACCTCAACAACGCGCGGATGACCCAACAAACAAAGTAAATCCCAAGTGAAAGTGCAATGATGACTGGCTTGGGAGAAAAACAAAGCACCCCCATGATGATGCAGCATACGTATAAGTGGAAAAAAAACACTCGGTAATTAGATTCCCGACACTATCTGGACATAATCATCATAAAAAAGAGACCATGCAAGTTAGGGCTCGGGTAGGAGAGCTCAAAGTCTGCCTCTCGCTGAGGTACTAGATATGAGTCGCCAATGATGTGGGTGAAAAAAACTTTAAGAAAAGTGATTGTAGGTGAGACAGTAATATGATAGTGTGGCATTGTGGCAAATGGTCAAGGTCAAAAATTGGAAATAGGCAGTGAAAGGCATGATAAACAGGTACATTGTTTAAACTCAGAGCAGACATATACAAGGAGATAAGAAAAGTTATTTCTAGTTAGAGTATAGTCGGCAAACTGTAAAATGTAAGGCTAATAATTAAGATCCGGCGTACGTCACAACAGTGGGCTAACATGTTACAAATGCTTAACAGCAGCGTGTCTAACTAAAACATGATCCCGTGGAAACGGCATTAAAAAGGAAGGCACCCGATGCAGCATTGGGAGTGTCTGTGCGTGTTGGCGGCAATGTCACAAGATAAAGTTTGGATGCGGTGAGGGATGTAATAAATAAAATGAAGGAGGCAGAACGTTACCTGCACAATGCGTGAGGAGTAATGCTATGGAAAGATAAAAAAACACTTAAGGGTCGGCGAGTCAGTAAGGGGCCGGCAAAGCATTACAACATGTGGGACACAATGAAGGTGGAGAAGGAAGTGCCACGGTGGAACTCACCAGAAAACCAGTGATATTTCTAACCCAGTCGACGGGTAGCTCATGGGCCGTAGGTACGGTATTAAGGATAAAGGAGAAGAACACAGGTGGGTGCGTCTAAGTAGCAGAGACTTGTGGGTAAAAAGAGTGGGGGATGTAAGTTCATGATTTATGAACTGTTTGCGGTCAAGAGTACAAAGCCGCAACATGGAGGGGGCGGTGGTTGCTTACATAAGGTTGTCATGGATCTGGGGCACAAATGGAGCCCTCTCAGTAGACTCGATAGTCTACTGGGGTCGCTATATTGACGACTGCCTACTCTCGTCCGGGTCACATTCTGAACTAGAAGCCTTCTGCAATCACCTCAACACCAATGACATGGACATGGAGTTCACCTGTACCTACAGTACACATAAAATCACCTTCCTTGATCTGGAACTACATGTCATGAATGGCATCCTTCAAACTAGACTATTCCGGAAAGAGACATCATGTAACGCCATACTACGGGCGGACAGCTCGAACCCCAAACATCAAATTGACACAATCCCGTACGGGGAACTAATCAGAGTTCGCAGGAACTGCAGTGACAATACAGAATTTAACAAGTGTGTCGATGATATGAAGAACAGGTTCCACAAACGTGGCTATAACCGCAGAGTTATCAATAAACCGGTCAAAAGAATCGGATCACTAGACCGCAAGAGCACACTACAACCCAAAAACCAACCAGTCCCCACTGCCCCCCAAACAAGACTTATCATTGACTACAACAATCTCAGCCCAGTAGTAAAAAAACTGGGACATCCTATTAGCAGACAAGACCCTGTCCTCCAACATCAGCTCTAGACCCCTCATTACCTATAGACGGGGTAAAACCTTACATGCCAGGTTGAGCCCCACTGTGCCCACCGCTACCAACAACACAACCTGGCTGACTCCACACACCAAGGGATTCCACAAATGTGGTTGTTGTGGCGTGTGCAAATGGGCAAGGAAAGGCACCAAATATTTTCATGGCCACCACAAACAAAGATATGTGATCAATGTCAACATAAACTGCAACACGAAATTTGTTGTATACGTCTTGGAATGCGCATGCCACAGCCAATATGTGGGCAGTACAATCAGTACACTTAAAGATCGCATTAGTGAGCATGCCAGAGCAATGCACCAACAAGATCCTCGCTACCCCATGGCCCTCCATATATCCACATGCACCAGCCAGGGCACACACAAAAGATTGGAAATCTATGGAATTGACATTGCCAAACCCAATGTGAGGGGAGGCAATCGAGAACTCTGACTCAGACACCTAGAGGCCACCTGGATAATGCGTCTCCATACTGTGAAGTATGGCCAAAACATTGACCACGAGCTCCAATACTTTCTAGACCCTTGAATTGATTCACACCACCTATATGTAATGTCCAGCTTAAGGTGGTTGTTTTTACTGCACTCTCCTACCGTATTACCATAGACATACTACCAGTTAGACTAGGCCTGTGTATTTTCTCCTTGCGTAACTTGTCACTTTGAATATGTCTTAAGTTTGTCAATATGTACTCTCACTGTTCTGCCAAAGAGGATTAGCAGTGCTTTTGAGCCACATGAAATAGCATATACTATGTCCTGTAAAAACAGACTCGCAATGCGTACTGTTATCCGTGCAGGAGAGAATTAGAAATGTACACTTGTTTTGGATTATTTCAGATACTTGGTCCTGCAAGGTCCTGCAACACATGCTGTGAATCCCCTTGCTCGAGTGCTTTTTTTAAAATTACCTCATGATAATGCAAATGATGTCTTCGCGCATATGCACCGATAGACAACTTACTTATTGGATAAATATGATTTGTGCTTAAACGACTTTATGCCAATGTAAATTGATGTGCAAGTGCTCATGCATTAATAGATAATCAACTCTCTGTACAAATATGATCCCGTGGCTTTCCTCATCACCGGCCCCCAACCAACACACGTCACGCAATGGAGGTTAGCATTCTAGCAGTAGTGCTCAAGCTCTCGTCCTCACTTCCGGTTTCCGCCCCTATGCGCATGCATGTCTGACTGTTTTGAGCACTAATACACCATTCAAATGGCTCCTCTGCCCTAACGCACGGGATGAGCACCGCCGAGACCTGACAACCTTAGGTAAGCAACCACCGCCCCCTCCATGTTGCGGCTTTGTACTCTTGAACGCAAACAGTTCATAAACCATGAACTTATATCCCCCACTCCTTTTACCCACAGGTCTCTGCTACACAGACGCACCCGCCTGGGTCCTTCTCCTTTATCCTTAATACCGTACCTACGGCCCATGAACTACCCGTCGACCGGGTTGGAAATATCACCGGTTTTCTGGTGAGTTCCACTGTGACACTTCCTTCTACACCTTCATTGTGTCCCACATGTTGTAATACTTTGCCGGCCCCTTACTGACTCGCCGACCCTTCAGTGTTTTTTTACCTTTCCACGCATTACTCCTCACGCCTTGTGCAGGTAACGTTCTGCCTCCTTCATTTTATTTATTACATCCCTCACCGCATCCAAACTTTATCTTGTGACATTGCCGCCAACACGCACAGACGCTCACAACGCTGCATCGGGTGCCTTCCTTTTTAATGCCGTTTCCACGGGATCATGTTTTAGTTAGACACGCTGCTGTTAAGCATTTGTAACATATTAGCCCACTGTTGTGACGTACGCCGGATCTTGATTATTAGCCTTACATTTTACAGTTTGCCGACTATACTCGCACTAGAAATAACGTTTCTTATCTCCTTGTATATGTCTGCTCCGTGATTTTAAACAATGAACCTGTTTATCATGCCATTCACTGCCTATTTCCAATTTTTGACCTTGACCATTTGCCACAATGCCAAACTATCGTATTACTGTCACACCATCAATCACTTTTCCTAAAGTTTTTTTTCTCCCACATTATTGGCGATTCGTATCTAGTACCTCAGCAAGAGGCAGACTTTGAGCTCCCCTACCCAAGCCCTAACTTGCATGGTCTCTTTTTTATGATGATTATGTCCAGATAGTGTCGGGAATCTAATTACCAAGTGTTTTTTTCCACTTATACGTATGCTGCATCATCATGGGGGTGCTTTGTTTTTCTCCCAAGCCCCTCATTGCACTTTCACTTGGGATTTACTTTGTTTGTTGGGTCATCCACGTGTTGTTGAGGTGTTCTGAATCCACATATCCTCCCTTGGGGACATCTCACTTACCAGTATAACATGATAGTTTTCATGCTTGTGTATATTTACTGTTTTCTAATGCCATGATATAATTTCATAGCCCTGATGAGTCACAGGTATCAGCCTGTTTGACAAAACACGTGTCGGCTGGGGTTGTATGTTCTGAAGAAAAGATCAACAGGGCTTTGCCTTATTTTGCACATTAGCAATTCAGTAATCTTTAGTGATGGTTCATGTTTTAATTACACATTCATATTGAGTGTTTTATATACAGGATCATTTTTAGGTTATGATGCTGACATGTCTTTGCAACACTTACATTCCTTTCACCTACTCTCAGACACCACTCACTCTGCACACTGACCCACCATTTACTCCACACTGTCTCCCTGACATTTTGCTGGCAGGTAGATTCAGTTCATCCACCACTCACACAGTTCTAATGCTGAATTCAGACACCATTAATGACCATGAATTGAAGCACGTTCACCCTGCACTCTGTCTTATCAACCTTCATTCATTTACCACTCACCCTGCAGCCACACCTTTATCCCAGCAAAAGTGTACAGAAATGCATACTTCTGAATGTTTGTGTTTGCATGCCTTTCAAAACATGCACAAGGGTGAATCAATGTGGTACATTTGCACAATAGTTTCTCCTGAAAAAAGTGTATGCAAGTTATATACATACTCCTTTCACGATTCAAAGTGCCCACAGTAAGTCTGCAAACCTGCCAAGCAAATGCATGATAAACTGTATAAAAGTTAGTCACTCTGGACTTAAGCAGGTAGGACCACTTTTGTTCTGGCCAGTCCTACAAATGCTTCTGACCACCCAAGAGAGAAAGAACACAATTTAACGTCCACTTCTTCAACCACTCTTCGCCCATGCAAAATCTATTGGCTTTGTCAATGTTTCTTTTTACATATCGCACAGCACTTGATCTGCTGTACAACATGGCTTACACCTTTTTAAAAAGAGGTATGACGGCGACGCCTTTTAACTCATCTTCTCGTAGTTTCTCCAATTCCCCTTTTCACCCCTTAAATCACAACCGCACTAAAACATGAATTTCACATTTTTAGATGCGAGAACGTTTTGGTCTGCATTTCATTTTAGTTCAATTCTCTGTCCTTCACCTTATCTCCTCATGTTGACCTTACTGAATGCATATATTTACTGTATATTGTACATTAAAGTCATAAACTTCGAAAAACTTTATTGATGACTGTGAATAATTATTCTATTCTCCCTCTGTTTGTACGCCTTCACTCTATACTAGTTAACCACTTCACAGACAGTGTAGATATTTCATTAGGACTGAATATGATTTGCATGCTTTTTGGCTGTATGTTTTTATTTATATTTCAACAACAGGAGAGGCAGGGCTCAGAGTCACTCCTCTTCCCCTCAATTCTGCTAGTAAACAACAAAAGAGTGACCAATGGCACAAAATAAATGGTGAATAATAAATACTCAGCATTGCAGCCAATAATAACTATATAAACCAAAACAAGGGTGCAGAGTGTATGAGCAGTGGGATAAACCTTTTATTAAAAAGGAACCCTCACTCACCAACATGGTTGGTGACACGCTTCATCATTGGGTTCCACCAAGGAGACCGAATGTCTCCTTGGTGTGCTGCCACGCCTGATTTACAGCGGAGCTGGTTATTGTATTCTTGTTGGACGTGTCAAGTGGTGCCAGAAATAGTGAATAGGTGAATATTAAAAGGTAGTGAGCTGGTCCCAACACCAACTTTACTATAGGGCCAGCCAACTATCGTTAAAACATAAGTGAGTCGGACACCAGTGGTTATTAATTTAAACCATATGTGTCCTTAGAAAGTGATAAAAATGGTTGACATGTTTCTGCTTTGGTGCTTAAATCAGCAAAGCATTCATCAGGACCAGGTGGAACCCCCAGCCGGAATACGTGCGCTGAGGCGTACCGTAACCTTGGGGGTGTGCGTTTATTTTGGTAAAACTCACGGTTCTACCTCTCTAGGCACTCCCGGTATTTCCAAGGACCCCAGCTTAAGAAAGTCAAGGATTCAGACTTCCTGTGCTCGGCGGCAGGGGTTATCTTCACGCCGAGGGATATTATCTCCTCCGCGACTCCCCACAGGCAACCTATTTCGCTCACTTCCGTGGCCTGAATGGTATGTTTTTATTGTCAGCACACATTTCAAGCATGCTTGCAGCCTGCTTATTTTCTTTTTTGTCCTCCGCACTATACATAATTTCACCGCTTTATATTACTACAAGTTACTGTACAATATATTGCCTTTCTCAATAAATAAGCCATGGCAATTCTATGGAGTTTCTGGAACTTATATGGCATTACTGTTCATCATGCCAAAACTCTGTATTAGAACTCTATATGATATTCTATAAGAAAAAGAGGTGCTGTCATTGACAACTGTGTCACCACGTTTGTCACATTATATTTAATTCATTTGCACACTGCCTTACACAGTAGAACTAATTACTAGATTTGTATTGTTCAGATTTCTCAAATAAAATTCAGCTTTTTGCTGATGGTTCATGCTTTAGGTGAGTCTCATAAGTCATTTCAATTTTTCTTTCCTAATCTAGACACTCTTCTTTACCACAGCATTCCATAGGTTTCTTCTCGCCTTTCCTCATTCACTGTCCTTCTGTTCTTGAGTCACTAACCACAATGTTTCAATTACTGTTTCACCTTTCTCTCAAACATCTTCCTCTCTAATGTAAAACTTCCATAAATTCACCTCTTTCTCACTTCCCTTGGAGAGAAGCCCCCAGACCAGACTTTTGTTTTCTCTCATCTTCATTTGCCGTCATTCATCTGGATAGGTTTGACTCCAAGTGACTCTCAGTGCAGCATCAGTGTTTCCAGTGGAGTCTTCTCTGATCACCTCCTCTCTCTATACAAGGGGTCTTTATTTTTGTGATTGTATTCGGAGACATCCGTGGTCAGACCCTGCTACGCCACCTGTCATTATTCAGTCAGTTTCTTCAAAGATTGTATCACTAAGCAGCAAAACATCAGTCCCACAAGGCCTATTATTGGTATATTTACCTCCAGGACTGCACAGCAATACCCTTCATACCTTCAGCCTTTGCAGGAATACACGGGTACAGCTATCTTCTACTTCACACCTCAAGACCAAACTGAAACATCAAGCACATCCCATATTGGAGTGATTGTGGGGCAATCTTATGTGTGATACCCTGCATAGCACCTATGTTTAATATCCCTTATGTTCCCTATGCTGTCCTTCATTTCCCCCTCCCCAATCCAGTATTTAACCCCATGCTACGTCCTGCTTTCACTACTTTTCCCCTCTATGTTCATATGCCACAGCAGGCTCTTGCTTAACAGTTTGCACCATTTGTAAACTTTCCTGAAGTTCTTTCACCTAACCTGATATTCCCAAACACTCTTTTTGGAATCACTGGTGCGTAAATAATGGACCCTGTTCAGAAAGAAATTGGAGAAGTGTGGATAGAGATAAACATATCTGCATCTATATATTTGACTTGTTTTCAATTCACAAACATTCCCTGCAGCACACCTGGAAAGCTGTGCCCAGAAGGTAATGCGACATCACCTATGGGCTCCAAAGTCCTCTAAAGCGAAGTCTACATTTCATAACATTCTGCATAAGGGGGAAGCGTCCCCTGTGCCATCACACACTTTTGCCTGCGAAGAAATCCCATTCCCTTCACCTGCACCAAATTTGGGGATGTTCCATCCCCCTTCCCATCACAGAAGGAGAATTAAAGTAGACTTTACTGGAATACTTTTCTGACCACTTCCAAGGTGAGAAAAGGTCAGATGATAGTTTGAGAATGGTCAGAAAGGTAGGTGTTTGTAGACGTTTCTAAACTTGTAACTAGGACTTCGGATGCCCTCTTTCATCTCTGTGTTTAATTAAATATATTACTTAATGCAGCCCTAAATAATCTTCTACAAATAGCCAACTATTGCATGCTGTTCTCATCATTCAAAGATTTAGGTTTTGTTCATTCCAAGATATAACAAGTGGCTGTGCATGAAGAGTTTTACACTGGGACCCTACTGTGATTTGTGTTGCCAGTGCACATATAGCGTCTAACTCACTGTGCTCTTTTTTATTTCAATATTCCCTCATAGCGCCTGAATCCAGTCTCACATGAAGCTCCTGCTCTTCTCTTGGCATCAGAAGGATTGTGGCCCCTGCCTCCTGCTCCACCACTGCAACAAGAGTCTCCTTCCTTAGTTTGTAGCAATGGCTCTCTTGGGATATTGAGGCCGGATCTATTTTACTCGCCGCTTGCACTGCTTCATTCTGTAGGGATAATGATTAATTTAATATCAAATATTATCCTTTGGTTTACTGTATCAAACATATAGCAAACCTTCAGTGATAATTATTGTCTTATGCAAACATTCACTTGTGTTGAAATGTCATAAAATCCATACAATCATTATTATACATTGTTATTTTTTAACATCAAGAACGTTTGTCTTTCTAATGACTCCTCGATCTACTACAGTGTCTTGTTTCTCTCTGACTTTATTACTTAGTGTAGAAGCCACGCCTTTGAGGAGGTGTTCACAATGTGGTAAACAAGGATGAATATTGCAATGCATCATAAATAAAGCTCTTAAAAGATTACAATTCGTTTGCCTTTAGTTCATGAAATCCATTGCATTGCATCCTTTGATTAAGTAAAATATTATGTTTACATGAACTCTATGCACTGTAATGTATAATAACCTTGGGCCATTTGTAGTAAAGAATGTTCACTTCCCAAAGCCTGTGCTGTGTAAACTAGCAGGCTCTATGAATAGAAAACCCAGATTGTAATGTACTAAACTTTGTGGCACTGGGCAGCACAGCAAGTCTTTTTGCTGCTTCCCTGTGTCAAAATGAAAGAGCAGAAATGCACTAATGCTTTGATATATGGCCATTCCTGTGCCTTTAAGCCAGCACTGGTGCATAATGTTGTGCCTAGCACCAATGCAGGCATCCTCACACCATGGTGGAAACGTGTCTTTGTTGTTATCAGGATTGCTTTTGTGTAGGAAGGGACACCTTCCTGCACAGAAACAATCAATGTATGTGTTTTCCTCATTCTATGTGTGCTGCAGAATGCAGCACACATGAAAAGAGGAAAAACGAGGAGAAATGTAAACATTCTCCTCACTGCACCTGCACTGGGAAAAGCGTTTATGTGATTTCATAAATCCTGGGGCGCATCAAAATCCATGAATGTTGTGGGGTAACACCCATCACAATGCCCATGGAACACCTCCTTGATGCACAGTAAGGCATGAGGCCACGCAAATCCACACAGGCAGGCATTGAGTCACCACATAGATGTGATTGAGAGGCCTGTGCCACAGGGGCGTAAAAATAAGTGACACTCCGTCATCACAGGCCTCTTGCAAATAACCCCCTTTGCATTAACAATTTGGGAGGGGTGTGACCAACAAGATGCCCAATTGGACGTCCTGCGCTAGTGCTCCTGACCGGGTGTTGCAGTTTATGAAACCCAGATACAGCTGATTTTTCCAGTTGGACCCCAGGTGCTTCCATCTGCACCAAACAAGTGAGGAGTTGATGGGCCAGCAAGAGTTGAGTTAGCCCCGCTGCCTAGAAGGCTATGGGGAGCGGAGGGCACCCATAGGAAATGGAGAGGAGTGGTGCCTGGAGATGTGGGAGCAGATCAAAGAACAGAAGTCACTTTGCACGTGACCAGGGCAGCTCTACCAGAGTTGGCCAAGACAGAGCAGTAGATCCTGGGGAGGCGGTACTGCCCGTACATGGTTGGATTGGACCGCTCTACATGGACGGCTGCCTGAAGTGACAGACCGTCCTATGCAGCGACAAAGCACAGTGCCTGGATCCACTGGGCCTGATGACAGAGTTGATTGGTGCCTGGCATTGCTGTAGCTGATTAAAGGATGGGGTGGCTTTGCAGGAGACCTACGGAGCACTGTTGCTTTGGCCTGGAACGGAGTGATGACCGCTGCCACGGAGTCCAGGTGAGGTGACGGTAGGACTGTGCTCTTATCCTGGGCCTTGTGGTGGGGGGGATTTCTGGAGAGATGGGTGGTCGGCCACAGTGGCATAGCATGGTGCCTGGAGGTGCTGTGCCTGACCTAGTGGCCACTCGAAACTGTTGCCTAGAGAGGTCCACAGTACTGATCTGACTGGGGGTCTGCATCACCAGCCTGGGTCGTTGTCCTGTGATCCAGGGGCAAGATTGCTGCTGGAGGCAGGCCCATTGGGGCTTCAATAAAAATAAATATAACCTCCCTATTTAAGAAATGCCCACAGGAGTGGAAGGACCGTGGGGAGATTGTTGTCATTGACCAGATACCTTGGGCATAGTGGGGTGGCTGCCGCACACAACTACGCAGGGGCTACAGTGGTGCCTCTACCCCATCAGACCACGAGGCAGTGGTGCGGTCGCTGAGTGAAATCTGAGGGGCGCAGTGGAGGAGCTTGGGGAGTATCTTCCCCGTGTTGGTGTGGTAAATAAATAAATAATACCCTATTTTTGACTAGACTTATAGCATAACAGATAGCTCAATAAATAAGAGTCAAGATTCGAGGTAGTAGGAGTTTCTGCAGGTTTAATTACAGCATAAGGACAGGATCAGGACAACCTGCATAGGAACAGAATGACAGGGCCCAGCAGGACAACTGGGGCCCAGCAGCTGCCGGGGCTGGGTCTGGGATGAGCGCGCTAACATTCAATAACAAAACATTGATTTATATACCTAGCGCAAACACATAGCATTACATTGCAGTGGGCGTAACAGTAGGTGGAGTAGAAGGCGTGACGCGTAGCAGTCGCGAGAGATAACAGTAAAAAGAGGTGTAACTGGGCGTATACATAGACATGTGGTGCAAACGTAACAGAATATGTCATGAATGGGCGGAAACTTTGGAGGGGGCTACCTAAGGAGCCGGGATCTCTAACCTAATGATGCGCGAAAACTGGCAATGACGTGTTACTAGGAGAAGCTGGGGGCTACGAACTCTGTGCTAGGAGCAGAGACTAAAGTCTGAAGGGTCGGAGCGACATGTACCTAAACCCTATCTGGTATCTGATGTTTAGGGAACATGTTGATATAAACTAGAAGTCATGAGGGGAAAAGCTAACTTGATTCTAAGACTGGACCATGCATTATTCTACATGTAGTGCGTGATGAAGAATACTAAATGACCATTAAATACAGTATTTCTCTAACATGGAGACGAGAAGGCTAGACAATGACGGAAACTATTGATGCAGTTCAGTAGCTTAGGAATGCAGAGGAGGAGGACTGAACTGATAGCTGGACCTATAACATACTTTTGGCAGACTCAGAGGCAGAGCCGGGGTGCACCGGGCACTGCAAGGCAGGAAGTGAGTGAAGGGTCGAGGATACAGGTGGGGGCTGTATCGCTCCTCAGCGAGGCTTTCAGGAGACAGGAGCTGAATCTGTGGTCCGGGCCCTTTTGAGGCCTGGAAACGAGGACTTTATAATTGAATAACGTGCACACTGAGAAACGTGGCAACATTACTTACATAGGCCTGATATTCGTAGTATTCACGAGGACTGGAAAATGACATACCAGAGGTGGACACAACTGTAATTGCGTCTTTAATCAGAAATGGGGAATAACATATGCATATTGGTCATGCACACATAACATATGATGGATGAGGCGTAGGGACACAGAACATGGCAAAATTTACTTTTCCACATTCCCTCCTTGTCACTACGTTTCCATCAGGAAACATCAATATTCATGATACCATCTATCATTTCATACAGTACCATTTGCTCGTCTCGAATTGTCTTGGAGCGGGATTTAGAACGGGGCTTGGGACTAGGAATACAAGAGGTAGCACACATGCTGCAAATCGCAGGGCCACATTGTATACAGAGGCAGCAGCTAAATATGATCGCTACTGCAATACCTAAAAAGGACAGGACTTTCCATCCCCATACGGAAATTATATTCCAGAACCAACCGGACCATGTCCAGGTGCCTGGATCTTGGTGTAACAGATGGGCAATCTTATGGAGTCTGGTTATAGCTGAATAAACAGACGGCGCGTTATTTGGAATAAAAATGCAACAACTGGATCCGAGGACTCTACAGGCCCCGCCCCTATCGGCCAGTATGACGTCAAGGACGAGACGATTCTGTAAAACGACAATTCTCATAAAGGATTGTTCTTCGGTTAAGTTACCTAGAGCGGAGGCAGTCTCATCTACTACTGCTTCAAGGGTTCTTGTTAACCTACGGATTAGCTTACTATTTACAACTGTGCCTAAATAAGGGAAAACACCTTTATCAATATCAATGAATTGCTCTGCGGCGGTTTCAGTATAATCGATAATCGGGAGATTTCTCTTGTGTCTAGTGTGTACTAAGAAGGAATTCCTATGATAGTCAGGTGGGGCTAGGAAAACAGGTGGCAGTAGGAAAGCAATGTAACAGGTTCCCTCCCAATCGAGGGGCAGACGGACATATGCAGTTTGACCACAAATAAAATAAGAATGACGTGAAGCTTTGAAAATAGATTTCCCACTGTCACTATACTGGATAACAGTAGTACATTCACTATGACCTATGTGTACAGAACCATAACTACGGACACATAATTCGCCTTTAACTGGTAGTACTGAAATAGCGGGTGAGTCTGGAGTAGTATCAGACTGAACATTCAGGACCATGAAATTCGACGAATAATTACCTAAATTATATACTTCATTTTCTAGATCTAAACCTGTTCTGTGGGGGAGACCTTGCTTGTCTGGAAAACATGTACTGTTAAGAAAAGACATATCTGTTGAGGATGACGTTAACGTGGACCATGCTCCACACGAACCATTGTGTGAGAATGGATAAGGAAAAAGTGGCAGGACTCCCTTCAAGGTCTGGAAAGGGGGGAGTCGACCACACACCCAACAATTAGTGGCATTGCTGGTCTGGTGTGAATAATGTAACATACGGATAAATGTGTTGTTGCGCATAGCGAGGCGGTAAGAATATTCGTGAGGAGGCAGATCACTAAACGTGTGCTCTACTGTAGCATTAGCAGACATATTTACATGAGTAACTGGAAAACACAGGAAAAGTGCGTAGCTGGTGCAGGAAATCATTATGCTGAGAAATAATACGAAACTCAGAAAAACGATACATTTGATTGAACTTTGACTGACTCTCTCACTATGGGGGTCTATTTTATACATGTCAGGAACAATTTAACCGTTTCACCTAGGGGAGGACTTATACAATCAAACTGGCTGACTTATTAGACCTGAGCTTTAACTTATACTCCTGTTGCGGAGTTTTCTCTACCAAGGGAGGGGTTGTAATAATGTCTTGTGCGGGACAGTCCTTTAAAACAATGTTCTGGCAATCCTTCGAATCCTGGGAAATGTTCTTGGAAATGTTTTTGAAAACTGGTTTCGATCCTTTGAAAAGTTTTACATGAGAAAGGTGGACCCACCCCTTCCTGCCTTCCAACTTGACGGCAGTTCGGGTGGTCAAGAGGACCTGACGTGGCTCTTTCCAACGTGGTTCCAGCGGACTTGTTCTGTCGAAATTTCTGATCATCACAAGGGAGCCTGGAACGATCTCGTGCGGTGCCACCTCGGTATTGTCTGGAAATGCGGCGGCAACCTGTGAACGACATGAGTTGAGGGCAGACATCAAGGAAGCTAGGTAATCTGTCAGCATATTACATGAAACATCGGTAATACTTCGGGGTCTAGGAGTACCCCACATGTTAGGGGGGCGGCCGAATACGACCTCATACGGGGACAGACCTGATCTGGAATGTGCGACCATACGCATATAAAATAAAGCGACTGGCAGAGCTACTAGCCAGTCCACACCCTTGTCCTTACAGACTTTTGCAATGCGGATTTTCAGAGTCTGATTATGTCTTTCGACTAGTCCAGCGGCTTCTGGATGGCGTACACAATGGAACTTCCACTGGTACCCTAACAAAAGGGAAACATGTCTCATGAGTTCAGATGAGAATGGCTGGCCGTTATCAGAATATACGACTCTAGGGAGTCCATATCTAGGGAAGAATTCACGAACCAACTGCTTGGCAGTGGTCGCGGCTGTGTAATCTGGGACTGGATATGCTTCTGTCCACCTGGACAAAGCGCATACAACTACAAGGACATACTTGAAACCTCGACATCGCTCCATTTGAATATAATCCATCTGGAGGACCTCAAAAGGGTGGTCAGGGGGCTGGAAACCACCTTGTTCCACCGGGACACTTTTACCTGGATTAAACTGACAACATATCATACAGGTACGGACTTTCTGCTTGGCTGCAGCTCGTAAATGCTTGTTGAACCAAATGTTCTGGATACTGTCTAACATAGCTTTTTCTCCTAAATGTGCTGGACTATGCGCGGTATTGATAATGACTTGAACCATAGAATCGGGGAGAAACCATGTGGCTCTACCCTTCGTTAACCATCCTTGATCTGTCTGGACCCCTCCTTGTACAGACCATTTCTTGATTTCATCGGGAATAGCATGTGACTGGATATCTATGACATCTTGAGTAGGGTCCTTAACTGTCATGCATGTAATCGGATCTGGAGTATGTGTCAGATTAACTGGAATGTCTGGAGTCTGTGCTGTAAGCTTGGCTGTGCGGTCTGCTAAATCATTACCTTGGGAAATAATGTCAGTAACTTTCGTATGTGCTTTGCATTTCATGATAGCAACAGATGTCGGTAAATGTATGGCGTCTAACAGGGCTTGAATAAGGAGACCATGCTGAATCTTGGTTCCATGAGAAGTCATAAAACCTCTCTCCTGCCAGAGCACTCCGAAGTCGTGTACAACTCCGAATGCGTAACGTGAATCTGTGTAAACATTAACTTTCAGGTTCTTGGCATGTATACAGGCTTGTGTCAGAGCGACTAGCTCTGCTGCTTGAGCGGACAGGGTATCAATACGGTGTGTTTCAATAACTTCAGTGTCGGTAGTCACTGCATACGCGGCGACTAGTTCTCCTGTACTAGTTCTCATACATGAACCATCCACATAAAGTGTCAGGTCAGGATCTGGTAACGGAATGTCTGTCAGGTCCTGTCTTGGCTTTGTCGTAATGTTAACTACTTCCACACAATCATGTGTGTCTGGATTTGAACTAACTGATGGTAACAGTGTAGCAGGATTCAGGACATTGCAGCGTCTAATTTCTATGTGTGGCTGGAACAGTGTCAATTCATAACCTGTTAAACGTGCAATTGTCAAGTGCTGAGTTTGTGTTCGGTTTAAAAGAACTTCTACTGAATGTGGAACTTGTACTGTCAAGGAATGTCCTAAAACTATGGAATCACTTTGTCTGATAGCTAGTGCTGTGGCTGCAACTGACTTGAGGCACGCAGGCAACGCCTGGGCGACTGGATCTAATGTGCTCGAAAAATAAGCACAGGGCTTGTATTGACCTGCTTGATCTTGTGTGAGGACAGATAATGCTGTACCTTCACGTTCAGTAACGAAAAGTGTAAAAGGCTTACTGTAGTTCGGTGTAGCTAGAACTGGAGCTTGGCATAAGGCTTTCTTTAACTCGTTAAAACTAAGTGTATGGTCAGATGTCCAAGGGAGGACAGTCGATACGGCTGCCTCCTGTGTCGTTAACTGTATCAGTGGCTTGGCTAGAAATGCATACTGGGGAATCCATTGTCTACAATAAGAAGTAAGGCCGATAAAGGCACGTACCTCCTTCTGGGTTCTGGGCTGGGGAAGACTCGCTATTAACTGGATACGGTCGGGTGTCAACTGCCTACCCCTCTTGGACAGCAAGTGTCCTAAGTATACCACTTGATGAACACAGAATTGAAGCTTCGAAGGTGACACCTTGTGCCCCATCTCGGCTAGAAAATACAGAACTGTAAGTGATGCTCGCTCGCAAGCACGTTCAGAACGGGCTGTGATCAGTAGATCATCGACATACTGGAGCAGGGCAGTGTCAGTTGGCATGTGAATGTTGTCTAGTTGTCTCTTGAGTGCTTGACTGTAAATACTAGGACTTTCTGTGAAACCTTGAGGAGCGCGTGTAAACATATAGCTCCTTCCATTTAAACAGAATCCGAAAAGAAACTGGCTATCTAGATGAATTGGAACACTAAAAAATGCATTCTTGAGGTCTATGACAGTGAAGAACATGGCTTCGGAATCAATGGCTGTTAACAGGGAAGAAATGTCTGGGACAACTGGGTATTGAGGAATAATACATTTGTTAAGCTCTCGTAAATCAATCACTAATCGATATACTGGAGGTGCATTTGGATCAGTACGTTTCATGACTGGAATGATCGGAGAATTGCATACATTGGAGTCAGTTTCTACAACTACTCCTTGAGCCATGAGCTCGTCAATAATTTTGGATAAGGCTGCTACAGCCTCAGGTGGCAATCTGTACTGCCTGATTCGTGGTAACACTACACCTGGTTTGAGAGTCACACGATAGGGTGTGATTTGCATGTAACCTACATCAGTTGGACCTTGCGCCCATAAATGCTGTGGAACATTAGACAATCTTGAATCAAAATCTCGTAATACATAGTGACCCTTAAAGTCACGTAGGAACAGACGTATTCCCTCTGGGGAACAGCAAATAACTGCACCTAATTCTTTCAGTGTCTTAATGCCTAATAGATTTTCTGGACATGACTTAGTAAGTAACAGATCAGTAGTACGGGACAATGGACCTACTTCTAGAGTAACTGGCTTAGATATTTCATTAACTATGGGTTTTCCTGAAAATCCAAGGGAAACATTTCTTGAGCCTGAGAGCGGAGCCCCTGGAACTTCGGCATGACTAATTGTGGTCCTACTTGCCCCTGTATCGATCAAAAACTTTCTGTCTTTCCCTAATACTTGACTATGAACATAGGGACCTTCTTGATCTACAGGTATCTCGATGAGAGGCAAGCCTACCTCCCTCTCTAGGCTGTTTCATGAATATGACTGGTACTCTGGATACTCGGACTGTGCATACTGGTACATCTGCGATGTGACGTGCTGTGTTGCAGCAATGGGCTGCGGTACTGTAACGGTCTGTGGTGCATTCTGTGACTGAGGAGTCTGTGAAACTTGTTCTTGTCTCGGCGGACGTGGTCTTTCTTTAGTCTTACCAGTAGCTATGTTGTGTTTCAGAACTGCACACTCGTTTATAAAATGACCTGGCTGTTTACAATAATTGCAGTTCCCTTTAACGGGAGCTGCAGGATGACTGGCTTGATTCGGACCCCTCTTCTGACTGTCTTGAGGAACAGATTGTGCAACTAGCACTTTCATTTTCGTGTCTTTCATACGTTTTCTCTCGTGTTCTTGCTCTTCTCTGATTCTATTCTGGTGGTATTGGAGCATCTGGAGCATCTGGGACGGAGTATTTGCTTGCCAGGTGCTTTCGACTTTCAAAACTCGGTTTTTAATTTGTGGACTTGAATTCTCGACTAATTTGGTGACGAAAAGATGAGGGTATGACTCACTACTTGTCTTGAGACCACTGTTAATACTGAAACATTTCTCAAATCTAGAATAAAAATCACTAATATCCTCATCTTGTTTCTGTTTACAGGCTGAGATTGCATCCCAGTCTTCTTTCCTCGTTGTCAATAATCTGGGTAAAACTTGAATCAATAATTCTGGTAATTCTTTACATTTATCTCCAAGACCGGTACCTGGTACTCGTGCCTTGTCTTCAGCTTCTAGAGCTGCCCAATCGATCTTTTTCTCTCCCACCTCCCATTCTTTTTCCTTTAACTTTTCATACACCCCTGCGGGTAACAGGACCTTTAACATTTTAATGATATCTGGGTAAGTGTATTCTCCCATACGGAGCATGTCTTTTAATTCTCTATGGAACCCCGCTGGATCTTTGTCATGACAGGGAATTAATTTCTTCATTTCAAGAAGTTCCATCTTTGAAATCGGAGTGTATACAAACACTCGTTGCATTACGCCACCCGCCCCTTGGACTGGGTGGACTTCTCGTAACGGATTCTGTCTGTCTATGTAAAATGGTTTACTTTCTGGGGGTGAGACATGAACAAAGTGCGGGTTCAGGAACGTTCTATACTTGTGACGCTGTTCTAGAATGACACTAATTAAATCGGTACCTAGACCTCTCCATCTATACTGGAGTAACTCGTTCAGGATATCGTGCAACGGGCCTGGATCAGAATGTTGACCCTCATACAGAGTAATGAGGTGCTGGATCATATACATACCCACCAGTCGTTGCTCGGCTGGGGGCAATTTCAGAAACATTTGTGCCACTATTTCGTCTGGAAAAGTGGTAGAATCAGTAATCCATCGGACTGCTGATCGGGCTAGTTCTTGTTCATGCATGGTACTTAATTCGCTATAACCGACTCGTGATTTCAGAATGTGATCGGTAGCTTGAAATACTTGTTCTAGGGAACCTTGTTCTGGTGCTGGATGATGAAAAACAGACTTGGGTTCTAGACGTAAATGGCGATCTGGAAATCTGGATTTTCCTACATACGCTATTCTGGCGGGATTCTCGTCTTCCTCTTCAGGATCAGAGATACTTTCTTTCTCGCTTACTTGTGCTGCTTTACGCTGTTCGTGTAACCTTATTATTTCTTTACGAATTTTCTTGTACATACTTTCCATGGCACTGACGGTCTTGTGCTTACCCTCGGCTATATTATCACTACACCTTGTCAGAATTCTCATTTCGGCGGGATCTTTAGACGGGTAATCTTGTTCTCTTATTAAACAATTAATCAGGAACTTTAATATCATGAGCTGAATCTCGGCTTTCCTTTGAGACATAATCTCGCCAATACTTTCTGGATCATCCCCTGTACGGATGAAACGATATATTCTGTCTAGATCTTCTTTCATATTCGGCAAGGTGACTAGATACTCGGTCACTCTCCTTACACGTAAGGAATATAAAACCATAGTATATTCGCCTGGGACTGGATCATAGACACATTCGTTAAGGGCTTGTCTGATTTCTGTAACAGACTTATTACTTTTAGGAGTACGCTGTGATGCTTGAGCATGTAATTCGAGTGCTGATAAACGTTTGTGTGGCGGCGGGGTTTGAGGAGGACCTCCTCCTGCGGCCCCTATACTAGAATCGTCGACTGACATTCTTCGTGCTTGCAGGGTCGGTAATTGTAACGTGGGCTGAACTTGTATGGCAGGCTGACCCGGGGGTACCGTAACAGGTACTCCGGTGTCTGGAGAAACGGGAAGTGCCTGATTTACAGGGACAGGTGGAGCGCGAACTGGATTTGCATATTCTGGAACTGTGTCGTCCAGATAGGACGAAATAAAAATATCAGCTGCGGTCGGTTTGTGACGTAGCTTGGTCGGAACTAATGGTGGCGGGAAATTACTGGGTGCCTCTGGGGTCGCTTTTGGCAAACCTTCGGCAAGGAGAGGATACATACCCTTAATAAGGGCATGCCTCTGTCTGTCTGACTGTTCGGCTTTGACTTGTTCACCTATCTCGATTAATTCTCTTTCTTGGGCTCGTTCTTGGGATTCTCTACTTAACTCTGACTTTCTGACTTCCTTTTCCGTTCTTCTATGCGCTTCCTTACGCCATAACTCGATGGCATCTTTCTGTGACTGTCTGGCTTTCTTTTTCCATAATGCTTCTTCTACTCGCATGATACATTCGGCATCCCATGTACCCGATACGGGCCATCTATACTTTTCTTCTAACTGTTTGGTATACTCTACCCATAAATCTAGATACAATATGGCGCTTATGCCATGTTTCTGATACATAAAATGACCTGGACTGTCCCTAGGCGGAACAGGAACTGCTGCTTCCAGCAGACCCTTTCTAGTTTTTAACTGACGTAACTTGGAAAAGAGCGGCATTCTGAACTTGAATCGGAACACAATACAATACACGAAAAACAATAACAATTGGGAAAACAATTCAGGCATACCACGACATTGGAAATACATTAAACAATATCATAACATAACAGTTCGAACAGAATACTACCTGAAAATACTGAAAACAGAAACAGAACAGAATTCTCGAGAACGGAACAGACTAGAGTCACTGGATGCACTGCTGTAACAGTACGGAAAATACCGGTCCCATAAAGGAACGCATCAAGACCCGTATCCACCTAGGTGAACACTTCGTTTGTGGGCTTGGGTACCACCAACCCACGGACCAGGAGTCAATTTAGACTGACCCTGTCTATACACTACCCCAGCAATGGTACTCACCGGGCAGCACGGAACGGAAGGCCTCGAACGGGACTGGACTACGACGGACTTCGGACTTCGGACTTCAGTTACGGGTGGGCCTCCGGATACCTCAGACCTTGGACTCTCGGCTTGGGCTCTGGTCGGGACTCGCCGCGTTCCTCCACCGTCTCGTTTGGATGCTGGACCGCCTCCTCCGTCTCCTCCGTGGGCCTGAGGGATACTTGAGCAGAAAATTCTGCCACTGCGCAGAAGAGTTCCGTCACGACTGCAGAGGGTCAGGGGGTCGGCGTGGCTTCACCGACGCGTGGGGAAAGGGCAAGTTCCTGTTCGGGCGCCATTATGTGGTAAATAAATAAATAATACCCTATTTTTGACTAGACTTATAGCATAACAGATAGCTCAATAAATAAGAGTCAAGATTCGAGGTAGTAGGAGTTTCTGCAGGTTTATTACAGCATAAGGACAGGATCAGGACAACCTGCATAGGAACAGAATGACAGGGCCCAGCAGGACAACTGGGGCCCAGCAGCTGCCGGGGCTGGGTCTGGGATGAGCGCGCTAACATTCAATAACAAAACATTGATTTATATACCTAGCGCAAACACATAGCATTACATTGCAGTGGGCGTAACAGTAGGTGGAGTAGAAGGCGTGACGCGTAGCAGTCGCGAGAGATAACAGTAAAAAGAGGTGTAACTGGGCGTATACATAGACATGTGGTGCAAACGTAACAGAATATGTCATGAATGGGCGGAAACTTTGGAGGGGGCTACCTAAGGAGCCGGGACCTCTAACCTAATGATGCGCGAAAACTGGCAATGACGTGTTACTAGGAGAAGCTGGGGGCTACGAACTCTGTGCTAGGAGCAGAGACTAAAGTCTGAAGGGTCGGAGCGACATGTACCTAAACCCTATCTGGTATCTGATGTTTAGGGAACATGTTGATATAAACTAGAAGTCATGAGGGGAAAAGCTAACTTGATTCTAAGACTGGACCATGCATTATTCTACATGTAGTGCGTGATGAAGAATACTAAATGACCATTAAATACAGTATTTCTCTAACATGGAGACGAGAAGGCTAGACAATGACGGAAACTATTGATGCAGTTCAGTAGCTTAGGAATGCAGAGGAGGAGGACTGAACTGATAGCTGGACCTATAACATACTTTTGGCAGACTCAGAGGCAGAGCCGGGGTGCACCGGGCACTGCAAGGCAGGAAGTGAGTGAAGGGTCGAGGATACAGGTGGGGGCTGTATCGCTCCTCAGCGAGGCTTTCAGGAGACAGGAGCTGAATCTGTGGTCCGGGCCCTTTTGAGGCCTGGAAACGAGGACTTTATAATTGAATAACGTGCACACTGAGAAACGTGGCAACATTACTTACATAGGCCTGATATTCGTAGTATTCACGAGGACTGGAAAATGACATACCAGAGGTGGACACAACTGTAATTGCGTCTTTAATCAGAAATGGGGAATAACATATGCATATTGGTCATGCACACATAACATATGATGGATGAGGCGTAGGGACACAGAACATGGCAAAATTTACTTTTCCACATTGGGCTGCGAGGATCCTGCCTCTTGATGAATGCGGGGCGAGTGAAGATGTGGTCTGCCCCTGTTTGGCCTACGATTGCAGAGCTACTGGAGGTACGGCAGCAGGACTCGTGTGGACAGTGTTGCATGTCTATTGGCGATAAGGTCCACCCAATAACACCAGAGGCTTGAGGGACCATGGGCCGAGTGCTGTGAGGCCTTATGTTTACTGACAGGGTGCGGACCCTACGGTAGGTCCATTTTTATTTCCAGTGGTAGCCCCCCTCTCTTGAAATTACCCTTGATGTGCATAGTCCAGGTGGCAAAGACATAATGCTACCTTTATTGATTTAGGTAGGTGGGCACAGTGTATGTGGTGCTGTTATAAACTGTGTGTGAGCTGCCACTGTGTCTTCCAATGTCCCAGCACCGGATTGCTGGGTTGCTATTGCCCTTGTGTACAAAGGATGGTTTGTGATAAGAAACCGCAGGCATTCTAGCAGGAACAATGGATCAGTACGTGGCCGCTGGTGCAGCATGCGCCCATCAAGTGATGGATGTTGATGCTCTACAGACCTCTCAGGGTCCTACTACAACCCAAATCATGATGGCTATCGAGCAACACGATAGAAAGCTCACAATATGAATTTTATTCATGCATAAAAGTAACAGAACGCTCTGTTAAAACTGAACAAAATGTTTCTGCACTTCAAGCGGAGATGAGGATACTAAAAGCCACCGTGTTGACTCAGAAAACCCACACACGGAGGTTGGAACTGTGTGCTGAAGATGCAGAAGGTAGATACCAGATATGCAATCTGCACTTCATGGGGCTTCCTGAGAAGGTGGAGGGATATAGCCCTGAATTGTTCCTAGAAAAGTGGACCAGTGAACAGCTTCCAGACATTGGATTGTCCTACATTTTTCTTAGGGAATGTGCTCACAGATTGCTGGTGCACTCCCCTCTCACTGGGACCACCCCTGGAGACATCATAGCCAAGATACTGAATTACAGAATAGGGACGCTATATTGCGGGGTGATACCACCTTCGAAAGTCACATAGTATGTATGTTTTCTGCCACACCAGGTCTGTGCAATAGCAAAGACAATCATTCTCTGGGGTCAAGCAGAAGCTGTGGGCCATGGGACTGTAGTATATGCTCGTGTACATGGTCTTGTTCCCAGCTAAATAGAGATTTCTCCATGGAGGTCTCACATATTTGTTTACATCCCTGGTGCTGTGTGGGACTGGTTGGAGGTACATGGAGATGACTGGATTGCATTGAGATGATGGCGTGAAACAGCTGGAGGAACGGGGAACATCGGAAGAACCCTGGCAAGAATCGGGAGGCACAGACGATGGTGGAGACACCTGAGTTTGGGTCACGTTTGGTGGTCTGAAGGGATGGTACTTTGGACCTTGAGCAGCAAAGACAAGCGCACGAACATACCAGGGCCCTCATGAAATCAGTGCAAAGAAACAAAAACGTGTCTAAAAACTTCATATAACAAAGACAATATGTTCTAATATGCAAAGCCATGAATCAGACCAGTAATTTATATAGTTTATTCATCTTAGATACAAACATATTTTATATGAGTCCATAAAAAATAAAAAAACAAGAGTCATTGCACATATGGTTAAATAGTAAAATATACATGATTTGTGAGCACCCACATCAAGGAGCAAACAGTACATATATTCAATCTAATACAGCGCAGAGACACTAAACATATAACCAACAACAATACAGTGATAATAAAAACAACATAATTAAAGAAACTATACATCACAAAAAGTCACATACAAACAACAACAGAGAACAAGGTAAAATCAAAAAAGATAAAAACTGTTTCTCATTATGCTAATTATTCTAGTATAATGCGTATTGTCAGAAAAGCGCCGAGGCGTGTTTGGGAAGACAACCATAGATGTGATCAACCTTCATCAGGAAGCTGACTGTGCGGATTGATTCTGAGGCAGAACGCCATCCAATTCAAGTTAAGATCAATAGAGCTGTGCACTAGGCAGAGGGGTCACAAACTTCACAAGAACCGACAAATCCAATAGCCCTGTATTGCAGAGATTTCTAACTACCTGTTTTAAGTCACGCCCATAACTATATTGGCCACTCCTGACGGGAAATTACCTTTACAACAAGGTCATTACACCGCGATACATTTACTTTGCGGTTATTATAACGCAAGTTGTTACAACGACTTGCACTGCATGGCGCTCTATACTAAGGAATAGTATGATTTACTATTCAAACACCTTCCCTACTGTTACACACACTGGAGCTGGAACAGAAAATCATACTATTCCTAAGTCCAGCGCCTCTAGCACAAGTAACGACTTGCGCTGTAATAACTGTGATGTATATTACCGCAATCTAAGTGATTGTGTTGTAGCCTCACATATCTCTCCTGACTGCGACTCTCTGCGAGCTTTGTTTTGGGGTGACGTGAATCATTTCCAAAAATTTAAGTTATAAAGATGTGTTTTGCAATTAAATTTCTACGAAAAATAAACAAATAAATATGTTTCATGGGAGCAAAAATAAAAAGAAGGTAGCACTTGCCCGGGGGGCGCTAGGTGGCGTGCATCCGAGATGGGCGCACTCTAGTGAGGCTCAAGACGCTCGGCGCAAAATCTGAGATTTCTTCATACATCTGCCTGCACTAATGGAAAGTTAAGCCTTCCTACATGCAGCCCAGATACTCCACGGTGGTTATACCACGCTGGTTTCATAGAGCGTTTGATTAGTTTTCGTGGGTACCCACGCTGCTGCAATTTCTTACATAGTATCTCTGCCTCCTAAAAATAGTCCTCCTTGAAAAAACTGTTTCTACGAAACCGTAGAAATTGTCTGAAAGGGAGGTCATTGTGTGGAAGAATAGTCAAATCAAGAAAATCCACTTGCCTGTTGCTTGAGTTAGATGTAAATTTCAAATCAACAGAACAGGTGTTCTGTATAACTGTATACTTTTAGTACAGCTGTAATGATGGCAGCTACTCTAAGTTACTGGGGTCGCCCTCCCGTTCTGTTAAAACATGTGACTACTTTAGCGCGAGTCTTTTACGGGGCACCTTGATTGTGCTGCTGGTTTGGGTTACGACTTTTCTTACTGCCGGATTTCGCTGGCCTTTTGCTATATCGCGAATAATGCGGCATATGTGTACGCGTTAAATATAGCAGTAAATTTACATGACTGGCCCCTGTCATAGTAGTTTAATAATGAGACTATCTCAGTATAAACCCCTCTCGGGCACTCTGTTTGGGCTACTGGTTCTACCACGACATATATAAATATATTTTTTCATCGCTTTATTACGTTGCCCATTTACTATATCACGAGTACTGTTGAATACCACGAGTACTGCGGCATATATGTGCAAGCGGTGTAGATAGCAGTCACTTTAGGTGACTGGGACCACTCGTTTGCAGCAATGTGAGAACTTCCCCCGGGGCACCATGTTTGTGCTACTGGTTCTGTTACAATTAAAAATTCCTCTGACTACCGGATTTTGCTGGCCAGTTATTATAACATGAGTTCTGTTGAACTACGGCAATTTATGCGTGATATGTGACTCTGGATACTGGACATCGTGACCATTCTTGATATTCTTGATTAAAATATCGGCACCTAATGAAAGCTTGACTTTGGTAATATATTTTGAATTGTGACAATTTTTGCCATTATGGTAGAAGCATGTATTGATTTTTGCCTCTTCCTTCACTTACAGCCAATTTATTGGGCTTATCTGATGTGGCAGAAATTACGCCATCTCTATATTGAACCATCATCTGAGGACCTGGTTTTTACAACTCTGAACAAATAACTTGTTCCTTACAGTAAGTTAATTACTTACTCATATGATTTACCTGCCGTGCTGGTCTTCATTTGGCATAGACAGATCGATTTTACTGTTATTTTGTTTTATCACAGAGTTGGAAATTGATTGGACAGCCTTAAATTACGACGCCTTTTTCAGCAAGGTGATTTGTATTTATCATCTCCTTGGTGGATGGTAGCACGACTGGCGTGAGAATAGTTCCTTCTCCTTTTCGAAATTTTCAGTTTTCAAACTCTGTTTATTTTTCGAGTCTTATAATTGTCACTGGGTGAACTTCCTGACCTTCACTAGTCATTTCCTTTGGAGAAGCCTACATCAATGATTGTATGATTTACACAAATTTTAATATTTCTGTACAGTTGCATAACGCTCAAGCCAACTTCATGTCCTGATGATGACTGTGTAGTAATTTTGCGGTCGAAACGCCGTCGACGCTTCCTGAGGCCCAAATATTTTTGGAAGGACACATATATTTCTGTTTGTGTTGTTCCTTTATATTTGTAATGTTTCACTGTTAGGCCACTTGCTTGGTTTGTGATATATGTTTTTTTGTTTACCAACATCCCTGTCTTGAGCGCAATTGTTCTTTTTAATTCAAAAATAAATTATATTGTTGTTTGGAAAAAATCGAAAATTTCAATAGAAGCTTCTTGTTTTCTCACTTTCTTTCCCCTACTGTGTTTTCTCTGTTTTTAAACAATTGCATAATGATTGATTATCCATCTGATCTTTTCTCCTGGACAATTGAAGGAAGCAGATCGGCATATATCAGACACTACCTCACAGCTGCAAACCCACGTAGCGTAAATGGACACATTTCTGAAAATCATTGCAGCAAAAAATGACGACATTGAAGCTAGGAGACGCTGCAACAACATCGGTTTGGTGGGTATACCAGAGGGCACCAAAACAGGATGCATGGAGGACGAGGTTGAACGTCTCCTGAAGGGCTCCCTAGGTGCAGAATTTGTCTCTCCCCATCTACCTGTAGAGCGAGCACGCCGCTCTCTGAGACCGCGACCTCTGCCGTGCAAATCTCCAAGGCCCATCATTGCAAGGCTTCTCAATTATCGAGACTGGGTTGCAGCTCTCTAAAAGGCCCGTGAACTGAAGCCACTGCAATTATCCCGATATCACCTTAGCGGTTCAAGAGGCTCGCCGGGAATTTCTCACAGTCAAGCAAAAACTGCGTAAGGCTCAGGTGGAATATGCTCTCCTCTATCCAGCAAAGCTCTGGAACACACACGAGGGAAAACATGTTTTTTTGTACCAATCCGCAGCAAGCAGAAGACTTCCTTAAAATTCAAGGACGTACCTCTAGCTAAGGACTAAGAACCAACAGGAGGACATGTACCGTGAAGAATATTGCATCGTTCACCCGTCTGTAAAAGTGACGGCATCTACCTGTTGCAGGAAGCGGACATCTCCCACATCCCACATCGTTTTCGGACAACCCTTCTTATCATCATCCTCTGGAGCATCCCAAGTCTCTATAGTACTGTCATGTACAAAGAAAAGACCTCAAGACTATTGCTAGAACATTCTGCTTTACTTCTGGATTCTCCTTGACTCCATTGGATTTGCCATGGACAGATAAGTGCCCCTGTGGCTTTGACCATGACTGTATTATCAGTATATGTCTTTATCTTCTTTCTCTTTTACTCACCTGCAAAAATAATTGGTAGATTTTATAACTGCACTGCCAAGCACTCCTCCCCCCTCTAACACTCTGCTCCCCCTAATGGCTGACGCCCAGGCGACTGCGTGAGGGTTAGAGTCAGGGCATGGGAGGGGATTAGGGCCCTCTTTGTGCCCCCCTCTATGAGAGATCCCCCTTACTTTCTTTATCACTGTGTTGTTTCTTGCTGGACTTTCCAGTTGTTTCTTTGGCCTTCTCAGGCTCAAATTTGCTTGTTACACTACTGGGTGCTATTGGGTGGGAAGGGGAATACCAGCACGAGTGGGGTGCTGCTGTAGGTGGAGAAGGTTTTGAAGCTAGACATTTATTTTGATAATGCTCGATGTGTGTTTTTTTTGTAAAAGGGTGGTTTGAGAGGGGAATGTTCATTATTGTTTTTATCCATGCCTACCAGCTGTTGCTTGCCATATTACAGCCCATGAGGATGAACACACTATACTTCATCACCACCAAACCCAACAAGTCACACCTTTCCGGATACCAAGACAGCACCTTCTGTTCGCCCCTCAGTTAACATGCTTACATGGAATGTCAAGGGTCTTCGTGACCCTCATAAATGGAGACAAATATTAGCATATTTAGACAGGCACCATATACAAATTGCTATGCTTCAGGAGACTCATATTGACCCCGCCACCCTTCATGCTATGGTAGGAAGTGGGCCTCCACACGCGTGTTCTCCTCCTATTCGACATACTCACGGGGCACACATACTAATTAAGAAAAACACGCCAATTGTAGTGGGTTGCACATACAGTGACACTAAAGGGCACAGCTGTCTGCTCTGGGGTACATTTGGCACACAGTCTGTCACCTTTGTTTGTAGCTACGGTCCGAACCTGGAGGATCCAGACTATTTTACCTTGCTCTGGGGGCACATTCTTAAAATAGGATCCACGCATGTTATATGGGGAGGTGATTTTAACACAGCTCTAAAACCTACGCTGGACCACTCTAATCCCCTTCCTCATCACTATACTAACACTCGGGAGGCCATATCAGGGATAATCACAGAGGATGGCCTGGTGGATGCATGGCGATATACCCATCCCACTGACTGACAGGAAAGGCACTTTTTATACCGCAGGTCATGCCGCGTGGTCTCGTCTGGATTATTGGATCTGCTCCCGTGGAGTGACACCATGGATCCACTCTGTCAAACATTTAGCCCACACATACTCGGATCATGCACTGGTCTATCTAGAAATAATCCTCCCCAATTCCACCACCGCCCCCGTTGCTGGAGACCAGGACCTGAAACACTGTTAGATACTATCTTTCAAACTGAACTGGGGGAAGAGATTACAGATTTTTTTTGCTAGGAACAAGGGCTCTGTCGACCTGATGAGCAGGCTGTGGGAGGCCTTCAAGGTCACTATCCGAAGTATAGGTATGTCCAAAAGCTTTGGGTAACTCCGTGATATTAGACGAAAATTGTGACGCTTGTGACTGAGATCAAAAACATGTGGATTAATGGTTCTGGTGCCTAGTATGCCCTGTTGCGCGAACAACTCACAGACCATACTTCCACTGCAGACTGAGAGGCAAACTTCAGAGGCAAATATTTTGTTGCTCGTCGTTACGGAGAGGGTGAACGACCAGGACGCGCTTTGGCGAACACTACTAAACAACTTTGCTTCTCCAATTACGTGCTAGACGTGATTGATGAGGCAGGGGCACGACATAGAGATAGCCTGGACATACTAAACCCATTTACTGATTATTACACAGAGTTGTTTAGCTCACAACGCAATTCTCCCCCCAACTCCATATCTCGAAGACATGGCTCTATGGTGGCTGGGAGACTCACAGCGTGAAATCCTAGCAGCGCCATTCAAAGATGATGAATGTAGAGAAGCCATCATGCAGATGAAATCTGGAAAAGCTCCAGGTTCCGATGGACTCCCCATTGAGTTTTACAAGACTTACATTGACCAACTACTCCCAGTCTTAAAAGAAGTCTTCCTCGAAGCTCAGGAGACACAACTTCCTCCTGTCTCGATGAAAGAAGCACTAATCACATCACTATGAAAGCCTGATAAGCCCGTAGACCGCTGTGAATCCTACAGGCCCCTTTCTCTCATAAATACAGATGCAAAAATACTCGCTAAACTACTGGCGAATCGACTCAGCCTACTGATGGACAAGTTAGTTCTCCCCGATCAGGCTGGTTTTATTCCCGGCCGGGCGACGTCACATAACCTTAGGACACTGTTCTCCATTCTTCAGGCCGTGGATCCCAAATTGGCACTGGTGGCCAGATTTCTAGACACCTCTAAAGCCTTTGATTCGGTGAAGTGGGACTATCTCTTCACCGTTTTGCAATGCATGGGTCTCCTTATAGGTTTTTTATCGTGGGTCAGACTTTTGTACACCTCGCCCATTGTGAAAGTGTTGATAAACGGGCACATCTCATCTTCCATCTCTCTCGTGGTACCTATCAGGGATGTCGGCTTTCCCCCATCCTATTTGCCTTAGTGATGGAACCACTGGCGGCCAAGATTAGACAACACTACAGCCACGTAGGCCTACGCTGCCTCCTCCGTCCAGTTCTCATCTCCCTCTACGCGGACGACGTGACCCTCTATATTAAGGACCCTCGCCATAATCTAAACCCACTGCTGCACAAATTTGTCAAAATTAGCAGGCAGTCCGGCATTCATATCAGTCAGTCAGTCAAAATACTTTTATTCAATTTTGGGTAAAATCATAAAAAGACATACATTCCATATAAAACAGTGCAAAAGTGCGTTTACAAGAGTTGCTTCGAGTACATTCATATTTAAAAGGGTTAAAATACATTTTCAAAGATTATTTCAGATACAATCAAATAAAAACAGTTGATGAGGAAATTTGTGCAAAAAGAAAGCATGGCCGTAAAATCCGTTCCGCTCGCGGAATTAGCGGATTTTCGGCAAATTCGCGATCCGCGAACTCTCATGAATTTGCCGAAAATTCGTAATTCGCACGCAGCGGATTTTTGTTTGCTTGGTCGCGCTTGACAAATACAATATTGCGGCGCGCGGCGTTCACTTACCGTCATTCAGCGTTTGAAGAGTTGTTTTTCTCCATGTTTGCGTGTGCTGTGCCATTTTGGATCTTGCTGCGTGATCCCGCTGGAGTTTGTCGACCGCGATTACGTCATCGCGCCTGCCACCTTGCACAGCGAGAGTTTGTCAACGCGAGTACGTCATAAAGGCTCGTGATCACGCATCGCGGGAGTAAACAATTGCGAACACGTAGATGCGGCGGGCACGAACAATCTCGCACTCGCGAAATTGCAAAATTTGCAATTCTGCACAAGAAATCCACCAGCAAGCAGCATAAACCTTCTGAAAATGATGATTTTTATCAGAATAACTCCTAAGGTTGACATTTGCCTGCACTATTTTTTCAAGGAGTCCATTTTGGGGGGAGGGAGTTTGGGAGGAAGGAAGTGCCCCACAGTCTCCAACTTCCTGTTCCTGTCCAGCAGGATTTTTTGGGCTGCTGTTGGGGCCTTTGGCCCAGGGGTAGTGAGTGGTGCATGGACTGAGTCTGTCTGTGGGGTCTCTTTAATGTAAACATCATAGATGGCATTGGATTGTGGTGATTTTTGTGTGTTTTTCATTTTTTTGGGGGTGTACTGTTGATGGGGACTGGCCATGTGGGTGGTGGCCATTTTGAGTGCTGGTACAGGCAGGCCCTGGCCATGTGCTTGGGGTGCAAGGGGCCATTTTGAAGACAGGCAGTGTTCTGAGGCCTGCACCCATTTTGCCTAGCTTTCATCCATTATGCCCAGGGGTAGTGAGTGGTGCATGGGCCTAGTCTTTCTGTGGGGTGGCTTCTTGAATTTAAACATCATTGAGGGCATGGATGGCCTGGGATTGTGCTGCATTTTGTGGGTTTTTTCGATTTTGTGGGCTGCTGTTGGGGCCTTTTGCCCAGGGGTAGTGAGTGGTGCATGGACTGAGTCTGTCTGTGGGGTCTCTTTAATGTAAACATCATGGATGGCATTGGATTGTGGTGATTTTTGTGCGTTTTTCGTTTTTTTTGGGGTGTACTGTTGATGGGGACTGGCCATGTGGGTGGTGGCCATTTTGAGTGCTGGTACAGGCAGGCCCTGCCCATGTGCTTGGGGTGCAAGGGGCCATTTTGAAGACAGGCAGTGTTCTGAGGCCTGCACCCATTTTGCCTAGCTTTCATCCATTATGCCCAGGCGTAGTGAGTGGTGCATGGGCCTAGTCTTTCTGTGGGGTATCTTGTTGAATTTAAACATCATTGAGGGCATGGATGGCCTGGGATTGTGCTGAATTTTGTGGGTTTTTTCAATTTTTTGGGCTGCTGTTGGGGCCTTTTGCCCAGGGGTAGTGAGTGGTGCATGGACTGAGTCTGTCTGTGGGGTCTCTTTAATGTAAACATCATGGATGGCATTGGATTGTGGTGATTTTTGTGTGTTTTATGTTTTTTTGGGGTCTACTGTTGATGGGGACTGGCCATGTGGGTGGTGGCCATTTTGAGTGCTGGTACAGGCAGGCCCTGGCCATGTGATTGGGGTGCAAGGGGACATTTTGAAGACAGGCAGTGATCTGAGGCCTGCACCCATTTTGCCTAGCTTTCATCCATTATGCCCAGGGGTAGTGAGTGGTGCATGGGCCTAGTCTTTCTGGCCACTATGTACAGAGACCAATGTATTGTATGAGATTACCCTGTTCAGGATCCCTGGAGTCATAAATATGTAGTCAATAATGGACCCCGGGATGGTGCCTTTATAAGTGTAATTTCTAGGTTTGCCTTCAGGTGAGTTTGGTTCCTAAAAATTATAATTGACCAGCAGCTCTTCTAACTCTTCTCCCGCTGTAGAATGCTCAAAGTGTGGTCCTTCTAACCCTGCGTAGTCCTCATCGTTCATTATGCCACAAAAACCATTGCAAGGGTGAATGTTAAAATTCCCCCAAAAGAATAAATTTGTGATTAAGACGTGTGTTTTGACCGACAGAAGATAAAAAGGAATCTAATATGGCTATACTATTGTTACCGATATCCTTATTCGTTGAGTTATAAAAGTTAATATAAAAAGTGCTCTTGGAAGGGGAAACTGACCTTTCGACTATTAATAGATTTGAGGAGGGATTATTGACCAAGTTCAAGGACCCTTTAAGATTTAAAGAAAAAAGGGTTACGAGGCCTCCCATAGCTCTGCCCGCTCTGCTTGGGGAGGCGGCAATGACAAAACTGGTAAAGCCATCCAGCCAGAAACTATCTTCAGTATCCCATGTCTCTTGGAGGGCTATAACTTCATATCCTGAAACCAGACCCACCCAATCCTCATTCGTTACCTTGTTCCAACTAAGGAGTTTACACGCCGTAGCCTCCTCCCGCTCGAGGGGTCCTATTGGGGGGGGGCCGCACACGGGCTAGTGGTCAATCAATGCCCTCCATGCCCTCCGTGCCCTCCAGGTCTGACAGGGGTGCGAAGCGGTTACTAATGACTAACTCACTACCCGATGGTACGTCACGCGCCACCTGGTTGTAAGATGACAGTAATGCGACCTCTTGCCTTTGAACACAGCATTGGGAGGAACCCACAGAGGTGCCCCCCCTTGGAAGTGGTTTCAAGATTGGGCCCGTAGTAGGATGACGGTGTCCGGCATAGTATCTCTCCGGGGGGGGGGGGGGATAGAAAAAGCCCAAGGGTACAGGTCTCACATGGTCCTTTGCTGTTATGGCTGAACCGTCCCAAAAGCGTTTGTCTGCCACATTGGGCCTGTTAAAGTTAATTACCACACAGTCCCCCTGGGTGATCTTTGTTTTTTTTCCAACCCACCCCACCCTCCTTGCAAAGATAAGCGAGCCTGAAGAGTCCACCCCACTGGAAGAGTCAGCACACCAGATTTTCGCTTTGGATAAAAGTTCGGTAGTGGATTCCTGCTCGCCCTCTTTAAGCGGTGGCACCCCTATGAACACTGCGACCAAGGGGGCGGCTGCCGGAGGCAAGCTTAGATTGAACTTACTCGGTAGTGTTTTCCTACTTAGAGGCATAGTTGGTTGTATCCGTAGAGGAGGAATGGATGTATTTCCTTCCTGGTTTGCAAGGGAAGTGCCAGGAGGGCACTGCCCACCAGAAAGTATACCATCACCCCTCTGCACAGGGGCTGTAGAGCTGAGACTTGCCCCTACTGTCCTGCCAAAACCTTGGGGCATTGTGGACCTCTTGGGCAACTCCGCAGGCGGAGGATAGGAGTTGATGATTTCATCCAGCAGTGAGCATTTCTTGAGAAGGTCAGACAGGCATGTGTTCAGTGTGTCGACAATGTCCTTTGCGATCCCTACTAGCATTGGCTCAGTTCTGGCAACGAAGAGGGCCTCCAATTGATCGCCAAGAGGGTCAGGGGGTGTGGTCAATGCACATGCAGCTTTAGTTTTTTTGCCCCTGTCCCGCTTCGATTGTTGGGCGGCCGGCTGGTGGTGCTGCGCTAATTCAACAGAAGCACTAATGGGGGTGACCAATGTGGCCGGGGGGGTAGGATTAGTTGTGATAATCACCACGGGTTCCAGGGGTAAGGAGGGGACAACGCTCAATGGGCCCTCTATGCTAATGCGTGGGGCCTCAGTTGTGGGCGGCTCTACCAAGCCAGGGGGTGTCAGACCCAGTTCTTGTTCAGTGTTGGCAATTTCTTTGGTAAGAGCCCCCACCGCAGATGATAGATAAGACAGTATTGACTTAGAGTGTCTGGGCATTTTAGCGTTTTTCCCCTCTTCATCACAGTTAGAAGCTTTCTTGCGCTTACCCATTTGTGGTAGTTGTTAAGGGGGTGGCCCCGCCCCGCCTCCTTCTGCCTCTGACTGCCAAAGACTGCCCCGCCCTTGTCCCGGGCTTCTCCCGGACAGCTCCCGCGCGCGACTCGCGGGGCGAGTGAGGGACGCGGGTTATGAAGCGCCTCCGGGCGCGCTGCTGAGGTGGGAGGCGACGCTCCCGGAGGCCGTAACCGGAAGCAATCCGCCCACCTGCTGCCACGGTCTTAGGGAGGTGGACCTGGACAAAAACCAGCAAGGCGGCCACCTCCACCGCAGAAAATAGCTCCCTGGGCTACACTTCCTCCCCCCTCCAATGCCCGCAAGGGAACCGGGTACGTGGGGCTGGGCCCTTCCCCTTGCCCTTGTTGCCTCCCTTAGCCATGGTCCGGGGCACAAGAAGAAGAGAAGAAGAATAGGTGTGAAAAAAATAAGAGAGAGAGCAAAAGAAACAAAGTAGGTAATAAAGTAACAAAAAGTTTAAAGAAACACAAAATATAGATGTAGGAAATTGAAGAGAGAGATAATAAGCAAAAAAAAAAAAAAAAGTTCAGAAAAACATAGGATTGCAAAGATGTAAGGTGGATACAGAGGTAGCATGCCCAAAACCATAGCAGTGAATGAAAAGCAAGATGGCCGCGCCCATAGAGGACCGCGTGGGTAAGTTCGCGCGATATTTCCCCCACGAGCACGCAAAAACGCTCACGAATACGTAATCGCGCGCCACATACGACGCGAACTCGCAACGAGCGGACCGGAAACGGAAACACGTCACGCAAACAAGATGGCCGCGCCCTTACATGACCTCATGGGCAACCTCGGAGTCGATGCGCTGCAAGCGGCCCGCGAAGAAGCAAAAAACTGCCCGAACACGCAAAAAAAATGAAAAAACGCCCGAACATGCAAAAAAAAGAGAAATCAGCAAATTCGCACGGATTTGCGGATTGCAAGTTCGATTTCGCGTCCCGCAAATCTCGCGAAATGGAAGAAAATTTTGGAAAACTGAAAGCACTTAGCAGGTGCAAAAGTTCAAACTAATTTGTAACCATTCCCTGTAGTGCTTTCTGAGGGGCCCCTCTAGAGTTCAGTTGCCTACTTTCAACTATTCTCTGACCCTGCTCTGACCCTCAAAGCAGGGTCAGAGAATAGTTACAAGTATGGCACATTGCTCCTGTAAAAAAAATAACTGCAACAGGAAGGTCTTACAGCTAAGGAAGCAGGTGCCAGACTTGAAGCACAAATTCAGTGACACATTAACCAGCCCCAAATTAATTCATCTCAATTGAGGCTGGGAAGGTGTGCTTTGCTTTCCCCCCATAATCTACAGTGGTGAACAAGAGGATGGCAGTGGCAAACCAGAGGGTGGCAGTGATGAACCAGAGGGTGGAAGTGATGAACCAGAGGGTGGAAGCCTTGAACCAGAGGGGGACAGTGCTGATCCAGAGGGTGGCAGTGGCAAACCAGAGGGTGGCAGTGATGAACCAAAGGGTGGCAGGGAGGAACCAGAGGATGGCAGCGATCAACCAGAGGGTGGCATTGATGAACCAGAGGGTGGCAGTGATCAACCAGAGGGTGGCAGTGATCAACCAGAGGGTGCTGTGATAAACCAGAGGGGGACAGTGATGATCCAGAGGGTGGCAGTGGCAAATGAGAGAGTGGGACAGTGATGATCCAGAGGGTGGCAGTGGCAAACCAGAAGGTGGCAGTGATGAACCAAAGGGTGGCAGGGAGGAACCAGAGGATGGCAGCGATCAACCAAAGGGTGGCATTGATGAACCAGAGGGTGGCAGTGATCAACCAGAAGGTGGCAGTGATGAACCAGAGGGTGCTGTCACCCTCTGGTTCATCACTGCCACCCTCTCGTTTGCCACTGCCACCCTCTGGATCATCACTGTCCCCCTCTGGTTTATCACAGCACCGTCTGGTTCATCCCTGCAATGAACCAGACGGTGCTGTGATAAACCAGAGGGTGGCAGCGATGAACCAGAAGGTGCTGTGATAAACCAGAGGGGGACAGTGGTGATCCAGAGGGTGGCACTGGCAAACGAGAGGGTGGCAGTGATGAACCAGAGGGTGGCAGGGATGAACCAGAGGATGGCAGTGATCAACCAGAGGGTGGCAGTGATGAACCAGAGGGTGCTGCGATAAACCAGAGGAGGACAGTGATGATCCAGAGGGTGGCATTGGAGAACCAGAGGGTGGCAGTGATGAACCGGAGGGTGGCTGCGATGAACCACAGGGTCGCTAACAGGCTGGACACGTAGAAACAACATGGTCGCGACCGTTGCGACCACACAAGTAAGTTCGCGTTCGCGAACTTGCACAAAACCCTCGCGAACTGGCAAAAACATCAAATTCGCAAATTCACATGAATTCGCGAATTTTGCGGATCGCGAGTTCGCAAATTCGCGAACCGCGAGTTCGCAAAATTCGCTCATGCTTAGCAAAAAGCAAAGAGCCGTGCAAAATATCAACAAAAGCTACAGTTGGCGAACAGTCATTAAGTGATATCAGTAGTAACATGGCTGGATTTAATGCGTGCTGCTGCTGCCAAGTAATTTCCCATACAAAATATAATGCTGATGTTACTCATGGACTGAAGGTAAAGAAGTGCCAGTCTGACTTGTATAAAGCCAGCCTCCCTCAGAATTGGAAGCAAATATTTATTTCGGGGAGCTGAAAATAGTGAACAAAACATGACAAAGTGAATAGAGTCCTGCGTTGAGAAGTTGTCGCAGGAGCAGGGAGGGGCTAACTCTGGTCTGGCCCAAGACTGATAATTGCCCAGAAGGTAATGGATCAGATTGAATCTAAATTTAGTCAAGAGGAACCTGTGAAAAGGTCTAGTGACAATACTGAGGTAGGGTTCCATGGTAGTGGAGCTTGTTAATATATAATGAGACCTCACCGAGGGCTTCTGAAGTTCTTTTTCCTCTCGGGTAGATCTTGCCAGAGTCAGAAACTGCCTCTTAACCAAAACTACATCCTTGTTTCTAATACATGAAGGAAATTCAAAAAGTTCCGGTCTCCCTAATTGGTCGAAAGACTTCCTCAGATAATCCAGCCAGGGGATCTTTTTGTGGTGATCTAATGTCATAACATCCTCCATAATAGAGTGGTTCAGGGTTAACTCCTTGTTAAGCCACGTCCTTAACCAGAAGATCAACGGAGCCAAGTTGAGCCTATCTACAATGTAATCCATGCCCACCTCCACGTGGATAGAATATGTTGGGGTCGATGATGGGACTGACAATAGAGAGCGTAGGAACCTGTTTTCTGCTCTCTGTACAGGCTCAAGCTGTAAATATCCCCAGATTTGGGCACCATACATGGCGATTGGGATACATTTAGAGCTGTAGACCTTCAATAGGGCCTCCATCGGCCTGGCCCCAGGCTTTTTGAGAAGGCCATAAGGGCCGCCGTAGACCTGGCCACTGATAGGCTTTTTGCCCTAACCTGTGGGCCCCATGATCCCCTCTCACCGAAGAGCACCCCCAGGTAAGGGAAAGTTGCCGTTCTAGAGACCTTTTGGCCCTTACATCTAAAGGTTTTAATCTTCCCTTTACGCCTATGGGCTCCAACTACCATTGTATGGGATTTTCCTGCATTGACCTTCATGTCCAGGTCGTCCATAAAGGTACCAAATGCGTGTAACAAGCTCTGCAGGCCGTTGCCGGTGCGGGCTATAAGGACTGCGTCATCCGCGTATAGGGGAGCAGGAATCTTAGCTTCTCCTACACGCAGGACGTCCCCCCCTGCCTCCTCCAGGTAGCTCCCCAAACCGTTGATGTATATGGTAAACAGTAGGGGGGCTAATATACAGCCCTGCTGTATCCCCCGCATGGACTTAAACTGGGGACTGCATCTTCCCTCCCTGGTGACCCTGACCATAGCAGACAAATCCTGATGTAAAGAGGCCATGAACCTAACCAAGGCCCCGTCTATCCCAATCCTCAACAGCATGGCCCACAACTTGGACCTGTTGACCAAGTCGAAGGCCGAGGAGAGGTCCATAAAGGCTAGAAATAATGACCCCTCCTTAGCCACCGTATACTTGGCTATCAGAAGGTGCAAATTGGAGCACTGTTCCATTGTTCCCCTCTTCTCCCTAAACCCGTATTTAAGCATGAGCGTCAAATCCGCTCCGCTCGCGGATTTCGCGGATTTTCGGTAAATCCGCAATCCGCGAATTCCCACGGATTTACCGAAAATACGCGAATACGCGAGCGGCGGATTAGGGGGGCAAAAGTTCAAGCCTTCAAGCTTGAAGTTGTAACTATTTTAGGATGGCGCCGGCAAGCTGCCAGCGCCATACTAAAATAGTTACTAAGTCAGCTAAGTTAGCTTCAACAGGAAGCACTAATAGATAAAATAAAGCAGGTGCTCGAGCACCTGCTTTATTTTATCTATTAGTGCTTCCTGTTGAAGCTAACTTAGTAACTATTTTAGGATGGCGCTGGCAGCTTGCCGGCGCCATCCTAAAATAGTTACAGGATGATGGACAGCAGCTCACTCAAGGGACACCGCAATCGCCGTGCTGTTCCTGTGACCAGGAGCTTCCTTCTCCTTATCTGCTGCTCTGATCGGTCTCTGACCTTTTATACACACAAGAGGCATGGACTCGCATGGAATCCCCGCACGTTTGGTCCCGCTCACACACTCGCGGTGTGCACCGTCTTCCCGCCATTTACCCACTATGATGGACAGTTAAAGCTCAAATTCAGTGATGCATAAATCAGCCCAAAAACAATCGTGAGCATTGTCGAGGCTGGGCATGTGTGCTTTCTTCCCAAATCTACCGTCGAAAATCAGCTGTGATGCTGGATAGAGGCCTTTGCATCCTTGACTTTCACGAGCGCAATCCCCTGGCTGTTATTATGGCAAGTTAATGTCTAAGTTAGATCAGCTGCCATTCAGGCCAAGAGCTCGGCCATTTATTCTATAGATCGCCATTGAGTCTGATGTTTACAACACAAAGTGATTTTCCTTAACCTCCCAACCCCAGCTGTTCGGAGTATGAAATCCACTGGCTTAATAAAAGTACAAGGGCTCAGTATCCACCGACAACTGGGCCCAGGCGCATCAATAGAGTGGTATGTAGTAAATTGCAGCCCAGCCTTCTGTGAATGAGTAAAACTTAAAAAAGCACCAAAGCACAAACAAAGAGCTGTGCGCTGATTATGACGTTGGTGGAGGCATGTGTGCTCGCATGGAAGCCCCGCCCGTTTGGCCCCGCCCACACACTTGTGGTGTGAACCGTCTTCCCACCATTTACCCACTATGATGGACAGTTGAAGCTCAAATTCAGTGATGCATAAATCAGCCCAAAAACAATCGTGAGCATTGTCGAGGCTGGGCAGGTGTGCTTTCTTCCCAAATCTACCGTCGAAAATCAGCTGTGATTCTGGATAGAGGCCTTTGCATCCTTGACTTTCACGAGCGCAATCCGCAAATCCGCAAATCCGCAAATCCGCGGATTTTGCGGATCAACAATACGCAAATACGCAAAATTCGCAGATCGTGGATCCGTGAAATCCGCCCATGCTTACCCGTATTGGATGTTGGCCAGCCCACCGCAGTTCTCAACGCTCTCCCTCAACTTAGTTAACAAGACTCTGCCTATGATCTTAACGGCAGAGTCTAGGAGAAATATAGGCCTATAACAACCTGGGAATGTTTATATAGATCGGCCGGCACCCCGTCAGCGCCTGGTGCTTTGTTCTTTGAGGTTTCATGGATGGCTTTTTCCACCTCGCCCTTGTTAAAACTCATGGGGGTTGTCTCGGGGGCAGCAGACGGACTTAAGGTGCAGTCCACGGACTCTCCGTCGTACACTGCGCTGAAGTGGCTAATCCAATTATCGTCCGAAATCACACAGTCCATATCTGAGTTGGATGTTTCGGAGAAAAAGGGCTGGTTTATTATGGTCCAGAATTGTTTACTGTCCCTCAAAACGTCCACGCTAAGTAAGTTATCCCAGGCTATTTTCTTAATTTCCTCGTTCCTGGTTTTGAGGGCCAACTTGTATAGCTTCCTTTGGGACGCTATATTCTTCTTATCCCTCGGTATGTGCTTAAGTGCAAGCATCAAAGATCTGTGTGCTTTGGAGCAATTTGCATCAAACCAGCGGTGATGCTTGCTGGCTCCCTTCCTCGCACTGGCCGTAAGGTCAGTCGCGATTTGGTTACAAATTGCTTCAAAAGCCCCCGTGATTTCATGGACCGGGGCCGTGGTGTTTTGACAGACCTCTAAATGGCCATTAATTTTGGGTAACAACTCTGCGTAAAAAGTATCTGGCACCACATTCGCCCATTTAAGCCTTCTCCCCTGGTCCACTGAGCGTACTGTGGGCCCTGCCTCTAGTGGACGGAGCTTAGGCCCCATGTGCTGCCCCCAGGTCACCTCCAATACTACAAGGTTATGGTCACTATGTACAGAGACCAATGTATTGTATGAGATTACCCTGTTCAGGATCCCTGGAGTCATAAATATGTAGTCAATAATGGACCCCGGGATGGTGCCTTTATAAGTGTAATTTCTAGGTTTGCCTTCAGGTGAGTTTGGTTCCTAAAAATTATAATTGACCAGCAGCTCTTCTAACTCTTCTCCCGCTGTAGAATGCTCAAAGTGTGGTCCTTCTAACCCTGCGTAGTCCTCATCGTTCATTATGCCACAAAAACCATTGCAAGGGTGAATATTAAAATCCCCCAGAAGAATAAATTTGTGATTAAGACGTGTGTTTTGACCGACAGAAGATAAAAAGGAATCTAATATGGCTATACTATTGTTACCGATATCCTTATTCGTTGAGTTATAAAAGTTAATATAAAAAGTGCTCTTGGAAGGGGAAACTGACCTTTCGACTATTAATAGATTTGAGGAGGGGTTATTGACCAAGTTCAAGGACCCTTTAAGATTTAAAGAAAAAAGGGTTATGAGGCCTCCCATAGCTCTGCCCGCTCTGCTTGGGGAGGCGGCAATGACAAAACTGGTAAAGCCATCCAGCCAGAAACTATCTTCAGTATCCCATGTCTCTTGGAGGGCTATAACTTCATATCCAGAAACCAGACCCACCCAATCCTCATTCGTTACCTTGTTCCAACTAAGGAGTTTACACGCCGTAGCCTCCTCCCGCTCGAGGGGTCCTATTGGGGGGGGGCCCGCACACGGACTAGTGGTCAATCAATGCCCTCCATGCCCTCCGTGCCCTCCAGGTCTGACAGGGGTGCGAAGCGGTTACTGATGACTAACCCACTACCTGATGGTACGTCACCCGCCACCTGGTTGTAAGATGACAGTAATGCGACCTCTTGCCTTTGAACACAGCATTGGGAGGAACCCACAGAGGTGCCCCCCCTTGGAAGTGGTTTCAAGATTGGGCCCGTAGTAGGATGACGGTGTCCGGCATAGTCTCTCTCCGGGGGGGGGGGGGGATAGAAAAAGCCCAAGGGTACAGGTCTCACATGGTCCTTTGCTGTTATGGCTGAACCGTCCCAAAAGCGTTTGTCTGCCACATTGGGCCTCTTAAAGTTAATTACCACACAGTCCCCCTGGGTGATCTTTGTTTTTTTTCCAACCCACCCCACCCTCCTTGCAAAGATAAGCGAGCCTGAAGAGTCCACCCCACTGGAAGAGTCAGCACACCAGATTTTCGCTTTGGATAAAAGTTCGGTAGTGGATTCCTGCTCGCCCTCTTTAAGCGGTGGCACCCCTATGAACACTGCGACCAAGGGGGCGGCTGCCGGAGGCAAGCTTAGATTGAACTTACTCGGTAGTGTTTTCCTACTTAGAGGCATAGTTGGTTGTATCCGTAGAGGAGGAATGGATGTATTTCCTTCCTGGTTTGCAAGGGAAGTGCCAGGAGGGCACTGCCCACCAGAAAGTATACCATCACCCCTCTGCACGGGGGTGTAGAGCTGAGACTTGCCCCTACTGTCCAGCCAAAACCTTGGGGCATTGTGGACCTCTTGGGCAACTCCGCAGGCGGAGGATAGGAGTTGATGATTTCATCCAGCAGTGAGAATTTCTTGAGAAGGTCAGACAGGCATGTGTTCAGTGTGTCGACAATGTCCTTTGCGATCCCTACTAGCATTGGCTCAGTTCTGGCAACGAAGAGGGCCTCCAATTGATCGCCAAGAGGGTCAGGGGGTGTGGTCAATGCACATGCAGCTTTAGTTTTTTTGCCCCTGTCCCGCTTCGATTGTTGGGCGGCCGGCTGGTGGTGCTGCGCTAATTCAACAGAAGCACTAATGGGGGTGACCAATGTGGCCGGGGGGGTAGGATTAGTTGTGATAATCACCACGGGTTCCAGGGGTAAGGAGGGGACAACGCTCAATGGGCCCTCTATGCTAATGCGTGGGGCCTCAGTTGTGGGCGGCTCTACCAAGCCAGGGGGTGTCAGACCCAGTTCTTGTTCAGTGTTGGCAATTTCTTTGGTAAGAGCCCCCACCGCAGATGATAGATAAGACAGTATTGACTTAGAGTGTCTGGGCATTTTAGCGTTTTTCCCCTCTTCATCACAGTTAGAAGCTTTCTTGCGCTTACCCATTTGTGGTAGTTGTTAAGGGGGTGGCCCCGCCCCACCTCCTTCTTCCTCTGACTGCCAAAGACTGCCCCGCCCTTGTCCCGGGCTTCTCCCGGGCAGCTCCCGCGCGTGACTCGCGGGGCGAGTGAGGGACGCGGGTTATGAAGCGCCTCCGGGCGCGCTGCTGAGGTGGGAGGCGTGCGCCTGCCCCGGGGCTGCTGGGTACTGCCGTTGCCCTCACGGCTCTCCCGGTCTACCAAGGCCGTTCCCCTCACGGCGCTGAGGGCTGTGCGCTGCCCCTGCCAAGAGCCACGCAGGTCGAAATGGTCTCCCCCTGTGCCTCGTCGGGGACGCGGGTTATGAAGCGCCTTCGGGTGCGCTGCTGAGGTGGGAGGTGTGCGCCGGCCCCGGGCTGCTGGGTAATGTAGTTCCCGGGTGGAAACTACCACCGTTGCCCTCACAGCTCTCCCGGTCTACCAAGGCCGTTCCCCTCACGGCGCTGAGGGCTGTGCGCTGCCCCTGCCAAGAGCCACGCAGGTTGAAATGGCATTCATATCAATTGTGGCAAGTGTAGGTAGTGGCAGCTCCTACGCTACCCGATTGTGTTCTGGGGCAGTCTGCGAGTTGGTCTGTTACTGCTTGTGAACTTTACAGCCGCATTGACTTATTTCTTGTTTTTATCTCGTTTTAACACACTTTCTTGTCTTGCAAATTAAACGCCTGCATTTTAAAAGCTTTTTTGCACAGATCACTCACCTTAGTCAGGAGGTGTGCTTCCCTTGCCCCGTTCCACCACGGCTTTCTGTGCCGCTTGAGTGGAGGGCAGGACGCTATCTTGGGGTGAGTCACGGATCCCAGCAGGACCGCAGGCAGCGGTCTGGCTGGGGGAGGGGTTTCTGCATAAATTGCACATGTCGACCCGGACGCGCAGCCTGTCTGCGCTCGTCCGCGCCCCGGTAGTGACCAGTGCCAGCCATGCTGGTCGGGCCGAGTCTGATTTCCACGGCGGTAGGAGGCTCTATACCCGGAATGAACTGCTAGTACTTAATGATACCAAAGGTTGTGAAGAGAAGCAGTGGGCAGTCCTCCATTGTCTATCTAGAACGTGCCCTTCCTGTAACTTCTGCTTGCTCACCAGCATTTTAAACCCTCCCACTTCAGCTGCGGGTGAGCTCAGGATTCAGGCATCACTCATCAATGCTCGCTCCATGGCGAAGTGTTAGTCCAACCTGTGGGGATAAACAAACAGTTACCGAAATATCATAGGGTCCATCAGTCTCTCGAGTCAGGTGACAGGACAACATGGGCTGGAGACTTTGCTTGCAGCAGAACCTTCTCGGTGGGCACTCGTATTTTAAACTGAGGGGCTCAGGACAAGACCGCTGGCTCGGAGACGTCCGCTGCATACCGTCGGTTCGCTGATGATGACATGTCTTGCTGTCTTGCTTGGCTTCCAATTCGCTGACGTGAAATGCCTGCCTGCACCAAATAAGCAAACAGCCAGGTTCCAACTCATCCCAGGCTGAAGCGGCCCCCAGTTTCCAGAAACAAAATGCCGGAGCCTGGAAACTATGACAGGGCATTGCCACCTGGTGGTTGTGTGAGGCACTACACCCCCCTTGCAGCTGAGCCCAAACACACATTCTGGATCAGCAGGAACAAGAAGGCCTAGACAAGGGGCTCCCAGCCCCGGCCTCCACCCTAAAGAAAGATGTCACACGCACAGAAGTATCAGATTCTCACCTCCCACACTGCCAAACAAATCCTGTGGCTGTCATGGGGGAGCAACACCCCTGCATCTACCTGCACCACAGGAACACTGCAAGGCCCTGAGGAGTATCAAAGTGAAGGAAGAGATACCTGTGGTGGCTCTACCCCAGGTATTAAGACAAGACATCACAGTGTGGAAGATGATGCTGCCCCATCATAGAAGTATCAAGCCTCAATACTGCATCTCAATGAGGAAGTAGCAAGACGTCTGCTGAGATTGTCTGCTGAGGTATGCCGGCACATGCAGCCAGCGGGTGCCTGAGATGTAACCAGGGGCCCAGGACAAACCCAGCACAGGGACGGGCCAAGAAGCAAAGGACAGCGACACCCAGCAATATGGCAAGTCCCAAGAGAAGCACACGAAGATGAGGTGCCTCCACAGTCCTCACACTACAGCGGCAGCTCTGCCTAGTGACTGGTAATCTGCACGGACAGCAAAGGAACTCCCAGGAATGGACCTATGGCGCCACTGTAAGTGTCTCCATGCCCAAACAGCCACGCATGGCCTGTGTGACCCACCCAGAAACGAAAACGCCTGCAATGCTCAGCACGACAAGGTACTCACGTAGGAACAGTCTCAGCATTTCTATGCCTCAGGACCCTGGCAGTAGAAGAAGGGGCACTGCCTGCCACCCCTTGAAAAACTCAGGGAGAAACTGACGAACTCCACAGAGAGCTGCCAGAAACCCAGAGCCAAATGCAAGCAGTACCACGCAAGATAGCCGTCTGCCAGCGAACATGAGAGACCAACCAGACGGCAACGTCACAAGGTAGCTATCCCCATCTAAAGCACAAGACAAGTCTGGTGCAGAGCACGTACCACACACATGGCTGCCCAAAGCCACTGCCAGTGAAGAGGTTGCATCACCCGCCCCTACTGGTGAACAGGCACAACCGCAAGCCACACCACAGGCAACCCAAGTGCTAGAAGAGAGCATCCAGGAAGGAGCCCGCAAAGTCAGAGGCGCGCTGAAGACAGTGGAATGAAAGACGTCACGGAATGGATGAAGCTCAGCCGTCTGAAACTGAACTCAGAAAAGACGGAAGTCCTCATCCAGGGACCATCCCCCTCTGCCTGGGACGACTCCTGGTGGCCCCCGGCCCTGGGCACCGCCCCCAAGCCAACGGACCATGCACGCAACCTAGGCTTCATCCTGGGTTCCCCCTCACGATGACCAAGCAAGTCAACGCCGTCTCGTCAACCTGTTTCAACACCCTGCGCATGCTCCGAAAGATCTTCCGATGGATCCCCACTGAAACCAGGATGGCGGTCACCCAGGCCCTCGTCACCAGCCGACTGGACTATGGGAACACCCTCTACGCTGGAACCACAGCCAAACTCCAGAAAAGACTCCAGCGCATACAGAACGCCTTGGCTCGACTCATCCTGGACATCTCCCATCACAGCCACATCTCTGCCCATCTGAGAGACCTGCACTGCCTCCCCGTCAGCAAGAGGATCATGTTCAGACTCCTCACCCACGCACACAAGGCTCTCCACCACCTGGGCCCCAAATACCTCAACAGCCGCCTCACACTCTACACACCCACCCGCCAGCTCCGATCCACCAGCCTCGCCCTCGCCACCGCCCCATGAATCCGCAAAGCCACCGCCGGAGGAAGATCCTTCTCCTACCTGGCGGCCAAGACATGGAACTCCCTCCCCACCCACCAAGGGGTGACCCAGGACCATCTCTCCTTCAGGAAACAACTCAAGACCTGGCTGTTCGAGCAGTAGCGACCCCCACTCCCAGAGCCTTGAGACCCTAATGGGTGAGTAGCGCGCTATACAAATTTGCTTGATTGATTGATTGATTGATTGAGTGCCAGTGAACCTGACTGCACAGACAGCACCCAGGAGACATCTCCACAAAGAAGCACTGCTGAATGCAGGTAGGAGAGTACCCACAGCAAAGCCCTACAGTGGGCCGAAGAACACGCACAGTGTCCTCCCTCACACTGCCTCAAGACAGAGTCGGCTGCGACCTAAGATTGGCAAGAGAGGAGACATGCACCCCACGTGGCAGAAGGCCACAGCTACATGCGCTCCAACAACCAGCAGCACGCGACTAGATGTCACATCGCCCAACAAGCAAAGAGCTCGTCGGATCGAAAGCAGAAGCCGGAGCCATAACAGCGCTGCCTCGAGGTCCAAACACAACGCCCTTGAAGAAAGAAGAGAGTGACAGCCCTGTCACCCCGAAAATCAGAGAAACACAGGTGGGCTGAATAGACCAACAAAGGGAGAAGACCAAAGACCCACAGCAAGCCAAGAGCCCACCATGGCACACAAGACAGCCACCAAGGCAGACCGACGTCCCAGGATACAGCCTCACGGATTAATCGAACATAAGCAGCATCAATCGCAGACCGCATCTCATCCCAACGCTTCCCCAGGCGACCATCCATCCCCGAGTGTCGGCAGTCTGAGTCAATCGCATCCCTGCTCCTGTCCTTAGATGCCACAGGTGAAGATCAGCACTGAGTGCCTGCCCTCATACCGCATCAATATGGAGTCGGCAGTGGCCTCAAAACAGGCAAGAGAGGATCCGTACACTCTATGTGTCAAACCACCAACAATTATCAACCTGAACAAAGCGGAGACACCTGGCTGCTAAGTCCCTCCTGCCATCTGAACTCTCCCAGCAAGTCGCCACCACCTGTCATTCTGAATCATGAATTGGCTGGCAACCGCCATCACGCCAGCCATCAGCACATGCGTCAAACACCACTACCAGAGCACATTTGGACTGGAGTCCTACACTGTTGCCACACCAGCCGACCAAAACAAATCCGAAGCAACCTGGGAACCTAGTTATTAGCCCAACATCACCAAGGACTCTTTCAACTTACTACCTCAATACCCGGTCAGCAATGGCCCATTCACACGAATTGCCGGTGCTATTGGATCTCCACGCACCGGATCTCCTTTTCTTAACAGAAACTTGGTTTGGTGACGACTACCTCCCCGTCTTACTGGCCACTCTCCCCGCTCCATATTACGCCCTACATGCTGACCGTCCTGCTGGTAGGACAGGAGGTGGTGTAGCGGTCATTACCCGAACTGACCTTCCTTTTCAATTACTATCTTTGCCAGGTATTGCTACCACAGAGTATCTAGCCATTCGTACCACATCTACCACTCCCCCTCTTACTTGCTTTCTCACTTATCGTCCCCCTCAATCACCTTTATTGTGTCTCTCCGAGTTTCAGGAGGTATTGGCCACCCTTACGGTTAATAACTCCTCTATCCTATTATTGGGAGATTTAAATTTTTGGCCTACAGACCCTGCAGAGTGTTCGTCCTCTAGAGAGTTTTCAGATATTCTCCCTCAATTTTGTATCCCATGTCCATTCCCCCACTCATGTCAAAGGACACATTTTAGATCAGATTTGGTCCTTAAATTGCCCGGTAGACTCCCTATCTATCTCACCCTGCACTTGGTCTGACCATCATCTGATCTCATTTTCCCTTCCCATTAACCCTACTATCAGGCCCCCGCTCCTCAAGAATGTGTGGGTCCGATCATGGAGCCGAGTGGATCCCGAAAAACTATCCACTTCTCTAACCTCTTCCTACCCTACTCTACATGGTCTATCCACTCACTCTCAGGCCACTGCCATTGAACACAGGCTCTCCTCAAACTGTGACTCCGTTGCCCCGTTGAAGCGGGTAACTTCAAAGCGGGAGAAGGACGCCAACCTGTGGTTCAATGAAGATCTTAAGGCCTCCAAACTAGCGGTCCGCCAAGCCGAGCGTGCCTGGAGGAGGAACTACTGCCCCTCTCTCAGATCTGAGTTTACCAACACTCTGGCCCAATACAAGAAGGCTATCTTGGCTGCCAAAATGGCCTATTTTTCTTCTAAAATCCTTGCAGCGGAGAACCAATCAAGGGAAATCTTCTCGATTGTTCACAATCTGGCTTTCTCCGACAGGACATCTCTAAAGCCCACTCCCTCCCAGGATCTCTGCCACTCCTTAAATAATTTTTTCATAGAGAAGATTGCCATTATCAAAGCCAATATTCCCCCACCTTCCCCTTATTTTGTTGACCCTCAGTGCCCCTCTCCGAAGGGACAACTCAACGCCCTTCCTCCTCTGACCAAAGAATCCCTGTTCTCGATAATTCCTCTTGTTAAATCTGGCTCCCCACTAGACATCTGCCCTGCGCACATCCTCCGCCATATTTTCACCTCGTGTCCAGACCCAGCTCTCCACTTCCTCAATAGCTCTCTTATTCAGGGGGTTGTTCCCAGCTCCTTGAAGACAGCAGTCGTTGTCCCCATTCTGAAGAAACCTGGCGCAGACCCTTCGGTCCCTTCCAACTATCGCCCCATCTCTCTCCTACCATTTTTGGCCAAAGTGCTCGAACGTCATGTCACCAGTTCTTTGAGCACTTTCGTGGAGAAGTATGGAGTTTTAGCCCCCCGCCAGGCTGGTTTCCGCCCCGCACACTCTACTGAGTCCGTCATACTTTCGGTCCTCGACAACCTCAGGGAGGGTATGGATACTAACCAGACCCAGGCTTTGATCCTCCTCGACCTCTCAGCCGCCTTTGACACGGTTGACCACACCATCTTGCTTTCCCGTGTCAGGGCGGGAGGGATCGGAGGGACTGCCCTGGTATGGTTATCCTCCTTCCTGAGGGACCGCACCCAGGCCGTCCGCCTGGGTGATTTTTCTGCGGAGTTCCAGAGAGTTCAGTGCGGGGTCCCCCAAGGTTCTTCCCTTTCACCCCTTCTGTTTAATCTTTGTATCTCCCCTTTAATTTTTGCACTACAGCAAATGGAGGTCGACGTATATAACTACGCGGATGACCTCCAACTTGTGTTCAATCTTTCTCCTTCCCCTGCTTCCATCCTTAATTTTCAGTCTACTATGACTTTTATCCGGGACTGGATGAGCCACAATCACCTGAAACTTAATCCGGACAAGACCGAGCTGGTTTTGACGCGTGGTTCATCCAGTCCCTGGTCCTCACTTTTTTGGCCCCCTTCCCTTGGCCCTTCCCCCGTCCCTTCTACCTCAGTTAAAACACTAGGCATCAAACTCAATTCTGAGCTCACCCTTCACTCCCAGGTTAGCGCTGTGGTGTCCTCTTCCTTTCTGTCACTTCGCACCATACGCAAGGTATCCCGCTTTTTTTCTGTTGATGCCCTGAAAACAATCATTTTGGCAATGGTTATCTCCCGCCTGGATTATGGCAACGCCCTATATGCAGGTCTACCTGCATATAGCTTAAGGCATTTGCAGTTGATACAGAACCAGGCGGCACAGCTGGTATTCAATCTCCCAAAATTCCATCATGTAACACCCCTTCTAAAATCCCTTCACTGGCTTCCCGTTCGTGAACGTGTCCAATTCAAGCTTGCCTCTATCATCTGTCAAGTACGACTGGGCATGGCTACGGCCTTCATTACATCAGAGATAGTTCCCTATGTTCCCACTAGGGCACTACGCTCAGCCTCACAAGCTCTCCTGACAGTTTCCCGCTTTCGGAGGAAGAAATGGGGAGGCTCAAAGTTTTCCACCCTCGCACCAATTCTATGGAATTCCTTGCCTTTAGAGCTTAGGTCCATACCTCTCTATCCCCAATTCCGAAAAAAGCTCAAGACCTATCTTTTCACCAAAGCTTTTAATTAGACCATTCGTTTCTTCTGTTCTCATTTTATTTACCTCTCTCATTTCCCACCTCTTGAGGTCTGTCTGTTTTAGCGCCATGAAACCGCTGGTGAAAGAGCGCTTTATAAATAATTTTAAATTCAAATTCAAATTCAACCTAGCCTACACTGGAACCGCGGCAGCGAGTGGAAGTCTTGGCAAAGACTCATCCACCCGTGAGAGTTGTGCGTGCGACCAAGTAACGGCTCCTCAGCGGTCCTGCAGCTGCCCCCAGACAGCACACAAGCTGCCCCAGCGCAGTCCTCCGACAGTCCCGCAGCACCCCAACAGCAGGCCTCCCCAGGCGGGAGAGCGAGAAGAGACATTGCCCCACCGAAAGGTTACCGGTCACAGCCAAGCAGTTCAACAGGGACAGTCGGCCCAGCAACACCTCCGTGAATTCTAACTTAGGACTCCATCCATGTTCACGACGCAACCCACTAAAAGTAACTGTTTACATTTTGTGACATCATAATCCTGCTGTTCCAATTTATTCTTCATTCCCTCGGTACATATTATAGTGTCCTGGCCTGCTCTCTAGAGGCCCAGCAGTCTCTGGAGCGTTGCGGTAGCTTACCGGTTTTGCTTCAGGCTTCAGGGTGCTGAGAGGGGGCTGATGCAGGGTTCCTTGCTGTGTTGGCGCTGCTTGTTTTTGGGCAGTGCCTGTGTCGTTGGTGGATGCGGTTTTAGAAGCAGACCACCCTGTGGTGCTGGCTGCGATGCTGCTTTAGCGTTACTGGTGTGGCAGGCATCCACAGCGTTAGTGATATAGAGGGCCACTCTTGCTGGTGCTCGAAACTCCTTCCTGCAGCAGGCGCGGGGCTGCTCTCGGCAGCTGGGTGGCGCTGCTGGTGCTACTGGCATTGACTCTGTCGTCTGCGGCAGTCTGTCTCACACGTGCAGGCCTTGGCGGACATCAGACTTGTTGCTGGGCTCTCACTACTGGCTTCCCTCATGGCTGGGGCAGCTAGCAACGGGCAGAGGAGCGTTGTCGCACTTGTGCAGGTATGGGGGCATGGACTCTTGTACTGCGCTGCCACGTCCTTATCGCGCCTTCAGGATTCCCTCTATTGGCGGCATTGCCCAGGGCCTCTGCTGAACGGGGTCGTGCTTACTCTTTCTGCGGGTACTTTCAGGGGCTTGTGGGGTGATTCCCCACTCAGGCGTTGTTTTGCTGGCCTGGTGACAGCACGATTGCGCTCCGTTGCTCGTTTCACTTTCGCTTGGCGTTGGCTCACACTCGGCTTGAGTGGGCTTTGCTACTGCTCCCCGGGTGAACCACTGGGCAGCGTCAGGCTGGGACTGCCGGTGCAGGCTTCTTCCAGTGTGGGGACGGGTTCGACATGCTCCGGGGGTTCGCTCTTTTGTGTGCTTTGGTCACAGCGCAGCGACCGCAGCCTCATCGCCCGTGGGGCATCTGGGGAGGTTAGTCTTTAGCCCGTCTAAATGTAAGAGATTGCAGGGGCACACGCATGCGACTGGTGCCAGGGCGGACACGGGTCCACTCATCGGACGGTTGACATCCGTCGTGCTGGTGATGGGCATGGATGAGCCTCCAAGCATGCTTCCTTGATCCCCACCCAGGCTTGGGGAGGCGGCGTCTGGGGATATGAGGGGCGCAGTCCTCTCTGCAGTCAGGAGCGCCGCTTGTCACGCTATTTCCCTCCTCCACGGGAAGTGATGACGCGCAGAACAGCAGGCATGAGGGGTCAGCTGCCCCCCTTGTCGGAATGTGATATAAGTAGGAACCGCCAGCTGATTCCTTTGTGGTGTTGGGAGCCCCTGAGTTTCAAGTTGACATGCAACAGTTCTTTCAGGGCTTTTTGAGTACTACAGAGGGCTGGCCTACTGAATGGGGTGCTGGTAAAGTGGTGATCAATAGGAAATGCCTGGGTGAACTTTACAGGATGAAGAGGAAGCTCGAGAAGGACTTGTGGGAGGAGGAGGCCTGACTTCCTCATCTACAGTGAGGATTGAGGTGTGGAGAGGAAGATTTGGAGTACCAGTGGAAGACATATGGGATAGACGGTTCAGACATGTGCAGCATAACTGTCAACAGCGACTCCACAGGGAGGGAGACCGTTCCTGTCGCATGTTGGACTGGTGTTGTGCAAGAGAATCCACCCTGTGATACTCTTCTTGAGAATGATAGATGGACTGGTTGTGGTCCCCAATTCACTTTTAACTGGGTACTGAGAGATTATTTGGCCCAGGTTTACAGAGCCAAATCTAAAAAGGTAACCCCTAGTGAAGTACTTACATATCTAGGTGCAGGGTCTGGTCCGGTGACTCAGTGGACTAATGCATCCACTGCAGGGGCCTGTGTTTGACCTCATGGTCACACGTTCAAATCCTGGTGGGTCCACTCTGCCTTTCATCCATTTGAGGACGATAAAATTAGTTCAGTTGGGTAACAATATACATCTGTTATTTCTGCGCCAAGATGCCCTGTTGCTGGGGTGAACGTGTGCTTTACAAATACACCTGTTATGTTATGTAGGGGGAATTAAATACTAATAGGGGAGAAAGAAGCACCTACTTGATCTGTATTCCTTCAACTAAGCTAATTTATGCTGTTGGTTCTGTTTCATTTACAATTAAATATTTACATATTTTCAGTTTTTCATAAGATCAAGTTTATTTTCTTTTTTTCCATATCTTTTCCAAACTGTTTCTTAATCCATATAAGTTAATTGGAAAACAGCATACTTCTTTAAACTGTCTACAAATACATTTCAACGATTCTTTCAATGTATTGTGACATAGCTGTAGTATCAGGAATAATAATACATGTATTTTTGTTTCTATAAAAACAGAGTATCTCCTTTACAAAAATGAACCCCCTCTCATCATAACCAAACCACTCACTCGAACAAACATTCAGATTGTAACACTAACATTCTAAGCATTAATACTAATGTCCCAGCATACTAAAAAACAAGCCTCAGCAGAAGTACAGAATACATTGTTATATGCTGTGGTGCTGTGCACTGGGATCTACTTTCCAACAAAAGCTCAACTCACGTTTCGATGTGGGTATATGGTACTACCTATCACCTTCTTCAGGACCACACAACAGTATTGTAGTACCTTCCAGAGGTGGGTATTGAGAGAAGAGGGGAGAATTATTATTGATAGAGGAACATCCCTAATCTTTAGATGCACTCATTCCTTTAGTTCATATACATATTTAAAGGTGTGGCTCACTTTTATTATAGTTCCCCTTAGGTGCGTCTTTACACTACATATCCTTTAATGAGGTATTAACTGAGGTGGAATCATATTTATGATAGTGTCATTATTCTTGAGGTTCAGATCAACTTGTAAGGCTCGTAATTTGGATAAGGGATGTCATATTATGATATAAATTTGAGTTCCTCTTTCACCAGCATAGAGGTATGCACAGGTGTTGGCATTTGGGGTACATTACGGCAGCACATAGACAAGTTGAGAAATATGGAATAGACGGACTGACATGTGCAGCATAACTATTGACAGTTACTCGACAGTGCGGGAAACAATTCCGGAAGCATGCTGGCCTAGTTATTGTGCGAGAGAGCCCCCTGTAATACTCTCATTGACAATAATAAATGGATGGGTTGTGGTGGACCAATTCGCTATTAACTGGGTAATGAGAGATTCTTTTGGCAGGGGTTTACAGAGCACCCGCATGGGATGACACATTGGACCCGGCTTAGTTCTTAAGAGAGATTTCTATTCCATATTTATTGGCATCTGATAAAGAGGACTTGGAGGAGGATATTTACCTTGAGGAGTTGAAGGTTGATCTCCAGTATATATCCAGGGGAATGTCTCCTGGACTAAATCACCTTCTGGTGGAGTTCTATCAGATGTACTCAACGGAACTCTTGCCCACAAATGTGGGAACAGTCCAGGAGGCGGCGTCTGTGAGAATCCTACCAGACCATATTAGGTAAGGCCTTATAATCATGCTGTTGAAACCATGTAAGGACGCTAACAACCCATGGTCTTATAGACCGCTTTCTACAATAAATGAGGATCTTAAGTTATTAGCGAGGGTTCTATCTATGCATCTAAGGCAGGTGGTCTCACGATTGGTGCAAACTGATCAGTGTGATTTCATGCCAGGTAGAGGAGCACACATAAATCTTGGAAGGCTTTCACATGTAATGGATGCCATCAGAAGCATGGAGGTGGGGGCGGCAGTGATCGCCTTAGATTTTGAGAAGACCTTTGACACCTTATCATGGATTTACATCTGGGAGGTGCTTAGGTGCATTGGGTTTGATCTGCGGGATATGGCATGGATGCGCTTGTTATAGTAGGCGCCAAGGGAACAAGTGAGGACAAGACAAATGATCTCAGAGGTTTTTGATGTTGGGCGTGGCACCCATCAGGGCTGCCCGTTGTCGCTAGTCCTCTTTCCATACCCATGGAGCCTTTGGTGAGTTACCTGCAGTATAAACTCAGGGATAAGGGGATGCGGTGGGCAACACAATGCATATAGTGTCGACATACGCTGACGACATGTTACTTTATGTGACAGATCCGACTTTCTCTGCCCTGATATTCTTACAACTTTTTGCCAATTTTGGAAGAGGGTCAGGTCTTTGTGTGAATAGTCAAACCAGTGCTGTTTTCCTTGGCTGCATTGGTCTTGTGCCTGGCACATGTTCTTCCAGTGCTGGATGTTCTCCGGAAGTCTAGCAATTTTTGAAATTTAGGAATCCAGGTGACTCATTATAATATTCAATTGAATTTTTCAATTTAAATTCTTTATTCGGTACTTAAAAAGACACCATAAAAGCACATATACAATATACACACAATATTATCAAAAATATTTTTCTGTTAAAAAGAATAAAAATTCGAGTTTTAGCTAAAACCATATTTCATTAGTCTAGTGTGGAAAGGAAATTATTTTCACGGGGTCAGGTGATGCTAAAATCCAATTTCTCTAGTGTTCCTTAACCGCAGTGCTAACCGGATAAAGTTTATGGTACAAAATAGTGTATGAGCGTCTTCAGCTTCCTGTAGGAACTTCAAGGCCAAGTTTGCTTGTCTCAACTTTGATTCTTTCAGAATCCCCACTAAAAACTTGCGTCTTGGGACCAAATAAAAGGGACACAATAAAACAAAGTGAAGGGTATCCTGCGGAGACCTATTGTCGCAGCCGCAGGTACCCTTCTCCTCCACTGTGTGGGTGAACCCAGCAGGAACCGCAAATAGATGATGGAGCATGTTAAGTCTGAAGCGAGTCATATAATAACGATCCTGAGCATTATACATGACCCTCAAATATGGTTCCATTCCTTGCTTCGCTGTAAGTTTGCAATAGGATGAAACAGTGGGTTTGTGACTTTCTCTCTCAGCCCTTATTATCCCTAACCGTTCTGGAAAAAGTTTTTTTACCATTGTTTTGCTCTCGATAGTTATGGATTCTGGGGATGTGAAAAAGTTGATACAGGCAATCTCTTCTAGCGAGTCCTTAACGTACTTCAACCAGGGGATATTGTGTCCTTTTTCACGTTTGAGGCAATCCATTATAATTTGTCTTGTTAAAACAGCCTCAGGGTTAGTCCATATTTTAACCCAAGCTAGGAGAGGTTTGATTTTAATCCGGTCTTCTATAAATGGCTCTCCGACTTCCTCATGGATGATGTACGCCGGGACGCTCTGGGGCAATTTCAGGATCCTTCTCAAGAATTTATTTTCTTCTACCTGTATTTGCTGTACTTTGTTATCCATGAAACCCCATACTTCCGCACCATAGGTTGCCTTCGCACAGCAGATAGATCTATATAAATTTAATATTTGCTCTGGGGACCACCTTCCCAGTCTTTGGCCGTACCCCATAATGGCTCCTGTTGACGCTGCCAGTTTTGTTGCGTGTTTCTCCACCAGAGGTTTGAAATTTAGGTGGTTGTCGAACAGTACCCCCAAATATGAAAAGGTCTTGACCTGGTCCATCTTGTGTGGTCCAATGTGATAAGTAAAGTTCCCCTTTTTCGTTGGCCCTGTTGACATAATATAGGATTTTTCCAGGTTTGTCGATAAATCCAGTTTGTCCATGAATTCGACAAAACCATCAATCAGCTTTTGTAATCCTAGGGGGGTTCTGGCCAGCAATACGGCGTCGTCGGCATAGAGTAATACCGACACTGCACGTTGGCCAATTTGGGGCGAGTCCACCTGTAATTTGAGGAGTTCTTTTTCCAGGGAGTTAATGTATATGGAAAAGAGGAAGGGCGCTAAGATGCAGCCCTGCCTTACTCCACTGGTGCAGGCAAACGGGTCGGTCTTATTTCCCTCTTGGTTGTACCTCACGCTTGCAGATGTATTCCAGTGTAGAGATTGAAGGATATCCACAAGGGGTTGATCCACACCTAGTTCAATCAGTAATGACCAGAGCATTCTTCTGTTTACACGGTCGAAGGCCGCGGAAAGGTCCATAAACCCCATAAAAATGGCCCCCTTCCCGGCAATGGTATATTTTGCTGCCAGAAGATACAAATTCAAACACTGGTCGGTTGTGGATCTGCCCTCCCTAAAGCCATATTGGATGTCTCAGAGGATCTGATGCTCCTCTGCCCATTCTTGCAAACGGTGTAAGATGACACGCCCCAGTACTTTCGCAGTCACGTCAATGAGGGAAATAGGGCGGTAGCATTGAGGGTCATCACGGTTCCCCTTTTTATAAATCGGAACTATGGTTGCTGTTGACCATGAGCGAGGCAATCCTGCCACCACTGCCTCATTCAAAACCCTCGTTAGCAACGGGGCCCACAGATCAATTTTGCTTAGGAAGAGATCAGGAGGTATTCCATCCGGGCCGGGTGCTTTATTTTTGCTAAGCCCTACTATTCCCATTTCAACTTCTTTCATGGAAAAGTCCAGTTTTGCAGGCTGTGTTAGTCTTAGTTCGTCCCCCTGAGTTGAATATCCTGTGTGGTTATAGAGGCTCTGAAAGTGATTCTGCCATTGTTCTGGTAAAATGGTATTCGTTATTTTTGGTGCTCCTTGGTCCTGGAAGCATGGGGTATTAATAACCTTCTAGAAGCCTGAAGTGTCACGCCTTTCAGCAGCGTCCCTTAAGTCCTCCCAAGCTTGAATTTGTAAGTTCTTTTTACGAGTATTCAAAGCTTTTTTGTATTCAGATCTGTTCTGTGCTATTATAAGCTTGTCCCTTGGTTTAGCATGGAGGCTAAGTTTCAATTTTTTGTGCGCCTTAGTACAGAGGGAATCGAACCAGCAGGGGGTGGAAGGCACTTTGAAAGTTTTGGAGGTCTTTAGAAGGTTGTTTACGTGGCTTGCAATTTCTTCAAATGCCCTGACCACTAGGGCTCCTTCCACCCTTGGATCAAGGCATATATTTATTGCATTTAGACCCTCTGTTATGAGTTTTTTATAAAATCTATCCCCATCAATCCTGGCCCACTTGATTCTCCTTCCTTGATCCACTGCCTTTTCTATCACGTCAGTGCTATTTGGGCCTGTTTTAAGATCAAACCCTTTTATGGAGAGTATTACCGGGTTATGGTCGCTAAAGATGCTAGCGTCTATTGCAGTTTTACTGATGTTTCTTTTTAATACGGGCGAGACTAAAATATAATCGATATAAGACTGACAATCTCTACCTCTGAATGTTGGGTTGAGGTCTCCATTTTCGCCCAACTCTACTAGATCCAGAGTTTGGATCAAGTCGTGCCTTTTCGTTAGTCTCTCGAGGTCCCATCCCTCTTTCACATGAGCAAAATGCGGCCCTTTCGCAATGGTGCATCTTGACCAGTCTTTGTTAAAAGGTTTTAGATTGTCACAAAGGTGACAGTTAAAATCCCCCAAAAGTATTAAACTTGGGGGGTTTGGTGTCTTATTTAGATCGAACAGTCTTTCTAAACATGAGTCCAGTTCATTGACAGCTGCACCCTTTGCCATTGTTCCAACAGCATTATACCAGTTAAGTAAAAAAAGGTTTAATCTATTGGAACGAAACCTTACTACTTGTAAGTTATAAGAGTTCCAGTTCAGATTCAACCATGTCCCCTGGATATGTAAATTAACATAAATTACTAATCCTCCACTAGCTCTCCCTGATGATACCTTTTTGGCCGGAACAAAGAAACTTTTATATCCCTCTAAGATATAATCATTTGGTTCTACAACCCATGTTTCCTGCAGGCATATAATTTGGAATTTGTTTATGTAATTAAGCCATTCTTGCGATTCAAATTTTGCCGCTAGTCCTGCTATGTTCCAGGATACAATATGTAGGTTTTCATGAGTATCTGCTCTAGGTTGTTCTGTTAGTCCTCTTAATGAGTGCACTACCTGATTTACTTCTGTAATTCGTGTATCAGTACGAGATAGTGGGCTGCTATTGGTAACTGATCTACTTTGTTCAGTGGTTATCCTACTTTGTTCGGTGGTTATCCTATAGTCTGGAGGTACTATCGAGTTGCATCTTCCCCTTCTGGACTTTAGAGTCTTTTTACCACCTCTCTTGCTGTCTACCAGTCCTGTCCTATTCACAACCCCCGTTCCCATTCCTATTGTCACCCGTCCTTCTTTCCTTGGCCTTATGGGTGTGGACGGTGAATATACCCATATGTGTCAGTCGACCTCTTCAAGTGCGTTAAACCTATTGTAGTGTGCGTGCTGCATTAGAAAGGGATCATAATTTGGGGTCACATAATTTGGCACTTGGTTTGGCATTTGCCACTGAGACGATCTATATTGCGGTTCCATTTGGTAAGTCCTATTTGTCGGGAATCTATTTCTCTGCACAGGTCTTTGAGGTGCGTAGGGGAAGAAGTAAGGTAAGTGTACAGGGTGAATTTGTGAGTGAGCACTGCTGGGTGCATTGCAGATAAAATTAACAGCTGCAATGTCTCTAAAATTCACTGTTATTATATCCCCTGCTATAGTTTTTGTTCCTCTACCAATCCACTCCCCCCTTCTTACTGAGAGGATTTCTCCATAAATGTTGGGGGGTAGTGGTCTGTGTATTTGTAACCACTGTGCACATTTATTTTTTAACTCCTCTTGTGTTTCCCTTTTGCCCTCTCTTAAGGGTGGAACTCCTGTCAACACGACTACGAAGGGCGAAGCTTCAGGGGGGAGATTAATTGTCCTAAAACGGGTTACTGTTTTGTTTTCTATGGCCTTTGCTGATGAGGTCAGATTTGTCTTGGCGTTAACTTTCGGCGTTTGATCTTTATTTCCATGTGTTGTTTGAACAGTTCCTTGACTCGGTTTATTTGATTGGGGAATTTTTTGTCTGTTGGTTTTGCCATTATTTGGTGATGTGATATCATTTTGTACATCTGTTATATTCGTTTGTGGTGCTCTGGAGGGGTTATTTGAAGGCGGATCAGTTGTTGGAACAGCCTTGTCTTTCATTAGTTTTGTTGTTGGGTCCCCCTCCTGTCTTGCTGTTGTTGTTGGAACGCCGTCTTGTGCTGATTGACCTTTGGGGCCAACAACCTTGTTGTTTAACAGGGATGTTAGCATGTCGATTTTGACCATGAGAGGTTTAATTTGCGCGGTAATGGTGTGTTCTAAGTCCATTTTAAGGTCAGCCACCATGTTGGTAATCCAGCAAGGTATTCCTGGTGTAGTCGGGTTTGTGGGTGTCACCAAATTATGATTAGAGGTTTTGCCTTGGCCTTTTTTTTCTTCGCATTTTGAAACTTCCCTGGGCCCTTTATTTACCATGGTGTTTAATTTTCTCTCTTTTTTTTGTTTTTGTGAATCCGTTCGCTCTCTCCTGGTTTCAGTGGGAGCCTGGGCGCACGGAAGGTCAACAAAAGAGGAGGAAGTAATAGCTAAACTAGTGCTCGGGTCTTCTGCGGGGTCTAGGGTTACTTCAGATAGATTGATGATTGCTTCCTGTGTGTCTTGGACAATAGTCATGGGTGGTAAAGACATCCTTCTTTCCGTATTTGCAATAGCGTTAGATACCGCCCCTATTGTTTGTTTCAACATCTTGTCGATGGCGGTTAGTGTTGGTAATGGTTGCGGTGATGCAGTTATGGATTTTTTACTTGATCTTAATGTAGGCATCTTTGACTTTTTAACTGGCTTCCTCATAGTATATCAGAGGAGAATGCAGTGTCCAATAGCTTAAGTTATCTGAGAACTATAATGCACAGGCAAATACCTTATTAACTCGATGCCTTAGGTGACGATAGGGGGGTGACCCAACCCAGCCTCTTCTGGTCGATGAGGGCCGTAGAGGGCCCACCCTTTGCCCGGGCTTAGCCCCGGGCGTCCCGCTTGCGTCCCGCGACGCTGGGGGCTCGCTGTTCTTATCGCCCCTCCTGTCACGTCTAGCGTGTCAGGGAACGCGCCGCCGCAAAGCCTGCCGGGATCTGTAGTCCCAGAGCGGCGGCGCGGCTGGTGTCGTCGGTGTCAGCTGTCCTTTGGCGTGTGGCGTGATGCTTCTGCCGCCCGTGCCCTCTTGTGCCTCGCTCCTCGTTAGATTCAGGTAAGGCTCTGTCTCTGGTTTACACTGCTTCCCCCCGCTCCACCGAGGGTTCGCTGTTCTTATCGCCCCTCCTGTCACGTCTAGCGTGTCAGGGAACGCGCCGCCGCAAAGCCTGCCGGGATCTGTAGTCCCAGAGCGGCGGCGCGGCTGGTGTCGTCGGTGTCAGCTGTCCTTTGGCATGTGGCGTGATGCTTCTGCCGCCCGTGCCCTCTTGTGCCTCGCTCCTCGTTAGATTCAGGTAAGGCTCTGTCTCTGGTTTACACTGCTTCCCCCACTCCACCGAGGGCTCGCTGTTCTTATCGCCCCTCCTGTCACGTCTAGCGTGTCAGGGAATGCGCCGCCGCAAAGCCTGCCGGGATCTGTAGTCCCAGAGCGGCGGCGCGGCTGGTGTCGTCGGTGTCAGCTGTCCTTTGGCGTGTGGCGTGATGCTTCTGCCGCCCGTGCCCTCTTGTGCCTCGCTCCTCGTTAGATTCAGGTAAGGCTCTGTCTCTGGTTTACACTGCTTCCCCTTCATTATAATATTCATTATGACCTGAACATGAGCCATGTGCTGATGGACCTTACACGATCCGTAGAATTTTGGAAGACTCTACCGCTGTCAGTTGTGGGCTGTGTGGCACTGAGGAAAATGGTTTTACGCCACAATGCTTATATGTGATGCAAAACTCATTCTTTCTTGCACTATTTAGGAAATTGGATGGGCTCCTAGTGTCATTGGTCTGGGAGGTATGCGCACACCAACTGGAGACCCATGATGCAAGATGAGGTCCAGGGTGAGTTGGTACTCCCTCTCCTCCAGATGTACTACTTTGCTGGACTGCTTCAATATGCCGCTTTGTGGTGTGAGGAGGAATCCAACTCGGAGAAACAGCTTCTGGAGAGATTGCTGCCGAACAGCGGACCCCAGTGGGAACAACATTTATAGTCTTATGTGTGGCATTGATTTGGGAGAGGGCGGTGACATATGTGCTAAAGTGTGCACCAAACTCTAAGATGTTTCCACTTTGGTTGCTTGTACCCTTTTCATGCCATAAAGTCACTATGAATATACGTCCCTGTATTGAAGGGAACTGCTGAACCATGTGTGATTTATAGCTTAATGGCGCCTTCATCACATTTGTGGAGGTGGGTGAACTGTTCGGATAGGCCAGGGATAATTCTTACAAAACACGCGTCCCTGTCGCGTATGGCCTGGGAGTGTATACCAGATATCCAGATGAGCCAATGGAATCCCAAACACTAGGGTCCTGATTACATCTTTTCACAGTGCAAGGGCAGGCTGCTCACCACTGCTGTGTCCCCAAACCAACAAGAGTCACCACTGCCCGCCTACAAGATTTTTGTAGTCTGGCAGACAGACAGCGTGGCATTCCTAAGGCAGTGCCTCTTTCAAAGGGGGCAATGCCTTTGAAAAAGGCACCAGAATGGGAACGTCTCACAAACTTCAAAGCCCATGCCATGCAGGAACTGTTGTGCATATACTAAGGGGGGCACATGTTATGCCCCCCTGTGTGCCTCCATAAGCGGACAAGGCACAAGGGGCCTTTAGAGTCCCCTTTGATTCCTCTCTGCCAGGGTTGACATGGAGTAAGAACCTCCATGTCAATGTCGGTGAAGAGGAAACTCTCAATATACTTGGCGGGACTGCAAAAGTCCCACCAAGCATATTGCGACCTCTGACCGCATTGCCACCTCCGGGGAACGGCAAATGCAAAAACAACAGTTTTGATGGACAAAATGCAGAACAAGGTCATACATTCACCCCAGTACAGAGATCCGGGCCTAAATACATTGTTTTTTAGCTCACCATGCCATTTTGGCAGTTCGGGCTGGACTGTTCCCATGAGGCACAGGGTCAGACTGATTTGCATATGGCAATGTCTGAACTGGGGTGGAGGAGTGAGCTAAAGAATGATGATGGATTAAACCCAGATCAGTTGACTGGGGGTGAGTGCTTGCAATGTTCAACACTCCGTCCATCATCCCCTTTGGTTTTACCTCCAGAGAACAGCAGCTCTCTGGCGGAGTAAGCACACCCAGGGAGGCCCGACAGCCCAACTCTTAATGGGGCCGTCAGACTTAAAACTGAGGCCTAGGTGTCCTGCTGGACCCAGGTTCACAAAAGGGTCTGGTTTCCCATCTGTATGCAGCCATGAAAGTAGATAGGCCTTCTGATGTAGTAAAGTTGCATCATAATTAGGGCTCCCAGTTTTCCTTTTTTACTGATTTTTACAGATAAATACAGACAGAAAACTATTTTTTTCCTGTCTGTATTTATTTTTAAATACATTAAAAAAAATGGGAAAATATGTCTTCTTTGGATGTTTTTTTCTACTGTTAATCATGAGTGCCATGTCAGTAGGTGTACAGACTGAGAGGTAGGGGAGATGAAAAAAACAATACATTTTCTAATTAAGCTTAATTATGTGCAGATATACAGTTATTTATGTTATTCTGCAATGCAAGTGTTTTCAGATAACACTATTGCACTGTATACTGCTGAAGCCTTTTGGACAGTCAAATGTGAATGTACATTTATGAGTCAAATAAATGTGGAAAAATACCCATGGCAGCTTCATTTATACAGAAAACACAAAATAGAAATGGATAAATACAGACAAAATTAGCAAAAAATAAATATGGATAAATACAGACGGAAATGTAGAAAAAATAATACCTTAAAACCGAGAGCCCTAATCATAATTGGGACGTGGATCTGGAGGCCCCTATACCTGATGCAGAATGGTGTAGAGCAAGGACACTGGTGCATGAGACTGTAAGTAATGCAATATTAGAACGTACACAATTTTATTATGTCCTTAGAGCTTACGTAACACCCAAGTGCCTGAGTCGCATTTACCCTACTAGAGTGGTGGATTGTGTGAGATGTAGGTTTTCCTCAGCTGAATTTACCCATGTTACATGGAACTGTAGACTGTTGAGACTGTATTGGGGAGGCTTGTTCCAAGGTAAACTGGGTAACAGGGGTTTCCGATTAACTCTCACTATTGAACACTGCCTGATGGGTCTCCTACAAAAGACAGGTTAGACATTTGCACTCTTAGCCCTAGTACGAGCCATGCACCGGATAACTCTTCATTGGGCACGGTGGCACCCCCAACACACAAGAAATAGGAATGGGACATTGCAAAGGCTGTTTGTCTCCACAGTGTCCGTACAGATAAGAATACGGAGAGAGATCTTGATCTGATGATTGATCGCATGTGGGGATAACAGTGAGGAGTCGTGTACTCTAACTTGAGCCACTCTCACTCTTTCGTGGGATCTCAGCACTTCCACATTGTGATTTGAGCTATGGGAGGCATGTGTATAATTTATGCCTTGTGGTGGCAAATGTATACCTTGCTCAGATGGCAGGATTTGATCGAAGGTCCAGAGCTGGTGTGGTTTGCATTGAACCCTTTTTGCTCTCCTGTGTGGGCCTTTTATCTGGGCCACAAACTGCGTGTACTCTCTCCCCCCATGGTTGATAGATATCATGCAACTGTTTCTACTGATTTGGTGCCCCGTTTACCATGTCTTTTCCCTCTCCTAGGCTGATATGATTCCTTTTCTTGATAATTGAATATATTGCAATGTATCCTTACATATGATTATTGGAGAAATCTGCAGTCACCATCCGATGTCTTTGTGCTGTTGTGTATTGTCTAAAAATGTTAAGAAAGACATACCCCCAAATATTTTTGGGGATTAAACAGCGAGGATAGACATTTCAGGCTTTCCAGTAACTGTGCACATGATGTGACTGCAGTTTTAAAATACCTTATCAAGCGGTTTCTTTCACACGCTACATTTTTTTTAAGTCTGAGTTTTTTGAAAAATAAACAGAACAGAAAGTGAAGAAACAGTTAAAATGGTAAAACTGTACATGATATACAATAAAAGTATAAAATGATAAAGTAATTTGCAAAATATATAAGAACAAAGGAGGAATGCAATCAAATTATGCAAAGAGAAATAACATCGTAAGCATGACAAAATTTGAAAATGAGAACATTATACAATATATTAATGAAAAGACCCTTGGTAATCAGCTAGAGAAATGGTAAAAGGCAATGGGGGATTCAAGGTGGCTTCTGTACCTCATCTGATCTAGTCTTAGAAGTAGTGGTGGAGGAAGCAACTAACGATAAGTAATTGGCCAAGGGGAGCCAAAGAAGATCTCTTTTGATTGCCTGAGAAATGGGGGAAACATAATTAGTGTTGAGCCGATGGTGAAAACAAACCGCATTCCATCAAGAGCAAAAGGTGACATTGTTAGCCTGTTTCCAATTGGAAGTGATGAGATGAAAGGCAATAGCTATCAAAAGGTCTAGGAGCTTATATTGTTGTGAAGATTGAGGCCAGAAAGGAGAAAGAATACCCAGGAAGATGTGAGTAATGGAAAAAGGAATTTGAACTTTAAATAATTTCTGAATTTGGGACCAAACAAGTTTCCATAACTGGAGTATAGGAGGGCATTCAAATAACATATGTTTTAAATTTGCAGTAGGGTAAGAGCAAGACCAACAGGTAGAGGGAGTATCTGATGAAAAAGTCGATAACATCAATGGAGTAAATAAAATCTGATTAAAAATGAAAAATAGGGTTTGCGTGGTATTGGCGGCTGTAGAGGTTTTATGAATCGTTGACCATATCTTATCACAAAAAATGAAGAGACCAATCCTGTGAAAAATCTTTTTCCACGGCTCTCTCAATCTTAGTGTTGGGTCTGTCGAAGGAAAGGAAAAAAGATTTATATAGATAAGAAGCGGAGGGAGAGTGATCTAATGCAGACGAAACAGTTTGAGATATAGTGGGGATATCATTAGTAATGGGTAAGGATTAAAGGTAATGAACAAGAATGGGACAAAGCAAATTATACTGTGAGCGAGAAGACAAAAGTAAGGAAAATTGAGATTGGAGGTCAGGAAAGGTAAGAGGTTAATTATTAGAAAGAAGTTGAGAAATCCATCGCAGGCCTTTGGAACACCAGGACTTCCAGTATATGGAACGATTACCGATTTGGAGATGTTTATTATACCAAATAGGCGGTAGATGAGTTGAATTGATAGAGGGGTAAGAGGAGGACATAAAAGACATAAGGAGATTATGAGAATGGGAAATAACAGGGTTGCAAAGAGAAGTCATATTGGACGTAAAGGATAGAATTTCTCGGAATTCAAAGGGAGTAAGAAATGAAGATTCTATTTTTAGCCAGAGAGGAGGATAGAAAGTAGGATCACTAGAAATCCAGCGTTTAACTTTCCACAGGAATTTAAATAGGGTAGAATCAATCCTCTTAAAATAGTAATCAGACAAGGTTGTTCACTGTCCCCCTTATTATTTGTTTTACCTTTATAACCCTTTGTACCCAAGATCCGACAAGACGATAATATCTCTGGTTTTCATTTTGGTTCCCAACAAGTTAAGCTTTCATTTTACGCTGATGATATTCTTTTATACTGTTCTGATCCTCAATCCTCTCTTACTTTTTTCCTTTAACAGGTTTCTTCCTTTTCTAAAGTTTTGGGATATCGTCTTAATGTTGATTAATGTGAAATTCTGCCTTTAAACTCCCTTTGCCAAAAACATCTTTTTGAACATTCTGGTTTCTCTTGGCAATCATCTAAGATAACATCCTTGGGAATTTGGTTTGCTCCACTCTTATCTGAGACTCTTAAAATAAACTTTGATTATATAACCAAAAAATTAAATGCTGCCATTACCAAATTAAATCCCCTCTTTCTATCGTAGTGGGGCCTTCGCGACTCAATTAAAATGATGTTATCACCACTTACATTATTAACTCTATGATTCCTATTCATATTCCTGATTACTATTTTAAGAGGATTGATTCTACCCTAATTAAATTCCTGTGGAAAGGTAAACAAACGCTACTTTCATCAGCAACACAGTTGTAGTTTGTTCTTACGCAGCAGCAAAATTGAGACTGAATGTGATGGACAAGGCTGACAATGGTCTGGCACAGTTAGGATATCTCCCATTGTTGTACTTGAATTTAGGACCCTGGTGTAATTTTCCCGATTCATACCCATATATAGGTATAAATCACCCTATCCTTATATAGGCATAGAAATCATAACCATATTTAGACTTAGCCTATGCAGTCCAAATAAGGCATGGCTACTTCCACTAGTTCCGAAAATCCACAATGATTTCTTGGAAAACCCGCCTCCAGCAGTCAGGCACTTCCCCATGCTTGAATATTGATTTATCCAAGAACTCATGGAGTTTTCAAACAACTGAGTCTTTGATGGCGTTATTATGTCCAACCTTATGTCAAACTAGGCACCTTCAAGGTATAAATATGCCCACACTTGCCCAGGCAAACACACGGTGGTTTGGAGCAGTTCGACTATCTACTTACACGACACAGCTCGCCAAAGCAAGTGCTGAAGGAAGCCGACCCTTCAGCAGACGCACTGAGAAAGAAGCTGTCTTTTCTCTTGCCGAGAAATCCAGCTCCAGTGTTTCCAAGCTACCCTTGCAGGTAGTTGAGAAATCGAGTCCTGAGAGAGAGATACCAGACCTCCTTCATTCTGAGACCAAGGTATGGAGCTGATTAGACACTTAGAGAATTCTTGGATAGATTCTTGGCAAAGAATACTGAAACTAAGCTACACCTCACTTACTTCTTCCCTTATACTAGACCTAGGTTAAGTACACCGGGGTAGGCGTATTTTAGAAGCACCAGTTGAGTACTTTTAGTCTTTATTTATTAATGTATGTATTCTATGTATTTTATGGCTTAGAAACCATATCATGCTTTTACAGTATTATTTTATAATACTCTTCGTACTGTACGCATTGTACTTTGCAACCAGTATTCCGATTGTAGCAGTTCATTTCTCCTGCATGAGACAGAAGACTGTTCAATAAATACTTTTAATTGAAAACGCCCGTCTGTCTATTTCTCTGCACCTCTGGTGAAACGAAGCATGCACGTTTGACTGAGTGAAATAACTATCTATTGTTTCCGCGACTCTAGAGATACATTTCTTATTCTTGGGAAACAAAGGTGTCATGTTTATGCGGTTGTCATAAACTAATCCCTTCTTGTTTATTCGAGAAAGTTTCTAGCGACCTCTGAGCTAGCTGGCACTCACAATTAAGTCTAGTATATTCAATAGAGACCTAGTCGACCTCAGCCATACATCTAATCTATAGGATATATTATTCCAATGTGCAGAGCCTATTGGGAATATAGGAACTACATGGCGCCCAATGTTTGGTAAGGCAATAATTTAACGCTAGATACTAGAGTAACTCAGTCGTGCTTTTCACACAGACCCTTTTTTCCCGTAAAATACTCCAATAGACCTCTGGAGTGGGTTAAAGGATATAATATTTGCCATAACTGAGTAGGACGAACATCCTATGTATTAGTTTTTGGTTTGTTCAACGTTGAAGGATAGAGTGTTCCAAAATATTGTGCACCTTATCTTTGTTTCCTTGAAACTTGCTCTGTTTCGTTAAACAATGTTGGTTAATGGCGACAACAACGCAACCGGTGGAGCTGCAGCAAATGCAAAGCAACCAGGTTTAGACGTTACGGGGTTTAATGAAGACGACGATGATGCTATAATCATCCCGGAAAACTTAAGGAAAACTATAGCTATAAAACTTATAGAAAATGGAGTATCATCGAGAGGTGGTAGAGTCATATTTGTCATAGAGGCACATGAATATCGGCAGACAGAGGTATTCTATTCAAGGATTATCTTTCCACAACCAAATCCAGCAACACATGTGTTCCACTTCTATAAGATAGAGGAACATCCAGCGGAATACGTTCCTTTCAAAGACGTTGAAATTCCACTAACTTACCAAGAGCATCAGCTCTGGTTTAAAGGCACCCTACAACATCAAAATCACATTACCAGGCTCGGTCCACTAGGTAGACCAGCAGCAACATAGCCGGTACTAGCCATCTATACACCACATCCTGACATTGAAAGAATGACAGGTCCAGAACTGTTAGCTCAGCTGAAACAGTTAATTAAAATGCATAGACAATTCGTTCAATATGTCATGCGGACTTTAACAGTCCAACCTGCTGTAAGGATTCCGCAAAACACCCCTCACCAGGGGAACACAAACAAAATTACACCACAAACGATACAGTCAGTAATCAGTAAATTGCCCGCAAAAAAGGGAACAAATTCAGTTCTGGTTAGCCCAGAAAATTACTCAAATAGAGGCAGTATTTCCTGATAGTACACCTCATGAGAAACACAGGATTCTGACAATCTGTTTACCAAAGGGGATTGCACCACACGTAGAGGACTGCGACACTTGGGGTACAGTCTTTGATTCAATCTACACACAAAAACATTGTGTTCCGTCTATAGCGGTAATACCAGATGTCCCAAGACAGATTCAAAATGAATAAGGACCAGAACCTGCCTTAAATCTTGGTATGAAGTTACAAAAAAATGTTAAAACAGGTCTCGGCTATACTAATAGCTAACATAAAAGGTGAAGCAGCATCCGTGGCGATCCGCCAAAAACCAAAAGAAACAGATATTACTGAGCAACCATATGAACTTGGCAGAATTATTGAAAAATCCTATGAAGATAGTTTGGGTGGGAAACCAGTGAAACCCCAACTAACTAAAAATCCTGAAAAAGTTTTTATTAAAAAGAATCGCACAACTCCTAAAAAGAAGTGGGAAAACACTAAACAGACACTTCCTAAAGAGAAGCGTTCCCAGCCCAGAGGAAGGTCTCCTCAACAGGAGCCCTCTGAAAAGAGGTATAATCTCAGAAATAGGGATCATTTGAGAAAACCTGATAGATATCAATATATTGATACACGTTCCTCTCGTACCTTTCAGACTTCCTCACAGAAATCCGAAAGAAGAGGACGATCAGAACAAAAGGAAGAACGCGTGAAGTCCAAAGACGAACAGCACGTTCCAAAAAATAAGAAGAAACAATTCATCAAAAAGAAGGTAGCAAGTCTAAAGATCAGACATGCGGAGGATCTTGAGGACACAATTCAAGAACGGGGAGTGGGCCCAGACAATGCTAGACAACGCAGCAGAAGTCATCATAGCTGGCAAGATCCTGAAGGATCATCTGGAGACAGTGGACTTGAATGAATGCATTTTAAGTTGAAACTGCCAACACCAGGGTTAGTGTGTCCCATGAGTTATATGAAGTAACACTCCGGATGGAGGGGGACATAACTAGGAAAATAAAGGCACTCTTTTGGGAGAAGCTATCTAAGGGTTATGACATTCTTTTAGCTGAACAAGACTGGCCACCTGAATTTGTCAAGGAGTGCCCATATGGCGAAGAGATAATTATGCCAGCCTTCTCAAATCACATTCCAAATAACAAAAAATACACATATGCCAGAAAATGGGCTATAGTCCAGGCTCTAGCATTATACAAAAATCACGTAGGATGGGATGAGGACTCTCCTCACCATAAAATCCAGTTAAAAAATCATCCTTCTGCACAAAAGCAGTATCTAGTTAAGCAAGAAGCTAAAAAACAGGTCAGGGAGATCTTAGATCAACTTGAATACCAAGGGGTGATTGAAACATGCACCTCATCTATGAACAATCCTTTGTTTCCTGTCTCCAAGCCAGACAATAATTATCATTTAGTTTTGGATTACAGACATTTAAACTCTTGTTGCAAAACTTTTGCAGTACAAAATGCACACAGTGCAACACAGTGCAGCACTGATGAATAACATTGTGCGTAAAAAATATAAAACCACATTAGATATTTCTAACGGTTTCTTCTGTCAAAACATTGCACCAGAAAGTAGGTACTTGAGCGCCTTTCTCAATAATGGGGACACAACGTCAATTTTGCCGTCTCTCCCAGGAATTCAAGAACAGTCCAGGGTTATTTTCAGCCAGAGTAACAGAGTTACTACAAACGTATGATGATGAGGCATTATCTTATGTCGATGATATCTATCTTACAGACGATGATTTGGACTTGAAAAGAGTGAACACCATAATACTTGGGATCGCTTCTGAGGGGTACAAATTCAATTTTAAGAAATTACTAATTGCCCACCTCAACGTCCTATTCTTAGGATACGAGTTATCAAGTGAAGGCAAAAGCCTGGCAGCTAACTTTCTAGAGAAATGTGCGCTGCTCCAACCTCCAAAAATGCTGAAAAACTTACAGTCTATTCTAGATTTCCTGAATTTTGGAAGAACTTATGTTCTAAATTACGCAGAAAGGGTTAAACCTCTCTACAAACTAATAAAACCTGATTTCAAATTAACTAATTGGACTCAAAAACACACAGAAATTTTGCGTTTAGTGCAAACAGGCATGTTAGCAAAAGCACAATTACAGACACGCGACAACGTGCGCAACCTTGTGATTCGAATCATCCCAGGGAGATGCGTATTCACATACCTAACCTTTAATGAAAGTGAAAAGGTACCAATAGCTTACAAATCACACTTGTACACACAGGCTGAAATGAAATTCACTTCTATAGAAATAATTCTGACAGCGGTTCAAACTGCAATAGCAAAAGAAAGAGCTCTCGCACAGGGTAAACGCATAATGATCGTACACCTGTACCTGCCTTAGAGGCAGTAACAAAAGCGAGCATTCCAAATGCTAAGGCTTTACATCCGAGATGGATACAATGGGTTAATTCTCTTGCTGCAACAGACGTTGAATACGTTTTTGACCCCTACTTGAAAACACAAGAATTTCTACAATACCAACACGAATGTCCTCTACCAACCGAGATTCTGCCTCTAGAACACTACGGATGTATAATCTATACAGACGGATCAGCACAGCCCACAATTGGGGGTAAACAAGCATATAGTGCTGCGTGCGCGATTGTTACAGGTCGCTATCACTCGGAGACTGTACAGCTCAGCGAGCTGAACTACAGGCTTGCAAGATGGCGCTTGAAAATATCGATCGCGAATTCCCCACACTCATAGTGTGCGATTCGTATTACTGCGTCCAGTCTTACAATGAATATCTGCAGAACTGGGTTCAAAACAGTTTCAAAGATGCAAAAGGTGGCACAATTAAGCATAAAATGCTTTGGGAACAAGTAGTTCTATTACTAAAAGAACTACAAAACACTCATGTGATTCATACACTGAGTCAGCAGCGTGATGGCGTTCACGTTGCAGGGAATTCATTGGCTGATGAAGCCGCAAAGGCAGCTGTGCAAACGGCTTCCGTAGCTGCAATCACTCGTTCAAAAACAAAAATAGAGGGTGAAGCAATGCTAGCAGTAAATGCCTCAATAAAAGGCAGCTATGCAGCGGTACCTCTAAATTGTCCACTCGGATATACATACATAATTGATGCAAACTCCGTTCTTCTTGCTCGAATCCCTGGAGTGGGGATAGAGTAATTCCAAACAGGAACCAGAGAGGTGCTTTGGTTCACGAAGCACATATGGGCGAGGGTCTGACACATCAAGGGATCTTAAAATCTCTAATAGAACTAGAAGAGATGTACTGGTGGCCGGGAATGAGCGTCCAAGTTTACGAATTCGGAATTAATTGCGATGTCTGTTACAGAGATCATAGCTTTGAAAATCCACCAGATACCTGACTACAGTGTAGCCAGCCCAGTTCAGACACCATTGTTAGACAGCATTAGACTATCTACACGCAAACGTCACAATGGACGAATGCGGTCCCACAACTATTAGGACAAGATTTATTTGGATGTGGCCTCAGCGCTCGGCTATGCCCGAACTGTTATAAAAGATTTGAGAGTGTTTATCGGCACATACGCAATCGGCACGCTGCATTCTGACCAGGGTCCTCTGTTTAGCTCTCGAGCTTACAAAGAGGCCATGGCCAGCTTGGGAGTTGCATTGTGGTACTCAAATCCATTCCGTCCTGAGGGAAATGCGGTAGTGGAAAGAAAAAACTGGGACATAAAGCAATCTATAACAGCTAGGGTATAAGGTTCGGGTGACGGGTAGGTCAAACATCTAGTAAATGTCCAACATAGTCCTAATATTCTGCCAAGAAATTATCTGGGTGGAATCACTCCATATGAATTACTATTTGGTACTAGAATGCTGATCCAGGATCTGGATCCTCACACTTCAGTGGTGGAACAGAAAACCCTTTGATATCAAAGACCGTTTGGCTGTTTTACAGAACTTAAATGAAACAAGAAGTCTGAGCAACACAACACAAAAGCCAATGACCACTGAAGAGAAACCACCTGTCACAGCAAGGCCTGTCTGGATTCCAAAGATTGGGGATCTAGTCAGGGAAAAGATCGGGGATAAGAAGGAATTTGGGCCTTCTTACAGAAAACCTATACTAGCAATCCACTGATCAAGAACAGTGTTACTGCCGCCCCTTGCTGGAAGAAACGAGAACAGGTCTGTGTCAATTGACCTGGTAAAACGACACCATGTGGCCGATAATAAGTAGTGGGCACAGTGGACTCCCGAGATGTAGCAGACGACCAAATCTTGCTACAATCCAAGAGGTTCAAACTGAAAGACTCATCACTTTTGATAAGCCTGAAGTAAGAAAAGAAGGACTATGCAACAAAGCAATAGAACTTGTACCTCTTGAAGCCCAAAAACCAGAAACACCTGTCTACAATGATATAGCCTCTGACTATACTAATATGACAAAGGAAGAGACAGCTCCAGCGATTCCGAAAAATCCGGATGCAATCCCAACAATTGACAGAACTGCTTCTGGCTATTTCGTCAACTTTGATACATTTTCTAAGGATACCAGTGAACCCGAAACAACAGCAGCAAATAAAACTTTCAAAGAAAAAATAACAAAACTCTTTCATCAACTTGAAAAAATATATCTGGTATCACCATGGGTTGAATTTTGGATTGTGTTAAGTGTACTTGTTCTCCTACTTTGGCTCATTCTTGTTTTAAGTTTGGGAAAGATGATAGACGGAAAATACAGTACAATGGAGACAGCAAGTAAGAACATCAACTTGCTCCTGAAACCTCATAAATCCTCTCATCGTGAACAAAGAGACGTGTAATCAGTGAATATCGCAGCTGTTCCTATACCTGGTGGTATAGCATGGGACTCAACTGACTATGACATTTTGGGCCCGGTGGAACTGTTGAAAATTCCACACCAGTACAAGGTTTCTTTAAGTGATTTTGTTTCATCAAGCACCTTTTCAGATGATTGGGACTTTGAAACTGTTAATAATATGATGTCAGACTTAGAAATATCAGCAAAATTTCAAAAACATGAACACTTAGAGGGTTCAACAAGTTATGAAGAACTGTATTGTTATGATCACTTTGGTCACCATTATTTGCACCAATCTGTAAATCCTAGAAATGTTTTTACTTACAATCAATGGGAACATTGTCCAACGCCACCAAAAGGCAGCTCTAAAACATTTTATGAGAAATCTCCATACTTCTCAGGTTTGAATGTCACAAATCCAGAAATGTTGTATTTAAAAAATGTGAATAAGACAGGAATGAAAAACACGCTGACTCATACTAAACAAATTTATTCTGCGAACTTTTATGCTCAGCTGTCTACATTAGGTTTTAACTTTTGGAAAGACAACATTGAGACAAAGACTGTCTGGGGCACAAAAGACTGGCAGGTGCAAGGTTTAGAAGCCTTATTCAGAGCCTGCATTATCCCAGAACAAATAACGTTTTTAAATGACACTATTCAACAAACATCTTGTCTTGGCTTAGCTAAGATAAAGGATTTAAACAAACCGTCCACACCTAAAGCCACACCTGACAGTAATCGCACTGCAGATGAGGAGGTAGACGTAAAACAGATTTTACAACACAACATAACTAATCCTGATTGGAAAAAATGGCTAATCTGGCCCATAGACACGAATAACTGTCAAGATAGATTCCTGAACAAAACACAAGGGTTCACAGTATCTAGGCCAGACCCAAGATATTCCCAGAGACAACATCCAGGGATAGTTACAACATACAGTGTAGGAAAACTATGCCTTGAGTGGCTACAGAAATTCACACTTCCAGAAATTAAACAACACTTAACTTTACCTAAAGAAGGTGTTGATTTATGAGATTTCTTACCTGGACCTCGTAAACTACATCAAAAGAGTTTTATATTCGCCGGTATATACTCTGCTTACAATGAAGCATGGAAAGTAACGCAAATGGAAACTGCAGATAGAATATGAGAAATTGGTTGTATTAAGTTAGAGAAAGCTCCCTCTGTAGTGGACAATGGGTTAACAACTCTGTCCTCCAGAATTTATTCTTTGGACAGCATTGTATCCTCTGCCATAGATATAATTGAACAAGACTTGCTAATGTTACAACATGGCCAGTCTCAATTACATTCTATAATGCTGCTATGCTGGACATTACAAAATCTCCATTCAGGCTACGTGCCATGGCGCCTAATCAACACCACGTCATTGTTTACTGTATTTAACCTTACAGATAAACAAATCTCTTTGGCACAAAGAGGAGCAGACTATACGGTGCTAAGCATAGACAAAACTGGAAAGATTACCATTAACTGTTTCTGAGAAACCTGTCGTGGAATGGATAATACATGGTACCATCACGATACCAGTGACGATTTTCCAGTTTCAGTATTGCTTAAAACACATACCAGCGGGCCTGTATGAAAGGTTGGGTAAAGAATACATTAAGTTTACCTGGAATTTACCATACACACAAATGTTGGAGTGGGGGAAAGGAGGTATTTCTTAGTGGAAAGAATTGTAAAAACTCGCTAAGCGGTACACTTTTATGTCAAGGTATTAATTTACACCAAGCCTGCGAGGGTTCCTCAAATAACCTTTCTTGCCACCTGCACGGTTCTCCAGCACCAGTGATAGACCCAGTTTTTTGGAAGCTATCCAATGGTAGCTACATAATGTTGAGTGATCATAGCTGTTGTGGAATGATGCCAGGTATAGCCTATCTCGTTAGTGTGTCAGCCAGGGTCACTTGTTGCATGCAAGTATTGTTTCCTAAAACGAAGACAGACAGGAAGTCGCTGTTATGGCCTTCACTGAATATCTCTTCTATACGAATAGATACTTTAAGCAGAATGAAAGCCATTCTTTTGCAAAAAACTGTGCCACTGACCTCATCCAGATAAACGTATGATCTGCAAGTCGCAAGGACTTCTGCTGCGATACATGCTCTATTATCAAAGAATTGTCCAATACATTTTGCAGAAATGTTAGGTCATATCTTAAACATGTCTGATACGAGTGGTATTGTACATGTATTTAAGACAGTTTTTCAGGACTGTTAGCACCCTTTCAAGCAGCCCTAGGCAATTTTTCCAAATTTCGTGCACTCTGTTTTCGGTGGCCTGCCTCTTCTTTTGGGACTCGTAGCAGGAATTCTATTTTGTTCCTTCTGCTCTGATATGGCAAGTCCAGTCACCAACAATACCCAAACTACCATGGAGGATGCCCTCCTAGCCATGCAGTACCATGACAGAATTACACAGATTCTTGGCTTGGCCCGTTTAAGAGATTTAACACCACATGGTTTCTCTCGTTCAGACCAATCTGGCAAGATTGCATCTTACCTGTTCTACAATGCCTGCTTTGCCGAGAAGAATGCGTGTTGAACGTTTGTCTTACACTTCCATCAGCACTGCCAACGGATGTTGGCGCTTTGCTAGGTCCGGTAATGGCTCATGCATCATGTTGCCCCCAACGGCTGCCAATCCTGATGACGGCATTCGTGGAGATCTCACCAGCAACTATAGCTAATGGTGAGGTACGTGGAACAACAGGCATATAGGTACCATCTACTGCGAACATTGCTAATGCGACTGACACTGACGGTGATGCTTCTCATCTGTGCACAATTGATCTACTTAATGAAGTAATTCCACTTTCACCTACTGTGGTAGACGATTTCTTTACCAGCCTAGACGATTTGATGTTTTCTCCTGACACCAAGAATAGCTTTTGAACTCCGCACACAGCGTTCCATGAACTCTAAATTTGGCCTTCACTTTTCATAACAATCCTTCCAAAGCTTTGGAACTCTATTTTTCTACGGCTAATTTTGACTTTTTCTCCAAAAACTTGAAAACATTTTTTGGGGGCACAAAGCAAATCTGCTTAAAGTAGAACTATTCTTAGAGAACATGAATTCTTTAAATACTTCCTAGAGACAATATTTGACCTTGTCCTCAAAACCAAAACAGTATATTATTTCTGCTATGGAATGGTCTCGACCTTTTTTATTCTGTAACTTAGAGCCATTTCATAAATGATATTACATGATTCATTCAGTTAGCTTTGCCAACATCATAATTCCTGTTTTGAATGACGCCTATTGCTTTTAAATGCGTACTGTACAAATGCTAATTTTTCGTGTGCCAACCCTTTCAAATGCATTTTGTGTATTTTGGGTGGGATTGTATACACATGCTTTAGATATGTTTTAGTGCTTATAATTCAGTAATGTTAAACATAATAAATTGGAGTGGGTGTTGTATTTGAATTTAGGACCCTAGTGTCATTTTCCCGATTCATGCCCATATATAGGTATAAATCACCCTATCCTTATATAGGCATAGAATTCATAACCATATTTAGATTTAGCCTATGCAGTTCAAAAATGGCATGGCTACTTCCACTAGTTCCGAAAATCCACAACGATTTTTTAGAAAAACCCGCCTTCAACAGTCAGGGACTTCCCCTTGCTTGAATATTGATTTATCCAAGAACTCATGGAGTTTTCAAAGAACTAAGTCTTTGATGACTGTATTATGTCCAACCTTACGTCAAACTAGGCACCTTCAAGGTATAAATGTTTTTTATAATCTAAACTGTGGTAAATTGCATATTTTAGAACTAGGATCTGTGAAAGAAAAGAAAAAAATAGTTACAATATATAATAATATATTTTTAACAGCACAGCATAATTTTAACATTTTACATTCTATTTTCTTTGCCTTTTTTGGCTGTTCTCAGAATATATTGAATTTCACTAGAAACAGTGATTTCAATCGTACTCATCTCATAACAGCGGGAAAAAAACCAATCAATAAGATTGTTTAAAAAAAACAAAAACAAGAATCCATCCTCAATAAAACACCATATCATACAAATCACACATATATACATTGCTTACTGCTAAGAAAATGTAATAACTTAAATGTATAAACACTGTATATGTTGGCGCTTAAAACTATACACTGAGACAATGTGAAAGAAAAAGTCTGTAATTCAACATATACCTTTCCTTGAAACCAAATGGTATTATTGCAATCCTTTTTATTTAAATTGCCAAACAGTAATCCTATTAAATCATAATATTAAATTCCTCAGAGGCTGAATTATCTTTCTAAAACTTTGGCTTTAAAAATATTAGGTAGGAATTTGGTAATTCGCTAGGAAAATGTTGTTTGAAAACCAACTGAGCATCATTACAAAGTGTCCAGCATTTTTCACATTTTAGATAGGCAGTGTAATGTCCAGATATTGTGAAAGGATCATCATGGGAAATTATTGCTACTGCTGCAAAAGTCCTTCCTGATATTGATAGTTGAGTTGCTACAAGTTGTTTCATTAAGGTGTCCAATTTTCTCCCATCAGTTGCACAATGTTACATCATTAAAATTATATATTGTCCATATCTTTGTATAAATAATGTTGATAACATTTCTGATTTGCATTGGCTACACTCCATGTTTTGATTTGCTGCCTTAACTAGTCAAAAATAGAAATCTTTCAGTGTCTACATCAGTGCTACATGTATACATACAATTTTCACAATGATGTTCCCATTTATAACAAAAGTCAAAAAGATTTTCAATTTCTATTCCTTCATTTTCCAATAAGTTAAGCATTTACATGAGAACTTCCTGAGCATCTTATTGGATATTCTGCGTAAATTGTGTAGAACCAGAACATACATCTAAAATATTACAAGCATCACAAAGGCTTTGTATTTTACTTGTATCAGTTCTCAATTCTTCATAAATGGAATGCAACAAGGAACAAAATCTTTTTTCCCGATTTTCCATAATTTGCTGTTGCAAACCTTCAATAAAAAAACAACATTGACCACTACATCAGCATAGCAGTTGACACCTGAAGTATTTTTAAATTGATAACCAACAATCTCTTCAACAGTGTCCTTTTTCTTTTTGCTTGGAATGACAACATTATCTTGTTTCTTTCTCCTTCTCTGTACCTTCACTATAGATACTCTCATACCTTCTTTTTCGACCTACTACACGCTTTTCAAATACAGGATATTGACCTAAATTGGGAGCATAAGCTCCTCTTAACCTATAATAGTCTTTTGCACAGTTTGCATCTGCAGTAACCTTTGTGTCATCAAAATCAATCAAAAACAAACCAGATAAAGTTCAAACTTGCGACAAAACAACATATGCCATACCCTCTGTAAACACAGTACTTCCAATGTTCACCAAAGCACTGTCTACGCTTAAACCTTGAGATTTATGAATAGTCACTGCATATGCCAGAGAAACTGTAAACAGTTTTCTACGGACATATGCATCTTTAACAAGCAAAAAACGTATTGAACAACTACCAATTTGTTTCACTTCTTCAATCTGATCAAATGTCATTTTTAAACATTCAACTGCATCTTTATTTGGAAAATTAACAAAATCCACAACTTTGCCCATTGCTCCATTAACTTGACCTTTTTCTACATCCAAATGATGCCCTAAAATTACCCAACAGTTTCTACATGCATATAGATTTTTTTCTAAACCAGCAGCTTTAGATATTGATTTTTCTAAAGAATCCAATTTTGTTTTCAGTTTTTCTGTCAAAATAATAGTGATTCCTTCATGCTCTATTTTATAGATGGCTTCCATTTTTTTATATTTCTTCACTTTCCAGCTTCAAAAGTTGTTCATTCGATATAGAACACTAGCGCAGTGTTGGCATTAAGCAGATTACAGATTTGTTTTCTGCAATTTTCATGTATATTTTCTCAGGAACTATATTTTCATTTGGAAACAAATTGGAAAGTAACCAATTGTGCAAAGCTTGTTTGCCATGTTCTGTCAGCAGTCCAATTCGTATATCTTGAAGAATAGTTCCAAATCAACATCATTTGCCTATCTCATATTTATAATGAGTTCTTTGTATTCAAAATATGACCAAATGTTAATGTTTCCAACACTACCCAGAGACTTTCTGGTGTCTTCATGCGCAAGTGTTTTAAATACTGATTGTCCTTTTACGGGAGTAAGTTGCAATAGATTTCGTAAAACTATGGCATGTTTTCCTTCAAATAACATGTCATACTCTGCTTTAAGAATTTGCTGCATTCTTAAATGCAAAAAAGCAAGCATTTAGTTTGAGACCATGCTTACCTCATCAATAATCAGAAGTTTCATTTTCTTCAGCACTCTTGAAACTTCACAACAAGCTTCTCCAGATACCTTGTGACATTCCAATTTGTTTTAATGCTCCACAGGTAGCATTAGTAAACGGTGTAATATAATTCCTTTAATGTAGTGTGCTGCCAACCCAGTTGGAGCAGCTACAACACAAGACAAATGTGACTCAGTTGTTTTCTGTATATAACTGGTGATTACTTTAATTAAGAAACGTTTTCCTGTTCTAGCTTGTCCACTCACATACATTTAGATAGGTTGAAATTATGTACATGTGCATTCTTTCTTTTCATTAAGAAATCCATGGTCAATCTGTTATCTCACTTGCTGATATATTTGTTTCCGTTCAACATTTAGTTTGCTAAGTCTGTTACATCTTCTTGAGCTTCATGCATTGCTGTTTCCACCTCATTCATGGTGATTGCTGCTTCATTTTCAACTATTGGTTGTCCTAGTGGATCTTGACTCAGCGCAGCAGAACTTTGACTGTCTTGAGAACTGTCTTCAGCAATCTCAGATGCAATTGTAGCTTCTTGATCAATTTCATCGTTCAACATTTTCACATAATTTGCAAAAGCAGTGCATTCTATGGTATCTTTACAAGCAGTGAAGGAATCTTCATAGCTCTGGAATTCTGCAAGTAATTCTAATTCTGAAAGCCATGGTTTGAACAGTTGCAAATGAGCTAAATAATAGAATTCCTTTTTATCAGCAGTGTCGTAACTCAGCTTCCTGTGATTAATCAAATGTCCTTTCGTTTGTTTCACCAAGCATCCTTCGGAACCAATCACCCCATATTTTCCATCATTGATGTTCTCTGTAGTATTCCGTTTAAAAGTGTAGTTTTGCAGCACTTCATAGAGACACAAATTCTGAAGATGATGACTTCTGTTTGTTTAATATGTATCCAACATATTAGTTTTCAAAATATCTGTACTTTATGGATCTTTTTTTCTACTAAATATTCAATTTCTTGTACAGATTTCACTACCCGATTTCGCATTGCTGCAAGACTTAGACTTACCCAAATTATTCTTCTAGATTTGGAGTATAGACTTGCAGGTGATAACCGATCTGAGCATTCATATGCTCCAATTTCTCAATGGGATAACATCTTCAAACTGAAACTGTATATTTTCTTACTTGAGTCTTCTCGTGAGAAATCTCTTCCCACATTTCTTTCAATTCCGTCTTTTCTGATTTTGTAATGTACGATGTTGCATATCGAGCAACAGCAATGGAATTGTCCACAATGTACTGAATGTCCATGTTAGCATTCCACATGGATAGAATTACTGTATTGTAGTCATTTACGTATTTTGACTCTATGCTTCTTCTTAAATTGTAAGTATTTTCTGGAGACTTTCTTGTGATGGTATGTAGCATAGCTGACATAAAACTGTTCACTCTTCCTTTGGATATTACAGGACGTGGAAATGCAAAATATATTTGGTATAAAACTTATCCTTAGACTTCCACATAGATGGCTTTGAAATCGTAAGACTTGTTGTCTTAAGTTGTGTTCTTCTGTGCTTTTGGGTACAGCACATGTGGCATATTCTTCAATAAAAGACAAAACAGTATCATCCGCATCTGTTCTAAATTTGGGGGCGTCCTTGATCCATAACAGCATATGTATATGAGGAGCACCTCTTGCTTGATACTCCTTTCTCCAAAAGAAATCCATAACTTCTCCAAGAGGAGGATTTTTTATGGCAGATAAAAGACATCATGACTTCAAATCTATAATTGAGATACCTGCATACATTGACAGGATCCAAAGAGCACAATTCTCCAGGTGTCTTGTATTCAATATTTCTTATATTGGAATTTGCCTCTCGAAGAAATTCAAGTAAATCATCCCAAGCATACTCAGCACAGCTTAGGGTAAGGAACCATGTAGGAGTTCCTAAGCTCCGTAACATACATTTCAGTTCTCCATGACGACGGTACCAATATTCATTAGTCCCACGCTGACATGCCATCAGATTAATCAGTTGAGATTTTAAATGATCCTCTCTCTGATGCACTTTATCCATAAAATCCTTTACAGATACATCTTGCAGATGTACTCCTGTTTTCAAAATGTGAATAACTGCATATGAAAGTCCAGACAAATCACTTTCAAACAAAAGATGAAATATATAAGGGATACATTGTCGAAATCTTGGATCTTTTGCATATAATCTTGTTGTCCAATATTCAGATGCAGGAATCTGCACAGGACGTTCATCATATCGTTCACATTTTCCTATTGGAAACAACTGTGGAAAATAACGGCTCTCTTCCCTTACACTCATCGGACTTCCCTTTGCTTTTTTCATTTGAAACAGCTCAATAGTGTTCCCCATCACTTCTTTTGAATGAAGTGGATGTACACTGTAATGTTCATAGACTTCTTCACATCTTGACAGGTCCACTTTTTTAATTTGTCCACTTGATGTTTCAGTATCTTCTGCTAAAAGTATTTCATCTTCTCCCATATAAACATTTTTATTGTACTTATTGTTTTTTATCAAATGCAAAGTTTCCTTCTGTACTTTCCTAACATCCACTAACTCCTGCCAGATTTTCTTACTCTTAGTAGGCACACCATTAACTAGAATAACTAGTGGTTCACTTTCCACACTCTCTACACCAATAGTTTCAATATGTTTCTTTAAATCTAACGGTAAATACACAACTCTACCTTTTAATCCTCTTTGTAAATCTGAAGGAGGCAATTTACCTGTTTTAGGCTCCATACAAACAATAGCCTGAAACAGGTGCACACATTGAATGAGAATAGACTCATAGGCATTTAAATCTATCAGTTCTGGAGGAATAGCAACCAACCAGCGGGCATTTTATTCTCGTCTAATTTGTTATATTAATATTTACAAATACGCTGATCAGAACCCAATTCAAAACAATTTTCTACCAGCAAGTTGCAAATTCCTTCCACATATTATTATTTTCTCTTTCACTTTTTAAATACAGATCAAGACCCCTAGTCTGATTTTTATAGTGAGTTCACAGACAACAAATACAAGAAAAATGTTGCCTTTCACCTGAAATCACCTCAGAAAACTGATGCTAAAGCGGCAATAATGGGCTTGATAATATGGCCTTGAGAATTCCAATAGAAGCCCATGTTGACACCAAAACATGGGCTTCTGATGGAACTCTCAAGGGCAGGTTATCAAGCCCATTATCGCCGCTTTAGCAGCAGTGTTCTGCCGCTAAAGCAGCGATAATTTAAACTCCGTTTCTTAATAATAGGCCCCAAGACTATCCCTTGAACTTTATCAAAACACATTTACTGATCTACAAAAACTATGGTGACAGCACACATTTCACATATTTCATTACTGCATTTCAGTGTTAAAGCCTAACTCATATTCCAAATACATAAGCAATGTCTGTTTGATAATTCTACCAAAACTTAACAGCAAGAAAGGTTTTTAGGCACTTATGTGTCTGCAAACACATCAAGCAACCAAATGATTCTGTCACAATTTTCCCAAAAGCACACTGACTCACAGTGTGATTATAGACAAATAACAGTATCCCTTGCACTTTAGCAAAAAAAGTACTAGTCTGGAACAGGTGACATGACTGCACACATTCCACATATTTTAGAAATGCACTGTACTGTGGAAGTTTTACTCATTTTATAAATACATAAGCAATGACTGCTTTCAAATTCAACCAAAACTTGGCAACAGTGTAAGTTTTTAACCAGTTATATATCTGCAAACACATGAAATACCACCATGAAAAAAGCTCCCTCGTGACCTCTCTATTTCCTTGAGGGGTTTAGCCTCAAAATTCAGACATGGGCATAACCAAAATACCAATTCACATATTTCTGATTTTCATTTTCTTTTTTATTTAAATTATTTTATTATTCTTATTGCTTTTCACATTATTTTCATAAAAAAATTCATCAGTTCATTCCTTATATACACAGTTTAACAGCAATACACCATGATATATAGTTCACAATTCAAATAACGTTCTATTAATTGCCAGAGAGAACTAACCCAATCAATCCACACATTCATATTAAATACCCATTCACACCCCAAACTATCTGTGCAAGTTTAGACGTTTTGTTGGTTCTTGTCTAACACCCAAAACGGGGCCACTACAAACAGTAGGATTTTACATAGATTTGGTCAACGCGTTTCGGTGGCAAACGGCAACAATAGGAGCCACCTTCATCAGGACCCGCCAGATATATCAACACATGTTCTCTACACCCTGGTTCATCCTGTGAGAATACATATAAAAAGACCCATAATAAATGTTCTGCCCATGTCAAGTACAGTATCCGGACATTATTGGATCAATCAGCAATTCATGACATATATACAAACACCATCACCAGTGCCACCTTATACCCAGGAAAAGTACCCATAATTTGCATCGACACATTTAGAAACATTCTTTTAATTTCTTGCCCCCACTTACTAGGGGCAAGGAGGTAATTTATTTCCCCTCTCATTGTGTCTTTAAATCCCTTTACCCCTCTCATGGCTCTCATATACACTCTCTATTGGCTTTAACCATACTCTGTTGATACTTACTCTTATTAGATCGTTAATACAACCTATCGTTGCTCCACATTTTGAAACATCCTGCAGAGTAAAGATTGCTTATGTAAAAGGGCTCACCAACGGCTGGGTAAAGGAAGGAACAAAGAATGCTATTACCCTTCTACCACCACGAGGGTTTACAAACTTTAAACTGTCACCCTATTTACCTCAAGAGTCTTAGCACAGGAGATATGGGAAATCCCTCAGAGTCACAATTAGTTGGCAAGAACTTTATATCCTACTGGATAGAAAGAAAAGCAGTTATCTCTCTAACACCTCCGTTGGTGTCATTTCTAACAACTGGCCTATAAGCTTAGTTACCTTGGATATCTCATCCCAGGGCGGCACTTTCTTTCCTGTCCTGGTTCAGCAAATACAAACCTCTGCCAGGTTCCTTGCAAGAAACTTGTATTTTCTTTATTATGTAATATCTCCTGCATGACAAAAAGTATGGTGTTACTAATTGACAATTTTTTTATTGTCAAATCTGTTTTATTGCATTTTTTAGGTTAGGTTACATATCACATTAGAGGCATCATCAGTGCAGGCACAATGGTATAGGCATATCAGTTATACAGGTATGAGCACAACAAGATATTATGCTATGTTTACAATGTTCAAGGCGTGTAACAAGTAAGACATGGAATATTCGCCCAAATTTGGCTGAACCATGATGCTCTTGTCCGAATGCTTACTCCTGGACCGTGCATGAGAACCAGCACGCTGGATTCTCACCCAACCGCGTGATTCAGGGAAACCCTCCGGCTTCGGCTTACAAACAGATGATGTATATCATGAAACAGAAAGAGAAAACTTTAACTGCAGTGGCAAAACCACATTCTTACTTCAACCTTCCTTCCACCCCCCTTCCCTCTCCCCATACTCCCGGGCCCTCAAACCCCCACCCCTACCCCCAGAGCATTCGCGCACTCACATGCCCTGACTGCACTTGCATGATTGCCTTCGTGCCTCGTTGGATCAGAAGCTATATTTAGTGAATTACCTCGGCAGGAGAACAACCTGTGGTATGCTCCCATCCATATGTGTGTCCCCTGTCCCCTCTGTCTCCCTCTCCAGCCAGCTGTTGTAATGTAGTAAGCATGTGCACCCAGCGTTCCGCTATGGGTTCCTCCCGGAGCCCCAATTCTCCTCCCTACATATGGCGGTCCACTCTGCCTGGGCCCACACCTGGAGGAAGGAAGTTCACGCCCGTACACATGGCGTGTCACGCGCCTTCCACTTCCTCGTAAGGAGGCGCTTTCACACCAGCCCCAGGTCCAGGAAGCAGGACTACACCTTGTCCTTGGGGGGTCTCCTAAAATGGTATAAAATATACTCGGTCCAGTCAAAGGGTATAGTGCGGTTTATGCATCTTCTTAGCAGTTTGCTAATGGCACTCCAGTAAGTGCCCAACCTAGTACAACTCCACAGTGCATGCAGGAATCCCGCCCCAGCAAGCATCAGTACGGCAGAGTACTTGTTGATCAGCTCAGGCATGAGGTAAGCCCTGTGGACAATGAAAAGTTTTATCTGGCGGAATCGCATGTTTCTGGGAATGCGCACCGGGCTTTTAAGGACCCTTTCCCACTCTTTGTCAGTTAGTGGCCTTCCGAGATCCAGCTCCCATTTGCCTCCAAGGGGGCCCAAATTAGTTGCCGCATGCAACCGTAACGATACCGCGAACCAGAGAATCAAGTGCTTGCCCCTCTGGGCTGATCCCACAGCTGATACCACTAAGGCTGCCCGCCATACTCCAATAGCGTTTCTACTGTCTCGCCCTTATCTTGAGTTATTTCGAGATCCCTGTGATATCTTATCTGACGCCACAGCCTTCTCCAGATCCTGATTGATAGGCCACACCGTTTCATATACTTGCGAGAGCACCGTCTCCATAGTGTTGTCATTCCACTTCACTGGCATCCCACACACCCCGGGACGTTGGCCGCTTTCCATCAATCAGCTCACTCCATCCCCGATTGGACCTAGAGAAACTGTTGGTCCTTGCCGGTTTATCGTGACCCCCCCTAGACAATCCCCTGTGCTGGGCTCTGGTAATCCTCATGTAACCTACGCTTTTCACAGATCAGCTCACTTCACAAACGTTTAGTTACAGGTTATCAACATCTAAAGCCATACTTCCCTAATTGCTTGGTCCACCTACTAGGGCCAGGCCCCTGGGAGTTCCAGAGTCATCTGATATACTTTCGTGGCACTCCCGAAGAAGGCACATTCTATGCCAAAATGTGCATAGAGAATTGTAACTACAGATACCATCGGCCACAATATATCAACAGTTCTATTTTCTTCACGTTTTAATCAAACTTTTTTTGCATATATTACATTTGTTGTATAATTCTTGTCATTGTATTGTTTGTTTTCATTGTGTTGTTTTTCATAAAGTGCTCACCGCCCGTTACGTATGGTAAATACATCCTCATTGATGTATAGGCACTTTTCTATATACACATGTTTGATTTTTGCCTTTTTGATGTTTGACAAAAACTTTTTAAAAATGACCAATAAAAGAATACTTTATATATTTTAAACAGCTGTTTGTTAAATGCACTGAGCTAGGGTTATCCCCCACATAATGTTAGATAAACCAATGTAATATTTTCGAATCTTGCTGCCTAGAAAGGTTTTTCCCATTGGTATTTTGCCCTGTCATAGGAGCTCTATAGCTACACAGGGGGTCCTAGTTCCCTACATTACTTGCCCCTTCCCATGACATGGAGATACTGCATAGTTAAATGCTGTTCAAGCTCTGTCGCCATGTGCCCCCATCTGGCAGACAGTTTTGCTATCAGCGAACGATGCATTAGGAACCCCCCAGGGGGAAGCCCCTGCTCCGATACCAGCGTCTCATACGCCACAAGTGCCCCATCTCTATAGAGATCGTCAAGCGACTGGATGTCAGCCTCCTGCCACTCCGGGAGCATGTCGGAATTAATGGAATGTGTAGAGGTTGTCGAGTTTGACGAATCATTTTCAGACACTTTGATGGATGAAATTTCTGATGAAGAAATCCTACAAGTTCTTTTAGATTTTGAAAATTCTGATAAATAAATTTTAATTTAGTAAATAAAAAATTGTTTTGAAAATTATACTTATTTAAATGTAATTTATGAGGTAATAGCAAAGTGATACAATTTTGTGTTCTTCATGTCCTGTATCCTTTCTGTCACTGACTGTCTGTGATGCACTAGTTTACAACATAAGTAAGTATATAGAACAGCAAGTGTGTTTCACTAGAGTAGGAACTCATGATCCCCTACGCCAATTCTGACCAGACATTGAGAAAGGAAGGAATCATGTGAACAAATCTGTTTCTGCTTTCCTGAAAGACTATAGTATGGATTCAATACACCACAATAACTTGCATTACAACATACAAGGTATCTACAGAGGAGACGATGTCCATTTCCATTTAGTTTTATTTAAAAAAAAAAAATTGCACTAGGTCCGCGCACCATGAGTGCTCGATAAATGCACGGTGCGCTAACCCTATCGCCGCCATTTTGTGGTTTCAAAAGAGAGTGAAAAATATAACTTAAAAACATGGGAAGGGGGTAGGGTAGAGTGTCCCTGACCCCTTATGCCTTCTCAGGGGGTCGTTCAAGGACTCCTAAGGTTAAAATAATGTTTTTTGTTTAAAAAAATAACAGAAAACACGATAGGTCCGCGCACGGGGAGTGCTCGGTGAGTGCTCGGTGTGTGGACCTCGGTTAAAATTTATACAAAATATAAAGTTAAAAATTATATTTGAGTGTTTACATGTTAGTTGGCTCTAAAAAGAGCCGTTGTGTTCATTGTGTTTTTTTGGGTACCTACAAGTAAGTACCAATGCAGAGTCTGATGTTACAGAGATAGACTATGTTCCCTTCATCAGTGAAATGTACACCATCTGTCCTATAGATGCCTTGCATGTTGTAACGCAAGTTGTTGTGGTATATACAACCCATTCCATAGTCTCTCATGTATGCAGAAACAGATTTATTTACATGTTTCCTTGCTTTCTCAATCTGTGGACAAAATTGATTGGACCAATTCCATTTTTGTCTTTGGCATATATTTGAATAGACAAAGGCAGTTTGAGGAAAAAGTGACATCAATTGTCCAAAGATGTCCTTCAATAGCATTTCCAGACCAACCCCAGTCAAAGTGCATAAGTCATTTCCACCACAGTGCACAATTATAAGGTCAGGATGTGGGAGATGCATGAAGGATTTCACCAATGGTATCAATTGGTGACATCTCAATCCTCTCTGGCCAATCCATAAAATATCCACATTTGGTAAATCAAGGTTTAAAATTCCTCTGTTTGTTGCATACCTTTTAGACCAGAATACAAAACTGTGTCCTACAAACCATACTAAAGACATCTTCAAGGCAGGTCTGGTTGTACTCAGATAAGGGCTGTAAATGAAATGGCAGTTGGAAAGCTTGCATTGTAGAAAAAAAAGAGGAGGACATTCACTGCACTTGAAGCTTAAGAAATGATTGGTGCTTTCTGAAAATGGAACAGAGCATATTAGGGTGCATAGTTTTGTTTTTTAAAAGAAGCAATTCTATTGGTTCAGAAAAGGTCATTGAAAGGAACATTGCAGATGATTAGCTGTTATTTTGAAAGCTCTAACAACCTTGGTGGATTAATTTGCAACAAAGTATAATGAACTTTTAAACTCTGTTCTTCCTTAGGTGGGAATTACCATGGTGACAGGTTGAATGAGCACTAGGGGGATGGGTGAATATTATGTGAGTTTGAAATTGTGGGAATGTAGAACCAATTGAAATGTTAGTTTAGTTTTGAAATAGTGTGGGAAGAGATTTCATGGGTTAAGACCTGAAATATGTGTGAAGAATAAGTGGGAAAGTGTGCCATTTCTGGTTTCAGTGTCTGAGGTGCATTTCAGAGATTCTGCTTAAGAAAATCTGCTGTGTGTTTGACACTGTTCTATATTTTCAAAAGCAATTTTAAAGGTGAGTAATATAGAGAGAGTGCTGTTTGCAGTATTGGGAAGCATAACAAGCATATTGGGCTTCATTCCTGTTGTATTTTGAAAAAATGAGTCAGGTTTCTGCATTGTAGTGTAGAGTTCATTTAAATGGGTTGTGCTCTGTGTGTAAAATGATTTACCGTGCTAAATGTTTTTTGATAACATGTGTGGCTTAAGGATTTTTGACAAGGATCACAGTGAGTGTCTGTTTGAATTAAGGAATTATTTTTTTTACCTTTTTCCATAATGTTAGCTGTGTGTGCTTACAGTTTGTATTTTTTAGTTTATAAGGTAGACTTTATTTTAAATTGTTTTTTATGCTTGGATTCAATGCTGGAATATAAGATAAAGAGGGGCATATTTACAAGCCGCTTGCGCAATGTTTGACATTAATGCTGATATAGAGATAGTGTAATGTTTTCATTGGCTTATTTACAAGCCGCTTGCGCAATGTTTGACATTAATGCTGGTATAGAGATAGTGTAATGGTTTCATTGGCATATTTGCAAGCCGCTTGCGCAATGTTTGACATTAATGCTGATATAGAGATAGTGTAATAGTTTCATTGGCATAATTACAAGTCGCTTGCGCAATGTTTGCCATTAATGCTGGTATAGAGATAGTGTAATGTTTTCATTGGCATATTTACAAGCCGCTTGCGCAATGTTTGACATTAATGCTGATATAGAGATAGTGTAATAATAATAATAAATAAATCCACATTTGTAAAGCGCACAATCACCCGCAAGGGTCTCTAGGCGCTGGGGGCCGTCGGGAAGATTAAACAAGCTATTGCCCAGAGTCACATGGTGCTGGGCTAACCTGCCACCGGCGCCGGGGATCGAACCGTGATCCCCAGATTCCGGAGTCAGTCGCCCTGGCCGCGGCACCACACCTCTTCCTAGTTTCATTGGCATATTTACAAGCCGCTTGCAAAATGTTTGACATTAATGCTGGTATAGAGATAGTGTAATGGTTTCATTGGTAAATTTACAAGCCCCTTGCGCATTGTTTGACATTAATGCTGGTATAGAGATAGTGTAATATTTTCATTGGCATATTTACAAGCCGCTTGCGCAATGTTTGACATTAATGCTGGTATAGAGATAGTAATGGTTTCATTGGCATATTTACACGCCGCTTGTGCAATGTTTGACATTAATGCTGGTATAGAGATAGTGTAATGGTTTCATTGGCATATTTACAAGCAGCTTGCGCAATGTTTTACATTAATGCTGGTATATAGATAGTGTAATGTTTTCATTGGCATATTTACAAGCCCCTTGTGCAATGTTTGACATTAATGCCCACACAGCTCACAGAGCCCACACAGGTCCCACAGCTAACACAGCCCTCACAGCTCACACAGCTCACAGACCACACAGCTCTCACAGCCCACACAGCTCTCACAGCTCACACAGCCCACACAGCTCTCACAGCCCACACAGCCCTCACAGCCCACACAGCTCTCACAGCCCACACAGCTCTCAGAGCCCACACAGCTCTCACAGCCCACAGAGCCCTCACAGCCCACACAGCTCTCACAGCCCACAAGGCTCTCACAGCCCACACAGCTCTCACAGCCCACACAGCCCTCACAGCTCACACAGCTCTCACAGCCCACACAGCTCTCACAGCCCACACATCCCTCACAGCTAACACAGCCCTCACAGCCCACACAGCTCACATCCCACTGAGCTCTCACAGCCCTTACAGCTCTCACAGCCCTCACAGCCCACACAACTCTCACAGCACACACAGCTCTCACAGCCCACACAGCTCTCACAGGCCTCACAACCCTCACAGCCCACACAGCCCTCACAGCCCTCTCAGCCCACAAAACTACCACAGCCCACACAGCTCTCACAGGCCACACAGCTCTCACAGCCCACACAGCTCTCACAGCCCACACAGCTCTCATAGCTCTCACAGCCCACACAGCCCACACTCTCACAACCCGCACAGCTCTCACAGCCCACGCAACTCTCACAGCCCACACAGCCCTCACAGCTCACACAGCCCTCACAGCCCACACAGCTCACATCCCACAGAGCTCTCACAGCCCATACAGCTCTCACAGCCCTCACAGCCCACACAGCTCTCACAGCACACACAGCTCTCACAGCCCACACAGCTCTCACAGGCCTCACAACCCTCATAGCCCACACAGCCCTCACAGCCCACAAAACTCTCACAGCCCACACAGCTCTCACAACCCACACAGCCCACACAGCTCTCACAGTCCACACAGCTCTCACAGCCCACACAGCTCTCACAGCTCTCACAGCCCACACAGCCCACACTCTCACAGCCCACACAGCTCTCACAGCCCGCACAGCTCTCACAGCCCACACAGCTCTCACAGCTCTCACAGCCCACACAGCCCACACAGCTCTCACAATCCACACAGCTCTCACAGCTCACACAGCTCTCACAGCCCACACAGCTCTCACAGCTCTCACAGCCCACACAGCCCTCACAATCCACACAGCTCTCACAGCTCACACAGCCCTCACAGCCCACACAGCTCACATCCCACACAGCTCTCATAGCTCTCACAGCCCACACGGCCCACACTCCCAAAGCCCACACAGCTCTCACAGCCCTCACAGCTCTCACAGCCCACACACCACTCACAGCCCACACAGCCCTCACAATCCACACACCTCTCACAACTCACACAGCCCTCACAGCCCACACAGCTCACATCCCACACACCTCTCATAGCTCTCACAGCCCACACAGCTCTCACAGCCCACACAGCTCTCACAGCCCACACAGGTCTCACAGCCCACACAGCTCTCACAGGCCTCACAGCCCTCACAGCCCACACAGCTCTCACAGCCCGCACAGCTCTCACAGCCCACAGAGCTCTCACAGCTCTTACATCCCACACAGCCCACACAGCTCTCCAAGCCCACACAGCTGTCACAGCTCACACAGCCCTCACAGCCCACACAGCTCACATCCCACACAGCTCTCACAGCCCACACAGCTCTCACAGCTCTCACAGCCCACAGAGCTCTCACAGCTCACACAGCCCTCACACCCCACACAGCTCTCACAGCCCACACAGCTCTTACAGCCCACAGAGCCCTCACAGCCCACACAGCTCTCACAGCCCACAAAGCTCTCACAGCCCACACAGCTCTCACAGCTCTCACAGCTCTCACAGCCCACACAGCTCTCACAGCCCACAGAGCTCTCACAGCTCACACAGCCCTCACAGCCCATACAGCTCTCACAGCCCAACCAGCTCTTACAGCCCACAGAGCCCTCCCTGCCCACATAGCTCTCACAGCCCACAAATCTCTCACAGCCCACACAGCTCTCACAGCCCACACAGCTCTCACAGCCCACACAGCTCCCACAGCCCACACAGCCCTCACAGCCCACACAGCTCTCACAGCTCACACAGCTCTCACAGCCCACACAGCCCTCACAGCTCACACAGCCCTCACAGCCCAGACAGCTCACATCCCACAGAGCTCTCACAGCTCTCACAGCCCATACAGCTCTCACAACCCTCACAGCCCACACAGCTCTCACAGCACACACAGCTTTCACAGTCCACACAGCTCTCACAGGCCGCACAGCCCTCACAGCCCACACAGCCCTCACAGCCCTCACAGCCCACAAAGCTCTCACAACCCACACACCCCACACAGCTCTCACAGCCCACACAGCTCTCACAGCCCACACAGCTCTCACAGCTCTCACAGCCCACACACCCCACACTCTCACAGCTCACACAGCTCTCACAGCCCGCACAGCTCTCACAGCCCACACAGCTGTCACAGCTCTCACATCCCACACAGCTCTCACAGCCCACGCAGGTCACAGTCCACACAGCTTTCACAGGCCTCACAGCCCTCACAGCCCACACTCTCACAGCCCACACAGTTCTCACAACTCTCACAGCCCACACTCCCACAGCCCACACAGCTCTCACAGCCCCTACAGCTCGCACAGCTCACACAGCCCGCACAGCCCACACAGCTCACATCCCACACAGCTCTCACAGCTCTCACAGCAAATATAGCTCTCACAGCTCTCACAGCCCATACAGCTCTCACAGCCCATACAGCTGTCACAGCCCACACAGCTTTCACAGCCCACACAGCTCTCACAGTCCACACAGCTCTCACAGCCCTCACAGCCCACACAGTTCTCACAGCCCACACAGCCCACACAGCTCTCAAAGCCCACACAGCTCTCACAGCCCACAGAGCTCTCACAGCTCACACAGCCCACACAGCTCACATCCCACACAGCTCTCACAGCTCTCACAGCCCATACAGCTATCACAGCCCACACAGCTCTCACAGCCCACACAGCTCTCACAGGCCTCAGAGCCCTCACAGCCCACAGAGTTCTCACAGCCCACACAGCTCTCACAGCCCACACAGCTCTCACAGCCCACACAACCCACACAGCTCTCACAGCCCACACAGCTCTCACAGCCCACACAGCTCTAACAGCTTTCACAGCCCATACATCTCACAGCCCACACAGCTCACAGCCCACACAGCTCTCACAGCCTACACAGCTCTCACAGATCACACAGCTCACACCCCACACAGCTCACACAGCCCTCACATCCCACACAGCTCTCACAGCTCTCACAGCCCATACAGCTCTCACAGCCCACACAGCTCTCACAGCCCGCACAGCTCTCACAGCCCACACAGCCCACCCAGCCCTCACAGCCCACACAGCCCACACAGCTCACACAGCCCTCACAGCCCACACAGCTCACATCCCACACAGCTCTCACAGCCACCACAGCTCTCACAGCCCTCACAGCCCACACAGCTCTCACAGCCCACACAGCTCTCACAGCCCACACAGCTCTCACAGCTCACACAGCCCTCACAGCCCTCACAGCTCTCAGAGCCCAGAAAGCCCTCACAGCCCACACAGCTCTCACAGCCCACACAGCTCTCACAGCCCACACAGCCCTCACAGCCCACACAGCTCTCACAGCCCACACAGCCTTCACAGCTCACACAGCCCTCACAGCCCACACAGCTCACATCCCACAGAGCTCTCACGGCTCTCACAGCCCATACAGCTCTCACAGCCCTCACAGCCCACACAGCTCTCACAGCACACACAGCTCTCACAGCCCACACAGCTCTCACAGGCCTCACAGCCCTCACAGCCCACACAGCCCTCACAGCCCTCACAGCCCTCACAGCCCACAAAACTCTCACAGCCCACACAGCTCTCACAGCCCACACAGCCCACACAGTTCTCACAGCCCACACAGCTCTCATAGCCCACACAGCTCTCACAGCTCTCACTGCCCACACACCCCACACTCTCACAGCCCACACAGCTCTCACAGCCCGCACAGCTCTCACAGTCCCACACAGCTGTCACAGCTCTCACAGCCCACACAGCCCACACAGCTCTCACAACCCACACAGCTCTCACAGCTCACACAGCCCTCACAGCCCACACAGCTCACATCCCACATAGCTCTCACAGCTCTCACAGCCCATACAGCTCTCACAGCCCACACAGCTCTCACAGCCCACACTGCTCTCACAGCCCACATAGCTCTCACAGGCCTCACAGCCCTCACAGCCCACACAGCTCTCACAGCCCACACAGCTCTCACAGCCCACACAGCCCACACAGCTCTCACAGCCCACACAGCTCTCACAGCCCACAGAGCTCTCACATCTCTCACAGCCCACACAGCTCACAGCCCACACAGCTCACAGCCCACACAGCTCTCACAGCCCACACAGCTCTCACAGCCCGCACAGCTCTCACAGCCCACACAGCTGTCACAGCTCTCACAGCCCACACAGCTCTCACAGCCCACGCAGGTCACAGTCCACACAGCTTTCACAGGCCTCACAGCCCTCACAGCCCACACTCTCACAGCCCACACAGCTCTCACAGCTCTCACAGCCCACACACCCCACACTCTCACAGCCCACACAGCTCTCACAGCCCGCACAGCTCTCACAGCCCACACAGCTGTCACAGCTCTCACAGCCCACACAGCTCTCACAGCCCACGCAGGTCACAGTCCACACAGCTTTCACAGGCCTCACAGCCCTCACAGCCCACACTCTCACAGCCCACACAGTTCTCACAGCTCTCACAGCCCACACTCCCACAGCCCACACAGCTCTCACAGCCCCTACAGCTCGCACAGCTCACACAGCCCTCACAGCCCACACAGCTCACATCCCACACAGCTCTCACAGCTCTCACAGCAAATATAGCTCTCACAGCTCTCACAGCCCATACAGCTCTCACAGCCCACACAGCACCCACAGCCCACACAGCCCTCACAGCCCACACAGCTCTCACAGCTCACACAGCTCTCACAGCCCACACAGCCCTCACAGCTCACACAGCCCTCACAGCCCAGACAGCTCACATCCCACAGAGCTCTCACAGCTCTCACAGCCCATACAGCTCTCACAACCCTCACAGCCCACACAGCTCTCACAGCACACACAGCTTTCACAGTCCACACAGCTCTCACAGGCCGCACAGCCCTCACAGCCCACACAGCCCTCACAGCCCTCACAGCCCACAAAGCTCTCACAGCCCACACACCCCACACAGCTCTCACAGCCCACACAGCTCTCACAGCCCACACAGCTCTCACAGCTCTCACAGCCCACACACCCCACACTCTCACAGCCCACACAGCTCTCACAGCCCGCACAGCTCTCACAGCCCACACAGCTGTCACAGCTCTCACAGCCCACACAGCTCTCACAGCCCACGCAGGTCACAGTCCACACAGCTTTCACAGGCCTCACAGCCCTCACAGCCCACACTCTCACAGCCCACACAGTTCTCACAGCTCTCACAGCCCACACTCCCACAGCCCACACAGCTCTCACAGCCCCTACAGCTTGCACAGCTCACACAGCCCTCACAGCCCACACAGCTCACATCCCACACAGCTCTCACAGCTCTCACAGCAAATATAGCTCTCACAGCTCTCACAGCCCATACAGCTCTCACAGCCCATACAGCTGTCACAGCCCACACAGCTTTCACAGCCCACACAGCTCTCACAGTCCACACAGCTCTCACAGCCCTCACAGCCCACACAGTTCTCACAGCCCACACAGCCCACACAGCTCTCAAAGCCCACACAGCTCTCACAGCCCACAGAGCTCTCACAGCTCACACATCCCACACAGCTCACATCCCACACAGCTCTCACAGCTCTCACAGCCCATACAGCTATCACAGCCCACACAGCTCTCACAGCCCACACAGCTCTCACAGGCCTCAGAGCCCTCACAGCCCACACAGTTCTCACAGCCCACACAGCTCTCACAGCCCACACAGCTCTCACAGCCCACACAACCCACACAGCTCTCACAGCCCACACAGCTCTCACAGCCCACACAGCTCTAACAGCTTTCACAGCCCACACATCTCACAGCCCACACAGCTCACAGCCCACACAGCTCTCACAGCCCACACAGCTCTCACAGATCACACAGCTCACACCCCACATAGCTCTCACAGCTCTCACATCCCATACAGCTCTCACAGCCCACACAGCTCTCACAGCTCTCATAGCCCACACAGCTCTCACAGCCCACACAGCTCTCACAGCTCACACAGCCCTCACATCCCACACAGCTCACATCCCACACAGCTCTCACAGCTCTCACAGCCCATACAGCTCTCACAGCCCACACAGCTCTCACAGCCCGCACAGCTCTCACAGCCCACACAGCCCACCCAGCCCTCACAGCCCACACAGCCCACACAGCTCACACAGCCCTCACAGCCCACACAGCTCACATCCCACACAGCTCTCACAGCCCACACAGCTCTCACAGCCCTCACAGCCCACACAGCTCTCACAGCCCACACAGCTCTCACAGCCCACACAGCTCTCACAGCTCACACAGCCCTCACAGCCCACACAGCTCTCAGAGCCCAGAAAGCCCTCACAGCCCACACAGCTCTCACAGCCCACACAGCTCTCACAGCCCACACAGCCCTCACAGCCCACACAGCTCTCACAGCCCACACAGCCCTCACAGCTCACACAGCCCTCACAGCCCACACAGCTCACATCCCACAGAGCTCTCACGGCTCTCACAGCCCATACAGCTCTCACAGCCCTCACAGCCCACACAGCTCTCACAGCACACACAGCTCTCACAGCCCACACAGCTCTCACAGGCCTCACAGCCCTCACAGCCCACACAGCCCTCACAGCCCTCACAGCCCTCACAGCCCACAAAACTCTCACAGCCCACACAGCTCTCACAGCCCACACAGTTCTCACAGCCCACACAGCTCTCATAGCCCACACAGCTCTCACAGCTCTCACTGCCCACACACCCCCCACTCTCACAGCCCACACAGCTCTCACAGCCCGCACAGCTCTCACAGTCCCACACAGCTGTCACAGCTCTCACAGCCCACACAGCCCACACAGCTCTCACAACCCACACAGCTCTCACAGCTCACACAGCCCTCACAGCCCACACAGCTCACATCCCACATAGCTCTCACAGCTCTCACAGCCCATACAGCTCTCACAGCCCACACAGCTCTCACAGCCCACACTGCTCTCACAGCCCACATAGCTCTCACAGGCCTCACAGCCCTCACAGCCCACACAGCTCTCACAGCCCACACAGCTCTCACAGCCCACACAGCCCACACAGCTCTCACAGCCCACACAGCTCTCACAGCCCACAGAGCTCTCACATCTCTCACAGCCCACACAGCTCACAGCCCACACAGCTCACAGCCCACACAGCTCTCACAGCCCACACAGCTCTCACAGCTCACACAGCCCACACAGCTCTCACAGCCCACACAGCTCTCACAGCCCACACAGCTCTCACAGCTCTCACAGCCCACACAGCCCACACTCTCACAGCCCACACAGCTCTCACAGCCCACACAGCCCACACAGCCCTCACAGCCCACACAGCCCTCACAACTCACACAGCCCTCACAGCCCACAAAACTCTCACAGCCCACACGGCTCTCACAGCCCACACACCCCACACAGCTCTCACAGCCCACACAGCTCTCACAGCTCTCACAGCCCACACACCCCACACTCTCACAGCCCACACAGCTCTCACAGCCCGCACAGCTCTCACAGCCCACACAGCTGTCACAGCTCTCACAGCCCACACAGCTCTCACAGCCCACGCAGGTCACAGTCCACACAGCTTTCACAGGCCTCACAGCCCTCACAGCCCACACTCTCACAGCCCACACAGTTCTCACAGCTCTCACAGCCCACACTCCCACAGCCCACACAGCTCTCACAGCCCCTACAGCTCGCACAGCTCACACAGCCCTCACAGCCCACACAGCTCACATCCCACACAGCTCTCACAGCTCTCACAGCAAATATAGCTCTCACAGCTCTCACAGCCCATACAGCTCTCACAGCCCATACAGCTGTCACAGCCCACACAGCTTTCACAGCCCACACAGCTCTCACAGTCCACACAGCTCTCACAGCCCTCACAGCCCACACAGTTCTCACAGCCCACACAGCCCACACAGCTCTCAAAGCCCACACAGCTCTCACAGCCCACAGAGCTCTCACAGCTCACACAGCCCACACAGCTCACATCCCACACAGCTCTCACAGCTCTCACAGCCCATACAGCTATCACAGCCCACACAGCTCTCACAGCCCACACAGCTCTCACAGCCCACACAGCTCTCACAGGCCTCAGAGCCCTCACAGCCCACACAGTTCTCACAGCCCACACAGCTCTCACAGCCCACACAGCTCTCACAGCCCACACAACCCACACAGCTCTCACAGCCCACACAGCTCTCACAGCCCACACAGCTCTCACAGCCCCTACAGCTCGCACAGCTCACACAGCCCTCACAGCCCACACAGCTCACATCCCACACAGCTCTCACAGCAAATATAGCTCTCACAGCCCATACAGCTCTCACAGCCCACACAGCTCCCACAGCCCACACAGCCCTCACAGCCCACACAGCTCTCACAGCTCACACAGCTCTCACAGCCCACACAGCCCTCACAGCTCACACAGCCCTCACAGCCCAGACAGCTCACATCCCACAGAGCTCTCACAGCTCTCACAGCCCATACAGCTCTCACAACCCTCACAGCCCACACAGCTCTCACAGCACACACAGCTTTCACAGTCCACACAGCTCTCACAGGCCGCACAGCCCTCACAGCCCACACAGCCCTCACAGCCCTCACAGCCCACAAAGCTCTCACAGCCCACACACCCCACACAGCTCTCACAGCCCACACAGCTCTCACAGCCCACACAGCTCTCACAGCTCTCACAGCCCACACACCCCACACTCTCACAGCCCACACAGCTCTCACAGCCCGCACAGCTCTCACAGCCCACACAGCTGTCACAGCTCTCACAGCCCACACAGCTCTCACAGCCCACGCAGGTCACAGTCCACACAGCTTTCACAGGCCTCACAGCCCTTACAGCCCACACTCTCACAGCCCACACAGTTCTCACAGCTCTCACAGCCCACACTCCCACAGCCCACACAGCTCTCACAGCCCCTACAGCTCGCACAGCTCACACAGCCCTCACAGCCCACACATCTCACATCCCACAAAGCTCTCACAGCTCTCACAGCAAATATAGCTCTCACAGCTCTCACAGCCCATACAGCTCTCACAGCCCATACAGCTGTCACAGCCCACACAGCTTTCACAGCCCACACAGCTCTCACAGTCCACACAGCTCTCACAGCCCTCACAGCCCACACAGTTCTCACAGCCCACACAGCCCACACAGCTCTCAAAGCCCACACAGCTCTCACAGCCCACAGAGCTCTCATAGCTCACACATCCCACACAGCTCACATCCCACACAGCTCTCACAGCTCTCACAGCCCATACAGCTATCACAGCCCACACAGCTCTCACAGCCCACACAGCTCTCACAGGCCTCAGAGCCCTCACAGCCCACACAGTTCTCACAGCCCACACAGCTCTCACAGCCCACACAACCCACACAGCTCTCACAGCCCACACAGCTCTCACAGCCCACACAGCTCTAACAGCTTTCACAGCCCACACATCTCACAGCCCACACAGCTCACAGCCCACACAGCTCTCACAGCCCACACAGCTCTCACAGATCACACAGCTCACACCCCACACAGCTCTCACAGCTCTCACATCCCATACAGCTCTCACAGCCCACACAGCTCTCACAGCTCTCATAGCCCACACAGCTCTCACAGCCCACACAGCTCTCACAGCTCACACAGCCCTCACATCCCACACAGCTCACATCCCACACAGCTCTCACAGCTCTCACAGCCCATACAGCTCTCACAGCCCACACAGCTCTCACAGCCCGCACAGCTCTCACAGCCCACACAGCCCACCCAGCCCTCACAGCCCACACAGCCCACACAGCTCACACAGCCCTCACAGCCCACACAGCTCACATCCCACACAGCTCTCACAGCCCACACAGCTCTCACAGCCCTCACAGCCCACACAGCTCTCACAGCCCACACAGCTCTCACAGCCCACACAGCTCTCACAGCTCACACAGCCCTCACAGCCCACCCAGCTCTCAGAGCCCAGAAAGCCCTCACAGCCCACACAGCTCTCACAGCCCACACAGCCCTCACAGCCCACACAGCTCTCACAGCCCACACAGCCCTCACAGCTCACACAGCCCTCACAGCCCACACAGCTCACATCCCACAGAGCTCTCACGGCTCTCACAGCCCATACAGCTCTCACAGCCCTCACAGCCCACACAGCTCTCACAGCACACACAGCTCTCACAGCCCACACAGCTCTCACAGGCCTCACAGCCCTCACAGCCCACACAGCCCTCACAGCCCTCACAGCCCTCACAGCCCACAAAACTCTCACAGCCCACACAGCTCTCACAGCCCACACAGTTCTCACAGCCCACACAGCTCTCATAGCCCACACAGCTCTCACAGCTCTCACTGCCCACACACCCCACACTCTCACAGCCCACACAGCTCTCACAGCCCGCACAGCTCTCACAGTCCCACACAGCTGTCACAGCTCTCACAGCCCACACAGCCCACACAGCTCTCACAACCCACACAGCTCTCACAGCTCACACAGCCCTCACAGCCCACACAGCTCACATCCCACATAGCTCTCACAGCCCATACAGCTCTCACAGCCCACACAGCTCTCACAGCCCACACTGCTCTCACAGCCCACATAGCTCTCACAGGCCTCACAGCCCTCACAGCCCACACAGCTCTAACAGCCCACACAGCTCTCACAGCCCACACAGCCCACACAGCTCTCACAGCCCACACAGCTCTCACAGCCCACAGAGCTCTCACATCTCTCACAGCCCACACAGCTCAGAGCCCACACAGCTCACAGCCCACACAGCTCTCACAGCCCACACAGCTCTCACAGCTCACACAGCCCACACAGCTCTCACAGCCCACACAGCTCTCACAGCCCACACAGCTCTCACAGCTCTCACAGCCCACACAGCCCACACTCTCACAGCCCACACAGCTCTCACAGCCCACACAGCCCACACAGCCCTCACAGCCCACACAGCCCTCACAACTCACACAGCCCTCACAGCCCACACTGCTCGCACAGCCCACACAGCTCGCACAGCCCACACAGCTCTCACAGCCCACACAGCCCTCACAGTCCTCACAGCCTACACAGCTCACATCCCACACAGCTCTTACAGCTCTCACAGCCCATACAGCTCTCACAGCCCACACAGCTCTCACAGCCCACGCAGCTCACAGTCCACACAGCTCTCACAGGCCTCACAGCCCTCACAGCCCACACTCTCACAGCCCACACAGTTCTCACAGCTCTCACAGCCCACACAGCCCACACTCCCACAGCCCACACAGCTCTCACAGCCTATACAGCTCTCAAAGCCCACACAGCTCTCACAGCCCACACAGCTCTCACAGCCTACACAACCCTCACAGCCCACACAGCCCTCACAGCTCACACAGCCCTCACAGCCCACACAGCTCGCTCAGCCCACACAGCTCGCACAGCCCACACAGCACTCACAGCCCACACAGCCCTCACAGCCCTCACAGCCTACACAGCTCACACAGCCCTCACAGCCCACACAGCTCGCACAGCCCACACAGCTCGCACAGCCCACACAGCTCTCACAGCCCGCACAGCTCTCACAGCCCACATAGCTGTCACAGCTCTCACAGCCCACACAGCCCACACAGCTCTCACATCCCACACAGCTCTCACAGCTCACACAGCCCTCACAGCCCACACAGCTCACACCCCACACAGCTCTCATAGCTCTCACAGCCCATACAGCTTTCACAGCCCACACAGCTCTCACAGCCCACACAGCTCTCACAGACCACATAGATCTCACAGGCCTCACAGGCCTCAAAGCCCACACAGCTCTCACAGCCCACACAGCTCTCACAGCTCTCACAGCTCTCACAGCCCACACAGGTCACAACCCACACAGCTCACAGCCCACACTGCTCTCACAGCCCACACCGCTCTCACAGCCCACACAGCTCTCACAGCCCACACAGATCTCACAGCTCACACAGCCCACACAGCTCTCACAGCCCACACAGCTCTCACAGATTTCACAGCCCACACAGCCCACACTCTCACAGCCCACACAGCTCTCACAGCCCACAGAGCTCTCACAGCCCACACAGCTCTCACAGCCCACACAACCCTCACAGCCCACACAGCCCACAGCTCACACAGCCCTCACAGCCCACACAGCTCGCACAGCCCACACAGCTCGCACAGCCCACACAGCTCTCACAGCCCACACAGCCCTCACAGCCTACACAGCTCACACAGCCCTCACAGCCCACACAGCTCGCACAGCCCACACAGCTCGCACAGCCCACACAGCTCTCACAGCCCACGCAGCTCACAGTCCACACAGCTCTCACAGCCCACACAGCCCTCACAGCCCTCACAGCCTACACAGCTCACACAGCCCTCACAGCCCACACAGCTCCCACATCCCACACAGCCCTCACAGCCCACACAGCTCTCACAGCTCACACAGCTCTCACAGCCCACACAGCCCTCACAGCTCACACAGCCCTCACAGCCCAGACAGCTCACATCCCACAGAGCTCTCACAGCTCTCACAGCCCATACAGCTCTCACAACCCTCACAGCCCACACAGCTCTCACAGCACACACAGCTTTCACAGTCCACACAGCTCTCACAGGCCGCACAGCCCACACGGCTCTCACAGCCCACACACCCCACACAGCTCTCACAGCCCACACAGCTCTCACAGCCCACACAGCTCTCACAGCTCTCACAGCCCACACACCCCACACTCTCACAGCCCACACAGCTCTCACAGCCCGCACAGCTCTCACAGCCCACACAGCTGTCACAGCTCTCACAGCCCACACAGCTCTCACAGCCCACGCAGGTCACAGTCCACACAGCTTTCACAGGCCTCACAGCCCTCACAGCCCACACTCTCACAGCCCACACAGTTCTCACAGCTCTCACAGCCCACACTCCCACAGCCCACACAGCTCTCACAGCCCCTACAGCTCGCACAGCTCACACAGCCCTCACAGCCCACACAGCTCACATCCCACACAGCTCTCACAGCTCTCACTGCAAATATAGCTCTCACAGCTCTCACAGCCCATACAGCTCTCACAGCCCATACAGCTGTCACAGCCCACACAGCTTTCACAGCCCACACAGCTCTCACAGTCCACACAGCTCTCACAGCCCTCACAGCCCACACAGTTCTCACAGCCCACACAGCCCACACAGCTCTCAAAGCCCACACAGCTCTCACAGCCCACAGAGCTCTCACAGCTCACACAGCCCACACAGCTCACATCCCACACAGCTCTCACAGCTCTCACAGCCCATACAGCTATCACAGCCCACACAGCTCTCACAGCCCACACAGCTCTCACAGCCCACACAGCTCTCACAGGCCTCAGAGCCCTCACAGCCCACACAGTTCTCACAGCCCACACAGCTCTCACAGCCCACACAGCTCTCACAGCCCACACAGCTCTCACAGCCCACACAACCCACACAGCTCTCACAGCCCACACAGCTCTCGCAGCCCACACAGCTCTAACAGCTTTCACAGCCCACACATCTCACAGCCCACACAGATCACAGCCCACACAGCTCTCACAGCCCACACAGCTCTCACAGATCACACAGCTCACACCCCACACAGCTCTCACAGCTCTCACATCCCATACAGCTCTCACAGCCCACACAGCTCTCACAGCTCTCATAGCCCACACAGCTCTCACAGCCCACACAGCTCTCACAGCTCACACAGCCCTCACATCCCACACAGCTCACATCCCACACAGCTCTCACAGCCCATACAGCTCTCACAGCCCACACAGCTCTCACAGCCCGCACAGCTCTCACAGCCCACACAGCCCACCCAGCCCTCACAGCCCACACAGCCCACACAGCTCACACAGCCCTTACAGCCCACACAGCTCACATCCCACACAGCTCTCACAGCCCACACAGCTCTCACAGCCCTCACAGCCCACACAGCTCTCACAGCCCACACAGCTCTCACAGCCCACACAGCTCTCACAGCTCACACAGCCCTCACAGCCCACACAGCTCTCAGAGCCCAGAAAGCCCTCACAGCCCACACAGCTCTCACAGCCCACACAGCTCTCACAGCCCACACAGCCCTCACAGCCCACACAGCTCTCACAGCCCACACAGCCCTCACAGCTCACACAGCCCTCACAGCCCACACAGCTCACATCCCACAGAGCTCTCACGGCTCTCACAGCCCATACAGCTCTCACAGCCCTCACAGCCCACACAGCTCTCACAGCACACACAGCTCTCACAGCCCACACAGCTCTCACAGGCCTCACAGCCCTCACAGCCCACACAGCCCTCACAGCCCTCACAGCCCACAAAACTCTCACAGCCCACACAGCTCTCACAGCCCACACAGCCCACACAGTTCTCACAGCCCACACAGCTCTCATAGCCCACACAGCTCTCACAGCTCTCACTGCCCACACACCCCACACTCTCACAGCCCACACAGCTCTCACAGCCCGCACAGCTCTCACAGTCCCACACAGCTGTCACAGCTCTCACAGCCCACACAGCCCACACAGCTCTCACAACCCACACAGCTCTCACAGCTCACACAGCCCTCACAACCCACACAGCTCACATCCCACATAGCTCTCACAGCTCTCACAGCCCATACAGCTCTCACAGCCCACACAGCTCTCACAGCCCACACAGCTCTCACAGCCCACATAGCTCTCACAGGCCTCACAGCCCTCACAGCCCACACAGCTCTCACAGCCCACACAGCTCTCACAGCCCACACAGCCCACACAGCTCTCACAGCCCACACAGCTCTCACAGCCCACAGAGCTCTCACATCTCTCACAGCCCACACAGCTCACAGCCCACACAGCTCACAGCCCACACAGCTCTCACAGCCCACACAGCTCTCACAGCTCACACAGCCCACACAGCTCTCACAGCCCACACAGCTCTCACAGCCCACACAGCTCTCACAGCTCTCACAGCCCACACAGCCCACACTCTCACAGCCCACACAGCTCTCACAGCCCACACAGCCCACACAGCCCTCACAACCCACACAGCCCTCACAACTCACACAGCCCTCACAGCCCACACAGCTCGCACAGCCCACACAGCTCGCACAGCCCACACAGCTCTCACAGCCCACACAGCCCTCACAGTCCTCACAGCCTACACAGCTCACATCCCACACAGCTCTTACAGCTCTCACAGCCCATACAGCTCTCACAGCCCACACAGCTCTCACAGCCCACGCAGCTCACAGTCCACACAGCTCTCACAGGCCTCACAGCCCTCACAGCCCACACTCTCACAGCCCACACAGTTCTCACAGCTCTCACAGCCCACACAGCCCACACTCCCACAGCCCACACAGCTCTCACAGCCCATACAGCTCTCACAGCTCACACAGCCCTCACAGCCCACACAGCTCACATCCCACACAGCTCTCACAGCACATATAGCTCTCACAGCTCTCACAGCCTTTACAGCTCTCAAAGCCCACACAGCTCTCACAGCCCACACAGCTCTCACAACTCTCACAGCCCACACACCCCACACTCTCACTGCCCACACAGCTCTCACAGCCCGCACAGCTCTCACAGCCCACATAGCTGTCACAGCTCTCACAGCCCACACAGCCCACACAGCTCTCACATCCCACACAGCTCTCACAGCTCACACAGCCCTCACAGCCCACACAGCTCACACCCCACACAGCTCTCATAACTCTCACAGCCCATACAGCTTTCACAGCCCACACAGCTCTCACAGCCCACACAGCTCTCACAAACCACTTAGATCTCACAGGCCTCACAGCCCTCACAGCCCACACAGCTCTCACAGCCCACACAGCTCTCACAGCTCTCACAGCTCTCACAGCCCACACAGGTCACAACCCACACAGCTCACAGCCCACACTGCTCTCACAGCCCACACAGCTCTCACAGCCCACACAGCTCTCACAGCCCACACAGATCTCACAGCTCACACAGCCCACACAGCTCTCACAGCCCACACAGCTCTCACAGATTTCACAGCCCACACAGCCCACACTCTCACAGCCCACACAGCTCTCACAGCCCACAGAGCTCTCACAGCCCACACAGCTCTCACAGCCCACACAACCCTCACAGCCCACACAGCCCTCACAGCTCACACAGCCCTCACAGCCCACACAGCTCGCACAGCCCACACAGCTCGCACAGCCCACACAGCTCTCACAGCCCACACAGCTCTCACAGCCCTCACAGCCTACACAGCTCACACAGCCCTCACAGCCCACACAGCTCGCACAGCCCACACAGCTCGCACAGCCCACACAGCTCTCACAGCCCACGCAGCTCACAGTCCACACAGCTCTGACAGGACTCACAGCCCTCACAGCCCACACTCTCACAGCCCACACCGTTCTCACAGCTCTCACAGCCCACACAGCCCACACTCCCACAGCCCACACAGCTCTCACAGCCCATACCGTTCTCACAGCTCACACAGCCCTCACAGCCCACACAGCTCACATCCCACATAGCTCTCACAGCTCTCACAGCACATATAGCTCTCACAGCTCTCACATCCCACACAGCTCTCACAGCACATATAGCTCTCACAGCTCTCACAGCCTTTACAGCTCTCAAAGCCCACACAGCTCTCACAGCCCACACAGCTCTCACAACTCTCACAGCCCACACACCCCACACTCTCACTGCCCACACAGCTCTCACAGCCCGCACAGCTCTCACAGCCCACATAGCTGTCACAGCTCTCACAGCCCACACAGCCCACACAGCTCTCACATCCCACACAGCTCTCACAGCTCACACAGCCCTCACAGCCCACACAGCTCACACCCCACACAGCTCTCATAACTCTCACAGCCCATACAGCTTTCACAGCCCACACAGCTCTCACAGCCCACACAGCTCTCACAAACCACTTAGATCTCACAGGCCTCACAGCCCTCACAGCCCACACAGCTCTCACAGCCCACACAGCTCTCACAGCTCTCACAGCTCTCACAGCCCACACAGGTCACAACCCACACAGCTCACAGCCCACACCGCTCTCACAGTCCACACAGCTCTCACAGCCCACACAGCTCTCACAGCCCACACAGATCTCACAGCTCACACAGCCCACACAGCTCTCACAGCCCACACAGCTCTCACAGATTTCACAGCCCACACAGCCCACACTCTCACAGCCCACACAGCTCTCACAGCCCACAGAGCTCTCACAGCCCACACAGCTCTCACAGCCCACACAACCCTCACAGCCCACACAGCCCTCACAGCTCACACAGCCCTCACAGCCCACACAGCTCGCACAGCCCACACAGCTCGCACAGCCCACACAGCTCTCACAGCCCACACAGCTCTCACAGCCCTCACAGCCTACACAGCTCACACAGCCCTCACAGCCCACACAGCTCGCACAGCCCACACAGCTCGCACAGCCCACACAGCTCTCACAGCCCACGCAGCTCACAGTCCACACAGCTCTGACAGGACTCACAGCCCTCACAGCCCACACTCTCACAGCCCACACCGTTCTCACAGCTCTCACAGCCCACACAGCCCACACTCCCACAGCCCACACAGCTCTCACAGCCCATACCGTTCTCACAGCTCACACAGCCCTCACAGCCCACACAGCTCACATCCCACATAGCTCTCACAGCTCTCACAGCACATATAGCTCTCACAGCTCTCACAGCCCATACAGCTCTCACAGCCCATACAGCTGTCACAGCCCACACAGCTCTCACAGCCCACACAGCTCTCACAGCCCACACAGCCCACACTCTCACAGCCCACACAGCTCTCACAGCCCACACAGCTCTCACAGCCCACACAGCTCTCACAGCCCACACAGCCCTCACAGCCCACACAAGCCCAATGAAACCATTTGCACTATCTCTATACCAGCATTGAATTCAAGCATGAGAAACACTTTAAAAAGAAGTCTACCGTATAAGGTAAAAGATACAAACTGTAAGCACACACAGCTAACATTAAGGAAAAAGATGAAAATATAATTCCTTAATTCACATACACACTCAGTGTGATGCTTGTCAACAATCTTAAAGCCAGTCATTTCAGCAAAAAACATTTAGCTTCTTAAATCGTTTTAGGCACAGAGAGTGAGATGACACACACACAAACAGACAGATGGTGTAGGCAGAGATTGAGATGACACACACATACAAACAGAGAGATGGTGGAAGGAGAGAGTGAGATGAGGCATGCAAAGAGGGAGATAGTGCAGGCAAAGAGTGATATGAGACACACAAAGAGAGATGTGAACTAGTGTTTATAATGTTTAGTTAATGTGTTTGCTATGTGTTATGTTAGTAGTGGTCTATAATATGTCACATTTTTCTTTTCAACAGATTGTAAATGTCTACAGAGTCATAATAGATTATGCCTACGAAAGACCGCCAAAAGAGACTTTATAAGAAAGTTTTATCGACCAAGAGGACTCAATTAGAAGATTCATGCAAAGGACAATCTTCAGAGAAAAGAAAATATGCTCCTGGTAAGCAAACGAAGGAATGTTTAAGGAAATTGTTAAAATGCAGAAAAAGTCAAGAAAGTGTTTCTACGAAAAAAAAACAAGTTGTAACTAGAAAGAAAAAGCAGAGGTCACCAAAAAATGATATAATGGTACAAGGAGATCATAGTGTGTCTGGTAATCGTAGGAGAAGTCAGTTTATTGACATTCGTAGACGAATGTTTCGTAACAGAGTAGTTTTGAATTTATTAAAAAATCTTAAAAAATATAATAGGAAAACAACTTTTTACAAGAAAAAAAAAGAATAGAAAAGTTTGTTGATCAGGCTTTTGAAGTGAAGAGAAAGCTGTATATTGTAGTAATCAATAGAGTTTGTACACTAGATAAGGCAATGAATGATTTGAAATCAAAATGTAAGTAGAAAAGAGTAATCAATCGAACTAATTTTTGTGATTTTTTTCGGGAGAATGGAAGCATAGTTCAAGTAGTGAGCCATTTTTTAATGAAGAGAGTTACTTTCAGGTTAATGATTTGGTGCATGCAGTTGACACCAGTGGTCGAGCATATGAGGTGAAGGACGGTTGTCCAGTTGAAAAAGACAAATTTGTGCCTAGAAATGCATATGAGGTGTTAGCTGATGAAGTTTTAGGGAGACGTGCTAAGAGTCTGATGTATACTTGGAATTGTAGTATTATTTGTAGTGTGCGACAGGATTCTATTAATTTGTTTTGCAATTTCTTACGTACATATAGTAAGAAAAGTCTAAAACAAAAGTTTAAGATGTTACAAGACTTAGATCCTTGCAGAGTGAGGGAAAAACAGGTTTGCATGGTCATTCATTGGCTTGTCTTTCTAGAAAAGTATGTCAGAGTACTTTTCACCATTTTAGGATGTTAGAAGTGCATCAAACTAAAGTGAAGAAAACAGTGAGAAGGTTGTATTATGCAAAAAGTCCAGCAATTAGGCTAAAACAGTTAAACAGTGCTCTTTTGCATGGATTTGAATTAGATGTGAAGAATATTTGTGAAGAAATAGGGTTTTGTTACTTTGGTGAAAAAGAGGACACTGCCGTAAATGATACAGTAATAGAAAGTAATGGGGAAGAGAATGTACAGATTGTAAGTACTCAAAATTTTTATCATGAAATTACAAAGTTTAAGATCATTTCAAGTGAAAGGCCAAATTTTTCTTGTGTGTGTTGTCGACGAACTCATTATAAGAATCAGACTCGGTTAGTTGATTTATATGTTAAAAGTGAAATGGAAAATAATAATGAATGGAAGGATTTTGCAACTTATTTGTTGGTTGAGAATTGTTTTGATTTGGGTTCTGATCTGCGTATTTGTAAATATTGTTATAATAAATTAAATGAAAACAGAATGCCTGCTAGAGCTGTACATAATAATCTTGAGTTGGTAAAGATTCCATCTGAATTGATGGGTTTAAATACCTATGAGTGTATTCTGATTCAATGTGTGCATCCTTTTCAGGCTATTGTTCGCTTGGAGCCTAAGACAGGGAAATTGCCTCCTTCAGATTTACAGAGAGGATTAAAGGGAAGAGTTGTTTATTTGCCTTAAGATTTAAAGACAAATATTGACACCATTGACGTAGAAAAAGTGGAAGAGGAACCTCTAGTTATTCTAGGTAATGGCGTTCCTACAAAGAGTAAGAAAATCTGGCAAGAATTAGTGGATGTTAGGAAAGTCAAAAAGGCAACGTTGTATTTAGTAAAAAACAATCAGTACTACAAAAATTTATATGTAGGAGAAGAGGAAACAGCTGGCGAAGAGGACAGTGATTCATCAGCTGGACAGATTGAAAAAGTAGATGGGTCTAGAAGTAAACAGATTTATGAGCATTATAGTTTTCATCCTTTGCATTCCAAAGAAGTAATGGGGAATGCTATTGAGTTGTTCCAAATGAAAGAAGCCAAAGGAAGTCCCATAAGTGTATGGGAAGAAAGCTTGGAAGCTCGTTGTTTTCCTCAATTGTTTCCAACAGGTCAAGGTGGAAGATATGATGACCGACCTGTTCAAATTCCTGCGTCGGAATACCGGACTTTAAGATTATATGCAGAAGATCCAAGATTTCGTCAATGCATTCCATATTTGTTTCATCTTCTGTTTGAGAGTGACTTCTCTGGACTATCTTATGCTCTGAACCATATGCTGAAATCTGGAGTACATCTTCAAAATGTTTCGGCAAGGGATTTTATGGATAAAGTCCAAGTGGAAGACAGTATTTTGGAATCTCACCTAATCAATCTCATGGCATGTCAGCGTGGTACGAATGAGTATTGGTACCGTCATCATGGGGAATTGAAATGCATGCTAAGAAACTTAGGAACTCCTACATGGTTCCTCACTCTTAGCTGCGCTGAGTATGCCTTGGAAGACTTACTTGAATTTCTTCGAGAGGCAAATGGAAACATAGAAAATATAGAATTCTAGACACCTGGAGAACTGTGCTCTTTGGATCCAGTTAATGTTTGTAGGTATTTTAATCATCGATTTGAAGCTATGATGTCTTTCTTCACAAACAAAAAAAATCCTCCACTTGGAGAGGTTTTGGATTTCTTTTGGAGAAAGGAGTATCAAGCAAGAGGTGCTCCTCACATACATATGCTGTTATGGATCAAAGATGCTCCCAAATTTGGAACAGATTCGGATGACACAGTGATGAGTTTCATTGAACAATATTCCACATGTGTTGTTCCGAAAAGTACAGAAGGAGACAATTTACGACATCAAGTCTTACGCTTTCAAACCCATCGCTGTGGAAAGTACTGTCGTCGAAAGTTCAAATCCAAGGAGAAGTTCTACACAAAATGTCGTTTTGGATTTCCACGACCAGTAATATGTAAAGGAAGAGTGAACAATTTTATGTCTTCACGGAGACATACTATGATAAGAAAATCACCGAAAAATACGTACAACTTGAAAAGAAATGAAGAGTCCAAATACATAAATGACTACAACCCAGTCATTTTGTCCATGTGGAATGCTAACATGGATATTCAATATGTTGCTGACAACTCTATTGCTGTTGCTCGATATGTAACGTCTTACATCACAAAATCAGAAAAGACGGAACTGAAGGAAATGTGGGAGGATATTTCGCATGAAAAGAGCCTAAGTAAGAAATTATACAGTTACAGTCTGAAGATGTTGTCGCATCGAGAAATTGGAGCATATGAATGTTCAGATCGGTTATCATCAGCAAGTCTGTACGCCAAATCGAGATCCATTATTTGGGTAAGTCTAGGTCTTGCTGCAACACGAAACCGAGTTTTGAAGTCTGCACAAGAAATTGAATATTTTGCGGAGTTTCAACCAAATAGTACAGATATTTTGAAGACAAACATGTTGGATACATATTATCCAAATAGAAGTAGTCATCTTGAAAAACGTTTGTCTCTATGAAGTACTGCAAAACTATACTTTTAAGAGGAATATGACCGAAGATATCAATAAAGGAGTATATGCTTTAATTGGATGTGAAGGATGTCTGGTGGAACAAAGAAAATGACATTTGATTAATCATCGTAAATTGAGTTGCGAATCTCCTGATAAAAGGGAATTTTACTATTTAGCTCTTTTGCAACTGTTTAAGCCATGGCATTCAGAAGAGGAACTACTTGGAGATTTTCTCAGTTTTGAAGATTGTTTCAATGTAACTAAGGATACCATAGAATGTCCTGTTTTTTCAAAATATCTGCAAATGTTGAACGATGAAATACAGCAAGAAGCTATCATTGCAGCAGAGATTGCTAGAGACAGTTCTCAAGACAGTCAGAGTTCTGCTTCGTTGAGTCAGGATCCACTAGGAGGACCAATTATCCAAAAGGAAGCTGGCACTGCCATGGAAGAGGTGGAAAGAGCCATGGAACAAGCTCAGGAGGATGTAGTTAATTTAGAAGATTTGGAAAGTCAACTAAACGTGGAGCAGAAAAAAATATATGATGAAGTCACAGAACAGATTGAGCATGGTTTACGTCATGATAAAAAAGAGTGCTCATGTATGTCATTTGAACCTGTCCAACTGTATGTGAGTGGAGAAGCCGGAACTGGGAAAAGTTTTCTGATTAAATCAATTGCAAGTTATCTGCAGAAAAGAACAGAGTCATCACTGTCTTGTGTTGTTACTGCTCCAACTGGGTCGGCAGCACATAACATTAAAGGGATTACTTTACATCGTTTATTGATGCTGCCAGTAGAGCATGATAATAAATTACAATACCACAAGCTATCTGGAGAAGCTTGTTGTGAAGTTGGTAGAGTCCTGAGGAAAATGAAACTTCTTATCATTGACGAGGTAAGCATGGTTTTAAATGTGATGCTTGCTTTTGTGCATTTAAGAATGCAACAAATTCTTAAAACAGAGTATGATGTGTTATTTGGAGGCAAACACATCATTGTCTTTGGAGATCTACTGCAGCTAACTCCAGTGAAAGGACAACCAGTGTTTAAGATGCTTACGCATGAAGATACAAGAAAGTGCCTAGGAAGCATTGGAAATGTGAATATCTGGTTATATTTTAAATATGCAGAACTGCTTCAAAACATGCGACAGGCAAAGGATGAAGATTATAAAAATATTCTACAAGATGTAAGAATTGGAAAAGTAACGGAACATGGCAAAGAAGCTTTACAGTCACGATTAATTTCAAATTTGTTTAAAAAGGAAAATATTCTCCCAGAGATTATTTATCAGAAAGTTGCTGAAAACAAAACTGTAATATGCTTGATGCCAACTCTTCGAGAATGTTCAGTCTTCAACAACAAAATGTTAGAGTTAGAACATCAAGAGATTGTGAAACTGGAAGCTATTGATAAAATAGAGCACGAAGGAGTTGCTATTGTTTTATCAGAAAAGTTGAAATCAAAGTTGGATTATTTAGATAAGACAATTTCTAAAACTGCTGGTTTTGAAAAGACTCTATATGTATGTTTAAATTGTCGTATAATTTTACAACGGACTTTAAATGTGGAAAGAGGTTTAGTAAATGGAGCAATGGGTCATGTTGTTGATTTTGTGAATTACCGAAATAGAGATGGAATTGAATGTATAACATTTTTTGCTTGTGAAAGATGTATATGTCCGCAGAAAACAGTGTCCTGTTTCTTTGGTTTAAGTGTAGATAGTGCTTTGGTGAATATTGGAAGTTCTGTCTTCAAGGAGGGTATGGCATATGTTGCTTTATCTCGAGTCAGAACTTTATCTGGATTGTACTTGATTGATTTTGATGAGACAAAGATTAGTGCAGATCTAAATTTTGTAAAGGAATATAATAGGTTAAGAAGAGAGTATGCTCCAAATTTACCTCAATATCCTCTATTTGAAAAGCGTGTAGTAGGCCGAAAAAAAAAGAAGAAATGAGAAAAATTGTAGCAAGGCTGTAGCAAAAAAAAGAAAACTAGATGAACCAGTAATTGTAAGCAGAAACAAAGAGGATTCTGTTGAAGATATTGTTGGATTTCAGTTTGAGAACAGTTCTGGTGTCAACTGCTATGCTAATGTAGTGGTTAATGTTGTTTTTTTTCTCCAAAGTTTGCAAGAACAGATTGTTGAAAATCGGGATCAAAGTTTTTGTTGTTTGTTGAATACTGTGTTTGAGAAATGTAGCAGTGATAGAACAAATATAGAAAGTGTTTCTGATATTCGAAATGATTTAGAATATGTTCTGATATAACTCAATTTTCTCAGGATATTCAGCAAGATTGTCAGGAATTTCTAATGTACATGCTTGTTGTATTGCAAGAGGAAGGTATAGATGTTGAAAATATTTTTGGCCTTTCTTATAAATGGCAACATGTCTGCGATAATTGTTCCTTTTCAAGTAGTACAACAGTAGATACCGAAAGATTTATATATTTGACTTTACCAGACTGCAAATCAGTGTCTTTTAATAATCTAGTTAGAGCAGCTGATCAAAACATGGTTTGTACCCAATGTAACTGTGCAAAGCTATCAACAGTATTTATACAACGTTATAGACAGTATGTAATTTTAATGTTCCAACGATGTAGACCTGATGGAACTAAATTAACAACTTTAATTATACATTTTGTGGCTTCTCAATTATCAATTTCAGGAAGAACCTTTGTAACAGTAGCAATTATTTTCCATGATGGTCCTTCAACAACATCTGGACATTATACAGCTTATTTAAAATGTCAAAACGGTTGGACTTATTGTAATGATACTGTTTTGACTTTCAAAAAACGTTTGCCTTTTGACTTAAAAAATTCTTACCTAGTGTTTTTACAACATAATGTTAGGAAAAGTAATTGGCCTAGAAAGATTGGAGCATTTAATAAAAGTTAGTCATCAGGATACTATATGATGTTCAGATTCTGATAGTTTACTGGTTGTTTAAGGTTTTATGGATATGATACAGATCCTTGGGTGGAGATATAAATATTGTTAGATGTTACGAAAGATGTTGGAGCTTTTCATGCAGAAGGTCGGGAAATGGAAGGTCAAGAGTATTATTAAGTATTTTCCAACACAAGGAATTTTTACGTACTATTTGGCCATGTGGGAAAGTACATCAATGAAAAATGAGTTTCTCGGGTAAATGTTGATAATATATGTTTTTACATAATTTTGTAATGATACTCAATTGATTTTCAAACAACGTTTGCCTTTTTACTTAACAAAATCTTATCTAGTGTTTTTAGAACGCAACTTTTAGTCAAAGTAATTGGACAATGAAGATTGGAGCAGTTAATAAAAGTAAGTGTGTTGTTCAAAATTAGTTTGCGAGTGAAAGTGATCAAGATAATTAGTAAACTGGTAGTTGTCACAGAGGTAGTATAAGTGTATCACATAGTGAGTGATATCAGTATTATAGGAAATGTTTATTAAGAGTAAGTCAGAGGTGTAAATATAATTTTTGTTAGATGATGAAATAGATGTTGGACTTTTCATTCCGAAAATCGGGTAAATGGAAGTTTAAAACTACTAATAAGTAATTCCCAAAAAGAGGACTTTGTGTATACCATTTGGCTATGTGGAAAGGTATGTAAATGAAGATTACGTTTTTCGGGTAAATGTGGTTAATATATGTTTCTATATCACTTTAGTTTTAGAGTATAATAATGAGATACTGTATCTTAGAAATTGCTGTTTGGAAGAAAACATTTAAGATATGCTTTTTCTACGTTTTATGGGTTTTTTAAACACAATCATTTTGATTGTGGTTTTTTTTGCCCGCTGTGATATGATGAGTAGTATTGAACTCACTGTTTTTCGTGAAAATCAATATATTCTGAGAACAGCAAAAATAAACCATATAACATGTTGTACAAGTTAATTTGCATTTTGTATTGTGAAATATATATTATAACTGATTTATTTACTCTCTTCTACAGATATTACATTTATAAGGTAAGTACGACTAATAAAAAATACATTTTCATTACTTTTTTATTTCTGTTTCTCTCTATCCTTCCCTTAATGCCTCTCTCTTAACCTCACTACTTTCATTCCTTCAGTTTCTCAATCCCTTTCTCTTATGTTCACTCCCTTTAACTCATCCACATTTTGTCACTGACTTTTTTTGCTCTTTCACTCAGTCCCCTTCTCTCACTCTTTTCTTCTCTCCCTCTAGTTCCTCACTCTTTTACTTTTCTTGTCTCATGCTCACTTACCTTTATTCATCCTCTATCACCTCTGTTTAGTCAAACTTACTGTCATTCTTTTACCCTACGGCACTCCTGTCCCTTTATTCCCATACTTATCCTCATTCCCTATACTTCACTTCCCTTCTTCTTAGTCTTCTCACCAACTCATATTAAGCCAGTCCCTCTGTTTCACTCCCCTTCACCTCTCTTTCCTTCCTTTGCTCACTCACTAATTACTCTTCTGTCACTCACCTAACTGCACTTCAAACACACCTTCATGAAACTCCCTGTGTCCTCTTACTTTCTCTGTACTCTTCCATCACTCCCTCTCTCTCAGACTCACTGTTGTTAACGCACCTGCACTAATTCCCCCTTCCCTCTCCCTCATTTTCCTTCCCTAACTCCTCTTTCCTTTTTCTCCAGTTTTGTCTCTTGTATTGTGAATAATGTATTATAACTGATTTGTTTTTTCGTTACCACAGATATTTCATTTATAAGGTAAGTACGACTGACCCCAAAAACGTTTTTATTTCTCTTTTTGTCTATCCTTCCATCGCTCCCTGTCTCTTAGCGTGACTCTCTTCATCACCTCATTCTGTCACTCCTTTTCCCTCACCTACACTACCTCATTTTCCTTTTTTTGATCCCTCACTGAGTGTCCTTCTATCACTCCTTCATTCACTCTCTGTGTATAGTCAATCACTCACTCCCATTGTCTCACACTCACTTGACTTTATCCACCCTCTATCATTTGTCTTTCTTCAACTTCACTGTCCTTCTCTCACTCACCTCTCCCTTGTTTCGTTAGGGTGCTTCCCTCAGTACCCTTTATTCCTATCCTTCATTCCCCTTCTGCTTTCTTGTTTCCCTCACTTACCTTTTCTCAGTTCATCTGATTTACTCCCTTCCACCCCTCTTTCCTTCTTTTGCTACCTTACTCAATAACCTTTCCTCACTCACCTTACTCCACTTCACTTACTCCTTCTGTCACTCCCTTTGAACTCTGACATCCTCACTTCTCTTTCTTCACTGTCTCTCTGTTACCTTTACTTCCTCTGTCCCTTCACTGTCTCACTGCCATTCCCTTACACTCACGCTCTTTAACTCATCCACACTCCATCACTTGTCTTTCTTTGCTCCCTCACTCAGTCCCCTTCTCTCACTGTTTCCTTCACTCCCTCTGTGTCCTCAGTCCCCTTGTCTCACGGTCATTTGCCATCTCTCTTTTGACTGTGCTATGTCTTCCTTTGGCTGTTCCATGTTTCTCTCTGTGTGTGCCATCTTACCCTTTGTCTGCACAATATATACTTGTGCCTGTGTCATCTTACTCTCTGCTTGCACCATCTCACCTTCTACTTGTTCTATCTCACTCTCTGCCTGCACCATTTTACCCTCTACCTGTGGCATCTGTCCCTGTGCGTGTGCCATCTAACTTTCCCATCTTTTAATCTTCTTCCTTCTTTCTTGTATTGTGAAATATACATTGTATGCATCACAATTTATTTTTTTCTTGTGTTTTACAGATATTATATATATTTTTTTAAATGTCCTTAACTTTTTTATATCTTAGAAGGTAAGTATAACAAATAAAAAACTTTTTTCGCAATAGTGTCTAAGTTTTTATTATTTATAAGGTAAGTATGAGAAAGAAAAATAAGTTTGTTATCACTCTGTTATTGTGACAGAATAACTGCCTCACTCTTTCTCAGTCCCTTGCTCTCTCTCTCTCTACATATCTCTCCCTGACACTTAATCTTGTATGTTTTCTCTTTCTACCACTCCTCCTCTTTACCTCAATCAGTTTCCCTCTTTCTTTATTTTTTTGTGTTTGATCTTATTTTCCTTCCTTCAGTCTGTTATCCATTTCTTACCTGTTAGTAAGCCTTCATTTATTGGCACTCCGCTTTCCCCAGTGCACTTCCTTGGTAAATCTAGATGTAGGTGGCACTGAAAACAGTGCCACAGGCCCTTAAGTTTTCGTTAGTTACCACCAAATACTATTCGGTGGTTAATAACGAATTCCTGTGTACATGCACATCTGTGCATGTACTTTTGTGCCATGTGGCACACATACAAGCCTTAAGAGCATATATGTGTGTGACATGGCACACAAGTTAGAATCAGGGGTGCAACAGGGTATCAAAGTGATAACCTGTCCCCCTTGACAATTCAGTTATTTTACCAAATCGGTATTTACTGGGTCGGTAATTGCCCTTGATTCCTGTTGGCCATAAGGGCCATAGGAATCAATGGCAATTACCGAATCGGTAAATACCGATTCGGTAAAATGACTGAATTATATAGATTTGGTAATTTCAAAAGAGAAATTAACTACATCCCATTTACCTACTCTTAAATGTTGAACAGGTATGATTTGGTATTTAAGAGTAGGTAAATGGAGATTACATACATGTGGCCCATTGAGTTGTAACATATTTATATACATATGTTATATTTCAGTGCTTTGGAAGTACTACAGTATACAATAGGTAAACACCCTATAGATTTATGCTGTACCACATCCTTATTGTTTTGCACTTTTACATTTACTATAACAAACTTTTACATACAAACATAGAAATATAGTTCTTTTTTTGACCAGTAGAGGTAGTTCTAAAAAGTACTGGGTTTTTTTGTATTTTTTTTGGTTGCTAGAAAAACGGTGTAAAAAAATGGACTTTATAACCAAAACAAAAAGAAAAAAATTATTTGGTGCACTTGTGGCTCCTGTTTTTCTGCAAAATAACTTCTACAGACTGTTGTCCAAAGGCAACTAATTTATTGCACTGTATGCACTGCATCATTAGATTTTTCAATTCCGGCTGGATATTGGCAATCGTGGAAGCTGGCATTGTTGGTGCTGTTGAAGTACTAGGAGCAGAGCCCTGCTCTTCAGATCTACGCACCACAGCTCTAGCCCAATTGTTAGGGTGCATATTCTTAACAACTTCCATGCTATAGGTTCCAAAAGAGTATTTTTTATTTGGATTGCCTCTTGACAATACTGTGTCACAGATTTTGCATGTGACATGCGGTGCATTGACTTTCTTCAAACCTTCTGGGAATGAAAAAAACTTCCAGACTATGGACTCTTTCTTAGATGGATGGGGGTCCTCTTCCACAAAGTCTTCTAAAGAAGAATGTTCTGATTCCTCACGTTCAGCCATTTCCAAACAAGCCAGGAGCTGTTGAAAGTAGTTGTTGCTTCTCTGAAAGCCAAAGAAGAATGATGAACATGGGAGGGGTCTGTCTACAATTGGAGTAGGAAGTATTATAAACCAATAGAATGTCTTGTTTTCAGGTCACATGGTTAAACGTAATCTTACGGAGCGTTTACGGAGTGCTGAGGTAAGCTTTCGTAAGCTTACGGTGCGTTTACGTATTATTTACGGAGCGGTTACGTCATCTTACGATGCGCTTACGTAATACGCACCCTTGCGAGATTTATAATTGCTTTAATAAAGTTATATATGGTCTTTAAAAGTTTAAATTAACATGTTCTTTATTATCCCAGATAATGAGTACCTTTACATTGTGCAATAAATACGTAGATATAACGATTTAAAGTTTATAAAACTTTCGGGAGTAAGAGCTCAGAGCTTTTACGTTGCGCGGACGGAGCTCTTACGTTGCGTGCACGTGCGACGCACCCTCGTGAGATTTGTTACTACTTCAAAAAGTAATATACTGTTGTTAAAAGTTTAAAAAAAACATTTTCTACATTAAAGCAAATATTGTCTACCTTTAAAATCAACGTTAAAAACGTAGATATTATGTTTTAGAAATTTTAAAAAATTTGTCGGGGTAAGAGCTCAGAGCGTTTACGGTGTGCTTTCGGAGCGCTCACGGTGCACAGACCCTGTAATTATATAAAAAAACCTTGAAAATAAAAATATATATATTCACTGAAAAAACTATAGGTTTGAAGCCTTACATAGTTAGGTATTAGAAATTAAAAAACCTTGACAATTCACTGAAAAAAACATAGGTTTCAGGTCATATATAGTTAGGTATTAGCATTTAAAAAACCTTGGGAATCCACTGCAAAAAACCATAGGTTTCAGGTCATATATAGTTAGGAATTAGCATTTAAAAAAACTTGCAAATTCGCTGAAAAAATCCTTAGGCTTCAGGTCATATATAGTTAGGTATTAGCATTTAAAAAACCATTGAAATTGCTCCTATATAGTTAGTTGGACTAACTTTATTTCGCGCACCCGCAATCCACTGCTGATGATGTCACATATTACATCATTCATGACATGGTCAGTGACATCACTGATGACATGACTGATGACATCTCAAATGACATCACTGATGCCATCTCAATTGACATCACTGATGACATCACTGATGACATCATCCAGTGACTGTGTGTTTCTGTAAAGTTAAAATATGTTTTACATATTGAAGAATGAGTAGATGTATAAGTGTCTGGATGAAGGATTTAGTAGGCGTGTGACTGACTGTATGAGTGAATGATTAAATGTGTCTTACTGAATGCATGGGTTAGTGACTAAACTGTCACTAACCCATGCTGGCATGCTGACACTAATAAGAATGGCATGGCAGAAGTTGCCCTTTCATTTTGGGTTATGTCTGCCACTGGCAGCTTTGACTCACTAATACAACTCATCGACAAATCTTACTAGATCTCAAGTCTATTAACCGCTATCATAGTCCATTTAACTGTCTGAAAAGCTGAATTGTAAGAAGGCTGCACATAGTGATATGAGTGCTTGAAACTGAAAACATATTCTTTTAAATTTGACTGTCTGATTGCTACCACATCTCAGCTATAGCTGTACTACTACATATAGTATCAGAAATGTGGTGCAGCTACTGATTGTAAGTTGGAAATTCAATGGTCTATGATACTCCTGAGCAAATATTGATATATCTATTTCATCTTTCAATCCAAGAAACATACATCTCCTCTCCAAGCAAGTCTTGTGATAGCACTTAACCACAAATCTTCATATCCCACTACCATATATAATAAGCAGAAAGTCATCCATGTAGATTTTTATAACTATATTTACTGAGTATGTGGTGTGAAATGGTTACTTTACTGCCATAGACTACTTTTCATGTGTTACCTCACCCCTAAAACACATTGACATACTCTTTTAGCTCACTGGAGAGATAATGACAGTAATAACAGCCTATGAAAGGACTTGGTTTTTCATTTTGAGTTAGGCCTGGCACTGTCTGTTCTGTGTCACTTATCAGTCATCAACAAATCTGTTGTTTAAAACATGTTTACAAGTCTGCCGTAGTTTATATAATTCAAGAAAGGTACAGTGTAAATAGGTTATAATTGTATATAGTCAGACACGTGCTGCAGCTAATGATTGTAACATGAAAACTCAATTGTGCTTGTCACTGGAAACATATTCTGTCAAGTCTGAATGTCAGACTACTACCATGAGTTACATATGACTTTACCCGTGCATCTAATTTAAGACATGTGGTGCACCTATTAAGTATTCACTTATCAAATCACTGAGGCAGTAATTATTCAGGTATAAAATTAAGTAAGCACAATTCACATATCTTGGAATCACCTTTCTACTACTTGTGCGGTCATTCAACAATCCATACACTACTCATGCACTGATCCAATCAAACTTGAACTACTAATTCACTCTTATACAATGTGTCCATGAAAGCAATCACCTAAACTGGACCCATGAACTCATATAATCAAACAGATGCCACCTACGCTGAGTTACAATCACTCACACACTATCTATAGAGTCAAACAATCACTGAAACATAAGAGCCTTCTTTTTTAACAATCTCAAGCTTTTTGTGTACTTTCAAACTATCTTATATTTTTTTGGGTGTTTTTGACTTTTTGTATTTCAAAAAACATAAAGTTCAATATTTGAAACGTTGTATTTTTTAAAAACTGTGAAACACAATGCTGGAAAACAGAATAAAATAACATTTATGTCTTTTTAGGAGATTAATGATAGCAACAATCACCTGCTGACCAACACATAAAATGATTAGGCACTTTCTTCAGTGCACTCAAGGATCTGCTAATTCAGGAAAGACCTGCGGTTCTGGGGTTGTAAGTACTGCTGCACCAGATGTAGAAGGCTGATCTAATTTGCCTTGTGCAGCTTGCTCCCTCTTCCTCGAGCTATAACTTCCCTTGCAGGGCGAGTCGGGTGAATTGTCTCCAGGTGTCCCACATGAATACTTATTTTCTGATCCTCTGGAGAGCACCTTGCTGCATAGGAAGCAGGAGACCTTCCTCGCATTCCTCTTTTTTCTCACCTTCAGTTATTTTGAAAAAGGCCCAAACAATGCTTTCCTTTCATTTTTTTACTACTTCTTCAACTTACAAAATGTCTTTCAGCTCTTCTTCTTTTTGAAAATGTGTGGATGGCATGGTCTTTTTGCAAAGTAGTTCGTCAAAACACCAAAAAAGATAAAAAATAGGTGCAGCTAATACAAAAAAATATCACAGATGCAGAGACACCCAAAAAGAAGAAGAAAGATGTAGGTGTTGGATCCTCCTTCTTACAGAATGAAAACCATTTTAACCAATCAAAACCTTTCTTTCCATGGGACATAACGTTGTGACAGAGTCATGTCCCCATCGTTGATATGTGACACACACGCAAAATGTACTAATTTCATTTAAAAGTATAAATCACTATTAGTACATTGATTTTTTAAAGTATTTTAGAGAAAAGTCATTAAATATAACAAATATATAAAGTTTGCACAGTGATAGGTGAAACTTTTTTAATTCCTTCGCCGCTGGGCAAATTCCCCCGTGGTGCAGGGGGGAGGGGGGCCACGCGCAGCGTTGCGGTGCTTCAGCACAGTGGAGCTGTGCTCATGACGAGCTGAGCTCATGACAACTTTGCCCACTCAATGGAACGCCCAGCACAGCAGGGGATTAATCCCCGCGTGGGCGTTCCGCGGCAGTTATGACAGCTCGTCATGAGCACAGCTCCACTGTGCTTCATGACGAGCTCAGCTCGTCATGAACACTGAAGGTGTTAAATCACGCCAGAATCATGACCCCTACACAATCCCGGAAATATATCCTGGCACGGTGCGTGACACCATCGCGGTTCTATAACATACCTAAAATCGCTTTTAAATTACCTTTAAAATATCTTTAATTTAACTACACTTCTGTAGGTCTAATTCAGCATATTTTAGGTGTTTTAAAAAATGATTTTAACTGTATTCAACACTGTAAAAAATACAAGAGGTCGCGACCCCTGTGACCGTTCGCGACACATCTGAGTCCATAAATATCTTTTTTAAATGTCTTAAAAACATTTTACAACTCAACTAATACTGTTTTCTACATTCAGTAATAAACCTCTTCCTTAAAAATATATTTTATTTTGGTGTAAATATGTATTTCACACTTACATTTGTATAACTGATTCGCGCACTGAACGCGCAGGTCCGCGACCGGTGCATGGAACCGTTTTTTAATGTAAAAAAAATGTATAAAAAGAAGACATATATGATAATGACACAACAATACATCATTTACACTGTTAAAAGCAATCATGAATAAATATATTTTGAAAAAACAGTCAATAAAATAATCCCAAAATACTGAATACAAATTTTCCATTTCTAAGGTTAATTCTATCATATAATAACATACTCTACAACATTATAAACAATACAATACCTTATAAATTTTCTAAAAAGTGTAATGTTTCAAATAAATAATAATATCAATATGTAATCAGCTATCCTAAATATATTTTAAATAAGTGATTATAATGTTATAATGTCATGAGTGATGTAATATGTGAGTTCATAAGCAGTGCATTGCTGGGGCGCGAGTTATAGTTAGATCAACTAACTATAACAGCTGAATTTCTCTGGTTTTGTGATGTCAGCCTCACTATAACATTCCTGTAACCAAATACCTACTGGCAACAGCCAGTAGGTAGTTATAGTTAGGACCAAAGTTTCAATAAGAACAATATTTTTTGTTCTACCAATAACTTTTGCGCTGTTTGAGTAATCTTCACAAACATATCAAAAAGTATACTTTATTCGATTCAGCTGCTGGCTTGAAAGTTTGAGATTGATCTATCAAGGGGAGCTGAGAAAAAAGGGTAGTCCTAAAATGCTTTTTCCCATTTTTTTGTCTATGGGAATTTTGCGCTCATTGACCAAGACTACAAACCGAATTGCTAAACATAATTGCACTAAATTTGGCAGAAAGCTAGATTTGGTTACGCAGATCACGTTTTCACTTATTTGATATGTATTCATTAAGTAGCTTTAGAGACATTTATGATAAAAATATAGATATCTAGCAACCCGTATAATTCACAGATACATCTGCGGAGGATCTGGAGTGGAAAGAAAGGCCCCAATTGGCTAGCCACATCTTCACAGAAAAGTTGCAGCTGCCATTTTATTTCTGTGCATCATCCCAATGTAGGGAAAATAGACACAAAGAAGGGGCTACAATATAGATGCCCTGACCCCAGAGGATATTTAGGGGGCCCCTGATGACCTCTTATGACCCCAACATTGCTTTTTTTGTTTCTCTTAATTAAACTTAAAATCCACTGACCCTCCACAGATTTAGGGCCCAGTTGGAAAAAAAATAGAAATTCACTGAAAATAGGCAAAGGTTACAGAATTGTTATATTTAAACTAATATTTTACCCATACAACTCATACAAATTCAGCAGTTATAATTATACTTATAGTTAAACTTATATTAAGAAACTATAACTCATGCCATTAAGTGACTTAAAGCAATGGGACTTCAGGCAATGAGGCATAGTTTTTTAACATAGATTTAAATATAAGTATAACTATAACTGATGAATTTTAATAGTTTAATTTAAAGGAATGCATGGTAAAGGCATATGTACGGTAAAGACTAGCATGGTCAAAGAAATGCGTTTTAAATGCATTTCATGGTATAGGACATGTGGTAAAGGCATGTGTGTTAAATGCATGCATTGCACTGACATACACCCACAGAGGTTTAGTCTCCAAAGTTCACTCTGCAGTTATCATTGCCCATTCCCTGTCTCCTGTAGTGTGGAGGAAAGGTGCTGCAGTGTCTAGCTTTGCTCACATCTGACGTTTGATACCCCTCCAGGACATAACTCTGAATATAAGGCATTACCACACTGATGAAGAGGACACTGTCTGCTGCTCTGAAGCAGCACCTGTAGATCATAACACAGGAGTTTTTATACTTGCTTCAGAAGGGTGGAATCCCCAGAATTTAAATGAAAGCATCTTTTGAGGGTGCAAAGCTGGAAAAAGATGGGTTCTGTGAAGGTGAGAGCAAAGGGTGGGGTCTTGAAATAGAAACAAAAGTAGAGGTAATCTACATAGTGTGACAGAAAAATGTAACTTCTTTAAACCCTGTGGTGGCCATCAAGAAGCTAGTCCAAGGGTCCTCAAAGTTAACAAAAATGAATGTTTCAGAATTTAAAGAAAATACATTGTACTTTACATGAAGTACCAAATGAAGACGTTCTGAAAGATTTTGGCATTTGATAGCGTGCAAATCGAGTACAAAGTTTCCACAAACAGACGTAACTATACCTGGTATATTATGGTGGGATTATGTGAAAGAACTATATGCACCCTATACTGCTGAGAGTAGTTCACTCTGAAACTTGAATGTTTGATAATACCGGACCGTAAAAATATGTAAGTCGCTCTAGTAAATCAAATGTCCGATGTTCTGATAAGTTTCCCATGATCATTTTAAAACATAATAATAATCTTCTTGCAGGGTTCAAAGAATGTTTTTTTTGTGGGTATGCAGAGAGGAAGTATGTTGCTACTTCTATGTAACAAGCAGTGGCTAACCCAATAGAGGTCTAGCTTTGGCCGCTTTTCTGATGGTTCACTATTTAGTATTGCAAACATATGACATAAAAACAAAAGGAAAAACATTCCACCTCTTAACTCTGATGACCATATTCTTGTAATAGGCAGTCCAGTAAAAAACAAACGAATACCTATTATTACATAGGCCAATGAAAAACAAAATGCCATATGGTATAAGGATATTGCAAGCCATAGAGAAGTTCCATGATCATATAGGAAAATGAGATCAAAGGCAGAGTTTCCTAATAAGGTGATGGAACTTTAAAGTGACGTTCTATATCCCTATTATGCACAGCAGGGGGTACTTTTCTACTATGCAATACAGGGCCACACAAATATCTTTACCACAAGCCACACACATCCTTGGTGTGTAGCTCTTTTATATAAATGTGAATGCATTTTTGCACATATGAAGAATTTTTCCATGTAATTAAAATAATGAAACATGGCAACTTCTTTAAAGATGTGTTTTATTTCATTTATTTAATTACAGGAGTGTTCATTAAGCTGCCGAATTTATTTATTGTACGGAAACTAAAGTTCCAGTCCCATCTCCATTAGAAGCTATAGAAAGTAACCAATTTTTATATACATACTGTTTAACTTCTTGAACAATTTTGCCGGAGGTCACAAGGAGCAAGTTGGTGCTTTGTGGTTGATGCTCCTTGGTGCAATAGTCCTCTGCTGTTCTGATCATCAATCAACAGTTCAGACTGCGTCAATATGTTCAGTGTGTTCTCTACAGAGGAGTTCTGGAACTGATTGAGCACTCTGTCCAGCAACAGCACATAGCTCATACATTTGTCAGTATTTCATTCAGAGTCAAATCCTTTGAGGCAGTTCCAAAGTCACATACTGTATTCAAACATGTATTTTGTCTCTAACCAAGGGGGGAAGAATGAAGGAACCCAGTTTGGCTGGGAGTGTGTATGATACTGTAGCATGTGATAGGTATAGTTCTTAACCGCCCATGGCTAGTGTCCAGTCTGTCTTTGCTAGCGTCATCCTTTCCTCCTTTTCAACTTATGTTATCCTATAAATCCCAGACATTGATGAAGAGGGGATTCAGAAACTGCTGCCTGAACCATAATGAAGACGGAAAGTGACATCTTGCTCCTTGTCACCCTCCTTGGGCTCTGGGAGTCACTTCCAGTGGTTGACGGTGAGTAGGCAGGGATCAGGTCCTCAGCATCTGACTGCACAGTTCATCAGAGGGGTTGTCTCTCTTTCTGGAGAATACCTGAAGAAATACCTGAATAGTCTTATATTGTGTGAGAGACACACTACAGTGACAGACAAGTCTTTATAAAATTGATGTAGGCAATGTGTGTGTTTAGTTATTGTTTGGAAGGGTTTGAGTTGGAAGAGTGAGTGTAAATTACAAGTGGGTGTAAACTACATTCATTAAAGTGTTTTCACTCAGGGGTGTAACGATTCCATAGTACTGGAGGAAGACTCTCTCACTCAAAGGTCTTTGTATGTTGATTAGTTTCCAGGTCTTAGGGGTCCTCTTCACATTTTGTAGTGGGAAAAGTGGAGCCACTGCTTTCCTTTATGCCAATGATATGTGGATTCCCCCAACGTCAAGCTAAGCAGGGATTGGCTGAATCCACTGTTGAATTTCCCACACTACTCTAAGCACTGGTGAAATGTTCATGCTACAGGACATGATAGAAGAGATCAGAGAGAAGTTTAAACACATTTTGAAGATAGATCTTGTGAAACCCGCAAGCCTTTGTCCTACATTTTGACTTTAGAGGCTCTAGACTCTTCCAAATATAGGGTGTCACGTATGGAGGCAGCCCTCAATAAAACTGTAAAGCCAAAGCTCTAAACCAAATCACCAACACTGCAACAAGCCCCACACCCACTCCAGCATCAAAAATAGTAGACCTAAGGGCATTGTTGTGTAATTTTTCCTCATGAGCAAAATTCTCGTTCAAGAGAAGAAGTGTTCAGCATGAAACTAATGACATTTTTTGCTGAAGTATGTTGCTTGTCCTACTGCACTATAGCTTCTTCAACAAAAGCATTAAACATCGTTTCCCCTGTATTATTGACCTTAAAAATTAAGTCATGGATGACGATCAAGAGAATGATTGAGCAGTAAATGTTTTGTACACCATGGAATAAGGAATTCAACACAGTTGATCTCAATCCTCAAGTCAAGTACCATAGGTAGGCAGATAATAATAGATTTGATTGATACTGGTGCATCAATAAATGTTATCGCAAAGGATAAACTTTAGTTCCCTCAAACATCTCACCAAATGAAAGCCTACAAAAGTCAAGATGTAGGCTTGCGGCAACAAAATATTTTTATGTATGTGGCATCTTTACAACCAAATTGACTCACAGGTAGTCTATAGTGACAACATTGTACACCACTCAAAAGGATAAGGTACCTTTATAAGCTGCCAAACAGTAGTTTGATAAGAATCATATACAGCATCTAAGCAAATGATTTAGACAGCTCTTTAACAGAAGACGATAATCTATTCATAGGCATAGTAAGCATAGAAGACCAAACTGTAGGACTACCTATTTACCAGCCTATCCAACCAATGACGCTGAACCCCGATTTGTTGTTTGCAGCGGGGGCCAGGACCAGGACTTCTAGTCCCAGCCTCATTTGCAGCCAGCACTGTGCCAACGTGATCTTTGTGCACCTGGAGGTGCAGTAAAAACCCTTGAGGGCTCCCGCAGTGTGGGATGCCCGATTTGTTGGTTGTAGCGGGGGGCCAGGACCAGGACTTCTAGTCCCAGCCTCATTTGCGGCCGGAGCTTCCGCCAACGCGATCTCTGTGCGCCTGGAGGCGCAGTAAAAGTCCTTGCGGGCTCTTGCAGCATGGATGCCCGATTTGTTGTTTGCAGCGGGGGGCCAGGACCAGGACTTCTAGTCCCAGCCTCATTTGCGGCCGGCGCTGCCGCTAATGCGATCTCTGTGCTCCTGGAGGGGCGGTAAAAACCATTGCGGGCCCCAGCAGTGCAGGACGCACGATTTGTTGTTTGCAGCGGGGGCCAGGACCAGGACTTCTAGTCCCAACCTCATTTGCAGCCGGTGTTGCTGCCAACGGATCTCTGTGCGCCTCGAGGCGCAGTAAAAACCCTTGCGGGCTCCCGCACCACGGGACGTGCGTGGGCGAAGCCCGGCCCAAGGGCAGGCCCGTCTGCGCCTGTCCACGCCTGGCAGAGACTGGACTGGGCCAGGTCCCGAACACCTGAACTCCAATATGGGTAAACGAAAACTACCGCCCAATTTAGAGGGAGGGGAAGTAAAAGCAAAAATGCCCAGGAATTGTGGCTCCATAATTTCTTATCTGATGACAGCTGTTGGGGCCATAAACGAGGAAATACATGTTGTTGAGGAGCAGCTGGGCATAGGGGAGGACTAAAAACAGATAAGGAGCCACACAACACTATTACTGACTCACTTAGTGATGTCAATTGCATCACTGTTTTTGTGGAGAGGGAGAAACTACCTTAACAGGGACTTTCGCCACCCAGTCAGAGGAACAGGATCCCGGACTAGTTCATGATGAAAGGGAGAGAGGAGCCACTTCCACTGCCGGAATGGGGATTATACCAAAAAGGACACATAGAACAGGCTCGAAACAGGGTATAAACATTGAAAAATCCGGGCCTGGAAGGAGCGGTGATCCACCAGGGAGAAAAGATCAGTCTGAAGCCAACTTCGCTATCGCTGTGGAAGAACTATTCAATCATATCTTGAGACTGTGGTGGGGGCACTTAAAATAGACTTGTTGAACTCTTTTTAAAATGCTTTGGAGCCGATGTTAACCAAATTATCCTCTATAGACGAGCATTTGAGTAAAATAAAGTGCTTTATAGAGGGGGATGCATGTTGACACTGCGCTGAGGAGGATGGCCAAAGTTGTTCCAGGCTCATTTGAAGTAGAGACGGCCACTGGGGCTCAAAGTCAGATTGCGCATGCTGGGAGCACTAACTCAGACCCCAATGATTTGGCCATTAAAATTGACAAACACCTCTCTGAAGTCCCTCGTAATTACATTGGGCCACAATTAAAGTGTATACAGTCATCGGTTACTGTAAATCGCGTGCAACCCAATCAAACCCTAAACGCACAAGAAACCAAATGAAGACTCCACTTACCCCCAGAGGCTACTCCCTTATCTGCTGTGTTAGTAGGGGTCCCTTATTTAAAAATTAACATGACTGAATCCCCAGATGACTGAATTTGTAAGGTCAAGCACCGGTGTTCAAGGTTTTCTGAGGAAGGGGCTAAAGCTGCATCATACATCATTGTGGCGAGGCGTGGGGTGGGTGGGACAGGGAGTAAAGTCATTTCAGGGAGATTTTGTTGTTGTCAATTTTAATCAGATTAATGTAGCAAAATCATTGTTTAAAGAGTTTTGCATGCCTGGAACTGGCAAGATTAGAGCACGTCCCCTGGGGTTTTTCTATCGCCCTCCCACGAGTAACATAACTGAGAGTCTTGCATCACAACGGAGGAATCCCGCAGTAAATCCTGAAAGGACACACATTGGGCAGAGAAATATGCATCAGCTAAAAGAGAAATATACTCTTACTCAGTCCCAAAATCAAGAACATATAACCTTGCCCATACTAGGTATAGATCCTGACTCGAGATCCCGGGAGGTTGTGTTAGATCTGGCCAATATATTTGCCCCACTGAGTCAGTTAGATACCAATGATTGACTAATCAGTCATAATGACTCACTGGCGCAGACGTCCCTGAGTCAACCCATCACTTGCCAGAGCATTCTGATAACGGCAATGGTAAAGAGGGCAGATATCCTGAATATACTAAGTTGGAATGTAGATGGTCTTGAAGCAAAGAAAGACAACCCTGGGTGGACTACCCCATTGAAGGAATATGATATACTGGGCTTTCAGCAAACATGGAACTCTGAAAATAGTTTTTGGTTGGATGTGTATACCATCTATAATGAGGCGGCCCAAATATAGGCTGCTGGTCGTGCTATGGAAGGACAGAAACTGTTTAGCAGTCAAGATCAGTCCCCTACAAGCCAAGAAAATATTGGTTCTCAATTTGTATAATTCATTTTAAAAAGTCTCTGTAAATGAACATTTATGTAGTCTTAATCACTTTTTGGACTAATATAGGGAGAAGAAAATTAATCAGCCTCCTATTATTTTCTTGATGATTTTAACATTCATTTGTGTTACAAGAAGTGTCAGGTTTTTGATAAACTGGGGCCTGGGGGCAATTCGATATTCATTTTGAACATTCTCCACAAGGGGGACTTTTAGAGGACATGATAGCGGACTTTGGGCTGGCATTACCAAATACATCAGAAGCGGGAGTGAGCATCCCTTCTTTCAAAGGCAAGGGTTTGTTTTCCACTATTGATTTTATATTTGTTAACACTACCATAATTCCCATGGTCCTGGATTACACCACAAGGTGCTCCTCTTATAGTGACCACAATCCTATTTGTATCAGTCTAAAGGGCTGTTTAAAAATTACAGAAAGGGTTGAATCAAGAACCAGGGTTTCCGTGATTGATGGCAGGCATACACGCAAATTGGAAACCAAACAAGAAGTATGGGAAGACCTGCTGTCTGTTGACATTATCAAGAACAGCTCCACATTCTGTGAAATAGTAAATAGACCACTTTTCTCTGGCCTTGAGAGCAATGTTGTTGAGTGTAACATCTCAGAAGAACTCTGGTTTAACCATTTTAATCATATCTATGATAGTCGCAACGACAAGATGAACATAGGGCCATTGTGTCCGACATCTGAATAGTTTGCTTTTTTCCGCACAAGAAGTGGCTGTGGCCATTACCCAAATGACGGGCAATAATGCTCCTAGCCCGGACGGGGTCCCAGCTGATCTCTTTAAAACAGATGTTCTTCTATGGGCAAAGTTACTGGCAAACGTTTTGAACATGAGATGTCAATATGGAATGCCCAAATCCTAGTCCACATCAACTATAGTCCCAGTTTTTTAAAAGGGTAACAGAGTGGATCTAGGGTGTTACAAGCCTATATCCCTGATTGATTCCACGTTCAAGGTGATGAGAAGGGTGGTACTAAACAAATTAACCAAATGGATTGATGAATGTAGTATATTGTCCGACATCCAATATGGTTTTCGGAATGGCAGAAGCACTCTGGATCCGTTTCTTAATCTGTATCTTATAATAGGAAAGTACATCGTAGCCAAAAAAGAATCCCTCCACATTGCATTTATGGATCTATCCTCGGCGTTTGACAGAGTAAAGAATTCCAAGCTGTTGGTTCTATCACTAGAAATGGGTATGGACAAAAATATTGGGCCAGATGTAGGAGCCCTAATACCGGTCGGTAACGACCGAATTCGGCCGTTACCGACCGGTATTTGGGTTTTGCAATGTAGGGGGCTTAAAATTACAGAATCGGTATATTTACCGATCCGGTAAATTAATGATTCGGTAAATTACCGAATCGGTAAATATACCGATTCTGTAATTCTAGATGTAGCTAGCACTTCAAAGAGTGCCACAGGCCCTTAAGAGTCGGTATTTTACCACACAATCCTATTGTGTGGTAAAATACCGAATTCAGGTGTGCATGCACATCTGTGCATGCACACCTGTGCCGTGTGACACACAGACATGCCCTTAGGGCATGCATGTGTGCCACATGTCACACAAGCCTGTACTTGGGATGCTAGAGGGTGTCAGAGTGACACCACCTGCACCCTTGCAGGATTCGGTATTTACCGATTCGGTAAATACCGAATCGGTATTGCCCATAGGAATCAATGGGCAATACCGATTCAGTATACCGAATCTTACAGATTCCGTAAATGTAAAATGAAATTTACCTACATCTGCCTACTTCTAATTTACCGATTCATAAATACCGAATCGGTAAAATTCGGTATTTATGAATCTGTAAATTAGAATTACCTACATCTAGCCCTAAGTGTACTTTTTGTCCGATTTGCATAGGGATCTTTCGGCTGCAGTAATATTTAACCAAATGGGCAATCTAACACAGAAGATAGATGTGACAAGAGGAGTCAGACAGGGCTGTATCCTGGCTCCTCTGCTATTTACCCTCTATATTATCAATTTAGATCTGATATTGTGTGGCGCTGCACAGGATATTCCCCGTGTGGGGGATTGACTGATTCCAGCCCTGCACTACACAGATGATGCAGCCTTATTGGTACGCACTGCCGTGGGGATTCAACATCTGTTATCGTTGTTTTAAAGAGTTTACTCCTCAACATGCCAGAGAAAGTGGGGCAACGCCCAACCAGCCGACATCTGCTTACCTGCAGGGGAGAACAAATGAGCAATTTCAATTTCAGGAAGGCTGGCTTGAAGAGTATTTTTCTTTGGACCATGACGTACACACAAGGTGACTGGTTGACTCTATTTTATAGCCACATAGATGGCAATTTAGATCAACACTCCGTCCATCATCCCCTTTTGTTTTGCTTTGTTCACCCTAAGTTGGCAGGGTATACCCAGACGTGGGTCCTTGGCTCACTTTGCCACTGGATTCAAGCTAGCCTGGCTGATAACGGCTGATTAGCCAGAAACGGGTCCCATGATGCTTGTTTCCGGTCCAGGGAAGTCAAGAATTGGCAGTTCAGGCTGGAATGTTCCCATGAGGCACAGGGTCAGACTGATTTGCATATGGCCATGTCTGAACTGGGGTGGCGGAGTGATCTAAAGAATGATGATGGATTAAACCCAGATCAGTTGACTGGGGGTGAGTGCTTGCAATGTTCAACACTCCATCCATCATCCCCTTTGGTTTTAATTTAGATCTTGCTTCCTGCCCTTCCATGCTGGGAGCAAGTCTTTTGGAGTAAAAAAAAAACAAGACAATTAAGCATGAAACTCCATTCGAAGGCAGGATGAAAATGTGCAGTGACATATTCTTGTGGTCTCACGTTGGTATAGGAATTCATCACTGCCCAGGCATACCGATGCTTTGGAAGTATGTTCTTGTTATGTAAGTGTGACTGCTCTGATGAAGAACTGCTGAAGAACTGCTTATCCGGGCTAATGCTGTTTGTACTATCTTGCTATCCCATGCTTCTTATATCCATATTTCTACTAATGCTTGGCATCCCATGCTTTGGCTTGTTTTTTCTCAATTTCTCAAGCCAACAGAAATTGTTCAAGCTTCCGCTCTCTAAAGCACAGAGCATCCAGTACAGTTTCACAAAGGTGTTCATTTTGGGGAATTTCTGAATTTGAAGACGGAATTCCAGACACACCTGGGCTGGGGAGGATTATTTAGGCAGACTGAACACTACTTTGTAAGCCTTTGCTTGTAGCTAAGTTGAAATGTCTATCTCCTTACCGTGCAACATTTCCAGACCATACGCCAGTGATTGTAATTGATTGGGCTACCATCACAGCCAAGAGATGACTATGTGAAGGACAACTCCATTTCTTTTTCAAAAGCTCGAAAGTGAAGATTGAAGTCTGTGATTTTGCTTGTACTGCGATGATAAGGGTAGTGGCCGACATTTGGTGCCCCAAAGTGAAACCCAGGTACTTGTAACAGTGGACAGACTCAACATGATCACCCTTGATAAACCACTTGTGGGTCTTGTACTTGCAATCCACTCGACGCTCCTCTTTGGTTTTGCCCAAGTTTAGCTTTAGGCATTGTTGCTAAATATAGCTTGATAAAGTGCTTATCAATCTTTGCATGCCGATTGGTCCTTGTGTCAGGACAACAGTGTTGTCTGCATATTGCAGGCATAGGATTATCTCATTTTCCATTATTGGTGGATGGCTAGCTACTTTTGTCAGATAGCTATTCAGGTCAGCTAAGTATAAGTTGAACAAACTCAGAGCCAGAACACATCCCTGTTTCAATCAGTTTTTATGTTAATTTTTGAAGTCACTCTACTGCTGTCTCCACATTTTACCTGTGCCCAAGTGTCACTGTATAATGCTATGATTGCATTTAGGATTTTCCCTGGCATGCCCCATTTTTCCAGTTTAGCACAAAGACAGTCCCACGGCACTCAGGCAAATGCTAATTTGAGAACTATGAAAAGGCAAACAGCTGGGTTTTCCCCCTAACTGCGTTTTCCATCAAAATGGCCAGTGTTTCTATGTTTGTTGTTTTTGCCATACATGGCCTGAAACCGGTTAAGGTTTTCCACTGTTTCCTTCATCATCTGTCGTTCGAATTCTTTGTCCAACCACCAGGCTTTTTCTGGTGTCTATTTGCGAAGTCGGCCCTTCTTTTTGAAGGCTTTCAGGAGAGTGATTCCTAATGTTTTCATCTCTTGCACACCAATATTGGCCAAATATGAAACCTCATCAGGGATGTCACAGCAGGCCTGTCTTGGACTCCAGCTGTGGCATACTGCCCTTTGAAAGGGTCAGTGCATCCTCTGTTGATATTGTTTGAGAAACAATCCTCCCACATGGCTGTTCTGTGGAGCCCCCACAAACACTAGTTCAGAAATTAATAGCAAGGCATATTTCTAGACATATTTGTATGACACCAAAATGGGCTATGTTGATGTGAGGAAAAGCAAATAACTGATTGTGGATGTCAGCCTTTTTAAGTTAGAAGAGAAGTGGAAACGCATCAGCTTTGCCAGCTGTGTGTTCAATGCGATGGAACAAGTGGGTGGTGCCACTATTCAGATCCTTCTCTCTTGCCAGCCTTTCAGAGTGGTGACTGATCAAGAATTGTTGATTTAGGTCTACGTATTATGGTAAATGTGCAATTTATATTTACAAGAACACAGGATGTCCTGATTGCCAACTGACCTCCTCCTATAATTATGATCTATATCTACAATGTAAATGCTGCACTTTGTATCCTGCTACAGACAATGGCACTGTTTATACTACATTGTAATCTCTGTGTCTGTCTTTTCATTTTCTGTCAGTTCTCCATACAGAAGCAGTTCATGGTTTGCCGTGTGATGTGTTAGGCAGAATCTACCATAGCAACCTTTCAAGATGGCCACACGGTGTGGCGCTCCGGCTGGGAGCTCCCTTACAGAGAATGCTGTTTTTGTTTGTAAATCCTTCTTTATCCCCGTAATCTTCCCCGTAAGCGACAGCCGACTTAGTGAGGACATGGTCGATGCCTAGTGGAGCCGCTTGGTTCGGATAAAGAGGTGTTTGGCCCAGGTTTCTCCTGCAGCCAACACCTACCCAGCTGGAATTCGGGATATGGCATCCTTTGCCCTGCGGCTGTTATTTTTCTGCCTCTCCTACTGACCTCGGAACAAATTGCCATGGACTGCCGATGTCAGATTTGCCTTGGCGCTGATCTGAAAACGGCCTCACTTGAACTTTGGAGCGGCAATAGGGAACTTGCGTCTATTGCTGGAAGAAAAATTTACTTTTAAAGATTGCGTCTTCACACCACGACTGCAGTTAACACGAAGTCTTGAAACTGAAACCTTGTCCAGTGAGATTTGCTACCGCTTTTAACATATTGTGAATATGAATTTCTGTGCGAGTGGACTGAAGTTAATGTGAACTCAGTGAACAATTTTGTCCTGATGATGACCGCGTAACTAAACAGCGGTCGATACGCCATTGACGCATCTGTGGCCAATCAATTTTAGAGGACACATAATCTTTGTATATGTTGTATCTTCATTGTAACATATTTGTTGGTTTCCACCTGTCTGGTCTTTTTGTGATGTATTGTTTTGTATACCAGCAAATATTTATCTGAGCGTGTTTATTTAATTATATATTTATAATGAATCTGTGATATTTTCCTAAAGATTTTCTGATTTATTTGATTTATGGTTCTTCCTTATTTACCCCCCTAATTTTTTCCTTTTTCTTCCCTTTTCTCTTTTTGTAAATGTAAATTGGTTCATTATAATTTATGTGTGAACTGATCACAATTGTTGTTTGTTAATTGTCTCCTGAACTGTTGTTAGGAATATATATGATCTGAAAACGTTGGCGTACTCCGGATGGCGACGGATTGATTCAGGGACGAGACCTCCTTACTTCCGGGACACAGACACGACATGTCCAATGCCCAGTGGAGCCGCTTGGTTCAGCTATTGAGGAGACTGGAAGGGGTCCTCCTGCGGCCATCACCTACCTTTCTGGACATCGGGACATGACAGGCCCGTCCCGCTGCCTCTGTTGTAGTGCCAACATCGGCACATTTCCCAACTCTCCCATGCAATTAACTGAATAACAGACACAACACAATTTTAGTGGAGAAATTTGCTGCAGGTTTATTATCATAACAATACCCCAACATGGTGGGTTAACTTACGGGCGATCCACGGGCAGGCAGCCCCTCACCACCTGCCCACCTGATGAGCCATAAAACCCTGGTCGTATTAACCGAGGGGTGTTGTCATTTTGGGGGAAGGGATAGCCCCTCCCCCGGCGGACCGCCAGTCCACCCCTTACTCACGCCTCTCCCCGCTACGGGAGTGGGGGCGGAGAGTTGCAGGCAACCCCCGATTGCTCAGGTCCACAACCGCCCGTAGGACTAATGGGGCACCGTTGCTCCTTCAGGATCCCACGCGAGGACCTCCCTGGGGATAATTGGCTTTAGCACCCTTACTGTCCTCCTGTAGAGGGTACCCTTCTGTACCTTACAGTCTTTGGATCACCCTGTAACTCCGCCTGCAACACAAAGAAAATTTAATTAGTTGAAGCACCCCCCCCCGCTGCCCAAAAGACAGGTTTGCAGTAGAGAGGGAAAACAGCATCAGGGCAGCTAGGCAAGGCAGGGGGGGTATCCTCTTGTCGTGCGACCAGGACAAAGAGGGCGCTCGGAGGGTGGAAGAGGTAAATATACCTTTCCCCCACCACCACCCCCGCCGGAAGTGATGTCACCTAGGGCTAGGGACCCACTCGGGTCCCCAACTACTATACTGCTGTTGCCTGTGCCATCGTGTAGCACTACGTGTGGCCGCCCTCTTAGGAGGGCCCCCTTTGGTGGCCCGGGGCAGCCTGGCATAGTGCCAACATCGGCACATTGCCCAGCCCTCCCACAGCAATTAACTGAATAACAGACACAACACAATTTTGGTGGAGAAATTTGCTGCAGGCTTATTTGCATAACAATATGCCAACATGGTGGGTTAACTTACGGGCGATCCACGGGCAGGCAGCCCCTCGCCACCTGCCCACCTGATTAGCCATAAAACCTCGGTGGTATTAACCAAGGGGTGGGTCATTTTGGGGGGAGGGATAGCCGCTCCCCCCGGCGGACCGCCAGTCCACCCCTTACTCATGCCCCTCCCCGCTACGGGAGGCAGAGAGATGCAGGCAACCCCCGGTTGCTCAGGTCCACAACCGCCCGTATGACTAACGGGGCGCCGTTGCTCCTCCAGGATCCCACGCGAGGACCTCCCTGGGGATAATTGGCTTTAGCACCCTTACTGTGCTCCTGTAGAGGGTACCCTTCTGTACCTTACAGCCTTTGGATCACCCTGTAACTCAGCCATGGACCTGGGTGTGGCACCCGCCACCCCAGGGCCCCCCACCTTATACCTCTATTTCGCTTACACCCTGCTGCTCCCAAAGCCTCGCCCAAGTCCAGCCAGAATAAGTCCATACCCCCTTTGGACAGGTGTATTCCATCGTCCTCAAAGCACCCAGTGCATTTCGCATGTAGCAACCCATGCCTGACAAAACCAAAACCCCTTTGCTCCGTGAATTTACGCATTGCGCTGTTCACCTGCCTGTGCGAGGTCTCCATGGCTTCCCCTGACCGTGTGCCCTGCCATCCTCAGCTTGGCGTGATTTCAGACCACCATAACTCGCAGGTCCCCAGCATGTTACTCAACTCGCACAAGGTACTCCTCATCTCATGAAGCAGGTCCCTTCGCCCCCCGGGGAACTAGGTCATTCCCTCCTAGGTGTATTACCAATACATCGGGTGGTGAGTCCCCCCCACCCAGTCTCTGTAGAAATACAAATACACTGACATCTTATGTTGCACAATATTTTACACTACTACTTATAGTTCCTAGACCAGAGTATGCTCCATGTCCCTTATGATCGTATATATATTTCTTGTAACTGTCTGTTGGACTCCCCACTTCCCACCTGTTTGATATGTTCCACTGGCAAGCCCGCCTGGCAAGCCGCGGTTGCTGCCCCTATTCTGAAGGGGTGGCAGCAAAATCGCTTAACCTGGACCATATTACCTGATAGCTCTAGCAACGGGGCTAGGCGCACTGGACAATACCTGGCAATCTCCAGTTTGTTCAGCACGATCACCTTCCCCGCCCCGCGTGGTCTGTTTTAGATCTACGTAGGCCTATGGTGAGGGCCAATATGGAGGGATCCTGTGAAAATAGGTTGGGACCACCACACCCCGCATGTGCTCCTGCCCAGGTTTAATTTACCATGCACCCAGCTAGGAGCTTTGATATCACCATCAACCCCCTGAGGGGCCAGGCGACAGGCAACCCGCGGTACCTACCAGTCCCATTTCCCCCAATTCCTTGCCGCCTCGCGGCACTCCCTGCTGCAGGAGTCTAGTTACGACCCCTACTTGCCCCTCTTGACCCGTAATGATTGCCCCACTGAAGATGTGTGGTTACCCGACATCGGGTCGGTGGATCATAAACATGTGCCTTGAAAGTACAATATATGTGGAGTTGTGCCAGAGTATGAGAATCAGAACCTAATAGTAACTGTGCATAGGGCATGTGTTAATATGCCAAACTGTAAATCTTGATGATGCACGCCATGTGCTACTAATCAACTGTGACATCTGGCATTCACATGATGCAACACCATCTGGCCCATCACCTCAACTTTACCAATCTAGGAGCAAGCCTGAGCTGGCTACCCCAGGTCCATGCCGTGCACGCCTTAACCTAAGGAGCTCATACTAACGGAGCATTTGTCCCAATAGAACTGGCTTCCTGCGTGCCTGACTTGGTGGTCCTCCCTAAAGCCAAACAGTGCCACCTCCTGGCAGACTGTCAGGGGTTCCAGTGGCGACAATGGTGACAGGGCTTCCCACCAGAAAACCACGTTAAACAACCACCTAGTCAAATATGGCACGGGAGAACTCGCTGCTGAAAAATCAGTGAAGGACCCTTGCCGCGTTTCGGAAGTCAAGACTTGACTTTCTCACCTTGTGGGTATAAACAAGGTACAAAATGACAGTAACGTTACCCGTGACTACATGGACGGGCCCTTTCCCCTGCTGTGTGCAATCCATTGTGTCTCCCAAATACCAACCTTCAGGAACTTCTAGAAAAGCCCCCTATGCGCCCCACAATGAGTACCCGACAAGTCTGCTGCCCATCTACTCATGTGGTTACACCTCCTGTCACCATGAGCTGAGGCCAGAAGTTGCATAAGGATATTAAGCAACCACTGGAGCTCTCGTGTAAGAATGTCAAAAACCGCCACTCTGAACTTATCCTACTGAGCCAAGGCAGTAGTACCTTCATGGTAATCGCAAATCTGCTACACTTAACAATGCTACTATTCTCCCCCACAAGAGGACCAAACCAGGTTGTATCCCTGTACCCCAAATTTAAAGTCTATGTGGGTGACATGGTCCCCAACCCCTATAACACGCCGTGCCCCTCCAAACTCAGCTGATATTTCCTCTCCAAAATTATGAGGGAAATCCAATCCAACTAGCGCGCCTTGAGTTGAATTTCTCAAACCTATTCACTTAAATCTCCCCTGGCACCTGGTAAAACGCTTACTACCTGTAAAAGCCAAACAAAAGCCCCGTGTTGTGCTTCTGCCCACATCCAAAGCAGGCAAGAGCATGGCACGCCCCGGGAGTCAATACATACAGAAGCACCACTGTGTAATGACCGCATCAGCTAACCCCCCACATGAAACTGTTAACGCAAAAACAATGGAACAGCGGCTCCCTAGAACATGGGCTGCACCTGCACGCGTCACGATGCAAGCCAACGATTCGCATGATGTAACCAATGTAGCACTGCAAATGCCCCCATGTGTCCTTTCTTTGACTCGTATCACCGGTCGATACTGAAGTAGTGATGTACTTGAAACTGACTCCAAGGACATGACAAACCACTTTGATCTATCCGCTTAAAACCATAGAGCCGACCCCTGATCGGTGTAGTGAATAAGGACTTAGCAGGAAAAGTTCTAAATTACCACCAATATGAAAATAAGTTCTCCCTGGCACCGAAAATGCCAGGCAAAAAAAACAGTTCTAGGCATATCCACAGGTGAATCACCTAATGAGCTGTAGCCTGGCCTGCCCCCTTTCCTCCACGGCCCGTGACCCGCAAACCCTCCGAAGTGGTGGAACCCGACAGTGAAAACGTGGACACCTCCCCCGTGCACAATGGGCCCCAACCTCCATGCTGTTGGTAAAAGCCACAATTGATCAGAGGATCACATGGTAGAGGATGAAAATCGGGACTGTAAGTCACGTACAAATGTTAGGAAAAGAAAAAGGAGGGGAGGCCCGCCCTGGGCCATTACTCGAAACCATCACACAGCAGCACAGACGTTGTACCGGAAGGCAAGGGGCACTGTGATATGTCGGACCCAGAAATATCGACCTAACTTAACTACTAGTGTGTCACAGCCTGTGCTGCACAAGAACAAGCGCTAGTAAACTGCAATCATTGGCCAATCCTGTCTGCGAGAAAAAAGGGGTGGGAAGAGCCCTGGCCATCCGTGTTGGACTGACAATCCCAAGAATCCCTCAACTATGGAGAAAATAGACATGTCCAAAAGCCCACTGTTTCACCTGTGCCTGGGTTACTTAAAGTACTGCACGCCTTGAGCTGCTCTGCCACCACCCTGCTCACAGTACTTACTTACACAGGCACGGTGTCAGACTGTTGAGCTCCGCTGCGTTCGTGTGACAGTACGTAATTCTGCGTGCGAAGAGAAAAGGTAGAATGTTAACGATGCCTCTGGCACGTCCTGCGACCCCTCCACTGGGTGTCCGGCATCCACAAGAACATTTCACCAGGAACAACATTCTCCTGCTACCGTTCACAGATGCCCTTCACTGCGTGGTACCTTCGTACTTGATCCAATTTTCCTGAAATTAGAAAAAGGTTACACTCCATTTCTGGACGTTGTCTTACAAGAGAAAACAGCCAATTATCGCACAGGTGATACCTGCTTTGCACATACTCACCAGTTGGCTACAATTGGAATACGCCCTTGGGTGGAACCTGCGCATCCCCCCAGGCAAGGCGCAAGGAGACCTTAACATTCGCGCGGACTCCGTCAGAGCGCTCCACCACAGGAACAGCAATGGCACAAGGGGAGAAAACCACAAATGAACACATCCCAAACGCAAAACCATCGCATGAGGCAAAAGCGATAACCGTGACCAAACAAAATAGAAGAGGAGCAAACGGTCCCTTACAGGAGGAAAAACAACCTGCGCGCAAGCCACCAAAGCATACAAAGTACAAGTAGAGTATAATACACGTGGAGAGCTCTGCCCACAAGGGGGTCTACATCCTCTGAGCCCCCTTCATCCCTGCTCACCCCTGCCCCCAAAATGCCTCCTAACTTTCTCTCCAACTGCAAAATAGCTGATACAACTAGTTCTGTAACTGCAGCTTGATACTGGATGTAGGGGGGAGATGGAGTGTGGAGGTGTTCAAACTCTAAACTTCTGCTAAAGTACTGCCGAGGACAGGAGCCTTATTGGTATTTTATTAAATAATAACATTAGGTTAGCACACTTTGATAAATACATTCTCCTTTTGTTCCAAAAACCAGTATCTCAATCCCCTGATGCCACAAGTGATGCATGAAATATGCACCCCAGGCTACAGCGAGCAGTGCTCGAGGGAAAAGCCGCACCACGCATCACGGCCATCCCCACGCAGAGCCAAGTTCAAGTTCCCCCAGCAGACCCACCTGCCCCCCAGCACACGAAAGTAATTAGCAAACGTCCCCAGAAATACACAGCGCACGTATGTACTGACTTATATTTATAACGCATATGCTCCTCCTACAAGCGTGTGCCTGCTAGCAGTGTTATAGGCAGTCTGGAGGCCGCGGGACCTGACAAGGCAGACTGGACGGGGGGGCATCCCGAGATCCACAGCCCGGACATGGGCACGCACCGCACACACGGCCGCGTCCGCATGTCCTGGGTGCGAATAGTGTGAAGTCACGTGAGATCCCACATCAGTGATGTTTGGCCGGATCCGTGTGGAGGATACGCGGCATGCTTAAGAACACCTGCACCATTGACCACAGGACCCCTGAGAGGCTGGTAAACTGACACGCAGGGCCGTGACCACCGAACAACAAGTCGGCCCGGCGCATTGCGCACACTACCCTTCGCAGCAGCCTCATCGGAGTTTTCTAAAGCGAGCGCTCATCCCAGAAAAAAGCCTACTACCCATGCAAAGTTACCGGCAGGGACGGGAACGAACCCCCTTGTCCTGAAACCTGACAACAAGCGTCATCGACTCAGCGCAGTTCATAGGGAGAGATCTGTGGCCCTACCAGGAGCAAGGGACCACAAGGCACTGCCCGTCCCGCGATGCCACGCCCACAAACCCCCTCCCCGTGAACCCACTCGCATCGTTGGATGCAACACTTGGCGGTGAGGCCCCATGTAGCCTGCCCCTTCGTGCCCGTGTAAATGTGCTTGTGAATGCAGCGGGATCCACAATGAGCACCGCGTGGCTGCAGCGGGTTTCGCAACGAGCACAGTGCGGCTGGTGCCAGCAGCAGGCCAGCCGCGACACAGGCCCCGCATGCCGCCTCCGCATGGTCTATCCACCGTATCCTTGGCAGGCAGGGATTTAGGATTGCGCCAAGAGTGACCCCACTGGGCTCCACCCCACGACCCAGGTGGCAAGCATAGGGGGGGTGGTACCCTGCACAAGCTAGCATGGCCACAGTACCAACGGAGTGCATGCAGGGAAGACGCACTCAGCGCCCACTGCGATGCACCTCGCACCTACCACCAGCAGCGTTGCATGACCCAGCCGTCCTAAAGACCCCCAAGGCCCGCTCACAACAAACTCCATGTCCCGAGTGTCAACCGCCGTGGGAGCCAAGGATAAGTTAATAAAGACATCAGGGGACAAACCACACGCCGAGAGGTGCGGCCCCCTCTAAACGGGAGAAAACCCGACCAGTCTGAGCAACACACCTGGTGCGCATGGGTAACATATTTGTTATTTAATGACTCTGATGTGGGCATCGGGGGGAAGGGGTTTTAGCACCCCAAAACCTTCTTGCCCATGCTCCTCTAGCTACCCGCTGGCCTTTGCACTCGATGTCCACTACATACAGGCGGCATAACTATCGAAGGCCGGGCCTCTTAAAATATTAAGCCCGCCTGGAAAGCCGAGAGCACTTTATATGCTGTGGAAACATGAGGGGACAAAACGCACGCCGAGGGGTACGGCTCCATCTGTGCAGGAAGCCCGACCCGAGAAACCAACAGCATGTGGAGCACACAATGCTCTAAGGTCACAACGTCTAAGGAGTCCCTCTGCAGCTGGGCAGTGAAATGCCCTCTATCCCCCCACCCACGGCCTTGGGAGGGAGGAAAGGGGGGCAAGCAACACTGACACCCATTTTTGAGTGTAAACGGCCGCTTTATTGAAACAGGTGCACATCACACTTTATTAAACTAACACCTCTCCAAACATCGAATGACCTCACCACATTTACATTTCCTCCCCCCACCCCTACGATCCCCGCATGATAAAAACCCGCCACCCTGCAACATCCAAACATAAATTGCAATACATTAAATATTTCACCATCTTCCCACCTACCACTAACTGTTACCCTCCTAAGACCTACAAACCTATTTGCCTTCCTGCAACTGTAACAAACGCCCTCTAATGTAACCCTTAACACTTCCCCGCTCCCGCTCACCAATTCCCCCAACTTCCAATAACTGCCAAACTCCAGCCAACCTTGGCCAACTTTAACAACAACTCCGCCAGCACCTGTTCCAAGCGACAACACACAAAAATGTCCCCCCTGTTCACCTGTCGCTAACCGGCCCTGGAAAACCCCCTTTATGGAAAAAAACGCCACCAAAAATCCTGAGGCCAGGGTGTGTGGGTGGGACAAAAACAGACACCTGTCCTGCGCTCCCAGTCACCAGGTTACCAAACCTAAAATGGTGGCTGGGCCAGCGCAGGGACCCCAGATAACCGTCCTTCTTTGGGCTACTTATGTAAATTTGGGCTGCCTTTGGGCTATTCCCAAGGCAGCCCAAAGCAGCAAAATGGCTGCCTTTGCTCGCCCCCCTTCCCCTCCCAAATCTGCCCGGGGGGCAGACCTCGCGCTGCTTGGCTGCCCCCCAAATCCCCCTTCCGAACCACGTGGCAGCCCCCAAAACAGCACCACAGCTCGCTGAACTGGGAGAGTGACAATGCCCTGCCCAAAAAGCCTCGGCGCCTATCTTGTCCCAGAAACTCCCAAAACTAATGACGCTAACCTAAACCAAACCTCCTTGAACGCCTGCCACCCCGACAACGAGCCTCGGCGCCCAGTTAGACGGAGCCAAGGAAGGCGGCTGTGCGCTACGATGCAGCGCCTCGTCCCGATAAACGGTTGCCCCACCCCGAGCCACATAGCAGCCCGCTTGTAGCCCCGTGCCATGGTTGAATATGTGGCCGGGATGACGATAGGCTCAGTCTGCCACGAAGCAGGGGACTACCCATGGGGAGGGGAAAGGGGCACCTAGGGACCTGCTCAGGTCCCCAACCACTATACTGCTGTTGCCTGTGCCATCGTGTGGCACTAAGGGTGGCCGCCCTCTTAGGAGGGCCCCCTTCCGTGGCCCGAAGCCGCCTGACAAATCTTTACACCAACCTGGACGCAGCTCTTTTATAATCGTAAAGGCTCCAGAAGGTGGCAGTCTGAGCGGGGATGAGATTCTGCACTTCTGTACCATCCCTCGACCCACCAGGTTCAAGTTACTGCTTTATGGAGGGTGAGTGCTCTGGCGCTGTTTGCCCCGTTGTACCTGCTTTCCTGCCTGCAGTCGCCAACTCACTTCACCAGTTCACGCTGCTGGCTCACTGCCCCCCTCATGCTGGCCGTCTACTCAGACGTTCTCCGCCTTGATCCCGTCTTCTATGACCTGCGAGCCCTTTACAGATATGGGGGCGCATGAGCTACGCCGGGTGGACTGTCATCGCTGATGCCCTTGTGATCCAGAGAATCTACATACTTATTTTCAATGCCTCCTGCCTTGGACTATGGATCTGCTCTCCCTCCTTTGACTTCCCCCTGCTTTGCGTTTAATTCCTACTCCCTGGTCCGTATCGTCGACTTTTGTCCCTCTGACTTCTGACCCGGCAGCCATTTTGTTGTTGTATATCGAAGATCTCTCGGACCTGGACCCACCATCTTGTTGTACTCATGTCCCTCCCCCTCCACTCTGCTCTCACTCCGATGATCCTCAAAGTATTTCCCCCTCCTTCTGATCTGCCTTACTCCATCCTCCCCCCCCCCCCCGGCTCCTTCCTATCCCCCCACCTACTTTCATAACATCACTTTTGCACACCGGAACTAAACTTTACATCATTGAGGTCAAGGTGGCTTGATGTATTCACCATGATAAATACAATTTTTCAAAGGACAGTTGGGAAATGCGAGTATGTTTGAGGACTCGCGTTTTTCACCAAGCGATTCTGCTGTATTGTGGGAAATGTAGTGTTTTGTATTCAAATAGGAATTGTGGGCGTACTTTCACGGAAGGCCAAGCGGTCATGTAAAGGGTTAACTAGAATAGAGGATGACGGACAATTTGGTTAAAAGGAGGGAGAGGAAAGGAAACAAAAGATTTCTGGCTGGAATGGAGATGCGGAAGATTGATTTTAAACTTGCGTGGCAGGTAAGAATAGAGATGTGATGTTGATAGTTAGCTGATGGTTTGAACAAACAGCGGCCGATTTAAGGACATTTCTTTAACGTCTGAATATGAGGAGTTTCACTAATTAAAATGCAGCCAGGTGGAGAGTTTGTGGGTGTTAGTTGTTTTCGTGCAAAACATGGCAGGTAGGAATGAGGGTGAAAAGAGGTGAGGAGGCAGTGAGAGGAAGAATAATAAGAGAATATGGGTATTGCTAGCGAGGAACGCGGTAGGAAGAAGGCATAGACAATTGTTTTTGTAAAAAATAGATGAAACAATATGTCAAAGATAATGAAAATATCGTTTTGAATAATGAAAGGAGGGATTTTATTTAAACTTTTTACAGTGTAAGTAACACTTAACATACAGCGCAACAAAAAATTGCAATGACAAGAGGGCTCACAGTAATGTGGAATGATGTGGAGTGTAAGAAGGTTGATTTTGAGATTAAAACTGATCACTGTTTTATTGTGATTTTAGTGACCGCTGACGAAGGGCAACTTTAGCCCGAAATGCATTGGGTATTTCAGTGAATAAACACTGCCTTCGACGAACTTTGCCTCAGTCGTGTTCATGCATAGAGGTCCGGACGGACACATTGTGAACATCAGAAACTTGGAAAAATGAAGCGAAAGTGGATGCACATAAGCAAAAAAAGGATGTAAATCTGATGAATAAAAGAGATGGATTAGAAAGCAGAGATAAATGAAAGAGGAATAATGATTGCCAAGATGGCGCAATCAAGTTGTGCAACGGGTTGAGGCGAAGATCGCCCCTTTCTCAGGTGATTCCCTGTATTTTGTCATGAATGCAGGACTGCACTGTTGAGCCCTCACTGTTTGTGTGTTTTATCTTCTTCCCTTTGCTTCATTTGTATTTATAGAAGCTATCCTAATCCTCCACTTCCGGTACAAATACCTGAAGTTGTCTCAGCATCAGCCCTCTGTGGAAGTTGCTGCCAGCAGCTTGCCTTCTGCACACAAGCTCTGCTATTGTTGTGATCAAAGCACAGTCAGCACATGTGGTGCTGAGGCCAGAGGGGCTTAGCATGAAGCTCAGCAGAAGTGCGGAAGTGTTGCACACCTTCAGGGCCTCCTAATTCCAGACCACCCGGAAGACTCTGACAGACTTAGTATGGTGAGGAAAATTGGACAGTGTCCAGGAAATGTATACCAAATAGAAAGAAGGGAAATCAAGGCAGACCCGGGAATGACCCGTGAATGATGTCTGAGAAGCTCAGTTATCACTTGTTGTACATGGAGATACCCCTAGCAGGACATACCATATGGGTAGGGTTCCTATATATACTGTGCCAAGAACACTGAATGATAGTCAAATAAATAGCACATTCTGGAGATAAGTTACATGATAGCGACTAACAGAGGACATGTCTCCCCTGACATCTGGATTTCAGCCTGGCACACGAAGGGGCCAGAGTCATAGGCTGGAAACAAGGTCATAGGATCATAGCAGACCTATTCAGCAAAGTAACTTGTAACAATGGATCTAACACCTCCTGAACAACACAGCAGTGATCAACCTGGGTTTGATAAATTCATCAGCATCCACTTTGTTAACAAAGGACTGAATTTTTATATTTACAGATTGGTCAGAAGCACACATAACCAATACTGAACAGTGAGGCTACCTGACCAGGTGGTAGTAATGCTAGATATGGAAATTTGAGACATGAGCACATGAGTGGAGGAGAGTAATAACACGCAATAAAACAGTGGCATATGGTATCTTCAACATAAAATTATGATGTGGTAGTACTCTACACCAGATAAAATACACAGGGTGTTCCGGGTAAGCCCAAGTTAATGTCGGAGAGGACGTGAAGCCACATACATAACTGGTGAAATTCCCCCAAGGTGTAAGTATAGGTGAAATAAGACCTGGCCACCATACAATATAAGGGGATTCCCAAATCCAAGAGACACAACTGCCAGTATTGGGAATTATGCCTAAGACAAGGGAAGCAGTGAATGGAGGAGTTGGAAACTTCTAGATACCATTGGGAAAGACTAGGGAGAAGTAACATGCAGGCATCAGGCCTTACACGTGTTTGACACCTACGGCACACGCATTGATGAAGGAGAAAGGACTGAGACAAGGGGAGGGGTGGGAAGGATTAGATTAGATGGAAGAACATTAATTGATTTTATATGGAAAATATTTGCACAAGACATTCGATATCACTCAGGACACTGGAAAAGTGAGGAGTGGTGACTACTCTTGTGATGAAGTAAGAAAGGAAATGTTGATTCCACTGTAATCGTTACATTGGCAACAAAAAGTACAAATAAAAAGGTGTTGAAGTATAAGGCATTCCACAAATATAATATTGCATTGTAGTGATTGAACTTGTGACAGGGGTATGTCTAGCTGAGACTGTGATGCGTGTGTGTTGTGATGACGCGCGCTGACACAAAGGCATGCACATTTGAAATTGCATATAATATGTGTTTTTACCTGTTTTGAACTAACAAAGAAAAACAATCTTTTAAAGTGTACTCACTCCCTGCTCCCTGGTCTCGCTAAAAGCCGCACTGCTCCCTGGTCCACCACGGGTTTTCCAGCTTGAGTGGAGGGATCAGATTGCCAACACTTATAGAATGTTGCAGCCAAGCACACCACTTGCCCACACTGTCAGTTTCATTTACAACCCATCATCAAAACCCGTGACCCCCCCAACCAAGCATGTCAGCCTAAGCATGTTCCTGCTGAACTGAAGATCACTCCCTAAGCACACCACCAAAATTGCCCTGTTGCGACAAGAACTCAAACCTGATGCCCTCTTCTTGACAGAAATGTGGCTCAATGCAGAGTCAGAGCCAGACCACATTTATGCCCTCCCCAAGGATACTTCATACAATGAGAAGATCGCAAAAAGAGCAGAGGGGGAGGCATAGTGATTATTTTTAAGGACCACTATAACTGTTGCATCCTCCCTAACCAGGTACCAAATTGTGAGTCTTTTTTTCACAATTGATTTCTCCTCCAAGAGTACCTTTTTTGGGTTACTTATCTACCGCCCACCCGGGGCCTTTGGCCAATTCCTCAACGCCTTCCCCCCTACCATAGCAAATCTTGCCTGCTTCCCATCCAATTTCACAGTATTACGAGATCTTAATATCCACCTAGCTGATCCCTCTGACCACACCACCAAGGAATTGATTATGAGCCTCTCTGCACTTCAACTCAAACAGAAACTGTTTGAACCCACCCACACTAAAGGCCATCTACTCAACCCTGCCTTTAGCAAGTGCACTGAACTTACAACAGCAGTGCCTTCCCAGATCCCCTGGCCTGATCATTTCCTGATCCCCACTGTCCTGGGTCACCTCCGATTCCCTCCTCCCCATTAACACGGTTTCTCGCAGGGAACGTAAATTGGTCAAAGCTTCCCTTGGAACATTGGATATCTGCCCTTGAAGCCACAAAACCAACCAGCAACCCTATCCCTATCTCAGCCAATGAGGAATTTAATCACTGGATCCAGGGCTCCCTATATTAGGTGGTCCCCATAAAGTGCTCTATAACGAAACATAGAGCCAAAACCTCTACCTGGGATTCCCTTAAATCACGGGAACTTAAACAAATTTGTAAAAGGCTTGAGAGGAAATGGAGACTTGATTACTCCTCCGCCAGCAAATCCGTTTATAGGGAGGCAAATAAAAACTATAAAGATGAAATCAAAACCACCCAGGCAGCTTTTTATGAATGCAAAACTAAGACTGGCGCGAACTCCCCCAAGGAAATTTATCAGATTGCTAAAACTCTCAAACTGCCTCAGAAACAACATAACTCAAGCAATGCTCAATCCTGCTGTGACAATCTGGCGGATTTCTTTCACCAGAAAATACTAAAAATATAACCCACCTTTTCCCCTACCCAGTCCGAACCAGCCTCGGTTGCCTTCATTAGCTTAGGATCTAGATCTCCTGCCACCCTGGATTTCCTCCCCCCTCTTGACCTTACCACTTTAGTTCCTTTCATGTACTGGGTGAAATCTGGCTCCCCCTAGATCCTGCACCCCCTTGCGCCTTGCTGCCAGTCATAGGAAATATCCTTCCTACTACCCTCGGCCTGCTTAACGAAATGTGCCATGGTCAAAGCTCTCTTAAAAAAGCCCACCTGTGACCAAGACAACCTTAGTAACTATCACCGATCTCCCTTCTCCCGTGGCTGAGTAAGATTTTGGAGAAACATGGCAATTCTGCCCTGATAGAGTTCCTAGAAACTAACCACCTACTTGACCTCTCACAAACTGGTTTCCGTCCCCAACATGGAACCGAAACTGCCCTCCTCGCAGTAACAGAGGAGGCCAGGAACATTGTTGATCAAAGAGGCTTGGTGTCAATTATCCTTCTCGACCTAAGTGCCGCATTTGACCCTGTAAACCATGACATATTGATCCACAGACTTATGAACTTAGGAGCATCTGGCAGCGCAATCACATGGTTGAAATCAATTCTAGCCGACCGCTCCTTCCAAGGTGATGTTGTTTCCACTAGCATGCCGCTAAATTTTGGGGTGCCTCAGGGCTCCTCCCTGAGCCCCACACTGTTCAATACTTACATGAGCACCCTAGCTGAGATCGTCCGCCCATTCGGCATAAAAATCATCACCTATGCCAACGATACTCAGTTTGTGGTGGCCATAAACCAGCCAGACAAGACACAAAGCAGCTTAAGAAGTTGCCTAGAGGAGGCTTCCAACTGGATGGCACTCTCCTTTTTAAAACTCAATGGGGACAAAACTGAGCTCAGGCTCTTAGGGAACACTCCCTCCTTCAATTCTGAATTACTTTAGCCAAATTGCCTTGGCCCCGCCCCGGTACCCAAAAACCAAATTAAAAGCCTTGGCATCTGGCTGGACCATTCCCTGCGTCAAAACTCTGGGCCTCCTGCTATGGAGTACTTAGGCTGCTACGTAAAATACTCCCCCTTCTCCCATTCCAGGCAAGAAAAATCATGGTCCAGGGCCTTATCCTGTCACACCTGATTATCTAAAAATGTGCAGCCTGCACACTCCTGCAGACCCCCCCGTCGACACTCAGCCAACCCGGGACTAAGGAGCCTGCACTGGCTGCCGGTCAGGGAGAGTATCCAATTCAAAGCCCTGAGCATTACTCACAAGTCCCTCTGGAAGAGTGGCCTGGCCGTCAGCCAATTGCTGATCACATCCTACCAACCTAACAGACAGCTCCGATCAGCTTCCTCCGCCCTTGCCCTAGTCCCAAAAATAAAGAGAGAGAGATGTGGCGGTCTCTCGTTTTCCTATAATTCATCTAAGCTATGGAACACCCTCCCCCTCCGTATGTGGGCGGAACCCAAACGTCTACCTTTCCGCAAACGGCTAAAAACCCTACTATTCAACAACCCCCCCAAAACATATGTACTCCCCTTTTGTCCACGTCCGTCTGCAGCGCTGGGATGTCTCAGGGTATCTGTCACTCTATATAAATGCTTTTTTCATTTCATGTACACATCTCTACAATTACTACGCTAGTAATTTCAATCAGGGCAGGAAATGAATAAGTCGCTCTTTTGTAAGGAGGCATATAGGATGCTTTTGCTACTGAAAAAGTATGTGTGAGGACATTGTGCAGTTTTCTAGTGAAGTTCCCAGTTGGTGATTTTGTTCTTGGTGGTGATTCTTGATTTGCATCATCGACTAATCTGATATGTGGTAAATGTTATTTTACTTACAGCAAAGCCTGGCAGGTGCCCATGGTCTCCCTGCCCACTTCCCTTTCCTTCGACCAAGTACTGCTCATCGGACAACATTTGCCCTGGATCCCAGAGGTGCTGCCTGATCTACTGTGGCTACAAATGTGCAAATCCTGTGAAATAAGGTACACTACTAGTAAAGGTTTGCCTGTGAACAGAACACAAATTACAGCTTGTTAGAGAATGTGTTGATGTGCACACCCTTGAGACCTGTTTGCAAGCTGCAGACCATGCTTGCATTCAGATGGTCCAGCATCCGAACCTAATTGTAGCCCTGTCACAGGTTTTGGGAAGAACATAAACATTGTACATTTATTGCTCAAATGCACACTTTATCATTCCAAAGACGTTGTCAGTGGATGCCAGATGTGGGGCTGTTCTTAGAAGGAATCAAAATGTGTATCTTGCTGTACCATATCCACTGTGACTGGAAGACTTGCTCCTGGTGTGTGCATCTGCCCAAAAGCTATGAAAGTATCAGTACTGCACTTCACAAGGCAGGAGTGTAGCAAATCTTCCTGAATTTTTCACTTTTGGACTGTCCAGTTTTTGACATTCACTGTGAGTAAGTCTCACAGTGTGGGACTTCCAAACCAGTATCTGCATACAGCTAGCCTGGTGAATGATGCAGTACCTTTGAGTGCCTTGCTTCTAGAACATCCCAGAACACTTAAAAACCCCTACATGCAGGAGAGACGGATGAGAATAAATTGGACCTGAGAGTACGGCCGCATCCACTTGCCCTATCGTGGAATTAGGGCCTTCAGTTGAAGCCTACTCGCCTTACGTGCCGTCCAGGATCACAACCACTCTAGTCACCAAATAGCGATGCAATCTTTGTCATCTTGGCGGAAAACGTATGTTCGCACTGAGTGCTTCACTTACCGGGCACTACCACCTCAAGCCGGTATTCGATCACAGTCTGCTCAATAAAGCTCCCCAGTCACACATCACTCGTTTCCGATCTCACAACTATCCCTGCCTGAAGCTCACTGGGTCACCAGTTCACTAAGTGCGTTGAAACAACGTGCAATTAGATGACATGCACAATTCCTATTGTAAATGCTTTATATCTTATCTCCACCTTTCCTCCTGTTTATTCCTACAGGCTTCGAACAGCTCAGGCAATAGCTAAAAAACTAGTCCTGAAGATGATCCCAGTTAATAATTGGAGCTAGGGATCGAAACGTTACGTCGACTTCTGTAACAGAACTGCATGTCTCTAACATATATATTAAGTGCAGTAACTGTTTGTGCATGCTTACGCAAGATTGCATTGTATTGTAAGCCGCCATTTGCTCCAACCCTTTTGCCTGTTTAAATTTTCCTTATTCTTTTTCTTCCCTCTCTGACTTGGTACAGGCTTGTGCCCAGTTTTATTGATTCATGTTGTGTCTTACGCATTCATTTATTTTCTAAAAAATCCTTAAAATAAATCCTTGTCCGGCTGGACAATGAAAACTAAGCCATAGTTCTTATTTAAGTCTATGTTGAACTTGTTTTCCTAAAGTATTTGTTAAGCTCAGGACCTTTGTTCTTGATAAAATACTAATTACCCGAGGTCCTTAGCCATTTATTACGGGTTCCCTTGTTCATGATAACGGCCCAAAAATCATCCTGCATGTCTAGCTTCTCCTGGCACTAATGCTTAAGGGCATATTTGCATTCACTTGAAAAGCTGCAAAGGACTCCTTTCTGGTGTAATTTCAAGTATCCTGGGCCCTTCCTAGAGCATTCATTGGATTCAAAATAAGGTGTGTAGGGCCTGATGCAAAAGAAGCTCTGATTTTCCTTATTAAAAGAGCATCATTCCTTCAATAGATGTCACTCCCTCTTAGAAAAAAGTGAAAATAAATCCTTGAACCCTACAGCTTTTTATGTCCTTCTTTACTATGACTAGTGATAGAAAGCAACGTCTTGGATGGCAGTGTAGGATCACGAGGGCTACAATCCTTTGGTGCATCCGGCACATTATTGGCCTAATTATTATGCGTGAAGGGCAATCCTGCAAATACGTTCCCAATCAGGTGGACTACAGTACAGACCCTCACAGGTCTCATCTCATTTCACTTTCCACATTCCCACATTCTAAGTCGATTTAAGCTGTTACTGGGCTTTATTGGTAAGAAACTGCCCTGCCAAGCAATCCCATTACATGGTACAAGATAGTCTTGGAACGGCTATAAGGACCCCGATTCGAAAACCCAAGCATCTGTTCTAGCAAATAAGTAAGCTGCCGAGGACTTACCTCTTTTTCGCTGGATCTCCATTTTGTTTTCTGTGCGATGTGTCCCTGCACAGGATGTTATTCATTCCTCTAGGTCATTTTAAGGAATATGTTAAATGACATAACAGAGGTAATAATGAATTTTCCATGAATAGTATACTTTTTATCAATAATATAGCACTGATTATGCTAAAATGGTGTAATGACTGTTTTTAGGTTTTCCCTGCATAGTGCTTGTGCTATGCTTGTGAGATCTATGTTATTTATGATATATCTTTAAAGGGGCTTACATCCCGCCCTTACTTTTCATTGGTTGGTGGGCTTGCCACTTACTTTTCTTCCATTTCTATTGGCTGTTGACTATTATTTCTTGTTGTTCCTCTCGTGTGTTTCTCTTATCATTGTCCCAAGTACTATTTTCTCCTGCTTTTGACAAACTTCTTTGCGTGCATGAACCCAATTGTATCGCTTCCAGACTGACACATTCACAGGGACAGAGTGTGTTTTTTGGGGAATTAGCCCTCTTCACATTCCTTCAGCATAAATACTTTCAAAAAGGGCCTCTTCCCCAATGTTGTTGCTTTCACCAGCCCCCACACATGCACATTGTCATGTATTGCATGGTTTAACTTTTATGTCTGTCCAGTGACATAACATGCACATGCAATGCACAAACACGTCAGGGACGGCACCTGATAATGGGCAGAGGAGCACCACCCTTACAGGTTTAAAAGCCTTTTTGGTGGAAATTGAAAAAAGCATTTCCCATCCACGTTCCCTTATAACTTATTTGGCTGACTGACTGACCTCACACTGGTTGCTCAGACGTCAGAGAGTCAGTTTACTCCAAGCACATGAATTAGTACACATGTCCCAGCAAAATAGTTTTAGTGATGCTGTGATTTTTTTGTATGGACCAAGCATTTAAGCTCTATAGAGCACATTATTCACTTGATCCTCATGCCCCACAATAAAAGAAAATAAAAAATGTGGCGATTGTGAGGGTACAACCTACCAGATCTTACCTCTTTGATTATTATACCGTAGAATCTCCTGCATTCTCTTAATTGTGTCAGCTTGGTTTTCAGACATTCATTTGTTTCTGTTTAACCTTCAGTTGCATGAAGGTTTGTTTCCAGTTTGTTCCAGATACTAGTGTATCACGCACTTTATCAAGCAGCTAACATGGTGGTCCATTTTAATTAACAAGCATGCCTTTGCCTCACATTATGACCCTGTGTTTCAATGCCCATTCATAATATTAGTGCATCAGTGTGGTTTTTAATTTTGTATGTGTTTCTGTTTAACAGTTAATTGTGTTCATTTGTATAGCCACTTTGTTGACAATACCATTGTATCATGTACTTTAACATACTGGTCCGCTTTTATTAAGGAGCATATCTTTGCCTCACACTATGACCCTGCGTTTTAATATCTAATCACAATATTAGCACATCATACTAACGACAAGTGGCCAACGTGCCACCTTCATATTATGACACAGCAGGGCACAGCCTCATTTTGCACATTTGCAATTCAGTAATCTTTAATGATTGTTCATGTTGTAATTACACATTTATTTATGTATTTTATTTATTTAGCGCATTATAACCCAGGGGTCTTTAAGCGCTTTGTCAGGATCAAAAACATCGAGTAGCGTGGAGGACAACTGTTCATAAAATTTACAACCCACCCCATGCTTGCTGAAAAAGCACTGTTTTTAATTTTTTTCGGAAGGACAACAAATGAGTCTCCTTCCGCAATTCCATTGGCAGCTTATTCCAGGCTGCTGGAAGTAAATAGGAGAAGGCACGACCACCCACTGTGGCCAGTCTATAGCGTGGTTGAGTAAGAAGGGTGGCGTCAGCAGATCGAAGCACCCTATCTGAACTATAGGGGACTAGGCGAGATTTCATGTAGGTTGGCGCCTTACCGTAGAGGGCTTTGTGAACAATGCACAACCCTTTAAACATCACCCTTTGCTTAACCGGCAGCCAGAGCAGTTCTTTCATAAGGGGGATGCATGGGTATTCCTAGGCTTTTTAAAAATAAGCCTAGCAGCGTCGTTCATGCCAACCTGCATCTTATTCAGAAGTTTTTGCGGCAGCCCTATGTATAGCGAATTGCCATAGTCTAGCCTAGCTAGGATCGTGGCGGAGACCGCTCGCCTCAGAGTGGAGAAGGACAACAAAGGTGAAACTTTCCTAAGTTGTCGAAGGAGGCCGACACAGGACCCCACGACAGTCCTAACTTGTTTTTGCATAGACAACTTGCCATCCACCTGGATGCCTAAGCTCTTGACCACAGCTGCTGGTTCCGGAGGTGAACCCAGTTCTCTTGGCCAGAAATGCTCATTCCATGGGTTCCCTGCGATGGTGATTGGCAGTACCTCGGTCTTATCCGGATTGATCTTTAATGAGTTTCTGGACATCCAATTGGCTGTGTACTTCAAGATATTATGCAATCTTGCGAGAGCACCCGGACCATCATCTAGTTGGATCACTATCTGGGTGTCATCCGCATAGTTGTACACCTGGCAGTCCATCTGGTTAAGCAGTCTAATCAGAGGTTGAAGGTAGATGTTAAAAAGGAGGGGCGACAGGGCAGACCCTTGTGGCACTCCACAGGTGATCGATGTAGTGGTGGAAAGAAGGTCACCAAGCTGCACTCTCTGTGACCTCCCTTGAAGGAAGGAGGAGAGCCAAGCATGTGCCGTGCCCTGAATGCCGAAATCCATCATCCACGACAATAATTGTTTATGACAGACGGTATCAAATGCCGTGGAAAGGTCTAACAGCACCAGGGCACTAGAAGTTTTCTTATCTGCCCTGTTCCTCAGTTCATCCAAAATAGACAGCATAACGAGTTCCGTGCTGTGATTCGCACGGAACCCAGCTTGATTTGGCTCAAACAAGTTGTTACTTTCCAGATGCTCCGACAGGATGGTGAGTACGTGTTGCTCCACCACCTTCGCCAGGAAGGGCAGCTGAGATATAGGCCTGAAATTTTTCAGGTATTTCACGTCCGCCCCTGTTTTTTTTCAACAGGGGAATCAGCCGGGCCTCCTTAAAGGAAGAAGGTACTTGACCTGTTTGTAAAGATGTATTCAATAGGTTCAACACCTCTTCCTCTATGCCGGGCAATGCTAGTTTAAACACTTCTGGTGGGCACGGGTCTGCCAAGGAACCCGATTTAACCCGACCCAGAAGAGCTGGCAGCCTTTCCTTCGTGATCAGAGGTAAGGTCATTAATGGGGTAGTCACTGACGTTCTGACAAGTATATCCTGCGGAGGACAAGCAATCTCAGGGGTCGCACCAATTTCAGCTACCAAGTCCGAAATCTTGTTAACAAAGAAGTCCTGAAATTTTTGGCAGTCCTCTTGCACGAACTCCGTAGTTTGTTCTTTATTTTCCCTGAGTTCCTTTAGGACTTTAAACATTTCTTTCTGAGGGTTTCTAGCGGTGGTTATTCTCTCTCAAAGAACTCCGCTTTCCTAGCTATAATCGCCTGTTTATAGCTGGTGAGTCTATTAATCAAAAAGGGTCCACCTCACATTGGGTGGGTGTATATCCAGATGTCAATGGAATACACCTTCTTTGTTAAAATATCCCTCACACACCAAAAGGGCCCTTGGTGTCATGCTTCATCATCGGGGTCTTCCCGTCCCGCTGCGGGGCGGGGCAGTGCTGCGACAAGCGACTACGCTGGAGCACCTTTAGATGGGGGTGCTATGTGTTGGGAGTGAGTGTCAGTGGGGTCAGGAGTGATATAAAGTGTGAGTTATAAAAAAATACCTGGCCTAGTGGTAAAAGAAATTTTTATTAAACACTGGCTGGTATTATTAAAAAGAAAAGTGAGGCGGAGAGATCGAGCAGATTAATGGGCTCTCTCTCCTATGTGGGTCAACATGTTTCGAGGCGTGAAGCCTCTTCGTCAGGACCTAGGGGAAGATCCCCCTGTCACTCACTAGTGTTTCTCCACAAAGGTAGAAAAATGTGTATATACAAAAAAGTGAAACAAGTTTATCTATGTGTGTAACTACAATTAATAATTACAACACAATTTTACTTTCACACTAGTAATGTAGTATGCCTGCAAGATAAGAAAACTTATTATAATTGCGCCGATCCCAAAGTGCGCTTAACTCTAAATCACCTGTAAGGGAGGAAGAGAGACACAAACATATATACTGACTGGGATACTGGGATCATGCGTAAGTGGTGAAGGACGTTTAAGCACATTCCGAGAAAACATACACTCACACACAGAAATGTGGCACATAGGGGATGTTAATAGCCAGGAGTGGAGGTTTATCAAATGCATACTTATCATTAGAGGAGTCAATGCCTCATGAGCCAGCACAAGACAGAAGGGTAATGTGGGGTCCCAACTACAAAGGTAAAAGAGAAGGAATACACTGAGTATTTTGTTTCTGCCCTTGCAAATGGTCTCCAAGTATCAGAGAACAAGAGTCTGGCTGAGACTTAAAGTTCGTCCTGTTCGAACGGCTATGCCGTACTTACTCAGCCCCCTGCACGCTCGTGCTTCCTCCTTCGTCTGCGGCTTCCGTGGATGTGAGGGAGGCAAGGTCGGCGCGTTTTTATAGGGTGGAATAATTGGTTAATTGTCCAATTTAGTGAGAAAAGCGCGCCGAAATAACTGGAGCCCAAAGTCTAGTAACGCAGGCGGCCATGCTTGAGTGGTGGATGGCCATGCCCCGCTCGTTTCGATTCAGTATAAGTACTCGTTCGTGGGTTATAAGTACGAGTGCCTGGATCCTAAAAAGGCTAAAAATTATATCTATTATCAGCATGAATACGCAGTAACTCACTACTCGTGAAAAAGTCGGGAGATCTCCCGACTTTTTCACGAGTAGTGAGTTACTGCGTATTCATGCTGATAATAGATATCATTTTTAGCCTTTTTAGGATCCAGGCACTCGTACTTATAACCCACGAACGAGTACTTATACTGAATCGAAACGAGCGGGGCATGGCCATCCACCACTCAAGCATGGCCACCTGCGTTACTAGACTTTGGGCTCCAGTTATTTCGGCGCGCTTTTCTCACTAAATTGGACAATTAACCAATTATTCCACCCTATAAAAACGCGCCGACCTTGCCTCCCTCACATCCACGGAAGCCGCAGACGAAGGAGGAAGCACGAGCGTGCAGGGGGCTGAGTAAGTACGGCATAGCCGTTCGAACAGGACGAACTTTAAGTCTCAGCCAGACTCTTGTTCTCTGATACTTGGAGACCATTTGCAAGGGCAGAAACAAAATACTCAGTGTATTCCTTCTCTTTTACCTTTGTAGTTGGGACCCCACATTACCCTTCTGTCTTGTGCTGGCTCATGAGGCATTGACTCCTCTAATGATAAGTATGCATTTGATAAACCTCCACTCCTGGCTATTAACATCCCCTATGTGCTACATTTCTGTGTGTGAGTGTATGTTTTCTCGGAATGTGCTTAAACTTCCTTCACCACTTACGCATGATCCCAGTATCCCAGTCGGTATATATGTTTGTGTGTCTCTTCCTCCCTTACAGGTGATTTAGAGTTAAGTGCACTTTGGGATCGGCGCAATTATAATAAGTTTTTCTTATCTTGCAGGCATACTACATTACTAGTGTGAAAGTAAAATTGTGTTGTAATTATTAATTGTAGTTACACACATAGATAAACTTGTTTCACTTTTTTGTATATACACATTTTTCTACCTTTGTGGAGAAACACTAGTGAGTGACAGGGGGATCTTCCCCTAGGTCCTGACGAAGAGGCTTCACGCCTCGAAACATGTTGACCCACATAGGAGAGAGCCCATTAATCTGCTCTATCTCTCCGCTTCACTTTTCTTTTTAATAATACCAGCCAGTGTTTAATAAAAATTTCTTTTACCACTAGGCCAGGTATTTTTTAATAACTCATACTTTATATCACTCCTGACCCCACTGACACTCACTCCCAACACATAGCACCCCCATCTAAAGGTGCTCCAGCGTAGTCGCTTGTCGCAGCACTGCCCCGCCCCGCAGCGGGACGGGAAGACCCCGATGATGAAGCATGACACCAAGGGCCCTTTTGGTGTGTGAGGGGTATTTTAACAAAGAAGGTGTATTCCATTGACATCTGGATATACACCCACCCAATGTGAGGTGGACCCTTTTTGATTAATAAAATCCCTGATAAGAGGAGGACGTGCCCACCTCGGTGCCCATCGGCACCACCTCTTCACTCCCCCCTTTTTGATTTCCTTAGTTATAGCTAGTGAGTGCCTGTGTATACTGCCTCCGGGAGTTGGAGTCATAATCCTTCCGCCAAGCTCTTTCTAGTTTTCGAAGCCCTCATTTCTTCTCCCTCAGTGATTCATTGTACCAAGGGGCCCCAAGTCCTCTGTTCACTATATTCATCCTGCGTATTGGTGCCACATAGTCCACCGTCTTCCTAAGTTTGTCCAGTAATTCCTCACAGAGGACCTCAGAGTTTTCTGTCTGATTGTTGGGAGATGAATAAGTTCGGAGATAATCTAACATTTTATCTCCATTAATGTTTCTCCACTTTCTGACCGCCTTCCACCCTTCCCTAGGCTTCATTACTTGTTCATCTAACAGAAACTCGCCCCTCACCAAATGGTGATCAGACCAAACGCACGGCTGGATAGTCACCGTACCCTGTGCAGGAGATGTCGTCCAAATCAGGTCAAGGGTATGACCCTTGACGTGTGTAGGGCCCCTCACTTGTTGGACAAACTCCAGAGATGTCAGTGCCTCATCAATCTGAAGAGCTTGTCCTTCTTTCTGTACTTTCTCCCAGTGATAGTTAAAATCACCCATAATGACCACTTTTTCGTATCTTGAGCGTGTGTCCTGGGCCAATCTCAGGAACAGGTCGGGGAAATCCGGCGATGCCCACGGAGGGCGATAGACTAGAAGGATAATTATACAGTCTGCTCCCAACTTCAGCCTAACACCCAACACCTCAGCGCCTCCCATACTTTCGGCTAGAAGTCTTTCACCCTGTAAGCGTGAGCTATGGAGGAGGGCCACCCCACCCCCTCTCTTGGTATCCACTCTATTTTGATAGAACGCCGAGAAGTGCGCTGGCAGAGATGCTACGAGATCTGGCATAGAAGAGTCCCCTAACCACGTCTCCGTTACTCCCAGAACATCCAGTTCCCCATCCTCCAGTATACTGAAAATCTCCAAGTTGTGTTTCTGAAGGGAACGAGTGTTAAGGAGACCATAATGCAAACCATGAGCCTTATGCACATGTTGCCAGCTGGACTGTGTCCTAGGTGATTTCAGTAGTCCTAACTGATTGAGTGTGGTAGTACACTCATAACTAATAGAGATATTGCCAAGATTAGAATCCCATAACTCACCTCTGCTATAAACGCGACGCAGAGCAGGGGTCATGGCCCCAGGTCCCATATAGTCACGGATGGGCACAGATGGGCTCGACTCTGGCGTGACTCCGGCGTGCTCACGCTACGCGTCAGCATGGCCGTCTTAAATAGCTGCCTCTGTGCAGCTAGCGCGCAAACCAAGATGGCGCCGTCAAGCGTCCCGTTTTCCCCCCAATGTGTCTGCCACCAGTGATGAAAAGGAATGGAAGATAAAAGGGATGCAGGGACCCGCTAAAATGCAGTGTTTTGCCAATTATAGTGCAGGTATTTGGATAATGCACAAGTTTAAAACCAGGGGAAAATTTAACTTACACTAAAGAAAATAGCAAGAAAGGTATTTTTTAAAAACGTGGTTGCCCACCAGCAGTAAAGCGCGATCTGCAATGAGCGCTGCTCGCGTTGTTAAGTCTCCTACCTGACCAGATTTATAATGAGTATTTTATATACAGGAGCATTATTATTATGTTGCGCTGCTGACATGTCTTTACAAAACTTACATACCTTTCAGCTACTCTCAGACACCACTCACCCTGCACACCTACCTACCATTTACTCTGCACAGTCTCCCTGACATTGTGCTGGCAGGTAGATGCTGCTCACCTACCACTCACACAATGCTAATGCTGCACTCAGGCACCAATAATCACCATGAATTGAGGCACTTTCACCCTGCACTCTGAGTCTTATCAACCTTCATTCATGCACCACTCACCCTGAACTCAGACCATTATCCCTGCAAACGTGCACATAAATGCACGCATCTGAATGTTTGTGTTTGCATGCCTTTCAAAGCATGCACAAGGGTGAATCTATGTGGTGCATTTACACAATAGTTTCTCCTGAAAAAAGTGCATGCAAGTTATATACATACTCCTTTCACGGTTCCACGTGCCCACAGGAAGTCTGCAAGCCTGCCAAGCAAATAATTGATAAACTGTACAAAAGTGAGTCACACTGGACTGAAGCAGGCAGGACCACTTCTGTTCTGGCCAGTCCTACAAATGCCTCAGACCATCCAAGAGAGAAAGAACACAATTTAACATCCACTTCTTCAACCACTTTCGCCCATGCAAAATCTATTGGCTTTGTCAATGTTTTTTAAAAGCGTTATGATGCCTTTTTAACTCATCTTCTAGTAGTTTCTCCAATTCCCCTTTCAAACCCCTTAAATCACAACAACACTAAAACATGTTTCTCACATTTGTATTGGGCGAACGTTTTGGGCTACATTTCATTTTAGTTCCATCCTCCGTCCTTCACCTTATCTCCTCATGGTGACCTTACTGAATGCATATATGTACTGTATATTGTACAATAAAGTCATAGACTTCTCAAAACTTTATTGATGGCTGTAAAAAATTCCTCTAATCTCCATGTTTGTACACCTTCACTCTATACTAGGTAACCACTTCACAGACAGTGTAGATATTTCATAAGAACTGATTATGATTTGCGTGCTTTTCGGCTTCATGTTTTTATTGTCAGTACACATTTCATACATGCTTGTTGTCTGCATATTTTTTCTTTGTCGTCCGCACTACAAATAATTTCCCCCCTTTATATTACTACCAGTTACTGTACAATATATTGCCTTTCTCAATAAATAAGCCATGGCAATTTTATGGAGTTTCTGGAACTTATATGGCATAACTGCTCATCATGCCAAAACTCTGTATCAGAACTCTTTCTGATATTCTATCAGAAAAAAGAGGCGCTGTCATTGACGAATGTGTCACCACGTTTGTCTCATTAAACTTACTTTCATTGCGCAGTGCCTCAGAGTAGAATAAATTACTAGATTTGTATTGTTCAGATTTCTCAAATAAAATTCAATTTTTTGCTGATGGTTCATGCTTTAGGTGAGTCTCATAAGGCATTTCAATTTTTCTTTCCTAATCTGCCACACTTTAACATTTCTAGACACTCTTCTTTACCACAGCGCTCCATAGGTTTCTTTTTTTTTTTTTATTAGATCTGGCGCATACAAAAATTCAATCCTTTATACGAATAATAGTATAATCGTCCATATGATTGCATTACAGTACAGTTAAGAAATAGACCATGATAAAATGTATCCAAAGCACAGTAAAACACAGCAGTATTCAGTAATATACATAAAATTACATTATCCATACCTAAAAGATCATTAGAGGGATTTTATACTCTATCTTCCCTCCAATTTTGGAGGAGGGCCCAGATGTTCTGACCCAGCTCCCTCAACCTTCTACCCCTTCGGGAGTATAGTGCTGCTTCCATATTACGGATCCCCAATAATCTTGACAACCACATCTGAAAAGAGGGAGCCAAAGAGTCCTTCCAGCCCGCGGCCAATATTATTTTTAAAACTGCCACACAGATGAAAACAAAAGCTTCCTCTTCCTTTTTCTATCTCAAATTAGAATCAATGCCCATGATCATGAGAGTAGGGGATAGGGTGATTTTAGCCCCTAGCAGCCCCTCCCAGGGGAGACCCAAGGGATTAGGAGAATAGGTCGATCTCCATACCTATTTTCCTAAGTTCGCTACATTGAAAAAACATATGTACCAGATTTGCCGGGACCTGGGAGCATCTTGGGCATTTATCATCGTCTTTTTCCCCCACTCAAATAGCTTGGCTGGAGTATAATATATATTATATAGTGTCATGTAATGTTGAGCCCTGAGGTTCAAAGAATGGAATATTTTACCTGCCATCAATAAGGCTCTGTCCAGATCAATGTCGGGGTCAGCTAGTTTCAAGGCCCAGTAGGCCTCTACCTTCTCCTTATCATCCTGTAACATAGGGATCAGACCTCCATATATCGTACCAATCTTAGTACCCTTTGCCAAGATATTTTCCAGCATATTAATTTTCCCTCCTGGAGTAATCAGGGGCCTGCCACTTATTAGGGTTTGAGAGACCTGTATATATTTAAAGCCTTGATTTACTGCTAATCCAAATTTCCGCTGAATATCTGTGAACTTCATCGGAGCCGTTCCCTCCCAAATGTGCCCTATTCTCCTAATCCCTTGGGTCTCCCAGCTTGCCCAGGATCCATCTATGTTCAAATGTGGGAAAAGATTTGTTTTCCACAGAGGTGTGCAGTAGTTAAATTTGGGAATTCCTAAAATTGTCTGGATCTCCTTCCATATCCCCCATACGCTGTTGATTACCTTATATATTTTTTTGTTGTAATATCATCGTTCTGTTTTACGCAGTAGGAGCCCATATGCTTCCTTTCCTAGTAATAATTCAAAAATAGTGGGAGGATGTATATTCCCAGGTGTACCAAACGTCACATCTGTAACAGTATCCAGAAGTATCGCCATCTGACTAAAAAGACACGCCACCAGATAAAATCGAATATTTGGGACCCCTAGTCCTCCTCTTTCTTGCGGTAGGGACAAATATTTAAGTGTTCTTCTTATTTTCCCATAATGCCGGATAAACTTTATAAAAACAGACTCGATTGATTTTAACACATTCTCACCCACCATAAGTGGGATCGCACGAAAGAGGTATAATACTTTCGGATGCATCGCTATTTTTAGCACATTTGCTCTCCCTATTATGGACAGATGAATAGAGTCTATCCTTTTTAGTTCAATTGACATTGAGTCAATCAATGGCTCAAAATTTCTTTTAATTATAGTCTCCATACAAGAGCTGATTCTGACCCCGAGCTAGATTGCTGAATCCGTGTATCTACCATCTTCTGGAACTTATATGGCATAACTGCTCATCATGCCAAAACTCTGTATCAGAACTCTTTCTGATATTCTATCAGAAAAAAGAGGTGCTGTCATTGACAAGTGTTTTACCACGTTTGCCTCATTATATTTAATTTCATTGCACACTGCCTTACAGAGTAGAATAAATTACTAGATTTGTATTGTTCAGATTTCTCAAATAAAATTCAGCTTTTTGCTAATGGTACATGCTTTACGTGAGTCTCATAAGGCATTTCAATTTTTCTTTCCTAATCTGGCACACTTTAACATTTCTAGACACTCTTCTTTACCACAGCGCTCCATAGGTTTCCTCTCCCAACTCACCTTTCCTCATTCACTGTCCTTCTGTTCTTCTGTCAATAATAACAATGTATTGATTACTGTTTCATCTTTCTCCCAAACATCGTCCGCTCTAATGTAAAACTTCCATAAATTCACCTCTTAATCACTTCCCTTGGAGGGAAGCCCCCAGACCAGACTTTTGATTTCTCTCATCTTCATTTGCCATCATTCATCTGGATAGGTCTGACTCCAAGTGACTCTCAGTGCAGCATCAGTGTTTCCAGTGGAGTCTTCTCTGATCACCTCCTCTCTCTATACAAGCGGTCTTTATTTGTGTGATTGCATTCAGAGACATCCATGGTCAGGCTCTGCTATGGCACCTGTCATTATTCAGTCAGTTTCTTCACTGAATCACTAAACAGCAAAACATCAGTCCCACAAGGCCTATTATTGGTATATTTACCTCCAGGACTGCACAGCAATACCCTCTCATACCTTCACCCTTTGCAGGAATACATGGGTACAGCTCTCTTCTACTTCACATCTCAAGAACAAACTGAAACATCCAGAAAATCCCATATTGGAGTGATTGTGAGGCAATCCTTTGTGTGATACCCTGCATAGCACCTATCTTTAATATCCCTTATGTTCCCTATGCTGTCTTTCATTCCCCCCTCCCAAACGCAGTATATAACCCAATGCTAAGTGCTGCTTTCCCTACTTTTTCCCTCAATGTTCAGAACCCACAGCAGGCTCTTACTTCTTTTCAATTTGCACCATTTGTAAACTTTCCAGAAATTCTTACACATAACCTGATATTCCCAAACACTCTTAATGGAATCTCCGGTGTGTAAATAATGGACCCTGTTCAGAAAGAAAATGTAAAAGTATGGGCAGAGATTGATCTCTAAGCTTGAATATAGTAGACTGTTTTTCAATTCACAAATATTCCCTCCAGCACACCTGGAAGGCTGTGCCCAGAATGTCATGCAACATCACCTATAGGCTCCTATGTCCTCTGAAGGGAATTCTACATTTCATAACATTCTGCATGGGGGAAAGCATCCCCTGTTCCATCACCCAATTTTTCCTGTGAAGAAATCCCTTCCCCTTCACCTGCACCAAATCTGGGGATGTTCCATCCCCCTTCCCATCACAGAAGGAGAATTAAAGTAGACTTTACTGGAATACATTTCTGACCACTTCCAAGGTGGGAAAAGGTCAGATGATAGTCAGAATGGCCACAAATGTACCTGATTGTGGACAATTCTAAACGTGTAAATAGGACTTGGGATGCCCTCTTTCATCTCTGTGTTTAATTAAGCAAATTACTTAATGCAGCCCTAAATATTCTTCTACAAATAACCAACTGTTGCATGCTGTTCTCATTATACAAAGATTGAGTCTCTTTTCATGAAGCCTGCCTCTAGGGTTGTGTTCATTCCAACATGTAACAAGTGCTTGTGAATGAAGAGTTTTACACTGGAACCCTGCTGTGATATGTTTTGTCAGTGCACATATAGTGTCTAACTCACTGTGTTCTTCCATATTTCCTCATAGCAGCCTGAATCCAGCCTCACATGAAGTTCCTGCTCTTCTCTTGGCATCAGAAGGATTGTGCTCCCTCCCTCCTGCTGCTCCACCACTGCAACAAGAGTCTCCTTCCTTAGTTTGCAGCAATGGCTCTCTTGGGATATTGAGGCTGGCTCTACTTCACTCCCCGCTTGCACTGCTCCATAGATTGACGTTCTGTAGGGATAATGATTAAATTAAAATGAAATATTATCATTTGATTTACTGTATCAAACGTATAGCAAACCTTCAGTAATAATTATTGTTTCATGCAAACATTCACTTGTGTTGAAATGTCATACAATCCATACAATCATTATTATACATTGTTATTCTTTAACATCAAGGAAGTTTGTCTTCCTAGTGACTCCTCCATCTACTTCAGTGTCTTGTTTCTCTCTGACTTTATTACTTAGTGTAGAAGCCAGGCCTTGGTGGAGGTGTTCACAATGTGATATAAAAGGATGAATATTGCAATGCATCATAAATAAAGCTCTTAAAAGATTACGACTTGTTTGACTTTTGTTCATGAAATCCATTGCACTTTGAATCACAGTCAATTTCATCATCCTTTGATTAAGTAAAACGAAAATTTTACATGAACTCTATGCACTGTAATGTATAATACAGGACTGTGAGTAGCCCTGCTGGCGCCGCAATTCTGGAGCAATCCCACTCTTAAAAAAAATTGTGTATATTTTAACCTGTGGCATTTTTAAACTGTTCTGTAATTGGGGGCAATTCTTTACGTACCCGCTGCTCTGTTCTTCACTCGGGACTGACCCCAGTCCGCCGCGGCTGCTGTGCCGTTTGTGCGGAGGGCGGTTGCCACAATTTTCCACAATATCCCTACTTCCGGCAGGACGCGGTCTAGTCGTCCGCCGGAAGGAAGGTACTTAGGCAGACATTCGGCGGTCATGCAGCGGACTGTGAGTAGCCATGCTGGCGCCGCAATTCTGGACGCGGTCTAGTCGCCCGCCGGAAGGAAGGTACTTAGCCTCACATGCACCGGACGCGCAGCAGACGCACGCAGCGGGCAAGCCTGTCTGCGCCCGTCCGCGACCGGCCGGGACCAGGGGCCAGACCCCCTGTTCGGGCATTGAGGTATGCACCTGAGACTTTATGGACACTTAAGCCAGAGAGCTGTGGGCTTGAGGATAGTGTCCGCGCAAAACTGCAAGCGGAATCTCTGCTGGTGGACAGCCACTTGAAGGGAGAGGGGAAGAGTGCCCAGAGGACCCCAGGACAGCCCCGAGCCCCGATAGGAAACGGTCTGAAGGTAGCGGTTCTTAATACGCGCTCCTTATAGAAACACCACCTCGAAGTGTTCTCCCTTTTACAAAAGGGCACCATTGATGTCTTGGCACTTACGGAGACGTGGCTGGGGGACACCTCTACCCCTGACATGGTGGCAGCCCTGCCTGCTGACTACGACGCGGTCTGGTATAATAGACCAGGAGATTACAGGGGAGGGGGTGTTGCGGTTCTGTTTAAAAAGAGCCTCACTGTTACTAAATTACTGACGGATAACTGTGACAGCGCTGACATCCTGGCATTAAAAATCTTCCTGGAGTCATCCTGTTTTATACTGTAAGTAGCATATCGTCCCCCCCAGACCCACACCTGACTTTAATGAGAGTTTTCTGGAACTCTTGTCCGATCTATGCTCTAGGTACAAACACTTCCTGGTGGTAGGGGATTTTAACTACCACTGGGACAGGTTGCATAGAGAACCTGCAAAATCTGTATTTGAGTCAAATATGAGCTCTATGGAAATGGTGCAATTAGTGAACGGACCTACCCATATTAAAGGGCACACGTTGGATCTAATTTGGTCCTCCAAACCATTGGCACAGATAACTGATATCAGTCCTCGTGCCTGGTCGGACCATTCGCTAGTGAGATGCTGGGTCGCCACGGACAGCCCACTCTTGCGGCCACCACGTTTGTGGAGGAAACTTAGGTTATGGAAGAACGTCGAGGCAGAATCCTTAATCGCCTTACTCCACTCTATCCCCGTTCCTGAGTTAAGTGAGGATAACCTGGATCACAAATGCGCAGCCCTGTTCTCCCGTCTAGGTCAGGCCTTTGATGTCTTGGCGCCTGAACGGAAAGAAAGGTTTAGAGATAAAGGGAAAGGAGCCCCCCTGGTACGATGAGTCCTTAAGGGAAAAAAAAACAAATCGTTTGCCAAGCCGAGAAGAGGTGGAGACTTAGGTATGATCCACTAGACCTAATAACCTATAAAACTCTCCTTGGCACATATAAATCAGCGATCCTAGGTAAGAAGGCTGCCTTCTATGAAGCCAGGATTAGCTCGTGGGAAACAAACAAAAGGAGATCTTCGCAATACTGAAGGTACTGAGCCAAAAATGGGACAAAAACACCATGGGAGACCTGCTGACCTGCGATAACTTCCAGGAATTCTTCCTTCAAAAGGTCCGGGACATTCTCTCAGAAATCATTGCAAATCCCGTAGACCCTAGCCTCCTGGACCAGCACGCACCTCCATGCCCGAGTAGCCAGTTGGATAGCTTTCCAAAACTTGACCAGTCAACTCTAACCATAGTGGCCAAACAGACTAAGTTAGGCTCAGGAATGGACCCCTGCCCTCGAGCCTCTTTCAAGTGGCCCTGCCGGGAGTGGAAAAGCAGGCCCTGGAACTACTTAACGAGTATCTAGTTCCAGGCTATTTACCAGCAATGTTGAAGGAAGCAAGGGTCACTCCTCTTTTAAAAAAGCCAGGGGCAGATGCGTCAGCCTTAAAAAACTATAGACCCATCTCACAGCTCCCTTTCTTGGCTAAAATACTGGAACAGCCTGTCCTGAAATCCCTTGCAAAATATCTAGATGATCATCATCTGCTCCACTCTAGACAAGCGGGTTTCAGGGCACATCATAGCACTGAGCTGGTGATGGTGTCGGTGCTAGACGAACTTAGAGTTCGAGCCGATAATAAACCTCCGAATGCTCTGATTCTATTAGACCTGTCAGCGGCATTCGACACGGTCAGCTATGACATCTTGCTGCGCCGGTTGTCAAATCTGGGCATAAAGGGGCAAGCACTTCAGTGGCTTAGATCCTTCTTGACCAACCGTAGCCAAAGAGTTCAAATGGGTGACCAGATGTCGACTTTGGGCTCCCTGACCTGTGGAATCCCCCAGGGCTCTGCTTTGTCTCCACTCCTATTTAACATCTACCTGCAGCCCTTGGTCGAGGCGCTCACAGGCAGGGACTGTCAGGTTTTTAACCGCATGCGAGCGGCCGCTATTTTCGCGCTGTGCGGCCTTTTGCGAAAAGCCGTGTTACATGACGAGCTGAGCTCGTCATGAGCATGCGAGCGGCGCAACTCATGACAAGCTCAGCTCGTCATGCGCATGGAAGGGGTTAACTATGCTGATACCCAACTCCTGGTCCATCTTGAGCATACCAGCCAGGTACAAGAATCAGTGAGAAATCTCCTCAGGTTCACTGTCAACTGGATGGCAGCCAACTCGCTAAAAATCAACCCGGACAAAACCAAGGTGCTTATTGTTCCCGCCCAAAATAGCCCCTTTTGTGAACTGTTCTGGCATTCGGAATTAGGTGTAGCACCAACCCCAGTACCAGTAGTAAAGAGCTTGGGCTTGAAGATCGGTTCTGATTTGTCAATGTCTAGCCAGGTATCGGCAGTGGTGGTTATCTGTATGGGCCTACTTAGGCAACTACGGAAACTTGTTCCACTCCTCTCCACTGCGATCCTACAATCAATTGTTTCAGCTACGGTCATCTCCCGGCTAGACTATGGGAATGCCCTTTACTTAGGCATCCCACAGCGGCTACTGAGGAGGCTGCAGGTGGTACAAAATGATGCAGCAAGGTTAATTTTTAACCTCCCTAAGCGTACGAGAGCCACCCCCTTGCTGCATAAACTGCACTGGCTGCCTATTGATCAGCGGGTGCGCTTTAAGAGCTTGTGTATAGCCCATAAGGCCCTATATGGAGATACACCCAAATATATAAAAGACAGAGTACAGAAGTATGTGCCGGGACGGGCTCTGCGTTCCTCAGAGGCCTGTAGACTAGCCTCATCTAGATACAACCTTAAGACCAAAGGAGGCAGAGCGTTCTCGGTCCTTCTGCCACGGATCTGGAACGATCTACCAGAGCCTCTGCGCAAGGAATCAGCCCTGCTCCCCTTTCGAAAATTGTTAAAAACCCACCTGTTTAGAGAAACACTGACACCTGTTTAATCCTCCGTCCGGCAATCTTGCAGTGCCCTGCTCACTCTCTTTAAGCGCTTAGAGACCAGTGGTAATTTGCGCTATATAAAAATAAAATAACATAACATAACATAATAACCTTGGATCCTTTGTAGTAAAGAATTTTCCCTTCCCAAATCCTGTGCTGTTTAAACTAGCAGGCTCTATGAAATGAAAACCCAGAATGTAATATACTAAAGTTTGTGACACTGTGCAGCATAACAAGTATTTTTGCTCAGCTTCCCTGTGTCAAAATGAAAGAGCAGAAATGCACCATTTTTTTTTATATATGGCCATTCCTGCCCTTTCAGCCAGCACTGGTGCATAATTTGGTGCTTAGTGCCAATGCAGTCATCCTTGCACCATGGTGGAAATGTGTTTTTATTGTAGCCAGGATTCTGTTTATGTAGGAAGGGACACCTTCCTGTGCAAAAACAAACCATGGACATGTTTTCCCATTTTATGTGTGCTGCAGAATGCAGCACACATGAACAGAGGGAAAAACGAGGAAAAATGAAAACAATTCTCCTTGTTGCGCCTGCTCTGGGATGGTGTAAGGTTTTGGCGCCAGGTTTATGTGATTTTGTAAATCCTGGAAAGCATTGAAATCCATGAATGTTGTGTGGTAACACCCATCTCAATGCCCATGGAACACCTCAAAGGTAACACAGTTATTTGCACAGCCTTGCCTTACTCCATATCTATGAGGCTATGCAAATCCACACAAGCTGGCTTTGCATCACCACATAGATGTGATTGAGAGGCCTGTGCCACAGAAGTGTAAAAAAAAAGAGAAAATCCGTCAGCACAGGCCTCTTGCAAATAACCTCTTTGCATTAACAATTTGGGAGGGGTTTGGCCAACAAGATGGCCGATTGGATGCCCTGAGCTAGTGCTCCTGGATGTTAATAAAGAATCCTAAATAATCCTCCTGTCCCAAGTGGATTACAATACAAGGCCCAATGACTAGGTGTTGCCATTTATGAAGCCCTAACACAGCTGATTGTTCCAGTTGGACCCCAGGTGCTTCCTTCTGCAACAAACAAGTGAGGAGGTGACGGGCCTGCAAGGCTTGAGTTAGCTTCTCTGCCTGAAGGGCTGTGAGGAGTGGGGGGCATCCATAGGAAACAGAAAGGAGTGGTGCCTGGAGATGTGGGAGCAGATCAAAGCACAGAAGTCGCTTTTCAAGTGATCATGGGAGCTGGTAATGAGGGATCCTGGGAAGGGGTTAATGGGCCTACTTGGTTGGATTGGACGGCTCTACACGGACGACTGCCTAAAGTGACAGACCTTAAATCACCATGGGGTGACCCAGTATCCCTCAGAACCTGGGCAATACAATTTAATATAAACAATGGTTCTGTCGGGTATGCAACCTGATTACTTCAATATATGAATTAAATCCTTTCTCTGTTCAATTAGTCCTACGGTTACTTAAGACAGTGTTCCAAAATAGGAGCTTGGTCACAATGCAAATCCAACACCAAAAGAGTTCAGGGTAACCATCCGTTTTTAATCTATGAGTTAATTTTTTCATTCATAAATACCCTGTTTGTGCATAAAGGTTATTCAATCAAGACTTATTCACAATTTACAAATACTTTTTCAAAGACGGTGCATTATAAAATTGAGGAAATATAATGTGACATGAAGTTAAATAGTGACATTCAAACATGTTTATGTACAAGTGAGTGAAGGGGGGGAAGAAGGGGAAGCGAAAAGTCTTTTTTGGCAGGTTCCAGTATTTTAGTTAAAATTATCCCAGTAGGGGGAGGAGCTACGCTAGTAACCAAGATGGCCGCATAAGCTCCCGGCTCCGTCGACCTCCGTCGCTGGCGGATCTATCCTGAACTTAATCCTGACCTCCCGCCAGACTCCCGTGTGTCTGAATCGTCTCTGAGTCCAGGGGCGCAATCCCGGAGTCTTCATCACCTTTTTTGACGAAGTTACACCGTCTGTCATTTTCGGGCCTCTTCCAGACTATAAGCCGGGGCCTCGAGTACTGACCCAGCCGGGTTTCAGTTGAACAACATCGGCCGCAGGTACCTGGCAGGGTCCGGTCTCATTGGAGTGACACAAATTCTCGATCCTGGTGGTAGTCTCGAGTCCCTGCGTATACTGGCCAGACGGCGACGAGACGTGGATGCCGCGGTGAGTGGGGGTCCGGTCCCTGGGACCCTGCTGCAGCCCTCGGGGTCCGCGGGGGGGGGGCCCGCTCTCGGCAGCGGTGTAAAGAGCGCAAAGCCTGAAAGTCGCCAGTCGCCTTCGCCCACCCCACTCCAGTTGGTTTCCCCGGAGTAGCCGGCCTCCGGGGTTGATGACCTGTTTTGTCATCGATTAAGCGGAGATGGATCGAACGACGTGTGGACCGACACTGGGGACTGTAATGGCGGCCATCGGGGCTCTTCACTGGCAATTGGAGGCTGCTCTCCACAACTTGACTGTGCACATCGAGACTATTTGTTCGAGACCGGACCCTAGCCCAGAGTCAGACCCGCAACATATGGTGACCCCCGCGAAGCTTGATTTTATCCGAGAGGAGAACCCCGAACATCATTATAATCTGATGCCTATTGTATCTGCGCAACGACAGCAGCCCGCGACTGGAGCCCCTGACCAGCCAGCAAGCTCGGCAAAGTCATCGCCCGCACAGGACTTATTTCTTCCTTCGTTTCTGGAGACCTCCATCGATATTCTTTGGATTGACTTTCGTGTTTCTGATAGACTTCGAGACTTGACTCTTCTGACCCTTTCATGCTATATTGATCCCCTCCCTTTTCTACAACGTTTTGACTCTTTTGCTATTATGCTGGTCCTATCGAAAAGGGTTTGTGTGATGGATCGTAGAGGCCAGGGCTGAACTTGACTGTTTTATTTCTGGACAGGGACTTCCTTTGACACTGCTGGGTGGTATCGGTGGGAGTGAGGCCCAGATGGGATTTTGCTTTTTTGGGTTTGGTGTACTGACTGTGTTCGACGATTGGATTTGCTGCCTCTGTGGTGTCTGGGGCTGGGCGGGATGGTCTTTTCTCTCCTGGTGATTACCCTATCAGTTTGCTTATACGCCTGCTTTACCTCGCTTAGTACCATGGTAGGGAACATCTGCTCGCGGCGGGGGGGAGGGGAGTCCGGGAGCCCGCATCGTATCGTAAGATATTCCTCCTCCATCTTTTCCCTTCCTTGGGGTGTAGTTTAGGGGGCGACGGGCACGCTGCTAGTGGGGTTAGGTCGTAGCCATCCGCAGGGGTGCAGGGTGGGGGGTTTATTTTTCCTTTATTTTGTTCTATGACCTCTCTTTTTCCCTTTTCCCTTCTTCACAAGAGATGTGGCATATTCTCCTGAGCCTGTTGTTATGCATATTCGGGTGTCGAGTTTCCATTTTTATATCCTGTATCCTTGGTGGGCAGATTCTGATAATGTTTGCTTATGGTTATTTGTATTGTATTGTTTTGGCACAGCTCTGGCTGGTATTGATACTTTCCGGACGCCTACAATTGCATTGTATTTATTCATTTCATCTGCCCGTTTGCCACTGTAATATGTTCTACCAACGATACCCGAAATGTCCATTTCTACTCTTGTGTTATACTTAATAAAAATATATATAAAAAAAATTATCCCAGTAGTCCACTTAGATTGGCTATAGTAAAACAGGATATTCTGTACTGATCCAATGGTTTCAATATCGTCGACGTTTCGACCCTGTGGACGCCTTGGTTGAGGGTCTAGGGTGGGTCTTCTTCAGGACATGGGGCAGTGGTATAGCGCCGATGGGCCTTCACGAGTTTCAACCCTGAGTTATTGTTGCGGAAATTATTTCAGGCGTAGAGGACTTTCAAATCCAGTAGTTGACACTAATGGTTCCCGCAATGATTTCCAAAAGGGACCTCATAGAGCTTGAAGCGATTATAATGCTTCTTGAGACTAGAGTCGCCATATTAGTCGATGCAGTCTCTTGATCTGCATCCAAGAACGAGATCTGTTTCCATCCGCTCGCTCCTGCAGGGTTCGATCGGTTACCGAAATAATTTCCACAGTGGCATAGCATGGTGCCTCGAGGTGCTGGGCCTGACCTAGAAGCCACTCGAAGCTGTTGCCTGGAGAGGTCCACACGACTGATATGACTGGGGGCCTGCATCACCAGCCTGGGTCGTTGTGCTGTGATCAGTGGCGAGATTTCTGCTGGAGGCAGGCCCAATTGGGGCTTCAATAAAAATAACTATAACCTCCCTATTTAAGAAATGCCCTCAGGAGTGGAAGGACCCTGGGGAGATTGTTGTCAATGACCAGATATCTTGGGCATTGTGGGGTGGCTGCCACACACAACTATGCAGGGGCTGCAGTGGTGCCTCTACCTAATTGGGCCACGAGGTAGTGGTGCGTTGTAGAGTGAAATCTGAGGGGCGCAGTGGAGGAGTTTAGGGGGTATATTCCCCATCTTGGGCAGCAAGGGCCCTTCCTCTTGACGAATGCATGACGAATGAGGACGTGGTCTACCCCTGTTTGGCTTGTAATCGCAGAGCTATTGGAGGTACACCAGAGGCCGGAGGGACTACGGGCTGAGTGCTATGAGGCCTTCTGTTTTCTGGCATGGTGCAGACCCTAAGGTGGGTGAATCTTTGTCTCCAGTGGTGGCCCGCCTATCTTGAAATTGTCATTGATGGGCATAGTCCACGCGCCAAAGACATAATGCTAACTTCATTGATCTAGGTAGGTGAGCACAGTGTTTGTGATGCTATTATAAACTGTGTGTGAGCTGCTACTGTGTCTTCCGTTGTTCCAGCAACAGATTGCTGGGTTGCTAATGCCTTTGTGGGCACAGGATGGTTCATTATAAGAAAGGCTCCCACCAGCAGGCTCAGTGGATTAGTACATGGCCGCTGGTCCAGCATGGGCCCATCAGGTGATAGATGCTAATGCTCTACGGACCGCTCAGCGTCCTACTGGAGACCAAATCCTGGCAGCTATCAAGACCTCCTGTGCAGGTATACAATATAAATCTCACAATCTGAATTTTATTTATGCAGAAACAGAATTCTCTGTCAAAAAGGAACACAGTGTTCCTGCACAGCAAGCGGAGATGAGGATTCTAAAAGCCACTGTGGTGACTCTGAAAGCCTACACATGGAGGATGGAAGTGCGGGCCAAAGATACAGATGGTAGATCCCGGATATGCAATCTGCACTTCACAGAGTTGCCTGAGAATGTGAAGGGATCTAGTCCTGAATTGTTCATAGAAAAGTGGATCAGTGAAAACCTTCCAAACATTGGATTGTCTTCGATTTTTGTTGGTGAATGTGCCGACAGATTGCTGGTGCACTCCCCTCTCATTGGGGCCATCCCTATATCCATCATAGCCAAGATACTGAATTACAGAGATCAGGACGCTATATTGCAGGGAGAACCCACCTTCAAAAATCACATAATACGTATATTTTCTGACTACATTAGGACTGTGCAACAGCAAAGACAATCATTCACTGGGATCAAGCATACGCTATTGAGACTGCAGTATATGCTCTTGTTCCCAGCTAAATTGTGGGTTGTCCACGGAGACTGCACACATTTTTGTACATCCCTGGTGCTGTGTGGGACTGGTTTGAGGTACTTGGAGATGACTGGATTACATTGGGATGATGGCGCAAAACAGCGAGAGGAACGGGGGACACCTGAAGAACACTAACAAAAATCAGGAGGCACAGATGATGGAGGTGACACCTGAGTCTGGGTCACGTGTGGTGGTCTGAAGGGATGGTACTTTGGACCTTGAACAGCAAATACAAGAGCACAAACAGGCCAGGACTCCATTGAAATCAGTGCAAACAAACAAAAACTTCTCCCAAAACTTCATATAACAAGGACAATATGTTCTAATATGTGAAAGCTATGAATCAGATCAGTAATTTATATAGTTTATTCATCTTAAATGCAAAAATATTTTTATATATGAGTCTTTTTAAAAAGAAAAGAGAGTCATAGTACATATGGGTATATAGTAAAATATACATGATTCGTGAGCCCCCCCATCAAGGAGCAAAGAGTACATATATTCAATCTGATACAGCACAGAGACACTAAACATATAACCAATAACAATACAGTGATAACAAAAACAACATACTGCAAGAAACTATACTTCACATAAGAAATATCCGAGAACAAGGAAAAATCAAAAAAGGTGAAAATTGGTGCTCAATATGCTAATCATTCTAGTGTAATGAGTATTTTCAGAAATGCGCCGATGCGCGTTTTGGAAGTTAACAATAGATATTATAAACCTTCATCACGACGCTTACTGTGCGGATTGATTCTGTGACAGAAAGCCATCCAATTCAAGTTAAGATCTATAGAGCTGTGCACTAGGCAGGGGTCTCACAATCTTCACATTAACTGACAAAGTCAATAGCCCTGGATTGCTGTACTTGTAATGCCACTTAATGTATTATATATCTGGATGCAAAGAGGGAAGCAGCAAAATACCAATCGGGGGACATAATGCTTGCAGAGATTTCTAACTAAGCAAACAAAAGGAGATGATGGACAGATCGATGAAACTTTTCAGAAACTCACCCCCAATCACAGATCCATCATCATTCTTTAGCTCACTCCACAACCCCAGTTCAGACATGACCATATACAAATCAGTCTGACCCTGTGCCTTATAGGAACAGCCCAGCCCGAACTGCCAAGCCATGTCTTCCCTGGACCAGAAATAAGCATCCTGGGCCCATTTCTGGCTAATTAGCCGTCATCAGCCAGGCTAGCTTGAATCCAGTGGCAACGTGAGCAAGGGACCCACGTCTGGGCATACCCTGCCAACTTAGGGTGAACAAAGCAAACACAAGGAGATGATGGACGGAGTGATGAAACTTTTCAGACACTCACCCCCAGTCAAGATCTGGGTTTAATTAATCATCATTCTTTAGCTCACTCCGCCACCCCAGTTCAGACATGGCCATATGCAAATCAATCTGACCCTGTGCCTCATAGGAACAGTCGAGTCCGAACTGCCAAGCCATGTCTTCGCTGGACCGGAAACAAGCATCCTGGGCCCGGTTTCTGGCTAATCGAATGAGGACAGGACAAATGGTCTCAGAGGTTTCAGATATTGGGCGTGGCACCCATCAGAGCTACCCGTGGAGCCCTTGTGGAGTCACCTGCAGTACAACCTCAGTGATAAGGGGATGCGTGTGTGCTACACAGTACCTATAGTGTCGACGTACGCCAACAACATGTTACTTTATGTGACAGACCCGACTTGTTCAGTCCTGATATTTCTACAACCTTTGGCCAATTTTGGAGGTGTGTCAGGTCTTCCTGTGAGTAGTCAAAAAACAGTGCTGTTTTCCTTGGCTGCATTGGCCTTGTGCCCAGTACATGTCCTTCCGGTGCTGGATTTTCTCTGGGAGTCAAGAAATGTTAGATATTTAGGAATCCACGTGACTCATGATAATACTCATTATGACCTGAACATGTGCCATGTCCTGGTGGACTTTACACGATCCATAGAATTTTGGAAGACTCTACCGCTGTCAGTTATGGGCTGTGTGGCACTGAGCAAAATGGTTTTTCACCACAATGCTTATATGTGATACAAAACTCTTTTTGCATGGACTCTTTTATGCTATTTAGGAAATTGGATGGGCTCCTACTGTCATTGGTCTGGGCAGCAACATGCAGACCAAATGGAGACCGTGGCGCAAGATCAGGAGCAGGGTCAATCTGTACGCCCTCACCTCAAAATGTACTACTTTGCGGGACTGCTTCAATATGCCGCTTTGTGGTGTGAGGAGGAATCCAACTCGGAGAAACAGATTCTGGAGAGATTGGTGGTGATGGGGAGATAGCAGACCCCAGTGGGCACAAACATTTTTAGTCATACATGTGGCGTTTATTTGGGAGAGGGGGTGACATATGTGCTGAAGTGTGCACCATACGCTACTATGCTTCCACTTTGGTGGCTTAGGCCCTTTTTATGCCTAAAAGTCACTATGAATGTCCAGCACTGGATTGAAGGGAACTGCTGAACTGTGGGTGATTTATATCTTATTGGCGCCTTCATCACATTTTTGGAGGCGGGTGAACTGTTCGGATAGGCCCCGGACAAATCTTACAATACGCTGCCCAGTCGCATATGGCCTGGGTGGTGTATACCGGATATCCAGATGAGCCAATGGAATCCCAGACACTAGGGTCCCGATTACGACTTTTTACGGTGCAAGGTCAGGTGGCTGACCACTGCTGTGCCTCCAAACCATCATGCTTCACCACTGCCCGCCTACATTTTTTTTGTAGTCTGGCAGGCAGACGACGTGGCGATACCAAGGCAATGCCCCTTGCAAAGGCTGCAGGGCCTTTGAATTAGGCACCACAATGGGAACGCCTCAGAAAGTTCCTGCATAGCATGGACTTCAGAGTCCATGCCATGCATGAACTAAGGGGGGTACATGTTATGCCCCCCAGTGTGCCTCCATAAACGGAAGAGGCACATGGTGCCTCTAGGCCCCCTTTGTTTGCTCTCTGAAAGGGTTGACATGGGGTTGCAACCTCCATGTCTCTGTCGGCGAAGATAAAACTTGCAATATACTTGCAAAAGTCCCACCAAGCATATTGAAAACTCTGACAGCATCGCCATCTCCAGGGAACGGTGGCTCTCCGGCGGAGTCAGCAGACCCAAGGAGGCCTAACTGCCCAACTTGTAATAGGGCGGTCAGACTCATAATAGAAGCCTAGGTGTCCTGTTAGAGCCAGGTTAACAGAAGGGGCTCGTTTCCATTCTGTATGCGGCCATGAAAGTAGATAGGTCAACTGATATAGTAAAGTTGCATCATCAATCAATCAGAGTACTTGTAAAGCGCGCTACTTACCCGTGAGGGTCTCAAGGCACTGAGGGGAGGGGGAAGTGCTGCTACTGCTTGAAGAGACAGGTCTTGAAGAGTCTTATGAAGGCAAGTAGGTCTTGGGTCTGCCCTAGGTGGGTAGGGAGGGTGTTCCATGTCTTGGCGGCGAGTTGGGAGAAGGATCTGCCGCCAGAAGTGGTTCTTTGGATGCAGGGGACAGCGTCGAGGCTGGCAGAGCGGAACTGGCGGGTGGGGGTGAAGAAGCTGATTCTGCTGTTCAGGTAGGCTGGTCCGGCATTGTGGAGTGCTTTGTGTGCGTGGGTGAGGCGCTTGAAGGTGCTCCTCTTGTCGACGGGGAGCCAGTGTAGGTCTCGTAGGTGGGGGTGATGTGGCTGCAGCGGGGGACATTTACGATCAGTCGGGTGAAGGCGTTTTGGATGCGTTATATTCGTCGTAGGTGTTTGGCTGGGATTCCTGTGTAGAGTGCGTTGCTGTAGTCCAGTCTGCTGCTGACGAGGGCCTGTGTCACCATTCTTCTTGTTTCGGTACGGATCCACTTGTAGATCCTGCGGAGCAAACGAAGGGTGTTGTAACAGGGGGAGGAGACGGCGTTCACCTGCTTAGACATGGAGAGGCAGGAGTCGAGGATGAATCCTAGGTTGCGTGCATGGTCGGTGGGTGTCGGTGCTGTTCCCAGTGTGGTCGGCCACCAGTAGTTTTCCCAGGCTGAGGGGGGTGGGTCAGAGGATGAGGACCTCCGTCTTGCCCGAGTTCAGCTTTAGACGGCTGCTCCTCATCCAGTCGGCGACGGCCTTCAATCCCTCGTGGAGATTGGTTTTGGTGGTGTGTGGGTCCTTGGTAGGGAGAGGATGACCTGGGTGTAGTCAGCTTAGGAGATGATGTTGAGGTCTTGATGGCGGGCCACTTGTGTGAGGGGGGCCATGTAGATGTTGAACCGCGTCGGGCTGAGGGATGAGCCCTGGGGGACGCCGCAGATGATGTTGGTGGCTTTGGATCGGAAGGGTGGGAGGCATATGCTCTGGGTTCTGCCGTAGAGGAATGTCGTGGTCCAGTCAAGGGCCTTCTCTTGGATTCCGGCTTCTAGGAGGCATGTCTTTAGAGTGTGAAAGCAGACCATGGCTAGTGAGTTGCACAGTTCTTGTGAGGGTGGGATGACGTTGGTGCTGGCGCTGCGGTTGGAGAGTTCCTTTACGATGCTGAAGAGCTCTTTGCTGTTGTGTGCGTTGTTATCCAGGCGGTCTTTGAAGAAGGATCTCTTGGCTAATCTGATGAGGTGGTGATATCTGCGGGTGGCGTCTTTGTGGGCTGCGTGGTTGTCCGCTGTGCGTTTGTGGAGCCATATCTTCTCCAGTTTCCGGCATGCGCATTTGGAGGTCTGGAGTTCCTCGGTGAACTAGGTGGCTCTCATGCTGGTGTGGCTGTTGGAGGGTCTCTTGGGCGGGGCGAGGGTGATGGTGCAGATGTCGATCCACTGTCTGAGGTTGCTGGCTGCGGCGTCTGGGTTGGTGGGGTCGGTGGGTGGGTACTGGGCGAGGGTGGTGATCAGCTGGTCTACGGTGACTTTGCTCCAGCAGCGGCGAGGCAGTTGTTGGGTGCGGTGGTACGTGGTTGGTTTCTTGAAGGTGAAATGGATGCAGCGGTGGTCGGTCCAGTGGAGTTTGGTGGTGTGGTCAAAGGCGACGTGGGTGCCTGTGGAGAAGACGGGGTCCAGCGTGTGGCTGGCAGCGTGGGTGCGGTGACGAGTTGTCTGAGGCCGAGGTTGTCGAGGTTGTCGATCAGGGTGGCGGAGTTGGCACCGTTGTTGTTCTCGAGGTGAAAATTCAGGTCCCCAAGGAGGATGTAGTCCGTGGAGGAGAGTGCGTGGGTGCTGGCGAGGTCGGCGATGGAGTTGCTGAACTGCGCCCAGGGTCCGGGGGGTCTGTAGATGAGTGTTCCTCTGAGTGTGGCATTGGGGTAGGAGTGGATCCGGAAGTGCAGGTGTTCGGCGGTGTTGAAGGTGTCGTCTGCGTGGGTGGTGACCTTGAGGGTGGACTTGTGGACGATGGCTATTCCTCCTCCGATTCCGTTGGCGCGATCCCTGCGGGTGATTTTGTAGCCGTCCGGGATGGCTATGGCGATGTCGGGCGCCGAGGAGTCATTCCACCAGGTCTCGGTCAAGAAAGCAAACATCTGGGGTGGAGGTGTCGAGCAGGTCCCAGAGCTCGACGGCGTATTTGCCTGCAGAGTGGGAGTTTAGGAGTATGCAGCGGAGGTGTTTGGGTCGGGTCCTTGGTGGTTTGGTGGCTCTGTTGCAGGTGAAGCTGCTGGTGCGGCAGGAGAAAGGTCTGTGGGTGCCTTCCGGGGCGGCCTGGAAGCAGCTGCGGTCTCGGCCGGCGTTGAGTGCGTGGAGGGTACTGGCATCGTATCGGAGTCTGGTGTTGTGGCGTTCGCGGGGGCCAGGGGTTCTGGCACTGTGCGCGGAAGGGCGCAGACAAGCTTGCCTTAGGCGTGCCTTCTGCTGCGTGCGGCCGCGCAGCACTTGCCATATATGGGGAGGTGGTAGGGAGGAGCAGCTGGAAGGTGGGAGCAGCGAATCGGCAGGGGGGCGGGGCCGCAGGGGGCACAGCAGCAGGGAGAACGAGTGGCACTGAAAGAAAAACGGGGCAGAAAAAAGAGGGAAACAGCAGATAAAATGGGGCACAAAGAAGGGAGAAACGAGTGACACAGAAGAAAAACGGGGCCGAAAAGAGGGGGAAACAGTGACACAGAGCAGAGAAAACGGGGCACAAAGGAGGGGAAAAACGAGTGACACAGAAGAAAAACGGGGCAGAAACAAGGGGGAAACAGTGGCACAGCAGAAAAAACGGGGCGCAAAGGAGGGAGAAAAACGAGTGACACAGAAGAAAAATGGGGCAGAAAAGAGGGGAAAACAGTGGCACAGAGCAGAGAAAACAGGGCGCAAAGGAGGGGAAAGACGAGTGACACAGAAGAAAAACAGGGCAGAAACAAGGGGGAAACAGTGGCACAGCAGAAAAAACGGGGCGCAAAGGAGGGAGAAAAACGAGTGACACAGAAGAAAAATGGGGCAGAAAAGAGGGGAAAACAGTGGCACAGAGCAGAGAAAACAGGGCGCAAAGGAGGGGAAAGACGAGTGACACAGAAGAAAAACAGGGCAGAAAAGAGGGGAGACAGTGGCACAGAGCAGAAAAACGGGGCACAAAGGAGGGGGAAAAACGAGTGACACAGAAGAAAAACGGGGCAGAAAAGAAGGGGAAAAAGTGGCACAGAGCAGAGAAAACGGGGCACAAAGGAAGGGGAAAACGAGTGACACAGAAAGAAAAATGGGGCAGAAAAGAGGGGGAAACAATGGCACAGAGCAGAAAAAACGAGGCTCAAAGGAGGGGGATAAACGAGTGGCACAGAAAGAAAAACGGGGCACAGAGGAGGGGAAAAACGAGTGACACAGAAAGAAAAGAAAACGGATGGGCACAGCGAGCCTGCGGCAGCAGGGGCAGGGGCACACAGGTGGAGCTGCGTGGACGGGCAGCGCCCTACCAGGAGGGTCAGGGGTTGCTATCATAATTGGGACGTGGATCTGGAGGCCCTAAAGGCTGAGGCAGAATGGTGTAGAGCAATGACACTAGTGCATGAGACTGTAAGTAATGCAAGATTCAAACGTACACAATTTTATTATGTCCTTAGAGCTTACCTCAGCGCCCGCATTTACCCTAATAGAGTGGTAGATTGTGTGAGCTGTGGGTTTTTCTGGGCTGAATTTACCCATGTTACTTGGGACTGTAGACTGTTGAGGCTTATTGGGGGGAGGCTAGTTCCAAGGTAAACTGGGTAACAGTTCTGATAAGTTTTCAATGATCATTTTAAAACATAATAAAGATTGGGGTCACCTCTTCTTGCCTGTTTCAAAGCAGGTTTTTTGCTGGTATGCAGAATGGATGTATGTTGCTACCTCTATGTAACAAGCAGTGGCTAACCCAATAGAGGTCTAGCTTTGGCCGCTTGTCTGAGGGTTCATTATTCCGTATTGCAAACATATAAAAAAACCAAAAGGAAACACATGCCACCACTTAATTGTGATGACCATATTCTTGTAATACGCAGTCCAGTAAAAAAAAACATATTATTGCATATGCCAAATTTAAAAAAATATTTCATACAGTACAAGGATATTGCAAACCATCGAGAAGTTCGATGATCATATAGAAAAATGAGACCAAAGGCAGAGTTCCTTAATAAGGTGATGGAACTCTGATGTGACTTTCTATATCCTTCTCATGTACAGCAGGGGGGTACTTTCCTACCGTGCAATACAGGGTCACACGATTACCTTTCCCTTACATTTTTGGTGTGTAGCTCTTTTATATGAAAGTGAAAGCATATTTACAGATATGAAGAAACTTTCCATGTAATTATAATAATGAAACATCTGTTTTATTTCATTAATTTATTTAATAACAGGGGTGTTTGTTGCGCTGCTGAAATAATTAATTTGAACCTAAAGTTCCAGGCCCAACTCAGCTACAGAAAGTAAGTAAGCAGTTTTTATCTACATACTTCTTGAACAATTTTGCCAGGGGTTGCAAAAGCAGTGCCAGGGGTCACAAGAAGCAAGTCACTGCTTTGTGGTTGATGGTCCCTGGTGCAATAGTCCTTTGCTGTTCTGATCATCAATCAACAGTTCCGACTGTGTCAATATGTTCAATATGTTCCTTTACAGAGAAGTTCTGGAACTGATGGTGCACACTGTCCAGCAACAGCATATAGCTCATAAATGTGTCAGTAGTTCTTTCACAGTCCAATCCTTTGAAGCAATTCCAAAGTCATATATTGAAATCAAAGATTTATTTTGCTTCTAGCCAAGGGGGGAAGAATGAAGGAACCCAGTTTGGCTGGGAGTATGTATGATGCTGTGGC